>NC_072858.1:13050000-15550000 GCF_028858705.1 Grus americana | reverse complement strand
AATCTAAAAGTGTGGCTTTGCTGCAGGATCACATTCTCACAAGGACCTCTCCAGGACAGCTCCCTGTCACAGTTCCTGATCTAGCTCTGCTGCCACTCATGTCTGCTTGCTGCCAGCTCCCTTGTAGCTACCGTGGCACTACGTACTCTCCTTGTGTAAGTGTGGTGATGACTAAGTGCCTCAAGCACTGATCTGCTGCTGTATAAAGATGCCATGGCTGTAACAATCTTTCATCAGCTCAAAGCTGTAGACCCCAAAGACTGCTAGTCCAAGACAATGATTCCAGGGGGACCTCTGGGCTATTGGTAGCAGTGAGCTGTTGCTTAAAAGGTGGTACTTTGCATCGGGGGCTGCTAAATACTGCTGCTGTATTGCTTGGAGCACTTTGGGCTCTGCATGTGAGGAGAGCTTTAGGTGATTAGGCATGAGGTAGAAGATGAGAGAGAGCTGGCAGAGCTTGGGAGTGGGAGAAGCCTGTTTTTTTCTCAGCTCCTGGTGCGTTACAGGTCCTTTAATGAAATCGGGAGGGATGGAGATATTAAATGTCTTTGGTAGTGTCCCCAGGGAGAGGCTGTGAAAGAACTGGAGTAACTGTGGTGTAGGAGGAGAGGTTCTTTATTGCACTGGGACTTGGATAAGGCCCAGAGTAGGAATGAGTGTGTCAGCTGAGCAGGTGAGCAAGTGTCACTGGTGCAGGAGACTCCTCCCATGACAGCCCTGCCTGCAACACTGCTGCTGCCAGTCCTGCCAGTTCCTTCCTGCAGCCCATGTTGGTGGGTCCATGCTCTTGTAGCTGATTTTAGGTTCTTCCTGGCTGAAGTCTGGAACAGAGCTGCAGCCCCATGGTGGTGCCAGCCTGGTGGGTAGAAGGATGGACCCTCACATCTCAGGTGACGTTGGGGAATGGGGAAGCTGCAAGGGGGGCTGGAGCACTGGCTCTGATGAGCTCTGCCAGTCAATGGTGTCTCCATTTTCTTGGGAGGACAATTCAGGTGAGTCTTGGAGCCACCCAGGCTCTAAGGAGCTTTCCTGGTTTGAAAGCAGCCCTCACCAGGGGAGCTATGCTGGGAGCCCACGACCTGCTCACTTAGAAGTAGGGTTTGTTTGGGTAGGAGCCATTCAAGTATGAACTGGGACGGAAGGACACAGAAATCTAAGCAGAGGGATGGCATGTGCAGGGTAGAGACAGTGGCTGGTTGGAGGCCAGGTTGCTGAAGCAGCACTGGTGGGGTTGTCCCTGTGCAGCGAGGTTTGTGATGGGCCCTGTTTGTGCCCTCACGGAAGAGGCGTGCTACTGCTACTCCTGAGCTGGCCAGTGGCCTGTCACCACTTTCCCCTCTGCCATGCAAATGAAGGTGCAGCTGCATTTCAGTTCCTGTGCTCTGCACAGACACCCTCTGTCCTGCATGTCATGTTGCACACGTCTGGTGGTAAGGAAGCAGCTGGGTGTCATCCTCTTCACCATATTTCATAGGCTGTGCCTGTTCAGTTCTAAGCACTGATGCTGTTTGCAGAGATACCAGAGTTGCCAGAGCATCCTTCTAACTGCACGGAGGACCTTGCAAAACAGCACAGCAGGGGAGTGGCGTCCCAGCACATTCCAGGCAAGTAATGGGTGTGAGGAGGGGGATCTTATTTTCCAAATGTTACTGCCTTCAGCCATGGTGGCAGACAGAGGGAATTACCCAGCTTTCATGTCGCTTCTGCTCATGGACGATGGGGAGAGGGCTGCGGGCTGTGGCACACTTCCTTTGCACGCTACAGCTTCCTGCAACTCAGAAGGATCATAAATGTCTGTGTAAATCAGCGGACCAGGTAGTAAAGAGATCAACCACCCTGCCATATCCCTGGGCCTACAAAGATTTCTCCAAACGGCACTATTAACAGGACTAATTTTTATTAGAAAAGGCAAAATAAATACCATGAAGCTGTGCAAGAGAGCTGCCTCCCACCTCAGCCTCTTAGTAGCCACTGCCTATTGGGTCTTACAGTCGCCATCCCCATTGTTAGCTGCCTTTATCTTCTTCAGCTCCTTCTGCAGCTGCTCTTCTGCAGCCAGGATCTCCTTTGGCTTCTGGTACTGCAGGACAGAGAGAAATGCCCTTAGCACTCCTGTTCAGCCTCTGCTCCAAACAGACCAACTGGGGCCAGGCGCTACCAGCGCAGCTGGGGCCCTCCTGCCAAGGGAGGCCCTTCTGTTACCAGCTGCCTCCCAAGCCTGTTTGGAGAGGTGGTGCCATCAAGCTAGTGACACTTGCCAAGATCTGGAGTGTCTTTTACAGCACAAGTAAAACTTTCCAGTTGGATGTGGAGTCCTAGTCCCCACCAACCCCTCCGGAATATCCTGGCAAGCTGTGTCGTGCAGACTCCTGGTGTGCTCACTGACTGCATGCTCACACATATACATCTAATATACTTTTTTTTTTAAAGGCAGATAGAGAAGTAAGAGTTGCAGTTCCTCTATCCTCCCCCTCAGAGCCCTCTCGCCCAGCTGCAGTTTAGTGGTGGATGCAGGTGCTTTTTGACAAGGGTTTGGCCCGTAGCAAACAGAAGCTCAGGACTCAAGGCACTCCTCTTGGCCTGTTTCCTCTGCATGTGCACCCCAGCTCTGCAGCAAGGTTTCCCTCAGAGGGGATGCTCTCTGGGTAGCTGACTTCGATGTTTAAGATGAGCACCTGCTGCTCAAAAGCATCTGTCTGCTCCTTGCAACAACAAGTAAGTGCCTGTTTTGCTAGTCTCCCACTTCCACCATGTGTGTGGAAGTGTGTCCTCTCTGACACAAAGCAGCAGGTGATTTTTTTTTTAAGACTGTGAGATCTCTAAGTGCAGCAGGTCCTTGGACTTTTACGCTCTGAGGCAAGAGAACCTCACTGTCCCTGAGAGCACAGACGTGCTCAGGTCTGAGGGAGGGGATACATGGAAAACTGCACGACAGATGCTCTTCCACCTGCAAGTCACCTTGAGCAGCAAGCAGGGCCCCTCCCACGGCCCAGGCTGTCCTGGCTAGTGTCAGCATGCCCAGTGTAATCTGAAACTCCCACTGACTGTGTGACAGGGAAGGGGGCTCATCAGTGACCCTCAGCAGATCTCCCTGCTCTGCCTCATTTCCCCACGTGTAAGAATTTTAACTTCTTTGTGTTAAAAGAAGGGCAAAGTGCTGTTCTGAGTGGCTAAAACCTCACCGTGATGATCAGGGTGTTGTTGGCATGGGTGAAGCTCAGGGCAGCTGTGTCTAAGGGGAGCTGGTATCGGTCCAGGTCAGGAATAGAGAACTTCTTGTAGTACCTACAAATGAGGGAGGAGACAGAAATGAGGAAGGTGGGGTTCCTATTCCCCCACTGGCAGTGCTGAGCTACAGAGTGCTTTTCTACAAGGTGTAGATGAGGACAACAGATGTCTCGGGGTTGACAGCAGGACCCTGTGCCATGTTGTGTGCCTGCTGGTGCCTCCAGGCTGGCAGGAGCACTGGAAACAAACCTCCAAACTGGAAATCGGAGCTGGGAAAGTCCTGAAGGGCTTTGGTGCCTGAGAGCAGGTGGCTTGGTCCCTCCAGCTTGCCCTTTAGTAGTGCCAGACATGGTTAGGGACAGACTATTCAGCCTTACCAAAAGGTGTCCCTTGTCCCTGCTCATGGGCTCTCATTCCCTCTAAGTACCAGTTTCCATTAGCTCTTGTCAAAACAGCTGGCTTTGACAGCTTGTGCCCTGTGACTTACTTTCCTGAGTGCTGCACCATTTTGTGTTGCAATCCTTCCTAAACCCATCTTTTTGGCCTCTTGCTGTGCTTCCCAGATAACTTTCTGCTTTGTTGGCATGGTGGTGCTCAAGGCATACCCCTGGCCACAGAGCTCCAGGTGTAGCTGCCCAGACTCACCTGAGGCTCTGCTCTGTAGCATCTCCACACAGCCCTCATGGTGGCTGTGGTGCTCTCCTAGTTGTTCTTTCTCTGGTCTCTATCCCAGTCTCCTGGTCACCTCTCACATCCAAGCAGAGGACAGAGGGGTTTCTGCCAGCTCCCTATCCAGCCTGTGTCTCTCCACCGACCAAACCTTGCACTTTGCTCAGTATGAAGGAAAGGGGATATGTCTGAGAACTGGAGGGGTTATAAACTGTCTAGGCAGCTGAGACATTTCCTAAGACTTTGGGACCAGAACCTTGTAGACCTGTGTTTGTGTTTGCCTGAGACCTTTCCTGCTTGGCATGGCTTGCCCTGCATCTGCTGCTGCTCCTCTCTGGGGCTGCACCAAATACACCTGTTGGTGCTCCTGTGCCCATGTAGAGGCATGGTTGGGTTCTTCATCTCTTCCAGCACTCTCGTGGGCAATCCTCTCCAAGGAATTGGCTTGTACCTGGTACTGAAGTGCCCACAGCAGAGCGGGAACAGGCAGCCGCTGCTGTCCTGCCACAAGAGGTTGTTCTCCATTCAGCTGGCTGTGTGTGAGGCTTGGCCTCTCTAGCTACCTCTGCCTAAATTGCAGTTTATTTTCCAAGTCACAGTGAAAACAGCTACAAAGGGCAAATGGCTCTCCTGGTGCAGTGGGAGGAATGTACGCAGCTTGTTACCGCAGGGCTCAAACCGTTCTGTGTTGTCACTGCTGTCGGTATTTGGAAAAGGTGGCAGACATGGATAATAAGGGAGATGTCAAAGGTTAAACAGCAGAGATTAGATGAACACAAAGACATGTTAAGGAAGTGTTAACTTCTTACCGATTAGACAAAAAAAAAAAAGGCAGTACACAGAAAAAACCCACTGTTTCAAAGGGCCTTGCGAGTCATCAATGAAACAGCAGCATTCTGCTGCCCCAGGACTAAGGAGAAGGGGAGAAGAATGGCTTTGGCTGGCCTCAAACTAAAATCTGTGACAAGATCAAAGGAAACCAGATCTGCCTGGCCACCCCCTCCTCCTCCTAACATTACCACTGCGCCTCGCTACAATAATTGAATCAGGTTTGGCGTTTGGGGAGGTGGCTTTCTGGGTTTGTTTTTAGAGTTTAGTTTAATGGATTTATTTTACAGCAAGAGGTTTTAAGCAAATCCCACTTGAGCAGCCCTTGCCGTGGCCAGAGGGAACGGGAGCGACTGGTGGAAGTGAAGAGATGCTGTCTGGGCTGAGGAGGTAGCTGATGGGCAGTTATCAGTGCTCAGGCAGGCACATTCTCTGCCCTCGCCTCTCACCCCATGGCCAAGGGCAGTATTGCACTCAGCCTGGGTCCTGGCCTGAGATCTACAGTGCCTATGTGAAGTCACCTCTATTATTTTCCTACTGGAAACCCACTTTCTGTCAGCCTGTAGGGAAAACTGCTACTGGTATGCTGAGAATTTAGAGCTGAGCTACTCAGTTGTGACTTGGCAACCCATCTCATTGCTTGTGCCTCTGGCTGGCGGTCAGCACAGCTCTGTTGCTCAGAAGCAGTGTGGCTGACTTCCAAGGGCTGGAGAGGCTCTGAGGCTTCCTTTCTCTCCCATAGCAATGCTTGCTCTCTCTGTGGACTCCATGCCTTTCTTACTATCTTGGAATTAGTTGCTGAGAGGTGCCTTGCTCTGGCTGAGACCCAGGAGAAATGATTTAAGATATCCTGGAGCCTGTACTAAGTGTTCTGGTGCTGGAGTCTGTCCCTGCTCCCTACTGACAGCCAAGTCATTCTTGTCCCCAGTGAGGCAACTTTCAGCTTTAATTCCAAAAGTCCTTAACTTTCATATGCAGGCCATGACCTGCTTTCAGGTCCTTCAACTATCTGGCACTAGCCTATAAATGTGTAGGTATTGACTGCTTGTGGGGGAAATCTACTGTTTTCCTGAAGAGGGGTATAAAAAAACTTGGAAGCCAGAGCATGGGTGAAGCCTGAGTGGTACGTTATAATCTTCCAGCTCCCATGCAGGCTAGAAAGTTCCCACATACGCACTACTATTAGGAAGTAGGTAAGTCTGTGATAGTAGGGGCTTGGACTTAGGGTCACTTACTCCTACCCACATGTGGCTGATGGGAATCTCATTCATCTTTACTAAAGCACCACTCTTCCTTGAATCCCTCTGCATGCATTCAGACCAGCATCTTTCTGTATTAGAGCTGTAATTGCTCGCTGCTTTCATGGGGAAGACTTCCCCCTTCCTCCTGCCTCGCCTTCTCCTGCTTTTTAGCGTCCAGGTGTGCTCATGTGCAGAGCTCAAACACCCCTTGTACGGCCTCTGATGTGGTAAAGCCCTGCCTGAAGACTTGCGGGTTCTGCAGTCCGAAAGGCGTTCAGCGGTCAGTGGAGCAGTTCTTTGCCAACAGCACCACCTACAGCCAGCTGCAAAGAGCAGCGCAAAGAGGGCGGGGGGCAGATTGAGAAACACCGGGGTTGATTTTTACCCATGAATCTCATCTTTCTCTGTTCTGCAGCAACGTTGGGGAGGAAAGGCAAGCAGAAAGCAGCCTGCCCAGCTTTCCACGCTGGTGTATTATCCCAGTTTGTAAATAGCTTTCATTTATCTTCCAATATCCTCCCTTGTTCTCCCAACACTGGCTCCTTGCTATCTCTTCCCAATACCACTGCTCATCCTGGCTTACCTCACTGAGGCTGTACGTGCTTTGGAGCACAGTGTCTCTCATTCCTAGAGAGTGGCCATGTACTGACACAGTATAAGATGATTCTTAACAGCTTTTTTCCCCCCTCCCATCTCAAATTTCTTTTGGCAGAATATTGTGGTGCTTCCTTTCTAGATTCAGTCTGCCTCTTTTTTTCTTGCTACCTCCAGATCATATCATCAGCACTGTGACAGATTTATGCAGGGAGATCTGTCTGCCTGGGTGCCCAAGACTATGCTGTACCTGTTGAATCCTGCAGCTCTGTGCATTCTGAGATCAAAGTATCATGTTGGAGGGGAAAGGATGGGATGCTCTAGCTTCAAAAGGTCTAAGGGAGAAACATTTCACAGGGAAAGAATAGTGCAAACACCATGCTATTGGAACTGTAAGATAAATTTGTGAAAGCCAGTGCAGAGCTTGAGGGGCTCTACCATAACTGTGTCTGGGGCAGTTGGGAGTGGAAATTGGGACAGCTGGAGACATGCATCTGTGAGGTGTGAGGGATAGAGAGGACAGCTCCCCTCTGCAATCACTGTGCCAGCCCACCCCCAGGGACCATCAGCACCGGCAGTGCTGTCCTTACTGACTTCTTGTTGATGGTCCGGATGACACAGCAGCGCTGCTCTTTCTCCACAGAGACGCTGTACACCTCCTTGGGGTAGGGCAGGTTACGGATCCGCCACTGGAAGCTGGTCAGGGTATCCTTCCTCATGAAAACAGGCTACAGCAAACAAGTACCTTTAGCAAGGCCCCTCCAGCCATCTCTTCCCTGTCCCCTTCTTCCCGTACTACCTCGAGAAGCTCCACATGGGAGTAGCTCTTCTTTCACACTAGAGCATTAGGGAGTAACTCAAGAAACTGCCTAAGCACCACTTTTCTAGAGCTAGTGCTGCTCTGCCTTTACCCAGGGCACTGCCTACCCTGCTTGTAGGAGGCTGAAAGTGTTCAGCGAGGGAGTCTCGCAGGGAAGGGTTACAGGGAAACCAAGCCCCCTCTTTGAGGCAACTGAATGCTGAGCTCTGCCTATGCTAGGGACCTGCTGGATTCAGTCCTGGCTCTGCCTCAATTTCCAGTGCAGGGCTGTGCTTGTGTTTCAGGTCTGTAGAAAAGATGGTGAGAGACTAAAACCTCTGTCCCCTAAGCTAGAGGGATGTGAAGATAAAACAGGCCATGCTATGTTAATGAGCAGCCTGCTATGCACTGCCTGCATCGGCCTTTCACTGTCATCACCTCTGCTTTCCATCCGCTGGCTCATCGTGGCACTGGCCTTCCTTTCAGCCTACTCTTTCAGAAGTCAGAATGGTAGTTGGCCAACACTGCAGTACAGTTTCTCTGCTTAAGGAAACTACAAATCTTGTGAGGACCCCAAAAGAACCTAAGCTGTGCCTTTTTTCTACTCAGCCCCACAGCTTTGGGATGATTTGCAGTAGAGTGCTGGGCAGGTTAAGGCTGTCTCTTGGGGCTGCAAGTGATCTATGGTCTTCCAACTACTGCTGTAAGCACAAGAGTAAGTAGTTTTAGGTGCAGTCATGCCTGCAGACCCTTACGTACATTGGAGCTGCTTTCCTTTATGAGCTCGGATTCCAGTGCTCCCAGAAGCGGCGAGGTTGGCTCCCCCACTTCAACCTGCCACTTGCCAGAGCCTCCGAGGGTGTTCTTCTCTCGCCATTTTCTACCTGTGAAAGGGAGAAGAAGGGTTTTCATTATTCTGCTCTATAAGAACTCCAGCAAATGACTGCCAAGCTGCCCAGCACACTGAGATGATATCAAGATACATATCTTAATTCCAGTCACTTCCACTTTGGTGTGAGTGGAGATGTTAGCTCGCCTATTCCTGAAGTCAGAAATTCTGTACTGAGTGCCTCTCTTTTTTGCTACTTGGTGCTGAAGCCATGGTGAGGTTGCAACAGGTGCCATGCCACAGCTGATGCGGTTTTGGACAAGAGCCATAACCAACACCTTGCTTGTTTGTGGTTGCAGAAGCCACCAAAAAGCATATGCTACAGGCTGAGTGTATGGCTATGCAAGATGGCAATCTCATTTAGTTTGCCCAAGCCTGTTGTGACAGACAAGCTCTTTAGGAGAGATCCTGGGCTAAAGCAAGGTCTGCTACACCATGGAAGTCAGAGTTATGATAGTTATGTCTCTACAAAATTCAGCCACAGGCATGCTTATCTCCCAGAATATTTAGGGGGCATACCAAGAGTTTCCTCTCAACATCCCAGTTCTGTGAATGCAGACCTACTGCCATGCACACAGCAGTCGTGCCCCAACCCACGTCTGCTGGAGGCCAGCTGAGAGCACCACTTACTCATTAACTGACTGGTCTTCATGTCGTACTCTTCAGCCATCTCCTTCCCATCCTCGAACAGGTAATGGATCTTCCGCTTCCCTAGGGGCAAGGCAGGTGGTGAGGGTAAAGAGGAGCACACCTATCCCTGGGTGTATGACCCTGTCCCACTCCCTGTGGTCCTGTCCCCTTGTCTAGGGCCCCGTCCCACTGGGGCCGTGTCCCCGCGTGGATGGCCTTGTGTCCTTTGCTGGGGCCCTGTCCCGGATGCAGGGCCGTCCCCGGCAGCGCTCCCACCCCCGCCCGCTCGCTGCAGGGTCACCCCAAAACGCTTCGCGGGGGACAGGAGGGGGCTATCCCCCCCTCGCCGCCGCGGTTACCGTCCTGCACCAGCGCGGTCTTCCTCGCAGCCCGCAGCCGCTCCAGCCAGCTCGGCACCGCCATGGCGGCCGGGCCCCGTCGCCACGGCAACGCGGACACTTCCGGCCGCTACCCGGAAGTACTTCCCGCCGCCCCGGCCCGTAGGTGAGAGCGGCCCCGTGGCCGGGCCCTGCCCGGGGCCCATCTGCCCGCTCCCCCCGCCCGGTTGCGGGGAAGCCCCCGCGCCACGTCTGGCTTGGGGGGGCACTTCATCTCCTCGGGCTGGGGTCACGGGGGGCTCCGGCTGTTCCCCCGCTGGTGTGGGGGGGTCTCGGCCCTCTCGCTGCCCCTTCTCAAGCCGAGGCCCGGGGGGGCTCCCGTCTTCCTTCCCTGGTCCTCGGGCCCAGCCGTGAGGTTTCAGGAGGATTGTTTCCTGCCCCCGAGGCTTTGGGTGCCGCTAGTTCAGTGGCGAGCCAGGCTGGTGGCGTTGAAGCCTTCGTGGTGTGAGGACGCTGGCAAGGCAAGCTTGGTACGGTGTGCGGGTTTGGTCTTAAATGAGTTAAAATACTACCTGGAAAAAACGCTCTTCTGAGTCCTGAAGCTTGGGGGTTTTGGGGGTGGTTTGTTTTCTTTGTCTAATAGAAAGCGTTACTGTTTTCAGAGAACTTTTTGGGTCAAAATGTCCTGAAAACAAAAATGTTTCTGTGAAATTGAGTTTTATAAACGTAGCAAGGTTTCTTCTCCCCTGAAGCTGAACTCTTCCTCACAGAAGCAATGACTTGAGTCCAGCTCTGGGTCAGTCTTCCAGAGGACTGTGGTTAATGCTCGGGTGAGGAGGTGACCATAGGGAGAAGACAGGGCCAGGTGGGACCCTTTTCAGCTCTTCCAGGCTTAATGTTATTAGGTTTGTGCTGGCTTGTGTGTGAGAAGCCTCTGAGCGAAACATAAAGTGCTGCACAGAGAGGAGACCAAGTTGGCGTTGACTCCACCAGCTGGGTGGAAGGGGCTGTTGGGATATATGGTGATTCGGGGTTTGTTTGGGCTAAGAAAAAAACAAACTTCCTGGTAGCCTGTGCCGGTAGTTAAAGCTCCAAAGTTTATTTTTATAAGGCTTGTGATGGTAAAGCTACAGTTGTACCCGTATTGAACTTGGCTAATTAATCTTTATTAATTTGCTATTTCCATCTGAAGCTGGGTTGGGGGTTTTCTTCCTGTGGCTGTATGAAACACTTGGTATCAATCTCTCTTCTCATCTGTGACTGGGTTTCAGCCCTATCAGGAGAGGTGTTTCCCTCTTGGGAATGTGCTTGTCACGGTTTAACCTGGCAGGCAGCTAAAACAACCGCATAGCCGTTTGCTCACTGTCCCCCCGCAGTGGGATGAGGGAGAGAATTGAAAAGAACAAGATAAAACTCATGGGCTGAGATAAAGACAGTTTAATAGGACAGAAAAGGAAAACAATAATAATAATAGAATATACAAAACAAGTGATGCACAGCACAATTGCTCACCACCTGGAACCAATGCTCAGCTAGTTCCTGAGCTGCCTTGCCTCCTGGCCAACCCCTTGGTTATATACAGAGCATGCCGTTGTATTGTATGGAATATGCCTTTTGTCAGTTTAGGTCAGGTGTCCTGGCTGTGCCCCCTCTCAGCTTCTCAGACACCCCCTGCCTTTTTGTATGAGAAGCTGAAAAGTCCCCAATTGCTTAGCGGCAACCAAAATATTAGTGTGTTATCAACATTATTCTCATCCTCAATCAAAAACATGGCACTATGCCAGCTGCTAGTAAGAAAATTAACTCTATCCCAGCTGAAACTAGGACAGTGCTTAAGAAATATCTGAGAAATAAAGTTGCTTCTGTTGGCTGGGCAGGAGGGAGCTCCAAAATGTTAAAGTAGCTGAATACTTTTTATTATAGGAACTCTTTAGTGGTTCTAAGGTATTCAAGCAGGGTCATCTTAAGTGGCTTTTTGGTGGTTTCTAACTTTGATTTTTCTGACCTTGTGGGCAGCAGTTGTTGTTTCCAGGCGCCTCCCTCAGGGCAAGCATTTTTGGAAGGTAATAACAAAAAAAGAACTCCAACAAAGGCAGTGAGCAAAATGAGTGAATTTTAAGTTATTGTGATTGCATAACACTGTTCTCAGCAACCTCCCTCTTTCTTATTGGCATTCAGCAATTGCAGCTAAACATCCCACCAGGCCTATGGAGCCACGAGGGATTGTCAAAGCCTTTCCCAAGAGGAAGAAGGTGAGGGATGACTCGGGGAAAAGCGTCCCTCCAAAGATCCCAAAAGAGGAAGGAACAGAGATACCTGAGGGTAAGTCCTGTGTGCCCACGATGTGGAATACAATATTCTACCCCAGCTTGTTAACTGGAGGTGCTGTTCCCTCAAAGGCTTCTTCTGGCCCCTGAGTGTGTTTTCTGTAGAGATGATGGCCAGCTTGCTTTGGTGTGTCCAGCTGGTGGCCCCCAAAGACTGCCTGCCACTGTTGATGCCATCACATCCTATGTGAGATACATAGCCCCGTTGGTTTGGGATGCTGTTTCTCTTGTCACTGAGCTCCTGCCCCTGTGTTTTCCTCAGCAGAGTGGCTGAAACCAGTCGCCGCCTACGTGTTGCAAGCTGGCATCGGCCAAGCCAGGGCAGAGATCTTTCACAAGCAGATTGTCCAGAATGGGGGTGTTGTACACCACCGGCTCTCCTCAGAGGTGACACACGTCATTGTGGCTGAAGACATGGACTGTGATCGGGCCTTTCGGCTCCTTAAATTAACCAAGCTACCTTCAGGGTTGCAGCTAGTGAAGGCATCCTGGCTAAGTGCTTGCATTAGAGACCAAAAGCTTCTGAGTACTGCCGGCTATGGTGTCTTTATCCCTCACAGGTATGCAAACGCCACACTGTCATTCCTCCCTACAGCACTTCTATGCTAAACTGAAAAAGACTAAAATTTGACCTCTGCTCAAAATCTCAGACTGCAACTCCTTGCAGCTCCTGTGGGTATGACTTAAAGTCACTTTTCCCCATACAGACTGTGACATTTTGTGACCAGTTGCCATTCTGTGGGGTAAGAAAACATGGAATAAAGCCCAGAAGTGCTAACAGGAGTCCTGTCACTTGCTACAGGTGCTAAAGGCACCGTTTCCTAATCCATCAGTGATAACAAGGAGATTTCTTTTAAGAATGCTGAGGATTAAATGCTGTTTCTTACTTGTTGCAGATGAAAAGTAGAGAGAGAATTGACAACTAGGCACAAGAGGAAATAAGGAATGGAGCAGCAGGCAGTCACAGGTTAGGATCAAAATGTTTTGGCAAAGTTTTGGAGAAAGAGTCTGAGTGAGGTAGATAGAAGTTGCAGGTCAGTGAGGTGGATGGAAATTGGGGAACTGAGCCAAAACCAGAGTAATTGTGATCTAAGAGAGTACAATTCTTATGGGTTGTTTGCTCCATCCCAAAACATGCAGAAGGATTTCTCAGTCAAACTGCTGGGGACTGAGAAGTCCTCCTCTGTACTAAGGCATCTGATCCATGGCAGGTACCTGGAGGAGGGAGAACTGCAAAAAGAGCAGCAGCAGCAGGAGGTCCTGGGCAGTGAAGAGATCCAGCCCCCAGCAGAGGAGGGAGCAGTGAAAACAAATACTGAAGCACAGGTGGAGGATTCCTCACAGCGAGACCTGGGCACCCTTGGACAGCAGCAGCTGGCTCAGGTGAGGCTTCCTGCACAGGCCCTTCTCCTTGTGAACAGATCCTGCATGCTGCTTTTCTGGGTAGGGGCATCCCTGCAGGGATACAAAGCCAGATTTTCTCAGCAAAGGGAAGGCATTTGGATGTTTCAGTGGGTTGGTGCTGGCAGACTCAGGCTGTGGACATGGTTAGTGCTTCTCTTTGTCCCTTTTAGGTGTTAAAAGTAGAAACAACACCCCTTAAATTCCTGTCCCCATCAGAACATTTCCAGCTGAAGCAGTCGTGATGCTCTGATCAGGCCAAGGCTCGCTCTGGTGATCATGTTTCCCCTGCGTCCTTTTGAGGAATATTCCCTGGCTGCGAATATCTCCCTTTCAGGAAGCTGTCTCTGATATTTCATCCCATGTTCCTGCCTGAGCCTTACTGACCCACTCTCCACTCCTTGGCAAACACCCCGTTCAGACACATGTGCAGTGGATCAGGTTGCCACTCCAATGATTGTGGTGGTGTGCTTAAAATATCTGTGTTGGGTTATTAGTGACCTCTACTGTGAGCCAGCCTCTCTGACCTGCTGTTAGCTTTCTTTCCTTTCTCTGTATTTTTACTCAAGTTTGCTGAATTTTTTTGGGACATTGGCATCATTCAAATCTATCTGTAGTAAAGTTACCCCAGACCTCTTAGAGCAGCAGCTCCTAAATTTTGTTTCACAAAACTCTGTAGTAACTCCTTAACTGGCAGCCTACTGAGGGTTCCTTTGTTTTAGGCTTTCTCTTGAATATGTGTAGGGGAGGATCTTTTCTCCCCAGACTTACTATCCAGTGTGCTATAGATGGAGTTGGCTGCTGCTTCACTGCATCGTCTTTGCAGTTACCTCATCTTTGCCGTTTCTTGTAACTAATGTAATGGCAGTCGTTATTAACAAATCTCATACTTAGTGGACGAAAGGATCTTTTGTACTGTTACAGATCCTGTGGTATCTGCCCTGCTTTCTGCAGAGTGGTCAGACAGCTGCTACGAGTCTGAAGCCTCATTGCGGTTTTTTCCTTCTAAATCCCCTCAAGCAATGATATTTCCTGTTAGGCTGTGCACAAAAGCAATATTTGTAGACACTTCAGTAAAATCCCTCGTCAGTTTAGGGAGGAGAAGAGAACAGGATATGCTTTAAAGACAGTACCAACCACTTTTAAGACCCAGCTACAACAGGAAAGCTGAAATCTCAGCTTAGAAGTACCCTCCATTTAAGCACAGAGTATTTTCTAGCTTGGGTGGATGTTTTTTTCTCTAGGAGATAAGTGTGCCAGTGTTTCATACTGAACAGGGGCTGCTCTAGGAGTTCTGCGTTTTTTGGATGTAAACTCCTGTGAGGAAACCCTGTTACCAGTCAGACTGTAGCAACCACTGTGTGACTGGCATGCGGATGCAGTAGTTTTCTGCAAGGCAGCCTTTGCAAGCGGTGCCAATTACTCACTGGCTGAACCCTGGGACTGTTACCCTAGGCTGCCTGCCTCCCTCTCAAGTGGTGTATTTCCTCAGCTACTGGGCTTCCACTGCTATCCTGGCTCCTGTGCTGTGCTCCAGACAAACCATGCATATCTTGGTCTCTCCCAGTTGCTGTAGGATCCTGGAGTATCACAGAAGCTAATGGGACTAGTTGTTTTTGTGCGTATGGTTGTAAAGAGTCCATCGGCTTTGTTGGCGAAGCGTAGAGAGTCAGGGGTTTATGTGTTGTTTTACCTGTGTGGCATTGCTGGCTGAGAGGATGAGAATTGCATGCTCCAGCTGCAGAGCTGTTTGCATCGTGCTTGGATAACATGCTCCTTAAATGCTTTCTTAAAAGCTTACTAACCAATCTGTACACTCTGAGGCTTTGCTGCCCTTAGAGGGAACAACGTCTTAAGGGAGTTGCATTTCAAGACGAATAAAACTGCTTTAGTCTATCAAGTCCTCAGTCTGACCCCATTTTCAGAGTTATAAAACAAGATTACAAAAGGGAAACATCCTGCCTCTTCTTCCTAAAGACTTCAGTGCTGTATTTTGCAGGAATTTTGAATCCACACCTCCTTAGCCAGCAGAACCAGAGGTTGTAAGGATATGGCTCTGACTTAGGCTGATGCTCTGCAGAAACTTGTAACAGGACTTGTGTGCCATGTGTAATTGCTGCACTGATCACAAACAGCCCTGTGCTATTCAGGGTTACTTCCACAGTACAGGAGCTCTTGGATCTTTGTGGACTCCTGTGTTTATACATCAGGAGAGAGGGGGGGACCCCAGTGAGTAACGCAGTCTACAAAGCTTCTGTGCGGCTTCCCACTTCTATCCCCTTTTGTTCGTTACCTGAAGCCAAGGCTCATTGTTTCTTAAGTCCACACAGAGGCATCCTAATGCTGAGGGTATCAGCAAATGTATACATTGGTTCTCTCTTCTGTCACTGAGGAATGTGGAGTCCTTTGTGTCATTCCTTCCTCCCCCTTTTCTCTTGCAGATAGCCATGGGGAAAATGAGGGGGTTGTAATTTACTACCCTGTAAAGATTTTGTGTCTGTAACGTGAAAAGAGAGTTCAGTGCCTATCTCCTGCCATCTGCATCATGGGGTGGAAGGTGCAGAGTCTGAAAGTGAGAGATGTGCCTATGCAGCCACTAGACCAGTGAAAGGTGGGAGCAGGGAGCCAGGAGCCCCTCCAGCGAGGGATTTCAGCATTGTCATACCATGCTGCTGGCAGCAGTTGCTCACTTAACCGATGTCTTACCTCAGTTAGATCTCATGGGCTTGGCTGTAGGAGGTGCGTGTGTGCTTGGATCGCAGGTGGACTGCAGTCTCTAGTCTCTTGTGCTTTGTGAGATGTGCGTGTAGCTTCAAGGGGTGCATGTGTAGCTTGAGGCATGAAGAGCTATGGTGTGCATATAACCAACAGCTTCCAGAGATGGCAATTGGAGCACTGCATGCCCTGGAGGTTTCTTAGTGCTCTGACTTCCTACTCTCAGGAGCAGCCTGTGCCATGGGGACATATGTGAGGCATGCACTTATTCTCACATGGCTGCTTTTCTACCTCTCCCTAAAGAAAGTCTCTGATGATGAAGACAGTGAAGGAGAAGATGCTAGTGTCACCCAGGGAGATCTGGAAGCATTGATTTCTGGCCGCTACCCTGTGAAATCGTCAGAGGAGACCAGTGACAGCTCTTCCGCAGTGACCCAGCCTGCCAGCAAGTGGGTTTGTGCCCATTCCTCCAACAGCAAGAAGGAGAATCACAACCAGTACATCACAGAGAAGCTGGAAGTGCTGGGAAAGGCCTATTCTGTCCAGGGGGACAAGTGGAGAGCTCTGGGCTACTCCAAAGCCATCAATGCACTCAAGAGCTACCACAAACCAGTCACCTCCTACCAGGTAAAACACCTTCCCAGGATGGTGGTGTAGGGAGATAGACCCAGCATCCTAGCTCTATTATGAGCCAGATTCCTTTCTCTTTCCATACGTGTAATAGCTTATATTCAGGCCTTGGCGATTCCCTCCTGTTGGAGGGTTTCAATGGAAGTTGTGTAGCAAATATGAGTTGTATTTATTGGCCAGCTGCGGTGTTTTCAGATGAGCAGAAAAGGGGAGTCTGAGTCTTTAGGGCCAGATCTGAGCATCCATGATATATAAATGCCTTCTCCAGGCTCAATGCAGGGACATTTTCACCTTCCTCTTAAGCATCAGCAACTGCCACCGTTGGAGATGATATATCAAACTGCCTGGATCTAGGCCTGATTGGCTGTGACAGTCCAGCCATTCAGTGTGTTAGTGTTTCAGTTCTGTACTGCATGCTTGTCCTTTTCCACTTGGCTTTGAATCAATGTAGCCTATGTAAGCCTGGCCTACAGAAGAAAGCAGCAGTCAGAACTAGTCCTGCCACTTAGCAATCACTGATCAAATGGCTAACCAGGCTCTGAGTGGGTAGCAGCTCCCCAGTTTGTCTGTAGCCTTCACTTTTCAGTAGCAACTCTGGTTTCTTGCTAGGAAGCCTGTAAGATCCCTGGGATTGGGAAGCGAATGGCAGAGAAGATCCTGGAGATCTTGGATACTGGGCATCTGCGCAAGCTGGATCACATCAGTGAGAGCGTGCCTGTGCTGGAGTTGTTTTCCAACATCTGGGGAGCAGGGGTCAAGACAGCTCAGCTGTGGTACCAGCAGGTAAGTTTAGTGCCTTACACATGAGGTTCTCAGACTAGGGTTTGAAGACTGCTTCTGAGTGTAGCAGAATTACTTTCACAAATAGTTTCTAATTGCCAATATCCACAGATGGGATTTGAGTCTGGTTTTATAGGAGGAGCTGTGAGGCTAGGTCCCATCGTGGGTGTGTTTGGGGAGAATGGAATGCCCCCAGCTGAGACTTCAGTTTGGGTGGCGGACAGGCAACAGAGATGTGCAATAGGAGGAGTGGAGGACACACTACCCCGTTAGCATTGTTGCTTGGAGCTCATCCATTCACTGCAATGACACTGTGAAGAGCCAGGTTTGAGCCGTGACTCCTTGTTCATGAGAGCTCCTGATCCAGTTGCTGGTCTGTTGGCCTGACTGGCTCCTGTAGCTGTCAGAGCAGCCGTCCACCTTGTCTGGCAGTTGTAAAAATGAGGTTAAAGTAATTGTGCCAACATGAGCAACCCAGGCTGCTGGGTGGGTTCCTTCTTTAAATACAATTTGTTTCCTGAGCGTAGAGCTAATGAAGCCTGGTTTCCTGTAGTGTTTGGTTTGTGACTGGATTCTTAAAAATATGGTTGTGCTCACACTGTAGGCTTTCCCTCATTAGGATATGCCATGTGTTGTTCCTTTACCTGCATCACTTGTTTTCCCTCAAGCTGTAGGAACATACTGCCTTAAGAACAGTAGCCTTCTGTCAGGTTTAGCTAAGATTCAGAGTCATTGTCGGGTGGAGATTAGAGGTGTGTGTGGGTGGTGGGATTGCCTAAATACCTAGTTTTAGGCACCAGGCCCTAAGTGGTCTCTACATGTGATCTCAGAAGCTGTGACTGGTCTGGACTTGAGACAGATTAAATACAGTCTCCCCAAATCTTGGTTGAAAGTATTTGAAAAGTCAAGTCTCAGTAGATGTTTGAATATCATCACATGGTCTGTACTAGGGTTTCCGGACACTAGATGATATCCGTACCAAGGCAACTCTCACCAGCCAGCAAGCTGTGGGGCTGAAGCACTATGCGGATTTTCTGGAGCGCATGCCTCGGGAGGAAGCAGCAGAAATAGAACAGACCGTGAGTAGCTCAGCCCCAGGCTCTCAGAGTGGGGTACCTGCTGGGACCTGACAGGAGTGTGCGTGCTGTGGGAATGTCCCTCGCTGTTATAGCTGAGCTCTTCAGCCTCTCCTCTGAGCAGGGTCAGTGGTTGAGGGACCCTTTTTGGGCACAGGCACACCAGGCACCTGCTTTGCACCGTAGGAAGGTTCAGTTTGAGTGCCTGGCAAGGAGAATTTCACAGGTGTCAGTTCTACACACTGCTTTGAAAAAGGCTGCATGTGGGATGGTGGGATGAGCAGGTTTCCTGCTCCTTTTTCCTGCCTCTCATCTCTGAGGTGGCTGCCTTCAGCTAAGGCCCCTGAGCTGCCTCCCTGGTGCTGCTTCTCCAAAGACAGCTGTGAGCACCCTGGGAGCTAGTTGTCAGCAGGGAGACTAAGCGTGGATATCCTTGCTGAAAGTGAAGGGAATTCAGGTTGCAGATGGGTGCTGCTTGTTCTGCTATGCTGTGGCACTCCAGGATTATGGGCTGCTGAGCAAGTGTACCCTAATGTGAGCAGAGAGCTTGGGGGGGACACCATCATTGCTACCCCTGTGCTCTCCAATCACCATGGAAGCAGCAGCTAGCGTGACTCTGTCACTCTGCCACGGAGCCTAGCCACGAAGAATACTCCTGCCAGGCTCCTGCTGGGGTGTCAGTCCTGTGTGCCGGATTAGCCATTTTGGTGGTGAGTGGTCCCTTTCCCAGGCAGGCTGGGTCGAGGAGCTGGCTCTTGGGGGTGGGTCTATTGTTATCTTGATGGGATTACTGCACTCCCCTCCATACACACGCACACACCTCTGATCCAGGCCCAGGAGAGAGAATGAGGGATTAGTCACTGTCTGTGCTGCCTGTCACAGTGAGATCTGAAGAGCTTTTAGGCTCTCGGGTGGAGCTGGGAGTTTTCTAGAAATCTTCATTTAAAGCCAGAAGGGGGGCAAGGACACCAGAGGAGGGCTTGCTCCGCATGAGAAAGGCCTGTGGCTTCTTGGAGCACCTCTGGGGCAAAGGTTAATGGGTTTATCTCGTGCTAATGAAGGATGATCCCCAAGTGTGACAAGGGGCTGTGGGCATGGACACTGCCTTCCTGAACCCCAGCCTCTGTGATGGCCTCGTCACTGGGAATTGCTGAGCTCCTGATTATTTGCTGCCAGCAGGATGATTGGCATAATCAGACCAAGAATACTCCTGCCCAAGGACCTAGGAACCTTTCTTAAGCATTTAATGAATGAAGCCATCAGAATTAGCACTGTCTGCACACAACAGGAGCTGGGGTCCATCCAGCCTGGAGGTGACTGCATTAGGGGAAGTTCTGATTATGTGTGTCTGATTGGTGGCAGCAGCATGTTGGCACCTGTTTGGTCTAAAATGCTGGGACATTTGTGGGTTTTCTGGGTCACAAAGCCCAGCTCTCCTGCAAAGGCAGAGCTCCTGGCAGGAGTGCACTTCAAGGGACACTTGCAGATTTTCTGCTGTCTTGGGTCCTGCTGGGGAGACTGTCCGTGAGCCCATCTCTGCTTTTGAAACAGAATTTGTGACCATCTTGTGTTGAACTGATTCTCTTTGTGGGCAGAGCTGGTGAGCTTTGTCCTCCAGGCCCACAGGAGAGCTGAAAAACCTCTTCTGTCCTGCCGTCTCAGAAATCAAAGGCTCTGAAAGGTTGTACCATACTTTTCCCCCTCAGCATTGCTGCATCTTCCTGCTTGTCCCAACCCAGCTCCAGTCCAGTGCCCCCAACAGCTGATGACTGATGGTAGCACCATGGTAGATCACTGTATTGTGTAGCTGCATGCTGGGCGTTTGCAGGACTGG
The DNA here is from genome assembly GCF_028858705.1 of Grus americana. Classification (NCBI taxonomy): domain Eukaryota; kingdom Metazoa; phylum Chordata; class Aves; order Gruiformes; family Gruidae; genus Grus; species Grus americana. Next base: position 15,530,021 of record NC_072858.1, on the reverse strand, counting down.
GTGGAGGCCACCCCAGCTCATGTGGCTCCTGACATGGCCAGCCTCCTTGGTGGGGCAGTTTGCCATGCCTGCCAAGTGTCTGCTCCTTATGGAGACCCTGGAGATGCAGGACAGGCCACAAGGCAGGCCCAAAGATCCTTTGCTGCCTTGATGGAAAGGGCATTAAGAGACTGGTCTCTGACTCCTCATCCCTCTTTCTCTTCTTGGAGGTCAGACAAGCTGCCCTGGCCCTGAAGCCTGGGCTCGTGTGTGTGGCATGTGGCTCCTACCGTCGGGGGAAGCCCACCTGTGGAGACGTGGATGTGCTGGTCACTCACCCAGATGGGCAGTCTCACCGTGGGGTGTTCAGCAAGCTGCTTGACAGCCTCCACAGGAGCGGTAAGAGGGCTGGGGACCGGCACATGGTGCTCAGAGCTGTTCTTAGCATGGCCAAACTGAGGAGGCAGTGAGGTGAATGGCATTCATTGAAGGGCGGATGGTCGCTTTTCCCAAGGAGAGGACATCTTCTAAGTCCTTAGAGTACTGGTCCTGGCCCTGCTCCAGTGGCAGCTCTGCAGCCAGTGTTAAGGAGGGAGCGTTGCTGCAGCTCAGCATGGCTTCCTCTGTCTGCATGAGGCTGTCAGGGCTGAGGCTGGGTTGCCCTTGGGGTCCCACAGCACATTATGAGACACCTCAGCTGCTGTCTGGACAGTGAGGAGTTCGGGCTGGGGGTGTCAGTCTCTGCCATTCAGCTCCTCTCTGCCTGTTCCCTCTTCCCAGGCTTCCTAACGGACGACCTGGTGAGTCAGGAGGACAACGGTGATCAGAAGAAGTACCTGGGAGTGTGCCGCCTCCCCGGGCCAGCCCGACGTCACCGCCGACTTGACATCATTGTGGTGCCTTACAGTGAGTTTGCCTGTGCCCTGCTCTACTTCACCGGCTCAGCTCACTTCAACCGCTCCATGCGGGCCCTGGCCAAGACCAAGGGCATGAGCCTCTCGGAGCATGCCCTCAGCTCAGCCGTGGTGCGAGGCCCTGGAGGTGTCAAGGTGATGTCTGGCCATACTCTGCCCACTCCCACTGAGAGAGATGTCTTCATTCAGCTGGGGCTGCCTTACCGGGAGCCCTCAGAACGGGACTGGTGACACCTGGTTGTCATCCAGCACCCTGGGCCCATTGCTGTGCTGCTGTTTTGAAGGGTGCTGGTTTCCCCAGTGCTGCTCTGTGGTGACTGCAGACTGGGGAACATATCCCAGCAAACTGGGGCTCCTCGCAAGTGCAGGGCCTTGCTGCTGGCAGAGCTCTGTGGCTTCACCCAGCAGAGGCCGCGGGCTGGAAGCACTGCCTGATGCCACAGGCAGCCCCTGACTAACCAAAAGGGCTTGCTGCCCAGCAGCTACCCTGGCCTGGCTCTCCCTGGGGAAGCTTCAGAAGGCTGGGCTGCAGAGCCTTGTGATCCAGTCCCTCCCAGTGCTTGGGAATGGGGGAAGTGGGATGTGTCTTCCTCTGTGTCTGTGCACAGACACCCCAAAATCTCTGGGAGAGAAAATTGGTGCAGAGCTGTGATCCCCTCACATCTCAGGGGAGCTGAGAAGGGTTTGAATGTAATGGCACTGAATGTAACCGTGCAGGGCTGTGTGTGTGCATGGGAGGTTTGGAGGCAGAGAAACACAAGGAGATAGTTTAGTTCTAATTTGGGCGAAGCAAAGCTTTCCCTTTGTATGTGTGGAAACCGTGGAGACATCTGGTCTTTGATCAGAGAGTGTGTGTGTGTGTATTTGAGTATACAAAATGCTACCCCGTCAATTCCATGTGATTGAATTTTATTGCTCAGGAAACCTCAACTATTTTTATATTCTGGCGATGAATGTCCCAGAGACTTGCAGTGTTCTGTTTGTGTTGTGGGTGTTGCAGTGGTTCTTCCTGGCGGAGGTGCTGCTCTGTGGCATTGGCTGGCAGGAAGGCCGTGGTGGGCGTTTCTGTGCCAGGACCCCAGGGCTCCCTTTGGCCAGTCTCTGGGCCTGGCCTGGCCTCTCACTCCCTTGTCTTGTGGGGGACCTGGCCACCCCTGCTCTGCATTCTGCCATGTCTTTGTCACATGCAGTGACAGGCTGCGTGTTTGCTGCCAGGGTAGGCACAAGAGAGTTAACCCTGGTGGGTTTGCAGAGTTTCCTGCTGCAGCATCAGCTGTGTCTGCTGGGCACCGGTAGTGGGGCTGGGGTGTTTGCTGGGGAGGCCTTGACCCCCAACAGTGTTATTTGTCAGCCCAGCCTTTCTACTGAACACCTGATGGAAATGAATGTCTTCTGACATGTCTTGGTGCTTTGAAATTTGAAGTATAATAAATCCCTTCTCTCTTTTTCCTTCACATCTCTGTCTTTTTGCTGTCTGCCCTGCAATCGTTGGTACTGTTCCCTCTGGCTGACCAGGAGCCCCTCCTGTGCTGGCCTGTCTCCCTGTGTTCAGTACGGGCAGGGAGAAGGCAGTGGAGACCTTCACACTGCTGGATCACCACTTCTGGCTCTCAGGGCAGGGAGTTGCTGGCCACCATCCTCCCATGGCAGAGCGGGACCTGGCTTTGTCCTGGCATCCCTCTGGCAGCATGGCTGAGCTGGGGCTGGCCATGCCCAGAGAAAGGAGCAATTCCTGAGCTCTGAGCCTTGGGCTGAACTGTCACTTTGTGTGTGGAGTCTGGAAGGGATTGCCGTCAGCTTTTCTGTATTTCATCAAAGAGTAGGGTATGTGGGAGTTGGCTGCTGCTGTGTCTCCTGTTCTAGTGCCTGGAACACAGCTCAGTCTCCTGAGCATGGAAATGCTTTGATTTTCCAAGGGGAATCTGAACAGCCTGGAAGCCCAGGGAGCACATGGAGATGAGCAGAAAGAAACACTGGCTCAAAAGGGAGATGGAGAAGCTGGCAAGGGCCAGAGGCTGCTGGGGTGGGCAGAGGCTGGGCAGAACTAGCGAGGACTGGGCTGGGGTCTCTAGGGGCAAAGAGGAGTGAGGCCTAGGGGGAGTGCTCTCTCCCCAGGAGGGCTGTGCAGCCCTGGGACCAGCCCCAGAGAAGATGGAGTCTCCATCCTTGTGGACATCTAGGCTTGGCTGGGCAGGGCCACAGCTGGCCTCATCTACAGCTGGTGATAGTCCTGCCCCAAAGGGAAGCTGGATGGGGCTTCCTCTCCCTGCAGTGCTGCTAGGATGATCCTGGAGGATCTTTCCTAGAGCCTTATAGCTGGCAGCCGTGGGCACAAGTCTATTTCTGCCTGGGCTGGGGCAGGGTATGGAGCTCCTCACCTTGGCCCCTTGATGAACACAGGTTTGCCTCTATCTCTGGGTGCTGGGATGAGCTGTTCCTGGAGGGCTGGGGCTGCCCCTCTCACCAGGGCCACGTGCTGGGGACATTGCTGGAGGTGGGGGACATGTGGCACTGCTGGCCCCCAGCTCCTTCCCCTTTGTCATCCCCCCTCTCCAGGGACACGATTCACACCCTGGTGCCAAAGGGGTGCTGCAGCAGCATGTCAAAGCCCTGGCCCTGCTGTTGTGCTGCTTTTACTTGGAGGGGGCAGGGAGGCCAGACGGTGGGTGTGGGGCCTGGGCTGCTCAGTAGCAGGACTTCACCCAGCCCCCTGGGAAATGGCAGAGAGGGTGGCCCTAGTGCATGCATGTCATGTGGAGGCTGCTGGGGGACAAGTCCTGCCAGTCCCCCAGCTCTGTGACAGAAGGGATCTGATGTCTGTCTGTCCGCTCCTACCCCACAAATCCCTGCCCAGGAGCTTTGGAGGGGGCAGAGGGCCCTCCTGTGGCCAGCTGCAGCCAGGAGGGCTAAGGATGGATGGGGGTCATCTCCCTGGGGTGCAGCTGTGGCAGATGCAAAGGGACAGGAGGCGAAGAAGCACGACCAAGCTCAGCCAGAGCAGCTGGAGATGACATTTCTGGATACTGGAGGCTCCCGTTTCTCCATTGTCTTGGTACAAGGGGAGAAACACGAGGAGCTGGACTGTGCTGTCCACTGTGAGTCAGCCCTGGGCTAGGCAGTGCCTCCTGCCCTGGATGGAGGGGACAGAGCTGCCCCACACAGTCTCTTCCTTGTGCCCCTAATCCTGCCCTCCACCCTCCCAGTCACTTGCAGACCCCAAGCCAGGGGCTGACTCTAGCCTGGCATCCCCTGAGGCCACGTCCTCCTCCGAGACCCCCTCTTTTGCCCTCACAGCAGGGCAGGAACTGGCCACTCCCTTACCCCAGCACAGCTTCTGCCTCTTCTAAACCCTGGGATGCCACATTTGCAAAGGAGGTACAAGGGATGGGGCTCCCAGGGTACCTGGGAGGAGGTGGGTGCTGAGCCCCTAGGATGGGTGCAGGCAGGGTGAGCACAGACAGTTTTAGGCATCTCTAATGAGGTGTTGCCTGTTTCCTGCTTCCCGGGAAGGGGCTTTGGCTATTCCCTCTCCCCAGCGCACCCCCTTCCCACCCTCCCTGGCTGTGAGTCTGATCATCCTGAAAATTAAAAATAAACCCAAACGCAGCAGCACTTAGAGACTAAGTGGAAAGTCGGGGAGCCAGGACGGAGGCTCAGCTCCTACAGCAGAGCCCCTTGCTCCCACCCCCTGCTCCCTGCACCTCCAAGGTGGGTCTAGACTGGGGCCTCAGGCAATTCCTGCCCCCCTCATCAAGCGTGTCTCTGCACATCAGGGTAAAAGGAAGAAAAAGCCTGGGCCAAGTCACTGCAGTGCTGAACGTTAGGCAGCTCTTCCCACCCTGCCGGGAGGACACCCATCCTTAGCTGTCGTGCTTGTCCTCATGCAGGGATGGGAGGGTGCTGGGACTGGGGAAAAAGAGGTGCAGAGGGGGTGGTTTGGCTTCTAACACTGGCACTTTGTATTCATGAGTAAATATTTGCTAATGGCAGCATGGCTGGGTGAATGTAAGGGAGCTGCTCCCCCCGCCGGAGCAGGCAGGGAAATGAATATGAATTTATCATGATTAGGTGAACCCAGCAGGGAGAGCGGGAGAGAGAGGGCTAGGCAGGGAGGGGGCGGGTGAAGATGGATCTGTGCAATAAAATTAAATAAGGACACCAAATAGAGTCACTTCTCACGCGCCTGCCCGCCCTCCTGCATGCAGGGCCTCTCCCGCCTCCCGCACTCCTCTGGCTTTGCTGATTTCTCTCTTTCCTCAAATTTATGAGGCCAATTATGAAGATGAGGTTGGAAGTTCTCAGAAGTTCACTAAATGCAAAGTGCGGTCCCTGCTGTTCCCATCAAATTAATTAACCAAGTGCTATTGATGGCCGGGGCGATGTCGGTGTGGTGTGGAGTGCAAGGGGAGGGCTGCTGGGGTGCAGGCAGGGCTGGTTTGGCAGGGGGGCAGAGCTCCCTGCAGGGCATCCGCAGGGTTGGAGGATGCAGAATGAGAGCCCTGCCTGGACAGCTGGTGGGCAGCAGGAGCAAGGGATGCAGCAGGGGATGCACCAGGTCCCAACATCACCATTCAGCATAGCAGTCTCTGTTTCCAGCACCACTGGTCTCTGGCTGGAAGAAGATCCACTCAGGTGAAGGCAGGGCTGTCCTGATAGGAACGTGGCATGGATATGTGGCAGGATGCTGTGCCATGTCCTGTGGTGGAGTCCACAGCAGGGGCTGGTGGGCAGCATGAGCCTGTGCCTGGAGGAGCAAAGCCTGGAGCCAGTGCCCTCTGGGGCACCCTGGGATTGTCCCCCCATGATATCCCATGGGGTGGTCTGCACAGGGGCCTCATGCTTGGTAGACAAGTGACTTTCCCTATGGCTTAGCAGGGATGGTGCAGCCAGGACAGGGCCACTGCCATTGTCCCCTGCTCCACAAGTCCCAGCGACCCTCCCTGCCTCAGTTTCCCTTCCTGCACTATGGGAAACAACCTGCCTGTGACTGGCAGGTAAGATCTCATGAGCTGAGTGCCCTGATCCGACACAGCCCCTTGGCCATCCCTAACCTTGGCATGAAGCAGCCTGGCTCTGTGCAGGGCTCGCGGGGGCAGCAACCACATGCCTAAAGCACACCAGCTCTTATGGGGCAGCTCATGTGCCTGGAATAGCCGTGTCATGTCCCCCCCCTTCCGAGGAAATGGCTTTGGGAGGGAGGGGGGCTGTTCCAACATGACCCCCGCCTATGTCTGCCCTGTCCCATGGTGCTGAGATGCCTCCTTCATGCTCCTGGCATGCGTGAGTAGCTGGGATGCTGCTGCAAAGCTGCTGCAGCCTGGGGGATGCGAATCCCCAGACCGCTCAGGTTCATCTCAGATACTGGGCAAATGGCCTTTCCTTTGTCTGTCTCTTGGGGAAAATTCACTCAAAGCAGTTTATATGTTGCTGAGATAAGTCTCTCAACACTGGCTGTGCTATAGTGAGTGCTTGAGGTTGTAAAAAGGGCCCAATACTGAGGCCTTGGATCAAACCCAGGACATCTCTACTTGCTACACTGCTGCTCTGTGCCTCAGTTTCCCTCCTTCTTGCATTTCCTGAGGCTGTTTGCTCTTTGGGCAGGGTCTGGTTTTCACTGGGTCCAAACAGCATCCCAGTTCCTGAGGAGCCTTGATAGCATTCAGTGGCTGTGAGACATGGCCAAATAAAGGCTCAGCCTTCATCCCCAAACCAGCCTTGTTTCACACCAAATATATGTGCCACAAGGCTCCCTGCTTGTACCAGCCTGGCACAGGGATCTTCACCCTGTAGTGCCATGTGGTCCTAACTTAAACTCTTTTGCAGTTGCTGTCCAGGTCCAAGCAAACCAGCTTGTTTGAGGGGTGAAAGATGCAGGCTGTGTCCTCGGACCAGGGGTCTCCCAGCAGGGAAAGGACACAGAGGTCCCAGGGGAGGCCAGGTTCGAGCATCCTTGCATGCACCCAGCTCCTGGCACAGCATGGCTGTGCGTGCCATGAGGATGCACCAGCCCCATACGTGGCTCTGACCGCATGCCTCTGCCTTTTCTGCTCCTGCTTCACTTCGCTGGCTTTATTCCTGCCCTGGTGATCAATAGGCTGTGGTCGGGCTGGAAAACAGCACAAACAGAGGCATTTACAAACCCGCTGTCTCTCCAACAGCGCCATAACTCAGGTTCCCCGTCACTGCGGGGAATGGGAGGCAGGCACTCCTGCTCTGGTGGCAGCGGCAGCACCGACGTTTCCCCTCTCATGGTAAATGTGTTACTTGGAGATAATTTACCTGCTTATGTCAAGTTTTAAAAAGAAATAGACTGGCTGCTCTACAGCTCCTGACACTCACAGCGCATGTGTGTGGACGCATGTTTCTACCCAGAGAAAAAAAAAAAAAAAATCACCTAAGCTGAAAGGAGCAGTTTACAAATGGCTGGACTTCAGAGCTGCAGTCCCTGCGTGGAGTCTCCGGTGTCTAGAGCTGAGGCTGAGCTCTCGCTACAGTCTGTGTCTCCTTGGGGGTCTCCAGGGTCTGCAGCCACCCACCGGGCTCCCCAATTGTACCGAGGGCTGCTCAGGGCTGGGTGCCCCATGTCGCCCGCAGCTTGCTGGGACCATCCCCTGCCCGCACGCCTCCTCCGGGGCAGCAGACCGGGATGGCGGGGGGGGGGGGGGAAATGCTGGTGCAGCCGCCCTGTCACCCGTGGGTGAGGACCTTACTGGGGACCCCGGCCGACCGAGAAGCTGCTCCCGGCCGTTCCAGCCCCGATGCGGCGGGCTCGGGCAGCCGCCATCCTCGCAGGCAGCAGAGGGAGCTGGAGGACTGGGTATCGGCAGCAATGGGCAGGCTGCAGGCAGCTCGGGCCTGTGCTGGGGCCCTTTGGGCGGGCAGCTCAGGCAGCCCCATTTTGGTGGGATACCTCCCCCTCCACCCAGACTGCCCCCCAGCAGGGCAGCGGAGATGCCCCCAGTCTGCAGACTGTCCCCTCAGTCCCGCGGTGCCACCCCTCTGACCCTGGTCCAGACACATCACCCCTGTGGGTGCCCAGCTCTGCTGCAGACACCTCCTGAGCTGATCCTCCATACCCCCCTCTAGGTTTTTAGGGGCTCAGTCCCCCTGCTTCATTCTGGGGGGCCCGTACAACTTCTCCCTGGCTGGACCCCACCGTGTCCCTCGTCCTCCCTGCAACCAGCTGAGGCGGGTGACACAGTGCTTCCCATCACCCCGAGGACCCCGGGGTACAGCATGGTTCCTGGGGAGCCTGGCTGGACGCAAGGCAGGGTAAGGTCTCCATACCTGGGCAGCATCCCAGGGCTGAGGCGGGGGGTCCTGCAGCATGTGGCCAGTGCCTGTCACTGCTGTCCCCCAGCCTCCTTGCCCATAGGGAGCTGATTTATGTCCGGGCCAGCCTGCGCTGACCTCCTACTTTGGCTCAGGCATTATAACTAATGGCAGGTCAGCAATGCTACAGCAAAAGTGAAGTGGCTGGTGGGGGGCCGGGGAGGGGGAGATGCAGGGCAGAAGGGTGCTGCCGAGGCTCTGCTTGCAACAGCACCAACTACCCACAGCCAGGAGCAGCCAGGGCTGGAGCAGACATAGCTCCCGTCCTGTCCTCCTCCACCCTATCCCCGTCCCCTCTCCTGAGGGCTCCTCCTGACCATGTTTTCCTCCTGTTTTACCCACAGGGGACCCTGGGTCAACAGCTTCAAGCCTGGAAGGCTGGCTCCTTGTTGGGGGGAAACTGAGGCACTCACGGACTGATGGCTTCATGAACATTAACAGCAAAGCCAGGGAGGGCACCAGGTGTCTGAGCCCAGCCCCTGCCCAGGACTCACTGGGATGAGGGACCAGGAGGACCTGGCACAGGTACAGCAGAGAGCGATGCAACGGTCAGTGTCCTGAAGCGTCCCCCATGGTCTGTTGCCCCCATCTCCTGCTTGATCTATGAGCCCTGGGGTGCAGAAATCTCCTATGGGGGTTACACTCTTCCTGCCCTCCTCCATGGGACATGTGTCCCTCCAGGTCCCAGACCGCCCACCCCAGTGCACATGGGCCCTGGGTCACTCACCCCCATCACAGCATATTCTCCATGTGTTTCAGCAATAAGCCCTGTTTGTTTTCCTAGCTGGATTGGATAACCAGCCCAGCAACCAGCCAGACTATGGGAGCTGAGTTTTGGGGACAGCTATATCAGCTGTCACCCCAATCCCTGCCTGCAGCAACTGCTGAGGTAGGACCTCAGCACAGCTGTAAACCTGGATATTCACGTACCCACCAAGCAGCTGCTTCCCGTCCTGGAATGATGCCAGCCTGACCTGCCAGTCTAGGTGGTCTGAGTGGGTTGGGGGGAGCCCTTGGGGATGCTATAAAAAAAACCTCCTGCCCTGCTCCTGGCTGCACACCGAGAGATCTCCACTGCCTGGTGATAAAAGAGAACATTTTTTTTTTTTAAAAAAGGATGAGCATAAGAATAAGGTTTCTGACTCCTGAAGCTCTGCAGAGTGTTTGCACAATGCAATGATTCCCTTGCTGTGCTTGGGCAGGACCCGAATGTCCCCCAGGGGTGGCAGTGCCATGGCTAATGTCATTGGTGTGTCCTGGGCTGGAGTTTCCCTGCCCTGGCAGGAGCACATCTTTGCCAAGGCAGTGGAGGGGAAACTGGGAACAAACCTGACCATGGTCCCATTGCTCAGAGGGCTCCCAGCCCTCAGCTGCACTGCAGGAGCTCACTGCTTGACCAGTTTCCTGATTCTCCAGATTTGGCTCTGTTTTTCCAGGAGAGGCTCTCTCTACAGTGAGTTTTCCACGCAGCATGTGCTGGTTTGGCTGAGGACTCACCCACAGGGTGGCACATGTGATCCCAGAGCAGGGCCCTGAGGCTGAGACAGACCCAGGGGTGAAAACTGCATCCCCATGAGATGTCTGCAAAAACCTCTCCCCTAACATCACCTCCCAGGCAGGGCTGGGGCCAGGTTTTTTTGCAAATGTTTGTACTGCTGTTGAGTGGAGTTCAATTCCACTGGTCTTGCCCAGATTTCAGGTTGATGTTGCATATGTGACACAGCCTTGCTGACACCCTGCCTTTGCTTTCTGCTGGGGAAGGATGAGAACATGGCAACCCATATCTGTGTAAGCCATTAGGATTTTTCCCCGGAGAGCAATACCTGCCTGCCTGCAGCGGGAAGGGCTCATTGTTGGTGGGCAATATTGCCAAGGGCTGGGGTGCGCTGGCTGCCACCCTCGTGGCCAGACACGCAGGGCTTGGTGAGCCTCTCCTGGCACTGCCTGGCTGTCCTACAGATGCAATGGGTCTGTCACGGTCCCACCAGGCTTCCTGCTACTGTTTGCAAGCTGAGGGGTTCACCAATGTGTGGACCGACACTTGCTGTGCTTTCCAACTGATAACACACATTTCGGTTCCCGTTTTCTCATCCAAGGAGTACTAACTTTGCAAGGCTGCAGTGAAAGCTCACGTCCTTGCCAGCAACCCCTCCCCAAGATATTTATCACATCCTTCACGTGATCCAATGGGGTCATTTTGCAACATTGTGAGGGTGATTTTAATATATTTTATAGAGTCTTTCTTAGGGCTACGCCAGATTCAGGCGATAGCGGCTTGTGGCTTGTACCACCCTTGAGCCCTGGGCACTGAGAGGTGCAGCATGCAGAGCTCAGCCCAGCTGGGGAAGCACGTTCCCCCGGCTTGAACCCGCTGCAGCAGCAGGAGCTCGGTGCATTCCCAGCCAGCCCTCAGCAAAGGTGATTTGTTTGAAATCATTTCCACGGCCTCTGTCTTTCTTTTGGCCGCTAGCTTCAGGAGAGCAGGTTAAATCTATGCTGCTAGACAGCATCAGAGGCTGAGCTTCATTCAGAGGAAGCTGTTGGAAAATATTGCTCAGCTCTCACTCTGAACAGGACTAAAATTAGATCTGGGATGTAAAAGCTGATGAGTCCAGATAGGTGAGTCCAGCTCCAGATTAGCAGCTTTTACTACAGAGCTGGAATGCTCCCACTGAAAACGGTTGCCATTTGGGATCAGTTTTGCTCCAGCAATATTTCAAGTTTGTCAAACAACTTTTTAAGGCCTGGACAGTGTGGAAGGGGCATGGGGAGCCATAAATAAGTAGGAGCTTTAAAAAACTCCCTGAAATGAGCAATAAATCCCCCAGGACATAACAGGGATCACTCACAGATCCCTCCAGAAGAAACTCACCTCTGCACTGAGAAGAAAAAATACTTTCAAAAGCATGGTCAGAGCAGCACAACGCAGTGTCCAGGCAGGGACCAGCCTGCATCCAAGCCTCCTTCTCCATTGCCCACGGACAGTGATGTCCCCTGGCAGGTCCCCGTGCTACCCACTCCCTGTGCCTTGCTGTGTCCTGCCTGGAGTTGTAGGGATGCACTCAGCAAAGCAAAAGAAATTGAGAGTCTGAGAATCAGGTAAATAACACATGCTGGATCCAGCCGTAACCCGCAGCAGGAGACGGCTGCTCTGTGCTGTCCTGTGGGGTGCAGGGGCTGCATCCCCTTGGCATCACCCACACCAGGTCTGGTGAGGGCTGGGGGGTGCCCGGACCTTCCCTACAAGTGGAGACGATGGAAAAACCCCACCAGTGTGGCATCCCACCATGTCTGCGAGGTGCCAGCAGGGACGGATCCAGCCATGTGGAGAGACCCTGATGGCAGCGCAACTGCTCCTCTCCGGGCACCTGGACACAAGGTGCTGGTGGGGGTATCTGCAGCCCACTGAGATGTCCTGCAAGTCTGTCCACATCTGTGGATGCTCTTCAGGTCTCCGAGGAGAGGACAGGGAATAATGAGTTGCTGCTTGCACATCTCCTTCCCCTGCACCCCACTGAAAACACCCAAGGGGGCTGAGGATGCAGGGTGCGCAGAGGTGGGGAGTGAGACCAGACCTACCTCCTTGCTAGGGTGGTGGGAAGGAGTGAGGGGTGTGCAGGCAGCTGGGTGGGTGTGGGGGCACCCAGCTGCAGCGGGTGGGTGGCAGTAGTGTGGGGTCTGTCAGGAGAAGCGCCTGTGTCCACAGCCCAGGCACCCCATCCTGGAGCTGTGGGGTGTTCATCCTCACTGTGCACCCCACAGAACGGGGGGGTGGGGCTTACAGCCCCTTTGCCGAAGTGAGTGCTGGATGTAGCCATCTCCCACCCTCGCTGGCAGCTGTGGCCATCTCCTTGCCACCAAGGGGACAGCATCGGTGTGCTCAGTGGGTACAGACAGCTCTGACTGCCCCCCCCTGCAGCTGCCTTACCCCACCCCTGTCCCAAAACAGGTCGCTGCTTCTCATGAGCATCCCAGGGACCCCTCATGCCCTGTTCAGCATCCTCCCCAATGGTCATCCCCTTTCTGTCCCCACAGGACTCCATGGCCGGTGTTGGCATCCCCGCTCCACAGTGGCTGAGCATCCTCCTGGGGTGATGCTGTCCCTGCCCCTCTCCGCCACACGGCACTCCCCCCCGCCCCACACGCTGCAGCAGATGGTGGAGGTGACATTTGTCTGTGAGTGACGTGCTTGACGGTGGCCATGTCCTCCCCTCCTCCCTTCGCCCTGGATGGAGGAGCCTTGAGCCCACCCGGCAGAGGCAGGATGGGCAGGCACAGGCTGGGAGGTCCCCCCCAATCCCCACCCCTACCACAAGCTCCCCCCAGACATCTGCACCTCTTGTTTGTCTGCATCCCCACCAAAACCCCTCTCCAAGGGGCTGGGGCACTGGGGCGGCCGGAGGGACACCGTCCCCGAGGGCGAGTGCCCATCACTGCAGGGTGTTTGAGGGGGGGCCAGGCGGGGGCCGGGCACCGGGGACTCCTGTTCGTTCTCCGTTTTCTGCCTTAATTAGAACCCGGAGAGACCAGGCGAAATCGCATTAGCGCGGGGCCCCGGTGCGCTGAGCCATCCATCTTTTTTTATTACAGCGTAATGGGGCTGCTCGCGAGGCGCCGTGCGATTTGTCACAGGCCTCGTTCCCTGATAACGGGCATTTGTCATCACTTTCTTCCCGTGTTAATGTCATCATCGGCGAGCTGACAGGCAGACCCGTTGAGGGAGCACTGGCGACAGACCACATCCGTCAACCTAATATTTCCATGGCTGTGGGGATCAGCCGGGCTGCGAACACACATTAAAGTGCTTATGAGGGGAGGAAAAAAAAATAAAAAAGCCGTTGTCATTAATTAAAATGTTAGTGCGAGCGTGTGCGCGGGTGGCGCTGCGTGGGGACGGGGGGGGGGCTGCGGCGCAGGGGGATGCGGGGCGGCGCGGGTGCGATGCGGTGGCCTTTTAACGGAGCGCGCATCAGCTCCTGAAACCCATTTAAAAGATATTTGGGACTGGGGAATCGGCAGCGAGCGCGGTGGAAAGGTCATTGTTAATAAGGGAGAGCACGCGGGAGCGCACGGGGAGGGCGCGGGCATGGCCAGCGGAGGACGGTGGAGATGATCTCCCCTCCCCTGCGCCCGGGAGGGTTTGTCCCATGGGGTGTATTTGAGCCACTCATGTCACGAAGTGAGCAGTCTCAGCCCTGCATGGCAGCAGGATGGGGTAGCAGGAAGGGGACCTTGCAGTGGGGTTGCCCTGCGGCTGGGCAAGGACAGGAGCGACACATGGCGTGGGCTGGGGTCAAGATGGGTGTGTGTGGGGGGGGGGGGGTGTGTGTGTGTGTGTCCCACTGCAAGCTGGGCATGTGGGCGTCCCAGTAGGGTGCAAAGATACTGTGAGGGGAAGGGGAAGGAGAAGTCTGGCGGGCCAAAATCATGAGCACCCCCATAAACAGCCTGCAAGGAGACCTGCCCCAGGCCCTGGGGCTGGCTCAGCAGCAAGGGGGCTCAGGTACTCACCCCATAATATGTGGCTGTTGCCATGGAAACAGATGGTAGTGATGGGGAGGAGTGTGGGTGGCAGGCGTGTGTGGCAGCCTGTGTTTTTGTGGCAGAGGAGTCTGGTTTTGGGGAATGCTTTTGCGGGATTCCTGTGATCGTACAGAATAGGAAGGTTTGGGTGGCTTTTTTTTTTTTTTTTTTAATTAGCTTTCAGGGTGTTTGGGAGGGTTTTGGGGTGAGTATCTCTCAGCCAGCTCTGCCCACTGCCCTCCCATCACATCCTGATACAATTCACATTTGCACGGCAAAAATGTGACTCCAGGAGCATTGACACAGCCCAGGGGGAGTCCAGAAACAAGGTCCGAGATGCTTCTTCCTCTGCCCAAATCCAATCCACAGGTCCCCTGGGAGAAGTCCTTGATGTCCCCGACCTGCGGCTGGATGTGGTGCAAGAGGACCGTGCGCAGGCAGGGAGCAGGCAGCCGTGGGCAGTGCTCAAACCCTGCTTAGTGCAGAAGCAGGGCACGAGGTTTGAAAACGTGGCGGCGCACAGAGCCTTCACCCCCACGTCCCCCATGCGGGGGGTGGGCAGGGGCAGGCTGTGAAGGGGGCCACGTGTCCCGTGTCCCTGGGAGGTGCCAGCTCCACCAGGAAGGCTCCTGGTGCTTTCTTTCATTGCCACCTTTTTTTCTTCTTTTCCATCCTTCCTTGTTCCAGACACAGGCTCTGTGCTGAGAAGAGCGAGAGTTTTGGGGGTGTGTGGCTTTTTGAGAGACCTGGGCCCTTTATGTGTGTGCACATGGACAGTCACTTAGGCACATGCATGCACACTCCCCAACTCATCTCTGTTCGTGCACTGTCCTGGTTTCTGCTGGGATAGGGTTACTTGTCTTCCTATCAGCGGGTACAGTGCTGTGTTTTGGATTTAGGATGAGAATGATGTTGATAACACACTGCTGTTTTAGTTGTTGCCAAGCGGTGCTTACACTAAGGCAAGGACTTTTCAGCTTCTCATGCCCTGCCAGCGGGGAGGCTGGGGGTGCCCAAGAAGCTGGGAGGGGGCACAGCCAGGACAGCCGACCTCAACTGGCTGAAGGGATATTCCATACCATATGATGTCATGCTCAGCATACTGATAGGGAGTTGGGGGAGCTGGCTGGGCAGGGGATCGCTGCTTGGGGATAGGCTGAGCTTTGGTCAGCAGGTGGTGAGCAATTGCATTGTGCATCACCTGTGGTGGTGGTGGTGGTATTATTATTATTATTATTATTATTATTATTTTCTCTTCCTTTGCTGTCCTATTAAACTGTCTTTATCTCAATCCATGACTCTTACTTTTTTCCCTCTGTTCTCTCCCCCATCCCACTGTGGGGGGGTGTGAGCAAACAAACAGCTGTGTGGTGTTTAGCTGCCTGCCGGGTTAAACCACAACATGCACCCAAAAGTTTGGCTCCCCAGCCAGTGCCCAGGCCTGTCATCCAGGTTGGGAGTTTCTAGGATGGGGAGAGCTGGGAGGGGGGCAATTATCTCCAGGTGCTGATGGGGAAACTGAAGCACAGAGCAGGGACTTGTGGTCTTCATCCACGCCGTAGTTACGAGGTCATCCCACCACTGACAGCATCCAACAATTCAGCAGATGTCAGGGAAAAGGTGTCCGGGAAGTTTTCTCCAGGCTGCCCAGTGGTGGCCGGGCTCCCAGCCCCGCGACATCCCTGTGACATCCCTCTGACATCCCCGGCCGGGTCCCCAGCCCTCCCGACAGCAAACCCTGCCACCAAACCATCCCTCTGCCCCAGCTCTCCGCCATAAATCACTGCCCTCCATTGGCCAAGGACCTTTTAAAGGGGATTTATTAGGGGAGATTTAAGCACAGGCGGCGATAAGGTTTCATAAATCGAAAGGCAATAGTGCTCATCATTACCAGTTTGTTCGGGGGGTGGCGCGGGAGCATCCCCACTCCCCCCGTTCCCATGGCGGTGCTAACAGCCCCCTCCCCAGCGCCGCTGCCTCCGCCACTCCCCTTCGCCTCCCAGTCTGTGGAGACTGCGAGCGTGGAAAATCCCCAGACAGGGAGTGTAAATGCTTGTTCTTTGTAAATGAAGAACATAATTAACATTAAATTAAGGTAATACAAATGAAGACAACACAGAGCCTGACAGGATGAGTGTTTGGGGAGGCAGTAGAGAGAAGTGATTCATATTTTTAATTTACTGTACAAATAGACTAGCAGGGCTGGGGGGAAAAGGGCCATCCGAGTGGAGTGGGGATTTTTTTTTTTTTTTCCCACTGTTGTTCTGCTGTGCTTTAAGCACACAATGACTATTAAAGTCAACTGCCCATATAATAGGACATCTCCTACATGACTGCTCTCCGAGAGGCAGCTTGCTGTAGCAATAAATTCTGGGAGTGCCATCTGCTGGTGCGCACCCTCCGCCGGGCACCTTCGCCTCGGCCACCCCGATGCCGGGCACCTGCACCCGGACCAGCCCCGGCACCCGCTGCTGAGATCTGCTCCTGCAGAGCATCGGACATAGACCTGCTGGCATTAATACAGAATTATTATTTTTTCTATAGGGTAACAAACACTTTTTCTTCCCCCCCTCACTCCCCCCAAATATGCCCTTAAATTGTTCATCATCTATTATTTTTTAAGAGGTTGGGGGGGATCTGGTTGATGCTGAGGAAATATGTTAGGCTTTTAAAAGAAACAAATCACTATTCTCCACCTCTTCAAAGTGCTAGGTTTCAGCTGAGTGCCCGTTACCCAGAACACAGTAAAAAAATCACCCATTTTAGTTTTTTTTCCTGCAAAAAGGCACTTGACCAGAGTCCGTGTGAAGCACAGGCTTGGCTGGAGCTGGCTCTGCTCTTTAAGGTGATGAGAGCTGTAGGCTTGGCCCGGGGAGACCCTGCTGTGGGATGACTTTCAGCCGGGAGTGAGTCACATTTACCGCAGCGTGAGGGTGTGCATGGGGCTGTGGCACCTGGAGTGGGCACACTGCCACCGCCGGGTCCTTGTCCCCTTCCTGGGGCACTTCTGCCACCACTGTGCAAAGCGAAAACAAGAGAAGGTGCCAAGAGGATCCATTCCTGGCTGAAATCACCCTTCCTCGGCAGAAGGAAGGCAGAAGATGCCTTGGGACTGTGCTGAGAGCCTCTCACTGCATCCCAAAATTGATCATCTGCAGGGGGCGGGGGGGGGGGAAATGTGTTCCTGATTTTGGGGGGTAACCTTTGCTCTCCGGGTCACTCGTGTCCTGGCAGTAATTACCACGAGCAGCGCCTGTGGGTCCGGGGCTGGCTGGGCCAGTGGTGGGGAGGGGCTGGTCCCAGCTCCTTGCTCCATCCTTTGCCATGTCCTCCTCCTCTGCCACTTTTTCCTCTCCCCTCCAACCGTCACCTCCCGTACCACCCCCAGAGTGCCTGCGGGCAGCTCCAGCCCATCACTTTAAGCTTTGCCAACCCCAAAGCACAGCCAGGGCATCTTTAACCCCTGCCTGGGGGCACCAGCGAGGGCACAGGGGCTAGTGCAGGACAAACCCTGTAGCCAAAGGGAAGAGGTTCCCCTCCGTTTTGCTCCTCTGTGCCTTTACTGAAGGCAGGTTTGCACACAAGGCTGTGACTGGGGGGGGGGGGGACGTGGAGTGTCCCAGTGTGGGCAGTGGGAGATGGAGGGGTGTCCCATCCTGCAGTCTCAGAACCCCCGTGAGCATCGATGTTGAGCTTTGGTGGGGGGTGAGCTGCCCATCAGCATGGGCTGTTCCCGGTGAGGTGCTGTGCCAGATGCACTGCATCCTTGCTGCTGTGCAGCTCCATGACTGGGTTCCCCAGGGCCGATGGCAGAGCTGTGCTGGCTCCTCCACCAGCTTCACCCTGATTTGAATAGCCCTGAGGAGGTAGGGCCAGCAGGGGTGGGAAAAATCACCCCCAAAACATCTCAAATACCTCCCGGGCCCAGGCTGCAGACACAGGGGTTGTTTGCAAACCAACCTCCCCCTGGGCAGAGCCCTCTGTGTCCAGCATCCTTCTCCCGTGGCTGCTGCACTGGAAGCATGGCCTAAGAAAGAGTGCATGGGCCCACCTGAACCGAAGGGGACAACAGTGCCAGCGTGACCCAGGAGGGGCTGTGCTGGGGGCTCAGCCCTCCACTGCAGCACCACGAATTGCTTTGGGGTCCCCAAGGCCAGGGCATGAGGCTGCAGTGCAGTTTGGGGCACCATTGAGCAGCGAGTTGCCTTTCAGAGCTGCTCAGCCCTGGAGCCTCTCCTCCACTGGTAAGACAAGGCAGGGACCAATCCTGCACCTACCTCCGCAGGGCTGGGGGTGCTGCTCCAGCTCCCCTTTCTCCACGTGGCAGGAGCAGGGTTTTCACCCTGCTCGGAGCACGCAGGAACCACACCCCACTCAAAACTGGTCCCTGATGGAGCCTCTGCAGTCAGGTGAGATTTTGGGGGAGCGAAGGCACCCCTGTTGAGGTGACAGGGACAGTTCGCTGTTAGGGCACCTGGTGAAACCAGTGCAGGAAGCTTTCAGCCTCAGAGCCTTAGTGGTTCCCCATGATTAGCAGGGTCCATCCCCCAGGAGCACATCCCTGCTGGAGCCATAGGGACCATGAGCACTGGCAGGGCATGAATGCTCCTTGGCTTGTCCAGCCACGGCCAGGGACACTTGCTGCCACTTGCTGCCACACCAGCCACCAGTGCTGGCACAGGGACACCAGGGTGTGTCCAGCAAGTTTTCATCAGCTTCCCGGTCAGGCTGTGACCATTCACCCTGAGCCAGCGACTCTCCAGGAGAGCTTCCCTGCAGGATCTGGAAATATCCAGTGACGGGCCATCATCATTTCCTTGAGAAACCAATTTCAAAGTATCTGGAGCGTTCAAACTGGGGCCTTCTTTCCCATTCCAGTTTGGCTGGGAGGAGCTCCAGCCCTCTGCATGTATACCTCAATGCTTAAACTCACCCGCCTTTTAGTATTGGATACATCAGGAGAAGGCACTTATGCATTTGAAGAAAATCACGTTCATCTTCGTTTCTGCAAATCTTAAGAGGATTGGGAGCTTTTCCAGGCATCAAAGTAATTTCTTTGACTCTTCTTTACACCTTCTCCAATCTTTCAAGGTCTGTTTGGATGGTGCTGGAGGATACAGCCTTACCCTCACCAAGCAGAACCAAGTGCTTTTGGAGGTCTGAATCCACAGAGCTGCTTTGGACATAGGGAAGCAGCCTGGAGCCCACCCAGCCATACCCTTCCCAAGAAGTCTGCAGTGGAGCAGTTGGGAATGTCTCCCTGGGCAGGACCAGCAAAGGGAAAGCTAAAATCCTGCTTTTGCAGGAGTACCAGACCAGTGGTGGGGGGCAGCTTGGACTGACAGCCCCAAAGAGAGACCCTGCCCCAATATCCTAAATAAAAAGCTGATGAGAAGCTAGTGTCCCATGAGCATCCCGCCCTTCCAGGTCCTGATGGAAGGAGGATGGACATGTCCCTTGGCAGGGTACCCTCACAATGGTCTCCTCAAGAGCAAACACAGCCAAAAGGCAACATAGGATTTTGCCAGTGACCTCCAGTCCTTGGAAAGAGGCGACTTCTGGCTGTGGTGGTGTCTGAAGCCCTGCAGAGATGGGTCCCCACCCCACATTTCCCAGGTCTGCCTGATCTCACCAGCCAGTACAGAGCAGTCCTTGGCCATAAGGCAACGCTCTGGCTCCTCGGCTATGCAAGGACCCCAGAATTGGGGCTGCTCCCAGGGGAGCCATTGCCTCCCGTATGGAGAGCAGGGGGCATCTTCCAAGCCGTCCCGTGTGCTGGGTGGGAGAGATAAATAAATACCAGAATAAATAAATACAAGTGGCAAAGAGGCCTGAAATGATGCTGTCGTTTGCTGGGAATGAGAGACACAAGTGTAATTTAGGTTTTGATATTATGAAACTCTCGCTGCTCTAAAACAGCAGGGCACTCAGTGCCTCATTAATAAAGGATAAACTTGGAGTCTATTTACAATGCACTTTTTGGGGTTATTTACACTCCATTATACATATGTAATGCTGCACATATTTACCGCTCTGTTCTGCTGCCGAGAGCAGCCGAGGCGGGAGGGAGACGGAGTGGGAAGCGGCTGATGCTGTGGAGCTGTGACCCCTGCTTTGACTGATGCCCCTTAAACATCTCGAGCTGCAGGAGAGCCCCAAGCCAGCTGCTGAGGATGGAGGGGCTGAGACCAGGCACTGGGGGACCCAGTATGGCCCAGTCCCTGTCCCCACCTGCCCAGCGCCCACCCACCCCCAGAGGCACCCCGAGGCTTTGCCAAGTGATGCAGAATGGGTGAGCTCCTCGCATGGGCTGGAGTCCAGCACACCAACAAGTGACCACAAGGACCAAACATGGACCTGTCATGGAGTGGGGAGCTGACAAAAAGAGGGCTAAATTATCTGCAACAAAATAAATTGTGCGTGTCTTGGCACTAGAGGATTTTGGCCATGCAGCCCTCCCCACCACCCAGCTTATACCTCTTACCAGAGCAAAATATTGTAGTTTCCCTGCAAACGGCAGCTCCCCAAGGGTCTGCTGGCCTGGGACCCCATGGTGTTCGTGGGAGCTGCTGTGAGGGTCCTGGGCCACGTAAGTGCCATGCCCACGGCAGTCCCAGGAAACAGGGTAGCCCCCACCACAGGATCCAGGGCAGAGATATGGGAGAGGTTGTGCTTGGAAAGCACTCTGAGTTCACAGGAATTCATGGGGTACAGCAAGGGGATGTGGGTGCACCTGGGACCCCTTTGTCCTCAGCAGAGTTTGGGAGGGTGCAGGGGTCCCATGGGAGCACTCTCTGCAGGGCTGGGCAGCGAGGAACTGCCAGCAGGCTGTGGGGGGTACAGAGGCTGGATGGTCACTCCCAGTTCTGAGCTCCTCTGTGTCCTTCCTGCAACTCAGCCTGCGTTTGCATGACCAATGTGGAGATGGAAGAGCCCGGGAGCAAACCTGATCACTCATCCTAGGAAATGTGGGGTGACTCTGACCTTCCCAGCCAGGCACAGCAGGGAGGGGGACAAGCCCCCCATCCCATCCTGCTGCTCCCCGCTGCTCCCCAGCACTGGGGAAGCACCCACCCGTGCCAGCATGCTCCAGCTCGCTACCGTCCCAGGTTGCGCTTGCCAGGCACCAGCTCTGGAGGCAACACTTTATTAACCACCTTGTGCGGGCAGGTCTTGGCATGTGCCTGGGACCTATGTGAAACCCCTGCCCCCAGGAAGTCCCCCGTCTCTGGGAAGGCATCTGCGGTCGGTGCAGTCCTGGCACATCATCAGAGCCCATCCTGGCCACAGGCTGTGGTGGGGCAAGATGTCCTGGGAGTCACAAAGCTGATCAAGTCCGAGCAAACTGGCCCTCACTTCCCTCCCCAGCCTCAAGCTTCCTCCATCACCCCCGTCCCCCACAGCCCACCCAGGGCGGGGATCCCACAGTGGGAGGCGGGGGGCAGGTCAGGTCAGGCTGGAGTCCAAGCCCTCCAGGGAGCTGCTCTCCAAGGCCCCGTAGCCATCAAGCTTTATCATCCCGATGAGGTGGGTTGGAATGGAGATGAAGGAGCGACGGGTGGCGAAGATGTGGCTGATCTCCATGAAGGTTTTGTTCTTCGTCTCAGGGATGATGAGGTAGACATACAGGGCCACCAGCAGACAGATGCCACAGAAAACCAGGTAGCAAAAGGCACCGGCTGACATCTGGGAATAAGAAGAGAGCAGGGTCAGGGCAGAGAGCCAGGCACCCCCATGCTGGGCACGGCATGAGGCAGCATCCCCTTCTGTCCCCCTTCCCTGGGCTGGCTCTGGCCAGCATCGAGCCGAGCCAGGAGCACGGGCATCCCTGGGGTTAAGCCTGGCTTGGCACCCTGTCCTGGGGGAGCAGCAGGGCCGTGTCTATCCTCTCCTCCTCCCCCGGCCCCTCCAGACCAGTACCTGCAAGAAGGGGAAGATGAAGCCGACGGTGAAGTTGCAGAGCCAGTTGATGGACCCCCCCACGATGTAGGCAGCTGGGCGGTGAGACTGTGTGAAGAGCTCGGCCGTCATCAGGAAGGGGACGCCGGCTGCAGAGGGAGGGGATGGATCGAGGGTACGGGGGGACAGGCTGCATCAGGCACCCCCAGGGTCGACAGGTCCTGCCTGTCTCAGCCCCGCAGCCAAAGGGCTGGAGCCCAGCAGGACCCACAGGTCAGAGTGGTTGTGCTGGGAGAACTGGAGGAGATGGAGAACACACAGGGATGGGTGGACCAGTGTCCTGGCATCCCCCCAGCATACCACAGTTGCACCTTGCTGGGCGCTGAGGCCAATTTCACAAGTTACTTGATTGGAAAGTTTCAGATCGAGTCAAAGTCAAGGTGGAACATTTCCTCTGGATCCTCACTTTGCAATAATTTGCCTAAATGCTGATATATTAGATCTCATATAGATCACAGATGTAGAGAAACGTGTTCCTGGAGCCCTCCATAATGCCCTTTCCAGCCTCCCTTGAACAAAATGGTTTAGAAAATTTCCTTCTATTGAGCAGCTAAAGGCTTGAACACCGTGGCTGATTTGGGCAAGAAAGAAACAATCACATTTTCAAGCATTAGAATTTCCTGCAGGACACAGAAGTGCCACTTTCCAACTGGCTTTTCCCAAGTTGTACAGTGAAAAAACTCCAGAATGACTGAAGATCATTGCCCAAGCCAACTTGGCTACTAAAAACTGGACATAGGTTGCAGGTACTTCTCCTGGAAGGACTCATCCCCCCCTGTCATGTGTCACTGAGCTGGCACCCCTGAGTCCCAGGACTGTCTCTTTGCTGGAGAGCAAGATCCGAGGTCCAGTGCACATCCCGGGCACACAGGGATCTGGCAGGGTATTTGACATGGTGACATGGCTGGGGTCCCACTGCCTGGGACAGGGCTGACTGGGACCTCTTTATAAAAGGTGCTCCAATGGAAAAGACAAACCAGAAAAAAGTGCCAATAAGTGAAGGAGGAGTGGAGCCCCTGACGGACTCTTACTCACAGCTCGCCCAGAATAGAGATATATATTTTTTTTGTTTTAAAACTCCTATTCATCATTGTTTGTGAACAATGAGCCATTAAAATCCTAATTAAAGATGTAATTACAGTGAATAAAGTCTGGGCTGAGGATGAATTATAGATCTGTTAACAGCTCTGCTAATACATCAACTGGGTAAACCAGTCCAGGTTTCACTCCTTGCTGTTTGAGCCCGCTCTCGTGCCCGTGCTCGGTCAGGGGCAGGACGATGCTCACTGTGATGGCAGCAGGTGACACCTCCAGAGGTCTGGGGAAGGCTGCCAGGACTTTCTCACTGCTTGGCCCTGGATTAGGGATGAGGAAGAGGTGGAGCAAGCCCCAGGGATGCACAGGGCCGGAGGGGCTTGTGGCAGGGTCTTGCTCACGGGGTGCAGCATGATAAACCAGGGGCTGGCCACGGGGAAGGGGCCAAGGCGCTGGTCCTGCCACCTGCCTGCAAACCCCGCTGCTCCCTGCTCCCCTGGGGCCCCCATTCCTGCCCCACCACCCCCCACTCCCACCGGTCCCAGACCCACCTGGTCCCATGCAGAAGCCGGCAATGATGCTGACCACACAAGCGACGCTGACGTAGCGCATCCAGGGCAAGTCGGTCTGCGAAGGGACATGGGCTGGGGGATGCTGCCGGGGCAGTGGCCCCAAGCTTCATGCCCAGCATCCCCAGGACAGGGCTTCACGCCTGCCCCTTGGCTGGGTGGCAGCCCTTGGGGACGGTGGCCATGCAGGACACATGGGGGGGATGCAGACAAGCAGTTTGTGGTTTGGGGCAAAGCTGGTGAGGGTCAGCCTCAGCAAAGCTCAGCAACTCATGATGCTGAGATGTCCCCAGAGCTGCGGGAGCATCCCCCGGGATCCCCTCCGGGCAGCAGAGGAAGGACCCTGCAGACCTTTCCACCATCCCCGGCACTTCACAGCTGCCTCCCTGGGGACTATTTCTGCAGAAAAGCTACCGAAGTGGCAGGGATTTTCTCACATGGATTTGGATTTTCTTTTTTTGTTGTTCTTTGCTCTGAATTTTCCTTCCCTTTAACTTTGAAGGGAAAACATTGCTTGGAAGAGCCAGTTCACCTCTCATTTCCATGCACACTCCCTCCCCTGGGGTGATATCCATCCCATCACCCAGCCCTTGTTAATGCACCCAGGGCTCCAGCCCCAGACATGTCAGGGGGGTGGCAGTGGCCAGAGCCTACCTGCAGCAGCAGGGAGACGGTGATGCCAGCCAAGCAGATGCCCATGGCGCAGAAGCCAGTGATGATGAGCGGCCGCCGGCCCACCTTCTCGATAGTGAAGCACTGCCAAGGCAGAGCAGAGACTGACGGGGTGGTGGGGAGCTCCCCACCAGGATGGGGGCACCCCCTGAACCCCAGATCCAACTGAAGGTGGCAGGATGCTCCCACTGGCATCTGGGGGTTGGGGGCAGCTCCAGCTCAGAGCTCCAGGGTTGGGGCCGGGGCATGGGAAGAGCCAGGACTCCGGGGTCCCAGGGTGAGTGTGCACCAGGCAGCAGTAGGGTCCTGCAGAGCCCCATTAGGGTGCAGGGTCGGGGCTGGCTGGGGTGGCCCCACAGCCGCATTCGCACCGGTGCCAAGCAGAGGTGCTGGGCTGGGCACAGGGTGTTTGTGGGGCAGCGGGCAGAGGAGGCAGGGTGCGGGCAGGCAGCGCGGCAGCGGCTGGAGCAGGCAGCGTATTGACAGCTGAACAAATGCCTGTAATTTTATAACCAATCTCGGCACATCCGTCGGGGGCCATTTGCGGGGCTGCTCCCGAGCAATCTGGCTGTGTGCCGGGCGGCTGCTGGGGGCTGGGGCAGCCCCACGGCCAGGACAGGGGAGAAGGGGGCACCCTTCGGAGAGGCAGAGGGGTGACTGGGGGACCCCACTCTGCCATGGGTTGAGATATGGGGAGAGGGGAGAAGCCCCCTCACTCAGCCCCAGTTTTCTGGGAGCAGCCACCTGTCCATCTATCTCTCTAATTGTCAGGGAGCGGATTTAGTGCCGGGTGGCTTGGGCTGGCCCCGGGTGACGCTTGCAGATGGGACGAGGGCCATAAATCTGCCTGGCCCAGTGCTAACTCTCCAGCTAAATGAGGCCTGGCTGGGGGGGCCGGGGCTGCTAGCCTGGGGCCAGGCCGGTGCTTGGCTGGGGGGGGCAGATGGGGACATGTGGCTCTGCTAACAGAGTGACAATGGAATCAGGAGCCAGAAGGAATCGCTTAGTCCCCTCCATCACCTCCAACCTGCTCCTTGCCTGGCATCTCCCCCCCCAACCTCCCTGCTACACACTTACCCCAAAATTCTCCCACCCCTTTTAGATGTGACCCCACAAACTGAGCCCCTCTCATCCCATCTCTCCACTCCATTTCCCTGGAAACAGCAAAGGGGCTGTGCTGTGGCACGGGCAGCATTTGGGGTCCATCCAGCCCCCCCACATTTGATGGTGTGGGGAGCTGGCAACAAGGCTCTGGCACTGAGGGGCTGCGTCCATCTGTCTGTCCATCACTCACCCCGATCAGCCCAGCAACAACTTCAATGGCGCCGGTGCCCACGGTGGTGTAGGGGATCTGGGATACAGGGATCCCGGCGTTCTCAAAGATGGTGTTGGTGTAAAACCAGATCTGCCGAGGAGGGGACTTAGCGTGAGCCAGGGGGATAGAGCCACAGGGCATTTGGTGAAATGAGTTTCCAGGACTCAGCTCAGCCTCTGCAGAGCCAGGTCCCGGGGTGAGGACCCCACAGGGCTTACAGCATCAATCCCTGAGAGCTGCATTCCGGCATTCACCACCACCACCGAGAGGGTTTGCCAGCGGACAGAGCGGTCCCGCAGCAGCTGCCAGACGGAGACCATCTCCATGGAGGAAAGTGACCGCTGCTCCTCCT
The DNA here is from genome assembly GCF_028858705.1 of Grus americana. NCBI lineage: Eukaryota > Metazoa > Chordata > Aves > Gruiformes > Gruidae > Grus > Grus americana. The sequence continues at coordinate 15,504,371 of NC_072858.1, read as the reverse complement.
TCATCTCCTCGATCACATCCTGCACGTCAGGTGTCCCCAGGAACCTGTGCAGTGCTGCAGGGAGAGTGGGAGTCACGGGCATGCGTCTACCCATCACAGGGTGGATGCTTATAGGTATGGCACAGGGCAGGGACTTGGCTCTGCCCTGGCTCAGCTGCCCCAGGGGACCTCCCTGACCCATGGGGCTGAGCATCCACAGGAACCGAGGAGATGCCTCACACCATGGTGATGGGCACCATGGAAATGCTATGACACAGCTGCGTGGGACAGAAGGGCTGAACCATAAGGACTATGGTGGGCTGTCAGGTCTGGGTGTGGAAGGATGCTATGAGGATGCACCTTGGTCTTGGGAGACCTTGGACCAGCGCCCAGCACCTCCCAGAGCAAATGTCCCCCAGGACATGCCCTCACCCTTAGTGGCCTCGCAGATGTCGTTCTTCTCTATCAGCAGGTATCGCGGGCTCTCGGGGAAGCAGTGCAGCAGCATGAGCTGGAGGGAGGCGGGAATGACCACCACCGAGAGGAAAAGAGGCCAGAACCGGTCCTGAGAGGAGTCAACACAGGACGTGTCATGGGGAGGGCAGAGCAGGGCGCAGTGCACATGGGCTGGGGTATTGTGCTCACCTTGCCCAGCAGCTCCGGGAGGCCCAGGACTTGTGCGAAGAAAACCCCCAGGCAGATGAAGATGCTGGGCATGAGGCCCAGGAAACCCCGCAGGTTCTTGGGGGCGATTTCTCCCAGGTAGAGGGGCACCACGCTGAGACAGATACCTGGGGCAGACAGGAGAGGGATGGATGGGATGGGAGAGGCAGCAGGAAGAAGGGTGCCCAGCCAGACCATCGGTGCATCTCCTCCCATGCCCAGCACCATCCACAGTGGGCACCCAATGGCCCGGGAGGTCGCCCTGCCTGAACCATGGAGACCTCCACTGCGGAGCCTGTGGCCATGGGCAATATGAAGTCTTCTCCAGCCCCCTGCGAATGGGCTGTAGGGAACTGAGCTGTGAGGAAGGGGCCATGCACAGCCCCGCAGCCCAGGCAGCACCTACCTGAGTAGAGCCCCATGATGGAGCGGCCAATGATCACCATCTCGGGGGATCCCAGCTCCCGGCTGAAGCCCATGAAGCCACCGGCCATGAGGACAAAGAGAACGCTGCGGCTCAGCGTGCCATTCCTAGCAGGGCACAAGCAGCAGGGCAGCCCCTCTGGCCCCATCTCATCCCTTGAGGACCCTGTCCCATGCCAGCCCCTTACCTGCCGTATCGGTCCACCAGCACTCCAACCAGCAAGGAGCCCACCAGCCCACCCAGGGCGAAGATGGAGACAGTCAGAGAGTAAAGGAGGGTCAGGGGGCCAGGGGCCAGCCCGTGCCCATACCGCTGGGACCAAGTGGCATTGTAGAAAGCCTTTATGTGCTGCGAAGCAGAGAGACACACACGGGCACCAAATGCATTAGGAGAAAGGGGAAGAGAGGGAAGACAGGCCCCGTAGGGAAAATGCCACGGGTTTAACAGCATTGCAGGAGATGCAGGGCAGGACGTGACTGGGGATGACTAGGATGTGCTGGTCTGGTTGCTGAGCGAGCCTCAGCACCAGACAGGTTTAAGGCAGAACTGGAGCTGGAGCAAGGCGGTTGTGGGCAGCTTTCCCCAGCCCCCACCTTCTGGGAGGACCAGTCTGGGAGAAGTACATGAACCCAGGTTCCCATGTCATCCTTCTCGCCGGACTGCTTTCTGTGGGTGACTGCCCAAGGGAAATGCCAGCATTCTGATGTGGGGCTGCTGGGTAGCGGTACCTCCACCCTCCCAGGGAGGGACGCAGAGCCCTTCCCCTGCTCCCGGAGAGGCTGCCCATCCCTTACCACGGCCGGCGAGTTCACCACAGCCAGGTTGTAGCCATAGAGCATGGAGGAGCCAAAGGACACCAGGAGGGTGACCGACAGCAGGGGGAAGGTGAGGTGCTGGGAAAGAGGAGGAGGAATCAGCACAGCCCTGGCTGGCAGAACTGGGGGCCAAGGTCGCACGTGGCATGAGCCCCTTTTCCCGTTCGGATGGCCCTGGCCCAGAGCAAAGCCTAGGGCAAAGACCCCAACGTGACGGAGCCCTATGCTGAGCACCGCTTTGTGCCACCGCCCAGCACCCATTCCAGCCGATCCGGCTTCCTCATGGCTGGTCTCGTGGCTGTGGCGTGAGGCTTAACCCTGGCGCTGGCCCAGCTCAGGCTGCTTGTCTCGGCTGCCTGTCCCAGGCACCCCTGCCCCGGGGCTGGGCAGGGGCAGCAGGCAGAAAGGGGCAGGCAAAGGAGGGGGAGACACCCGTCCCCTCTTGTAGAAGGGGGCACCCAAATGGCACTGCTATGAGCTGCCCCACGCATCCCTCCCTGCCTGGGAGGCCCAGCGCCACTGAAAGGTGCAGTTCTCCGCGGCAGGTCCCAGCACTCCCAAAACACCGCACGCACCCACCTCCTAAACCCTGGCCCCACCTGCACCTCTGTCACCTGCTCGGGCTGCAGGAGGACCTCACTGGGGGAACCCACGGCTGTGGAGGGACACCCTGCAGCCCTGACCCAGCCCGGGGGGGTTGAGACTAGCCCACCCCGGGATCGGGGTGCCCAGCAGGACCCAAGAGGCATTCAGGGCAGTCCCCAGACGCAGGGGCCCCCCTGGGTGCTGCACCCGGCTGTCTCCCCTGGAGCAATAAGCGTCCCAGGGCCCGCAGCGACAGGGCTGTGGCGGGGTGCGGGGGGAGCCTGCGTCCCCCGGGAGCTGCCCCGCTCCCAGCACCCAGAGCCCGGCCCTCCCCGCAGCCCCCCCAGCACAGTAGCCGGATCCGTAGCGCCCAGCAGCTCCCGTCTCACGCACAGCAAATCCCCGCTAATCCCATCAGGAATCCCGAGCCGGGAAGCGGAGGGGAGGGTGTGGGGTGTGTGTGGGGGGTGTCAGCCCAGGGGCTGGGAGGCAGACAGGGAGCGGGGATGAGGCAGACACCACCCCCCCACCCCCCCCCAGACCGCAGGGAGCTCACCCCAGTGATGTCCCCGCCGGGCTGCGGGGTCTCTTTCCCGGCCGTCGAGGCGAAGCTGCAGCCGGAGCGGGGCGGAGGAGGAGGAGGCGGGGGGGAGGAAGGCAGCCCCCGTCCGGCGGCCTGGCTCGTTTCTCCCATTTTTAGATGGAAGAAGGAGGGGGAGAGGGAAGGGAAGGCAGGTCATGGCAGGCAGCCTGGGTGCCCCCGGGGCTCATTGGAGGCGCCTGAGCGGCCGGAGGAGGAGTCCGGGGCCCTCCCCGCCTTGCCGGGGGCAGGGGCAAGGGCAGGCCGGCACCTCCGGGCTGCCCGGCCCGCTGAGGGGTCATGGCCGGGACTGGGGACAGCAGGACCACCGATGTGATGCTCTGCCACCGTTGAGAGCCCCAGCATGTCCCCTCCAAATGCGCGTGGCCCTGGGGACCGTAAGCAGGGCAGCATCCCTGCATCACCCCCGAGGCTGGGGACGAAGGGGCAGCCCCACATCACCCAACACCCCCATCACCCCCCGGCCCCTCTCCCACCCTGCCAGACGTGTGGGGCAGATATGCCCCATCCTCTGCGATTCGGGCAGGAGGGCTGGTGACCCACACGGCCATGGCTCAGGGCAGCTGCCTTTCCCGGACACTGAGGGGCACAGCCCCCAGCCCCAGAGAGGAGAGACTCGGCTCATGGCAGCTCAGAGGAATCCAATTTTGCTGCGGCCAGGAGCTGCCTCCCCTGCTGCTAATGAAGTGCCTTTAATTAGCAGCCTAATAGCAAGCTCTTAATTTGCCGAACAGCCAGTTGAAAGGATGGGGACCCCACTAAGTCACGGCTGGCAACAGCTCCAAGGGCTTAAAAGGGACAGGCCCCGACTGGCTGGCCCCACCTCGGGAGGGGTCCTGCAGGGACAGGGACAGAGGAGCAGGGCTGGGAGAGCCCCGCGGGCATGGGCACCTCTGGGCCTGCCGTGCCCAACCCCAGCCGGGCTGTCTCGGGTGAGGGAGAGCCTGGGTGCCTCATCCTCCCACACAGGCTGATCCAGCTCCTGTCTCCTCCCTCCACATGAGCCTCCGGCTCTCCCCAAAAGCACCGTGCCCTCTCCCCCAGCCACAAGCCCTTCCCAGCTGCCGGCATTCAGCTTTTCCCAGAGCAGGCACCTGTCTTGCTCAGACTCAGTTTCTCCATGTCTCGATTGGGGCATCGCCTTTACCTTTGTGCAGGTGTGCTGGGTGGCTGCAGAGACCTCGGTGACAGGGTCACGGCAGGGGGAGACCTGCAGGGAGCCATGGTACTTCAGGAGATGGTCCCGTTTCATTCCCAGCGTAGCAGAATGAAGATCCATTTGTTGGACATGCCCATGGGTGAGATGACCCGGCAGGAGGACATGCAGCCTGTGGGTACCAGCCATGCCCAAAGCACTTGCAGTGCTGCAGGACAGCCCTAAACACCCCCAGGACTCATCCCAAGCCCTGTGCTAAGACAGGGCAGAGCAGCAAACTCGGGACAGGATGATAAGCCAGGTCATGCTGTGTCCCACAGCCATGCTCCCTCTCTGGTCATCCAGGTACCTGGCTCGTCTCTGGGATCAGCACCTGGAGGGTTAAATGTGCCCAGTCCAGTGGTCTCTGCCACAGGGAGAGGGGGAAACAGCAGCAGCCACCTCTCCCATCCTGAGCCATCCCACCAAGCATCTACCTAAAACCCCTCCTGGAGCTTTCTAGCCCCTCTGCACTGAAGCCCTTACCCATCCCCAAGCCCAGTTCTCAGCCCCACAGCCAAGTCCCCCTCCCACAACACAGCCAGATGCCGGGGACCAAGCTGGGACATCCTCAGGACACTGCTCCAAGCCAGAGGGGTGGCCACTGTCTTGATTTAGGGGGTAAATCTGAGTTTACTGTGACCAGTTCCCAGCAGCGACTGGGATGCTGGGAGCGGAGGTTTAGCAGCAGATGTACAGGTGAGAAATATGTGCTGGGGGAGGAAGGGGGAGGAAAACCTGGGGCGCCAATTAAGGGTCACCAGGGAGCTGGGTTAATTGGAGACACTCCTGTGACCTGACCCGGTGACGGTAGCACACAGTAAGACGGAAACAAGCGCTGGTGAGAAACACCCGCTGCTCTGTGCTGTGAGGGAGCTTGTCTCTGCAATTTACGGGCATCCCCGTTCCTCCCCTGCTGCCAGCAACGACTCCCTGGCTGAAACGTCCCCCTTGGCTGGGAAAAGCGGCTGTGAGCCCACAAACCACCCTCATCCCCTCCCACTGTCACTCCTGGGAGGTCCCATCCCACTCTTGCCTCGCTGCTGCCCCGGTCCCCAGATGCAGCACTGGGGCTGTCCCATCTCAGCACTTCACGCCGTGGGATGCTCACACGCCTCTTCTCCTCAAGGCATTGCACACACAGTGCCTGGGGCACACAAAGAAACCCAGGAAGACTGGGAGAGGCAGAGAAGCCAGCCCCAGTGTGCATCCTGCACAGAACGATGGCATTTGCCAAGGCCAGGAGGACGGAGATGCTGTTGGGAGCCATGTGTTCTCCTTAGGGCTTCCCCTGAGCTGACAGTGTGGTGCTGTGCAGGGTCCCAGCAGAGCCCAGCTGCTCATGGTGTGGGCAGAGGTAGGATCCATCCTGCCCCAAGGAGCTTGTGTGGAGGGGAAGGACAGAGCCAGCCCCGCTGCAATGGCAGAGCACCTGGTGCCTTCTGCCTCCCTGCCCAGCTCCTCAGGGCCAGGCACTGGCAGCCACGAGCCAGCCAAGCGGGACCCCACCAAAGACATAAAACACTTGCAAGAAATGGTATGAGGATTTCTGCAGGACTGGAGAATGCAGCAGCAAAGTCAACACGCTAGGACAGTCTGTTTCCTTTTCCAAGGTGAGATGGAAACTCCTCAGAGGACATGGTCTTCAGTGCTGCCTCTTGGTGTCTGCCCAGCACCATCTACTCCAAACTAGAACAAAGTGCACAAGGAAGCAGTAAGTGGCTCAAATAAATGTAGGCAAAAAGATGCATTGCTTAGCAGCCACTGACCCCTTTTCCTGCGCTGGCGGAGAGGGAACTCAGCAGCACGGGCGCAGCAGGCAGAGCCACTCGCAGACGTCTCTGCAGCTTGAAAGGTCAGAGCAGTTTGCTGGTGCTGCCCTTTCGGAGTTGACACTGCAGAAATGGAGATGGTCCGGCAGCCTCCCTGCCTCACTGCCCCCTTGGAGGAGAAGCCTGCCTTGATCTGTCTGTGTAAAGGCCAGCAGGGTGCTTTGGGCATGGGACTGGGAGTTTTGGACACATCAGCTGTGTGATGTTAACGGGGGGCTTGAGTTTCTGCAAACCACAGCGGCCTCCAGAAGAAACTCAGTGGTGTCCCTAGTGAAAGCACTGCTCAGGCTGCTGTCTCTGCCTTGTTGCACTGGAAAACCCATCTGACTCCATTCTCCAGCTGCAGGAAGGCTGTTTACCTTAACAGGTGAGACCTTTTCAAGCCCAGGTCTTCCTGGTCATATTCCTTATCCAACTTCAGTGGTACCCAGCAGATCATCTCCACAGCTCAGCAACCTCCCAGCCAGGTGCATGTCAGCAAAGCATTTCAGAGATAAAGCTTAAGATGGGAAGTAACACTGATGAGAAACAAGAGTATCCCTTGGGGATATAATGAATGTGTGTCTGAGCTCTCTTAGGGCAAAGCCAAGTGGCTGGTACTCACACACACACTGCCAGGAGCTTGCTACAAGGGCGTCACATCCCTGCACGTCAGACGTCCTCAGCCATACTCACCGAGGAAGGATCAGCCAGCAAAGGGGACAGGCTGAGACCTCAGATGGCTGCAGTCCATTACAATAGATTTGCATGGGATAATTAGCACAAGTAGGATCTTATTTTCCTCTGCTAGCCTTCTCCTCCAGCAGCGCAGGTGCTTTCCTACTGGGACAGTGTCTTGGGCAGTGTGTGTGTTGGCTGTGAAGCAACTTGAGTACTTGGAAAAACGAAATCTTCTGCAGGCACAGCTATACAGACAGAGCACCAGGCTCTCAAGCCCAGGAGTGGCATCTTATTCCCACAAAACGTTAGATCATTTCCACACCCTCCTGGGCGCTGACAGGTCTGCCATTGCACGGGGGGAGCTCTGCTGCACGCAGCCTTTGAACAAACGGGGCCAGGATGCTGCGGGGGCCAGGCGCAGCCCATAACCAGGGGCTGCCAGGACAGCAGGACAGCTCGCCCGCAGAAATCAACAGCAGCACTACAGCAGGTCTATGCTCAAGGATTTTGCTTTCCTGGCCACGCTGCCTCCTTTGCTGTGAGCTCGCCATCCTAACCCTCCTCAAACTGATGCAGCACCACCCAGCTGCTGAATTCATCCTAAACGTTTTTTGTAGGAATTACATTAATTCTAGCCTAGCAGGTCTAAACTGGCCAATTTCCCCTTTCCAGACTAGCTTACTATACTCTTGAAAGTGTTTATATAATAAAAAAAAGATTTCATTTTAAAGCTGTAGGTTGATCAAATGCTGTTAATTTGAAGCTATGGTAAACATTACTTTCCTCCTTCATTTGAAGTGGAAATAAGGCACACATTTTTAAACAGAAAGGGTAATTAACCACTGAATCTATTTAAGATAAGCTGTCTGGTGTTCATTCTTTTCCAGTGGAAATTTACAATTGAGATTGCTTTTCTTTCTCAAAGTCTCTCTTTAGTACTTGAGTTTCTGGATGCGATGCCAGAATTCCTGGGAGAAGTTTTGCAGCCCATGCCCTGCAGCACTGCACTGTCCCAGCCCTAGAAATCTGGAATAAATACTCTGATCCTCATCTTTAAACATCAAGAAGGGGAAAGACTAGTTAAGAACAACTGGAAATAATCCACAAGGAGAACCCGTTTCTCGTAGGACTGGGTAGTATGTGTGTCCTTTGGGTACACGCAGAGACCTGAGACTGCGAGTGTGAAAGGTAAAGGGGTCTCGTGTGTGTGACAGACACAAGTTGTTTAGGTCAAGCTGCAGACGGTGTTACAGACTGATCCAAAACGATGGATGAAGCCTGTCACTGCAATGCCTCTTCCAAATCTATTATCAGATGGGAGAAAAGAGCAGGGCGGGAACAGAAAAGGTTAAAGTGGTGTAAATATATACACACACACAACAAACCCCCAAACCCTTGCCAAACACAGCACGCGGCTGCTGGGAATCCTGTCACAAGGAGAGACGGGGATTGGAAGTGACAGGAATCCTGCTCCCAGCGCTTCAGAAAAGCAGGAGCCTTCGCAATCTCCAGTCCCCCGCTGGCTCCCAAGAATGGAGTCAGCAGGGAGAGAGACGGCGGGAGCACGGGGTTTGTTTGTTTTCTGACCACCCCAGGAGCCAGGATCTTAAAACTGCGGTGGCCTTTGTTTTACAAGGGGCTGTTAAATAAAATTGAAAGATCCAAGGCTGCTATCTGAGGAGTGTTTTTAAGAGAAAGGTATTGTGAGGGCAAGGGTGCTTGCATTAAAATTCGGGCGAGCCGTAAGCATGACAGCATCCCCAGCCATGGAGCTGCGTGGTGGTGCTGCGATATGTCAATTACTCACTCATTATTGAACAGCAGGATTCTGATTAGCTTATAAAACAAATTTGTGCTTCTCCTACCAGGATCTTGCAACAGTACCCAGAAAAACACAAAGTCTTTATAGCTTCTCCCCCAAGCTTTTTTAATGGGCAGGATGGCTTCAGCTCTTCTGTGTCAGTCACATCCGTTCTCTGGCTTACAGGGCGGACTCATTTGCCCCAGCCAGAGGCCATCAGCTATGAATGGAGAGTTTGTTAATTAAAAAGTATGCTGTGGTTTTAGGAATAAGTGTTTTTTCTGACTGCCAGAGCAGTCTTCTATGCCGCGTCCATCAATGAGTGGCAGCTCTGAGGTGGGACTGGCTACCGCAGGCTCTGTGTGTCCTGTGAAGCTGCATCTACCCAGGCCTCGAGGCAAAGCCATCCACCTTACGGCCGCAGCACTTCCAGGTGTTCACACTGCAAATGTCGTGTATAACGCATGTGTGGCTGAAGTGCAACTCACGTACATGGGGCTCGAGGAAGATACAGGCTTGATATTTTGACAGTGTCCTTCACCCCAAAAGGAAAACAGGAGAGATTCACAGCTTAATCTTTGTATTTAAGTTATTTTCTGAACAGTTAAAAAAAAAAAAAAACCACACTGTTACCATGATCCTAGCTCAAGTGAACATTAGTACATTAACTACACATCACCGTAACATAATCACAAAATTCAAAGCACTCATTACTTAAGAATCCAGATAACAAATATAGCAGAGTAACAAACAGAAAACTGGAGAAACCATGTTCCTTCTCACCTCTCCCACTTCCACACCCACCTCAGCCTGAGCAGGCAGGAGTGACGCAGCATAAGCTGGCCTGGCAGGCATGCAGCCCTCCTACACCTAGTGATGGAAAATGACTGGGAGAAACGGGATCTGTTACACTTCGCTGAGGTCCACATTATTTTTCTGCCATGCTAAAACCGTGGCTAGGCTGAGCCCTGCAATGCCTCACACAATAAAGACAAAGTAGCTGAAAGCAAAGTTTTACGCTCAAAAGCGGCTCCAGATTTTCACACTGAATTGCCCAACAGTTCTCAGAGCTAGCTCCTTGTAAAAGCCACTGCAAATAGCCCAGGACAGGCCGGCCTGCCTTCCTCTGGCATGTGGAGCTTTGCTCAGACGTAAACCAGTGCTTGAGCCCCAGCAGATTAAAACACTTTGCCTGTAAAGGCAACAAATTGTTACTCATGATACAGGTATGAGCAGAGCTGCTCTGTGATGAAGACTGGTATTTCATGCTGATTTTCTGGCCACAGCTGCACTCAGCTCCTGCTTGAGCAGAAATCAGGGTATCTTTTAGGGTGACAGCTTAAACAAAGGGATCTATTTAGGAGTCGGCTACAATACCTAAAAGGCTTGTTGTACATCCATGTACTGATATCAGCATCCCTCTGATTTTGAGAGTATCAGCTTAGCATCACTAAGGATTAACCAGTGTTGCCAACTCCCATGGGATATCCGCTGGACGACTAAGTGGAAGCCCAGTGGTCTTTGGGAACAAGCAGAAAGTCACAGAGTTTTCCAACACCACAAAGGACGCTTTTATCTGGCAGCATGCCAAGGCTCGCTCTGGGAGAGACGCTTTGGGAATTTGCCAGTAGTTTGGCTACACCTCATTTAAAAAAAAAAAATGGGGTGAGGGGGAACAGAGGGAAAGCCAAATGCTCAGCCTCAGCAGGCAGCCATTCCTCTCAACCCACTGCTGGGGTTGTGGAAAAGGAATGCACCCAAGGGACCCGCTGCTTCTCTGAGTCTCTGAAATAAAAGTGGGGACAGAAAGACTGTGGCCCCCTCATGGTAATCAATCTGGTAGGGATTCACCAGCAGGAGGACAGAGGGATTTCATATGGAGACCTCCTTTGGGGACAGCTGGGTCACTTGCTGTTCCCCCCTCTTTCTGGGAAGCTGCTGCTTATTGCTTCGTGGGGAACAACTGCAGGGCAAGGCTCAGCACATCAGATGCATCATGCATGCCGCTTGGAGACCCTGGCAAAGTTCATTCTTCTCTTGGCAAGTGTAGTTTAGACCATCTCTTTCTCCTCATGCCCCCAGCGCAACCTAAAAGGGACATGAGCTGACAAGTTCACCAGTTGGAGGCCTTACTTGACTACCTCCTGATGACTTTTGATGTTCTCATAGAAAACCTCTATTCTTCTGAGTCAACTACACAAGCTAAGAGATCTATTTTCAGCATTGTCCCCACCTCTGCAGAGATCCATCTCCATCCCTGCACGCCCTCCTAGCTTTCAACCACTTAGGTTGTCTTCTCCTTTTCCTCCCACAATTAAGAGCAAGCCTGCAGTAGGAAGGCTGGCTGCTCCTTCTCATCTGCTTCTCTAGCTAGGAAGAGCTGCTAGTATTTGTGATTTATCATACACAAACATTCCCCCCTGCCCAAGTGAATTTATGAATCATCAGCCACAAAAGGCAGATCTAAAATGGTGTTAAAGGAAGCTAACAAAGTCAGGCAAAGAGCGCAACCTGAAGATGTGCTTCCCATTGGAGTTGGGATGCCAAAAACCTCAGAACCAAGCCTGGAGCTCTGCTCAGACTGAGAAAGGAACATGTGGTAGGGGCAGGAAACACATACCTGGGAGCGGAGAAACGCGCATGATACTCTCCAACTTTTTCAATGTTCAAAAAAAAATTAAGAAAAACTAAAAAGGATCCTTTGGAGCAGGAGCAGGTGGCGGGCAGGTAGAGCATGGTGGTCCAAGTCAGCTTCCAGTTTAGAAACAAGTGTTAAGCATTTCAATGTTTCTGATGACCATAGTCTTCTCAACTTGTCACCTGAATCCTTCCATTCCAACAGCGGATGTGTCTGTCCCTGAACGTTAACGGGGAGCAGAGGGAGCTGCTCCAGAGGAGACAGCCACAGAAGTTTTCTCACTGCAAATTCCTTCATGCCATTTTCTATTTGCATATTTTAAAGCAAGCTGTATTCCTCTGAGGATAAGAAATATTTGCAGCAAAACTGTGCCCTATTGCAAAGGAGTCACAAGCAGGAGATGGTGTGGCCATAATGGATTGTCCTGCTCTGAATGTTCCACACCTCCAGTACTTTCCATCCCATAGTCCAAGGGGGAAGGCTAGTGTGAGCTTCCTACTTGTGGGAGAAGTGCCGATCTCTACGCAGCAGAGGTATTTTTCATTTCAAAGCGATGTGCAACACTTAAAGCCCACAGACACTTCCAGTCCTTTTTTATCTCCTTTCAGCAGGCACGTTCTAGTTCTTTTCATTATAAACTCTGCAATTACTCCAACCTGGCTGAGGGATCATCCATCCAGTTCATGCTGAAACCTCTCTCACGTGCACTCTTGCACACTCACACACACACACGCACGCACACATATCCGAAGGGGTGGGAGGAAGTTTGAAAAAGCCACTTTCTTCTGACATTGGGAGATCTACTTACCAGATTGCTCCTCCCTGGGTGCACAATAAACACCACCAAATGTCAGGCTGTGGCAGTTTCAAGTTCAAGTTAGATCAGTTAACTTCGGTTTCCTTCTTAGCTATCAGAAAATTTGTACAACTTGAGGAGTGGGGTAGGAATCCTCACCCTTCTGCGGTTCTGTATGAAGTACCCAGACACAGTCCCTTCTTGAGGGTAAGACACCGTTCTTACCGTGTGCCGAAAATGGATTTCAGCTGTTGCTCACTAACTGTACCTTAAACAGCTCTATACAGCAGAGTTCAAACTATGGTACCACTACCAACAGTGCTTAGAAGTTGCAGCATAGCAGCATGGAGCAGCAGGGCTATGACAACCAAGGACAATCTGTCTCTGTGTTTGGCCAGTCAGTCTTCCGGTTCTCCCAAATTCTCTCAACTAGCAAAATAAAATGCATCTTGGTATGTGTTGACCACAAAGATGCAATTAAAATTTTAGGAAAGTCTGCAGCCTTCAGAGGCTGGAGTAACAGATCATTGTTTTCTACAATAACCTAAATGTAAAAGACAGAGGTGACCAAACTGAGGAAAATAACTATTAAATCTGCAGCCAAGGTCATATAAAGCCCTGCTGATATGCAACCATGCTGCAGACCTTGTAATAACTGAACTTAGAGGAACAGTGTTTAAATAACATTAAGAATAAGACTCCGAACTTCAACTCGGCAAAGTTTGGGATGTAAACTTTGATTCTCTCTGCTTCCCTTGCCACTTTGGCTTTGGGACTGCAGTATGCCTGATACGTAGAGCTGCCTGAAATCCAAAACAGCCTTCCTAGACTTAAAAGTAGTACCAAAATTAGTCGTGGATGAACTTATCGTCGTGACTCAGAACTTCTATGACTCTGCAGACATAAGTCACGCTGTCAGCGCAACCTGAACAGAGTCGAGTTGTTAACCTATTTGACTCTTTTACAGTAATAGTTCAAACAGAAAACAGGAGTGTCACCACATGCTCTGTGTCACTCTTTAGAACTGATGTAGTCTCCAAGCTCAATGAAAATACAGGGAGCTCAGTGCTCAACACTGCTGCCCACGTGCTTCAGGAACTGCACTAGGTACTCCCCAAGCACCAGCTTTCCCTTCCTCCATAGCTCCATTGCCTTCTTGTCTGTCTTAGCTGTCACCAAAATGATTTAAGCCCTCTGGACTGCTCTTTGGGGACTCCTGGTCCAGCTTCTTGCAAAATTTCATTCGTGGAAAAAGCGCATCCCAAGCAATTAGAAACAATGCAACTGCTTCCACAGCAAAGTGAAGTTGATGACAATAGCTTAAAAAAATTTCCCATCTGCCAAGTTCCAAGTTTAGAGGGCGTTAACAAAGCCTGTTTAAAACCCCTCCAACCCAGAGATGAAGGGCCTCGACCTCCTACTGTGAGACGGGAGCAACTCCCCACTAAGGCAGTGGAAGTTATTCAAGACCTGCAGTGGAAGATCTGGGCGCAAACCTGGAATGGCCAGGGACTGATTCACACAGTCTTTCCTGATGTAAATGCAGGCCTGCTGCAATTCCTTCCAGCTTTGCAAAAAGAGCTGTTTCCCCCCAGACCTCTCCATCTAGTTCACAGACATGCAGAATTGTTTCTCATGTCCCTACTCTTTAGGGCTATTTTTATCTTCTAAACAAAGGCAATTTGCAAAAGCCTCAGGTAGAAAGCAAAGATCCAGCTCAGCTATCAGCAAAGAGACTAATCAGCCTGTGTCACTAAACCGCAATGGAGCATGCATGTAGGTTAGAGAAGCACACCAAGCTCTCTCTCCAAAGGCTTTCTAGCAAGGCCAGCCCCAGAAATGCTGCAGAACTGGCCTGGAGCCAGTACTGCCTGCTAACTGTACTGACTGTATTCATGGCCATACTCATTTTACCCATCTGCCATCACCAGGGAACCGTGCTTATTCATGTGAGCAAAGTCTTATTGTCATGGCCAGAGTGTTTGTGTAGTGTCTCCATTCTAGGGTGGCTGGATCTCGAGAGCTCCACAAGGTTTTTAGCAGCTCCCTCTTCCAGCACCCAACTCCAGCCTCTCTGAGGGGAGAAGCAATGGAAAGAAAGGACTAACATCCAGCTTTCCTCCTCATCCCAGCCTCCAACTTCCTCCAATTTACAGAATGATTCGTAAGCCATTAGCAACACACTCTCTTCAGGGAGAACAGCAAGAGGAAGACGGTACAGACAATCCCTTTGCTAGTGAAATAGTGCCCCGGGCCGATGTTTCACCTGGGATGAGGGTGGACGGGATCTCAGCTCCAGTCCATCATGCTTGGGACTTTGGCAGAAGAGAGTTTAACTTTTCATTGACTAGCATTCCCCAGCCAAGCAGATGTTAAGGGAGACTACAATACACATCCAGCTTCCAAAGGGTTAGCATAGCAGGCAGGAGAGGAAAGAGATGGATTTGGCTCATAATAGTCAAATTTCAAGGGCCCTCTCTCCACAAAAAATAGGTCTGCAGTCAGAACAGCCAAAAGCCGCAGGGAAGTCGGAGGGGGGGCTGGTCTAGCTGTTGTAAGTGTTTCTGTTGCTCTTCAGAGCTGAATGCTTTTTCAAAGGCCTAGCAATGGATATTGATTTTAGTCTGAGAGTAACAGCCTCCTCCCCACCCACCCTCCCACCCACCCTGAAGTGACTCTCTCAGCAGGATGCACTGTGGCTATAAGTCTTCTGCTTAACAGCAAAGCAACACATTCTGGCAACATCTTAAATATATTCATAGGACATCTGTGACTGGGTTTGGAGGGGAACCAAACAGGGTAAAGGGAAGAGGAGAGAACAGGAAGAGGGGGACAAGGGAGGAAAGGGATGGGAAGGTTTAAAAATGTTAACTGTTCATGAAAGATAAAAGTCATCTTCTGATATAGCAGCACTTTAGCAGTCAGCCGCGCTGAGTAGACCCTGTCTGAGATCAACCGCATGCCAACTTTGTTCCAGAAACAAGTCTGAGAGCCTCTCTCTTCAGCAAGTATTGGTTACGTGGATAGTTCTTTTGTCCTGGCATTGGCAGATAATTTAAATACTGCAGCTTAAATGAGTCCTGGGAACAAAAAACAGAACATACGAAACAAACCCCATTCGTACTAAACCTTTTAATGATTTAAAAGAACATCTGATTGACCAGAGTGTTTGAGAAAATCAAGACGGCTGATCTGATGGCTCTGTAGCATCGCTGTACATTTACCGATCAAACAGATAGGGTACAGGATGTGCCCCATGACAGAGCATTTTCATAGGAAAATGTCACTGTGGACACTCCCTTGCAGAAGCCTGTCAAGGCTTCTCAAGCTATTAACAGTAATTGCGCATGTACCCACCAAAGTGGGCAATCATGCTATCCCACTCCACTCATATACATCAATTCCACTCTACAACTGACCCAAACATATGAAATATGTCCTCCCCACACTGTGCTGGCCAAGACAAAAGGGTAAGGGCATCAGCAAACCAGCCAGGCTCTGATATGAACAATTTAACACTCACGCTATGCTAGAGAGAGTGAGGGCTAAGCCCTGTCTGGAGATTATTTTGCACATTGATGCATCTCGATTAAATTCACCTCGGCTTGTGCCTCAGTGCCTCCTCTCTTAGCCAAACTGTTCTCTTGAATCAGCTTGCTGCAGAGTGAGAAGAACGGTCACTACTTCAGAGGAACAGAATAGAGCTGACGCTTCTTGGCAAAACTCTCCTGCCTGGTGACAACTGCCCAGGGTCAGGCCATCTGCATCCCCTTGTTAGGCAGCAGCTGCTCTACTCACTCTGCAGAAACCCTTCTTCCTTCTGGACAGCAGTGATAGCTGATTTAATTATTGATGATGATGGACAGAGGAGGAGGAGTTCTTCAGGGGAACTCACAGCCGCCACATGCCGCAAATCCTAAAATAAAGTCCCTATTCTAAGGTATCAAAACCATTCCTGTGCTTTTACAGGACACTGTAATTACTGTCCAAACAAGATGAGAAATATTGATAGACCCAGCTAGTTATTCAAGCAGCATGCTCGCACTACATCCACTGTCAACTTTGA
Source organism: Grus americana (assembly GCF_028858705.1). Classification (NCBI taxonomy): domain Eukaryota; kingdom Metazoa; phylum Chordata; class Aves; order Gruiformes; family Gruidae; genus Grus; species Grus americana. Next base: position 15,488,316 of record NC_072858.1, on the reverse strand, counting down.
GACTAATTTTATTTTTTTTAATTTTATTTTTTTTTTTACCTGTGCGAGTGTGAGGTACAGTGTAGTGTTATTTATCTTGAGATGTACGTGTATGTTCTGGATGGGGAACGAGTGGATTCTGCTTGGGCAGCTGGGTCATTCAGAAAATCCCAGATGAGGATGGTGTCATCATGTGAGCTGCTGACAATCTGGAACTCGTCAAACTGAAGTCGAAAGACTCTTCCAGAATGCTCCTAAATGCAAGTGGGAGACACAGCATGTTACTTCACAAACTTGCTGGCACCTGGGATGGAGCAGGGAAGATGAACTTGGGCTTGGATTCTAGCGTTACATTCATTTCTCAGTAAACCCCACATGACACACTGTGCATCACCATCACATAGCATAAATTAAGCCCTTTTTCAGTGAAAAGGGTTTGCCATATCTGAGTACTTGGCTCGCAGGAAGTTTACATTACAGTTATTGCATTACTCCTTAAATCCCAATATTGGACATGCACAGTGCAGAACAAACCAAGCTCCCTCCACCGCACAATTCAGTCCAGCAAGGCTGACAGAAGCACTGTCTTCCTTGTTCCATGGTGAAACTCCTTCCCGAAATCACAGCATTCCCAGATGCAGTAGGTTACAGGGGAAAAGATGAGAACCTTGCATTCAAGACTTGGCACCATTGCCACTGCTGAAGAGGAAAGAACTTAGGATGGGAGGACGCTAAGGACCTTGTTGTAAAGTCCAGTGACACTGTAATAATTCCTCTTGAGCAGTTCTAAAATATGAACTAGAAAGGGCATTCTTTATTGGCAGTTTGCATTCTGTTCTGAGGCTGAGTGGAAATGGCATGACAATTTGGCAAGAGTTCAGACTGTAATTAACAGGAGGTAACGGCAAGATCCTGGATATCACAGAGTAAATCCGCTCTGCTTTCCCTTTTGTGTTGCCTATTTTTTCTTGGTGTTTACACTGCTGCAAGAGTGAGCAGTGGTCTCCTCAGTCAGAAGGGAACAGAAACCATGCAAGTAGAGCGAGCCTTATCTCTTCTATTAATAACATATATCTCTTTAGTGCTCATGTGTTGTAAAGGGCCTAGGGTCAGGAAAAAAACATGCTTTAAAATATTTTAGTACTGAAAATACAGGTTTCTCAAATATTTAGACAAAAGAGAATTGTTAGCTACTAAATGGGAAGCCTCTGTCTCATGACACAGGACTACAAAAATACAGCTCAGTTTGCAAAGCACAACAGCTGCCTTCAAGTGAAACTCTGCATTTTTAAATTAAAATTAAGTGTAAATACACAAGCACAACAAAAGTCAGATTCTATTTTTACAATAAATTTTAAAAAACGGTCCAGTCATTGGAACCTTTCTGATCTTCTAATCATAACTCAAATTTGTCTTAAGAACAACTTATGGGTTTCTATCTTCCCACCTATTCCAGAGAGTAATGTTTTTCCAGAGCCTCTGTTGTAGCAGTGAAGTCAGTGAAGTTCTTGCTAAAAAATACCACTACAGCAGTCGGATTCACTGAGAGACTGCTCATCGAGACACCGAGAGAGAGAGGTACTTCCAAAGCCTGTTTCCGAAACTCCCCTTTTTTATGGCTGTTGCAGTGGCAATAACCAGACTGCACACCCCAAGTTGAGGCCACGAGGACCTGAAACTCGTAAGGAAAGCTGAACTGTGTGCTTTTTCTGTGCCTGGAAACCTCCTGTCAAATTCATGTGGCCGCTGTTCAGCTAACGGAAGACAAAACTGGAAGGGACCTGGCATGCAGTGAGCATTTGTTATCTGTGCACTTTCCTCCTACTGTTTGAAAATTGAACACGAGCAGCAGGAGACTCACGATGTTCATTGTGCAGCCAGGTTTAATTTTGGAGGCCAAGGGAAGAGGGAAAAAAAAAAAAACCCAAACCGTGGGTAAGCGGGTAAAAGGACACCCTGTTGTCATAAACATGAAAAGTCCTAAAAGCACCACAACAGCCTCCTCTGCCCCCCCCTCTTCTGGCCCCCTCCATTGCTATCAAACGGGGATTTATGAGTATCCATGTGTTGAGATTCCTATAGTGTTTCCATCCCACCGCTTCTGATTTATAATATAATTAGCTGGGGCACTTTGGCTGTCCACTGCTGGAAAATGCAGAGGAAATCACACCAGTTAAATTAAGTCTACAGGTTACTAGGCACACATTTGTCTCAGGCTGGAGCAGGAACACTATTAATACCAAGCTGAAGTCTTTGACACTCAAGATACGTGCTCACGGGCACAGAGTTGTTCCATAGTTTGGAACTGGGTGGCCGATGACAAAGGGTTTTTCTGGATTTCAGCCATGAAACTATTTGCAGTTCTATTTGGCTAACAAGAAGGTTTTTCAACATAGTACCTGCAGGTATCCAAGGCTCTCACAGACACTTACTCTGCAGCTTATGGTCCAAATACATGATTGGAAAAGAGTTAGCATGGCTTAATGACCTACTGCCTGTAAGCTGAATCACAGCAACCCTCACAGCCTGCACCAAATGCAAAGTAAAATACTTTAGCGAAATCTACAGCAACAGTAGCAATTCAGGTGGTTGATGAGTGTGCAGAAGGTCAGCTAGCACAGCTCAGCTGGGGAGAAGTAACCACACTTTCAGAGGATCAGCCTCCATATAATCTTGTTTTAGAGCACAGACTATAGTCACACACCACAGCAGGAAAAAGTCTAACATATACCAACTCCAACACTGCCCAAACACTTCTTAGCTAAAAAATAAATACATTTAGTACTTCTTTTTCATTGAGAATTTGGTACTGTACTGAAATCTTCCTTTATCTCCAGCAACAGTGCAAGTTTTTTGGGGTCAATGTGATGAAGGAATGCTTATAGGAACCTCCCCATGGCCTTGGCTGTACTGGCCTTTTTCTCACAACTTTCCCACATTACTATAAGACAGTGCAGAGCCACTGTTAAGCATGACTGTGAATGTTGTTAACACTCACACAATGGCATTTTAACCACACCATCACACCTGCACTAAATGCCAACGGATGGCATGAAAGTAGTAGTTGCTGTTTAAGGATGAGGCAATTTCACTGTCTGTTCCAGTCCTTACCTGCTCTTTCCTTAAACACCCAAAAGCCAGTTAAAAGCAATCCCAAGGGTGTTTTTGTTCTTGTTCCTAAAATTTGGAATGTACTACTCTTCTTTAAGAAATTTAATGTCAACTATTCAGCCAACACACTGCTACATCATCAGGTACACATAGGTTAAAGTAAACCCACAGGGCACATGGATTCCAAGAAGGACAGGTCTCAAAAATGGACGTAGTTATTGACTTGAAATCACAGAACAAAACTGTTAAAAAGTGAGTAAAAACTCCAGAGGTTCTAACTTTTAATGCTTTATAGCTTGCAACATTAAAAAAAAAGTTGACACCCAAAAAAGCCAGACCCCTAGAAATGATTTCTAGATCCTGCAGACTGGGGCTAAGCTGACTTGAGTTTTCACGGCTCAAGACAGCCCTGATCAAGCACACTTTTCTGCCCCCTCCACCACCCCTACCAAAAGCTCTTACCACAAGGGTTCGCAAGCAGAGGGTCCCTGCTGGAGCACGGGGGTCCAAAGCAGCCACAAGATCCCATACTTTGATTTTCCTAGTAGTGAAAAAATAGACAAACACCATGGCTCTGTTAAAGAGAAAAGAGCAAGCGCTCACAAAAAAAAAATTAACTGTTAGTACAGCTTAGTTAATACACCAGTTCAAGGAAAATAACAGCAATCCTCCTGCTCTTGAGACCTGGTTCTTGCATTTCCCCTTTGTAAAGCTTATAGAGCTTAATGGGAGAAAAAAAGTACGCTGTCAACAAAGTAAAGCACATAAAAAGCAGGTGGTAATAACTAACAGAAACATGTGGGAATGCAGACACCTCGTCTGTAATGGCAAATGGCCCAGAAGACAACCACAGATGGGAAAGACTGTTCTCACCAGTGGTTCAACTACAAGAGGTTTCAGGTTGAGTCGGTCAGATATTCTTACAAGCTAAAGAACTGGACCACACACATCAAATCACACTGACTTACTTCAAAAGAAGGAAAAAAAAGGTATACTTTGTAGCATGGTCCTGATTTACTGACCATTAAAAGGTCCACTTGGTATGACAGACAAGGGCTCTAATATTTATAAGGAAGATACAGCAAAGTGGGATGTGAGACACTGAGACAGACAGGAAGATGCACTGACAGCCTCACCCATCATATGCTCCACTGACTATCCTCTTGTTATCAAAGCGTATGCATCTCACCAACTCTTCATGGCCTTCCAGTACTCGTAAACATGCCCCACACTCGATATCCCACAGCCTGGAAGAGAGTACAAAGAAGCACTAAGAATTTTTTAATATCTGATCATTACAATGAAACATTTGGTCTTTGCTTGTAGTTAATGGAAACTTGGAAATAAAGATTATGATGAAACAACAAAGAAGAGACAAACTACATTCATCACTCCGTATCCTTTAAGCGGATGCATGCTTTTCAACATGACCCTGTTATGTTACAGTATCACATGAGAAATGAGTCAGAGATCCAAAAATTTTAAGATCAGTTGCATCTAGCATCTATTGCTCTAGTAACACAGGATATCTCCCAGTTATCTTCACAGTGAGCCTCATAACTTTATTTTACTGAAGTTAATTTTTCATAAAAAGTATCCTGCCTTGATTTTAAGACGTTAAGAGAGGGAGACTTACCAATCCCCTTGGCAGCTTGTTCCAATAGGTAAGATCACAGGGCACACACCCCTTTTTGTAGCCCTACGTGCCTATTTCTGATTTGGAGACTACCATCAGAAAAATTAAGACGTCAATACAGTGGTGAAAGGTACAAGAATTAACAAGCCCTTTTTTATTTGTCATTTCTCCCACTAAAGGTATGGTTACTCTGTAATCTAGGCACCCCATGCATAAGCTCAAGTGGGCACTCTGTTTAGTGTTTTGCAATGCATTTTCTTCTTGCTCTCAAATAATTCCTGTGGCTCGCTGCTAACTGCTCCTAATAATCCAATTTCTGAAAAAGTTCTGGCACCAAACCCAGTATATAGTATCCCAGTAAGAGACCCAGCAATGCGCTGTTCTCTCAACTGTACATATCCCAGAGTTTTGGGCTTTGTGAAGGATTTTTAGTGTGGAGAATAAATTAAAATACATTACTTTTTACACTTACATACTACCTTGAAAAATGTTTAAGAAACGCTTGAAGTAAGTCTCTTTGCTTTCTGTACTTCTGTCAGCTCTTTGACATGACTCCCAATTACCATGGATAAGGAAAGATTATTTGCCTACAAGCACTGAAATTCTTTGACATGGTATTGTCTAGAGGTGTTCCACCTCTGCCCAAGACACGCTCTGCTCATACAGGAATCTTAACAGCAGTATCTGCTGCAGCTCCCTGACACACAGCTGAAAGAAAGCAGTCACAAATGTTTTTAAATGCTCATTCAGTTAGCGTTCAGACTGACGTGAACTTCACAGTAGTGAGAAATATGGATGGTTCATGGAATTTCTCTGGGTGGCACATCTCGAAGCAGTACAGCTGCTGAGGAGTCAGGTCACTTTTCCTCGACACAGACAAAGACAGAGATAAATTGTCCCCACATATTTTACTCCTGAGGTTCCCCAGAGAATAGACCAGATGCAGTGGATGCGTGCCCAAGGTTGGTGGATAATGACTGCGGCTGTCGTGCCACAACAAACGGCTCTCACTTTGGACAACAGAAGAATGAACAGAACTCTTCCGCCACTGTAGAATGGGGAAAGGATTTGTCTGTGCACACATTTGAGGCCAATGAGGAGCCCAAGGTGATCTTTGATCTCTGAAGTTGAGCTTTCAGGAACCTGTGAAGATCCCAATAGTTTTCACATGAGTACCAGCACACCAGTCAAGGTCAGAGCAAGCAGCTCCATGGCAAAGGTCAGCCAAAGGCACTCTGGCTGGTAAGAGAGCATTAAGTCTCTCAAGGACTGTAAACAGGATGGACAATGCCAGAAATTAACTGGTGCAGAAAGGTCTGAAGAGCAATCCTGTGCCAGGAACTTTCATGCCATGTGTTTCCATTCCTTGCCATCAATCCTGAGACTGCCTACAGCTCTGGGAGGCTGCATCACACTAATTCAGGTCTGTATTTTCAGGTCCCAGTTCGAGGTTTTACCTGTATCTAAAAGGGATTAGAAGAGATGATCGTGTCCATAGTCATGTGGGGAATGGGCCTTCATGTACAAAAGGGATAATTACTGTGTAAGAGCAGAATCTCCTAGCAGAATTGGTGCCAAGGGTACCTCCCAGATTTGATAACCGTCTCAAATTTCTACTTCTTTAAATAGTCAAAGGATCAAATAGTAAGAGAAACTAGTCTTAAGGTTTGAGAACTAACTAAAAAAATTCACTACAAAGTGTATGCAGTCAAAAACACTACCACTCTTCCTTCCTATAGCTTTGGGAGAACTTCTGGAAGAAGAGGGAGGTCTGCAATTATCTCAGCCTTTAATTTACTTGAAGTCCTTGCAGAGCTGGAAGATGTACAGAAGGCTGGTGAGCCTGAATCCCCATCTCCTAGAGAAAATGCTGTTGTCTAAACAGGCCAGTGTCAGATCCCCATGTGTGCACACACTGGAGGTCGAATACACACATGCAAATCAACCACTAGTTTAAAAATTAACCCAAGATGATGTAGTCTGATTCTATTTTCTTGCTCTAAATGATTTTTTTTTCCCCTCTTTTTTTCTACACCATGCCTGTCTGTAGCAATTAAGAACTTTGGCCCTAGAGGCTTAGATACTGAAGTGACTGGATTAAACTTGAGGGAACAATTTCAACCAGATGGAACTCAGCACAACGACAGCGATGCCTATGTAGCTGTGTCCTCTTACACTGGTGAAATATCTGGCCTAAACCAAAACCTAAAATATTTTTATACATGGAGTCTCCCTACAGAAGAAAGATACTGGTTTCTGAGCTACTACACATGCCTTACATTTGCAGGTGCAAAACTAGAAATCACCGAGCCATCTTTTGGAAAAAAGTTTCCCTGCAACTGAGGAATGACAAATTTCAAATTCTGTATCAGGAGGCAGTCTCTACTAAAGGCCAACACACAACATCTGGCATTTTACAGTGGATTAAAATCAAACATACAAAGCACCATGCCACCCACATAGATGACTTAGTAACCTGCCCTTTCTTAATCACCTTTCCACACTGACTTGTGCCCTCTGCTAATGGCTGGGAGAAAACAATGCGACCAGGTAAGTCTTGTGCCTTGCCCACACAGCTGCCCAACTTGACTTTCATCAAGATTCACCGCCAACATTCCTGAAATTCTAGCACGATTTATCTGTCAACTAGGGATTTTGTCCAATGTAAGCATAAAAGTAACTGTATTCCTCTTGAGCGTTATCACTATCTTGACATTTATTTTTATTAGCATTGTGGGTCACATTTTAGATCATTCCCTAACTGCTGTAATATTTAACTATTTCTTACTCCAATTCTGAGACCAAGTTTCTTGTAACAATGGCAGAGAGTTATTTTTTTCTATTTGAAGTGCAGGAGTTCTCACCATGTGTAAGTGGTGCTACTCTTACACAATGCCTGTGGTACTTTTTCCTTGGTAAAGAGACAGAAGTTCCAGCTCTCTTGGTCATGCTCTCAGACAACCCTATACTGAAATCCGGCACAATGACCTGGTGACGTCAACCAAAGGACCACCATTTTCTATAGAATGCAAAGCAGGGAGAGGCAGTGTGTTGCAAACAAAGTTCACAGGCAAACAGCAGCACGAATCATTCTCACTGAGGAGAAATTACTGACATGCAAAATGAAAGGTTTCTGCTGACACTGTCCAGCTTTCAAGTTTTATCAGAAGGCAGACAATTATTTAAAGCAATGACAAAGACAAAAGGGAGGCTGCTCTTACTCCTATTTGCACGACAAAGCCATTTCCCTATGGCACGTACACTACTACTCAAGCTTGCTCCGTACACCCCAAGATTAGTGGGACATCCCTCTACCAGCAGCTGCAGGACATAGGGAGAAATTCTGGCTCATGATACCAGGAATTAAATCTCAGATTGCAACCAGGGCAGCTGGAGAAGTGCAAAAGGCAGCAAACTGAACTTTGTGCTCTAAACCAGCTGTTCCAAACTTAACCAGGTGCCAAGTACCATAAGAAGAGTTTGGCGAGAACCCAGGAGGATTTCTGCAAAGGATTAAATGCCTCTTACTGCAAATCTGACCCCTTTAACTAGACACATAGCCCAATTAAAATATCACAAGAGGACATCACAGAAAGTGGTACTTGCCAGCTCTTTCATACACCAGAATTGTCAGAGCAATGCAACTTGTTGATTAGTATGGGACTCTTGAGATATGAAGGATGAAAGACAACACAGTAAAACAGGCTTCTAATATCTCTTTCTAGTAGTTCCCAATGTTCTATACCAAAGAAAGTATATTTCAAAGATGACAAGGGTACAGAGCACTTCAGTTGCCTAACCTCTGCACATCCCAGGGAATAAGAGACAACGTGCTTGCACAAAACTCTGCAACGGGGAGTGTGTCTCTCACCTGATAGTATTATCTGAAGAGCCGCTCACTACTAGCCTGTCTCTGTACTGCAGACATGCAATGCCTCGTTTGTGGCCATTTAAGGTGCGCACAAATTCGCAGGTACTAGTGTTCCATACCTGTGACAGGAAGGGAGGAGGGAACCACACAGAGACAAAATCATTAAGAAGAGACTAACAAAAGCTGGTATGTGTATGACATATAGGTGCATCCAGAATGCTCTTCATTGAAGATGCTATCATTAAGACTTGGAAAATTACCCCTCTGATGACTTCTGACTATCATCTGCAACTGTTAGCAGCTTGGGTCACTGTACACAGAAGATTTTTGCCACACTGTATGAGAATTAGCTTCCAAAATCAGGCTTCAGCACTCTTGGGCTATGATTTAGTCTACACAGGATCTCTATTTTCCTCAGTTTTAATGCTGTAGACTAAGGTCATAGCAGTAACACTTAAGTGACTCCTATCCACTCACCTTCACTTTTGCCCCCATGCTGCCCTCTGAAAACTGTTCAAATGACTGATGTCCTTTTTCAACTGCATCTGTACCTGGATCTGATTCGCCATACAGCTCTGCAAACAAGTTGTGCAAGCTCAACAGAGGAGGGACGAGTGGAAATGAGCAGTAGGAAGAACACTGCTTCTAAAGGAAGATCTGTGCAATAACTGCCAAGGACCATCTTCCCTGTCTGGTCACTGTTCTTGGTTACTAAATACCCCAGTGCTGCAAATAAAAAGCCTCTGAAACACCTCACCTTTATAGTTCTGTCACCTGATGCTGATACAATGTACTTGTCATCAAAGTCCACTACATTGACGGCAGCTCGGTGCCCTACTAGCACCCTCCGCAGGGTGATGTCTGTTGGTGAAGCCATGTCCCACACAGCAATGGAACGGTCTTTGGAACATGTCACCATCATGCCGTTATTGAAACGGAGGTGCAGTACTGCTTCGCAGTGGTGAATCAGCGTATTCAGCATCTCACCTGCGTTCACGTCCCACACCCTGCAGTTTCAAATTTCAAACCAGAGAGAAGAGAGTTAAAAAACTGTATAGTGGATTTTCTGCAGAGCAAGAGACGTAACTGACTCTCTAGCAATATTAGAGAAGCAAACACCACAAGTTATATCTACATCTATTAAATAGGTCATTAAAAGATGTATTATATAAACCTGTTGATTATGCACACATTGAGACAGTCCAGCAGCCAAAAACCCTGCAATGCAGTTAACACCATAAAAATAACCCATCCAGGAAAAAAGCGTTCTTTAATTAAGGGAATTTAGCGCTGAGGAAAGGTATGAGCTAGATGGCCTTAAAGAGTGATGTTTTCTGGTTGTGTCAGCCCACCACACCATCTCCAGTCAATGAGACCTTAATCGTGATCTGTGGAGAAGCAAGTTCAGTGACAGGTTTAATTTTTGACCTCTCTCATAGGACTACCAACTCAAAGGATAATTTATACAGAAGCAGAAGACAAGATAATGCTTTTCAAACAAATGTAAATAATTGCCACAAGTTGCACCACGAATTGCATTTACCCTGCAGTGCATCTGGTACACAGCTACATTCCAGGAATGTGCTGAATAACCAAATTAAGACAGAGCATTTATATCAATTTAATGTTATTGGAACCAACTGTTTCAGCTGAAAGATAGTTTAAGTTAGACAAAGGCTTCATACATAACTTCTAGGACTTGAAATGAAGATTTTAAGCCTTAAAAATGTTTCTTTTGGGCTATTCTGTTGGCAGATGACTTTTACCCTCCATAAAGAGGTTTATTTTGGCACTATCACACCTATATCCCAGATACACTACGTAAGAGCAGAAAATGGCTGTATCATCAGGCACATCAGACACTGCAGCAGTTAAAACTTTCCTCTGCCAATAAGGCGAGCAGTAAGAAAAGGCAAGATATGAGAAAGACTTCTAATGTCTTATTTCCTAACTCAGGGAAGCTGAAGTGCACCAGCTTATGGAGTATAAATGAGAAAGAAAACTACACTCCAATTACAAAATGCAAAGGAGAAAAACCCACTGACTAAAGACCTGAGCCATTAACATATGAGCAGTTTGCAGACAGGCTTGCCAAACTGAACAGGAGCTGGAGACCTACTGACTTCTTTGGACAAGTGCATCCCTGAGATCTCAGAAGCATTAAGAGCCCATCTGTACTGTCTATTGGCTGAAGCCCCTCTTCCTGAGGAGACCCAAGGATAAAAGTGATGCATCCTATGTGCCTCTGGGGTCTGCACAAACATTTAGAGATACAGTGGGAAACAAAGTATTTCTGGGCAACTAGCCAGTCTGCAATTTGGCCTGCCTGGCCTGATATGGAAGATCATAGTGCTTGTTACAGAAATCAGCCTCTCCTTTTGAGATCTCTTTAGCACAGTGCAGTTCTCACACAATCACCAGGCAGGCGGTGTTGCCGAAATTCTGGATTCCTACTAATGCTAGGACCCCAAAATCTAGCAGTGCCACAAGACTGCATGCATCACATGTCAGGAACTAAATTTAACGGTTATTAGCTTAACAGTGGTAGTTTACATGCAAGCACAGTGATAACCACGAGGTGCTTGCAGCCATAGCAGCACACGCTAATAGCTTCAGAAAAGGCCACTGACACAGTTTTTTGTTGTCTATAACTTCACTGCATGGGCATTGTTTGTACTCTGACAAGAAGAGAATATATAGCAACACGGAGAAGAGAGACTTGCTCCTTCACATCCAAGTTCATATTGCAATTCACTAACTCATATGTGCCTGTATTTACACTGCAGGTCTTAGACTCTCTGGGACCCTGTAATATGTCTAGTGGACTTCACATCTGCACAGCATGCACCGTAAGTGCTGACTTGAGGCGTCCAGCCTTTTGCTGGAGACTGGAAGGAAAGTGAAATTAGAAAGACTGAATAAAAAGAAACATCATGCTGAAATTTAATTAAAAGTCGCAGGAGATCTAGTTATGTGTCTTTTGTTAAAATTAAGTGACAATGGATGACTAAACCTTCAAACTTGCTTTGAAAGCTTCAACCAACTTTTAAAAAGTTATTCTCAGTGAGAATTTAAAACTTTCTCAGAGAGTGTCAAAACATGCAAAACCTTAGTGAAGTGCCAGATGGCCTTCCTAAGTCATCTTGACCTTGACTGGCCTTTGCTTAGGTTCTCATTTCTCCTTGACAACCATTTGCATGGACAGCTGATAAACAAGGACAGTACACTCCTGACCAAATATGCCGAACTACTTCACGGAACTGACTGAACAGCACACATTTAAGAAAAGATTATTTCAGCAGCTTGCAAGGCTAACGTCTTAGAGGCAAACACAAAGCTCCAAATCACGAGCACAGACCTGACTGTTGAGTCTGAAGATCCAGTAATAATCACTCGTTCATCATACTGGAGGCACAGGACAGAACCCGTGTGTCCGGTGAGAATTCGCTTGCATTCCAAGGTATTCTTATCCCAGATCTAAGATAGCAAACATTCAAAACCAGACAGTTCAGTAAGATTTTCATCTTTCAGCACTTACTGTTTTGACTGGTCTGTTTTTTACTAAGACACATCATCCATAGTGCAGTTAGAACATCTTTAGTGGCATCTGTAGAGTCTTCTACAGGCTCTTTAACATCTTTGATATTACTGGCTTTACTATGAACATTGGTTTTACCCTTCTCATCAGGGTACAGGGCACAGTAATTACATAGCCTGTAATTACTGATGGGCAAAAACTCTGCTAGCAAAGCACATTTGTAAGAAAACAGGGTCTCTCTTGCCAGATAAGAGAGGTACACATGCTGTGCAGGTGTGAGGTGGGGGAAGGAGAAGGCTAGGTTACTAACAAGAGATTGAATAGATGTCACTGAAATTAGGACACCATTATTTATGGCACAGACACTGCATGCCATTAGTATGCCATTTTGGAGCATTCTCACCTTAATAGTATTGTCTCGTAGGCCACTTACTATCTTCTGATCATCATACTGTAAACAATAAACCCCTTTGCTTGTCTCGCTTCGGCAGTGGATCCTCTGTAAACTGTGCCTTCCACACCGCCAGTTTGACTCTATTGTCTTGAGGAGAGACAGAAGACAAAAGAGAAGTAAAAATAAAGCACGGAACTATCCCCCCTTTTTTTGTTTGAGAAGACAGCAGATACTTTTCTTCACACGTTTTCATGCAATAAGGCCCTTCTAGAAGTAGTAACACATGTAATAAAACTGATTAAATAGACAAATGTCTGGAAAACATATGGTGCCTAAACTCATCTGTGTTATGTGGAATGGTGAGGGAGAAGTGACCTAAAAGCTTTTTTCTGTCTCTAACCCTTAACCTCTGTGACTCAACGACTAAACAACTGAAGAGAAAGTTTCAGTTGAGTTCTAGCTAAGTAATTGTAAAACTTGTCACAACTGTGCCAGAGCATCACTTTTGCCATTAGGAAATGAGCAGAACATGCCATTTTGCTCGCGCTAGATACATGGCAACCATGCTTCAGCTGCTTCCTGTTTCCCTGGGTCTTAGGACTGCAGTCTTTAGCAATGCACCTTCTCCCTGGCTCTGTTCCTGCTATCTGCCCCTAACATCTTATTAGGTCTCATCTGCACTGGGTGGAACAAAATATTATGGAACAGAGAAAGTTAAGATGGTACGGTGCTGCTGTTAAAGGTGTAGAGACTCCATCTGCAAACAGTTCAGTGAACAATCCAACTCATCCTCTGTTTAAAGGAGCAGCGAAGCCTGGGACCTTATATAACTATCCCAGACCTACAAACTCTGGACAAACACAGACATATCAGATTTAGAGAAATATTTCATTAGAATGAAATATTATCAGAATTTCAACATCATGAGTAAATCAGGAAGCTGTTTCTTACCTCTATGTCCTGTATAATTTTGGGATAAAGTGCTCTGTAGAAGGAGTTCGGTGGTGCAGTCCCATCAGGAGGTTTATTTTTAAATAGATATTGTCCCCTGGAAGACAAAGAACACTCCCGTTGAACACAAATCATGTTTCAGCATTTTGGAGAAAGGTCCTCCTGGCATTTTACAAATGGGTAACCACTGTTGAAAAGCACAGACAGATTCATATTCAAACTTAATTCACTCAGTAAGACAGGGTGGGTTCCTTGTTTATTCGTCCTGTAATGTGTCAGTTTTGCACTTTGACAGTCATGAAAAATCTGTGCCTCGTCACTCAGGGAAGGGAAATATATTCTCTGTAACAGACATGTGCCCACCCAACTCAATAGGAGGTGAGAATGGCTCATGCCCACAACACACATACCCATATCAGAGGTCATCTTTACAATAAAGTGTACAAAGAAAATGACAGAAACCAAGGAATCCTCAAACTCACTATGCATTCAAGGCTAGCTTTTATCTGCAATAGCAGGAACAGGATCAGTTTTGGTACATGTACATTTTACTGCTACTACTATATTTTGGTAAGCAACACTTCATCTGTGGTGCCTCCCTCATTTCAACACTGATTTGGAATACTCATATCCCAAGCTAGATTTTTGCTACAAAAAAAAATCTGTAAACGGCAATCACTACCTGCTGTGTAAAAAACTTTAATTCCTCATCCTGAAGTTAAGAAGCCACCGAACACGGTGTGGAAGCTAGTAAACCCCACCATGGGCGTACTAACTGCTGTTCTGCCTGGCAACATGCCTCACAAAATGGAGAGAGGCACAAATGCCTCCGAGTGTAATCCTGGCATCAGAGGCACTGAGTTTACACTGGGCCAGCTCTCCACTTCTTCCTCCCTTGCTCCATTATGGCATAATTAATTGTTCAATACTTCCTTGCGCATTTCTTTCTTGTCCTTTCCATACAGCATACCTTGCAACTTATTTGAGAGACTGTACATTAGCTGCCCTGATGAACCAGGGAAACCACAACAATGAACTGAAATTTTTAGGTTATAAGGCAGTAGCGAACTATAGGACTGAACAAACAAAATAACAAATGCTAAAGAAAAGAACTTTTGGTAATTCTTTGAATAAAGTACTTTAAGTACGACTTGAGAGAAAGGTGCTTTCCACTTCAGACAGAGCGATCATCTGAGTCTTCAAATACAGTGAGCAGCAGTCACTCATAGGGGGACAAACACACGTGAAGAAAGGACACGTAGGTACAGGCAAACCACTAACTAGATGGTTGCCTATTTACTGTGATCCAGTCTGGGAGGGCATACAAGAAAATTGCAATTATTGGCCCAGGGAGACGAAAAATGCTTTGAAGATACAGCAAATACACAGGGCACATCCTGTAAGACTTGGGGTAGGTCTACGAAAATCTGTATACAAGCCTATGTGCCTGAAAACCTGTCTGTTGTTTCCAGCTTTACTAGCTGATCTAATACAAGGTCTTATTGCTACCTATAAGCCCTGCCTTGCTGCATGTAGAGTCAGTTGTTTACAGTTCAGCTAAAGGATCGCTTGGAATTTCCACGGCATCCCAGTGGCTGTTGTGCTGTGGCTCTGGGATAAAAGGAACTCTTGTTTGCAGGTTTTGATGACTGGCCAATTCAATGAAGTATTCAGATGGACACAATCGTGCCCAGATTTTGGGCTTCTATTTTATATTTCTCTAAATCTGTGTAACCCTTGCTGCTCCCTGACAAGCTGCCAGTGAAGGCCACCCTGCTGCAGAACTGGGTGCTTCTCTGTTGTAAACTATGAGCTGCAAATGCTGAAATCAGGCAGCCCATGTGCAAAGTGAGGAGCTGTAAGCAAATAACACCAGTCATCTATCACTCTGAACTGTCCAGTTACTCAACTCCTTGATTACAAGCTCTAAAGCTCCATACGGCAGAGATGCAATTACACTGGGTATTTCTTGTCTGCCTCTCTTAACCACCCCACCATGCCTGCAGTTGTATCTTCCAGAGCTAATCAGAGGGCAATCTGAAAGACAGGGCACAACTTCCTCCTGTTGTGTCAAAGCAACCTCTGGGACACAGTGTAAACCTGAAGAGGTGCAGTAAAACAGTGTGACTGTCCTTTGAGATGAGAAGCAGGATTTGCAATTGTTTTTCAGAAATGTCAGGTGTCTATGACTAGTAATCAGTGCTAACGTTATTTCTAAAATCTGGAGGGAGGAACTTGAGAACTAACAGCTGTGATCTCTGACAAGATGCAAAGAATAGGTAAAGTTCCACAGAACAGGAAAAAGACAAACGTAGCTCTTGCATTTTAAAAAAAAAGGAAGAAGGCCCACCAAGGAAATGGTGGACTGTCCAACTCAACTTTGACAGCTTAGCAGTTCTAGAGCACACAGTCAATCAGATGAGTGCCTAGAAGATGACAAGGTGACAAACAACAGGCAACACTGATCAATCCAGAATACACCATGTCAAACTGACCTAATTTCTTCTCACATGCTATTCTCATGACTTAGCAAGAGAAGTATGATCTTGGAAGAGCTCAAGGATGGACACACAAATGGCTGGAAAGCACAGTTTATCAATGGTGCCCTGTCAAACAGGATGGCAACTGGGATCCTGCATGGAATCTGTCCTAGATGTGTCATTATTGAGCATTTTCATTCATGACAAACAATGGAACAAGGAGTGTGTTTATTATCTGGCCAATGATACTAAAGCTGGGAGAAGCTACAAGCACTTTGGAGGATAAGACTAAACTCATAATGCTCCTGACAAAATGAAGAAATACCAAACAATAAATAGAATCTAATTCAATAAGGACAAGTGTCAAGTTCACCACTGAATAACAAGGTAAGCATGCAAGATGAAGAATAATGCCTAAGTAGAACTTACACAGAAAGGGTAGGTAATTTAATAACAGTATTATACATACCACTGTTTAAAAAAAAACCAACAAAAAAACCCAAACCAAACCAAACCAACACACATTCTACTGGAAAGCATAAAACAGAGTGTCCTCCATACAGCATGCTGAGCAATGCTTCCCACACCACCAAACTCTAGAGATGCCTCAGCAGAAGACAGACATCCAGCTGAATACTCTGTCCTCCAAGAATGGAGTAATTGGGGACGGTGGTCTAAACAGAGAAAACCAGGAATGACAAGAGGACAAGACAACACAGGATTATGATTGATTAGCACATCCAAAATGTAGGAAACGTGATCATCTTCCAACATGCAAAAGGTTACTGCAAAAAGGAGAATGAGAAACTGTCCTGTGTGTCTGTGTAGGCTAAATATAACATGCTGAACTGCAGCTAGGAAGACAGCCTAGATTTTAGGAAAATCTTTCTAACACTGAAGTTAGTGAAACAGTGGAATTCCTTGCCCAGGCAAGGTTTGGGGAATCTCCATCAATGAAGGTTTTTAAGAACAAGTTAGACAAACATCTGGGAAGACTTAAGAGAAACCTCTCTCTGCCTTTGGGAAACAGGAGGGACTAAAAAACCTCTCAAGGTCCTCTTCGGACTTACTGTAACCTCAACAATACAGAGCAAAAAATAGAAGTCCTGGAGAGAACAAGGTACTAAAAGGAATGCAAAAGTTACCTACCACTGCCATGCTTGTGTTTATTTTACACTCTTTATAAAGATTATACTATTGGAAGCAGATCAAAATAGTATTTATTTTTAAAGGATGTTTCATAATCCTGATTTATTCGCCTTTACTTCCTGAGACAAACAGTATAACAAAATTAACCATAAAACAAGAGTCTTTGTTTGCAACTCTGTATCTTTTTCTTTTTAATAGCAACCAAAATGCCTGAGCTGTCACTTTTATCTTGTTTATGAAATATTCATACCCAGCTTCCTTTCTGCCAACATCCTAGGGACACCCTTGGAAAAGAAAATTATGTATTAAAGGACGTACCCCTGAGAGGGAAAGTTCTAATGAAATGTTAACAGAGAGCTTCAAACTTGAGTGAGACCCACATTGTAGTAAGGCTATTCCAGATGATTATTAACTAATCTATCTGCATTTCTAAAGTCCCCTATTCTCCATGGTACCTACCCTCAGCTTCCAGTTTCAAAATTAAACAGATATCTAATAGTGAAAATCTGCTGAGGAAAACAAACAGACCTATCAGGAAACAACTAATTCATAGCACATGCTGCCCCACTGCCACCCCTAAAAAAGCTCTTCTGCTCTGAACTGCTGACTAGTTTAGTGTTCCCCTGGGGTGTACACAGCTTCTTAATTTGAACTGAATGACAGCTGGGCGTAAAAATCTCAGTCTGTGCATCTCACTTGTCACAGTGGGGTAAGAGCACGATCAGATGAGGAAGGTGAGGAAGAAGCCCCCGCATTGCCTGCGTAGCCAAATGACGCCCTAACTCCCCAACCCCCCAATTTCGATTTAAGCAACTCTCAGGTTTGGAACCAAAATGATGTTTCAGGGTGCTAAATAACCCTCTTCAAACATGGTTGGAAACACACAGCACCTACTGTCCTGAATGGGGGCAAAAGAGGTGAAGATGCAGTTTCCTCACCATCCTCTCCTCTCTGACAACCCCCTCCACAGGGAGTCTGTCCTGACCATTCTCTCGATGAGCTTCTTCCACAGCATGCCATCTGACGTCACCCGGTACCACTCCTTGCACACCAGCTCAGCAGCACACAATGATTTGGCATCCAGGTATGACAGAATGTTCTCAGCAATGTGATCCAATCCCCGAGCTGGGGGAGAAAAAAAAAACAACAAACAAAAAAAAAAACCAAGAAAAGATTATTTGCTGGGGAGACATGGAGTTTAAAACAGCTCCCCTTGACAGTACAAAGATACCCTCTCTTTCCATCTCCTCTTCTGCATGCAGCGCTGGACCAAATGCACAGAAGAGCATTTGCGTCTAAGTTCAGGAGTGAACAGCGTTCTCCAACTTCCTTTGGATATAACACAACAAGTCATTAAAAATAATAAAGAATCCAAGAAGTCATTCCAATCTATTTCGATGGGTTTTAGCACTAGGGGGATATTCTATGGATGGCATTTCCAACTCAGCGACGCAGCCCCCAAAATCTCTCTATATTAGGACCATTTCTCATCTCACTGCTACAGCTGTTCTCATGTTCCAACGGCTCAAAAGCTGTTTTTGCTAAAGCAGTAGCTTTTAAACGTAATGAAGAAAAAAATATATATTCCCAATGTGTGCCCTGAAGGGTAGTGGTACCTTTAGACATGGGGGAGGGGAAGATATGCAGATGCACAGGGAAGTTGAGACGGAAGGGAGGCTGTGTAAGGAGAAAGTGAAGCAGGTTTGCTAGTTTCATTTATTTTAGTGGGTGGAGGAAAAATATGCACCAAAATGGTATAATTTGCAAATATTTTCCAGTGCAAATACCAAGACTGGCTTTGTTTCAACATGGCTGGAGTGAAATGTAAAGCAATTGCCTGGTTAGCACCAAGCAGCCCGGTGTAATGCCCGAGGAGCTGGGGCCCAGGGAAGGTTATGCTACGTTTCTTAAGTGGATGGATGTATTCAGTAAAAATGTGCCCTTACCCACTCAAATTTAATCACCAACAAGACTTCAGGAAAATAAGATGCCTTTTAAATGAGACGTTGCATAAATACAGCTTCTCTTGGAGGCTGTTTAATGCACAAGTGAGACACACCATCAAGAGATTATCTCACTTCACAGGTCAAATTTCAGAGGTTTTGTGAAAGTTGTAGTTTAGAGGCCATCATCCCTCAGGCATAATGTTCAGACCAACCGAAAAGGAAGCATGGCAGATTGGCATTACATGCATCTTCCCTTTGGTTCACATTTGGGACAGCATTAAATACGTCTTTTCTTGCTTTTAAAACAAGAGCCTCAAAGACCTCTCTGCTTGTGACAGAGAAAGAAAAAGCAGCAAGTGCATTTTTATAGTCACATGTCTGTATTTCTGCAAACCCAAACTGGGTGCAATCAGCTGACTCTTATGAGAGTTTGTAAGACACAAAAAGCCCAACCTTTGTTTTTGTTAACCGAAAGATCTTAAAATTATCTCCCAATGCATGAAAATGAGAAAACTCAGTGTGCCTCCTCTTGCTCCTTTCAAACATCCTAAATTTATAATACACTTAGGGTGAGACATTCTGCCCAGCATTTTATGCTTCCATTCATGCAGTAGAAAAAGCACGTGAATGATACCACGCACAACCAGAGAGTGCAGAAAGAGGTCTGACATTTCTTATCTTTATAGATGCAAAATTAGATGTCAACCTGCAAAATAAAAGCATCAGCAGCCTTTATTATGTATTTAATCTGAAAAGATATATACAGCCACTATATAAAATTCTTTAAGAAAAGGAAAAAAAGAGTGTTTGTAAATTTAGATTGACACTACAGCAATTCGTGGAAAGAGAGATACAATGTGTTAGTGAACGAGAACTGGAATTTGCAGGAATTCTGCAATTTGGTAGGGCAGACATGGACATCAGTCCCCCTGCTTTCCCACTCTGACACCTGCAGCCCTGAGCTCTCTCTGCTGGATGGAAATGGCATATTTGCTTTCCCAGTCTGTGTTGCTTCCAATGGACCCAAAGACATTTACGGACCCACCAGGACATTTACAAATGCCTGCCTGTGTAACGTCTGCACTGGTGGCTTTATGTAAGCAGTCTGACAGCAAGAAATTATTTTATAGGGGGAACAGACAGGTGGGCTTTAGGAAGCAGGACTACACTGCATAAACTGGTCACAGCAATCTTCACCCACAAGTCTGCCTCTGACCCACCTGCCCTTTCTGGATCATCAGTAGTTGCACTTTAGATCTTGCTGCAATGAGGTGTAGTAACTATTTCCCCGACCATAAGTCACCCTTTGCTGTTGATTCCAGATCCTTTGCAGAGAAGGAATACTAATGTTTTGGCCTCTCCTTCTCACATTTATGAGAAGTGGAAGGGCAGAGCTATTTTGGCCCGGCTGCAAACTCAATTTTATTATTATGTTTCTTAGGAACAGCACAACTCACTGAGACATATATCTAACAAAGCATTGCTTCCTTAAAAAAGAGAAATCTCTGCTCACAAAAGTTTTTGCTAAATCGATGTGAAACACGATTAGCCCTTCAGCCCTCCATACCAACAAGAATGTTTCAGTTATTTCACACATGAAACCCTTATAAAAATTACTTTCCTCATAAAAAATGTTAAACAGCTTGGAAATGCTAAGCAGAGACCTTATTTTTCAGAATAGAACAAAGTTTGTTAAGTACACAGTTAAGCTGTATTTTTCAAACAACCTTAATTCTGTCCAAAGTACTGGGAAAATAATCTGAGCCAATTTTACTCTCTATTAGTAAAGTGTGCTCATGATCTAAAACTGCCTTTAATTCTGGTCATTCTTTGGGACAGTGATAGGAGGACAAAGATAAGATGCCTCATGATTTTGAAGTAGCTTTATTGTTTTATTTACTCAAGGGGGAGAGCAGGAAAGAGAATGAAGGAGTAAAAATGAAACCAGAATACTGAACACTTGAGAATTTCAGAAAGCTAATACTTAAAGAGTTTAAGGGGTTTTTTGGTTATGTGACTTAATTTGAAATTGTACTTTCATCTCTCTTTCCTAGGCAGTTTCTTACCTTCCCCTTTCCCTCATTAGAAACCTAGCTTTACTCAGGACATCCTGCACAGACTGCAGAGCCTGTGCCAGTGTAATTCCTTGCCATTAATTTTCTCTAGGAAATAATTCACTAGGACATTAGCACTTTGCAAACATGCAAATTATGCACATACATTATTTAAGCACACTGTTCCCACAACTCTTCAAATACTCAGATATTAGCTGCCTGATTCCTATCAATTCTGCATTCTAAGATAGTAAAATCAGCTGCTTCCTGGGTAACTGTGAAAAGACCACCAACAAATACTGTATGGCCAGGAAATTTTGAATGCCTCTGAAAATGTTTATAGCATTTGCCAAAAATTTTCAGAAAAAGGCCTGTAGGATGAAATAAGCAAGTGCAAATAAGATGTACTAGCTTGCTTTGATGGAGTTTTGTGGAGAAAGACCTGGAAAAATAGTGTATGTAACTATATGTATACTTCCACTTTAAAACTGGGGAAACCAATGCACTTTCAAAATACTCTCTATTTTTCTGAAACAGAATAGCTCCACAAGTTATAATGCTGCTCTAAGTACACGAGATTATTGCCATTGGACTACTAAAAACTAACATAAAGCAGGTACTTAGCATAACTAAGATTTTTTTTTAATGCTACAACAGCCATTTGATTACTGGGCACAATGAGCTTAAAAATCCAGTGAGCCTATGTATTTAACTTCATAGCAAAACTCCTGCAGTGCCTTTATGCTTTGTACTATTCACAGTTAAGCATGCTTTTTTCCATCTTTTAACCCTAGAACTTAAATTTCATGTTAGGATATCCCTTCTAAAGAATGATCTGGATTGACCAAATTGTTGGAGTTCAGCAGTTCTCCAAAGGTATTCACTGAACGAGCTTTTGGCAAGAAACTCCTCTCTTCAACTAGCTATTTACAGACAACACCTGTAGCACTTCTTGCTCAGGTCCATCCGAAACTAAGGAACTATGCCATGGGAATGCTAATCTGTTAACTATCTATCTATCTATCTATCTACAGAGGTATGATCTAATGGTCTGAAAAAAAGACCAAAGAGCCAGGAATTTCTGTCTGGTTCTGAAACTCTATTCCTGTATATATTTTATCTCCCACTGCCTCAGTTTTCCCATCTATAAGACAGGGTCAATAAAAAACTGCACGTACACTACTTTATGTGTGCATTCTGTGAGATACACCCAATGCCACACCTGAGAACAGCTGGGATAATATCCTCAGTGGAAAGCACTACAGAAGTGCAAAAACTAGAACATTTCCATCCTTTGATCTTATGTCCTCCATTCGCTATTAGCAATAAACACATAATCAAGCAATGGCTTCAGGAAGGTATTTTACTAGGAAAGAGAGACAAAAAAATCTAAGTAAGAAAAGGGAAAACCTCAGCTAAGCAACCAAAAAGAGTAGTAGTTTTAATTTCAAAAGTTTTCGTTAGTCATGCATCGTTGTGGACATTATGAGTACAACTACCTGCCCTGTGGCTTGTGATGACTGACTGTCCTTATGATACATATATGAGCTATCATTTACTCCTAGCCAAACCATGGTGGTATGATAGAAATACAAAATATTACTACGTTTTGTACTGGTATAGAGCTTTTCGTTCAAAAGCTATCATCTAGTTTGCAAACTGACCCTAGAAGAGACCTCTCCAGCAGGGTAGGCCAGAGCGGAATAGTTTTCTGAAAGACAACATGGAGCAGCAACTCCCTCCGCCTGGAGAAATACCTGGCAGTGCAGTGATGAAGTCCCGCTGTAACATGGGTTTGAGGTATGAGTTTATATGTCCGTGCTGGTAGTGACACATCTGGGAGATGAGGTGCTCCACAAACTCCACCTGGTCAGACTCGGACCACTGTTCAAAATACTTGACGCAGAGTTCCTTCTCCTTCTCATAGCTTGCAGACAGTTTTCTTTGCTTGGGCACAATCATACTGGAAGTGCCATTGGCAAGTTTTGTCTGTAAACAGGAAGGAGAGAAAAACCCAAATCATACATATGGAAAGAAGCTCAACTTTTATGATTTGGGGCGGGGGGGGGCGCTGAGCAGAAGGAAAAAGCACTCTGATACATAAAGTTGGCTGAGGCTACATATCCCGTTTGGTGCTGTTAGTCAGAGCGCAACCACTGCGAGCTGTAACCCCTGCAGGACAATGCACTGGCTCCTGCACACAAAGGGCTCTGGTTAGACGGGAAACCATGAGTGACAATTTAAAACAAACACAATTTTATTTACATCTTGCAGACAGTAAAACGCATTTGGGTTCCTAACCTACAGTTACCAGTTACTTCAATGCACCAACAGAAAACTGCATTTGTATTCTGTTTTTTTCCTAAAGAATGGACTGCTGCTAAAATTCATAGGGAATGCATGAAATGGATGAGAAAAAAATTGATAGTACTTCTTTTGAGTATAAAATTATACCTTGAAAGCAAAGCCAGCTAAACCACACCCTGATATTTGGTACATACTTCTTTCACAGAATAAACAATTTTCAACTTTCTGAGCACCGTTAATATCTTGTCAGAAGGACTCAGCTCAAAAAAGAGTTTCGGGGACAAAACAAAAACACTGACATTTCAATTTACTACTTGATAGCAAGATATAATTTCTGCTTTCTAAACGATTTAACTGGAAGAAGAGTGCACATTTTGCAATGCAAGGATATCCTTTGTCCAAGTAAGATTAACTGTTCGCTGGGAAATTATTTTTTCTCATACTGGTCAAACAGTTTGTGTTAAATGCTGAAAACATGTGATTTTCTCTCTTTCATTGCAATGGTTTAAACACCAGATAGCATTATAATAAGTCAATATCATCACATCAGTTTCATTTACAAAATACATTTAGAGGTTCTCTATTAAATACCAAATAATTAAACACAAATTACAGATATCAGAATATATAAAACATTGATGTAGGGATGCATATTTCTGTTCTATGATGATAATTCCAGGTATCAACCTCACCAGGAGACTTTATTAAATTTAAGGAAAAAAATTAGTATCTAAATCTCTCTGCAAAGATATCTAATGATCTAAAAGAAATGCACAGGTTCACTGATTTTACAGGAAAAGAAAAAACAACAAAGCAGCCTTTTTTCAGCAAGTGCCAAAACAGTGCGTTATTTAGAGACCACAAAAACTAGTTACCAAAACCGGGTTTGGAATGCACGAATTCCTCACTTCTCAGGAGTAAATAATTCCTGTACTTCAATACTGCCCCAACTCCAGCAGCAACCCTGACTTTACAACACCAAAAACCTTGCAATTTGAAAGTCTGCTCAACTAATCACCGTGTACACCTATTTCATTTTCTAGAGAAAATCCACCTAAATACTCTTTTCAGAATTTTCAGCAGAGCTGGACAGACTTTCCTCCGGTAGAAAAAGAGAGTAATCAGCTGTCATTTTTAACACACGGTTTCTTCTATTTCTGAATTATGGCTTGACCTAAGTTTCTTTGAGAACACAGCACATGGTGATCACACCATCAGTGCTCAACTCCACAGCTCAGTGTTTTCGCGTTTACTTTTTTCCCCGCTCTTCCCTGTGAATTTCTGTGTGCGTTCAGTAAGATCATGCAAGACCAGGGCTATAACTGAGATACACTTTAATTTGGTCATCACAGGGACAACACTGACTGCAGGTGATTCAGAGAGCCAGTACTGGGCACCAGGAACAAAATACTCTCTCTCGGGCCAACTTTTTACAGAGAGAAGTCTCTGAAGGGACTGTATGCATGAAGTCCTATGTGTGAAAGGCTGGAGTTTTCCTAGCAAAGTCTGCAGTAGGCAACAGTCTGGTAAAAAATGATTACCAATGGACTGCACTGAACATTAGTCTTAAGGGATTCTGGTCATTTTTGCTGCAGTTAAGCTGCCTGCAAAACAGACAACCCTGTAAAAATGCTGGATTAAGACAGTGGAGAGATGTTGCATTCTACAAGCTTGATCTCATTTCATTTCTCATTTTGTTTGCTGTGTATCTCACAACAGGCTGTCTCTACAAAGCATTTTTTAAAAACCTATACCTCTGCCTTTTAATTTGAGAGACTGTAGTCTGACTAATATGCCGAGCTGGAGCACAGTAGACAGCTGATGTACAAAGACCAAAAAAGGGGCAACTCCTTTCACGGAGTGGCACCACGTTCTGGCCTTTCCTTGCCTCCTGAGCACCCTTCTCCCAGAAGCCTTCAGCTCCCCAGTTGCCTCTAAAACATCAGTTTGGGGTATCAAACAGAAGCTGCAACATCTGCAAAAACAAGTAATGGCTTATGTGTGTACAAACAGATGGCTTAGATGGGACAAAACAACCCATTCTGCCTGGATCCCAAGTGAATACAGGCCTCTTGGGTGGAAATAATGAGTAAATTACAGAGTCCATTGACCAACACTTGTAACAGCTCTGGAAGTCAAACTCCAAGTTTATACAGAGGTTCTGCTAAGAAAAGCACTACATGTGTTACAGTGCTTACGTTCAAATTAGTGGTCATGGGAACACTTTATTTTTTTAGGTTCATGCGCGTACTTTGGCCGCATTCTGTCAATGTCAACTTGAGACCTGGTTTGCACCCTCACCTGCTCTGGTCTCCCATCAAGAGGAGCAATGACAAGCCCAGAGGTAGCCATGGTGTGCCCAGCAGGTCCTGTGGTCTATGCAAGCAGGGCACCAGAAGGACACAGGGCAGGCCACAAACACACCAGTTCTGCAGAGACAGACTAATTCACAGGGCTCCCAAATCTTTCAATCGCAATATATGCTCACATGCCTCCCCCAGACTCTCCATTGCTACAGTTTAGAACAAAATTCCTGAATTTCAGTTTGAAGATTCCTGAAAATCCATTGGGGGTTCAGAGAAAAAGGCCTGTTATTAAAAAAAGCCAACAAGAAGCCAACAAGAAACCAACAACATCAAGCATCTGTATTATTAAAGCGTTGGGGCGGTTACTATCAGTAAGAGAATTGATTTGCTTCCTGAGAAACCCTGATAACTCAACCATTCTGATCTACTGCCTCAGGTTCACGACAAACCATCTCAGAACAGTATCAGCAACAATTTCCTGGAGCACACAATCGTCTACAGCCTCTTCCCTCTCCTGGTACAATAACCAGACCTCACCTGAAAAAGAAAGAACTGTCCCACATGCCATCCATACTGCTAGGGTAAACATCCATCCAAATACACTGCATATGGTCATGCTTTTTATAAGCTTCACTTCCAAAAAGAAGAATAAGCACTGGTAGTCCATCACCTGGGAGATGTTTGGGTATAACAGAGCAAACTACTAACTTGGAACAGATAAATCTTTTCTGACTATCCTTTCACAAGCCCCTGTAAGTGAGGGCTGAGAGGTGCCCCAGCTGCCTGTAGGTACAACAACGCATCTGCAGGAACAGTAAGGGTGTCCTCCTACAACAGTGTGCCTGAGCTAGTAAGCTGTGCCAGGAAACCCAGGGGACTGAGTGCCTCAGGTTGGTACTAGCTCAGGGATCTACGTACTATGCTCCATTGCAGCCCATAATTACAAGACCATTTCTCCAAATGGCTACATTTAACACAAAGCACATTTGTATGCCCAGTGAAGTAGAAGAGGACTAATATATGAAAGGACTTTAATCTAAATAATGGCTTGCAACTATAGGAAGGTGCAATATTTCAACACAGATAAATAAAGCCTGATTAAATCTTCTGCTCTGCATATAAAACAAAACAGCCATGGTACATCACAGCTGTAACCCACATATGACGACCAAGGTTACTTTTGGGTTTGTTCAGTACAGGGGACCAAGGATCCTCCTAAAGCACAGACAAAACAAACACAAGCACAGTTCTCTGATTCTAGTATAGGAATAGTGTTTCCCCACCCATGTGAGTAGTCACAACTTTTATGTCTTTTTAAAAACCCCCACCATGTCCTCTGATCATTTGTTAAGGCACTTTCCACAGGATGGATGAATTCAGATTATATGTTTCTTAATGTAAGAACACATCTTTTAAAGTCAAAGAAAAAGAGAAGCTGTCTCCTAAAATATTGAGAATGGCTTCAATGATCCCAGCAAGGTTTGGGACCTTCTGAACCTTCAAGACATCTTCATGCTGGAGCTCTGAAAACACTGAGAGCTTAGACCACCACCACAAATTTCTCACAGTTTCTCTCTAGACAAAAAGAAGGGACTTTCCGTCAACGTTCCAATACCAACAGGTCATACTTGGCTTCTCCCCTCCTTCCTGGATTCACTGGGACTACAGGCTCTGACACAAAGAGGTATCTTCTACTGCTTATCTGCAACCACAGCATTTCACGTCCAACCGTTCGCACCGCCAGTCGTGGTTAAGTCACCGATCTAGACAGAGCCACCTTAACAGGAATTTTGGATGGGTCTTAGTGAAGGGGAGGAAAAAAGAGGACATAATGTTTAATTATAAGAAATGATTGAAATAGGCACAGACATACCCCGGGTGCCTCTGCACTGCAGCAAGCTCTAAACTTGTTATCGTTAATGGTTTAAATTTCACTGTGCTAATCATTTCAGGACACAAGCCTTTCTTGATAATCTAATGAATTATTCCAACATCCTTCAGCAAAAAAAATCCTCCATGACAGCACTAATTACAAGACGTTTTCCCAGTGCTTATGTAAAATATGACAGAGCAGCAGCTTAGGGAATTGCAGAAAACTGCTTCTAATTTCCACTGAGAAACTGACAAACACCTCTCTTTCATCTCTCCCAGCTCTCAAGTAAGATTTAACTTTCTCATTTAGTTAATTACCGAGTGAGGATCATCATTTTCCCGGATCGGAGCAGCACAGAGCCTTTATCGTGTTAACTTGTGAACTTGATCGATGGCTGCTGCTAAAACTTAATAACTTCACCCCCTGGCAAATTGTAAGATAAATATAATAGGAGAAACTCTGACAGTAAAAACCTGCCAGAAATGAGCGCTGTGTTTATGTTTCTTTGCAGGCAGCAAAAAAACAACCGACAGCTTATTACTGGGTGCGTGTTACTTATATTTAAAAGACTCCAGGCAGTTAACTTTCTGCGTACTGTTCAAACTTTACTCACAAGATAAAAGACACTAGGGAAAAAAACAAGCAATGGGATGACAAAGAAAGGAACCGTGGAGGTGTACATCCAGAGTGTGGGGGGGGAAAGATGGGAACTTCACAATGAAATCAAAGCCACACTTGTCTCTATATCCTGAATATTCTTCAAGATTAACCACATTAAAACTACCCACAACAGTGAATCCAGACATGAAACTAGTTTCAGCAGCGGCACAAAGCTCAGGAATTTTGGAGCACATTAGAAGCTGTGTGGGAAAAGCAGAGGGATTAAAAAGCACCACTGTGTGGCAGCGAGATGATTCGGTTTGATGCCTGTAAAGCTGCTCTTAGCCAGAGAACCTCAGCACGGCTGGCTTTTCCAAAGCTACTTGTGTGGCCATGAAACTGCTTGCATGCTGCCCATGACGAAGTACCACTCAATGACACTCCAATGTAGCAATGTAACAAAAATGGTGAAATGGAGCTGAGAATGTATGCCAGGCCTCCATGCTAAAGGGCAGAGCTAGTATTTGGGAATCCTGTTGAAAGGGTGTTATTTGCATGGCCAAAAGGCAATGACACCATAATTAAGAGGATACAGGTTTAATTTCTATGGCTAGCTTCATCTTTTTTAGGCTTGCAATTACCAAATGCTGCAGAACTGATTCCCAGACTGCCAAGGCTAAGCAAAGAGGGAAGAAGTCCTTTGCAGCTCCTTATTGGCAGCTTCCTATTAAAGAGCTCCTTTGCGTTGAGAATTGTGGGGTGCCAAGGGGGTGTCCCACCATAAAGAGCAGGATCTTGTGAGCCATAACACCTGAAAGACATGACAAAGGTAGCAGGCTCCTCATTTTTCTCCTTTGCAGGATGAACCTGCTTTTCCAGTGTTTGACTTGACAGCAAAGCTACAATGCTAGGTCATTAAACAACTCACTCCATTTACTTTTATTTTAAAAGCTCGGTTTAGAATCTACCCATTTCTGTCCGCCTCCATCTCACATAACAGTCTCTGTGAGGTTAACCATGGGTTTAGCACATATATGGACTTACTCGCTCAGTACTGAATTAGTTTCCACGCTGCAAAGCTCACTGCAACATTCTGAAAAACGAACATAACCCAGAAGCAGATGATCATCAATCACATCTGAGAGTCAAAAAGAAAGCACCATGAAAGAAACCACAGCATCTTTACTATTTATTTTCAAAGAGAAAATTCAAAATACACTTTCACATTGAAATTAACAGTCCCCTGGATACCCAAGGAATGAGTAGTTTTGCCTGTCTGGGGCTTTTAGCTGCTTATCCACATGTGGTTTCTAATCACACTGCAGAAAAACTTTGGTAAGAAAGGATACATCTAGATGAAAGATCACTGGAATTATGCTGGACATAGCAGCCCAACCTGCTGCACTTCCTGAAATCCTGGGGGGCCAATAGTTTTCAGAGGTACTATCTAAGTACCTATGATATGGTGTCAGCCTGGAGGGCACCTGGCTAAGGATATTACCTCAGACAGAGAAGAAAGGGAGAAGGCTGTTTTGGTTTCGGGCCAGAGAAAGCTGCAGACACCAGAGAAGTAACATGCCACATCTCTCCAGGGGCTAGGGAGGCAGGACTGAGCCATGGGCACTTGCACACCGGCTATACAAAGAGCAGCAATAATACCTTGCTGGAGAAGATGCTCCCCTCCCACACTGCTACACAGTGAACAGCAACAGGGAGAGGAGATTAAAAAACTATTCTTTTAAGCTAATACTTAATGTTTCAGACAGACTAATAAAGTTTAATTGTCTGGAATCTCGTAGCTCTTACTGTAAACTTTCCTTTGATATAGGTCTCCCATCTACATTTTAAGTGCTGGGAAAAACCTCCAAAATAAAATTTTTCTGATGCCAGCAATGGATGTGAATTGGGAGTCCCTCTCCTCCTCCTCCCTTATTTGCAAGTTGTCTTTGCAAATAACAAGCACTGATGAGAAATCTGCTTGCATCAGCACAGCACTGGCATATGTTACTTTCCCAAACTACAATCCCTGACCAAATGCATATCTAGACATATGGGGGGGAGGGCAGACACCATCACTCTTAAAGAGCTAGATTTCAGAGCACACCTTTTATTAGGTGTAAACTGATCACACACAAATTTCAAAGCAGATCCTCCAGTAACAACAAATCACTTCCAGTGGAAGTCACCAAAGGAAACGCTTTCTTCCTTGGCATGGCTACCAGAACCAGAGTTGAACTGCTGGGACCATTACATGTTATTACTGTTAACGGAGGGAAGGAATATGCACATTATCACTTGGAGAATCAGTCTACTAAAGTCATCGGGTAACGGCCAGTTGCAGCAAAGGGCTCATTTATGGTAGGGAAAGGCATAAGCTATGCTCTAAGCAGCAGTTTCATAGTTTTCTGGAACAGTTGCTTCTGTTTTTAAAACACCCAAGCATGATCTACTGCCTGAGCAAAGTTACTCTTTACAGGTGTTATTGTTGATTTTTTTTTCTTTTCCTCCAAGTGCTCCCTTAACTCAGAGATAAAAGCAGCCAGGAACAGGTAGGTGGAATCGAATGATTCAAACCATGGCTGAACAGTGAAGACCATACCATTGGGAATAATACAAGAGTAGAGGGGCAGAATGACCCAAAAGACCTGTTACCTGCACTCAATAACACTACTGAGATTTTCAAAACACTGCGGTTCTGTATACATAAAGCTTTTATTATCAAGAAACACAAGCCTTCCAACATAGTTTACCCAGTATTATTTTCCATGAGTTTCATCCTTGGAGATGCATTTTGCTACCAAAAACAAAGGGCACAGGCACACCAAAGTACCTGGCCAAGGCAAAGCGAGTGATTCAGAACTGGAAGGCATGAATATACATGCTGGATCATATACCATTTCCCAGCTACAGGAGTACTACATATTTCTAGGCATACTGGAGAGATGCAACAAACAAAAACACAGCAGTCTTCTGAAGAACCGCAAGATTCACGTCTGCGCTTTGCTCCCACTGCAAACGTACTTCTTAGATCTGCTGGCAGAGTTGGCTACACGAGCACTCCTAACCTATTTCAGTCAAAATAAGCTTGTTAGCAAAGACCTGCTATTTAAACTGTCTAAGCTAAAACACCTCATCTTAACTGAAAGCAGGTTTGCAGTTTTGCTGACAGATCCTGGAGGGCAGCAACCTGCAGCAGCCAGACGAAGGCTGAGTGGTATTCTTTTGCACCAGTATATCTAGATCTAGAAGAGGACATCTCATCAGCTCACACTGACTGATACCAATACTACTCTTGCACCACGTCAGATCAAAGCTGGTCAGTGGGCTGCAGCCAAAATCTTGACAGATTTGCCTTGTAGCCCCCCATAACCCCTACAAGAGAATCCCGTAACTCTCACCCACTAATGTGCATTGTCTTCTCGACATCAGCTGTTCTGCTAACCTTGCAGTCAAATGTTACCTTGCTGGCAAACTGGGGTGATTCCCATCAAGGGCCACCAAGATTGCAGGGGGAGCTGGAGGTGTTTGGCCTGGAGAAGACTGGAGGCTATCTACTAGTCTTCCACTACCTCAATGGAAGTTACGGAGGAAAGTGAGACAGAGTCTTTTCAGAAGTGCGTAACAACAGGAAGAAGGGCAACAGGCACAAGCTGTAGCAAGCAAAACTCTGGACATTAAGAGGGAGATTTTCAAAATATGAGTGGACAACGTCCCAGGCAAAATGAGCTGACTGTGAAGGTAATCCTCCTCTGCATAAGCAGTTGGACTGGAGACCTCCAGAGGTTCATTTCAACTTAAAGTTTCCTATGAATTTACATCTTAAGATTGTGTTAGTCCATTCTTTCATTGGTACTTGGCGAGAGATTCATGACCTGAGGAACAGGCTCCAAAAATTCAAGCTAAGTACATTTTCTAATGAATTCTGTCTCTTCAGAAATTGCATTAGGTTGGGTTAGGCCACACTCTGTTGATACATGAAAGTACATAACAAAAGGAAGACAAGAAATAGTGCCCTCTGCAAGAATGAGCAACCAGCTCTGACCATAACAGCGCTTCAGGAAGGCATACTCAGTGCCGCAGCTGACCAGACGTTCTCCCTATCAGCTGGTACTCAAATCGCACAACCCAGAAGCCCAAGTCACAGACTACCACACTAGGGATTTCTCCTTGGCTCAGTGCTCAGCTGCCAATAATCTTTCAGAAAAAAACCTCAAACTAAAGGAGGGAGGGAACCTTCCAGTGTTCCACTCCCTTTAGTAAACTCAATCAAAGTGGAATTGTTTGAATGTAACATACAAGCAATATAAAAATCCCAGTGAATTGGGGCAGATCAGGATTGCTAGCCTCACTTGGTCCTTCAACATGCTGTATTTTCCACATAATGTTCTTTCACTCAAAGGCATGATTCCACTATTCCTTTTAAAGAGATTAATAAACAGTGAAAATAGTATCAATCCTTTCTACAAATACAGGCTAAGTTTTCTTTTCTTCTTTTCATCCCACTTCTGAGAGTTCCTTTCCTGTCATATCAAGAATGTAATCAGTGTGGAGCATATTATGTGAGAAATTTCTTCCATCCTCATGCACTGATGCATCTCATTGTAAATTTACCTAACAACCACTAACCCTTTAACTTCTACCATAATAATTGGCTAAACATCTAAGAACCAATTACATGCTGAGTAAAGTAGCTTTTCCTTCCAACAGTTTTAAATATATTCTCTTTTAAATATCATTAGGTCTTCTACTGTGAGAATTGTCCTTCTTCGTCAAAGGAAGGGAATATTAGACTTTACCATTGCATGCTATTTGTTAAACACCTCTGTGATACCTCTCACTTGTTTCCTGTATTTTCAGTCAGCTCACAATAGCCTGTATCAAGTCTAATACTAGTATACTCAAAAACACACTATTTGCATCTTCTCATCTAGGAAGACCAATTTAGGATCATGCCGGGAAAAAGCATATGCAACCTTCTGATACAAAATAAAATGAAACATCAAGAGAATTCAATGTTTCCTACCACAGACCAAACTACAGATGCACCATTCATATAGCCTGGTCCTTTGATCGAGGGGTTAGAGCTCCCTCTAGCACTCTCGAAACAGAAGAGCCATAGATGCTAAGCTGTGACTATCTGGTCTCATCCAAAGCAGGCTGGGGTAGGGTTGTCCGTAATTTTTATTTGATTTACTTTTTGCTGTCATATGAATAATTAAGAATATATCCACTAGTTTGTCTGAAATTCAGGAGAGACAAGTGTCAGGAGAAATTCCCTCTATAACAGATTAAAAATACTCAGATTGCTGTAATTAACTGATCTCTATTTTAAAATGTAATTTAGTACCAGCTGAGGGATTACCATGTCAGCTGTGTGTATAATGTGAAATGTAGCAAGAAATTAAATGAAAAAGTTGCTGAAAATTTTCAGTTTTCATGGTGTAAAAAAAGTCTTGCTACCTCACCCTCCCTTGCAGCTGACAAACATCCCGATGCAGCTGACAGGTCATCTGCAGCTGTGAATTATGTGTTTCTATTTCAGCATTAAATATTGAGTAACGCCGCTTAAGTAAAACTCAAAAGGTGTAACCCTGCTGAGTTCTGCACAACGCTGAAGACAGAGAAACATCTCATGACAGAAAGAGTGTCAGCCCTTTTTAATCATAGGTTATTATTTATTAATTCTTGATAAACTGAAAGCTGGCAGTACAATGTAAAAATGAGAAAGAAAAATAGGAGCCAAGTCTTTCCAGTTTTACTCCTAACTCTCCCACTTGCCTCCTTGTGCTGCCATAGGCAAATCATTGCTCTTCATTTCATAAGTCTATCAGTTAAATAGATGTATCCTAACACACTCCACAGAGGGAAAGCACAGCTTAATGCTCGGAACGTCTTTGGAGGCCTCTGCATGAAAGGTGCTCGCTGAGGGCAATGTCACCAGGTGACACCACACCAAACTCTACACAAGCGCAACCTTCCCCTCAAGTGCCAGCAAAAAAATTTGTCACTTAAAGCCAAAAAAACAGACTCGTTAGAAAGGGCATGGCCTCGACTTCACCAATATAGAAAAAAATGCAGCTGTACTCATCATTTCAGCAGCCTTCCAAAGCAGGATCAAAAGACGAGTGCTTTAAGAAAAATTTTTACCTTGAGTTTTCCCAAACAGAGCCACCGCATCCAGATACCACTCCTAAAATCAATACAACTGTGGAAACAACTCACACCCCCCTGAAGGTAAGCACCCTAGGCAGGGTGCGCTTTAATTAAGTTCCTTTACTCATCACCACAATTTCAATATGTGACCACCAGGGGACTTCTGAACATTGCTCGGGTTTAGGAGTTTGCAATTTTAATATTAGTATGTGACAGAGAGGAAGAAATACAATAGGATGCGTTAGGCTATCCACGGCTACGCTTTCACTTCTCTGACAAGTCCAGTAAGAAAGACTAGAAGTAACTAGACCCGAGTAGATGACAGAAGCACCTGACAAAAACTTCCCAGCATCGCCCACCAGTGTCCCTCAGTCCCGGCCGACAGCTGTCCTTGCCATTCTGGGCCCGAACTCTGTACACAGTCCTGCTGCTGCACCCAAATCCTGACGCAGACCTTCCCTCCCGCGGTACAGATGGCATCCAAGGCCGTTCCTTTCATCCCCTTAAGAGGACTTGGAGAAAAGTGCTGACAACAACTTCTCTCTCCCCACACCTCTTGCATGTGGCAGGAGAGGATTACAGTCCGATATCTGACCTGTCCAGCGGGAGTGAAAGGACATCTGAAGTGAAAGCAAGACCTCCGCAGTTGCAGATCTGTTAGTGATGCTGGCAACCCTCAGCTGAGTGCCTCTTTGGGCTGACACAGCACTCCACCTGTTCTCCCCCGTATCTCCAAATAGTTGTGCCTTGGATCCGAATCAGAGACAGGTAAGAGAGAGGTTGTGCTGACCGAACTGCAGTAAGACATGGCATCAGCAGCGCTTCCCCACACATGCATGCCTGAGTACCGAAACTTTCGAGATCTCTGATCATTTCTGGATGTTAGAAGCAATATATCTCCCATCTTCACTTAGGAAGCAGTTCGCAGTCATTGTTTCTGTGTTTTTGTTACTTCCAGACAGTGTAACTTAATGAGGTCCTTGGCGCTATCTTAGGAGATAAGGGAAGGCAGCAGCTAGTGCCAAACGTAGCCATTCTCCTGCAAGCACATTATGTACTCCAAGTGTTGGCTTCATTTTTGGGTGCAGTGGGAGACTTTGAATTGTAAGGTAGATGTTCTGTGTATGTAAAACTGGGAAAAGCAGGTACCTAGCAGTGGAGGTTAACTGGGAGTAATGAATTCAATACCAACCCTGCTCTGAGCATAAGGCTGGACCTCCTGAGGTATCTTTCAACCTAAGTGACTTCATGTTTCTAACCTCGCAGTCAAAGCTCATCTATGCTTCCCAGGCTTTTGGAGAGAAAAGCAATTTAGATTTTGACTGAAGCCAAGTTATAGTTGTCTGATGTTTATGTATTTCATTTATCATAAGCAAAATCTGAAATTCTTTTTAAAAGATGCTGTACAGAGAATTATTTTTTTAAAGGCTTTCCAACTCTGGGCTTCACAAGCCTTTGCTATTGTATCATTCATTATTTGTAGCAACCAAATAGCAGGTTCTTAGAGAGCCCTGCAGATACGCCTGCTCTCTGAAGCTTTCCAAGTTGAGAGCGTGCAGGATTTAAGAGACATGTTTGGACATCCAATCTTGACTTTCAATTCCATCCTTCCAACTATTTAAATTTTAAACTTATATTCACTTATAACCTGAGCCAATTTCAAAACTCAGGTCTCAAACAATGAAATTAATTCACTGTGATGCCTAATCATCTGCAGTCTTCTAAATCAAATCTCAAAATGCTTCCATTACAAGCCACCTCTGAACTGTCCAGGACTACAAATTATGATCCAGAACAGGGCTGACAGATCTAAATTAACATGGCAGGAGAACAACCTGATTCAACTCTGTAGTTCACACAATTTTATAAAATCCAAAGAAAACAACACATGCACATAATTAATTAACCAATATTTTTACAGCCTACAATCAAAGACTTATAAGGAAAGTTTACTTGTCAGAAGAAGGGCTTTCTTGCTGAGAAATTACAAGTCTTACTTAACAATCTAATTTTTTGTAGTATAGTTAACTTACGTATTTTTCACTTTTATTTTCTTCTAAATGAATGTTAGTCTAAGCACAAAAACTATTGTTTAAATTGACAGAAGTAGAGTCAGAAAAAGCAATGCCGAAGTATTTTAATCATCATGTATTTTAACTAAATTCTCGGTTTGCTGTCACTGTTACAAGGGTTTCATTTTGTGTTGAGAAGGAACAGGAGGATCTCAGACTTCATGGATATGAGAAGACAATTAATCTGAACCCATGCACACAATTAGGACAGACCTTACCCAGTCAAGCAGTAGGATTCGCCAAGTACTGCGAAGGGCAGAACAATGCTCCAAGAGAACAAAGGGACCAGAACACCTGACAATAACAAGGAGGAGCATGCAGTCATCTGCCCAAGCTTCCTCTTCCTTTCAGAAGAAATGCAGGTTGTGTCACTGCCTTAATATGACAGTTAAACCATAAGCTTTGCATCAGCCAGAAAAATTAGATATTTGCATGTACATAAGACTGAGTGTTAATAGCTGCAGTACAGTTTAGGGTAATAATTTGACAATTTCTGCATACTAGAGAGCGATCAGAAAAATAAACATAAATAAATTCCTCCTAGAAAACAAACTCCTCAACCACAAATGCTCAAACATCTTCCACGTTTTCTCTTTCCTCATTTCTTAAATTAAGCCACTCCCCAAAGGCCATTCAATTTATCCCAATAAAACAAAGAGGATATGACTGCTCTCTAAAAATATTGGGGATAAACACCAAAAAGGGAAAAGGAACTATTAAAACAAAAGGAAGAAACAAGCTGAAGAACCAGTGGTACAACCTCTCCATGAATAAGCTAGCTTGGAAACTCGGAGAAGATTTCCAGTTCTTAGAACAATCGGGTTCTGGAATCATCTTCTGATGAAACAGAATGGAAAAAAGACCTCAGACCAACCTTTAACTGGTTCTAACATGAAACTCAGTAAGTTCACTAAAGGGACAAAATAGTATCTGCAAGAGCAAGAGGCTGGAACCAGCAAGGTCCCTGAAGGTAGAATGACACAAACCAGGCAATGTCCTGCTCTGCAAGAGGACATTCATCACCTTGTAGCTCAGAGTATTTCTGAGAGGGCACAGATGCAAACTTGCTAACCGGTAACTGAACAAATTGGCTTTCAATGAGTAGAGAACATTGATGGGACTGTGGGCTCCACTCGGTTACATATACCAAGGTAGGGCTTCATTCCTCTATCATGGATGACAGGTGACTGCTGCAGCAGAAAAAGAACTGTCAACTTTCAGCCTAGCATGTGCCCAGTGAGCTTGAGCATACCCAAGATTTATGAAATGTACAGCCTACACCTTTCCACTAGGTGCTGGACTGCTGAGTTGCACACGACACACAGCAACACTATTTATTCTGGTAAGATTTTACCCATCCATCCATCTCAGCTCCAGGAGATTCATAGGTAACTTCAGACTGCCCTGAGGCTAATTTCAGTGTGTCTATAGTTGGTTGAACAGGACACCCCTCACAGCCTCCAATGCATTTGTAACAACTGTATTACGTGGGAACAGAGAATATCTCTTTTCATACCTTCATTGCCTCCAGGTAAACTCTCACAGGATCTGGGGCAAAGCTTTAAGCTGTTCATTCATGTGATGTTTGGATGTTAGATGAAGATAAGATCTGGATGCTTGCAATGCAAGTGACCTTAAAGTTTCTGATATGGAGGCACTTTTGGTGGAGTCACTTCAAGTTACCTTCAAGTCACTTACTGGGGAGATCAGCCGGGCAGTCAGCTGTTGTGACTATGACCTCTATTGTCTGCACGGACAATCACCTATTGTCTCCATACTTAGAAGAAGAAAAGATACATGGCTGATTTCATCATTGTTGCATTCTTCTGCTAGCTTCTACCTTTAACTGACCAGTTATCTGGATATAGGTTGCAATGGGTATCTGCCAGTCTTGGGACCTCAAAGAGCACAAACTCAAGACAGGTACCAGCTGTCTGACTCCAAATCAATTGTTATGACCAGCACGATCAAAACTTGTCCTGCCAGTCGATGATGATCTACTTTGAGAGACAGAATGATGGAGACAAGTGTCTGATTAGACAGACTATTTATGTTGAGTCACTTGAGGTCCCACACAAGATGAAGAGTTCTTTAGTTCAATATCAGGAAACTCTGAAGGTAAATGTGTCTCCACCTGAGGGGAGGATTTGAAGCCTGATGATCTGGTCTTTCATATTAGAAGGGATTGTAAGTATCAGCACTTGATCCAAAGAAGTTACTATGGTGACAAATGGTCAGAAATGAAGGTAAAGACAATTACATATATGGAAGTACACCAAGGGTAAGACATCAAGTTCTCCAATGACGACAGTTTTATTCTATTAAATGCTATTGTAGGAGACGAGACTGCAGACTCAACAGCGCTGCTCCCATTTCCCAACTGATAACTTATCTATGCAACCTATAAATTCACATTTCTCTGACCCCACCTTCATGGGAACTACGAGATATATTTTAGGGACTACTACTTTAATATATGTATTGATTTCATTAGTACAGCTAAGGTTTTATAATCTCTCTAAAGACAAATTACAATCTGTAATAGTTTATAAATAACTGTTCAGCTATTAAAACCTTAATAAGGTAAACTTACAAAATAATTTGTCCTTAAATAAATATTCTCCTTGTGTTTCTATATTATTGAAAAAAAGTTTAATGTACTTACATTTTATAGATCAGATACCATGTTGCATTATGTGAGAAACAAAGTTATCATGTATCACATGTTGACTCCTACTGAGTATATGAAAAGGGGACAGTTAAAATCAAGTAAAAAATTTGAATCTTCCAAACTTTAAAGGGTTTCACCTATAAAAAGATACTACTGTAATTTTTAAGCAAGGAAGGATTTCTGGGCAATAGTAATATTGATTATACAGCTAGAAAAACCATACAAAACCTTTAGATATATGAGACTTGCTATTACTTTTTCAAACACACAAAAAAATCTCCTAAGTTAAACTGAGTCTGAAAATTGTGACCCAGTTTAACCTGTTGGGGTTTTTTTGTTGTTGTTGTTGTTGTTTTTTAAAAAGGAGAGAGAGAAATTCTAAAGAAAATGTTGCTGTTCTGTTCTGTCTATAGCTAATAGACAGTTTGCTAGCCCTCATAGCACAAAGAACAAAATGGAGTAATTGGAATAAGTAAAATATAGAGCATTTATCTAGAGGTAGATTCTAACACATAATACAAATAGGCTTGGTTTTGGCTTCTCCAACAGCATTCAGGAAGGCTTTTGGTGTGCTGGACAAAGCATATATATTCTAGGAAGTGCACAGGTATAGGATCCATGGAGTCTAGCATTCTGCTTGAGGCCATCACAGGGGAAATGCTTTGGGAACTTTGTTACTTAAACACGGTCTGGTGTGTGCTTGGCTGCCTGAGCATTTGTTTCTAGCAACATGTTTACTGAGTTTGTGGGAGCTCTTTGAAAGCTACAGGGCAGGGTGAGAGAGAAGGAAGGGTTCTGGGAAAATTCCTTCCTGTATAGGCTCTAATTACTTAATGATTTTCTTTATTAGATCTAAACTAGGGTGGCTTGTCCATATGACTTGCCCTGCAGCAGTTTGTACAGGGGTTCTGGGTAGCTTACTTGAAGATGAAAGCTGCCTCTCCTCAGAAGAGTCCTGGCTGGGTGAGGATCTCTTTAGATCGCAGGAGTCGATACAGCTGTAGCCTCCTCAGAGCACAGACAACATTGTCTGAGAACCTGGCTGTACATCAAAGCCTTTGCGGTGGCCTCAGGTCATCACTAAGTTTACAGAAGTAGGTATATTGCTCTATGGGGTTCCCTTTTATGTCAGTCCTGATGTTCAGAAAGTTACATTCATATGAGGAGTATTTTAGAGAGAGTTTGATGAAGAGGTGATTGTTACTGAACTTGTGAGGAAAATCGGTGGGAGTCCAGAAAGCGAGCACAACCCTCCGAAGAGGAAAGGAAAGATGAACTTGCAGTTAAAGCAGAGGACTAGACTGTCAGTAGAGCTAGGGGACAACTCTTACTCCTGGTTCTCCTTAGGTTTTGGTCTGATCCTGGCTTAGATGCCCCTTTTCTCCTGAGATACTATGCAGCTACTTTGCAGGGTGTTGCAGAGTTACGTTACTGTTCCCTAAGCTGACTGAGCCTCAGGGAGAAGACACTAAGTAGTAACACCCTACACACAGCTCTGATCCTGAAAGACGGTAGAGAAAAACTTCAGAGTGATCAGGCAAAAAAAGGTGAAGCCAAACACCCCAGAGAACGAATTTTCCCCCAACTTGCTGGGGGGGGGCGGGGTGTGTGTGTGTGTGTGTGTGTGTGTGTGTGAATGTCCCCCAGTCTCAAAGCAGCTGTCAAACTGAAGGGGCCAGAACAGGGAGAGATGCATGTGGGGGTGGGAAGAGAAAGGCAGGAAAACTGGACTGAGAAAATGCAAAATATAGGAAATTGCATGTGAAAAATATGTGAAACATTTTAAATTAAATCAACAGAAAACAGGCTCTGCAAAACAACCAAGAACTTCTAGCACTGATAAAATCATCCAGTTGCAAAACCCAACCAGGAACTAGAACAAAATTATTTGATTAGGTTAAAAAAAATTCAGATTATCTGCATGTTCATTTTAACATGTATGTCAACATTAACAACCCTTAGGCTGCCTATTAATTCACATGTGGCATATTTACACTATTTATGATATCATGCCCCATGCTGGGACATCCCATTACAGAGTCACGGTAGTGGCTCCATACTTAAGGTGAATTCTGCAACCCATCGCCTCTTTCCTGTTATTCTCTTGCAGGAAGATTACTTTTGGGCAAGAATTTACCATTTGGTTTCAGCCCACAAGGGAATCTCTTTGGGAACTGACAAACTGATGTAAGCAGCTGTGGAATAATTTACTGGGGTTTGTGTTTTATTAAAGCAGAACAAAAGGCTCTGAGAGCTATTGGTGTTTTAAGCAACAAGAACAACGTTTGGCTTAGAAAGTGTCCATTTTTTCTCAGACTTTCCCCTTGCCTCCCATAAGGATCCTATTTGATTGCAAATTTGACTGCAACCATTGGTAAGTGTATCTTTCCCAAGAAGCATGTCTAACACAGCCTTTTAAAAATGCAGACGGACCTGGGGAGAGAGAAGGTGCCAGAGGAACGGAACCCGAATCAACATTAGGTGTACACAAACAAAAATAATACTTAAGTACAAACCACGCTTCAACCGATACCGTGTTTCCAGATCCCCAAATGTCTAATAAGGAAATGTTAAGCAGCATTATCCCCTTTTTACAGATGGAAGAACTGAGATGGAAAAGCAAAATATGACAAAGACAAAAGATGTCACAAAATCTGGAGCCATAATTCCTAATCTAACATGCCTCCTGTGAGGCCTCATTGGTTACTATAAATAGACTATTTCCTCCCTAGATTTCAGTTGTAAAAGTACCTTTTGAACTTCTCCGCACAAAAGGGACGCCAGCCCTCGCCCCAAGAAACACTGGAAGGATTAATTAAGGTTTGTGAAGCACTCAAACTACAGGGGAAAACCCCAGGAGGAAGTTTGTATTTCCATATTCTGACCAGGGCTTGAAAGGCACGCAATAAGTACAGCCCGGGGCACAGAGCAAACAACACAAATAAAATAAAATATTGAACAGCTGTTTGCTAAGTGAATACTGTTCATCCCACACACCAAACTTTGTTTCTGCCTCAGGCTACAGGAAGTGGGGGGAATCAGATAGAGGTGGAAATAAAATTTTACTTCAAAGGGTTAAATAGTAGTAAAGTTATAAAAAAATGAAACTGTTTCTTATAAAGGAAAATATTAGACAACCTTAACAGGGAGAACTGCAAGCCCCACTAATGATGAAATGAGAAATACAACTGGTTTAGATAGTACAAAAGGTCTGTGGCTTATCAGGTTAACTTTTTTGCAGAGATGTAATGTCTTACAAGCTATAAAACTACGTGGATATCCCAACTATTCATTTTTAAAGGAGGGGGTAAGAAGAGGATACATCACTGTTACAAAGTGAGAAAGGTCAAAATACTACAGTAAGCAAAGATGGTGAGATCTGCCTAGAACTAAACCCCCAAAAACCCACCTCACCCATGCAAGCCTTGCTTTCTACCTCATCTGTTTACTGCGATCTACCTAAAAGCAAGCAATGCAAAGCTGACGGGTGGGTGCAAACTTACAGCGGAGCCACACCAATAGCCGGTACAGTTTGCTGGGTGCAGCGAGCTGATTTTTGGCTTCTCTCACAAACCGGTAAGATTTTACTTGCTTTTCAGCATCAGAAAGTGAGAGAGTCTGTGTCCTGATTAGAAAAATGAAAGAAAAGTAGCATGGACACCGTGCGCAGAATGACGGAGCATCGCTCTTCAACTGTTACAACTTCTTTGGGAATTACAGGGAAGGAGAAAAGTAATGCCTGAAAAACACAATGCAGTGAGTAAGGAAGGAAGAACAGGAACCATGTTAATCAGAAGCAGCTGGATTCCCCTGCACTGCAAACAGTAATACTATTTCATAATATTTCTTATTTTCCTTCCCAGAAATCATCCCCTAATTATCACTTTTTCCCATGTTATTTTTTCCCTTTACAAAAATACCAATTTTCTTACGACTGGTATTCAGATCTAACAGTCATTAATTCCCATGTCTATTTTTAGAATGTACTTGAGAAAACTGTGATTTTATCAAACCTCTAGTAAAAAAAATAAATCAAGTCAATCTTCTTAGCAACTACAGCAGCCAAATCTTTCAAATTATGATTTCTTGTTGGTAAGTGAATAAACTGAAAAACATTGGTGCAAAAAACCCCATTGACGAAAACCCCAACAAAAAGGAACACTAGGAAATCAACACAGCATTTGATCTCTCCTGGTTTTTTGCTGCTGAAAGCCACATGGCATGCATAGTATTTTTAACTGAGGCGTCTCATTTCAAATATATGCCGAGGAATCTTATTTCAAACATATACTAAATAAGGAGGGGAGTAATAAAACAGGCAGTCCCTTACTCTAATTTTATCCGCCTCCCTCCTCTTCTTTCCTTGATGCAGTGAAACTTTAAATCCAACATCAAACCCCGTCTCTCTTTTTTTTTTTTTTTGTAAACAGTGATCAACATTTTCCTAAATGACCCCCGAAAGGACCTACTTTGAAACTACTCATTAGTAACAGCCACGTTTGCAATATTAACCTGGATGCGGCTGTTTATTAAGATCTTTTAAGGGGTTTAGAATGAAGACACACTGCCGGTGTACAGGGAGCACAGAAGGGGTAATTTAAAACCCATGTTTTTCCTCCCCCTCACCAAAAACATGCCCAGCATTGTGCAGCTGTGCTGCCAGCTTCATCACTCCCTCCATCTCCACTCTTGCTAATTAAAAGGTTGATCACAGAACAATGCTCTTCTCATTAATTTCGGCTTTCTGATTGGGCAGGCTTCCCGCTCGCTCCGCCTGATCTTTTCCACACTGCTGAAGTTAATGTGACAGGAGCCCGAAGATGGATTACCCGCTGCCATATTGCCCATCACCTCCAATCAGCAGCTATCTG
Source organism: Grus americana (assembly GCF_028858705.1). Taxonomy (NCBI): domain Eukaryota; kingdom Metazoa; phylum Chordata; class Aves; order Gruiformes; family Gruidae; genus Grus; species Grus americana. Next base: position 15,444,354 of record NC_072858.1, on the reverse strand, counting down.
GGTAAACTGATTGTTCTAATTTGCTCTCATTATTTTTACAATATCAGGAGAAAATAACGCACACAGCTCACTGTCAAAGCCGTGAAAATCAGCCATTAGTTAAACCCAGACACTGAGTGGCTTTATTAGAAGCACTGCAGTTTATTGATGCAGCTTCGGTAAACTAAGATAATACCTGCCCTCTTTAAACACACTTTTAGGGGCATATTTATGTTGAAAGAAAATATTTATAAGGATACTTTTGGAAACGCTCACCGTCTCAGCCTGTCATCTTGATACGCTGGCAGACAACGAAGATTAAGAACAATGGAAGCTTGACTTCCACATAAAGAAGGGCAAAATATGCAGCATTATCCACACAGCAGCCTGCATGCACATCTCGGCTACTATTTTACAGTTTAAATAAAAATCATCTCAGTACTAATGACAGGGGAATATGTAAATACACCCCCAAATTGCACAGAATATGGTACTACTGTAAAGGCAAACATGGTATGGGCATAACTGTGTGAGCTGTATGTACAAGGTCAACAATTTAGTTTTGGGTTTGTTTGGGGGGGGGGGGTTGGCTAAGCAAAGGAGCCTGTGTAGCCCAGCATCAAAACACAGCGACTGAGAGCAGGAGCTCCAAACGATAAGGGAAACTGTTTTGTAAAGCTGGGAACTATTTTTTTCCCCCTACGAAAAGGCATTGTGCTGCCACAACTTGGGAATGAGTCGGAGCCGAAATGTCACTTCACCCTGAAGCCTCACAGGATCCCATAGCTAAGAAATGAATAAAGTATTGTTAGCGTTACAAAGTCGTGCATTTTTACACTGCAGTGGTGGTTAAGAACTACATTGAAAATCCTGGACCTCTGACAGTCTCTATGCTGTATAGAAAGGGACCTACATTATTTTGCGTGCTGCCTATCTGCATCTTAGCAAAGGGAAACGCTAAATAGAGGGATTAACAGAAATATGATATCTTAAATCTTGCTAAACATAAACCTTAAACTGGTGTCTACGACACTGTAACTCGCAATGTGCTCTAAGAGTGACAGGCAGAGCGCAGCAGACTGATTTTACTTTTAAATAATACCTAAATTAGATTAGTTCTTTGTGTAGATCTGCATGAACCAGAGGGGACATTCATCATTGTGCCAAAAAAGTTAAATTCACTGGGGTACGCTCAAAGTGAATGGTTCTAGACCTACGTTTTATCTCTCAGACACATCATCAAGATGCTGTGCCAATATGCATGAAGCCAGCTAGGAGCTGCAAGAAAGACAACGGGAGAGTAACTGGATACCAGAAAAGGTTTAATTTTTCCCTTTGTAGATTATGAATTGCTTGGGACAGGATCCGTGGCTTCTCTGTCTTGTAAGCACAGAGCATCCCTTTCAATACTTGAGCTTTTTTTTTAATATTTAAACAGCTTAAATATAAGGAAGGGTATTCTCCTCTCTCCTCCTCCAAAACAGATGTAATTCTAGTTCCCCCTCCTCCCTCTGCTGTAATTTAAAATGCTACAATTTTCATTACCGCTTTTTAATATTTTTAAATTCTCATTAGCTAGAGCCTTGTGTTTGGGGGTTGATTTTTTCTCCCTCTTAGAAAAGGCACCTCCCAGCTTTGTTTGGTATCTCTTTTGACCCTTGCTAATGGTTTTCTCTTGGAGGGGCGTGCCATGCTTTTCTCCTTAAAATTCCTGCACTGAAAGACTGCACCACACCACACTCCACAAAACGTGCTGATGGCACAAATTACAAGCCCCCAGCCGAACACTCCAGCCCCCACCATTCGGGCAGATTTATGTGGGCTCTTGCCGACGTTATTACAAGTCAGAGTTTATTGGGAAATTGTTACATTATGCGGAGTGTCTAACAAATTGCTTATGCTGCTATAATTGGATTACAACAGCCGCTTGCTCCCACCGGTAAGATTAGGCAAGTAGGACTCCTGCCGATCTCTGAGCGTTAGCAGTAATTTTATTTGCCTTGCCTCTCTCTTTCCTAACAACATGCCTCTTTCCCTGCCAGCTGTCTGCTGAAAAGGCACAGGCTTGTTCCTTGGCCCTAACAATGCAATTACAGCCCTGCAGATCGCACTGTTTGTGCATTAAGTACAGAGCCAAAACGAGGCGAATTGATCGTTTGACTTTTGGAGGAGCCATGTGATCTCTGCGTGCGGGTGATCCGGCATGCATCAGTGGGCAATGCTGCAGTACACGCCTGATGATGAACTCGCTCCACGCTATTTCCCCTCCCCTGTCCGCTCCTAACAGCAAAGACGGAGCTTACCCCCCGTTAATCCCCATCGGTCTGCAAAAACAGGCTCAGTTTTAGCAGCTCTCTCGCTAGGCTCAACTCAGAACTCGCTCTGCCTTCTGAAACATGACACTTGCCCACACCGATGGCTTCCCTGCAGTGGGCTACACTACGAAATGATTATTCCAGTGTTTCGCAACACAAGCTTTAGTGCAAGAACTGGACATATTTTTTCAAACAACTTTTTCAGTTCTTGCATTTGAAAAATATTGAAGACATATCTAGTTAATGTCACAACGATGGTATTTGTATTCGCTGCCATCTGAGGGTGCTGCCACTGCAGCTGACTACTTAAGAAGCAATGCTTCTCTTCCCGTGCCACCATCTACCACTAAAACCATCAATGATTTGGATTCCAAACTGTTTCAGCTTTCCATCACAAAAGATCCCAAAGTGCTTTATAAGTGCAAGTCCAGTTTGTTTGATAACTCTTATCCTGGTGAAGTCTCCTTACAAGCTTACGGTGACAGGACTCCTCAAGGCTCTAATTATTTATGCAGAGTATCAATCACCAAACCAGGAAACACTTGGGGTGGAACTACAGCATGTGACACTACACACAATACAGGTGCAGGGGAATTTTGACTACAGGTGCCAGATCAAGTTCTAAATTTTAAAAGATTTCTATTATATCTTCACTGCCTGTATACTGAGAGGATCCCAGGGTGATACAGTTTAGAAAGGACCTCAGAGTTCTCCAGCCCAACCTCCTGCTCTAAGCATGGTGCGTTATGCAGCCAGACCAGGTAGCTCCAGGCTTCATTTAGCCTGGTCTTGAAAACCTCCAAGGATGGAGGCTGCGGAGCCTCCGCAAGCAACCTGTTCCAGTTGACTGTCATCACCACAAAAAAGTTTTTCCTTATAACCAGTCAAACCCGAGGAGTCTCTAAGACCTGTGTGGGAGCCCTTCCAGTATTTACTGAACTCAACTTCACAGCTAACGCAATTTGCTTTCTTGAGATTCCAAACCCAGGGCTCCAAAATTTAAAAACATCTCCATTGAGTTGGCCAAACTTTGGAAATGATTCTTCATATCAAGATTTTGCATAGCACCTGACCGACCATCCTTACTGCAGAGCTTTGAGAACTGATCTCCAGAATATGCTTAGAGACCCTCAGCTGTAAAGCAATTTAGGAGTTAACTGTTATATTAATATATCTTCAAAGTCTATTTGCATTTAAAAAAAACAAACCCGCAAGTGCAATTCTTTTATAATTCGTGTCTTCACTGACCTCTAAAGTCATTTTGGGTGGTAAGAGAAGCAGAAATGACAATCACTTCACAGTGTTTGCATAACTGAAGACTAAAGAAGCCTGTTTACACGTAGTTTAACACTCAAAAGAAACTCTGAACAGCTGAAATGCCTTATAAATAGCTCAGACCCAGAGGAAGTGCAAACGTCTGCATTGTGAATTGTAGATCTTAATTACAGACAATGGCTGGTACAGCAAGTAGCACGAAAAAAACAGTTGCACTGTTCATGGTTGGCAATAATTCTTCAGGAAAATATTTACTATCAATCAGTTATGAGAAAAGGGACTCTGCGCTCATAAAACAGCACGTTGCTTCTCATACCAGGACCATTTTGCTTCAGCATAATCTGAATTTAAACAGCTTGTTTCCTGCGGATATAATTTTGGAAATAAATAAAACAAGTCTATCAAAATCTGGAGAATGTGTATGGTGGGGTGGGGGGAGCACGAATATCACATTTCTTTCTCAGTCATTTGCGAAGAGGTTATTAGACAGAGGGGAAGCTAAAGCATAAAGATTGTCTTGACCTAAAAAAAAAAAAATATAAAAAATTAGAAACTCGCAATTAAGATACAAGTAGACATATTACTAAGAAAGGAAGATCATCATTAGGTCAAAGCTTTTAGAGAAACCTCCGGTGCCATTTTCTACTTGTGCTGTCTAAATACTGAGAATTCACAGTTTCAAAGTCCCTTTTGAACATTAAGTAATCCCAGCAATGTCCCTGCAATACCTGCCATTCACACAACCCTCTTTTTACAGAGAGAACACCTACAACAGAAGGGTAAAATAACATGCTTAAATCTCTATTAGCCAGTGGCTCAGGCAGCGTTTATCCAGTTTGCAATGGCCTCAAAAACTGTTCTCCCAGAGAAAGGTATATCCAAGCCACCAAAAGGGACCCTGCTACAGAGTGGTCTGGAGCAGGAAGCATGTCGACTGACAGCCCCTCTACATCATTACACAGAAGCTTAATACTAAAAATTAAGGTATGGAGAAACATACTTTCTCATTAAAAAGTGGAAGGAGTATGAGGAAACTGAATGTAGCTAGTCAAGTAATATTTGTTCATGATCAAATTTCTCTAATTTCAACCTTAAAGAGTGGAAAGGCTTCAAAAGCACTGGAAAACTATGCATTATCTGAAGATACACCAACTCAATGCTGTATCACAGCAGAACTTTGAGTTGGCTGTGTTGTTCATGCAAAGTAAATGCAGGGACACTCTCAGGAAAGAGAAGCCATCAATCTGTGACATAAAGGGACTTGAGAGTACAAGAGGGACACTCCTCAGATCAATTTGTCCTACTGCCAACTGGAACATTCAGCCTGGAACCCTAAATGTTTGTTTATTAAAGAGTATTTGTGGTTTCTCCTTTGAATTCATATAAAAATTCTGACCTCAATGTTGTTATTGTGCTGGTTTTATTCTAAAAATTCAGAAGTAGCGATGCAAAAAGAACTGACAAAGGAAGGTAGATTTCAGTTACCAGCTACTTCCACCACTCCTTACTTTAGGTGAATCATCTTTGAATGTAAAATGTGTAGCTATAGCTAAATAATACTATGCATCTTCACATAGCATACTTGAAGTGCCAAGCCCTGTTCCGTGTTTCCAGAATTGAGCAGAACATAGCTCTGTCCCCCTGTACACTACTAACAGCTTGCCAAAGAAGCAGAACACCATTACATGCTTAAGTAGGACTTTTCATCCAAGGGTCAAAAAACCAGCATACAGTTAAATTTCACAACATTGCTGCAGAGTATGATTCAGTTCCCTTTTTGATGAGGAGCAAGAAAAGCCATCATATCCACAGAGAATAAATCACTAGATTCCTAGTTCAATACTGTAACCACTGCAGCATGCACATTTACAAGTACGATGAACAGCAATCCAAGATTCCCTAGAAGACACAACATGCTTAAAAGACCCTGAAAAATCCCTTGGCTTGCCAGGACCTTAAAAAGCAGGACCAGCTATCACACATGGGTAGCAAGGAGTTGCCTGAAACAGAAGACTAATTTTTCAAGGGTGGTGTGCATGACTATTTTTCTTCCTCCCATTCTGCTTAGATAAAGATAGAGGCAGAGAACCTCTCCCAGTTGCTGCTGAGTTCAGAACTAAGTAGAAACCTGGGGATGCTGTATGCCATTTAGAAGGTGTCTTTGCATTGTCTCTGGCAGGTATGCCAGAGGGTGCCTACCTCTGGTACATGTAGGAAAGAATTCAATGTGCAAAATGAAACTGAAACACTGCCTTATACAGCGGATACAGATGAACTGGAACTGACTGCAAGAGTTAATAAAACAGTAAAAACCTATCTAACGAATGCAGGAAATGCATATTGACTGTAGAACTCTGTGAGATCAGTGTACACTTTGAATCAAAAAGGTATTTCCATGATCCAGGGAAATGCAAAATTTAACAGACTCCAAGCAAACAGCAAAACTCAAACCTAATACAGCCCGCTTTATGAAAGGGTGAAAAGGTAAGACCTCTGTTTGAAACCAGGAATATATATAATCCATCCAAGCAAAGACTCAGCCAAGGAGACTGGAGACACACCAGAGCATCGCTCACCGCACAGCAAATAGAAAGTGTGAAGGTCATCACAGAAAGTAAGCGGTCCCGTGAAAAACTTGTTTGCACACCCAGGAGCATCACAAGAATCCTAGTGACATACCAGATGCCAGGGGAATTTTAAATGTGCCCCTCTCTAATTGAGGATGAAGCACACACCAACACCATTATCTGGCCTGAAGATACTGGCTTACAAAATATGGAACAAACAATAGGAACAGATGCTCATTTGGCCAGATTTCAATAAGCCTCATTAAAACCAAACACCCTGTCCTTGGAGCTCAGGTTCATGCTACATTTCTACCTTATTTAAGCACCTAGCACCAATTCCTGAGAAACTTGTCCACTTGTGGTTGCACATCAGTAGTACCATAAAAAGAAATCCTCTCTCAGACATTTTTTGGTTCCTAAAGAGACAAACAGGAGGAGTTTATGTATATATACGCACGTGTGTGCACGTGCACACGTATATAAAAGCACAATTAGAGATTGCATTTCCTTTTTAAAGACATTTGGTTAAATATACATCAGATTTGTAGATCACTCAAAGGCAATGGGCAAAAAGATGCCAAAAGATTAACAGAAAATCTCCTGAGGACGGAAGGGAACAGGTGACATCTGTGCATCACAATATATAATTTTTAATTTAAAATCCCACCTCTTCAGTCAAAACATGCACACACTTGAAACAATTTCTGCTGCTCCTTATTTGCTTCTACCCAAATATGCCCAAGTCCCATCAATGAAGTTTCAGAGGACAAATACCAGAAAGGCAGGGCTACAAACAATATACAAAGATTCATCAGAACATGATATTCTAGTTTTATTTTTAAATGACTGAATAAAACTAGATAATCCATAGGCTTGCAAAAGCCACTGAGCACTGGGTTGCACGGGCAACATGACATTGTATAGAAAACCGGGCAGACAAGGTTTCCTAATAAACACAGACTTCCTTAAGCAGTCAAAAAGACAGTGGTCCTATGCTACTTTCATAATAGAATCACAGAATCATAGAATGGTTTGGGTTGGAAGGGACCTCAACGACCATCTAGTTCCAACCCCCCTGCTGCGGGCAGGGACACCCTTCACTAGACCACATTGCCCAAAGCCTCATCCAACCTGGTCTTAAACACTTCCAGGGATGGGGCATCCACAGCCTCTCTGGGCAGCCTGTTCCAGTGCCTCACCACTCTAACAGTAAAGAATTTCTTTCTAACATCTAGTCTAAATGGACCCTCCTTCAGCTTAAATCCATTACCCCTTGTCCTGTCACTACACTCCCTCATAAACGGTCCCTCTCCATCTTCCCTGTAGGCCCCTTCAGGTACTGGTAAGCTGCAATTAGATCTCCCCGGAGCCGCCGTCTCTGCAGGCTGAACAATCCCAACTCTCTCAGCCTGTCCTCATAGGAGAGGTGCTCCAGCCCTCCAGTCAGCTTTGTGGCTCTCCTCTGGACTCGCTCCAACAGCTCAAAGTCTCTCCTATACTGGGGCCCCCAGAGCTGGACGCAGTACTCCAGGTGGGGTCTCACAAGAGCAGAGTAGAGGGGCAGGATCACCTCCCTCGACCTGCTGGTCATGCCTCTTTTGATGCAGCCCAGGACACGGTTGGCTTTCTGGGCTGCAAGCGCACACTGCAAGAAAAGCCTATCTATTTATTATAGACTACTTTTCCCTCCATTTTAGAGAGAATGCTAGTAGTTAGGGTAGTAATTTACATCTGGATGTCCTGTGCAGAAGTACTTGTTCACAAGAGAGCTTGATAGATGGACAGTGCTTCAGTCTGAAAAAAGATATCTCAATATTGATGTGTGTGGCCTCAAGGGAAACCACATTTCATTCTTTGAACAAACATTAGAAACATCAAGCACACGATCAGTAAATAGCATTAATGCAGTCTTAACAGAGCACAGTTTTCTTTTTTGCAAGTAGGTGCAGAATCAGAAATTCTGTTTTTAGAAAAACCATCGTCTCTTGGAGACTGATTGACACGTCTGACAAGCATGTGACAATCCTGACTGTGGCTCCCAGTCAGGGCTGATACTGCACTGCAGAATCAGAAAAGGTAAATCATGATTTCCAAAGTCATCCTTTTAGCCTTTCGCTGCCAGTTTAAAAAAAAAACAAATAGAAAAAAATTTGAAAACACTACAATACTTTTGGAAAAGTGCTGCAGATAAAGAAACCTGCAGTTGTACTTTCCAGTCTTCACCCTCTTGACAAAACATTTTAAAGTCTGAGGCTGTAAGACGTCAATCATGGAGGATAAAACTCTCCATGTGTATAAGGTTAGGAGCAGGCCTCTGAACTCCTTAAATCCCATTTAAGCCCTTCACCTAGGGAACATTTAACAGTTGTGCCATTTGCCTATGCCATCCCTGAGCCATCTGCACTGAACTAACTGGATTTATAAATGCTTCAACACTTCTGGACTTTGAAAGACAAGCTTTCTTAGAACCTATTTCATTTTGGTTTGTAGCTGGGAAAGCAAAGGAAAGGAGTACAATAGCCAGGCAAGCTCGTACTAGAGGAATTATATCCCCAGAAAAGTCCTTATGGGTTTTTATATATGTGTGTGTGTGCACGTGCATATATATGCATGTATACATATATGTTTTTTTCATATATATATATATGTGATGGCAGATTGTCCTAGAGCATATGGAGACACAATACTTAAAAACATACGCTTTTTCATCTCCAGCGTGATGCTTCAAAGTCATCCTCAATAACATGAGACAAGTCTTGCTGTTCCTGCCTTAAGCCCTACCCACACCTCTTACCATGATCCCACTGAAAACGTAATTTTAGGAGAGTTTATTATTTAGAGCATTAGGATGTTAAAGGTATGTCATTTCATTTAAAAGAGGCTTCACTTAAATTAGCTGTAGTTCTTGCACATTCTTGCTCCTTAGGAAGACGATCAGGTCAAACAAGATGCTATAAAGCAGATGGGGGTGAATGGGTTTACTCTAGTTAGCTTGCTGTGAGCTGCTTCATGGCATCAGAATGATGCTGTACGACGATATAATTCAGTCAGAGCTGCTCTGGCACCTTGCTTAGAGTACTTTGTATCATGAAGCGTCTTAGGAAGCGGTGTGCAATACCAGCCATCTTAAGTTAGGAATGGAGGTGTTGGTATTAAATATTAGCACTTTGTACCAAGGTTGGTAGCTTCTCTCTTAAGTGCTTCTCCAGTGGAAGGTAACCTGGCATGTCAAGCACAGTTTATGAGCACTAAGCCACCTGCAAGCACCATGACAAACTTTTATGATGGCCAGTTCCCTGACAGGAATCAAAATGGGACATCCAAATTTCACCAGCAAAATCTCAGCAAAGATTTAGCTGGGAAATTATCTTAAAGGTCAATACAAAAGTGGCACCCGAAGGGACAAGGCACCTTTAACAACCATTCAAAGTATGAAAAACAAGGACTTCAAGAAGATCAAGGAATAAATAACCGAAAGAGAAAACAGGCTTTCGAGTGGTCAGGTTTGCAGTGACAGAGGAGCACAAAATGCCAGCTGGTTTCAGTAACAGATGGCTGCATACACTGATCTGCCCTGCAAGCCCATTCTAAACTTCCTTTCAGTGGAAATACGAAGCTTACACAAGGCTAAACCCATCCTTCATGCAGCCTTTCCATAAATATATATTGGGTTTGTGTGGCAAGGTTTTGGTAGTGGAAGGGCTACAGGGGCGGCTTCTGTGAGAAGCTGCTAGAAGCTTTCCCCATGTCCGACAAAGCCAATGCCAGCCGGCTCCCAGACAGACCGATTGACAAAGCCAAAGCTGAGCCCATCAGCGATGGTGGTAGTGCCTCTGGGATAACAGAGTTAAGAAGGGGGAAAAAAACCCAACTGTGCAATTGCAGCTGGAAAAAGGAGTGAGAATATGTGAGAGGAACAACTCTGCAGACACCCAGGTTAGTGAAGAAGGAGGGGGGAGAGGCGCTGGAGCAGATATTCCCCTGCAGCCCGTGGTGAAGACCATGGTGAAACAGGCTGTCCCTCTGCAGCCGGTGAAGGTTGATGGTGGAGCAGATATCCACCTGCAGCCCATGAAGGACCCCACACTGGAGCAGGTGGAGGCACCCAAAGGAGGCTGTGACCCTGTGGGAAGCCCGCGCTGGAGCAGGCTCCTGGCAGGACCTGTGGCCCCATGGAGAGAGGAGCCCAGGCTGGACCAGGTTTGCTGGCAGGACTTGTGACCCCGTGGGGGACCCACACTGGAGAAGTCTGTTCCTGAAGGACTGCACCCCATGGAAGGGACCCACGCTGGAGCAGTTCATGAAGAACTGCAGCCCCTGGGAAGGACTCATGTTGGAGAAGTTGGTGGAGGACTGTCTCCCATGGGAGAGACCCCACGCTGAAGCAGGGGAAGAGTGTGAGGAGTCCTCTCCTGAGAAGGAAGGAGTGGCAGAGACAACGTGTGATGAACTGACCACAATCCTCATTCCCCATCCCCCCCGTGCCACTGGAGGGGGGAGGTAGAGAATTCAGGAGGGCAGTTAGGTCTGGGAAGATGGGAGGGGTGAGTGGAGGTGGTTTTAAGATTTGGTTTTATTTCTCATTCTCTGATGTGATCGGTAATAAATTAAACTTATTTCCCCAAGTCGAGTCTGTTTTGCCCGTGACAGTAATATCTCTCCCTGTCCTTATCTTGACCCACGAGCCTTTCATTTTGTTTTATTTTCTCTCCCCTGTCCAGCTGAGAAGGGGGAGTGATAGAGCAGCTTTGGTGGGCACTTGGCATCCAGCCTGGTTCAACCCACCACAACATACTGCATCACAGTTCAAATGTTTTCCATTCGCAAACAGCCCTACACATATGTTGTTTTACTCTAGTTATGTTGAATTTTAAGAAAAGAGGGTAGTTAATAGCACCTCATCTTTTCCAATCACATCTACTATAATTCTCAAGGAATGACTTTTCTCTGACGGGCTAATATATACATTTTCTTACCATTCTGACTACCCTATCTCCCTCCTCCCTTTCCCTTAAATACAGCATTCGCTATACTATAATTGAAAGGTCTTTGGTTTTGCACTTCCCCTTTAGTATCCAAGAACAGGAACCATGATATAAAGAGCTCTCACGCAGTATTTTTACCATGTATGTTGACATTTATCATTTGAAGTTACCACAGCTAATTACAAGGCAGGCACAGGTCATCCCACTGCAAAAGCCTATTTCTTGTATAGCAGAATGAACCCTTCAATTCTACATAGCTCAGGACTCAAGTAATCATTTCCAACAGAGAAAAACAGCAAGTTTGAAATCTCCATACCGAAGGACAGCAAAGCCTGCCCAAAATACTTGCTTTCTGTTTAAATATTTTTTCCTAACTGTAATTTTTAACAAGGACTTTTCTTTGATTAACAATGAACAATCTGTTAAAAACCCCTCAAAACCAAAGCCGTTCTCTTACTTACTTTGGCCACACAATTTTCAGTCTTCATAGCAGTGCTTCCTAGACATACTGTTTCCTGGTTTAAGCACAGTCTGGCACAGCTGTTGTAGGTCTGCAGAAAGATTAAAATGGTTATGAATAGAAGAACACGATTTTCTTTCAGGCATCACATTTTTGGCACAGGAACCCACAACAACTCTACTACATTTCCTTTTTCCTAAGGTGTAAACGTTTCAAACCAAAATAAACTAGTTTACAGCCAAAACCTATGTTCAGGGCATGCATGTCCTCTGAGAAACTATGTACAGTTTTATAGTTCTGAGATACAAAGGAAAAAAAAGATTTCTCTTCTCTTTTCCTTTGAAAAAGGAAAAAAAAAAATCTGATCTCAGTTGCTCAGTCTTTCACAAAACACTGCATAACTGAACAACCAAAGCAAGGTGATTTCTACACACTAGTTATCACAGTGTATGTTGAATGTTAATAAACATCCTCTGTCTCTATCACGTGAAAATACACAGGGACAGTACAAAAGGTTATAATCAGACGGGAGCAAATGCAGACCACATCTCACTTGTTGTAGGACCCTCAGCTGGGGCTGCAAACTTTGGAGTCTTTGCAGAACGCATTATTCAGTGTCTACCCTTTTTAAGGGCAGTATATGAACTGTACTTACGAAGTGTGCTTAAAATTATACTTTGGTTGATTTAGCTATTTAAGCTAAGACACCTGAAGAACTCAGGAGTTTCTAATGGAGGCTTCCCCCCTGCCCAACTTTCAACACCTTTTTAATTACTAGTTGATTAAGCTCACATTTTCTAGCAGTAGTAGGAGCACAGTAGCACCTAAGAGCTCCAGTATTGGATTAAAACCCAAGCACCCGTCGCCATTTACAGAAAACTGCTCCCTAGCAAAAGTGGCAGCCCAAAAGCAAGCACAAACTTGCTTGTTGCAAGAGTAGTAAGTGGACCACAGAGAAGATGTTGCTACCTCAAATCGTTACATGCGGAAAACCCAAGAAGCATGTTGAAAGAGAATGAAATTAAACTTGCTACAAAGACATTTCCAAGAGCACTAAGTAAAACATACTAACATTCATGATATTTTTAAGATTGCCTTAAGGGGCGGATGCACAAAGATTTGTAGTGAACTGCCTGTCAGTTCTCTCTCCCTGTAATGGTTGCTGGCAGTCTCTGAAGATCCTTCTTTCAGGGCTTGCTATGGATTTCTATTCGTTTGATTTGAAACTAATTCAACCCCAAACCTGCCACAGGTTACAAAACCTGTGGCCAACACTGGTATCCTAAGGGCTCCTAAACCTCTCCGTCTACTCCAAAGCTACGTCATCAGAGCCAGATTCCCTCAGCACTAAGCACCAAAAAAATTATCTCCCCTTTCTGCCCCTCTGCCACAGGCCCCACTCTGGCACAAGGTGCTGGCAGTAGCAATACACATACCAAGAGAGGAACACGTCGCAAAGGACATCAGAGGCAAGAATGCAAAGAGATTAAAAGGGGGTTACACTGAGCGATAGGAGATACGTCCACAAAGCCAGTGTTCCTAACAGTCTCCAGCTCAGGAGGACGGTTAGCACCAACTGATGGGAACTGAGTGTTCACAATCAGTTTATAACGTTATTCACCTAAGGTCTTGTGATCCTCATTAAACACTCTCTGCTGACCACCATGGGAAATCAGTACACTGGCTCAGGTGGATCTGTACTGGTCCAGCACAGTACAGGCACTCTTTGGGAAATTCAGGAAATCACAGTCCTTTCCACCTTACTTCTTACAGACCCCCTTTAAAGTTCACCATGAAACAGAAACAAAAAGGAGCAGAAAAGCCCTACTTTCTCCAATGCTTTAGCAGTTCATGTTTTATTTCTGAGTGAGCTCTCTAACCAGAAAACAACCAGTGACAGACAGGAATGCAGAATATCCTGGCTCCAGCAGATCTCCTTACAAGTCATAACATTGATATCTAGCAATTTCTGACTCTGGATCTAGAAGGAGGAACTGAAAAATTCAAACACACGAATCCTTTCAAAGTGCCGTGCAGATGAACAGAGTGCATCTTTCAGCAGGGGAGGTTCAGATTCAAACTGGGATTAGGCCACAAGCAAACAGAAGTCTGATGGACTGAACTTAGCCTCTTGCAAATATTTGCCAACATCATAAAACCATCACTCTGGTATGCACAGAACTTTCTCCTCAGAAGACAGACCAGAATGGCACAGACTATGATAAATTATGGCTTAAATGTAGTGGCCCAACTGGTGGACAGAAAGTTGACACCATCTGCTTTGCACTGATGTTCAGACAATACCATGCAAACTTCATTTTACAAGCATTGTGTTAGGTAAATTCAACTAGATTCTGAAGAGTTGGTAAGATTCTTTGTTCAGTATTTACATTTGTGCAATTTAACCCATTTATCATAAATCAGTGATTTCTTTCATTTGCAATTTAATTCCTAAAATTCCAGTAGCAGTATTTTTGAACAACTTATATGCTACATACCGTAAATTTTATGAGGAGCCCTGACTTGAAGAAAGCTACTACTAACTCCTCTTTGCAGATGTAAAACTCAGCCACAAAAGCATTTATTGAAAGAAATAAGGAAGCCTGTGGCTCCATGAACTGAACCATGAACCGAACTCAGATCTTGTCAGTCTTTTTCCTCCCAAGACAGGTATGCGCAGACCTTGGTAGCAAGCCAGCTTTTTAAAGGCTGGGCTTACAAGCTTTCTCTCACATTTCCAAATGGGAAAGAGCAGACAATCCAAATACACCATGTGAAATACTAAATGCTAAATCTAAAAGCCCTAGAACTTTCTGAGAAGGAAGAAAGCCCACTACACCACTATTCAATAGTTGTGTGCATGTCAGAATGTAGGTACAAATAATTATTCCAATGTATTGCTTCATTTTTATTATTTTCATCCACACACTACACCTCAGTGTGAACAGCACCAACTGGACTTCCAACATAACTTGTTCATCAAATCCCACAATACCAGGACAAGTGACACTTGATGGAACTAGTAAAGTATAAATTTAAAGCAGATAAAATGAAACACTTCTTCACACAGCAGGCAGTGAACTTCTGGAGATTGCTGCCCCAGGATACCGTGGAGAGAAACAACAGCAGCAAGTGGAAAAAGGGATTAAACAAACTCATGGACGGCAGGTCCATAGAGTACTTGGCAGAGGTATCCCCCAGAGATCCCTAGTGCAACAGCAACAGATGGTGCAGGAGGGAAATGGAGCAGAGTTAGCGGCCAGACCCGTTTGCTCTCATTCAACAGCATCTTCCACTGACAGCACTGGATGAGCAGATTCTGGGTCTGACCGACCTGGGCTTTCCCGCTCCATCAGTACCTCTCTGCCCTTTGACAACACAACCACGATACTTAAATCCCTCCTTCCCAGCCTTTTCAGCCACAGAAAGGAGAGAAGAACATGCTTTTACTGTGAGAATCAACTTTTACAAAGAAATTTTATTACGTAAAGATCTATGTAAGTACCAAATTACCAGACAACCATTTAGTCCTCCATCAGCTCTTTGTTTCTCAATGAAAGTGGTGGGGGAAAAAAAGAAAAATAAAAGGAGTATGTATAAGGGACTCAACCCATCAGGATGCAGATTTGAGAATAAAACACACAGTGATCTGCAGTTCAATGTCCATTACTATGTTTGCAAAGTTACAAAGTTCTTCTGTTCTTATTTTCACATTCTCACAGAAGAATGCATTATTAGCCTTGTGGGATGCATAAAAAGGATAAAGAAGATTCATGTGCATGTTCTACAATACGTTTAAAAAGGTTTAAAGCAAAAATGCAGAAGAAAGCGTGGTTCTCCCTTAAAGTCCAGGGGGAAAAAGAGGTAATGTCACTCTACTTAATAGGTCTCAATGGAAATGTATTGATAATGTTGCACAGAAGCTGGATCTGGCTCATGAAGTCAAGGCATAAGAAGCTGGGAGAATATATTGTGAAGTTAGTACTATATGGTAGCCTTCTAATGTTTCTCTGTAGGCAGCAGTTACTGGCTACTGTGAGACATAAGATTATTGCTGGACATGGAGATTTGATTTCATCTGATATTGTCATATTTATGTCCGTACACTAACAGTTACTGGTGAACAGACCCAACTGAAAGCAGAATCAATGTCCTACCATCAAGTAATAATGCAGAGCCCTACATTTTAGGGAAAACATTTGATGGTGTCTCATGCTAGACTGCAACATCAGAGTACCTCCTTTCATTCGTTCCGATGCCTATGGGAACATTGACTAACCTGGAAGAAACCCAAGAAAATCAAAACCAGAACCAAGCATCGGAAAAGCAAATTTCTCAAGCTCACCTTTAAAGCTCGACCCTTTTACGAATCTCATCTAATTTGCACCAAAACTGTTCAAGTTTCTCCTCACCTGTCATCAAGATAAGAGGTTTCTTCACCAAGGAAAAGCAGTCTGAAATGGTAGCCTAGTTCAACGCCACGGGCGGATAGCTTTGCGTTGGAGTGCTTTAATATGTTTTTATATTGCATATAAAGCATGCAAACATAAACCAGTTTGTTGAAAACTACCCTCTTTGTGGAAGCTGGCTGTAATTTTGAACAAGTTTTCAATTTTCGCACTGCTGCTAGGGTAAAACATTTTAAAGAGTTTAATTTTTACAGTGGCTTCAATGACATGAGATTATCTAACAAAGTAATGGTTAATCAATAGAGGGTTTAGTTGTCAGGTGAAACATATAACACACTAAAAGGGATTGATTGCAAGGCTCCTCCTTATTTACTGGGAGGTATATATTTAAAATGACACAAACTTGTTACCAAGCTGCATTCCTTTAACCTTGCAAAAGCCGTTTGAGAACAGTGTTAAGCAGCCCTATAGCAAAACAAGCTCTAATGAAGAAAAAAAAAAAACCAACAAAACCCTACAAATACATGGCAGCACCAAATCATGTCAGAAGCAGGGGAACCACAAAGCTGTATTCACTTTCAGCCAAAGGCTTAAAATGCCACAGAGACGCTAGACTATGGTTCACTAAAGATAGAGCTGTATCTGATCTCATTCCGTAAGTGTCTTTGGTTACATTTTTCTTTTTAAAGAAAGTATGATCCTGCTCCTTGACATAAACACATAAACATTTCTACTCTTGTCTGCCTAGCTCTGGACAAACACCAAATGTCAACCTGAAGCCTCAAACCCCAGGCAGAACTCTGTGTGTGTGTGTGCACAGCTTTTCTGCCAACTGAAATTCCTTTCTTTGGCCATTTATTCCGAGAATCCCCAGTCCCTGAACAAAACTCCACTTTTTAATAGAAGTTGCAACCCAGGAGTTCAATAAGATTTCCCCCCCCCAATAGTTAATAATTACATGATTTATCACAGAAAGATAACACTAATAAAAACACAGCAAAAAGACAAAACCCATACCCTCCCTTCAAGTCATTTTCAGGGAAAAGATTATTAAACTGTTCTTTTTGAACAAGGGCTTTTGTAGCTAAGCACAAATTGCCAAATGGTTAGAAAAAAAGTTATTAGACTCAGAAGAATTCAGCAGAAGTGGGAAGTTATATAAACAAATCACTCCAGCAGATTTGGAAAAATCGCTTTCATCTTACTGAGAGTCTTAGGAGACTTGCATTAATTACCCTTTAAAGGTCTTTCACATGGACTATTTAAAATAAATGCAATTTATTTATTTATTTCAAATGAGGTGATTCTTCTGAAAGAATTAAGTAATCTCAACAAATTTAAAAACGTTTTTATAAACAGGTAATTAAAAAGAAGACTAGAATTAAGTCAAGCTGTAAGACATTACCCAGGATTCACTGCAATTATTTTCTTAAGACAAAATTTTTGTTATCCCTAGACCAGCCTTGGGAAGGGTAGTCTCCACGGAAAGTCGCAAGACAAAATAAAGACTAGCCAAACAAAAAACTAGATCATTTACAGGATTTTCCCTAAAGCACAGTTTGTCATATTGCAATTACACCTTGCCGACTGTGAAAGCCAGAGTCCTTAATATTGCCACTAGAGGGAAGACGTGTCTCGACACATGGCAATGGTAGTTGGGGAGTGGGTTTTCTTGAGCAATTACCATAACAAAGCTCCCTTGGCTGTGTGTACCTTCTAATTACTCAGTACAATTAAAATGACTTACCTAAAACAAACAGGGAAAAAAAAAAGGCCCCTAAAACAAAAAACATCAAGACAATACAAACAAAAAGCCTTACTCCTATCTGCCTGTTATCTGAAATTACATTAAAGCTGAAGATCTTTTTTTCCTCATCCATCAATGCACGGGGGGGGGGGGGGGGGGGGGGGCAAAAAAAAAAAAGAGTATGCCACAATGCCCAAACACCACAGGGTTGTTCAGCGACATAAAAGCATTAAAACAAACAAAAACAAAGAGCAAGGAGAACTAGATCTCTTGTTAAAGAAAAGAAGAAAAGAAAAAAAAAAGAAAAAGGAAATGTCGTGGTATTTAGCCATCTGGTAGCTGCTTGAAAACAAATTGTCCTCAAAAGAGCAGAAATACAGTATGTCTTCTCTCAGTTCACTGGCTTATGAATCAGACTTCCCCCCCCCTTTTTTTTTTTTAAAATACAGACATGATAATGTTGGACTTCTGTGCTGCTGCTTTCACTTCTCTCTTGTCCCACTGTGCAAAGATAACCATGGTCATCCCAATCAGATCCAGTCATTCCAACTTGGATGCATTATTCACAGTGTTTTCGGGATACATCTTGTTGGGCCCATTGTTCAAAAACCCTCAGGATTTTTTTTTCCTAACAGCTACTTGCTGATTTTTAAACCCTTAAATCTTTCATTTTATAAGGCACGTCGTTAAAGGAAGATGGCAGCCAAGTGATTTTTCTTTCCATTGACAATTTGTGACATTTTTCCAGCAGCATGCAAGGTGTTGAAAACCTGGCAGCTGTTACCTCCCGGGATGAAGATCCTTTTTTATCCTCCCTTGACAGTTTAACTCAATGGGTCAGCACCTTTAAAGACTGCAAAGTACCACTGAAGTGGATGGAGGCTTGAATTACTGCTCCCTCCCTAATCAATGTAAACCCTCACTGCAGGTGAAACTCTTCATCTATAGAGGTGCATGGGGGAGGAAAATGTAATGCCCTGAGCCAGATGGTTTTCATCTTGTTTTTTAAAGAAGAAAGGAACAAGCTAACAAGGGGACAGCTACTTTGTTAGCTTCTTGGCCTCTCTCATGGCTTTGGATCCCCAGGGTTCCAGCCACACAAGAGAAAGAATACAGAAAAACATAAACACTTAAAGAAATATAACTAGGGGGCTGGCAACACGCTGCTTTCAAAGAGTTGAGAGCCCTGTTCAGCACTTTATTTATCACTGCCCACGTTCTTCGGATGGTAAGTGGACATGGACACAAAGGGCAGGGGGGGAACAGACAACACTTGCAATTTACTCAATTACAGAGGAATGCAGAAATGCGGCGGGGTGACAGATTCCTATTAGCACTAATGATGAAAGAGCCCAGTGGCCTTTCTGCCACAAGGCAGCATTCCCATTGTAACTTAGACTCCGACACTACCCGCTTTGGCTAGTTTTTTAACATGCATTAAGTGCCACAGAGGAATGGAGATGATTTTTTGTTGTTGTTTGAGAATAAACAAAAAAATTAAACAAAAAGAATAATCTTAAAAGTAAGACTGAGAATGTACTTCTAGCAATTTCAGAAGACTTTTCAGCCAGCAACTCCTTACTAGCAAGCATTAATAGCATAAAAGAAGAGGTAACCAGGGTAACTTTACAGACCTGGTACGTCCTGCCTTGGCCAGCTCTCCAACAGAAGCCAAATTTCAACTGCAGGATCTTCCCCGGAGCGAGGGAGCTGAAGGACCCCCACTCCCTCCCCACCAGTCGAAAAGAGGGCTTCAACTTTACACAGCAGAAATACTTGTGAGGAGGAGAAATGTGCCTGGAGAAGAGCCCTGAGCAGCGGGATGAGGCTACCAGCTGGAAGTAAATGGTTGACAGTTGCTATTTTTTGTCTTTCCTTTGCTCTACCTTCTTTAACTGCTTTCTGCTTCTTACGGTTTGCTTGTGTATCGGCTTTAAACTCTTAAGATCAGACTGTGCCTATTTTAACTTTGAAATAGTGCCTAGAGCATGTTTTAGGTGCTACATGTAATTTTACAAAATGATCTCAAATCTGTAAGAGTGAATTGAGGTAATAATCTGTGCCAAAATGGTAAGAGGGAAATTCTTGAAAATGCTAAGGGGCCTGTTTGAATGGGGTAACAGACAGGGATTTTTTTTTTTTCCCCCGGACTTCCATCTGGAAGCTTACAGAAAGACAGCAGAGTCCACCGTGAGGTTCGCAGGAGGTACAGTGAGGCAGCCTTGCTGCTGCCAGCATTTCCCCACAAGGCACCTTCGCCCACAGACAACCCACGGCAGCAAAAGGCACTTCATTATTGCTCTGCCGAAGAGAAGGGAGGCAGGGTTTTAAACAACCTGCATTGTGCCTGTCGCCTTTAAAAACCAGTGGGGTAATCAAGTTCAGGGCAGCCCCGGACAGCTGCCCTGTGACCTATTCATGCTGACCCCCACTATTCATCACTTTCCTTTAGGACTACGAGGGCAAGCTCCCAGGGAGTGACCACCACAATAGACAGATACGAGCCAACAATAATACGGTTCCTGAAAAAAAAACAGATGGCACTGCAATAAATTTACAAATCTGCATTCATGGCTCTGTTAAAAACACCCAGAAGCTAAAAGGCTGGAGGGGCCCCCAGAGAGCTTCCCCTTCCCTGTTTCTAAAGGCCGGCTCTCTCCCCAAGACTATTGAGCTCATGTTCTTCATAAATGAAGAATGGAGACATAGCCCTTAAAATAACAAATGCCTGACCTAATCAATCTAGTGTTTGGGTCTAATGCTAAATGATAGGCACTGAAAACTAATTATGTTTTTTGGCAAGGAAGTTGAATTAAAATGGAAACACACAGGTTAAAAAGGCACTGAAGCATTTGCAAGTCCCTTTGAAAGGGCGGCACACACACACACACACACGCTCACATGCAGGGCTTGAAACAGGAACCTGATTCAATAACTCATGCATTTATTTTTAAAATGAATCAGATTAGTCCCATGTGTGACCTGCCGGTCCATCTGTATGAGCTGGACTTAATGGGCACTCTTCTCACGCTTACTTCAGTTTGAAGTATGAGAGAGATAAATTTAGTTTAATTTTCAACAGATCAAGCTATCCATTTTCCAAATGGACCATCTGGATCAGCCTATTAAAATTAATTTATAACTTTGCAGTGTGAAAATTCGTTTGTTAGCTTAAATAAAGTTGCCAAAAACTTTTGCCACTTGTCATTGTTTTTTCTGAAGTCTGTTTTCATACTATGATTTTCAGTTTACCCCTTCAAAAAATTTAATTTTGTCAGATGAAGCACTCAACAGGAACTGAACATTTCCATCCTTACTTTGAAGTCTGTCACAGCTTAGATCTTTTCACTGCTCCAGCTAACATTGTCAAGTTGATTGCCCTTTTCTGTTTCCTTTCCCAGTGCTAATCTCCATGTCTCTTCTGCCTTGCTGCCCCTCATGCACCCAAGAGTGGCTGTGCCTCCCGCTTCCAGCACACCAAGGACACAGCTCCGCTTGTTGAGACTTCTGAAGACACCCTTCTCCAAAAAACATTTTAATGAACAGAAGAATGTTATTTCTCCTAGTAAGAGGTCCATAGCACTGAGCAATGGGTGTCTTCAGCCCCTGCTTACAACTTCAGATGCTTAAGTAACCATTACACCTCCTTATTACTCCCATCTTCTGGTATGTCTGTTCCACAAACCCACCTGAGAAAACATTTATGGCTAAGGCTGCATACCCACACTGCAAATGAGGGAAGAAAAGGTAACCACACCTTTACTTAAACTTGTCAGCAGCTGAACATGTCAAGACATCATACTTCCCCTGAAGTGGTCTGATGCATCTCATTAATTTTCTAAAACTAATCAAAAAGTACTAAATATGTGGACACTTTCACTGGAAAGACCATTTAAGTAAACAGACTTCTCCTCTACCCACATACACACATTCAACTCCTCTGGGCATATAGGTCCACATTCCCCAATAATGAAATTTTAACAGTGGCGTCTTAAGGGAGGGACAGAACATATGAAACTACACTCAATATTTACCAAGTTAGCATCTTTCCACTAAGGTGGAAAGTACTCTTTGTTTATTATTACTTTGACAGCATTTGCAGGTCAGATGTTTTTACAAAGTATGGACAGATGTAAGACAGGGTAGCCACTCTGCACACCTTTCTAGGAGATGCAGATCTTTCCAATAAGTATCATTCAACTCATTGATTGTAAGGGCATGTGGCTGCATATGTGTCTGATTTCTGCAACTAGAGTTTGAAAACTCCCCACTGCTTCTTGTCCCTTGCTAACGGAGAAGAGGAGCAATCTGAGCTTCCAAAATGCTTGGAAAGCTTTATTTATGCCTACATAAAGAACCAAAATTCCTTCTGCAAGGCAGTGGTGTCCTCGTTTTTGGCTGGGATAGAGTTAATTTTCACAAGAAGCTGGGAGGGGACACAGCCAGGACAGCTGACCCAAACTAGCCAAAGGCATATTCCATACCATATGACATCCTGTTCAGTATATAACAGGGGGGAACTGGCCAGGAAGGGGGAATCACTGCTCGGGGATGGGATGGGCATCGGGTTGCAGGTAGTGAGCAAATTACATTGAGTATCGCCCGCTTTGTATATTCTTTTATTAGTACTAGTGTTGTTATTTTCCTCTTCCTTAGCTGTCCTATTAAACTGTCTTCATCCCAGCTTAAGAGTTTTACCTTTTTCTTCCAATTCACCTCCCCATCCCACCGGTGCAGGGGGCGGGGAGTGAGCTAGCAACCACATGGTGCTTAGTTGCCGGCTGGGGCTGGTTACAGCTTTTGAGAATTTTGAATATCCTTGGGTTGTTGAAGCCAGCATACTCTTATTGCTATGTCTCCTGAACGTGTTTCAGGTTTTGTTTAGGGTTACAAAAGACTGTTTTAAGAATAGGACCCAGAGATCTGCCCCGAGGCTGGACAGTCATGGGTGGCATAGCATGTGGGAGAATATCAGCAGGTCTCTAAAGAACTTCTCACCTCCAGTAGTTTGGAACTTCGCTCCCAAACAACTACAGGACCCTGATGAAGTGGTAGAATATTTGAAAGGAAAATGCTGTGACTATTCCAAAGAGGCACAACTTACCACACTGTGCTGGGCCCTGGGCAGTATCTACCAAACACTGCTCAATATTAGGCAGCGCCATCGGGGGAAGAAAGGGAAAACGGAGTGACAGGAACTGTGGCTACTCAAACCCCAGTGACAGGTATTGCAACAGAACCAAAAAACCAACCCGTGCTGGTGTCAGTCAGCCCTATATAGAAGAAGAAACACACGAAAAAATCAGTATGCTTAGTAAGGGATGATGATGAACTGGGACCATCACAAGAACAGGAGGAAGAGGCAGAACCAGAGATAATCACCCGATCCCTGTCCCTGAGTGAGCTGCGAGATAATGTGAAAAGATTTCAGCCACCATCCAGGAGAGCACATCATTACCTGGCTGCTCCAATGTTGGGATAATTAGGCCAGTAGCCTGGAATTAGAGGGCAGGGAGGCCAAGCAGCTGGGATCCCTGTCTAGAGAAGGGAGCACTGACAAAGTGATTGGAAAAAAGACACAAGCCCTCAGCCTCTGGAGGCAACTTCTGTCAGGCGTAAGGGAAAGGTATCCCTTCAGTGAAGATGATGTATGTCACCCAGGCAAGTGGAACACCATGGAGCTAGGTATCCAGTACCTGAGGGAAACAGCCATGTGGGAGATGGTTTGTTATGACCCAGACAACGCGCAGTTACCCACAGATCCTGATGAAGTCCAATGTACCCAACCCATGTGGCAGAAGCTTATGCAGAGCGCACCATCATCATACGTCAACACATTGGCAGTAATGGACTGGAAAGCCAAAGAGGTACCAGTGGTGGATGAAGTGGCTGGCTGACTCCAGCAATATAAAGAAAATCTCTCTTCCTCCCTCATCTCGGCTGTGGAGAAACTGTCCCGGAAGGTCCAGCAACTCGAAGAGAGTATATCCTATTCCCCACCTGTACAGACCAGTATCTCACCTATTAGAAGTAAGTGTTCCTCTGCTCAAGAGAGATATAGAGGGTACAAACCATGAGGCATCCTGTGGTTTTACCTGTGTGACCATGGAGAGGACATGAGGAAGTGGGACAGAAAACCTAACCTCAACCCTAGAGGCACGAGTATGTGAATTGCAACAAAAAACAATCACAAAAGGAAGTTCTTCCAGAAAAATGCCACTCCAGTTTCCAGTGGGCAGTTCCCCAGACTGAGTGGAAAGCCTGATCGTATGTATGATCCTCTTGAAGGGACTTCTAAGTCATTTTTACAAGAAGTAACAAATAAGATGACCAGGATTAGAGGAGCCCTGCCTCCAGCCAGGTCGAGGAAAGGGACAACCAGGTTTACTGGACTGTGAGGATCCAATGGCCTGGCATGTCAGACCCACAGGAGTACAAGGCTCTAGTGGCACCAGTGCACAGTGTACCCTAATGCCCTCAAGCCACAAAGGGGCAGAACCCATCTGTACTTCTGGAGTGACAGAGGGATCCCAACAGCTAACTCTACTGGAGACTGAAGTGAGTCTAACTGGGAATGAGTGGCAAAAGCCCCCCACTGTGACTGGCCCAGACGGTCTGTGCATCCTTGGCATAGACTGCCTCAGGATAGGTTATTTCAAGGACCCAAAAGGGTACCAGTGGGCTTTTGGCACAGCTGCCTTGGCGGCAGAGGAAATTAAACACCTATCTGCCTTGCTTGGTCTCTCAGAGGACCATTCTGCTGTGGGGCTGAGGGTCGAAGAACAACAGGTGCCAAACGCTACCACAACGGTGCACCGGCGGCAACATTGCACCAACCGAGACACCCTGATTCCCATCCATAAGCTGATTTGTCAACTGGAGAGTCAGGGTGTGATCAGCAGAACCCGCTCACTCTTTAACAGTCTTGTATGGCCGGTGCAAATGTCTAATGAAGAGTGGAGACTGACAGCAAACTATCGTGGCCTGAATGAAGTCACGCCGCTGCTGAGTCCTGCCGTGCTGGACATGCTGGAACTTCAATATGAACTGGAGTCAAAGGCAGCCAAGTGGTACACCACAACTGATATCACAAATGCGTTTTTCTCAATCCCCTTGGCGGCCGAGTGCAGGCCACAGTTTGCTTTCACTTGGAGGGGTGTCCAATACACTTGGAATCGACTGCCCCAGGGGGGGAAATACAGCCCCACCATTTGCCATGGGCTGACCCAGACTGCACTGGAACAGGGTGAGGCTCCAGAACATCTGCAATACATTGATGACATCATCGTATGGGACAACACAGCAACAGAAGCTTCTGAGAAAGGGAGGAAAATAGTTCAAATCCTTCTGAAAGCTGGTTTCTCCATAAAACAAAGTAAGGTCAAGGGACCTGCACAGGAGATCCAGTTTTTAGGAATAAAATGGCAAGATGGGCGTCATCAGATCCCAATGGATGTGATCAACAAAACAGCAGCTATGTCTCCACCAACTAGCAAAAAGGAAACACAAGATGTCTTAGGTGTTGTGGGTTTCTGGAGGATACATACTCCAAATTACAGTCTGACTGTAAGCCCTCTCAATCAAGTGACCTGGAAGAAGAATAATTTCAAATGGGGTCTAGAGCAATGACAAGCCTTTGAACAAATTAAACAAGAAATCGTTCATGCAGTAGCCCTTGGGCCAGTCTGGGCAGGACCAGATGTAAAAAATGCACTCTACACCGCAGCCAGGGAGAATGGCCCTACCTGGAATCTCTGGAAGAAAGCACCAGGGGAGACAAGAATCACCCAAATTAATGAAGGATGAACTTTGATGAAACCAAGAAAAAGTGCAGCAATGATGGAACTAGAAATGGCTTCAGCAACCAGTGCCCAGCAGCTTCCTGGAAATCAACATCTTCAACCTGCAGACCATAAGCACGGGCCACGCCAGAAACACCAGCCACAAGCTCCGGATGTGGCATGCAACAATCCAACATCACACACCATCTCTCCTGCCCTGAAAGACTGTTATAACAGATGTAGCCCAAAGTTATGGATTAAATGAATTCAACGGACATTTTAGAGGGGTGGCCTATAGACTAAGGGAAATATATACATATCTCTCTCAAAGACAGGAAAAGTGGTGGTGATTAATTGGACGGTGTTGGATCTGGGCATGACGTAAATGGTATAAAATAAGTGGTGGATAATGTCATGGTTTTCAACTAGGATAGAGTTAATTTTCACCAGAAGTTGGGAGGGGACACAGCCAGGACAGCTGACCCAAACTGGCCAAAGAAGTATTCCATACCATATGATGTCATGCTTAGTACAGAAAGGAGGCCAGCCGGGGAGGAGGACTTGTTGCTCAGGGATGGGATGGGCATCAGCCTCCAGGGGGTAAGCAAATTGTGTATCACCTGCTTTGTATATTCTTTTATTAGCAATGCTGTGGTTGTTATTTTCCTCCTCCTTTGCTGTCCTATCAAACTGTCCTTATCCCAACCCACGAGTTTTACCTTTTTCTTCCAATTTTCCTCCCCATCCTACTGGGGGCAAGAGGAGCAAGTGAGCAGCTGTGTGATGTTTAGGAGCCAGCTGGGGTAAAACCACAATGCTCAACTGTTGCAACGTGTGACCTGGGGTATTCACTCAAGTAAGGTTCATCAATGGTTTTACTCCAATACACCAGGCAGCAACCTTGGACAGCTGAGGCACAGACATATTTTTGCTTCTGCTGCCTGAAGGCTGCAGTGGGGAGAAAGAACAAGGTGAAAAAGGATCTGAAATCACTAAATCCAACTTAAATCCCCCAGAAATCACAAGCCAGACTCCCTTTGTTGACCGTGGGGATTAAAAAAAAGTTATTCTTTTGAATTGGAAATTTTCTTTACTATACATAAAAGGCAAAGAGATTGTCTTTTATCAGACCACCCTTTCTCCTTTCTACCCATTAGTAATTTATACACTTGTAGAAGAAACAAGAACAGGTCATTTTTCAGGTTATTAACCTGGACATCACCTCCAAGAAAATTTACCTTCAAGGGCAAAGAAAAGCTTAATTGTTGTAGAACACTTTGAGACTCTTGATCTACAGCAAGGCAAAATATACTACAAACAAGACAGGAACAATTACAGAAGAAAAGGCTGAAGAGGTCTTGATGAACACCAAATGGAGAAAGGTAAAACTAGAGAGTCACAGCTGACTGCACTATACAGAAGTCTAGATTTCTTTAGAGTCATCAAACTCTCCTGAAAGCTAAATCTCTGTGCCTGATTTTCCTGGGTACAGTGTGACTTGTTCAGACTTCAAAGGCAAAAAGAAAGGGTTTGCATGAGCACAAGTCAGACTTCAGCTTCCAGAAGCATTGAAGGATTCAAATAGCTAGAAAGTTTTATTGCATTTTTAAAGAGACTGATCACATACCTGTCTAAGTGAATTCTTCTCGGGAATGATCTTCCTAGGGGGCTCATCATTATTACAGTCTTCTCTCTCAGAGGAATTCTGTGAAAGAAAGTAAGCTTTAATTCAGTTCTTATCCCTAATATTACTCTGCGAGAGAAAAGAAACAGAATACTTGTACTACACAGGCTGTAGTATTTTACGCACACATATACCGGAGGCTAACTTGTACTTTTAAGCCAAACAGCTTGTTATGGCAAAGAAAGAATTTCTCCTCCTTAACACAACAATGCACCACTGTGCAGGTATCTACTGAAGAAGCCTGTGCTTTGGGGATTGATTCTGAAACCACCAATAACAGCCACTTTGAAAAGCTGAAATGGTGGCTGGACCAGCATGGCAACACCAGTGTTCCTGAACACCCCAGAATAACTATTTCAAACAGTGGAACCTGTTGAAAACAAAAGGTTGTTAACAAGTGCAACTGTTGTTCTCTGTGCCCCTATGCTTTTTATCTGCCTAACAATTATTAATTGCACTGAGTCTTCTTGGGTGCCAATAATCATAAAGAAATGACAGAGTTAAATTCTGGTGAAAGAGGTTATCAGGAGATCCTTTGAAAAAACATAATTTTGTAGGTACCATACGGTATTATGGCTATGTTTTTCACTCCTGCCTCCTGACTCTACATACATATACAATTGCTAGAAAGACCAATGCTTCAAAACTTAAGCTGCAACCTCCAAAAAAAGAGCACCAGTAAGACAAGAGAAGGTGGACAAGAAGAAATACAAGGGCTTTTCTAGCATGAGTAAGAGGACCAGGAGACTTTTGTCCTGTTAACTTCATGATTAAAACTGATTATTACCTGCTTTAAAGACAGGCAATGGTTATCTCAGGACATGCATAGTCTGTAGCAAACATTTGGTTAAAAACTGCTGGATACGTGGGGAGAATCCTATCCTCACTGCCAAAGTCAGCTACTCTGGAAGACCGTGTTCCTTTGCACGGGTTCAGCCACTGCTGTTGATAAAGTAATGACAGCCAGCTTTGGGGGAATCCCACACACACATCTAAAATCAGTTTGATCACCACAGTATTCATAGCCTTAGGCCACATTCCCACACATTCAGTAGTGAGCAACTAAACAGGTTTTAAAGAGATACAGAAAAACTGCTTAGGGAGAGCTCTGCCAGGAAAAGGGTGGTTTTCCAGTTACTTGCAATCAAGCTCAGGAGTGCGTATTAAGGCAGAAGTTTGCATTCTGTACCTCTCTCCCCTTGTCCCCCAAATAACCTGTCCTTCGCTGAGCACGGCTCTGCCCGGCTTCTTGCAGAGCCAACTTCCAGCCCAACGCCTCAGGAGACAGAAGTGGCATCTGTTGGCAAAGGAGGAGCTGGGCCCTGCGAACAGCCAGCGTGGCAGAGCAGGGCTAGCAGAAAGCAAGCAGGCTGCGGGAAGCCATCAGAAGAGCAGTGTGCTCGTGTGCCCACTGCAGTGCTGCGTGATCAGGCACTGTCTAGGCAGCTCAGGTTTGCTGGTCTGATGAAAGGGAAGAAAAGGTACAGCCAGGAGGCAGGGCAGGGGTAGAAGCTGTTTGCTGAGAAAGGACAGATAAGGGGAGGGGGGAACACAACAGAAAAACCCCACTTGGAATGTCATAAACTGGTCAGGGGGATTCTGTGTAAATCAAGGCTTGCAGACCAACTACTGATTTTGGATTTTTTTTTTTTTTTAAACAAGATATAGAACTTGCAAGGCACCATGACAGCTGGGATGCTGCAACCAGGGTTTTATAATGGAAATTAATCCTAAAAAGGCCTGATAGATCGCTGTAAAAGGCCAGTTTTTAAAAGTTTTCATATGAGGTCTCAGCCAGGACCAAGTTACTACATTAAATCCAGCTTAGAAAGGATTGTGATCGTAAAAACATACAAGCTATAATCACCTATCTCCAAAAAGGAAGGTCAGACATTAAAGCTGCTCTTTTCTACTCATTGAAATACAGTTTAGTAAGTAGTTAGTTCAAGTAAGGATTCTAATTTTTGTGCTTTGGACAAAAAGATCAAGTATGAGAAAGGTAAGAATCTGAGGTGAGTTACTATACATTTCCAAGAAATGTTTTGTTGGGGGAGTGAGAGGGTTGTTTACTATTTCGGGATACTTTTTCAACATCTACTTCCCTACAATAAGTGCCAAAACAATCTCCCCTTCCAAATAATCTTCCTATATCAGTGAAATCTTGCATTCTTCTTGCCTTTTAAAGCCATTAAGGATCGTCCCTCAAAAAACATGAAAAAGCAGGAAAAATCAGTGCTGCTGGTGAACTGTCAGCCCTTATTTTGAAATTCCTAGTTATTGCAAAGCATCAAGTTATCTACTTTTTCTTTAAGCTTAGCATCTTATTTTAAGAGCAAGCAGAGGACCATTTTGCATTCATTATCTTTATAGGTGGCAAGGCTAAGAGGTTGGCTGAACAAAGACCAGACAAAGACTGCCAAGTGCATATGGTGGTTCACAGCTTGGCGTCTCACCATTCTACAGCACCAACACAGCAGCTCGGATAGCAGACTATTAAAGAGGAGCGCTGCTCATGCACTTTTGTCGGCAAGTAAGTTACGCTCGGTGAAGACGGAATGACTGGAAAGCATTACGCTTAAGAAAAAGCACAGATGTTTATAACTCCCGCTCATTTCTCAGGAATAGGAAACCCATCAATCCAGGTGCAGGTACAAGACCCTGCATATTTCAGGACTAACTGTAGCTGCGTGGAAGTGAATTTCACTTGATAGGGCAACACTTAGCCATGGCTATGGGAAGAGCATAACGTAATTGACTGAAACGGTACATCTATATATTTCTCCTTGCTGAACAAGGTGGGAGGAGGGATAAACACGTGCAAGGTCAGAATAAGGTTTGCTTCAGCAGGACTTCAGTGATGCTCTCGGCCGCAAGAGAGGCAGACAAAGGGAGGAATAGCTCTGAGCACCCTCTCGTGGCTACCGAAACACACGTCTCGGGCACAGACCTGGAAAGAAGCATTTGGTGTCCAGACGGTAAGTTGGGTGTACTCACTGGGAATATTAAAGATCTGCAGTGACTGTACTCGATACGTAGTAGAGGAATGATGGAATTTGTT
Organism: Grus americana; assembly: GCF_028858705.1. NCBI lineage: Eukaryota > Metazoa > Chordata > Aves > Gruiformes > Gruidae > Grus > Grus americana. Next base: position 15,414,094 of record NC_072858.1, on the reverse strand, counting down.
AGGGTGAAAGAAGTGAAGAAAGCCAGTGCATACAGAAAGCTGAAAAGTCCTTTCTATCAGGGAAAATTTTTAAATCCCGCAGGCAAGCTTTCCTTCGTAGACTAAAGCCAGACCGGCCAAAAGTGTTTGCGCTCATGTGCAGGGGTCTCTCCTTTTGAACAAGTACAAGCAAGTTAAGATGAGAAGTGCTGAAGTCTCCAAAGCACAAATTGATCCATCTTGGTGAGATAAATACTGCCCCCACCTTTCCACAGACAGGTAAAATATTTTTTTTTATATGCCCAAGGTCACACAATGACAGCAGAAGCATGGGGAAGAAAAGCCGGGAAACCCAAGCTCACAGTTCTTGTAACCTTCACAATTTCTCTCTAGCAGGAGGTTCCTGTAAAGGGGCTCTGCCCTCCATAGCTCATTTTTCCTAAAATGGCTACTGTCTGTAATGAGATGCTTTTAAATCTGATTTGCATTTAAAACTTCAGCCTGTAATTAACAGAATATAACTCCATGGCAGGTTGTCTTAAAGACCACTACAAAATTATTACTATTTAACTCTCCCCATGAAGCCTCCTCCACCACTAAACACGACATGCCACAATGCATACGAAATCCCTAGACCGAAGCATTTGATGGGAGATGACATGCAGTATTTTGTGTACACAGCCCAGCAAAACACTGCTGGGAATGAGATATAATACACGGAGAAATGCACTCCCAGGGACTACCAATTGGGCAGAGCTACCTTTAGTACCGCCTCACTCATAGTGGTGGAAATCAAACCCCTGCCAACTGGGGGAGGCTTTCTTTGGTGCTGTTCTGCCCTGCACTAATTATAAAACAGTACAGACGCAGCCTTTTTCCAAGTGTGGGGAGGTGGGGGTGGAGGAGAAGCGCGTGTCTACGCGAAGAGCACAACTATTTTTTATGCTTTCAAATTCTTAATCCTGTTTGGAGCTGTCAGTGGGGGTTAATGGAAGCCTTGGATAGGAGAATTCCAATCTGGTTGGCAGATGGATAGGTTGGTTATAGCTGCATAACTATGTCTTGCCTGCAGGCACAATTCAGAACACTGTTAAAGCAATATAAAGTCTCTGTCAAGCTGAACCATTTGGATCAGTAGCAAGGAGAAATAATAATAAAAAAAGGAGTTCATTTCTGGGCCTTGCGCATTTATGCTCGTATGCAGAAACTGATTAATTGTCATCGTGTGCTGGTCTGCTATACCTCGGATTTCTACTTCTGGAGTAGATTTTGCATGCTAATATAATCATTCTCCCTCTTGAGACATTAGCAAATAATCAAATGAAAAACAGGATCATAATTTACTGAGATTCGGGCAATTCTCTATGCAAATTTGACTTGTTATTGCTGCTGCCTCGTTAATCTGAATGCCTTTGACAAACTCCTTTGATTTATGAACTCATGACAACTCCAATGTGTATATATTTTGCTAGATTGACATTATCATTAAGAGTGGGTGGACTGAGCTCACATGAATGGCTGATTTTATTCGCTGGTGTCTGCTGCTCAACAGCTGAGCATCTCCTTCTCACAAAGCCCCTGAGCGCCAGGCTCTTCCCATCTACCCATCCATTCATCATCTCGATGTTAATTGGCCCAGGCTTTAAGCAAATTTTCAACACGATTTAAAGGCACGATGACACTGATTACTGACCCTCTGCCATACGGTGCCTATTGATTAACCTGACAGAGATGATGAGCTTGAGGGAAACTAGGTGTGTGTGGACCTCGGGGCGGGGAGCGGGGGGGGGGGGGGGGAAATATATTATTGTTTATGCAGGCAAAACACTTGTCATTATCCCAAAGGCCAGAATTTGTGCTGCACTGGCCCTTAAAACACACTATTGCTTTAAACACCTGCATCCAATACAGAAAATGCTTGCTTGCTGTGGAAAAATGATTACAAATTTGATGTCATGTGCAGTCTGTATTTTAATCGAGTTCCCTGATAAATAGACCCCCTCAAGCCAATCAAGTCTCGCTCTAGCCATTGCGTGCATATACATCAGTTTGAACAGAAGCTGGGGCAGGGTGTGTTTTTAGTGGTATCAGCAGATCCAACTGCATGTAGGAAATCTACTTGGGTATTTTAGGTCTCTAAGCAAATAATAGAGTGGGAACAGAGTGTCCAAACAGTTACAGAAGAGTAAATGTTTCAAGGGCAAACCGGATGCCAGAGTAGCTGTCTCAGTATTTCTGTTGCCACATTAAAATAAATGCTTTAGCACACACCAGTGAAATAGTGCATTTCCCCTTTTCCAGTGCAAACTGTTGATACGACCTGACCCTCAAGCTCCTAGGTGCACTGAGTGAACGCAGCATTTTATCAGAGCTTGACAATAACTGACATCCTCTTTCACGTTTCTTGAAGTGTCCCCACGCTGCACTTGGTCTTCCTCACCAAGGACAGAGGGATACTGTTTCAGCCAAGAGGAAGCCACTGAATAAAGTAGGTACATCAGCATTCTGCCTGCAGACTGGTGCTATATGAAAGGAAAAGGAAGCAGAAGGCCTGTCTAACCCCCGCCCAGCCCCAGGTTAAGTCTGTCAGTCAATGCATGCTGTTCTTCTTTCCCAATTCAAGCCTGCCAGCAGTCAGGATGTTTCTCTTGTTTGAGAGGGGGAGGGAGGGTTGCCCCAAGATGCTACAAAGTTAGCTGTCTTCTAACCTGCATCAATTGCTTGCAGGGAATGTGACAAGGAATCATTGGGTAAAGGTATGGAGAAATTAGCTGTGATTGCCTGATGCCCATGTCAGGCAGAGTGGACTGAAAAGGGGAGGGAGAGGGAGGGAGGAGAGAAAGAGAGAGATGTGTGGAAATAAGTGCCAGTCAGACTAGAGGCACACATAAGCCTTACGTTCCTTTTCCAATAACCTTTGTAAGTGATAGATGAGTCCAAGCCCATTGTTATCGTTAAGGGACTGTCAGCATCCTGATTTTATAAATGCTGTCTGTCAGTTTATAAATATCTCAGCCATTTCAAACAGTGCTAGGATGAATCCTGGCATAGCCAATGTCAGCCTGAAAGCAGTATAACTGTTAAAAAAAATATGGGTCTAACATCCACTAAAAACATTTAAGGATAGCTTCTCCTTTTTACTCCTACAATGAGGCTCGAAATGTTCAAATTCATGCTTATTTGGCTAGTCACTACAGTATATAAAAGCAGTCCTTAACATTAGTAATGTTCTTTGAGAAAAAAAACAAGTATGAAAGCTGCAAGTTTGAAGGCAATTCTCTGCCTGTTCAGTAGATAAAACAAAAATGACAGCTGTAACACACAGGGAGATCCACAGCAATGAAAATGCAGAGATAAGTATCAGACCCCATTCCTCTTTGGCATTTGCTGCTCTGAACATTCACCGAGATTAGATCCTTTTAGAGAACACCATAAATTGCAATGTGTATGCACAAGGGGGTGACTTCAGCCCGGAATGAAGGCACAGACAAGTTTCCCAGCTCTTACAAGTTTAAAGTTAAATGGTACTTTTGCCAGGGGTTTATGGCTAAGCATTAGAATGACGGAAGGAGAGGGCAGAGAAACTGCAGTCTACCTTGCAGTGACCAGTATCAAGAAAGGAAAGGGAATAAGCTAAACTGGCCTTCCAGTTCAGTGCTTGCTTTGCAGACTGGTATACGCATCTGTATGGCGATTATTTATCTATTATCCCGTTAGCTGCACAGAATCCTGGATGGTTTTCCTCCAATACTTTTATAAACTCCCCATGACAGGGATTTCTCCACCCCAACCCTGAATGTTTGTGTGGTGCTTAAAGAAATGAAGTTCAAATTCATGCCTGAGCAGCTCAGGTACCTATTATAAGCTAAATTCTTAAAACTGAAGCTCTGACAGCAGTGAAAATGGAAAAGTACAACGCTGCCCCTCAAACCGGAGACATACGCACATGTTCACACAAGTCCCGGTTTGATCTGCATCTATGTTAATGGTGCCGACAATAACAAAAGTTTCAACAACCATTTTTGCAGTTGAAAGCCAGGACAACGTTTTGTTTGGATCCTTTGTATTTTTCCTTACTTTTCATTCAAATCAATAATTTGAAAAATACATTTTCAAAGCAATGAGACTTGATAATGGAACTTCATGACGTCAAGAAGAATTTGTTATCAAGTTATTTAACATAATAATTACTGATTGGTTATAAAGGATTAAGTTAAGGGTGTGAGGAGTCTTAGCATTACTAGAAGAACAGTAAATTCAATTTAATGTTAAAATACCAAAAGCCAGCACAAATATCAAAGATCTGATGAACAGACATGTTTTAAAGAGCACGAATCCAGTTGTAGTTAAAAAATAAACAGAAATCCAGGTGCTGGGAACAAGCCATTTAGGGAAATTTTAAAAAGCTAGCTTCACTTCATACACATTTCTCAAGTGAGAGAGAGACAGAGAAAAAGAGAGAGAGAGAGAGAGAGAGAAAATATGGCTAATGAGAACAGCCTTTCCACGTTCCCCAGGAAGCAGCCCTGCTTAACATTTCTGTTCTGTGAATTTAAGAGAGTCAGCAGTGGTAAATTTGTTTTTAATATTCAAGCTTTCAAGCCTTGCAAGCTAGTTGGCCAATGGCCCTTTCTATTCCAATGTTTGTTGGTGCCTTATTTACACAAGCATTACATCCGGAGAGCCTTTGAATATAATTTCACGTGGATTAAGGGAAGAACATTTGCTTCTGCTAATCAGGACATCTGGTTATTTTTGTAACTCACAGACATCTGCATTAGGCAGTTCGACTTCCTCATTCCTCATAACAAGGTTAGAGCTCAAGAAGCCTCAAGGACCTCTAGTTGAATTTTATTATTTGCATTTTTTCACAGCCAGGTCTGTTTCAGAATTTCTTTTCCTAAATAGCACAAATCGATCAGCACCTTCACAGGTATACATATGCTTTTATAGCTAGCACTTTCTATGCATGATTTTATAGCGTACATCTTGTACTCCAAGATTTTATAGTAGTTCAAAGCTATCTACATCTTTTTAAGGAACAGAAAGCACATATTCCAAAAAAGCAGGGATGAAAACATCCAATTAGCCTTATGATACACATAATATGGGTATACTTCCAACTATCCAACCAGGCCACTTATGTAAGACCAGTGTCAGGACTTGTTCTGAATCTTATAATCAATGTGCTTTGGTTTGTCTCTTACTAGCAATTTATCCTGCATATCTGCTCCCCACACTGAACAAACCAGCATTCTTCCCTTTCTATTCTTTAAGATAACCGTAAAGATTTCTCCAATCTTTTAAATTCTTGCTCAAATTCTTCTTTAAACAGTTTCAGCTGAGGTTAATTTCTCTGCCAGACTGCAGAATTGTGCCACACATACTTCAGGAAGAGGGATTTCACATGCAACGGAAGCTTTTTTAAAAACAACAGACTCAATGAGGACTCAGCTCTCGCTTTTTTGTTGCTTTCATTTTGCTACATTCCTTTTAAAAAAATTCATTTTCAACAATCATTCAAGGGTGTTAAAGTACTAAAGGTTTGAAATTATACACTCTCATTCTCAGCTTGCAGGATTCTTCCCTCCCCCGAATCATAGCTTTTATCAGTGCTTTTGTATGCTGGAATGAGATGTTTTCTTTACTTTTTCCCCTACATGTAAGGGGGGGGGAAAGCCCAAACTCAGCTTTTACAGACTCTGAACATAAGCCAACATCCAAAAAAGATGTCAAAAACATATTTCTAGTACTAACAAGAGTTAGCAAGAGCCAACGGATCTGGGGAGAGTTTTTTAAAACTTTTTATTTATTAAAATTCTCTAGATACAGATTAACTTTCTTTGTACAATATTTATTACCGCTTCATCTGCATAGAAGCTGCAAGTGCTCTGAGTAATGGGTTGTAAAATTGGCTAGTTTTGCTGTACATTTCATGTCCTTCTTGAAGCATTATTTTCTAACTTTTTATAACTATTTCTCTCAAAGGACCAATGCCATCTCACTGGTCTCACTATAAAACTCCTTCCCCTCCCATCCCTGGTCATCACCTATACATATTATTTTTATTTTTTTTTTTTCCCCAAAAACCTCTCATTTTGAGCTTTCCTGTCAAGTAGACAAGACCTCCACTTTTCATCACACCCCACCCTTAGAGCCCGTGGCTTTCTCACTCCATCAAATTCAGCCCCACTGCCCTCATCTCACTGTGCTGTTTCATGCTTTTCTTGTTGTTTTTTCCCTTCCTGGTTTTCATTGCAGGAAAGGGGGAAAAGAGATACAAAACAAAGGCATGAAGCAGAAGCTGTCTGCCCAAAGCCAAAATGACACCATGAGGGAACAAAGCCCAAATTCTGTGTCCAACACTGTGTTAACTTTTTAGGCACAGTTCCTCCCCAAAATAGTGAATGGAAATAGCTCAGTTGTTTAAAGAAACAGCTACCCAGTGATCTCACTGCAGTGTTAGATCGATGTGAATTCACAGCATATTGTCTACACCACACTATGCAGAGGCACCCATACCAATATGTCTTAGACAACGTCAGCCAGGTGACCCTGCGGCCAAAGCGACTGGTTTTCAGACTAGAACAGGTTCAAAGTACCTGCAGAACAACCATGGAGTAGTTCAGGTGACATAGCTCCACGTCCCTGACGTGTCTCACAGTAGTAATTTGTCCATACATGCAGGCCTTGGTGCTTTTTCCAGCTTCCAAAGCTACATTCATTACAGGAAGCACCATCCACCACTGGACTATGGGGCAAATTTAGTTAACTTCAAATACATGGTGGGTTTACTTCCATACAGTGCTGCTGAAAAACCTCATTGCTGATATTAAAAAAAAAAAAAAGGTATGAGTCTGAACATGTCCCAGCCTTCCATCACATCAAGCAAAAAAATTTATAATCTTCTAATAAAAAGAATGGAAAATTACAGATTAGGCACCACACATTATATCATTTGGCTAGCAAGCATCGCAGCCTTTTATCAGCTGCCACCCAAGAAACAAACCCCTGGGTCCTCCCGATTTCAATGTGGTAACACAACAGCCCCTCCTGTAACATTTCAGTTTAAAAGCTCACTATTAGGTTCTGCTTTTACAAAATAATTCCAACTCTGAAATGCCATTTTCTTGAACTAGAGCAAGGAGTTACAAAACTTTATTGCAAATCTCACTCTGCTGGGTAAGGAAGAAGAGTTGGACCTGCTATGGAGACCATCAAACAGGGTGGGTAGTCAAGCAGTCAAAGAAGGAAAGATAAAGGTGTGTATAGTATCTCGTCTTCAGATACCTTGGGGCTAGCAAACATTTTGTTCCTCTAGGAAATTATACAGCTCTAGATCACTGCCTATTGAGATCCTCTATTCGCAGCTTTTTGCTATAACATGAATGGCTTATTAAACCTACAACATATCTGTTTTAGTTAACTTCTTAGTGGAGAGGGGCCAGGAAAACAAAATGTACTTAAATGCTGAATTTTTTTTCCAGGCTGAATGCCTTTCATCCAATAAGACATTCAAAGCAGTGACCCAGCAAATGGATTGAAAAAGCAATCTTCCGTCTCAGTGCCACATTATCATTCCTATTCAGTATTCTCGGTGAGATATCTCAATCAGCTGGATGTGTGTGTAAGTGACAGCGCAGCCCATTGCTGGGTTAATTAAACATTTGACTTTAACACCCTCCCCGTCATTAAGCAAATAAAAACAGATAATTCAAACTGCACTTCATCCACGGGGTACACAACATACATGTCAAAATTAAGAGAGTCCAAGGCCCTCAGGGAGTTCTACTCGGGGAGGTAATCAGTTTAAATCTTATCTGGTTTATCAATTATTCTATTGATTAAAGCAGGGTGATTATACAAAACTCCTTCTTGCCACATGGGATACATGTCAGCAGAGCAGGACAACACAGGGAGGCTCAAAAACGATTTAAAGAAAATACAGACAGATGAATAACAGTCTATTAGTACATGCCAGCAATCCATAGATGGAAAGCCTGATTCTTCTTTTTAAGCAAGTAAATTAAAGTCCTTCCAAATTAGAGTGCCAATGTTGTTAACCCATCTGCTTTAAAATCAGATCTATATGTTGAAAGGGAAACACTTCTTCGTTTTAAACAGATGATTTCTTGCCCAGTGTTTGAAACATGTTTTATTGATACTGGTCCTGGAACATAACAAAGACACCAAACACAAGAAATCCCAGATTTTTAAAAGGCATTATAGTTATCTATCAATGATTCTCAAAAAGTCGATAAAAAGAGCATTCTCAATATTTGAATTCTCCATCCATGACACAGCCATAAGCAAAATGTTGTATTTTAACAAAGTGTGACAGCTCATCTCAGACATAAAAGGATTTTACTTTGGAGTTTCAGAGAATTTTTTAATATTTTTTTTTTTTTGGTATTTGCAGCCCTCCAAAATGAGACATTAGTAGCCGTGGGAGCTGCCACTGCCACATTCTCCTGATTTTCACAAGCCCTCACACAAAATCCCACCACAGCAGTCCTTATTCAAACTACTCTCTTGCATACAGCCACAGTACACAAAGCAATTCCAGTTCCTTCTCATTTTTGTTTCCATGTGAAGAAAGGTTGAAAGAACCTCTGTCTCTTCCAAGGTCTGTTTGTGTCCTGAGTTTGTGAACACAGTCCCACCTTTATTATCTTCCCTGTAACATTTTGTTTCAAGTTTTACTATCATATCCTAAACTGGATCCTAAACTGGCCTGTGCAATACCTTGCCTTACACATACAAGCCAAGGACCTTTTAAAAATGAGACACTGCAGTCTAGGAAAAAACAACAATTGAAATTTATTTCTAGAAGTTCCCTCAAAGCAAACAATTAGTAGCAGAAGAAAGATCAGCCTTAAACCAGGGACGTTGTTCCCCCATGACACCTCCTAGAATCTGTTTCATAATTTTCAGACCAGTACTGCAAACTATTTATTAGTCATCTAATCACATCTCAATTTTCAACCAGGACAGAGGGTATGAACCACAGCGGTCAAAACACCGACAAGCCAGAGAGCCCCAATGCCCCACTGGCCAAAGCAGAAATTTTAAGAAACAAGGACAGCTAAAAAGACGGCCTGAGGTACATTCTTGCCCTTCACCTTCAGAAAGGGATTATATGACACTCCATATTGGCACTGCGTGTGCACCCAACCATACTTCAGCTTCTTCTCCGTAGATCTCTTTTCTTCTTTGGAAGCAAACTAGAAGCCTGCATTAGCATGCTGTATTTTACTCTCACCACTAGAAATACTGAGGGTGCTATTTGTAATTGTATTCTTTTAAGAGGTTTGTTCTCTGCAGCTGTTTTCTGCTTGCAGTGTATTTTGTGTAATCAGCACATCATCATAAATACATTGGCTGTTCCCCCGAGGGAAGCTGTCACTGTTTAATTTACAGAACAACCTGGCCAATGTGAATTCTAACACTACAGCACTATGGCAAGAAGTTACCACACTCAGAAAAACAGGTTTCTATGAATTTTTATATCAAGAGCTGGTCCCAGGACAATTTAGGTTCTAGAAATAGATTGTTTTTAAAAGCGCTTTATACACTGGATGGAATGGATTCTTTCCCACTTACAGCTTAATGCAGCACCAAACTCACTCCTACATTATTTTAAAGGTGACAACCCCAATCTCCCCAAACACGACCATCTTCACTTCTGACTTCTACCAAAAGAAGGCACTGCATGTAGGTGTCTTATGCTACACACCAATTTGTTCATAATTTTTTTTAAATTAAGAACCACCCAAAACATCAACATGTTAGTTGTCTTCATTTCAACAAGGGAATGTACTCTGTTGCAAGGTCAAATGTTATTACCTACATCAAAAGGTTGCTGCACAGTTTATTACTCCAAAGATGCGATAGAAGAGCAAGGCATATTCCTGAAAGAGTAAAAACGTACACAGCTTTATTGGCTGAATGAAGAGTTGCTTCCTTTGTTTGCTGGATATATGGTTGTATTTTGAGAGAATAAATCACGAGGATTTTTGTAGAAGGTAGGCAAAAGGAGGATGGTTGATCTTACTACATACAGACACAATTTAGAAAATTACATAATGGTACCAAATTATATTGGCAATCATTTAAGAACTAAACATGAACCCAAATAAACATTTGCACATGATAAATGAGTTACTTGGATATTTCTGCTACTAGAAGCAGTCTACTCGACTACTTGGAAAGGAAGCCAAGAGGGCTGACAATCTGATTTTATTTTTTTTATACTTATATATGTATAGATATATACAAAAAATAAAAATGCTACAGAGAAACAACTACTAACCTAAATAAAATTAAAACCAATTTAATGAATAAATTTGGGAATCCTCCTCCAAATGCAACACAAAACTATTTCATACATTTTAAAAAAAATCTGCTTTCCATTTTGGGGGGCAGCAGGTTGTTAAAACAAATTTCAATGAAATTGAAAATTCCCAAGTTCTGCGTATAGCAGCACTTTGCTAATTCTCGGTGGTAATTAGAAGCTCTGTTTAACATCACGAGACACAGGGCAAGGATACACACATAATAAAAAAGAATCACACACATCACAGAGTATTGTTTATGTATTTTGACAAGCATAGTTTAATTTTACTTAGTTTGCAGAGCATTCTAGTAAATTATTTTTGTCTATTTGAAAAGTAACAAAATCTAAGGAACAACCAGTGAAGCAAAATAAATACCATCTTATCTCTGATATGGTTTATGAGAATGATCTACCAAACATACAGAAAGCTGAGTATAAATGGATGAAATTTGATGGAAAACTGAGTCATCTGGTTGTCTATAAAAGAATGAATATCTGACTATTTTTATGCACCATGTAAGCAGTAGCCAACAGAAAGCAGAAGAAATAAAAAGAAACCCGCCTGACACAGCATAGCAAAGTAAGTATCTCTTCAAGCTAAGAATTTTAAGATTTAGCAAGTGCATTTATACCTTAAGTGTTTGGGTTTGTCCCCCTGAAATTTGCATGTGGTCACATAAATACCTGATTTCAAAGAAGAAATATTTCATTTTGTTTTCCCTATACAGGCGTGCATTTAAAGTTCCTCAGAACCACCTCTCCATGATTTATTTCCCAAGAGTCACTGAATTTTAACTAACACTGACTTAAATGCTGGACGACAAAGTACTTCGTAACTTCCCCAAATTTGTGGTAAAGTTCCATGTTTTAATTTTTAAATTAAAATAACTATGTAATGTGGTATTAGCTCTTTGCCACTTCTCCAGAAATAGGTAAAACTGATCTTGTGGAACCAGCTCCCTCTGAAGCACTGCCCACGGAGCCATCAAATTCAAAATGATAACCGAGCCAAATGATTTACAGCAGACTACGCTGGTGCTAACCCTACAGAAACATTGATAATTGCTGTGAGGGGACTGCGGTGGGGGACACTTAATGCCCTCTCCGTATAAAGCGAGATGAGACAACGGTTAGACTATTTGGAAGAGCATGGAAAAGTCACTAAAATGTTATTTTAAAAAATAATGAAATTTAATATATTGAGGAAGATGAAGAAGCAGGTTTGTTAGGAGCTCGAAACGCCGCGGGCCGAGGGGAACGACCCACCCGCCCGCCCCCCCCCCCCCGCAGTTCCCGCCGGGGCCGGGAGGGAGCAGCACAGTACGCGGGATGGCCGGGCCCCCCCCCCCCCGCGCCCCGCTCCGCTCCCGGGCACATGCGCGGTGGCGTGTGCGCGCGCACGCACAGCCTGATTCTAATTCAATTAGTGCAGTCTGCAACTCCAGGAAAGAGTAATTCAATTAGTGCATTGTGGAGCTCTACAATACCTCCAAGCAGATGTTCACAATCCTGAGGAGCTGGAGCTAGCTTTAAAAATACCTGTATGCCTTCAATGTGGCACCGCATATGCCATTTGTCACTACGGCTTTATACACCTTTCTGACTTCGAACACGGGAGGAAAGAAAACTCAGATGAGGTTTTTTGGGGGTTTTTTGGGTTTTTTTACACTAATCAGCCACACTAATGCTGGCATGCTAAAGACGTTGCCCTCTTCGTACCAGGAAGAGCACATTACATAGTAACGAGATCATTAATGCAGAGGCTGAAGGAGGGGAGGCTTTTTAGCTACAATGCACTTTAAATTAATCATCATGCTGGGCATACTGGGGTGGTACTTCTCAGTGACAGATACTGGCACATTTCTCGATATTCTGACTGAAGAACTAATAAAAGCACGTGCAACTTTTGACAATCAATACAGGTGCAGAATAAATACCGATTTCAAATTACTAAATTGTAAAGTACTACCAAAAAAACCCAAATCCATCTCCACTGATCCACGGAGAAGGATTTCTTTGCCACCTGAAAGGAGGGAAGCATCTCTTGTCATTGCTACTGCCTGAGAGCTGCGATCCTGCAGCACAACCCCGGGGCTGTCAGAGCTCAGTGGGCTTCCCAGTATCACCAGTAACAGCACAGGTCATGCCACCAGCCAGACAAGGCCATTAGATTTAAAAGAGGATAAACCCTAAATATGTTTGTTTACCAAAGCTGTTCTCTAGCCCCTGGGCATTTGCTTTATTTAAAAAATCCCTGTCTAGGACAACCATCTTGGTCCTTCTACAGCAAAGCTCCCAAAAGTCTGAACCACAGATGGGGGCTGGAGTCAAGTGCAAGATTTACACAATTAATTTGGCTTCATTTCTGTTCCTTCTCATATCCCCTCTCATGCCTTTATAATTGCTCCTGCCAGGTGGTAAGACTAGGAGAAACAGGAGAAACTGCTGCCAGACACCTCCAACAAGAAACTTTGCTTAAAAAACCAGGTGTCACATTGTGGCAGTTCAATATTTCATAGCCAATACAAGGAATGTGCAACAACACTGCAACTTTAAATCTTTGCCTCCCGTGTCAGTCTCTCTCCTCTCATTGTAATGCCAAAGGGAACAGCAATCAGAGTGGAGATGTTCAACGTGATAGAGGTCAGGACACCGGTGGATCAACGTACCAGAAACACGACCTTGTTTATTTTTTTCCCCAGTATTATTGTTTACAGGGTGCTTTGCTCATGTACCTTGTGGTTCTTAGCTAAAAGATGAAATTACAGCCCAGGATGAAGCGCTCAGGCACACATCCAATTTGTGTTTCCATCTCAGAAAACAAAAAGCTTCTGAGGCCCTCGGGCTGCCATTCAAACTTGGAGAGGCTGACATTTTTAACAGCATGAACCAGAGACTGGCAGAGGGAATGATCTAATGCATTTCTGACTTGTCAATCAAAGATCTCACCTCTGCTGTCTTGTAAACAGTTGGGGGCCACCTAACTACATTCATAACCAGGGGAGAGCCTGCCACCAGCCGGGGGGTGCTGGAGCCACATGCTTTGGCTATTAGTCACCAAAATTACGATTCCATTTTAGAGGCGCACCGTAAACAGCCCACGGGCACATTTCGCGCGGCCGCTGGGAGAGCATGAGGGGGAATACAAAGCAGGCTTGGTTGAGGGCGGCCACGTCTCCACACTGATGGAGTCTACTGACCGGACACCACATCTCTCTCCCAATTAGAGACAGAACTACGCACACCAGCAAACATTGGCTCCAACGCCAAACAATTTCCTTCAAATGCAGTTCTCACAAATGCATTTCTGAGCATCCACAGCTTGCTCACCCCAAGACTTTAGCTTTGGCCTCCTGTAAGACCATAAATAACATACTACTACTACTCCCATTGATATTTGACTGCTGAGAAACACAATGTAAACTTTTAAGGCAAAACCACATGAACAGGCTGAAGGAAATTCACAAAGATGAGTGTTTCTATTTACTGACAATGCTTCTTTACTAAACATTCCACTTCCTAACAGGAAAATAAACATTAGAAAAAAAACAGATGTAACAATCATTTGAGAAATTAGGTCGTCCCTTCCTCATGGGTGCAACAGGCTTCCATTACTACAGACCATTTACATCTTTCATGCTCTCACCTTTCTCCAAAAGCAATGTCAGTCCAAAGAAAGGAGCAGTGTACCTCATGGCCATATGCACCACCCCAAGCGTGGTCTTGTTCACTTCAGTTTGCCAGCACACTACACCCATGCTTTCCTCAACAAGGACAAAGCTTTCTGCCAAGACCAAGCAGGACACACCTCAGTCCTGCAAAACGAAGCAGAAGGTAGTTTCCTTCATCTGACAAGCCCTGATGTGCAGCTCTTTATGATCAAGACTTTCATTTCAGGTAAAGCAAATTTGAATTTCTGGCATTCCAGAGAGACACTTCTGTGTTCGACAAGATGCTGCTACCTCTGCCACAAAAGTTAATCCTCCTCTTTGACTGCTAGAGCCTGTTACAGAAATAGAGTATCAGACCTGGCAAAATCAAGCTTCCAAGACAATTCTTCACTTTTCCACTGGTGCCTAGGCTCCAGACAAAGCAGTAAAAGCATGACTCTTGAACCAAAAAGTTTTCAATCTAAACTAGAGCTGATATTTGTGATGGGTGTCAATTAGGTAAAAAGGAAGAGCTGGACTGTTCTCTGTGATTACCCTGACACATAACCTTTGGCATTTGACAGTCCCCCATGACATCCTTGTCTCTGGAGACACACGGATTTCACTGATGAACTACTCGGTGGATAGAAATTGGCTGGATGGTCACACTCAAAGGGTTGCGGTCAATGGCTCAATGTCTAAGCAGAGACCAGTGACATTCATCAGGGGTCGGTTATTGGGACCAGTGCAGTTTTAAGATCTTTGTCGGCAACATGGACAGTGGGATAGAGTGCACCCTCAGCAAGTCTACTGACACCACCAAGCTGTGTGGTGTGGTTGACACACTGGAAGGAAGGGATGCCGCCCAGAGGGACCTTGACAGGCTTGAGAGGTGGGCCCGTGCGAACTGTGTGAAGTTCAACAAGGCCAAGTGCAAGGTCCTGCACATGGGTGGGGGCAATCCCAAGCACAAATATAGGCTGGGTGGGGAATGGATTGAGAGCAGCCCTGAGGACAACAACTTGGGGGTGTTGGTGGACGAAAAGCTCAACATGAGCCAGCAATGTGCACTTGCAGCCCAGAAAGCCAACCGTGTCCTGGGCTGCATCAAAAGAAGAGTGTCCAGCAGGTCAAGGGAGGTGATTCTGCCCCTCTGCTCCACTCTTGTGAGACCCCACCTGGAGTACTACATCCAGCTCTGGGGCCCCCAACATAAGAAGGACATAGACCTGTTGGAGTGAGTCCAGAGGAGGGCCACAAAGATGATCAGAGGGCTGGAGCACCTCTCCTATGAAGACAGGCTGAGAGACTTGGGGTTGTTCAGCCTGGAGAAAACTCTGGGGAGACCTTATAGAACCTTCCAGTACCTGAAGAGGCCTACAAGAAAGCTGGAGAGGGACTGTTTACAAGGGCATGGAGTGATA
The DNA here is from genome assembly GCF_028858705.1 of Grus americana. Classification (NCBI taxonomy): domain Eukaryota; kingdom Metazoa; phylum Chordata; class Aves; order Gruiformes; family Gruidae; genus Grus; species Grus americana. The sequence goes on along the minus strand of NC_072858.1, from coordinate 15,398,705 downwards.
GAACAAGGGGTAATGGCCTTAAACTGAAGGAGGGTAGATTTAGATTAGATAGAAGGAAGAAATTCTTCACTATGAGGGTGGTAAGACATTGGAACAGGTTGCCCAGAGAAGCTGTGGATGCCGCCTCCCTGGAAGTGTTCAAGGCCGGGCTGGATGGGGCTTTCGGCAACATGGTCTAGTGAAGGGTATTCCTGCCCATGGCAGGGGGGGTTGGAACTAGATGATCTTTAAGGTCCCTTCCAACCCAAACCATTCCATGATTCTATGAAATTACTCCTTAAGTCTTCTCATTTATAAAATAGCTTACAGAAATAAATTTAAGGAAATACTATGATCATCTGCAAACCTGGAAGGATTAATACAATAATCTCCCTAGAATTACACCCATCAAGTATGCTGAGTCAGAATTTTCAAAGAACTATGACTATTAAAAGCAACATAAACTGGGCTTCGTGAGCATTTGAGATCCTGTTTTCACACAAGTGTCTCCAGTAATAAAAACACACAAAGAAGAAAAATGAAGTTATCTGACATATTAACAGAATCATCTCTAAATCGACTATCTGCCAATGTTTCCCATGAGGAGTCAGCAGGGCTTTAACTGAGCTATTCAAAAAGAGCCTCTTTCCACATTTCTGTCTGAGCATCTGAAGGTAAGCATGTAAATAACTAGACAAATTCAGCAGTGACTAAGTAGCCTTCCAGATGGCATCTTCTCTTTTGCCACAAGCAAAGAACATTGATATGCTTCTCCAGTTACTTCAAGCTTGCTACAGAAAAAAGAAAAAAAACTTAGTATGAGAAAATTTGCTGGGCTACAAGAAAGTCTTTAATGCTTTCCTGAAGATTCGATACAAAAAAAAAAAAGCATTAAGAACGATGATATACTGCAACATCACAGCTTCAAGCAGGCTCCAAACCACTCCCATGTAGACTTCTGCACTGGAAAATGCAGAAGCCATACCTCATAGAGACTAGTTTTCTTCAAATCATGCAAGTTAATGGGGATCAAAGCCCAGTGAAGAAAATGGACTGAAATACAGATGATTCATTGCTGCAAAAGCTTTTTCTGGCAATTTAGTTTCTCTCTCAATTGGCACTAAATGTGTTCTTCAACACAGCAGAGTGCCATGAAGAGTACCAGTATACATACCATTTTAGATGGCAAGTGGGGCGGACTTACCCAATTCCCATAGTCACTAAATACACATTGAAATGTCTCTCAGAGTCTGCAGGAATGCAAATGTCAAAGTCCTACTACTCTCCCAAGAAGGCAGTATACGGTGAATGGTTGTGCAGCTGACTCATTTGACCCCAAATATCAATGTGCTGCTTTAGCAGAAAAGTTATTGTTCATATCTATCATTAGCAAGAAGATCTTGAGCTAAAAGAGGCTAATTTCCCTTCTCTTTTGTAATATATGCTTATTCCGAGTAATCAAAAATAATTCAAGTAGAAAGAAAGGAGTCCCAATTTGAGTTTATAAATTGCTTTCCATATACTGCGAAGGTTCTCTAAAACCTGAGCTTAGAGATTTGAGATTTATTCAACAACAGAAAGCCCAAAAATTAGGCCCATCTGATTTAGTCAAATTATGCAAATCAGGATTAGAAGTAGGAGTCTAAATTTTGCCTGTTGTCTCCAGAGTCCTCTTAGACTAATAAAAAGTCGTCTACCCCCTCCCCCCATGGAAAGCTCCACTAAAAGCTTGCTTCAGCAAAGGAGGCCTGGCAGGACACCTTCCAGAGTCCATCAGTGCTACTGCTGGGTCAGCAAAAAGAGTTGCAGCAAAATGATGCAAGACACTTAAGCCTCCCCTGAGACTGAGAGGATTATTTCCACAGTACTCCCCTAGCCCTGGGAGCAAGAAGCCAAATTCAAAATCATCTTTGCATGCTGTCCTTTAGAGGCAGGTAATGAACTTTCACCAAAAGAATTGAAAGTTTCGGAGGGAATCTAGCTTATTCATTACGTCTGGTTTTGCAAGATGCTGGTGAATAAAAGTCTCTGCCACAAGTTAGGTCATCAGCAGAGTAATCCAGCAGCATAAACCTTGAAGTAAACATTCATGATATCATGAGGTCCAACGAATGTGCAGTCTACAGAGATACTCTGAAGGTCCCTCAGTCACTGTGGTTCACACAGAACATCTCAGAGACAGAGTATCTAACGTGAACACAACATCTCTGCAGTCCAGTCTCTGCTGCTCTCCTGGTTATATCCACATGTCATAGTAAAATGCTTGAAAGCCTTGTCTAGGTTTCTAGGTACTCACCCAACAGCTGCCTCACTCTCTACCCACAGGAGAGTGGCTGCATTTTCTAAGATTCACTGGTTGCCCAAAGCATCTGAACAAACTTGTTTGGCAGAAAGCTGTCTCATGACAGAGAAAAGCTTGAATCTAACAAACTCAGAGACCAAAGAAAAAACAGGTTTCCTTTATTTGCCTTTTGATTGACAGCTTGCTTGCACAATAATTTTCTGTAGTCAAAATGTCCAGACTACTGCTAACAAACCTGAAGTAAACAAATGCTGGCATCAATTATCACTAAGGCAATAGACCCACCCCCTCAGCCCTTTAAGTGGCATACAGAAAAATTTAAATAGGAGGAGAATCACTGCATGAACAGCCAGATTGGAGACTCTGTGATGGATACTGTTTGCCAAATACAATTAAGTGGTATATTTTTGACACAACTGAAAGCCAATGGAAAAGATGATGGTACCAAGCCAATTTAGACAAAATAATTATATTATATCAATGTAATGGAAATGCCCCGGTACTGAGCTGCCCTGAAGCTAGACAGGACGGGTTTAAATACCAGAGATCTGAATGATACAGGAGAGGCATACAGTATGAAGCAGAATAAACAGAGGTAAAGCAAGCAAGTAAAGGAGATGCACACATACACAGATGGGAGAGAAAAGAAGGAGTGGGGAGAGACAGAAAGTACCTGGAAAGCTGGGAGTGCGCCAGTCCCTGGGTTATACAGGCATCGCAGCGAGGGCATGCTGTCCGCCAGGCTGGAGCAGCCCAGCCACAGAGATCTGGGCATAGAGCACTGCAGAAAAAGGACAACTATGAGATGGGACTGTATGAGACAGGATGGCACAGATTACAGGAACTTTCAAGGCTTAGCCAAATGGCATCAACATAACTGCACCTGGCCTTAAAGACTGAGATATCTTTAAGAGAACACAAATTCCTGGTGAGTCTTTTCCTTGGGAGAAGCTTTACAGATGTCATAGTAGCAAGAAAAAGGCACTAGGGGATCAAGAAAGCAAATTTTTATCCATTTTCTACACCAATGTATGAGTTTTTCCAGTAATAAAAAGTTTCTTTCCAATTAATCAGACCCTCTTCTCCATGCACAACCACTCTCAAGGCACAACACAAAGCAAGCAATTTTGCAAGGGAAGCAGAAAAGAAAATGACAACTTTAAGTGTAATACTAGCAGGAAAAAAAAAAGGTTTTGTATGTTTGTTTTTTGTCTGTAGAGGGGATAAAAGGAAAAACCTGCAATCCAAGGTGAACAGGAACTTGGTGACACTTTATAAGAGTTTCATGTTTCTGCTTGCCTTGTTATTTGTTAAATACAATTATCATAATTGATTCTGTTACTCCAAACACAAATGCAAAAAAGGAACCAAAGCAGCCAATCAAGGAAAATACCAGCCATTTTGATAGTTAAATCCATTACCCCCTGAAATATAGACAGTTGCTTCTTCATTTTATACCACTACTATTAAATTTAGGGATGCATTATGATACCAATTGCTTTTACCAGCCACAGAGTTTTTGAAGCCATAAGCACTGCTGCATTTGTCTAATTACTGGTAAGGCAGGAAAAAAAATATTTTAAATTGGCAGACAGCTATAAAAACTGTAAAATGTGATAGATGAGATGCTAGAGATTTCAAACAGTCATACTCTTCTTTTTTGCAATCCTCTCCTTCCCCCCCCCTTTTTTTTTAAAGGGGGGATGGGAGGAAATCTGAGTGGAAAGGGCAGCTGGAATGGGTATGAAATGACAGCTGCCTTTTGAGCCACCGTTTCTTGCTGCTCTTAAGAGGGCTAGAAAACCTTGCACAATCTTGCACTAAATTGGTATGTAGGAGCAACGTAACCCATCCTTGAATGAGCGGAAAGGTGATCACCAACATCCATAATCTGGTACTGTGCAGACAGTCACAGAGAGATTAACCCTGTCTATCACCACATTCGTTGCTGTACTTTGTTGCAATTTACACTGCTGGTCCAGAAATAGTATTAAAAGACTGCTTGGGAACATAACCTATACAAATGTGCTTATTAGAAGTTTACAATACCTTAAAATAAATTCCTCACCTCATTTTCATTAAAAAAAAAAAAAAACCTCTTCACTTTACAAAGACATTGAAACTCAAGAACTTGAGTACTTTACAATATTATATACCACATGAATTTGTAGATAACGCCCGTCCTGAAGACAAAAAAGTTACAGCCATAGTATTACAAAAAGCAACAAAAAAATTTGAACCATACTTCCTTGTCTGCCATCCTAACCGCCCAGAAATCAAACCCGCCCACAAACAAAAACCTTCCAAATGCAAGCAATCTTTTCTTTGTAATATAGTATGTATCACTTCAGCTATTAAAAGCTGTTACGACAATCAGCCTAATATATATATGTATATGAAGTAGGCATTTATGGTTAAGCATTTCACTGATTTAATAATACATTTAAAATTGTTTATCCCTCTCCAAGAGCACCACAGTAACAGGGGAGATTAACTACAACATGGTACCTCTGATGATGCAGAGCAAATTCACTAGGTAAGCATCAGCTGCTTACCATTACCCATCCTAGGATTCATAACATAATACAAAGAAAAAATAGGGTTATGTTTTGGTTTGTTTGGTTTTGGTTTTTTTCCAAACTTATCAATGTCTCATTCCAACCACTTATTGCCTCTTCTCAGGCTTTCCCATCCCTTGTGCTGGCTCAAGTTTTTGTGCTGTGATAATGAACTCAAAGAACCGCTTGCCATTAAAGTTAGATTGACAAGATAAAAGAGGTTACTTTAAATATTTGTACCGACAGAAGCGTGGAAAGACACAGAGGCAGGAAAAATGAGGACCGTTCTGTCAGTGGAAAGGCAACCTTGCTGCCTCAAAGTCTGTGTGAGATTATGGCCCAAGTCAGAGTCATTACAAACAGCAGGCACAGCACTCCATTGTGCCAGGGCACTCACAAGGTAATGAAATGTCTTCCTCTAAAATTGCCACAATAGCAAAGGAAAACATTGGAGGTCTATGCTGTAGAACTCCCTGCACCTACAGAGGATATCATTATTTGCCCATGCACTCCAGAATTAGGAAGTATGCGGTAAAAAATTACTAACACCGCAGATGACTTCTGAATCTCCTCCAGTATATAACAAAATTTATATTGCTGACACAGTTCTGTTACCTGTCTTAAAAATAAGTGTGAAGTCGCACACAGTGTGGGAGAAAATGTCATTCCTGTACTTGCCTTTTACCTACTGAAGGAAGCAGAGACGCTAAATTACTGGTGGTGACTGAAAGAGGTTTATTCACAAGCATGAACAAAAGGCCCCAGGTGCTCCAATAGAAACAGCTTGTGTGTAAATCAGATGAGTGACCCAACAGAACAACTTCATTTACAGCCTGATCTCTGAAAAATCTCAACAGCCTCCATGCCCATCCACTGAGCAAGCCACATGTCAAACACTCACTTTTGTACTGTCAGCTCCACAAACAAGGGACTGGCCTCAACATTCATGACTTGAAAGCTGACTGACAAAATCCTCTCCTGAACTCAAGTCAATCTACATTGATTCTTCAAAACAAAGATACAGAGGCACAGCATTTGGACTACAGCCAAATGGGAATGCTGATATTGCTTGCTAAGTACCGGGCCAGGATGCAGCAGTCTCTCTACCTTCCTGATTGCATTAATACTTCGGATGTCTGCACAACTTTCGGACCCAGAGACACAAAGCTTTTAATTTATAAAAGCTAAGCATCTTTAATTCACATTTGCAAATAATTCCCTGTGTTATGCCACTCAAAAAACAAAATTTCTTTTTCCAAATGATTTTTAAGTCCCACTCCCTGAACCCTGAAATATATTTTCCCACTAAAGAAATACAGGGAATAGTGTTTCCAACAAGACCAGCACCTTCCTCCTGACAGAAGCTGGTACCAGCTGCTCCACTGGTGATTAAAAAGGGCTTGTCTTATTTTGAATTAAAATAGGCTAAAAGTATTCAGAGTCACTGGCTGAGCTGAGTGGGCAGTAACTGTGAGCTGAAGGGAAGCCATATATTAACCTATTCACTTATTCTTGTAACTATATTGTAAGAACATTTTTGATTACATAAGATGTTCTACCTCTAATAGCCTACCCTCTCTTCCAATTATTTGATGTCCTAAAGACAAATCTTAATACACACTCAATGGCTAATTTTTTGCCAGTGGTAAAAATTGCTTATTTACTTTATTTGCTATTGGATTACAAGATTATACCATTTCAGACTGGTTTTTTTATCAAATTTGTTCTCTTCTAGTCCTTCAGCAAATACAATATAGCAGGGGTAACTAACACAGTTTTAGTAAATTGTGTTACAGGTCAGAAATATATCACCTTGTCCTGTAAAACTAAGTGGCTCTACATGGGGAAAAAACCCGAAGTTCTTGGACTACAATTTACAACTGTAGTGCACAGGCGTGAAAATACAAATTCACTGTACTGAACTCACTGTAAAAAAAAACAATTAAAAAATCAAATAGTTTAGAGATATTTTCTTTATAAACACTGGAGAAATTAATTAGACAGTAGTACAGAATTACTGTCTTTAATCATGGTGCATTTTAACATATTAAAGTGTAATAACCTATTATCCCTGCCTGAACCCTGCACTCAACCTTACGATAACCTGCCTGCCTAAAATGCCTTTGATTTACAGGCAACCTAACATATATTTTTGCACATCTTCACAAGTTAGTGACAAAGCCAGAAAGGAAAGCCAATTTTTTTCCAAGGGCTGGTTTTTAGTCAACTTTACATAATACTAATTTCAGCTACTAACCAGATGTATTTCAATCCTTCCCTAGTTCAGAATCATTTCCCTTCTAGTACAGTGTCCAGTGTTTTATGCAGTTGAACTCCTAAGATAAACCAATAACAATTTCTACTTCTCTTGGGAGATGGGAATTAAGATCCTGCTCACCCCATATTTTCATTAAGGAGCATAAATAGAACATGGCACATGTTGACAAGAGCTGAAGAGTTTAAAGACTAAGAGAAATGGGCCTTTTTCTGGTTGGTCCAGCTGATCACAAGCCAGGGAACTTGATAAGGTTGTACAAAGAAAAACAGAAACACAAGGTGTAACTCTTACAAAAAAACAGGACAAGGGGAAAAGAAGTGCTAGAAATTCTACCACCCAAACTGGAGCAGATAAAACATAAGGGATGCTCTGAAGAGTATTAAAACTATATACACCAGGTCTGAGCTTGATATGGGAGATAGAAAAAAAAGTAGGGGGAAAACCTGTCACCTTAGAAAGCAAATATGGGATGGCTGGCAAGTCCAATTCTCCCTGAAAGTCTCTTTCGCAATACTGTTCCCCGCATGCTCTCTAAAATCTAATTCTCAGGAAACGCGCCTTAGGAATTTTGATCCTTTACAATCCTTTATCAAACACATGTTTAGATGTTACCAAGATTCCTAATATTCACAATTATTTTCATAATCTAACACAACAAATGGGAGAACAAATCCCAATACTTTTCAATCCCACTCAGTTTCTCTTGTACTTTTTTGGGCCACATATTTAACTAAGCCAATGCCAAAAATATAACACACATCACTTTCATATTGTGTCCAATGTGCACTATTCCTGTCACCACAGAATGCAATACATTGTATGAAACATATCAGATAAGGCAGCTGCTATTTACATTACAAATGTTGGTCTCATGAAACTTAATAACAATTCCAGAAATTTACTTCTGGCTAAAAAGTGATTTTTGTTCTTTTCTTCGTCCACTTTTCATCCTTTCAACCTCTCACATATACATAAAAATGAAAAGGTATCTCATTTTTTCCTGTACTGTTCAGAGAGGTGTTCTCTTTGATTAACTATATGTGATATAGGGATAAAAAAAGGAAAACAAATTTCCAGTGTATATTATGTACTTTCACAATTAAAAAACCTGCCATACATATTTCATTTTTTAGCTTGGGTAGCATTTGATCATATAGGGTTCTTATCTGAGAAAAACATATATGATACAACTTAAAAAAAAACCTGAAAAAATGGAGCAAGAAAACTCCTCTTTTACTTATTTTAGCAGTTTTTTGTGGGGCTTTGTTTTCTCTTTTCTTTCCCCCTCATCCCAACAGTGGATACAAGGCATACTAAATACCTAATTACATGAGAGCACCACCCAGCTTTCAAAGGAGCCATTCCAGTGAATTGTGTAAATAATATGCCTTTAAAAACCCTAACATATGAATACAGATTTACCAGTTATGGAGCAGTTATATACCTGAGAGACAAGAATATCCGTTTAAAAAAAAAAAAATCCTGGCTAATTTCAAACTTACCACAGAGACTAGCATGGCTCAGAGCAAATTAATACTTTTATAACTTTCTGCAAAAGTTTTTTGTCTGTTTTCATTTGAAAATAAGAAAAATGTTAAAAGCTGTAAGCTTTAATTAAGCCAAAACAATGGCTAAAAGCCACAGCATTAGCATTTACACCTCCTTATACCCCAGACCACTGTTCCCCACACTTAAAACAAGATAATAGTGACTTTGTCACTGGCAGTTTTTCTTGAAAGTCTTTCCATGGTAAGAAGATGAATATGTAAAATAAAGAGGCAACTATGGTGGTACTCGGAGTGCAGCCACGAGAAGGATCTCCCAGGGTTCAACTAGCCCACAAAATGTCAGCTCTTCTATTGCACCAGAATCATGAAGGGCAACATGCAGTTGCTGTCATAACCAGTGCTTTTCACAATTTCTCAGCTTCTATTACCTTCAGACATTTTGGTCACATTTTCACAAGCACATATGGGGATGATTAAAAGTGGTTTGCGCTCCTGTTTTACTATAATAAAAGTAATTGAGCTGTCTTATTAAAGACTCTTGAAGCATTTTCACAAACTGCAAATCAAGCAACCCAATACCTCACTTAGGGAAAGCTGAGAGTACGTTCCTGGGACAACTGTAGGATCTGTCTTCAAAACAATTAGGTCTCACAAATCAGAGGCTGAAACATGCTACCAGGGTTCAATTATAACACTCTTCCTGGATTCCAAACATAGGGAACACTGGACTTCTTATCCCAGTACAGATCACTGACTTCAGTGCAGCGGTTTTTCCCTTCAGCCTATGGCTCAGGGGCTTACTGTGCACATACAGCTCAAACTGCTGTAAATGACTCCTTTTCCTTCAGCCTCCCACTTTTCATGTAATCGCTCAGTAATTTTTCCTTAACATACATATTATGCAAACTCTTCTCTAATTTTCTGATAACTCCCTAGCTTACAGTAACTTTTTACAAGCGATTCCAGTTCACTAACTACTTTTAACTACTTTATCAAAGATAAGGGACATAGAAAAGAGTTTAGATATTCAGATTACCCAAATAATTTCTTACCTGAGTGGGATCTGGGAGGATCAAATCACAGCTTTTAGGTAAATGTTTGTGAAGAAATGTTTTCCCCAAAGAGTGGTTACTGGAGTTCAACCTCCAGGATGCCAGACCAACAGAAGTTACACACCCCAGAAAGGGGCCAACTTCCCATCAATAAGGTATACAGGATCCTCAATTGCCAAGTGCTTGAGGGAACTTGTGTAGATCATATCTGAACTAGACAATACTAATGTTTTCATAATTATAGTTCTTTAATCCATGAAGCTGATAAAGCTCTGCAGGTGCACAGGTTTAGATTTAAGATTCAGATGCCATACCCTTCTTTAAGGAGCATAACATGCAGAGACTTGTGTGTGCTTCTTTAAGCAACACCAAAGATGGTGTTATTACAAGCCCTACCCAAACTTACTAAAAGCAATCTCACCAAAGCCTAAAGCATAAAACTATGTGAAGGCTTAAAATGGAGATCTTACAAAACCAAGAGTATTCAGCTCTTTCATAAGCAAGAACACATAGTTGCTATTAAGCTCCATCATGTCCAAAGCCTGATATTTCAGCAATTCTGAACAATTTAAAATCTTATTATGCCATAAGTGATAGATTTAATTCTTTGACATAGGCACTCTGCATGAGTTGGGGCAGAGTAATGCAACATCTCAGTTCCACATCTGCCCACCAAGGACACCAGACCTACCCTGCCTGAGAAAGGTGTCACAGACTCCGTCCTTATGAAGCTCTGAGACCTAAACACCAAGAACTGCAACAACAGGGAGCCAAGAAGAGAACAGTGAATCATTGCCTTTATAATAAAAAGCAGAAAGAGCAATACATCAACTGCCTAACCATCACTGAACCTGAAGAACTCTGAGACTTTAAAAAAATACCCAACCCTAGTCTAAGAAATGGGTTGAAACCTCATCAGCTTGGGACACTTCTACAACTTCAGTCTAGATTTCCATCACACAAGCTGCAGAGAACAAACCTACACTGGAGGAGAGATGAAATGGAGGTTTCATTAGCTTTTCCCCCATCTCTAGTTTTATTTAATTCCATAAAATCTCTCAGGATTATTGTTATGTTACGCACCTGCCACACAAAAGTGTTTCAAAGATAACTGATACGCCTGCATAGCACTTCACATTCTCAAAGTACTATATGAGTGCCAAGTATTAATAATGAACTGCAGAAAGAAAGCTGATTTCTATTTTCCACCCAAGGAATTAGTATCTGAATTTTAAAAAGCATATGGATCCACTGAAAATAGACTATATGTTTTAGAGGTTAAGGAGGAGATGCTAAATGAAAAAATTACAAAACCAAAATATTTCCAGAATCATTGCATTTTTATCATAGGAAAGAAAGTGCAATTCTAGTGGAAGAATCCTGTTTTCACCACAGTCCTGGCTTTCACACTCTCCTTTCCAGCTGACTTGACTGAAGTGCAGACCATTAATATCTGAAGTGCCTTGTTTTGATTATACTGGCCTTTGCTGGTACCAATCTAGTTAAGGTAGCACCAAGAATTTCCAGCATAAAACACATTTACAGGTTTATAACGTGGCTCTAAAAATTCTACTCCAAAAGACAGTGGGAGGCAGAAAGGCTCAGATGAGTGCATTATATTACACATCTTATGTGATGCATACTTGCTCACAATGGTATGCGAAGGGGAGGGATTAGCTTTAACTCTGAATTACCATGTTTCACAAGCCACCTAAAATGATACTTTTAACTTCCCCATTTATGTAATCACAATAATGTTTTGTAAGTGTTTCAGCTAATTAAGACCTTAATTTGTGGAATTTCACAGTTTGGCTTAAATCACAGAAGGTGTCAATATAATATAGGAATTGGAATGTCATGTCTATTGATCATATTTATACACAAACATTCCCCCCCCTTCCTCCCCTCAAGTCAATTGCAGCTTGTCTTCAAAGGGTCAACATTTAGGTGATGGGATGTTTCAGACTGCTAGCAGCATAGTGCTGCCATTCAAAGAAAGGCTTACATGAAGATCAAGGCTGAATAAATTAACTGTAGCTGTTTGCCTTTTTGTAAAAGATGAACTCACAGGAAACAGCTAGAGTAAAGAGAGCTTTGCAGGTTACTTGAAAAGCTATTCTTAAAGCAACATGTATTTCTGGCCATTGGTATTGTATTTCCTCTAGCCCACATAGGAACACAATACAACTCTCCACTGCAGCACAGCAACATTAAATATAAAAACCTGCCATTAAAGGGCAGAGGGTAATGGCATCAGTGTGGGCAACCCATGCTCAGGTAGTGTTCAACTATTATCTCCAGTTTAAGCAGGCTGAAAATATGCAAATCCAGCCAGCACTGTTTTTAGATAAAATTGTCAGGTTTATGGATATTTATAGTATGTGTCCAGTCTTGCAGAACTCCATCTTCCTTCATCTCATCTGCAATATAAACTGCTTTTAGCCCACATTAATACAATGTGTTACTGGGATACTTCTCACGTTCTGTATAAGCCAGGCAGCAGATCAATACTCAGCTATGCTGAAGAAAAAAAAAATCATTACATTAGGATCCTGTTAAAAACACAAGAGACCAGGAGGATCAACCTGATGTACAGACACCATTCCATGTGGATGCATATGTACATTACTGCTTTTAAATACATCAAAAGTGGCTTTCTTTCCAATACATGGTTTTAAAGAATCGTACAGATAGGACCTTTAGTATATATCCTACACTCAGTCTCACCTCAAAAAAATTTAAGCTCTCTGCTTCTCAGAGCTCCTTCTTTTGATCAAAAGTTTCCACCCTTTGTATCAACTCCCTTACCCACATACTTCCTGTGGTGAAATCACAGCACTGAAATTGGAATAGCAAAGCTATTTCCATGACAGCATCTGCTGATGACACAAGCTCAGGTTTATAACTTTTCCTTGGATCAAGGAGGAGTAAGAAGATTTAACATACAGACTTTAGAACCAATAAGAGTAAACCAAAAATCAAAAGCAAAACAGCCATATGGAAAAATATTTTTTTAAAAGTGTAAGTTCTCCTATTATTTGAGGTCACCTAATCTGAAAGTTTCCTTGGAAAATTCACTAACTGAGCATTTTGGGGTTTTTTTGTTTGGGTTTTTTTTTCATTCCGTATTTTTCAGAGTCAAACAAGCATATATCCCACCTGCAGCAGAGCATCAGTAATATAACATAGCAAGAACAGATGCAGGTCTGTTTGCCTTGGAAGTAAAAGAAAAACAGAACATCCACACAATCCTCTTCCTATTGTCCTCCAAACCTACCACATAAGAAACAGAAACTGATGCCATGCCCCATAGGTCAACGAACTTGAGCTCTACAAGACGATAATTGCAGAGTTGAGATTCCTCTGAGACACCTTGCCTCCAGCTCAGCAAAGTTTAAATCAAGAAAACATCAGCTTCAGTGTCCCAGCTGACCTTCACTAGCGTGGACTTGGAGAGAGAGGAATGGTCTCTCAGAGAGAAGCTCCAAAGCACGCTTCACCTTTGCAACACATCACTCATCCAAAGAAACAGTTTGCAAATGTAATACAGGACTCAATGCCCATCATCTTACAGGTATTCAAGTTCTTCTCAGTTTCACAGAAGTCAATGTAAGCTGACAGCAGTAAGCAACTTGCACAAACAAGTTACTAAATACTTGTAAGATACTGAGACAAGACTGGAGAGAATCAAAGCCATCCTGTTAGCACCTGCAATGAAACTCTTGTGTTTTAAGGGGTTTTGGTGCCATAGTTTTTAATTCTTTCTCACTCCACTCAAGTGACTTGGCTCTTTGTTTCTGTTGGGCTCACAGTACCATAGATCCCTTCACCACGTTTCATCACTTCACAACTCCAGTTGCCACGACAACAGGATGCAGCTTATCCATGCTGTTTTCATATTTCCAGTTTTTGTTGCCATAACAACACAATCATTCTGGCTTTCTACAAAAGCAGCAACTTTAAGCCACGTATTCTCAAGGACGCAGGATTCATCATACATGTATCTCCATGAGAGAAGAGATTTGTACAGGCAATTTGTAAATTAAGCTATTTTTCCTGAAGGGGGATTTTTCACTCACAAAAGTGAAAAGCTGACAGCAATTGCTAGAGGCAGACTGCTGAGACATCTAAAGCCTGGCCTTTAATAATAGCCAGAGTAATACAGCACTAGGCCACTTCCGAGTGGGGACTCCCCACAGTGTCAGATTGTGTCAAACTGCACAATTGTTATGTGATGTGAGTAAGTGTCCATACTTGTTTCACCCAGGCAGATCTGAATTAGACGCTAGATGCAATTCTCTTGAGTTTTAACCCAGTGGCCTCCCCATTATTACCAGCACCACCACCAAGCAGTTTTGTGTTTGAAGGCCCATTTTAATTCTGTAATTCGAGCTGTTGTTGCAGATTTCTTTTCATGCTCTGACCCTTTTCGCTTTCAGGTGACTGCATTTTGAACTTTTATTTACAGGAAGTGCACATTTATAAGACTGGTGAGAAAATGTTATACAAACACAGCATGCATAAACACAAAACAGTGATGGCTATGAGGGGTATCAGCTAACATGGCACCATAACTTCGTTACACCCTCATTTATGTACTTCACTAATGAGACAAGCACAGGTGTCCAACACAGTCCCTCACATGAGATGAATAACAATAATACAGTCCAACCTGCTTTAGCCATGCTTGGTATCCAGAAGATAAAAGTTGGAATCCATCTTTTGGCATGTGTATTCGGGGCTAGGAGAGAATAGACATAAAGAGAGACCTCCTTTTACACTGGGACCTAGCTAACCTAAGTCTAAATTCAGGAGTATTTTAAACAATGCAGATTTTTTAAGCTATGTATGAAGGTTTAGTCCCCATATTAGTTCTTGTTTACTACTCAGCTGCTTTAAGAACACTTCTCTAATAAAGCCACCACCATTTTTACAATTTCCACCATTTTACATTTCAATTCAGTACATAGAGGTAGTTCTTGAAAAATTCCCACACAAATGCATTTGGATAAGCACAGCCTCAGAGGTGGGTGCAGCAGCAGAGACTAATGGTTATTAATGCTTTTGCCACTATGTAAAGCTAAATGGTGTCAAAACAGCAGCAGTCAAGCTATGAGAGTGTTTTTACAGTCATCATCCTCAATGTGGTCACACCAGACATTGGACAATGTGAAAAGATTAAGGAAAATCCCTGAAGAGGTGCAGCCTTATTACAGGGGGTAACAGGAAACTATACTCACACAAAGCCATAAATTATGCCTCAAATTGATAGACAAATATAATCTTCTCCCCATTTATTTTTTTCATGCTTATCAGGTTGATGAAAAGGCAAGACATCCAATTGCTCTGGAAGCACAAACATACATAGCATAACTTACAGCTACAAAAAAAAAAGCAACAAAAATGAAACGCTACCTGCCATGACATTCATTTGCAGTTCAAAGATATTCTCGCAATCAAGTGGATTCAACTGTTCCCCACCCACCACCTCAAAAAAAAAAAAAGTAGATGCTTAGAAATTAAAATTACATCTAAGCAACAGGACTAGACAGGACATCCACCAAGTCCAGTGATCTTTCTTACTCCACAATTCCTTTTTTAATTCACTGTAGCTCCCCTCCAAACCAACTGATGTGTGCCCCTATCACTCCTTCTGGAAGGCTGGAAACATCTTTCTCATTTTCAGAATGGCTCTATTCAAGAGGAGTTTGTCCCCATTTGTTCTTCTATCAGCCCAATATTTAGTTTGTACAAACTGTGTCCACCTTTGTACATGTAACACTAAAAAATACTAGTGGTTAGAGAGGAAAATGTGCCACCACTGAATGGCAAACCTTCACAGCTATAGTGGGGAGGTAGTCCAGTCTTGGAATTTGAAATTAAAACAAGAACTAGACCAGACTAAAATCTTGCCTTCAGAGAGAAGTACACATATAGGATTTTACAATATGCTTTGAGCATTAGTTATTTTTGCTCCTCCTAAATCTTTCAAAGCAGTAGTAAGATTATGCCCTGGTGTCCTAACCAGTAATCTCAGTTAAACATGAATTTTAATAATCACCATTGTGCTGATAAATTAAAGTCAAGTATATCTGGTTACTGCATTCACCTGCTGAGTTTGGACTTGCAATGCTTAACACATTAACAAACTATGTTTTAGGGGACTTCTCACACAGCTAGAAGCATCATGCTCCGAGACCTAATCCTTACTTCAGCACTAACTTCATGGGTGGTTAGTCTCTTTACTACTGTAAAATGAGGACAACACTCATTTAACCCACCTCACAGGTTTGCTGAGAGGAACTGCTGACATTTCTACGTGCTTTGAAAATGGAAGAAACGATATGAAGTGCTATGTATTTAGCAAGAACACTACAGAAACCTACATTTTACTTCTGGCTCAAGTGCTTCAGTTGCTTTTTCAAAGTAGCACAGGTCAGTACACCTATCAATGGAAAAAAAAAAAAAAAGAAAAAAAAAGGCCTTCATAAACAACCAAAAATAACGACCTTTTGAAATCACAGTGTCAGCAGTAAGGAGACCTGAATACCAGTCTCTGATCCGCCCAGGTTCACACAATAAATCTGTGAAAAATTACTTCATTTCTTTGTTTCTGTCACTAACCCACAAATTAAAGGATAACAGTAAAGCTTTCTCTTAGGACCAGCAGGCTGCTTAACATTTGTAAAGCCCATCAGTCCAGAGTAGTTTGAGTAATGATTTAAGACATTTATTTAAACCATTTAATTTGAAGACCCTGGTACTGCAAATATGTAAATGTATTAATAGATCTATTGCCATCAACAGGACTACTCTCATGCAGAAGTGTCTCCAATATCAAAGATAACACTGTATTTCTATTTAGACAACTCTTACCAACACAAGTTCTTTGTGACTTCAAAACAAAGTTGCTTGAGTATAGCAGTAAAAGTAATCATGACCTTCAGCAGATTAGCAGCTACCGTAAACTCAATTTATTTTTCAACACTGACAAGTTAAATATACAAATAGGAGAAACTAAGATCCACCGCCCATCCCTCAGCAGCATACTTGCAAAATCCCCTCAGTGAAGTAGGTCTCCTCTACATTTGATAAACTAGCCTCATCTAAGAAGAAAATAAACTGTATAGAAGAGAAGCAAATTTTACCAGTACGAGGTATGTCACTACCCACATACTACTGCTTATACCACTAAAGTGGGATATTTACACAAGTAAGCCCCCATTCACAAATGCCAGCACCAACAGAAAAGCGTAATTTAATTAAAAAAATCTCACAGATTCACCACTGGCTGAACTTTTACAACCAATCTCCTAAATTTTTAATTTCTGTGATTCTCCTAGGCACATTGTGAATGACCCCTAGGAATGTCATCTTCAGCACAGACAGGCAATTGAACAAGTACATCTGGTTAAAACCTTCCGAATTTCAGTGTCTGAATGACAGCAGACATGCAACTACAAAATTACAGAAGAGGAACTCATACATGCTTGATAACTTAAAAAAAAAAAAAGAAAATTGCCCCTCTTCTCTCAGCCTTTAAAAGATCTGGGGCACAGACAACTGCCTTGTTTGAAAGCTGTACTATTTTATCAACCTTAACACTAAAATCTTCCATGATTATGATCCATTCAAGCCAATTCTATCAGCAATACAATTAATTGCCCAGCAAGACCTACTCATTTTTGTATTTTCATGAGCACACACTGTTTATGCTCACAGTTCCATATCACGCATAAGCGTAGTATTTTCTCTTATCACCTGCTCCAGCATATTCCATGACTAGAAGTCAGACTGCTAGGGTGATTTTCCTCTCTCTTTCAATAGCCACCTCAAAAAGTAACGCTGCAAGCACTCTAACCACTAACTTCTATCATGTTATTTTGTAAATATTTCACATTTTTATCTAGGTGATTAATTTGTAGTACAACCCTGACAACTTCCTTTTGCAAGACGTTCATCATTAAGGACTTGCTTTAAAAATGAGCCTTCCATCACTGCAGATGGCTTATTCCACAGCCATCAGTGACTTAGTTATTCACAGTTCTGAAATGCAATTTTACCCTGTATGAAATGCCTATTTTCTCCTTAGCCTTTCTGGTGGCCAGAGCTTATAATCTATGAATTACCTATATATTAAATTATATTATTATACATATTGCAATTTTCTATAAACCCATGAGGCAGAATAGCTTACTTCGCTCATCTTTTTTTCTGCAACCCCTGACTTTTTTCCTTTAGTAATCTACTCTTCCATTTTTAATCCATTTGATTTCTGCAGTCCCTAGCAAGGCCTAGAAAAACAGAATGATTTCTGAGAACAAGTCAGTAATTTAAAATTCAGTGGTACTCTCTTCCCTTCCCTAAAAAGGCTGATTTTTAGAGGACATTTAATTACAGGCCTGAGTTCCTATTTTCTAAGCCTAAACACAACCCCTGAAGGCTTACAATATTTGAGTCACAGCTGGAGCTGCGGTTACTATACAGTTTAAATATCAGCCTCTTTACTGTGCAATTTGTTTTGAAAATCAAATCAGATGCCGTGTCATAAACAAGTGCTAATTAAGTACTGAGCGGAAATTGAGCTTTTTTGTGCAAGAAGGGTTCTTAAATATCTGCATCTTCACTTCTATAAGAAAGGAGAAATATATCAAGAATGATAATTATAAAAGGAAACCTACTATGGTACTTGCAAGGCAGTACTGCTGCTTCTCCATTTCATCTGCTTCCATGTGAGAAGAAATGGGGGGGGGGGAGGGGGAGTTGAGACCTGTATGAAATATATATGTACTAAGGATCTTATGAATCTGATCATACAACCCATAATGCTTCCTTTTCCCTCAGAGAGGACGTTCACTCTGGGTTTCCATCACATACGATTTAAACAGGCAAGCTAAACCAGTCTCTCTCTGTCACTGTAAAGCAACAGTGAAGCTACTTATATTTTCATTTCTTTTAAGTTATGATCTACACACAGTATTTATTTGACGATAACATAGCATTCATTAGATAGAACACCTTGTTCAATAAATATCAAGTGAAGAACAGGAACAATGCATTTTTATACTCCGAAGGTTGCCTCTGAGTAACAGTATTCACGACTCCATTAACTAACAGGCTCTCGGCTACAAAGGCAGAATTAGATCTGTCAGTCACTGACATGGGAGGGCATGGCCAGTTGCACTGAAGATTGTCCAGTTGAGATGACTTCCACAGCAAAGGAAAATATCCCCTGTGGCCTAGATCTTGTTAATGAGTTTGTACACATTACAGCAATAAATTGAACTCCTACTACAGATGTACAACTTCACAGCCCAAACAGATACCTTACTCCACTGCCCAAAGCAGTGCTCAGAATAAGGCACAGAGATCTGTGGAGTCTAGTTCAACAACACCAAAGACAGGATTTCAAAATCTTTCATTCTGATTAGGAAAGGAAAAACATGATCACTCTGATTCTAAAACCATACGCTGCCAATATTTAAGTGTGCCCTTTGTGAGATTTTAGAGGAGGAATGAACACTGAGTCGGTTGACTATCAGATCTCACAGTTTGATATAAACTCCTTCAAAAGGACATGGCATTCTTGAACAGTGGGCTCTGACTACCTGGAAACTTAATGAATTCCCGGCAAGTGGTGAACGTGGCTACTCTAGTTCTTTAGTGAATCTGTTTGGAGTATGTTGACTGAAATCTGCTCAAAAACCAACTCCCACTGGAGAATGTCTATTTATATTCCTTGACAGATAAAAAGACACAAGTTTTTATATCCTGCAAGAGCAGCAGCTACCAGGAAAACTACTTTTGTAACATGAAACACCTGGATACCTTAAGGGCTCACAAGAATACTAAGCTACAGTATTCAAAACCAAATGGAGACCTGTGACGGCACTCCATTAATCTTAGGACAAAGTAACAGAAAGCTCTGCAAACGTGCTTACTATAGCAGCATAAAGAGATTCTCTTCGTGCCCATAAGAAAGAATATGCTTGATTTCACAAACACTTGCTGAAATTCAAGTCCTATATTCAGCCTCCTTCAAGACTGCAAGATATGGGACGAAAAAAAGAGAAGCTACATTTCCCATGCTACCATCTGAGCTTGTGCCAGGTAAGTATCCAACAAGAACAGTGACATCCACTGTGCAAGCATTATGTATAAAACAGAAGCTGGAAGCTTGTCTAGAGATCAATAAAATTAAGATGATATTTTAAGTATCTTGTCTCTTTTTTGTAAGTCCATAGAAAAAAGTCAGAAATCTCACCTTGGATTCTAATTTTTTCACTGAGTCTCAGAGCATCAGGAATAGAAAATTCTGTACTAGAGAAAAAAAATACAGCCAAGGTAAACAGAATTAAGAAGTCTGGAAAACTATGATCTCCATAATCAGCAAAAGAACCTACAGTGCTAACTTTCACTTTCCTGAACTGCTGAATTTTAGGCAATGGACAAAAAAGCATGCAGAAGAGATGGGTTAGAGGTCTGTACCAACTCTCCTGGAAGGAAATCTGCAATTCACACACTAAGCAGAGAGATTTGTAAGACGAATACCATTTTTTTCTAAAGAAATGGAAATGTTTTCAAGAGCAGACTCCAGCACTCAGCCAGAAGATTTTGTTTAGCTAGTGAGCTTTCATCTTCTGAGAAGATTCCAGCACTCAAGTAAAACGTTTTCCTGTTCAACAAAGTAATCAAAAAACTTCCTTTTTGCAGAATGGCCATTCTATCCCAATTCATTTCCCTCACAAAGAGGGAAAATTGCTACAATCACAATGTGGGACCTATTCACCCATCATAAGTAACTTGGAATCCATAACTAATCGCCCCAAGTACTTACCAATATGTATTAAATTTCCTTTCGTGATCTAAATGCCCTGTACTGAGTTCTGCCCTATAACAGTTCTCAACTCCTTGAGACAGGCACAAGATGTAAATGCTTCTCTGCACTTGACTAGAGGAAACAGAAGCTTGCTGTCTCGGAGGACTATGATGCAAGAATGAAGCACGGGCAATAGAAGCAGGCGAAGATACCTAACAGGCAGCCTCTGGCAGCATCCCTATGGAGAACAAGTATCTGTAAGAAGACTAACCAGAATGAGTCTAAAGTGTTGCAGAATTGACTGGCCAACCTTTAAAAAGCAAAACACAAACAGTAAGTCCTGTCTCCCAAGAAAGGAAGTCTACTGAGACCGTGTACTGATAACTATTGCCAAAATGAAGCAGTCACCATGTGAGGCCTAAGTAAATCTACTCCCAATTTAGAACAATTAGAATTAGTGCTAGACTAACCCAATCTTCTTCTTTAAGAAGATCACTGAAGTCCAGACAAATTAGAAGTAGTTAAGCATTTGATAGATGACATGTAGGAAGTTACTAGTTAAAATGGAGGGGATTAGGATTAATACCAGAGTTGTAAGGAGGATAAGAAACTAAAAAGGGTAGAGGATCACAGGTTATTTTGAAAATGGAACCATCAAGCTGTACAGAGATTGATTCTTGTTGAAATCCATTATTAATCTTGAAATTAACATCAAAATATTCTCACTAATGGCTAAAAAACCCAAGAATTACCAACATGCTAATGAAACTGGCTGAAGACAAAGTTAAGAGACATCATAAATACATAGAACACAGCATCTTGACGACTTGGGTAACAGAACCAACACAAGATGTACATAAACTAAAAAGCAGTATTATTTCCATTACAAACTAGGGACTCGGTGATGAGAAGAGGCCTTGCAATATGTTACTCATTAGATAATGATGGTTCACCAATAAGATGCAGACGTGAAGATGGCAAATACTACAACAGGATATTGTATAAAGAGAAAAATTCCCAGAAGAGAGAAATTAGGATTACTTTTCCTGGAATGCTCTGGATAGCTCTGGTGATTCATGTTCCAGGTAGATTAATCAAATTCTGCAGCTGTTTAAAAAGGTCTGCTAAGATGATCAAGAGTTATAGGAAACATCTTATGACAGAAAGAAAAAAAAAAAATGCTTATTTAGCCTGACCAGATCCAGCTCAGAGGAGAATACAATTGCTCTCACAAACATATGCAGATGAACACAGAGGAGCAAGAAGAGCTGTTTAAGCTCAAGGACAACATTGGCACAAGAACAAATGAGAATGAATGAGAAATGAATGAAGTTAAACTGGAAAATAACAACAAGGATTCTAGCTTTCAAAGTAATCATATTTGGAATAGCTCTACAATGGCATAGCAAAGAAAATTCTACTAACTTAAGAACTGCTTTGAGTAGTTTGCAAAGAGGACTACAGGGTACGCCGTCTGCCAATACTGGACTTGAACCCATGCTCAACAAGACCTGCTCCAGTCCCATGCGGATATGTTTCCCCTCACTGATGGGCTCTGTATTGATTTGCCTCTACATAAAGTCTTATTTTAAGGCCAGTGAGATATTCCTATATATATATATATGTATCTTCTTGTCAGTAAAAAACTTTCAGGACATTTATGCTTGTTTTTACTGTGACAAAGTACAAGAACACCGCACTACACTGGAGTCATCCCAGTCAAAAGGAGAAAAAAAAAGGAAAAAGTTACCAAAAAAAATTAACAGGGAATGTAGATTTTTGTTCTTTTGACCCTATTAGCAACAGCAAACACCTGTCATATTTGAAGAGGGTGTTAACATTGTCTGGATTTCTTCAGAAAACTGCTGAGATGCTTCCAAGACCCATCTTCTAAAACAAGATCGATCCATCGTTTCTTGAGACTACACCCACTTCTCGTTGTTCTAATTTGCAGGAGATGAATGACAGCTGGCTGCATTTCTCAATCCTGTTGAGAGTTTTGGCATACAAGAAGGAAGGGCATTGAGCAGACCCAATGAACAAGCCCCCTGGAGAATCGCCAGCATCTTCCTAACAGAATTCGAGGCCAACTATCCATAAATCAAAAGCAACTCCCACATAAACACTGCTGCATTCTGCATTGCTCTCTCAATAAGTTACAAACAATGTGTGCAGAGAGGGAGAGTGACTATATTGTATGACGGACTTTCATGCTAGACCATTTTTCTCTGAAACAACTAGAGACTATTGGGGCAAGCTATATGGGCAAGCCTGGAAATGTTAAGATTTTCTGTTCTAGTCAGAATGCAGTCTAGCCCTGCTTTGTATCTAAGCAAAGACAACCACCACCTTTCTCCTGAGTATTTAATCCATCTTCCTATATTTGAAAAAAACTCCTCACAATCTGTAGGAATAACTATGTCCTTAGCTGGAAACATCGAGAGGACTCCTATAAACAAACAGAGAATTCACATGCAGGCACAAAGCCAGCTGATGGAGAAACCACACCAGCGTTCTGCACTGACTAGTATCTCCCAAACTCCCTTTCTACAATTTTTTTCAGATCCGTTTCACTCCAGGTGCTTCTGAAGAAGATGGGCCATCCAGCCTACAGTTAGAAGTACACTTACTACTGTTCTGCTGACATACAACTGCACTTGAGAACTTCTTCATTCCTCCATAGTAGGTCCCTGCAACTTTTCCCTTCTTCCCTTCCCCATCCCACCGAGAGATGAAGGAAATTAAATCAGCACTAAGGCTTTTTGACCAGTTTGGACTAGCAGAAGCAGTCCAGCGGATACTGCCAAGAGGTTCCATGGCTTCTGCTCACAGACTGTACACACTTCTGTCCTTCCCTCAAGACGACTGGAAGGACCCCATGCCGAGCTTTCCCATTCTTCCTTATTCTCTCCTTCCTGCTGCTCTCATCAAGATGAATGGCACAGATCCTGTTTCAGCAGTGGGGAGAGGGAAAATTAAATTGGATGTTTCTCAGTTCTTAGTACAGAGGAGGACTAGAAGCAGCCAGAGAGCGCAAAATTATGATCAGTCATTTGCTTCCAAGCAAAATCATTGTGGAAAAGTGAAATAATTTAAAACTGAAAGTCTTCATTGCCGCTTCTCAAACCTTCTGCCATCACAGCTAACAAATTTGGCTGTGCACACACAGCTGCAAGTAGGCTGAGCACCCATTGGTTAATGGAACCATGGAACTTGCAGATAAAAGAGAAAAAATGAATTTTAATGCAGTTTTTAGAAATACTTGTCATTGTTTCAGCATTGCCATTTAGTGAATGGGACCGATTTCTCTCTCAGTAGGGGATGATATTTTAATGATGTAACAATGTACTTCCCAGAAGAAAGACAAGCCTCATGAGGCAGATTAAAAACTAAGAATATTCAGATTCCATTAAAAACAGACAGTTTCAAGCCATTTTTAAAATTAATTTTGTTTAATGATAAAATGTGTTATCTTAACAGGTGGCTAGCCAATTGTAAAATTAACCAAAACATGGTCAGAAGCACAAGGCTAGCTATTAGAAGAACTGGTTTCTTTTTATTCTGTCTTCTATTATCAGTGTAACATATGACCCTACACAAATTCCTCCAATCCATGACCCCAGGCAAATTTCTGAGCTTCTGCTTTCTCTTTCTGCAAAGCAGGAGTAGTATTTGTCCAGCACCAGAGTTCCTCAAGACCTCAGACAGAGAGACATTAGAAATTATTGCTGTTTAATAAGCAGGGGCATGTTTAATACAACTCCCGTGATGTTTATTTTCAACAGTTTCTGTGGGATCAAGAAGTTTTTCTCAGCACTAATCAGCATCCTGTCAAGAAAGCAGCTTCATGTTTGATTGCTTATTAATTATGTTTTGAGCACTTACTATTTAGCTGCAGCCACTGGACTCTGCAAATGCTACAAGTCATTTTCAGTTTCCACAGCTAAACACACACTGCATTCAGCCCTTCTGTGCAAAATTGCTTAAAATATATAAATAATATGCCTTGTTGAGCATCTCCTGAATTGCAGGAAAGAGGTAATGAGGAAGACCGAAGAAAATACTGAGCATTAGAAACACTAGTCGTTTGCCACTGAGAATGGTTAAATATTACACAAATCTCACCAGCACACATGGAGGTTAGAGATGACACAATATAAGCAGACAAGGAAGTGAGAAAACAGCTTATTTCATCTGCATTGTTGAATTTAGCATGAAAATTTTTATACACAAAATCAAGTTGCTCAGCTTGCTGGTCTTACACATGATCCGATCATTCATACCCTAAATACTGTTGCAGCAATCACTGAGAAAATAAATAAGACAAGAAACGCATCTATACAGATGAAAAAAGTCAGTGGAATTCCTTCACTCAATTCTTAAAAGTCGTAATTTCCAGGTATAAATTACTTTCTTTGTAATACAAAATAAGTACTGTTCATTAAAATAAGCATCTTCATTCATGTTTTATGATACAAACTACCAGCACGGTAAAATCCAAAGAAAACAAAACAGTGGATGAACACAGCCACTTGACAAGGGTATCCAGTCAACATTTGTACATCAGCAAATACTTTCTGATCCCCACTGTAAATGTTTTGAGTGTAAAGAGAATTTTAAATGAGACCAGACTATGAAGTTTCCTCTGCCATTTAACTTCTAGTCTTAAGTCATTCTTTCCCCTACCTCAGTAGCTGCTAACACTGAAAATAAACAAAAAAACAATGTAACTTTATCTTTCCATCTCATTTATGGCTTAGAGATCAGAGTTTGGTTGGCCACTGGAAATGCTCCAAAGACCACCATTTCATTTTTTTCTTCATTAGGTACCTCTTAAAGAGGCAATCTCCGAACACTGTACATTCCTACCGTACCTCTAGAGATAATACAAAATACTTTTATTTTCTTCCTCTGAAATCATCATTACTTCTTTCCATATCACAAACCACTACGGAATATTGAGAATGTTGAGGCCACTGCACATGTCTTGTAACTTCCAAGGATTATTTAGGAAACCCTTTGCCTAACCAAACTTTGTGGTTAGAACAATCTGCTTTATCTTACTAATGAGAATGATAATTTAGTACCAAATACACATGAGGAATTATAGCTCTGCTGACTGGCAAATAATTTGCCAAGGCAGATTAGTTTAGCTGCATAAAATAAATATCCACCTGCACATACTAGCACTAATCAGGGCGTGAAATTAAACTTTTTATTCAGTGGGAAATAACTGCTGCAAGGCGGCGATTTAGTCTGGGAAGCAAATATTAAGGTCAGCCTATTCTCTCTGATGTTTATAGTATATATTACAGTGCGGAGAGCATGGTGCAACAAATTCTGCTTTTTAAGTCTATGAAACTAAATACTTCAGTGATGCGATAGCAAATTTGCCATTTACTTTTCTAATTGCATACATTTAATGGAGCAAAGTGGCTGAAATGAAACATTACCAGAGAAGCGAGGGTGAAGTTACTGAAGTACCAAAGGCCTGTACCAAGTGCAGAAAAATCTAGAGCACCAAGTTTGGGGTAGAAGAAAATAAATCAACGTTTTCTTTTACAGTATACTAGTCCCAACAAATCCTCATACTAAGAGGAATTTATGTCAGTTCTACTGGAAAAAATTACTACGCATATGCTTACTATTCAAGCAGGATTTGTGACTCTGCATTTAGGAGGTAACTCTCTGCAATCCCAGCTGTTTTACAAAAATATTTTCATTGCTTTCATGCCACCCTTGCTTTGGATACCCAGGATTCTCTGCAACAACCATGACACAAATATGTTATTAGGAAGACTATAAGGTTCTCAAAGCAGAGTTTTATAATAATAGCTAACAAGTCCCAGATCTTAAAACTGGTCCTAGGCCCAGTCCTACTGACACCATAAATCATACAGGTTCGGTGCAAACAGAATCTCTTTTAAAGTACTAGCTTTTGTCCATCTGTTCCATATGTTTACACACAAATAGGGAAAAAAAAAGATATTCAAAGTCTGTTACTCTTCAGCCTCCAATTACACTGATTATTCCTTGCTATATTACCTGCCAGTTTTGTGGCAGCTCCTACAAACATGAGAATATAAAAATTAAGGAACTTCAGAGTTTTCTCTCATTAAAAGAAGAGGGGGGAAAAAAAAAAAAAGAAAAAACCCACAGATGCATCTTAAAAGACAACCAAAAGGGTTTGGTTCTCCTGTGAAACTGGAAGGCCACCAGAACCTCCTAGAATCATGTCACCCAGAAAGAAAAGGAAAACAGTAATTTTGGGGTGAAATGGAAGAGACATTCATGAAGAATGCTAGTATCAACATCTTCCTATTCACAAGCCAGGAAATTAAATGAAGTACCGTAAATTGATTCATTCGGAAAAACTAAGAAAGTGAAACTTCATTAAATACCAAGCTATTACCTCCCAAACCATCCTAGATAGGATCCCAAACTGGTCAGGTACAGCTCCAAGCACTGCTAATTAAACACAACTGAAGTCGTCACTAGTCCATTCAAGAAAACAGATGTTGCTTCATAGAGCTTTGATATTTTTCTTAAATACCTTTCAAAATGAGGAACAAAAAATATGAACTCTTATAAAAAGGGCTTTATTGTATTTTTATAGCATATTACATACCTTGTAACAATCATTCTGTTAAGTGTGAATGTCAGTTTTATTTTCTGTCCCTTTTTTCCTGGCTATTTACAAGCTTTGTAAGAATCATTCCTTAATTAAGTCTAAACATAGTTGTATATAAATGGATTCCTGGAATTAAAAACGTTCAGACTTAAGAAATGATTGTTACAGAGACTGTAACAGGCCGTAAAAAAGAATGCCACTTTAAACAAAGATTTCTCATTTTAATTAAAAAGATAATCATCAGAACATTCGTACACTTAACAGAACCATTTGAAGCTACTTTGAAAAAATATCTACTATTCTATGCAGGCATATGTAGTTTACTTTATATGACATTTAATCAAAGTCTCAGTTGAGCCTATTGCACTCATACTTTAAATATTGTATCTACAGTTTTAAACACTTTATTCAAATATGAAAGTTACTTATTGAGCACCTCATTTCTAGTACTTTTGTAAATGGTTACGACAACAGAAATCCCATATTCTCAAAGACATAAAAACAGAGCTCTGTAAAGTAAGGGTTTTTGGAAGGGGTTTTTTTTTGGGGGGGGGTGTTTAAGCTAATGGGCACGTTCGCCTCTCCTTTTAGCTTGTGCATCAGTCTCTTACACACTGTACTTTACGAAGAGTGTATTTTTACCTGTAGTACTATAGAAACATGAAAAGAGGCTGAGGTGAGCTGAGACAGGTTCTACTCTGGTAAAATCCTTGCTGTAGCTGCAGGACACTGGACTATATAATTTACAAATCACATTGTAAATCTGTGAGCTGGCTTTCATTCAAAAAAAAAAAAAAACTTTGAAAGATGACATGTAGAATACATGATAGAAAACATGCATTCACCAGCAAAAACAGTCTTCCCTGGTGAGCAGTTGCTTAGTATTGCATAATGCTAATACACAGCAATTTAATATCAGAAATAAATTAGGCCTTCTTAAAATGTAGAGGTAAATTGAGTAGGCAAATGAAGTTAAATAAATTACTTAAACCTTAAAGTATTAGATTATACATATTGTAGCTGACCACGGATAACTAGGAAACTGGTAGCAGAAATAAGCTAAATGTAATATTGTTTCATTGGCAAGTAATCAAGCCAATACCAGCCAGTAAGAAGGCAGCCTTCCTTTACTCCTATCAAAAAGTTGCACAGGTATTGAGTACACAGAAAAAAACAAGAGTCCAGTTTGTCTTTCGAAGTATCAAATATAGATACTTTAAAGCAAGATAATTTCATTCAAAATATTAGCATTGGATGAAGTCTCCACATAACTTTTTTTCTATTAGAGTTAGACTAAAATAAAAAACAAATTATCAGGTCCGTCTTGCCTGATACCTTGTGACTCAAGAGAGCTGCTGAAAGGCAATGCCAAAAAATTAGGTACTGATATTTTTAAGTGGAGAAAGTATTATTTTCTAGAGAAGCACAAAACTACTACCACCTACAGGGCTGCTTTTCAACGTGAAATGAAGCCTACCACAAACGCATATGGAAAACAAAACTAGCAAAAGCTGGAGAGATAATAGGTCTTATGCCTCCAAAAGATACCTGAATATTTACCTACCATGGCACTTGGGAGACTCTTAGGGAAAATCAGTAATTAATAGCAAAGCCCACCTCCACCCACAGTATGAGCCACCTAATAAGGAAGATGTACATGAAGTGTATCCCACACTTGGATGAACAAGATAACACACTGTGAATGATTCAGCATTAGTTGAGAGGATGCACGAGCTGATCTACTACCTCTGTGTAGATAATTGTACCAATGCCATTACTGCAGTACCTAAGCACTTTCTGAGCCCTAAAAGGCAGAAAAGAGATGTTTCCTAGGAGGGCCAAGCTGCTACTTGGCAACTGATACCTCACGTATCACAACAATCTACCTGTGCCACACCTCTACAAACATCAAAAGACCCCACCAAGCCTGACAAAAACTTTACTTCACCAGCATAATTATAGTAAGAGTTATGTTTTAGACAGACGTGCGCTAAAGCACCTGAGATGTGTAAAACAAAAGCTTTTCTCACTCTCAACCTGTAAGCAAAAATACCCTAAAAAGTTAAGAGAGGACAGAGAGAAGCCACATCTTTCACTGCACTTTTTACAAGCATTTTGCATACAAGAGGCATTTTAATAAAACATTGAGGAACTTGGTTTAGCTTTTAGCTCTCAGTGCAGCCTGATCTTGGTAATTCCTCCCTTTATCTGGTGCTCTTAACAGATGCATCTCCTGTAAGAGCAGCTCTCTCTCACGCTCAGCTCTCTCCCTAGTGTCAGGGAGCTTTATTGTTCCAGTGGAACACAGCCAGCTGCAAGATGGACAGGGATTCCCTCCGATCCCAGGCCCAATCTTATGGGAGATCTCAAACACCTGGACTAAGCCCTTGGATGGGAATCTTAGTGCAGGGGGTGAAAAAAAGCAGCATATGAGAAGTCAGCGTAGCATGTTCACGATGCTGTTTGGCAGAAGACAAAAATGTTTCAGCAGAAACTTTTCAGGATATGAAACTCGCTATCGAGAGGCAGGTTGTAATTACCAAGCTCAGCCAAACATAAGTGCAACAGGATCTGGGACACTCCTTTGGCCAATCACACACCAAAGAGGGTAGTTTATTATTACTAATTGCTACCTTGCCTGTTTAGGTATCCATAGCATTTTCCCCACTTCACTGAGCTAAGACTCTATAAATCTGACAAACTGTGAGACTACTAACAAAAGGGTCAAAAAGTCTCAAGAGAAACAAGTTCTACAAGATTAATGAAGAGAAGCCAAACAAATGTTTTGATGCTCAATTAAAAATTAAAATTTGCAACTAGCATTTCCTCAATTTCATTTTGGGCATATGTTCTGAAGGTTTAATAGAATTGCTTCTTCTTGATGAGCTTAGATTTAATTCTGTACCACTGAAAGCACTAATCCAAAACAAACTTTTAGCAAGTACTGCCAGTCATTTAAATGATATCCTTAGGGAAAGAGCAGTTTTGGGCATCCAAAATTTACATTCAATTCAGTTGGCATCAGTTAGTTTTCACTTCTAAATCTTACGTTTCTGGCCAAAACACTTAGAAATATCAACAAATGAAGAAAGAGAGAATGAAACTACAGTTTAAGTGTATCATGCCTCAAATCTAAGTAAACATTTGAAGAGCATCTTGGATGCAAGTCCCCCCCAAGGCTGTTTTCCATGCCAAAGGGCAACTCACAAACCTAAAAAATGTAAGTGCTCTTCGCAATCACTATCAATGATATGCTGCTGCAGCAGCAGGTGAAAGTTTTAAGTGTCAGTATTTACAGCTTTCATGGCAGAATGGAAGAGAAAAACAAAACAAAATTGCAGAGAGATGGTGTGCAGTACAGAAGGACAGTCTAAGGTGTAGAAACAAAGAGAAAAACCCAAGAATTACATGCACAACCCCTCCCGGTGCCTCTGGGCCCCTCTGCCAGCTCCTGCCTCACTCGAGTTTAACTTCTCCCGCTCCCAGGTGGCACCTGCAGCCCCCTGCTCCCCCTCCCCCCCAGCACAATGATACTTTTCCACGGATTTGGGGGCCCCGCTCTCGGCACACAGCCCTCCCCAGCAGGCAGCCCCCTCCCCACACCCCACGGCGCCTCTGGGGCCCCGCTCACCGCCCTCCCCCGCCCGTAGGAGGAGCTGCCCCCCCACACACACAGCCCGGCGCCCCCGGCCCAGCACGCCCGAGTGGCCCGGCCTCCCCCAGGGGTCCCCTTCCCCAGTGCCCCATCTCCCCCCCGCGTCTCTCCCCCACAGCCCCTCCTCATCCCTCGCCCCTCCCCCCGGCTGCCCCTCCACACACACAGGTGCCCACCCCCGCCGCTGCCAACAACCGCCGCGGCCCCTCACCATGAACTTGAGCGCCTTCTCCTGCAGCACGGCCTCGGCCGGGTCCATAGTCCTGCACCGGGGCCGGGGCCGCCCCTCCTCTCAGTGCCAGGCCGCAGCCAGCGCAGACAGGAACCTGCGCTGCCCTGCGTCCCCCCCTCCACCTCGCCCCGCTGCCCACATGGCGCATGCGCCGCCCGCAGGCCCACGGGAAATGGAGTCCCGGGCCGCGCTACCAGCAAGGGCCCGAGCGCTGGACTAGAACTACAAAGCCCAAAAGGTGTTGGGGCCAGGGGCACGCCGAGAGCCGGCTGGCGCATGCGCTCTCCGCTGGAGAGGGGGCCGACGGGAGTTGTAGTAGCATGGGGCTGTGACGGTGTAACTTGCGGGCAAGGGCTGGGGAGGTGGCTCGGGGCTGGGGACGGGGGGAAGCTCTTCTCCATAGGGGCCTTGTGGGCCATTTCTAGCCGCAGACCTTCTCTCGTGAGGTGCAAGGGTGGATCCCAGTCATAGCCCTGCATTCTCATCCATTAGTCTCTCGCATGTGACTAATGGCGGGGTGCAGGGGTGGCTGGCAGCAGGTTCCCCTCACGGGACGCCTCACCCGCGGCCCACGACGTCTGCAAGAGCTTGGCTGCTCCCTTGTTTTGCGCCAGTTGCACGATTTTCAAGTCAATTGTTACTGGTACACCACCTAAAATTAATCCCATGCACTGCCGTACCCCTGCATGTGTAGAACGAGTACCAAAAATATCTGGTGACTTTCGTACGGAGCGAAAGCCAGTCCGAAGGGCCCATTCCTGCTCCTTGGCAGGGGATATGAAATGGGGAAACTTGCTTCACTGGAATGGGTCAAGTAGACTTGCATCAGTCTTGTGGGATGTTTGTTCAAATCAGTCCCGTAAAGACAACTCCTCACGTAAACGGCCTTCCGTGGTGCCTCAGTGCCCTTATGCTTAGCTTTCTTTTTTTTCCAAATAATGATGCTAAATCAATTTGCCCTGAAAATTGGGCCAAGTTCTCCTTGCTGTACCAAGCAGCAAGCAAAAAAAGAATTGATCAGCAGCCCTTTAACAGCAGCTGCACATAAACTGGAGGGTATTTACCATATCCCCCTCTTTAATCTTCTCTGTTGCACACCAGACAAGTCCAGCTCACTCTTTGGCAGCCATCGCTTCTAATCCTTCTTAGTTTTGTTAATTTTGTATAATCTCTTTCCAATTTTCCCACATTTTTTACAGTGTGCCCAAAAGCTGAAGCCACCTTGCATGGAGCAGCAGAGAGGAATTACCTCCTGTGTCTTTAGTACTAATTGTAAGAGCCCGATAAGTTTTTCCTTTCTCTATAGCAAACACACACAGATTCCTATGCAGTTTGTCATCCAGTAAAACATTCAGATTCTTTTCCTTGCTGCATTTGTATATTTGACTCTGCATCTTAAGTGAGTTACCTTGAATTTCTTCCTGTTTAGATGCAAAGGAGCCAGCCACAAACATCAGCATTTGCTTGCTGACATGCAGCTTAAACCCATTCTTTTTGTTCCTGTGTTTGACCTGTAAATTGAAGCTTCAAGTCACAGGTATGAAACCAGCATCTCCTGTGTACCAGCCCCTTCCCTCATTTTCTCTAAACACCCCATCACCTCTGGATTTTTAAACAAGATAATCAGAGAGAAAATGATGCAGGCAATATGCCCATTACTGGATCCCTTGCAGGGACGTATGACCTGGGTGGTGCCTCATGACCCAGTGCCAGGGGTGTCTCCTCCAGCCAATGACCCAGCAGAGGTGATGGGGAACGTCAGCCCATGCGGGGTGTGATGCTGGGTTGAGCTACACTCCCAAAGCAGTGGCGTGAGAGAAGGAGGCGGGGATAACCTTATGTCCTCCCTCTACAATCCCAAGGCATAGAAATCTTCCAAAGAAAGCTTTCAGGTCACCAGGACATGGGCTGCTATTCTTGGACTGGCCCAGTCACGCTCTTGGTCATCATACTTTAAGCCTAGACTCTTAGCAGTGAAACGCCTGAAATGCTTGGCTCTAATGGGGCTGCGCATTTTCCAGACTGCTGACAGCACTGAAAACACTTACCACAATTATATAAATAACAGTAATTATAATGAGGGAGTCCTGTAATTACAAAGGGACAGCTCCTGTAACAGTACTGCAGGCAACCAGGGGCCCCTGGCACTTGGGGCATGGCTCTCCAGCGTCTCCTCCTTCTGGGCATCCTGTAGTTCGCTGGGATGTAAATGGATCCTCTTCGTAGCAGTGTGACGGGCTCAAGGCTTTGATTGCACGGTTTGTTTGTCAATAATATCTGATGCTGGCCTAATTGTAGGAAAATTGAAAAGTGTAATGCTTCAGCACTAGACACCACTGTCCCAAAGCCCTCTAGGCTGATTGATCTGTCTGGACTGTAACTTATAGGGGATTAATGTCTCTGGGCCAAAACTAATGAGTGTTTAGGTGCTGGACTTAACCTTGGTGGAAGAAGAGAGTGGCTCAGTTATTCTGCTATACTGCCTGTGGGACCCCATAATGCAGGACAAGCGTGGAGGGACAAGGCAAAAGTCTCCACCACAGCACAGAGAGACCGAGGGAGGACCCAGAGAGGCAGCAGTTGGCTCAGTGGCACTGAGCATGGACATAACACCTCGCCATGTGAACCTCGCCTGGATTCCTACGTCTGCAGCTCAGTCTTGTGGCCTCTTCCCACCACGGAATGCTCGCTGCTGCTAGACGGATGGCTCTGCGCCCACCAGCTTGCTGTGTCCACTGCAGCCCAGAGCAGGAGAACGGTCAGCACACCGAGCTGTGACACACACCAGATCCCTGCTGCAGCTCTGTGCCATCAGGGTGTCACATCACACAGTGCAGGGAGAGGCGTTGGAGAGGTCTGTGGTGTATAAGGCAGAGGGAAGGCATGCTTTGAGTTCAGCAGATTTACAACCAATTAAATAATGGTTTGGCTTGCAAGAACCAAGAGCCAGACATGTGTGGTTAGTGCTGTCTCTGCCACAGCAGAGCTACCCTGACCAGATCCTCTTGCTTTCCCCTTGAAACAGCAATCATATACCCCCCCCTTCCTGCCCTCCACACCCTCACTGCAGAGCGTGTAGCATGAAGCAAGCCATATAGCACAGAGGGACCTCACCATCCTTCCAGATGAAGGATGCTACCTAACGGTAAAGATATTACTGTGATTATTTTTGCAATAGCATATTGCTCTGTGCATTCTGGACTCTGCGGACCACATCCACGCCTGGTGTAACGCCATGTTAATTTGCTGTGGCAATCATTAATTGGGTAAGGAACAGCTGGTGCTTTGCTTTAAGTGAAGCTGATTGGGTCAGTAAGTAACTGTTTGGTTAAGCGATCTACAGCAGGTACAGCCCTACCTCTTTCTGTGCTCCAGAGGGGTTTCACTTCTTGTCCCAGTGACCCTTGGAGGAAGCAGCAAGATTTGGCCATGAAACATTAGGGAGCGTTAATCAGTGCAGTTCCTTTGGGCATAATTGTCTGAATTTTAATATTTTGAATAATAAAGGATGATTTTAAATTAAATTTGTGGGCTTGCCATCTGTGTGTGCTTGGCCTTGTTTTCCTCTGCTTTGGCAGTCCCTTGACTTCATTCTTTCCAAGTTGCAGCAAAAAGGAAGGGAAGAGAAAAGAGGGGAGAGCACCGGTGGAGGAACCTTTTGTTATTCCCTTTGTCCTGCAAGATCTTGGCAGCAGCAGCCGCTTTTATTGTGGGTATGTTACACAGTGCTGAGCACACAGACAGTGTTTGATAACATAAAAGCTTGTGAGAGGGAGACAAGAGACCCCTGCACCCAGAAATGTCCTGGTGGTTCAGCTCAGCCTCTTCATCCCAGCTCGTCCATGATGGCGGTGTGCTTCGCGCAGGGCACTGGCATCTTCAGCTAAAGGGGCTCGGCGTGCAGTGGGCTGGGGGATCTGGGGGCAGGAGGCTCCCTGCAGCCTGTGGACAAAGGGGCTTTTTTAGGACAAAGGGACATTGCCACTCAGTCATGCGAGAGCAAAAGAGTCCAAGATCACATAGTATGAATTATGTTCACTGTATGGCTGGAGCAGGGCAGTACCCATAAGGAGATGTGCAAGGCTGCATACGTGGAGGGGATGACCACAGAGAGAGGCTTGTCTGCAGAGAAACCAGAACAGTCAAGCTATGGATTGACATTACAGGTTGAACTGAATTAATCCCTTGTGTTACTGAAAAGAGGAGCTGCATCCCCTCTCCTGTCTCTGCCAGCCACATGCTTCCTCTGCTCACCTTGTGCCAGCTCTGACACTTGTTTCCTAGCAAAATGAAGTGTTTTAATTCACTATAGCCGTGGAAAAATGATAATCAGGAAATACAAACTAAACACTTCTTTGTTGATGAGTCAAACTGGCTTTTCTAGCGATCAGACAAATCGCAGAGATACTCTGAGGGTGGGTGGGAATTGCACTCCAGGGCAGGGGAAGGTAGGATGTGACTGGTCCCTCTCAGTGATGGAGAGCTGCTAATTCAGCAGATACCAGGTGAAAAACCTCTTTTCTTCACACCGTCAGGGTCTCTTGCCCCCCCTCCGGGGATGAGAGCCCTCCCTGCTCGCACAGCATCATCGCTGCCACTGGAGGCTCTGGATGGCCAAGGCAGAGTCGGGGGGATGCCTCGGAAAGGCCAAATCCTGGGAGTCTTGGGATCCTCACAGGGATCCTGACCTGTTAATCCTGAGCTCATTTCCCATCTTACCACTAGG
Organism: Grus americana; assembly: GCF_028858705.1. Lineage (NCBI taxonomy): Eukaryota > Metazoa > Chordata > Aves > Gruiformes > Gruidae > Grus > Grus americana. The sequence goes on along the minus strand of NC_072858.1, from coordinate 15,362,965 downwards.
GCTGCATGGATTCGCTTGGCCACCAGGAAGCAGGAGATGCTGAAGCCCTACTCCAGCCCTCTCCATAGACTCTGTAAGTACTTTGTTTAAAATATGGATTAAAAGAAATCAGGGTGACAATGATGTTCTTGAACAGGGGCTACAGCCGTTGTCAGCAGCCTTCCCAGTTTCCCCCACAACCTTGCTGGAGGCCCCATGCAAAGCTGTGTGCACACAGAAACATGCACCCCGACTTGCAGCCAGTACTGTTGCAGCCAGCCAGGTGCCCCCAGCACAGATCTGGAAGTGCTTCTTTACCCCCAAAAGCAGCTCCTTTGCTCCATGAGGCCTGGCCACCTCCCCACATTGCTGGGATGTGTCCTCTGGTGCTTGCAGCACCTTCTGTCAGCCCGTCCTTGAGACCGCAGCGATGACGAATTCATTGGTCCTCCAGCAAACACGAGAGCCCCAGAGGAGCATCGCCAGGGGCTCAGCGTTGCTGCCTGGAGGGTGGCGATGGGAAGAAAAATTTCTTCTTCTGAGGATGAAAAGCAAACCCAAACCACGAAACCTGACCCGACAGAACAAAAACAACCCCAACAAGTACCTCATAGTCAGAAAAGCCTTTTAAGGCCTCATGAATATTTAGCTTGTCCTCATGTAAAATATATGACTTTGTGTAAGGATCAGGCAAAGGAGGTGCATGATTTTTTTCTGATTTATGGGCCCAGCAACGGATTATTCATAGCAGAGCAGCTGTGTGGAAAGATTCATCCACTGCAAAATGTGATTGTACATCAGGCAGTGTGAGGGAACAGAGCTATGACTAATGGCTACTTTACATATAAATGAGAAGGTTTGCGCTAGGAACTGTAAAAAAAATACAATCGTTCAGCTGACGGGCCCGGCCTCTTTATCGCATGCGCTGCACAGGGGCTGGGGAAAGACGGGAACAAGCCTGCCTGAAGGCGCTGCCTTTGCTCACATCCTCCAACATGCAATAAATAAGGCAACGGCAGTCAAGGCTTCCAAGGGCCAAATTCATTGCTGGCGTCAATCCGCAGGCTGCAATTGGGGAAGGCAGATGTGGCTGCTCCTGGTTTGGATGCCCCTGGAAGTTCCTCCTGGCCAGGCTGGGGTGGACCCCACTTTGAGCATCACCCTCAAAGGCAGAGGGGCAGCACGAGCCAGGGTGCTCGGCACAGCCCCAGGGTCAGCCCTTCGCTTCCCCTCTCCGCTGCGATCGCAGCCTCCCCCCACGCTCGCTCTCCTAGCCGAGACGGGTTGTCTAGACGTTGCAGATGTGGACAGATGTTGGGGCTGTAATTTATAACAATGGCCTCCAGAAGGCAATTCCAATTTGTTTCGCTAAAGCTTTAAGTTACAGGCAGAAAGATCTCCTGTAAATACTCTTGACTTACATAGTAAGTACCTAAAGTTTGCCTGGCAAAAGCCCTCTTGCTGCAGCAATTACAGCTTTCCCCATGTCTCTGAGGGACATTACCATTGATAGGTCCAAAAGCAATTGCCCTCTGCCATGGACCCAAAGAGTCCAAGAGCGACCTGAGTTCTAGGAGCTGACACATATGCGGTTCAGAGGTTGCCTCTCCAACATCATTCACCCACTCAGGGGAGGAGGTCAGGATCCTGCCTGCAGAGCCAATCCCCGTACCCCATGTGCTGTTTTTCTCATGGGGCATGTCCTTGCCTCTCAGTGCCCAAAAAACAACTCAGAAAAGGAAATTTCCCCAGCCCTTTAAAAGGTTCCCAGGGGGAAATCTCTCCTGAAAGCAAAATGACTCTAACAGGAGAGTCATTTTAAACCCAAAAGGAAATGGAGCACACAGCCTTGCTTCTGCCCAGGCTCCTACCAGCCTGGTTCGGAGCAGCCTGGAGTAGGCAATACAAGGCCTTCTTCCTTCATCAGATACCACCCAATATCCCAAATGAGCTTGTCTTGCTGCCCTAACCCTCCTGTGAAAGACAACCATGGCTCCAGCTTTGCAAACCTGGGGCAGATACCATCACAAGTCTAGGACATATTAACAGCAGTGAGCCTGCAGCCATGGGAAGAGAAGAGGGCACCAGGAAAGGGTGCAGTCATGACCAACTAGTGTGTGCACTTCTGCCATTCAAAGCCTGCCAGCCAGGGGTGCTTCTGACAAGGGAAAGTATTTCTTCAGCACCATTTCATAGGACCTACAGTTCTTCTGCTTGTCCTCAACCTGGAGCTTGGGTTTTCTTGCAGAGTCCGAGGGGAAAGAACAGGAGCCGTTAGCAATTATTTGTGCCTGCAATTGTGTCTATGCAGGCTGTTCCTAAATTGAGCAGCACAGACTTTTTCACTGCTTCTGAAGGACACAGGGCACTAAGGTGCTCTGCAGTCACTACATTGGTACATAGGTGTGTGTGTACCTAGGGAGGTGTGTGCTGAACCAGAAGCCACTCCAGCAGTCCACGATAAATTACAAAGTCTGGTACTAACATGCAGCAGCCAGAGATCCTACCCTGTAGCAGATTCGATCACTCTATGCAGTACAAAGCAGATCACTGCCCAAAGAACTAGCAAACTCATTCATTTCAGTCTACACAGATTTTCCACCTGTGCAAGGCTCTCTGTCCCATTGACCTCTGTGGCTTGGCCATGGTAGTAGTGAGAACCTGTAGAAAAGCTCTGTGTGAATAAGACCACAAGAAAACAGAAACATGAGGTTACATCTCATGCTAATCAGATGTGAAGGTCACATCTGGAGACCAGGGTATAGCCTATTGCTGAAATCCCACCTTCAGGAGTCCTAGCACAGGGCATCAACCAAGAAATTAAAAAATACACATGAAAACCAAAGAGCATATAGTGTGTTATACACAAAGTAGGATAAGGTTGGGAAGAGTTGTGTCTTGGAAACTCCCAGTTGTCTCAGAGGTGAAAGCTGGAGCACAGCCAGGTGCTATGGCAATTTCACCCATCAAGTGAGGTTGTGGAGAAACAAGACTTTGCAAAGCCTAAGAGCCACAAAGTGCTTCGATTAAAGCATGTTCCTGTAAGGTTTGGTTGGGATTAGAAACATGCTCCCTTTGGATTTGCAGCTGAAAGTCTGCAGCCATGTGCCACCCTGGGAGAGTCTGAAAGAGAAACCCACTGGTCTCCCAGCGGGGTGGGAGTGGAGATCAAACCACTGTAACTGCACTTCGTAAAATTTCTGTCACTTTTGTTCCAGAGTTTGCAATTAAAGCAATGGGAAAAGGCAGTTTTCAGCCAAATTAAAAAGGCTTCCTTTCCCCAGCCCCCAAAAGTTTAATCTCAGATTTAATGAAACATTTAATTTGAAGTAATATATCTTAATTTTGGGGGAAGCAATTCTTTGAATTAAAGTAAATAAAGTAATAAATTATTTATTGTTCTTTAATTTGGAATTTGTTTTCAGCAGAGCTATCAGCTGAATTCAAGGTGAAACAAATGTCTGAGCCCCCATTTACCATCATCAACAAAGATTTGATACATCTTTCAACTCAGTGTGGGACAGGAGAAGGTCTTGCAGGAGAGGCTTTTCTAGGAGGGGATCAGGCTTTTGGCACTCAGGTCATTTTGCAGCCAAAGGCACATTTCCATGTTGCTTTGCATGCCTGCAAGTATCGGTGCTGCAGCTCATTCTGCAGGGAGCATCCAGCCCAGCCCAAGGTGGGTGGACGGTTTCATCTATGGGAATCTTAGAGACATTTCTGTGCCCTGAAGGACAGAGTGGGGATTGGGATCCAAATGTGGATTCACTCCCCTTTTGCTTTAAAATAGGAAAGGGGAGCCAACCTCTCAAATTTCAGTTACTCTCCCAAAATGTATCCCAGTTGCAAATGACATACCTGCACCCCACCCAGCCGCTGTTGAGCCCCAGCCTGGAGCTGTGCTGTCGCTGCCCAGGGAGAAAACCCAGATTTTCATGGCAGGGGACTGAGTGAGCACAGGAGGAACAGGACTCATGTCTCACTTGCACACAGCTTTGTGACCCAGACCAGCTTCTGGAGTAAAACACAGACCCAAATACTGCTTTTTCCTAGGAACTAGAGAGCTGCATCCCTCCTGACCCAGCATTTCCCGAGCCCACGTGGGATCCTACAAACTAATGGAGAAGGAAGCCAAGGTCAGGGTGCACAGATGACCCTGACAAATCAAACCAGCCAGAGCCTGCAGCTTCCCCAATAGACAAGGGGATGAGATGGGCTTGGGACCAGCCAGCCCCACGGCCATGGAGCCTGCGGACAGCACTTCTGCTTCCACGGGCTGGACCGGAGTGCTCCCTCCCCTGCCTGCTCAAGCACTTCCAATTAAACCCGGTAGAATTCAATCTCTTACTCTTAATAAACTTCCCTGTTTCCTTGCCAACTCCCCTCCGGACACCAAGACGCTATTACTCCAAACACAACAGGAAAGGGCTATTTTTTTCTGCAAGTTTCTGACTGAAGAGGCAAGCATGATCCCCCCTAGCAGGATCTGAACCATTAGGATCTGTGAAAATTAACTGCAAATAAACATTTGGGGGGAGGGGGGAAGGGGCTGCTGAGCCACAGCAGAAGGGATGCGCACACATGCACGGGCTTCCCGAGACAGGCAAACCCCTGCGGTCGCTGACCAGCGCGCGCCTGCACATGGGACCAACGTGGAAACTGAACTTGTGTTCTGCTGTGAGCACGTGGATCTCCAGGGATGCTGGTGCTTATCTCCACATCACCGCAGGTCCCTTCTCATGCATCACAGGCATGTAATTCTGGGGGTGGGGAAGATCTAACAGCCCCTTCCCCATCGCTGGCACCAGTCAGTACAGCGCACACACACAAGGGAGCTGCACGCCCCCCTCCTGCAGCCTGGAGTCCTCATCCCCATGCGCTGCACCTCCATTGCACAGACCCAGAAGATTAATGCAGCCATCTCCCCTTTCCCAAAGCCCTGGTCGCAGCTTTGCAAGGCAGGAGCCTCCTTCTCTGCTCTCCTATCCCTGACAGATGCCTCAGAGCCCGGGGCCGCAGTTAAGGTGACAAGATTCAGCAATTCTTTATGAACATTTCATTCCCGCTCGCTACACGACGTAAATTAGATGGTGTGTTACATTCGGGCAAGAAGCACGATATGTCACTGTGGCGCCGGCCCATTGGATGGAGAGGCTAATCCTGCCGTGAATTTCATTACTGCTTTTATGCCGTCGGAATTAGCTCAGTGACAGCAAGCCTGATTGTCTTTCACTAGGGGTTTGCCAGGGTGTGGGAAGGCTTCCTCCCTGATGGGAGCACTACGGAGTGACCCTGCTCTGTGGACACATATTGCGCCTCTGCCGAGGCAGGGAGGGAGCGGTGTCCAGCTCATGGGGACCTCCGATATTCTTCCTCCCCAGCACTGGGATAAATAAGATGTAAGGAGCACCTTGCACAGGTGGCTGGCCAGGATGGTGGTAGCCCTCCCAGCTCATGACAGGAGGGTGCTGTCTCCCTCCCTCTTGCCTTTACATACACGGGGTGGTTATACAGTGGAGCCCTCCTTTCTCCTAGCACACACCACACCAGGACCAGCACTCAAAAACCTAGAGCCTGAGGGCCAGGGATGCAGGTTACAATCTGTGCTGCAGCTGGGCCAAATTCAGTCCTCATATCAGTCTCTGCACTTGGGGGTTTCATGCCCTTGGCCAGTGTAAGGTGAGATGAAGGAGATGCAAAGCCATGTTTCCATCACTGTCCACAGGCTCCTTATGCACTGATGCTTGGGCTCAGTTTGGCTGAGCTGCCTCTTGAAGCATCCTCATGGAGGATACCAGGAGTTCGGGTGACTCAGAGCATGTGTTAACTTTAGTGAGCGAAGCTGCATGAGTTGAATCCATCCTGTGTCTGTCCCAACATCTCTCCTGTTACAGAGCTACTGCTAATCAAGGAATAAATCCAGGAACACACAAAAAACTTCCCAGACAGCAGCACTTACCTAAGGTGAGATTGCTGAGAGGTCAGCCACCAATAGGGTGGCTCTAAGCAAGAAGTGGCTGAGAGAAATCTGGGAGCACCTGGAGAGTCCAAGCAAAACACAACTGCAGGGCTGGCCACACGCATATGCTGTGTCCACTTAGCAGGTTGCTCTGTCCCTGGTAAAACAAGGGGTCTCAGAAACACGCCATAAGCTGTTCCCTGGTGCCACCTCCAGATCCAGCCATCAGGAGTCCCCTAAACCTGGCTACCACGTTTCATAGACCCCATGACTTCACTTCTCCAAACCTAGCTTCTGGAAAACCTTTCTCCCTCAGGATGTGTGCTATGGCCATGACAGCCCCAGTTCACTCCCCTTCATTTTTATTTCCTCTCCCATCCCCTCTGCCCACTCCCACAGAGCTCCCTTTGCTCCCTCTTTCCCAAGCTTAGGTGTCCCCATCCACTTAACCAGCAAACACACAAACCCATGCCTGCCCATGTCTTACTGAAGCACTTGACTTTTCTCCTGGTGCCTCCCAGCACTGCTGCCATTTACAGGGTTTAAAATGTCAGTGCAATGCGCTCCAGGGGCCAGAGGACTGAGCTGCAAAACACTTGAAGGTTGCAGATGACGTTGGTGACGGCTGCCAGGCTGATCCAATCAATTGTGCACCCTAGCACAGGTTCAGAAACAAAATTGCAGCAGCAGGGATAGAGAGACAAATTGATCATCACTGATCAATCATCCTATCATCCCAGTGCATCCCCAAAGCCCAGGCTGTGTGGTTCTGCATGACTCCAGCCTCCAACCCTCCAGTGCTGGGTGCAGCTCCTGGAAAACACACAGGAGGCTTTAAAGGCAATGCACCAGCAGGAAAACACTCTCATGACATTCCTGGGAGGAAGGTTTAGGTGGACCACAGCTCCTGAAGTACCCTGTACCACCAGAGCTCTCTGCCCTCCTTCTGGCTGTCCCAGCCTCTTGTTCCAGGGCAGCTTTGGGTGATCCAATACTCAAAGCACTGGTGCAGGATCTTCACTTCAGAACATCCCCCAGGGGACTGAAGGAGCCCTCCTGCACTAGGTGCCACACAATCATGGCATGGGGAAAAAGTCCTCCTTCCCCCAGGCAGGAAAGCCCGTATCTCTAGCTGGCAAAGGACCATGATGCACCTACTGGGAGTCAAATCCACCAGGCTGGGGTGTTACCAAAGGGCAAATTAGATATGAAATCCGTCCCTAAGGGTGCATCTGAGAGCAGTAATGGTCCAACTATACAGCACGGTCTCTTGCTCTGCTCTGGGCTCTTGGACCCCTCCTCCGGCTCCCAGGACAATGAGGATGCACAGCCTTAATGCACATCTATTAGTCAAAGTGCTCTCCCCTTAGGTAAGCACTTTGGGAAGCTTGCCTAGTCCCTCACAGTAATACTTCATTAGCCCTTCACTCTAAATCTAATTAGGGGGAGGAGGAAGAGGAGTGGGAAGGGATGGGGAAGAAGGGGAGGAACTTAACAAACCAATTTGGGATGATGAACTACATAAGAGGTTTTCCAAAGACAGGAAAAATAATAAAAGCAGTCAAATCTCAGATGTTTGCAGGACAAGTGCCTGAAAGGTGTACACCTAGGAACAAGGTGTAGGAGAAAAGGGCCCCTGAGCTCTCCCTCAGGTAGGATGCAGCCTTTCCTCTGGCTTTTGGGGCAGGGAGGCAGGCAGCACCCAGAGCTTGGATGGGGATGGGAGACTATTGCCAGCAGTTCTGGGGCTGGCATTGTTAGTTTCAACTGGGATGAAAAGAAAGCAAAGTAAATTAAAATGATGATAGAAACTGATATTGTATCCATAGCCTTCTTGCCAGAGATTTCTTCTCCTCCACCACCGAGTTAGATACAAACATGCCCACAACGGGCAGGGCCTGGGCAGCAGAGCTTGGTTCCCAGAAGAAACCAGAATGGCTTTGTGGCATGTCATGAGAGGTGACACTTGAACCCCAGAGGGCAGAGACAGCCCTTTTTCTGGGGATCACTGGGGTCCAGGCATCACTGTCAGAGCGATGCCAATCGCTGCTTTTTCCAGCTCAGGAGTCCTCCCTGAACCCAGAGGTACCCAAACCTGGAAGGGACTCACTCATAGTAGGGGACAGGCTCCTAGGTGGGTCCAGCAGGAATGAGTCAGTGGAAGAAGCAGCTGTTTGGGCACCCACAGCACATGACCCTCCCCCAGCCCAGATCTGTCACCCCTCTCCCAAAATGCCCCAGCAACAGCAGTGAGGGCAGGAGGGCTGGGTCACAGCCAGCAGCCAGCCCAAGACCTGGGCCAGCCTCACCAGCACTCTGAACATCGCTTCCCTCCCCTCCAAACCTCTCCTCTTGTGCCGTGCCGGTCCCCGGGCTTCAGGCAGAGCCTGTTTCGCAGAGGCAGGTCTCCCAGCAGCCAGAGCAGTCTCAGCTGGATTTGCCCCCAGACGCAAGGAAGCCTCAGACAGATCATTCATCGTGCAGTCCGACGCAGCCAAGACAAGGCCAGGAGCTGTGCAGAGCAAAAATAAAAAAGTCACCGGGACTCCCCATATCATATATATATATCAGCCAGCAACGGCTCCATCGGGAGCAAAGGTATTCAAGCATTGGAAAGAGAGTGCTTAGCAGTAAAATAGGTCCTGGAAGCCCTCGGGCACTATTTACTGGGGAATGAATCTACCTTGGTGACTGATTGCAGCCTTTTAACCTGGATAAATCAGATGACAGATAAGAGCATCTCCCAGGTAGCCCTGCTGGCAGGTGCCTCCATTACAGCCCCATCCATTTCAGCCAGCTCTGCCACCCACTGGGGACATGTCCCCTGCTGCGTGGGGTGAGCCCTGTGGGGGGAATCAGGGGGCAGAGGTGCCTGCCAGTTTTTGGAGCACCTCTGCTCTTCTCTTCATGACAGGGAAGGCGAGAGAGCCATTGCCAGCTCAAGAAGAGGCAGAGGCAGCTGCGATGCTGAGGACTCAGCCCTGCCTGGCTCTGAAACCCCAAAGCATCCCACATCCCAGTATCAGAGCACTGCTGGGTGTGGGGAAAGGACAAGCGATGGTGCCCAGCACAGGTTTCTGAAGTACACCAGCCCAGCACACTTTTCTCACTTGCAGAGAACATTTTCCAAGCTGCTTGCATAGGGCCCATTGCAATCTCTAGATCAGCCCATCTCACACCTGAGAGACAGCAGAGATAGAGCCACCCAGATTGCGGGGATAGCCACCAGCTGAGGAAGAAGCTTGATTTGTATAAGGACACTTACAAGCCGTGAGTACTCAGAGGCAGGAGTGAGCAGGCAGCCTGATCCAGTTCTTCATTTTGAGCAATGCCCTGCCTGCCACCCCACAGTACATCCTAACCAGGAGGGTTCAGCATTAGCGTTTGTGGCAAGTGTCTTTGTAATACGCAACTTCCCTGTTCATCCCATCCAGGAAAAGGGCTGTGGGGAGAGAGTTTCCCATCTCCCTGTGTGGATCTCCAGTAAAGCAATCGGGAGCAGTGGCAATGCTGCACAGCAGCTCCGTGAACATGGCAACCCCTGGCTATATGCTTTCAGGCTGAGGGTGCTCAGGGCTGGCTTTATGTGCATCCATCCTGCCAGGTCAGCCATGGCCCAGGACACAGCAGTAAAACATTGGCAAATGTTAGCAGCAGCAGAGCCTGCCCTGTACAGTCTGTCACCCCTCATGTACAGCAAGAGACCTGTAGCACAAAATTAGGGTGTCACCACTCCTTTCTGTTTTCCTGACTGTTTTTCTCCTTTGAGCACTCAAAGCTTGCAAGCAAGACAACTCACTTCATTTCCACCATTTCAGCCACAACATCTGCACACACTCTGTGCAAAGTCTAAGCAAAATCCTGCCCCATTTCTGGTCCTAATTCCTTTTATTGCTGCTTCAGACACCCTTTGGAGGACCCCAGTAACTCAACACTCACCCCACAGCTCTCCTGACACAGCAAAGAGCACTGGTCAGGAACACAGTCAGCAGCAGCCACCTGAGCAATTAGTGCTTGATGCATCCCTTTACCTCCAAAAAGGGGAGCCAGTCCCTTCCACACCACAGCTTGACCATGAGCACCTTCTAGAGCAGAGCAGTTAGGGGGTCTGCTTCCTTCCCTCTCTCACTTTATAGATTTTTAGGGAGAATACAAGAGACACAAACAGGTGTTCTTGCATCTTATAACCCAATCCTGTGCTCTGCCGCTCTCCCCAGCACAGCTCCCACCCAGGGCCAGCTGCTGATGTTCAAGAGAATTAATTACCCACCCCGAGATAATAACCCTAACCAAAGCACTGGGTGGAGAGGAGTTAAAGGAACAGTGCTTGGTTCTGGTATGGAGCCTGGAGTTAGAGAACCTCACAGTACTCCAAGCCACCGCTGTCCCCAAACAAGAGACTTCTACGGAAAACTTTGGTGGCAGAAAACAAATGTAGGGAGGATGTGAGGGAGTTGAGCTTTGGCTTTGCATGTTGGATCAGCATGGCCTGGAAGGGGCAAAACTGCTCCTGGTTTTCAGTGCCTTGGCATGGCAGTTTCAGGAGGGGGAATAGGAAACAGAATCAAACTGATGCATTTGGTTTGAGTTCCTGTGCATGGGAGTGCTTCCCTCCGTGCCATCCCCATGCCAGCTGGGTGCCAGCTCTGGCCAGAGGCATGCAGAGCAGGCACGGGACATTTGCTGGGGCTGGATGCAGAGCAGGGCATGTAGTACTGGGCACAGCGGTGCCCCGGTTACACCAAAGCATGCACAGTGATGCTCGGTCTGCTGGAAATCACCAAAATCAGTCAGGAGCCCTTTCTGGCTGGTTTAAGCTAATCAGGCTGCAGCTCTGGAGATGCTGAAATGAGCAGGAACCCCTGGTCAGGGTTATTCCCTAAAAGGCTGCAAAAGGGGTTTCTCCTCTGCAGTAGCCCTTAATGACATTGGCAGCGCTAGGACCCAGAAGATGGGTCTGATCCAGCAAGTTGCTTTTCAGAGGGAAAATCCAGGCAATTCCCTGGGACAGCCCTGCTCCTTGTAGTGGGTTGGATCAGGGACCTGATCCCCCTGGGAATTACTAATTTTTTTTGTGATCGGGTTGTTTTGAGCCGGATTGCTTCCCTGATCTGGCTTTTGTGCGTCCTCAGGGACAGCAGACCTGAACCGGGTTAGACAAACAGCTTGGCTGAGCGGCAGGGGTGAGCTGCCGAGGGTGCCCCCGGGGCGGGATTAATCCCAGCTTGACACATTTCCCACACACCAGAGCCTCCGAGAAGAGATGGGGACGCTCCAGGGAGCAGGGCAGGGGCTGGGGGGCTTCAGGGACCAAGGCACCCCCTTCACCTGGCCATACAAGCGGTGGCGTGTCCCTGCCCTGCTCCGGGTGCATGACGCAGATGGGGCAAGAAGCCAGCTACTGCCTGTCCATCCAGCCAGGTCTGTCTGTCCAGTAGGCTTCCACATATCCAGGAGGGTAAAAGAGAGATGAAGGCATGCCGCAATGACCAGAGAGCACAGGGGATCCACCCAGAGCCTGACCTCCCCCTTCCATCAGAGATCGCACCCTGGAAGCCATATTCAGCCATCATTAGTATGCAAAGACTGTGATCCGAGAGAGGGGGAGCGAGAAAGAGAGAGGGAGGGGGGAGTAGAGGGAAGGGAGAGAGAGAGAAAAAGCCAGTTGTTTTATTCATGGCTGGTGATATTATAGACTGAGTGAAAATCACATTATCGTAATGGGAAAGTTAGAGTTGCCGTGATGATGCCCTGAAGCTTGTGTGCTGATTGGGGTGTGATTGCTATCTGTATTTATATGTAGAAAGCAAAGTTCACTGCCAGTTCAAGATGGTGGAGCCTGCTTCTTCATGCTACATAATTCTTCAGTAGGGAGAAACTAAGAGCAGCCGGGGCAGCTGAGCAGGCATGGGGGGCTCCTGGAGCGTGGGGCCGCGGGCAGAGATGATGAGCTGGTGTGCGCTGCCCGCCAGGCTCCCGGCACAGGGCTGCTGCCGTGCTGTGAGCGGGGTGGGGGGCAGTGGGTGTGAGCGGGGTGGGGGGTAGCAGGTATGAGCACCCGGGAGTGTTTGCACGTGAGTCAGTCTCACAGCCCTGGCTGTTGCTGATGCAGGGGGAAACTGAGCCACGGTTCCAGTTTTGGGGGTACAGCATGATGCCAGGTGCAGAGCAGCGAGAGGAGGGGAGCAATGGGAATGTCACGGTGCTGTTTGCAGGCTGTGGTGGGCTGCACAGGGCTTTGGGGACTTGAGTTAATGATGCCTGATGGTATTTCCTGTGAGATGGAGTCAGTGTGGCAACCTGCGGACCTTGCATGTCCCATCCGTCATCCAACTTTCCTCCTCAGCCCCTAAAGGTTTCCTGAGGGGAAAAGCAGCCTTGGACCTTCCTGCTCCAAACTCCAGCCTCTGCTGCTGCATCTGGGATGGTGATGGGTTTCTAAGCAGCAGCAGGTAGGGGGGATGCAGGTAAATCCTTACAGCATCAATCCACCCACAGAAAAGGATGATGCTCAAGGAGCACACTCCTCCTCTGCCAGCCCTGGCACTCATGTCTGGGTGCTGCAGGGCCTGTCCCCCATTCTGCCACAGGCACCTGTAAGCCCAGGAGCACACTCCAGTCAAGGAGCTGCTATCCCTCACATGGCAGCACTTGGGAAACATCCTACCGCAGGATGAGGACATGCCATGGCCACTGGCTCCCCCAGGCACTTGCACAGAGGAGATCCAGGGGTGGAAAGTTGCTGCTCTGCTTGGGACTAAAGCAAGTGCCCTGATGCTGCAGCACACGGGGACTTCCATTCACCAGTTTGGGTTTTTAGATCCCAAAGTGACACACATTAAAAAGACAGACCATTAACTGTGCATCTGTCAGCAGTAACGCTGAGGTTATACCGGCATCCAGGCGTCCCTGCTGCCTCCTCCCAAGGACACACCTTCCAGCAGGCTCCTGCCTCAGCAGAGAAGTGTTGGTGTCCAAGGGGTGCATTTACCTTCTGCTTCTGGGGTCCATTTGAGAGAAAAACAACAATCCAAGTTTGAGGGAAACAGAGGTCTATTTATGAAAACCCAGAAGAGGGAAATATAAATAGCCAGTGTTGCAGATGGAAAGTGAGGTAGGTCATTGGAGAAGTGGGAAAGAGTAGAGGAATAGGCTGAAACCTCTCCTTTCTTTGCTGAATTTCTATACCACTAAATGTGCTCCACTCCCACTAGAGAGCCTTCTCCATAGTCAGCTCAGCCACGTGCCTCCCATCTTGCTGTTGCATTTCTCTTTCAACCTCCATGAGGCCTGCAGTGTGGTGGTGGGAATTTCTTGTGCATCTCCAGACTCTTCACCCTTTGGTGTGATGTACAGTCATTTGCAAACACACCTGAGGTGCGTGAAATCCTCTTCAGAGGTGATGCTGTCGCACCCACATATTGCACTGCTGCAACTAATGGCACAAAGTGCAGGGCCCAGAGCAGCGTCCCCCAGATTTACCCTCACAGTCGGGGGCAAGACACAGCCTGGGAAGAGACAGGCAGAGGCCAGACTGTCCCCAGCCTATGCAGAGAGCTGCAGCGGAGCAGAGGGACTGAGGGATGCGGTGTGCTCCACAGGGACTGCTCAGCCCCAAGGTCGGAGGGAAGGACAAGTTTCCCTTTCCAGGCAGAGCTGAGCCCTGGCCCTTCCAAGGACACGTGGTGGCAGAGCCAGCTCCTGGGTGCCAAACCCCCTGTGCCCTCAGCGCACCAGATGGATGCTCATGTTCCCGAAAGAGCAGCCGTTACCTCACCCGCCTCCCTCCCACTGAGGGAGTCAAATGTGGCTCCGAACTGTGCCATGCTGCAGAGCAGACACTGCCTCCGACCCCACCTGTCCCCTCCACCAGCTGGCACAGGACATGTATTGGGCACGGGGCAGGCTGAGACCGAAGCAAAATGAGCTGGGATGGGCAGGAGGCAGCAAGGGGCTGCCTGGATACACGCAGACACGGGAGAGCCTGAAGGCAGGAGAGGAGGTGTCAGTGGGGCACTGTGGGGCTGGGGACAGGGACAGCAGAGGCAGAGTGAAGGTCAGGCCATGGGCACAGCCAGCTGGGGAGCGTCCCCAGAGGGAAATGCAGCCTGGGGGACCTTGTCACTGCCTGTGCTGACAGCTAGTGGGAACTGCCTAAATAGCTGCTCATGAGCTCAGGCCCCCATGTCCCAGCTCCCCATCCCTGGGCATGGCATCCCCCTCCCCAGCCACAGGGGAGGCTGAGCCAAGGGCAAAAGGGGAGAGGGGCTGCTCTGAGCTGCCTTTGTGCCATGCAGCTCTGCCATGGCCAACAGCTGGAGATCACAGCCCACCCCCCTCCTTCCCCAGGAGCCTGTGTGCAGGCACTTGGCTGAGTGCACGTATGGATGTGGGACACACACTCCCTGCACACACACACCTGTCAGCAGGGTGAACAAGCATGCACAAGTGCATGCAAGAAGAAGGACCCCAAGCTCCAAAACCCTTGTTTCACAGCCCTGACTTCTCCCAGTGCTTAAGATGCGGCATCCCAGCTCATCTCTGTTGCTGGTGCATGCAAACAAAAAAAAAAAAGAAAACGTCTTGCAGACATAGACCTCAGCAAACGCCTACACAAAACTCAAGGTTTCCTTCTGCCAAACACCCTCACAGAGCTCTGCCACACACAGGAACACATTGTCGTCCCAACACACTCATGCGGGGTCATCGCAGCATGCACCGACTGCTAAACAAACATCTCAGCCCAAACCTACACGGGGTTTTCTCTGTGTACGGAGACATCACCCACGTGTCCAGGCACTGCCGATCCATGTGTGAACTGGGTAGTGTGACCATGGCAGACCCACGCTGTGCATGCTATGGTGAACAAGGAGGTGTAAAGGTCTGGATATTCCCGTATGCACATGGGTGTATGCACACACACACACGCACACACACACACAAGACATTTTGTTACCACGGATGCCCGCGGCTCCCCTCTTCCCATGACACTGCCTCTCTCCTCTCCCTACCTTATCCGTTTTTCACTGTTTAACCAGAATCAGCAACTTCTGTCACCTGCTGCTACCTGGTGCGTCCCTTCCCGCGCTGGCTAAATCTGTTTGAACCCACAGATGTGTGATTAAACACGGCGAGCGTTAGTGGCGAAGCACCGCTGCGCGCTCCCCGTATGGCTGATGAGCGTGCAGCTGGAGCAAAGCTCCCTGGGGTACCCTGCTGCTCGCTCAACACGCGCCAGGTCGGGGGGAGGAAGGTGTCGACATGGCAGGGAGGGTATTTAAGCATTAAGCCATTTCTTTTCCCTACAAGGATTCTGAAACTGCAGCTTTTCCTGCCTGGATGTGTCTGGCTGAGCCTCTGACGGGGAGACTGGAAAAACTTTCCTTTGCAGGAGAGCAGGAGAGGACAGGGAAGGCGCAAATGTGAAGGGAGAGGAGAAAACTGTATTCAAAATAGAAGAGGGAGCTGCTGTGTCTTCGCCCAGCCTTGCAACACAGAATTCAAGGGGCTTCCAGGGGAACTGAACAGCAGAATGCGCAGAGGTGACACAAGGAGCCTGACTCTGTACCGCACTGCCACGAGATGATGCCAATACCAGACAAGAACGTACCAGCATATACATTTCCAAAGAGGACAGAAACCTCACAGGCTCCAGCATGTAAACCACCCGCTAGCTCCTCTCAGCATTGTTCCCTGGGTCCTGGCGGGTTTGGGATCCAGAGGACTCCCCTAGCTTATGTAGCCTGTCGCCCTGGAGTAGCCCAGCTGGCTCCAATGTGACCTGTGCTGCAGGGGAAAGACGGAGGCAAAGGGAAAGGTGCCTTGATCCAAAGCACTGGAAAAAGTTTGTTAGTGACTTGCCCAAACAGCATAAATCATGAGCTCAGATCAGAGCAGGACACCTGGGTCCCTTTTCCAGGCTTATCAGTGTGAAGCATTTTGGGTCAGATTTAAGAGGTATCAAGAGGCATCTGAGGATAGATGCCAGCAAAGGGGCAGAGAAGTTTCATGTTTGCCTCAAAAAAATGACAACTCTGAGGTTTCTTGCAAGGCTGGTCCAAGGTGCAGAAACACAGGAACACACTTGGGTAATGCAATAAAATCCTTCTCTCACAACACAGGATCTGCTGTCTTTTTGCTGCCCTCTGCCATGATCCCTGCCACCAGACCCTACCCAGCTTCTCCACCACCCTCCCAAACCAGACAGCATCGGGGCAGCCTCCCAGTGCCGCAGGGACAGGATAACCACCTGGGCTGGGATTCTGTCCACCTCATTCCTGATGGGAGCGATGTGTGACTTGCTTTCAGCATGCCAGCCACTGTCACCTACAGCAGCTACAGGGGTGCGATGGGGAATTACTACGGATACACCATTTTGAGGTGTGCTCTCTTGCCGTTTTCCTGCTGAAACCCCAGGGTTTGCCCTGGAGAGGGGAGACAGCTGGAAAAATGCTGACGGGGCTGAGGAGCAGCGTGGGACAGAGCAGCCTGCCAGGCTGGGGAGCCAGCAGCGCCGCTCACCTCCAGGGGATGTGGAGGCCGGGTCTTGCTGCCTCTCTTATTACCTCTCCCAGCTCCTCCTTTCCCTGTGGGACCCCTTCAAGACACCAGTGCACAGCGTGAGCCCATCTGCTCCCAGCACTGCAGCTGCCAACTCTGCTCCTCTCCTTCTTGCCCGTTTCTCTGCAAACACCCCTTATTTCTCCTGTCCTCACCTCTCCCCACTGGGTATCTCCTATCAGCCTGCATCCAACCCCTGCCTCTCTGTTTCCCTCTCTGCTCTGTTTGCTGCAGGTCTTGCTGGCCTCACCACCACTGTCCTTGCTTCCCCATGTCCTGATTTAATGGGGAGCAGATTGGGTGTGATGCTCCTCTCTAAGCAGGCACTGCACCATGGAAATGCTGGGGTGGCTGTCCTGCTCTGTGCAAACAGTTAACGCATAAAGGGCAACAAGAAAGCCTGAAAGACCACGAAGCATCATTCCTGGGGAATTAGTACCGATACAAATTGACATTGTGCTCTGCAGCTGGTTTCCTCTGTGCAATGCCTTGTGCCAACAATTACTGCAGGCAGGAAGAGGAAGATAAACGGATGAATGGGTGGTTCACAGAAGATCCATGGATGGAGGGACGGATGAAGGGCAGCCCAGATGGATGGTGGGTTCAGTCAAGGTTCCGGTGTAAATTCCCAAATTCCTCATATTAATTTACTTTCCCATCTGCTGTAGTGAAACAAAACACCCCAAACTTTTCCTTATTCCACAATTTTCCCACTTTCTGACAACAATTTGATGCCATTCTGTTGGTGCCTTGCTTGCCAACCCCTTTCTGCATGGCATAAAGTGCTGTAGTGAAGTAGCCAGGATTAACATCCTTCCTGCAAGTGCATTGATATGCCTGAGTCTGTATTTTTCCTGTCCCATCTGTGACACTGTGTAGGCTGATCAGCCACCAAGACCATTGCACTGATCTTCGTCACCCTGAAACAGGCGTGAACATATAAGGACTTGGGAAAACAGAGAAGGTTGCTAGTCCCTGTCTCCCTCAAACACTGTGCAATTCGCACACCATCAGAAAAGTCTGTAGGGTGCTGGGGTGTGAAGCTAATTTTCCTTCGCTGGTCTGCAGCGTGGCTGGAGTTGCCCAAGGACACAGATCATGGGCACAAGGCAGCAGCAATCCCCCACTTTACTAGATTTCAACCCCTTGGCTCTCCACATCTCACATCTGCTGCCGGCTGCAGGAACCAAGCTGGTCAGAGGACACGCAGAGATCCTGGAAGGGTGGTGTTTTGCATGCCACGGGTGGTTTTGGGGCAAGCAACAGGGTGTTATTTGGATGGAGTCAGTGGAGTCATAGCTTTATTTTCCTCCTGAGATGAGAGACAACAGAGCTGATGACGCTGATGACTTAGCAGGGAAGGGCAAAGGATAACCCTGCTCATGAGCTCTGCATGTCTGCAGCAAATACTGATGGAGCTGGGTGACATTTTGGACAAAACATTTCTTGAAGCAAACCAAGCCCTTTTCACTTCAGTAGAATCCCCCTTGTTATTTATTGATAATTCTGCAAAGCCCTTGTGTCCAATTCAGGTCTCAGCAAGGGAAAATAAACAAAAAATTACAACCATGGGTTTGTTCTGATTTTTTGAAAGCCCAGCACATTTAACAAAATCTGGCTTTGAAAGCTGATTTTGGGAGAGAGGGAGAATGGGTTGCTTCCAGCCGCTCATCCATAGGAAAAAAAGGAGAAAAAGTGAAGCCATTGGCAGTTGCACACAAACTTGGAGAGACAGAAGGAAAATGTCAATGCCATGTCACAGCTCTAGCTGGTACAAGACAGCTCTTAGACAGAGATATGAAAGGGCTGTTTGGGATCATGTACCCTCTGTTCCATAAATTACGGGTGAGTTGAGGGGGGTAGAGCAAAGCTGGGCTGGTCGGTGGTTTTGGGAGGAGGTCCCAGCCGGTTCCTATTTCATCCAAAGTGGATCACCTGTCCCGGCTCCTGTTTCCTCTCGCTTTCAACCTTGGCTTCCTCTAGCAAAAGTCTTTGGGCAGTGGGCACCTTGCCACGGCGCTATGGTTCTGCTCAAAACCAATTTTGATCTCGCTCCGTCACCATTCTGAGCCCTTCCTTCCTCCCAGAAGCCATTTGCAGGGTGGGCAGAGCCAGGGGGATGGAGCCGGCTGCCCCCCTCGCCCCACACCACTCGGGGTCCCATGGTGCTGAGGCCTCGCGAGCCAAACAAGCGCTGGCACGGTGCGGCCGGGCAGCCCGTCCTGCAGGCTGTAAATCACGCCCGCACATTCCTCCAGTGGCAACTTGCTCAGGACACATTCCCCCCCAAAAAAGTACAACAAGCCGGCACCCCTCACCGCCTCCCCACTCCTGCTCAGCCAAGCTCCAGCAGTCCCCACCCCAGGGACCGACACTCAGCCCCTTCTTGTCATTTTTGAGCACAAAGAAGCATTAAATTGTAATCCACCTCCTTGGCACTCTTTCTCCTTCCCTCCTTCTTCTCCTCTTCTCCTCCATCCCCAGTCTCCTCATCCTTCTGGGCCCATAAATCTTAATTGTGTCTGTGACTTGGGTTTTCGTTTCCTCTCTCTTGCTCTCTTTTTTTTTTTTTTTTGCAATGTTAATTAATCATGTTTAGGCCTGGTCCCAGCTGTTACGACAAGGAGAGTCCCTTGCCAGCCCCCTCTCCCTACCCCCAGCCCAGATGCATGTCACTTTTGGATAAATCCAACCAGTTGGAGGAATTCTTTGATTTCCTAGCAGCAGAGACACCAGATGATTCATCACGCTCCCCCTGCCACCTCTGCGACATGCCTCTTGCAGCCCTGCTCCTCCTGCCTTGGGCTCTGCCCATCCATCCCCACCTCCAAGGGGTTACCATCGCAGCAGGGCTGGATGGGTCTCTCTTTCAGAGAGATGCTGAGGGGCCTTTTGCAAGGAGGACTTGCTGGCCCAGCCGTATGTAGAAGGAGCAAGATGTGATTGAGGGGCTTCTGTTTCCGGGGTCTCATCCTGCCCAGGAGGGATGCAGAGGGGAGAGTGAGCCTCCCTCCTTGGGAAACCATAAGGTGGGCAACCTTGGCAAAGCTTCTGGAGGGTCCAAATGTAAGGTCAGGCCCTGCAATCAGCCTTCCCCTGCTCTCCCATCTCCTCCCTTCTCTGCAGTCAGCTGCATCCTTGCCTGGCGCTGCTCCCTGGGAGCAGGAGCAGCGTTTGCATCAGCTGACGGGGCTGGCACATCTCTGTGCCACGTGGCACCCCATCTCCGGAGGTGACCTTGTACCTGGCACTGCTAGGATGCATGGAGACATGCAGGGAGGTAGCCGGAGGGTGCTAGCTCTCCGCAGAGCCTGCTGCCAGTGGATATTCAGTATCACAAAAAATGGAAAGATCCCTGTGTGCACTACTTTGGATGGTTGGGTATCTTTGTCTTGGAAAAACAGACGGCTGGCATAGCAGAGGTGGGAAAGGTCAGCCCCACCATGGCATGGAGTAATGCAAAGTTCTCCTAACAGGGGCTGGCAGGAAAGGTGGATCCAGGGGTACAGCGAGAGCAAAGGGTGCCTAAGCCTGGTGCCTGAGCAGCGATGGCAGAGCTGGCACTGGGGAGCTCTGGGAGAAATGCAGAAGACATGGAGGGCACCAGCAAAGGGGGCAGGGTTGGACATCAAGAACCTGAACTGTGCACCCAGACTGACGTGTGAGTGCAGCTCTGGCACGGATTTATCCAGCTTCCAGCCACGCCAGGCTGGCACAGGCTCCCAGCACTTCCACGAATGCCTGTCTCTTGTGCCCAGTGTTTTATTGCTCCCCAGCAGTGTGCCAGCCCGTCACACCAGGGACCGTATGGGCCAGCAATGTGAAAAGCCTGTGAGCTCACCCCAGTCTTACCCCTCAGACCAGGTGTGCTCCCCAGCACACATCCCTGCTCCTTGTTCAGGCTCTTTGTGGCTCCCAGACTGTGTCCCACCGTTGCTGGGATGAGCACATCCCATTTCCTAATGCTCCCGGTTCTCTGGAAGTTTTCTTGAAGTTCCTTCTCTATTTTGCCTCCCTTCCCTGCTGCCTGTCCCTCTAAATTATACCCTTTCATCCTCCCAGGACTGGCTCCTAGTGCTAATACCCCTCAGATATTTGCAAGCTATCATCGTGTCCTCAGTGAGTCATCATTAGGCTAAGCTCTAGCAGTTAGCTCCTTTAATCTTTCCTTGTAAATCTTTCCCTTTACACCTCTGCTTGTTTTCATAGCTTTTCCTGAACGTCTTCCAATCATGCCAGTGGCTTTCAGGTCATAGGCCTGGAAATGACCCTTGTAACTCTACTTGGACCATAGGCAGAGCTGCTCAGGGTGTTCCCAGGCTGATCCTTCCCTCTGCAGGTCTGCGTTCAGTCCCAAATCATATTGGCATCTTTCCCATGCCAATCTCCGCTCTACTGGCTACTCATGGCAGTGCCCAAGGGTGATGTTCCCCCACTCCAACACCAGCTGAACCAACGCAAACTGAAAAAAAACCATGATGAAATTTAATTCTATTTATTCCTTGAAAAAAACCAGCCTGTTTTCCTTTAAGCTCATGAGGGAAGAAGTGGCAACTCACATGAAAAGTGAAGCAGGTGAAAATGGATCAGGATTCTTTCCCCCATGGCAAGCCAAGCTGCCGCTGGGTATTTTGGGTTAGGAGCTGGAATGAAGCTGATGGGGCCCATCTGTTACTTTCCCTTTTGCAGATCAGCTGTGTTTTCCCAAGCTGACCTTGGTCTGCTATTTCAAACCCCAGGTCAGCATTCCCATGGGCTCCTTCCAACTCCCACTGGGAACGAAACCGGGTGCTAAATATTTTGGTGTCATTTCGCTATCTGTTCCTGCCTTTACTACCACCTACAGGCTTCAGGAATGAAGCAGCCTCTTCCCAGATCATTAACAGGGAGCTTAATTAAGAGCTGTCATAACACCAGGCATCATTGCTGGAAAAGGGTAGTCCACTTTGCAGCTGGGTGACAGGGTCGTGGTGCTCTCATTTCCCTGTCCACAACACACTTTCTTTATTGCTGACTCCAGGACTTGTGGTGGCTCCAACTCCTTTTTTTAACAACTTGCCCCTCCTGCAACCTTTTTCTGCCCTTCTTAAAATTCTGGCCGATTTTTTAAATGGAAAATGTCACTTTGAAATGAAGAGTGCAAGACTGGTGAAACAAATTATTTCAATTTATTTCTGTCCCTTCCCTATCTCCTCTGGAGAATTTACCAGAGTGAGACATTTTGGAGTAAGGCAATATTCCCACTAGAAGGTTTAGGGAAGGGCTGAAGTGGTTTCCCAATATCCACAAAAAATCTTCCTTAGATGCCAGCAATGCCAGGCATAGCCAGGCCAGAAAGCTCCATATTGTTTTGTGTAAAAAAAAAAAAAAAAAAAAGTATCTCAAAGCATGCTTCGTTCTGGCATTCTGGGTTATTTGGGTACCAAAAGCCCCATCTCACACCAACTCTACATCCAGAAAACTCCCCACCCAGAAGGGAGGTGAGAATAACAAACGGGTACTCTTCATTTTGCTTCATTTTCACTCATTAGGAACAAAAGTTGTTGTCGGGGCCCTGTGTAAAATGTTTGGGGTTTTACCTGGTTGCTATGCCTTCCCTGCGCTGTGCTAGCCCCCCTTCTGCAGGTTTTCATACCCTATTTCTCTGTGATTTTGCTGTCTGTGAACGCAGCCATGACCCTGCCCCACACTGGCATGAAGAGACAAGCCTCCGTCCAAGTGTACCCTAATCTTACCCAATTCTCTGCACCTCCTAAGTGGGTAAAAGTCTTCACAGAGATCGGTTTCTGTCCTGCCCCTCGCTGTTTTCAAAGCCAAGCCCCACTGGGACCCCAATTCATGCAAATATTGAAGCACGCACTCAAACCACAAGCGCGTGAGCTCTGCCGCTGCTCCCAGAGGACTTCAAAGGGTCGGGCCCACGTGCTTAAAACTGAACAGGTGTTAAATAAGCTGCCGGATCAGGGCATCAGTCATCCGCAAGGCAGGGGGCACTGGATATATCTTGCGATAATAGACCACTTTGCTACATTTGCACAGGCCTTTGCAACAGCCAATAAATCAGACAAAACAGCTGCTGCTAAACTATTCAGAGACTTTGCCCTTCCATGCAAATTTTCTGAAAAGATCAGCCGTCATCTGGGCTGGGGGAATTTGAAGCCGTGTTCCTGCAGACCCCGATGCCGGACTAGGGACGGTCAGGGCAGCTCACCCCACAATGCAGAAGCACAGACTAAAGAGCAGCTGGTGAACAGGACCTGTGGACCCCTGCACCCAGCCAGCTGGACTGAGCACTGTACCCCTCACAGTGTGGAGAGCCCAGTCCAGCTATTAATTTAAGAGCATGAAGCCACCCAACAGCTAAAACACCTGTGTAGCTGGGGAGGTTTTACCCCCAGCTCTGCTACCAGGTCTCCTCTGGTCTGCCCGGCTCTGTTAAACCAGGCAGCAGCATCAAACTTGGCTCTTAAACATTTTGGGATCTGCTGAGCAAGGGGAGATGGCAGGAACTTGGGGCATGGGTTCTTAGTCTGACTCCATCAGCTGCTCCTCAACGGCCTTGTGATTTAAGCCACTCACTTCCCTGCTTTGTTAAATGATCCTCTCCAATTCAACAGTTTTCTGGGTACAGTTCCCCAGGGTACGTTCTCTTTGGGGTTTGTCACTTGCTGCTATGAAGCAAAAGAGAAAGAAACCCCAGGAGCCAGTGAGATCCCAGGGACAGGCTGTTTGACAGAGCAAGAAACAGCTGCTGGAGCAGGTAGCAAGGGGTGAAGAAGAGTGAGTGAGGAAGGCCTGAACACAAAAAGGAAAAGAGGAGAAAGACTCCGTTTGAGAGGAAGCCCCAAATGAGGCAAGTCTATAAGCTCCTCAGAGCCCACCACGGGGAGAAGGGCTAAGTTGCCCTCTGTCAGCATTTTGCTCCTGATCCCAGAGGCTCATTTCTGCTAATGGAGAGCGATTCGCTTTGGCCAGGATCCCCAAGGTGACGCCAGCTCCCATCTTGCTCCTACACACACCAGCCATTTCAAGCCATTTCAAGCCTGGAATCCATACGTTGGGGCTCAGCTGTCACCAAAGCGGTGGGGGGGGCTGACAGAGCACAGCTGCTGGACCAAGCACGTCCCATGGTGGTTGGTGCTAGCACGCTAAGTTTCACAGAAAATCTCTGCTAGGTTTTCCAGAGCTGGCTACAGCTTCAGCACTGCCAAAATACTTGTTTGCAGCAGGAAAGGGGAAAGGGAGTTTCTCTGCAGGACAGGAAATATCACTTCCCTGTGTAACCCCTCAGGGGCACTCAACCCCGGGCCCTTGGATTTGAAGGACAATCTTTACTCTGTAAAAGACCCAGCAGCCAATGTGTGAGATAAAGCCACCAGCAGTGAGAGAACATGCTGCATTATATCAACCTGTCAGGCAACAAGTTTACACTGTACTGGAGACTCTGCTGTCAACCTGGGCAATTGTATCCAAGCAGGAGAGGGCAGCTGTGAGAAGCTCATATGTGCCTCTTGCGATCTCAAGCCAGAGGTGCAGAATGACTCCCAGAAAGCTCCTTCTGACCTTTGTCTTCTTCCCTGCTGCTTTTCTGCCTCCATCATCCTCCCAGAAAAAGAAAAAAACCCACAACAATCTCTGAATCACTCCTGCCCCTCCAGCAGCTGCAAAAAAAATACAGCAGAGGAATTTTGCTCCACTGCTCACCCATTTTTTCACAACCATGGATTAGTGCAAGGCTTTGTGCACGGAGATGAAAGTCTTGATGCTATGGTGGGGTCTAGCTGGGAACAGAGTGCTGTAGGTTTGGTGCTGTTTGTTAAAGGGCACAGCTGGGCAAGCTACAAATTGTTATCATCTCACTGTTCATGACTCTACAGGACATGGACCAGCATTGGGGCTTGTCGATAATACAGGCAAAGTGGCAGGAGCACTACTGATACCTGAGGCCAGTGTTTTCCATTTGTCTGCACTGAGCTCAAATTTTATGCAGCACAACACCAAACCTGGAGGTGCAACTGGGCCAAGGAGACCAGATGATGGGCTGCCAAGAGGAGGGAAGGTGGCCGACTGGCCACACTGTGTGTTAAAGGGCTTGTTTGTCTAACATTTACAGCTGATCACTTCCAACATATTAATTTCAGTGTGAGATCCTAGAAAACTATTCAGGAATTCAGCATCTACCTGTATTTTGGGTAGACTCTGACCTTTATTTTTCCATGTCTCAGGTAGTCCGATATATCTATCCCTCCATTTTTAGATGTGTTCCTGCTAAAACACCTAGTCCCATTTCTCTTTCTTTCCAGTCATCCATCCATGAGCAGCCAGGTGTCACCCCTTTACCTGTCCATTCCCACACAGTACCTCCCTCTCCAAAGTCACAGTTCCATCCTTATCTACCTGTCTGTCTATCCGCCAAGGGAACAAAGCAGTGTCTTTTGCTGGGATGGCATCAGCTGGAAAAACCCAATGGCACTCTGTCCAGCTGCTCGTCCTTACAGAAGGAAGAGCAGTGACAAAGGATTAGCAGGTGGCAGGAAGTCCTGTGAGACAGTTTGGAAGGAAAACCAAGCAGGACCAAAATTTGGGGAAGATAAAAGGTGATAAATGTCCATCTCTTCACCAAACTTTTCCTCTTAGCCTCTTGCTGAACCCAATTACCCTAACTAAAATGAATGTGCTGTAATATGACAGACTTTTCTCTTTGATTAAAGACTTCCAGGCCTCTTGCAGGTGATGCACTCTATAACTCATTGTAAAGATGGCTGCATTTTATAACCAATGAGTTGCGTGGAGTTTAGGGGTTTTTTTTTTTGCTTTCTCCCCCCTCTTCCCTGTTTCCTTGCTCTCCAGTTCAGACCGAACTGGGTTTAACTAGGCCTGAATAATTTAATAGAGTCATTATGCTCCTGTGTTTTTCCCTTACTGTCAACTGTAAAATCCATACAGTAGCTTCGGGAAATGGGGCTAATTTGAATTGATAATAGGAGACTCTGGAAAAAGTCATCTATTGCCGTGCAATGGTGGAGCAGATGCATGCTAAATCTTGTATAATGAAAGAATATGCTGGTGTCAATTATGTAAGAAAACGACTTTACAGTGGTTTGAGGCAATGGGTTAGCATTCTGCTTGATATTATCACATAAAGAAACACCCATCAAAACTTCTCATAAATATGGAACGGCAAGTAAGATTACATTATAAATTTGAATGTTATGAATGTGTATGAGAGAGACAGATCGAAGCAGGATACCCACCTCTCATAACTGGAAGTAAAAAAGAGCCATATTTCAACATTTACACCACACCGTCGTCGGGAGAGCGGACCAGGAGAGGGGCCAGGGCTGTGTCCCTTCCCTGCTTGCCCCTGAGCAGCCATCACGGCATTTGCTGGGGAAAGCACCACCGCTGGGTGCCAGTCTCTTGGTCATGAGCCTGTGTGAAACAACACTGTCATCAGGCAAGGTGGCCAGGAAGGTGGTGATGCTGCTGCAGGTGTAGGGGTGGATTTCACTTCAAGAGATGTTTGCCCATGGATCTAACCTTCATGGCAGGCACCAAGCTCAGGGGAAGCACCGCTCTCAGCTTTCAGCGTTTGCTGCTGCCTGGGAACCTGTTGTTTGGAGAGGAGTGTTATGGATGCCAGTTACGGTTCCAGCTGCCATCAGCCAAAACCAGTACCAGCAGCTGGTTAGGAAAGGATGGCACATTGCTGAGCCCGTGTTTGACTGCAGAAGGCCGCAGCAGCTCCTCGTAAGCAGATCTCTGGGGAAGGGTCTGCTCCCCTGAGGGGAGAGTGGTATCAGCTAGGGGCATGGTGGGGTGGAGTGAGACAGAAAGGATTAGCGGATATCAGAGGGGATTTGCTTCAGAGCAGATTCCCAGCACGTGCTGGAGGGAGGAGGCGCTTGGAGCGAGGGAATTCCAGGGCACAGAGTCAATGAACCACGTAACTAAATTCAATTCCTCATAAAACACGAGCTGCACCGGGTGTAGAGGAGAAAAGGGACGGCTGGCCCAAGCCGATAGCAGGGGCCGGGGGAGGTAAGTGGCCGGTCACACAGCTCACATCTAGCCTGGGGCAAAGCAGGTCACCCAGCACAAACCTGCTGAGCTTGCACTGCCCACTCCAAATCCCCATGAGATCCAAACACCACCCGAGCTGCTCACATCACAGGGCCTCCAGCAGAGCTGTCGGTTAGCCCAGCTCCAGGGCTGGACAGAAACTGGACCAGATCCAGGCTCCTTGTGCCCAGCTGATGGCTGAAACCTGTCAGTTTGCTGTCCCCGGGCTCCAGCTGGCTGGCTGCAGCCCGAACCCATCAGGCTCTGTCAGCATGATGCACTCGAGCTCCCGACGCAAATGGGAGGCATGTGTGATACATCAATTCACAGCCATTCCCTCATGCTCTCCCAGATGTTGCTGCCCTCCGCAGCCGGGACAGCTGAACACATCACACATCCAGCCCGGAGCCACCCCAATCCACCACAAGATTTTAGCCACCACTGCATCAGCACAGAGGGAAGTCAGCAGACAGTGTTGATGCTGAGTTTTAAGCTGTGGCACTTTGGGAGCAAATATACAGCCGTTCAGCTGCTGCGATGCAAAAGAACAGCTTTGGGGCTGGGGCCAGTCAGTTGGGGGTACAGCACGTCTGCCATCCGACCTTGGCTGGCAGCATTTGGGCTGTCTCTCGCTCTCCATTGCCCTGCCCTTCTGCTGGACATTGCTACCCTTGGAGTAGAAAGGGCCTAGGGGAACATGGCCTCCATCACTGCCACCCCAAACATCAGTCTGCAAATTTGTCTTCAGTGGCGGGTTTTGCTGTTAGTGCCTTCTGCTGATTGCTCCAGGGCTGGTGCCTCTAGGAGAGGCAGGCTGGGCGGCAGGGATAACATTGCTGTGGCTAGATTCACTCAAGCTCAACTGTACCAAATGATACCTCAGCATGCTCCTGCTAGCACAGAGAATGGGCACAGCTTAAGTCATGTCTTGGGTGGGTTGGACCTGGTGTGAAAAGCTGAATATCCAGCTGCCCTTTGGGGCCTAGGAGCAGAGAAGCTCCCAGCAGAGAAGCTGGTCCACCTGGTTGAGAAAGGGGGGCTCCCAGTGCCAGCACCTCCTCTGAGAGAGAGACACAAGCCAAGGAAAGGTGCCTCTCACTGGCAATGCCTGACTTGCATGGAAAACATAACTGGAGCTGGGGACTGTTGCTTGGAACGCATCCAGCACAGCAGCCCCTTCATGGACTGAGCGGTCTCTCTTACACGAGCATTGACTTTGGCCCACTCTGGCCCTGTGGGATGCCTGTTCCAGCCTCTCTTTGCTCTGATGGTTACAAATCTGCTGCTAATTTCCAGCCTACGTTTCTTTCCTTCTCCTTTAGCCCTGTTTGCTCCAGTGCCAGTGTCCTCTTTTAGCTTCAGTGGCTCTTCCCTGCTGTTAGCCCTGTTGACGTATTTATGGACAGCAATCAGATCCCCTCTCAGCGGGTGTCGTGCTGGGCTAAACAAGCCGAGCTCTTTCAGCCTCCTCTCTCCAGAAGTGATACGGCCATCCCACACTGAGGCAGTGCAGCTGCTTTGCTTCTGCAGCCAGGTGGGAACACATCTGGGACGGATTCGTACCACCCTGGCCCCCGTGCCTCGCTTGCTGCCATGGCCTTGCTAGGGGTGGGGGCAGATGCTGTGCCTCAGCTGTCCCCTCCAGGACAGAGATGTACTTGCAGGAGTCACCCTAACCAAGAGAGGCATTTCTTCTCTAGGGACAGCCTAAAGCCTTACTTGCTCCTGGAGAAGCCTAGTAGGGAAACAGGGAATATCTGGACAAGCTAGTGTCTGTCCACCCAACAAGTGTCACCTGAATGCTGTTGTGAGGAGGGTGCCTTCTCTGGCTTTGTGGAGGGGCTTCTTGTGGGTGGCTCTGTATTTCCCTTTCATACCTTTCCTGGTCCCCACCTTGGCTTTTCAAAGACACCTAGGCAACATCCCAATCTAGGAGAAGGGCAAAGTGGTGGGGGTCCCGTCTCCCCCACAACAGCAAGCAAGGAAAGCACCATCTGAAGATGAGGCCAGAGGAGGATGTATTCCCAAACCTACCTGCAGGAAGACTGGAGTGGCTGGTCCATGCCACCTGATGGAGTGCAGCCATGTCAGCAGGGGAGGAGGAACATCCCCTCTCCGGTTGCTTCACCCACTGTTCCCCTCTGATCTAACAAAGATATTGGCTTTTAAATGTAGCTAACTTAAGAGAATGACAGCTTATCTGTCAAGCTAACATACAGCCCTCTGTGCTGGCTCTTGCCAGCAGCACAATACCAGATAATTTAATATTCTAATAGGATTCAAGCAGCCCTTTAAACTAACAGGGTAACAACTCTATTAACTGGTACACAAGAAGGGAAAATGAGGTGCTGGAAAAACAGAGGATGCATCAAACTTAGACTTTGATGGAGGGGCTCACATCACCCCGACATTTACTTTGTTCCCCAGTGCCTGCAATTTATTGCCTGAAGAGAGAAAGTATGTTTGTAGGATTAGCCACAGGCTGCATGTGAAGGCAGTGATGAGGAAGGTGGTACAACAATCCACCACCAAAGTCTAATCCCTAGCATGGATCAATCCTTTGTGGTCTGCAAAGATGCCCCACTGCTGACCTGGGCTGTCGTCTTCAGGGGATTAACCTTCAGTTTAGCTGCAGTGGGATCAGGGTCTGCCCAACTGAAGCCAAGCTTGGTATGGATAATAAAGACACTGTGAAGGGAGGTTAGGTCCAGCTCTGTAAAATCAACTGGTAAATCACATCTGAATCCCAAAACAGCTGCTTAATCTGACTCCAAAGAAATCCAGTGGCTGACGGTCATCCTCCTTCTTTATCACTCATCTTTGGTATTCATAAGTCCACACCCATGATACAGGAAGACCTCAGCCCCGCCAGTCTTCTTGCCACACTCTCTAGATCCCTCTTGCACAGCACTATTCCCTCTGGGTGCTCTTGGGCCTGGATATTGGTTCTCCTGGGCAGAGATGTTGGGCTGGTTGAGGTCCTCTCTCCTACTTGTTATGTCCATTTCTAGACTGCTGTCTTCAGACAGTGGTAGTCTGTCAGATATAGAAGCCATGCAGCCCTCTCCACCATCATCCAATATGGACATTTGTCACCTTTGCTTTTGCACATGGACACTTCCATATGGTCATTTACACAGACCAATATTGCTTTTCTCCCACCAGCTTTCATGCAGTGTTTGCACCTCATTTCCCATTTGAATTTCCCATTTCCTCTCATCTCTGCCCATCTCCTCTTTTTCTGCCCAGTAGAGAGCACAGTGTTTATTACATATTTCGAACCCTATCAAAAATATTTCCACTCTGCCCTACCTGCAGGACCTCATTTTCACCCATATTCACCTGGCCATTGTGGTGACCATGGCCTCTGGGAGCAATCCAGCTTCTCTGGAAGCAGTGGCAGTGCAAAGACTTGATGCTTTTGCTTACGAGAGATCAGTGTGCCAGGGTGTCTCCACTGAGATCTGCTCATATAAACCATGCCATCTTCGCCTATGACACAGCTCAGAAGGGTCCCAAAAATTGGCCCTAGAGCAAGATGGCTAAAAATCTTCTTGTTGGACAACATTCAATGAGAACAGACTATTCTTTCAATGTTGGAAAGATTTGCCTCATTTTACCAGGATTTCATTTTGGAAGAAAATCCAGAGGAAAAGTTTGGTCAATGTTTAATGACTTCACTTCTGTATTTTCAAAAATCACTATGCTTGGTGTTTAGACACAACTTTTTTGTTTCAACATTTTAAAAGTATGATGCTTTTAAACCTTGCAATTAAAGCAGAATTAATTAATCTGATCTGAAATTAGTGTTCCTTGAGGACTTTCCTTTGCAGATAGTTTTGAAATCAGTGAAAGAAGAGAGGGAACGAGATGGACAATTCTGATTAAGTGTGGCACATCTGGAACTCTCAGCTTTCCTTCTCCCCTCTGGATTTTGCAGACTTCTGCACTTTGCAGAGCTCTGGCCAGCTCTTTATTGTGCTTGATGCTATATAAGCATTTAAGGGTGGTAGTCCCAATGCCAGTCCAGATCCCAGAGCTTGAGTTCTTATGTAGCCAAATATTTTTCTTTTATAAGCATGGATTTTCTCCTAGAAAGCTGTTTCTTGCTACATCTTTGTGCAGCACCCATTGCATTTTAGCCTGCCATCCCATGGTTTCCTCTAAAAACCCCCTTGCTCTGCCACAAACCTCTTGCACAATCCACCAATTCCTTGACTGTAAAATAGAGACACCTTGCCTAAGCAGAATAGTGTTTTATTAATTTTATCTCTTGATTTGCTGAAGTTAAACTATTCAATGGGCTGGTTTAGACCTATTTCCTATTTTATAAAATGTATAAACATTTTGAAATTATTTACATGTTCTACAATGCAAAAGTAGTTGTTTTCTGCTTAAAATGAGCTTTTTCTTTCAAATTATAAAATAGTTTGATGTAAAGGTTGAAAACTGAAACCCAGTTCAAAGTGGCACATACAAAAATATTCATCCAGGTTTTCTGACCACACAGTTCTGGGGATGGGAAGGGGCTGCTGTGACTTTTGGTGGTTTTTATCCTGACTTGGGATGGGACGCTTCTGCAATTCTCAGAAAAAAGCGAGACATTCTAATCTTAATTCCAACCACGTTTCAAGGCCTCAGACTGTAAAACTCATTAAGATACAGATCTTTATCCCAACTTTGTCCCTGCCCCAGCTGGACAGGCCAAACCTAAAACACTGGAGTGAGTACACCTGGCCGGCTGCTTTCCTTGCAGTATTTTGCCTCTTTTGCCTTACCTTTTAAGCTAAGAATGGGGAAACAACCTCCCCAGCCGGCTGGAAAAGCTCTCCCGATGGTTTGACAGCAGGGCCCGATGGCCGTGCAGGATGGACCACGCTCTGCCTGCAGTCCCTGGGAGCCTTGCCCACATGCTGTTCTCATATACGGGGGGTTATTTATAGCCACCGATGCCAGGAATTCGGCAGCAATGCTGCCGGGGAGGATAACAAGTTTCTCTTTAGGAAGAATGTTCCACCCCAACGGGAGGAACAATAAAAGACGACTGAGTTCCTTGCAGCCGCGTCGGAGCACGGCACTGTACTCACGCCAAACGTCCCAGTGCACAGGGCTCCCTTTCCCTAGCTGATGTGTGCCGTGTCCAGCCGCAGGATTTCACCAGCGGGCAGTCGGGGGGGCACTGCCTGGTATCCACGTTGGCTCCCCAGGACGGGCATCTTGCATCGCCTTCGCCTGAGATGAGTGAGGAGAGGAAGAAAGGGAGGGAGGGCTTATAAGACCATCTCTCTGGGCCTTCAGGCACTTTCTATTTACATTCTTTGGAGTAAATTACCAAGCCTTAGAAATTTACAGGGAAATCGCTTTGATTCTTAAACTATATGAATGAAGCTGCAGATGGAGAGAGTAATGGCTTAAATTTATTAGTGTGCATAAAATTGTTGATGCTAATTTTCAGCTGTACACTAAGCAAACAGTCGATGGGATTAAACTGGATCCCTTATTTAAACAAACTCACAAAATGTAATTTACATCTAGTTATTGTTTCTGACTCTTCCCAGACCCCTTCCCAGAGCTCCCTCTAATGTTGCAGGTCTGTATTGCACCCGCTCCCTCCTGCTCCTCCATCACCTCTGGCAGGACAGCGATGCGACCGCTGCGGGACCTTCATGGAGACAGATATATATATTTAGACAGAGCTGCACTCTCTGAGCTTTCTTCTCCAGACGAACTGGCCTGGATTTTTTCCACTAGAGATGCCAGGGTTTTTTCCACTAGAGATGCCACTTAAAAATGCTTTTTTTCCCCACTACCAATGCCAGTTAATGAGTCTTTTCGCCCCTTTTGGTTTAAGCCTTCACCAGTGGCTCTCACAAAGAAGGGAAACCTCTGCCACAGGGCAGCACCAAGCTGTCAGGCCTCAAGGATTAAGTATACAGCCTCGCCTCCTGCCCTGCAGCCAGTCTGGATATCACTTGTTCACAGTACCAAGCATCTCCCTTGCTTCTTGACCCCTACTACTGATGCAGCCATGCCTGTTGCACCGCATCCTGGGTTGGGAGAGAGACTAGGGGGGTTGTAGCAGCAAACAAAGCTCATGGGGACCACGGGAGATGGTCTACCCTGCCAGCAGAATCTTTGTGGCTTGCTGCAACACCTGACCTGACACCACCTGCATGTTGGTGTGTGCTGTCTTCTGCCCTGGGAAGGGAAAAGCTCAGCAGCTGCTGCTGAGCCAGCAGAGAAGACTGGACAGTCAAAAGTGTTTCTTCTGCCTGTAAAACTCTGCAGGTCTAGTGAAGATTCTCTCATTAGATGCAGGGTGCCTGAGCTCAGTGGGGTCCATAGGTGCTGCAGGGATGTGAACTAATTAGATGGAAAAATTCTGGCCAGCCTCACCCTGACCAATCACATGAACTAATCTCAGACGTTTATTCCCTGCCCTCTGGTGCCTCCCTATGAGAGGAATCTGTGTTACGGAAAGTCTAGGTGTCGCTGAAGGGTGGGAAGGCTGCAGAGGAATAACAGGGCTGGCAGAGCATATGGAAATACAGGGATACCACAGGAGCTGCTAATCCTGCTCCTTATGGCTGTTACGGTCCTGCCAGAAAGACCCATGTGCTGCCATCCTATGTCTGTCAGCATCAGTGGGTACAAGCGTTGGTTCAGCACAGAGCACAGGAGTCACCCAGAAATGGCTGCTGAGGGGGCTGGCTGGGAGCCAGAAGAAGGACAGGGCAGTATGGCCAAAGGAGGGATTGCATGGAGATGCTGGAGCCACTTGTGCTTGCAGAAAAAGCTCCTCCTTTGGTGTCCCCAGATCGTGGTAGGGTCCCACCATCTTTCTGTGTGCTGTGTTGGGGAAAAATGACCATGGTAGAACTGACCCAAGGTAAGGAAGAGGTGATCAAAATCAGCAATGCTCACACCTTTAGCATAAGGCTACATTCAGAGATGTCCCTCCCTAATTGCCAGGCAAGGGCTATCCTCAAGCCCCTGGGAAGCTCTGTCCCCTGTGCTGGGATATGCGACGGTTAATCTGCTTGTGTAAGCTGAGCTGGTTGGGATAAGTCTGTCTCCCGTGTCCCTGTAGTGGGGCAGACACAGAGGGATGAAAGCAGGAGCAGTTTTGTGCTGCAGATCATTCCTCTTCTGAGCAATGCTGAAGCCTTGCCACAAGGGCTGCAAGGACAGGAAGGATATGGGGATGTGCAGAGGGACTTCAGTCCTCTCCCATTAAATGGACACATCTGTGCTTGAATGGCATCTACTTGCCCTCAAACATCCTCTGCACCTCCAGCTCCTGGAAAAACCCCACTGGGTGCTTGGGGCACAGAGAAGAGTCTGGAGGGAAAAATCTTGCCCTCCTTGAGGGAAAAGGACATAGAGGTAAGGCTTGAAAGCTGGGTAGCAGGTAGAGAAGCTGCTGTTCTTCCAGCTCCAGTGAGGACAGCCTTCTGGGCTTGGGTAACAAGTGAACAGGACACCAAGGACAGAGATGGAAAGCCACTTCAGCATCTCCCCTCCCACCACGCCACTGAGAGCTGATCAACCCCGTGTCACCTTACAAGCCACTTAATCCCTTCCGTCATGCTTCTCAAGGAAGGGGGTGTGCAGGCCAAGGTTTAGCTGCCACCAGCTGCCCCAAAGTCATATGCTGAGTGTCTGCAGGAGCATGTGCAGGGGGACGTGACTGACACCTCGCCGGTCCCCCGCACCTGGGAATCGCCCAGCCCTTGCAACCCCAGACCCAGCTGGCCCTTTGATCTCCGCAGGGGCTGAAGCCAGTTCCCCTCCGCTCCAGCTTTGGAGAGGATCATTCTGATTTTGTCTGGACATCTCACATCCTGGCAGGTGTCAGTCTTGGCTTCCAAGATGCCTTGGAGGGGGAGGTGGGAAAAGGGAAGATTGTAAAAATAAATAAAGTATTGAAAACCCACGTCTGTGCCCATCCTTCCTCTCAGCCTATGTTGGGGCTCTGTTTGATCTCAGGAATGGCCACTTTCTCTCTACCAGTGCCACCATCCTCCTCCATAAGAGCAGCTACACATTTTCTCCCACAGGAAATGTCACCCTCAATGTTTTTGGAGCACCCTGGAAGTGGAGATGTGGGTAGCTGGATGACCTGGAGACAGCCTGTGCCCTGTCTCAGCAGTGGACAAAGTCGTCCATGATCTCTACTGGGGAAGCAACCAGAGAGACCACCAGGCACGTGTGGGGCTATAAAGTGGAGCAAATAACTCATGTTCTTCTCAATTGCCCTGCTCTGGATCCCACCAGCTGCTGCTCACACTAGCTGAGCTGTGTGATGAGTCAGTCTGCACTGTTCCCTGGAAGGAGCTGGTGTAGAAGTAAACTGTTTACAAACCAGGGCCCTCTAAAACCTTGCCTGTCCTCCACCTGCAGCAGGCGTCTTCCAATCCATGCCAGGAGGACTCTGTTCCAGGAGGGATGTCCTGCGCTTGAGTACTCTGGGACCAGATTTGGTAGCAGTGAGAAAGGATGAGAGTTCCCATGCAAAGCCAGGCTCTGTCTGTTCAGGCTTAAATTACAGACACAGAAGCCATGATTGCTGACAGCTTCAGCCTGATTGAGATGGGCCAAGACACCGCTTTGCTTTGGACCTCACCCTTCCATGGTGCTTGACCGTTGCTCCAGACAGTAAGTTGATCTCACGCCTGGCTGAGATGGGATATGTGAAATTTTACTGTAAATTGCCTTAAGTCTGAGGGGCAGAGATATGAACAAAGCTATGGCCACACAAAGCTGCAAGACGGGTCACCTCCCCCCTGCCCCAGTGTCCCATCTGAACCCAGCGTCTGCTTCTAGGTGAGCAATGTCTTTAAGATCACAGTTTATTATGCTAGAGAACAAACCCCTAAATGGGACCAAGTTTGGTCTGTCCTCATGTGAGTTTCTACAAGACTCAGTGATGCCTTCTTTCTCTCTTTCTTTCTTCATGTTTCCCAGATGTCCTTCTCTCTCTAGTTATTGAGAGACTGTAGATGACTGAGTCAGCCTAAGTGCCTTTCTGACAGCTAATGCTGAACCCATTTTTTACCTGGCCTGTTGTTCACTAAAGCAAACAGTGTTCTGGGATGCTCAATAGAAGTGCAGTGTGAGCTAGAACAGGAGAAGGCCTCTTTGGATCAGATCTAAGGTCCATGCAGCCCTGTACCATGTCTGAGAGGATGCCTAACGTGCTGTGATGTTTCTCCAGAATAGTTTCCCAGTCCTCAGCGATCTTTGATGGGGAACTTCCTCAGTCAAACATTGTGGTTTGTAATTAACAGCAGCTCTTGTGGATTTTTTTCCCATGCATTTTTTTGAGTTCCTTTTTGAACCCCTTTAAACTGCTAGCATCCACATATCCCAAGGCAAGGAGTCTCTCAGGTTAGCTCTACACAGCACAAAGAATTTATCTTTCCATTTGTTCTCCTGCTGCTTTCACTTGGCAGCCCTGGTTCTTGCATCGAAAGAAACAGTGAACAGTCATTCCTTATTTACCTGTTCAATAACATTCACCTCCGTCACCTAGCCTGCCTCTAGTCTTTCACCAGTGGAAGGGTCTCAGCTGATGCTTGGTAGTGTCAATCCTCTGACCACCCTTATAGCCCTTCTCTGTTTCTCATGAAGTCCTGCTGAAGTCCCCCCTTTGATGGGGGAGACCAGAACTGCACCCTAGAGCTGACTATTCCACTTTGGTCACAGCAGGTGGGACATCCAGAGAGCTGTGCGCTGTTCTTGGCATCACACTGTAACAAAGATAAAGGCTTTGGAAAATCTGACCTTGGAAGGAAAAATGAAGGAACTGGATTTACAAAAAGGAAAGGGCCAGAAGGCAGCAAGTAAAAAATATTTCCGTATATAAGGTTTTTAAATGAGGACATAGGATGGATTGCTCTCCATATTCAGCGTGGGGACAAAACAAGGAGATTGAGGCTCCATTTGCAGCAGAGATGATTTAGGTCAGATGTTAGGAAGCTCCTTCAACTCTGAGAACACACAAACCCTGGAACAAGCCTTCAGGAAGGGATGGAGCCTCTTTCACTGGCAGTATTTACAAGCAGGTTGGACACCCATCTGTTGGGAGGGTTTGGGGAGAGCTGTCTTGCAAGAATATCTATCAGGGTCCCTCCAGCCTTGCATTTCTCCCTCCATGTTCCCTCTGTCGAATCATTCGGCTAGGACAGACCGTGCCATCCGGGGGCTGGAAACACTCTGCCAAAGGCCCTGAGGGGATGAGCAGCACTAAGAGGAAATCTGTGCAAATCTATTATCTGTACTCTCTGCTGAAAGCAGGGAGGGTCTCAGTATCAGGCACATCCCCAGTGGGAACTGCCTTCTCACCTCCCTCTGCTGCCCCAAAATGTCACTGCTCTAATTACAGAGGAAATCACAAAGGAAAACTTGCCAGGGACAATGTGGATTTTAGTCATTTGTGGCCCCACTGGCTTTTCCTTCTCACTTTTCAGGGACTTTTTGGGAACCCATGGACCACAGGCTGAAAGCCGTTGTTGACAATTACATGTCATGGGCTCATGTCCCTGCCAGGGTCACAGCAGGACCCCATCCTTCTCAGCCGCATCAAGGCAGAGGTACCTGCTCCCAGATCTGAGCCAGGCCATGTGAAGATGCTTTGCTGCTTCCCAGAGCAGTTGCTGCTTTTCAAGCAGCAATTCCTCAGCTGCCCAGGGAAGATGAGGTGGACAAGCAATGAATCTCCAGCTGCCTGATGGACTTTACTGAGGACATTGTTTGAAATCTGAGGCACATATTTTTAAGAGTTTACACCAAAGGAGGTTGCTGATGGTTGCTTCTTTCTCTGTGAGAGCAGGGTGAGTTCCCTATCCACGTGTACTGTGGTGCAGGGGTGCTAAACAGATGGATTAGCTGGGCCAGATGTGCACGGGCCACCCCAGAGTATGTTGTCCCAGGCAGTCACTTCCACTCTATGTCTCTGAAGACAGTCACATTCTGGCTGAAGGCACTACTGAACTGCTCTGTCAACACTGCATTCATAAGGGGAACCTTCATAAGTGACTGGGCTTAATTAATGCATCCTCCATGGGCTGTCAGGGCATGTGTTAACTGCAGAGGATCATTCAGGTTGCAGTACCAATCCAGTGATGATGCTCGGCTCCACCAGCATCTGCTGATGCCCAGCTCCCTCTCCAGACTTGTCTGCGCAGCC
This sequence comes from Grus americana, assembly GCF_028858705.1. NCBI lineage: Eukaryota > Metazoa > Chordata > Aves > Gruiformes > Gruidae > Grus > Grus americana. Next base: position 15,325,214 of record NC_072858.1, on the reverse strand, counting down.
AGTGCTGCACAGTCACTGTTGTGCGCTTTCCATTGCCTCTCTCCTAGCTCATGCAAGGCATGGCCACAAAGCAACCCATCTTTTTGCACTTGTAAACGCATTTTACAGAGTTGTAAATGCTCTTATTGATTCCTCAGCCTTATTATCCTTGCTGCTCAGCCAAGAATTAACTTCCATTTGAGGATAAATTATTAATCAGGCTTCTCCAGGTCTATTTCATAATCATTTCCACCATCCTGGCTGTCACATAAGAAGGATTTGCATATTTATTCTGCCACTTTTCCCCAGAACAGTACGTGGGAGCCCATGTTTACCTGCAATCTCTTAAATCACTTTCCCTACCTTATAAAAGCATTGCTCTTAGACAGAGCAGGCCCAGCACAGTGCAGTCCACGTCCTTCTGACTCATTACTTTGTGGCATATTTTTGCAGGCAAATACTTTTCCTTTTCACTTCTCTGCTTTTTCATTGCTTATTTATGATACCCTGTAGGGTAAAACTGTGTGGTTTGTTCAACAGCCCATAACAAAAATGCACAAGCTTCCAGCCTGGTACCGACTGTGGTCCCTGGCCCAGCTTGCACAGGAGAGCGTGTTGAGCTGGTATTTTGGCTTTCGGCACTGTTTTTTTTCCCCAGACAGTCAGAGAGGAGCAGCCCGCATGCCCTGCTCACGGCATGGCTGTGTTTCTGTGGCAGGGGAGTGCTGCTCAACGCCAAGTGTTTTGGGAATGGCTGAGAGGAAAGGGGATGGGAGATGGTGAAGCTAATTGTACCTGTCTAGGAAGGGACAATGTTCACAGTCACAGTAAGTCAAATGGAGGGGACTGAACAGAGCAACACCAAGGGCTGGTGGTTTAAGTAGCAGCACGGACACTGAGGCACAGACCAAATCAATGCCTTATGCAAGACTGTGGAGGAGGGCTGCGTTGAAGCCAAGGAAGCCCTGAGTAATCGCAACCTTTAAACAACATGCAGGAGGCCACACACTGGGAGACAGAGCTGGACATCCCAGTCCCCCCGAGCGCAGGGTGGGAAGGCAGCGAGTGGGCAGGTTCACCCCTCGTCCTTGTACTGTCCCAGTTATGGCTTCCAACAGGGTTTCTCTGTAGCAGGCAAGCGCGCAGGCTGATTCCTTCCAGCAGATGGTAGCAGGAGTATACGAGGGGACAGGCGTCCACACCGGGACCCCTGGTCGGACACCTCGATGCAGTTCCACCACTTCACGGCAAGGTCAATATCCAGGGAGAATGGCTGCTGAGGAAGCAGCACCCAAAGCCAGGGTGCCCTGGGGTGCTACAGCCCTTCCCTGGCACCCAGGCCATGGACGGCATGAGTTTAATGAAGGACTGGGTGAATTCAGAAATGAAATGGCAGGGGCTTGTGCTCGTAGACTCAGTAGCCGGTTGGGGTAGGTCAGCCAAGATGGCTGCCATGGCACAGGCCAAGATGGTGGCTGTGGCACAGGCCAAGGTGGTTGCTATGGCATCGGGCAAGATGGCAGCCATGGCACAGGCCAAGACAGCTGCCACAGCACTGGGCAGAAACTGATTTACAGCCCTGTTGTCTCCATGTTGTGTTTGGAGTGTGGTTCTTCCATCTCAGACCTTGCACCTTGTTCCCTCAGAAGGTGATATGATAGCAGGAATCATCCCTCCCCACAGCTCCTCAGATTTACTCAGGTTCCTCTCCCCCTTTGCCTCCTTCGTTCCTCCTCCCCCATGTCCATCCCCAGCTCTCCTGATTTATCGCCAGCAGTGATGGCTTTCTGCATGGCTTCAAGTCCTGAATTCTTATCACCAGGACACTGCAGGGAAATTTCTGTGTTGGTTATTTTTTGGCAGAGAAAGCTTGAAAATGTGATGTGAGTGCAACGGGAAGAGTGGAGACCAATCAATAGAAATCGAAAGGGGCCATTAAACAAGCGGCTGAACAGAAGGACCCAGATGGTTGAGGTGTGCATGGTGTGTGGATCTGTTTCTCAAGCGGGGACAAAAAAGATCCTTTAAGCAACCTGAGATGAGAGCAATGTGGGGAGACCCACCAGGAGGGTGGACAGGAGGATGGGCAGGGAGCTACCGATGCTAATGACATGGTTGGCAGCTGAGCAAAGAGTGAAGACTGGCAATATCCAGCTGGGATATTAACAAGCAGGGTTGGATTGGGTGTGATAGCATGCCATGGCATCCACATCCACTTGAGCAGGAGTGAGGTGCAGCAAGGAGGGTACATCAATAGCAAGAGCATCAACTGCATCTGCTTTTCTAAGGGAACCTTTTATTTTGCTGCACGTAAGAGGCGTACATTACCATTTTGACAAGCACATGGAGACAGTTCCTTCAAGAAGCCTTGCTGGGAATAGCCAGGTATATGATCTTATATATACAGTATATAGAGAGAGGTGTAGCCATCTGCCAGAGGGTTTGGTAGCAGATCTGTCCCACTGGCTACCATCCCACTGGCTAGCAATAACATCTCATTCCTCCAAGCCCAATGCCTTTGGCCCAGCCCTGGTGCCTGTGATTTATGATTGCTGCCCAAAGGGCTGCAGTTTTGGGGTTTAGCTTGGGTTTCCCTATGGAAGTAAGCTTTAGGCCCCCTGTTTGCATCTATGCCTGCCTGTCTCCTCCACAACAACTTTTGAAACTGTTGGAGAGTTTCAAGTAATTTTGACCAAAGGCAGGAGGCCTCAAAGATGTGAAGCTATGGCAGGCCTTAGGAAGATAAGTGCTTGGGAAGAGGAGAGACCCAAATTAACACCTTCACTGACAGAAAGAGCTCAAATAGTGAAAGACGACCAATATCCCCTTGCCTTCTTTCTTCACACTGCTCAGTGTAGCTGATTGTCTCTGGAGCAGACAGCTTGGCTGCCCGCTGCAAAGTTAAGCCCCAGTTAATCTGGGAGAGGATGCAATGCAATGAAGACGTGGCTGTAGCACATCTAGCGGTGAAGCTGAGGGACATTTGCTCCAACAGCCGGTATGCCCAGGCTCCTGAAGAGCTTGTGTTGTTTCGCCAAGCCATGGTTGCAGCAGCTTCCCACCTCCAGGAGGTCCGGCTGCCATATTCTGCCCCCTTTCCTGAGACCCCAGCTTGGGACCGCATGATGGGGGTTCTCCTCTCATGAAGGTGTGGGGTTCGCACGTGTTGGGTGCTGGAGGATGGGGAGGTTGGGGCACAGTGCTGCAAAGCGGGGAGCCTGGTCCTGCTGTGGAGGGAGCCATGGGGCCAGTGTTGCTGTGTGTGACATTTGACAGGTCTGCAACATATGCTGCGTCCCACTGCAGGCCTGGGCTGCCCTCCGAATTGGCTTCCAGCCTGTCTCAATGTAAGGTTAAATCCTCGCTTAGGAGCAGGAAAGCAGAGAACCAGCAGATGGAACCAATCAATTTGCCATCCGAAAACTGATCAATTTGGGGGGACCCCTCCCCATCCAAAGGCAGGGTGGGAACAGGGCCTGTTCAGTGCATGCATGCAGGAAAGATCAGTGGGCAGCTCATAATAAACCCTAAATGTATTTGCAGCCATAAAATGTTTGACATGCCTTCAGAGAGGCTGCTGAAATCCCTGATTTGCAGCTGGCACTCATTTTCCATCTCAGGTAGTAAAAAGACTCAGCCAGAGTGCTCAGATATTCCATCGTCGGGGTCCATCACCATCCCTCAGCCCCATGGCCAGATCGCCGGGTCTCGCACTCCTCCTCCTCCTCTTCCTTCTCAGGGCTCTCCTTTCCCTTCAAACAGGGGATCTGGACCCAGTGCAGGTGATGGGAGGGTGAGATAACAAGCAGGAGTGGTGATTTCAGGAAGTGATTGGGACTTGTAAATCCTCACGGGGGCTTCCTCTGTCAGAGGAGCCATCCGGGGAGCGGGGCATGTGTGGGCTGAAGTCACGCCTGTTAGGGAGGTATTTGTTCTTCTGGCCCCCATGTCTGAGGCGGGTTGTCGTAATATCCCTCGAGCCGGGATCTGGTTGCAGCAATAAAGTTGGGCGGGTTGGATTCCTGGCTGGGCAGGAAAGAGTTATTGATCAATGCCACAAATCCTTCCCACCTTCCTCCCATCCCTGGGGTGGATGTAACGGATACCAAAAGAGGTTGGAAGGAAAGCAAAGTTCGAAAGATGTTCTGGTCGGGAGCAGAGGGTGGCCCAGCCAGGGCAAGGACCTGGGGAGAGGTTAAACATGAACTGAGCAAGGCACAGGACCTTTTAAATGTCTCCAAATCAAGACTGCAGGTGGATGTGGTTCACTCTGTGGCTGAGCAAATGCATCTGCAAATATAAGATGGAGCAGGAGGGGTTAGCATTTCTCCATCCATTTGCTTAGAGGACATCCCAAGGCCCTGATCTCCCCGTCACATCCCCATGGATGCCCAGGCTGCAGCAGCTCCATGCCTCATGCCCAGTGATCAGTGCCGGGGTTGGTTGCTGATGGGAGTGCTCAGCCATTCCTTATCTGCTTGACATGTGCTTACCAGTGCTGTGTCTGTAAGCACATTTATTTGGGAGCAATTTGGAAGCAGTTCTTTATGCTCTGAGGCTGGAGAGACGGGGGGGACCCTGATCCAGGGTGGAGGTCTCACCACAGTAGGATAATACTGGGGAAAACTAACTCTAAAGGAACAACATACTTGTGTCTTGCATTGTACAGAATCTCCAGGGCTTATTTCCTTTCCTGCAGTGGGGCTGGGATTGTTGGTAGAATATGCTACCTGTTCACTGGGGAAACCTTTGTCATCTGGCCTGAGACTCAGCACTTCGGCCAGCTAGTCAAGTTTCATCATTTTTGATCCTGACTAGATATTATTACTATAATAAGATTGATATTAGCAATTAGTAACAATTGCAGTAGTGCTAATAAAATAATATTGTACTCCTCCATCCAAGGAGCTCGAAGCTTTTAATGGAGATTAAGTCTCATGGCATTTATCCTACTTCAGAAAAGCTTATTTAGACAGTGGCAAAGCCTCCTTGCCACCTTTGTGGAGTGCAGTCCCCTCCAAGGTGGAACACAGCAGCTATTTATGAGTATGCAATAACAGCCCACAGCAATCTAGGCCAAGCAATGAAAGCAAATACCATATTCAGGGAAATTACAGGGGTTATAGAGAAGACAATGTACCAGGACACTCAGCTCAACCCCTAGGCTTTTAGATGTATTAGGGGACTTTTTGTGGTGTTCAGAACCTACTGTGGTCCATCACAAAGACCTTTGGCTGTGGCAGCAGCGTGGTCTCTCGCCCCACCCCGGGCACCCATCTGCTCCTGATTTGGAAAGCAGGGAAGGCAGGAGCCTTGCTGTCTCCTCTGTGTTACTCAGCACATCCTAACTCCCACCTCGGCACTCTGCAGGAGGCATTTCTTCATATGCTGACTTGGGGTTGTCCACTAAGACCAGCAGCTTGGAGATGGAAAGCTCCCTAGCTTTTGAAAATTATGTTCCCCTCCCAGAGCTCTGATGGTACAAGCCTGTCAGGAGCAAGCAGTCCTCAGGAGTAAATCACATCCACAAGAGTGAGTTCTTGATGACTATGAAGCCTCTTCAAGCCACCACCTTTACTTCTGTGGGCTTGTGGAAGTCACAGACACCACTAGCCCAGCCTGAACATCTCCAGTGGAAGCTGCTTTGCAACTTAGACCCAAGAGGCACTTGCACAGAAAAAGCCAAAGCATTTCTGCTCATCAGCACACGGTGTGCTGCCCCGTGCTCCTGCAGGCTTTGATGAATGCAGAACTAGTTAGCAGCACTGGTGTGAGTGGGTCTGAGAGGTCATGCTGAAAAATGGCACTTTGTCAAAAATGTCATTTCAGCAGCGTTTCATTGCCTTTTTCTTTAAATGAAAAATTTCAGAAGGAAATGAAGCCAATGTGTTATTTCACTGTGATTTGAAACTTTTTACCTGCTGTTTTTTTAAAACAGCTCTTCCTCATGCCTGGACTCATCACCCTCTTTCAGTCCATCATTTGCAGCTCAAAAAGCAGATTTTCGTAATGCTTCAGAGAATGCAGTTTTTGTGTCACGTCATAAAAACTTGGTATTTCCTTTACTTGGAAAAGATGTGCAAAGGCAAGGTGAAAACTTTAACTCCACAGGCTTGATCCTGTGCCTGCTTTTTTGAGCAATTTTCAGTGAGCTTGGCCGCCTCTTTCCACTGAACCTGGATGACTGTGCTTTGGGGTCCTGATGCAGGAGGCCGGTCTTTTTCTCACGGCCACCAGTGGAAGCCCAGGGCTGATGCAGAAGGAAAGCAAACACAAAGCCTTAGTTGTCCTGGCCCAGTCTCTCTCTCCCAGCCTGGTGCTGGGGGATTTCAGCTAAAGCTCAGCCGCATCACCTGTGTTTGGCTTCCCAGAAAACATTCCTTCCAGATTCAGGGATGTCCAGGAACATAACCTCTGCCTTAGGTTTGAGCTCCAGCAGTTCACCTCCTCTTTCGCTTGAAACTGTGGGCTTTTTTGCTCATGCTGGCTTCATCTCCAGCCCTGCATTCACTGCCAGAATAGGCAATAAGCTCTGGGGGCCCTCTGGCTTTCAGAATCATGAGGAGAAGAGGTGTGAGGGGTGGGGAAGCCTGTCCTAGCCCTCCTCGCCACCCTCCCCCATCTCTTGCCTTCTCTCTGCCTGGGGAAGAGAGAGCAGGACCTCACCTAGGACCCTGGAGACAGACTCAGCAAGGAAGAGGCTGCCGCTGTGCACGTCAGGAATGATTTGATCAGCAAGAGAGAGGAGCACCTCTAGCACTGACATCAGGGGACAGGCAGAGGAGAGTGCGAAAAAGCTAGTGATGGACAGCGGGACTGCAGTGCGTGCCAGGGTGCGGAGACCCAGGGCTGGGGAGGAGCACCCATGGACTGGGCACAAGTGTCTGCTGTGGACAGCGGAGAGGCTGATGAGACTGTCTGATGCTGTGCTAAATTTCTTCTCCTGCAAAACCAGCCTCACTACTTCCATCTGGGATAACACTTTAAGAGCTGTTAGTGCAAAGCTGTGTCCCTGTGCATCCTGAACTGGCTGGGAGTAAAACCAATCGGATGGTGCAAGGGCGCTTTGCTCTTACCCACATGTATGATTATTTGCCCTCATGTGCAAGCACCCGACACGTTATATATTACCTATGAAAAGACAGGTGAATTCCCCAAGTGGGTATCTGCTTTGCCCAAACCCTTCCTGGCAGACCCTACTTTAGCCTGCCTTTCTCGGGAAAGTGGTCCATGAGCCTTCCCCACAGCCTTCCTCTGTGCTCACAGCAGCTGCGGGAAGGGGCCACATGACTCAGACTTCTCCAGACAAAACTGTCTCAGCCACCAGGCTTGCCAAGCCACTGACAGAAACCCTTTCCAATTTTTCCTTTTTAAAATTTCATTTAAAAGTGAATTCGGTCCTGGTGAAAGGTACAGTACCGACAGCCCTGGACAGCAACATATCTTATTTATCCATGAAACAGAGGTTTAAGGGTCCTACACCAGTACCAATCATGTCCTATTGTTTGCAAGACCGGATTTCCAGCAAAAGAATTCCCATTAATTTTTCCAAGCAGAGGCCAGGTGTGATGCACACTGCACATATGTGCATCTACACATGTGCTCCAAACCCCATGGTGCTCTGTCTACTCCTGCCACACCAAACTGTCAAGGCCACCAAGACCCTCAAGGTCCTTCTCTGGCCTCCCCGGCTCAGCAGTTTCTGAGGACAAGGATACCAGCTGCAAATTGCTTTCAAGGGCTGGATTCCCACCAAGCACAGCCCAAAGCTTGGCATTACCATGTGTCCTGAAGGACCATGGGTATATTTTTGCCTCTCAGATAGCCAGGCACTTCAAGGCCTAATCCTCTTCAAGGATGCTCATGGGGAATAGGCCATTGGGTAATATCCCGTCTGCAGGAGCAACTGCCCTTCTTTAAGAGCCGGACAGTTTCTGGAGCTCTTTTAATACATCTCGCTCTCCTCTGCCCTCTCATCTTCAGAGCATTTTGCCATCTGTTTGCCTTTATTTCCTTTGGGAACAACTCCCTTTTATTTTTAGATTCCAGGGGCAAAACATAGGCAGGTGGCTGTGGGTGGGGGTAGCCTCTTTTAGCCTCCACCTTAAAAAAGGACCCAAAACATGAAAAATACCCAACAGCAACCTCAAAACAAAAAAATCGAGATCAGAAATTCCACAGAGGGCCACGGCATGGTATTACCACCACATCTACAGTCAACACTCCCCCCGTCAAAACCCTACTCTACCCCTCTGCGTGTGATTCTCAGCCGTACGGTCTGCTAGTGTCTCCTTGCCTCTATTTATACTAAAGCCCTTGCAGAATAAAACATCCATGTAAAATCCAATTTCCTCTGAATCTCTCTCGGAGACGAGGCCTCGAGATTGAGTAGATAACCTCTGCAGTAATTGCCTGAACCACTCCTGTTTGCTGGAAAGGTGAGATCCATTTTTCAATTATCTATCTGCAGTGACAGCAGCGAGCAACGGAGCTAAGAGGAAGGAGAGAGAGAGAGAGAGAGAGAGGAAATCCAGCCAACAAGAGCCGTCTGTGTCAATCCTGGCAAACGGGAGGTACGATAGATGTGGTCACAGTTCCTGCCATCAATATCCTCTAATATAAATGTCAGCGATGCCATTTTACCCACAGTCATTTCCCACAATGCTGATTACATTATCGTATAATAGAGGGGCGCCAGCCACACCGCTTTCTCTCCTAACCCTCCTTGCGGTAATGTGTCAATAGCCTGCCTCCATGAAACAAGTCAATTTTCTGCAGGCTTGGCAGCGGAATAAATCTGCCGACTATCTAGAGAGCTGGAGATATTTATACACACCGCGTCCTCTCTCTCTCTCGCTCTCTCTCTTTCTTTCGCCCTCCCCCCTCCCGCCTTCCCTCCCTGTGTGTGTGCAAGCATAGATGTGTGTCCTCAGCAGAATTGAGTGATTTTCAGCCCAGACTCAATAAGAAGAGAATTTAGGGCAGTCCTACAGCTTGGCTTCCAGTAACAGCCCTACACGTTTATTTTCTTTAGCTTAACAGGAAAGAGAGAATTATGTTTAGATTTATATGACAAGGGCAGTTCTACCAAAACGCTTGTGATAAGCACTATGGAAGGGGGAGGAAGGTGTGTGCATGTGTGGCAAAAATCAGGCAGGCCAGTGGCAGAGAGGGATTGCAACACCTTGCAGGTCACATCAGGGGGGTCCTCTGGGACCTGGAAAAGCAGCTCTTATTTTAACCGACAGCTCCTTTTTTAGTGTATGTCCGAATCAAATACCAGTGGAAGAAGGAGGAGGGAGGCCATGGGCTCCTCCATCCCTGCTGACGGATGAGGATGGAGGTGTTTGGCTCCACTCTCTTGACTCTTGCAGGCAAAGAGCTCGCTGAGGACAAGATGCTCTGGCCACCTCAGGGATGCCGGTTCTCCCGGGGATGTTCCCAGGACACCCTGTGGTCCATCACCCCATGCACCCCTGCTGTGATTTCTGCCTTCCCCCAGCTCAGAGGGGACTCAGCCTTCCCAAAAGCCCCAGTGTCTTCCTCTGCCAGCCGGCATGGGCTGCTCAGGCCATCCTGAGCTCCCAGAGCACAGGCTAAAATGGCAGATGCTGCTCACAGCCACAAAGGCAAGGCTTTGCTGTCTTACTGAGACACAGCAGCAACTCAGAGTGCTCTGGAGAGGCTCTGCTCCCTCTGGGTGCTGGTCAGAGAGACATGGACTCTTCGCAAGTGCTCTCCGATCCCTCTTGACTTGAGCCAAGTGAATGGGAAGGGTTTCTCCTTCCTTTCAGCTCTGCTCAACACAGAAGACTTTATATTTAACCCTCAGTGGGAGAATTTTTTGGTGATGCAAAATGTCATCAACTATTTTTTGCCAAGAGGGGAAAAAAAGCCTGAAAAGACTAATAGCAAATACAAAATTGCCTTCAAATTTCTGGGCTTTGGGTTTGTTTTTTTTTAATAAAAACCTACAAATGTTCCATCTGTTTTCATGTTTTCATCAAAATTTTGTGCAAGAGGCAAATAATGCTTGGATCATTGCTTTTGGCTTGATTGCTCCATCCTCCTGCTCCAGAACATAGCAGTTTCTGGGCAGGGAGCTGGTGTGTCCTCCACTAGCCCTGGGAGAAACGAGTCCACCACCTTCCACAGTGATGGGGAAGGCTCCACCCTACAAGACACCAAAGACGCACAGTTTGCAGTAAAAGGCTGTCCTGCCGGCTCCATACAATCACTCCTGGCAGCTTTCAGAAAGAATATCTGGGAGAATCACAGTATTATCCTGGGCTTGAGCTCTGGTTCCTCTCTGCAGAGGGAAGACATCCAACTCCCCACCCACTGCTCTGCTTCTGTACGCGCCTTCACATTGATGCCAGCAGCTTTTTTTTTGTCCTGGCAGCTGTGTCAGAGATTGACAAGAGCTTTACAAAATTGGGAAGGAAGTGAGGCTCCATGTCTTGATGAAAGCTTTATTTAGAAATCAATGAAACCCACAGCTCCATCACACAAACTCCAGCCCTCCTACCCTTTTCAGCCCTGTCGGCCTGGGCTGCAAGTCATCAGCACCTGTCAGAGTCTCATGCCGGAGGTACCTAAGAAAAAACTGGCACTATGTGGTCTTGCACCCAGAGGAACCTTAAATTCCTTCCATGCTCTCTAGAAAAGATACTTTGTCTGGGAGAAGGTCTATATTGGGTCTTTGCTGGGAAAGGCTCTCCCCACATCTGGAAGGGAGAAATCTGACCACAATGGAAAAGAACCGGAGATAGTTGGGGCTGCCTGGTCCAAGAGCTGTCACAGCCAGTGGAAGCCTTCCTGTTGACACCATCAGCCTTCAGATGAGTCCAAAATTTGGAGACGTGCCCCGGATTACAGTCTTCAGGGGTATTGGGGCTGTTTCATTGCCAAGCCCCAAGACAAACTGCAAAGGAGGATGCTGCATTAAGATACATTTCTCTGAAGTGGGGACTGACTCCAGAGCTCTGATTCAGATCCTTGTCTGCATATGTGGTATGTCATTAAGGGAGAAAAGCTGGCAGCGAGCTTAAGTCGCTTACTACTGCACTGGCAGGAAAGACAAATGCAGAGCATAAGATAAATGAGGCACTTCCAAGTGCGAGAAAGTCAATACTAGAGAGACCTTCAAACTGGAGTCTGGGGAGCAGCTTACAATTCAGCTCACTGGTACAGATGGGAAGACATGTCTGTGTGCTGAGAGCTTATCAACACTTCGGACTGGTACATCCCAGTGGGGTGACAAGACAGGCAGCCACATGGGACTGGACTTGGGCATAGGTCCTTGCAGAGGCCCACCGGGAGGGATAGCTCATGCACCATCTGTGTTATGGGAGCTCTTGAAGGAAATCAGAGCCTCGTTGTGCATCATAAAGTTCCAGTTCTTGTCCTGGTGCAAGACAGTCTCCAGTGTGTGTGACCAGGCAAAGAGCAAGAGAGAAGAGACTTGCCCAAAATCTCATTAAAAAGCCAGCCTGATCTCCCTGACGCTGCTCTTCAAGATGCCTGGAGACACCCAGAAGCACTGGGCACCCAAAACTCTCTGCCACATGTCAGACTCCATGCTGTGTCATTCCCCCTTCCCTGCTGTGATGCACGGAGGGGACACACCTTCTCCATGGCCCTGCAAGAGCCACCCAGCCTTGATGCTGCCCAGCATTGCAGCACGGCTGCATGCAAGACTGGATTAAATATGGCTCTGAGTGCATGCGCACGTGCTCAGTCGGACAGCTGAAGGAAATGCAAACTGATCCACCCGAGGAAAGAAAGGAGACGCTGCCCTCCTTTTTTCAATTATACCCAGGTCCAAGGTCAGCGACCTCTTCCCTCCTGCACTGCAGTATCTTGTCACACAAAACCCAGAGAGAAAGGGAATGTGATAAAGATGAAAGTGATGTGGCAGGCTCGTATGTGAAAACAATCACCCTTCAATTAAGTGTGATTGATTTCCCAAATCAGAGATGCATTCAGCTTCCAACAGATAGATATGAGCGAAGGCCAGATGCTGGGGAATTCAGTACACGTGCTTGGGCTAGGACGTCGCAAGGAAACAAAATGGAGATGCTATAAAGTACCAGGTGCTTTGAGATAAGTCTGAGACGGGCATAAAGTCGAGCCAGGAAAATTTTCCTCTTAAAGCAAAGCTCAGGGCTGAGAAATAAGATGCAGACAAAGAAGGCGTTTTTTCCATGCAGCGAAACTATGGCTTTGTGGAAGATTTTTTTGTATGAGAGGAGCAGCCAGGGACAGCCCAAAAGAGAGTGGGAACTTTGCAGATATATAGAAGAGACTCACTGACATAAAGCTATTTCTGTACAGGACAGACAAGGGACACAGCCTGTCTCATGGGGGTGCTGGAGGCAGAGCGGGGCAAGGCACCTTAGTGACATCTCACAGCATTGGTCTAAAGCCTCTGACAAATGACTGTGAGGTCCAGAAACACCATTTGGCTCTTCTAACATCAGCTGTGTCCCCTTTCACATTCAGATGCACATGGGGCCCCTCCAGCTGTTTTACAGACCCCTGACGCTTTGTGAACCAAACCTGCCCACCCACCATGTCCACACTGCCTCTGCTGGGGTGAAGCACCTCGGGGTGTTTCACAGCAAGCAGCCAGTGGAATAGAGGAGGACATCAGAGAAGCCACTTTGCCCAAAGAGGAGGGAGCTCTGCTGTAAATCTCTGCAGCAAGCCCCGCTCTTCACTGAAGCGCTGCAGTGTGGCAGAGGAGCAGCATCCAGATAACCAGCCTCCATTGACTTCAAGTGAACTTGAGCCCTGTGCAGCTCAGTGCACAGAGCCCACGCACATCAGGGCTGGCCAAAATACATGCTGTGCTTTTGGGGAAGATTGGGTACTCCCATGCTGGTCACCAAAACTGCTCTAGCTAGCATCCTTCATCAGCATTGTTTTAACAATGAAAGGGGAGCTTGCCACCCTCTCAGAAATTTGCCCCCTCAGCTCTTGTATGAGCGCCCATCATTGCAACATCCGGTCACACCATTCTTCTGAGTCCCACATGCTCCTCCTGCCTTTATCAGCAATACGCAAGGGCAAAACTGGCAGCACCAGGGAGGTGTTTGGACAGGGAGAAGGGAAGGCAGCACTGCAGATTTAGCACAGTTCGTGGCAGGAGAGCAGCTCCCGTAGATTAGTCTGGGCTGTTGTCCCGTTTTCCCTATCACGATCAGCCTCATCCATCTCCCCCTCTCTCCCCCTTGTCCCTTTCAGGGATTTGAAATAAAAGGTCTGCACTTGACCCCCCTCCTCCCTGCAGGGAGAGGGGAAGGCTGTGAATAGAGAGACCCTCATGTTTGCAGAAGTGATTTTCACATTAATGGCAGCATATGTTTGCATTGATTCCAACCTGCGGGGCTGCGCACGAGCGCGTGTGTGTGCCTGCGCGCATGCTGCGGGCGGGGGGCGGCCGGCGGCTCCGCGTGTGGGGGCACCAGGTGCTTGCTGTCAGGCTGAACAAAAAGAAGTGTCAGCACTCTGTGCCGAGAGGCTGCGCTGGCAGCTTCCCCTGCCTTCAGCCCTGTGCTCAGAGCATCCAGCCTCTGACAGCAGCATCCTCTTGCGTCAGCTCCTAAGTTCTCCTCCCCTTCTCCTCTCCCCAAATTGAGTGGCACAGCACGCCCTGACTCCGGGCTGTCTGCTGTCACCCATCCCTGCTCCCCAAAGGCTCAGAACATCACTTTGGATGGACAGTGATTGTGCAGCCTCCTTCTGCTGGAGCATCCTCTGGAGACTGCTCTGACCTTCTGCCAGACTGGTACTTCTCACAACCCATGTAAAGCCCTGCTGCACCCAAAAACAGATCAGCAAGGTCACTTGCTGAATTCACATCTCCAGCTCATGGCTGGCTGCAGCCTGCTGCCTCCTTTCACACCTTCTCCCAGTGCTGAGACACCATGGGGCTGGCACCCCAACAAGTGCTCCAAGCTGTCCTGGATGGCATCTGCCTGCTCTCTGGAGGGACCCTGTCCCCAGCACCTCATCGTCAGTGTGAGTGGCACCCACATTGCCTGCATGGGCTGGACACCCTCCACCCAGCACCAGCCATCCTCCCCAGGGCAGTGGGGAAGCCAGAGTTGCAAATTAAGAGCAGCAGGGACCAAAAGCAGTTTGTACAACACAGCACCCTCCCAGGGTGTACTGAACCCAGATATCTCCCCATGATGATGAAGCCAGGGATTGCAAAGGGGGAGACCTGATCCTGCACGCCCAGGGAATTTGCCAGTTCACAGATACACTCAAACTTTCATCAGCAAAACTTTCTGGAGGAGACCAGGCCTTAATCTTTTTTTCTGCTCCATTTCTCCTGCCTCTGAAATGGGAGTCACTGTGTCTCTTTTTGCTGCACTGTGCATCCATCTTGTCTGCTTAGATCCTGACCTGCCTGATGCCCTGGAGATATGCAACAGCTCCAGCAGTAGGACCAGCATCTCCCTGGGCATCTCCAGGCACTGCTGCAATCACAGTGAATTCATGAAGAATAAGAATTAGGCGTGATCCTATGTGAACTATGAGGACCCTCAGAGGCACCACTGGAGTGAACGGAAAGAGCAAGCATGTAGGCAGTGCTGCTGCTCAGGGCATGGTGATAAGAAGCCTCTTCCCTTTCCAGGTGACCTCAGGCCTATGTCCTGTGGGAGAGCTGCCTCATGCCCCCAGGTGAGCTCAGCTGCTGAAGGATCCCATCCTGAGAGCAGCAGAAATGACTCATCTTGCTGGCTAAGCCCACCTGAACTCAAGTGTGGATGCTGCAGAATTTATGGCCTGTGTCACCTATTTTACCCCTTGAAGAACAATACATTTCTTCCATCCCTGGTTTTATCTCTATTGCAGGTGAGGATTGGGATGAATGGTGACACTTGTGGGGTTTGCAATCTGGAAATTGTCTTCTACAGGACGGCATTGCATCATTGCAACGAGCCGTTCTGCGGGCAGAGTTTCCAAAGAGAGCTGTCGTGGTACCTCCACGCACCTACAGACTCTTGGGACAGACTCAGGGTCCTCCAGGCAGCCAGTACCAACAACTCAACATTCACATGCAGTCCCCAAACCAGGACATTTGCCCTGGATCTTGGAGCTCCTTCTCTTTACCCTCCAGCTCTTCAGCCTGGCTGGACAGGAAAAGGAACAGAAATTTTCACTTGCCAGAAATCTTGGTGTTTCCAAATCGGTTTCTGTGGGGAATCAGAAAGGAACGTTGAAACGTCTGAAAGCAAAAGAAAATAGTCTCCAAACTGCAGATTGCAGCTAAACAGTGAATGTGGAAAATGAAAACACCAGCAAGAAAAATCTCTGCTTTGCCAATGGAAGTGTAACTTGGGAAGAGGAGGGTTCTTGCTGCATTTTAAAAGTAAGACTGCTGCTTGGCCTGGGAATTTCAAGGTGGAATGATTTGTATTGTTGCTTTGATTCTCCTGATCAGAAAATAAAAAACCTGTACCAAAGTATTTTCCTTAGAAGAATCTTGATGTTGGAATAACCACATTTTTCTCCATAAGAAA
Organism: Grus americana; assembly: GCF_028858705.1. NCBI lineage: Eukaryota > Metazoa > Chordata > Aves > Gruiformes > Gruidae > Grus > Grus americana. Next base: position 15,309,699 of record NC_072858.1, on the reverse strand, counting down.
TTCTTAAGCAAAATAGATCAACTTCTATTTAGATAAACTCAGACTCTGATCTTAATTTTTTCTTTCTGCCATTTGAGCTAGCAACAGATCTGATTTTCTCAGAGAAAATCAGAGTTGCCCATGTGATCACAGAATTGTGGAGTAAGGGCTTTAATGAAAACCCCAGATACTGTGGAGGGGCCAATGCTATACATAGCCCAGACACTGCCCTGCTATAGACCGGAAGACAGGGAAGAATTTGGTGGGTGCAATAGCTCAATGCCTTATTTATAGCGTGAAGCCATGGAGCAGTAGTGGGCTGAGCTCCGGTTGCCATTTCCCTTGCTGTGCTTGCGCCCAGTGAAATAAAAACATGTGAGACAGGCTAAGCCGGTGTCATCCATTCTCAGAAGGACACCTCCAAGGCAAGCTATTTTAATCTGCCTGGACATACTCTATCCGCTGCTGTAACCACCCTCCTTCTTTTTCACTTGTGCTTTACGTACAGATGCCCAGTACAGATTCATAGTCTCAAGCACCTGTATGTGCAGGTCCACATTAGTTTTTTGCTTTATTTTCTCTCTTATTCCAATGCAAAGGGTTGCAACACTGCTCTTGATGTACAAGAGATCTACCATGGAGAGCTTTGTAGAACTGCACTGGAAGCGCCCAGGTCAGGGCTTGTTAATGAACAAAGGCTCTTTGCACTCTTCCAGGTACTGAATCCGTTGACTGTGAGAGGAGCATGGGATGCAGATGGCATAAGCATCAGGCACACTGAGTACAGCAGCATTTCAAGTCTTGAAGACTTTACTACTACCCAGCAAACAGATGATCCACCAGATCCACCAGTGGTACATTTGGTGGATAGACTTCCAACAAGCCAGGACATGGGAATTGGGCAGGTGGCCTCATGGCATGGGGAAGTTCCCTTTGGTGGTTTTGTGGGTTGGGAATGATGCAAGAAGCTAAAAGCATCATGGTTTTTTTTTCCCCTATGCAGCAAGATCCACCATTCATGGAAATGAAGGATCCCACCCAATTTCAAACATTACAAAACTCAGATGGGGCTAGAGGCCCATGCAAAATGTCACCACAACTACTGCCCTCTGAGAGCACACTGCAACACCCACCACTCCCTTTTTCCAGAATAAGCAGGCGGTGGGAATCACAGGCTGCTGAGCAGAGCACGGCTGCAGCAGGGCAGAGCAAAGGGAAGCCCCATGCCCACAGGGGATAAAAATCCCTTTAGCTTTTGAAAACGATGTTTTTCTTTTTAGACCTCAAAGCAGCCAGCAGCCCCAATGCACGGCGACTCCAATCAGAGCAGACATGCGAGGATGTCTCACACAAGGTCTGCAGGCCACAGCCGATTTTAACTCCACAATCCCAAATGTGTATGTAAAACTCCCTTGCCGAGCACCTTCCCCCCAGCATTCCTGCGTCGTGCTGACAGGATCACACACTCCCAGTACATCCCTCCTGCAATAGCAGGGCTGCAGGGATGGAGGCTGATGTGAGGGCTTAATTAATCAGTTAATTAATCCCAAACATTTTAACCCTCCAAATCCCTGCTGCGCTCTAGTTTGGCAGTTTGTTCATTAGTGGAAGTTTTTTGTTTGTGTTTAAACTTGGATCATTTGATTTTTCCCCCAAGACAGAAGCGAAATATAATCATGTCATTAGGAGAGCGAGTGTGTCTGTGTGTGTGCGCATGCATGTGTGTACCACTGTCTCCTGTGTTAGGAGCAAGCTCTGCTCAGGACTTTTCTGTGCTATCTCTAACCTCTTCTTGGATCCTCCTGTGCACTGGACACTGCAAGGCTAAAGTTGGGCTGTGCAGGAGTGGTAAAGCTCCCTTGCTCTCTCTGCACTGGTCAAGCCACCCCAAATGCTCAGGCTGTGCTGATGCAGGCACCTTTGGGTCTTTCTTGGGAAATGGTCTTGGTGGGGCTCATGCCCACATTCAGCAGGAGCAAAACACTGACTTTCTTCCCCAGCAGCATCAGGGCCACCCCACACAGCAGAGGTGTGAGACACAACCCTCAGCTTGCTGGAGGAGCAGCAGTTAAATGCATGGCCTCTGGCTATCACATGATATGGAAACCTGCCCTGCTGGAATCCTGCACTGCTGCTTCTGGGGTAATGTTATGTCTAAAGAGCCAAGACACCCTGTACTGTCCCCTGGCAGGTGGGGACACCTGGATGTATTTTACAGGCCTCCAAACTCTTCCTCTGCCCCTTTGCCCTGCCTCCATCCCTGTCCCTGGGTGAGCTGGAGACCTGCCCACCTTACACAGGCTGTTACCTACACCTTGTTACAGCCACTGTTTTCAGACCTTCATTTCATTCCCATTGTCTGCTCCCCTGGGTACACACATTCACCACCCCTTGCTGAACCTGCAGCCTCCCACCTTGAGACAAGCCCAGCAGCTGGGCTCAGGTGCCCAATCTCCAGCCAGCACCACCCAGGAGAAGGACCTCTGGGCAAGTAAGAGGATTTACTGCTGCAGACCCTAAACATCACATCACCATTGTTACTCTGCCCATGCACATCCCTGTTCCCTGGGTTTTTACAGCACATCTTTGTGCCGCTTGGCTACAGTAATGAGACCCCCACCTAATTGCCATTCAATAAACTCCAGTTAAATTAACAGCTCCATCCAATGATCACCAACATCTGCTGTTCATCAGGCAGCCTTCCCTCCCCTCCTGCTTCCTGCATCTCCTTAAATCCCAGTGCCCCAAAATTCAGCCTGTCAGGTCCCTGCTGAAGGGGTTGTGAAAGCTGGTCTGAAAGCCTTGCTATGGCCAGGAGATTTTTACAGAGTGTGTGGAGGGCTTTGTGAGAGTGAGAGCAGGAGGGGATGTTGTGAGTGTGCAAGCAGACAGAGGATACGAGAAAGAAAGTGTAGGTTCAAGATCAAGGGACTCTGCAGCGCCCTATGGCCTGGAGCATGTTGAGATGCGCATGCGTGTGAGAGAGACAACAAGCAGTTGGCAAAGGAGGGCAGCATGATGAAGAGCAGTGGGAGACCCTGAGTCCCCAGGAAAGAGGGTATGTCAGGCAGGGCAGGTGGAGGGGACGGGTGGATGCAGACACGTGCTTGTGGCAAGCAGGAGGAAAGCATTCCTTTGTGTCCACGGAGTGTGCTTACATGAGTGTGGCTCTGTGTGTAGAAGTCTGACTGATTGTGGCATGGTCATCTTATTTCTCTGTTCACGCACAGGATGTTTGTGATGGGCATGAGCTAGGCATAACTCAAACACACTGTCTCTGCTCTCAACTGCATTTGGCTGCTATACGAACCTGCTGACGTGTGGGAGCACATGCTTCGCTGCAATGATGGGACTAGGTGAGCCAACCAAGACACAAACACAAGAGCTTACAAGCATCCCTGTGCCTTTGTCTCACAAACACCCACTATTGTGATCTCTGACCCCTCTGTCACACTGGCAATTCATTTTCCCACATTGCATGCAGAGGAACTGATGAAGAGGGGATGTGACTCACACAGCTGACACTGGCAAGGACATTGACTTTGCGGGAGCTTCACGGTCTTTTGAGTCACCATTTTTGTGTGAGGATTTACTTCTGCATCAGACCAGCTCTCACTGAAAATCAGATCCTGGATCTGAATTCTGTAGGTAGGTTCAGTCTGTTTGTACGCAGATGTGTGCACACATGTATGAAAGCCTGCATGTGCATTGCCATCTCCAACAGCTCCACAGCGGCTGTGGAGAGGGAAGGTCACCTCCCTGATTCAGAGGTTAACAGGGTTATGCTTCACTTGTGGAAAAAACCCTTGCCTAAAATTAAGCCTCAGCCTTGCAGAAAGGCAGGCCAGACAAGCCATTAAAAAAGGTCAAAGATATTATCAGCTCCTAATCCAATTAGATACTGATTATCTGTGAATTCAGCACAGCCTCACTGTTAGAGCTATGCTTAGGAAAATGAGCATCTCCAAAAAACCAGCTGGAGATGGAAGGGGCTCTGAGAGCCAAGGCAGCCTTGTGAGAGATTATGCCACTGCCTGGGGAGCACTGGCTGTAGCAAGAGCCACGTTGGGTTTTCATAGCTATCTTTCTTCGTACGTGTCACCTGGTGGGTGACATTACATTGCTGGTGAAGGAGGCAGACAGATCTGTAACCATCCCTTCTCCTGAATATAAATTTAACAAAGGGAAACAAGAATTTCTGTATTCGATTAAAATCAGTGATGCAGCAGCCTGACTTGTTGGGAATTCTCCAGCAAAACATTTTTAATGGAAAATATCATTCTGGCAAAACCAACAGTTTCCATGGGGAAATAACAGTTTTACCGTTTACTTATGGGGTTTTTTTAATTTTTGGTCAGTCCAACAAAAAGCACATTTTAAGGAGGTTTCCTACTAGTGGTGTTCTAGAAAAAACCTTTCAGCAGGGTAGAAATCTAACTGTTTTTAATCTGGAACTTGATTGCTTTATTAAGGGGATTATGTGATACAGTCCTGAGATACCAGGGGAATGGATTTGCTCCCCTGGCAGGCGGTCTGACTTTGAGAATAGAGAGTTTGTGTGTTGAGTGCTGGCTGAAAGAGGTATGGAAATTACCCCCTGTGGTTTCATCCCCCTTGTCTCTGGACAAGATGGTCTTTTTTTTTTTCCTTGCTGATAATAGGACTGAAACCATGGCTGATTTCTCTCCCTAAATGGAGCACCTTGCACATCTTGCTGTGGCAAACTGATTACATGTAGGTGTGAATGGCTTTGGGTGGTTTCTGCTGTGAAAACAGGGAGAGGTGCTCTGACCAGGGCATGTTCTGAGTGTTTGCAAAGCCTGCTGCATCGAGGTCTGGCTTTCTTTTTAGGCTGATGCATCCTGGCTGATGCAAAGGATGGATTTGGGGACCTGCTTTTGCAGCTCTCCCTTCCTGAAGGTAGCATCAGTTTGGTTTCTTATTTATAAAAGGCAACCGATGTAAATATCTTTCCCTCTCTTTTACAATCTCCTGTGCCTGGCTGGGCAGAGCCGGACAGCTTTGCGATAATTAGCTGAGCAGCTCCATGGGTTTCCAGTGTTGCTGTTTGGCTGCAATGACACTTTGGTTGTAGCTTTTACCATAAGATACTCTTTTAAAACAAACCTGCCCATCAGCAGAGCCACCCCTGGGCAGGGGCTTGCAGATGCTGCCAGGTAGGGATCAGACTGGGAGGGCAGCACTCCTGATGGAGCCAGGACTTGGGTACCACTTCCTAACCTCCAGGAAAAAAAAAAAAAACCTTCTGATCATAAGCTGGACCTGCCAAGGATGTTCAATGCTGCAGGAGTTGAACCGATGTGGAACTGAATGCCAACAGCGGTTCTTGCTTCTGACACAGATTGCTGCTCAGTTTTGGGAAGATGGAGTTCTCCCTCCATATTTTAGCTGTGAGAGCAGCTCTTTGCCCAGGCAGTAGCACTCAGAGTCTGTGCTTTGGGTTTACATCTGCTGAACATCTGGGCTTGAGAGTTTAGCCACGCAGGAGCGGTCACCAGCGTGCACTTGTAAAGGGCATCTATTACGCTGCATTAACCCCAGGTGGACACGTGCAGGCAGGATTAAGAGGCCATAATCACATTCAGCTTGGTGGGCTTTTGAAAGAGAAATCAAATGAAGGCTGTGAACAAGGATGTCCCTGCGGGGGCTTAACGCAATTTGGCTAATCCACTTGGCGTGTAAATGGTTTGTTCAACTTCATTTTTCCTGCCAGTGCGTATAGACAAGGTGGGAGTGAGTGCATGTGGGCTTGAGACCTCAGGTAAGCTGAGTCAGGTCTGGTGGGGGGGTCTGGCTCCTGTTCCCCTCAGAGCAGAGCCCTTCCTTGGGAGTCTGAAACACATGGGGGAAAAGCACAATGGGCATGGCCGAGAGTAGGAAGCAGTTTCCCTGGCTAAGTGAAAGACAGAGGAGGAGATGTTGGTAAATAGGCTATTAACACCCAGTGTCACTCCATTAATTTCATGGAATAAATCTGTCCTCTTTTCTTCCTCCCATCTCCCATGGCCTGAGCTGGAGGCTGTTTGCTGGGCTGGAAGGGAGGACCCAACACGAAACCAGGTCTGTTCTTGGCTCAGTCCCCCTCTTGGAAGCTCAGACAGCTCTGACACCAGCACCGTCCCTTTGATTTGACAAAGGTGACCAGCAATGGCAAATGTTCCTTCTACACCAGGAAAGCAGGAATTTGGTGGTATTTTCTATCCTCTTCCCTCTGCTAGAAAGGCAAGCAGAAGCCTTCCAGACAGCACCTGTACGGCTGTGCCTGCCCTGCCCAGAGAATATCTCTCCCTCCACATCTGCATCTTCTCAGCAGGGACATAGCCCACAGAGGATGGGAAAAGCTGCTGACCCTGTCTCTGGACCAGGGTCTTTGCCGATAGAGCGCCAAGACTAAAGGCAGAAGAGTGTGAAGGCTGCCTGGGCTGAGCCGCAAGGCTATGGCCAGAGGAAGAGCTGCAGCCAGTCCCCAGCTGGAACAGCTTTCCTTGGACCCAGTGCCTGCAACATTGAAGCTCAAGGTGCTGTCACCTGATTAAAGGAGCAGCTCTGTTAGAGCAACAAATAAATTAGGGGATCTTGTTCTCTGTGTGCTGCTCTCTGGGCCCTAGTGTAAGCTATACTGCAAGACAGAGTTATCCATGCAGGAGACACCAGTGAGGTACACGCAGCCTGCGGCTGTTCACATCCCAGGCATTTCTCCAGCAATAGGTACAATCAAAGCAAAGGGGGTGAGCACAAGGAGGAGGAGGGAGGAGAGGCAAGAGGTGAAGCTGGCACTGGGACCACAGCTGCCCTGCAGGAATGGCCAGGCTTAGGGACATTGAGCATCTCCCCTCTGCAAAAGCGGCAATGGATGTGTCCCTTTCTCTAGCTCATTGATCTGCCTGGGTTGTGGCCATAATTAATTCATACCTGTAAAGCACTGCTTAAAAATCCTCACAAGCTGGCATCACAGACATGGAACAGAGCGTGACTGACCTACGTGCCTTCACAGCAATCCTAGACTCTGACTCAGGCCTTCCCAGACCATGTGCAATCGCATCCAGCCCTTACTACTGTGGATCAGTGGAGATTCTGGTTGCCTGGTAGAGATCTCATTGATTTTTATTTTTTTTAAATTGATATTTCTATGGCAGGAAAGAGTTTTACCTTATCAGAGACCACACGGCTGCAGGTAAAGACTGCTACAGTTTGTGGGAGGCTTAATTAGAGCGGGTGATTTGAGCGACCTGCCTCAGCACTAAAAAAGCCTTATTAGGACCAGCCTTGCCTCGGGATGATGGGCAGTTGGCAAGCGCTGTTGGGAGGGAGCTCCCCATCTCTAACCAGCCTTGCTAACCAAGGTCCACAGCAACTTCCTTTCCAGTGTAAGAAGGCTCATGACTCAGTTTTTAAAAGCGTGCTGTGATAAACAGCTTTCCTCATCCATTTGCCAGTGTAGCCAGCACAGCCCCGCATGCTCGGTGGCACTGCTGCCTTTGCATGCCACAGGCCACCCCATGGGTCCTACTGAGGGGGAAATGGGGTGGGTAGGGATGACTCAGATGGAGGGGAGAGCAACAGGAGATCCTTTGGTTTCAGTCATGCCTGGTCCCGTGGGAAGACAGGGAGAAGGTGAGAAGAGACCCCGCTCTGGCATGCATCCCTCACATCCCCCTTCCCATCGACTCTCGGGCAGCTGCAAAATTCACCACTTTCCCAGCACTTGCCAGGAGGGAATAACGATAATAAAAACAAAATTAGAACAACTCCCTTCCCCAGACTGGGGGGGTGGGAAGGGAACGAGCTCTTGGGAACGGCTTGGATTTCACAGCCTCTCCTGGCAAACGTGACTTTTCAGAGAGAAAGTCGCCGCCACCGGCTTGTCCTTTGTGTCTGCAGAAACGGGGTCCTCTCTCAGACTTTCCCTTGTCATTGGATCTGGTCGGAGGGGCTGCGGTCCTGCCACTTCCCCCATGCAAAAGAAGCAGATTTGTCATCCCTGCTGTGGGCTCTGCATTCCCAGCCTCTCTTGCCTCATTTAAAGAAAACCCCCAATCCCCCAACAATGTAGAGCTTGAAATCTTTTCTTCCTACTTGATACTTCATTATTGTGATTGCTTTTTATTGATTGACAGAGCTGCCTTTGCAAACACCCAGGACCCTTGGAGAATTGCAAGAGGCCGATCCAGTCCTGCTCTCACACATGTGCACACGTCATTTCCCACTGAGCGTGATGGAGCCACATCTTCCACTGCTTCTGAAACACAGCTTCCTCGGAAGGATAGTGGAAAGATTGGGCACTGGTTTCTCTGCCAGGCAGAGTAGCACAGAGCTGGTCCATCAGGAAGGCACAGCCAGGCACAAGGCTGTCACCAAGAGCTTTACTAATAATGGCCAAAATGGTCTTTGTCTGTGCACCAAGGGCAGGCTGTGACTCTTTCTGAATCACTGTACAGAGACACGTCACTACATCAGTGACAGGTCCTGGCAGGATCTTTGGCTTCCTTCTCGAAAATTTCCCTGCTTCCTCCACACCCCACCACAGCTTCCCAGTGACCTCACGTGAAGGGTGACTGTAGTTTTCCAGCCATGTTCAGAGAGGCATCACCCAGTCACCTCAGTCACAAGAGACCAACCTCTTCAAACCTGCCTGTGCCCACTAAGCCAGTCTCACAGCAGAGACCCAGCCCCAAATACCCGTGAGCAGACTTCTGCTGCTTCTGAGAACTCAAGGATGGATGGATGAGCAGCCCTAGCTGAGGGGAAGATCCTGCCCTCACTCCTGCCCCAGGCCTTCATGCATAGGCACACTTTCAGGTTCTAGACTGAGAGGGGACACAGAACCAGGCTGCAAATGTGCGAGGTCCCAGGCTGTCTGTGGGGTTGGGGGAGCTCACCCTCATATGTGAGGCAGACTCAGCTTGTTGAAGCACCCCATGGCTGGATGGGTGTCATCTCAGCTCTGCTCACCTTGGGGAATTTAAACCCCAGGGATACAGTCAGGGGGTCAGAGCAGCCTGCTGGGGACTTCCCAACAGCAAGCCCTTTTTCCCACTCTGAACTTCTTGCTATACATGCAAACCCAATTAAGCACAGCGTAATGGTCAGGGCTTGTTAATATTAGGGCTTGGCTGGTTTCATTCCTGGCTGCCAGCAGGCAGGAATCAGAGTGGAGGAACAGGCAAGGCAGCAAAACCACACAGCATAGCAAAGCTCTGGCAGCTTTCCTGCTCTCTCTTGATAGGATTTAGGAGGACAACAACTCCCAGCAGCCAGATCTCCCGAGGTGGTCTGGAGGATGCGTCCGCCTGCCCTGGGTCTTCAATCAAATCCGAGGATACTTTCGTCTCCTGACTTTCTGAAGACACATTGCTTGGAAAGTAGGAGACAAAATGCAACTGTCAGAATACAGATCTCGGCCATGATGTATGGGGCAGCGAGATGGGCTGCTGCTCGTTATCCCTTGCCCTGCCACAGCGACAGACAAGGGGACGATGCAGAGAGTCGCTGCCAGCCAGCAGGCAGATCACAGGGGGCCCAGCCATAAGGAAAAAAATGGCCTGAAAGGATCACTTGTAAAGGTGAGGAGAGCACTAGCTATCAACCTGCTGCAGACGCTGATTAAAGAGACACTATCCTATAGATTACATTAAAGGTTTTCTAGCCACACTAGGAATAGCAATAATTCCTAACCTGGGGGCTTCCAGTGCTGTTTCCAAGTGGTTTAAATTTTAAAACAAACCTTTTCTCTCCTTCCCACAGGAGGGAAGCTGTCAGGCTGCCCCAGCAGTGCTAACCCAGCCCTCGCTTCCATTAGACCAGCGCTTCAGCACCACTCACCAAGATGACTTCACACTGGGGTTGCCTTGCCCTGCCTGAGCAAAACACTTAACCGAACCAGTGGCATAAAAGCCAGGGACGCAAGCTGAGCCTGCCCTCACCTGCCCTAACATGTCGGCGGTGCTTTTTCTTCCTGCCAGCTCTGTGGCACTGAGCAGGGGGTGGGATCCCTTCCCGATGGCAGACACCAGCAGCAGGGGAGCTCCCAGCGTGGGGAGCAGCATTTTCCAGTGCTCACACCACCACTGCTCCGGCCACTGGCTGCCTCCCTTCCCACCCCATCCTCTTTGCAGTGGTTGCCAAGCCAAGGCATTAAAGGTCCCTGACAGGGACTTTAAAGAACCTGTCAGGTGACTTTCCTGGGGCTGTACACCATGGCTTGGCATTTGGAGGCATCAATAGCAGGAAAATGTGATGCTCGTGGAGATGCGGAAGGAGGAGACCTGGGACTTGTCTGTTTCCTGGATGGTGGCAGTTCAGGATCGTGGCAGTCCTCACACCTCCCCAGGACCCAGGAGGAGGAGGATGAGAAGCAGGGGGGGTGACAGCACTGCAGGCCACTTTACACCCTCCCCAAGATGCCTTTGCTTGCCTGAGTGCTGGGTGGCAGTACCCAGAGACAAGAGAACTACGTCCATTTTTCCCTGTGTCCCTGGCAGGGACCTGGTTACAACCCAGACAGGAAGGTCTCCAGCTCTCTCCTCACAGGCTGGAGGTCTGTGCTGACATGGCAGCTCTGCACCACAGTGATGCTTCCCCCTGCCTCCCCCGGCCCCTCACCCGGATCACCAGCTTAGACCTTCCCAGACAACTAATCTGGGGTATTTGCATCTCAGACCAGATTATCTCAAGAGCTGAACCACCTCCCTCCCTGGGATCATGATGCCTCCAAGGGTCAGCCCTGAGCCACCCCAGCAGCCCTGGGGAAGCAAAGGAGCAAACACAGCTCACCCCCTCACACCCACGGTTTCACACCTGCTCTGAGTCCACAAAGACATGGAAAAAGGCAGGCTGGATGGCATGGTCACACTCCTACCCTTCGTGGTGTTTCTGCAGCAGGTTATCTTTTTGCTGGGATCATTTTTTGGATGCAACCAGCAAGTCTTTCCCAGCAGCAAATGGCTGCAGTGTGGATGCTTGCTGCCAGCACGCAGCCCTCCATCCCCAAATCCCCTTTGCCGTGAGACCTGTCTGAGCCTCCCTGGTATCTCCCAGCAGAGGGAAGCACCAGCACAAGGACATGGCCAGGTTACAGCAGTACTTTGTGTGATGCTAGTGATGGACATTAGCACCCCGATTCCCTCCTGGGAGCCAGGGCACTCCTTGGCCCCGTGTGGGTGCACAGGGGAGCCCCAGGCACAGAGCACCCATGCAGAGGATGGAGCAGCTACCAGGCCTTCTTGTCTGGGGTGCCCGGTGGCTTTGCATCCAGGAAGATCTTCCCCATGGTGAGGGCAGCTTTAAGCAGTGCCCTGAAGCCCTGGCTTCTTGGAAGGGTTATTCCCTTTGTCTCATTTTCCTTTTTTCCAGATCTGACTTAAAACGGAGATCAGGATGACTTGCAGCGAGCAAAGATCCCATGACTGTTTCCCCAAGAGCCAGGATATTAGTCCTTGTATCCTGGCCATATTCCAGCTCGGGAAATTACCTTCTGCCTCCCTAAATCCCCCCTGCGGTTTCAATTGGATACAGGCTTCTTTGCTCTCTTGCTGAAACTGCTGCGCAGGGTTGCTGTGCGCGGTTAAGCAGCTGCTATCAGAGGTGGGTGACAGGATTAATCTCGGGGGTGCTGGGGTCAGAGCCGAGCGAGGGCAGGGAGCGCCGCCTGCCGAAATGCCAGCACAGCGGCCTCTCTGTGGGGTCCCACTCAGCCCCAAACAGGGCTCCTCTCCCAGAACTGCCCCTGCGGGCTCTTTTCCCAAGCTTATCCCCCTCTTTTACCCTCTTTGCATTGCAGAACCATGACTAGCACACACACAGATGGATTTTGCTTCATTTTCCAGCATGTGAGCTGCCTGACTGGATACCAACTGCCAGAGCATCGATTTGCTCATGCACCTGGAGAACACGTGCTCTTCTCACAAGCACATTTAGGCACAGGATCCCTCTCTCCCCAGCTCGCCCTCACATCTTTGCAGAATAACTATGGACTTTGGGCCATTCCAGAACTTGTCCCTCCGGGAGCAGCTGTGGGGGCCCTGTGTGGGATGCTACGCCTGCAGTATGGGGTCCTGAGCAGAAAGGGGCCACGGCACAGTGTGGGATCCTGCCCGGAGGAAGGGCTCTGCTCTGCCCTAAGCTCGAGGCACAGCCCGCAGCAGGGACCCTTGCACAAGTGCTTGTTGGGTCTGGCTGAGATGGAGTTAATTTTCCCCACAGCAGCCCCTCATAGTGCTGTGCTGTGCATTGGTGGTGAGCAAGGTGTTGGTAACACACTGGTGTTTTGGCTACTGCTGAGCAGCGCTGGCACAGCATCAAGGCTTGGGAGGGGCCACAGCCAGGACAGCTGCCCCAAACTGACCGAAGGGATATTCCATACCATATGACATACACTCAGCAATAAAAGCTAAGAGAAAGGAGGAGGAAGTGGGAAGTGGGAAGTATTTATGACATTTGTCTTCCGGAGCAACTGCTATGCATACTGAAGCCCTGCTTCCCAGGAAGTGGCCAGACATCGCCTGCCGATGGGAAGTAGAGAATACATCTTTTGTCTTTGCTTCCATGTGCGACCTTTGCTTTTGCTTTATTAAGCTGCCTTTATCTTGACCATGAGGTTTTTTTCCATCTTATTTTCTTTCCCCCCCCCATCCCTGTCCAGCTGAGGAGGGGAGTGATAGAGCAGCTTGGTGGGCACCTGCTGTCCAGCCAAGGTCAACCCACCGCAGCAAGCCCTCGTGCTGGGCAAGGCACCAGCACAGTCCTATCCACAGAGTCACCCAACACTGGAGCAAATCCCAGGAACGAGCAACCCTGGAACAGGAATCCCAGAGGTCTCCAGACTGAAGTTGTTCAACCTCAAGTTAAAAATGCAACACTGTTGAGCAGCCAGATTTTGTGTTGTTCTTGTTGCCAGAATCTACACAAGCAAATTACTTTGCTGTCAGGAATACAACAGGAGACAGAGAGAGAGAAATCCCCTGCCCGGGCACTCTGGAGACATACCCGCAATATTCTGAGTAATGCAGCCATCTCACTGACATCCCCTGACATCTGGGGAATACAAAAAAAAAAAAACACACCACCCCAGCAGAAAACCTTTAAAGTCATTTAGTAGATGTGATTTGTGGATGAAATATAATATACAGTGAAAGGTGGAGACAACGGCCCTTAATGAAGTGTCTTGGAAATCTCATATGTTCATGCATGTGTGTCAAGGGGAGGTGTTTATATATATAAATATATATACACACATTTACACACTTATCTGTTAAACATTCTTCCTATGTGTTCTATGTGTGCATATATAAATATATACATCTGTGCATGTGCCCGTGCAGTGGGCAAGAGAGCTGCCAAGAGCAGTCAAATTTCAATCCGGCGTGCAGAAAGCGGAGGGGCCAGCGGACAAGAGCTCAGCCCTCTCTTCTCCCCATGAATCACAGCCCACGGTCGAGGATCAGTGCGGACGTCAACTCTGGTGCCAGCTCTTCTTCCCTGGCTCCTCCGGGCCGGATTCCCTCCCCTCCCCACCCCCTCAGCCTCCCTTTTCCCTGCCCCCCCGCCTTTCCTTTCCCAGCAGGATGACATTCATCCATCATCAGCATTTTAAGTGCTGGCATGTCATTGAGGCTGTCAGCCGCCCTCTTTGCTCAGCACAAGGCGCTCCGCTTGGCGGCTTGGTGCGACCGTTTCCATTTGGAGCCCGTAATCCTCCTATTCGGGTTAGTTCCACTCGGTTTCACAGAGCGCAGAGTGAGGGGAACCCAATGGGACAGCAGTAAATTATATCAAATAATAGAGAGAAGGCTTGCTCTAATAACTCCGACCACGGGATACTCAGGCACAGATGCACTGCCGGGGGTCAAGCGCTGCAACCTGCCAGGGTAAATCCCCTATAGCCTGCCTTTACCCCCTTTGTCCCCAAAGCCAGAGGCTCCAGGTCCCACCTCAGTGCCACCGGGTGTAAATCTGGAATTAACTCCCCTGACTTCAGTGGAACTACTCCAGATTTATGGCTGGGAAACTGAGCTTGGGATCTGGCCCCAGCTCAAATCCAGCGGGTGTAAACTGAGCTCCAGCAACCTCGCCCCATGGCTGAAAAATGGTTCGACATAAGGAGAAGGGGGCTGGAGACAGGGTTACTTAGGAAAGCACAAGGTGCCAGGGAAAAATCACTTCACTATGCCTTGCCCAGAGGGCTGGCATCCTCGGAGTTCTGCCTGTATTTTGTCTTGTCAAATGACCACATCCTGATGTCAAACATGCTCTTCAGAGAAGATGGACTGTCCGGCGGTGGGTACCACTGGGGGGAACACTCACCCCAGCATCCCACCACCCTATTCCTCTTCCAGCAGAGCCCCCAGTCCCCTTCGAAGATCACACAGCCCTAACCCATGCGCACCCTCGCTCCAGCCACTCCAGGTGCCATGGCAGCAAAAGGCGGCCGGAGAGATGGCACAGCTGCCATCCCAACCCCGCTATGTCATGCATGGCTACTCAGGTTTAAACTGGGAGTTAGAGGAGATGCTTATTTTAGAAGCAAGTTGTTTTTGCAGTGTGCTTAGTCAAAGCAAAAGCGGGAGAGGAGACAGGGGGATTATTTAAAGGGAAACCCCCTGAGCATGGACTCAAGCATTGGGCTAATTTTAGAAGTCAGAATATCCTGGAGTTGTGACAAGGGACTCAACAGGACTTTCAGAAGTGGGCAGCACACCAGCAGAAGGCAGGGTCCAGGGCTGGCCGTGTATGGACTGGTGCTGAGAGCCCAGGTGGATGCACTGAATCAGCTGCTTTGGCTGCAGCAGGCAGCTTGTTGCTCTGTGCCTCAGTTTCCCCATCCCTGTGTGGGGATACTGCTTTCATGTGAGGTCACTAAAAGGGTCGTATCCCAGGGTCTGCAGGTGTGCAGATGGCAACTAAAAAAGAGCAGTTTATTTCAATCTCTGAGAAAAGATAAAGGGGAATCTGTGAGGACTGGCTTGTCTTTGGGGATTTTTTACACAATTTTTGGCAAAGCCGTTGGGGTAAAGGTTCACAACAGCTCCCTGGCAGAGGTGTGAGCATTCACTGGAAGGATGCAAGCCACGGGGCCAGGGTTTGTACAGAGCCAGCCAACGGGTTTTCACTCCACATCTGCAGACTCAAGGTCAGGGTATGGCATTACCTCTGCTATTCCTTGCCCCACTCCTCCAAGCACTGCAAAACCCAGGAGTGAGTGTTCACCTGCACACGGTGCCTGTGTATGGCAGTGCTTCGCAGGCAGCAGTCACAGGCCTGCAGAGCCCCAGCTCACCCTCCTCTTCTTGCCGGGCATCAGCAGAGCGCCGTGCCGGGGGATGTGCGTGCATGCATGTCTGCCTGCGCTCCTTCCCTGCAACCTGCCAGCCTGCTGATCTATAAGCTAATCCTACCCCAAGCTGATCTATAACTAATTCACTTACAACACAATTGCAATATCGATTCCCAAACTGCTTTGCAGACAGTGCTAAAATGTGTGTGTGTGTACAGCAGGGACAAGGGAGCCAGCTGACAAAAAGCCAGAGCGCAGGGAGGGCGCGGGTCAGTGCCCGCTCCTCATGGGGGAGATCAGACCGTGCTGCAGAGGCAGCTACTCTTGCACCCTTGAGTCCTTCCCTTTGTCTCTGCTGCTGCCGAGGGCTGTGGCTGGCTGTGGAGAGATCTGAACGTGCCTTTCTGCCCAGGCATCCTATGGATCCTATGCATCCACCATCCTTCTGTCTGCTGAGCAAGGCCTGTGTGTCACGGTGGGAAGGATGGGATGCTTTTCATCTGCTCCCACCATCTCAGGAGAGCAAGCCCAGTCCTGCGCTCTCCCATTGCTAGCTGCACAGACAGGTGTAGGGCTGGGCATCGATGTCTAGAGGAGAAGCACCACAAGCAAAGAGCAATTTCTCCAGGGTAACACCTAATGGGGCAGGTAAGAAGGGGGCTGTGTTTCCAGCCTGCTCCAGCCTTCTAGGGGGTTGGGCTGGAACAAGAATTGTGCTTATCTGTGGAGGTGGGTACCTCCACAGGTCCTGGTGCATCTCCAGAAGACAGGGTAACTCAACCCAGCACAGCAATTGCTCTCTGCCTGCCATGCTGGGAGCCTCTGCCCCATATGGACCAACAGGGTGTTGGGGGCTGGCCTGAGCCCTGTGCCTTTGCACTGACCTTCTCACACCAAGCTGGTTTAGCATCAGTCTAAGGCTACAAAATCCAGGACAGCCCGGGACCAGTGATCTTGGTACCTTCCCAACCCCTGGGGCAAGCACAAGCTATTCCAGCATGTTACCTACTGCATCGAGCAGCACAGCAGAGCATGCAGGGGCAGCACGAAGGTTAAACCTCTCCCAACACCTGTGAGAGACACATAACTTCTGTGCTTCTTCCTGAAGTTTACACCATTTATGCCAGCAGAGCGTGAGAACACTGAAGCCACCAAGAAAAGCCCCCGTTTTGGTCAGTGGTCTCTGAGAGCAACTCTTCACTCCAGGAGCCACGTTTGAAAGGTTGATTTATGCAGCACAAAGTAAAGAAGACATATTTAATGACGAATGGAAATGTCATATTGATCCTATGGACAGGCTGTGAAATACTGTTGTACACGGGCTGTCGCTGAATCCACTGAGTGGGTGGAGGCATTCGACAGTGGGGCAGTCGATATGGGGAGCACGCTGCCACTTGCACATGTGCCTGTCCGGTGAGCATCACCAAACCAGGCTGGAAATCAGGAGAAAGCCCCTAAGCTGCAAAGGTGAGAGGATGTTGAAGGACTTTCCCATTTATCCAACAGCACCATTACTATTTCAAGGGCATTTGCAGGCGTGCACGTGCAGGGTGGCAGGGCTGCCATCACACACAGCACAGTGGAGTGCTGACTGAGGCCATGGCAGTTGCAGCATTAAATAATATCGACAAAAGGCAGGTCTGTGCAAGGTGGAAGGACAAAGGTATGTGTCCCTCACCAAACACAGTTCGGTGATGTGCCTCCCACGCAGTCTGTAGCAGGAGCAACGCTACCCATGTGCATCCTATGCCTGCGATTCTCTCCCCATAGGAAAGGCGATGTACCCAGGGTTGCAGCACTTAGGCAAAATGCCTCAAGTTGGAAAATTGAGGGACAACGCTGCTCTTGAGTCTAAGGACGGTCTGTGGCATCTTTGGAAAAGGGACCGCACAACCACACAGCCATGTGGGGTGACCCCAAAGGGACTTTGGGGGCCACCTTTATACCCCCGCTCTGCTCACGCTGCAGCTGTGAGGATCGGTCGAGTTGCTGTAGCAAAAACTCAGCTCAGCTGGAGGAAAGTTCCACTTGGACAGAGCACAGCAGAGGGGAAAAGTGATCTTAAACTAGCAAAAATAGAGCATCGGCCTCATATAATTTCTCTGAAAACAAGATTTATTGAAGTTCTGTCTGTGGAAATCACTGTAGTGTGGAACACTCAACGTATAGATTCGATCACTGACTCGTACCCTACTACATTTTTCATTAGGAAAAATATTGGCTGAGAAAGTTTGACCTCATAATCTCTGCATTTTAAACAATAACCAAGGAAAACAAAAATGACGGGCTAAGGAAATCTCTTCCACTTCAGTACTCCCCTAGGCAGGAGCCAGGAGCTGAAATTCACTGCTCTGGACCAGAGCTACCTGCTATGACCCTTTGTGTCCAGACGCCTCCAGACCTGATGGTGTTTGGCCACATCTACCCAAGGGATTTCCAGAGTGGGCACAATGCACACCAATACCTGCTGGAGGACCAAGCCATGCCAGCTGTGTGCTTGGAGCAAGGGGGATTTGCAGAAAAGATGGCAACATTTCAGAAAACTGGACTCTCTTCTCACCATAGTTTGGGGGCCTGATGTGCCCAAGTAGGGACAGTCTCCACTGCAGGGCAAATCAAAGATAACCCTCATTTGAGAGTCAACTTCTCAGCTTTCTGTAATAAGATGTCCCCAGCCTGCAGTCAGAACAGAGCTGGGAGAGGGGACAGGCAGACAGAGAGATTCCCAGTCGGTAGAGCTGTGGTCTGTCTCCACCGCCAGTTTGGCCAGCATGTCCCTGTCGCCCCGCCAGCACCACACAAGGGATGGTTGGAGTCTCAGCTGCTGCTCCAGCACAGCCCCTTTCAAATTAATTCCTGCTTTACGGTCTAAATAAATTAACCTCCATCGATTAGAGGTTCCTGGTGCTTTTAATGTCAGTGTCATAATCAGATACCAGAATGGATTTGCCTTTCTAAATCACAGCTCCAAAAGGCTTTCAATCTGAAGCTCTATTTTATGTGTGACCCAATTAGAGACCACAAGGCTTTGGGCCCTAGTCGCTCGCCGATAGCCTGCTTTACACATGCTGCTTGTTGGTGGCTTTCATGACTGAAAGGAGACCTCACCCCGGACCCCATCCCTCCATGCTTCCTACCACCTGCACTCCTTGCTTCTCACCTTCTGACAGCCAGAGACCCCCCACCCTGCAGTAAAAGCCAAACTCAAGAAAGCCAGAGGCAGGCAGCATTGCTCTGTCTTTGATTCATGCACCAGATCTATGTGGGAAGAGGTCTCCAACCCATTTATGAAGGTGAACTCATCAGCACCGGAGCTTCATCAAAACCCTCCTGTCCCTGCTGGAATTCTCTCCACCAACCCAAAGCCAAAATTCAAAGGATCCAGTTATCTGTGGGTGTCGGTCTCTTCTCCCAACTAGCAAGTGATAGAACAAGGCCTCAAGCTGTGCCAGGGGAGGTTTAGATTGGATATTAGGAAAAAATTCTTCACTGAAAGGGTTGTCAGTCATTGGAACAGGCTGCCCAGGGAAGCTGTTGAGGCACCATCCCTGGAGGCAGGTAAAAGACATGTAGACGCGGCACTTAGGAACATAGTTTAGTGGTGGACTTGGCGGTGTTAGGCTTGTGGTTGGACTCAATAATCTTAAGGGTCTTTTCCAACCTAAATGATTCTAGGATTCTGTGATTGCATGATTTTAAGCAATGCGTTGGGCAAAGAGCTGAAATGGACATCTTGGAGGACTTTGGTCCCAAGTGTGACTGAACAAAACCTTTTGCCCATGAGGAGAGGAAGGGGTACATCACAGGCAGCCTAATCGGCTTGCATCGGTGAGAATAGTCACCAGCTTTCTAAGGAGGTTTTCTGTCTTTCCCTTTATCACTGCAGATCTCGGGGCCCTTTCTGAGAATCCATCTGATACCAGGGAGGGAATTCCTCTCCACCCCCTCTCCCATGCTCAGCATCTCCGTTGCAACTTCTTCCAAGACTCTTCAGTTTGATTTCCAAGTTCTGACACAGCCATTAGTTACAAAGAGCGATTAGTTTGGTTGTTGTCGTTAAGTCATTTTTTAAATGGCTCCAGGCGGCATCAGAGAACAAAGAAACAAAATACCCATGAAAAGAGTTAATCACAAATTACTAATTATTTCCCCCCTCCCTTTGCACTCTTTCCTCCCCAAATCATGAAATATTATCCCCATGAAGAAAGGAAAAGGTCTGTCCGTTCGTGAGCCCTTCACGGATTTTATACACCTAATTCATCAAACAAGAAACACTTCCTGATCGTCTGGGATTATTTTGAGAGGTGAGCTCATGACCCCCCGACCCCGCTGCCGAGATCCACGGCGAAGGGCGAAGGCTCTGATTTACAGGTCCTGAGATGCAGCCCCAAGCTACGAAGTGGGGAACGGTGGAGCCTCACCGGCTCAAGAAATGAGCCCTGATACCCCGGTGAGGGGCAGCCGTTGAGCCAGGCCCTTCATGTGGAGAGATCCCGTGACTCCAAGTGTTTCTGAACCCGTTCAGATTTTATGGGGCTGCTGATTTCAAACAGGCCGAGCGCTTTGAACAAGGCGCTGTGCATGCCATTTGGGGTTTTGTATTTATTTACGGCAAGGTCTTTTATTCCTCTTTCCAGCCAGGACGTACGTGCCACAAGACAGGTCTTTAGCTCAAAAGAGCACAAGCAGAGGGACAGTCTGGAAGGCATGGGAGCCTGGGCTTCCACAAATTTTACTCAAAAGCAAAATTTGGGGGTGATGAGAGCTGAGCAGTCCAAGCCACAGAGACACCCATTGCTCCCAGGTCCACATCCACTGGGACCTGCTTGTTAAATGTCCCCAGTTCATTCAGAGTAGAGGTGGCCAGTCTGGGGAAAGCATTATTGAAAATAATTACTCTTGCAGATGCCCAATTCCCTGCTTGCCCCGTTGTCCCAGTCCCATAGCACCGAGCATCTGTGGTTCCACTAGAGACAGGTCTTTGTGCCAGAGCAGAAACTACTGGTGAGGAATCTGGATACATAAAACCTCTATTTCAGACACCCATGCCTCTCAGTCACCCTTTCTCTTTGGCCATCAGCAAAAAAAAATAGCGTTCATATACCCAAACCCACATCAGAGCACCTCTCTGAGCCTTGGAGATGCTCAGCGTTCAGAAGCAGATGCACATCTAAATACCCAAGATGTCTTTATAAACAGAACAAAGCAAAATCAAACATCTCCAAGAGATTTGACTTCCAAACATGTGCAACACAAAGCAGAAGGCAGTGGTAACGCTGGGACTCCTCTGTGGTGGAAGCCTTGAACATACCTGCTGGCTGGCAGGTACGTAAATCTCCACCTCCCAGTATTTTTGCAGCCTTTTGGGATGGCTCTAATCGCAGAGATGCTCTGAACTGCACCAACATCACTTCAACAGGCTCAGATTTTGCCCTTTGCATGGTTAAAACCCTTTGACCTCTTCTGTATGCGTTCCGAGGCACATCCGATTTTGCGTGAAAATGAAGCTATTTGTCTAACTAAGATAAATAAATAAACCTCGGTCTCCTAGACCTGGGAGGGGAGTTTGGGAGAAGCGTGCTCCTGGGCTAGCTGTTGTTTTTCCCAGGACAGAAAGAGCCTGTCCTGTTTGCCTAAAAGCTGAAAGTGATGCAAAAGGGGACCATAAGGGAGTATGAAAACGCATTTGAATCAATAGGATAAAGTTAACAGCATCAGGAATAAATAGAATGAATGAAATAGGATAAAAATGCCAGAGGAGATGCTAGGCTCAACATCGCCTCAGGGATCACTGCTGAAGGAGCAGCAGGGCCAAGTTCATCCTGGGTGTAATTCCCTTGGCTGTTTCCTCCTGGTATTTTAAAGCTTGGTGGATTTAGGAGATTTGGGTGGGATTTTTTTTCTCCCTGTCAATGATGTCTCAATTCAAATAACGTGTGAGATTTTTGGGCTTGCTCCACACCCGCCTGGCACAACTTAGGGTCTGGCTTCTATAAATGGCAGATTCCCATGACCCAGAAGTGCTGCTCTGGCTACCAGGATATCCAGAAAGGTGCCTACATGTGAATTTGGGTGATGAATTTAAAGCAGCCATGTTTGCAAACCAGTTTTGATGTTTATGTAACAGACTTCATCCCAATTCAACAAGCATGCTGACAGCCAGGCTTCACTCCAAGCATGTGTTTAAATCTCTTTGGCTTTCAAGGAGTTTATGCTTATGCTTTAAGTAAAGCAGGTGCTTTGTGGATTGAGTCCTGCATCCTTTTAACAGATGCACCATCTCCCCACGGTCCCTCGAAGACAACAGCGAGACATTTTAGCAGAGATACTCGGGTATTTGCTGGTTGTTTTTCCCAACAGCTCCCTGCTGTGTAGCACAGCGGGGCACTCCAGCAGCTCCCAATGCACCTGGCTCCCACACAGCCCTTGCTACACCACAAAAAGTACAAAAAGAAAGAAAATTAAAATATGTTGAAAAGCATCTTTTCTCCGTACTGGTTCCCAAGGCACCTTGTGAGCAGGTGTGAGTTCTGCGTCTCAGCAAAACCACAGACCTGATTCATTCTCTGGTTTATCAAAGAGGGAAGGAAGGGGACCCTTCAGAAACCAGCAGTCCCACGTAAGTCCTCTTCAGTGGTGGGTGAGGGGAGAGTCCCCGGGCACCCCAGCTCCTGGAGCATCCCCCTGGGTGTCTGCTGGGATCCTTGCACTGGGACACGACACTGCAGCTCACACTCCCGTCCTCTAAAAAGCAGCCGGAGAAGTTTCCAGCAACAAAGCTGTGTCAAACACCTTGTTTGAAAGGTGACCCCCTTGGAGGGAGCAGTGCCCCATAGCCCCGTGTCTGGGCACACTGCTGATTCGTGGTGCCACTCAGGG
Organism: Grus americana; assembly: GCF_028858705.1. NCBI lineage: Eukaryota > Metazoa > Chordata > Aves > Gruiformes > Gruidae > Grus > Grus americana. The sequence continues at coordinate 15,287,549 of NC_072858.1, read as the reverse complement.
ACCAGCCCTTCATCCTGCCACCTCGGCTCCCATCCAAGGCTGAATTTTGCTTAGCTTAAGAGACTTGATGAGTGTACCGCCCGAGGCAAGATGGCTGCAGGCCATCAGCTAAAATAGCTGCTTGTCATCATCTCTTTTGTCCAGGCTGTGGGCTGGCATGACCTGTCAGCCTCCGCTCCTTTTGAGATCCATTTACACCCAGCCTTTGAAGGGCTGACTGACAGCGGGACCTTGATCTTTCCTTTCGTCTTCTTCCCCCTGCTTCTCTCCCTTTCCTTTGCCACCTGCTCTGGTTATTTCCCCCTGTGCCTTTTTGGGGTCTTTTTCTCCCTTCCCTACTGTCCCCTTTTCCCTCCACAGATTCTCTCCCTACCATCCTGGTAGACTCCCAAAATAGCCCTGCTGTGAGTTAGGGAACATCACCATGTTCATCTGCTCTGGCATGGTGGGGTGTGCTGGTGGGCATGGTTCTCAGCACAGGGGACCCAGCCGGGACCACATCGCACCCAGCCTGGGTGGGGGCTCTGCTCCAGCATCCTCCCCCAGAAGTCTCCACCTCCTCACACAGTGGGGCAAGCAGATCTGTGGACCTCTCAAGTATCATGTGGACCTCACAAGAATCATGTGGCCTCACCAAACAGGGGTGATCAAAGGAGCCCCTCTGGCCTGGCACTGGGCTGTGCCATGGGTTCCCTCCACAGCAGGTTGCCCCTGCAGTCAGGTGCAGCCCGGAGCACTTTGCCAGCACAAGCAATTCCTCCCAGGTCAAGGACCTGGCACAGTGGGAGGTGTCACTTACAGCCAGACATGGATAGCTCAAGCTGGGGGGGTTAATCTCATCTCAGTGGGCTGGACCCCTTCCCAAGGAGCATGGAGCTCCTGAGCCCAGCCAGCTACTGGGAGCAGGGGTGGGGGAACACAGCAAGGTGACAACCGGCCCCAGCACTGGCTCTGCCCTGGTGCCTGATGCCCCAGGCTGTGGCACAGACCAAGCCAGTGTGCCAGGGCTGTCCTCCATCACAGTCCTTGGAGGATGATACTCCTGCCAGGAAGGTGTTCAGCTTGCAGGAGGGAGATGCTTTTCCTGAGACAGTTACTTTGATGCTACCTGCATCTGTAAAATCAAGACTTCATCCCTCCAGGGGTGCCTGTTGAATTTGAATCAAGCACTGCTGGCATGCAAGGGTGGCTCATACCAGGACATCACACACAGTAGTGGCCTTCTGCAGATGGGTGACCAGTGCCCCGCAGCAAGGACAGCTCCCAAATCTTGCCTTGCTGTCTCCAAGCAGGCGTGACACTGCTGCCTTCCCAGACTGCGCCTCATGGTGGGCAAACCCTCTGGCCTTAAAGAGTTTCTTTTCCAAAAGAAGCAGAGCCTTGGCGTTCATGCTTTTACGGATGGGAGAGACCCGGGGCTGGAGGCCAGGCTGGGATCCAGCCCCCACCACGGCAGGGTCCTGCTCAGCCCTCTCCAGCCGGGCTGGCTCTGACGTGCCCTGGGCTCTGACCCCAGACACAGGGCCTGAGCCCGTCCAACGTGGATGGTTTGAAAGAGGGAGGTGCCACTTCCAAGATCTCTTGAAGGAGGTGGATGCCAAAAACATGACCACCCATCTACACCACACTGCTGACCCCTCAAAGCTCAGCGTGCCTGAGCACCTCCTGGGCAGGTCTGGGTGTGCTGGATCTGGTGCACTGGAGGGTCTGGAAGGGAATCCAGGCACGAGTGGTCTGAGATTACACATCAAGGACAAACAAAGCTCAAGGCTTGTGCTGTTGTCTTCTCCCACAGCAGGGAGATGGACATCAGCAGGCCCTATCAGTGTCAGCAGGTCGCTCTCTTTCCAGTTAGAAATGAGTTGTTACACTGAAAATAATTGACCCTTAATGCCAGCTGCAGGGACTAGAGCATGCATTGCCGTGAGGTTATGCTCCTTCCAATCCATCTGCTGTCCCTGTGTTGAGCTCAGATGACTCTCCTTCTCCCCCAGCCCCCAACTCTCCTCTCAGCTTTCAGAGCCACCCTGGCTCCCAGGATGTGCATTTAGCCTTTCCCTTCTCCCACCACCTCCACCGCTCCACAAAGATGAACAAGGTCAGGGACGAGTGATATGTCACCACCAGTCCCTCTGTAATCCAGAAGAGACCTAGGAGAAGGCTTAGCTACTCAATATCCATCAGCCAGTGGGGACATCAGTCATGTTAATGTTGCAAAGGTGATGTTCTTCTCGATTCGTCTGAGCTATGGCTCCAGTGAAAGCACCGAGAGACCAGGATTTCCAAGGAGAGTTACCAACTGCAATGGGGGGATGCTGCTGCACTTTGAGAGTCCTTGTCACATGCTGTCCCCCACTTCTGAGCCTCAGCAGACTGGGAAATTTGTGTTCTGTCTGTCCTAAGTCTCTTTGAAAGGATCTGCCCCATTCAAACAATTCAGCCATGTGGCTTGGTGAAGGTAAACAGCCAAGTAAATGGTACATTTATACAGTGGTATAAATGGGATGGAGGAAAGTAATTCCTTGCCTTGCCTCTGATCTGCTTCCTGGCCTTGGCAGGGTCACTTCCCACCCCTGTGTCTCTATTTCTCCTCTGCCTTGTGCATACAGTCTGCAGCTTCCTTGGAGAGAACCAAGAATAACAGGGGCTGATTTGAGCTGGTGCCTCAGGGCGAGCAATAACCGTGGCCCGTTGCTGCATACTCAGGCTTTCCCCCAGCCTGCAGGCACTGAAGCTCTCCCTGCCCACCCACATCCATCCAACGTAGGCCCATTCAGGGCCTCAACAGGACGCTGCTAGACGCTTTTGGGAATCTCTGAGCATGGACTTGGTGGTCGACATGAAGAGCCACAGCAAGGAGGTGGGGGGCAGGACAGACAGATGAAAAGCAGCTGCTGCTGGGGTGCAGCGTGGCAAACAGCTGTCTCCCCCAGCAGTGTCTGTCTGAAGCTCTCAGGGAAAGGAAGTCACGAAGCCAGGAGAGGGAGGGAACTGGAAGCAGTACTGGAAAGGCCAGAATTTGTTTGCCCATGGAAATCTCCTTATAGTCATGGCAGGGTCTTGCTGTGCTCAACACTTTCAGGGAGAGGGTGACTGCTCAGGCGCATTCCCACCCCGCTGCCCTTCCTTTCCCTTACAGCACTGCTGCACAGGGACATTTAGACAGTGAATGGGCAGCACGAGGCCAGGCTGGCAGCACCGGGCAGTGAGAGGAGCAGGTGTGCGGTCCAGGCCTTTGCAGGTGCAGGGCTATGCAGCCGATGCATCTGCCATGCTCGGTTCCACACTCCCAGCCTCCAGGCTATCTCGTATGCTGGTCCCATCTTCCCACATCTCTGCTGCCTTTTTATCCTCAGTGCCTTCGTTTGATGGGAACACCCGACCGAGACGCAGCGACGTGCTGCCATTTCCACTGGCATCAGTGGCACGGCAGGCACAAGGCAGCCCGGCCACCAGCGCAGGGAAGGCTTCAGCCCGGTGGGGAGAGGGTAGCAGGACCAGCCCCGGCCAGGGGTAAGCCTGGGGCACGGCATGCTGCAAAATTGACAGTGACCGGCTGCAGCAAAAGAAGGAAAGGCTGATTTACACCCCCACCATCTCCACACTGCTTGATTCCAGCAGAGCTAAAGTGCCAGTTTTGCCTGTACTGGGCCCATCGCGGTGCAAGATCCTGCCAAAGTGTGAGAGGGATGTGTGGTGGAAAGCGTATCAGGGGTGGTATTGTCTACACACAAATGTTCAACTTTATGTACTTTTAACTAGAGGTGTAACAGATGGTTGCATTTCGGTCCAAGCAGCGGAGAGCCATGCCCATTCCGGCTGGAGCCAATCAATCCCGCCACTCTGGGGAAAACGGCAAGCTGGGTTTGGAAGCACGGCTGCCAGCAATCCAGAGGAAGGCTTTGCACAGGCAAATGTGGGCTGCTGCCATGCGAAACCAGGGAAACGGGATTAAAAAGACATCGAGGCAGACAGCAGAGCACGGCGCCGTGGGCCTTCCCCAGAGCAAATGGTGGGAGAGACGGTGAGCAGCCGCCGCTCAGCAAACGCACGTCGGCCTCCCAACCGACCCGCTGCTCCTGTGCGCTGGCACAGGGAGGGGAAGGGAAAGGGGTTTGCTGGGGAGGGGAGAGAATTTTTGCAGGGACGGGGAGGAGTCTGTTTCCACGCAGTGGTGCCTGGGGAAGGGGCTGCCTGCAGTGCTCTGCCCCCTCACGATGCTCTGCCCGATCCCCTCAGCTTTCTCCACACCCTGCAGTGCTCTTTCTGCGTGGGATGGGGACTGTCCTCCACTGCCACGGCTCCTGCTCTTCACAGCAGCGCAACCAGGGCAACATCCCTCCTCTGACCTCAGGTATCAGAGTCGGGCTAATTCAGGGGTGCAGTTTAAGGTCTCAGGTATAAGGAGGTGGTTGATGGAGAAAGATCATCCAGTGGTGGAGATGGGAAACTGAGCTGGGAGGTTACAGCCAGGAGGAGTTTTTAACATAGCAGCTTTCAAGATAACGAAGAGCAGAGGGAAATAAGCATCTTCGCTTCTCTTTCTCATGCTCCTCACTACCTAAAGCAATGGCAGATCGTTGCTCAATTGCTGGGTAAGGTGCTGTATTTTTCCATAAATCGCAGGAGGACCAATTTATCCTTACAGTGTGAAGGGCTGGACAAGCACGCAGGTTCTGCTAGCCCTTCCAGGCCCACGTGGTGGGGTGAACTATCTACATCACACCTCCCTCGAGCATCTCCCCAAACCACATGGGCATTTCTGCCTTCAGGGCACCCAGATTTGCTCCTTGCATAGTTCACCCTTCAGGAACAAAGAGCACTTGAAATACAACTTTGTCCTTTTTTCTCAAATATATGTTTATATTGAGAGAGAAGGATAGACAGACCAACAGAGGTAAAATTTCCCTGTGCCATTCACGTCCTGCCGGTGAATCTGCAAGGCTGAAGCACCATGGGAGCAGATACAGCCAGAGGCAGCCGGCAGCTGAGCCTGCAGTTTATTTATGAGGTGCTCAGCAGACACTTGGGGTTTGGGAGGTGCCCCTCGGGATGCAGCCTTGGGGGGCTGTGCATTACTACAGTGCAGAGCATCAGATTGGGAACTGCAATGGGAGGTCGCAGGGAAGAAAGTGATTTTGTTTAATGGCTTCTGGAGACTGAGGGATTTTGGAAAATCACTAGAATTGTGGATCCTGGCAGGAAACCCATGCTCCATTTCAGTGCTGTCAACACCAAGCAGCCAAAAAAAAAACGGGAAGCAAGTTCAAAATCATGAGAGAATGCTTAAACCAATGAAAAAAATTGTGGTTTATCCTTGTCCCTTGCCCTGGGTGGTTTGTCCTTAACATCTGCTCATCTTCAAGGGTACCTCTGTCACCACGCAACTCAGGTGAGAAAATGCACTTCCAAGCTGAACTTGCAAGGTTTTGAATAAAACATTAAAAACTTGCAAAAATCCAGTGAAGCGATGAGACTGGGTGACCCGAGGAGTCTGCCCAGCAAGGCAATGGGCAGCCCTAGGGCTTAAGTCCTAGAGGACTGTTTAGAGGGAGACATTTGCATCAAGGACATTTTGGTCTCTGCCCATCACTGGCACCATTCAGCAGTTCAAAAGTTGCATGTGTATGACTGAGACAGAAACACATCCCAGCGAAGCAGCGGGGAGACAGCAGGCAGCCTTCTGCAATTAAAATGAAGTATTTCAGGCAAATCTGGCTCTTTCCTCACTCCTATCACATTGCAAAAGCCTCAGGAAGTCTCTCCAGGGGCTTCTTCCCCAGCCTGGCAGGGTTGGTGCCCCCCATGATGCCATCGAGCCTTTCACATCATCCCCACAAAGCTGGGGGGGGGGGGGGTTAACCTGTTTCAAAGACCCGTTCTCCCTCCCCCCTGCACCTCCTCATTCTCTCTCACAGTCATGTTCCCAGGTACCTCTCAACAGATGTTTACGGTGCTTTTGTAAAACGTTTCCACTTTCTGGAGCTTACCAAGCTCTCTCTCTCGCAGGTGCTCTTGTCTGGAGAATGCAATGTCATGAAATGACTGCTCTGACAGCAGGCATCTCCTCCCCCAGCTCCTCTCCCTATCCAACAGACAGGGTGCCACATCCAGAGAGACCAAGAAAAACCTGGAGGAGGCTGAGGACACTTGTCCTTGCACTTCTGCCATACCCACTGTCATTGCCAAGGCATGAAAATTTTCATAGCAGGGCCCAAATGTCCCTTGGATGTTTCATCTGCATCCAAATTCCCTGGATGTTTCATTTAACATCTGCAAAGCCCTCCCAGCCCTGGGAATGTGAGGTACACATAGGCATCAAAACCTAGGTGGGCAAAGGAACAAACCCGGAGTGTTGCAGCACATGATGTGGCCAGGCTGAGGACAGTCTCTCATCTCGGCAGCGCTGCCTTGGGTGCTGCCAGTGGACGCTCTCCACCTTTGTTCAATGCACTGATGCCAGCTTAGGTCTATTCCAAGATAGTATGTGTGAGCCTCAAGCTCCTGGTCTGCTTTGCCCTGACTCCCCAGGAAACTGTGGAGATTTTGGCTGACTGAGGTGAGTTCCCTGCCCCACTGTGTCCATTTCACCCTTGCAGCCCCGGTAGATAACCCTTCACATTCACAGCAGCCTTCCCTCATACATCAGCCAATCATCTTCTAATTCATCCTGGTGGCCCAACATCTTCCCCAGGCATTTGCCCAACCAGGGACACCACAGACCTCCCCACAGCCCACCACATCATGAATGTCATTCTCTCTATGAGGCGCATCTTGGGTTTCATTGGTCTTCTCCATTGGTTGCTCAGTCCCAGACGATAGGAGATTCATCTCTCCCACAGTCAGCTCCATGTTTCCAGGCTGAAAGGTTTTACCAAGGACTATGGACGTCTGTGCTGTCTGTGCTGACAGGCTGAGTGGGTGAACAGGGATTAACTGTGTGTCACCTCTTCCTGAACAAGCGTGAGCGGATGTGGAGCTATCAGGTGGCAGATTCATAACAAATGAAAGGAAGATCTTATCTGCATAGCTTGTAGATCAGCCGTGAAACTCATTGCCCCAGGATATTGTGGATACCAAGAGATTATATGGGTTGAACAAGTGGTTAGACATGTTCATGGAAGAACAATCTATCTGGGGCTATAAAACACAAAGGTATCATTTCTGGCTCAGGACTCTCTGAACCACAAACTGCCGGAGGCTGGGAAAGTATCCTGGGGAAGCATGCCATATACTTGCTAATGTCTGTATTATAATAATATAATGTAATACTATAGTGATAATAATATACTATATAATTGGGTCTTTTGCTCTCTTGGGACATCCATCACCAGCCAGTGGCGGATCCAGGATATGGGGCTAGGCAGACCTTCATTAGATCCTATATGGCCTTCCTCAGCCTCTCGTGTATGGTGACAGTATAGCTCAGTGCCGGGCTGACTGCCATTAGCGTTCCCGCAAACACGTAGCACTCACATCACTGAACTGCCTCATTGCTCTTCGAAGGAGACAGGCAGGGATAAAACCTCTGATTCTGAGAGGGTTCCTGGACCAAAATCTGCATGTCAAACCCCTGCCCATGCTGGGGAAAAGCATGGTGTTAAGCTGTGTGTTTGACTGAGCTCTGGGTCTAAAACCAAATGTGTCGATCTCTGAGTCAGAGTTGTCTCAGGCGTGGATATCTGTGTCCCTCCTGCAAAGTTATCAGTCAGGGAAAGAGCTTCATCTGAAAATAGCTTTTTTTTTTCCTCAGGAATAGATTCTTTTCCATCACTCATCTCCTCTCACCTGATGAAATAAAGTTGACTTTTCATCACTGTTTGGCATGATCCCACCAGCACCCCCAGAAGCAGCACCATCTCCCATGCTCCTGGTCCACGGAGAATCACTCCCGTTCCCAGCAAAGCCAAGTGCCATGACATGTATGTGTCAGACCCTGCCCTGCTCCATCTTCATGGGCAAGTATAGTCCCTCTGTCCCCCTCCACATGCTTGTGAAGCAGAACGAGCCCAGCTTACCTCACGCAGGCATTTTTGGGACTGAACCAGCAGTTTTGGGGCAGGAGAACATCATGGAATTGACACAAGCTGGTCCTGGTTCTGAGAGCAACCCCTGACTGCATTCCCATTGGTGTCCTGCCCCATCACCTTCACACTTACCTCTGCCAAAATTCCTGCCTGGGAAAGAGACCTGGAGATGGGGGGCAGACTTGACACCTCCAATACCAGGGGAAAGTTTTGAGGAGAAAAAACAAAACTTTTTTTCCATTCAAATATAACTAATAATAAAACCAGGGAAGAACAATGCTGGAAATATGCTAAGTAAGCAGAAATCTGGCTAAACAGAAGTTTTCCACAAGGCATCGGGAAATCTCTGAATTGCCATGAGTGCCTTATTTAGTGGTGTGTGCGCTTTTTGTCCACACAAGTTCCAGTCACTGCAGCCATCAAACATTTTTTAATAGGAGCATTAACTTAAGAATAGCTAACAGTAATATTCCTAGCTGTGTGGAAACAGCATTTTATTAAATGCTTCACACAGTTTTTGTATAATAAAGATGAATATATTATATCCTCTGCCTCCCCCAGAGTGAAACAATAATAGGAAAATAAAAAAAAAAAAGCCAATAAAGTGAAACATAAATAGAACATAATGGGACTAGTAGCGAACTGAACTGACTATATAACATCTGCTATTGTTTGCCTGGCAAACGCAAACAAGGGGAGAAACCAAGAAAGATTTGAACAGCCCTAACCTCTTTCCCCTCTGCCACAAGAAAGCAGCACTGATATCCCAAGCAGATCTGTTTCAGAGCTGACGGAACAGTATGAGGCACAACTTGTAAATTTGTCCTTAAACAAATGTGTCAAATTCCCTTGGCTTCTGTGCATGGAGCAATTTTCACAAGTCTTTTGAAGCCAGCCAGTTTATATGTGAAAATATTCCCAGGTCTGGGGAGTTCTGGATGCAAACATTCATTCATTTAAAAGCTCAAATTTTGCCATGTGATTGCCCCTTGCTATTCTCTGCTGAAGTCCAGTCACCCTGTTAGCTGAGCTGAAACAAAGCCATGGGAACTGGGCAACAAATCCTGCCAACTGAAGAGGTACAGAAAGAGCCGACATCTATGGAAAAGGCCTCAGCTGGCTCCTGTATATCATAACCAGGAGCGCTTGCTTGTATCCAGGACCTCTGGAGATATCAGGATACCTAAGGGATCACACTGTGAGCAGAGGGGGGGAAAAAAGAAGAAGGAATTTTTGCCAGGCAGCTCCTTTGCAGGTAGTAATCTGGCCAGCTCACAGGTGCTGTGAACCCAGGGATCCACATCTGCAAAATCCAGTCTGGGTTTGTGACCAAACTTAAATCATAGCCGTTCTGATATCAAACTGATAACAGAACTGCCTGGAAGCTGGGGGAAGGAAAGAAGAGCTAAATGCCTATAAAAGTCATTTTGTCTTTTATTTGTTAGCTTGCTTGTAATGATCACACCGTGTTTCCTATCTATTTTTACAGTAAGTTGTACACTGATCTCTAGAGGCCCCTGGATGACTTATTATTAACGATGTCTTCTTATTATGGATGGTGATTTATTATCAGAATGATTCTATTTGTATTGGGTATGCTGTTCTGCTGCCAGCACAAAGCTCTTACCATCTTCAGAGCAAAAGGTCATGTTCTTGCAGCACTACGTGTCCAGCTCTGCAACACTGAGCCAGTGGGTCTGCATTATACGCATGCATGGGGCAAAAGGGCAAAGACTAAAGAGAGGAGCAGCCCCAGTGCGCCCACAGCGTTGCAACTGCTCCATAGCAGTGGGGTGCATGGGCACTGCTTCTGCTGCTGCTGGACTTCACTCCTCCTTACCCTCTGCCTACATCCCCTGTACGTAATGAGGTCACTATTTAAGGATCTGTATACCTCTCAAAAAATCATAGCTCCTATAATCTTTACGTTGCATTACCAGTTGACAAGTATTTAACCTTAGGAAAATGAAATTGCTTTTCCACCCTGTCCTGGAGTTCATGTACTCCAAGGCTCATGAACACTCTCTAGCTCTAATAAGGGACCATCTGGAGTTTGGCAATAGGTTCGCAGGGCACAGCAGACTTTTAACACCAGTTTCTTTGCTGAGACCGAAAGAAGCAGCAGGAGCAGGTACACAACTTTCCAAGCAGAAAATCACAGGATTTAAAGTGCAGGAGAGGGGCTACTCCTGGAAAGTTGTCCTGTGATTTGAGATAGACCGAAGTATCCCCTCCACCGCTGCTTCCCCGCCTCGAAGCGGCAGAAAGCCCCAGGGTTCCCCCCCTTCCCTCGCCGAGGGCCGCGGGAGCTCGGCGGAGGGGCGGGGGGGGGGGGCATCGGCCGCGCACCCTGCGCGTTCGGCGTCCTCCCTCTAGCGGCTGCGGCCCCGCCGGCGCCCGCCTGCCCCATTCCCCATCGAGGGACCCCTTCGGGTTCTATGCACTGAAATTATTTTTCCATGCCTGGCCTTGCAAGACTTAAATCCACGTACATCACAGGCCTTTCAAACCAGCATCAGTCTTCGCCGAGGGTGAGGGATGCTCACGCCAGGCAGCCCCTTTACACATCCCAGCCTGCGTGATTTCTGCTGTTTGTGGTTTAATACCTCCCTCTCTGGGTCTTGCTCACCCCCCTCTTAGCTCTTACAGAGGAACACTGGTAGGTCCTCGTTAAGTTGTAACACTAACGATGGCAGATGCAAGGAACCTGACTGGCTTTGCTATATGCAAGCAGAATCCAGACCCACGTGTTGCTGCATATTTGGCATTAGCAAAGACCTGCTTTCCACACCTGTAAAAAGCAGCAGAACTAAATAGACCCCGAGGAGACTTCAAGCAGAAAAATGGGAGAAATCTTGAGGCTGTTCACTACACATGCTTTACTCAGCGCCCAGAAAAAAAGCCCAGGCAGTAAAGTTCCACCATCACAAGTGATCATACATCAGCCGGAAAAGAGCCCTGGGTGCCAGTCAGGAGGATGTGGGAATTTGGTGCCACAAGATGTCACAAACTGAACAAAATAGAGAAGGGAGATGGACTGGACCCCAGGACGCTCAGAGGTGGAATCACTAAAGATGAGACATTTTTGTATTGATATTAAACCTCGAAGTTCACAGTCTGAATCATTTCACAAAGAGCAGGAATTAGGGAAATGCCTAACAGGAGACAGATTTATTTTTTTTAACCCCAGCATCCTGCAGGAAGCTCTTGTCTCTCTCTCCATTGTACTGGCATGCAGCACTGGAGACAGGGAGACAGCCTGATCCGACAGCGATCAGTACAGAAATGCTGTAAGCTGACAACAGCTATTACGCAGGATGGGAAATGCCAGCCACCATTACAGGATGCTAAAAGTACCTATAGAAAGAGCCATGCCTGATTCAAGCACAAGAATGTGTCTAAAGGTTCTGGGTCAGAAAGTAGAATAAAATAAACAGAGATGTAAAGCGTCCCATCAGAGGTGTCTGCTGGCTGTGGCCAAACGGTTGGGGAAAGGCCACTTTTTGAAGCAGGTCTGAGATGGGCTCCAAGGAGGATGCAGCTTGGCACTGGAGAACGGTGCAGCAGAGCCTTGTGTCAAGCAATGAGTGCTGGGAGAGGTTTGAGAACTGGCTTGTGAACCCCAGCCATGGATGGAGGCCACAAGATTGCAAGACTATAGCCCTGCCTTTGGCGAGACAAGCAGGGGAATAGAGAGGAGGAAAGCTGGAATAGCCTGGCTAGGTCTGGGTGTGTGCGTCTGCTGCTAAACGGTGCTGCAGTTTGGAAGGGACAGAACGAGCGTCATCTGAGGCCTTGCAAACTCACCTCACATGTGAGTTCAAAGACAAGTGCACTGGTGTTTGACCCTGCCTCTAGCTGCTACCCCTTCATAACAGGACCTGAGAGGGACAAGGGGAGCAAACACAGCAAGGCTAACGCAAAGGCATGGATTTTAGGAACACATTTCTTTTCAGCTGCACTTGTCTGAGCTTGGAGAGGTCCCACAAGGTCAGACGGAGTAGGATGCAAAAAAGGAGGAATAGAGAAACAGGAGTACCGAAAGAAAGAAGTGAGAGGAGGTAGGGAGGAGCTGCTTTGCAGCACACAAAGTTGGAAGAGATCACAGCCAAACTCTGGCTTCGTGTCTCAGTGCTGCTTTTGCAAGGGGTGGAAATATTAGTTTTTAATTAATTTTCTTACTGCAGTTGTTGGAAGAGGAGGAGGGAGGGGGATCACCTTCAAAAAAGAAATACAAATAACTGCTTTAACAGGAAACTTTTGCTGCTGTAATTTATTGGAAGGCGAAATGAGCTCCGATTACATTATCCACCCGCACTGTGCCGGCAACGCGTACTTCGGATATTGCGCTATAATCCAATGACTGCTCCTGAATTATTAACACCAAGTTGTTATTAGAAGAAGTTGCCTGGCTTATTTCCGCCATTCTCCCCCCCACTCCCTTTATTAAGTTTCAATTGATTCCCCACACCTCCTCCTGCCCCCCAAAAATGAGCCCTCGCCTCCCCAGCTCCTTCATAGCTGCCACAAACGTTACTTGCATTTGGCAGCCTGGTGAATTATTCACGCGTGCCGGGAGCGGCGGAGATATTACAGGTCTCGGAGGAGCCAGCGCGGCTCGGCTGTCATAGCCCCGGGTGGCTGTGTCGTCGCCGCCCCCCCCACACACACAACAAAGTTTTGTCGGCCCCGAGTCCAGAGCGAAGTTGTTCTCCGCTGCTCTCCCGGGTGAAGGGAGGGAGCCCCCGGGCCCGGGACGAGGTGGGCACCACCCCGGGGCTCGACACCCCCAGCCCAGCCCCGCGGGGCGCAGAGAGGACAGTGAAACTCACCGCTTCGCGCTATTTCCAGCTGCCTCTGGGCGCAACTGCGCGGGACGGGCGCTGCCTGCCCCCGCCTCCCCTGCGCCCATCCCCGCGGTCTCAGGGCGAGCTCTGCGGCCGCGGAGCCCCAGTCCCCCCACTCCAGGCTCTTCCCTGGAGCCGAGGGGAGCTGTAGAGAAGGCTTTGGCTGTGCCCCGTCTCAAAACGAGAAGGACCCAGGGGACAGCCACGGTCTGAACAGAGGGTCGGAGCTGCGCTGATCCCCTCCGGCGGTTCTTTCCCGCTTGCCCCACGGCCCGGCCTTGCCTCCCCGGCGTTGGGATGGGGCAGGGAGGGCCCGAGAGCTGCTAAATCTCTGCCATCTAGAGTCTGGCACGGCCGGGAGGCCTGAAATGCCCCCGGCCGGCTCCGTCGCCCCTTCCTGCCCTCCAGAGGGGTCCCGCAGATTGCATTTATTGAAGTATTTAATTATTTTTTTAAATAAAATAATAAAAATCAAGTTCTCGCCTGGTCTTGAGCTGGGACGCGCACGTCCCGGCTGTTCTTCCCGGGAAGCTCGCGTCCAACTGGCTTTCTTGGACTAGAAGTTAAAATACGGGAGTTTAAAAGAATAAAAATACGTTTCGATGCTCGTATTCGCCTTTCCCTCCCTGTGGCGGCTGCAGGAGGACCCTGTCCTCAGGGTGAAACCGGGGGTCTGGTGGGGAGTCCCGAAGCCCCGATTGGGAGCGGCAGGAGGTACAACCCCGGCTCTGGATCCCGCAGTAGTGCAGACCCGCTCACCAGCCCCCCCCAAACCCCGGGGAAACCCAGAAAACCTACCGGGAGTGGTGACTCGGGAGGGTCCCTGGCGGTGCTAAGAGGAGAGGGGACGCGTTGGCCTCCGACATTTGGGATAGGGATATCTTCGCGGCTCTCCCCCGCCGTGGGAAACGCTCCCCACGGCCCCACGCAACGCGATGAGGCGGCCGGGGGAGTCGATCTGCCTCGGGAGTTAATTTGTGCTTTACACCAGCTTGCGGGGTCCAGGCTTCTCTATTTTCTTTGCAACCCGCCGGGGAGCATCCCCACTTACACCGGCCCAGGGGCTCACTCAAATTTAGGCTTATCCCCCTCTCCTGGCCCTGGGGCAGGGCGGCGGGAGGCAGTCCGGGCACCGCCGTGTTCAGCTCCACTCCGCGGAGGTTTTTAGGTGAAAACAAATCGGCCCAGGGAGTGGGCAGGGGGTGCCCGGACCCTGCAGCTCCGCCGACCCCAGCGCCCCTCGGTCGCCCCGGGAATTCGTTTGCAAACGAAAAAGTCCCAGGGAAAGGCGGAGAGCCTGGCACTGCGCTGCCTGCCCGCCCGGGGGAGGCTGCTCCCCGCTCCCCCGCTTCTGGCAGGGTTTCTGGAGCGGCGGATTTCGGCCCGGTCCGGCCCCCGCAAGTCCCATCCCCGCTGCCGGAGCCCCCCCGAGGGAACGGCGGCTTCTCAGCTTTTCTCTGCCGGGGAAAGACCGGGACTTCACGGGAACGGTGCGCTCCAGCCGGGCCGGGCCGGGCGCGCTGCCCCTGGCCCCGGCTCCCTTGCCGGGTGCGGGCACTTGGGTCAGATTTATTTTTGGTGCAGCGAAGTTTTTATCCCCACAGGGAGCTGGTTAAGAGGGGCGGAAGGAGCGGGCGATAGCTATGAAACGACCTCCAGGGATGGGCTCTGCCGGGGAGTTTCTCCCCACCTCCGCAGTGCCCCCCGACCCCCCGACGCCCCCTCCCCAGCAGAGCCGGGAGCCGGCGTGCGCCCAGCTCGGGGCGCTTGTTTTCCAAGGGGAGCAACGAGGAGCAGTGCCCGCGGCGGCGGGGACAGGGGACACCTGTGGGTACATTTTACCGGCAGCTTTTCGAGAGAGGACGGGGACGAGGACCTCGGACCCCGCCGCGGCTCTCCCTCCTCCGGGTTCCACGGCGCGTCCCACCGAGCTCTCTCCGCCTCTCGGCACTCGCAGCCCCAAACTTGGGGAGTGCTTAAAGACAAAAATAACAGTTATTTCTTAGGTTCCCGGCCCGCCACCCCGGCCCCGTGCGGGATGCTGTGTCAGGACCCTGCGCTCCCTGTCAGCTAGAGGGCACGGAGTTTGCTCCTCTCCGCGCTGCTAACAGGGAGCGGCAACGTGTTTAGACCACTTAAACTAGGCAGACATAACTGGGAGCCATGCACGGCTCAGCTATGCCGGGAAAGGAGGTGTCATTTGTACGCAGTTACTTTGGTGATCAACACTTGAATGATTTATGCCGCCTGCTTTAATTATATTCCTGTGACATTTTCCTGGACAAAAGTGGGCCGCGCAAAGCCAAAGCCGGGCAGCCCCGGCAGCGCCCTGCCGCTGCCTGCCGTGCGCAGGACGGGTCTCGGGGGAGGGCAGCCAACGCCAACACCCCGAAATACGGCTGTGGGGGCGGCAAGGGGAGACGCCTCCAAAGATGCCACTCGTAGCCAGAGGGATTTTTTTGCCCCCCCCCCCCCGAGTAGTGTCAGATTTAGCGGTAGTTTTCTGCTCCGTAGAGGAAGAAAGGCCGCTGCTTTACTCGCTTTTCTTCCTCCGTGAAAGGCAGGGACCTTGACCGACACTTCCCCGAAGGCTCCGGGGGACACCCTTATCCATCCCCGGGTACAGCGAAGGGCCGCCGTTCCCTCCAGCCCTGCTCCCCTCCCTGCCTCTCGGCAGGGGACCCGACCCAAACTTTTCCTGCCTGCACCAGGAGGGGATCAGTGCCGAGTGCCCCCTCAGAGAGGCTGGAGCTGGCAGAAGGTGGGCGGGCGGTGTTGAAGCGCTTCGGATTAGGATGTTTTTCCCCAAACTACCCCAAAGCTGGGATAGACGACCGCAGCTACGTCTTGGCGGGACGGACAGGAGAAGAGCCCAGCGGGATGCGAAGTTCCGTGGCGGCGGCTGGAGCAGGCCCCCAGCTGCCCCCGGTGCCTCCTTGCTCCCCGGGGCCCTCCGAGGACGGGGAGATGCGACGGGACCCGTCGTGGGGCACTGAGGGTCCCTAATTCGGAGCTGGGTGCCAAGCGGACTGCTAAAAAAAAAAAATTAAAATAATTGTTTCGAGGGGCGCGGAGGGGGGATGCTGAGCTCTTCCTCTAAGCCGGGGCGGGGGCAACACAGCCTGCTCCTCCTCTGAATTTTGGCCACCCCCGGAGAGCAGAGAGGGAGTCGTTCGCGGGGAGCGAGTCGCAGCGGTTGCAAAGGCAAAGTGAGCGCAGGGAAAACAAAATCAAACCCACCGAAGGCACCACCGAGCAGCTGAGAGCACAGCGGAGAGGGGTCGGTCGGACCCCGCCGGGACAGCCACAGAGCGCCGGAGGGGGACTCGGGGAGAGGCCGACACTTGCCCCCTTCCTTCTCAACCACCCTCTTTCTCAATGAGGTGCTATTTGGGGGAGCGTTGGACACAAGGGCGGACGGCAGGCCTGGAGCCACCGGGCTGAGCTACTCATGCAAAGCATGAACCCGGCTATCCCCTGGCAGGCAGCGGTCGAGGCAAACGAAGAAGGGGCCCCCTGTGCCGGGGATCCTGTCCTGGGGCTGCTGCCCGCTCCCGCCCCCCCCCCAGTCTCTGCCCCTACTAGGAAGCCAAAAAAAAAAAAGCGGGGTGCATTTAAAGCCCTGTCCCCCCGCACAGGCAGGGAAGAGGAGATTGTGGGCTGGGGGGGGACAACAGGGGATCCTGAACGGTTTGCGGGGCTTCGCTGTGTTTGGCGCAGTTTTGCCCCTGCCCTGAGTGGAGCGGGCTGCGCTCAGGGTGGGGGCGCAAGTTGCAGCCCGGGTCTCCGCTCCGCGGGAAGGCGGGCCGGGCTGCAGCCTGTAGCCGGCGGAGCCTCGGCGCATCCCAAGCACCCGCCAGCCCTCCCAAACTCTCACCCAGGAACGAGATTATATTTTCTTTCTTTTTTCCCCCCTTTTCCCCTTTTTTCTTTTTTTTCTTTTTCCTTTTTTTTTTTAATCTTATTTCTGTAATTATAACACCAGCATCCCCGGCTGAGTTCTCAATAAAACCCGGATCCTGACATAAAACGCCACGCTGGAAAATAATGAGAGGGGACACAAGGGAGAGGAGGAAAGTCTCTAATTGGTTAAAATATGTTTAAATCACTTCATAAAACCCAAGCAAAGCGAAGCAAATAATCCACCTAGCAAAGCAAAGAAGCCGGGCGATTTAGAATCAGTGTAATTCGCTCCCCCCCGACCGGCTCCCCCCAGCTCCTCGCAGTATTTGATATGATGAATAACCCAATATAGGCCTTTAAAAATAGGTCACTGCATAAAGAGACTCCCAGAGAGCTATAAAAAATGGGAAGAGGGCGCTTTAAGGAGAGGAGCCATTTGCTTCTTTTGTGCTTGTTTGGTACCTAGCGGCCTGGGAGCTGCCAGCCGCCCTCCTCCTGCCCGTCAAGGTGAGGAGGGAAAGTTAGAGCTCGATCCGGCCCCGGGCTCTCCTCCTGCCCCACTGCCCCGCGATGCGCCGGGCGGCCGCCGCCCGCCCCGTCCAGCCCCTGCCCGGCCCGGGGGCCGCTTCCCGGCCGCCCCGCGGGGAGCGTTGGGGGTGCCCCCGCGCAGGGTGGGGGCCAGGCAATTCACCCCCTGGATCCGGGCTTTGTCTCTGGCCCTGCGGAGCGGTGAGACCGAAGCGGGCCGGTGGCCCGGATAAAAATAATAAGGAGCGGTTCTGGCCCCCACTGACGGCCGGGCTGGGCTGGGCTGGGTTTGCCCCGAGGGTGGGGGGCGCAGGAAGCCCCGTCGTCGCTGCCCCCCTCCAGCCGCCCTCAAACTCGCCGCAGAAGGCCTCGGGCCCGAAACCGTCCCTCTCCGGCCCCGACGCAGCGCTTTGCTGGGCGGTGGACCCCGACCACTGCCTGCCCCTTCTCCCCGCGCTGTCCTCGGTCGGGATCACCCGCTACCCCCGGCGCCAATGGAGCCGAAGAAGCCGCCGCATCCCGGGAGCGATCCGGGCCCGCGCCCCGCCGCGCAGCCCCTCCGCGGGCACCCCCCGGCACCGGCACCCTCCCGGGGGGGCCCTGCCCCGCAGCCGAGCTGCCCCCGCCCCGGCCCCCGCAGACCGCTCCGGCACAGGGCGCTGGGAAAGAGGAGCACGACAAATTCGGCGGAAACCTTTGGATTTTATTGGAAAGGAAAGGTCTGCCTTACCTGGAACCAGGCTCTCCCCTTCTTCCCCTCATTAAAAAAAAATCGAATGGCTCTGGGTAGAGCCGGAGAGAGACATTTTAGATAAACTCGTAGCCAAAATTAACAGGAGGGAGAAATAGAAAAAAAAATCTTGGGGGGAAGGAAAAAAAAAAAGATACCGCCGGATATTTTTCGGTTTGTTTTGTTTTCGCTTAGTATTATTTTTCACTATACTGTATTATCCTGATGCAATAAAGGCTGGTTTGTAATGTAATTTAAAAATATATATGTCCAAACAAATAGCAGGGCCAGAATATGACAAGTGCATTCAGCATTATAATTCAACTGGGCTCCACCTCCATACCGCCTCCTAATTAATGGGTCTCCGAACTTGCAAAAGCCTGCATTGGACAGAGAGAGAGAGAGCGAGCGAACGAGAGAGAGAGAGGGCGAAAAGTGTCATTGAAGATAATTGATTACCTCCCAATCAACAATAACTTGTTAGCAATAGTCAATTACCCCGTCTCTTCTCGCCTCTTTCCCCCTGGTCCGAGGTCTCGGTGCGAGGGCTGCTCTACCCCTCTCCGAAGTCGTCTTTTAATTTTTTTCTTTTTTCCTTCTTTTTTTTAAAATTATTTTTGGGGGTATTCGCTTTTTTGGGGGGGAGGACAGGGAAAGTGCTGCGATTTTGGGTGTTTCTTAAAATAGCAGCTGGGAAGAGGAAGAGAGAGGAGAGAGCGAGCGAGCGGAGAGTGAGAAGAGGGGGGGGGGGGAAATCCCCGACCCAAAACCCTGGGACAAGAGGTGCGGCAGGACCACCTCTCGGCGAGGGACCGACGGCAGCTCCGCTCCCGGCCGCAGCCCGCCGCCCTGCCCGCCCTGCCCGCCGCCCGACGTGGCTCTCCCCGGGAAGACCCGGGGCTCCTCCGCCGGAGTTGGAGGTGGGCTTCAACTTTTGCTCGCTGTCTCCGCCGCCGTCACCCCGCGGTCCCGCCGGGGACTTCTCCCCGCGGCAGCGCATCCCCGTCGCGGGTGGGGAAGGCAGCCCCGCGCGGCCCGGCCCCACCATGACTTCCAAAGAAGAACCCAAGCCCTCCTCGGGGGAAGAACGGCGGCGGAGCCCCTTGGATCACCTCCCTCCGCCGGCCAACTCCAACAAGCCCCTCACCCCCTTCAGCATCGAGGACATCCTCAACAAGCCCTCGGTGCGGAGGAGTTACACCCTCTGCGGAACGGCCCACCTCCTCTCCGCCGCCGAGAAGCACCCCCCGGCCGGGCTGCCGCTCTCCGGCCGGGCGCTGCTCTCCCAAACCTCGCCCCTCTGCGCCCTGGAAGAGCTGGCCAGCAAGACCTTCAAGGGGCTGGAAGTCAGCGTGCTGCAGGCGGCCGAAGGTAAGCCCCTCGCAGAGTGGGGGGATCCTCCCGCGGGTGGGTGTCCCGCTCCTCCCCACGGCCTGTTTACCCCCCCTCCCCCCCATCTCCCGGGATGTCGCATGGGGCGGGATGGCGGGTCCCCGGGCGGCCGGTACCGGGCGGCATCTTCCCCCCGCGGCCCTCGGGGTGCGGGAGCGGCGGCTCTGCCCCGCTCCCCCCCCCCGCCCCGATATCGACGGGGCAGGGGCGTGGGGTCTGGGGGCTCGGGTAGCGGGGGGAAATGGGGAAAGCGGCGACAATCTGGCGGCTCGTCGGCAGGCAGGGACGGGATGACGATCTTCGGGCAGCGGCAAACGCCGAAGAAGCGTCGAAAGTCGCGGACGGCCTTCACCAACCACCAGATCTACGAGCTGGAGAAGCGGTTCCTCTACCAAAAATACCTGTCACCGGCGGACCGGGACCAGATCGCCCAGCAGCTGGGGCTCACCAACGCCCAGGTCATCACCTGGTTCCAGAACCGCCGCGCCAAGCTCAAGCGAGACCTGGAGGAGATGAAGGCCGACGTGGAATCGGCCAAAAAGCTGGGCCCCAACCCTGCCGTGGACATCGTGGCCTTGGCCGAGCTGGAGCCCAGCGCCGAGGGAAGGGGCAAGGCGCGGTCCGGTTCCCCGCCGCCGCCCCCCGCCGCCGCCCGGGAGCCCGGCGCCCCGCCACCGCCCCGCCCCGCCTCGCCCCCCACGGAGCGGCCCCGCAGCCGCCGGGACAGCGAGGAGGAGGAGGAGGAGGAGGAGGAGGACGTGGAGATCGACGTGGATGACTGAGGGGCGGCCGGCGGGCCTCCTCCACCAACATCACCACCCCCCGCCCCGTCCCGCTCCCCCCCCACCCCCCACTCCGAGAGCTCCAAATTGGCACCCCCGGCCCCCCATCCCGGCCCCGGCAGCGCGGCAAAGCGGCTGTACCCCTCGGTCGGAGCAATAAGCAATAGAAACCCACCACACACACACACAAACACAAATTAATTTAGGGTAGAGTCGATATCCCTCCGCCTGTCACATCTTCGGAATGGTGCAATTACGGACCGCTTCTGTATAAATATTTAAACGTATATATTGGATTTTTTTCCTTCCCCCTTCTTTTTGAGGTTTTGATTATTTTTTTTTAATAGCTATCAATGACGATTATTTTGTCTATAAGGGAGACGCGTAACCTTGGAATAAACCCGGCTTCCAACAGATGTTTGGGTAGGCAGTTGTTTTCAAAGACTTCCGAAACGAACCACTTTAGAGGAGATTTAAGTTAGACTCAAAAAGGCAACAGCAAAAATTAGCCACTTTCCTTTCCTTGCATGTTTCAGATGTGCACGAAGTAATTTTTTTTCCTTTTAAAAATATTTTTCTTTCGCAATCTTGGGAACTTGGGGATGGGTTATAATGCAAGTTGAAAAATATATACTTTCTTTTTTTCCTAGACCATAGAGATTTGTCTCCAATGCAATTTCTGCCTCATTTTACCAATTAAAAGCTATTTTTACCATTTTCTGCTATCGTTGTGCTTTTATTAAAAAGCTGCCTTTCGTATTTTTGATATGAAGGTGGTAACAAAATCGAAAATGAAAAAAAATCCTAGAATTATTTTTTACTCTTTTTAGAATTTTTGCATGCTACGGAAATAAAAAAGGACAAATCCCAAGATCAATACATTTAAATATTACGCTATAAATTTAAAAAATTGTACAGATTTAAGACCTGTTTTTGTTTGAATTGTACAAATTTTAAAAGGCCTGCTATTTAAGTTCCGATAGGGACAATGTCGCTTTATTTACTGTCTCTTAGAATTGTACAGATAGCTCTTTTTTCCGATACAATAAAATCTTTACCATTTTAATATACTTTTAACGTCCTTCTTTGTGAACGAAAAACCCTTCCGCTGGTCCGAGGTTACGACAGACTTTTCCTCCACAGGAATCTCCCATCCCGTTTGCATTTGAAGTTACTTTAACCACAGGACCTGTGAGAAAATGACGGGGAAGGAGCACACGAGCGAGAACTTTATTACTTTTTTTTTTTTTAAGGTTAATGCCAGGTAGAGGTTTAGTAGAGGGACAACCCGGCGGATCAATAAGCCAGGAGGTGCGGGGATCGCTTCCCCGGCCCGGGAGATGCGCGGCGGCGGCGGGAGAGCGGCGGGGCGAGCGGGGCCACCGGTACCCCCCTCCCGCACCACCCCTCCCGCGTCCAGCAGGGCATTTCCAGCCCGAAATTAGAGAGGAAAGGGAAGGGGAAAAAAAGAAAAAGAAAAGAAAGAAAAAACTAATCCGAGCGGAGGGGAAGGAGTTATCAGCGATTTGGACAAAAGGAGCGGGGTGCGTGAGCTGGAGGGAGCTGCCCTCCGCCAAACCTCCCGCTTCTGGGCAAAAGCGCTGCCTCTCCGGCACCTACGGGAACACGAGGAGGGAAAAGGTTTCATTTCTCCCCTTCCCTTTTATTTTTTTCCCTCCTTCTTTTTTTTTTTTTTTTTTTTCCTCCAAAATTAAGGCTCTGGTGAATGTGTTTTCTCTTGGCAGCGTGACCTGCCTTTGGAGTTGAGCAACGTGTGTTTCTCCCTATTCTTTGCAAAATTTATGTGAGAAAGACAAATCTGGTGTACAGTGGCAGAGCTCGGTAGAGAAGTGCCCAGATAAGACAGGGTTGGTTTGTGGGTTGGATTTTTTTTTTTGGTCCAGTTTCTCCGAGGCTAAATAAATCTTTCTCCTCTTTGAGAATGGATGGGGTTGTAATTTTTAGCGTAAAGCATGAAAACTGGGGACAAATGAGCCCTCTTCTCTGAAGTGACAAGCGACAATGGAGCATATACAGCCTCCTGCGGTTCGCCATGCTGAAACAAGCGTGCCCCTCCGCAGCAGAGAGAAGGCGAGCGCTTGGAGACCATATGGTTTTTGAATTTTCTTCACAATTTCCAGACAATTTGATGGATTAGGTTAACCCTCCCTTCCACTGTTTAACTCCACAACAATGGGAGCAGAGCTGTTCTCCCTTCGTCGGGGCATCTGTGCGCTTCTATTCTTCTCTCTTTCTCTCTTGGTATTTGGAACAAGCCTATGAATTACAATGAAATCCACTTTTCTTTAGTATTATTTGGAAGAGCACTTGTTTTCCGCCACCTCCCGCCCCCACCCAGCCATCCCCTCTTTTTTTTTTTTTTTTTTTTTACCTCCGAGTGATAGCTTTGACTTCTGTCCAGATCTCTCGGAAAGCCTTCAATCTTGTCCTTAAGTGTTTTTATGCTAAACAGGCAAATCGTAAATGCTGAGAAACTGTGACATTTATGTGAAGACCTAGTTAAAGGGCTTTATTTGTTTTCTTTATCTGTTCTTCCCCCCCCATTCCCTCTCCTCTTCCCCCTCCTCTCCTGTCCCCTCCCTCCCCCCAGTCTTTTATTCTTTTGTCTTGGAATGGATTTAATGAGGCTGCAAGCACTACAATTCAATATAACCAAGAAATAAAAAAAAAAAGGGGGGGGGGGCTGGGTGTATGGAAAATAGGCTGGGAGTTAATTTGGATTTCTGATCTATTGACTTCTGTGTGCAAAGAGAAGAGATGCCGGGCCGCCTTGCACCCGCAGAAGTTTACCACACGTGGCTGGGACGGGTTAGTAAATAAAGCCTCCTCTCGAAGATTTGCAGCGTGTTAATTTGGCCAAATAGCCGGGATTTTGGTTATTATTTAATTTGCATATTGAACAACAAAAGCTTTTTATTTTTTTTAGCTTAAAAATGAAGCTCCGGCTTGTGCCCCTCATTTGTCATGCATTTTTAAACGCGCCGTTTCCTGGGATTACCTATCTAGGTAGATTTATTGCTCGGGGTTTGTTCTCCCTCGAATTTTAGATTCAATAAGGAATTGGCTTTTTTTCACCCTTATTTTTAATTTCTTTTTTATCTCTCTGTTGTTTTTTTGTTTTTGGTTTGTTTTTTTTTTCCCTGCAGCAGAAGTAGGGACGCGGTGACAGCGCTGAATCGTGCCCTTTGGGGCTGACCCAGTCGCAGCCCTTCCCAGCCGGCTCGGAGCGCTGCTGCGGGGGCCGCGCTCTGGGTGGCGGTCAGAGCCAGCACAGAACCCTTCCTGCACGCCCCAAACCCCCAAATTACCCCGTTCCTCTAAAGCAGCCGGCCCTGCGGGAGGGAGACCTGCTCCGCCGCCCCGGCCGCCGGCGGCCGCTTCGCTTAGGGGGCAGCGCTGCGCCGGAGAAGGGGGGAGCTGGGCCGAGACCCCTGGAACTTGCTAGCCGGGGTCACCCGGGGCAGCAGCCCCTTTGCCTGGCCTTCTCTCTGTTTCCTGCGTGGATTCACGGGGCGGGCAGAGCTGGTCTCGTTTTCTCACACCCAGGCAAAACTGGAGGGTTTCGGAACTCCACATACCCGTGCCGGTGCTTCGTGCCCTGGCAACCGGCTCTCCGCGATTCCTCCCATGGGAAGGTGGATATGGGGCAGAGGGAGACACCGGCCTTTCCCAAACGAATCAGAAGGAAAAGGGTCCGGATTCAAGGCGGGATCCCCGACGGGAAAAATAAAGGCGTAAACCTGGCAAGGAGGGCTGCGAAATGCCCCCCAGCTCCCGGCCCGGGGAGGTGAAAACCCGCAGTTTGGCAAAAGGGTGTGCGGGAGCGTGAGGGGCCTTTGCGGGAGAGGGCTGGAGGCTCGGCAGTCCCCCTGCCGCCCGCCCCGTCGGGGGCTGCGGTGTCCCGAGTCCCCCCCGTCGGGGCGATCGTGGGCGCTGAGCGCGGGCAGGTGCGGGCAGGCTGCAGCGCGGTGGCTGCACTCCTGCCTCGGGCATGGCGACCCCCGGGGGGTTTCGGCCCAGCCCGCACCCCGGGCCGCGCTGTTCCCTCCCCGCAGAAACCCCATTTCTCAAGTGCAGGAGCCAGCACCCACCCCCCTCTCTCCCCAGTCCCCATCCCTCATCCCCAAACCTGACACTGCCTTGGATTTCGTGTGGAGGTGGGAGGGAAGCAGGAGGGGAGGGGGCGGTGGGGGGTGTTGTCTGCTTGGAAATGCTACTCTTTGGGGTTTGGGGGTTTTTTAATGCTTCTAATTTTTTTAAATTTTTTTTTCGGGGGGGGGGCGGTGTGGGGAAGATCCATATTTGATCTTGTTCACTTCACACAGGGCTCCCAGACGGAGAATAAAGCCCCCTCCTGAATTATCCAACAGGGCTAAAGCAGGTTGAGTCAGTGAAATTCAGTTCCTTATTTTATGAGGTGTCAGGGCTGATGTCGAATATGGCAACGATAACTAATACTACAGTCTGAGGGACCAGAACGTGGTAATTAATCCCAAAGACTTAAGTGTATTTTAGTTCAGGAGAAAAAAAATCACTAATTCAATCGTCCGGAAAATTGAAGTTTGATGCATGAGTCTCTGCTGAAAGGAAAGGCTTTTTCTTCCCGATTCTGGGGTTGGGGCAGGAATCGCAGCCTCTCTCCCCCGCTCCCCGAAAGGCCCCGGTACTGAGCCGCTGCCCACCCGCCCCTGGCCCGGGCACACCGGGGAGCGGCACACTGTGGCCCGGCACGCCGAGGGACCGCGGGGGGACACAGGGTGCACCCTCCACACCCCCCATCGCCCTTCCCGCCTGCTCACCACAACGAGCATGACACATTCGCGGCCACATCGCAACCGTCCACTTATGTCGCGACATGAGGAAAGGCTGTCAGGCAGAGCCGCGCGCCCCGGTGGCGTTGGCGGCCGCGCAGCCCGGGCCCTTCCAGCGCTGAGCCGCGGGGGCTCCGCTCCTGACCTCCCCCTGCCCCGATACCTCCGGCGGCGGGGGGCGGCGGGGTGGGGGTGGGGGTTGGGGGTTCAGCATTTTTCCTGCCGCTCCCCCCGACCCCGGGGCAGGGCCCGTATTTGCTCTCTCGGCTCTGCGGCACCCGGGCGAGCACCGGGGGGGATGCAAAGCGCCGGGACCGCACCTGCGTCTGTGCACCGAGCGAGGGGCAGGCACCCCGGGGGCAGTCCGGCAGGGGCCGGGAGGGTCGGGGAAGGGAAAACTCCCGGCGCCGCATTATTGATGGGACTGTGCTCGCTACAATCAGCCCCATCGGCGTTAGCATCCGTCTCCGCGTCGTCCGGCCCCAGACATCCTTCAGCCTTTTTAAACTCCGGCCTCTCCTCCGAGCCAAAGCGGGGACGCCCCGTCGGGCCGCTTCTGCCCCCCCCCTCCTGCCGGCCTCGCCCTCCGCTCCGAGGGGCCTGGAGGGTCCATCCGCCCCCGCGGGCCCTGCTGGCACCCCGGGGTGTCCCTGGGGTCTGGGTGTCCCTTCTGCAAAAAGAGGCGGCACTTTCTCTGTGCGCGCCGGAGGCTGGGCCCTCCGCTCTCCCTGTCCGGGGGACCCCAGGGCGTGTGGCGAACAGGGGGTTAGCACAGGCCGAGGTCGTTACCCCGACCTGCCTGGCTGGGTTAAGCCTCCCCCAGTGGGACTTGTCCCCACATCTTGTCCCTACTCCAGGCCCAGGCACCAAGCTCACCCCCAGGACGTCTCCACTGCTGGAGGAAGGGGGCCCAGGCACCCAGGGGGAATTGCCCGTAGTCCCATTGTATAGGTCATACGCAGAGGCAGCAGCGGGAGGCATGACGTCATCGGCGCTCATGGTGATATCATCACCCGTCCCAGTAAAGTCAAGTGGCCGTCGGAGCAGTGCCCCCGAAGGGGCTGCCATCGGCGCCGAGCCAAGCGGGCCGGTGTCGGGGGTCCCCCGTCCCTCCCGGCAGCGGTCGCTCAAGGTGAAGCCGTAACAGCGAGGGGCGACGGATGCGGGGGAGTGGGAGGGATGCCCGGGGAATGCCCGCTGCCGGGTGTCCTCTGCCGCAATCCTCCGGCCCCTGCTCGGCCCTCGGTCCCTTCTCGTCCCTCCTGCCCACGGCTCCGCCGCGGCTTGCGCGCCCCGGCGCGCCCCCTCCGCAGATCTGCTCGCTGTGCGCATCGCATCGCTACGCGGAGCCGGAGCCGGGCCGGGGGGGGGTCTGCGAGGGGGTGTAAACACGTGTACAGGCCGTACCGGTAACACGTGTAAGGCTGTGTCTATACCCCCACCCACACAGCTACAAACTGCACACATTCACCGCACTTCCCCCCACCCCCCGCCCCAACCCCTTGCTAGCCAGCGTATTTCTGGGAGGCAGAGTTTGGCAGCGCTGCCCGCTCGGGGCGCGGGGAGAGCCGTGGCACCGGGGTACCGGATCAACCCCCCGCTCCCCGGGGCGGAGCGGCATCTCCTCGCCGCTCGGAGGGGACTCCGCGGAACCGCGCACCGGCGGGCTCGGCCGGCGCTAAATCAGCCCACTTGGGCTGGAGGAGGGGAGAAGCAAATAGGGAGAGGAGAGAAGAGAAAATAATTGCATATTTAATGAGGTGCTCGGTAAAAGGAGGTTTTCCCGGGATGGCACCGGCGGCGGGCTGGGTGGCAGGGCCGCCGTTATGCCACACACCCACCCGCGTCCGCCGGCTCACACGCAGGAACCACCGTGTGCTGGAGTCGTTATCATTTTTGTTAACTTTTTATCGACTGTTTGCTAGATGGCATGTCACTAAAGTGTATGATTTGAGATGAAAAATTAGACAGATTAACCCGAGGGGAGAGCCTGATTGATTACTAAATAGGATCAATTTGAAAGTTTTAGTCATAACGTTTCTGTAGAGCCCCTTAATACTTCAAACTTCAATTTTACGGGCTATTGAACTAAGCATGTTCCTGACAAAATTGATATATGTATTAATTTGCTTTAACTGTTGATTAATTACTCTCCACTGAAAGAATTATATGGAGCTGTTTGCCTCAGATTTGCATATTAATCAAATTCTAGTTGATAATTCAGTTGGTGCGATGGATTTGAAGATGGGAGGGGGCCGAGCCAGGGCAGGGCTTTCAGTAAAGAAAGAGATAAATATATATATATAGCTAACCTCTGCTTCCTCCCCAGGTTTTCCATCTCGAGTCCCCTCTCTCCCCACCCCTGTGCTCCCCTCACTGCTTAGCTGCCAGTTAGTGCATTAAAATCAAAGATGCAGAACGCGTTACCCTGGCTATTTGGTGAAAACAGAAATTGCCTGTCCGGTTTTTATGATGTTCTCAGCCTGAGAAGGCTGCACTTTAATGTGTCCTGTCAACATGTCTGGGATTTAAAGGGAAAACGGCACAATTTAGCGCTGGGTAATTAATGACAAAGTACCCCAGCAGTTAGGATGGCAGTAACGCCCTCATCCCCCCCGGGGTGATGCCCGGCCCGGGGGGGAGCATCCCCGGCTGCAGGCGCCCAGCCTCGATGGGGTGAGAGACGCTGTATTTCTTGCTCGGGGGAAGGGAGAGGTCTATAGAGCCGCTGTTCTTAAATGGCGAGCAAATTAACAGGAAAATAAAATTAATTGGAGAGGCTCCGGCTGGCCGTGCGCTGAGGAAGAATAACGGTGTGGCAATTGAGGAGGTGTCTGGTGGGGGTTATCTCGCACGACGGGGGATGCGTCCTGAGCCGGGCCGACCCAGCTCCCCGGCTCCTCCCGCCCTCCGCATCCCGCCCGGTACCGGGCCCGGCTCGGCCGGCGACCGGCAGCCGAGAGGTGGCTGCAGACGGACACGGGGAAATAAATATGTCCTTGTGTGCGCGCAGCTATGGATGCCCGGAGACTTAATTTCCTTCCAGCTCCCGTTTCTTCCCCATCTTTGCATCCGCCTGTCTGTCCGTCCTTCCAGCCGGAGCATCCCTGCACCCTCGGCCGCCTCTCTATCCGAGCCCCTGCCTCTTCTTAAAACACTTAAAACCCGACACACTCGCGCTGTAGATTGTGAGAGTCTAACTATATAAACTTTTTTTTTCCCAAATATATGGATTCAAAGGGTAACAGTGTAATTAAAACCAGATAATTAATGAGACAATATTCCTACAGCTTACATCTTTAATGAACAAAACCCTTCAGGGCCAACGTGCTTTTCCAGGCTCATTAAAGAGAATAAAGTTGTGGGGCTTATGTACTTCCCAGTGTGTTAATAATAAACCAGCAGTGTATGCTTTAAAAAAGCATAATAGCTGATGCTTTCCATACCTTGAAAGAGCCTCTCAGAGCCTTCTGCGGCGCTTTAAATATTTTAAATGCAAAGTAAGGTACAAGAGATGACATGAATCCCCCCCTCCCGTTGTATTTGAGGGGCTGCGCAGCAAAGCGCTGTGCTGATTCCGCGCCTTTTAACAGACCTAAAATAGAGAGAAGGAAGGAAAAAAAACCAGCAACTATTCCCTGCAACCGCATCTTGCAAACTTTCTGGAACTCTTCTTCTTTTTCTCTCTCTTTCTCTCCCTCTCTCCCTCCTCTCCTCGGTGCTGTTTGGCTTCGAGAACACGCAGCCACCCAGGCACGTACAAAATCCCTTTGTTTATTTCCAAATATATTTAAGAAAATAACAGCCCTGGGTTTAATGCTGAGAATATACAGCCTGTATCTGCTGTGCGCTTCTATACATTTAAGCTTCTTGTTTCCTCCCAGATCCTTCCTGTGGAAGCTCCCGAGGTAATATTTCCTTTTTAGTACTTTGCAAGCTTCTAACTCAAATTGTTATTGCTTCACATTTTTAAAGTTTACTTAGCAAAAGGCCTGGCTAACGTGAGCTGCTTGCAAGCTCGGAGAGAGACGAAAGGGCCTCGCCTTCAGCTACACTCTGCAAATGTGAAGGGATAGGGGCTTTTAGGGATGAGTTATACTGCAATCAGCTTAGTAAATCTGCATGCAGAAAGGATGCTAATTAGTCTTAATAGTCTACCAATATGCCCCAAGACTGGAGACACAACAACGTAAATCTGCTACCGATAAATATTTTTAATTGTTAAATTTACTGGAAAGAAAAGTGTGTTTTCCGTAGCAAACGTGGAGGATGCGGCGGGCCCGGGATGCAGCACGACACGCTCCGCTCCTCGGAGGGGCCGGGGCGGAGGCAGGGACATCCTGCTCCCCCCGGCCGGGGGCTCCGGGCCGCCCCGACCCCTGGGTGTCCCCCTGTCCCCCCGTCTCCCCCCAGCCCTGCCCGCCGGGAGGGAGGGGGAGAGCCTACTTAGATTGTGCTTGGTGAAATTAGTGATGTATCACGTTAATTACCAGTGTGATCTTAAAATGGTTGCAGGCCCAAGGAAAATTAATGGAAATCCAAATTCTAATTATGTGGCTGGTGTTAAAGAGTTGAACTAAATACTCAGGAAGGGAAATTGGATGATAATGTGGAAATATGCTACATTTTCTGGCTGCTTCTGGTTATTGCATCATGAAGCCTAATAAATGCATTAGCAGAGACACCGCTGGAGGATGATCTTTGGGGAGACAAAAAGGGGGGGGTGGTGTACCTGGCATAACTGCGAAAAACAGTACAGAAATTCCGAGATCTTCTAATTTTGCACGATCCTTGGCCTCCCGGGGAAAGCTCCCCCCTGTTCGACGGGTGCGGGTCCAGCCCCGTGTGCTGGGGTTCTGGAAGGAGGCAAGAAGGAGAGAACCAGGAGCCCCGGGGGGAAGTCCCCAGAGCGGGGTTGCAACAGCATCGCAGTGGCCTGACTGCCCCCGCCACGCCTGGGGCGCTGCCCTGCTCGCATGTGGGGAAACTGAGGCACGGACACACATGCCTCCGGGCTGCACCTCCCTGGTACCTCTCTACCCTCCCCGGAGTCACCCAGCAATCACACAGGAAGGACTAATTAATTATCACAATTAAGCTTTCGGGACCCGGGGCTGAAACCTGGGGGGCTGCAGAAAAGGGGGGGGGGGGGCACACGACACCGAGTGCGGTTGTGTGTGTCGCATCCGACCCACGCGTGTCCCCGGGGACGGGGGGCAAAACCACTTTCCCACAGGCTTAACCCTTTCCTCGCCGGCGGTCTCAGGGTCCCGGGTTTCAGCTCTAAGATCTCAGCCTCATCCATCACCGAGTTTAAAAAAAAAAAAAAAAAAAAAAAATCAAGAGGGAAACCAATACAGACAAACACATCAAGACTCAAGAGTGGCGACCCTTGGAAAAGGCAGGGTCCAACCAGATATGAATCATTTTTCTTTGCATACTTTAAAGGAATTACTAGTGATATGCACGGCTGTCACTGCAAACTACATTTATGGATTTGCAAGTCATTTCCATAAATCAGCTGCATTGGATCCATCAGAAGAGCAGAGCCCGGCGTCGGTGCGAAGATGATGGAGCTCTCTTTGAACGTATAATGAAGTGTTCCAAGGGCTGCAGTTATTTTTCTGCTTGTTAAGGATTTTTTTTTTTTGGAAGGGGGAGGGGAGCCTTTTCGAATTTGATTTTAAATTAAAACGTCGCCAAGAGATGTTTTATTGGTGATCACCCTTATGATAAATTTATGCTTCAATAATTACTTTTCACGGGATATCGATTTCCTCTGGCAAAAGCCTTTCTCCCTTCTTCCCAACCCCTGTCTCCCATTTCCCGAACAAGGCAGCGCTCCCCCACCGCCCCCCCGAGGAAGGCTCCGCAAGCAGAAACACGGGTGGGGCTGGAGGAACCGAGCGGCCACGGCGAGGAAGAGAGTGAGGGGGCGGCCGAAGTTCACGCGTGAGCCGCCGCCGTGCAGCAGCGCAGCCCGACGGCCGGGGGAGCCCCGTGCCGGGTCCCTCTCTGCCCCCCAGGATCCCCCAGACCCTCCCCGGGTTCAGCGGGGCCGTAAATGGAGCGGGGGGCTTCCCCTGAGATAGCTGGGGTTCCTCCAAGGCTGCAGCAAATCCCTCCCGCTCCAAGGTGTCCTGACTGCTGGGGAGGTGGGCTGCTGATCCACAGCCCTCCCGGCCTCAGCCCCCCCCCCGCTAAATCCAGAGCAGACCTCCCTGTGGAGTGCGGCAGTCCTAGCAGCCTGCAAAACAGGGGAGCCCCTGTGCGCCCCTCCCCTGGCACAGGTGAAAGCTGAGTAACTGCCCCATCCCGCTGTGCCCCTCCATGCCCCTCCCGGCGCCTGGCCTGGGAGGGGGAGCAGGCAAGGCGGCACACGGCAAAGGGAAGGTCTCACTGCACCGAGGCCATAGCCCCTCAGGATTACAAGTGCTGTGAATGGTGTCCCAATCTGCAAATGCACCCCCTGCCAGGGACCCAGCTGCCCCCTCCGCATTACCCACAGCAAGCCCACCCTCCTCAACACCAGTCCCATTTCTCTTTGCTTACAGAACCACTAACCCACTGTTGGAAACATGTTCAGAGCACTCAGGCAGGTGCAGAGGGTCCACAATGAGTTCATAGACCAAAGCAATGCTGAGGCCATGCTGAACCAGGACCAGCTTGTTGCACAAATGCTCCTTACCTTAAAAAAACCATTATTATTACAGACCAGAATTTTCCAAGATTCATCCAAACAAATCACTTCTGATCTGTCCTTTGCTGACAAAGCCAATATTCCTCTCAGTCCGTGTGTCGTGTCGTCGTCCCCCCCCCCCATTTATTATGGAAATAACTTTCCCCTTGGAAGGGGCTCACACCATACTCAGAGGACAGAGCTGTGGGAACAGGACAGTGCAGGACAAGTTACCGCAGAAACTTAGAGCCCGTGCCCATTTCCCCAGAGGACCCATTCACAGGGTTTTCCTCCCGTTACACTATTAGCTGGCTGCTATTCTCCTGTCCCTCAGGAGGGAACTCAGGAGGAGTTTGCTGGTGTTGGCAGCTCATGTCCTAGCTCCCACAGTAAAAATCGCAGGTACTGACATATGGGTGGATGGATCATCTTGTCCCCTATTTGTTTTTTGTTTTAAAGCAGGGAATTAGAAGAGTGCACAGCACTGTCCCTATTCCCAAACCCTGAACACCAAACCCAAGTGCTCCGGCAGCCGATCAGGGGCAGGGTTACCATCGCTCACGCACTGAGAGCGAGGGGAGGCCTGTGAGCATGAACAGAAAAGCTCGGGTGGGGACCCAGCGTGTGAGTGGAGCCCAGGGCACCCTGCACATCCCTGCCTTGCCCCAGCCTGGCTTTGCAGTGAGGCTGGAGGAAGCAGTGTGCACCCTGAGGGGGTACAGCCTTGACCAGGCATTGCAGGGCCTTTCCAGCTGCTTGTGGTGCTCCCGCTTTTAGCTGCCACAGGGCACGGGAAGGAATACCCCTTTTTTTTTTTCCTCTGGAGTGCCCTCCTTTTAATGCAGCTGAGGCCAGTCATTGGTCCCCAAATTCCTGTACACTGCCAAAAACAGAACAGCCACAGAACTGACATGGGCATAAGCTGGAGACCTCCAAAAACCTGGACCCCTGAGCAGCTGGGGAGGAGGAATGGACTGTCCTGTCCCACTCCTCTCCTCTCAGCTTCTCTTAAGCGCTGGCCTCTGCTCTTGGCATAACCCAAAGTGCCTCTGTCTCTCACCAGCCCTTGGCCACCTCCTGCTCCAGGTGCCTCCTCAGCAGGGCAGAAAAATCCGCCAAGACCCCAAAATCAGGCTGCCCCCCCCCTAGTTACAGCGTTGATTAGCCCAGACTGCTAATTTTCCTGCCTTACTGGGATCCCACTTCAAGGCCACCGCATCTCTATGACAAACTCATAGGCATCCCAACGCCGCTTTGCTCTGGACAGTGGAGGAGGGAGCTAGGATGGGGGGGATGCGAGGGGAGACTGGCGGGGCGGGGGGGGAATGCGAGGGAAGAGTGTGTGTGTGTGTGTGTGTGTGTGTGTGTGTCCCCGTCCCCCCGGTGCCGCTTCCCCGGCGCAGCGGTGCCGACTCGGCGCTGCCGCCCTGCCCGGCTCTCAAAGCTTAGGCGAGGGGGACCTCTGCAGGCTGCGCTGCCGCCGCCGCCCCCGGCCCCCCCAACACGGCTGCTCACCCCACCTTTGTGGGACAGAGCAGGGCGTGCTGCCTCCTGCCAGGCGTGTTTTATAAGGGAAAACCCCTTTCTAAAGGTAAAAAGCTAAAAAACTGAAGGGTTTTGTGAGCAAAACGCCCTGTAGCATCCTTTCTTCTGCTAGGTGAGCAGTCGCTTCATGTCCCCCAGAGAAATCGAGTCGAGTTTTCCCAGACCTTGTGACACTACTAATGGCAAACACCGTGTGAAGAAGCCCTGTACCAGGAGCTGAGGAAGCAGGACGCTATCCCAGTAATGCTGGTGAAGGGTGAAACCCATCCCCTGGTTCACAGTGATTTCAGAGAGGATTGCTGCTAAAACCAAAGTGACACCAGTGACACAGATCTCAGGGACAGGAAGGAAGGTCAAAGCCAGGCACAGGGTTAGACATGACATGAGCACTCTGAGAAACAGTGGGACAGAAGGGAAGCAACAGGCAGCTCCTCGTAGGTGGTCCTGTGTGCATGTCATGCATGCCCCTCTGTCCCTGTCCCCCCCCAAATTTAAATATGTTGAATTTCAGCCAAAATGTGACTAGAGACATGCCAAGTACAGAAAATTCAGTCCTTGGATGTTTCAAATCCTGCTGCCCTGGGGAAGATGAACTTCAGAGTGCTCCCTGGTGCGCACAGATCCTTTGCAGTCAGGATCACCTCTGGCAGAAACTCTCCTGCCTCCTGCTTCACCCCTAGAGCCGGGAGGGTTGCAGGGTCCCTGGATCACTCCATGCCAGCCAGGAAGATTTCACACCTGGAACAAGCCCTTTGAGTCCCCCATTTATGGCCTGTCCCAAACCTGCCAGCCACTTAAATGTTAGGAGCTGGTTTATACTTCCATGCAGTTATAGTCATGTGCAGAACTGGGATGAACCCACTGCCCTGCCCAGCCCCATGGCACAAAGCTGCCTTCCCAAATGTCTTTGCCTTCCTTTTGGTACTGGCAGTCTGCATTTTGACATGCAGCAAGGGCTTTTTAGGGCACCTGGAGCAGCTCTGCACCCATCACATCGCTGCATGAAGACACTGGTCCATGAGCTCCCCGCTCTCCCAGCAGTTGCAGGCAATGCTTGCTGGGTAGCAGCATGGCTCTCAGTTACTGATGCCAGTGATGTCATTGCATGACCATCCCATCCACAGAGCTGGGGATGCAAGCACATCCCAGACTTTAACCCACTTCTCTGTAATCCATTCTAAAATGCAGCAAAGCACCCAAAATGTCAGTGTTTGGTCTCAACCAAGCCATCAGTGCCCCCCACTTCACCTGCCAGGGTATCCTCTGCACCCTGCTCTGAGAGTGGCAGAGCTGCCAGCATGAAGTGCTGGCCATACAGCTGATGGACAGACACACTGTCCCAAGGTTATTTTCTGCTCTCGGTTACATGGGGACCAGTTACACCCCCAGGTATTGGCCCTGCCTCTGAATCACACACTTGAATATTATGGCCACTTTACTTCCAGTGAGGGAGTTCCAGAAATATAATCATTTGAAGGAAAATATCATGATCTGCAGCATTTTTTTGTGGAAGTATTTAAGCCTTGAGTGTAGGGGGTATCACAAGTCACATTCCTTTATGCTCACACTGGTAGCTTCCCCCGGCTGTCCTGTGCTTGCACATAGTCTTGCACAGGCACCCTCATCCATGCCAGGGATGCTTGGTGGGGTGTTAGAGAAGATGGAGCCAGACTCTCCTTGGAGTACAGGGAAAGGCTAAGGGGCAGTGGACACAAGGAGCAATGGACACAAGTTGCATCAAGGAAAACTCCAATTAGATACTAGGAAAATAAACTTTCCATATGAAGGGTAATCAAATACTGGACCAGGTATCAGAATTTAGGGTCACCACCTTGGAGACATCCAAAGGTTGACTGAACTGAGCAACCTGACCTAGCAGCAGTAGAGAGGGCTGAATCAGAGACTTCCTGAGGTCACATTCAACCTGAATTACGCTATGATTCAATGACGATGTAAACAAAACCCTGGCTGCTGCTCCTGTGCCTCCCTCATCCATCAGTGCTTTCCAGCATAGCAAAATAAACTTGAGCAGCCAAGCAACTTCCAAGCCCATCAGCACAAGCAGCAATGCAAAGATGGTGTCACACAGCCTGTAATCAGCTGCTATTTCTCATTTCTTAAAATCATATTATTTTATGATCCACTAATGCTTTTCCCAAATAGTCCCATTTGTTCTTCACCTAATTCAACCATAGCCCTTAATTGTTTGATACTAATAGCTTTCATTTCTCTCACTTCCTTCTCTCTTTCTTTGCCATGCAGGGAGAATCAGCCGTGACACCCATGAGCAAGATTGCAAAACAACTTCTGCCTTCATTCCTTGTGCCCTGCCCATCCCAGGGGACAGAAACCATGGCCAAGAGGGGAGGGAGTTTGTCCCATTTGATCCATGAACATTTCAAGGGAAAGCAAAAGGATAGTTAGTGCTGCCAGATGTAAAGACAGAATCACCCCAAAGTGAGCAGAAATAATAATTAACTGATAACTTGGGGCTGCCACCAGCACCGCTCACTCCGTGTAACCAATGTCTGGAGTGAGACAGCCAGGGCTTGGCTCTGAAGGACCTCATTTTGGAGTGGTGACAAGTCTTCCCCTCAAAACCCTGTTGCAATGGGTTTGGTAATAAGAAGGTTGAAGGAGCGGTGAAGAAGGACTCCCTGGGGAAAGCTTCCCAGCCCCTCCTGCCCTCCATTCTGCTGTGTCACAGCCCTTGATTTTGGTGCCTTCTCTAGGGTCCCCTTTACAGCAGGGAGAATGAGGCTTGTTTTCCAGAGAAGAGTTGGAAAGAAAGGGGTTGGACAGGAAAACTTTAAGCGAGGGAAATGGGGCAGGTATTCTGCTACCTGCAAACATGGCTGGAGCCTGTGTGCATGGTGTAGGCTATGCCTTGCTCCTCTCTCAGCTGGTGTCCCCAAAGCAAGGCAGGAGAGTTCAGCAACGCTCCCTGAAAGGCGCCCAATGTCTTGGCAGAGGCTGCTTGCAAGGTCCTCAGTGGCCTTGGCTGGTCTTGAGAGCCCGCAGGACTCAGCCGGAGGGGAGCCCTGCTGCTGCACAACACGCAGGGTAAGCTCAGTGCTGCCTCGCGGCACCTCAGGTGCTCACCTCACCAGAACAGCACCGGGGGGTTTCCTGCAGTTTCCTACTGCGTGTGGGTCTGGCACACGCTGGGCGTGGGAGTCCATCCACAAGCTCTGGCAAATGACTACCTTTGTTTTTTCCAAGCGTTGGCTCTCACCCAAGGCAGGGATGTCCCTTCAAAGGAATAATGCTTACAAAAATCCATTTCTTAGACAGCAATCCAGAGGGCAAATAGCTCATGACAGCCCCAGAGGTGGTGGAGTTCACTCCCTACATCTCATATTCTTCTCTGTCTGCAACAAATTAAAAAAAAAAAAAACCCCAAACCACACAACTCTGATGATCTGATTTTGACAGAGTACTCCACAGGTCTGCTAATTTTTTCCCCATTAATCCTTGTTTTTGAAAGTAGAGCTGGATTTTAGTTAGAATAGTTCTGAAAGTCTATCAGGGTCAAGAGGTGTGGCTTGTGAGCAGCAGAAAGGTGCAGAGGAATACCTAGATGGGTATGTGCTAACTCTTCAGGTTACAGGAAAATGCACCAGTGAAGTTATTTCTCACGTGCCTCTTGTCCCTGCTGCAGACACAGGCTCTAAATATCACTTCTCCCTGCCTGGCAGCGAGAGAGAAGCAGCAACATCTGTTGGTAGCTGGAGGCTGCAACCTGGAAGGATGGGTGCTCGCTGTCCCAGAGACCTTCTCATTGGATTTGGCAGAATAAACCTAAAAATAACCAGTTCTAACTGATGGGAAGAGCAGAGAGTTTTGAAAAGCTGTGTCTTAATGAGAATGTTTCTTCTCCTTTTTCTTAGAGCTAAGAAGCTGCCTGCCCTAACCAGGGCAGGTGGAGAAAGGTTTCTATGAGGAAGAGAGACAAAAAGGTCTGTCAGGGGAGAGGATTAGCTGGAGCAGAGCCTGCCTCCGAGCAAGACAGAGGGCGACGCGACCTTGCAAAGCCTGTCTGGGCTATTTTCTAGAGTTCTGTGAGGAAGATTGTAAAGCCAGTAGTGACAGAGGAGAGCTGCATTAAGAGAGGAAATTAATTTTGCTCTAATGCCTGCTGTTGCTTACACAGTGATGAACAACGGCTGCCTCTAGTCCTGAAATCCCCCAGCTGTCCCCATCCCCATCGAGCATGAGCAAGTAAAGTGGAGGCTTTTTAATACTGGGAGGGGAGCGCTGCCCTTGCTCTGTGGCCTACTGGGAAGTGTAGTTCAGTGCGGGCATGGCCTTTGCTCCCTCTGGTTTGTAGAGTCTGAGGCTCCAAGCAGGAAATTTTGGGAGACAAGGTTGGGACGGCTCTTTGGGTCCATTTGGTGCTTTCATCAGTTGGTCATCCCTCTCTGGAGTGTGGGACCGTGAGATATTCCTTCTTTGCTGAGGGGAAGAGCTACAGGATGCCCTTTCTGGCATGGTGATCTGCAGCCCCAACAGAGAAAGAAAATCTTGGCAGTGAGAGGCTTGCTAAATCTCCCCCCCCCACCCCCTTCCGTGCCAGCAGAAATGAGGGTGGGTGCAAGCAAACAGGAGGCACAGCTGGAAGCAAGGACCCAGCTGTGCCTAACTGCAAGTGCATGGTTGGAGGCTGTCCCAGGTGGGATGAGTATCCAGGCTGCCACAGTGCAGGGCCACCCCAAGCTTGTGCATCCTGCTGCATCAGGGCCAGTGGTGGTGGGTGGGTAGCTCAGCTTTCCCAAGGGAAGGGCTCACACCGACACATCGTTCACGGAAACTAAAGTCAGCACAGAGCTTCAAACCACAGTCGCTGGGCTGGTTGGCGGGGAGAGTGAGCAGTGTGCTTCTGGGGTTCAAATGCCTTGGAGATGCAGAAGAAGCTACAGGACAAGAGGAGGGTAGGAAGGGCTCAGCCATGCATCCATGGACACTGGATACGGCCATGTGTCTAACTCTGGCAAACCCAGCAAATCCCCAGCACCTGACAAAGAAGAGACGGTTTTGCACACCCTGGAGTCTGGAACGCATCTTGAAGAACGTAAGACTCACTGGGTTTGGGGGTGTTTCATCCCAACTGGAAAATCTGAACCGTCTACATTTCTTCCCATGGCTTTTTTTTATTTCCACCAAAGTTTTCTTTCTTTCAGTAAAGAGATGTGAGTTGCATCCCAGACTGCACCTCCCCATTTTCCTCCTCAAAATAATAATAGCCTCATTTGCTAAAGGCACTATTAGGGTATTAAGTGAAAATGAATTAAGTTTAATTCAATTGTTATTTTAGGAGCTTTGCCTTGTCAGGGTTTTGCAAAGCTTCATTCTTCCACTTGCTGGAGACCAGCTTTAACACGCCCCTGCTGAGTTGTTGCTGCAAGCCACAAACCCATCACACTGAGAGTTTTACTTAATGCTAAGGGTTGGATTTTATTTTGCTTAATGTCAGAGTCTGCCTGCCACACTGCTGGGAGAGAGAGGAGAGCCAGAGACTGGTTAGCTCAAGTCCATCATACTTGGCTTAGAAAGACAAGTGACTGTCTGGCTGGTGATTTCTTAGGCAAAACCTCAGTGCTCATTTTTCCACAAAGCACCACATCACTGCTCCCCTCCTTCAGAGAGGCTTCACCTGCTCATTGCATCAGGTCTCATCTCCTGGATCTTCTCCATGTGCTGTGGTACAGATTGGACCATCAGTACCTCAGGGTGGGGGCTGCCAGGGGTAGGAAGAGCTGGGGAGGGATTTCCCAGTCCCCAGGGCTCATAGTGGGGGTGCAGGCTGGAACGTCCCCACACACCGAGGGAGCAGGCTGTCTTCACTGATGGCTGCCACCAGCAGAAACTAAAATACCTCCATCACTACTTTTTTCTCTGGGGATGGTTTGGAGCTGGCTGCATGGGAGACAACTTGGTGGCCTTGAGGACAATTAAGTAAGATGGAAATGCAGGAGTCAGCTGGGCAATGTACAAGCAGAAATGGGGAGTGTGGATGCTCACATAGCCCAAAAACTTCTCTGTGACATGGGTCTGGCCATCATCCACAGCCCCTAATTTCTCTAGCTTCAGGCACTTTCCAGGCCAATTTCTGCCAATCTGCAGCTACACCGGGTGCCCTGCTTCAGCTGACAGGGACCTGGGATTAGTCTTTGTCTGCAGAGCACTCATCTTAGTCATGCTTTGCTCTCTGGATTGACTTTAAATGCAGTAGAATAGCCTTGGAGAGTATCAGGGTCTGCCCTGGTCAGGAACTATTCCCCATCCCCAGAGAGGCATCAGCTCCACCCAAGTCAGGAGAAACTGTGGGAAGGGGGAAGGGAAGAGACAAGAAGGAGAGAAAGCAGTGGCAGAGGGACCTGGACTTTCTCTTGGGACTGATGCCTGTGCCTTTGCTATGTGGGCGGGCAGGCAGGCACAGGACAGGGCAATGAGGGAGAACATGACCCAGAGAGGTGAGAAGAGGGGCTCAGACCCCCCCAATTCCAGTAAAAGGACATTTCAGATGAGAGTCAGCTCCCTATAGCTTGTACAGTTGACCTGAGAGATCCATCACATCTCTCCTCCCTTCCCCCCCTGGTTCCTATAACCGGCAGAGAGGGAGAAGGGAAGACAAGACCCCAAAGATAAATGCCCACACACAGCACTGGGACAGCTCGGTGTCAGTGGCAGCAAGCAGGAGGAAGGAGCACTCAGAGCACGCCCAGCCCCTAAACTTGCTGAGAGCCAGCGCCCAGGATTTATGGAAGAAAAGCTTGGCAGTGACCTCTGATCCACTCCAGCACCGAGCGTGGACTCAGATGGCATTACAGCGTGATGTATGGCCGGCGGGTCTGCCGGGCAGTCTCTTGTGAGCGATGGCTTGCGATATTTCTGGAGTTTATACCTAGCTCTCCAGCTCAACGCGCTTTCTGGATATGATTTGTGCCGTGTGTAGCTCTATAAATATTGAGCTCAGAGCATTATATATGGCGACAGCCCTACAGCACTCCCGGTGATATATCCCTGCGTTTGTGGTTGTAGGCGAATAACTTTAGTTTGAGTGGTGTGGCAATGAGAACAAGGAGGAAGTAAAATAAAAGGGGTAATTCAAGCCCAAGTGAATGGCAAGGAGCGCGCGTGAGGCTCGGCTGATCATTCAAAACCTCTCCCACAAAATCACTCAGGGAATTGATGGCCGGAGTAATTTCCCAAATTAGTTACCTTATCCCTGCTGTCTCTAAATATATAGATGTCACCAAGCCCCCCCTGCCTGGGGTTTTAAAGGCAGCAGAGAGGAGGTGCTGCAGCAGGGAAGGAGCAGGGGACAAGGCTGGCACTCTGAGGACGGGTCAGACCCTCCCTGCCAGGGCAACCCTCAGGTTGGAGCACAGGGTGAACCTCAGCTGTTACCACCAGCCTCTCACCACCCAATTTCCTGGAAAGCTGTGGCAGTATTGCCCTGGGAACCTGGCATGACAAGCAGCTTGTAGGTCACTGCATAAGTTTGGTGACAAGGGCATTTTTCCGCATTAAATGTGGGCATTGCTCAACCCACCCAGGACTGCTGCAGCCCAGGTGTTGCTTCCCCAGCCATAAATCCCACAGCATTCCCTCCCTTCCTCCAGCCAGGAGATGGGCAAAGGGGCTCAGATCTGCACAACCACTTACCCTGTTCAGGCAGACATTAGCAGCGCCTCAGAACAAACTCCTGAGCAGAATGCTGGAATGACGACCAAACACCCATCTCCAGAGGAAAATCGAGGCCAGGTTTCACGCTGTGTTCCATTCACTGCGATGCTTCAAGATGTTCAGGTGCTTGTGTTGACGCAGGGCAGGCCCAGGCTGACAGGTTCAGAAAACCCACCTTAGACCAT
Organism: Grus americana; assembly: GCF_028858705.1. Lineage (NCBI taxonomy): Eukaryota > Metazoa > Chordata > Aves > Gruiformes > Gruidae > Grus > Grus americana. The sequence continues at coordinate 15,246,410 of NC_072858.1, read as the reverse complement.
TTTAAATGAATCATTTCCAACCTGGCGTCAGAACTCAGCACTTCCACAGGAAGGGCTCGTCCTTCAACCCTGCATCCCACTGCTGCAGGTGACAGGAGGATGGCTGGGTGATGCAGCACCATGTCCCTTGGCAAGAACTTTGAGGCAAAGCCTGTAATTAGTCTTTAATTGTGAAATAGGCAAGTGAACGAACACTTGAGGAATAGGATTATGAGGGAGGGAAAAGGACTGGATGGACTCAGGCTGCTAATACACTTTCCAACGCAACCAGTGTGCACTGACGAGTTTCAGGAGTGCCTCATTCCAGCACAAGTGCCATAATGGGCCCATTATACCTACAATTCCATCACTGTACTGCTGCAGACCTGAATCCATGGTTCCCAAAAAACCTCTACACTGTCCCCAATTGCAGCATGGGTGTAGTGACATGAGATTGTCTGGGAAGACTTGAGCTCCATTTGTTAGTCCTTTGTCAGCGAATAACCCCAGCAATAGACTAATGCAAAGGAGCTGAGGCTCCTTCCCCCAGGAAACCCACAACTTCCAGCTCCCTTGTAACCACCCAAGGGCACCAGGCAAGGATAGGGTCTGGTCAGAGCATTGGGTGATGCAGGCAACAGGCCAAGAGCAGGAGAGACCATTTACAAGGAGCTGGAGTGTTTTGTTCTGATTTTGTAGAGATGGAAGGTCAGAGAGCAATAGTGCTTCTAGGTGGCTTTATGTCGGGACAGGGACTGCACTGTTTGCAATCACAGCTATTGCGGGCACAAAGGATATGAGAATTTATTTGATTTCTTCCTCCAGAAAAGTTTTAAACTAGATGGGAACAAAACCTACTTCCATGGGAAGCTGCTTCTTTAATCTTCAAGAGACACAAAAGGCTCAATGAGTTCAGGATTCGACACAAAGCAATTTGGGGTTAAAGTCGCAACTTTTAACGTGTGAGAAGTCTTGTAGGACTGGGATAGGACAGTTGGTTCTCCACCACAGACACCCTTTAATCAAATGTAGACATCCCTCTAGGAAATTTACTACAAGTCAAGAGGAAGGAGTGATCTGAAGCACCATCTAAGGGGCAAAAATGTTGTGTCTGGGAGATCCAGTAGGTCAGATGAATTGTTAGAAGGATCCGTTCTGGTCACAACACACATTAATCTCTCATCCAAATAAGTCACCGAAACATTTCATATTCTTACCTCCATTTCTGGATTACTTCACCCCCTGGAGAGACCCAGCAAAGGTGTGTGGTGCCAGGAGAGGAGACCTGCAAACCAAAGCCAGTGCCCTGGCACAGCTAAGTAGCCCAGACTTTCTTGGTTGTGGCCCTGGACGTTTCTTTGCAATGTTGGTGCCTGCTTCAGTGGAGTGACTTGATCCTGCTGCTGGGGTAGTGTTCCCTGAGCTCCTTTTGCAGGCACACAAGGAGTCTCTCATGGGCTGCAGCAGCCAGTGGAACACCAGACAGAATCAGTGGCCTCTGCACTAGCGTCCCGTGGAGGAGGTTGTCCTGCTGCTTCTGCTGGAGCCAGCTCAGTTCCATGACCCCATGGCCTGATGAGGGCTGTGGCTGGGTGATGGCGTTCTGCAGAGAGCATCATCTCGTCATCCTGGTTCCCCACTAGGTGGTACCCCTTTCTTCCCTTGTACCAGTGGTTGAGGTTGGAGACATCCTGCTGAGACCATCCTGCAGCCTGTTAACACAAGATTTATGCCATGAACAGCCCAATTCTTTTACTGCTGAGCCCTCTCTCTTGAACTTCTTGCTGTCTGTGCTGGTGACATTTCTCTCCAAGAAATACAGATTGGTTGTGGCTGAGCTGTCACTGTCCCCTTTGGTCCCCAGATCGCTCTGATGACTTACATGTGACACCTCACTTTACCCTTACCTGAAGCACCCAAATACACCTGTGAGGAGAAATTAGCTGCTTCAGTGACACAGCTCAGTTGCTTGGGAGATTCCCAGTGCCTCCAGCACAACAGGTAAATGAAGCAGCTCACTCAGTGAGCATCTTCCCAGAGGACCATGGCTCCAGGCAGATGTGCCCATGGCTCAGTGCTCTACCTCCCCAGTGATCCCACCAGAACTGAGGACTGCACCAAGCAGGGCTCACCTGGACTTTATCCTGCAGTGCTAATGCTTTCTCCTCACTGCAGGAAATGATGCACTCTAGCAGGTTTGCCATGCATTCCCCTGCCCTCCTTCCTACCAAAACCAAATCATTTCTGACTCTTCCCAGCTTTTCTTCCCATTTTGTACATTAGCAAGCAATCTCTGCATCATCCTGAATGTCCGGGGAAACCACTCCTCAGCTGGCCCAGCTATGGCTGGGGAGGTAGAAATGCAGCCTGGCTCCTGCTGTGCCCCTGCATGCTCACCCAGCCCCCAAAACAGCCCATTTCACCCCAACACTGACCAAAGGTCTTTGTGGGACAAGGACAGCAGGGTCACCTGTAATGGCCCACCCAGGGCATCTGACACTCACACGGTGGCAGGTGTGAAATGCACCTTCAGGTCCCCATCCCAGGCTGGCAGACACTGCTTCCAGCTCTCCTCTGCCCCAGGGAAATCCCATTTTAGGCAGGGTGGCAAGAAGGACACAGGCAGGGAGGGCAGAGCTCAACCTGAGCTTGAGGAGGGCCAAGGGAGCAGCCAAAATTTGACCAAGATTGGGCCAGAGAGGACAAAAAAATATTTGGCAAAGGTGATAGATACACACACCCACAGACTCATCTGAATGCACCCACACATGCAAGCACCCTCAAAAGTCTTGCCACCCCACTCCCCCCTTTTAAAAAAAAAACAAACCAAAAAACAGGCTAAAAAGAAGAAACAAAGAAGAGTAAGTTCACAGCTAGCAGACCATCCAGAGGATGTTTATCCAAAATTTCAGCATATCATTTCAGATCACATTTTGGCCTCTGCCCTCTGGGCACTATTTCACTACTAAGTGCACCGTAGAATAAATGCCAAGTGATGGTGGAACACAAATAGAATCGTAGAATCATTTAGGTTGGAAAAGACCTTTAAGATCATAAAGTCCAACCATTAACCTGACATTGCCAAGTCCACCACTAAACCATGTCCCTAACCGCCACATATACACATCTTTTAAATACCTCCAGGGATGGTGACTCCAGCACTTCCCTGGGCAGCCTGTTCCAATGATTGACAATCCTTTCGGTGAAGAAATTTTTCCTAATATCCAATCTAAACCTCCTCTGGTGCAACTTGAGGCTGTTTCCTCTTGTCCTATTGGTTGTTACTTGGGAGAAGAGACCAACCCCCACCTGGGTACAACCTCCTTTCAGGCAGTTGTACAGAGCAATCAGGTCTCCCCTCAGCCACCTTTTCTCCAGGCTAAACAACCCCAGTTCCCTCAGCCACTCCTCATCAGACTTGTGCTCTAGACCCTTCACCAGCTTTGTTGCTCTTCCTTGGACACACTCCAGCACCTCAATGTCCTTCTGGTAGTGAGGGGCCCAAAACTGAACACAGCACTCGAGGTGCGGCCTCACCAGTGCTGAGTACAGGGGGACCATCACTTCCCTAGTCCTGCTGGCCACACTGTTTCTGAGACAAGCCAGGATGCTGTTGGCCTCCTTGGCCACCTGGGCACACTGCTGGCTCATATTCAGCCAGCTGTCGACCAGCACCCCCAGGTCTTTTTCCAACGGGCAGCTTTCCAGCCACTCTTCCCCAAGCCCGTAGTGCTGCATGGGGTTGTTGTGACCCAAGTGCAGGACCCGGCACTGAGCCTTGTTGAACCCCATACAGTTGGCCTCTGCCCATCGATCCAGCCTGTCCAGACCCCTCTGTAGACCTCTGTTCGCAAACAACAGGTCCAGCAGGGCACCTTCCCTAGTTAGCTCACTCACCAGCTGTGTCAAAAAGTTATCTTCCACACACTCCAGAAACTAGGCTTTTTCCTCTCTGCAGTATTGTATTTCTAGCAGATGCCTGGTAAGTTGAAGTCCCCCACAAGAACAAGGGCTAGCAATTTTGAAACTTCTCCCAGCTGCTTATAGAATATTTCTTCTGTCTGTTCATCCTGGTTGGGTGGTCTATAACAGCATCCCACCATGATATCTGCCTTGTTGGCCTTTCCCCTGATTATTACCCATAAACACTCTACCCTGTCGTCACCATCGTCAAGCTCTAGCCAATGAAAACACTCCCTAACATCCTAATAATCCCTTCTCAGAGAGAATTACTTTCGTAGCAAATACTGGGGAATAAATGCAGCTTTAAAAAGCAATAACTTGTTAAACTGACACACACATGAGCAGACCCCATTAAAGTCATTTGATGTGAGCTGGGGGAAAGTGTCTCTAAATCACATAATTATTTTAAGAGACGAAGACACTTTGCTTGAACTGGTTCACATCACCTTTGGGGAGGGAGGAGAGAAGGTTTGTGTCTGCACCATTAAGTGCTCTGATTTCCTGCAACTCACCCCAGACTCTTGTTTCAATAGCATTAAACATATGAATGTGTGATAATAAAATACAGGTGATTTCCTTGATCTTTATTGACTTCCTATGTCACAAAGAGAAAATCATTGCTGCCTTGTTTACCTGTTTTAGCATTTCTTGGGTTTATATTTTTTTTCTCTTTTGATTAATGCAAGCAGCTTCTTGGTTATCCTAGAGAGCTGCTGCAGCCTCATGCTTTGACCAAAGCTCATCACTCTGTGCTTAAAAAAATCTCGGCTGCTTGACCCCAGTACATACTGCACCCCATGAGCCAGGGGGCAGGGGTGCATGGCTGGGAGAGGATGGAGCCAAACCTCTTTCTCAATGCCTGGCTGGAGCTCAGGGAGTTGGATGCTCACAGGTGTCTCAGTTTTGTGTCCTCAGTGTGGCTGCAATCCCCGAGCAATGGTCCTGCACACATTCACACATGCCATCCTGACACTGACCAGCCCACCCCAACATCCTTCAGACCTACCCATCACACGAAGCATCAGGAGACGGGACGTCCCATGGAAAGCCTCACTTCTAAATCTTGGTGGGGAATACTGAATTCAGGGGAATCCATCTGCTGAATTTCTTAGTGCTGGCTTTATCCGAGATCTCTCTGGGGACATGCTGTGCCCCGAAAACCGCACTTGGGGCTCGGCTAGGTTGCCCTGCTTCCTGAGCTGCCTTCCCAGTGCTCCCGGTTTGAGCCACCCCCTGGTTAGCCTGGAGCTCGGCTGCCGGGCGCTCGCTGGCCCCTAGATGGAGCTCGGTACCCACCGTTTGCTCCAGCATGCCCCCCCCCCCCCCCCCCCCCCGCCCCCCGCGAAGGGCTGGCAGCGGGGCACGCAGGGATGCTCGCCGGCAGCTTTCCCCCTCCAGCACAGCGGTGAGTAGAGAGGCAGGGTGTCCTCCCTGTCCTGCGTGTCTAACTCACCCATGGGCGTGCACGTCTGGCCGGAGAGGTGGTCACTGGGACACCATTTCACTCCAGCTGGTATGCACCATCCTGCAGCTCTGGCCAGCTCTATAGGTCACCATGTACCAGGATCACCTGTGAAGGGGTGCTGACCACACATTTTGGGGGCAATGCTGATAGCTTTGACCCCTATTTATCTGGAGGCACTTGTGCAAGGGGTTATCTTGCCCTAGACCCTCTCCCTTGGAGGAAACCAGGCAGCCAAGTGCCCTCTCTCCATCTGCTACAGAGGGGCCTGAGGTCCCCTGGCTCCCACCCAGAAAACATCCATAGGCCCTCTAAATAAAGGCAAATAAGGGGGGGAGGAGAGGTGTTTGCTGAGCCTGAAATGGCGGGCAAGGGCAGGGCACAAGGAAGGAAAGAGGGACCATGAGGTCAGAGCCACGCAAGGCAGCATCTGTAGTGCTGCCAGGCAATACCCACCCAATTCCCATCACCCCATCTCTTTTGTATGGGGGATGTCTCCATTACCCCCATCCCACCAGGGACAGTTTGGGCTGAGCTATCAGCCACAGTCAGGGTTTCCTCCAGGAAGGGGAGCAGGGCTGGAGCCAGGACCTACCTCCTGCAATCCCACTTGTCGGCAGCAAGCTCTCTCAGGAAACCCTTTCCACCAGATAACTTACAGATGTGTCTCTGCCTGTCCCTGGGCTTCCTCTGCTGCAGCTGTGCCATGCTTCCCCAGGGGCTGGTGCACACACTCATGTACCCTGGGTCCCGGTGTGTGCTCTGCACTTCCTTGCCTGACTGCTACGAGTCTCGCTTCTGCATGTGGTGTGCAGCACAGCTCTGCTTGAGGGTATATGTACCCCCAGATCCTCAAAGAACCAGGCCTGGAGGGAGACTGTGTGGGAACGGTTGTGGGTCCACCAAGACGTTCCTCTTGCATTGCTCCCTGGAGACCATGCTCCGGTCTGCGTCCCACCTCCTGCCTCTGGACACGGTTGTATGAGCCACAGCCAAGGCAGGTTTTAGACCTGTCATAACAACCGATAAGGTTTCAACATTTGTTTTCACTCCATCCCAAAATGAAAGCCAGATCTCCTCAAGTGTTTTCACGAGGATGGGAGGCAGTGGGTAATGCCCCCTCTGCAGATCCCTTGCTTGCCTCTACGAGTGGCCATGTCAGTGGACAAGGTGCTGGGGGCATGTCCCTCTGCAATCGCAGGGGTCCCTCCAGCAGCAGGAGAGCACAGCCTGGAAGTGGCAGAAATCCAACAGTGTCATAAGTGTGTACAAAACTTCCCGGAGCTTCATCCTGGTCTGAAGGAGGGCAGTTCCCTGGATGCAGCCCAGCAGCTACTGCCATGCTCCATACCTATGTCAACCAGGGGATACCATAGCCAGGACCTGTGTTTCAGCAGGAGCCTTGTGATGTGACATCTCCAGACCCTGCAAGCTCCTCCAGCACATGCCACCTGCAGCGGGGTCAGACAGGCTGGGTATAGTCCCTGCTGGGGGACAGCCCTCCTCTGCCCAACCCAGGCTCCCACTGGACCACGACCCCAAGTCCCAGGTGCCCCCATCGCTTGCTCCCATACCCCATGGGCCTGAAGAGACTTGGTGCCTTTTTTCTGCAGCTTTCAAAAGAACATCCTTCTGATACAGGGTGGCTCCCAGGGACCTGCTGGCATTTGTCCTCTTCTCCCCCAGCCTGGCCTCTGAGGACTCCTTCTTCTCCCCCAGGCTCTCGGGGCTCTCCTGTGAAAACAGCCAGATCAGCTGGGGAGGCTCTTGCCCCTGGAGAGGGAGAGCTGTGCAGAGGCCTGGCCAGAACTCAGTGCACTTGTGTCACTTCCTCACGACCCTGAGCAAGCCCCTTCCCCATCTATACCTCTTTTTTCCCCCCTTTGCCACTTTACATGAGGAGAACTTGGGGTCAAGTCCTGCCTCTCAGCACATTTACATCCAGCGTACCCGATAGCCCAGGCTCAATCTCGCTCCTGCTGGCATCACAAACCAAATGCTTTCTAGATGAAAGCCCAGAGAGGAAGAGTCTGGCCAGCCCTGACACGTGGCCAAAAGGTGAACATCAGCAACAGCAGGTACCAATCGCTAAACAAAGCGACTTTCAAACAAATCACTCTTGCTGAGCAGGAAAGTCCCTGGGAAACAGAGCTTTTCTCCATGTTTTCATCTATCCCCATCTTTGTACTGCTTCCCAACTGCAGTTAAAAAAAAGCATATATTGATTGATATTTTTTAATCACTGCTTTGTTATTTTTAGGTGGCTGCAATCTAGGCAAGACAGACAGCTAACAGCAGCTCTCAGACCAGCGGGTTTACATTCTTTGCAGGCAACAAGAAAACGAGTTTTCTCAAGCCTTGCTCATTCCTGCTCAAAAATTAGAGTGGGGACTCCCCATCTATTTCTGCTCATTTTCTATTTGCTGCAGAAGCAGAAAGGCAAAGGGCGGCTGAGCTGAGGGTAAGTACTGAATTTCCAGCCCCAAGGAAGCGCAGGGCAGGGGTTTGCAGCTCTTTGGAACAGGGGATTCGCACACCTTCCGCATGCAGTTTTGGCTGGAGGTTTGGTGTGTAATTAGGAGTTACACAGCTAAAAGCTATCGGAGCCAGCCTCGTGCTTACCATAACTAGCTGGGGAGAAGAGAAAAAAAAAAAAGAAAAATAGGCAAAAATTAATTTCTAGACTTGGAAAAAAATCAAGATTTTTTTTAGTGTCTTTGGAAAAAAAAATACATCTTTTTGAATACAGGTTTAAGATTGACTTGAATAAATGTCTAGAATCCATTTAAAACTACCGAAATAACAAGGAGTTTCTTATCAATGGAAAGGAACAGGGGCAAAGAACCTCTGACCTAATCTTGGGCAAGCACTGACACATCAAACAGAAATTTCCTACTGTAATGAAGGCAAAAATAATACTAACAACAACAACAACAACAATTAAAAAATCCAAGTCCCAGCCAGCTTCACAAACAAAAGATCTGCAAGAAAGGAGACAATCTGGTTTGGCTCCAGCAGAAGCTTGTTGTGATAATCTATAGCTTTGTGTGGTTTCTTCTTCCCTTAAGATTTGTTAAATTATTTTTTTTTAAATCTAAATTTTTCTTCACAAGTTAAGACCTTTTTATTTAGAAAATTTCCACCTGGGATGTTTTGATAATTCCAAATCTTATTTCACAAACATTTTTCAAATAAGTGGCCACCAAAGCTCACTGTTTCACAAAGAAATCAGTGTCACTCAGCCAGTCTGCTTCTGGCAGGGGGGAAAGAAAAAAAAAAAAAGATTAATTCAAAAAGTTCCAGCTGTCCCAGAACCCCAGACAGGGTTGGCTTTTTACTGTAACCCAAACAGTTTTCAGCAAAGCCATTTTCAGTTTTGTCAGTAAATCAGCTCACGTTTTCTGCCCCATGTAGCCCACGACTGCCCGTAAGCCATCTTCGGTGGCAAGGAGGGGGCTGCCTCCCGCGGGGCTGGGCTCCTGCTGATGCTGTGCCGAGTCAGCAGCCCCGCTTTTAAGCTTTTTTTTTTTTTTGGAAGGTTGGTTAATTAGGAGCACATCTAAAAATATGCATCTACAGTCCCAGTGAGGTGATGAAAATGATTCTGTATGTGGGTGTTTGTGGGGTCAGAGCCTCTTTTTATTATCAATTATACAAATCACGTTAGAGGACACATACACTCACCTGGGTCTTCCTCCAGCAAATGCCACATACAGGTGACTCTCACAGATGCTGCTGCTGGAAAAATAGCATTAAATATCCAACAAATGCCCCATAGATGGGATAATGCAGCCCAAGAAAAGCTGCACGTGATCTTTTCAAATACTCACGTATAAGTTAGGATGTGCACGTACTGCAAGGGACCAAACCTGCTGGCCCATGCCCCGGAAAAAACACAAATGCAGGCTCCATTCAGGAGACTCCAGCAAAGACCCTTCAGCCTCTCCCTAGGCCCATCCCTTCACAAAGATAAACCAACTGATCCTCGTTTAGATGACTCATGTGCTTAACTAATTGGCTAAATGGGGGCCAGACCTCTGGTTCCCTCCTGCCCACATAGTTTGCTGAGCTGGGACCGAACCCAGACAACCGCAGCCTGTCCAGCTGGGCTTCGTCTCTTCCAGCTCCGCACAGATGTTTAATGCTCCGCTTGCTCGTGCAAACGCAAAGACGGTGCTTCCCCCACCCCCTGCCCAGATATTGCTTTCAAAATCTCAGCGTATCTATAGCCAACCCAACGTGATCGATAGCTCTCGGTCCCTGGCAGCGTTGCGGGCGATCGGAGGTGTGCGCGACCTGGGCGCGCTCTCCCGCGATGCCCGTGTGCCCTCGGCTGCAGGTATCACGCAGGCTTTCCCCCTCCAGCCCAAGTTCACTCTACCTTGGTCTGTATTTCCTAGATACAGGCAAACAGTGGAAAAACATTTCTTCCTAATTCCCATTTCACGTTTGGGATTCGCTATATTTTGAGGTAGAGGGAAGGGGGAAATTACTTTTAAGGCATCTTAATGCAATTTTATTCTTGTTTCCAAATAGGTATAACAGGAAAAATTAAATCAGCCTTCAACGTGGTATGGATGGCCCCAGGATATGGCTGAGGTGATGTCAGTCTACAAAACGTATCATTATGTGTCATCGTTTCATGTCATTGCTTATTGATTTAATTCCATCATATTTCAGGCAACTTTTATTGTCTAGGTACAGATCATCATATTCATAACTGGAAGCACATATGCAGATATCAAAAACCACCTCCTGCCACTAAACCAATTTTTAAAATGAATCCAGGAGAAATATTTTAAGAGAAACCCCTTCCAGAAGCAATTGTTCCAGGGACAAGAAAGACCAGACAACTATTTTTCTGGTTCCAATGTTACATATATTGTCATTTCATATCAAGATTCCTTTTTTTTTTTCTTTTGGTCTTTTTTTTTTTTTAACAGGAAAGATTGATAAGAAAAGGAGGAAGTCAACAGTTTCAAGAACAAGGTGTAGCTAAATATTGTATCTAAACACATGCCCTCGAATGTGCATTATTATACATTCAACTTTGCTGGGGAACATTTTGGAATATGAACTGAATAATGTGGATATTATAAAATGGCTGTCTTGGAATTAAATTTTACGATATTGATGTGTCATAATAATAAAATAGAAAACACTTTTAATATCGACAGTGAGCTCTATCATCCTTTTTTTTTTTTTTATTTTGTGGTTGGTGTTTTTTCCTATGCAGAAACCTTGAAAACAAAAACGTACACTGCAACAAACTGTAAACCATTAAAGATTTTTACACAGCGATGCCTCCTGAAGGAGTAAGCCCTGACCCCAGCATAATCTTTGTAGTCAAAGTTGGGCACGTATTAAATAATTAGCTTAATCAGCTCCTAAAAATCTGTCTGTAGTATGAAATAGAATTCAAACAAAAGACTTCTGTGAAATTTCTCTTGGGGAAAAAAGGTATTTTATTTTAGCAGTTTTTGGGGGGTAATCAGTATCTTTTAAAGATATCTCAAAAAAATGCATGTTCTCTGTATTTGCTTATTTTCCTGTGTTTTACCTTTTTTTCTTTTTTCTTTTTTTCTTTTTTTTCTTTTTTCTTTTTTCTTTTTCTTTTTTTTTCTTTTTTTTTTCTTTTTTTTTCTTTTTTTTCTTTTTCTTTTTTGACTGCTTGTCTCTCCATCGCTGCAGATGTTTCTCTGTGTTCCCTCACACGTTGGACTGCAGGATGGGAAAATCCTGCAGCACCATAAATTTTCAGCCCAATCCTACAATAACAGATTTTGGATAAAGCAGGCTATTCATACGCTTCCTTAACAAGCTCCCAGCAATGCTGCACCCAGAGGACCCAGCTTCCAGGAGCAATATCGACCGTCGGGTATCAAAGGCTTGGGGTATTTTGTCACCCACGTCCCACAGGCAGTCTGGACCCCAGGGCCACGTCGGGGGGTCCCTGCCAGCAGCTCCTGGCTGGCCGCCCTTTCCAGTCCTCTCCTCCAACATCCTTTACCCGGTGATCCCCAGTGCTGGAAGGAAACGCCAGGCTGAAGTCAACACAGCTTCCCTGGCCGTAAGGAATGCGAGTTTTCCCACCGGTTTGATTTTCCTCTGAGAAAGGCTTGCCTAGCTGGGGATGATGTCCCCGAACAACGCTGAGCATGAACAGAAAACAGGGTCCCTAGGATAATTCCCTACAAGGTTGCCTCTAAAATGTACTCTTGTAGATTTTTTTATATCCAAATGCCACTTTTTATATAAAGTTTCAGGCACAAATATTTCTAGACCCTCCCAGCCCAGGAGAGACCCCACTCCCAGGTCTCATTCAAGACATTATTTAACATGAGTTTAAGGCCAAGCCCCTGTGCAATTCCTGCCACCCCCCACAAGCCCCCCAGAAGGGCTTTGATTAAAGCACTGCCGGGCTGAAGCCTGAAAATGTTTACAGGATCGGGGATTAAAATACAGCAAATTACCTCTGGAGCCTCCAAAGCCAAGTGGACCTGAGCAAAGTCAAATGGAAATGCTAACTCTATTTTCATTTTAAAAAAATAGCAGAGGCTTCAGCAGTAGTTGTGATACGCTGTCTCCTCTCGGGGAACTAATAGACAGGGAAGATCAAGGCTTTAAATGATTTATTTAGTACCCTGGAGATTTTTTTTATTTTCTTTTTCGTTTCCACATAAATTACACAAGCACTTTATAAAATGAATACACATAAACCACCTTATAAGTGCATAACTTAAAAAAACAAACAAACGAATGCCTTTAAAAATCTCACTGAAAATAGGTTTTCTGATTGCTTGTTTGTACTAGCTGCTTAAATTGGCAGTGCTGTTTTAGATTATAAGTAACTGAAAAATATATACTGTATATATATATATCTATATATTCCTGGCATTTGCTATAAGAAGTGCTTTGTTTAATTGTGTCTCATTCCCTCAGTACAATTAAAGAAACAACTAAGTTAAATGGTTGAGAGTGAAATCCATTTTTTGCCATCAGGAATTGCCTTCTAAAGGGAAACAGGTAAAATAAAACATTGGACAACATTTTGCAAATGATATGGAAATAATCCACAGAAAGAAACTGCATTACCCCCACAAACTGCCACCAAGGTCTTCTCGTTATTAAAACACACACTGATGGGCACGGAGTCCGTGGCAGCCAGGGACAGTTTGGGATCTTCATACAATTGAGATATCATATTTACCGTCCTCAGGAGTCTGTCAGATCCTTCTCTTATTCCCCCCTCACAAGAAAAAATTAATGAAAAAGGGGAGGAGAGACGGCGAGGTGAGATCCGAAGGGTTCCCATCTGGCGCAAGCAGAAATTGCTGCTGTTTCCTCCATTTGTTGCATCCCCGAACGTCTCTGGCGCAGACGACCCGAGGAGGCTCACGGCAGAGACGCGCTTTCCAGGGAGCCTCCTCCTTTTGTTTCAAGCCATCAGTCCAAAGTATACATATATATATATACACATACTTTATATATATATATATATACACACACACACACACACAGAGATTTATAGAGGTGACGCCAGGCTTTGCACCGCCACCAGCAGATTCCGAAGGAAGTTTTCTCTCCCCCGGCTGGGTGAATGCTGGCAGCCCTGTCTGTCAGGGCTGGGGTTTTGTCTGGCACCACGTCAGCAAGTTCATGGTTGGCACCAGAGACTTTCAAGAGAAAAAAAGGGCTGGGGGGCAGGGGGTGGGGGTGGGAAGGTGAGACACCACCGCTGCTCCAGCAACTCCACAGGCAGGGAGAGTTTTTGGTGTGGTTTCCCTTCCTTTTGGTCCTCATGGAGAGTTTCCCTGGCAGGATGTGTGGGATGCACGTGTGGCTGGAGGACCACAGGGTGCCAGCCTTCCCTGGAGACAAACAGGGATGCCATGGTCCCACCGGGGACAGCCCCGCCGGCAGAAGGTGCACGTGCCACCGGCGGGTGCCAGCCTTATTCGCAAGCGGAGGCGACGGTGGTGACGCTGGTGATCTTGGTGGAGTCATCAGACCAAGGCTGGAGGTTCTGGAGGGCGAAGAGAGAGGAATTGTGGACGCAGATGGGGTCGGCTTGGATGGGCTGGTTGATGGTTTTTTGGAAGGCCTCCTGCTGCAGCTGCATGAGGATGCGGTTTGCCTGCTGCCGCTCGGCTTCCCGCTCCTCCGCCGTCTGCCTCCTAGGAGAGAGGGAGCAGTTAGGGGGGCCTGGGGGAGCAAAGGAGGGGTATCTCTGGAGAGAAAGTGTTGCGCTGGATGCTTAGGGCTGGGAGGGGGGCAGGTAGGAAAAGAGGGTGTCCAACCACGGCGTGGTCACACATCCCCTGCGCAAGCTGCCAGTAATGCCATAAACCGGAGAATGGAGTTGTCTATCTTACTGGCCCCAGCAAAAATTGCTCTGATCAAAGAGAGGCGGGAGCAGCCCAGAGCTCTGGTTTATTTTCTGCCCACGGGAAAAATCCAGGCAGAGCCAGAACACCCAAAGGGGCACACGATGGGGTTGCAAAAGGTGCGTTTCCCTGCAAACATGCTCTGTGCCCAGCAGCGAGAGCCAAGCACTCAATGTCCCAGCGAGGAGCGCGGGGCAGGAGCCAGGTGAGACATCACTGACTGGCAGTGCCACACGGCTGGGAGACGGGTAACATCACCCTGGGCATCGCCTTCCCTACAACCAGGCCTGCCAGCTCCGCTGCCGGGCTGCGGTGGCCAGCTGACAAGAGTCTGGATGAAGGCAACAACACGCCCATGGTAGCTAGGACAAAAACCAGCAAAACGTCTGCTAAATACTAGAAACATTTTTAGCAGTGAGAAGTATCAAAGCCCAGAATAAACTGTCTGGGCAGGGTGGAGGAAAACATTTTTAAGAGGTTGGACACGTCTCTCTGGAATGACACCAACAGAGCTGATCCCGCCGAGGGGGGGCGGGGGTTAGGGGGCCTGCAAGGGTCCTTTCCAGCACTGGTAGAGTCCCAGTTCTGGGTTGTCTAGGAGGAGGGGATGGGATAGGTAGGAATGGCCTGAACACACTTAAATCCACAATGAAAATCCCACACACCCCCTTGCTGAGATGGCAGGTCAGTCTGGAGGCTGCAGGCTGTGGTCACCTCTGCTTTTACTGGTGAACATCACCATGCACCTCCAGTGACGCTACTGGGAAAACCTGGGGGCCAGTCCCAGGATGTTCCCCAAAGCTCACTCTCCCTCAGTCACACCCCTGGGCCCAGCCGATGCTCTGCTGGCAGCTTCAGTGGATCAGTGACAGGGGAAACGGCAGCTTTTTAATTTAGCAACTCAGGGGGACATGAGACGTCTCATCTTCTTTGGCTGCGGGGATTGGAAGTGGCAGGGGGTCCCTGGGTCCTTGCCAGGGAAGTGGGTGAGGGCTGGATGCAGGTGATGGGCCTCTGGGGCATCTGAGCCTCCAGGCATGAGGCCAGGGCTCCCGTCCGGGGAGCAGGTAGCTCGGGGCTCAGTCCCTGCTCTAATCACTGTGTCAACATCTCACGTCAGACATCCTGGGGAGAGGGGGCTCAGAGCAGCACCGGCCCTCCCCATGCAGCCCGGGAATAGCTCTGTCTCTGCTTCAATGAATATTTAATGACTCCCTGCACAATGAAGAGATGCTCCGGGAGGAGGGAGAGAGCCCCACATCCAGGGCGGTCAGGATCATGGTGTCTGCGAACACCCGGCTCCCAAATACCTCCCTGCTCCAAGCAGCTGGCCCATTCATGCATTCATGTCAGGCTGGGATTTGCGGGTTCAAATCTGCTTGGAATGAACTAAACCTCAATGCCTGTGTCTCAAGCAAGAGCCCAAATGTGGAGAAGGGATCACACAGCCACCTCACTGCAGCAGAGACACCCAGGCAAGGGGCAGAGGCCAGGCTCTCTCCCCCTAACGTGCATTTATTTAAGCAGTTAAATGCCTCAGAGGGCTTAAAGCAACTCTCTCTTCTCAGATATTCCCCGCTCCCTAGCTCAGACCGTGCCTGCAAGCAGCTCCTTCCAGCGCCCAGTGCTCCAGACACTGTTCAGAGCCCACTACCCCGTGCAGGGACCCAGGGCAGCCAGCCAGGCGTGTGCTCAGACAGGGGCACCCACACCTTCACTGCAACACCCAATGTGCATGGGTACAAACAAGCAGAGCTTACAGGCCTGAGTCCCTCTGGCTCGCACTGGTGGGGATTCTCCCATCTATAATACTCTGGCTGAGGTCAAGCTGCAGCCTTTCCCTTAGGCAGAACCAGGATTTTGTTTCTCTTTACCCAGCTATTTTTTGTAAAACGTATGAATAGGTTTGTATCCTTTGCTCTTCTGTCAAAGGGGGCTGAACTTAGCCAACAGATGGAAAGAGTATTGACAGACAGAGAGCCAGCCAAGCCACATTTGCCTCACTTCCTTAGGAAACCAGGTTGGAAAACGTAGCTGACCCCATTCCACAGGACTGTTCCTCCTCCAGGGCTCTGCTCTCAGCTAACAGAGATTACTCCAGCTGGAGACTTCCTGACACTTGGGGAGCTGCTCTTCCATGGGATCCTTAGGAAAGGACTTGCTGGGAGGGACGGGACTCACCCACACATGTGGATTCAAGTTCCTTGTCCCCCATTTCTTACCCAGCCCCAGCATGCCCAGGCAATCACTGTCCCATTCACCCTCGGGGGAACCTGGCGAAGCCCTTTTCCCCCGCCTTGATGAAGCTACTGCCTGCCTGCGCCCAGTGCTCAGCACCCAGTAACCCCCCTTCTCTGACCTGCCAGGGGGCTGCCCCTCGCCCAGGTCCCGTGTCCCCCCCGCAACGTGCCTGTCCCCAGCCCGGAGCAGGGCAAGGCATGCACCCAGGAGTGGGGTGCGTCTTCCAGGGACACCCCAGGAAGTTGCAGCCTGGGAGGGGCAGGGTAACGGCAGCGGAGCCCGGGAACCTCCGTGTGAGCCCGACCTCCTCCTCCCCTCCTGTCCGGCTTTACCGGCACGCCCGGGGGAAAAAAAAAAAAAAAAAAAAAATTTGGCAAGGATGTGCCATAAACCCCGCGGGAGTGAAAATTTTCGCGTTATGCAGGGCCCGATATCCTGGCAGCCCCGGGTGCAGGATCCGGCCCGCGCCTCGCACCCACGCCGGGGTGCAGCCCTGCCCCGGCGCCGGAGAGTCCCGCTGCCCCCGCGGCCGCGCACCGACGGGTCCGGCCCCGGGTCCGGTCCTGCCGCCGCTTTCCTCCGCCCCCCGACAGCCGGCCCCGCCACGGCTCGCTGCCGCCCCGGGCTCACCCCGCCGGGCCGGGCCGGGCCGAGGACTCCCGCACGCTGCTGCCGGGGAAAGTGGTGCTGGAGCCGCTGATATCACGGCTGGAGCCGGGTGATATCCCGGTGATACAGCCAGCACCCAGCGCGCACACCCCCGCACAGCACACTGCACACACACACACACATATTCACACACACATTCATCCACATTGCATACATGCATACCTACTTGCACACACACAGTGTGTTCACACAGCATACACACAATGCACACTGCCTGCACGCACGCTGCACACGCATTCATATACATATCTGGCTTGCATACACACCCATGCGTATGCTCACACACAGGCACACACGCATACACACTGCATGTGCGCACATCCACATGCACAGGGCCTTCACACAATAGCATTCACACGCACGATGCAGAGTTATACATGCATGCCCTGCTTGCACACACACCCACAGGTGTGCATGTACTCACACTGTATGCACGCACAAGCACGGCCTCACACACCCCACGTGCACATTCATATCCACAGACACTGGACACGCATGGCTGTGCAGACATACACGCATTCCCACACATGTATACACACACATTTACATGCACGCACACATATGACCCCCCTTCTGTGTGTACTAGAAGGCCTCGCACCCCCGACACGCAGCCGCCAATGCCCTTGGCAGAGCTGGCAGCAGCCGCGCCTGCTCTGCCGGGGCTGCCCCAGCTCCTGCCCCCCGGCTCCGCCGAGACCCTCAGCCCCTCACCTCCACTTGGTGCGCCGGTTCTGGAACCAGGTTTTCACCTGGGCATCCGTCATCTTGAGGGCCTTGGCCAGGGCAGCGCGCTCGGCCGAGGCCAGGTACTTCTGCCGGTGGAAGCGCTTCTCCAGCTCGCAGATCTGCAGGCGGGTGAAGGAGGTGCGCGGCTTCTTCTTCTTGGGAGGCGTGCGGTTCTGGTAGGGGTGACCTATACGGCGTGTTACAGTGAAGGGTGAGAGGGCCACTGGGGGGAACACGGGAGGGGGGGGGATGAGAGGCAAAGAAGCAAGCAGCGACACATCAGCAGAGGGACTCCGGCTCCCGGGCGCTGGGCTGGGGACACCCCCCGCTGCGAAGCCGCCGCTTCCCCGCCGACACCCGCGCACGGGCTGCAAGAAAGCGGCGGCGGCCCCGGCGCCTTCCCCGGGTGCTGCGGGCACCCGCCGGGCACCGGTCGGCTTTGGCGGCGGGGAAGGTGGCCGCTTGCCTGGAGAAGTGCCTCGGAGGAGAGGCCCGTAGCGGCAGCCGGTCCCGGCGCCGAACCGGGGCTCCGCGCATCGAACAAACGGGACCCGGTTTAATTTCGTTTGGGTGCAGCCGTAACCCCGCCGTCCTCGGGCCTGGCGTTTCGTACGCAGGAAATAACTTCCCGGGCTGGAAACAGGAGTTCCGATTCGTTGTGCTTTGGGAGTTTTTTATATATTTTTTCTTTCCCCCTCCCACGAAAAAATAATTGGGGAAAACTCGCGGCGTGTCTCAATCGGGCCGGGCCAGGAAGAGGCTCCGTGAAATTCAGCCCGGTGCCCGCCGGGGGAACGGCCGGTTTTGTTCGCCCGCGGCCGTACCCGAGCCAAGCTCCACCGGGTCGAAATTAAACGTGAACTTGCAAAAATCGGGCCTTAGTTCCCCCCCGCGGGAAGAGGGGCTGGTGCGGGTGCTGCAGGAGCGGGGGGCTGATATTTTCCCCGTTGCAATTTCGTTGCTTTTTTTGTTTGCTTTTTTATTTTCGTTGTTCCGAGTTTTTGCTTTGTTAGCGCCGAAAGACGAACGCAGATACACCTGGAAACGGTGGCGGGTCGGGAAAGTGGTCCAGCCCGAGCCTGGCTCCGGGCTGCAAAAAGTCCCTTTTGGCGAGGGAAAGGCTGAGCCGAAACCCGCAGCCGGGGAAAAACAGCCCGGTTACGGTATGCAGGGGAAACACAGCCCTACGAGCGGCCGGCAACGGGCCGGCCATCCCGGGCTGGCGAGGGCCGGGGCGGCCGAGCTCCCTTCCCTCCGTGCCCCGCCGGAGCCGCCGGCCCGGGCTGTGCTTCCTCTGATCTAAAGGAAACTTTCCCCGGGTGTTGGGTCGGGTGGCGGGGACCCATGCCCGGGGCTTGCGGGAGGTGTGCGGAGTTTGCCATCCCGTTTCCTCCCTGCCCGCCTTTCTCGGGCCGCATCCGAGGAAGAAAAAAAAAAAGACAACAAAAACACCCACAAGAAAGCAACCAAACAAAACCCCCAAAAATAACAATAAAAACGCCAAAGCCAACGCATTTTTTTGGGGGCGGGCGGCTGAATGCGCCTGATTTTTCACCCCTTCTTGCTTCTGGCCTCCTCCGGGACCGACTTCCTAGGGCCATCCGGGCCGCTCTCTCCACCCGGGGCCGGATCCTGCTTTCACCGGCGGGCACTGGCTGCCGCGCCGAGGTCGGGCGACGGGGAAGGGAGCGGGGTGGCGGGAGCAGGGAGGGAAGGAAGGGTCCCGGGTGGCCCGACTCACCTGTGAACCTGTCTTTTGTGTACCGCCTGTTGCTCTCCATCCAGGGGAAAGTGAGCCCCGTGAGACTGTTCATGCCGTTCACCGCCGGCACGGCGGCGGAGAGGGGCTGGTGCACGCCGCCGGTCACCGGGCGATGGGCCGGGACGCGGATCACCCCCCCGGCCGAGCTCAAGGTGTTGCCGTTCATGCTCACCGCCATGTTCACGTTGTAGGAGCCGGGCAGGCCGCCCATGCTGCAAGAGGTGCCGGTGTAGGCGCCGGCCGCGCCGCCGCTCGCCCCGTAGCCACCCGTGACCGTGTTGTAGGCGCTGCCCACGATGCAGCCCAGCCCGTAGTCCGTCGAGTCCTGCAGCCGCGGGTGCGACACCATGCAGCTGCCCGGCTCCGAGGTGTTGAGGATCTGGTCGATGCCGAAGCTGATGGGCTCGGCTTGGCCTTGGTGCAGGTGGTGAGCCCCGAGGTGCTCCATGCCGCCTCCCGGGAGCCGCCGCCGCCGCCCGGTCTCGGCAGCGGAGCTGCGCACAACGCCCCGGGGCACCGGGGCCGGACCTCCACCCCGGGCAGGGCAGCACAGCCCCGCACCGCCCCGAAACACGGCAACGGCAGGCAACGGAGCCGCGCACAGCCGGGGCACGCCGGCTACGCGCTGAGTCCCATAGCACAGCAGTCGCGCACCCCAAGACACACCAGCAGAGCCACGCACAACCGGGACACGACAGCTACACGCTCAGCCCGAAGACACAACAGCAGAGCCATGCGCAACCGAGGCACGGGAGCTAAACAACCCCGTAGCCCAGGACACGACAGCCGTGCCCAGCCGAGGCAGAGGAGCTGCACACTCGAGACACAACCGCGCCACACACACACCCCCTGGACCCAACACCCTCCAAGAGCAGAGACGCGACCCCCCCCACCCACGCACACAGGTCCCTCTCCGATGAGACCCAGCACCCCCACGCCACCAAGACACAACCACCCCAAGCCAGGAGCCACTCACCCAAGACCCACACACATACACGCGCGCACACACGAAGGTGCCCCCGGGACCCCTCGCCGCCGCGGGCGGTGGGGAGCCGAGAGCCCCGCGGAGCGGCGCGGAGCAGAGCACGGCGGAGTGCGAGTGCGAGCGCCCCGCCGCCCCGCTTGCCCATCAATCACGCTACCACAGGCCTGCTGCTCCCGGGCCCTCACTCTCCATTGGCTGGATGCTGAAAGGAGCCGAGTGAATGACAGCGGAGAAAAGCATACGAGAAAAGGAGTTTCTTCTTCCCCATCTCCCCCCACGCTCCCCCCCAAAAAAATCACCACCCGGCTCGGCCGTATAAAGTCAGCGCTGGGTGCGCGTAGGGCATTGAGGTGGGTAGAGGAGCGGCAGGTACCAGGAGGCGGAGGGGGACGTTTTGTCCCGGAGTTTGTGGCCGTGGGCTGCTGGGGAGTGGGGTCCTGGCTGCCAGCCCCCGCGGGGGTGTTGGGCCCTGGGGATGTCGCAGGGCCGCGATCCCCGTGGGCCACCAGCTGATCCCGTTCGACGGCTGAAGCCAGAGGATCCCCTCCTGGAGGGGTCCCAGATCCACCGTGCCCCTTTTCTCCAGAGGGGTGTTCTCAATTTCAAAAGCCAAAAAGCCGCGGAGGAGAAGGGGGCTCCCCCATCTCCAGACCCCAGAACAGGGACACGAGGGCGATCAGGAGAGCCCCCACGGGTGCCCAAGCCCGTCGAGGGGGTATCATGGGAAGAGGCGATAGGTGTCTGGGGCACACCTTCCCCCGGAGAACCGAGGGGAGCTCGTTCCCCCGAGACGAGGGCCGGTCCCAGCTGCTCCCCCCGGGGCAGCGGCGCACACCGACGCCACGCGAGGGCTGAACGGGGCACTCGCTGCTGCCGGCCCCGCCGTCTGCCACGGCTGCGCCTCCGCCTGCTCGCGGGGAGGTGAGTGATTTAGTTAAATAAATAAATAAATGAAAGCCGCTGCCGTAATTTGCTGCAAAACTTGTCTTGGCCCCGGCCCGTCGGTGCTCCCGCTCCGCGCAGCCGGGCGGGGGGCAGAGCCGCCGGTGGGGCGGGGGCATGGCCGGCTCCTACCCCTCCCCTGCTGCCGACCGGCTCTGCCCAGCGTGGCCCGACGCTCCCGGCCGCGGCGTCGAGAGTTTCCCCGCTGGTTTGTGCTCTGCCAGCACCGGGAAGCCCCCCTCCGTCCTCCCCGCTCCTGACTGGGACCGGCCCGACAGGCCCCCTCCTCCCCAGCTGGGGCAATCGCTGCCCTCTATGTCTTCAATGTGCCGGTGGTTTAGCGCCCACGGGGAACCGTGGGGGTCCTGCAAGACAGCCCGGTCTGTGCTATCCCCCATGTATTGGCATAGAAACCCGTGCCCATGCACTCAGGTACACCTCCTCACTCACTGTCATACGTATCTTCCCATCCACATCCTCACACACACGGCCTCACCTCACAAAAGTGCACACACACTTACAAACGCCTTCACAAGATCACAGGCACCCGTGCTGCCACGCAGCCCCACACACTCGCTTGCACAAGCACCTACATTTGTGCACACTTATTCACACACACCCCATTCTCACAGACACTTAAACCCCTCCCTGCACCCACACAAATTCACACACATGTTCTCACGCATTCACAACTGTACGTGTTCACACACACACATTCACTCCTACAACATGCATTCACACCCCCCCCATACCTGTGCGTTCGGACACCCCCAGACACACCCACACTGACACACCAGTGCTCATGGGTTCCCACCACACTCACCCCAGCCACAACCCTGCTGTGACACCCCAAAACCCACCACTATCACAACACCCACCACCATGGCCCCACACCAGGAAGGTTGTGGAGGCACAGCAGGCAGCAGCAGCAGCTCACAGTCACCCCTCAGCCCCATGCCCAGCCGGTGCCCAGTGCCCTGCCAGCCTGCTCCCCCGCACCGCCCAGCCCTGCCTGCCGGGGTCAGGTTTCCCCCCCTCCCCATACCTGCCTCAGTTCTTGACTTCTGAACTCTTCAGGGAACTCGCTGGCGCCAGCTCCATCAACCAAAGTCCTTGTGGTTAGGAGGAGCTGGGAGGGGAGGGAGGGAGTGAGGGCTGGGGCCATCAGGGCCAGGAGGCTGCCCTCAGGCTGGGGGTCTTCTTGTCCCCCCAGGGCTGCAGCTGCCTCTGCCCTTCTCCAGGACCAGCCTGAGCTTCTTGTCCAACCCCTTCCCACACAGGGGATGTGGGGCAGAGCCTGCTCATCGGCCCTGAGCATGTCAGGTTGTCTCCACAGGGAAGCGGCAAAGCACACCATGCCAGCCCCACACAGTGCCACAGAGTCCCCTGCCAGGGGCTCTGACATCCAGCTCTGCTGCTGAGACCCAGGAGGTGCCCTGTCTCCAGTAAGTAACACAGCTGTCTCATGCTGCTTTTGCACACCCCAAAGGCCCTGGTTGATGCTGAGCAAAGCCTTCGGCCTTCCCTATGCGAGAGATCCCCCAGGCTGAGCAGATGCTGAGGGCCCCGGAGGGACTGGCCCCAAGAAATCACAAGGTCACCACCAGTGAGCCAGCCTGGCTAATGAGGGTCACAGCCCCCGGCTGCTGAGCCCAAGCTAGGGGCTTTGGGGCAATAAAACCTGCCAGGAGACAGACTACAGGTAAGTCGAGTCTTCCTCTGCCCAGTGCCCAGCAAGGACAAAGGAGAAGGGCAGGCAGGGCTAGGTCCTGACTGGGATGCAAGAATCCTGGAAGTCAAGGGGAATTATTGATGGGTTTTGGGATGATGCACAGACCTAGGATTTAATCTCTGCACAAGCTGCAGACCTCACCTGCAGCCCTAGGAAAGCCGCACAGCTTTGGAAGTTTGGGCACTGCAACACCTAAGCTCCAGGACCCCACAGATTCATATGCTCCAGTTCAATAGCTCCTGGTCTCAGTTTCCCCTTGGGCTCTCCAGGGCTGGGGCTTGAGCAGCACTGTAGAGCATGAGGCTGCAGAAATGCCCGGTGTCATGACAGCTGGCAACACAATTTATAGCCTTTGCATCCAGCTCCCTAATTTCCTCTAAGAGGATGTGCAGCGCTGCAAGTTCACACACCCGGACACGTCAGGGTCAGTTTTGGTGCTTTCAGGTTCACATCCCAATGGGAGAGTTTACAAAGGTCAGCACCCGCTTCGAGGTGCATCCAATGATCCTACAACTGGATCCCTGGGGTGGGGGCCAGAGGCACCCCAGTCTAGCTGGCTCTGCTTGACTGGTGCTTGGGAGGCAGATTCCAGGCAGCATCATCCAGCCCACTGAGGGCTGGATTTGTCTGGCTGTGCTGGGGCTCTGGATAAAAAAAATAATCTGGAGAAGACACTCCAAGCAGAGCTCAGGGAGACAGACACTCTCAAGTATTTGCCCAAAGAGCTACTTAGGGCAGTGGGGTTTCCTTTGGCCAGAGAAATCCTTTTCTGCAGGTAGCATCAACAAGCTGGATCAGCCCTCTTCAGAGGTGAAAGAAAGCCCCCAATGCAGGAGCTGACGCATGCACTAAGTTGCTGCAAAATCAGTACATTGAGGAGCCAAATGCCCTTGGTCTCTACTTCTTCAGAGTCTCTCACTCCGTTCAAGCACCCATGGCCACTTACATATTCCTGCCAGCCTTGAAACTTTTGTCCCCACTCATCTGCCCTGAGCAGCTGCTGGGACAGGCTCATTTCCAAAGCAGTGGTTCAATCCTACTCCAGCTGAGGGTTGGGGGCTCAGTATATCCATGCTAGGAGATGGCATTGAAGATGAGGGCCCTTCCCATGCTGTATAAGGCTCCCCTCTCCCTCCCCCATGAAGGTCTGGGATCCTTTCTCAGGTCCTCTCATTGATCCAGTGCATCTGCCTCCTGCTAGGAGAGAAGGGCAGCCCAGTCAGGGCCTGACCTCCACCCTGCACTCATCTTTTCTTCTGTCTTGCTGGCTTTCCAGGGCTCCCCTTATCCACCAAGCTCCTCCCGTGAGCTCAGCATCGCAAGCTGCTTCCCTGCCTCGCAGCTGCTGGCCAGGAGACTGCTGTGAAATACAAGCCCTCCTGCAGGGACCGGGGACAAAAGTGGCATGTCTGGGACCTTGGCAGAGTCCCATCAGAAACTCACCGGACTCGCTCTGAAACCTGCACTTCAAGCCCCACTTTCTGGAACCTGTAAAATCTTCCCATTTTCCTAAAAGGAGAGTGAACGATCATACCGCAGGCAGGTGCATGGTCACAAACACACTCATACCCCATCAGCAGAAGGGTGCACCCCGACTCCTTCCCTTCTCGCTTCTTAATTCGTTTAATTCGTTGAGCTGGGGACTCCCCCAGCCCCGGGTGATTATTCACCCTTCCGCACATCCATCACCTCCCGCAGCTCTTTCTCTCCCTCCCCGACCCCTGTGAAATCAATTACGGCGGAGGAGCCGGTGCCCGTGCGGGGCCATGTGGGCCCGGGCTGCGCACAGGAGCTCGCCGGACGGCTCCGCCGGGCGGCCCCGGGGCAGGGCGGCCCCGCCGGGCAGCCCCCGGTCCCCGCTGCTATCGGGGCTCTGCCTCTCAGCGCTGCCGCCTCCATTGAGTTATGTCGCAAATGTCGAGACAGCCATCGATAGCGAAGCAGGGGACCCCCGCACCAACCAGCCGTCCTCCCGCGGCAGCGCGGGCTTCCCAGCGCGGAATCTCGTTTCCCGCATCTCCCACCGAGACCCACCCCATATGGACGGTCCTCGGAGCCCCTCCACCCCGCCAGCGGCGGCTTTTCCCCGGCTCCGCGTCCGCGGGAAGGACGGGCCGCGCTTCCTGCGCATTAAAAGCAATTAACACCATTTGGGGAATTTTTAATTGCTCTATAAAGCACGCTGTAAATAATTACTCCCAGCTCTGTTGATCCCTCGAATACGCACTGACAGTTGTAATTTATGGCTTTGGAAACGTGGCCCCTTGTATTCAGCATAACTCCTTATTACAGTAATGACTTAGCGCCGCTGCACTTAATGAGTATAAAGTGCCCGGCGCAGCGGGAGCGGGCGGGAGCCGCAGCATCGCACGAACTTCGCCCGCAACAATATTTCTCCCCTTTATGGTTACAAACGACCGAGGAGCTACGAGTTAATACGGCGGTGAAGGAGCGGCGGGGCCGGGGGACGGCAGCAGGGCCCGGGCGGGGAGCGCGGCCGGATCCGTGTTCTGTCAACGCCATCTCCCGGGACAGTGGTTATCTACCAAAAATAAGTATTTAGAGCAGTCCGAAAAGTCGCCCCTCGCCTCCTTGTAGCCGCTGGCTGCCTGCAGAAAATGGGTTCAGGCAAGGGAAGAGAACGGTCACAACTCATCGCACCTAGAGGCACACGCAAGCCGCGGAGCCCCGAAGGGCAGGTCGGCCTGCACCCACTTCCCCCCCCGCCCCGGCTGCCTCCCTGTCTGTGGCTGCCCCCGGACTGACCAGCTCCGTGCAACAGGCCGGGGGGGCTCGCATCCTTCCCGGCCCCCCTGGCCGGGGGTACCCGCGGGAGAGGAGGGAGCAGGGTGGTGGCCGATGGGGGCTGAAGTGCCCGGCGGCACCCCATGAATATTCAATGGTGCCGGAGGAGCATCTGCCAATAAGTTATTGGTCCTGCGGCACCAGCCCCTCTCTCCACCGTGCAGAAATGCGTGTAATCCCATTAGCCCCGTCCCCTTGGCCACCCGCCCCGCACCAGCCCCGCTAATGAACGGCGTCTGGCCGCCATCCCCGAGGGCACCGACAGCAGCGGGGGACACTGGGGGCTCTGCCCCGTTATTAACTCCCAGCTTAATTACACCTCCCGTGCCAGTTACACCAGCCGTGCGGTAAGGGAGCACGGGTGGGCTAGGCACCCGCGTGCCTCCGCCGCCTCCTCGTGGGCCTTCCCCGCTCCGAGATGAGGTGACCCCTGCGACAACCAGGTCTGTCGCGACACAGAGTGTGGCAGTCGTGATTTCGCCCCGATCCTGCGGCTCCCCCGCGCCCATGGGGGCTGCTCACCGCCCCCGGCCCCGGCTGCCGGCAGCTGCCTTGTTTGTTCGCTCGCCGGGGGAGCGGCGGCCGCTTTTGTCTCCTGCCCGCTCCGAGCCCTAGGCCTTTTCCCCATCAGACAAAGTCCTGTTTTGCCAACAGATTTGAGTCTCTCTCTCCCCCCGTCCTCCTCCATTCTAAAAGCAGCCCTGAGGGGCAGCGGCGCAGGCAGCTCCGCAAACGCCGTGCAGGCAGGGAGCCGGCACGCCCTGCCGGCTTCCCTAACAAAGTAGCTTTCACTAATGAACAAGAAGATCCAATAATAATGGTCTTAATTATTGCAAACATTGTTACGGGCTTAGCTATAAAAACCTCAAAACCCTCCTCGGTAAATCCTCGCGTTTATTTTTTTTTTCCCCTTTTTCCTCTCCCCGAGGTTAATTAGCACGCAAAAAGCAAATACAAATTATGGCAGAACCAATGGGTAAACTTAAATCTAATTTGTTGCTGTTTGCATTAGCCTTCAGAGAGGAGGGCCGGGCAGGAGGGGAAGCCTCCCCCCCCCTCCTCCCGCCGCAGGCAGCTGCCGTACAGGTGGGCGGCTGCGGGGACAAGTCCTTGCCCTGCCCGGGGGGTCCCCTGGGTCCCCGAAGTTAGAGGACTCCGGCGGGTTCAGACGCTTTTCCTTCAATGGCAGAAATACATCCAAGTTCTGGCAGGGTACCTGTAAAACTCGCCGCACGTCGTTTGCGGTGCAGAAGGTACGGAGGAACAGAGGGTGTTTGGGATTAACCGTGATAAAAAAAACGGGGAAACGATCTAGAAATAGAAGATCATCGGGGCTTTCAAACCCCAATTCTTCCCCCTTGGCACAACCCACCCAGTACACAGCACCCCACTCCTCCCGCGGTAAAACACCAAGTGAGCTCCGCCCGGGGGATTGATGCCCCGGGGATAGGGAGTGCAAGGGATTATCTAGGTTAAAACACGATCGGTCATTGATGCAAATAGCATTCTTCACACTCGTAAGTTTAATTAATTAATTGCATTTTCCACTGTTGTATTAATTGTATTTTCCGCCTGTGATTAGTTGTAACTTCTAGTGCTACAGCCTCCCGATTGACCGAGCAAGCACAGGGAGAAGGCAGAGCCGTCTCCATCCCAAAGGTTTTGCGGACGCTGTTTCTAAGCGGCCGGGTGGGATCCCGAAAACCACCCTTTAGAGAGCACGACAGAAAACAAACAAATTAAACAGGGTGTGTAAACATAAGTCGGGGAGAAGAGTAGGTGACACCGGTTTTTCAGTCCCATGCACATCACCAGCGGCTTTGAATTGCTAGTCCCAGTACAGAGGGTCGGGGTTTTGTGTAAAGTCGCTGTTTCATGTCACCGCTCCCTCCGCGACTTTCCGGAGCAGGAACTTGCGAGACCCCAGCAGAGCTCTCAGTGCCTCGCTGGCTGGTCGAGGTCACCCATGGACACCGGGGGCACGAAGGGATGTGGGTGGTTGCAGGCGTGGAAATGAGCTTTAATTTCTGGGGACAAATACTTGAAGACTCCGAAAGAATGGAACTGTCCGAGGCATTAAATAATCTGCCAAGACGGCTCTCTCCTTTCTGTACCGCTGCCATAGCTGAGCTCAGTACAGCATACCCTGAGAAACAGGGACAACTTCCAGCAGCTCATACCCTGCTGCAAATTTCCCCCTAAATTGGAAGTGGCGGAGCCGGGGATTCAGAGGTGGGTGGAAAGGTGCATGCCCAGATCCGAGCTCCCAGGGTCGGGGATGCTGTATCCAGGATAAAACTCTGCTATTGGTCTGTGAGGTCCTGCAGAGAAATGCAGTGCTGGTTGGGTGGATTTCAGTCCTAGGAGAAATCCTAATCAATCATTGTGCTTAGCGGGCAGCATTCTCGGAGCTGAGCCCCGAGTGCAGCCTCACCGGAGAGCCTCGCAGGTGCAATTAGGAGTGAGAGCTAACGCAAGGCAGCGAGTGAGCTCACAGCAATATTTGCGGACAGATGCCAGGAAAGCGCTGGGGTCCAACACCGTGTACTGTAGGAAGAAGACCCCTTGCAAAACCCGGGTTCGTACCCCAGCTTTATTCAGTTCCAGGAGTAGCT
Organism: Grus americana; assembly: GCF_028858705.1. Lineage (NCBI taxonomy): Eukaryota > Metazoa > Chordata > Aves > Gruiformes > Gruidae > Grus > Grus americana. Next base: position 15,218,142 of record NC_072858.1, on the reverse strand, counting down.
CAGTGGCAAAGCTCAAGCTTAGACAGAGTCCTATCAAACACCGAACTTGCTGTGAGTGAAGCAGCAGTTCAGACATCTTCTTCCCAGTCTCCCACAATCTCCCCAGCACCTTTTTTTTTTCCTCCCCAGGACTTTTACTGCTCAGAGGAGATGAGCCAAGACATTTCCTTCTCCCCTTTCATAAATATTGCATCTCCCAAATGCAATTACCAAGGGCGAAGCGACACAAGTGTTTGCTAAATAAGATTATGTGATAATGTTAATGTATTTTATGCCTGTGCTGTGACACCAGACAATCCCCCTATTAATAACAGCTCAATGAGATGTGGAAGTTCTTAACAGGGTGCTTTGGGGGATTTGGGATTTTTTTGCACCAGGGGAAAGCAAGCGCAGTGCGATGGCATCAGTTGCAAGGGAAGAAGAGCCATTCCCAGGGATCAACTGAAATGGCAAGTGGAGCTCTAAGTAGCCCAGAGGGTCCAGTTGTGCTGTAGGTAGCACACAGATCGGTTAGCTGCTAACAGGGTGTAAATCACTCACAGCACTTCATAATGCAACAGGCCTACCGAGGTTTGGGCACATTATCATGATCCTGTGACTGAATTACTGCCTGGCTATCAGCCATGCATTATCCAGCATTTGGGGGCCCTGTGGGCTCATCAGAAGTGCTCTGTGCTAGCCCATGTGTCCCCAGCTATTAATAACAGGCAGAGCTGCACCTCTCTCTCTAATGCAAGATCAAAAAAAGCAACAACAAAAACCATCCCTCGGTCCAACTTCCCTCAGTCAGAACAAAATACCCCCATCAAATCTTAGCTCTTCTCTGCTCATCTCCAGCTCCCCAAGCTTTATCTGCTTGTCCTTCCTTTTCTCCAGTGGCAGTGTCCATCTGCCACCTCCTATTGACCCGTCCATCCCTTGTGGTCTTCTGCCTCTATCGTATGACTGTCAGCCATGTGCCAGTTTGCGTATGGTCAAAAATAACTGGGCATGTTTGTTGCCCAGCCTGAGACATTTAGATGTGGCTCCTTTTTAGAAAGTGCTTTCAAAACTCTGTACTGCACAGCCCAAGATTTTCCAGCAGTCCTCGCTCCTAGTGCCCACAGGTTTAACAGAGAAGCACCAGCTCCCAGGTCCATCCATCTGCAGGGCACACAGCAGCCCTGCAATGACTTTGCAGGACTTTGTGGGAAACACAGCAACTTGCTTGTGCCAAGCCACCCATGGGGCACCAAGCTGAAAGCATGAGCAGCTCCAGGCCTCCAAGTCAGGGATTTCCCCATAGCCCTTTCCTGCAGACCTGCCTCAGCCCTTGAGCCGACACAGCGTCCCTCCCAGAGCCACTGGACAGAGCTTGGTCCTCTGGGTGGCAGGGCCATCATCCCCGTGTTGATGCAAACAGGGTGATACACGAGTCCTTTGCCTTCTTTGATGCTTCCAGGGCAAATTCCTCCAGAGCCTGCAAAGTTTGCCTCTCTATTTCACATTAGCACTAGTTTGTAGCTGCCCTCTGGCCCCCGGGGTGGAAGGTCAATCCTTTATTTACTTAGTCCCTCACTTAGTTCATCTGCAGGCCTTTCAGTGCTTTGGATAACAGACACAAAGCGGGCTGCTAACCTGCTCCCTGGCCAGGAGCCTGTGCTCCCCAACTCCTGTGCTGAGAAGAGCATTTTCTTTTCGAGGTGATATCAGTGCAGTGCAGCAAAGCAGGGTGGGCAGGCAGCAGCTCTTTCCTACTCAGGGGCAAGGTCTGATTCAGCATGTAACAAAATGAGGGATGCAGAAGCTTCCAAGCACTGACGTGCTCAGCTTAAAAATCGCGAATGGTAGGGGAAAATTATATCCCTGGCATCACCTGGCAGGTCCTGCTCGCTGGGGCTTCTGAGTCTTTCACTGCCCTGTGGAACATCAGCACCCCTGAACATTGCAGCATCCTTGTGCCATTGCACTCTTGGAATGACCCAGGGCCTGTCCTGGGCCCATCAGATGCTGCTGCACCTGCGAGAGCCTCAGCAGGCAAAGCTAGAGCCCCATGCCAAGCAGGGAAATGTGCCAGCTCCAAACTCCCAGCCCAGCACGGGCGGCTGGCTTTCCCCTGCCCCCCAGCCAGGGATGGCCACAAAACCAGCAGGTTTCAAAACTTGTCTGCTTGCATGAGCCCAGGGAGTGGCATTTTCCTGGTCCTGTCCCACCTGGGGATAGCCACTGCAGAGCATCTCTCCCCTGACTCAGGATGCTGCAGCTTGCCTTGGGGTGCCTGAACCTGCCCTCAGCCCCCCAAGCCTTCCCTCAGCTCCCCATTATCTGCAAGTAACATCAAACCAAAGCAATCAATAGTAGCAAACAAGCAGTATTAATAACTAAATAATTATCAAATCCTTACTATTGAATAATACCCATATTAAAAGGATAAATTAAAGTACTTCTCAAGCACCCCCACACTTGCGCAGGGTTTAGGCCCTGAAGAAGCAGACGAGGGATCCCAGCTCTTTCAGAAGAGACCACGCACCAGATGTCTGTGCAAGAGCTGGAGGACAGCCCTGTCCCACGTCTCCTAACAGCAAGAGACCCATGGTGCTGTTGCAGCCACCACCGGCTGCAAGGAGCGGAGGTGGTTTCCGAGGGCCAGCCAAAAGCAGACACAAAAGGGGTTTCCTTGAAGGCTCCTGGCACTGGGAGGGAAACGCCCTTCACCTGGGTGTCCCTGGCCAAGTGTTTATTCAGGTCCCGCAGAACAATGCCACAGCCGGAAAAACCACCCCACCCCCTTTCCCCCCACCTCCACAGGCTTGGTTGGAGGGGACATGCATGTGTCGTGTGTGTGTCCCCCTGGTCCCCAGAGTGTATGAGTGGTGCCTTGGCTCACAGCCATGCTGCTCGTGTTTGTCATCACGAGGGCTTTTTTTTTAAAAAAGTCTTTTTGTTTCCATGCTCTCTCACTCCTTCAGAGGATGGGAAGCAGCAGCTTCTTGGAGAGGAGGTTGGGGATTTGAGGAGTTTCAGACTGGGAGGGAGCATGAGCTCATCTGCCCTGACCCCCCACAGCAGCCCTGTCCCACAGCATCTTCCCGCTGCAGTAGGGCCAGCTGAAACCCAGCACATGCTCTGGGGAGCCTGGCTGCTCCCAGCAAATGTCTGGCCCTGGGAGATCACTCCTGCTGAAGAACTAAGTCCCTACCCCAGAGATCCAGGCAAATTCCAAACCTGGCTGCAGCTGAGCTCAGGGGAGGGAAGGCTGTGGTCCAGCCCACCCAGACTTCCATGCTTGAGGGCAGAGGCTTCCCAGGAGACCTGCACCCCAGGGATGGTGATGTTTCAAGGCAGCACTAAGCTGAGCTCTAGCATCCCCAGAACAGCCACCCTTCCCTGGGCAGCCTGGAGAAATCAGCCAAACAAGAGCAGTGCCCCTGCTGAGGGTTACAGGGCCAAGGCTGAGCCATGCCCCAGGTGCTCAGCATTTAGCAGGATTAAACTCTCACAGCGGTGGGGAGTTTTTATCAGCTGGAGGATGTTGCAAGGCAGCGCTCTGCCTTCTGGTTGAGTGCTTCTTGCGTTCCCTGAGTGAGATGTGTTCCCACTTTGATTGCATTATAGGATGTGACAAGCTGATCCCTGCCAGGAAATTAATGAGCCCCAAACACCTTGCCTATCCATCACCACCCCAATCAGCTACCTAATGCACTACCCACCCTGGCCACACACCCAGTGCTGCTGGGCATTGAAGGTCGATGACAGCTTGGAAACTTCACTTTCCAAGGACTTAATGCCGCTACCAGGCTGGCAAGGGGCTCAGTTCACTAGTGGCTCAGCACGTCCCCAGCCCTGCCTACGCTGCAGCAAAGCTTGGCCAGCAAGGGCTGGTTCTCCTGCTGATGATTCCCTCCAGTCAGCTGTCTCTGACCACTGCCTATGTTCTTCCTGCCTGTTGCCCACAGGAGTCTCTAAGGCCATCACGGTCCCAGGGCCATGGGGAAATGCCCTGTGACTACTAGCAGACTCAAACCTCATGTTCAGTGACAGCCGGGGCAGGTTAACATGGAGCTGAAAATGAGAGCAGAAAACCTGGGAGGCTGGAAAAGTGTCTCCTCACTGAAACAGAGATGGGATTTGGGGAAAAAAGTGAAGAAAAATGAGAGTGATTCTACGGTACATCAGTGGGGAGAGCATCATCTCTGGGTTGCATTTCCTAGACCAGGGGTGCAAAGAGGAACTCACAAAATGCTGGCAAGTGGTAACAGTTTTCAGAAACCATGATAAAAGGAGCTGGAAGGTCAAATGGATGAAGGCCCTTCCAACTCCTGAGGGCTGGCGCTGCTCCCCAGGGTCTGGTCCCCATGTGCTGCCATACCAAAACTAATACATAATGTGCAGAAGTTTTTATGAGACTCTGGTGCAGCATGCCACATTTGCTCATGCTTGCAGCTTGCAAGGTGGATCCCCTGAAGCTGCTGATGGTTTTTGGGGCACTGATGCTGGATGGCTGATGCTTAGCAGTGCGGCAGCGGTGAAACGACAGCTCCCTGGGCTTGTGCCAGGTGAGCAGCCATACTGCCTGGCACCACAGTGTCCTGCTCATGTGCCCCACTGTGTGAACATCTGGGGCTGGCAGAGGGGTGCTGGAAGATGGGGGAGATGGGGGTCTCCACCTGCCCAGGAGGAGATGCCCATGGAGGGGAGGTCCCTGCTGAGAGCCCCAGTGCCTGGATGTGGCCCTGAGAAAGAGGAGCAGGCTGGTAGCTGCATCTCCTGCAGCGATGAGACTGGGAGAGCTGGGGGCATTGAAACCCTGAAACCTGCCCAGCAAGGACTGGTGACAGCAGGCGCAAGGAGTAAAGCGGTTTGCACAGCAGGCGAGGCCAAGCAAAGCCCCCGTGGGTCTTCACAGGGTGAGGGCATTTGCAATGTCCTTTTGCACCTCCCCAGCACATGTAAAGAGTCCAGGCAGGGGGTCAGCTCCCAGGGATGGGGTTGGGTCCTGGGGATGGGGATGTCTGCAAATGCTTTCTGATGAGCTGCTTCTTTCCCTGAAAAATGGAATTTCATTAAATCAGCTTTGAAGTAGTGGGGGAAATTCCGATGTGCTTGCACTTAGTTTTGTCTCCATTGGATAATTATGAAAAATACAGCTTTCCAAGCGTGTCACTTGTTCTTCTTCAACTTAAAAATTTCTTGTCCACTATGTTCTCCAGGCAGTATTTTTTACTTAATCTCAATTGTGGGGAAAAAATATTAAAATCTTCTATTTCTGGTACTAAAAGAAAACAGAGACAAAGACTTACCAGTTTAAAAATTTCTCACTAACAAAATAAGGACCAAGCGAAATATTTTTTTCCCCAACCATCTTTGTTCCTCTTGAAAAATTTCAAAAGGAAAAAAGCCACCAAAACACAAAAATTCAGTAGTTTCCTCCCCAAGCTGATGGAGATCTCTCTGGAGGAAATATGTCCGATAAGCTAAAGTAAAGCCGTCTCCCCTGCTTTATCTCAAGCAGCGTGTCAGATGGGTCTATCTAGCAGGATCTCTTCTGGACACTCAGAGCATCGAATTACTCTCCCATCCCGTACTCCTCTGCTGAACTGTTTTGGAGCTGCAGCAGGATGCAGTCCCTGGCTGGACAGGGGGAGGGAAGGGCTCTCTCCAAGGGCAGACAAATGTGCATCTCCATCCTTCGAGCCAGCTGCTTCCCTGGAGAGGGCTGGGGATGCCCCAGGAGCTGCTCCCTGTGCCACCCATTGTGCTTGGGAGGGCCTTGTTTCACCAGGGGTTTTTCGGTCTTAGGAAAACTGCTTGAGTGCCTCAGTTTCCCCACTAAGTGTTGCAAGCAGCCACCTCACTGCTGCCTTTCCTAAAGCAAGTGTAGACCAGAAATAGTTGCATTTCCTGGCATTAGAGGCATCTCAGTTCACCCCTAAATCCAAAGCCAGCAGCCCTTGCTTCCGCCCCCACACAGGGCCATGCAGGGACCTGAACCCCTGAAAGCATCCAGCCCCAAAACACCCCATGGCTCTGGCTGGGCACAGATGGTGGTAGTGAGTGCAGGGCTGGTCATGTCCTCATCCTGGCTGGGTCCATATTCCCCATCTTGGGTTTTGCTGCTAATATCTCTGCTTGTCCTGGGAATTACCCCCCTTGGCTGCCATCACTGGGGGATCAACCTGCAGCTCCGTCCACCAGCTCCCTCGGGGCTTTGCATCCAGGTGCTGCAACAGAGATGCCCATCCTTGCAGTGGAGAGAACCAGAAGGAGCCTGGCCCGGAAACCCTGACCCAAAATGACACCAATTACCCATTAATTGATGCCATTCACTCCCCAGTGATTAATTGTCAAGAGAAACCATGTCACATTTTGCAAGCCCAGACTCCAGCGCAGCGACACTGTGGGTCCTTTATCAGCCCTGGGGCCAGCCGCGGCACCAGCCTGTCTGAGCCAGCCAGGTACCTCCACGTCCCAGGGCTTGTTTGTTTTGGTGTAAGCCTGAGTGTAATTGGGGCTAAAGAAAAATACCCACAGCAAAACAAATGCGGCGCCAATGATGGACACAGCCCTGCAGCCAGCACAAAGACAGATGGGAGGAGAGCCTGTCCCAAGTAGCCTAGGTGGAGATGCTTGGAGAGTTCAACACATGGTTGCTGAGTGTGCAATTAACTTCCAGCAGCCCCTGTGAGAGTGAAGACCCTGGCCAAGCACCTCCTGCATCCTGGACGTGCCCAGGGCTGGAGAGAGAGCCCCACCACATCCTGCTCTGCCCTCCCAGCTGGGAACCGGGACCACTTGCGCCAGCCACGGGACTTTCTCGTGGCTTTCCTTGCCCCGGCCTCCCCCAGCACCACCCTGAATAATTCATGTACGAGACAGAGAAGAGGATAAATCACAAGCAATGATTAACATGAGTTATTTTACGTGCTGGGAAGATCTATCGGCCTGGTTCTGCCAGGTTGCAGTGATTAATGCAGCGCCGCTCCCCTGGACAGAAGCCCTTACATTCAATTACAGATGCTGGGGGGCTCCCGGGCAGCAAGAAATCAAACAGAGACGAGACTGACTGGGGAGACCCCACTCTAAGAGATTTTGAGTGGATCCACCCTGTATTAGCCTCAATCAGGTTAAATGGCATTCAGACAGGTTAAGAAACCAAACACCCAAAAATCAGGCACGCTCTAACATCCCTGAGCATTTGTGATTTAGTGCAAAGCCATCAAAGCCGGTTCTTAGGTCACGTCCATCACACAAGTCTGCAGGTTTATCAGACCAGCACTCTGATGCCCTGGGAGAAGACTAGCCTGGGGTGCACCGGCTATTTTAAAAATAAATTTAAAAAATGCAACATCCTGGCTTGATTAACATTAATTAATTATCAATTAATTAACATTAATTAATCAACAAACTGAACGTTATTTTAATTCCTTGGTAACAGCTGACTCTAGATGCCCTTTTTCACTCTGTCTAGGGCTGCCTCCTGTGATGCACTTGTTTCCAGTCTAGCCCGGGAGCTTCACTTCTTTGGGGCAGGATCCCTCCTGTGCCCCATAGGTACCAACCGATTTGTTTCTGATGGCCTTACAGAAATGCTTCTGCATCTGCTGGCAGGCCCAAAGAGGGGAAGCTCTGGGGGTTAGTAGCTGAGCCCTTACCAAGCTCACAGGTGTTGGATGCGATGTGATGTGGTTTGAATCCAGCTCCTGGGCTGGGTCTGCATAGCGACTATTTTTTGCTGTTTGATCTCTCTGCTGTAGTTATACCTGACTCCTTGCTCTCAACTCGTTGGCCTGAGTAACAAAATGCCTGTTTATTCAGATCTAGATCTTTCTAATCAATGCAACACCAAATTTAGGACCAGGAAAGCCACCACTGAGATGTCTCTGTGCAGTTAGGCTATAACTATGTATTTGGGAGCCTCGATCACATCAAACCCGCAGCACCCATTGAAAAGAAAGGGAAAGGCTGCGGTCACAGACCTACGGCCGCAAAGCCCCCTGTCCTGCTCACTGGTGTGTGCAGCTCCAGTTCCCCCCACAGCCTGGTCGGGCTCTTGTTCCCCACCACACGGCACAGCGATCTACCAGGGAGGAGTTATATTAGCCCAAGCCATTAGCACAGAAAGTTATTAGGAGGCTCTTGGGCAGAGTCTATTTTCATATTCATTTGGCTAATTAAATGTAAATCATTGCTCGGGATTACCACAAAGGATCCCAAGCCCCATTAGTTAGCCTGTATTCACAGGGGACGAAGGGTGTCACCCCCATGCAGAGGTGTTTCATGGTCATACAGGACATGCTGTAGCAATGAGTGGCTTCATCACCCACAGGTGATGACAGACACAGGGGGCTGATTTGGATTATTTGGGCTCACAGGTGATGACAGACACAGGGGGTTGATTTGGGTTATTTAGGCTTTGAGGAGCAGGCGCCACTTCTTTCCACCTGCAGGGTGTTTAAAGCGGTGACATCTGGCCATGGCTGTCCGTGACGGCAGGGCTTGGAAGATGCCCTGTGAGCATCCCAGCCGTGATCAATATCTGGAGCCTGCTGGCCCTGCCTGCCCTCCCCAGGGCCTGGTGGAGCATATGGGTGTTCCCGAGCCATCGGCTAGTGTTGCAGCAGCTTTTAAGATGTCACCGACCTCGTCGTGGGGACCCTCTGCCAGTCACGTAGGCTGAAGCAGTGGGAGAGTCCAGGGGCCTCCCCTGGGTCACATCACCAGCCTGGTCCCCTTGCCCGTGTTGGTACCTGGCCCGTCACATGGCAACACTACAAAATCACTGGCAAATGGGATTTTCTGCTCCAGACAGGACACAGAATGGCTGCAGGTGGGGATAGGAGGGGCAGAGATGGATGCCCTGGGAAGTAGCATGGAGACATTTCCCTGTGGCCAAGGCACTGACAGGAGGGACACAGTCTGTCCGATGAGTGCTGGCCTCCTGCCTCTATTTACCATGTCCCCTGTGGTTGGGTCGGAGCCTTGCTGCAAACAGCAGCACAGCTGGATCTGGTTTCACTCCCTTCCTCAAAGCAAGCAAACACAGACAGCGTTGCCCACTGTGTCAGCCTGGGGGGCACCGGGACAGGCAGGCAGGCTTCATCCTCCCAAGGATGCTGCACGCTGCTGGCCCCGGGCGGGGTTGGGTGCTCCAGGCTGCACCCGCCACATCCCCCTCCTTGCATGAGGCACCGGCTCCTCCTTGCATCCTACTGGTTGGAGAAGCCAGCCCGTCTCTACCCACGGCAGAGGGGGTCTCAGGGCTCCCATGCCACTCACGTGACGATGAAACCATCCTTTGTGTGGTATGGGCAGGACAGAAGTCCATGTCATGCGTGGGTTCAGTTAGCAGGGCTGCCCAGAGACCCACGGACATGGCACTGTACTTGCAGGGTGCTTGAGGGATGGGCAGAGAGGGTCAGGGCTGAGCTGCAAAGCCAAGGGCAGGGAATGCGGAGGGGTCCAGGCTGGGGAAGAGCATCGGGCAGAGCCGGTCCAGCCCCACTGCTTGGCGTCTGAATTTCAGTGCCCACAGCAAAATTCACCTGCCACTCAAAGCAACCCGGCATCTGCCTGCCCCGCAGCCCAGCTCCGGCTGCATGTCCCAGCTGGTTGCAAACGGATGGGCTGGGAGCCAGCCAGGAGCAGGCAGAGGAGTGGGGAGCCAGGGGGGCTTTGCCCCTCTTTGGGGCAGCTTGCAGGCAGAGCAAGCCCAGGCTGCCTGTGTGCCGCTGTGGGGGGCAGAGCCGCAAGGGAAGGCAGGGCCCTACTTTCTGTCTCCAGCCCCAGCTCAAGGCTGGGCAGCAGCCGGGGCCAGCACTGCTGAGGGTCGCCAAGTCCTCTCACCAGTCAGCAGCTGGGACGAAGCTCTTTGCTGCAGCCCGACCTGCAGCATCATGCTCATCCTCTGAATTTCTTGGGTTTTTTGGTGTATGCTGCCCAGCTCCCTGAAATCCAGCTCAGTGCTGGTAGCATCGGCCAAGCTGGGCACACACCTACAATGAGCCCTGCAAGGTGGGACAGCGTCTGCGGGAGTTCGGGGAGGACGCACTGTGTGCCATGCTGTCTGCAGTCCCACGAGCAGGGAAGGAGCAGGGAACTTGCTCTCCATTGCCCCAGGTATCCAGCAGTCCCCTGCCTCACAGCCAGGCTGGTCCTGCCTCTGTGCCAGCTCACAGCCCCGCTGCATGCCGGTCCCCGCTGCCTCCTGTTATCAGCCACTGAAATCCCACCTGTTTTCCCTGCGGTTTGTAGTAGTAGCCCTGTCTATATTAACCCCTGACCCCACTGAGCTGCTCTTTTCTTCTTTCAACAATTGTGTTTACCAAGTTCTCAGAGATTGGCTTTTTTCTCCATGCCAGAGCTCAGCCATCCTGTCTCCAGCCCAGGATGCTTCCTGGCCCTTCCCAGCTTGGAGGGTCCATGGTGGCTGCAGCCCAGCACAGGGATGCTGCTCCTGCCAAGCCAGCCAGTGAGCCAGAGCATCCCCGGCATCCCTGAAAAGACTTGCAAAAACTGGTACTCACCTTTTGCTGGGAGACTTTTGGAAGAAGACTCCTGTCCTCTCTGGTCCTTGACCCCCTCGAGTGCCCACGGGACCCCAGCCTTGTCTGGGTACTGATGGGGAGGACCTCAGCCTCACCCCTCCCAGGTCCAGGGTGACCTGTGCTCCCAGCTGCCCCAGTCCCAGCTGGAGAAGTCAGACCTGCCTGGGACCTCGGAAGCAGGGACAGGAAGGGTTTGAGGGTGAAGGCCAAGGGCAGAAGGTGTGGGGTGACAGGGCTTCTGCAAACCCTCACCAAGCCAGCCAGCCTGCCCCAGCCTCAGGGGACTTCCCTTCAGTCTCCTCCCCTCACTCACCCTTAATTATTCTTAATGGGCAAGCTCATAAGAGCTTCTATTAACTTTATTACCAGATCAATTAGTGCTGTCTTTCCCCCCTTCTCCTCCCCCCATGCTAATAATCCCATCGAATATGAAGAGAACATCCACACAGGTACCCAGCAACCTGGAGAAGGTGCTGGGAAATGCAGCCTAGCCCAAGTTCCAGATGCTGTGTTGGGCACTTCCGAGATCAATGGATCCTCCCCAAGATGTGGCCCAGCGAGGACGGAAGGGAGCCAGAGGGGGTGAAGATTAATTGGAGAAGACTTTGGCACTGAACGGCACCAAAATCCGCCAGCGTGAACTGAGTGGGAGTGGCTTGGCATTGGGATGCAGCCCTCTTGCCTGCAGCCCTGCAAGCTGGTGAGGTCGGCGCAGCCGGCAGAGGATACAGGTGTTTGTCAGTGGGTCCGGGGGAGGCAGCCGTGGCATCAGTCAGAGCTCCGCAGGATGGCAGGGATGGGGCCATGGGGACAGGAGATGGGGGAATGGCTGCAGCCACGGGCTCTGAGCAGAGGGGAGAGTATATCTACCCAGCATGGGGGCAAGAGCACACCCAGCACCTCTGCTCCACTCTATGGGAGGCATGAGGGAGGATGGGGACACCCTGGGGCCACACACCAGCCACCACAAGAAGGCTCTGGGGAACCCCACATCCCCTTCAGAGAATGAGGTACATAGAGAATGAGTGCTGGTGCTGAGCACACCATCCAGCAATCCTTCCCCAACCTCTGCCCCCTTTGGGGATCCACCCCAAGCACCCCAAAGGCAAATGCCCCCCTCAGCCCCCAGCACAGCCCTTGCATGATCACGAGTGCTTGATGCACAGATATGGGAGCTGGCTGTGAGCTGCAGTCATGCAGGATGCCCTGATTCGCAGCAGGGCCATCACAGCCTGACTGACAGCCCCTGAAGGGGATGGGCAGGGAAACTGTGGGAGCGAAAGGATTTTGAAATATTTGACCGGGGACCTTGCTTGGAAAGCAACTCCACTCGCAGGGATGCCGGCTCCCACCCCAGCGTGTTTCTCAGAGACCTCTCGGCCGCCCACGCAGTTTGTTCCAGCCTGAAAGGACCCACTTGAGCATCCTGGAAAGGCCACAGCATTCCCAGCAGCCCAAGCCACATGTCCTGCTGGTGTCATGCTGATGGCTTGCAGCTTTGGCACTGGAGAGGACTCAAGGGCCACTGCAAAACACCAGCCTGCCAGAGCCATAGGGCAGCACAGCTCTGAGCCAAAGGGCTACCAGCCCACGGACTACCAGCCCAGGGGCTCAGCATGGGCTCTCAGTGTCTTGGCCAGCTGGGACAGCAGAAGGGCTGCAATACAGGGAGGACTCGTGCCAGAACCTTTTCATTAAACAAGTATTCACACTTGGATGGGGTCTGAGTGACCACCAGCCACCAGGAGTAGGACCCTGCAGAGCCAGCCCCCAGTCCCCATACATTTCAGCCATGTTCAGCCCTTGGGTTCAAAGCTAGGACCTCCTGGAGAATGCCAGATGGAGCACTGTGTGTTTGGCCTGGCAAAACACAACAGCTTTTGGTGGCTGCTCACAGTGACCTCTGCATGGAGACATTGATCCTTGACTACATCCCCTGAGAAGATGTCCCCAGCAAGAGAGCAGTTAGCAGGGGATGGTATCCCACACTTCTCACATAAGGAGGTCCCACTGCCTCATAACATTATGGGTGATTTGCTAGGAACAGTCAGCAGCTGAGTGCACATTTATAGCCAACAATTCCACAGGGCACTGTGGGTCTCCCAGACCCACTGCAGTGCAGGTTGCTGGCTGAGCACCCCAAACTCCTGCTCTTTCTGTCGTCTTTCCAAGTGGCCCAAAGCTAGCTCCCTCCTGAAACAGCCCATTGCCAGGTCTCCAGCTGGACTTCCCCCTGCTCTCGCCTGCGAGTTTCCTTTTCTTTCTGGAGCTGATCACTCTTTAAATTCCCAACCCTGAGCCTGTAGAACCTGCCCTGTCCACCTCTGAGGCTGGACCAGACAAGGTCTCTGCACAGCACCTCCAGCACAGGTGTCTCCAGCCCATGCTGGTAGAACCATCCTCTGCTGCTGTGGGCTTGTCACTCCCAAGGCTCAGAGCAAAGAGAGCTGCCCAGGTCTCACCACTTCCAAGCTACTTCATTTGCACCCCATTCCCGGGAAAGACCTCCAAAGAGAGCTCTTGGCTTTCATCCGCTATGGGCTGTGCAGAGTCAGCTCCAAGCAGCTCCAGTTTGCAGCTGACCTGGAGTGCCTCAGTGTCTTTGTCACCCTCCAGGGACACGGGGACTGTGCCTGCCCGGAGGGGTGCCCTTGGCTGAGGACCACAAGCCTGGGGCCAATTCCAGTCTGGGGGGCTGGTGAGGAAGAGCAATGCCACCACCACGGGTCTGGGAAGAGAAGGAAACCCAGCCTGAGCCTTCTCAGTATCAGGCAAAAAACCCCAGTGTTGTCCCTTGGAAAACTGACCCTAAAGGCTTCCAACTTCATGGCCAAGGGCTTCCCCTCCGCATGTGGAGATAGTGGGCACGTGAGGGCTGTCACTGCCGGGGATGGAGGAGGAGAGAGCAAAGTGCCGCTGCCCCCCGCTTTCCCCAGCCCTTCCAAAATAAACAGGCCTGGGAAATAATAGTCAATGTGAAAGGAATTAAAAAGGCTTCTGCGTGTGTGCGTGTGTATGTGTGTGCGAGTCCTGCCAGGTTAATACTGCTGCCGATTCGCCTGACAGCTCCAAGATTGATTACCCGCCTCAGCGCTCTTTATAACTTGATCAGTCGAATTAATCTCTGGCTGCGGGCCCATCTGATGCCAGGCATCACAAATTTAATTTGGAGGTGTACGGGATCTTTTATTCCTTCCTCCCTCCACCCTCCCCATCCCTGTCCCTGTCCCTTTCTTCTCAGCTCACCAGCACGCGTGATGTTCCTGCTGCCGTAAGGATGACCTGGGCTGTCAGAGCTTCCTCAGGGCTGCAGGGAATAACATCATCAGGTAAACCCATGTTATCCACAGAAAAAAAAAAAAAAGGAAAAAAACCCCCGAAAATCAAACAGAGGCCAAAGCAGACACTAAGTAAGACATATTAATGTACTAAAGACTTAATGAAGTTTGGGGGGGGTGGTGGGGATGGAGGGGAAAGTGCTTACTTTATTAGTTTATGGCCGATTAATGGGAACGGTCATTACAATGATGGAGATGGATTGCTCCCATCAAACACAACCACCAGCCCCTTTTGGAAGGTAGAGGGGTGCCGGTGTTAGCGCTTTGCTGCTCGGCCGGGGTCTGGGAAGCCGTGTGCTGGGGAGGGAGGGGAGAGGGACTCAGGGAGGGCAGGGGGCTGAGAGGGTGCCAGGGGGGCATTGGAGGATGCCATGAGCTGGAGACTGAATGAGGGGCTCAGGTGGTGGGACTGAGGGGGTCAGGGCTTTCAAGGAGGGGTCCTGCAGAGGAGAGGAAAGAAAAGGGAAAGTGGGGAGGCAAAGGAGACTCCATGCCAACAGACAGCCTGGAGGCAATTTCAGGGCCCCAAAGGTGTGTTCAGCTTCCAGGTCCAGAGGAAGGGCATCTTGGATGCATTGGTACCCAGCTCCCAGCCAAGGAAGGCACCGGACAGACAGATGGACTGGCCAGGAGCTCAGGAGCTCAGCTCCAGGGGTGGTAAGCAGCTCCTACCCCCCACCCCTCCCAGGCTCTGTGCTGGGACCCCCAAATGGGGTCTCCAGGACCAGCCCTGGCCAAGATGTGGAAATCACTTCAGTTCACTCCAGAACATGGTTAAATACCTGCTCACAGCCCAGGTGCCCCGTGGCAATGACCCAGAGGTCCCCAGACACCTCATGATAATCAGAATTATCCAATAACTCTCCAGCCACTAATTGGTAGTTACCCTTTAGCTCCCTGGGGCAGGGTAGTAATTCTCATCCCCATGAGCCACACTACCAATTGCCATTTACTAGAGGCGGGGGAAATAAATGCAGCAGGGAAATGCTCGCACTTGCATCCACTCAGCAGCCTGTGATGCCTCCTGTACCATGGTTGTAGCCCCTTTTATTCACCTCACACCAAAATTTACACCAACCATGGAGGGTAGTTTACTTTTTTTGCCTTTAACGGCCAGAATATTTGCACTGGAGACAGGAGTATGGAGTGAGCATCTTAGACATTTGTGCAAACTTTGCTGTTAGTCTGGAAATCTAAGGTCTGTTGAGCTCCAGCTATGGGGGAAAGGGACAGAGGGAGACACATGTCTCATCTTTTTTTTTGGATGCCAGGGTCTCAGGGTACAACCATGACCTGCTCTGGCAGCCTCCTGACCCGTCTGCCCAGGCACTAGGTTGCAGAGGTGGGAGTGCATCTGCCGAACGCTTGGAAGAAGCAAACGTGCACCCAAAGCAGCTGCCTTCCCTGTGCAGCCTTACCCGTGGCTCTTCCAGCTGATGTTATACCATAGCTCCGCCACAGCCCGGGGCACTGGCCATCCCTTCACCCACCTCCCCATAACCTTGCTCTCATGGACCGCAGCCTTTCTCCGTAGGTTTGGATCCAGCTTGTTGAAGACAGTGGTGTGGGGGCTCACGGAACAGTGGGAGATTGGCTTTGCCCAGTAACCTTACCATATAATTAACCCTCAGGAGCAATGCAAGGGTCTGATGGAGCAGAGTGGGGCCACACGTTTCCATCCCTTCAGGTCCTCTCCCAACTCATCAGCTCTCCATCTGTGTGTGTTACCTGGCAGTTCAGCCAGTTTCCCATCCAATTGCTGGATAAGCCTAAGATGACTTGGTCTCCAGAGCTCAGTGGAGCAAACCTAGCACGTGATTTGGAGTTGTGGAGGGGTTGGGATCATCCACCAGCTCACTTACCATCCCCACCAGCAGTCTGGCACTGCAGTCAGGGAAGGGCTCAAGCACGCCGGCATCGAGCAGCGCTGCCGCTCTCCAGCATCCACGTGGACTCACAGCCTTTCATCATTCCCGAGTGATGAATAACCACCCTAATGAATGGAGGGAAATTGGATTAGTGCTGAACACCCATGTGCTTAAACTGTGCCTGATTAAACCCCCATCTGTGCAGGGAAAGGCCAAGTCTCCCTGCCGCTCAAAAGCCAGGGAGCTGGCAGCACTTGTGCATGGCCTCATCTGCAGCCTGTTCGGACATTTCAGGTGTTCAGGAGCTTTTTTCCCCTCTGCCTCTGGCAAACTCCCCCTTGAAGGCTGAACTGGAAAGTTTGGGATTAGTTTTCCTCAGTCTGCTGACCTTTTCCCAGTGGATGCTTTTGCAGCTAGAAGAGGGAAGCTGTACGAGACTTCAAGTAATCTCTGGGCTTGCTACCAGGTCCCTGCCTCTGCTGGGAAAAATCAGTCTCATCTGCCATGCCTCAGTTTCTCCATCTCCAACTGATATGAGCACCAGCTTCTTACATGAAGAGACTATGTTTTCTTTAAAGCAGATACTGTCTCCCACTAGGAATTTGCCCAAAATTCGGGCCAGTGCAGAAGCCACCTCTGCTTTTCTTGGTGGCTTTGCATAGACCCCTTAGAAACAGCCTGGGGACACCAGTGGGGCTAACAGTTCATAAGACATGGGTGCCAGGACATGGAGTAAGAAACCTGCCAGGACAGAGGCTGCAACTAGAGAATTCAAGGCTAGGAGAAATACCAGGATCCTCTGCAGTTGCCTCTGAAATTACCCAGGCCAGGTGATACTAGCCCACCTCCAAACACAGACAGCTGTAACTTGGGTTTGCTTAAAGCATCTCTATGACAAAAAACACATGGAAAAGTATCGCGGCTTGCTCTGCAGACAAGAGCAGGCTAAGCCACCACTGGTCTTGGTGGATAGGCTTATTGCAGCCCCCCTCACTGCTAAAACAGCTGGAAAACAAAATAGATCTTGTTTTCAAGTGTTTTTTCTTGGTTTGAACTCAGGTCCAGATTCACATTTTCCCTTTCTCAGTTTCATGATCCAGTCTTTCAGCACTTGGTGATTCCTCCTCAAAGTGACCAGGTGACCTCATGCTCATTTTGACAAGCTCAATCCGCCAGACCTTACAAGGCATTTTATCTGGGCCTGAGATTCCACCGTGGCTCTTCTTTTGCCCATGTCCAGTAGTGCAGGCACCAAACCCCCACCCAGGAGATGTCACTGACCACCCAGCCCTCCACCCCAGGAAGCTAACAGCCGGTGGCCCTTGGATGGCCACCCCTTGCTGCAGACTCTGGGGATAGCAGTGGGACCTGACACTTCTGCCCACTCAGAATCCTGGTTGCTTGGGACCACTTTTGGGGAGGAACAGCTGCTGCAACTCATCTGTTGGGCAAACACGACATGCCAGTGCTATCCTAAAGACACATCCCAAGGAGCCTTTTCCACTCCCCTCCCCAGACACAGGACCTTCCATGTCCAGGGCACTGCAAGAGACTGCACAGCAGCACATCTGTCATGGTTTAACCCCAACCCACAACTAAGCGCTACACAGCTGCTTGCTCACTCCCCGCCGACGGGATGGGTGGAGAGAATCAGAAGGGTAAATGTGAAAAAACTTGTGGGTTGAGATAAAGACAGTTCAATAGGTAGAGCAAAAGCTGCGTGTGCAAGCAAAGCAAAACAAGGAATTCATTCACCACTTCCCATCAGCAGGCAGACGTTCAGCCATGTCCAAGAAAGCAGGGCTCCATCACGTGCAACAGTTACAGGGGAAGACAAACGCCATCACTCCGAATGTCCCCCCCTTCTTCCCCCAGCTTTATATGCTGAGCATGACATCGTATGGTAGGGGATATCCCTTTGGTCAGTTGGGGTCAGCTGTCCCAGCTGTGTTCCCTCCGAACTCCTTGTGGACCCCCAGTCTACTCACTGGTGGGGTGGGGTGAGAAGCAGCAAAGGCCTTGGCTCTGTGTAAGCACTGCTCAGCAGTAACAAACACATCCCTGTGTTATCAACACTATTTTCATCACAAATCCAACACATAGCCCCCTACCAGTTACTATGAAGAAGATTAACTCCATCCCAGCCAAAACCAGCACAACATCCCACACCAGGATATGGCCCTACACCAGGTCCCCAACTCTGGCCAGCGCTGCCCCATCTTTTCCCAGTTTCCACACACCCAACAGAGGACTGGGATTTGATACATCACCAGCCTTATCATGAGCTGCTTTGGATCAGGATGCCCCAGGATTTGGCTGCCAAGTGCTTCTGGCATTGATTTTCTCTCATGTTCGTATGAGATGAAGCTGCAACATCTGCTGAATGGGCATTGGCATGTAATGAAATGCAGTCGCTGCTCTGATTGACGGCCCAGCAATCCTGCAGAAGAACCAAGGAGCAGACAGCTAAGCCAGACACCAACCCCTGGAGATCTTTTCCCTCATTTCCATGCTGGGTCAGGCTGTATTTGTCCCTGGGCTCCATCGGGTTCAGAATAACAACTGTTGTCTTTGCACCTCATGGAGCTTCGTCACTAATGCTTCTTTAATTGCTGGGCTCCTTTGCTACCAGGTCCTGAGCAGGCAGGCATGTAGCCGAGTTTGTCAGCTGTGCAGTGTCACTGCTGTCCCAGCCCTGCTGGGAGGCGGCTGTGGGGCCACGCCACCCCACTGGTGCCAGCACTAGGACCCTCAGGCACCCAGGGCAGGGGTCTGCATGGACCCAAGGGTATGTTCAGCACCGTCCCTTGACAAGATGGCATTATGACCCAGCACAGCATCACAAGGGAGCCCAAAAGCCCCTAGCCCCTCTCCCCACTTCACGTCCCCATTGAGGAAACTTTCCAGTCCAGGACAAGGTTGCCACCAAGGATCTGCCACGGGTAATGGGAGCTTAGGCTCCATAACATCCAGGCTCCTGCCCTAGACCTCAGGCACATCCCAGCAGCTCACCCTGGGGCTGGGACTACCCATCCTGGACCACCCCACCAGCCTGCTCCTGCGCACCTCTATTCCACACCCACCAGAGACAACTTGAACCCCTAAACCTAACCCCCCCCTCCCTTGAGGGCTGCACCATGAAAACCCAACCCAGTCTGCCAACATCCCGAATGAGCTTTGCCCCCTGGCTCTGCAAGCGAGGGTGGTGGGGAGCCCTTGCTAATGTACCCAGCAGGGAAGGGCCGCACGGGTGCCAGCAGCTCTTCAACCATAATGAAAGTCTCAGGTATCCCAGCCCGGCCAAATCACCTCCTACAGACGCAGCACGGCGCTGGAGTAGCAATAAAAGTGTCAGGGACGTCTCCTCGTGCATCACCAGACTGCAGCATTTCGGGAACCGCCTGCGCAGAGGTTAATTATTGCTTCCCTCTCTTCCCCTCTCGCTCCCAGTTTAAGATGGATCTGACTGTCAGGAGGGGTGACAGATGAAGACAAAGCACAGGTACGGCTCCCATGAACTCTGCGCCCGCCTGTATCATCCTAGAGCAGCTGGGAGCGTGTGGAGTGGAGCTGCGGGGAGGTAGAGGAGGGGGGGAGAGTTGAGAAAGCAGCAACCCTACCAGCACTGGAACAGATCTGCTGTGGGGGACGTGGGGTTGTTGGACCGGGAGAAGAGAAATCACAGCTCCTTTCACCTCACTCTTATGAGAGAGGGATTTTTTTTTCCCTCCTTGCCTCTTCATGCAGCTTCATAGCTTCACATAGTATTGGCAGAGACCTCTCTCCAAACATCAACTATTTAGGTTGAACATGAGAAAGTGCACATGGTCAGATGCCTTCTGCTCCATGGAGCTCCCATCACTGCAAGCACAAACACATAATCGAACATCTCCCCCTTGAGACTTAGTGTAAGAAAATCTGGTATCAGGGTCCCAGCTCTGCCACCATTGCAGGTCTCTGAATTCCTGTTCTGCAAAGCAGCCTCTGGCTGGAACACTTGAGTCTTTTGGGTGGAAGAGGGTTTGGGCGTGCTGTTATGAGCAGTCTCCAGGAAACAGAGGGCTGTGAGTATCCCTCCTCCACGTGCAGTGCCAAATGACTTGTCCTTCGCTTTCTTCCCTGTCCAGTGGCTTTAGTACTAGCATAATTATTGTTATTAAAACATTTATTTGATCACAGAAGGTCAAAGAGGTGACCATGAGCTTTCTCTCTGTTTCCTAGGACGTATCCCACTCTCCAGAGAAGCTGTCAGATTTGCTGGCCTGTTTTGGCCACCTTTGTCCTCCCAGTGACTAGACCCACTGCCGAGAAGGCACACAGCCCCACTGTCCCTGGTGGGGACAGGACACAGCTGCCTTCAAAGTAACTTCTGTCCATTTTCCAGCTAGACGGAAAAAATCAGTTCCTATGCAGCAAGCAGGAGCACATCAGGCTCTCCCAGGAAAAGCCAGCTGCTTTGACTCCCAGGCGGTTTTTTGGTAGTTAAGGGATGTGTGACAGGGGAGCACGTGCTGGTTTTCCCCTCTGCCCCCACATAGGAATTCCCCGGGCAGCAGGAGCAAGGTCTGGCCTTTTCCACTCCGGGAGGGTTTGGAGGGGTTCATCAGGAAGATGGATTCGCACCCGTTCCTCTGGCACTCCCCGCAATCTGGTTTAGCTCTTGCCTGAGTGGAGTGGCTGCCAAAACAGCACTCGGCATCTGGCTTCAGGGGGCTGCGGGCTGGGAACTGCAAGCCTGGGAGATATGCCGGTTCCTCCGGGCAGAGCAGAACCCGGGTCTCCATCTTCTGCCTTCCTCTTGCTCATGAGCACTGACATTACAGCCATTTCAGAGGGGTAGAACCACCCCCAGGCACCCAGAATGAGAAATTACCCCTGTTGCTACTTCCTAAAAGGGTTTGGATTTTATCCCATGCCATGAGCTGAGGGATGAGAAATAGCAGCATTGGCAGTTTTCATCCTCATGGAAAGGCTTTCACAGATGACCCCAACAGGAAGGTCTGCCTCGAGCCATTCCCAAATGGTACCTTTCCTTTCCAGGCTTTCCGGCCGTTTCAGCCTCGTTTGATGCCATTTAGCTGCAGTTGCTGAAGGAAACATCACTTCAAATTAAACCAAAGGGGAGCACTTCAGCTGGACAACTTTGAAGTAGGAAGTCTTGATAAAAGCCTGTATTTCCTTCCTCTCTTGATCTTTTTTTCTTCCCCCTCTCCAAATGGTGAGCTTTGGCATGGCTGCTCCCACGCAGCCAAGGGAAGGGCTGCAACTCCCTCCCAGGGGCATCTCCCCTCACTCAGCCAAACAGCCTCTCCCCCAGGATATGGGCTCAGTACCAGCAGCTGAACCCAGGTTCAATCCCTCTGTATCACCTAGCACCAATACAGCAGATTTAAAGCAAAGCCACCCAGAGGTCCTTTCCCCCTCCTTGCACACGCTGAACAGGTCAGGTCCCAATACAGGGAGGGAGCCCAGAAGATATTTCCACGGACTTAAGTTTCTAGAGGAGAGGAGGAGAATGATCATCTTAACCTGCTGCCAGCCTGCTCCCCATGGTTTATACACTGAGGTTATCACATTGCAACCAGGGTAGAATGGCGTCTTCAGAGTCAGAAGTGCTCTGCCTCATTTATACCATGGGAATAAATGAGAAGACACTTTCAAGCTGCCATTTAGTTACCCCCTGCCTTCCAGACAGCTCCCACGACCGCAGGAGGCTCTGATCTCCCCAGCTGCTTTCCCAAGCCCTTTCGAACCCCAGTGCTCTATCCTGGGCAGGCTGGGCCATCAGTGCACTGAGCAAGCCAGGACTCTTCCCAGCCCCTGGCAAGCCCCCAGTGCTGTCCTTGGATGGAGGCTCATCTCCCACCTCCTCCTCGCCAGCCTTCCTGGAGGGCAGTGAGAGCACCCAGGCTGCAGGCAAGCACGTGTGCCTGCTGGGGAGGACATATAGGAAGGCTGAAGAGCTCAGAGCGCATCCCTCCCCACGCGACAGCTAAACGAGCCGAGACAATTAAATGTGCCATTTGATGGCTGCCTGGCAGAGCCGGCGTCTCTCTCTCTTTTAATAAAAGGCCTCTTTCCCAAAGTCGCTCAGGCTGCAGCGAGGGCTGCAGCTTGTGAAGTGCGAGAGCACCCTTCACATTTAATTAAACAGCCCATCCAAGCCTGCCTCGTGTCAGCAGAGCTCACCACGCTGCCAAAGATACCCTGGCACCTTGCTCACGTTGCAGCCCTCGCTGGGTGAAATGCCTCTACCTGGGCTTCTCGGACATCCCTGCCCCCTTCCATCTGCACCCCCAGCACAGGCAGAGCCAAGTCCCAGCTTGCCTGGGCTGCGTGATGCCACCCCAAACCAGGCTGCCATGCCCTCATATCAGTGCCCAGAGGGTACTTCAACCTTGCAGAGCTGCTGTCCCCTGCGATGTGAGCCCTGCTCTCCAGAGGAGTTGAGACCCAGCAGCTCATTATATTACATACAGAAATGAGGTTCCTCTGCAGGTCTCCAGGGTACAAGACAGCCAGGGACAGGGGACCACCTCAGTGGGTCCAGACCCATGGTGGACCATACCACTCCTCCACATATCTGACCTGCAGCTACGGAGGCCACCCTGCAGCCGGGACGCCACGGTCACGGCCTCCCAGAGCCCTGTGCGAAGTCAGTGCTGGCTTCCGCCTGTCGCCAGCTCTGGTCCTTGTCAGCCCAAGGAGGGGAAATGCCCTGCTCTTGCCCAGGGCAGATAAGAGAGATGGATAAGAGTGGGGGCAGAGGGGAGGCTGAGCACTTGGGTAGCTTGGCTGGCTTTTTGGAGAGCACTTGCTTTGCTGAGACCTGCAGTTTAACCCTTACTTCCCCAAGACCAGGGCAAGTTGGTAGTAGGAGAGAGCTGGAGTTTTGGGACGATGATGTCATCCTAACATGCTCAGTGCTTTCAGCCCTCTCCCCTTGTTGAAAGTGAGCCCTGTTGAAATGGCATCAGCAGCACTTGTTTCTGGCTCCTCCATCCTTGGGCAGGACAGGCAGCATCCTCCCTCCCAAAATGGTGCTCCCATCCTGCAACCCCAGCAGCCCAGTGGCTGATGGTTTGTTACCTACAGATATGGGGGCTTCAATCCACTGGCTGCAGGACACCTCAGATCAGGACTCCCAAGACCCTCTTGGTCCCACTGACCCCAGCCAAGATGCAAGAACAGATTTTTTTCTGGTTTGTTTTTTTTTTTTCCTCCATACCTGAGCTCTCCTTGGCAGGGAAGGAGTGGCTCTGGCAGATGCCCTGGAGAGATGCTAAACAGCCACCCCAGCCCTCCACTGCATACAGCAACGCACAGCTGCAAAGCGAGAAGGGCAAGTGGGAATGGGAGATGCACGTCTCCCGCTGCTTCCGCCTCTCCTCCCAGCAGTGGCTGGGAGAGGGAGGTTATTAAAGGGGAGGCTGTGCTTTGGATGTGGGCATCCAGCCAAGGGAATTTTTGGGGTATTCACTAGTAGCCCAAAGTGGCTGTCCCATGCTCCCCTCCCACATTCCTAAACCAGCTGAGCCCAGGCAGCCGGGGAGGCTGCTGATGGGTCTGAACACTTCCCAACCCACTGGGGCTCAGGGACTGCTCTACAGAGACCCCATCACTCACACTTTCAGGCCTGCCAAGTCAAAGGCACAGTAATTGCAAGCCAGATACCCCTCCACTTCCGAAACAGCGCGCTCCGGCAGGGACCAGGCACAGGGGCTCCCATTTCCGCCTGCCTCCGGCTGTTACAGAGCAGAGAAGTGACAGAGAGCAGCCCTGGGGCAGAAAGGGCTGCGAGGAGAGACAGCAACCAGCACTCAGATAAGGCAGGTCCCTGCTGAGAACCTCCTTGCTTCCAAGATAACCTGCCCCAGGCGCTCTCTGAAGGGTACCTGTGCTCTCTACAGGTTGTGCCCCAGCACAGGTTATTTGTCTGCTCCAGCTCATCCCCCCTCTCTCCATGGGGTCAGACCCCAGTCCCACACTCCAGCCCACACAGAGGGGAAAGCCCAGCCCAAGAGAGCCGTGCTGGGACAGGGAGCACACACAGGACATCAGATGAACACATGAGCTGAGATATAACCAGGACCACCATCCCCTCATACCACCAAGGGCAGGTCCTTCCTCCAGTTGAACATGAGTGAAGGCCTAAACCCATCTGCCTTGCAAGGAGACTCCCCCCACTCCTTCACAGGGAGAGCTGTGAGGACCCTACAGCCCTCCTTGGGCTGGTGCCACTCCTGATGGCCCTGTCCAGGGATAGTCACCTCAGGGGGACAGACAAGACACCATGTCCCTTTACTGGATCCAGGTGCAGCATCCCACTCACAGCCTTGGTAGTGGATATGCAGAGAGTCACATCAGCAGCCTTTTGGTTTTTAAAGCCAGAGGTAGTGGAGCTTTCAGCAAACACAGGAAAAAAACCCCAGTATCAAGCTAAAGCCTTTTACAGGCTCCAGCAAGGCACCAATGCTGTCAGAAGCCAGAGGATGTTACCCAACATCAATCCCAGCACGAACTCTCTGCTATCAACACCAGCTCAAGAGCCTGTGAAAGCTGCCCCACGCACAGCCCTGCCAGCACTTCAGCCAAGCTGGAGGAAGGAGGCTGCCTGCATGGCTTTATCAGGCCTGGAAAGCCCTCCTTAAGATAGGAGGCTACTTGCTCTGCTGGGAGGAGCTGCAGGTGCCCTGGACCCCCTGGCTCAGCCCTGGGCTATCCCTTGGCTGGACTGGGACAAAACCGCCATCTCCCACAGCCTTGGGGAGGAAGGGACTCCCTGCTATCTAATATAGCATGAGCAAAGCTTACATCCAGGGAACTGCCTCTCCTCGAGGCCAGGGTAGTTCATACAAACTCCATTTCCACAGAGAACCAGCATGGATTCTCCTCTCACCCCTCTTTCAGCCACTGTGCTGGTCTCTGCAAGAGAAGGTATCATGGTTTGCTAGGACCCTTCCCAAAGGGGAAGGGTGCTGCCAGGATGCAAAACCAAAGAGGAAAGGCAAAAAAGCCACATCCCTGGGGAACAGTCAGCATTCAAACGCCCTTACAGCACCTCACCCTGTACAGCCACACAGTCCTCGTGGGCTCAGCCACCCCTGCTTTTAAAGGCAGCCCCAGGGGCACTGAGGGTGGAGCAGGGCAGGGCTGCCCAGGTGGAGCTGAGTTAGGAAGGGATGTGGGTAAGAAAGTCTTGGGGGAGAGGGGCTAAAACCAAGGCTTTAATCTGCCCTTACAAGCATGCTGCAATGCCGGGGCAGAGCTCTGCCAAGGCTGCCCTGGGTGGCTGGGCAGCTGTAGGGGGTATAGCAGGCAGGGTGCAGGCAGCAGCCTGGAACAGGCAGCATTTCATGCCTTACCACTGTCCATGCAATAATCCCCATTTCCCCCTGGCCTGGCTCACATCTCCGTGCCCTGCCCGGGGTCCCTGCGGTCCCAGCTTGAGGGATGTGTGACAAAGTGAACCCGGCTCTACGTGCCCCGGCAGCCAGCTCGGCCAGCGTCCCCCCACAGCTAGCACCTCCCCTGCTTGCCGTGACTGATATGGGGAACCTGGTGCTTTTATTAAACTCTTTGCTTCCTGTTTTAAGCTTAATAATAAATTGCATGTCACATTATGGCTGTGTTTATTAAAACCCATTGGCGTGGGCTCTGCTCTGCAACAGCATTTGAATTATTGAAAGCAACCCCCCGTAGAGACCTATTTGCTGCAAACGCAGGAGGATTTATTTCCATTTTGTTTATCAGATGGCGTAAGTGCTGGGTGGAGGCAGGGAAGTGGTCTTGCTCTTTTCATTTTCTCTCTGAACCAGCATAGCAGTGCGAAGATGTGCTGTGCAGTGGGCACAAGAGAAAATGTCACCCCCCCAGAGATGGGGACAGGTTAGGGACAGAAGTCCTGGGTGAAGCTGGCCACTCTGCCCTGCTTGTCTCCCTGGCTCTGGTTGAGTTCCCCATGCCTGGTTGCTCTGTGCCTCAGTTTACCTGTTAGCAGATGAGGTTACAGCGCAGCAAGTTTCCATCCAGGAGTGACCAGCATTCTGCTCAGGCTGGCTGAGTCCCCTGCCAGAAGCCATCCACCTCCAACAGGAGATACCCATGGTACGGGGCAACCAGCAGGGTGGCCATGAGGGGTTTTGACATTTTTGCAGCCCTGGTTTAAAGCACGCACCCCAGGACAGCATCTGAACCTCCAAGCTCTGCTCCATCCCAGCTGTGCCTGCTACAGCCACCCAAAGTCGGTGTTAAGAGCACACTCTGGCTCCTGTGAGCATCTTGAAGGAAACTGTCTTCATTCAAGCATCCATGTCCCTTGGGATGGCATCGCCCCTCCCAGCAAGGCAGAGCTGCTGCCAGGGGCAAGAGGAGGGCATGGAGCAGGCAGGGCTGGATTTGAGGTGTCGAGGTGCTCCAGGTGTGCCCAAGGGCTCATGTGCCTTCGCCAGCGACCCAGCACGGTGGCAGGGCTCAGCGTGGCCGGTGGCTTTGCCAGGAGATGGCACTGTTTAGCGGCTAATCGCACCAGTAGCCCAAATCTGGACTCTGGGATGGAGGTGCAGATGTGCCTCCTGCTTGGGCCCAGGCTGGGGGCGGGTCCTGGCACCCCCGAGGGCAGGGAAGGACAGACATACCGAGCTTTTGCTGCTGGATCATATTTACCTGCCAGATCTGGTGGTTTCCCTGCAGACCACAAGACCCTGTGGCCTGGTAGCTGCTCTAGGTGCCTGCTGCCAGGTGAGCTCTGGGCAGCATCAGGAGGTGCAAGGATGGGGTGTCAGGTTGACTGTTTGGGGAGCAGGGCACCTTGGTGTCACCACTGGGTCAGCCATCAACCACCTCGGTGACTTCCTGGCCCACGGTGGTCCCTGGAGAGGTCTGGGCACCTGGATGGTGTCCCTGCACTGGAGGCTGGAGCAGTGGGAAGAGTCAAGGTCCCACCGGCAGCCTGCAGCAGGGGCTGGGTGTAACATGAACCACAGGTTTGGGGCAGAGAGCAGTTGCTTTGGAGGCTGGGGGGTGTGGGGGGGAGCTGCTTAACATGAATTTGGCTCCAGCAGCCAGCTGTGAGCACACAACAGGGGCAGCCAAAACGCTTGACAGTGGCAGGACAGGGCCAGCCCTGTGCATGTCCCTGCAGGGACTGGGGTCCAGTGGGTTTTTAACTGCACAGTTTTGGCTCTGTTAGCATGTATCTTCAAGGTCTTTTGGGTGCCAGCAGGACAAGCCCCCCTTTCTTAGTCCCCAGCCTCATGGTGACCTCCGGTACCCCAGGAGCTGCCTGCACCCCTTTTCACCCTGGGTGGCCGGGAGGTGCCAAGGCTGGTGTGTGCCTGGGGCCGGCAGCCACGTTAGCGCTTCCCGGTCCAGCTGACCCCATCCCTGACGTCAGCCTGACATTTGGGCCGAGCTGCTGCTCTGAGCTCAGGCAGCTGGGCTGGCAGGAACCGCTGGGGCCCCTCCGCCCCTGCTGCCCCCAGAAAGCAACCGCCTCAAAAGGGATTCGGCACTGCACACTGTTGTGGCATGATCTCTGTCCCCACGGTGACACCAGGCGAGGTTTGGCTGGGTCCCCAGGACCCTCCAGGTGCCCGGAGCCGAGCAGAGCATCAGCTGCCAGCAGAGCCTGGGGGGACTCTCTGCTCGGGGCAGGGGCTGTGGGAAGCATCCAAGCAGCTGGTGGCAGAGCTGACCAAACGTTTTTAGAGCCAACAAATAACCTCAATTAAGCTCTGTGGCAGTGACCGATTCCGGCCGTGCAGTGATATCGGCTGCTTTAATTTTTAAGTGGCTGGAAATGGCAAAACTCGGAGCTGGGCTGGGGGGGCACCAGCCCCCTTTGTGCCCCTGGGACTGCTCTGCCACCCCTTGTCTCAGGGGAAGCAGAGTGCCCGTGCTGCCCTGCTGCGGGGCCAAGCTGCCAGCCTGCGATGCAGACAGCCCTCGCTCACGCTGGGATGCAGGGAACCTGGGAGATGCAGCCCCCAGTCTGGTTAATTTTGGCCAAGCTCCCCCACTCTCAGCCACCACGTCCCCGCTGCCCTCCCTACAGGGCAGGAGCGGGACCTGACAGCATCGTCTGCCAGGTACCCGGGGGGTACCACAGGGACTGGGTGCAGAGCTGAGGAGGGCAAGGGCTGAGGCCAAAATGCGGATGCCCACCCGTGCCCAGGCAGGGCATCTCCCTGCAGAGCACACTGGGAGCACTGGATCGGGGTCCAACCCATCCGACCCCCCCCAGTCAGCCCAGCGCTGCACCCGCACCCAGTACGACCTGGATTCGTGCCGACGCGGGCAGGGTGGGCAGGGTGAGCCTGGCCCTGGGGAGGGTTGGCATGGCAGCCCTGGCTGGGGGCCAGCCCCGGGCACCGGCAGGGAGCCCAGCGAATGGCTCTCATCTGCTAAAGCGCCAGGATGCTCTCGGGTTTCCCCCCGGCAGCCTCAGCCTGAGCGTGGCCCAGTTCCACCGGCCAATTTGTGTGTGAAATGGGGAGGGGATCAGGATGGGTGAAAACACCCCGGTTTCTCTGAAAGCATATTTTTCATCCCAAAAAAACTAAAATAAAACCCAACATCACATTTCTGTCCCTGGTCCCTCCTGAACACCTTCCGTCTCTGATGCAGCAGCCTCAGGAGGATGCTATTACACTGTTGGAAGGAGAAACTGAGGCACGGGTGGCTTCTGCATTTCTCCAGCCGAGAAGGGGCTTGCTGCCAGAGAGGGCAGGCAGCCCAGCAGGCAGGCAGGAAGGCAGGCAGGCAAGCAGAGCGGCAGTGCTGCCGGCTGCGCCCCGTCAGGCTGCGGCACCAGGGCCAGGTCCGGCCCAGCTTCACCGGCTGCAGGAATTTTGCTCCGCTGCCAACTCCAGACAAATCCCTTTTATTTGCTTGTTCAGGTTTCAATGTCGTAATTGCATCATCTGAGCCAGCTCTCGAGAGAAAGAGGAAGAAAAGAAAAGAAAAAAAAAAGGGGAAGGAGAGCAGCGCAGCACCCAAGCCACCAGTCTCATCGCATCCTGCCTGCTCCTGCCTGGGGACAAGCCAGCTCCTTCCTCCTGGGGTCTGGCTCCCTGCCACAGCTCCAGACCTCCCTGGAGCTGGCAGTGAGTGACCAGGGGTGGTTTGGTCCACGGGGAGGTTTTTAAGTCTCAGAAGTCCTGTAAATGTTGGTGGTTTGGGTGGCAAAGCACCCCTTGAGTGTGAGCTCAGCCCTGGGATGCTCGTGGGAAGGCTCCTGCCAGCCTTCTCCAGGCACAGAGCAGCACAGAGCAGCTCTGGGCTTCCTTCCCACCCTCTCCCAAAATGGCAATTTGCTCTAAATCACCCGCTCTGGGAGGCTGGTGGGTTTTCTTTAAAAATGGAGCATTTCCAGCAGAAATGGGAGCCTCCCTGTCCTTCCCCAGCCAGGCACAGAGCTGCTGTGCCCCCTCCGTGCTGGCAGGGCTATGGTCACCTGGGCAGAGATCTCGGTGTCATGGGCACAGGACCCTGGGATGAAAATGGGCAGAGGCAGGATGGGACCCAAACTGACCAGGTTGCAAAGAGCCAGCCTGATGCATCCCCACCGCACAGGGGATGGTCTGTTGGGGACCCTCATCCCCATGTGAGGTGAGAGGGGCAGGACCCACACCAGGACCAGCTGTGAGCACCAGGATGGGCAGGAAGGCTCCTCAACCCAAGCACCCCCACAACAGACAAGGTAGCATCCACAGTGTTTGCACTCTTTCTCACTCCCAGAATAATCCTTGTGGATAGAGGACAGTCACCTGGTCTGTGTGGGTTTTGACCTACATGTGTATTTTAACTAACATTAACTGAAATGACAAAGTAAAGAGCTGCTTGGTAGGGAAAGCACAAAGTTGGTTGAAAAAGTGTTTCTGACCACAGGGGTGGTTGGGCCAGTGCTGTCCAGGGGAGCAAAGATAGCACTGAAAACCACAAGTGTCTGGTTTCCTCAAATCGCTACTTTTCTGTTCAAAAACAAACCAGGAAAGAAGGATGTTTTGGCAGCAAGTTCCCCAGGTCCTGAGGAGAAGACTGGCTGTCCCTGCCTTGGGGGACACTGGTAGCCCTGAGGGTGACACACTGTGTGTCACAGCCAGGTCCCAGTCCTCTGCTCCAGCTTCCCCAAAATGTTTGTACAGGGCAGAGATGCCCCTGCCCTGGTCTCCCTCTCCCAGGGGGGGCCACCTCCATCCCCAGCACCAAGTCCTTGTCACACATGGCATGGCTGTTCCCACAGTGTCCCACCAGCCACCATATCCCCGCTCCATGCTGGAGGACAGACCCACCCTGCCCCAGGCAGAGTCTCTCCCGTCCCAGCCCTGCGCCACCAACCAGCCGGCATCCCCTCCCCGAGGACCCCCCCCTCCCTGAGCACCCCCAGCAAATGGATGTGTCACCCTGTCCCCCAACCCCAAAAAAGAGGCCACTGTGCCAGGACTGTTCAGAGAAGGAGTTTTGGGCTGGGGGGATGCTTGTTCCCAAGATGTCCCCAACCCCTGGGTATGGCCACAGTGGGCAAGGTGATCTCTGCAGCCAGACAGACATCCCATCTCCAGGCTAGTAATAGTCCTCCTCACTTTCCCCATAGTCCTCAGGCGTCGTGCGGGGCTTCGGCAGGGAAAAGCCTGTCAGGTTGAGCTGATCTGAAACGGCAGCATGGGGACGATGTGACATTGTCCCCCCCCCAGTGCCTGTCCCCTTCCCTACCAGGACCAAAGCCAAACCGTGCATGGCAGCTTGCTGGGCCATCCCCAGCACAGCCCTATGCACCAGCAGCTCCCACCATAGCAGTGTGCCCTGCCCAAACATCCCTTCCCTTGTCCCCATGAGAGCATGGGGACAAGGACACGGTGCTCACCCGGTGTGAAGACGGTCAGGCTGGCTAACGCCACCACCTCCCCAACCCTGTTCTTGGCAAAGCAGCGGTAGGTGCCTTCATCTGTCACCCGCACGCCCTGGATCTGGAGCCAGCCCGTCACTTCGTATTTCTGGGGGCCACCTCTGAACTGTAAGGTGGGGGATTTTGGTTAGCAGTGGAGCCAGAAAAGCCACGTGTGGGACTGGGATGGATGGGAAGGGGGATACAAGCCCAGGGAAATACTTTGTCCCCCCCACCTAAGTACCACTTGGGGGCAGGCGCAGACCACCTAGAAGCAGGTTCCCCCTTTTCTCACTGCCCAGGGGGGAGGTGGGGGGAATGGACATCTTCTTGCCCCCAGGAGGGCCTGGGAGCCCTGCTTTGGGCAGGACCCTACAGATGTGCCCTGGGCTCCCAGCTGTGCTCCCAGTGCCACCATGATCCCCAAACAGCAGGAGGATGCTGGGGGCAGTGCTTTGCAGGGTGGCAGAAGCAAGGGGGTATCTGTGCCACAGGAACAGCCAGCCTGGGATGACTCAGAGGAGCCCCAATCCCCTGTTTTGGCAGGCAGTGAGGTCCCAGGATTGCTCTGGCGCCAACCATGCTATTTTCTGTTTGTCCCCAGCAAGAAATAACCTTTTCCTGACCCAGCTGGGCTGCAGCTGTGTTTGCAGGCTGCTATTATGGTGCAGTAGCCAGGGGTGGAGGACAGCTGAGTCTCCTCCAGCCAGGCAGGGTAGCCCTGCTTGGGGTGAAGGTCCTTGGCCAGACCCTGTGACAGGCTATGGGGCAATACGAAGGTCAGAAAGATGGAGGGGGACCAGCACGTCACCCTGCAACGGTGCCACGTCCCACCTACTCCCCTGGCTCCCCCCCATCCATCCCACAACAGTTTCCTTCCCGTGGCCCCTGTGCCTCTGCCCACACCCTCTAATGGCTGGGTACGCCCGGTTGGGCACTATAATTGGGACTGGCCATGGGCAGGATGCCGACCTCTGGGGCTAGCAGCTCTAGGAGGGGAGCCCTGCTCAAAGCAAGGGGCAGAAAAGGGCAGGGACTGCCTGAGTCTGCTGGCGGGAGCGGAGGATAACCCAGGCTAGAAGGCACCTCAGGAGATCTCTTCTCTTCCAACCCTGCTGGTGGGGCTGTGTGTGAAGCCAGCAGGCAGGGCAAACTCAAGCCAGGGAGGAGGGAAACTCTCTGCTACAGGACTCTGCAGGTCCTAAAAAATATTCATACATTCAAAAACTACTAGAGAAAATTGCAGAAGAGAGCTATGCTGAAGGCTCCTACTATTGAGACACCAGCCCTGGCTCAGCCACTCCTCGGGGTGTGCAGGCTCCAGTCACCCTTTCTCATCCCCAGGCAGCCAGGCTTGGCCACCCCCAGAGGATGACCATCCTCAGGTCTGGTTGCCCCCGAGCTTTGGGAGGGGCTTGGTCACCGCAGGGCCATACCCAGCATCCCAGGCACACCACTCACCTGGACAGAGATGTGGGGGTCATCTCCGGGCAGCAGCATCTCCATGCCGTCCTTCCTCCACTCAATGGATGCCATGGGGTAGGCAAAAACCTCACAGCCAAAGATGACGTCCTGCCCAGTGACGTTCCACGTATCGTAGGGAGGAGAGGTAATCTGGGGCTCTGGGGAGGGAGGACAGGAGAGCAGGGTGGGCTCAGATGAGATCCCACCCTTGGCTGGTTCCAAGAGCTCTCCTGGGCTGGTCTGAACTAGTCCCCTCTGGGGTGGGAGCATTTGGCTCACGTACAGATGCCAGGACCCTTCCCACGCCCCTCTCTCCCACCCATGGCAGACCCTCACCTTGCCCCAGGACACAGTCCCTCCTCACAGCCAGGACTGAGGGCTCCCTCCCCAGCCCTTCTGGCCCATGGGGGGTTACCATCCCTCCTGGTCTTGCTTTCCCCATCTGCGCAGTGATGCTCAGGGATGCACAGGCAGCAGGAACAATTCAGTAACAGCAATGCCACAAAGCAAAGCTCTTCTGCACAATCAGAGCATGCTCCTCCTGCAGGAGGAAAGGCCAAAGGGCACTCATCCCTGAGGCTGGTGAGGATGGATGAGGCCTCTGCTCTGGCACCAGGCTCATGCCAGCAATTAAGGGAACCAGCAGGTCTCCGGCTGCTGTATGGAGCCAATACCTCTAGGTCCCACATCCCTTCCTTGGAGGGATGGGGTGAGGACTACCTTCCTACCCACAGATGCTCCAGGATCTGGCCCATAGCATGAGCCAGAGGTGAAGAGAAAGCCTTCACTTCCGAATATACCTGGGGGAAAAAAAACTCAAGGACATGATGATCTACAGAAAATGAAGTCAACCTTGATGCCCTGTGGGCTGTAGTGACAGCACTGGGTGACTTGTGCAGGCTGGGGCACGGCATCCCTGCCACTGCCTGTCCCCCCCAGCCTCCTCCTGACTTTTAAACAGGAGATGGAAATCGCACAGCCAAGTCAAACCAACCCAGGTTTCCATTTGCAGGAGGCAGTTGCATTTCTCGGGAGCGCCAGGCCAGCACGAACCTAGCACTGCTGCCAAGAATTTGCTAACAATTCCCTGGAACTTCCCCATCTGCTCCAGCAGGATTTGCTGCTTCCCATAAACCCCGCTCCCACTTGGCAAAGCTGCTCCCAGACCTCTCCAGGCACTGGATCTGTAAGGGGCTACCACGGAGCACCAGGGTGGAGGGACTGGGGGGGGACCTGCCACTCTGTGGTGCAGCCCCCAGCGCTGCCGTGTCCCTGTGGATGCCGTGGGTTTGCTGCCAGGTGAAATAGTTAAGCCAGACCCCCACTGCTTGTCCCTTCCCCAGAGGTATGAGTGTCCATCCTGCTGCCTGCACAGCCGCTCTGGGGACACTACCTGACTCGCAAGGACCCTCATGGGCCACGGTGAGATTGGTGTCGGGGTGGGCACGGGCGACCTCCAGGAACCTGCAGATCTGGGCGTAGGTTTTGCCATCGGAGCCACAGAGGGCCAGGCGGGAGACACAGGCACACTGGGGCTCAGGCACCTCTCCATGCCGCAGGTCCCCGGCATCCAGTCGGCACTCCAGGTGCTCCCCGCACTTGCCGTAGAAGTGGTTGGTGTTGTCCAGGTCGCAGATCTGTCCCTCCAGGTTGGCGCACTCCCAGCAGCAGTCGCAGGCATCCCGCACCGTGCCAGCCAGGCACCCGCGTGGCGCCGGGCACTCCTCTGGCTGGCACTCGGCGCAGCCCTCCCCTTCCTCCAGCAGCCGCTGCCAGCCCCGCTGGAGGTAGTCGGAGGTGCTGGGAAAAGCCTGGCCCAGCTGGAGCAAACTCCAGTGCAAGGAGAGCAAGGAAAGCACAAGGCAAGAGGAGCTCAGGGTCTTGGCTTCAGACATCCTCGCGGCAGCTCCTCTATCCCGGTCCCACCATCACTTAGACAGGGATCTCCGGCACTGCCCTCGCTTCCCTGGCTAGATTCGAGCAGCCATCCTGGCCTGCAAGGAGGGAGGACATGTGTTACCAGTGCAGGGACCATCTCCCACCCCTCTGGCTCCTGGCTGGCTTGCCCTGAGCGCAGTGCTGTGTGATGTGCAGGGGTGGGTTGGTCCCAGCCCCTCTCACCGCGAGCCCCCCTGCCATGTCCTTCCCATCCTGAGGCCCCCTGACTCCTGCCAGGCTCCTCAAACAGCTCCCATCCTGGAATGCTGAACATCCTCCGGTGGGATGAGGCTGCTGACCGCAGACTCACCAGATTTCATCCTTTTTCCCTGGCAGCCCAGCAGGCAGATCCCAGCCTGCTGTGACCCCACCATGGCCCAGGGAGCCATGGGGCTGGCAGGGGGCTAGACAGGCTGCTCCACACTGTCATGGCTCAGATGGTTTGTACCCTGCTCCTTGGCTCCTCTCAGAAAACCGTTCCCAGCCAGGTGCCCCTTTCCTTTCCCCATTGCTTTGCAAGAGTCATGAGCCATTTTTTTCCCCTGTCACCATCCAGACAAACGCAGTGGAGCGGCTGATCCTGCAGACAAGGGGCTCTTTCCACGCTGGAGGCAGCCAGCCGAGAGGAGCCGAGACAGCAGGATGCTCCCAGTCATGCCTGGCTTTTGTCCTCCTCCCCTCCCTGCACCATAATCCCTCTTTTTAGGCACTTCCTGCCCAAGCAGGAGCTGGAACACCCCCTAAGAAATCTTTGTGAACCCCCCAGTTATCTCACAGGCAACGGGCTGAGCACAGGGGAACTCAGCGCATAACTGGGCAGTCAGTGGACTGGAAGCAGGCCCAGCATGGTCAGCCTGTACCAGCACAGCGGGGTCCCTGTCCCCAAACCCCAAGCCTGCATTACCTCCCAGGTAAGCAGAGAGGCTGATCTGTCCCTGGGCTTCCCATCCCTGCTGGGGGGATACGTGGGATCTTGGAGCCCATCCCTCAGGGCGTGATGATGAACTGAACCCTTTTATGAGCACGCCCCATCCCCCTGTTACACTCTGGCTGCTTTTCCTGAGATGGAGTGAAATTACTGTCCCCTGCCTCTTGGGCACCCAACACGAGTGAACCAGGCTGGGGAGGGGACCCAGGCGGCCGGGCTGCCCCCTCCCCTCCTGCTGGGGACAGCACCGAAGGGCTTGCTGCAGCCCCCTCAACTGCACCCTGCAGACCGCCCCCCCCCCCCCCGGGACTAACGCAGCCCAGAGCTGGGGTGATGGGGACGGCCAGGTCGGTGGGTTTGCAAGGTTACACACACATACCCCCCGGATAACAAACTGCAAAGCTTTGACCCATTTAGTGGAGACCACCAAGCTCCCCAGGGGTGGAAAGGGGCAGGGGGTCCCGGTGCTGAGGTCCCTCCCAGCCCTCCCTACCCCAGGCTGTACGGAGCAAGGCTCCAGCCCCCAATGGATGTGGGGGCCAGGGAAGGGGGGGATAACTGCAAAGCTGGTCTCTGGCTCCCCAAGTCTGGGGTGCAGGCAAGGGCTGGTTCTGGGGGTCCTGGCTGAGTCCTGGAAAGGTGCATGGCGTCCCCTGGGGCCCCCCCCGAAAGACCCCGGCGGGAGCCACCCTGCAGTAAGCCGCCACTTACCGGAGGTGCCGGTGCCAGGGAGCGGCGGTTTCGGGGGGCCGCTGGCGGGCAGGCGCGGGTGCGCAGTGGCCGTGGCGGCGGGACTGCTGGCCCCCGGCTGCTCCGACACCCGCCGTGATGTCAGCGAAACGTGAGTCCCCCCGCCCCCCTCCGGCCCATCCCTGGACCGGGACCCGGCACCCCTTCCCTGCCGGGGTCCTGCCACCCGCTGCACCCTGGCCCCAGGGCTCTGCCGTTCTGGCCCCCCGACACCAGCACCTCCCCGCAGACCCCGACACTGGGGTCACCCCAAGCCGAGTATTAGGCTGATGCCCCGGAGTAGGAGGGTACCAGGGTGAGGGGGCAGAGCCCAGCTTTGCAGGGGTCCGTGGGGAGAAGCGAATGGGAGGGAAAAAGCCAGGGGTGGGCATGGCCGGGGAAGTAGGCAAAAGCATCTCTCAACCTGTAATTTGGGTGGGAAACACAGGCTGAAACACCAAGAAGCTGCTGTAATTAAATGGGGGGAAAATTTCTGGGGGATGCCTGCACTTACCCCACCCCAGGAGCCAGGTACAAAGGGGGTATTGGGGTGCAAGCAATGGCATTACCTTGGCTGGAGCGGAGCCGTCAGGAGCAGTGATGGGGCTGCTCCACATCACAGCAGTGCAAAACTCATGTGCACGGAACTGGGGGTCCGGAGCCCCCCAATAAGCTGCCTCACTGCTCCTTGCCTCAGTTTCCCAGGCTCTGAGGAACGGGGGACCCAGCACGCCTTTGCAGCAAAAACACGTTGTGCATTTGCATCTTGCTCCCGCCACTGTGCCAGGGGGATCCCACAGCCCACTCCGCTCCTCCAGGCAAGGAATTTGTGGGATTTGCTTCCCCAGTGAAGCTGAGGCAAAGCAAAGCTGCTGCAGGACCCCTCGGAGGATCTGGTTTCCTTCACCACGCTGCAAAAATCTGCTTTTGCTTTCTAACACCCTCCTGCAAATTTGTTCCGGGCTCCACAACTTTCACTCAGTCACATTGTGAAGCCGGCTGCAGCTAATGACAGAAAATGCACCAGGTTTTGGCCCCCCTAAATCTGCCTTTCCCAGCCAACTTCCCCCCTCCACACACCCCCCCCGCCGCAGAGGGGGGTTTCCTGCTGGCTCTGCCTTCAGCCTCGCTTCCCACTCCCCCTCTGCGGCCCCCAGCCCTTTGGCTCAGGGCTGCCTCCCTCCCCAGCTCCCCTTGCTCGGCCCATCGAGTACCGTCCTGGCGTGCCACAAGTTTTCAGGCCTCACATCCATGAGTCGCCGAGCAGCTGGGGCTGCAGCTGCCTTAGGAGCAGGGGAAAAGTCAGGGAGGGCTGAGATTTCCCTACCCACAGCCCCCAGAGCTGGTTTGGAGCCTGAGCAGAGAGGAGACAGGCTGTAGGTGACCCGGGGCAAGGGGGGCAGGGTCTGAGCCCCCTGGGCAGCCCCTGCTGCACCCTGCTTCCCCACCCTGAGACAAAGCATCACCTGCGTGTTTGAGCATCCCTGTGCCAAAGGGCACCCTTGCCTGCCCCTGTGTCAGACAGGGGGCAAAGCAGCGGGGTGAGCCTGGCCCCAGATGCCACCTTCAGCCCACACAGCTCCTGATCATCACAGAAATAGAGCCAGCACTTAAATCCCAGGCACCTGTGAAAAGTGGGGCCAGTGATGGTCCCTGGTTATGTGCTTCTCTTGCCCTTGGCAGGGGGACAAGGGGGGACAGACCCCGATGCTGCTGTACTTCCACACACACGAGGACTCCAGCCCTGGCTCCTTCTCCCATATGCCATGACCCAAGTGCCCAGTGTGTCCCTGTCCCCATGCAGTTACCATGGCCTCTGGGTGGCTGGATTCATCTGAGCATCACTGCAGCATCTGCCGCTTGCAAGGTGGGGAGAGGCCGTGTCTCTGGATGGAGACCCCCTGGCCAGAGATGAAATCCAACCACAGATATGAGCAGGGAAAGCTCCCGCCATGGTGCAACACAACCTAGCACCTGGAAGCCATAGGCAGCTCAGCTCAGCTCAGCTAAACAAGATGGAGCTCAAACCTGGCAGGTAATTAAACCTCCTGCTTAATGAGACTATTGAATGTGCTAGTAAATAGTAACAGCTATGAATGAGGTGTGGAAGATCTAACCTGTGCTTAACAAGGACCTGTGCTCAATCACCCCTCAATTCAATCAGCACCACCAGCTGCACCCAGGACTTGCGGCTCTAGTTGCTGGGGGTGGATCTGGGGGGAAAAGGGTGGTCACAGCCCTGCATGGCCTGGCACTGGAGTAAATCACATTCCTGGCTCCCCACCTGTGCTGGCCAGTTATCCCTCCTTTCTCCTCACTTGCCCAGAGCTCAGTGAAGCTCCTGAAATTGGGCTTTGAAGGTGCAGCAAGCCTCAAGCATCAAAGCCCCCTCCTCCCTCCCTAGCAGGTTGCTCCCCATCACCATTTTCCCCTGCTGTGATTGTCCCGCTGAAGCCAGGAGCCTGTGGATGCTTCCAGCAGACCCACAGCCATGGCATTCCTCCAGAGCTCTGTCATCAGGATGTGCCCCTGATGGCAGAGCTGTCACGGCAGGTCCAGGGTGCCCTCACTGCTCCTGGCCCCACTGATTCCCCCCTGGTCCTGAGCTGATCTCCTGGACCACCCCATGGGGATCTAGGGCTTCCAGCGGTCAAGGCCGAGGAAAAAAAAACCCACCCTGGAAAAAAAGCCCTGGGCCAAGTGACTCAACGCACGTCATATCAGGGAGGGTTGGCAAGCAGTGTTGAGGCTGGTGAGGACAGGAATGTGGGTTATGTCACGGCAGAAGCAAACATCACCAGGAGATGCTGGGACAGGAGTGCTGCCGGCACACTGCCTGGGGCCACGGGGGTTTCATTCTGATAATAAACCAAACCTCCCTCGTTTCATCTCAAACCTGCTGCTCCTCTCCATTTCTTGCTGCTGTTCGGATCAGCCTGACACAGCCGGGATCTGGCCAGTGCAGCTCAAGGCTGTGTGGCTCTCAGCGGGTCCCGTCCGCATCCCGGGGGTCTGCGGTGGGGACAAGGGACGGGCAGCAGGCAGGTCCCTCCTGCCACGCGTGCCAGGCAGGACCCGCGCTGGGAAGCAATCGGGGTCAGGTTTCTCCAGGCTTTTCCAGAGCAAATTCCTCCCAAGAACAAACCCGTCAGCAAATTCTTGGGGAAACGGTTGCAGCTGTGAGCAAGAGAGACGGGGGGAGCTCTCATGCCGGCCCCGAAGAGCGGTGGCCGAGTGGCGAGGGATGCCCCGGTCCCCAAGCTGCTGCCGTGTCCCCGCCCGCAGCCTGTCTGTCCCCTTCTCCCGCAGGAGCCGCGGCTCGGCGGGGCGGGATGCGGCTCGGCTCCTTCCCCGCAGGAATCCCTCCGTTTTCGCTGGGATTTTTCCACCAGCCCCATCCAAGCGCAGGTCGTATAACCCGGGGCCAGGAACCAAGCGGGCAGCGGGGGCTGCATTCCCGGCGATGCCCCACCTCTGCCCGCCGCCCGGCCCCTCGCCTGACACGGCCGTGCCAATTTTGACACCTCCGAGGCCGGGTTAGCGCGGTTCCCACCGCTCCGCGACACGCCAGGCTCCCCCCCCCGCAGCAAACAAGAGCATCCCCTAAACGTTCCTACCGCCCGCAATCCCTGCCTGAGGGGCTGACCCAGCCGAGAGGTGCAGGCAGGCGGTGCAGGCAGCGGGCTGCGGGGTCTCTGCTGCCACCTCCAGGGCGCTGCTGGCCTCGTCCCCTTGCCGTGACACTGTCCCTGTACCCTGCAGATCCTGGAGCAATGCACGGCCACCTCAGTGTGTGTGTCCCCCCTCCCTGCCATCCACCTGCACCTCAAAGCAAGACCTCCCCTGGGAGCCCACCCTGGGAGCCCCCACCACAACATAGTGTCCGAGGGGCTTGGGGACTCTCCTGGTGTGCAGGGACCCTCTGCTCAGCCTGCCGTGGATGCGTGGGGCTGCACAGACCCCCAGCTGGGATGGGTGCTCCAGAGGGTGCTGCCAGCTCGGTGGCATGGTGCCCTGTGCCCACTGCGTCCGCCTTTCCCCAGGCTACAGCAGCACCAGAGGGGCTAGGGCACAGCCAGGGAAGGTGACCCACCGCCAGCACCCCAGCACCCTCTGACACCAGTGACGGGCACTGGGGAGGGGGAGCCTGCCTGCCCCTCCTGCAAGAGGCTGCCCATTTCCAGGCGTCATTAAAGAGCAATTAGCTGGAAATTAAGCTGAGAACAAGTATTGATTAGCTCATTAAGGCTGGGGGAGCCGGCTGTGGCAGTAGGAATTGCTGCCGCTCGCCCTCATTATGGGCAAGGTTAAAGCTTGTGGTCGGGCAGCTCATTAAAAATGCCAGGGACCAATCGATGTCCCCGGCCCAGCGCCGCCCAGCACCCCTGGGGACATCCAGCTGCTGCCTTTTGGGGACTGGCCCATGACCTCTGGGATGAGCTAGCTCAGGAAGGAACCGAGCATCCTTGTTCCCCTGCATCCACTGCTGCATCCTGGGCTCCCCTGCAAAGGCAGTGGTGTCACCTTTGGGCATGTCAGCCCCCCAAAACTCACCAGCCAGGGGGTCACCTTTTCCTCTAACCAGGGGACCCATGGGGACAGGTACCCCCTAGCCCAGCAAAGTGACCAAGTCTATGGGCTCACAGCAGTGCTGCCAGCTCCAGGAGAGGACAGCCGGTGTGGCTGGTTTGCAGAGCAGCATCCCCAACCTGCCCCTCAACACAGCTGAGTTTGTCAGGTCTCAGCCTAGCACTGCCAGCTTGTGCAGGTGGGGGACACACCAAAGGGGATCTCAGGGATGGCATGAAAGCAGCTGGGGACATGGGGAGAGGTGAAAGACACTCAGAAACTCCATGTGGCCGAGTGCTGTCGTGCCACGCTGCCCTGTACCC
This sequence comes from Grus americana, assembly GCF_028858705.1. Lineage (NCBI taxonomy): Eukaryota > Metazoa > Chordata > Aves > Gruiformes > Gruidae > Grus > Grus americana. Next base: position 15,177,575 of record NC_072858.1, on the reverse strand, counting down.
CGGCCCCACAGCTCTGGGAGCTCTTGGAGTGAGCCCAGACCCTGCTAGGCCATCCAGCCAGACCCAGCCACTCCGGTCTCCTGTCCCCTCTGGTGTCCCTCATCCTCTTCGCTGCCTCTGGTGGCTGCCAGCATCACAAGGCCAGTTCCCTGATGGTGCACACACAGAGGGTGTCCCCTCGCAGGCTGGTGGTGTGGGGGGGGCAGGTGTCATCATTATTTTTGTTTTCTTTGCACTACCCTGGAAATATATTGTATTCTCAGCTAATCCCGTTCAATTACACCACAATAAAACACATAATAAAAACGTAATTCATTTTTCCCGAGCGCTCCATCTCCCTGTGTCTTGGCAAGCTATTAAAAATTTGTCTTCATTTTTCTGGCAAGAGCCTTGTACCTTTTCATCTTTAATTTATGAGAGCAGAATAGCTACTGACAAGCCCTTATTGCGCGGCGAGGGGCTGCATTATTTATAAGCCGCCAATGGCTGGCTCAGGGGAGATATTTGCAATATGCCTGGGCCGGCAGAAGGAGGGGGACAGATACCCGACGCGCCTGTCCCAATCCGCCCCCCCCCACCCTGGGTGGGTGCTGGGTGCAGGTGTCCTCCTGGCTGCCCCTGGCGGGGGGAAAACCCTGGGGGCGGCAGCCTCTGCCAGCCCCTGCCCGCCAAGGAAGCTACGGCACAGGGTGGCTCTTGGCTGCCTGGCCCTTATCTTGCCTGCTGCTACATCTGCCCATCTTGGGCTTTGCAGCGACTCTCATCCCTCCATCTCGGCTCGGTGCAGGAGCTCTGCAGAGCATGGTTGCCTCCATCCCTCCTCTCCTTGCATGGACATCCATTGCTCCTTCTGACTGCCCTGGCCTGTGGGTGACACAGCTGCTGCCTGCAGGCTTGCCAGAGTCCCACGACAACAGTGACGTGCTCTCCGATAGCCGTGCATAGAAAGTGGGATAAAAATACCCTCGTTGGAGAGGCAGGCACAGGCCCGGGGCTGGGGATTGAAGCAGAGCGTCCTGTGAGCAGGCTGCAAGAGGGGGTGGGAGTGTGGGCAGAGCTGAGGAGCGGGGGGACGCTCCAGCCTCTCCAAACCAGCAGCATCCAGGGCAGCAGCTTAGCATAGCCCTCTGCATGACGGTGAGGTGCAAATCTGACTGTGCTAAAAAAAGCCCTCCTGACAGCTGGATGAGCTTAACCACATGCTGAGCCATCCGGAGCCGCTGCAAAGGCAGCGGGCTGCAAAATGGGAGCAGAGCCCGCCCCAGGGGGCACAGGGGCACCCCAACAGCCCACCTGCCCGTCCCTCCTGCTCCCATCCTGACCCCGATGGCAGTCCCTTTCCACCATACACAAACTGGCAAGCAACACGCTTCTCTTTGCTTTTGGTTTATTATAAACAACCTGCCTTTATTATTTGGTATATATAGGTACATTATATGTATATCAAAAATAACTAGAGGAAACCACAGTGCACTTAAAGCTATTTGAGAAGGTCCACCTGAAAGCAAGCACTCCAGGAGGGGTAGAGTGACCCCCTGGGGGGAGCCCAGCCCTGAAGAGAGATGGCATTAAAATGAGAATAAAAAGGGGGACGCTCTGCTGGGATTAAAATGTGTCATTTGCTCTGGAGATGGAAGGAGCAGAAAGCCAGATTAAATCCCTGGAGCAGCCCAGAGGAGAGCAGAGGGTGAGCTGAGAGCACACATCCGGGCTGGGAGAGCCCTTCCTGGGTTTGAGCTGCTGTGTGCGCTTGAAATCACTCACCCACGGCTATTTTGGGTACGGGGCGTTTTCTTCTCCGAAAGCTGCTCTGCCATCCCCAGGCACCAGCTGATGAACCACTGGGGAATGTGGGGTGCCTGCAGACAGGTTCAACCCTCAAACACCATGATTGTCTGCCTAGAGCTAAGGAGCACCATTTTCTTCCCCACCCCACATCGCAAGGTCCCTGGTGCCACTGCCTACGCTCCCCCGTGCACTGCACACAGCTATGGGCACACGCAGGGTGAGCACAGGAGAAACACACAGGGGTGCCAGCCAGGAGGTCCCCGGAGCAGGGCTAAGCCCAGGTGTGGGGACAGGGTTTGGCGCAGAGCAGTGCTGCATGGCTGCAGGCATCCCGGGAAGCGGGGCTGAGTGCCTGGAACCTACGGACACACGACAGCCAAGGGAAAGCGGCATCAGCCCCGAAGGGATCTGAGGGGCAAAGCTCAGCGATGCGCTGGCCTGGTGGCTCCGCAGCACGCATCTCAGCTGCCCCAGGACCCCTGTTCAGAGCCCTTTGTTGAAGTAGATGGTCTCCAGCTGTGGGTCTTTCTCCCGGATCCGAGCTTGAACTTCAGGCTCCAGACGGCTCACGGGCATCGAGCTACCAAGGGGACACGGATGCAGAGGATGGAGAGGGGATACTCACTGGTGGCCTCAAGTTGGGAAACCACCTGCTACCACCCCTTCCCCACAGCCCAGCACCGTTGGGTCTGCGCCACTGCGTGTGCACAGGGACATGTGTGTGCAGACAGTTTCAAGCCTCTGACCGCTCAAAGAAACCAAAGCATCTCTTGGGAGTCAGAGAGCACAAGGAGCCCATGCACCCCCCACCTGCACCTCCCGCCCTGCCCCATGGGAGCCACACATGTGTGCAAGATGCCCATCCTTACCTTTTCTGCGGGAAGAGCGCGCAGCACAGCGGGGTTGCGAACACCAAGCTGCAAGGGAAAGACACAGAGAGGAGAAGCTGGGCTGCATAAATCACCCGCTCCCACCCGTGGCCTGACCCCAGAGCACCAAGGAAGCAGCCCAGAGCTGTGCCGGGTGCTCAGCCAGGAAAGGGGTAAGGAGATGCCCTCTCCAAGCTCAAGACCCTGCATGTGGCTCCTGAAGTAGGGCAAAGCCTGTCCCTATCAGTGTGGGGCAACAGCAATGCTGAGCAAGAGCCCATGGCAGGCTTAAGAGACATCAAGATGGAGCAAAACAGCTCCCAGCCCCAGGACCTCGTACTCCATCCCACCTGCCTAGGGGACACCAGCCTAGCCGAGTGCTAGCGTCCCCCCAAAGGAGCTCTGGGGTGGCTCTTGCCCCCCCTGCCAAGCAGAGTCCCCAGCAGCACTGCCCCCTTACCCAGGCTCGGTCTGTGCCCAGGGTGGCAATGCTCGTCGTCGTCGGATGACTTACCAGAGTCCCACCAGGCCGACCTGCAGAGGAGCGTTCAGGTACGGGTACCGCTGCAGGGGACAGGGAGAAGCTGCGCGTCAGTGGGGCAGATGGGGTGGGAAGGTGTCTGTTCGCCAATGGGGTGCCAGCCCCGAGGGGTGCCAGCACTGTGACAAGCTAGGGGGGTGTCCCTCTGCCCACCCTCCCCTCCCGGGACCAGCAGTACCTTCAGGAAAGCTCTCTTCTCCAGGGCGTTCATGATCACTGGCGGGATGGCTGGGGCAGAGGGGAAGGAGATGAGCTCCCAGTGCTCACAGCCCCCCGCCAGCCATGGGACCCTGTCCCACGCTGCCAGGGACTGGCTGCAGCCCCCAGACCCAGGTGGAAGAGAGGACACTCACCCATGGCAGGGGCTGCCATGCCGATGCGGGACACCACCACCTGGAAAATGGCCTTCTGCGCTGCAGCTGTGGACTCTCCTAGACGGTTCCCATTCTCATCCGTGACGGGGATCCCCAGCTTGAGCTCTCTGCAGGGAGAGAAGGGGTGAGGGGGGCCCCAGGGAACATGGGTGGAGGGATCAAGGGACAAGGCAGGGACACCGCACAGGGGCACATCTCCAAGGGAGGTTGGTGTCCTCCTGTATTCCCCATACGCTGTCTGTGTAATAGGTCAGGCGGGTCTCAGCTGGACCCACATTCACACTTGGGTGGGTCCTCAGCAGGGCTGGAGGGAGATGGGGAGTTCACAGCTGGCTTAACCGATAACCCGTTGGGATGCAACCAGGTGCTTGTACCCTCAATCCAACCCCAAAGTGTAAGGGATGCCAGCAGGACCAGGAAGGAAGTCCCCTGCAAGCCCAAGGCATTGCTCCCCCCATCCTCCACCAGTGCCTAGTGAACCCCAACATGAGCCCAAGCACCCCACCCCAGCCCAGGGGCTCACCTCTGCCTCATCAGTGGGATGTTGATGCAGTTGGCAGCAGCCACGGCTGCGAAAGGCACGTACCGGCCGATGATGGCTGGCAAGTGCTAGAGGGGTAAGCAGGGAGCATGTCACGCAGAGGGTCTGGGCAGAGCTGGCCGTCCCCGGGTCTGCCACCATCTTCCTGCAAGCCCCTAGGGTGTCCCAGCCCCACTGGGGAAAATGGTTCTCTCCTCCCCTGCAACTCCCAGCCCGTGAAAGCTGCACAGCCCAGGGGATACGGGGGGGTCCCATGTCCACTCCCAACCTTAGAGGGAGGCTGACGGGTGAAAGAAGCCTGGAGAGATCCAGCTGGGGATGGAGTGGGGTGGAGGGACAGGCCACCTCTGGAGCCATTGCTGGGGAGAGGGGCTGCCTTGTGTGGGTGTCCCCAGGAAACCCCTTCCCTCCATTTTCTCCCCTGCCCCAGGTGATGGGGTGAATACCCTGCTCAGCTCAGAGCTCAGGGAGACCCCACCGTGAGGGTCCAGGTGCCCCAGCCAGTGATGGCCAAGGGCCACCTTACCTTGGTGAGAGATTTGAGCCCCAGCGCTGTGACAACTGCCCCCGTGGTCGCACTCACATAGGCTGTCCCCAACTGGCTGCGATAGAAGGAGGTGACACCAATAATCCAGGGTCCCCCTTATCCCACCACCCCCACAAAGGAAGGGACAGCATGACCTTCAATAGCAGCAGGACACCTGGGATCCTCTCCCAGCTCTACCACCAGCCCTGACAGCCCCACTGGTGTCCATCTCTGGCTGCACCAGGTCCCCATCATCCCATTTCATGACTCTCAGTATTCAAGAAGCTGTTCAAGGCACACCCCCTACACACCCCCCCCTGGCATTTTTGGGTGCCCTGAGGATCTGGTCAGAGGGATGCTTACGTGGGGGTGATGGGTGCATCCCCGCTGCGGTTGGTGTAGTTGACGATGGCGTTGAAGGACTGGTTGACCCACTGCCAGAACAGCACGGCCGGCGTGGTCCTACCAGAGAGAGGAGGGTGCTGGTGGCACCAGGGGAGGCCACACGTGCTCTTACAGCATCGGTGCGCTGCGGGGTACGGGATGTGTCCCCTCCTCGCTCAGGGCCAGGAGGGTGCCCAGGCAGGGGAGAACCCCCTCAGGGGACAGTTACCTGTAGAAGGTCAACATGCAACCAGTGATCGTCATGTTCATGGGGACCTGGGCAGACATGCGTCCCACGAGGAGCATCTTCTCGCCCGTGTCAGGATGGAAAGCCGAGTCATAAATGTACTTTGCCCGCCACAGCTGGTCCTCCGTTAGACCTGGGGGTACCGTGCCCGCCCTGCCAGGTAAGGGCAGCACCCATTAGGAGACCCTCTGCCAGCACCCATGCCCTACCTGGTCCCCCATCCCATGTGGGACAGCTGGGAGATGCCTTGGGGATCAGCCAGGCAATTTGGGAGGCTGGCTTTGGCCAGCACTGCTCCCATTCCTGCTCCTGGGGAACAGCCCCGAGGCCATATCCTGTCCTGGAGTGGTGCTGGGGGTACAGCCCCCCAATACCTGTATTCTTCCACCACCCGGCGGGCCTCCTCCAGCGTGGTCCCCGAGAGCAGCAGGTTCCGGGGGTCGGTCACCATGAAGAAGTGCTTGGCCCGGCCCTGGAAGGTGCTCTGGTCCCAGCGGGGCTCCCGGATGTTGATGGTGGCAGGGAGGGACGGTGGCATCTTCTGGTGGGGGGCAATTATTTGGGATGTGGTGCCTGTGTGTCCCCCCCCACATCCCTGCTGGAGCAGCTCTGGAGCTCCCCCAGCCTGGGGGGACATGGGGGACACGGACACAGGGAGCCCCTTTGCAATGGAGCTGAGTGGGGACCCCCAAGCCCACCCAGCAGAAGGGACAGCTCGTGGGTGGGGTGACCCCACCACTGCACTCCCCTCACCCTGCAACCTGCCAGGGGGAGTCCCCCCAACCCTGCTTGCGCCAGCCACCAGGAGTGGTTAGGGCCTCCCTCCCCCCCAGCAGGGCACCCCGGCCACGGGTGGGAGGACACGACTCACCACCTCGGGACTAGAGCTGCTGCCAGCCACGGGGAGGGGGGGGCGGCGAGGAAGGCGGAATATCCCCCCGGGAAAGCACCGACACACGGGGCACAGCCCCATTTCCACGCCCGCCCTTCCCCGCGAGAAGCGGGGCTCTGCTCCCCCACCCCAGGCCGAGCATCCCTCTCCCCATCCCTCTCCCACGCATGACACGCTCCCCCCTCCCCCCGCAACGACCCGGCCCAGGGGCGCCCCCCGCACTCACGGCTTCCCGGGCAGCGCCCGCCGTGCCCGCGCCGCCGCCACCGCCCCGCTCCCGCCCGGCGCGCTGACGTCCGGCCTCGTCACGGGGGGGGGCGGCCCCGCGGCGGGGGGAGGCCGGGCGGCGCAGCGCGGGGGGCGGCGGGGGCCACGCGGGACCGGGCCGGCTACGGGGGGGGCGGTACGTGCCAGGCCGCACGCGGCGTCTAACCCCCCCACTGATTGCGCGCGTGGGTGCGGGTGCGCGGGTGTACTCGAGCGTGGGCGCGCGTTATCACGTGGGTGTGCCCGTGTGTGCTCGCATGTGTGTGCGCGTGAGCACTCCCGTGCGCGTCTGTGTCCGTGCGTGTGTGTGCCCGTCGGCTTCCGCTCACTCGGGTGTTCGTGTGTGTTTTCACGTGGGTGTTCACGTGCGTGCTTCTGCGCGTGGCTGTGCGCACAAGGGTGTCACCGTTCCAGCCGTGTGTATCCGGGGTTTCACGGGGGTGTTGATGCCTGTTCCACGCGTGCCTGTGCTTGTAACGTTGTGCTCACGCGTGTCGCATTTGTGTTCACGCGTGGCACGGCGTCTCAGCACGGCGGCTGCGTGCGAGTGTGTGCCTGCTTGTGCATAGAGTGGTGCTTGTGGGCACACGCGTGTGCACAGCTGTGCCTGTGTGCGTGTGTGCGAGCAGGGTTGCGTAAACGCGCGTGCAGCGGCGCTCCGTGGGTGTCTGTGAGTGTGTGCGCACGGGCCGCACGGCTGGGCTTGCAGGCGCGTGCGTGCGCAGGAGTATAAACACGCATGTCGTGGACGTGTGGATGCATGGGGTGTGTGTGTGTGTGGGTGCGTGTCCCCACACCGGCCGTACCCCCCCAGCCCCTAACCCAGGCGCTTCCCTCCCGCCCGGTGTCGGGGTGCCCCGGAGGTGCTGCCCCGGCGCGCGGCGCGGAGCCTCCCCCCGTGGGAGTGGGGGGACACCCCCGCCCCCGCCGCCCGGTCGCAGCCCCCCCGCGGCCCCCCCGGCCTCCGCGCATCACCTGAAACCGCCGCGGTGTCGGGTTCGCGCTGGCGGCACCGAGCCCCGCCGGCGGATCACGGCCAGCCCGGGGTGGAGGCGATGCCCCCCGGGAAGGGGGGACACGGGGGGACACCGGTTCGCATCACCGGAGTGAGCGGGACACACGTACACCCCCTACCCTGGCCGTGCCTCAGTTTCCCCTGTGTCCCCCGGGGTGCCCCGCGCTAACGAGGGGCTCGGGGGGGGCACCTCATCCCTCGCCCCACGCAGCCCCGCGGGGAGACGCGCCCCCCCGAGCCCCACCACGCCGTGCCCGTGGGGGACACACACAGGGCTCCCCCCCGCAGCCGCAAGGCCAGCCCTGGCCGCTCTTGATTGACAACTCCCGCGCCCGATGGCCGCGCCGGTCCCGCAGGGGCAGCCAATCCCCGCGGGCGAGGGGGCGGGAGGCGGTGCTGCCCCCCCCCGGCCTCTCCATCCCCCCCGCGCCGCCGGGTGTCTCTTTCGCAGGTGGCACCATGGGGACAGGTGAGGAGGGCACGGGGCGGGGGGGGGCGGTGGAAGGGGGGTCCCCAGCGCCCTTTTGGGGAGGGGGTACCCCCGGCTGATAATGGGGGGGGGAACAGCGGGGGGGGGGCGGCGCCGTGGGCGGCTGGCAGACGGCGGGGACACCGACGTGTCCCCCTCGCTGGGGCCATCACTTATTTATTGAGGTCAGGCTGGGGCGAGCGGGGGACGAAGCGGGGGGGTCCGTGGTGGCGTTTCACCCACGTCTGGAAAATCCCCGGGGGGGCAGCGGGTCCGTCCCCTGCCCCACGGCAGCTCCCGGTGGCATAAATCCAGAGGGGCTCCGGGGCGGATGGGGGGGAGCTCTCCTCGGCTCTTGCTGCAGATCCTCCCCAGGGAGGGCCCGGGGGTTCAGGACCTGCTCTCCGGCGTAAAGCTGAGGTCCTTGCATCACCTCCCCGGAGCCCTTCCGGATTTACGCTGCTAGCTAAACCCCTTTGCACCCCATATTCTGGATTCACGCTACCAGGCAAGGCCCCTTTGCACCCCAGCATCCTTGCCTGAGGGCAGGGCAGCCCGTGCCTGCTGCCCCCACGGTGGTACCCAGGACCCTGCAGCAGTTTGGCCCCTGGGACGCGATAGGACGGGGGGGGACAGGGCTGGAACGGGGGTCACGAAGCTCCTTGTCCCCCCAGGTTGTGCCACTGCGCCTGGGACCTGTCCTGCCGGCACCCAGCACCCACGCCAGCCGGCCCTGGCATCGCGCTGCTAAGAGGGAGCAGAGTCCGAGCCTGGGCATGTGCTGCTGGACTATGCCATGTCCCCCCCCGGCTGGCGGGCAGCCCCGGCCCTGTGAGGACACGGTCAGCCCCAACCTGGACGCTGGGACACTGGGGTGCCCAGTGCCGCCATGGCCCAGGGCTGGGACATGGCGCTGTCGGGGATGACAGCGGGCAGCCGGTCGCAGAGCTCCAGCAGCGAGGCCAGCCTGGCTCCCCGCTGCCTCCTCAGCAAGCAGAGCCGCCTGCTCAATGGGACCACCCGGGGCAGCCGCACCGCCTCCCCCATGGGCCGCGTCATCCTCATCAACACCCCCATCGAAGGTGCGTGGGGTGCCCTCCTGTCCCTCTGCCCACCCGCATGCCCAGGGTGGGCCCGGAAGCCTGGGTTCCCTGGGGCTGGGGGTAGGGAGGCTTGTCCTGGGACGGGGGACATCCCCAGCAAGAAGGACACCCCCCCCAGTTGCCCGCACCCAGCCCGGGTGACACATCCCATCCCCCGTCCCCACAGCCAGCAGTAACGAGAGTGACATCATCAATGCCATCACGGTGGAGAAGAGCGTGGACGGCAAGCTGGGCTTCAGCGTCCGTGGTGGCTCCGAGCATGGGCTGGGCATCTTTGTCAGCAAAGTGGAGGAGGGCAGCGCTGCCGGTAAGTGGGACAGGGCAAGGGATACCAGTGGGGACAGTCACGTGCCAGCAAGACCCTCTTGGGGAGCTCCCAGTGACATGGTGCCGCAGTGATGATGCCACCCATCATGGTGGCCAGCCACCATTTGCTCCCTGCCACCTCTGGCCATGGGGTTTTCAGGGTTCCCACGGAGAAGGGCAGGGGACAAGAGTGGGCAGCCCCATGCTGATGGCTCTGAGCTCCATCCCCAAGCCACAGCGAGGTGACAAACCCCCCCGTGCCTGCCACAGCCTCAGTGCGATTGCCAGGCATCCCCACCTCTGTTTGTATGGGGTTTGGATCAGGTTGGGGACACATTTAGGGAGGGGACACTAACCAAAGGCATGGGTGCCAGGTCAGGTGCCCAGCCGAGCCATGTACCCCTTGCAGAGCAGGCTGGGCTGTGTGTTGGTGACAAGATCACGGAGGTGAACAGCGTGAGCCTGGAGAACATCACCATGAGCAGTGCCGTCAAGGTCCTCACTGGCAACAACCGCCTCCGCATGGTGGTCCGGCGGATGGGCCGTGTGCCAGGCATCAAATTCTCCAAGGAGAAGACAGCATGGTGAGCAGGGCGTCCCCCATGTCGACATCCCAAAGCCCAGCTCCATGGAGGACACGGTGGGGAGGCCTGGTGGGGGATGCTGGGGGATCCCCAGGGTGTGGGGGCATTGGGGATCCCCAGTGAAGGCGGGAAGAGCCCAAGGTGGGGCACAGGATGGGATAGGAAGGTCTGGAGCAGGCAGGGTGGATGCAAGCCCCATCCTCACCATCCCCATCACTCTTGTACGCTGGGTGACACCAATGTCCCCATCCTACTGGAGAATGAGAGCCGGACTCCTGAGTCTTCCCCAACACTGTGCCTGTGCTCCAGGGTGGACGTGGTGAACAGGCGCTTGGTGGTGGAGAAAAGCGGCTCAACACCTTCAGAGAGCGGCTCCGAGGATGGGCTGCGGCGCATTGTCCACCTCTACACCACCTCCGATGACTACTGCCTGGGCTTCAACATCCGCGGCGGCAGGGAGTTCGGCCTTGGCATCTACGTCTCCAAGTACGGCTGCCCCTCCCTGGCTGAGCTCCCCACCCTCACAAGTCTGGGGGCATCACCACCATGGGTGCTGGCGCACAGGGCCACCCGGGCGGAGGTGTGGGGCAGGAGCAGGGCTCTGGTGAGGGCTCAGCCCCATCCTGCACCCCCTCTGCTGCCCTAGGGTGGACCCTGGGGGGCTGGCAGAGCAGAACGGCATTCGGGTGGGAGACCAAGTCCTTGCAGCCAACGGAGTCAAGTTTGAAGACATAAGCCATAGCAAGGCAGTGGAGGTGCTCAAGGGGCAGACCCACATCATGCTAACCATCAAGGTACCTGTGCCCGGCCCCGCAGGACCCCCGGGTGAGGCGGCGGGTCAGCATGTCCCCCGTGCTGGCACTGCCCCAGCTCGGCCCAGCGCCCGTGGGGCTGGCGCGGCCACCGGCTGGTTGGGTTTCAGGCAGGTGGGAGGGGGATGCATTATTCATGGCTGGCACTGGATCGGGTTTGCCCAGGGCGGCCGGCGCACACTGACCCCCACATCCTCTCCCCCTGTGCCTAGGAGACCGGCCGGTTCCCTGCTTACAAGGAGATGGTGGCCGAGTACTGCTGGCTCAGTCGCTGTAAGGGCAGTGCCGCACGGGTACCAGCAGGGACACTGGGCTGAGGCGCGGATGGGCTGGGACTCCCATGCAAGGGGCATCTGGCCCCGGTGGGGAGGGAGAAGGTCTTCATGCCATGGGTTCCCGAGGTCTTGGAGGGGGCACAAAGCTCCCTGTGCCATGGTCAGCATCCCCACGGTTCCCGTGGCCTTGCAGGGTCCCACCTGTCCCTCATCCTTGGAGGGGACATGGAGAGCCCCATGCCCTGGCCAGCAGCCCTGCAGTCCCCGTGGCCCTACAAGTCCTCATGTCCCCTGTTTCAGGGTGGATGTGGAGCTCCCCGTGGCCCCACAGCGTGTCACCCTGTGTCCTTGCCATGCCTTTGCAGTGACCAACGGGCAGCTGCAGCAGCTGTCTCAGGCATCAGAGACCAGCTCCTCCATCTCCTCCTACTCCTCGGGGCCGGCACCAGGGGCGGTGAATGGGCTGGGGATGGCCACGCTGGGGACGGCCACCCCAGGGCCCCCCACCCGCACTGTGGACGTGGCCATCTCCACGGAGGATGGGCCACGGCGGAGCTGGGCACGGGAGCGTGCTGAGCGGGCCATGCAGACCGAGCCAGCCGCCGAGGGGCTGCCGGAGATGCGGCGCACGGTGCGACCCCCCGAGCTGCTGCGGGACACGGCCATCCGGGGCCAGGGTGCCCGTGAGCCCCCCGGCACCCACCCGCGTCGGACCTTCGCCCACTCACCCAAGACGGCACTGCTGCTGGCGCTGAGCCGACCCCGGCAGCCCATCACGCGCTCCCAGAGTGACCTCACCGTCGCCGGTAGGCACTGGGGCATGGCCCCACGTGTGGGACTCAGCCCTGGCTGGGGTCCCCCTCCAACCCTGCACCCCCAGCCCTGAGCATCCCATAGCTCAGCCCCTGCCCCACATGGAGCCCATCCCCCACTCCAGCATCCTATAGCCTCTGCCCCACACATACCTAGTACAGCTGAGTCCCAGGCCCCTACCCAGGCACCCTATAGCACCCACCCCATATGGACACCTGGCCACCAGCCCTGGGCCTCCTATAGCCCTGCATAGTCCCAGTCCTGTCCTCAGGGCTTGCAGGGCACTCCAAAGCCCAGCCGCACAGCCCCTGGAGACCCCCTGCACCCCGCAGCAGGTCTCTCTTCCAGTCAGTGCCTCCCAGTAGCCCCCCCCGCCAGGTTCACAGCCCAGGCCACTTCCCAGACCCCAAACACAATTTGGGGTGCCATCCCCTGACCCCACCACTCCAACACCCCCCTCCACCCAGAGGAGAAACGGAAGAAGGAAAAGCCAGAGGGACAAGGGGCACAGGGGGCCCCCCCAGGGCTGCATCGCTCCAAGACTCTTGTCAACCTCTTCTTCAAGGGGGGCCGTGCCACCAGCCAGAGCTGGGCCCCCCCCAGCCAGGAGCCCCCCACCTCCGACCGCCAGGGACGCACCAAGTCCCCAGGACGTCCTGATGGGGACAGAGGTACCGGGCTGGGGGACAGGGTGGAGAGGGACCCAACCTGGGACCAGTCCCCCCTTCCATGGGCACCACAGCTGTTGTGGCATCCCTGGCATGGGGGGGCATCATGGGGAGGGGGTCCCTGGGCATGCAATTTTGGCGATGAGCAGCGATGCTGCTGCCCCCCTCGGTGCTCACCCCTCTCCATCTCCCTTGCAATAGGCGCTGTGCAGAAGTTTGTCATCCGGAGCCTGAAGCGGGGTAACGGGGGTGCCCGTGTGCCCGGTGGGGGGGCTGCAGGGCAGGCTCTGCATGCGCCTGGCTCCACATTGCATGTGTCTGTCTGACTCTGGCATGGAGCAAGCCAGTGGGGTTGGGGGTGTGAGGGTGTTTGTGGGGTGCATGGGGCGGTCCCTGCCCCACTGGCCACCCCTCCTTGCTGTTATCCCCCAGAGAAAAGCCGGCGTGCCAGCATCCTGGGTCCCACGGGCATCGCCGCCCTGCAGCCCAACAGCAGCGACCCTGAGGCCCGGCTCCCACACATCCAGGACACCGCTGCACGCCTCCTCAGCCCAGACGAGGTGACGGCCGTGCTCCGCCACTGCTCCCGGGTACGGTGCTGCAGGCAGGGTGCGGGCAGGGCAGTGCCGGTGCCCTGGGCTCATCCCCGGGCAGCTCCCGCATCCTGGGGGGCACCACAACCACCGCTGAGTGCCCGCGTTAAGCTCTGGGAGGTTAACTGAGGCACGGGGGGGGGGCACCCATCTGCTGACACCCCTCCTGCACCCGCAGTACCTGCACGAGGGCAGCGTGGAGGATTTGGTGCGGCCGCTGCTGGCCATCCTGGACCGGCCTGAGAAGGTCCTGCTGCTACGGGATGTGAGGTGGGTGTTGTTGGGGGGTACCCCGTATACTGCTCAGCTGGGTGGGATGGACCTGGAGCCTCGTGTACCTCTTTGGCCCTGGTCACGCTCCATCCCAGAGCCTGCCACAACCTGTCCCTCCTCTTTGCCCCGGCAGGAGCGTGGTGGCCCCCACAGACCTGGGCCGGTTTGACAGCATGGTGATGCCCCTGGAGCTCGAAGCTTTCGATGCCCTGAAGAGCCGCTCAGGTAGACCCTGGCCCCCCACAGGGACCTTGGTCCAGGGGGCAGCAGGCAGGGGTGGGCACAGCTCGGGGGGTGACCGGCAACTCTCCCTGCCTGCAGTGCGCTCACCTGCCCTCCGCCCAGCCCACCATGATGTCCCCCCCAAGAGACACCTCATTACACCAGTGCCTGGTGAGTGCCACCCCATGGGGTCTGCCTGGCCCCCGGGCTGCCCCGTGCAGGGGGAGGCACCAGAAAGGGGTGGGGGGTGCAGGGTGGAGGGGGTACAGGGGCAATTTGGGGGAGGAGAAAGGGAGGTGGGATGCCTCGGTGCAGGGGGTCCCAGAGGAGGGGGGGGGTCTGGTGTCCTTGGGTGCTGGGAGGTCCTGGAGTAGCAGGATCTGTGGATCCCGGGTGCCAAGGGGTCTTGGGGAGGAGGATCTGGAGTCCCTGGAGAGAGATGGGGTGCCTGGGGGTCCCTGGAGGAGGAGGATCTGGGGCCCTTGGCGCCAAGGAGGTCCCTGGGTGGCAGGGGTCCCAGTGAGTGGGGTTCTGGGGGGAAACCTGGGTGGCAGGGATCACAGGGAACAGGGCTTTGGGGTCCCCCAGGGGATGCCTGGGTGGCAGGGGTCCCAGGGAACAGGGTTTTGGGGTCCCGGAGGGATCCCTGAGCCCCTCTCGTTGCAGACTATCGGGGCGGGTTCCTGCTGAAGCCGGCGGGGGCCCAGGAGCCAGAGGAAGCTGGGGGGCTGCAGGCAAGCCCGGCCTGGCCACGTGCCTCCCCCAGCCCCCGCCGGCTTCACCCCCGCACCTACACCCCGCTCCCCGACGTGCCAGTGGATGCCTACACCTGCGCCAGCAACCCCCCGCCTGCCGCTGGCCCCCGGCCCCCCAACTGGCTGCTGGCCGAGCCCCCCACGGTCGAGGGCCGTGGGCGCTCACGCAGCCCCCGGCCCACCTGGCGCAAGGAGCCCCCCGGGTCAGCACCCGACGGAGGGGCTGAGGTGGTGGGGAAGCCCCGGCGGGTACAGCCCCCCCTCGCACCTCTCTATGGGGGGTCAGGGGGTGAGGCGGGGGCTGGAGCAGCCACCAATGGCCCTGGGGATGCTGGCAGGGAGGAAGAGGAGGAGTATCAGCTGCTCACCGTCACCCTCTCCAAGCTGAAGCACTCGTTAGGTGGGTGGCACACAGGTGGGACCCCAGGGGTGGGGTGGGGATGGGGTGGGGACCCTCTTCCTGGCACCAGCACCCCCTTGGCAAGGGGCACCCCATTTAGGGAACAGGGGGCAAAACCCTGAGCACTCATCCAAAACTAGAAGGGTAGAAGAGGAGCTGAGCCTGCCCCAGCCCCTCGTCCGTGTAGGGCCCACCAAAATGGCAGGATGGAGGCAGGGCTGCCCAGGGGAGGGGGTGCCATACCCGGGAGCGAGGGGGGTCCCAGCCTACCTGGGTGTCAGGGTCTCACGGCTCCCTTGCAGGGATCAGCATCTCCGGCGGCATTGAGTCAAGGGCACAGCCGGTGGTGAAGATCGAGAAGATCTTCCCTGGGGGAGCTGCCTTCCTCAGTGGCGTCCTCAAGGTACAGGGGGACCTCGGGGGCACCCAGTGCACCCCAGGGGGTGGGCAGGTATCCAGACATCCCCATCCCACAGTCCTGCTGGGGGCTGGCAGCAGCCCCCTGGCACCCCAAAAGCGGCTGCGCTTCACCCCGCTGTCTTCTCTTGTGGGGGCCAGGCCGGTCAGGAGCTGGTGTCAGTGGATGGGGAGAGCCTGCAGAATGTCACCCACCAGCGGGCTGTGGACATCATCCGCCAGGCCTACCGCAACAAAGCCAAGGAGCCCATGGAGCTGGTGGTATGGGTGCCCAGAGCCTCCCCCGAGTGATGCTACACCCCCCCCCAAAGAGCCATCCAATGCTCCGAAGGAGCCAGATGGCTCACTCCTGCACTGAGCTGTGACCAGTCTCAGCACAGCCAGACAGTGGGAGAGCCGGAGCCGCCCCACAGGCATGGAGGAGCTGCCCACAGCAGGATCCAAGGGGGGGGGGGGGGGCAATGCTGGTGATGCAGGAGGGGGGCACGCGGCCCCTGACCCCGCTCCGGACACGTGGACACAGCCCTGGAAAAAACCACAGCCAGGTGCTTGTTTTTAATCAGCATTTCCGGGTGGTACACGGGCGAGCCGGGCTCTGAGAACGGGACACGACCAAAATAAAGTACAAAAATTCTCCCCCCTGAAGCTGGGGGCGACCAAGCCAGAGCTGGGCATGGCCAGGCTTTTCCTTTGGTTTGACTCCTCCTGGGTACCCAGCTGGGCCCCTCACCTCTGCCCACCCCAGGGGTGTCCCCGGGGTGCCCCCAGCTGGCACCCCCTGTGCCCCTCTCCCCTGGCAGGCAGGGCATCACAGGGGCATGGGCGAGGCTTTTTTTTTTTTTTTAGAGGAAACAGAGGGATGCTGGGGGCAAGGGCATGGGAAAGGCACTGAGGGCAAGCTGCCCCACGGCAGGGGTGAGGGGGGCACAGACAGGGAGGGTGTGAACTGGGAGTGATATGTTTTGGTAGGTCCTATAAAAATAGAGTTATTTAAAATGGCACAGAAACAAATCCCCTGACAAGCACACGGGGGGCAGTGGGGAGGCTGGCATGGGCAGGGACAGGGCACACACCATCCCCTCTGGAAGTGGCTGGGTGACAGTGCCAGCAGGGACGACAGGGAGGGGACGAGCCAGCCCTCCCCCTGCCCAAGGTGACCCTGGCTGAAGCCAGTGCCGCTAATCCCCTGGGCACTAAGAGGATCAGCAGGAACCAGCTCCGGGCGGCCCCGAGGCCGGGACTCGGCACCCACCTGGCCCCATTTCTCACAGGTACCCCCCCCGCTGCGGTGGGTGCCAACACATCCTTGTCCCAACACCTCCATGGCTGGGGAGGGGGCAGCACCTGCGGTCCCCTCTGCCCCCTCCCAGTGCCAGCAGTCTCTGCAGAGCCAGGAGACCAGGGATCCCCCACAGCCCCACGGCTCCCAAAATCCCAGGGGCTGGAGGCCCCCACCACCCTCTGAGCACAGGGCGAGGGCTGGCAGCATCTCAGATCTCAGTGGCTGTGATCTCCTCGAAAGGTGGGTCGGGGCTGGGGGGGTTGCAGGGCTCAGGCGGGGTGTCCTCTCCCTGGAGCCGGAGATGCTGGAGCCGCTGCTCGAGCCGCCGGTTGCGGCGGTACATCTGGATGTAGCTGTACTGCAGCTGCTTCTGGTAGCGGATGACCCGCTCCTTCTCACCCTGCCACGTGCCGCGTTCCTGCTCGAAGGCGTCCCGCTGCTCCTGCCCACGCTGCCGCTCCAGGGCCACCTCTGCCCGCAGCCGCTCCAGCTGCCGCCGCAACCCTGTGCTGCCCCGGGGTTCCTCGTCGGGCTGGGGGCACCCCTCGCCGGGTGGGGGGCACCCCTCGCCAGGTGGGGGGCATCGCCCACGGGCGGCTTCCCGCAACCCTGCCACCTCCTGCTCGAGCCGGCCAGCTTTGGCGCGGAAGAGGTCGGCCTCGCTCTTTCGGCGCTGCAGTTCGTTGGCGCAGACCTCCAGCTCCAGCGCCTTCAGGCGAGCAGCCTCCTGCAGCCCCTGTGCCCGCCGCTCGCCTGCCTGCAGCTGGGCCCGCGCCTCCCGCAGCTGAGCCCGCAGCCCCAGCAGCTCAGCGCCCCGCTGCGCCAGCTCCGCCTGCGCCTCCTTCAGCTGCTGCTTCAACAGCGAGATCTCCCCCGACTTCTGGCACACCTGCAGGGACGACGAGGCTCAGGCGCTGGCCGGGATCCCTCCCAGCTGGAGCCTGCACCCCCCGACTCACCCAACGCCGTCGGGTGACTCACCTCCCACTTGGTCTCCTCCAGTCGGGGTGCCAGCTCGGTGCGCTCACGCTGGAAGGAGGCGCAGCGACGCTCCAGCAGCTCCCGCTCCTGCAGCAGCTGGGCGAAGTCCTCCTGCAGCTGCTTCTTCTCCTGCTGCAGCTGCAGCACCTGGAGCTGCAGGACTTGCTGCCCTCTCTGCGCTGCCTGGGCCGCCTGCCGCGCCTGGGCTGCACAACGCTGCCGCAGCCCCTCCAGCTCCTGCTCACAGCGCCGCTGCTTCTCCTCGTACACCTGGGGAGGTAAGGTGTGCTGGGGGCGGGGGTGGCATGGCACCCCTCACACATCTGCTGCCCTCCCCGGGATGGGAACACCCTGCTCACAGGGAGGGAGGCGGCATGTCACCCCCACAAGCAGTGGAGGGGTGCAGAAGGGGTGCAATGCAGTGATGTCCCCCCTCCTTGTGCTGGTCCCATGTCAGCACCCCCAAAATTTATAGGACTCCCCCAGCCTCATCACTAGTGGGGAAAAGCTCCAGGTGCATTCAAGAGAGGGCACTCCAAAACAAGGCATCCCAATCTGTGCAACTGCCCCCCCCAGACAATACCAGGGTCCCCCAGGGACTATATAGAACCACCCACGAGTGGGAAAAATCCCTATTCCCAGACCCACAGAAAAAAGTATCCCCATAGAAGGGTCCCCAAAGGGCCTCCCCCACCCAGGAGGGACTTCCACACAAAGTGCCCCAGGGAGGGGGAAGGGGACAGGACAGGGGGATGCCAGGGGTGTACCTGGCAGATGGCCACCTCGTTCTCATCCAGGCTGTTGCGCAGGAGCCGCAGCTCGGCCTCCCTCTCCCGCAGCTTGTCCTCCAGGTCCCGCACCAGCATGGTCTCCTCGCCGGGCAGGGGCGAGCGCCCGCAGGAGCCGCTCTCCGAGGAGGGCCGGCCCCGGCCGCTCAGCGAGCCCGTGCTCTTGCTGGAGGACGAGCGCCCGCTGTCCGAGTTGGAGGGGCGGCAGCCCCCTGTGGGGTCGGGGGGACCGTGGGGGGTGGCGGGCAGGGCACCTGCCTCAGGGTGCTGGCTGCAGCCTGTGCTGTAGGTGGGCAGGCTGGAGAGGGAGTTGCGCCCCGAGTCCGAGAGGGTGCTGGCGTGGCAGCTCAGGGAGCCAGGCTTCTCGGCACCCAGCAAGTGGGTGAGGCTCACCTGGCTCTCCGAGAGCCCCGGGCGTGTGGCCGGCTGGGCGTTCCGGAGCTTGGGCACCACTGGCTTGAAGGCCATGGGGCGGATCAGGGTCTTCTCCACATTCTGCCGGGGAAAGAGGGGAGAGTGGGGGGGCGGCCAAGGGGGCACCCGCCGCCCTCTCGAGGGGCTACCTGGGGTGGTGATGGGGAGGCACCCCCAGCCTCAATGCCTTTGCACCCAAAAGGAGACAAGAGCTGGTCGCTATCCCCTCCGTCTCCCATTCATGGGTGCCCAGGTGGGCTCCCACACACACCCTTGGCATGAACGAGGGGACATCAAGGGCACAGAGACCACCACATCCCCAGGGACACCAAAAACATGGTCCCAGATCACATTCCCAAGCTGACAGTCCCAGCAGAGCACGGGGAGCAAAGCCAAGACCCCAGCACCCACCCTCCCTGCTGCCACCCCCCTCACCTCCTCCAGCTTGCCAGAGACAGGGACGAGCTTAGGGGGCGGCCCACGGAGGTGACCGCTTGGGGCTCGGTCATCGTGGGGCTCATCCGAGTCGCTGCAGGGGCTGGTGGGAGAGGGGGCGTTGAGCCAGTCACCGCAGAAGCCCCCATTGGCGTAGGCATGGATGACACTGGGCACGGCTGTGTGGGGCTCCTCAGGGGACTGGGGGTCCCGGGGGGTGGCCCTGAGCAGCCCCTCCTGCTTGCGGAAGGAGGCGGTGGGTGGCCCCCCATCGCAGGGCTGGCCGGCATGGTCGTGGCGGGGCCGGCCGGGAAGTAGGCTGCTGACGCTGCCCATGGTGGCAGGGGGTGAGCAGGTGGTGCCACGGAGCTGTGCAGCCCCCTCAGCAGCAGCCTCGAGGGGCACCGGCAGTGTCTGCACGATGGCCATGGCGGGGGGGCCCCCGGCGGGCAGGAGCACGCAGGCAGCCTGCAGGCAAGGGAGACAGGGTGTCAGAGCAGCAGGCACCCCTGAACCCCCTCTGCCACCCCCAATCTTATCGACACAGGCCGGCCCCAGCGGAAGCATGCAGAAGATGTCAAATGAACCAGAATAAAACCAGGATTAGCTAGGAGGGTGGCACTGGCACCCCCCAAGCCGGGCTCAGCACCATGGGGGAGCAGCCCGGGGGTGCCAGGGGCTGTGGGGTGCCAGTGGCACCATGGGGCAGTCATGATGCAGTCCTGCCCACCACCGTGCCCCGATGTGACCCCACCGCGGGAAGCGTGCCAGCACTGAGGCAAATCCCGAGAGGCCCACGGAGAGCCGGCTCCCGTCTGCCTGCCTGCCCCATGGCGCTGCCTGCCCCACAGCACCTGCCAGCACAGCCCCCACGGAGAGTGGGGGGCAGCCCCACACACTGGGGAGAGCTACTTCCCCTGCCCCCCATCCCCAACCATCCACAGCGGGGCGCAGGGTCCCCCAGAGAGCCACCAGCCTCTGCCCATCTGCTTGCCAAACCCCCGCTGCCAGAGGACTGAACAGGGGGCCTCTCCCCTGACCACCACTGGAGTGCTACTGGGTTACCAGGCAGGTGGGTTGGAGCCAACATGGAGCAGCACAGGGTAGGGGGCTCTGTCCCAGGCATCCCCCGCTCAATGCACTGAGGGGGCAGCTGCTAGGCAGGATGCGGCACCAGGTTCTTTCCCAGCCCCAACTCATGGGTGCCCCCTCATTCCTGCCCTGCACGATTCCCTCCAGCCAGGGGAGGGGGCTCTGCTAGTACCCTGCTGCAGCCCCCCCGCCCCAACCCACACCATACGCCCGCGTGACGCGAGGCAGCCAACGGGCCGGATCCGTCCCCCGCTGCCTCATCGCATCTTGCACATGGCTGCAGCTGGCACAGGGCGCGGGCAGGGGGGGCCGCTGCCCGCATGGTCTCGCCTGCCGAACTGTCACCTGAAATCAATCCGCCTGCCAGTGCCTGGGGGGGGGCAAGCAGGGGAGAGATGCCGGCAAGCCAGTCACCCCCCCCACCCCAACTGTCACCCCCACTGGCACGTGCCATCCTCGGGCACCCTGACCTCACATCGTGCCCATGACACCCCTGGGTGGGAAGGTGGGTGACCCCCCCAGCTCCACTCACCTCGCCAGCCGCGGCCCATCCGTCCGGTCCGCTCAGGTCCCCACACCGTGAACACAGTTCCACTGGTCCCTGAAGCGGGGAGGAGACAGAGGAGGGGGTGAGGGCGCCAAATGGCAGCAGGGGCCCCTGTGCCCCCCACGGCCCTCCCTGCCCAAGCCCCCCAGCCAGCAGGGCCAGGGCAGGCGATGCCAGCGTGGCACAGGGGGTGGCAGGGGAGCCTGATGGCAGGTACGCTGCTCCCAGTGTCCAGGGAGGGCTGCGGCCACCACAGGAGGAGTGGGGACAACGACCCCCCGTGGGAACCTGATGCTGCCAAAGGAGCAGGAGTAGGGAACAGGCAGGGACGTGGGGGTCCCTGTCCCAAAGGGACATCTTGGTCCCCCCCCCCAGCTGCAGCCAGGCAAAGCGAAGCACCCTACCCCAGCAAAACCCCCCTGGGATGTGGGGGTCAGAGGGACGCCCCTGGGGACAGCTGGGTCCCCACACAGCCACAGAGGGGACACTGCCACTGCTGCGGCCCCACGCTCGGTGGCTGGGCTAGGAAGTGGTGGGAAAGGACTCCATCTTCTCCCTCCCGCAAGCCCCTGCAGCCCGCTGACAGCGTCCCACCACTGCCCGAGGGGTCAAGTGTCCGGGAATGGGGGGCAGCCACCCGGCCAGCCGCCAGAGCCCTGTGACACCTCCCTCCAGCCACCCAGTAAAACCAGTCAGCAACTGGGGCGGCGTCACCACCAGCCGCTCCGGCCAGACTGCAGCAAAGCCGGATCCCACCGTTCCGACCCTGAAACAGCAAGGGAAGGCTCGGCCCCTGCTTGGATGGACCCCCAGCCTGAGCCGCTGGGTGCTTTGGGCCCCTGGAACCCTCACACCTTGGCAGTGGCTCAGGGCCCCCCAAGGCAGGGCGAAGCAGCCCCTCATCCCTCCCCACACACCGGGCCCGCGTGGGGTGGACGCCCCCCCATGCCTAGCTGTGCCCCCCCCCCCATCCTGAGGTTCCCTGGGCAATGCCTCCTCCCTTGTTCGCCCCAAGCCCCCCCTTGCCCTCCCACCCACCCGGTGCTGCCCCACTGAGCCCCGCAGCACCCAGCCTGCCCCATGGTGCTTCCAGCCTGCCCGACTGTAAGTGCCCCATGGCACCCCTGGGCCCCTGCTGCCCCACAGCTCCCCAAACGTGCCCTGAAACACTCACAAAGTTCCCTGTGACACCCCCAAAGTGCCCCACGGAGCCCCGGGGCCTGTACTGCCCCACAACACCCCCAAAGTGCCCCACAACATCCCCAAATTGCCTCACAGAGGCCCTGGGCTTCTGTTGCCCCACAGCTCCCCTGAAGTGCCCCTAAAGCACCCCCAAAGTGTTTCAAAACATCCCTAAAGTGCCCCACGGGGCCCCTGGGCCTGTACTGTGCCACAGGTCCCCCAGAGTGCCCCTAAAGCACCCCCAAAGTGCCCCACAACCCCCCCAAAGTGCCCCATGGAGCCCCTAGGCCTCTGCATCCCCAGGACACCCCCAAAGTGCCCCTGAAATACCCCCAAAGCGCCCCACGGCGCCCCAGGGTCGCCGCTGCCCCACAGTTCCCCAAAGCGCCCGAGACCCCCCCCAAAGTGGCCCCCGGGGTCCCGGCCCCCACAACACCCCAATCACCGGTACCTCCCCCGAAGCGCCCCCAAACCCCCCGCCCCCCCGCCCCGAAGCACCTACCGGGGCCCCCACACCTCAGCCGCCCCCCCGGCTCGCCCCCAGCGCCGCCGCACCCCCCCCGGCCCCGCGGGACCCCCCCGACCCCGGCCCCCGCACTCACCGCGGCCCCGCTGCCGCCCTCCCGCGCCGCGCCGCGCCCCGCCGCCCCGCCCCGCACAAAACCACGCCCTCGCGAGCAGAGCCCCGCCCCTCTTAAGGCCCCGCCTCCCAGTCAGGCCCCGCCCCCCGCTCCGCGAGGCCACGCCCCCCGAGCGGGAAGGGGAGGGGGATACGGGGGAGCCCCCGCGTGGGTCACCCTCGCCCGGCGCAGCTTCAGTCACATCCATTCCGGGGGATTCCCGGGCTAGAGGGGGAGGTCGTCCCCTTCGTTGCACCAGCCAAGACCCCCAACCTCAGGGCTCTCCATCCCCCGGAGCAGCCCCAGGCCCGCTGGAAAAAGGTCACCCCTGAGGATATGCCCTCCCAAATTATTTGGGGAGCCCAACACCCTGCCAAGGGGATTGGAGGGCTCTGCCTCGTTTGACATCACCCCTCCACCCCCCCCCCAAGATGTTGCAGCTATTGCCACCCCCTGGCTCTCTAACTGGGGGAAAAGGGAGCAAAAATCAACCACGCCAACCCACCCGCAGCCTGGGAGGCCGTGGGTACTCACCTGCCCCCCCGGGGTCTGGGATCACCCAGGGTTCCCCCCCAGGCCTAGCTCTATCACCCCCTCCCAGCCCCAAAGAGGGATGGGTGGGAGATGGGGGTCCTGGGCTTTCCCACTGCCCCGCTCCCACGCCCTGTGACAGCACCTGCCCTGGGCTAGACTGGGGGGAAACGGGGGCCAGGGAGCAGGAGAGGGCCCTTGGGCCGAGGGGGGACACCCACAGCCCCCACCCCCATGCAAACCCTGATCCAGCTGTGCTGGGGGCCTAGCTCGCCCCGCCATCCTGCCGCCTTACCTCCGCTTCCCAGGGACCCTCCCCTGCCATCGCCCCCAGCCTGCCCCAGGGGGGCTCACACCTCTGCCGGCAGCACCCAAGGGTGCTCTCTGTAAGAGCCGATGCACCCCAGAAACCTGGGGCTGGGTGTGTACCATCCGCCCGCCCCGGCCCCTCATTATGGCTCAGGTTAAAACTATGCCCGGCGCGGAGGCTGGTAATAATCCGTGTTCCAGGGCTGGGGCGGGACGCTCTGCACAGCAGGGACTTCCTCTGGCACCGCATGCCCCCACTCCTTGGGGGGCCACCCCTGCCCCAACCAAGGTCTCCCCCGAAGCCCAGGGTCCCCCGGTCTCAGGGAAAGCAGCATGGGAACAGCACTCACATTTATGCTTTATTAAAACTAGGAAGGGAAAAACCCCAAAGGGATTAGACCAAGATCCAGCCGTGGACTCGTCCTACCACGGCAAGGACTGGCCAGGTCACAGTATTTGCTGCCCACAGCCCAGAGGGCATGGGGGTGGCCGCCCCCCCAGCCCCAGCAGAGCAAGGCAGGGCTGCTCCCCCCCGAGGTTTTACTGCTGGTGATGCCCCCGGAGAAAGGGGCCAGGGGAGACCCTGAGCAAAGGGGGCTGGGTCAGGCGTTAGCCAAGCGGGCAGAGCCAGCAAGCGCCAGGTCTCACCCACCGGCGCAGGGTGACGTCAGCACGGCCTTCAACCCACCGCGAGCAGTGATGCCATGGGGGTCCAGCTCCCACCACGTTCCACAGAGAGTGCACAGCTCTGGGACAACAGCCACTCACAATCTCCCACACTTCCCTCCATCACCTTCCCCTCGCTGGCTCCATACGAGCCAGGATCGGACCCAGAGACCCCCACCGTGACGGGGGGGGTTCCCATCCTGTGTCCCTCTACAGTTCCCTCACACAGTCCCCCCCACCAGTGACAGCCCAGGATTTCGGCTCCATTTTAGCTACAATTTAACGTCCTGCCTCAGGTCCAAAGATCCCCAAGTCCCAGGGCTGCAGGTCACTGTCCCGTCACCCAGCCCATGCTGACTCCACTCCCCCCCCCGACCCCGTACTCCCAGCACTCAGCACCAGTATGGAGCAGCCAGCATTTGCCAAAGCACCCTTCCCTGGCCGCTCTTCTCTGGCACGAGCCCACTCCTCTCAGTGGTCCCACGTCTCAGAGACATCGTGCTGGCAGCCAAGAGGCTTCTTTGTGCAGGAGGAGAAAAGGCCACAGTGGTGCGTGGCTGCTGCTCCTGGGGAGAGGGGCTAGCATACTCCAGCCCCATGCTCCCAGCACCAGTCCCCATCCCTCCTGACAGACTGAGGAAGGAACCTGCTGGGCTCACGGCTTCTTGGAGGCTCCCGAGCCTCCCTGCGGAATTTTCTTGGGTAAAGAGGCCTTCTCCTCCTTCATCTTCTTCAGCTTGACCTTGCTTTTGCCAGAGGATGAGAAGGTGAGAGAGGCCTTGCTGAACTCCAGGGGGAAGATGCCCACGTCCCCATCAAAGCGGTTCTTGGACACCTGCAGGTAGCGCTTCCCTGGCCCTGTCATCAGCTTACGGTCCTGCAGGATGAGGACGTTGTCGGCCTCCTGGCTAGCCTGGGGGGAGGAAAACATCTCCAGGAGGGTGCTGGGGATGCAGAGTCACACGGCCCAGAGGTGCTCATGGGCTGTCTGCCCAGATCCTTCAAGCCCTGGTACGGGGCATCCCAGGCCACGGCAAATCCATCACCTCCCCGACACCAACCCCTGGTCCTCCCCTGGGACATCACAATGACCCGCCAGGCAGACAGGCTTGAGCTGAAGCTACATCACGCCCTGGGGAAGCGAGGGAGCACGGGAGGGCCGTGCACGCTCACAAAGCACCTCCTGCCCACCACTGCAGAGACTGGAGCAGTCAGAGAGCCCATCCCTGCACCCTCCCTGGCTCCTTTAATTATCTCATACTATCTCCTACTCACAGTCACTAAGCACTAATTAACTGCACCTAAAGTGCCAACAGAGCTTTAGCTGGCAAAGGGTTTGCTCCCCATCTGCATCTCCCTACCAAGGCCTGGCTAAATTGGGACTCTGCACATCTTCAGCAGGAATCCTGTCACAGCACACCTGTCACAGGAATCCTGGAGACATCCTGCCCCTCATAGCACTTTCCAGATCCCCAGCAATGACCCAGGGTGTTGGTGGGAGCTGGCGACAGCTGACCAATGTATCCCAGCCCCTTCCTGGGAACACGCTGTGCCCAAGGGACAGGAAGGGCCCCCCCAGATCAGCTCACCTTAGCGGAGCCAAAGATGGAGGCTGTCTGTAGCTCCTTCTCATCATCCTCCTTGCGGGGATGGATAACCAGTGTGATGTGGCAGGTGTTGTCTGTGGCGAACTTGCGGAAGGCACCAACGATGTAGTCCTGGGCAGCGAGCCTGCCACAGCAGCGAGAACGGGGTCAGCGGCTGGCACTGCTTGGTGCGGGGCACTGCAAGCTGCTGCCAGGTTCAGCCCCACAGCAGGAAGCACCCAGGGATCTGGGGCACGACAAGGACTGCAGGAAACCAGCTCACCCTTTCCCACCTCTTCCTCCCCAGGGCAGTGATCACCCCTCAATGAAACAGGGCTGCCAGACAGGACTAAAGGGGACACCCAGCGTGTGTCCCCAGCCCCCGCTGTGACACCTAACAGGGCCAGCTCCAGCAACAAGGGTGATGGAGGAAGGAGGGGGTGGCTTGGAGAAGGGTTACCTGTCCACAGAGAGGTGCTCGTGTCCCATCATGAACTGGAGGTTGTCAACAACCACATGGGTGATGTCATACATGTAGACAGCGTGCTGCATGGTGTCAATCACCGTCCTGGGTGGGGGGAGACCAGGATCAGACACAGGGATGAGCAGAAGTGAGGATGAGGATGCTAAGCCAGGCACAGGGACAGGGAGAGGCAGAGCAGGAAGGCAGCAGGCTGGTGCTGACAGCAGCTGGCCACTGACCACCAGGCCCTGGTCACGTCCCACCTCCACATCTCCTCTGCCACAGGATAGGGGTAGCCCCACGCAGCCCCCGCCCACCATCCCACAATACCCCCAGCCTGCGGGGACCCTCAGGGCGCACGGGGATGCGTGCAGGCGCCACAGCACTTGGTGAATAAAAGGAGCTGGAGGTGCCTGTCCTTCCTCCTCAGCAAACAGCAGCACTGCCGGGTGAGCAGGGTGTGAGGGGACACATCCTACCAGGGCCAGAGGCTGGTTTTAGAGCAGCCACCTAGCACAGGGACAGGTCCCCTCCCTTCAGCCTCACCTCAGAAGGAGGCTGTCACAGTCTCCACAACAGCAGGGACACAGCCAGTTGAGCCACGCAGTCCCCATGTGCCAATCCTGGGACTTGATCAGCCCCAGCATGCCTCCTGCCAACCCCAAACCTGCGACCCACTGCAGGGGAAGAGCCCTGGCTCCCCAAGGCCTTGCAGCACACGCCATGAGAGGCAAACACCACCAGGGACGAAAGTGTGGAACCATACTTGATGTTCTGCTGGCCATGGAAGGTCATGAAGTAGAGCGGGAGGTCCTCGAAGCGGTCGGCCCATTCGTCATACAGCTCCAGCTGGTCCTCCAGGCGCTGGGTGGCAAACTGCGTCAGCATGATCTTGGCTAAGCGGACATTGTTGATCTCGAAGCTGCCCCACAGCGTGCACACCCCCTGCATACACAGGTCCAGCGCATACTCGCTGATAAAGGTCGTCTTCCCACTGCCCGTCGGGCCTGGCCACAAGGACAATGGGAAGAATTAGCTGGGGGAGATCTGACCTGTCCTGAACACACCAAGGGTTGTTTAGAAGTGGAAGCGCCGGGGAGCAGACTAAGAGTGGCCCATCTGCAGCACTACCACCATAAACAAGAAGTGTCTCATGCCAAGCTGTGTGTCCGGGCACACGTGTGTCACCTCCAGCAGCCAGCGGGTCGCTGGGTGACCGGCAGGTGGGCACAGAGAGGGCTCAGACAGGATGGGAGCAGGGGGAAGTCCCTGTGCTGCCCCAGGCACGGAGCCCATCCTCAGGCCAGCGTGCTTGGCCCCACCACAGCCGGGAACGCGCCTCAGCCTCTCACACACCGCCACGACAACCTCAGCCCTCTGCTCCCCCCCGTCCACCAGCCATTTGCCCATCACCTGTGAAGATGGTGAGCTCTCCTCTGCGGTGCCCTTTGAGGAGCTTGTTGAGCTCAGGGAAGCGCGCCCACTTGATGCCAGCCACCTGCTCGGTGTTGACCAGCTCCCCGAACACCTCCTCACGCAGCTGCCGGAAGGAGACGATGGATTTGTGGCTGGCGGGCAGGGCAGCACGCAGGATCTTGGTGAGGTTCAGGCCCTGGTTCAGAGCCTCCAAGGGCCGGGGCTGCAGGTCACCGGGGCGCACCAGGGAGCAGCGCTTGAGGTTCAGCTTGCGGGCAAAGAGCTTGGCGGCTTCCCAGGAGCGCAGGTCCTCACCCAGCCACAGCGTGATGCGCTTGAACTGCTCCAGGTAGGGGAGGAGGGCGGGGGGGAGGCAGGTGGCCCCCCGCGGTAGGGCCAGGCTGGCCACCCCTGTAGCTTGGTGCAGGGCCAGGGCATCCAGCTCCCACCCGGTTAAGACCAGCTCTGTGTCTCGGCGGCCTATCAGAGGCAGCCCAAAGAGATTGCGGTAGGAGTCAAAGCGGGGTAAAGTCTCTTCCATGTAAGCTGTCGCGTCCCCCTTCTTCTCCACCCTCACGAGCTTCAGGCCCTTCAGGGTGGCATCGCGGGGGCTGAACCACGGGAAGACGAGGGACTTGGCAGTCCTCAGGTAACGCACCCCGAAGCGTTTCAGGGTGGCATCGGTCACGAGGGAGATACCGAACATGGCCTTGGTCTTGCTGGTCTCATCCTCATCCAGCAGCTCCCAGAGCGGCAGCGCCCGGTCCCAGATGCAACGGGCATCCTCGCGAGCCCGTTGTGTGTCCTCCTCTGGCTCCTCCGAGCTGAGGGGGGGAATGCCACGGTGCCGCAGCTCCACGTTGGCCTGGAAGTCCTGCCAGGTGCCCTCGGCCAAGGTGGCCGTGCACAGGAAGCTGCCCGTCGTCTTGTCGATGAAAAGCGTGTAAGGGGCGCTGGCGGCCGTCGGTGGCGGCGGGTCCTCCCGGCCGTTGGTGAAGAGGCTGGGGGTGTGCAGGCAGCTGTACCCATCGTGGAAGGGGATGCCCTGGGCTCGCAGGTACTGGCGGATCTCGGTGATGGAGACGGAGGGCACGGGCCCCTCGGGGGAGGGCAGCACGTCCTTCTTGTAGCGCCGCTGGGTGAGGCGGCCCGGCACGCCGGGGCTCAGGGAGGCCCCCTTGCTCCTCACGCCCCCGCACAGCAGCGGCAGGAGGCGCCCGGCAGCTCTGCAGGGTCGCAGGGGCACCACCGCCATCCTGCCCGAGCCGCCCCGGCACCCGCCCGCGCCGCCGCCGATCCGCATGGGCGCCGGCCCCGCGGCTCCCCCCGGCCCCCCGTTCCCCGTGCCCCCCCCCCCCCGGCCCGGCGCCGCTCAGGCCGCCCCCCTCACGTGGAGCTGCACGGACGCCGCCATTGCCTGGCCCCGCCGCCGCGCTCAGCGCGTCACTTCCGGAAGTGGCCGGAAACGGATCTTCTCCCCTCCGCGCGCACGGTTTTGGTTCCGGGTGAGGGCGGCGCCATGACGGGCCGCGGGTCGCCCAGCCGGTTCCTGACCGCCGTCCTGCACAACGGCGTGGGCCGGTACGTGCGGCAGCTCCAGCGCCTCCAGCTCCTCTTCAGCCCCACCGCGGCCGACGCCCGTGGCGCCAGGTACCGTCGGAGGCACCCCGCGTGCTGCCCCTGACCGCCCGGGATGGGGGAGAGGCCTGGTGACCCCTGACCTCTGACCTGGCTGCAGGGGGGGGGAGGGTACTGCTGACCTCTGACGCACAGAGGTGGGGGAGGGGAGGGGCTGTGACCCCTGACCACTTACATGATGGGGGGGACACACTAGGAGAAGGCACTGCTGACCCCTGACCTCCGACCCCCGGCACAGGGGCAGGCCGGGTGGTGACCTGTGACCTGCAGGTGGCACAGCCCCGACCTCAGCACTGTGACCCCTCCCGTGGGCAGGGCACTGGGGCTGCGGTGACCTCCACCCTCTGACCCCGCTGTGGCTGACCTCTCTCCCCACCCCCCCAGGCAGTTCGTGGAGGAGGCAGCACTTGACTTCGCCCGGCGTCACCCCGATGTCGTCCTCTATGTCAGCCCCCGCGCTGGCCCAGCCCCACTGCTGCTGGCCGAGTACTGTGAGTGGGGGTGGGCACGGGGGTGGGGGGGCAGGATGGGGACAGGGCCCTCCCCAGCTGCCCTGCGGGATGGGGGAACAGCAGCTGCCCATTGAGGGACCCCGGCCTGATCCTCCCCACTCTGCTGCAGTGAACGGGACGGTGCGGGAGGAGCTCATTGCCAGCATGACGAGCGAGGAGATCCTGCAGCTGGCCACCAAGCTGGCCGGCCAGTCCGGCCTGGACATCATCCGCATCCGCAAGCCCTTCCACACCGACAACCCCAGCGTCCAGGGCCAGTGGCACCCCCTCACCAACAAACCATCTGCCCTCACCGTCCGGGGCCCACGCCTGCAGCCCCAATAAAGCCTCTGCCCCACGCCTCCGCGTCTATCTCTCCTTCTGCCCGCAGAGACGCGCTGCCACGCCACGTCCAGACAGAGCCGCATTTATTGCTGGGGGGGATGTGGGGCTGTGCTCGAGGGGTGCCACACACAGGGTGATGCCTCTCCTTGAGGGGGGGGTGATGCTTGGCGGGGGGGGCTCACACCCCCCCATCTCTTGCAGCAAAAACAAGGAGGGGGTGCAGGACGGGAGAGCCCAGGCATCCGGTTCTTGCCTTTTCTTGCTAAGCCTCGCTCTTCTGGGGCAGGAGGGCCTGGGCTCCAGCCTGTTAGGGACCCCAGGTGGTCCCTCCTGCCCCCCTCCTGCCCTCCCTGCAGGGCTGAGCTGCAGGCAATGTCCTGATCCTGGAAGTGCCAACAAGGAACACAGAGGGGAAGACACACACCCCAGCAAGTCTGTCCCTCCCCGGCTTCTCTGGTGTCACCGCCCTGTCCCCAGGGCATGAGACTCTCTTGTCACCCCAGTCCCACGGGTTCCCCCAGGAGGAGGCAGGAGCAGAGGTAGTTGGGGGGATTTAGGGACAGTGGCTGCCCCTGGAAAGTGCCATGAAGAGCGAGAGGCTCCAGAGGGAGGCAGGTCCTGGTCCACGGCTCCTCTTCCTCACTGTGCGAGACGTTTCTCCTCCCAGACGTTGTCCCACAGGGGACAGGGCTGTGCCTGAACCCCAGATCTCCGACGACACCACGCTGGAGGGCAGAAATGCGTGGTGTCCGGGGCTGCAGGGGCACTGTGGATGCTGGGGAGACGTGGGTGCTGTGCTGGCCCCCTGCCATGCTGCAGGGCACGGCGGTGGCTGCTGGTCCTGCTGCCAGTGCATCTTGCTGCCCGCTGCTGCATCCCGCTCTTCCCCTGCAGCGCCCTGGGGACAGGAGGCAGAGCCCTGTCAGGGTTGGAGGCCCTGGGGGTGCCACCTCCCCAGGGCACCCAGCCCTGCGCTTCACCTGGGGCCTCCTTGCAGCGGGCACACACTGCTCCACCAGCTGTTCGGGACATTCGGGGACACGGGCTCCTCGCCCCAGCTGCATCCCTTGCCAAATCGTCCTCTTCCAGAGAGAAAACCCTGGGGGTGGCAGATGTGGGAGAGTGGGCAGGGGCTGGCTGCCACCGAGGCCACCCCGCACAACACGAGATGTGTCCGCGGCCCCTCTTTTGGACCTGCGCCAGGAAGGGACCCCACACCCTGCGAGAGGCACAGGCACCGTGCGGCAGCCCCCAGCCCCACTCCCTGCTCCTCACCCACCTCTCAGCAGCCATCCAGCTCCCGTGCGCCAAGGGATGCCCAGCGGGGCAGGCCGAGTCCGCACATCCACAACAGCATCTCTCTCTCATGCCTGGACAGACAGACAGAAACTCTCCCTCCCCCCGGTGTCCACCTTCAGCCAGGCGCCAGCTCCTGCTTCCAGCTCGTGGCCGCCGTCGGTGGGTTTTCATACATAAATAGAGCTCCCAAATTTAAATAGATTCTTTTTCTTTTCTCTTTTTCTGTACAGCGAGTCTCAAAAGTGAGTGAAAAGCCAAAGGAACGGCCAAGCCTGGGCCCGGCCCAGCTCTGCCATCCAGGAGGTAGTTTTGCCTGAGTCTTGTAACACTGCTGGCAGGGGGCAGGAGAAGGGGCCAGAGGGGAGGAGGGTCCCGCTGGCAGGACCCCCCTCCCGGCCCCTACACGGAGCTCTCGTCCAGCTTCTCCACCAGCTGCGTGTGTTTCCGCTTCTCCAGGATCTTGCTGAGCTCCTCGGTGAAGGACGCGCTGTAGAGTGGCGAGGCCAGCGGCTCCTCCTGCTGCTGCAGCAGCATGTAGCTGTTGCCGTTCATCTTGCGGAGGACGTTGGGCAGAGACCCCACGCCGTTGGTGAGCTCGGTCGGCAGTGGTGGTGGCGGCGGCAGCGGGGGCACGGCAGCTGGCAGCTCCTTGACTGGGGAGGTGGCAGCCGTGGGCGCCTCGCCGGGGATGATCCGCAGGCAGCCATCGGGGTAGGCGAGCTCTTCCTCCTCCTCCTCCTCCTCCTCCTCCTCCCGGTGGCCCTTGCGCAGGCAGTTGGCCGAGACAGTCTGCAGCTCCACGCTGGCTGGCCGCGGCTGCCCCAGGACATACTTGCCCTTGCGCTTCTCCAGGCAGGACACGTAGAGGAGGACAGCGCTGAGCACAGCGCACAGCACCACCAAGGCGACGATGACAGAGACGTAAGCCACCTTCATGTCGCCGGCCACCTGGCTGGCAGTGTGGGGCTGGGGGGAGGCTGTGGAGCTGCGGGGCAGCTCGGGCAGCACAGTGAGGCTGTAGGCGGCCAGCAGCGTCCGGAGACCCCGCTCCTCCCCGTAGCAGCGGTACTCGCCGCTGTGCTGCGGCAGTGTGTCCGTCACCAGCAGCCCATCCACCCCCACGCGCAGCCGGTCCTGCCCCGCGCCCGGCACCTCGCTGCCGTTCAGCAGCCAGATGGCTCGCGCCAGGTTGGAGCGCTGGTCGCAGGGCAGCAGCACGTCATCCCCCTGCAGCACCGTCCGGTTCTTCCACGGCAGGGAGCCTGCAGGGACACGTACTGCCTCGCGCCCATCCCGGCCACCCTAAGGGACACCGGACGCCGGCATCCCCTGCGGTGCTGAGGGGCGGCGCAGACTCACCACGCCCAAAGCTGCTCCGGCATCCCTCGTTGCCATTCGGAATGTCCTGCACCAGCCCTGTGCTGCAAGACGTGAGGGGCTTCAGCTGTACAGCCCCAGCTGAGCCCACCCTTACGGGGTCACGGCCACCGGGGCGACAGTGCCACAGGGTGATGTGCAACAGCACGGGATGAGGTGGGTGGAAGGCTCGTGGGGACCCCGCTGGGGATGGGCAGCCCATCCCTACCTGTCCGCCGCGGTGGCAGTGGCGCGGCAGGCCCTGCCGTCCCAGGCGCAGTAGGGGTCCCGGGCGAGGATGCAGTCGTAGCAGGAGGCGTACCTGGCGCAGGAGGCCAGGGGCATCTGCAGGATCCCGCTGGCTGCCCCCACATACAGGCTCCTCTGAGGGGAAAGGGCTGGTTCAGCACTGCCCTGGCATGGCGTGGCTGGGCTGTGGGGTACCCCGTGGTGTCCAGAGAACGCCCCCAGCCACGCAGCACAGCTCTCCCTTGGTGGGGGTGCGCAGGGAAGGGCCCCCAGCTCCAGTCAGTGCCACCAGCTCCAGCTGGCACCTGGCGAGGAGGTGGGGGCCAGGCTGGTCCCCTTCCCCGGGCTGCCCCGCTGGCCTCTGGCATGTATCCTGAGCTGGGGTGACCCAGGAGTCATGTCCCCCCAGTCCCCCAAACAGCCCAATGGCCGCTTCGCAGCACAAACATGCACCATGCGTGGTGTCCCCCCCACTTCTTCCACCCCTCACCTGGGTGTGGGAGATCACCAGGCTCTCCACGGGCTGTGGATCCCTGAACACCTGCACCTCCTCCACGATGTGGATGCTGGAGCCCACCACCACGGCCTTGTGGATCCAGCCATCCCCTGGAGAGCAGAGCGGGGGATCAGGAGGGAGTGTGGGATGTGTCCCTGCTGCCCAGCACAGACCTGGCAAACTCATCCCACGCTCACCCGTCCCCATGAAGAGCACATCGTAGGAGCGGCCATCGAGGGCCCGCACCCTGTCCACGGCCAGCCGGCTGTACGCCACACTCTTCTTCACTAGCAGCGGCTCCCCGCCGGCCGGCTTCACCTCCTCAAACATGAGTGGGTGCAGCTTGATGAAGTCGAGGACGCTGTTGGGCAGGTCCTGTGAGGAGTTGTAGCCCTTCCTGCGGGAGCGGTCGGTGATGCACTGCCCGGGGGAGATGGGGGTCAGGGGGGGATGCGGCCGCCCCACGCTCCCCCCTGCTCCACACCCCCAGGCACTCACGGAGCCGGGTCGGGGCTCAGGCACCGCACCGTCGTAGCGGGACCACTTGCGAGCCGAGTCCTGGTACTCCATGTAGGGGCCCTCGAAGGCGCGCTGCACCGCTGAGATGCTGTAGCGGCACACGGCCGAGGCCTCCATGGTCCTCCTGGGGGGAAAGCCCTGCCTGAGCCCGGGCAGACACAGGGGTGCTCCCCAGTGACGCACCCCCAGGTGCTCAGCACCCACCTGCACCTCCCCTCGAGCATCTCTGGTCCCCCTGTGCTGCAGACTTTAGCCCCAGCCATTTCGGCTGCTGCCACACTCACCACTGTGCTGAGAGGGTGAAGGTGGCGTAGAAGACGGTGTTGGCCCAGCTGCCCCCATCCAGGCTGCAAACGCTGCGCAGCACCTCATAGTAGGGGATGTAGCAGACCAGGCGTGCCTTCATGAAGGATGTCCACTTGCGCTGCAGGATCTTCTTCCCCCCCACATCACTCTGGGAGGGCGCAGGGAGCATTTCTGCACAGGCTGGTGGGGGAGTGTGTCCCCCTCTGCCCGTGCCTCAGTTTCCCCCAAGGTGCAGGCACGCAGCCCCCGCGCCAGGCGGAGCAGCGTTTGGCTCCCTGTGACTGGGGACATGCCTACCTTGCAGACACGGGCCACCCGGGCCACTCGGGCCACCTGGCTCTTGTCGAAGAACGATGTGGTCTCCTCGCCTGCCCGCTCCGTGAAGAAGTAGTAGATTTTGTCGTCGTCGCCCACAGGGCTGTCCTTGCTCTCCTGGACCAGCATGGAGGCCACAAACTCAGCATCTGGGGGGACGCGGAGCAAGAGGTGGAGATTGGGGACCCACCATGGCACAGGGGATCCCCCCCTGCTTCAGTCTCCTCTCACGGCAAACCACACAGGACCCCAAGGCAATCCCCCACCCCAGCTCCACGCTCCCCAAGGCGATGCACAGTGTCCCACAGCCCATGACACCAGTCCTGGGGGATGACAGGGATGTCTCACCGTTCAGCCAGTGCAGCGGGGACTCCTCCATCTTCAGCGGCCGCTGGTGCAGGTTCCTCCGGATGTCGGGGAGGCTCCGAAACTCATAGCGTGTGGCCGTGTACAAGCCACCATCTAGGCAAGGCAGGGACCCATCAGCATGGCCCTGCACAGCAGGGACAGCCCCAAAAGCCACCAGCATCCCTGTGCCCCCGGCAGAGAAGGAGGAGGGGGACCAATTCCTGCCTTGCTAAGGCGCTGCACACAGAGCCCATCCAGCTGGGGACCCCCCGTGGGGGTGCTGGGGATGGGGCCAGGGTCAGTGGCATCCCGCATGTCCCTGCCAGCCGCAGTGCTGCTTACCCACGATGAGGCCGGTGTAGCCACGGGCAGGGTCATACGGGCACTTCTCCTTTCCTTCCTCAAAGTGGGACGGCAACGTGAACCTGTCAGCATCCTTGAGGGGGACAGGGGACCGAGTTAGACAGGAGGGGACAGACCCGCCTCGCCTGCCAGCCCCAGGCTCTCCGCAGAAGCTGCTAGCGGGGACAAAGTGATGCCCGTGACCATGCCCTTGGTACTACAACCCCTGCCAGCACCCTCCAGCTGGTCAGAAACCACACGGACAGCCAGAGCCCCCAGCCAAGAGCAGGGATAGGGCTCATGGGGAAGGGGAGCCCCAGCACCCCACTTTGGCATCGCGTGGGTGCTGGGCAGAGGCTGGCCAGTGCAGCCAATGTTCCTGGGCTGTGCAAGGCTGGCAGATGCTGCCCAGCTGGGCTGGGTCCCCCGAGGTGACGTCCCCATCACGGCAGGAGTTATTTTCTTTGGGGTTTGCAGTTCAAAGCGCTTCAAATAATGACGGGGCCCTTCCAGCTCAGCGGCTCCTCCGCCTGACTCCCAGGGTGTGCTATGGCCAAACCAGACCGGTGGCATGGCTGTGGGAATGGGCACAGCCCCTCCAGGGCTCCCCGGCCAGGCTGGGGACACAGCCCCAGGCCCCTTTGCCCCATAGCTCAGGGAGAGAGGTGGGCAAAGGGTGACCAAGTCACCAAGAGCCACCGCACAGGGGTGAAAGTCCCGCTGCCGGAGGACGTGGCTGCTCCCAGCTGCTCTGCCATGAGTCACGCCACGCAGGGACCCCCAGCCTGGCCCAGGAAATCCCTGGGGAGGGGCCACTGAGTCAGCCTGCCACCATCACCCTCCCTGCCACCTTCACCCTCCCTGGACACACTTGCCACCGGCCACCAGCCAGTCTGCAGCCCCCGCTTTGGGAAGGGACCCTGCAATAGCAGGGGCTGGGGACCACCTCCAGCGTTTGCATGTCCCACCCCACCACCCCGCTGAACCCACGTGTCCCTCCCACAGCAGCGATCCCCCCACCCCCAGCCATCTTGCTATGGGGTCAGAGTCTAACCCCAGCACCAGGGTGGGAACTTTGGGCATCTTTGTCACAGGTGGCTGCATCCCCAAACCAACCCACCCCGAGCCGAGGAGAGGCTGGGATGGAGGCAGAAAGGGAGTGGGGCTGTGGGTGGAGATGGTGGGAGAGGACAGGTGCTGCGCCACCCCGGGGTGACGTGGTGGCAGGGGACGGGTGACAGCCGTGGTGCTGGGCAGTACTCACAATGGTAGCACAGAGCGGGTGGAAGGCGTAGGTCCCGCAGGCATAGAGGTGGGTGCTGTTCAGCCTCTGCAGAAACCGCACGTGGTTGAAGCACTCAGTCTGCAGAGGGGGAGGACAGGCGTCATCACCCGGGGAAAGCGACGGTGCCCCCCTCCGGCACCCGGCACCCACCCACCAGCTCCACCTTGTTGTTTTTGCCTTTCTGCAGGCAGTCCATCTGCGTCTCCGGGGAGGCATCCCAGCGGATCTGCAAGGGGAAGATGGACTGTCACTGTGTGACCCCCCCCTATCACTGTGTGGTCCCCCCATCATGCAGGCTCCAGCCTCTGCCAGAGGCATCAGAGATGCTAAAATCCTCTCTTTTATTTAGAGAGAGGACGGCTGCTCAGAGCATGAAATGGCAGCCTGCCCGCATCCCCCCAGCCCAGGGCACGAGTGGTCCCACACCCCGACCTGCAGGCAGAAACCCCAGAGCACCCACAGGAGCCTAGAGGATTTTGGGGTGTCCATTCCAGGGGGAGCAAAGGGGTGCACTTCCTCCCCTGCCCTTTGTCCTGCTGGAGTGTCCCTGAGGCAAGCAACTCTGAGCTCGGGGACATCTCCCACCACTGTCCCCATGCTGCCTGGCTGGGGAGAAGGACCTGGTATCCACAGGGAACCTGGGGACAGACCTGGGGACAGACCTGGGCACAGCACCTCCAGGCAAGACCCGAGATGGTGAGCAG
The DNA here is from genome assembly GCF_028858705.1 of Grus americana. Classification (NCBI taxonomy): domain Eukaryota; kingdom Metazoa; phylum Chordata; class Aves; order Gruiformes; family Gruidae; genus Grus; species Grus americana. The sequence continues at coordinate 15,140,436 of NC_072858.1, read as the reverse complement.
GATGAGCAGGGATAGGGTGGCCATGACACGGGCAGGGACCAGGCAGCGCGGGACAGGAGGGGACAAGCAGCCGGTGGTGGGCAGAGGCCAGGCTCACCGTGCGGTGGGAGCCGTCGGCCACGTCACTGGAGTTGAGGGCGAAGATGGCTCCCCTGGCGCCCACGTAGAGGATGCCCCGGTCGTCCTCCAGCAGCAGGGTGCTGTAGTTGAGGGTGTGCGCGCTGAAGCGCCGGACACCCAACAGGTCTGCAAAGGGAACAGGGGGCTGAGGGGGGACCCCGGGGCAGGCACGGCGTGAGCCACTGGGAAAAGACAGAGGAGGGAGCCGCGAGCGGGTGGGAAGGCACCCACCGAGGTTATCAGGCAGACGGTGCCAGATGCCGGCGGTTACCGCAGGAGGACAGGAAGAGGGGAGGTTTGGTAGGAGGCGAAAGGCACTAACTGGGCTCGGGCTCACAGGGGAAATTTCTCCCCGCTAATTAAAACAGCAGCTCAGGGGTGGGAGCTGCGATGTCCATGTCCAGCATGGACCTGCCACACTGTTTGGGGAACCGCTGGAGGAAGCAAAAACATGCCAGCAACAACCCCAGCTCCAAACCAAACCCAGCCAGGCCAAACGGAAGGATGCAAACCAACTGAACCAAAACTGCCATGCAAGGGGAGAGCTTCTGCAGCAAGGCTGGGCGCTCCCTGCCTACTGAGCCGGATAAACCATCCAATTTGGGGTGCTGAGAAGTGTGAGGTGGGACTCAGCCCTGGCCAGAGGGACCCCAAGCCAGGCTCAGACTCTCCCACCGCAGGAGTGGGGCTTGGTACCCCCAAGGCAGCTGGGAAGGGAACGACCCCCCCCAAAAGGAGGCATTGCCTGGGGAGAAAAGGGCACCCCAGCTGCAAATGAAACCCTCTCCCGCCGTCGACCGCTGAGCTGGGTTTCACTAATGAGGTCAACGAAGTCATGTGGATGCCCAAGTCATGGTGACACTGTGGGGCTGGCTGACACCACAGAGGCTGGAGACCAAGAGCCCAGTGGCAATTAGAGAAAATCACGGAAGAAAGCTCCCTGCTGACTATCTGGGCCATGAGAGCCCAGCTGGGTGTGATGCCCGGCTCAGGACACCCTCCAAGGGCTGCTGGGCAGGGCCAGGGGCTGGCCAAGGCTGGCTCCCTGCATGTCCTTGTCCCCCCTGGCTTTTGGGGAGATGCCTTTGCCCTGCTCCATCCCTTGGGGCACATCGACTCTGGGCACCCAACACCAGACCAGCCATGTGGGCTCTGATTTCTGGAGCCCAGGGGACTGGAGGACCTCCTGTAGCCACCCCGCCATGCTGAGTCCCCCACTCTGGGGGGGTGGCGAAGGCTGGACGCAGTCACGATGCACCAAACCTGGTGCTGGCAAGATTCCAAACCTCACCCCCACCACCGAGACCTGCACCACCTTACCGTCAAAGGTGATCGTCGTCCTGGGGGTGGCATCCAGGTCGGTGGCAGACCGCCGTGATGGGTAGCCCATCACCACCGTCGCCACGAAGAGAGCCGTCAGAAGATGGGCCGTGCCTCCGCTCATCTTCCCGCTCCCCCAGCGAGGGCAGCTGCCCAGCCCGCTGCCGCCGGGCTGGCACAGCCGATCCTCAGGACAGGCTCCCCAGCTCCCCGGGACGGGGCGAGCCGCCAAACCCTCCTGAAACACAGAGCACTGGGTCAGATGCTCCCACTCACTGTCCCCAGCACCTCACGAGCAAGCGGGCTTGGGAAGAAGCCAGCCGCGCACACGCATGGACGCTTGACCGGGCACGGCCTCAGCCCGGGAATGGCTTCAGGGAAAAGCAAACCCTCGTTTGCCAAAGGGGAAACTGAGGCATGGCACAAGATGTCAAGCCCGCAGCCAGCACGGGGCAGGGAGGGGAATCCGAGCGGAGCGACCCCCTGCAGCATCCCCCTGGCTCAGCGTCTGCTCCATCGCAGTAGCGGCAGTCGCTTGCTGAGCACTTGGTTCGGTTGCTCAGAGGCTCATTTTCCTCCAGGTCTGCTCCGGTCTCCTCCCTCCTTTGCTTCCAGACATCTCCTTCCTCAGCTCCCCATGACTGAAGGACACGCTTCAGTGGAGCCAGCTGATCCCCCATTGCATTTTCACACCCCAAAAGCAGGCTCATTTACCCCCAAAAGCAGAGAGCGGGGGTCAGGGCCAAGCCCCTCTGCGGGTGCCTTGGCACATTGGGGTATTCCCAGCCCTGGTCCCCAAAGCGGCTGTGATGGGACAGATGATGGGGGGCTCCCAGGGAGCCCAAGGGCTCCACTTCTCCCCAAAAGCACAGCTGGCTGTCTCCTGCCGTGCGAGACATTTGTCCCCAAGTTTTGCCTCCTGAAATGACAAGACTCCCGAGTACCGAGGCGCAGGGAAGGATGCTTCAGGCACACAGCGACGCAGAGCGAAGGAAAACCCATGCAGGAGCCGCTTGGCATCTCCACCAAGTCTTTTCAAGCGAGAACAGTTTTCCCCCCAGTGTTTTTCCATGAGATTTCAGTTTCTCTTTCATCCCAAGCTGCCTTGAAGCTCAGCATCTACCTCAGCTCTCGCTTTCATGCATCCGATCCCTCCCAAATAACCCCCCCGCCTCTCCTGGCTGCTTTGAGCAAAGCCACCGGTTCATTTTGCAGGCGCTAAGGAGAAAGGAGACGACTGGGTGTCTCCAAGCAGGGGAGCTCCCCATAAGCAACCGGCACCTATAGGTTTGCTTAGGGGTTTTTTTTAATATATATATAAACCAAATACCTGGCCCCATAGAGAAGCTGTTCAAACACGCTTGCTGCAGACGGTTTCCCTGAAGCAAATACCTCACCAGGTCTCAGGCAAAGGGGAGGTAAAACCAAAGTGAAATGAAAGTGAAAAAGGCTTTGGGGCTGAAAAGGGGAAGCGAGGGGCTGGATGTGGATCCAGCCACAGTCCCAGAGCCTGCATTAACCCGCTCTTCCCTTTGAGGGGGGGCGGGTCAGACCCAGACCTTGCGCCTGCACTGGCTGCTGCCCCAGAGCATCCCGGGAATGGGGCAGAGGGGAGATGTCCTCCCCTGCTCCCTCCTGCCTCGCTGCCCCCCAGGCACTGGACCAGCGCAGAGCACCCATAGAGCACCCAACCCTGAGCACGGGCGGGGTGCTACCCACGGGGCTGAGCTCCCCAGGGATGAGAGGATGGCAACCCGGAGCATCCTCCTTCCTATTCCTGGGGCAAGCCCTGTTCGCACCGAGGGTCTGCCCATGAGCGACGGGCCTGGCAGGGCGATGCAAGGTGGGTGAGTGGGGATAGAGGTCAGTGAGAAAGAAGTTGCTTTAGTCGCCCCATGTTTAGCATGAGCCAAACCCACCAAGCTTTTTGGGCAAAGCAAGTAGCAGGGTCACATCTGGAGCACCAAACCACCCAAAAGTCCTCCAGCCAGTCCTGTACCGACACCTCTCCATCCCACCAGCGGGACCGGGGCCACCCCAGCAGCTGCAGGGACCCTTCCGCAGGCCTCTGTGCAGGCACACAAGCCTGGAATCACACACAAGCCATGAAAGCTGCCGTGCAACTGGGCTGGGAAAGCAGAGGGGAGGAGAAACCTTCTTACGACAGGGCAAACAATGATCTCTAATAAATGTGTAACAGCCCTGTGAGCTGCCTGCATGCTGCCTGGCATTCTCGCCTTATCTCCCCCCCCCCGAACAAACAAGCCCTGAACTTTGCCTGCTGCCCAGCTCCAACACAACAGGGATCAGAGCCGGGAGCGCGGCTGGGTAGGGACGCTGCTTATCGCAGGGCAGCGCAGTGCTGCGAGCCAGCCCCAGCTAACATTTAACCAGTGTGAGCACCAAGCCAGCACAGGGCAGGGGGGAAATAATAATAATAATAAATTAATTTGTGGGGTTGTGCAAGGTTCCCAGCCGGGCAGGGGGGAGCAACCTCCCGTGCCACTGAGGCTGGGCTCCTCCACTTTTTGGAGGGGAGCAGCTACACCCATTTCCAAAGACTCTTTTGCCTGAGATCAGATGTAACTTTGTCCTAAAGGACATTTAATCAGTTAGCTATAAAGCCAGTTAATATTTTACTTGAAGGGAAGGGCTGCTCTGAGCTTCTCTATTTTTTATTTTTTATTTTTCATACCTAGAGTAGGGGAGAAAGAGAAGAAGGAACTGAAACCATCCTTAGCTCCACTCAGACTGTCGCCCTGGGCTGCAGCCACACCAGACCCCCCCCCCCCCCCCAAAATTCATCATTTTCCCCCCTCAGCAGGGTGCAAGTTCAAAGCTCTGGGCAAAGACGAGTGTCAGGAGGCAGAGGAGGTCCCAGACTGTGGGACCCGCAAGTTGGGCTGGGGGTAGTTGGATTGCTCAAGCCCAGCTCTTCCATGGGAAATGGGGAAAAGCCAGGAGGGGAAACACTGCAGAGAGCTTTCTCTGGGGAAGGAAGATAAGAGGGGAGGAAGAGGCTGAAAAGCAACAGCAGTTCCGATGAAGTCTGGGCATTACGAGAAAAACTGCCCAGAAAAGCCCAACCCATCCCCAGGAGCAAGCTCCCAAGCCCCTTGGTGCCTCACCTACTTCCCAGCACAGGGGAGGTCGACATAGGACCTGAAACACGGCCCCAGCTCCCGCCCCGGCCGGCGACGCTGAAGAAGAAGGGTGTTGGAGGCAGAATCCAGCCACGGAGCTGACAGCGAAGACAGGAAGCAGCCGCTCTAAGCACAACGTACAAGGTCCACAGCAGCCAAAGCTCACCCTCCTACTGCTGGCTACCAGGGCTCCCACGGGACACAGCCACGGCTCCCGGCACAGAGCTGGGCGAGCCCGACCCAGGCACTGGCTCCCGCCGGCAGGACGGGTTTGATGGTCCCTGGGGAACACCAGGAAAGCAGTGGGGCAGCGGAGGCGTGCAGGCGTGCGTGAGCGCGCAGGGGAGCGAGCAAGCCCCGGTCAGGTCTGACTGGGTTTACTGGGTCACGACGGAAGCTGTGCAAGCATGACTGTGCCGGCCTCAGCCTCCCACCGGCAGCCAGCCGGCACAGCACACCCAAACGAGCCGGCCCGGTCGGCACCTCCTTAAAATCCCCACGACCAGTGTCTCTGGAAGTGCAAAAAGCTTTTGATGAGTGAATTTCCCAGCAGCAGGTCTCACCACCCTGGATCCAGCCAAAGAAACCAGCCGTGCCATGAAGCTGCCGCACCCCTGGATGGCCGCTGCACCAGGAGCTTCTCCCAGCCATGGTGGCCCTTTCCTGCTGCCTCGCAGTCCTCAAAACCTGGGAGCAAGAGCCAGCCACAAGCTGGGGTGCAGGGAAGCTGCGCTGTCAGTGGGGCTGGCAAATATGGAGGGACCTCAGCCAGGGTCTTACGGGACCCCCATGGCTGTTTCCTTGGCGGCACAGCCAAAAACAATACCAACTTTTTAATTTGGAAATGCCGAGCCGGAGCAGCCCTTCTCCAGCTCACCCCCAGCATCCATCCTTGATGGTGGGACAGAGATTTACAGAGCAGGACTGGATGCTTCCCCATCCCGCCACTCCGTGGACAGCTTGTGGTTGCTCCACCAAGCCCCAGCAAAGCCCAAGCAGGCTCCCAGAATGGCTGCCGGACCCTTCTCCCCTCCTCTGGGGCTGCCCCCCTTGGCATCGTGCACCCCTACAAGCAAGCGCTGCTGCTGCCTTCCCAGTGGGGGCCAGGATTTCCAGCAGCTCTCCTCCGGGTTATGGGGTTGCAAAACAGCCTTAACAAAACTCCCGGCAGGGACTGCACCGGGAGCCACCGTTTACACCTTGCTTTTTTACGGCAGCCCAGCCCAGGCACTCCAAACCCCGCACGGCCGATTCAGCTCTCCTCATCGAGGCCAAGCCTGGCACATGACCCCCCCCGGCCCCCTCGTCACCCCACCGCTCGCTCCCCCAGGCGCGTTCCCACCAGCCCAGTGCCATTTTATCCCCCCGGGGACCCACGCAAGTTCAGCCGAAACAGCCCGACCCGTTCCCAGTGAGGGGGGGGGGAAAGGCGCCTGCCCCGGGGGACAAGGCGGGGATTGCTCCCGGCTCCCAGGCGTGGGAATCAGCCAAGGAATTACGGAAAAGAGCCATACAGCGAGAGGCGAGCCTGGCCCGTGTCTGGCTGCGAGCGCAGTGCGTTTCAGGCCCCCCTTTCCCTGGAGCTGCCAGACCTTGGGTGGGAAATCCTGCGAGATGCGGGAAGAGGCACCGGGATGGAGGTTGCCAGGCAACTTTAATTCAGCCCTTGACGAACTTCCAGCACTTTGCTTCTGCTGCAGAGCCCAACCAGCAAATGATAAAACAGCCGCAGGTCCACCCCCAGCCCGCGGCGTCCATCTGTCCATCACGGGGGTTTGCTCATGGCCTCGTGCCCGGGGTGCCTTGCAAGGCAATGGGTCCCCCCCCAGCAGCATCCCTGAAGGCCAGCCCAGGACGAGCTGCCCTTCCCAGCAGAGATTTGCAGGGGCAGGATTTGACCCGTGGGACTGGGCTGGCGCTGCCGCACGGATATTTCTCAACCAGCCAGGATTTTTGTCAACAGCAGCAAGAAAAAATGCTAACTTGTCGAAAGCCCTGCGGGAAGAGGGGATCTGCACCAAGTTTAGGGGATGGGGAGGGAAGGAACACACTGACCTCCCGGGAGCCCCTTGCCAAGTTTATTTTAATTGCCTTCTTTAAACAAAACCACATTCGACCCCGAGGCACTTCAGTGGACACGCACGAAAGCTTTGGTGATTCAGGAAGTAGATACCTCTCTCCTTTACCCAAATTTGGGATTTGGACACAGCAGAGGGGAGGGAGAGCAGTGACATTGGCTCCTCTCAAGGAGCATCCTGCCCTGCTCCCGCCACAAAGCCCCCACGCACGGCACAGCTGCCGCGGAGCCAGGGGGCAGGCGGCAGGCACCAGCGGGCCGTGGGAACAAGCTCCAAATTTCCCCAGCCCAGCACGACCCCCATCCACCACCGGCAGAGCATCCGGCAGAGGAGAGCGCCCAGCTCTGATCCCACCAACATCACGGCAGGGAGGAGGCGTCTGAAGGAGCAAAGCGATGGATGGGAGAGCAAGCAGGGCCAGCTGGGGACGTGGGCCTGTTTAAGGGGCACCAGTGCCAACAGGAGCCAGGCATCCAAACATCCCTAAAAAGACAAGCTGATCCATCAGCAATAAAACATAACAGCCCAATTTCTGACAGATTTTCCCCGCTGGCTCCCAGCACCATGCCTTTTTCTCCATCCCCCTGCAGCATCCCTCTAGGGGATGCCACCCACTCAGGGGCAGGGACCAGCCACAGTGTCCTCCTGCACAGCTGCAGGGATCGGGGTGTTTTAGCTGCTCCCCAGCTCCCCATTTTCACTGATTTTACAAGAACTTGTTTCTCTCCTCCGTCAGGTCGGGTCTGATGTGGAGCAGGAGGTTCAAAGGGGCTGCCAGGCAGCCATGGAGCTCACTGCCAAATCCCCGTGAGAGCTCTCCTGCCATTCCCCTCCAAACCCACCCAAAAAAATCCAACTGAGAAAATAAGGAAAGCTGCTCCAGCCTCTGCCACGGGCAGGCATCACCTGCCTGCAGCCACCTGCCAGGCGTGGGGACGGCTCCACTCCAGCAGCTCCTGGTGTGCCGCAAGCAAATGGCACAAGCGCGGTGCCCAGAACAGCAGGACAGAGCGCTCCTCCGCTCCCCGTCTGTAAGGAAAACCCACCAACACTGGCCATCAGTCAAAACAGCTCCTCACCCAGCTCCATCACCCTAGAAGCCTTGCTTAGAGCTGGCCTGGGAGGGAAGCATGCAAGAAGGAGAGGCTGAAGGGCATATCCTTGCAGCTCGGTGGCGGGACTGGAAGCACTAAGCGATGCCCCGGCCAGTCCAGACCCGGCATCCCTGGGCAGGGCAGCAAATCTCGCAGGAGCAATTCCCTGTGTACTGGAGGCTGTTTGGTTCTTGCAAGCCAGCAGTGAGGACACAGTCCCAGCAGCTTTTCCCTCCCATCCTGCACATCTCCCCCTGCAGAAACTCCACGGCAGCAGCCCTGGGCTGACCCTGCAGCCCAGGAGCACCTGAAAGCCCAGCCAGGAACTGTGCAGGAACTGGGAAGTGAAACTGGAGGATGTGGTGGTCTGACTCTGACTTCACTCCCCTGCCAGCCTGCCCCACACCCTGGCCACAGGGAAGGCAGAACGCGGCCACTGAGCCCCAGGATGCGGAGCGCAGACCCCCAGCATGCAGGGCAGCACAGCGGAGACCCCTGGGCTCCCACCTCCTCCACCGTGGGGAAGAGGCACTCTCAGCAGTAGCAACATCACCCCCAAACCTCACCATTTTCCATCCTTTCCTGCCTCTCCTGCAGTAGGCCAGGCTTCGTCACTTGCTGGCAGCCCCTCGGCAGAGCAGACGGACAGATGGACAAGCGGACGGACAGATGGACAGGTGGACGCACAGCCCTCCACATCGCAGCAAAGTTTCCCAGCGAGGGGGCGTTTGCATCCAAGTGGCTGAGCACCGGGTGCGATCTGCAATTCAGCCTTCAAAGGCTTTGTGGCTGAAGCACATTGTCTCCACAGCAGAAGCAGGAAAATAATTGTAGAATTAAACTCCCAGGAACAATTAGAAAGAAAACAAAAGACCCCAACCCTAAATATAAAGGGAGATTTCAGGGACAGATTTTGGGGCTTTTTGATGCATTTGAATCCATTTGCTCGTCCCCATGGCTGCACTCTGTTTCATTTCACTGGGCTCGTACAATGCAAGACACGGAATTAACTCGGGTGTTTGTTTAGAGCCGGTTTGTCTTCCAGTTTCCTTCCAAAGCCAGGTTTGAGTTTCAAAGACGTTTCTTGGCAATGGCCAGGGTTCCCACCATCGGTGCGGCGTGGGGTTTTCCCATGGGGAAACTGAGGCTCAGAAATCCTGCACAACCTGGAGTCCCCTTAGAAGCGGGGGCAAGAGCTGGAGCACAACCCAGCTCGCCTGGCGTGAACACGGAGCTTTCCGCCCCAAGCCTGTCCCTCTCCCGTTTATTTATTCCAAAGATAAACTGTTTTCTTTTCAAAAGTCCAGCAAAACCAGATGACGGGAGCGGTTTTATGGCTTCCAGCTTTACCAACCTCTTCTTGTTTCCTTTGCTTTCTCTCCAACAAAGCTTCAAATTTGGGGTCAAACCCAACTGCATTCAACTTTGCATTCAAAACTGCACGGCACAAGGCAGTAGCACCTGGCCATTCCCACAGCCATTTTGCATACCGCCAACTCTGCTGCCCCAAAAATCAGCTTCCCACCTCATTTGCACGGGCTTGGTTTTGCAACAGGCAAACAAGAGCCCTCCATCAAGTAAGGGGAGGTGGGGTTGCACCTTGGGGGAGCTTTTAAGCAACAAGAAGAGCACAAGCTGGAGCACACAGTGAATCACCAAACTGCGTTCCCACACCGGTCGGTAACACGGTGCTCAAAACCCTCCGCTTCCTTTGGCTCTAGACAGCAGAGCTCAGGCCCCAGGAGGATGGAAGGGGTGGGTTTGGCAGTGACCTTGCTATTGCAAAGCCCTCGGGCTTGTAAATCACCAGGAGTGGTGGCACAGCCAGGTGGGGAGGGATGGCAGCGAAGTGGCAGCGGGGCAGAGAGCTCTCCTCACCTTTGAACGGGAACAGGCACCTGCCCAACACCCGCAGCAGCAGCCGGCCACTGCCAGGGGGGCTTTCACAGCTGGGGAATGTAAAAATAACTTCAGGAGGCATTGTTCTCCCCTCTGGAGAGGCAGTGGGTCCTCCTGGACCGGCACCTCCCCACCAAACCACCCATCACATGAGCCGCTTCCCAACAAGTCCCATCACGATGCGAAGCGGAGCTGGCGGGCAAGCACAGGGAGGGAAATTCCCCGCACGCAGCCAGGTGAGGCTGGCACGGTGTCTCCACCGCACCCACTGCTGCCCTCCTGCACGGGGGTGCCGGCAGAGCCCCCCCTCGCCAAGTGCACCTGGATGCTTTTTCCCAGCACAAGACCTGCCAGATTTGCTGAATAAACCTCCCGGCTCCAGCAAACCCGCTGCATTCCTGGCGGGGAAAGTGGTGAAAGGTTCAAATGGATGTTGGAAGAGGCAGTGGGGGGGAGAACAAGCCTACAACACAAAGCTCTCATCTGCAGGAGCCGAAAGGGTTGTTGGGGTTTTGGGTTTTTTTCCCCCCTCCGGTTGCAACACAAAAACAAAGTCAAGATAGGGATCGCGGCATGCTGGGGGGCAGCTCCCTGCCCCTTGTCCCTCCAGGCAGAGTGAGCCTGGCCAAACCAAGCAGAGACACATCCCGTGGGACACGCGCACAGCATCGCTGTGGCCATCCCACCCGGGTTTGGGGTTCAGGTGGGGGCTCCCAGCCTGCACCCATCATGGAAGGAGGTGAAGCAGCCGGAGCCCATGGTGGTAGGCCAACTAGCACAAAAAATGCCATCGTTGTTATTAATAATTTCCCTGCCTCTGGGGGAATCTGCACTCCTCATCCATTTTGGGCAGTCTCTTTGTCTTTGGAGACTGTTTTTCTTGGCACCTGAAGAGCACTTTCATGGTTCCTCCTCCCACTTCACGCTCTTGGTTTTAAAGGCCAGGCACAAGCCACTGGCCCACCTGGGTACAGGCGGGGAGGGCAAAGAGAGCCCCAAATCACAGTGCTGCCTGGCTGCACAGCAGGTCTCTTCTACCCTCGGATCAGCAGACATGAAGCTCGACCTCAACACAGACAAGCCCCCAGCACAAGTCGGTCCCCTCCACCTGGGAGCATCCGCAGCCCCCACAGCAATGCATCCCAAGGAGCCAGAGCTCAGACAAACCACGTCCCACAGCCCCCCACCTCCCAGGGGGAAGGGAATGGGAGTCAGGGATTGCACTGCACCACCTGCATCGGTTTAGTATCTTGTCCCAGCCAGCTGAAACACCAGCTGCCCCCAGGTAACACTCAGCCTCCCCAAATACCGCCAGCAGTCCCCATCCCCACAGACACACACCCCCCCCCTCAATGTGCTGGGGAAGAGGGTCGGGGGGGCATATCTAGCCCTCTCCCCAGGAGCTGTTGTCCTGTCTGGCTGCTCAGCATGTCCCCCTGTCACTCCTGCCCAGGTCCCCTAGCCCCAACTCACCCCACCCCAAACCTGTCCCCAAAGCAAGCTACCTGCACTGCCACCAGATCCGGTGTATCCCAGCCTCCCCTCCAGCTTGTCATCCCCAAATCCTCACCTGCATCAGACCTCCCCTGAACCCCTCTCCATACTGCCCCCATAGCTCTGCCTCCCTGTTTCCCCCAAGGCGTCGTTCCCTGGACCTTGACCCCAGCACGTCAGACCCCTGCTCCTCCTTCTCCAGACCCTGCCTGTGCACCCAGCACCCCAGGCCCTACCTGTGCATGCAGCATCCACACCCAGCACCCCAAATCCTGCCTGCAGACCCAGACCTGGACCCAGACCCAGCACTCCGGGCCCTACCAAGGCACTCAACATCCAGATCCAGCACCCCAAATCCTGCCTGTGGACTCTGCACCCAGATTCAGCACCCCAAACCCACCACCCCCGACCCCACCTGAAGATTCAGCAGTCAGACCCAGCACCCCCGACCCTGCCTGCGGACTCAGCACCCGACCCCAGCACCCAGCCCCTGCCTATGCATGCAGCACCCGGAGCCAGTAACCAGATCCAGCTCTCCGGATCCTGGCTGTGGACGCGGCACCCAGACCGAGCAGCCCCGGCCCTGCCTGCGGACCCGGAGCCAGCAACCCCGGCCCTGCCTCTGGATCCGGACCCAGCACCCCCGACCCTGCGGGCGGACCCGCGATCAAAAACCCGGACCCAGCACCCGCCCGGCGGCTCTCCCCACTCGCGTCTCCCTGGCGCTTACCTGGTATGGTGCCGCACTGCTCGGCTCGGCGGCGCAGCAGGTGCTGGCGGCACGGCACGGTTCGGCGCAGCGCAGCGTAGCCCGGCTGTGCGCGGCCCCGCCGTACCGAGCCGAGCCGAGCCGCCCGCACCGCCCCCTGCCGGCCGCGCCGGTGCGCGGAGGTGGAGGCCGCGGTGCCCAGCCCCGGCACGGAGCCACTCGGCCGCCTGCACGGGTCCCGCGGAGGAGGAGGGCAGGAGCGGCGGGGAGGGGAGCCGGGGCCGGGCTACCCCTGCCTGCGCCGGGTCTCCCCAGCAAACACTGTGAGGCGGACGGCAGAGTTCCCTTCAGCACAGCCACGGCACGCAGAGACGCCGCCGTGCAACCCCCTCGGCCCCGGGGACGATCAGCACCGGCCCGGGGGAGTCGCTCAGCACGGGCAGTTTGGGTTGTACAGCCTGTGTTCAAGTCCCTGGTGAGGACAGGTGGTAAAGGGCTGGTAATTTGGGCTTGTGACTATAAAAAAGCATTACTGAATGCAGATAAGCATCATCCCGCTCTGCCAACGCAGCACATGTGGTGTCATCACACCACAGCCACCCAGCTGGTGCTGCGGTACCTGCCAAGGCTCCTCGCTCCCTGAACCCACCCCAGCTGCTCGCACCCCACATCACACACCTGACCGAAGCACCGTGCCCTATCTTCACCCTCCTCTAACACGTGCCTCCCCATTTAGTCTGCATTTACCCACGGTGGAAGGTTGTTTGGAAACACAGGCAGGTAATGGTTTCTCTACAGCCCTGTGTGGAGCCTTTTGCCTTGGGTGGCTTCTGTGGCTCCTCCCCACAGGCAGGAGCTGCCAGGTTCAGGCCTGTGTTTGCTTTTCTTTCGCAAGCTTTCAGCGCCTGGCCAACCCTCCCTCCTCACCCGTCGCAGGAGGCGGCAGGCCTCCCAAAAGAAAAACCCTGAGCGCTGTATGTAATCAGCAGGTTGGATCTAGGGCAATTGGAAATCAGCTGGAGTGGGAGGTGGGGAGATGCTGTACCTGCACACGCTGGATTACAGCTCTCAAAGCTGGTGGGGTGGCCAGGTGCTGCTAGCCCATGGTTACAAAGCCGTGCGGTGCCCAGTCCCAGCACCAGCACCCTTGAGTCCTGGCTCATCCCTTCTGCTCCACACTAGTCTCCCACGAGGAGAGAGGTCTCCAGGAAGGGGACAAGGGTCCCCCTGGCCCTGCACACCCAGATCTGGACCCACAGCAGGGCTTAGTGCTGAGTGGGTTGTGATGAAGTTGCTCAGCATCATTTGGGGATGGGGGTCAGCACTGGCTGAGCCCTCCCCATCACCTGGACCTTTTACCTGGGAATGACAGCAGGGTGCTCCTGTGGGGAGCCCGACTGACATACCACTCTCAGGGTCCCTAAGTGCCAGGGTCCTGCCTCTCAAAAACACTGTGGGTGGGGGCGAGCAGCGAAGGCTTGAACTCCCCCAGTCCCCCATGCACTGACAGGTCTCAATGAAGGAGGGACCCATCTGGGCTGGGCACTCCTGCAGATGGGGTGGCTCCCATCCCCCTCGCACACGCTCACCAAGCAGCCACCATCCCGTCATCCGGCACGAGATGCTGGGACCTCTTCACTGTCCCCACTCCCAGGGATCCTGAGAGAACAGAGCAGAGACGCTACCCACCTCCTCCAGCACTCCCTGTCCTCCCTCCCTCACCTCTTGTATGCTCCAGCAGCTAATCACCATTTTCTCCTGTCCTTGGGCAAAACCCCAGCGTCTCTTCCACGCCTCACCACGCCTCTCCACCCACCCTGCGGAAGTGGGATGCCCATGTACCAGGAGCCGGGCTCACCTGCAGCCCTGCCTGGCCAGACCCGGAGCGCTGCTCGGGCAGCGGGAGGGCAGGCTGAAGCAGCAGGCGCTGCCTGCAAGGCAGGAATGCTTTTGGCCAGCCTGTCTTACCCAGGGATTGGGGGTTTGGGTGCTGTGAGGCAGCCAGTCCCCCACATATGCTCCTAATCCCATCCCCTGCTGTAACAGAGTTGCAGCTGGAGGCTGCGGGGCCGGTTATGGGAAGAACTGGTCCATGAGCACTGCGGAAGGGGGTGCCAGGGCTGGGACAGGGCTGCCCAAGACTCCCTCCCTCTCCAGGGCGCTGTGCACGTCCCATCCGGCAGCAATACTCCCTGCCCGTGCGGGCAGCAGAGGCAGGCGCCCTCCCACGTGGCTGCAAGCCGAACCCAGCACAAATTGGAGCTGCGTTAGCTCCTGGCCTCGCAGCGGGGTAATTAGTGCATGAGCAAAGAGCGAGCAGAGCCCATCGTGTTCGGCACTGCGTATTTACAGGCCTGAGCTTGCGAGGCTTTAATTAATTAACACGAGTCATCGGCAGCTGGAAACAGATCTATTTTCAGAGCCTTCGCCTGCTCTGCTGCCCCCATGAGATTAACTGAAGGAATTTAGGGCCCCACGAGGTTGAAGGCCAGGGCCTTGCTCTTATTTGCACGGCTTTCCCAAGAGCCAGAGTGGGATGTCTACGGCATCAGCTGAACCAGACCCGATCGTCTCCCATGCCGGTGTCCCTTTCCCCACAGAAAGGCTCTGTCGAGCAGGGGTCTTGTTTGTGCTCCAACTTCAGCACAGAGCCAGCAAGGTGGTGGAAGGAGAATTTCCCATCAGAGCTGCCCTGCAGCCCCCATCCCAGCCTAGGGGACAGCCCGGAGCAGGGAACACTTCGTATTGTGCCACAGTGCCTTGGGAAACCGCCCTTCCCACAGCCACGTGAGGAGATGAGAGCCCTCATCCTCTCTTCTCCCCATTAATCTAAACGGCCTTTAGGAAAAGGAGACGCTTTAGTGCCCTGATCACCAGCCCAGAGTCTGGTTACTGTTTAATGTCTTTTTGTTGTCACTTAAAACACCGCGTCCCACGGAGAGAGGGCTGGGCAGAGCGGGTTTGTCCCACGGGACAGCCCCGTCCACACCAGAGCCAGCTGGCCCTTGCCTGTGGGGGCAGCTGCCCGTCACAGCACAGCCCCACTGCTCCGGCACATGGCAAAGCCAGGCGGATGCCCACGACCAGCCGCCATGTTCTGGTTTGCCCGTCTCTGCTAGAAAACCCTACCCACAGCAGCGGGTAGGAACACCTGCGGACAGCCCCTTTTGCCCCTCCGATGCCCAAGGAGCCAGGGCGAAGCTGCAGCAGCTCTCACGTTTCACTTGGCACCGCACCCCCGTCCCAGCCGGCATCCCAGATGACACGAGGAATTATAACAGGGCCACAGCGCCGTGAAATATTGATGGGATTAGTGCGGATCAGCTCTCCCAGCGCACATGCTGCGCTCACCCCGAGCCTGGGAGCCAGCGACCTGCACGTGCTCAGGTTGCAGCTCAGCACCCGGGGCGGCAGCGCTGCCAGAGGCTCCCTGCCGGACCCCCAGCCAGAGACATTTCTCCAGCCGCTGCCAGCCTGCAGCCTTCCTGGGGGGACATGGGGGACCCCATCACAGCACAAGATGACATGCATGAAGTTGCTTAATACACAACACTGCTGTGCCTCAGGCTCTGCTGGGGATGAAGCATTATCTGGTTTGGTTGTATCTCAGCACCCACTGCCACCCTGTGCCCCAAGGGACCCCCACCCTGCCTGCAGCCCCGAAACATGCCAGCCCCCAGGCTCCATCTCCTCCAGCCCCCTTGTCCCCTCCCAAGTTCATCCCACATGGCCAGGACCATAGGGGATGCCCTGTTCACGGGGGTGTCCTGGGTGACTGGCAGGGGACCCCCACCCTCCCCACTGCTGTGTGCCCCTGCTCACACCACTAGGAACCAGGTTTTGCTGGGAAGACGATTTCATTATGGATCACAGCGGCCTAAATGCAAACAGCTCAGCAGGATCAAATAACAACCAGCATTAAATGGGAAATACGCTGGCAGGGGTGCACACCATGGCAGCAGCACGTCGCAAAGCTCCCAGTGATGGGGTGCGGCACCGATGGGGTGTCAGTGCCTATTGAACCCACGGGGCTGACAAGGATCTGCAGCCTTTGGTAGGAAACTGCTTCCCGAGGCAGGTCTGGCTCCTCCCCAGCAGTGCGGGCAGCCTGCCTGTCCCTGGGCAAGAGAAGTGAGATAAAACCCCAGTGCCTGGGATTTGGTTTGCCAACCTCTGCGGTCTGAGGGGCAGCGGGCAGCCAACCATTTCAAGCTGCTCTCCAGACTGGTTTGAAAGCCAGCTAGGAGTTACAAAATCACAGCACTCCAGGAGCTGGGGATTTATGAAACCCACAAAAGAGTTGTGAAACTCACGCTAAAGCCATGCCAGCCCGCACCATGCCGAGAGGCGTGTTATAACGTCAAAACCACCGGCGGAAAAATGGGTACTTTTCCCTTTCGACACGAGAAAGCAACAACGACCAAACCAACCTTTCCCTGGGCCTCTCCATCCCCCAACTATGCTGCAAGACTGGCGTCACCCCTTTGCCTGCCTCCGTGGAAGAAAAGCCAGCGGGGAGCATGCCAGCCCCGTGCCACAGGGTCAGTCTCACTGCTCCAGCATCTGCCATCTTGGCGGTCCCCTCTGCCTGCCCCAGGACCAGCCTGCCCAGGCTCCAGGCTGGCAGCGCTGCATGAAGCAGAGGAGCAGAAAAGACACACTGGTGATGCCTGGAGCCCGGCAGCGGCACTCAGGGCTTCCCAGCAGCTAAGCGCACGCTTGCCAGGCTTGGCTTTGTTTCTTGAGAGCGTCATGGACTCATCAAGCCAAGCGTGATGCTCCACAGATTAGCCCCGGGGAAAGAAAAATATTCCAGTGGGCACAGAGTATGAAAGGCTCGGGAGCCTCTTCCCTTCGAGTCATTGAGCAAACTTTCCAAACCACTGTTTCTTCGGGCTGAGAGCCAGCAAGGAAAATTACAATTGCAGAAGAATTTGTCTGAGAAAGTTATAAGGAGCTGGAAAAAGGCAGGGGCAGGCCAGAAGGCAGCTGAACAGCCAGCCCATGCTGCAGCCGCTCCAGCCCAGGGCTCGGTTTCAGGTAGGGACGAGACTTTTCCCCCAGCTCAGTACAGCAGCAGAGCTGCTGCCCCGACTTCCCACAAGATCAGATGCTGGATTTCTCCCCTGTAAGTGTTTGGCAGTGGAAATTGGGATGTTTTGCCCAAGGCCATTTGTTGATGAAGGCTGCCAGGTGCCAGCAGCCCCAACCATGGAGCCGAATGTGGTGCCAGGGCAGATTTTCTCAGGGGAGAAGCAGCTGAGTCACAGCAGCCTCCGATCTGTTCCCACAAGCCCGTCTGCGAGAGACACGCGGGAGTTCACAGAGGACAGGTGCTCACACGGGCAGCCAGCGGGGTTTGGTTTGCTCGTCTGCAAACCTCTCCGAGCTGGCAGAAAGCATCTTCCTGGCTCGGGATCTGTCGGCAGCACACCTGCGGGGAAGGGCTGGTGAGACTGGGGGGGGGGCAGGCTCCTGCCCTGCCTTTCAATTGGCCAGGGCTGCTTTGGGATGCTCCTGCAGCACGGGGGGCAAACACCAGCAACCGCTGGAGAGGCAAGGGTGGCGTTTCGGGGCCCGACACGGGGTCTCATCCCGGCTCTGGGGCAGGAGCAGGACCGGGATGGCTGCAGGCAGGGACAGGGCAGAGCCGCAGCTCCAGCCCCAGGAGGTGACACGTGGCTCCAGCCCTGGGAGAAGCGGCTGGCTCGGCTGGACATAGGCAACCCCTCCGCCCTTCCCAGCTGCTCCCAGTAAAAGCAGGCGGGCTCAAGTCTGGCCAGGGAGCATGGGGTTCTCCCCAGCATGGCTGGTCGGGTCCCTGACTCACACTGCCAACAGCGGCAACACACAGCCCTGGGGATGCACGGGGCCTGGGGCAACACCGGTGCCTTTTAAGAGCTGCCCTTTTGGGTGAGCTAACCCACACCCCCAGAGCTAAAGCCAGGAGGGTGTAACGGCCCCCAGCACCCACCCCCTGGGCCAGGATCCACATCCCCATGGCTTTGCCGTTTGGCCATCTGAGCCCCCGTGCCTGAGTGACCTCTCCCCAGCCCTGCCTTGCTCCAGCCCGAAGGCTGACCCGTGGTGCCTCTCCGTCCCAGGCATCACCTCCTTCCCAGTGCTGCCATCACCGCCACCAAAGAAGAAACAACCCGAGCAGTGCAGTAAATAACCCCCTGCGCACAGGCAGAGCGCTGGCAAGCAGAGCCGGGCGCATCCATCACTCTCACGGTTTTTCTTCGGCTCTGACACTTTGATAGGGGCGAGGGGGTGGGGGAAGGAGAGGAGCTTCCAAAATTTATGAGCTCGGATTTAAAAATACATCTCCTTGAAGCGCTGCAAAACCCGGAGATGGTGAAGGCGAGTGGCTTAAAAGCTACCCTCGGGAATGAATGCGAAAGCTGTGCCTACCTCGGAAAGAAGGATTTGGGAGACCAGCGTAGCTGATGTTGCAAACCATGTCTCTGTTGGGATCGTTTTGCAAGTCACGGCTCTCCGTGCCACGCATGACAAGTGAAATGAAAGGCAGGGGTAACAAATGACATGTTAAAATCCCTCCAGCCCTATGGTAACATCAACCTTAGCGCAGATAGGATTTGGACTGTCACCTTCAATCTCCCAGAGTTTCTCCTCTACATCCCTGACCTCCCGCTGCTCCACGCATAGCCAGTCTCCCAGCCCCGTTTGGAAACAGGTCCCCTTATGCAAAGAAAAGAGCTTATAGCTATAAATTTAGCTGAAAACATCTCTACCACAGGGAATCACATATCAAATAATAAAGCCGAACGAATGTCAGGAAGTACAACCACGATATCAGAGTCCTTGGTCTTTACAGATGGACTCTCCCTCAGCAGGGTGCCGCAGAATGAGCAGCTGAAAAATGTTACCCAGTCATTAAAAACATCTAAAAGTAATTTAGCCTGAGTGACAATGATGCTCAAAGCAAGTTATTTGTCTGGTGAGATAAAATGAGCTATTTCAAGCTCGTTTTTTGTTGTAGTTTTCTTTTAAAGTCAGAAAGGACTGAAAAACACTGAGCAGAGCGCCCTGCCGCAAAGCCCTGGTGCAGCGGCAGCGGCACGGTGTGGGGAGCGTCACCGCGAGCTGCCCCGATCCCTCCTGCCATCGTGCTCCCACCGCCTCTGGAAGGATGCTCGGAACAGACCGGGAAGACGGTCCCTGGGGCCATCGCTGCATCTCCGCTGAGTTACAGTGCCATTTAGGATGATGGTTTTGCCATGGAAACATCTCCCTCCTAACAACAGATCTATCAGCACGTGTCCCAAAAGCAGCCCAGCATTAATTACGTGGTAATTTTTGCTTCCTTGCGACAGAGGCCAGAGTCTTACCCTACCAATGCTGTTGTTTTTTTTAAAAATTAAACAGATTTCTGAGTTAACCCATCAAAAGCATTGCATGAGCCCAAGGTTCCTCTAGAATGACCTCGTAAGGAGATTTTTGGTGCGCTCTTTAGATACAGTGTTAAATATTTCAGGTGAAACATAACTCTTTTAAGTGAAGCCAGCCTTGCTCTGAAGATCCAAATCAGTGAAATTTCTCTGCAGCCTTCGGAAATTGATTTGCTTCTTGCTGGTACCATCTCCCTGTACGGTTCAACTGAGTTTATGTATTCCGAAGCTTGATTATTTATTTTTTTTCCCCCTATGCAATCAGATTTTGGGAAGCTGTGGTGAGTTGCCTTAGAAGCAGTTTTTGTCCTCAGGTGTTTTCTGAGCATGCTGCATCCATCACATCCTGGTGCTTTAGCACATCTCTCTAAAAATGGTACGTTCGAGTCAGCTGAATTCTTTTGATTCATGTTCCTGCATATCCATACAGCTAATTTACCTTTATTAAAAAAAACAAGAAAGAAGACAAGAAGAGGGAGCTATTAAGAAGGACAGTGTCAAGGCCAGCAGAGCAAGTGCTGGAGGGCTGGGTTAATGAGCTGCCGTCCGAGCGCCCAGGCTGGCTGGAGCCAGGAGCTGCTGTCCCAGCAGGGCTGACTCATTCCTTCATCGGGCAGAAGCAGGCTGCGGAGTCCTGCACCCCTCTTTCGGCTACTCCCTAAGCTCCAGGGTCCGTGGCTAACCCCACTCGCTCCAGCCACCTCTGCCGGTGTTTTCCTGGGGGGGTCCTGGCTGTGTTGGGCTCGGGCCAACCCCCCTACCCAGCCCCAGCCGCATCCCTGTGCTTCGGGGAGAAGGTGAAATGGGAATACGGATAAATCCATCTGCCCTCGCGTCTCACACGAAGGCCGCCCCGTTCGCCTCCCACGGCCGGACAAACACACTGCCTCCCCCCCTGCCTGCGCCAGCAATGTCACCGAGCTGCTCCCTTGCAAGGACACTTCCAAGGCAAGGGAACGGGGATTTGCAAGACACCCGTCATGATCGTTTATTCTTGTCATTTCTGACCCCTCAGGGTAAGAACAACATCAGAGCACTGCAGGCACGAAACAACAAGCTTTGTAGGTCATATCAGCGTGTAAACTACCATTAGGAACCACAGCACGGAGCATGAATAATACTGCCTTTATTCCACCGTATACCTCAACGCCCTTTAAATAAATGTAAATGGTTATTTATGGATGGGGTTTGTATGAGACATTTGCTCAGGAACACAGCGCTAAAACGGAGCTGGAGCAATAAGTTTACTCTCTCCCCTATATATAAGTCAGAGCAACTGCAGCACTGATAGGCTTAGTGATAGCCCAAGGGATCCCAGGCAAAAGAAGAGCAGTGAGATCACAGTAAATCTTCCTTACACAGATTTATGCTCTATCCATTAAGCCAGAGCCACAAAACATACGTCCTTCCAATGCCACCCTCCTCTCTGCGAAGGACAGGAGGGCAGAAAAAACTTTGAAGGACTCCAAACCTGGAAAGGGACCTTCAAGAACAGATCGCATCATTTCTGAAAAGCAGCAAACAGTCAACCTCGACGGCTTTCCTTAAATCCTTTCAGCAAATAATGACCTCGATTGCCAAAAATGATCTGATAATGCAAAGGCAGTGAGAGATGCACAGTGAGTCATCATCTCCCAAGCAGGTTGAACTCCCTTTTGTCTTTGCAGCGACAGAAGCCACGCTCCCAGCTGGAGCAGGGTGAGGTTGCCCCCAAGAGGCAAATCTAACACAGCAACTAGAGAGGGAAAATGCTGAATGTTCTGAAGGTACCACATAGGAAGGATTTTTTTAAAAGACCTCCTCATATTCCCTTATTTTTATTTCCCCGTAGCAGAAAACATCTATGGATGGGGTGGGAGGGGAGGGGAGAGGGAGGAGGCCAGGCGTTACTGTATTCTGCTGGAGCTCCTGCACCACACGACCTGTTTTCCTGGTCTCCCTTGCAGTGTCATTAGAAAGATCAAAAAAAGTCACTGGGTTTTCTTCAGCCACATGAGACATTTGATGCCATACACCTCGCTGGGCTCCTTCTGAGAAAGGGCTGGCAGCACCTTCAACAGCAACTTCTGTCTCAGGAGTGGGAGAGACACGACAGACAGTTTTGGAAACTATGAGATGACACCAAAATCCTGTCCCCCTCGCAGGGGGTAGAGGAGCAGGACAGATGCCGGGGGTACCTCCCCAGCACACGCTCTCCACCCTCCAGGGATCAGCAGCATAAAGCTTTCTCAGCCAGGGATGGCTGCTTTGATTTTGTAGACCCTGATGGATTTTTCTGCCGCGAAACCCTCTTTGAACCTCTAAGCTTTTAGCATCCACAACATCCTGAGGCAAGCAAATCCCCAGCTCTTGTCTCCTTTTGTTTGCTTTGAGCCTTCCTGCTAATAAAAGAACTAAAGAGTCTGAAGCCAAATTACAGAGAGCCATTGAATAACTTCTTGCTATTTACCCTTTTTTAGGCCATTTGATTGTCGAGCTCTCCATCTCACTTTCCAACATTAAAACTATTCCCAAGCTGGAGAGACACAGCAGACTTGGGGCCACAACAATTTATTCCTGTCCTATACACACACACACACATGCAGATTCCCTCCCAATGGGCTAAACCTGTGACATAAACCAGACTTAAACTATTCCTGGAGCTACTTTTCAGGAGGACACAGTTTAAATACCCCAGCTGAGATGTACCCAGGGTACTCACTGCTCCTGTGCCGGGCTCCTTGGGGGTCCCCCTGCCCCGCTCAGCCGGAGAACATCCCCACATTCCCAGCACCGAGCCCCTGCTGCAGCACCCCAGCTTACTGTCAGCTCCAAACTGGAAGCGTCATCTCCAAAATGACTGTCGCGCTGGCTCCTGCCAGACTCTTAATTACGAAGGAGGCTGACACAGTTTCTCAGCAAACGGTGTGCGCATACTGCAGGGAAAAACAGAATGAGGGCAAGAGGAAAAAATGGGCTAATAAGAGAAAATCAAGTGGAGGGAAAAACACGTTGTGCTGTGCAAACCTTACCATAACAATGCTGGAGCCCAAAATACTGGAAAAAAAAAATAGGTTAGTACACAGGGGAGGCAGGCAGTGCTCCACAAACGTGGAGGAGAGCTGATATGCAGTGCAGCACCTCAGCATCCTCATCTGCCAGGCCTCTCCCTGCAGCTTGGGTTAGGGCAAATCAATGTGTCTGAGAGCCTGAACAATACCGACTCAAGCGCCCACAGCCACCCTGCATGATTTACGCTACCTTTATAAAAGCCTGCAGCGTGAATAAAGCATGAAACTTAATGCCTAGCCATCTTCTCCCCACCACCGAGCCCGGCAGCTTTAAGTTATTATTTTTATTCCAGTCGCAGCCTGGTTGTAAGCCCGGAGAGGAAAGGAACCCCCTGCTCCTGCCTGCGCTCCGAGAGCCAGGACTTTCATCTCCAAGCAGGCTTTGAGAAAAGAAAGCCTGAGACCCAGAGGCAAAGCCATGGAGCCCGCAAGGTGAGCCCCAGCTCACAGCACTTGCTGCTCGGGTGAAGGATGCTCGCCCGGTAGCACAAAACTAGCAAAAGCCTATTTACCCCTTCTGCTTTTCTCTGCGAGAGGGAAGGAGCATCCATCACTTGCCTGGCTTCGGGCAGCTGCAGCAGCGAATGCAAACCCAAAGGGAAGCACTGGGAAAAGGGTGTGTGAAAATGGCCCTGTGGCCAGCAGCCCTCCCCTACACACCATACGGGACAAACCTGCCTTGAAAAGCTTTAGGTCTCCCCCCAGGCTGATGGCAAAGACGCCTTGATGACAATGAAGGGAACAATTCCAGTTTCCATCCCCTCCCCTATGACCTCCCTGTAGGGAACTGGGAGGTGGCAGGAAGCTGAAGATGAAACACTAGCAGCAGCTCACCCCGCAGAGACAGGGGAGGCATTCAAAAGAGTGTGACACATCCAAATGCTGCCTAAAAGTCACCTGAAAATACATCTTAACCAGCAGCCTAGAAGCATGGGGACCAGCTTTCAGCACCCAGGCCAGAATATCATGACGGGAAGATGTGAATGGTTTTCCTCTCTCATCACTCAGCCCTACTTTTGACACCAGATAAAATATTCCCTTTCAAATTCCTTACTGCAAAGGCAAAGCAGCGCTGACTGAGAAAAGTGGCAGTCAGGCAAAACTAAAAGCACCTCCACAAGGAGAAGCCCTTCAAGGAATTTACTTTCTCTAGGATCCTCCTGCACACCGAAAGCCCTTTTCAACACTAGATAAGAAGGGGCCCCACCAGAAAAGCTGGCAAAACATCCACAAGGCAAAACATCAAGGTATTTCACTGCCCGGGGCGGGGGGGAGGGGAAGATAGGAAAATGACAATTTGAACGTCATTAAGAGCGTTCTGATAAACCACAAAGAATGAGCTAAATCCACTAATGATTGTCCGACCTCTCTGGGCAGCTCCTTTGGAGCTCCAAGGGTGGATCCCACTGCAGCTGCCGAGATTCCTACAAGCTCATCAAGCCTCTTCTCTGCTCACCAGGCTGGCTCGCCACGCAGTGCCCAGCCAGTGCTGAGCCTTTTCTCTTTTTCAGGGCACCGAAACACCAGTAACTGCCCCTCTGACACAGCGTTTCCCACTGGGGAACTCTGAGCAAGAAGTTTCTCAAGAGCTGGTAAGCCCAAGGAACAAGTGCCCAGAAGTAGGAGGGTCATCTCCAGCAGCACCCTGATTTGCCCCTTCCAGTGGAAAAGTCGCACAAACACTAAAAGCCAGTGGAATAAAAACAAACAAACCCAACCCAGAGATACTATGCTATACTTACAGGTCACCTGGGAAAGAAGAAAAATAAACATACAAGACCAGTGTTAATACTGTGGCTTGAAGGATTCCTGCTAGCGATGGGGTCAGCGTAAGAATCCTTTCTAACCCAACGACCTAGAAGTACTCACTTGTATCTCCAAGAGACAGTGTAGTCTCTCACAGCCCATGCACCTCGTGCCCACCCTGGGCCAGGCCATCTCAGACCCAGAGCTGGCTGCCGGACAATGTGAAGCACGGACACCTTTGATAGAGACAGACCTGGCTCATCTGGGCTCAGAAAACTAACGCTGCAGTATCCATCCCTCATTATTAAAAAAGTCTTTTTCCACACTGAAACGCTACCTCTAAAATCCGATCATGTAGCAATCTCACCAGCTGCTCTGCTGATAACAACGGCACACTTCACATGTTTGTTCCAGTCATCTGCTTTTCCCAAAGATACTCTCAGCTCCACTATCAGCTTTGGGGACTTCAGAGAGTTCCTGCAGCCACCACATCAATGAAGCGTGCATGTCCTATTGACCTTCAGCCAGACCTACCTGCAAGCCATTAATCACTTCTGAAATCCCCATCCATTACCAAGTTCCACAACAGGAACAGTGAGAATATGAGATGTGCAAATAGTTTCACTGGCAGGTTTCTTAAAAAAGAAAAATATGCTTCTGGCTTGAAGTTGAAGCCATACAGAGGCTTGTCAGAAAATAAAATAATTTTTAAAAAAGACAAAGAGACACAAATGTATATTTTATAGTTGGCCTTTAATTTTTTGTCTGTGATTACTGCAATAAAGTGCACCTAATTTCACATGAAATGAGAAAACATGGCTCTTAATATAGCCAACATAATATCAAAAGATAAACCTCAGTGCAAAATGCTTGTCTGAAGACAACCAAAGCAGTTAAGACATTTACTGTGCAAACAGCCTTTTCCAATGCATGTGACTTCTGGCTGGGGGCCAGTAAATGAGTCGGCAAAACACAACAGCAGCAGGTTTGCTATTTCATTTCCAGGAGTCCTGAAGCAGAGCTCAGCTCAGCTGTCCCTTGTAAAGACGCTGCAGTGATGCTTCAGGATCATCTCTCTAAGGATGCTGATGAGCTCCAACTCAACCCACGTCTAGACTTAAGCAACTGGGGAACTACTACTCGGCTACAAAACGGATGGATGAAAACTCCAGACAAAGCAGGAGGGGGAAGAGAGGAGGAAAATGCCAGAATGTATACACAGGCATTAAGCATGAAAACACAGGACTGGCTGAACTAAGAATTACTTCGAGACCTTCTCCATTTATAGCAAGCTAATCAGCTGCAAACCCAAGAACTACGACGTGTGCGGTAAGACCAAAATAGAACCCACAGCCTTTTGTTTGTGAAATGGAGCTGGGGCATGCCCATTTTGTGTAGGGACGTTTCATTAGAAAAGCATGTCTGGTTTTATTTTTTCATTGTTCTGTTAAATAAAAGTAAATATCAAAGTGGTTATTTCATCTGGAAAAAAAAAAAGTCAGCAGTTTCAATGTGCTTTGAACTGCAGTACAAAAGCTGTTCATCTAAACCCCTCCCCTTCTCCAAAATATACAGGACAGCAACTTCAACTTTACATGGTAAGAAAATATATACACATTACATACAGTAAACATATGCTGCAATTTTTTTAAACTTTATACAACATTAGTGAAAAAAAAATATAAACATTAATAAAATTACATACAATATATTCAAACATAGTAAGCAACTGCTACCAGAGGGAAGGTTGATAGATATTAAAGACAGGCAGAGCAAAGGATGGCATTGCCATACCTATGTAACACCATGCAGGTTTTCTTAGCCTAAAGCAGTTCTATTGTCAAACAAAGATACCCTTTGAGGTAGATTCTTCCAATTCTTAAATAACATGTTGAGATTAACAAAGAGGGATTTTCTCCCACCCCCCGCCCTCCCCCCAATGCCACGAGCATAACTTGTTTGAACAAAGATAAGCTGATTATCCTGTGAAGGGCACAGAGACATGGCAGTCTTAGGCTAACTCTCTAAATTGAAATGAAAGACAAAACATTTAATATGAATTTGCAAATAAAACACCTTCCCTATAAGACACGTGTCCATTGTATAGCAGTTCCTTTATATGTAATATACATACTTAAATTTGAAGGTCTGGGGGTTTGTTATTTTTTTTTAAGCCTTATTTTACATTCTTATCTTAGAAAGTTATAGGGAATTTATCATACAAGACAAGACAGGGTAATCTACAAAAATTAAAAGGAAGCAGTATTATAAAACGTGCATGTTGATATTACTAAAAATCTCACTTGTTAGGGGAGCCCCAGCTGGTGTTTCTACCCAATACCTTAATTTTCTCTTTGTACATACACACATCCTACGGACAAACCACAGTGTTAAGATTTAAATGACAGCATTTGCACAGAGAGCACAAAAGGAGATCACATCTTCCTTTGATTATTTTACAAACAGCTCTTGGAGCTCTGTGCACATACTGCGTGTGTGGCAAGACTTCACACAAAGGAATTCAGACCTCATAGGGCCTTCACAGTTTTTACATACATGGCCAAATGCTCATCTCCTTGAATCTCCATTGAGTTGATACTTCAGGAACAGTATTTTCTCCATTTAGAGCAAGTGCTGAAGCTAGAGAACAAATACAGATATGCTCGTTTCTTGAAGACCAGTACGACAACTTCATTTATAACTTGGTCTTATAAAATCACTTCCTGTGCAGTCACATTTGTTGCATAAATGAATTAATGCCTGAAGAGGAGGAATTTAAGTTAAAATGAATGCGTCACTGTAATAACAAGTTCTATTCTGTTATTTGATAAAACACAACGACAGAGCAAAGAACCATCCACTTAATCTGTCTGGGCACAGCCACTCTTTAAGCTCTGTTTCCACCATCAGTGAACACAAGAGCAGTCACTTGTTCACGTGCAACTGCTGTATTTTGTATTTTTTTTAGAGACACTGGAGGGTCATACCAATTCTGCTTTGCAGATTAACATGTGCAAGCAATTCTGTTATTCAGCCCAGTTCTGAACCACTTCCTCACCTGCTCACATCAGGAGAGGTCTAACACTGTTTCTGAACTCGCAATCCATGTCACAGGGCAGTACTTTCCCAGCCATCCTAAAACAATGCTTGCACGTTTGTGCTGGCAAGAAAACCAATTCATACAGTTTTCAAGTATGTCTTGTGATTAACAATGGAAATGAGAAAACTTCCCTCAGCTTTCAATATGATAAAATATTTCTACCCAATTCAGACAGGGCTATAGAAATTGCTGGGTTTTTTTCAGCTCACCCACTTCAATTTTTCAGGATTTGTAGTAAAAGCAACGTTAGTCAAAGTAGATCCTTATGTTTCTAGTATTTGCCTGATTGAAACTCAAGTTCTAACTCAGGTGACTGATTTCTTCTGTTCCGACCAAGGCAAAGCTCCATTCATTCTACATCTTCCTTTATTTCAGAGTTTTTACTGTTATTTTCCCTGAACTAGGCAAGACTTCACAAATCTGGCTCCCAGAAGTCATGCAGTTTTCCCTAAATAATAAAAACAAAATAGTAAACAAGTCAGAAAACCAACGATGAGAGTAGGCAAACGCTTAGCTTAAGATCACCACAATGTGTTGCAAGTCCCTAGAATTTTATTCTGAAACACTTGCCAGTTTCCCCATATGTGGGAATCAACTCCAAATATCTCTGACAAAACAACTCTGAAAGAGCTACATCATTATCAACTTTCATAAATTGCTAAGCAGCTTCTGCAGCTATGTGTTACTGTCTAATTCCCTTCCCCCTCTGTAACAAGAAATGTCACACCCACTACAAATTATGTCTTTTTTGCACATTGCTGGGAGTGATTTGTCTTTACAGACAAATGGTTGATTACACAATTTTTAACTGAAATCAATACTAAGTGTATATGTCTAATTTAAATTTAGGTAAGTGATACACTACATTACTGGAAAGCTAAGCTTTTCCAAGACAGGTAGCTTTATATTCCAAGACAGGACTCAAAACAGTTGGCCTGATTATGTTACAAAAGGAACCTTACAGCTCTAGACTGGAAGAAACAGCTCTGAACTCGGATATCAGTAGAAATTATCCACCTATTCCACCAAGGCCAGCTAGATATCATGAAGGCAAATATTAATGAAAGACTAATCACGACATTATTTACAACTGCATACTTTTACAGAGCATGAAAGGCTTTTCCTAATCATTGCCTGACATTCCACACATTCAAAGGGGGAGGAGTTATCAAGAGCCGTTAAACATACATGGACAGAGTCTTGGACTTAAGTAGTCTTGAAGTCACACAGTGCCAGACCACACAGGAAGTGCATCACTGCATTCCTGCCCCAACGTCCTTTTCGAAGCATCTGCTAATAACTATAATCAGAGACAGGCCCTGTGACTAGACTCTGTACTTTCAGTGTATTACGCAAGCCATTTATGAAAGCAGCGCTTTTCAGGATAAAGATGAAATCTTGCTTTTATTGAAGCCAGCAAAGTAAGAATTTTAATTAAAATCTATTCTAATACATCTAAGGGTATTCCACAGCCAGGCCATTTATGAAGAAAAATCTCTTTACAAGAACATGCTATTTTCAAATGCTAAAAAATTAGTTAAATGCACCCTGCAATATGAAAAGAGAGAAAAAGATTTCATTACAGTACCTGAGTAGGCCGAGTGGTTTGTATCATATCTTGCCATTTGCCATATATCCTAGCAACTAAATCTTTTACCTGCAAATTCAGATTGATTACTTTAGCCATTTATGTTTAAAAAGCCCCTGCCTCCCACCCCCCAAACCCACAAAACCCCAGATAACCCAACATTTACTGAGAGGGAACAATTTTACAGCTGGCATAAAGTACCACCATCTCAACTCCAACCAGACCGCTGTAATTTGGGACTCTGAATTCAGTGTCACATACTCCACATGAACACATTACAGGCACATGACTCCCCATATTAAGTGTTTGGAATAGGCCCGCAAGCCGCTCGCCTCCAAACATTCACCTCATCCTTGGGGTGAGTTTGGTTTGTTACGCAAGTCTGATGGTACCTGTAAAAGGTACCCGCAACTGTAATTGCAAGAGCCAACGATGCAGCACTGTCTGCTTCTTAAATTAATTCCTTACACACAAAATTGTGGTTTTTCAAAAGCAAATCACGAGGTGTTGAAGCCAAGCCATTCAGAATTGAGATTTGCTTTATCTGCTGTGTTAAAACCCAGCACAGTGGCATCCTCTGGAAGTTATGTACTATTACATAAATGAAGTGGTGGAGAAAAACAGAGCAAGATTTTCCCCTCTCAGTGCAAGGGCAATAGAAACAAAAGTGAAAGCAACTTGAGATACAAAATTCTAAGGCCAGATTCATTAACTTGTTAAAAGGATCTACACTTTACTAATCTAGCTGAATGAAATGAAAAATCTTCTTGAGAGGCAAGGATGCACACAGCTACAAATCTTTGATTTAAAGCTGAAGAAGCCAAGGCTTTTCAAAGTTGAGGTCAGTCACTTTATCACTGATCTGATTTGGCTCACTACGATTGCATGCAAAGCATCAAAGTCACAAAATTAGGACTATCAGTAGTAGCCCTACACCACAAAGCAAATGAAAGGCAATTATCCAAGCTTGATGCGACACCACATACACTGTTGGCCTAAATCCACAACATTTTTAACTAGCTCATTAATTTGAAAATAAAACAGAGACACATGCAAGATAGGCTAGTTTTTCAGTCCTCTCTATCCTGCCCTGCAAGTAGCCTCTGCTCTTAAAGCAGGAGTCAACTATCAGTGACTGCCAGAAAAAGAAACAGAGCAACTCTGTGGGTCTAAAAGTTGAGATGCCAGGCTAAAAGGAAGACAAGCTCACATTTTACAGTTGCTAAGAGTCCTGTTGTTAGCAAAGAGAGTACTTTCCAGTACATTAAAATGGGTATATATTTGTGTACGTGCAAAGACACAATGCAGACAGAGAAACCAGAAGAAAAACCCCAAGCAAACTCATGAGGAACTCTTACAATTTCAGGGCTGGGATGAGGGAACAATACACATCCATAACACTGAAAAAACACTACAAAACAAATAACCCCACACACCTTATGTGTCTTACCTTAGTTCGATAAAACAGCCTTGCATCTTCCCTAATATCACATTTTATGTGCTTATCTAAGGCACCACAAAGCTTCAGTAAATGTTGCTAAAAAAACACAAAAGTGTAAAGCTATTTAAATCCTCCATGTCAAAACTAAAAGCTTTCTTCAAATATTATTTCAATTTAAAAATGATATGCTTCAGTTTGAATTTTTCTCAGAAATATACAGTAAGGAAGGGGGGGGGAAGAAACAAAATCAGATCACAAGATCCTCTATCAGTTGCTGGTATGCACCCAGTAAACCAGGTCTAAGAGCTTTAAAAAATAGTTTCAAAGTATAGCAGACCTATACATCACAAATTTTGAAGTTCCTACTAGGTAATTTGTAAATCCTTTCTATCCCCAAAGTAGCAAGTGCAGTGCCATTCAGATCTTTTATCAGCAAAAAAAAAAAAAGTTCTGAAATTACAATAGCTAAAAATAACCTTTTCAGTAATGATAACTCAGGTAATTTTCTTTTGTAGGAATTGGCTGAGCAGGTAAAACACATCCAAGGTTTATGCACTCATCTTTTATTTCTAAATTTCTGATTACCCTAATAAAGCAGTTTTGCAACTTCATAATCTCTTGATAATGGGTCCCAAAATCATCCGCATTCTGTGAATTTCTTCATAAAATTCCTGTTTTCAATCCCTCACTGAACAGCTCTGCAGAACCAGTGAGACATGCTGAAATTCTACTTATAAACATTTGCTGGTGTCTCAAGACCATGACAGTTTACCCCATCTAACTGGAAGAGGGCCAGAAATGAAATAGTCATTTTGATCTTATACAAAGTCTAGCCTGCACAATATTCAGTCACACCACTCTTGCCACTTGATGGCTAACAGGCCATTAAGAAATAGAGTTATTAAAAAAAAATATAAAGAAGATCAAGTTCTCCACAAATCTTCAGAAAGGCAACTGTAAAAAACAAATCTCAAAAGATACATAACAAAATAATTATTTTCTTTGCCAAATATGATTTTGTTTCAGATTACACTCAGAGAATATCTTTTTGCATTGAGCAGGAAACTGAGACACTTAAGCCCCGAAATGTCACCAAACATTACTCCTTGCCTCTCTCAAACAGTTCATATGACAGATTTCTTAACAGCCAAGAGTGATTCCACGGGGCAGAAGGTGTACGCAAACACCTTGCAGCAAGCAAGTCACAGGAAATGATCACAGAAATCCGAATAGGATTACTGAAAGGCTGAGCAGAAGGCATTACTTAACAGATGTTCACATCACATGGCACAAGGGAACTATCG
Source organism: Grus americana (assembly GCF_028858705.1). Taxonomy (NCBI): domain Eukaryota; kingdom Metazoa; phylum Chordata; class Aves; order Gruiformes; family Gruidae; genus Grus; species Grus americana. The sequence continues at coordinate 15,108,938 of NC_072858.1, read as the reverse complement.
CTACAGAGAAGAGAGAGAGTCCTAGCTCTCAATTGCTGCATGGCTGCAGTCCAGCACAGAAAACCATGAAGTGTTTGAACATATTTTACTGGATATTTTCAAAGTGTTTTTCTTCTAGACTGACAAATTTCAACCCTACTTCAAAAGTTCACAGGATCACTGGACTACTCAGAATTTCTGTGTCGGGTTCATCTCCAGTTACTGTTTGAGAAAGATTAACAAAATCAGCCTTATGTTTGAAGGTGGCTCCATTTGCAGAAATGCAGAAGAGGTTTCTTTCTCTGCAGTAAGTGCAGAGAAAGCTCACCTGCATTTACTTTGCCCCAGAACAGAAGTTTCCTCCAGTGCTATTATCCACTGGTGATCTTCTATCACGTGATAGTTCTTACTAAAATAGACCAAAAGTGCATGATAAGTAGTCCTTTAAAATCTAAAAATCTAGCCACTCAGGTTACTTACCCTTTGATTAGAATTTACAACGTCGAAGAAACTAGCTTCACTGACTAGATGAAGGAGGGTGTAGATTAAGTAGTATGCCTGGAGAGAAGTCAACAGAGCTTTAGCAGTCAAAGCACAATCATAACTCTTCACATTTCGGTACAGCACTATCTCTGTTTTCTGTAATGATTCCTCCAACAGCCAGATCAATGGACAAGTATGTCTACGCATTTGCCTAAATAACTAATATGAAACAGTACATTCATATATTAGAAACATTTTAAAACAGTATTACACTGTTTTAAGTTACCTAAGTAAAACTTACTGTACAAAACTTTCTGTAGTTTTAATTACTGAAAATTAAATTCAGCAGTTGGCTTTATTTTCCATCATCTACATCTATATCAAAATACTTGCTAAGGATTCCATGACAGACCCAAATAACCAAACCATTATTCAAATTTTGGATGGATGGAAATACTGAATCTTTCTAATACTCGTTTATGAGAAAATATTCATAAATCTGTTTCTGAAGCCTGCAGGTGAAGATCTGTCTCAGCATCAAACAGTTTTCACTGATTACATCAGAAGGGAGGGAGGATGGTCCTCTGAATACAGAGGACAGGACTCAAGACATCCATGTGACACAGCCTTGCAGAAAATCTATTTCCCTATTTGTAAAACAGCCTAATACAGCTTCCTCCATCACATGCTACTTCCTTTCCTTCCTCCATGAGTATAATCAAAATTGAACACAAATAATATTTTAATTATACAGATGAACAGCAACAAAATAGCGTATGTACACTTCCATGTACGAAACTGTCCTCAGTTAACAGAAATCAAAAGAAACATTCTCAAAATTGTAGAAGATGCTTAAAGCGACAAATGCAAAAAAGCACTATCAGCTATATACCTCCTGTTCTAGGGCTGTATGAAGGTGGTCTCCATCGGCATTCTGCTGCCCCAGTCCTTCTCTCATCTTCTTTAGTAGATTAGAAGGTTTCATGACCACCAGAAACTGGTGCAGAAGAGACATCTACAAACATTAACAAATTGGACTGGTTTAATGGCAACAGAAAATTGGAAACCAAGTGCCACTACAATATTATTTGCCCACTAAGAGAAGAATATAAAAGGAATTTTTAATTAAAATGGAAGTTTTTGTGGTTTGGGTAATTTTTGATTATTCACAAACTAAAGTGTTTGTACATTGCCTCAATAAAAGCTCAACCCTATGAAAACAGAGTGACTCTACATGAACACAAAAGGAAGACTGAAAGAAGCATAGACCTCTTTCCAACATTCAAAATGAAATGTTTAGGCATATAAACAATACTGCACTTACAAGCTGCAGAACATGCAGGTTACACACATGTGCAAATATACTACTAATACTAATCTAAACTAAAAATTACTAATTGGTCATTTTGCAAGGTTCTTGAAAATAGGCTTACAGTATTAAAACATAAACCACAAACAATAATACGCATGTTTTCTAAACTTTCAAATTATAGACACACAACACATATATGCAGTACCTGCTTGTCGCTGTCATCAGGTATTTCTATATGCTTTTTATTAAGAAGCTTTGAAATTATCACTAGGCTAAGACGTCTTCTTACTTCCCTGAAAAACAATTTAAAAAAAAAGTCTTTCCCAGAGAATTTCTTAAATCCACACTGTTTTTACAAAGTATATGAGGCTATGCATAGCTTCCCTAGACATAAACTTGCCTACAACTATTAAATTGAATTTTCTGAGTACAGGTGCTATTAAACTAGTAAGGAGGCTAATAAAATATAAGTACCCTTATTACATGGCAGCTTTTCTTCTGCACAAGTAAACACTGCTAAATGCTTGCCTCCAAGCCTGAAACTGAGAACCCAATTCATTCTCCTCACTCAGATACATTATAATTTATTAATTTCAAAGATACAGAACTCATAACAGATTTGATGCTTAAAAGCGGACATGAATCACCCAAAGAAAATTTAATTTTGGTCATTCAGACAAGAATTAGAATAGGTGATGGATGTCAGAATCTGAAGTTGTTGTCTTTCTTCACTACAGGGTAGCAGGAAGTCCACAGCCCAGAAAACTACACAAAATATAAAATAATCCTTTTTCACAGCAGAGATGATTAAGAAGCTATATATACACACACAATAAGAACCGCACATACATCTGTAACATATGAGAAAACCCCAATTTATTTTTTTAAAGCACCATGTAAGACCTATTGCATTTATCAGACTTTGAGCTTATACAAGTAAATCGGCTGTTAATGACAGAAATAAATTAGCTGTTAATGATACTACGTATTTCTGATGTTATGGTGTCATTACCGTCCACGTATTATCCAGCCAGGCACCAGCTGAACCAGCCAGAGGAGATTATGGTGATGACTGGAGAGTTCACTCACTGCCAGGCAGAGTTCAGGCATCTTTAAAACAACAATAACAAAAAATATTGGTACCGAAGAACAGATACGGTGGGGATTTGTTTTATTAGCAAAGGAGTACACATCTACTCCCTGGAAACGTACACAGCATAAATTTTAAAAGGAATTGATCTAGTAAGAGATGATGTGCAGAAAGATAATTCTGCATTGCACCTGCATTTAAGTATGCTAAATACTATTTCACAGTAGGGTAGTTGAGATCAGATTGCTTTTCATGACATTTTATCAACTTAGTGGAATCATTTCATCATTCTTTCAGAGCGCCATTTTAAACATACAGCTATTTTAGTAAATGTAAGATTAAGTTCAATACAACAGTCCTCTTGCAGAAGAGGACAGGTAAGCATAATGTCATGCGACAAAATCCCTCTCAGTATACCCACCCACCTCCTAAATCTCAGAACAAATCCAAAGCTCCCATTTGTTTGTATTACATGTTCAAGCAGTATTTTTCTGATACGTCAAGAAAAAAATGAAGACTTCAAAAGAGAAATTTCTTGAATGTTGAGTTGCAGTTTCATAAATCTAGTACAAGAAGATTATTTATGAAGTTACCTTTGTATCCCAGTCTTTTATACTTATCAGAAGCTTTATGAAAAGGCACTGAAAATCTATCAAAGGAATTTGTTTTAACTGTTTCTCCAAGCTTATTTTAAATAGCAATAGAAGGAGCAGCAATATTTCTTGATCAGTATATCCACCTTGAATTACTGTTGAACAGAAACCTAGAAACTTTAAAAGAAATAAAAAGCATTAAAATCTGAAATTGGTTTAGCTTATTTTAAAGTATGATGAGAACTTAAGTTTTCTACCCTCACATTAATATACACTGCAAATCATAGATTGTCGTTGCAACACTTGTGCACTGACATCTCATCTCCCAGTAACTGCACTCTGTTTTTTTTAATACCTGCTGGAGGCTTATCTTTTGAACAATGGCAATATTCCCCGGACATTACAGGAGTAGGAAGGATCTTTCTCCACTGCACAGATAATCCTCATCTAACTGAAAGACTGACAGACCTTCTAAATACACAATACTGAAAACATAAATCAACAGATTTTTTCCCCCACCCAAGTACTATCACATGGGTTACTTACAATACGGGATGTGTGTGAAAATAAGAACACAAATTAATCAAGAGATGTGTATTCTGTTTCCATTGGAGATGCTCTGAGTGCTTCCTCTTGAACTAAGTGATTTTATAGTTAAAGATCTCTAAAGAAATGATGTTAGGAGGATTCAAATACTTTGACAAGAAACTCTGAAATCAGTTATAAAGTCAGTATTTTCACCATACCACCTTTAATCACAGAGAACTAGTCTGTGAAGCGTGACCAGCACTCATTCAGCCGATGGTCTCACAGGACACAGCACATGGATCTAACAGCTAACTTCCACAGAAGAGCCAGCCACAGCTCCACCTGCCCTCCTTGAGCTCCCACCTCATTCACTGTGCTGCACAGGGACTGATCGCATACCTCCAAGAGCTCACTAACACGCTGGGGCAGTGCAAGACATCGCATCCAACATCAACTGCCCTTCCCATCTCCCCTGGGACACAGAAATGAGTATTTCTTCTACGCAAGGGAGCAAAGACCTTTGATAAAGTGCCACAAGCTGGAAAAGGGAGGCAGCAGAACTGTGCAGTTGTGAGTGAAGCCAATGGAAGTCATGGAGAAAGGAAACTTTACAGTTTGCAACAAGCCTGCAATAATCTCTGCTGAATGTGAAGCTGAAACTCCAGGATAGCATCTAGTCACAAAACGCGCCCAGGACTAGATTGAGACACCAAAGTTTTTGCTAACAAAAACCCCCAAAGCAACAAAACCCCACCACCACACACACCCCAAAAAACCCCCCTCCCACACTAACTGGAGTCTTCTCACCTTAACCACATTAATTAAATTGTTTTCTGGTAGACTGGAGAAGGCTGGACTGGCAGAAGTTAGGTCTCCTCTTGGCTGTTGTTTACTCACTGTTTCTTGCATCTGACTTCTAATGAGAGACACACTAATCTGAGCAATAAATCAACAATTTAAAAGCCCACAAAGGCTTATTTGCATCAAACTGAAGATAAAAAACCAACCCTGCATGTTTCCAAATACCTTCAAATCAAAACAATCTTCAGTTACAGAGCACACATATCTGTCTCAACTTATAACTGATTACTTACAATTCTGCCCAGCTATTTAGGCAACAATTCTTGTAACTTTCATTAGGAAGGTGCAGGACAAAGGACAATGCTCTGGTTTACTGAATCCTTACCTGGCAGGCATTGTGTAAAGTTCTGTATTAAGACCTGAGCTGAGAATTTAAAGAAGGGTATGGCTTGATGGGAGGAGAAATAAAGGAGAATCTTCTGATTCTACATTCTAAGCACAAGGCTTGCTTTCACAGGATCTAAGTAATAAATATCAAAAGGAAAACACTTACAAAATATCACATTCGTTAAAGTTGGGCTGAAGATGCTGCAATGGAAAGAGAGATCTAATCGCAACACCCATATTGACAAAAACAGCTGACACATCAGCTAGTGAAGGAATCCATGGTTTAGACTGTTCATCACTGATGGAAGCTACAAGTAAAAGACATGGAATAGATTAGTTTTAAATTTAGTACTTAGCATTAGTTCCTTTTAAGGGAAACAAATAAGCTCAGCAGCTTGCATGAATTCTACCAGCTCTCATCTCGGAAGAGTTGGTACATTGAACAATACGCTTATTTTCAGAACCACAAGAGGGGGAAAAAATAGTCTAACAGTATTTTATGCTAGAGAAACATCTTGCCTATGTAACAGGTGAATTACTTTAAAGTTCCACCCATTTTCCCTCACAGCTCTCTTCCATCACAAACAGCAGAATAAGCAAGGAGGCAATATTTACTTTTAAGGAATACCTAAGTTACTGTTCTGTGTAGGCACAGGTAAGAGGGTGTTATCACAGTGGGATTGGAAGTGGAGCTACGTAAGATTTGAAAACAGGCAAGGCTTCTAGAACAGAAGTGCTAAAGAGACGGAATTCACTTATTTGATAGAAATAAGAAACAACGCTCATTGTAAAAAGGGCTGATTTGCATGACAACTTGTATCTGAAAGTCTGCAAACTGTACAGAGGACTCTATAGGACACTAAATTAACAAAGTAACATCAAACTAGCTGCAGTGTTTTCCAAACAATGACAGAAGTCACTAGAATTCTGAATGGGGTCAATTTTGTGTCTTAGAGCTAAGACTGTAAGAGAAAAACAAATATAATGGAAGATAACACTCAAGACACTGCAGGTTCAGATCTCAGTGTTCAATTCAGTAAAAAAACCAACAACAAAAAAGATGCATCCTTAGTTAAGCACCGGAACAGAATGTCTCAGAAAGGTTTAAAGGCTCCACAGTTGGCAATTTTAAAGTGGTTAGGCAACTTTCCAGGAGCAACTGTAGCCTATTTGATCCTGCTCCGAGGTCAGATCTGCTGGGATGTCTCCCAGCCTTAATTCTTTGAAGGCTCATTGATCAGCTTGAACTGTTCATTCAGAATCAAGCTTAATGCCAGGAAAGCACAAAATAAAGAAGGCTGTGTTCCTTCTCCTACCAGCTCACAGTCTTATTTCAAACAAGATTCAAAATACAGGGTACAATTTGGACAGACCTGAGCCAGTACTTCAAGAGAACTGAATTACTTTAACTATGTTAACTGGCAGGCTTAAATGAATTAGTGACTTTTGATGGATCTGAATAAAGTGAAGACATGGAGAACATACAAAAGAACTTGTACTGAAGAAGTATTTGAAAGTACAGATGAAGGCAGGCAAAACACGCAAGACACGAGTGGCAACGTGGGCTGAAGCAGATCCTTGAAAGTGTTTTTGTGGAGGTGTATGATTACTTTCCAGATAAATGGCAAAACTGAAAAGAAACTATGTAGTGCTACATACTAGGAACGACTACGTGAAAACCATCTTGTAGTCCTTAAGGTATGAAATTAATGTCTGCATTTTCTAAAGCAAAGATGAAAAGGAGAGTAAACTTTTGAGCAGACTGGGCTCCTCTTCAGGTCAATTGTATTTGTGAAATAACAGAAGTGAGTTTAAAGGCTCTGTACCAGACACACTGCTTTGCAAGTACATGCCAGGACCAGATTCTGTGGTACATCTTGCATAAACTCAGTGAAGACCAACTCTTAGCATTTGTGCGTTCCATAAATAAGAGAACCTAAATTCATGCCAGAATCACAGAACAGAGCCAGTGCTTTTTACTTCCTCCCCAACACCTTCCTATACTTAACAGGAGGGAAATGCCTTCACTCAGGTGCTCAGTTTTCAATCCTTCAGATACTCACCATTTTTTAGTGTTATCTCCATCAATCTGTCTAAAATCTGAGTGGAAACACAATAGTCAGGATGAACAGACATCATCTGTGGAGAGAAAAAGAAGCTACATGTCAAACACCAAGTTGCATAATGTCATCAGTTTTCTTTTAATTAAAAAAATAAACCAACTCTTCGATAAAATAAAAAACAGTAACAGAAAAAAACCCACAATCCAAAGATATACCTAGAACAGAATATTGTGAATATAGATTATTTCAAGCAGTGCAGACATTTGAAGTGAGTCCAGAGGAGGGCCACGAAGATGATCAGAGGGCTGGAGCACCTCTCCTATGAGGACAGTCTCAGAGACTTGGGGTTGTTCAGTCTGCAGAAGACAAGGCTCCAGGGAGACCTTATAACACCTTCCAGCCCCTAAAGGAGCCTACAGGAAAGCTGGAGAGGGACTGTTTACAAGGGCATGGAGTGACAGGACAAGGGGTAATGGCCTTAAGCTGAAGGAGGGTTGATTTAGATTAGATAGAAGGAAGAAATTCTTCACTCTGAGGGTGGTGAGGCACTGGAACAGGTTGCCCAGAGAAGTTGTGGATGCCCCCTCCCTGGAAGTGTTCAAGGCCAGGTTGGATGGGGCTTTGGGCAACCTGGTCTAGTGGAGGGTGTCCCTGCCCATGGCAGGGGGGGGTTGGAACTAGATGGTCTTTGAGGTCCCTTCCAACCCAAACCATTCTATGATTCTATGATACACACATAAATGCTACTTTTGCATACTGCAGCATGTTTGGGGTTTTTTTGTTGCTTAAGGGTGTAAAGAAATAAGATTAACATTTGCTTGTGATTTAGCCCACACTATTATATCCTGAAATCTCTTCTCACCTAACATGTACTGCGCTCTTTTCAAATGCAGTAACATGTATAGAGATGGACAGGGACATGCAGCTTTGCAGTCACTTAGAAAGTGTGGAGAAAAAGCTATCCCTAGTGTTTTACCTCTAGTGACAACTGAAGTATTTCAGACTGGAGAACAAATCAGAACCCAGAAAGAAAGATTTTTTTTTTTTTTTTAATTTAGAAGTTGTTAACGTAATGCAACTGATTCAGAAACTTGTTCTGATTATTCCTGGTACAGCTGGCTTCCAGGAAGACTATTATACCTGCACAGAGTATAACTGCATGAATAGTACCTGTCTGTACATGAATAGTGGAGTCTTACCTGGAAAAGCCACTTTAGAATTGGTATGGGACACAAGACACAACTATAAGCAGAACTTAGAAAACCATTAACAGCTAAAGAAAGCTGCTGTGTTACACCAGAGCTGTAAGACAAAGATGGGGGTGGGGAAACAGGAGAAAAATCCATTAGTGGTTGAATCAGCACCTTCACAAAAGCGTAAGAACTTCCCCACTACCGAGATCATCATCAATAGCAAACAAAGATCTGAACGTCCAGAACAGATGTTATTCTTATGCTCTTACCTATATGAAATACTATACTAATTAAACCTTATTTGTTATTTAGAACAACCATCTCTTTCTCCAGAATGCTCTACTATATAATTTGGAAACATTTGTGTTATTAGAGAATTATAGCTTCAAACAAACATTGACTTACACTATTGTACTATGAATCATTATGCCTGTCTACACAGACAGGCTGCTATGCTCAATGAGATCAGTGAGTAAGATTTTTTTTTTTTTTACTGTCCAGTGACCTTTAACAACACTTCTAGAAGAAAAGAGCTTGAGATTTTTAAAATAATCTTTTAAATAAAGAGCCTGGAGGCAAACTAAAGCAATTAAAATCAAACAGTCCAATCCTATTGTGCAAATTTGTGAGGTGCAAAAAGTAGCTGTTGGAAGAAGAGAAAATATATAATTTTTATTACTGAATTATTCTAGCTTTAGTCTTCTATAGAAAATCAGTATGTCAGAAGCAGCTGAATTAATGATACCCAGTTTCACACATACCCTTCTTTAGTCTCCTTTATTCTCGGTATCTACTAAAACACGTAGCTCTGTTGAGAGATCTGTGTCCTAACTTCTCCATACACCCTCTAGCTGTCTGACTGAGCAAGTGGCTAGGAAGACATCCATATGCCAACTGGATGGCCAGGATTTGCCAGCTGTGCCAACTGGGCAGAATGCATAAGCAATTAAATCATAATTGCCTTCTGCAAGGGATGATTTATTTAATTCTTATTCCTGCAGTCACTGATTTACAAGATACTTTTGAAGTTTATATCGTTGTGATCTTCAAAACATTTATTAATAAAGAAGCCTGAAGCCAAAGGAGTACATCACAAACATCACTTCCTCAAGAGACAAGAGGAAGCCACCCTCCTCCTCTTCACACCCACAGCAGCACATACATATGTATACAAAATCACTTAAGACGAAATGAATTCTCTCAGTTTCACTGATGCAAGTTTGGAATAAAACGTCAACTGAAATAACCAGAATTTTTCAGGATTTGCACTTGTGGTATTAGGCAAGAATATGTCCAACTATTTGTAGCCTGACGGCCTCAAATATAGAATACAAATCCCTACGGGTTACAGAACAGTTGTTTATATACAAACAGACACACTGCTAGCTCAGTGACTGAATCTAGCAGATGTCAGAAATTGTGATTTTCTGCAATCCTCATTAAGTGGAGCCCTAAGTCCCAGGCCCATTCAAGACAAAAACACGTAAAAGTCTTTCAGCAGACATAATGCAACATTAGTAGGTCACAAATCAGTTCACCACAAAGACCCCCTTTTGGGACAGTTGAGCTTTTGTTCATTGTAACATTTCACTTCTGCATTTATCTTCCACAAACTGGTCAGATTATCAATGATAGCCCAACACAGTAGAAATATGGAAGAGGCCAGAACACCTATTTTTTATCTTATGTCTCATTTAAGAATTTTTTTTTCAAGAATTCTAGAGGAGGAAAGAAGGAGGCTTCAAGTAACAATTCACTGTTCTGTAAAGCTAACCTGAAAAGTAGAATTCTGGGGAAAGGGAGTCAGTCTTGCCTACTTAGTAAGACAGAGCTCATTTGCATGCAAAGATACTATTTTTATTTTAAAAACTGCAACACTGAAGAAAATTGTACAAGTAAGCACAGAGTGAAGAGGATATTCTTACCTAAGAAGTAGCTTTTCTATAGGATTTTGAGGAATGAAATGAAAATTCCTCAAGTCAAGGTTATGCTGATTGAAGACTTTCCCAGAGGTTGATAAATCAAATATATCTTCACCAGGGTGGTAGTCAGGTATGGCATGAGCTATTACTGAAAATCTCTTTATAAACGCCCTGTAAAATTTAAAATTGCTTTTATGAATTTAAACATTGAGAGGCTATTTGCTGGTTGAGACAGTTATTTTCAGATGATGAACACATCAGCCTTACATGAAAGTTGAATTGTTAAAATACACTAATGTCCAAGAAAATCCACCCAGCCCTGAAAGACGATAAAAATGGTTCACATTACACAAATTAACAACTGATGGAAAGAGAGATTAGAAAAAAGGCTAGAAAAGTGAAGAACTAGATTTAATGGCTTTTGGAGTTGGAAGGACCTGTGCTCTTCTGAGAGATCTTCATCTCCACTGGCATTCTCCTCATCTTCTCCATCTGAAGAATCAGTTTCCCTTCCTTGTATGTCTTCCTGTAACCGCTTTTCTAGTTCATCTACCCTGAAAGAACAGTAGCAGCAGAACACATCACTGTTTAGTATTTACAACGGAAGACAACAAAATTCAAGCTCTGAATGTGAACCCAGGAGTCAGTAGCCAATTACGCATGGCAAAAGCATGAGACGTTGCCTGTGCAAAAAGCAAACAAACATGTCTTTATTCCAAGATACAAAGTGGATGTAGCCCAAAGTCTAATGAATTTCCAACAGCACGTTCAATCACTAGTTTGTCAGAGACAAATACACTCAAACAGATTTTTTTTGTAATTGCACAAAACTTTCAATCTTCTGCATAGATATATTTTTTTTTAAAACTTCCTACTTGTATTTTATTTATGAAATAGTATTAGTTATAGGAGTATTCATTAATCCATAGTCAGTCAACCCACAGGGTCAGCTTCTTTAATAAAAACAGTTAATCACGCATATATACCCACCACCACCAGCCATTAGTACATATACCACATTACACTTTCTACCCAAAAGATCTCTTGCAAGAACACTCATTAGTTCTGTTCACTGAACTGTGCAACTACTCAGATACCAATAATCTACACAACTTTGGAAACCAAAACTGAGCTACAAATGCCTTTGAAGAAACTAGTACAGTTAGCCTACATAAATACTTCTATTTCATGCCTGGCTAGCAGCTGCTAGCTGGCTCAGTGACCTACAATGAAGGCATCAGTAAATTTAGTCTGGCTCTTGAGGGGTAGACAGATGTATCGCAAATCACTCATCATTGCTTGGAAGAAGCCTGTCATTCAGCTTTCACAGTTAAGCTGCACTTGTAGGTCCCGTCAGATGCATCTTGGTGGCATCAGCAGGCAAAGCTTAGCTTACTGCTACCCAAACTCCATCAGTTTTGGGGAGACAGAGTAAGTCTAAGCTTCTATAAATCCATCCCAAATTTTTCAAAGCATCTTTAAGAAACAAACCTTTTAGATTCTTCTTTCTCCTTCAAGAGATGTTCTAAGCTGTTCACATATGACACCTGGCTAACAACAGGAGGCTTAGAAAGCTGTAAATGAAATAGTAAGAAATTTTAAAAAATACCACAAGCTATCAATTCATTATTAGACAATAAACATAATCAAAATAGAAACCTCTTCCAATTTGAATGATATTTTACCTAAAAACTCAAAGGAGACTAAAAAAAGACGATTAACAGTTTAGGTTTCTCACTCCCTTGACATTTTTATATAAAGGTCAAATCTCTTTCAGTGATTAATTTAGAAATAACTGTGCTTCACAATGGATTTGAACAGCAAAGCAAGTCTCTGCTGCTCTCCCTGACCTCCATCTAACTTTCACAAAGAGCATTAGTATCAGAAGCTTTTTACCTCACAGCTTTATTATTATCATCCACTGAGACCCTGGGAATCCCCATTCTCATGCATGAGACAAGAAACTCCAAAAATGATTCAGTACCTCTTTGTTACTTTCAGGAGTCCCTAGACGGCAAAGCACCAGTGTTTGCTAAATTACCTTCAAAATCATTAAACAAAGCTTCCAATCGAAATCCTAATACAAATACAAATTAAGAAGCTAATAAATAGAATTAAAAACCAAAACAACGCACAAATAAAGTCTTAACTGCTAGCAAAATTAGTTTGTTTTTCAGTTGCCAGTGTTTTATTCAGCTGGTAGCAGACAACACAGATTTGAAGTCTTTTGTGGCCATGGTTCAGTTCTTAGGACAAACAGTGCCCTTCTGAGACCACCACCTTAAATTGCAAGCCTCTTACTAGTGACAAAGCTTGTTCTATGAGCGCCTTCATTTTAGGAGAACACAATTCACTAAGAGCGTACCCTTTCATTGGGGATTTTCTGTTACCCAAAGGTAACAGAAGTTAGTTTAAGAAGTTAGCGTTCATCTGCTAATAAAAAAGCCAGTTAATACAGCATTATTTTTTGGTACTCAGAGATACCTTTTGAATGTAACAAGCAGCATGTCTTTGTGTGGGAAATCTTGTGGGAAAGCTAAAGATCTCTTGCCTTATATCTGATAACTATGCCTAAAACAACTTTTGAACTGAGGAAGCAAGACTTTATTCCAATGTGCATATATACCCCTTCTTACCAGACAAGAGAAGAATGCTAGTATATGCAAAAACCACGGTCATGGAAATTTTGGGACAGTTCTTAACTGTTTTGTCTTACATTAATTATGCAGAAACAAGGTAGGTCAAGTGTTGTGGTCACATACATGTTCCACAAGCATTTGATCTAGGCTGCATCTTTATATCAATCTTAACCAGTAATTACGTAGACATGTTTGGTTAAGATTGTGGAATACGTATGGAACCACAGAAGTCTGATCTATAACATGCTTGCATAATGAATCGTAAGGACAGATAAAATAGTTATGGCTGTTCAACAGCTGCCTACAGAGATAGAATCTGTCAACAAATTGTTTCAGACATTTAAAAACAGGAGGGGAGGAGTAGGAGAGTATTTATACAGGTATTCTGCTGTTTGTTTTCTACTGTAGAAAACAGCGGTGGGGCGGCCCCAGCCAGCAGCTAAGCACCACACAGCTTGTTCATTTCCCTGCCCAGTGGTGCAGGGAAGTGAATAAGAGCAGCAAAAGTGAGGAAAACTCCCGGGTCGAGATAAAGACAGTTTAAGAAGTGAAGGTTGAGAAGAAAAAGAAAAAGTGATGCAAAGGCAATCACTCAGCACCTCCCACAAGCAGAAGGATGCCCAGCTAGACTCCTGAGTCATGGCTACATGCCAGACCAACCGCCCCTGCTTGTTTTTTATTGCTTAGCATGACAGTATGTGGCCTGAAATATATCCCCTTGGTCATCTGGGGTCAGCTGTCCAGGCTGTCTTGCCTCCCAGCTTCTCGTCCACTCCAGCCTACTCGCTGCAGGGGCAGAGCAGGAAGAAGAGAAAGCCTTGATGCTGTGCACGTACTGCTCGCAATAGCCAGAAGACTGGTCTCTTATCAACACTGTGTCAGAAACACACAGCACCATACAGCTGTTATGAAGAAAATTAACTCCATCCCAGCTAGCCTCAATACAAAATATTTTTATTTCAATGCAGTCATTTCCAACCTTTACCAGCTTTGTCAGGAATGCCACACTAAGTCCTACTGCAGGAATCTCCTAATTAAACCATTATTTTACAATAAAACTTCAAAATCACTACATATTTGACAAGCTGTTATTGAACAAGTAGGCTAACTTTTAAAAACACACATCAATTTTTCACTATAATATCTTGTAAACCGGGATTGAAACACTTCTTCATCCATTCCTCATGAGAAAGGGATCCCTTTTTGAAATCCTTTCTAAAATACTTCCAATTTCCATTAAATTCAACCTCAAAGGAAACATCACACTTACAGATCAAGAACTCGTATTTCTGATCATCACAGACTGTGACAAAGATATATGACTGGAGTCTAGCACAGATCTCTCAACATCTAGATCAATTTCCTCTAGTTAACTTCAACTTATAAAAATCTTACTTGATCAGGAAAATTAAAACATTAGACCCCACACATCTTCTAAATGTAACCTCCTGCCTTTCTTTAAGGGGAAAAATCAAAAAGAGAACTCCTAAAACCACCAAAAGGCATGCAGCTAATGCAATCTGCCTGCACAAACCATTTTTCAGCCATTCCAAGGACAAGCACAGTAACAGTTTCTCTGACTACATTGCACTATACAGCATAGGACCCTTAAGCTGAGTGACTAGTTTTGCAGGTTAATAACTCTTGAGTTTTCATGCATTACGAATAAAGGAAAAAATAATATAAAAAACCACAACATAAAAAGCTGATGCAACACTTTTTTTTTATAGCCACTTACACGAAGCTTCAGTAATGGAGTCATGGTGTCCTGAGAAAAACTGTCAAGACAAGATTCCTCCAGGGTTCCTGCCTGTGGCTTGGGACTTGAGGAGAGAATTTCTTGCAGTGGCATGAATACTTCATCATCATTGTCATCATCATCTAGATTGCATTCCAAACTCTCGTCTTCACTATCAAAGCTGCTTTTTGGTTTTCCATTCAACTTGGACTTGTCTGTACAGGTTCTTTCAACTTCTAACTCTCCAGAGAGTTGTGAAGATGTATGGCCACTGTCCATGCACCCTTCTTTAAAAGACAACAAACAGGGAACACTTTCACCACTGTCTTCTGAGAGTGCAAGTTTCCCAGAACCTTCCATTGAACAAGAATCAGGAGCATTTTCTGAAGTCTTCTCTTTTATTTTTGAAAAACTGTTGCTGGATTGAATACTGTAAACTTTGTGTGCACATCTTTCTGGTCTTTTCCCATCTTGCTCTTTCTTAGCATCCAATACCTGAGATAAGTCAGCCTTCTGGAGAAGAGACTTCACACCTTTTGTTTGTGTTAAGTGGTGGAAAGAAGGCAACACAGTACTTTTTTCCTGAGAAAAAGGACGTGACTTTTCCAAGAAAATGCAGGAGTTAGCCACCTGCAATTGATTCTCTTTGGTATCCACAACAGAAACATGGTTATTTTTACCAGGACTGTGTACAGAACACGAAGATGACAAACCTACAGAGGAGCTATTATTTTTCTCATTTTCATCACTTGAGTTGAGGTATTCCTCTGCAAGAGTAGAATCATGTCCAGGTAGAGCAGCAGCCTCCATTAGTTGCAGAACATCACCACAAGTAGACTTTAAAAGGATATTTTTTACAAAGTCAGACCTCCTATTTTTGCATTTTGCAGATGATCTACTAAAAGCAGCGTCATTCAAACTTGATACTTCAGATTGATTTGAACTGTCTGCATCCATACTCACAGCAGCGCGCTTTCTTTTCCTAGGAAAGTCTGTTTGTTTGGATCGCCCAGAAGACATCTTAGATCTAAGGTAGCATGAAGGGACAGACTGGCTCTTCCTCATACCAGCGGCCATCTCGGATGATGTTCTCAGTGCATTTGGAGAAGATGCCTCATGTTTTGAAACCGGCTTTGGTTGAGATGCATTATCTATGAAGTGTTTAAGAAAAAAGTAAACCACTGCTGTCATGTTTAAAAAAAATAATCAAAACAGCTTACCTTTAAAACTAACTTCTGTTTTTAAGTCAACTATGACTGAAATTTTTATCAGAAACTACAGTACTTCCATTCTGCTTGAACACAGCGGATCGCAATTAAGATTTAGCTAATACTGTACTGTTATGTTATTATTGTAACTAACTTGGAAATGAAATTAAATCCTTTTATTTTAAAGCAGCTCAGTAGCCACCATAGAAGACTCTTCCTATACACTAGAATCAATCAGTCTTTGGAAACAGACAACAGGCCAGTTGAAGTATGGGACTGGAAGAAAGTTTCTGTAATTACTATTATTAGTAATTACTATAATTATTATTATAAATAATAAACAGTGTTAAAAGTATTTTGGAAATACTGCAATATGCCCATTCTTCCCACATGCTGAAGCAACAGGATCTCCAAATTTCAGTTTAACAGAAGAATCAAAAGACTAAATTGCCATATATTAGAAATAACCTTGACCATACAGCATTCATTTTTTGAGAGAGGAAAAAACCCCACATAACTTCGAGAAAAAAAACTCCACCACATTAAAAAGAGACACTAAGTGATGAACTTGATCGCTTAATTAATTCCATATTATCAGCACTGCTTCTACCTGAGGCAGTCTCCCTTGAACCGGAATGTGGTATTTTTCTTAAAGGACATCCATTTCCCTAAAAATAAAGATGGAGAAGATAAAAAAAGTTAATCACATACTTTTTAAAACTAGGATGTTGACATCTTGAACCAAGTGTTGAATCCAGCACAGGCTTAGTTCTACACACCCTCAGAAATACCATAATATACTTCATTTCAACATAAACTTAAAACAGCTGCAAAGATCTCAACAAAAGGACTCTCCGCAACCCAAATTTTATATCTTTTCTTCAGATTGGCCTCCGGTTCTAAATTTCTCCACTTTTAGGGCCATTAGCCACTTGTGTCCCTGGGCTATATGGCAACATAGCCCAGCTGGCTTTCCTCAAACAAGTCATTAGGAACTTCAATAACAAAATAACAGAAAGCTCAGACAAGCACATACAGAGGGCGGGGTGCTAGGGAGAAAAGGAACACAAGCTAAACAATCTTTTTTGTTCCATTCATAGCACACTAAGGAGGCACACATAATGACCTCCCTTGCAAGCAACCAGCAACCTTTTAAAGGCTTTTCTTGGCTGTTAAAATGTGAACATAATTCAACCTGTAATGACATACTACATACTTAACAGGATCACTTCGACCTCTGTGTAAACACTGTGCCTTAGGTGCATAAATCTGAACTGCTATTAACTGCAACTTCTAACTAGCAGAAATTGGTCAGGCTGTTCCCTACACTACACTGTAAGAAAACACGAGGTTATATGACATTTAAGATAAAGATATTTTCTCTACAAAATACAACTTAAAGTTACAATTTCCATTGCATTTTCATGCTTGCATCTAACCCAGAATATCTCCCCTGCTTTTAGACCAGGATTTCTCATTTATTGTAAAATAGTTAAGAATCCGCTTACCCAAGCATGACCTAAAATTTACAAAGGAATAGCAGAAGAGCAGAAACTTTTGTTACATCTGAAAAAGGCAGCACCAAGAATCTCACCCTACATTGAAAAAGGAAAAAAAACCCAAAACCAAAAAACACATGCACTGATTTCCACCTTTAACAACTCTTCTAAACACACCTGACGTGATACACTTGTTCCTGAGAATGGCTTTACAGGATGTGGCTTAGATTGTTTCATTCTGTGTTTCTTCTGCTTCCTTTCTCTGCAGAGAGCTTCCAGTGACAACCTGAATTCAGAGTCAGTTGGAGTGTAGGGCAATTTCATGGGAAGACCTGGCTTTTGGCACAGAGATGCGTTATTCGCAGTGCCATTATTTCTATCACAGGCTTTTAGAGTATCAGCTTCTGATGATGAAATCCGTTTGTCAGAGTCTGAACTGGCGTCTTCTAGATCCATACAGTCAGTTTCCTGTTCCCAACTATTTCCACAAGACAATGGTGCTCTTGTTACACCCAGACACTTCTCATTTCTTCCCTGTTCTGACTTGACAGTTTTATCCTCTTTGGCCAAGAAACAGCTGCGAGACCCTGCAGTAACAAGGAGTTTTGAAATCACAACTTTTGGGTACAATGAACCCAGTGCTTTGCATGCTCTGCCATTCTCTAAAAAGTTTACACTATCCTTTTTCTCCTTAATTCCTCTCCGAAAGGCATCTATCACAGGACTTGTGTTTGGTGTTTGGTCTGGCATCTTTTTTCTTCTGACCTTCTTTGGAGAAGATATTTTCTTTTCAAAAGGTTCAGCACGTAAAACTGACAGTCCATTTCCTGCATCTTTTACATTTCCTCTGTCTGGTGAGCCCAACACAGTTCTGTCTTTATGGCCAAGGTCTAAGAGGGAAAAGACAAGACAAATTATTCACAATCTCAATTTAGAAAAAAAAATTATCTTATTGGACTGTATGACTTGATATTTTATCTCTCTTACATGCAACCTAAAACTCATTTACTTAATCATTTAGTTTTGCTAGTGCCATGCGATTTATTTCATATAAAAGAACTGCATGATCTATGTCACAGCTTCAGTTGTTATAAACAATCTAGCTTAAGCATAAAACAATAACTTAAAATAATAATTACATCACTATTTAAAGAAATTAATTTTAATAGGAAATTAATGGTTTCAGTTACATTTCTAGAAAAAAATTAGATGCGCTCATTTTGACATATTTGGTAAGCTATAGTCCTTATATTGCTGCTCCAATTTGGAATGAAATTGGACTATACTTCTGCACACTTACATAATTAAAACTCATATAAATACCTTCCATTTAAAAACCCATATATTTACCTTGGTTTAAAACTGGTTTGAAGAACTCCGTAATGGTCTGGTTTCTGAAGAGAAAACATAACTTTATATTTTTAAAATGACAATGTCTAAATGCCCATACAGTGAACAGCAATAAAATTAAAATACTGTAATTTATTTCTACAGATTTTTTTTTAATGCCAGCAGCTCTTATTTCTGATAGATCAGAGAAAGCATCATCATACTCATTGTCTTCTAGCCTTCATTCTGCTTGGCTAATGAAGCTAACCCATCAGTTTCCTCACTCAAACTGTTTCCTTTACCATCCTAGTAAGTCTTAACCACCCTTCCAGCTTACACTGTTTTCTTAAATGGTACTGACCTCACCTGTATCCAGTATTCCGGATGAGACCTCACCAGTACCTCATGTGATGGTGTGAACAACCTCCCCATTTCCACTGTCAACACTTTCAGCTGGTAACTCCTATTGTAATTTTTTTTTAAGGTGTTATAGTGGTAAGCAGCTGGCCTTCTCAATACCATCAGTGACCAAACCTTCTTCAATGCATTATGAATTGCAATCAAGTCTAACGACAAAATTCTATCTGCAAGTTGTAAAGTTCAGCTAATCTTGTAACTTTCTTCTTGCTGTTTCCAAAACCCTTTGTGTGCCACTGTGTGTTGCTTTGTTTCACACATCTGGTGCCAGGCTGGGATGCAAATTCCTATCTGCACTATTACCAGAGTTCTCAGCAGGAACTTTTACCAGCACTGCCCCTTAACAAAACACACACGGTGGCAGTCTGCTTCCCAGCACACGTTACGGGCATCTTCTGGCTTCCAACAGAAACAGCAGTCTACAACCATATCATTTTTACATGTATGCAACAGGATAATTAATAGCTTTAAATAAGAGGCATTTTCTCTGGCAAGAATAAGTGGGATGTGAGAACACCATGGCATTTCTCTCTGAGAGAATATCACTTCTAAAAATGGGCACAGTAACATACAAATATGAACATTAAAATACATCAAGAACTATGAACTTGCTATCTTCATCCTCTCCCATGCAACAAGGAAGTTTACTAACAACTTCAAGGCTATGCTTGTGCCTATTTTGAAAGTGTTTCTTCAAATTCCAACAAGATATTGACGTAAGAAAGCAAGAATAATACCAATTTGTTAAGGTTTTCTTCCATATTTTGTAATATTTCTGTGCCTTTCAAAACAAAGCTATAGCCTTACTGTCTGTGTAACAGTGATTACAAAGGCAAAACTTATTTATTCCAGATTCTAAGCTAATATATTCAAGCGGTCATATATGACTGTGCTTTCACAGACTCAACAACCATTTCTGAAGTTCAGGCCAGAAGAACCCACTGCTCATTTGTTCAAACTAAACTTGGATTTAATATTGAACGTTTCTGTAAGCTTGTTACTTTCACTTTTGCATTTTCTAATATGGCTTCTGCCTTTTTAGCACCAATACAAACACAAAGAGCTGTTTATAATACATTGATATTTCTTTAATCAGGCTACTGGCAAGCAATGATGTTTGAGAATATTGTAATTCAATGAAAAGCCACCTGTAATCAGAATATGTCAGTGCATAAAACTTTTTGGCTTACCAAAGAGAGCTGAAAAACTCCTTGTCAAAGACTACTTGTCTCCAACCTGTCGCAGCCAAAATACACCCATTCGTCCCACATGCTGAAGCAACAGGGTCTCCAAATTTCAGTTCAACAGAAGAATCAAAAGGCTAAATTGCAGGTTTATTCGCTGCTGTTGCTGATTGATTTGTCTTTCTGCCCTAGACTACCTCCCGCTCTGACACTGTGACCTCACCTTCTCACAGCAAGGCTCTCCCCGCCTTGCATTCCTCAGGGCACTCCCAGTGCTTGCTCGTGGCTACTCTCACAAAACCATCCCATGCCCACAGTTTCCTACACTACCTACCTTTCCAAAACTCTTCTGTTTTCCTAAGCAACTGCTCTTCTTCCTTCCAGGTTAAAGCCCCATCTGCAATACCAAACTACTGTCTGCTGTCCAAACCTCATCTTCACTTACCTCTCAGATTTCTCTCCACACTTAAATCTTGAAGACAAACCAAACCCATCTGCTATCTTCTTCCTTCTTCCCACAGCCACTGATTTTGAACTGCTTATTTCCCTCCCACAACCACTGATTTCAAACTGCTTATTTCCCTCCCACAGCCATTACCTCATAGCTGTATCCTTTTGCTGTCTTTTATTCTAAGTGCGATAGCTTTGTAACAAAACTCATGTTTGTGCCATACTTATACAAAGCCTTATATAACATAACTGAGAGACTGGAGGCACCACCACTTAAAAAAAAAAAAAAAAAAAGGCTTTTTTTTCTAGGATAAAAGTTTAACTTGACTGGAGAGTGATTTGTCTTAGACTATTTGTTTTAAAGTGCTTATCCACTGACATTTTCTACTTTGCATTCTACTGCTTTTTCAAAGTGTAAGGGATAGGAACTGTCCAACTAACACAGAATAATAATTTCTCCAGTGCTGTATTGTATCTCAGACAACTATAAGCTTCAGAAAAGCAAAGGGTGGGGAAAAAAAAAAAGAAAGCATGCGATACAGTACAAGGAGGAACATGAGAACATTCTGGGCTTTCCAACCTGCTTTTCATATATATGCAAGTACAAAAAGAACACCTGATTTTCTATGTGAACAGGACCATAACTGTTCAAAGACTATTCACAGGAGGACTTCCACTATTGTTTTAAGAAGACATCAAATACTCAGCCCTAAAAGAATGAAGAACTGATGAAGCAATGATAATTATCGGGTTTCACTCTTTTACCTCACATAGAAGTCACTGTTGCTTAACCTATCTTTGTCAACAGCTACATAGCTCTGGTTAACACTTTTCAGCAAAATACATCAATTCAGCAAAACATATTTATCCCCATTAAAAATTACTCCATCACTTTTTGTGATATCTCACCTTAACTGAGACACCAGGAATACCCCTAAAAAACCAAGATAAGAAAAGGCAAAATCCATAAATACATGATCTCACTTGACAAAGAAAAAAAAGCTACACAGCCAGGAGATGCACCTAACAGACCTTTCAGGTTTTTCAAAATTAAAAGCACAACCTGCACGAAAGAGGGAGAGACGAAATTCTTTCACTTGTTTAAAAAGACAAACCCCTGAGTATTCCTTAAAAGTAACTAGTGTTTACAGCTGTATCAGTGGTTATCTCCGGTTGGATAAAAACTGTATTTTTAAAAATCAGTGCTGTAAACACCTGCAATAGCTCAGAGAAAGCAAAGCGACTACAAAATGTTATGACATCTTTGATGAAATGGAACATCTTGAAAAGCACTGTAGAAATAACAAAACCAACCAAAAAAACAGAAAAGTCACGTGTAAAACCTCACAACTATCTTTTAGATGACCGCAGCAAAACCAAAGCACAAAGTAGTTTCGCTTTCTTGAGCAAGAAGCGACGCAGAAGAGGAACTGAACTTTTACCTTCTCCCTTTCCTTCAAATGTCAGGGCTATGAAAAAAGAGGATCAGCAGAAATGAACAAAATAAGGTTCTGGTAACGGCATAAAAAAATTATGACTTGTCTCATACTGCAAGAAACAAAACTTATTTAACTCGCCAGCCTCTGAAAAACCTCATCAGGTCTTTAGCAGACTTTGGATTTCTAGTTGGTAAACAGGTTCATCACGTCTAAAAACTGTCACTGATGGCCACCGCCTTCACCGGAGACCTCGTCCTCCAGCACCATTAGCAGTACGGTTCACAGCTGGAACAGGCTTGGGAGCTGAATCAATGGCAGCTACAGGTCTCCCTGCAGAGCCCAAGTGCTGAAGCTACCTAGCTCTACAGGTAGCCTTGCTAACAAACACCGGGACGCGAGATGGGAGGACGGATGGGTACACCTGGGAGGACTCGCATATTTTGAATGATGTACTGAAGACACTAGTCAGTACTTAGCCAGACATTTTCTTCAGTTTCTTTGCATGCTGTCAGGTCGCCTGGCTAACAGACCCCTTTCACCTTAGCCAACGAACTACCAGCACTGCACGGAAACAAGGGCCAGCGGCTCAGGGATGGAACTCCCAGTGGTGCCAGCATAGATGAGGGGGGCTTCGGCCACCCCTCGCGGCTGGCACACCGCCGTGCTCCCTGACAGTCCCACACCCCCATTCGCCAAGCCTGGCCGGGACTGAAGGGCCGGAGCTGGGAACAGCACCGCGAAGCTCCCGCGGCCGCCCGCTACACGGCCTCGACCGCCAGCCATGGCGCCGGCCCCTCCACTCGCGCTCGAGCCCGGCGCGATGCACGCCGGGAGCCGCCCGCCGGGGGCGCCCCCTGTCGGAAGCGCGGTGCACACTGGGAGCACCCCTCCGCCCCGCGAGGCGCGGTGTATGCCGGGAACCCAGGCGCCCCGCTAGGCGGGCACAGCGCCTGGCGGCGGCCACAACCACTTCCCACGCCGCTCCCCGCCCCTCAGCCGCTCCCCGCCGGTACCTGAAGTCTTGGGCCGTCTCTCTGGCCGCGGCCGCCGGTGTAAAATGGCGTCGGGACCTGGTGACGGACGGACCCGGCGACGGCACGCCCACCCCGAGCGGCCGGGTCATGGCGAGGGTTGCCCGGCTGATCCCGCGCGGCGGAGGGGAATGGGGAGACAGGCCGCTCCGGGCACCATAGCAAGAGCCGCCGACCCTCGCGACCCTCGCCTCCGGGGGCTGCAGGCGGGAGGCGGTGGGGATGGTGTGGGTTTTTTTTTTTACTCGGTCGCTGATTGGCTCAGCGGCTGGAGGAGTAGCACCTCCCATTAGTTCTTTGGTGCCAGGGGCGGGACTGGCAGACAGAGCGTGGTTGTGATTGGCTACGAAGAGAGCGGGAGGTGGGAGCGTCGTCCGCGACCGAAGGAGGAAGGGCTGTTTGGCGCCTTGGTCTCGTGCCACTCACCCCTTGCAGTTCCCATTCTCTGATTGGTCCGCATGGGGAGGGGGCGGGCCCGAGCCCCGGCGCGAGGCGCCGCCCGGCTCCGTCCGTACCCTCCCGACGGGCGCCTCTCGGCTGCCCCGCCGCGGCCCCGGGCCTCCCTCACCGGCGTCCCTGCCGGAGCCTGCGGCTGCAAGTCTCCTCTCGGGGAGAGCGCCCTCGGCTTGGGGTACGCTTAGGGCGATTCCTCTACAAGCAGAAGTGCCCCGAGAGGAAAGCGGGCAGGGACAGCCCGTGAGCCGCAGGCTGTGAGGAAATCCAGACTACACATCCATCTCCGTAGGCGCTTGACAAGGGTAAAAAGTTGGGAAGAGAGTAACTTCTCTGAAATCGTCCACATCTCCACCAAAACAGCGTGCAGTCCCGTACCTTCCCAAGCACAGCCTGCTGCGCAAGCCCCACTCTACGCTTTGCTTTACGTGCCCCCCCAAACACACCCCCTGTGCGATTGCGCTACATCCTGCGCTACCGCCTTTCAAACATTTTGGCCCAGAGTCAAAAACCCAGACTACACGACCTAAAGAACCAGATTTGCAACCTTGGAGAAGCCCAGTACTGCAACCTGTAATGTTCTGCATGAATTTACATAATTAGTGTCTATAAAAATGAGCAGTATCAAAATGTCTCCCCACTAGTTGCTCTAACAGTTAAGAGCAGGCGCTGCACAGACACGAGCTAGTCCCTGCCCTCGGTCTGCAGAAATAAGAGATAACCCGACAGCGCCCTGACGGTTATCTGGGACAGTTCATGCTGAAATCTGTTTTGTTGGGGTTTTGGTTTGAGGTTTTGTGTAGCACTTGGCCTAAGAGTGGAGATGACCAAGGCCACTCTTTTCCTAATGTTTTTCCTGGATCCAGAAGCACCAGGAGGCAATTCACTCAAATGGAAGAGTGACCCGTCTGATGTCACCCTGCCCGAGGTAGGCTGGCCTAGGGACAGTCTGCAAAGCAGAAGCAACAGCCACACACAACTGAAAGCACAAGTCAAAATAGGAAACTGGTTTTGGAGTCTGCTGCTCCAACACACACCCCCATCCTGCCCCATCCCTCACGGTCTGTTTTTCAAAAGCTTTCATCCATGTAATTGATGATATCTTAAACTCAGCCTCAAAAGAGCTGCCATCACATCGCATACCTTGCTCGTTCCTTGCTTTAACCAACCCTACACATGCTGTCTTCAGCTGCAAGCTCCCTGCCCAGGGACCATCCCCTTGCTATTAGTTTGTAAGAAACCTACCAGGAGGGGATCCCGCTGCTTGACAACACACTTCAAGAGCCACCATACACAACAGTACAATCCATTCATGTTTATGCTTGGTGTAACTTCCTCCAGCAACAAATGAAGAACAGTTGGGCTTGCTGTCATACAGATTTGCTTGAAAAGACAATAGCATGTATTTGAATTACTGTCTAATAAAGTGTTAAAGTTTCACACCCAGTGGTAGCCAGGAATTCCAGAAATATTTTTATGTCACATTGAAGGAGCAGATGAAATTGAAATAATATAAACATTTGCTTTACCTTTTAGTTTAATACTTCAGCCCTGCAAAACTGCAATAGACCTAGAGGCATTTTTACAGTTACATGACCTGGAGATGTAAACAGTTACAAAACACAACAAAAGAGTCAGGTACAGAATGCATCGGTAAGTTTGCAGGAAATATGGAGGTACCAAGCAGCTTCTACAGAAAGTCTCGTTCCAGCATTGGTGATGACAAGGTGAAGCTGTTTCTCATAATAAGCAGACAGCAAGGACACAAAACCCACTAATTACTCAAGTAATAACATGGCTTATGATAAACTGCTTATTGCAAGTGTCTGAACAGTAGGGTATTGTGGCACTGAGGACACTGGGGGAAGTAAGAAAAATGTGCAACAGCTGTAATGGTATCAGCTTAGGTCGTGTGTCCATCCGTCCCCGTCCCCGTCCCCCCCCCCACCAAACAGGAGAGTTGTACATACACACGTGCTGTTTAAACTAATACATGCCCTACAGCAGGCCTTAATTTCAAATAAATAGCAACAACACTCATTACGCACACAAGTATAGCTATCAGTAATTAATCATAATACTCAAGCTACTTTTTAAACTTACTTTAGTTAGAATAACTCTTATCACTATAGATACTAATTATTCCCAAGAAAGAGGGAATCTGACTTTCCCTGACAATTTGGGAGCACTTCACTACTTGCAATTCCCTTTCTCCAAATTCAGCAAAAGTTAGAAGACACTTACCTCATGCCTTGCTTTAAAGAAGCTGAAAAATCATTTCCCAATTCCGTGCTATTGATTTTCATTTCTATTAGTCCTTCCCATCACGCAGTCTGAACACACAAAAATAACCAGAAACTTTGAAAAAGTACAAATCTGGGAAACTGGATGAGGTTTTACAAGTAGATCTGGAACTATACTGGGGGTATTATACGAGTCATTCTTTGCTATTTATTTCATCTCTTCCTTAATTGCCTTCCAGAATGACTCATGCTTTTATTTTCAAGCAAAAACAGGAAGTATCCCAGAGTGCAGAGGTTTGAAGCAGTATCCAAAGAGAAATGTGTTGCCCCCTGGCGCAGCTCTGTCGTGAAGAACAACTGTGATTTGGGCACAGCCCTTTAACATCTGAAACATATCAGTCACAGCCATGTGATCGTTATTATAATATTTTAATGTAAATCTTCTAAATAGAGTTAAAAGACCTGAATCTGAAAGGGCACGTATGCTTTTGTCAAAGAAACGAAGGAGGCGAAATCAAAGCACCATTTCTAGTCTGTGAAGAAATTGCCTTTAGGCTTTTGAAAGCATAGCTGGACTTCAAGATTGTCCAATTTTCATGTAAATGCATCGGTACTTTCAGCCTTTCTTCTAGAAAACCATCCATCACCGCAGAATTACCATACTTTAACACTAGAAACTATTTCTGAAGTCTTACAGTGGCAGCTGAAATCATACTGTAAAAAAAAAATCCCAAAAAACAACCCAACCACATCAGTTTCTTGAACAGTTTTTGTTTGCTTTCAATTTCAGAAGCCACAGAGAGAGTTAATACCTCAAATTCATTTGTAGAAAAGGAAGAAGGCTGTTCCTTTCCCCCCGTAGATCCCTCACCCAAGGGGTTCTGCATGGAGACACCTGCTCCTCTGGCAGAAGAGAACTTTTTAGACAGACTCCAGCTTCCAGCCCTCCCAACAACTGCAACCACCGCCTGTAGTAGGTTCTGCTTTGTTGCAAAGGAGCAACCAGAGTGGCCACGCACGGCTGACACAGCAGACCACTCCTGGAGAAGTATGTTTAGGTATATGGGCCATCAGCCATTCACAGCCACAGGGCCACCCTCAGCAGTCAGAAGAGGCTATAACCTGCATTCAACCATTAACTCCAACTTCCTCTTCAAATTTATGAGAAGATGACAGTTTTCCAGGGGGTGATTTGTAGCCCTGATCTAAATGGAGGAGGAGGTCCTGCAGGTTGCAAAGTCATAGTGTACAATATGCAGGGCATTGCACATGGATGGCCATCTTAAGCTATGCACCTCCATCCACTTTATAACATGACTGTTTCAAAGCTCCATATGAAATACTTACCCTAACCACATTCTTTGAAATTCTAGGGCCCTCCTCTCTCATTAATGTGACTGTTCATTTCCACCTTGTTTTAATGTGACTGACCTCAGCAAAGGCGCAGCAAAAGCTAAGTCGTTCAAAAACATCGACCTCATGCTATCTCAAGGGAATTAGACTGAAAAGATAAGGTAGTTTTCTGAAGTGGCAGAGGACCGTGAAACTCTCCTGAAATATTAAGTACAAGAACAGAAGCAGACAGAAGCAAAGAAACAAGTGGTGAGGCTGCAAAAGGAAGATTTCTTTAAGGAACCAATGTAGAATAACAGGTAAGGGCAAAGACAGGTATCTTCACAAGTCTTCCCCCCTCGGAGTTCAAGTGTTGTAAATCGCCTTTTCTCTGATACAGGATCAAGTCTGTGGAGAAACCAATCAAACAATATTTATTAGCATATCCTTTATTAAGCCATAATAGACTTTTTAATATCAGATAACTATCCAGACAATAAATTCAGGTATTCTTTCATGATTCATACACATGCAATCACTCATCATTACCCAGTGGGGAAGGGGAAGCTGACCACAGTGGTTTTCTCAGATACAGAAGCTCATACTGATGTGCCAGTGGCTTCAGGGTCAATGCTCAGAAAGTCAATCTGCTTCTGTAGATGCATATGTAATCCTGTAATCTTTGTCAGCATATAGTCACCATCGCCTTCTTGGATATGGATACAACCCATTGTTGATGGCATGTGCGCTGGTGGCCTTGTGTAGATTCATCTGTGTCCTGGGATCATCAGTTCCTGTGGAATCAGCAAGACCTCTTGGCTCTGGTTCCTGGGACGCTTGCACACACTACCTCTCAGCATGTATGTTTTGTCTCTTCAGCTTCCTGTTTTCTGGTAACTATTTATCCATCCATATGCACCTATAGAGTCTGTTTAAACTCAGAAGGGGGCTTTGAAACACAAGTGCCCCAGGTACACGGCAGGCTGTTCCTCCCAGGCACAACGCAGGCAGCTCTCTCCCACCAACCGCTATGAGCACAGTTGGTCACAACTGGCAGCACAGATTCCCCAATCTGTCTCCAAACCTGGATCTTTCAGAAGGCTGCTCACCCACAAAGCTCAGCATGCCACCACTCCAGTCATGCACTTCCTTTATTTCAGTAGCAGGAATCACTACATTGTGTGTTGGCAATATAATGATGCACTTTGGGAGGAGCTCAACTCTCCAGCACCCCAAAACCAAAGATTCTCTCCATCATTCTCCTTTATAGACATTTAAATAATTTCTTATACATTGCATGATACATTTTCCTGCTTGTGATTATCTTCTACCACATACTTTTCCATCAATTATTTTCATTACACATGCATTTAATCACACTTTCAAGCTATATCTAATGCTTAGCTAGTAGTAGTTCATGCTGTATATCCCAGTGCTATATTCAGACACTATCATATATGACACTATCATATCCTACCACAGCTGTTCTCTACAAATACTGTTATGTTTGATGGCTGCAGATACCTGCATGTTAGTCTCACCTAGCTGCTTATCAGTCATGCTTTCAAAGCTGCTCATTTTAGCTAGACAGCTGTAATAACGAGGTTTCTCATCCTTCACAGCTTTGCTTTGTTCTATGCACACAACAATAGCAGAGTCAGGGTGGGACAAGGAGCAAAGACCAGCTCTGTCTCAGCATCCATTTATATATGATTTAATGTGGCATATATGAGGAAAGATAGGAAGCAATAGAAAACAGGTGACAGATTTGAACGCGTAGATGGCAAGGAATGGATAGAGACAGGAAATGTTTAGAAGATTTTTTTCCTTGTTTTTCCTGGGAGAACACAGATGCTAAAAAAAGTTGTGGAGCTGGTGGAAGGGATAACACCCACGCTCGTGGAAGTGTTCTGCTATTGGCAGCCATTACTCTTTGCACTGCAAATGTACAGGGGACTGCTGAATGCTACACAGTTTGGGTTTTTTAAAGTAGGAAAAACTCTCATTCATTAAAACAGAATAAAGATGTTTTCTTTAGACTTAGGCTGGCTTCCTCTGACTGAAACATATACCTGAGCATATAGCTAGAAGCATAGCTGCAGATCACGTGAATGTGTCTGAGCTACGACTGTGTAAGCTCATCAAGTTGATGTACTTGTTT
The DNA here is from genome assembly GCF_028858705.1 of Grus americana. Lineage (NCBI taxonomy): Eukaryota > Metazoa > Chordata > Aves > Gruiformes > Gruidae > Grus > Grus americana. The sequence continues at coordinate 15,079,464 of NC_072858.1, read as the reverse complement.
CCCAGGCACCTGCAGCCCCAGCCTCCTGGCTGTGCCTGCCTCGGCTGCTCTTTGTTCCCTTCACCACCAATTTGCTGCGTGGTTTCAGCACAGCCACAAATTACAGTACAGTTCAGATACAGACATTCCCTGGCATTCCTAGTTTCCTTTTCTTTCATCTTTCTGGAGAACCTCTTCCCTTCCCACTCTAATTCCCAGATGTTACCATATCAGCTGCTCAGCTAAATCCCTTCTGAGCATTCCAGGGACCAATTTACACCTCTTTTACCAAGCAGACACTGATATCCTGACATGCAGCTCACAGAGCAGAAGATTGCACTTTCATTTAAGCGAACATCTGGAGAGAATATTTATGGTACTGGTTTCAACTGTAATAATAGTTTCATCAACGGGGAGTTTTCATATCTCAAGATTGTGAAGTATTTGCTCTTCTTTCAGAGCCTGCTTCATCCAGGGAATTGGCATCTCTAACCAGGAACTCAGCTAGCACAGTAGTTCCCTTTTTTTGACTGGGCAAGAATCTGGCAGCATTGCACTGATGTATCAAGGGGACACCACGTAGAAAATATCATCTGTCCTGGCTTTGTGTACCATAATAATTCTACTACATTAATATACATTTACTAATCACTACATAGTTTGCTCACACCTTTAACACACACTGATCATTCTCCTGACATTTATCCATTCCCACAATCATTTTCATGGAAAACTTCAAATCAATGTAGGTCAGTTAAGTTCCACCTATTCTACTTCTCCCATATCCTATCTTTTCATTATTTGAGCCTTGCAAAGTTGTCAGTGCCAGGACTCTCAACGCTTAAACCTCACAGGCAAGAGCTATATAACCACACACACAACATTCCCTTCTCAAGAGCACTAGAAATAGCTTTGTTTACAGCTTAAGCAAATTAAAGTAAAAGTGGAAATGGCCTTCACCTGTGGCTTCTTCAGCAGATATCACCTATCATGTTAACATTCACCAAAGCCAGTTCCCATCCTTGCAGGTCCCTTTCCAGGGAAGCTCTCTCTTGGAGAAGAGCAGTGTTACATTTTTGGTCAACATCCTGTTCATCGCTGATTCTTTTTGCAAAGATTAATCACTCTTGACCCAAAGTTCAAACAAAATATAGCGATGAGGGGCAAGCCACTGCTAGCAGTCAGTGAAAAGGGTTTTCCTTTGGCAGCTTATCAATGTTTCTCCAGCTTTTTCTCCACAACATGAACACATTGCCTTCAGCATAACATGGAACAGAAATTTTATTCAGTAAGTTCAGCCAGCTAATCAAAGTTGCCAGACCTCTCTCTCCTCTTCTTCTACTTACATGGTATGCTCTGACCAAACTCTTAAAATCTCTGTTGGAAATATTGAGGGAATCCCTGCATCAGCCTCAAATGTTATCTTTCTTTTGCAGAGATCTAACGAAGTCAGGGGTTGCTTAGCCTGAAAAAATAATTAATTGTGAAATGCCTGCTGGGACAGGAGAAGAATCACAGCCTCCATCAGAAGTAAGCAGACACAGGACATTTGATGTCTAGGCAAAGTGAGTGAAGAATTTGTTATATTTCAAAAACAAGACATGCAGTCAGTCAGTCAAACCCCTTACACTGCCTTACTATTTTTAATCTTAAGTTCCATGTCTGTGAGAGAACAAATAGAAGGCTAATATATCAAAAGTGGCAGGTACTCAAAAAATCTTTTTTAAAGGACTTTATTAACCAGCTAAGTCTGCAGGACCAACCATTTCCCCCAGAAGCCAGGGACTGCACAGTTATCACTTCAGTGAAGAAAAAGCCCAGTGGATGACATCATCACAGCTTGGTGAGAGAGGAACAGGCTTTGAAAAAGCAGAAAAGAGATGTTAATAAAAAAAGAGGTTAGGCCAGCAAGTTAACCGGCTGGGCTGTTCAGATCTGTGCTAGTAGCAAGGAAGTTGTTTAGTCACTAATATCGCAAATACGCCTGGGATACCAGCTGGCCTTCACAGAACAGACATAATTAGTCTAGTAGAATGATTAGTCAGGCACATTTAGCAAACTGGCAAAAGCCAACATCTACTTAACACAAATGCAAGCTGTAAGTGCTCATCTGGAGTCTCTCAGTTTTATGACCAACACCAGGGTGTCAGCAAGCTTTGTGGACAGCCCGTGAAGGGACCGCTTCCTCCTACACCTGTTCTAAGAGTCACTGCACATCTACAAAATGTTGCCAACCGCTATACACCCCATACAGCTACCTGTTCCAGGAAGGCTGGTGTTCAGATAGAAATGCAGATAGTCATAGCAGAAATATGAAGGAAAGCACCAGCAAAAACTGTTAATCAAGCAAGGGCTAGAAAAGTGGCTTGTATCAACGACCAAGAACACAATCAACAGCAATCAGACTGAAACATTGACAGATGAGATGTTTACATCATGAAGCCTGTGCTCTGATGAGGCCACAGCTGAAACAACTCATCAGGAGACCTGTGCTCCAATAACAGGAGAATGGTGACAAGCTTATGTCACCTTGTATGTGCCATTGCTTTCTGCTGTCAAAACAGGAAGGCAAACTGGCCATAAGGATACTCACATGAGAAAAGACAATGGGCAACCACCTTGTCTAAGACTTATGGAGGAAGAAGCAAGGTTCTCACAGGGAAAAAAATTCACTGCAATAACTTTCTGATTTCTTAAGGGAGTAAAAGACCTTCCAAGAAATTGGTTCAAATCAACTAAAAAACTAGATCTGGTATGCTCAAGAGGAACTAAAAAGATGGAGCAAGGATTTGACAGCCAACACCTCATCCTTTCTGTTACACAAGTGATCCCTGCAAGCTTTGACACATGTCTTGGAGCCCGTGTGTATGTGGGTGTGAAAATGTGAATGACGTGTGACAATGAGTTAAATAAGTTTTTTTTTTTTTTAAGTAAACTTCCTCTTTCATAAAGATTCACTTTTTTTTTTTTTACAGGCATAGGGCAGCAAGTACAGCATGTGTCATCTTCCTAGAGTTGTATACACCCTCCCAGTCTAGCACCCCAGCAAGCTCCCCCACACTGGTCCATGTCGCAGATAGCTGAGATGAGTCATAAGCTTCTTCTTGGATCTAAAGCCAAATCACTGCTAGAAACGCACAAAGTTGGGCAGCATACAGGGTTGGCTACAGCAATTTCCACCTAAGAAAGATCAGATATTGCTACAGTGCACCGCTAATTGCTGTCCTCTCAATTCCCTGAGCGACACACAGCTTTCCTGAAGAACAAAGTGCAAGCCTGCAGATAGTACTCCCACAGCAGCCCTGTGTAGAGCAGAAGCATCTGTCCCCATACCCACAGGGTAAACTGCTCGCACACCTAGGATTTTCCCCTCTGGGTTGAGATAAAAACAGTTTAATACAACAGAAAAGGAAGACAATAATAATGGTAAAAGAATATACAAAACAAGAGATGCACAACATAATTGCTCACCACCCAAAGCTGATGCTCAGCTAGTTCTCAAGCTGCACCACCTCCCAGCCCACCTCCCCAGCTGTATACTGAGGATGACATCATATGGTATGGAATATCCCTTTGGGCAGTCAGGGTCCTGGCTGTGCCCCCTCCCAGCTTCTGGTGCACCCCCAGCCTCCTTGCTGGCAGGGAATGAGAAGCTGAAAAGTCCTTGCCTTAATGTAAGCACTGCTTGGCAACAAGTAAAACATCAGTGTGTTATCAACATTATTCTCATCCTAAATCCAAAACACAGCACTGTACCCGCTGATAGGAAGAAAAGTAACTCTATCTCAGACAAAACCAGGACAATTTTGCAAGAAGGCATTTCTCCACAAGGATCTTTAAGTGTATTGTCTCAGGAAATTAAAAATAATCAATTCTTCTTGGATTATTCCTCACCTGTTTCTTTTTACTGTTCAATTCCTACATTCAGCATCCCCAGCTTGGCTAAAGAAGAGAGGTAATTGGGGTGTGTGTCCCCATACTCCATGTTTTCATCACTAAGCATTACTAAAACAGGTTCCCTCCACTACAGCATCCTGCTTCCAGCCAACCCTGGTTCTGTCTGATTTCAGAGTTACACTGCAGAGCCACCCTGGGACACTCATAGGTGGTTTTCTCAGTAGCTTATCTGCCACTTAATGATCAACTGTTGACTCTGGCATCTACACAAACAGTCTGTGCTGATCCACAGGTCAAACCCTGAGCTAAGACAAACGGGTACAGTTTCAAAATAAACCTTGGAAAATATGAGTGACCTTCTAAAACTCTCCTTGACATTGTATGCCTCAGACTCCATTTCTAGGTACAAGGTTAGTATTTTCAACAGGCTAACTGACTTTGACTATCTGAATATCTCTGATAATAAAATGGTTTGGAGCTCAGCTATGCCTTTAACTTTATATTGTGACAGCCCCAGTTTATAATTAACTTGTAATTACTAACTTTTTAATTATACTGTTTATAGAAAAGTCATAAAGGCTCTTTAAAACCTTTGTTTTCATGTAATAGCCTTGAAGAAATTGAGAGGTTTAATATAGGAAGCATTTCCTATGTTAAAACTAAAGTCGAGTCATACAAACCATGAAACATTTACAGCTTCATTAAATGGGCCACAAAAAAGTAAGATGCTCATAACTTAGTAGGTATTCTTACACTTCCCTCAGCTGGGCCAAAGGAATTCCCTTTAATTCCTTCTTAGGGAAGAGTTTAACTTGTAAAGACAAGACTCCAATCAAAAATGAGTTAGTTTCATCCATGTTCCCTATCAGCCACAGCTGGGCAAGACAGTTCCTTGCTCTCTGCTAAAAACTGCCACTGTGCCTCAGCCCTCCTAGCCCAGTACTGTAAGTGCACCTTCACTGATTTCCATCCAAGTAGCTTTTCCAGGCTTATTAAATAGACCTTTTGCTAACCCAGCTTGTCTTCACTGAAATGAGTGCATGTGTGTAGAAACAAACATCTTTCTGCATTTTCCCACTAATAGCTCCAGCTCACATGTGCTTTAATTTAACCGAGTTTCCATAAGTTAATTCCCCTTTGCCTCAGTTGGGTTGATCCTGACAGGCATATTTATCTCAAACGGTTTGTGCATGTCCTTCTCCCTATCAGCCAAGCCCTTCAAGAGGAACAGGGTGTACATTTGCAGTGGGTGCTTGCTCTTCTCATATTTCTGCCCTCAGAATAGCTGTAAACCCTTCAAAGGAAGCAAAACCATTTTCTTGTCAGGCATTTTTCACTATCATACACTCAAGAAAGCTTATTGCTTTATTGTCAATAACTGTTTTGTTACTGTTTCTTACAAAGCACTGCAGACAGGGCTGGTTGCATTAGGCACTAGCCAAACACATCAGTCTTTTGCTTTTCTTTTAATTTGAGGACTGGAAAAGCATCCCTCAGCGAAAGGCTTTGATGGCAGTTTGATCCCTGAAAGGGGGCTCTGCTGCAGCAACATCCCACCTGGAACACCACTGACCTCCTCCTCACCATGCTGGGCTCAGCACACACCACCAGACATCCATACAGCCCTGCAGGCAAGCAGACTGCAAACTTAAAGTAACCCAGAGGCAACAAGAAGAAATTTTATATATTTCAACAGAATCATTACAGGGCTGTATACATGTGGGTGTGAGGAGGGCATGAACCAGCTGTGAGGGAAGGGATGGGATTTGCTTTTTCTCCAGTAGCAATAGCACTAAGCCCCAGCCTTCTGCAAAATCAAGACCAGTTGAAGAGATTTAATTGCCATACACAACATTCTGAAAAGAAAGCAGGTACTATTCTAGAGGGCATTTTGATTTACTCCTGATATCTATAACAGGAGCTAGTGTTTAGGATCAGAAACCAGACAGACTGAAATGAGAAATAAGAAACAGGAAAGAGTGCCAGTGGTCAACTAGTAGAACAAATTATCAGGGGAAGTGTTGGTTTTTCTCATTTCCTGGTGTCTTCAGATCTGTCTTTTTGGAAAAAAATAGGTACTTTAGCATAAATCAATGGGCTAATGTCAGAGAAACATGAAGGAATGGCATGGCCTGTGAAAGATGGGAGGTCAGTCTATGCGGTCTTATTGGTTTCTGCCTGTTCTGCAGAGCTGAACTCCAGAATAAGAAATAAAAGGTTTCTTTTGCATCCGCTTGCATCCTGCACCCACAGAGTACCCGCAGGCAGGCAGCTGGTATTTGGTCCCACGTGAGGCATTCCACTGCTGACCACCGCATCCACGCACAGTGGTCCGCTGCATGTTCAAAGGCACGTGCGAGCTTGTTTCACATCCAGCTCCCAGCCCTTCTCCTTTTCTCATTCCAGGACATGAAACGAATTCAAGTTCTTCCCCTCCTGCTCCACAAAAGTAATCATCCCAGACAGAACATATCCTGGATGTCCTACATACCCCATTGTCCCTTTCACTGCAACACAAGTTTCCTGTAATTTCTTACTTAGTTTGACAAGAACCCCACAAGCACTTCTCACTTTCTGGGGTCCCACTTAGACCACTATACGAACCTAAGAATGTCTCCTTTGGCAGAAAAATATTAACCTTGCCTCTTATTTCTTACTAATGCTTACAAAGCAAAACCTGACTAGCAATTTTTCCCCCACAGTTCTCCGATTGCTCACCTGGTGGGACAAGGTAACCAACAGGCAGCAGGTACAGGCAGCTTGGGAAAGGTTTCAACAGCCCTTCCACAAATGTGTTTTTTCCCTGAATCCCAGCATGCCTAACATACATATTCCTTTACAGCCCCACAGAGCAATCTTTCCAGCAGTGCCTTTGGGTACCCTATTCCAGCAGTTAAGCCTCAGTTACACACTGCTAATTATTACTGTTAACAGCCTCTTTTGGATCACAGTGATCTGTCAAGATGTCTTAGCAAAATACTCTGATCACAAACAGTGTTAGAACTCCATCCACTTCAAATATTGCACAGAAATTTAGGCAGTAAATCTGAGTTTTTAACCTAGCAAAGTCAAATGCCTTCTGTATGAGAGGATAATCACGGCTCATATCGCTCCCATTGCTATTATATCAGCTAGCCCCCATCTCCCGGGCAGTTTAGCTTTGGGGTGTGCACAAATTCACTTCTGCCCACCAACACCAGCATTGCCAAGTAAATATGGTCACCATGTCACAGGAAAACACAGGTCAAGTACTTCTATAAAGCCACATCACAATTCATCTACCAAACAGTATAAAAAACCCAAACCTGTCTTCTCCCACCTGACACAGCTACACTCGCCCTGGACTCTCCCAGCATGAGCAACTCCAGCAATCACACCTGCAGTGACCCACCAACACTTGTTTGTGTGGGGTTCAGGTATTTTCTCTTATGCTGCCCCCATCACTCCACTTTCATGAAGGCTTTGTAACAACCAAAGAGGATGGGTTTATTCTCATCAGAAGACTGATACAAGTTAAACACTGCTAAGAGAAAGCAATTAAGCTCAGAAGAGTCTTTGCAAGCATAGGAACACTCAGGATTTATTTTCATGTGAGAGGAAAATGATGCTCATCCTAAGGATCCAATGTACAAGTGGTTTCTAAAGTGACTGGCCTGCTTTTCCCACGTACCATTTACTGAAGCGTAGATCAGAGATGACGAGTCCTTAATCTAAACTGAAAGCTTCAGTTTTTAAAGAGGCAATAAATATGACTACCCAGTCTGATACTATATCAAGTAAATCTAAGAGTGCTTGTGTACTCATCAATGAGCCTGTGCCAACAGTACAATGAAATTGAAAATATTCTTTTATTGGAGGAACACAAACACTCACCGATGCTGTGAAAACTGTAGGCTTTAACTCACAAAAGTATTAATGAATCCTCCCAAAGACATTGTGAGCCTAGCATGGGGAGGTTGATTTTTACCTAATCTCCCAAGCAAGTGCTGGCTTTTTCTTCCCTTACCTTTATGCTCTATCAGCACCCTGAGCAGTATCTGCAGACATTCCCTCATCCTCAGCTATTCCTGCAGCCCTTTCCCCACACTCCATTTGTATCAGGCTTCTGGGGACAAAAAAACATTGATTTTCCTTTTTTCCCCTGGCCAGGCAGGTTATTACAAAGTAGGATGAGGCAGGACTCAAACCTGATGAGCTCATATGGAGACCATCTCTGACAAATGCCTTCCTCCCATGCCACTGACACCTTTGAGGACAGAGGTTTTACTTCATCCTCCCTCTCCAGGGTACAAACACGTGCAGAGTGCATCAGTTCATGCTGTCACTGCCGTATACTCGAGTACAACCCACGTCTCTTCCCAGGGACCTGAAGATTTATCCACGTGCTATGTGAAAGAAGCCAGCCATGCTCCCAAAGCAGCGTTCGCAGAGAGGGATCTGGTCAGAAAAGCAGTGCGGTTCTCCCTGGGTTTGGTGCCTCCAGCAGGTCTCCGAAGTGTTGTACAGCACAGACCTCGGCTTCAAAATGAGCTGGTTCATTACAGCAAGGCAAACTGAGGAAAGGAAAGCAGGCTAAATTTGCTGCTGTTCCTGCCATATGATACAGTACCCTGGCCAGGAACCTTGACAGGAGACAAGAAGCAAGACCTTAACAGCCCAGCTTAAAGGAGGGAAGGCTGTGAGATGCTTTCAGTACTTACAGCTGAGGGCAAGAGCAGGCACCAAGGGGAGCATTTTCATCCTCTGCCTTCAGCAGTGCAGAGCAGGAAAATGACCCAGAGACAGCGTTCATCCAGCTAAAAAAGCAAACATCTCGCATACCTCAAGGTGCATTAACAAAGACACCAGGATTTCTGTGGTCTGCTCCTGGACAGGAACAACACTTGATGGAGCTCAAGGCTGCCCTGAAGATGGGGTGAGGCTGCATGGTCTCAGGCAGCAGGATCCAGAGATTACTTCTCACAGGGTGCTCAAACTGCAGCCAAGCTTTCATTTTGCATAGAAAACACTTGGTATGCCAGGGCAGGTCCACCTACAAGAGTGTGGTCACAATGAAATGTTATTGGGAAGAAAATGCAGGAGAACTGCACCAAGGGGGAGCTCCCACAAGGTCTCAGTGTAGCAAATAACCAGGCAAGAGCTTGCAAATGGGGTGGAGGGGGCCACAGCTAGCCCCAAAGCAGCAGGAACTTCCTGCAGGGGAACAGAAGGGCCAGAAATAGGTTAAAAAAAAGCAGTGGACATAAGGGGTCATGCAAACATTGCTCCAAAATTATTTGAGGTTGATGACTCAGAGTAAGCGCACCTTAATTTTCCACCTTTTCAGTGCTGCGAGGTTCTCTAGAAATCCATATTGGAGAGCACCCAGTGGATCACCAAGACCAGAGGCAGGATCAGCCACACCTGCACCACCCTCAGCATCAAGCCCATGCACAACTTGCTCCTTTTCACCTTGTAAGTTTGCCCAGGCAGCAGCAGAGCTTGGGAAAAGTGCAACTAAAATGAAGAAAAATCACCACCTTGGCCACATAGTGGGCAATTGCTATTTCTTCAAAGTTATTCTTTGTCAGGTCACTGAGTCTAGCAGACATTATCAGGATTTCCAGAGCATGCTGTGCAGCTTGAGACACCCCTGACAGCAATAACGTGAGTGTGCAGCCATCTAGTGTCTGCTCCCAGCCATGTTCTGACATGACCACATTACCAACACCAGTGGCTGTGTCCCCGCAGAGCTGCCACAGCTTTTTGCCTCTTTGCCATGAGGAGGGCCTGTCACTCCTAAAACCACTCCTGAGCGGCAGCAGGTCACCGGCTTTGCACCCTGAGGCCCATGGCACCTTTTTTTTTTTTTTTTAATTCTAACTTTGTGGCTTTCAGCTGCACCCTTCACACATAGGTCTGCCCAGGAGCTCTCTGCTCTTGCACCTCAGCATGCAGGACTGACACACCTGCATTTGTATTGAAGGGTAACATCCCCATCGGCCCACAATTTTTTCCAATTCCTCTAACTTAGCCGTAAGCACTGAACATTTCCCCTTCACCTGCGGCATCAGCTCTGGCTTGGGATGCAAAGAAGCCCAGGCTTCCTTGGGGTCTCAGCCCCAGCTTCACTGCTGCTGCGCTTCAACACTCTGCATGTGATCTTGCTACTCCTGTCATCTCCAGCAGATTTAACTTCACTAACCCCAAATGGGCCCAAAGCTGGGCCAGCCATCAGGGTGGCATCAGGGCTGCAACTGGAGACACCCTGCAGTCGTAGCCCCTGCACAAGGTCAGCCCTTTTTGCCACCCACACAGCAGCTGTTACCACCCCTGCCTAGGGTCCCAGGTGGCTTTTTGGGGTCTTCCCCCCTTATATCCCCACTTACCTCCACCTTCTGCTCCTAGTGACTTTCTGAAAACGCCAGAGCACACCTCCAGGAAGGACTCAGCTTTCCCTGGATCCACATCAGGGATCCAGCAGCAAACTACTAAAGTTGCCTGCCATGACCTTTATCTGCTGACCACAGGTGCCTGCAGTCTGCCTTTCCCATCTGCCATTGGCAGATCCTAACGAGGCCCAAACCCCATCCCAAATGCTCTCCAGGTGCTAAACGAAGCCAGTGTCACCATCCTCCTCTGCTGCAGCCCTGGGGGCACAGCACACAGGTCTCAGTACTGGGCACCTTGGTTTAAGGCCACATCTGTGGGGAGAGTGGTTGCTACAGCAGCCACAGCTGGAAGGTAGCGCAGCTCTTTATGGGCACAGAAACTTTTCTCATCTGTAATTTATTGCAGATGGAAGTAACCTTTCCTTGCGCATTGTGCTGGGATGCTGAGGGATCAGTTTAGCTGCCTGAGCTCTGCCTAAAGCCAGAGGGTACCTGAGAAAGTCCACGGGGCTGGCAGAGACATCAGAGGACCCCAGCAGACCCATGTCCTTTTGAAGGCCAGGTAGAGCGCCCCAGACCATCTCCAAGGGCTCTGCGCCCCTGTGCTTGGACAGCTGTAGCAGCCCAGTCCTTGCTATAGCAAACCCATATCCTGACCTTCTCCCATGTCTAGAGAAAACCATTTATTTCTAAGTGTCACCTCTTCCCCACCAGCCGGGACATCTGCCTGGCAAACCGCACTTTGGGAGCTCCCCCGGGCTGGCCTGCAGGGAGCAGAGCACTGCCGCTGCCGCCTGAGATGGGTTTAGCCATCCTTGCTTATTGGGCTGGGGTAGAAATGAGTGCCCTGTCCCAAGCCACAGACCCCTCCAAGCAGCACCAGCCCTCGCTCCCATCCCTGGGGTGCCTGGGTTGCTGAGTCAGGTCTGATCCCTGTCAGGTGTTCTCTGGGCAGCTTTCAGTTGCCTGGAAAGCTTAATAAGGCCCAAGCTTGGTGTGTTTTCCTTCCCCACACAGATGATTCACTGCACTTTCCTCTGTAAACAGTGGGTGGATCCCAGCTGGATTTCCGGGAGCAACACAGCACCGATTCCTGGCTTAGGGAGCTGTGGCTCTGCACCTCCTTCTCCTCCTCCTCCCAACCTGTCCTGCAGCAAAGCACCAGTGCCAGAGCAAACCTGTGGTCCGTGCACACCTGCACAATGCTTACAGGGGGAAAAAAGCCCCAGCATGCCCCAAGCCAGCTGCCGTGCATCCCTCGCTGCCATGTACGCCTCGCTGCCCACCTGGCCTCTGCGGGCTCCTTTCCCCACCCCAGTGGAGAGCAGCCCACCTGGGAAGGAGCCCAGCATCATGGCAGGTTCATCGCATCCACCTCATGCTGTCTGCAAAAAGCTTGATGCTAGCTACGAGCTAACCAGCTCTCACCTCCCACTGTGCCCTAGTCACAAGATGAGGGCACTGTTCACAAAGAGAAATTCTGGGTAAGCCCAAAGTCTATTTTTTACCCAAGGGACTAATTGCAAGGATAGCTGAAAGAAATCACTAAGAGGTGAGGTGAGCTGACATTTCCCTTGGCATTCCTCATCGGGCATTTGTGGAGATGGAGCAATGTGGGAACCCGCATGAATCCTGCCCCACACCAGGGAAAAGCTTCCTGTGATGTGTAACATGGTCCCTAATCCAAAATCCACCCGCAAAGCTCCATCTCCTCTCAGACAAGACCTGGGGCAGGCAGGATCATCCCTGCCAAGGAGGGCTGGCAGGGACTGGGGTCACCTACCTAGCGTCCCAGAGTGGGGGTGATCGGGGGGAAGGGTCCCCCTGCACCCCTGTGCCCCAGCCCTGGGTGATGCTGGGGGCGGTGGGAGCCCCAGGCTCAGCCGGGATTTTAGCCGCTAGAGGGAGGAGCGGGAGGTTGGACACTGCCAAGACGGTGCACAGAGCTCTGGCACTGTGCGATGGGTCCCAGATCCGGACATGGGTACTGATCTCTCACCCTGAGATGCCTGAGCCCAACCCTGGTCTGGGACCCATCCTGCTCCAGCCACGCACAGCACCTGACCCTGGCCAGGCTCTTTTCAGCAGTAGCATGCTTTTGTCCATCAGGGGGATTTAAACCTTGGGGAAACATCAGCCCCAGGTTCAGAGTGCAGGGAGGAGGCAGCACAACGCTGCCTGGGGCTCACCAGCCTTTTCCAGCAGGGAAGCCCAAAACGCACCTTGTGCTTTTGCTGGGCACCCAGGCCTCCCGCTGGCACTCCTGGCACTGGCAGCACCCAGGCAATTTGGGGGCTGCACCAGAGGTAGGACATGGGGGAGCACCAGGGCCACCCCCTGCCCTCCTACAGCTCCCCAAGACGTTTCTGAGAGTGAAGAGACACCCTTTCGCTGTGCTTTCATTCCTGGAGAAGCTGTTTCCACCCTGCAACCTTTGGGGCTGCTCCTCCACCCCTGCCCAGCCCCCACCACCAGTGGGAAATTCCGGCCCTGCCACCTTCCCTCCAACCCCTCTACCGCCCCTGCCAAAACCACGGGCTTCTGCTGGTGTGGGGGCAGCATTCAGGGTGCTCCCAGCCTTGCATCCTTCTTGTAAGCGGCTCCTCTGCTAGCCTAAATCCCCAAGCAGCATCTGCTGGGCTGGGGCCACCACCTGCAAACCATGACCCCAAATCCTGCCCTGTTTGCTAATGCAAAGCTTGGAGGGGAACCACCCCCAGCCTGCCCACTTTTGGGAAATGCTGAAAGGCAGTGATGCCCAGCCAGCACTCTGCTTTGCTGCTTCTGGTAAGAGGATCATCTTCCTCACAGCACCACTCGCCTTCACTCTCACTTCTCCTTCACCAGCACAGCTTTCCCTGCTGGGAAGCCTTCCTGCCTTCCGATGGAAACCTGCCAGAGCCGCTGATAGATGCTGCCCGGCTGCTGGCTGAGTGTGACCGGCCAGGGAGGCTCCGTCCCGGGGAAAAGGACGTGGCCATTCCTGTAAGCTGCCCGTGACACCCCACGCAGAGGTAGTGGGAGGGGGGCTCAACTGGAACTTGCCCAGATGCAAATGCCTTCGGAGGAGTGACTCAGCCCTGCGGTTTTACTCCCTTCCCCGCCAGCAGATTTGGTTCCCAAAGAGTTTCAGGGCTGCTGGCAGGCAGGGCTGTGCTGGCAGCAGGGCGAGGGGGCACCCCTGCCTCCCTGTGCCCCCCTCTTCCCAGCCCTTCTCAATCTCCTGGGCTCCTTCAGCCCCAACCATCCATTTTGCTCCCTCTGCAAAGCTATGTGGGGATTGGGGGCCAGCTGCCAGCATCAGTGGATCAGGGCTGGAGGGGAAACAGGAACCCTGAGGGGAAAAACAACCCAAGAAACTCCCTTCCCCCTGGCCATGCTTCCTCTGGGGCCGCCACTGTGGAGGGGACTGGTTTGTGCTGCCACAGCACACTTAGTGGGGAGCTGTGTGGGGTACGTGCTGCCTTCAGCATCTCTTTGGGGGCAGAACAAGGAGGTCCAGAGCGGTAAATGCCATCTCTGGCAATTGCACCAGCCGAACTCCTATGCATGTCCGCTGTTCACTTCCATTTCTCCCCTGTCCTGGTAGTTCAGGAAATCTCGCCCGATTTCTATCCATCTGGGTAGAGGGCAGAAGGTCTCAAAGGATGCGAAAATCTGACATGGGATAAAAATAGCCAGGCAGGTGGAGGGGGAGCCTGGGTGAAACCCTGGCTGTGTACAGAAAATTCTGCAGGGGAGAAAGGCAGAGCAAGTCCCTGTGGCAGGAAAATACCTTCTGCTAGCCGTGCCTTTGCAGGGGGAGGTTTTTTGTGAGGTGTCACTGATGGTTAGAACTATGGCTGAGCTCCGCTGCAGCCGTGCAAACACTCGGTGCAGTGCTTGGCGGGCAGGAGCCCTTTGCACGAGCATCCCTGGGGCTGCCGCCTGTCCTGCCACCCTGGCTCTGAGGCCACTGCTGTGGCCCCCCAAACCCGGTTTCAAGGGATCAGGCTCCATGGATGAGCTAAGGCTGCTCAGCTCTTTCAGCAAGGGTGTTTCTGGCCTCATGCTGTCACAGTTTCACAGCGGAAAAAGCACCTGCTGAGCCCAAACTGCCCCAAACACCACATCTTTCATCCCAAGGGCAAAGCTGAAAGATGTGGTTTCCCCCGTGTATTACATTTTTTGGCGGAGGAACGGGGGTGTGCAGGCGGTTTGCTGGCTTAGCGGAGAGAGAAAAGAAAAGAAGCATGACAGCCAGACACTGAATCACACGACGCCCGATGTCTGTAGGTTTAGGTCTGGAGATGGACTGAGCCTCAGCTAAGGCTGAAGCGTGGCATTAAGTCTGTATTAGACACCTGGGAGTCCACACCGGAGACAAATCTTGCCTGGGGAGGGGTGGCTGGTGCTGGCTGGGCACGACCCTGGATCTGGGCTCTCCTTTGGGCTTCTCTAGTGTCTACTAAAGGGTTGAGCAGCAACTGCTGCCCTGCAGCACCTCCAGCTGCAGCCTCCCTGCTGTACACAGCCTGGGGCCACATCCCGCTGCCCCCTCCCGGGAAGGGACCACATCTCAGCCGGCGGTGGAGCTGGGGAAGCCCTTGTCCCCTCAGCTCCGGAGGCTGTGGCTGGCCACTGGGACAGTCCTGCAGGCTGCAGCCATTTCACCGGTCTCCTTTCTAGGTGTCCTCCCAGGGGCGCAGGGCAGCTGCATCAGCTTTCGTCCAAAACCCCGCAGTGCTGCGGGGCTCAGGCACTCGGAAAGCACGTCAGCCTGTCCCTTAAGGCCACTTGCTGCTTCAAGCTGCACACACTGCGAGGTGTTTTAATTGCCGGCTAACTTCTGAGCCCTAAAAGGCACCTTAGTCCTTCTAGCCAGCTTTCTCTGCAGTTGTGGGAGCTGGAAGGATTTTTTTTAACTGGCTTTCTTTGGATGGGCAGGAAAATCCAGCTGCCCCCTCCCCAGAGCTGGAAGGTGGATTTTCTTCCCCCAGGGCGAATGAAGCCCCAGCCCTGCGGTGGGCTGTCCCCCCACCTCCCCTCCCACGGGAACCCCGAGGACAAACCCCCCACACCCACCTGTGTTCCCAGCCCAGCAAGGCTGCAGGAAGCTCCCGCTTCCCCCCGATAAATGCCGAGCCGCTGCGCTTCCGCAGGGAGCCGGGCCAGGCTGCTCCTCGCTCACACCCGCTGCCCTTGGCCGAGGGGAAAACCAGGGGGAATCTGGAGAAATGCAGCCTGGGGATGGCATCAAGCCTCGGCTGCTCTAATGTGGTGGGGAAAGGACAGGTCCCATGCGCTGCAGGGTGAGCCCCGGGGTCTGCTCCTGCTCACCCACCTCTGCCCAGGAGACCCACAAAACTGGGAGCTGGGTGGTCACTGCAAATGCAAGCACATTCCTCCTCCTCTTCCTCCCATGACTTGCATCAAGCTGGGGAGCCAGTGAAGCTGTACACCCCCTCCCTCCCACCCGTGCAGGCTCAAAGCTGCCCTGCTACCTTGCTCACAGCCCATCCCCCTGGCATCAGGCCTGCAGTGGCTTCCCTCTTTGCCCCACTGATGCCTCTCTCCTGCCTGCTTCTCCCCCCATTCCCTGGCACCTTTCCAACTCAGGAGCACACTGGACCCTTCCCAGCAGGCAGAGACATGTGGAGCCACAGTGGCTGGGGCGTGTGGGTGGGTGGGGGCTCCATGTGCCAAGGGGGATGGCACAAGGCAGTGGCTGGGGCCAGCCGTGGTACTGGGAAGGGGGAAAACCCTTCTGGGGACCAGCCTTGTCCCAGGGAAGGCATCAGAAGCAGCAGTCGGAGGTATGTCTGATGCTGTGGGTGCTCGTAAGCCATGTCATGCCTGGGTGGAACCTGCCGTGGGTAGGAGGGCAGCCCAGCCTTGAGAAATAGGAGAAATTTCAGCGCTCTGATTCACACGCCAAAGTTCCTGTCTGGCCCCGCCATGATGGAGACATGGGGCAGAGAGCAGCAGCCATGCAAACCTGGAGCACACAGCCAAGCCTGTGCCTGGTCACCCAAAAATACACCCTGAGGCCCCCAAGTTAATGATGCTGGCTGTTTTTAGGGACTTGCATGGATAAATCTGCAGCTCCAGCTTGGTCATCTCTGTGGCACAGCCTTCCAGGTGCTTCCCACCCCAGAAATGCTCGGCAGCCTCCAAAAGACAAAACCACTCTGTAAACGTTATCTAAACCCGCAGGGAAGCTCTCGAGCGTGGGCAGGGGCAGTGCAGGCAGACAGGTGTGCCAAGGCATCTGACCATCCCCCTATCAATTTATTTGCCAATTTATTTATCGATTTGTTTGCCGTGGCACAGGAGGAGTGGCGGTGCTTGCCCCATTGGCAGCTCAGTGCCGCAGCCTGCTCTGGGGCTCCAGACTCTCGTTTCCAAACCGCTGGCAGAGGGGAACCCCGGGGGACCTGACGTCATTTCTGAGCAAAAACAATGGTCGGGCATTCAGCGGCACAGGGGGGGAAAGGACGGGAAGAGGACGCTGGCCAACAGGACCTTACAGAAAAGGAGTCCCACCAGGCACATGTGCTCGCCCCACTAGAGCTGGTGTTAACCAGCAGGGGCTACCTGCCTGGCTATAATGTCCCAGGGGACATCATCTATTGATGTCCCGGGGAGGGCAACCAGCCCCCTGCGGTGCTGACAGGCATGCTGCTGGATTGAACGCTGGCCAGTGCGTTGCCAGGCCCATGGCAGCACCTGCTGCGGGCAGGGCTCTGCGGTCAGAGGACGAACACCGCTCACCACAGGTGTGGAGGTGACCCCAACCCCAGCACTTGCAGAGGCACTATGTTAAAGGAGGAGGTGGATGGGCTTTGGCACGGTGAGGCCAGGATGCGTCTGAGTCCCAGGGGGGGATTTTCACTCCCAAAGGAGGAGGCTGAGCCGGTCTGGCAGCCACTCTTGAGCTTGTGCCAGGGAGGCAGCACTCAGGCACCCCCTCTGCTCGGCTGGGGAGGAAAATCCCCACAACCCAGGAGAGTCATGGGGTGCTGGGCAGCCCAGCATGAGCACAGGGTGCTCCTGGCCATGCCACAGCTTCCAGGGAAATCAGCCCCCTCTCTGGCTTCCGCCCCTTCCCGGGAAGCAGAGCCTGCTGGGGCTCGCGCCAGGGAGGCTGCTGGGGGCCACGGCCCTGGCACGGGGATGCCGGTCGCTCCCTCCCACAGCTTCCCCTTTTCTCAGAAAGCCTGGAAACCAAAGGTGAAAGAAGTGGGTGGAAACTCTGCATGCTGCGGTCCAGGAAGAGAAGTGAGTAATTCAGCTGCAATATTTAACAGTGCCTCCAGCCCCACCGCTCGCAGACCTGCCTCGATGGGAGCCGGAGCTGTCGGGGTGAGTGCTGGGGTCACGCTGCCACTGCGGGAGGGTCTGCATTGGAGCTGGGGGACCGGTGCAGCTGGCGTGGGGTGATTTCTTTGCTGCTGCTCTCCCCAGGGAGCCACAGCCCGGGCACTGTGGAGGGCTGCTCTCCCCGTGCCGAGCCGCGGGGATGTGGTGATGTCTCGTGGCTGATGGCAATGCGCTCGCTCCCGGCTGTGGGAAGCAGGAGAGGAGGTGTCAGACCCTGCGTGTGGGGCACAAGCATCTTTGCTTCTATCCCTGGCTTTTTGGGTAATCTGCAAAACCGGACCCGCTAATATTTTAAAGGGCAGGGGGCGGGAGGCATGTAACTGTTCCTGCAAACTTCCCGGGAAGACAAAGCGAAACACCCTGGATTAACGCTCCAGCCACCATGTCAGCGTGGCGCCAGTGGCTGTGCAACACCCACGCGACTCTGCTGCTTGGCCCTGGGCGCGTCCTGGATAATCAGTAATTCCTGGGTTAATTAGCTGGCAACACCAAAAGGAGGGTGCTGCTGCTCTTTTAGCCACATAAAGTAATAAATTGTTAACTGCCGAGCAGTGGTGGTACCTGGGGGTCCTGGCAAGGCAACCACATCCCCTCCTGGAGCAGCTGCTCGTGCTTTGCCTCTCCCAGGAGCAAGGGAGAGGGGAGCCCTCCAGCCTGCCCCATGCCCCCCACGGGAGGGAGGCAGGGTGAAAGCCAGAAAGGGCTGAATGCGACCAGCAGCTCAGGGCTGAATTGGTGCGATGCTGATCTCCAAGTGGTGGGGTTGGCCTTGCATGAGGATCTGCTTCCCTGTGTCCTCCCATCACCTCCTGACATGGCTTGCTGCCGGGAGATATGCTTGTGCGACCACCTCTGCTGTGCTCTGAGGGCCAGGCCAGGCTGCTCAGCTGTGGGCTTTCGTCTTTGCTGGTAATATTTCCCCCACTCGTTGCAGAGAAGGGAATGGGGGTTTTTCAGGGAAGGCAAAGTGTACCTCAGACAGCACCACGGAGAGGTGGGTGCTGGACCCGTGGGGCTGGGGTGATGCCTCCCTATGGTGGCTCTCACAGCGGCTCAATGCACCCATGGGTGCTGCTGTGGGTCCCCTCCAGGGCCCGGCTGTCCCTGGCACCTGGCTGGCTGTTTTGGATCACTGCTGCCGTGGGGCCTCAGAGCCTCCTGCCCTGGGAGCAGGGGCTGTGAGGGGCTGCAAGGTTAACTCAGCGCAACACAGAAAGCCCCACAGCAGCAGCGTCCTGCTGGGCACCTGCTTGCCTGCAGTGTCTCTTGATTGACCAGCATTTTCAGGCTGAGGCTAGGAGCTTTGCAGAGCTCTCAACTTTTTGGGTCCTGCGCTGGAGCCCGTCTTTTCTCCGTTACCTGCTCCTGGGCATGTCTGTCAGCTCCTACAAGCCATCACCTGGCTGCTGGGATCATCATGGTCTCAAATCCAGACCTCTCCCAGAGGCAGGACAAGCCCAGAACAGTCAGCACCAGAAAGGCATGTGTATCAGATCCGGCATGGGGATGCTGCATGCCCCAAGCCACACAGAGAGGAGGATTTGAGCAGTGCAGAGCCAGGGGAGGCAGATTGCAGTGGGGCTACAAAGCCCCCAGCTGCATGGCAGCAGGTGGGCTGATGCAATCCTCCTGTTGCTCAGCTGGAGATGGGAACAGCAAGGTGCAAAGGCAGAGCCCAGAGGAGACGTGCCTGGCACACACAGCACATAGGAACTTGCATGAAGCCTGTGGGCTTCCCATCACACCTGAGTCAAACTGCCCCCGGTGCCTCTTGGCAATGGGTTGCCCCAACACCTGCAGGCAGGATGCCAAAAGTAGCTTGCTGGAGCTGTCCCTGCCCCATCCTGGGGACGGCAGGGGCACAGGGCATGGTGGGACACATGCCAGGCAGCTGCTGAGCTGTCCCACGTGGCCCCAGCACCCACGTCACCTCCCTGGGGCCACGGAGCGAGGAAAGGGGTTGGTTCCCAGAGCACCATCATGGAGGGCTTGTTTGGGTGGACCCCCATCCTGCTTGCCTGCCTGTCTCCTTGAAACCCTTCCCCTTTCTTTGCAAATCAGCCCACGGAGGAAGATGGGGAGGAAGGCTTTTCCCTCGCCTCCACCTTTCGGTTCCTGAAAGTGGTGGTTGCTCAGAGCGGCCGAGGGCTGAAGGCAAGTGGCCAGCGCTTTGAACAGTAGCTGTCCTTCAACCCTTTGGGGGTAAATGCCTCAGAAAGGAGTTTTATAGCTCAAAAAATGAAGCTCAAAGGCTTTCCATGTGTTTAAGTAGCCAGGGACTGCAAGGCAACCACTCCATGGCATGAGCTGGCCAAGGAGCAGCCCCAAAGCACCCCATCCCTACCAGCCATTGCAGACTGGCAGGTCTGCTCCCACCTGGCTGTAGCATCTCTGGCAGGCTGCCTCCTGCCCCACTCCCTTGCACAGGTGCCTGCCTGCAGAGCGGGAGGAGGAGGACAAGGAGAAGAGGGAGATCACTCCACTTTTCTGAGCTCAGGGTGCTCGGAGGTATTGAAACATCTCTGCCACACTGGTCTGAAAAACAGCACCGTGCACAGCCGGGTCCCTGAGCCGCCACTTTGACCATGACCACCTGCGGTGGGGCAGGGGGAACCTTGGTGTAAGGCTCTGTTTTACCCCACCTCCCTCTGCTGCTGCCCCTCCAGGTAGCTCCTGCAGTACTGCTGCACGTGGTCCCTGGGATATGCCAGGGCTGGGACCCCACAGCTTTTGCAATGGGGCTTGGCTCCCTTGGGATGGTTGTTGGGATGGTGAGTTCACACTGTCCCGGCTGAACTCGGATTCCGTGAGGATGGATTAAAATAGAGCCCCAGGCCAGCTGTTGAGCAATCAAAGTTAGCTTCTCGTGCGACAGTTGCTCTGTGCTTCCCCCATCGAAATCTTTCCCCATGCTCCAAAGTGGTGTGTGTCATTTCCCATCTCTGCTGCTGATCCGCCAGACCCGAGGGCTCCCCTCCTGCACTGCCGGTGTGCAGGCAAAGGGCTGTGACCATCTCCCAGCAGTTACTCCTGCCTGAGCCACCCTGAGCCGCTGTTGTCACAACTGTGTAAAACTATTGCCGAGCCAAAAAAAAAAGCCTCTCCCTGCCTTTCAGCTACCCTGGGTTTGAAAATGAACATCTCCTGCTGAAGGACCGACACCGCCCAAATCTGCCAGCAGCATCAGCACCTCCATAGCTGCTCACTGGGGGTCTCCAAGTGTCCCCTGAGTCTGCCCCTCCACACACGTGAGCTTTGCAGCCCAAACCAGAGGGTGGGGGACACAGGGAACAAAAGGCACATGCATGGTTGTGGGATGCACCAGTATGTCCCAGCTTGGCCCAGACCAAGACCAATCCCTCCCTGGATCTGCTCTCTGAGCTGCATGGAAGAGGCCTTTCACTGTTTCATTTTAAGCTGTAGAATTACCCTCTGTCCCTTCCAGTTGCAAATGGACAGGCTCCCCTGCACCTCGTGGTCCACCCACAGCACCACCTGGTGCACAAGCCACTTCCATCCATCAGCTGGCACATCCCAGTTTAAGGGGTTCCTGCAAGCACTGGTTTCAGTACAAATGGAGCAGAGGGCTGGTGCCTGAGCACACTGGACGGCTCCTGCAGTGCCAAGCATCCCCCCACTGCCCCAGGCATGGCTGTGTCCCATTTTCAGACACACACGCAGAGGAACAGTTTAGACTGAGGGATGTGTTACCGCCCCCACACAGGGCAAACACATAGGTGGGATTTCCAATGCACCTGCAAATACTAGCCCCATCTGGAAGAAATGGTATTTCTCTTACAGCTCCAGCAGGTTTACAGAGCTCAGGGCTGACCCAAAGCTTTGCAGCAGCTCTGAAGGACAGGATAAACACATGGAAGCAGTGGAAAAAAAATAGCAGCCAGCTTGAACAAAGTTTCCTAAGAAAGCTGTGGCTGCGCGTGCTGCTTCTGGGGCAAGAGATGCCAGAGTCCTCTCCTTGCAGCAGCTCCCCGTTGCAGAAATCTGTGTCAGCTCAGTGCCTGCACTGTGTCAGCAACATGATGAGCTCTCTGCTATTTTTCCCCCCCTTGCAGATGGAGATGCAGCCGGCTGGGGCCAGGGGAAGCTGACTCGTACTGGCTGCTTGGCTCTGAGAACTGAATTCCATAGGCGTTAAAGCCTCCAAAAATGCCCTATGGATTCAGTTCTGCAGCTGGGCAGCAAATAAGCCTCGAATCATCAGGAAGAGAGAGCAGCTGTGAGCTGTTTCTGCAAGGAACATACACATTTGCTCCCACACAGAGACCAGAGTAGGGATGGAGGTGAGTTACAGCCACCACAGGAAACCCTGCATTCACAGAGCCGCTCGAGGCAGGGGGCATTTGTGGCAGGCTTTCCTTCAAGGGGAAAAAAAAAGCCCAACTACAACATGTTTTCATCTGTCTGGAAGTGAAATGGCACTTGAGAAAATAAAAATAATACACATTGTCAGAACAACATCCTGGCTGTGCCCAGCAATCTCCTGTTCAGAGTCCAGGCAACAAAACCAAACAAAACTTTGGAGAAGATAAACAGGACAGGTAAAATTAAGGGCTGTGCCTGCTCTCTCTCCCCACAGTCCCCAGCAGAAACAGGTATTTGGACAAAGTTTTTGTGGAGGCAACAGCCTCTTTCCACCCATCCATCATATAGCTCTGGGAGACCTCAGCTGCCTGTCTTGAGTTTTGGGGGACATTTTCCACTATAACACAGTGCAAAACTGCCACCAGGAATTTATCAGCTGGAGGAATGGCATTTAGGATAAATTATGTAAGTCCTGGTAATTTATGTAGCATCTCATCATCACCATAGGGCAAACCCAATGCCCCTGCCCCCCTACCTTGCCTAGAAGAGCTGGTCTGTGTTTGCTCCAGGATCTCACCTAGAGCAGCTCCTTCCCAACACCCCTCCCATGGCAGGTGGCATCCAGCTCTGAAGTCCCAGCTGTAAGGGGTGAGGAAGAAACTCCTTCCAGCATCCCATCAGAGTGCTGCACTGCCCACACAAGTATCTGATCCGCTGCTTGTAGGAGCAGCTGCTGCTGGAAGGACAGGGAGCACACCACCAGAACTGCAGCAAGGCTGCTGCAGAGCAGGACAATGGACATCTAAGTGCACATCTCTACCTGCACAGGATGCCCTGCTTAGCCAAAGAGTCAGGAATTGCTGCATTTTTCCTATACTGGATAACCAAAGGCCACCAGTCATTAGTGGAGGCCTTCTCTGACCCATTCAGTAAGTCCCACAGCCACTGCTTGCAACACAGGCAAGGAGCATCAGCTCAGTCTGAGGTTTCTGCAGCAGTTTTTCTGGTTCAGCCCTCTTGCAGCTTTATGTGGCAGCAGAGTTAACCCATTTCCAAGAAGCTCAGCAGGGAAGGGGAAATCCAGATAGTTGCCAAGACATTCTACCAATTGCTTAAACAAAAACTGTTGCATTAACTTAAAAATCCACTTGCTTTGACTTTATAGCAATTCAGAGCCTCCAAGTTCACCCTCACAGACTCTCTCCTTTGCTATGCAAATGAGGAGCACCCAGTTCCCTCCTGCATTAAGCAGCCTTTCTCCCACATGGCATGTCAGGGGAAGGCTGCAGGGGGACAGAGCAGGTCCCCTTTTTCTCCTGTATGCTCAGAAAGTCCCCGCTGGCCCCCAAGGAGGAAACTGTTAGGCAACAGCCAAACTGGGGCAAGGCAGAGTGCTGCCAAGCAGAGCTAGCAGAATAACCCACCACAGCTAGGCAAGAGCAAGTCTGGGTCTCTGGGAGACCTTGGCTGCCTGCCTTAAGTTTTGGGGGACATTCTCCACTATAACGCAGTGTAAAACAGCCACCAGGAATTTATCAGAAGTCATCCCCAGCTCTGCAAAAAGGTGTCAGATCAGGTCACAAGTTGTTCACAGGAGAGACTGCCGTCAGGTAGCTAAAAACCAGAAATATAAGCATTTGCATTTGGGGTTTTTTATTGTTTATTTATAATCATTTAAAAGGTAGAGAAGTTCACAAGCAAGTCAGATGCAGACCCTCACAACCCTCCAGGTTTCCAGCACAACTCTGAAGTCCACCCTTCCAAGAGACCAAGCTGTGGAAATGCTATGGTTCACACAACTCCAGTAACCTTGCCAGAGAGCCAGCACCTCCAACCAGAGCCAAGTCAGACCCAGAGCAGGGCCTCACACAGCTATTTCCACAAGGACACGTGGCCAGGAGAACTGAGCACCAGCTTACCAAGTGTAAGAATATGGGGACACCAGGATCTTCTGCCAGCGTAGGGAAGTGCTGCATACAGGCATCGCACAGTGATTAAGAGCAATAGTATGGTCATAAACAGCAGTGATAAGATATGCAAATGATTGCTTTTTACAGTGTTCAAGAACCCCTCTCTCCAACACCTGTACTGCCCCCAGCCTGGAGGAAATCCTGCTTTGATCTCCTTAACTGAGTGCCAGGAAAGGAGCCAGCTTTCAGGACCTTCCCTTGGACAGGATAGGAAGAGGCCCCATCTTCTAATCAAGGGCTTCTGTCTGGAAATCCCCCCACCAGACTGTGGCCACTTAACCAAACCAGTGGAAAGTAAACATTCATTTCAAAACTAGGACCAAAGAGCTGATCCAACAGACAGTCAAGTGCCACGTGGTTTCTTCACAGGATGGGCATCATGCATCAAACAGGGTAAAGCTGCCGTAAGCTTGTGGAGGATGTGGAGCAGTTAAAAGCCAATGGGAGTGGTGGAATCCACTGCTTGTGCTATTTGCCAGCTGCACCAAGAACAGCTGCCAACTGGTTCCCACAAGGGCTCTGGAGCATCTGTCCATTGGGCAACTGACTACATCAACGTCTCAGTTTCTTTTTCTTCTTACGGTTCCGGTCCTCACTGCTGTCATCTGCCTCACTGGCACTGGGGGTCACAACCCGCTGAATGACTTTTTTTTCCACTGTATATTCCTGTTCTCCTACCTTGGGGTCTCCCTTGACCAAGAACTCCCCTTTACGGTAGGTTATGGAGACATTGGTTCGTGGGTAGGTGCCATAAACCCTCCTGAGATCATCCTTCACAAATTCTGGGAGGTCTTTCCTTGGTCCAAACACCTTTCCGAGCTTCCCCCATTGAAGCTCCCCTCTCATTGTGAAGCCTTCTGGCCATGTGTCTCGATACTGATCTGACCTCTGGTAAGCAGTGTAGGGGTTGTAGTTTGCATAGGGATTGTACAGAGGGATGGGGACCACAGGAGGGAAGTGCCAGGTGTAATATGGACGGAAATAGGGATTGGATGCACTGTAGAGATGATGATACTCCACCTGACCTCCTGCATAGTCAGGGTAGCTGTTCCGGTCCACCACAAAGGTGATAGGTCGGCTGTAGAAGTTGTGCATATGGATGGGAGGGAACATCATGGAGTTGGTTGCGTCTTCTGCTCTCCCAGCCCGCAGCAGTGGGTAGGCGTAAGCAGAAGGTGGGATCACGGTTGGGTAATACTCCCGTGGCACAAAGCCAGACTGGTACATTGTACAGGAGCTGGGGTTTTACACAGGGGACATTTCTCCAGAGCAGTTGCTGAGTCTCAAAAGCTGTGAGGACAGGAGGGGAAGAGAAACAATTTACATTGATTAATTAGTTGGTATGCTTACAGTGCTAGGTCTATCTCCTTATTCAGCCTGGTTCTGGAATGTATATAACCAAAGGAGCTACCCACATCTGCAGCTTGCAGGGGCAGTTACATACCAAGCACAAGCAAAACCCCATTGCCAGCAACTACCTGTTAGCTGCTCAACAAGACCCATCCTTTAACCCACCCAGATCTCAGAGTTATGAGGATGGGAACAAACTGGCATAAAACCCACAGAGGGCAGAAAAGATGGCCTGATATCCTCATGACATGGCTCTGCACTGCTGGGAGGCATCAAAACAGACTGCAAGAAACTAAAGACCCTTGAGCAGGCATAAAAATGGGGAAGGCAAACACAAATGAAAGAAGTCCAAAAATAAAGAAAACAGGCAGAGAGAGGAAAGAGGATACAGCCCAGCCCTGCTGCAATTGTTTTAGCTACCATCCTGCCCAGACAAGGGAATCAAGTAAAATAGTCTTCAACTGTCCTTGACTCTCTCCCCATCCTCCCAAAGCCCCGCTTGTATTCTGATAAGCAAACAAAAGCTATGCCAACCGTTTGTTTCTGGAGCAAAATTCAGACGCATCTACACGTCCTCTGTCAAGTTCCCATGTAAAGGCATCTTCATTTTGGTCTCACTAGTTACCAGTCACATTCAAGTGTGCATTTAGCTTGAGCAACTCTGACTCCCGGCTGAACTTGTTCCTAGCCTGCCCTCACCAGACAAGCCAAGAACCCTCCAGGGCATTAAGCAATGTCCTCCTGTGACTCATTAGCTTCTCCCCAAGGGCAGGAAGGAAAGCTGTATATAGCATGGGGGGTGGGGTGGGGGGGGGGTGTTTGTTGTTGTTGTTTTGCTTTTTGTTGTTGGTTTTGTTTTTTAAGTTTGCTACCAGAGGAGACAGGGAAAGACCATGTACAAAACTCAAGGCAGCCAGTTCCACACACCCCCCCTCCAAGTTCAGATCCTGTAGGCTCTTTTTGCTTCAGTCTTAACTACAGATTTGCCCCTCTCATTAGCTGTTGACCAGGAAGGCAAGATTAAACTCATCCCTCAGTCCAGTGCTCTGCTACAGCCTAACAGAAGTTTGGCAGTCCTCTAGGAACCTGCCCACCACAAGCAATGCCAGGTACTACATAATGCAGGTTTTTCTTTTTTCCAGCCAGCACAAGTTGTTCCTGTCCCTTGAGGTTTGTAATCTGCACTAGCTCAAGCCTGCTTTTGCCATGGGTGCAGAGCTAGAAGTCTGCCCCTGCTCAGGGGAACAGCAGTAGAGTATTTAGACAAGGCTAAGCAGTACCCTTAAATAAGACTTGCAGCTTAGGAGTCAAAGTCCATCATGACCATCACCTCCCCAGACAGGAGAAAAAAAAAAGTTCAGCCTGCTTCATTAAAGCCCTTACAGAGAACAGCCCAAACAGCTTCGAGCAAAATAAAGCTCAAAACAGCTTTGACAGAGGTCTCCACAGCTCACTAGCAGGTGTTGGGGAGGAGGAGAGCAGGCACTGCACTGCTTGCTGCATTTAGCCCAGCTTACAACAGAGCATAGCTCAGGCACCTAGCAGGCAAGGACAGGGCTGGATGCCCCTCTGTGCTTGAGGGCTCTTGAAAGTCTCTTCTCAAGTTTGTCTGACCACTTTGAAGAGGTTTAGAGCTGAGCCTCCTGCAGCCTGTCTGAGCACACTTACTCTCCTTTCAATAAAGGTCTAACAATTAGCTA
Organism: Grus americana; assembly: GCF_028858705.1. NCBI lineage: Eukaryota > Metazoa > Chordata > Aves > Gruiformes > Gruidae > Grus > Grus americana. Next base: position 15,052,512 of record NC_072858.1, on the reverse strand, counting down.
CTTTCCAAACACATTGCCTAACTTATCCAGAACCACTACAAAAATCCAGAGGGCTATTGTGTGTCAATGGCAGCATGAGGTAGGTAAATGGAATAAGTGATCTCCTCTTAAAAAACCAGTCTCAGTATCTCTTTTAATCCAGTTCAGCCCTGCACCCCTACTGAGAGCCACAGGATCACTTCCATAGATCCATCATCTGCAGGGAGACCACACAGTTCTCACATGCATTGAGTGAAACAAAGCAAGCCCAGCTTACCGTCCTACTGGAACAGCGTGCTGCTTCTTGCCAGTTTGGGACAGCCCTGGGGAAGCTGTTATGTCAGACAGTTGATGACCAGCTCTTACTCAGAAAAACTACAGATGTGACCATTGACCATCCACTGCAGCACCCTGCCTTTTGGCTGGCAGTATCAGTGCTCCTGATCCTTCCTGGCAGCTGGGGAAGAAGGGGTAACAGGCTAAGTCACTCATGTTGTAGCACTAAGGCAGCTGCAGCACAAGTATTAATTGCTTTGATTTTGCACTGGAAAAAAGATAAGGGGAACAAGCTAGTGGCTCAGCCAGGCAGGGTGGCACAAAAGAGGAAGCAAACTGAAGAAATAAGAGGGAGAAGGAGATGACAATTAAGCAGGGCTGGGAGCACCCCAAGGCAGCATTGTCACATGCCTGACCACAGAAGTGAAGGCATTTCCCTGGAAGCAGATCACCAGAGAGAAGGGTGTTGACAGCCAACACAGCATAGACAATACTTCACAGCCCTGGAGGAAGTTTGCAAATCCATCAGAGCAAGCCTTGGCTCAGTTGCCAGGGCTCTGGCTGGCTTTGATTTTCCTGGTCTCCACTGCACAGCTGCTTGGCACTGCCCAGTCCCTGCCTGCTCCCCAGCACAGAGCTCTCCCCCTGTGCCTAAGCACCAGAGCTCTCAGGATTGCTCTGACAGGCTTACCTCTGCAAGCACTGGGGCCCAAATCTCCACCCCGGCTTGCAGGCACGGCCCTGCTCTGAATCACAAGGTGTGCTGCAGGAAGCACAAGACCCCTGTCCTGCTCCTCCAGAGCTGCAGCCTACTGCTCCCAGCATGGTCTACCCCATTACAGCAGTTTCTGTTTTCATCTTGACCTTCAGGCTGCCTCAGCTTCCAGAGGCAGGTTTTGGGAGACCACAGCTGGAGCAAAGCCCTGCTAGACTCTGTAGGGCTGAGCTACAGCATGACAAATCCATGTGAACAGGAGGCAAGAGGGCTTTGATAGCACCAGTACCAGCCTGCCTGACCCTGTCCCAGGAGGTGAGAGCAGGCAGTGCTTCAGGGAAAACAGGGTTTGCCAGAAGGGTAATCTTTTGTTAGATCATCTGATGGCCAGAAGGCATCAAAACCCAGATGCTTAAAACCAACCCCCAAACACCAGCATTACCTAGTGGTAGCCCTTGAGGAAAGGATCCAGCCCTCAGTCTCTTCTCCCCTTCTTCACCTGCTCCTACTTCTCTTGTTTCTCCAGTGCCAGCAGCCAGAGGCTGCCCTGGCTTTGGAAGTGAACATCCAAGAGCCTCCAGCTGTTCAGAAACAACTGTAGGACCAGAAGGACAGAGGGGATCCTGGCTGACCTGTCTCTTCAGGCTACCATCCACTTCCTTCCCTCACTCCAATTCCAAGCTCTGTTATGCCCTGGGAAGAATCACCACATCCATTGTCTGGCACCTGGATGTCCCAAGCAGGAAAGGGTAAAACTGTCCTTAAAGCTTAAACTGAGCTCTGCTGAATGCCTCTGTCTTCCTGAGAGCCACTGACAGCCATCAATATCCACCAGCTCCTTGGTGGCCTAGACTGAAAGGGTAGATGGGCAGATACCATGCTGTGCCTGGGAGCCAAGCCTCCCCAACCAGGGCTCTGGGAGCTGTGGTTGCCAGCAGGGAGCAACAAGGGACCAACCTAGTAAGAAAGGCCACAGCAAGAGACAAGGCAGCCTCTCCCTACAAGCCTTTCCAGCAGTTTTGGCCTTGCTGGAAAAGGGTTCAGCCCCACTTGGCTGGAGCTGAATGAGAAGCCAGGCACAGAGGAAGAGACAAAAATGCTAAGGTCACAGCCAGCTGAAACAAGATCATCTCTGCTTGGTGAGAACATGACACCTCAGACTCTTCCTGGGCTTGCCAGAGCTGACTCCAGCAATTCCCTCACCCACTGCTCTGCCATCTGGCAGGGCCTTTGCCTCCTCACACATCTTGGTGCAGGTCAAGACGACTGTCACCACAGCTCCCAAAATACTTAATCTGCCAAGCAAAGCATGCTTCAGTGCCAGCCAACCCAGACAGAGTAGCTATGGAGCAATCAAGCAATGTTTGCAATACAAAACAAGAGAGTACACTTGATAGCTCAAGTACAGAGCAGATTCTGTTTCACCACTCTATTATGCAGTTACTACAGGTGATGAATCCACCACTACTTAATACAGAAACAGCCAAGGCCAGTAAGGCTGTTTAGTGTCTAAAGCAGCAGAAATTACTTCCTCGTAATTACAGAAGAACATGGTTTTGCTGGACAAATGTCAGGGCAGGAGAGTTTTACTGTCACCCCAGCTAGCTTTGAATTTGGGGAGCTTTCTCTTTAGGTAGTCATGGAGCGCAAAACCCACTGAGCTCCAGAAAGCATGAGAAGGCATAAATATTCAGGTCCATGCCAGACTGCACAGTCTCTAGGAGAGATTAAAGTGAGCCTCACTAGGCAGACCAACATATGAGGTGTGACACAGTACCCAACATGTGAAACTTCATACAAATCTCACATGTCTGGAGAGATTGGTTTCACCAAGTCTTTTGTCCACCTGAAGCAGCAACCAAAGTTAGCTGGGGTTCTCAGGTCAGGTTAGCAGTTTTAACTGGTTATTTAGATGCTTCTTTGGGGAGCATACCAAAAAGGAAATACAGCTCTAGAGAGGTTCAGCCCAAAGGGGAGGACATGGCCATCTATTTTACTCTAATGATTCTTTCCTCATGCCATTGCCCTGTGATCAGCTTCTAAAAAGAACAGGGTGGAACTAGATGATCTTTAAGGTCCCCTCCAACCCAAACGATTCTACAATTCTATGATCCCACCTCACTACCTTTTCTTCTCCACTATCATCCAAACTTTCAGACTCTTCTTTCTGGCTTTCTTCCTGCCCTGTTGTTCTCCTCACCCTACAAAACCCATAGATCTATTGCCATTGCTCTGTAGCAACTCCCAAGGGTACAGTGATGAATACTGCAAAGCAGTATGTTCCCCTAACCAAGGGGATGAAGAAGTCATGAGTTACTTCCAGTTAGTTTCCCGATTTTGAGCAGACTCCGCAAAATTGTTGCCATCTGACAAAGCCTTGGCAAGCACCTCCCTTGGAAAAAAATCAACCCAAAATTTCAAGGAACATTCTAGAAGTGAGAGGTTAAACCCAAACTTAAGGTTTGTCCTCCACAGCTCTGCTATCAGACCCACACACTTATCCAGCATCCTAGTAGCTGGAGACAGTGCATAGGAGAGAATTACAACAAATAAGGTGGCTTCTTGTTTTGTTTTTTTTTTCCCTCCTTTTTACTTATCAGTTCCATTCTCCCTATTGCCAACATAAGATCATGCTCTGCTCAGGTCTCTGAAGACAGACTTACCCAGGAGAAGACTCCCAAGTACAACACAATAGCTTTGCTCCTCCATCACCAGTACTGATCTTTAGGACACAGGCACTTGGCTGCCTTCTTAAAGAGGATGCTGTCACTCAACCAGACTTGCCTGGCAGCAACACAGGAATTCAAGGAAAGTGCAATAGCTTGTTACAAGCTGGATCCTTACAGGCCTTAATCTTCATTTAGGGGAGCACATTCCCACACCAGTGCTGCTTAATCATGGAAGCACTTTTGGATTTTGCCCCTGTACCACCACCACCCCCCCCCCCCCAAGGTGAAACAGAACACAGGTTTTTGCTGCACTCTCCAAGAGAAAAGCAAACCCACACTGTCCCAGCAAAGCACTCTAAGGAATCTTAAATACTTCCACAGGGTTACTACATCATGCTAGTGCAAGGTGCCACAATGCAGTAGTTGATTAACAGCAGTACAAACCAGGGCTGGAGAGAACAGGTCTTGCCTCCCATTTGCAAGGCAAAGCCCAGGAGAGCCCAAGGGGAGGGCCGACTTCTTGGAAGAGACAAAATCTCATAGCATCTAGAAAGGGAAAAAGATTCTTGTGTGTGGGCTGAAACGGAGTAGGGCCATCTCTGTCCCTCTCCTGCTCACACACTGCACCCCTGTGGCCTCTCCAGTGACACAGAGCACAGCAGCCTGCCAGCTCCCATGCTCATGCTGCACAGCAGGCCAGCTCAGGAGGAGCTCTCTGCTTCAGACTTGTACCCCCAAGTGCCACCATGGTCACAGATTTCTGCGTGCAATTCATCTTCCATAGAGCCACAGTGCATGTAGCAATACCTGCTACCTGTAGGCACTGCTGGCACTGCATACCAGGAACTGGACCACTATTACACACCAGCATCTCCTCATGCTGATCCTCTCAGATATTTCTAGACAGAAAGTTTGGCAAGGGAGGAGAACACACAGCCTCTGCTTCTCAGAAAAGGGATGAGGCTGTTTGCCATGCTGCCTTGTGCTGCCTAGTATCAACATGTAAAGGAAGATAACTGATACTGAAAGCAGCTTGAGAACAGCCCACGAGATAAAAAAAGGTTTTGCAGAGAAGAGCAGGTACTTTGAATGAAAGATTAATGATTCCACAAAGAGGGGTAAAGCTACAAGGTGGAAAGGGTTTGAGATAGATTAGAAGTATGACACATGACTAGTAGAAACATAAGAAACTCACTAATCCAGTTTTGTACATTTGTGCTAAAAGGAGCTATTTTTGTGAGATCAAAGAAAGCAGCAGCACAGGGCAGCAGACAGATGGAGGTAGCTGGGCCCCCACCAGGCACAGAGCTGGTCAGGAGCAGCAGCTGAGGGGTGACACCCTCACCTTGGCAGCAGGTCAAGCAGCCCAGGTTTCCAGACTGGACCAATTCCTTCACCTGCTCATCTCCAAACTGAACAAAAGTTTAGGAGCCTGGAGCAGCCCTTACCAGCAGGGCACCAGTCTGTAGGCTTTGTAGAGTGCAAAAAATGCTGGTCCACAAGGCTCTTCAGCCAGGAAGAAGCACAGTTGCTCCTCTGGCACACTGAATGGTACAGCTGGTACCAGAGGAAGGTCTGCAAGCAGCCTCATTGCCTTCCCTCCCCAAACCACTCACCCAGTCCAAGGAACTTCCCCAACAATGCTGAGATCTGACCCAGCCTCCCCCACACCACAGGGGGTACCTTTCCATCAGTAAACTACTTTACTGTCCAAATTCTTACAGTTGCCCAAGCCAAATGAAAAGATACCATCAGCACAGCTGATACCAAACCTCCTTTGGGGATGGACAGCCATCCCTCTCCTTTTGGGAGGACCTCAGACACACCAACTCCCTCTCCAGGGAGCAAGTTGCCACCCTGCCAAGAGAACATTCACACAACACTTACGGCACTTGATGCTCCCCTCCAAGAGGTGGGCTCAGAACCACTCCCAGCTCTCACCCCCTTCAGCTCAACCAAGAGGGAGGATTTCAGTTCTGAAGCCAGAAGAGCCCAGTCCTCATCCTGCTACCTCTGAACTCTGCTGTTACTAGCACACCGCAAAGAGCTCCAGCTGGCACCAGTAACTACAGAAATAGCAGTTAATGTGTATTACAGTCAGTCACCCCTTACACAGGCCCTTTGAAGGAGTAGATTTGTTTCAGCTATTCAAAGCAGCATTCCCAGAAAACACTGCAATCTAGTATGGGTCTGGCACTTATTTCTGAGGTCTGTGCAAAGCCCAGACTCTGTATGAGGTCACAACACCAGGAAAAGCCCTAGTCATTGCAGAGCAAGTCTTTACTTGACTCTGATGATCTAAAAACCACCCCCTTGCATAACTCTGCTCAAATAGCGGTGAAAATGCTACTTGCTGCTGACAGAGATGTCTGGAGCCACCACCCCTCCTACTCTCACTGCAGCTGCTGGATAACACAACAGGTCTGAAACAGCTGCACTGCCAAGAATAAAACATGGTCAGTGTGACCACAGGGTCACTGCATCAGCAGGCAGGGCTCTGGAAACCACCCCTGCATGCTGCCAGGGTGATCCTGACACCATCACTCCTTCAACCTCACCCTGGGTAGAGATGTCTGCTGCACCAAGGTCTAGCTTTTGGACACACTCCAAGCTTTCTCGACATATCCTCTGTTTGGCATAGCTTAACTTCTGTGTTATTAAAGCTCCCACCATTCTCATCTTCCTAGTAATCACTACCATTCCATCAGAAGTCTTCCTCACCTGAGGTTCAAATCTGTGCTCTGTGTCTCCAGTTGGTCCTGCCAGAAGCTGCCACCTTTTTCTGATTTAAACACTTTCCAAGACACAGCAGTGTATCTAGACACTACTTTTTGCTTTAATCAAGCATATTTTAATCTGCATTTCATAGTGTTCACAGTCCAAATGATCCCCTCCATGTTAGGACACAGCCTGCACAAACAGACCCCCTCCTCCTCTCACTCAGCAGTTCATCTGATATCCATCATCTCCATCCATGCACTCTCTTCTTCAAAGACAGGATATCAGTATCACTTAGTTCAAGCTTCCAAAATAGGACAAGCCCCCAGCTGTTACTTCTGCCCAGCTATTCTCCTTCAGATTGCAGTCTTGAGACAACTGACTCAGGAGACTAACTTTTATCAATTGCACCAGTAGATCAATATCTCATTAACACACCACTAATATCACATCTTTCATCATTTTGCACACAACTACAAAGCTACTAATCAAGTCTTATGAACCCCACACAACTGCTATTGAGTTACAGGTCTGTCACCCTTCCCTTCCACGCCACACAGTACGAGGGTGCAAGCGTAGCCCTCTTCACTCTGCCCTCCCTCACCCAGTCTTTCCAACATAGACCTGATAGAGAGTTCAGCAAGTTGTCCAAAGAACACCAATCCAGCATCCCAGTTGGGTTTGGGTCCTCAGGTTTCACTACCATCTGCAGTTATCTCCTCCAGTCAGCTGATCCCACCTTCCTTCATCTCATTTTATACCTTCTTCTCTGTTTCTATCATTTCAGGATCCACTTTTCTGCCACATTCATGCCTTCCTTCTTCCAGCCAGTCTCCTCCCAAATAGACAATCCACCCCTCATTACTTCTTCCCCATTGGTCCCAGTTTTGCTACACCCGTAACAAAGTCTGGCATTTCCGATATCGTTACTTCGACAATCTCAGATTTACATGGTATTACTGATATGGTATGAGTGGCCTTGCAAGGTTCTACCCTGCAAGAGTTGCTTCAGACACCTCTATAATTATCTGGTTCCTCCTGGTTACATGTTTACTTTTCACACTCCAAGTCAAATAATTCTGTTTTGGCCTTCAGTCCTCTGCCTCGCTCCAGTTACCTACAGGTACTTATCTCACACACAGGCAGTTTGCATAGCAGAGCAAGATATTTTGCACACTTGTTTTTGTGCTTTCACAGCATCCCGCTCCCTCAGCTGCCTGATTACAAGTCTCTGCCCTTGAAACATTCTTGGGAGAGTCTCCTGGTGCCCTGCAAAGGCCTTAGCTAGTTACACAGCATGGTTCTCCAAAGGGGCTTCACATTGACAGTGCATTTCTTCTAACTGTTAACACACGCTAGCGTCCAATGTCACGCCAGCCATTTGCATTTTAACTACTTGTGCTTTCAGTACACTTGGATCCCATTCCTGTGCATCCTGCATTGAGGGCATGTGGTTTAGGAGCAAGGAAGGTGTAACTTCTTATGCACTTGAACTAGATCTTCCCATGGGATTGGCACCACAAAAGGTGGGACAGGGCAGGAAACAGATTATCCAGACTTTGGGGGGTGTATTACATATAATCTCTTTAGCATATAAAAATACCTTCTGTTACAACAGCAACACACACTGTATTTCTAACTTAAGTTCAAACATCTGAGCTAGAATTACCCATGGCAGTACCACTCTTATTGCATCCCCCAAGGCAAACAGCTGCAGTGTCTGCTGATCTACAACTCTGTAATATGTTTTTAAAAAAAAAAAAAAAACAAATACCTTCTGTTATGGTCTTTAGACAATACAGAACATAGCTCACAAGTAACATTATTGATTTTTTTAATGGGAATCAAAAGGCAGTCTTGTATTTCCAAGAACACAATCACTCAGAGAAGCCCTTCTATGTCATTTTTTCCAAACTAAAGTGTTTAAAGCCTATCATCACATAACAATAACAATTTACATTAGTATCTTTCACAAGCAGAAGATGCTAAGAAAGTTACAGGCTAGAGTGCTGGCATGAATCAATACCCCAACTGAGTTATACTACTATACACGGACTTGCATCTACAAGATAAAAGAGCAGATGTGCCAGGATGAAAGAGACATAGCCTCTAGAGGAATTTAAGCATTTATGTTTTCAAAGAGCCAAGCAAAGTGCAGAATATCCCAGTTGTATGCTACTACTACAAACATTTAAACTAGTACTAGTACTGTTTTAGCCATTGTAACTGGTAAAACATTGCAACATAGACAAGTTTTTAGTCATAAGTGCAGAAAAGAGACAGACATTTGTTGGGGTATGTGTACTCACATCCTGAAAAAACCCATCCAAGATGATACCTTCACTTAACTGAGGAGCAAGAAACAGTAGGGTACACAACCTGATCTTAAGAAAGCAGCTTGCTTTCTGCACTCTCTTTTCACCAACATACTTTAATGACACACACAAAGCCAGGAGATACACTAAGATATCACATCACACCTTACAGAAGCTTTCCTATAGTAACCAGGGCTGCAATACCTGCCTGAACATGCCCTTGTAGCTAAGGAAAGCAACAGGGAGCTCATTCCTTCAGCAGTTACATTACATACTCAGATGGGGAGCTTTAAGCCTAGCTGCCTACAGACAAAACTACTAAAGTTAATACAAGGTACATGCCTTAGCTAGTGAGATACCTTACAGGAGAAAAGAAAGCCAAACAAAAAGCCTTGAACATAAAAACTCAGGCATAGTAAGGACAGAGGTCACAGGTAAAGGAACAGCTGAAGTCAGCACATGAAGCCAGTACAAAAAAAAAAACCTCAAAAGCACTCACCAAAACTTCAGGTTCTTCCTCAAAGCAGCAAACCACTATTAGCAACACTCAAAGGAGAGCTGCAAATTTTAAAGTAACAGACTGAAGAGTATGGGAAAGAGTTCACCACTCAATGCTTGGAAATAAGCCCTACTTTTCCTTTGCTCTACCTGCCCCCCAAGCTTTTTACTCATACTTACCTACCACCAACTAAGCTGGTATTTATACTCACTGCTCATCCAGTAGGTTGTAATTAAGTAAGAAGCCATACAAATGGCTCCCATCAGCACTACCTTATTGTAAGCACCTGCACTGTCATGGGCCCTTGCAGATACAAATCCCCACGCAGGTGTAAAAAGGGGGGACTTGGTCTGCAAGGTCAGCTCGTCGTTGCTCAGCACAACTGCTGCATTAAGGCTTAATGCCTTGCTCTGCTGCAGGCGATCTCCGTAGCTGAAGCTAAATACCTACAAATTGCTCTTTAATTACAAAAATCTGTTGACTGCAATTAATTGCCTGGTTTCTATGAATTTATAAAAATGACCTGTTTTGGAAACTGCTAGTAAGCGTAACACACAAAAACGTTGGGAAGTAATAGGATGCAATGATACTTTTCTGAACGCAGCAATTAGGCTTTTGTCTCAATTTCCCCTGGTGAAATTTGTGAGTGGTTGGACAGGAGCAACTGTTGCGGTGCAAGGTGGAACGCGATGGGTATGCCAAAACCAGGAGTTGCTTCTTTGAAAGCTCCGAAGAGAGATCTTAAATAATAAAGGACAACAACAGCCTCTATTTCCTGAAATATATAATGTAAATAAATCTTGGGAGGGAAGTGTGAAGTGAGAAGTCCTCCCGGCCCGGCAGCGTTTCCATGGCGACAGGCGCACCGCGAGCCGGATGGATCATAGAGGAGCCGGCCTGCTCTGCCTAGAAAGGCCCTCGGGGTGCCTTTTCCCTCTGTGGTTCCTGTTCGCTGAGGGGTGGGTTTAATGCAAATGAGGCGGTGGGTGACTTCACATGAGATGGCGGCTGGGAGGGCGCGGCTTCACTTGCCAGGACGCAAGATGGCCTCAGGCCGGAGCCGGGCACAGCACAGCACAGCATGGGGCGGGGTCGGGAGGCCGCCAGGCGCGCATGCGCGGACGTGCCGTTCGGCGGCGGCACGTCGGCGGCAGCGCCGGTAACGGAGGCAGGTAGGAGGCGCTGAGGGGATGGCTGTGGGGAGGGTGCAGCGCTTCCCCCGTCCCAGTGCTGGCCTGGGTTTGTCTCCGCGCCTGCAGCGGGGCTGTCTGGGCGGGGTGGGGGAGACGCCCCCTCAACGCAGTGGGGTTCCCTGGGTGGGGTTGGGGGGTTCCCCCTGCCCTGCATTGGTAGAGCCCCGTCTTGTGCCTTCTCCTGTTACTCTGGACGGTCCCACGCGGGCCCGGGGGGTGTTCTTCCTCCCTCCTTGTCAGTGCCCCTGGGTGAGGGCCTCAGTTCGTCTGTCCCCTGCTCTGGAGCTGGTTTCTCTCCCATCCCCTCGCAGGGTCCCGGCAAGGAGAGGTGGTCCTGGCACTGCCCCACCCTACCTGGACGTGCGAAAGGAGGCCCTGACAGCACAAAACAATGGCTGTGCCGCTGCCCGGCTGCCACTTTCTGTATCGGAGCTGCTAGGCCTCCCCCCATGGTGGAGGGACCCGGTGGATGGGGCGCTGGGGGTGGCACTGCTGCTCGGGCCAAAGAAATGGCGTCCCCATCTCTGGCCTTGCTTTGCAGGTGTCACTTGGCTCCCCACGTTCCTTTCTTGCACGTGGAATGTCGGCTGCTTTAGTTGGTGACCTAGTGCTGTGTTTTTCAAGCCTAAACACCACAGAGATCTCCAGCGGCCTCAGTGGCTGGACTTCCTTCAGCCCTTTGGTTAGGGGCCTTGCGGCTGAAGCTGGGGTGTTAGGGTGGCAGCTGCGGCATTGAAAGGTTTGCACAGGGGAAGAGTCTCCCTGGTGAGAAGATGGAGCTAGTGTAGCAGAAACTCCTGGCTGCTTCACTTGGGCAGAGGGGTAAAAAGTGCTTCTCACCTGGTGCTTCCTATTAAGTCTTAACAAGAACAGGTGGTAGCTATGCAGTAATCTCTTCTAGCTTCTGTGATTCCACTCTTGGGGGTTGTTTTCAATAAGGGCTTCGTATTTACTTACAGAGTAAGTACAGGCTAGAGTTACCTGTCAATGATTCCCATACCAGTGCTGTGAAGGCCACTACAAGATTAGCACTTACACTGATGGTAACATCATAGGGAACCAGTTCTTTATCTAATACATTTTCCTTGCACTGTAAAACAATTTTTTAGAAAAGGGATACCATTAAGTGTCTTACCAAGCTCCAAGACTATGAGATTTACTGAGTTACGGCTATTAACGAACCTTGTAATCTCATTATGGAATGAGATCTGATTTAACAAGATTGCTGTGCTGAAACACAGCTCCACAGAAACCACCAGCTGGTTCAAGATGTTAACTGTTATCTTTGTGGCAGTTCTGTTTACCTGTATGTACTCTGCAGGAGTGACGGCAGCACCTCATGGAAGCATATGATTGCCTGTAATAAGAAGGGTGTTACCAAACCTCCCATGATACTCAGGCATCTGTGTTTGTTGAATTGGTAAACGGTACTGGGAAACACCCTCATGTCCTCTTCAAAGTGGCACGTTTCCTTGGCTGACCCAGGTGGTATCAGGTTTTCAAAAGCTTCATTGCTTTAGTGTTCAGATACCAGGCTGCTGTTTGGGAGTTTGTTAATGTTTCATGTGGAACTGTGTTTAGTATTCCCTCGAGATTCCCTGTTAGCAAGTGGATTATCTGAGGAAACATGACATTAGGTTTTCACAAGTAGTACAGTGGAGAAATTGAGAGTTTAGGAGATATATCATCTTGAAGAGGGTGCACAGGATCAGAGTTTGGTCAGAGGAGCCTAGATTTTGTGGAGCGTATGTCTAGATAGGAGCTTTCCAGGGATAGGAATAGGATTTTGAGACTTTTTTGGTTTAAGTGGAGGCTCTTTCAGTTTTATTCAGTGAAATAGCTCCATGGAGGGATTTCCTTTCTTACTGAACAGAGTCCTGCCAGAATCTAAATAGCTCCATGGGGTGAGGACCCACTGAGGTGTCTGTGTTCTGGAGGCCTCCTTGTATAGCATGCGTGGGGTGGGAAGGAGTGTGCAGAACCTGGTCCCTGCTCACAAAACGGACGTATCACCAGTGGATAAGCCTGACCAGATGAAGACATCTGTGACTGTTTCCTCTGGCTGAGAATGTCACTTACAGGGTCCGGGAGGAATTGGCATGCCCGGCACCAGGTGCTAGGCTGGGACGGGTCACAAGGCATTGGCTCTTCCCTGGGTGCAGCTCCAGCCTGGCATCCTTGAGGATGGGGCTGGACCGCCAGCAGCCTAGTCCTGTCTGGCTGTGATGAATGTCTAGAAATAGTCCCCTCTTGGGTGGCTCGTCCAGCTGGTGGATTTATTGTGTTGCAGATGCAGAGACACAGAGCTGGTATATTTGTCTGGCCCTCTGCTTTAGCACCAAAAGCCACCCAAAATCCAGAATATGCAGCATTAGCAGTGTGGTGGTGGCTGGAGCAAGCACAGACATATCCTGAAGTGTTATTTGGGATATTCCAGCTTGCATTACCTACATAGTGGAGAATGAATGGGAAAGCCATCCTGTTGCTGTGGTCAGGTCTGCAGATGACTATTTCGAGTTCCTTAGTGGCAGCTTCAGTGTTTAGGAATCATCTGGCCCTGCTTAAAAGACTGGCTTGGACCAAGATTCATGTGTGTGGCTCTGTTGCCAGCTCAGTACAACTGACTTCAGCTGTGGAAGGCTGGAGCTCAGTCTTATTGTAAGGCCAAAGGGTTGCTGAATCACCATGGGACACAATGACTCATGGATCCAACTGTGAGCTGGCTAGGAAGTTAGAGCAGATGTGCGAGCCCCAAATGTGTGTTTCCAGCCACCATACGCCAGCACTCTCAAACAAAAGTAATGCTTTCCTGGTAGCCAGTATTTAAACATCCTTCTCAAAGAGATAAGATTTGCAAACGTCACTGGCAGGAGCAATGCCAGATGTCAGATGCGGAGGTGGAAGTTTCTGAAACAAAGGCTAGTTGCTTTCTAATTTACGAGCTTGTTGCTTTATGACTGTGCGTTAGAAGTTCAGTATGAATGAGCGATAGCTATTCCCTCCTGCGGGTCCTTTTCCCATTACCACTTAAAGCCTAATGTTGAAAAGTTCTGACATACTCCATGAGTAATTCTCCATCCCAAGGAAAAGGTTATGAAAATACCAGTGTGGCAAGCTTAAATAACAAAGTACTTTGGATGTAGAAGCAAAATCTACTTTTTACAGACAAACGTGACTTGTTTCTTTTCATCTGCACATTTGCAGATGAGGAGGGGAAAAAAAAACACATAAAAAGACCTAACAACTGTCCCAGCAAAGTGAAATCACTTAGAAATGTCAGCTGGCTGGAGGGGTTGTACATCTGTGAGGGAGTGACGAGGGAGAAGGAGGAGAGGAAGTGGAAGTTCGTCTTCTTTAAACAGTGCTCTAGCATATAAATGGCAAAATGAGGTGTCTCTGGAAACTTCAGCAGCTGTGGTTCGTGCAACGTGCTTAATGAAGCATCATTTGGGTGGGCACACATGTAAAGTGCAGCACTAAGGACCAAGCCTAGAGCAGGCTTTGCTTTCAAACAGGCATTAGGTAGTGACGTCAAGTCCAGGTTGAGAACAGCCCTAGCAGGTCAGACATTGGTCTGTCTCTCCCCATGTTCTGCCCCATGGTGGTAGCGGGAGATGCTGTTTAGGGGAAGGGTGTGTGAGCCTGGCTGCTGTCTGTGGGCCTTTCCACCTGTCCACCCCCAGCATGCACAGCCCTTGGATTAGGGATCCTAGAGGGGATTTCCCTGCCTGTTCCCTGTAGTAGCTGTTTCTGTGCAGCTGTTTTCCATGCATTTGTCTAATCCTTTGAACCTGCTGCCCATCTCTGCAACCTCCTTTGGCAGCAAATATCAGATGTTTGCTACCTGCCAGGTAAAGAATATTTTCATGTGCTTTAAACTGATTTCCTGCTAGTTACAGCGAGTGCTCCCAGTTCTTGTGTCCTGGGCACACAACAGTTCCGCCTTCACCTTATCCTGGGCACGTGGGACTCTCTAAACCTTGGTCATGTCCCCCTTCAGCCTTTGCTCTCTGCCTGAAGAGTCCCAGCTGTTTAGTCTTTCCTCAGCATGCAGCTGCCTCAGTCTCTTGGTAGCTTTAGTTGCCCTTCTTTGAGCTTCCTCATTTCTATGCCTCGGGAAGTTTGTAGTGAGGTTAGATGTGCACGCAGTGGTCACGGTCTGGATTCACTCAGGTTTCGTACGGTACAAAATGATGCCATCTGCTTGCTCTCCATCCTGTTCGTGAGGGTGCCCAGCGCTCGGATACCTTCATCTGCCCTTGAGCCGGTCCTCACAGAAGGCTCTTGGGGAGAGACACAGGACTCATCCATGGGTCAGTTGGCTTAGCTCTCCCTTCTTCTTAACCTTTATCTTTACACATCACATTCTTGATTCCTTTTCAATTCATGACTGTACAAAATGCAATTTCCCCTTGAGGCTTGTCTGTCTTTAATTATGTCTATAAAAGTTCATTGTCTGGCTGAATTCCCCTCCAAGCAGTGTCTTCCTTTTATCTGGCCATGGGTTTTGGCATGGCAGGGATGCAGAATGGTGGCTCTGCTCCATGAGGACTCTGCAATTGGATCAAGTTGAGGTCTAGTGCTTTGGCTGGGAGTGGAGCTGATGTGCAGTTTCAATCTAGTGATGTAATTGATTGGAACAAATGCTGTTCCTGCTCCTTCTGAGCTAGTTATGAGGAATTCCTTGGGCTAGGCAGAGCAGAGAGTTATTTTTGATTTTCTAATCTTGCCTAGAGGTGGTCAGACTCATGGCTTCTGGGAAGTGCTGAATGGGACTGGAGTTTCATCAGGTTTCATACCCAGCCCTTAATTCTTCCCCTTGATCTTCTGCTTGGACTTGCTGCAGCTGATGTTGCAAGCCCAAGAAGGCTGGCTTGGTGCAGTTTCCCGTTTCTGATGCGCTCACTCTTTCCTGCATTGTGAAGTTGTCCCCGCGATGCGTCTGAGTTGGGTGAGTGCAGACCCTGGCGGGCTGAATCAGGAGTGACTTCCACCCCTTTATCTTGCTTGTGACAGCATTAAGATAGTGACCCTGTCGTCACTTGTCATGTGTATGCTGTGAACACAGCTTCTTAGGGTGGCATGGGCTGGAGAAGCTGGCTTACACTGAGTTAAGAACCCTTAACATCTCACCAGATACATGAGTGCCTCTGAAAAGAGGTGCCTTGTGTTTTGCCCTTGGTCTGTAGCAACTTGAGTGTGAGAGGGGCTTAGTCTGAAAAGCACAAGAGTACATCGCAGGAGGACGATGGTCCCACCTCCTGTCCATGCTGGTCTAAGGAGTCCTCCACTCACACCTCAGCCCCTTGTGAACATACAGAGACTTGTTCTGGTGTAAGGCTGCTGTTTCCACTTGGTTTATTTCCATATATATATTGCTGTCCAGCCAAAGCATCTTTATTTCAGATACTGATCCTAAAATTCCGGCCACCCCACGACAAGCTGGGTGGGTGCGAAGTGATTCTTGGTTGCCTTTATCGCGTGATGGCAGCATGTCTGCTGCACACTGTCATGTTCTGGTCATGTCTTTTCACGCCACAAAGCAGCAATGCTGCTTGCCATAAATAACTCCTATCTAAGCCAGCCCAGGTGCACTCAGCTGTGACTGCTGGGGGAAAGCAGTGTGCATGTGTGAGATTACATCACAGCTGTTGTCATTTTTATTTGGCTAAAAATTTACACCGGTACCTAAAAATGTTAGTGGCTAGGTGTGTTTTCTGCAGGCTGCTTTGTTGTTTGCAGCCATCTAGTCTGATTCCTCCTGTGACCTTGCCTTTGAAGAGCTGGAAAGAGCTAATCAGCTACTTGCTGGGTAACAAAGAACATTACAGGGTAAAGGACGGGGCAACCTGCTCATGATAGTTGTACCCCTGGGAGCCCACAGCCTGGCCTCAGCTTAATGAAACAGCTTTAGTGCAGCAGACAGCTTTAGTCTCTTAAATCCCCTCCAATTCACTTTTGAACAGCTCCTCAAAGCAATATGAATTCTGATCTCTGCTGGCAAAGATTTACCGATTAATTTGATTCAAGTTTTAGTTCATTTAAGAAATTGAATCTGGTTTTATTTTATTTTATTTTTTCTCTCCTGCAGGAGCAACAATGGATTGGCCCCAACAAATATGTAGCAGGTGTTGGGAGAAGACATCCCATCTGAAATGGAGGTGATCGAGGGAGCTGAACACTGACTACACCAACATGGGGTTGCGACTGTTGGCTTGTCTTTTTCATTTGCCCACTGCAGTGATCTATGGGTCCCTGTCGCTGTTTGTTTCCATTTTGCACAACGTATTCCTCCTGTACTACGTCGACACCTTTGTCTCTGTTTACAAGATTGATAAACTGTCCTTTTGGATAGGAGAGGTTAGTCTTTTCCATAGATTGCTGCCCTCTTAAGTAAGAAATTCTGAAATCAAGATGGTTCCTTGCTAGAAGTGTGAGGAGCATTAGTTGTAATAGCAGGGTTCCCCTTTAGAGAGGGAGCAAGGGAGCCTTCTGAGTGCTAGCTTGGGCTTACTGTTTTTCCCCACTTACATAAACAGAGAAGAAGCTGGGATAGAAAGCCCAGAGACTTTGTTCTTAAGGCTACCTTTCCTCTGGGGATGTCAGGGTGTTTCACAAGCAGGGAAAACCACTGGCCTCGCTGCGTTAATCTGGCAGTTGCCCCAGAACGAGGAATCGTACAGCGGTGATGGGGATGGGAAGGTGCGCTGGGATGGTTCCAGCTGGTTGTTCAGCATGCCAGCTCAGCGCTGCTTGCTTCAGTAACAGAACTGAGCTGTCCTGTGGTTTGTTTCACTGTCCTGTTTTCTTTCCTAGACAGTGTTTCTGATCTGGAACAGCCTCAATGACCCTCTGTTTGGCTGGCTGAGTGACCGAGTGTTCCTTAGCACACAGCAGTAAGTGAAGTTCCACCTCCAGCAGAGGCTGGGAAATTCTTCAGTCTCTGAGGGAGATGATGTGAAATTGGCAGCTTTAAAATGATGGTGTGGGAATGGTTTCTTGGGCACAGAGCTCTTGAATACCTCCTTTTCCTGGCATCGTTGAAGTTCAGTGCTCTTTGCATGTTATTTCAGTACCTGGCTGTATAGAAGAAATCACACAACTATCGGGTAGAGGTGACCCTAATCCTTAACAATCACATGAGTGGTACAGAACCTAAAATATGGGCTTCTAAAATCTCAAGCCCTTGCTATATGAGCAAGCCTCCTAGTGGGGTGTTGGAGAGTGTCTGTATGTGGTTTGGGAGACACAAGGTGGGAAAGGACAATTATTTCCATCTGGAATGCCTCAGACCAGTTGTTCCCAAACTTCCTGGATCATGGATCACTGTTGGCCATTAGCATGTCTAATGTATTTGTGTCAAGCTTTTAATGAAAATCATGATGGGGCTTCCTGCAAGTAGTAAAAACCTTGAGTGCTCATTGAAGTCATTTACATTGTGTGAAGCACAGACAGTGCAGAACTATCAGGGAGAGACTTGCTCTGGAGAAAAGAAAGTCCCTTATTTTATCCTTTTTGGCTTTCTTAAACCCATATTTTCAGTGTATTCACATATTACCTGATAAGGTATCTGATGTGGGTGCTTGTTGCATGAACAAAAGCTGTGTTTGTGTCTAGGCCACTTACACAACTTCCTTGGAGAGAGAGAGAATACATGGTCATGCAGGGTTTTGTCCAGGTGTCTAAAATTCTTGTCTTCTCTTGCAGGCCAGGGGCAGAGATTTCCTCCCCAGAAGTAATTCTGAAGAGGCTCAGAGCGCTAAGCCACAATGGCCCCCTCTTTGCCATCTCTTTCCTGGCTTTCTGGGTTGCCTGGGCTCATCCTGGTTTGCAGTTCCTCCTTTGCCTTTGCCTGTATGACAGCTTTCTCACCATGGTCGACCTCCATCACAACGCCTTGCTCGCAGACCTGGCTGTTTCAGCAAAAGACAGGACTAGCCTCAACTTCTACTGCTCCCTCTTCAGTGCCATAGGCTCCCTCTCTGTCTTCATGTCCTATGCAGTGTGGAACAAAGAGAACTTCTTTTCCTTTCGCATATTTTGCGTTGTGTTGGCCCTCTGCTCCATCGTTGGTTTTACCCTGTCCACACAGCTGCTTCGCCAGCGGTTTGAGGCTGATGGGAAAGTGAAATGGGACCAAGAGTCAACCCTAAAAGAGTAAGTGTCACCAATTCTGTGGCAGGAACAAAGGCCTAGTGTAGATTTGTAGAGTCCTTTTATGCACTGCAGCAAACTAAACGTGGGGAAAATCCAGGATGAGGCAAATTTTTGTTAATCATCTATGGTTCTTGTTTGTTGATACAATTTTCAGAATCACCTCTGTCACACTGGCTCCTAATGCCCACTGAAAATAGGACAAAACTATTTCATGACACCCCGGCCCAAACTGGAGGCAGAGCCCTGACCTGCTGTATGGCCATCCAGTGTTTGGAACATGAAATGAGTTAATATCTAGAGCACCCAATGAGGCCTGTGAGTGGCAAAATGTCAGAAGCAGCTTGTCATGAAAGCATTCCTGCTTGAGCATGAGACCACCTTGCTGCCCATTCCTATGGAGTTGGACAAGTGAATGTCTCTTACCCTTTTGCTTGCTTTAGCTACCTGATAGTGGCTGGGCTGCTGGTGGGCCACGATGCAGCTGGTTTTCCCCGTTCAGCTCCCTTGCTTTTCCTTGGGCTGCCTCACTTGTTGTCTCTTGTTATGAGCTGCCAGCATTATACTGTACTAACACAGCAGATCCTGATGAGATCTGCCAGGTGAGCTAACCACAGGGATCTGGAAGAGGAGCATATGTGTAGTGGAATGGCTAATAAGAGGAGAATGCTGCTTTTTTTTTTAATGGACAGAAATCTGAATTTTGTGTTCAGAAGACAAATGTTCTTTGAGAGACACGTGGCCTGTGGTTCTTGCTAGCAATAAGCAAACATTGTTGTAGACTTTGCTGTTTTGATTTGGTCCGGGGAGAGGGAAGGTTGGGATTGGAGTTGAAACAGCTCTGCATCTACACAGAGAGAGCTGGGGGCTCTCCCTGCTTGGTGTGAGGGATTCACGGTGGTTGTTTTTTCTTCCTCTCCCTTTAGGCTGTACATTGAGAAACTCTCTGTCCCCCAGGAGAAGAGGATCACCCTGGCAGAGTATCTCCAGCAGCTCTCCCGGCATCGCAACTTCCTCTGGTTTGTCTGCATGAACCTCATCCAGGTAGGCACAGCAGCAACACGTTGTGATTCAGAGGATGAGCGCTGGCTCTGGCTGTTTGGGGTGGTGATTCAGCAGGATGCGAGTTCCCCAGGAAGGGCAGAGGTATTCCCAGCACCCTCTTGCTCTTGGAGCCTCCCGCACATGCTGGCTGATTCAGCAGCTGGTAGCCGCTCTGTTTGCACCCTGAGAATACTTCCTGAGCAAGATGTGGGGTACTCCTTCCTCTCTGCGGCATAGGCTGGATTATGGGGCTCGCTGAGCTCTGTGCAGCCCCATCTGGGGTGCCAAAGCACAAGGCCTGGCTCGTGGTGGGGATGAGCTCAGGAGTGCAGTTTTCTGGCATGGCTGTCAGCACAATCTCCTCTTCCTCCTGCTTTCCTGAGGCTCACATCACTGTTCTCACTGTCCAGCTGGATCCACCTCCCAGCTGGCTTTTGCCATTGCTGTTCTTCATCCTCTTCAGTGATTACTACCAAATGCTGGCAGCCTGCCCAGCTTTCCTTGTGTGCTGCAATCACAGCTCCTGTCTCCCTGGGGATCCCGTGGTTCCCCTCAGGCAGGCTCTTGATGCTGCTCTGCATCTTTGTGTTTGAACCTCGCTGCTGTCTTATCCTTGTCCTCCTGACAGCTGCCTCCTGCCATGCCGCTGTCCCCCCCAAACCCTTGTGGTAACTGCTGTCACCTCCTTGCCCTGCCTGCCCCAGCAGTGCTGTGTGCTGAGCAGGTGCCCTGCAAGTGGGGAAGCAGTACTGACCCCAGGCATAGTGAGCATGGTTGGTGGTGTTCCAGCTTTGTGGTCTCAGCCTACAGTGTTGTAAACTCCACAGCCAAGCTCTTGCTCTGCTGAAGTACTCCAGGCCCATCCTGCATGGTCCCTTGGCACAGGGCTTCTAGGGTAACAGAGCCCAGAGGGCTGTTAGCTTTTTCTGTTCTCTCATACTGCTGTTCCTGCTGACCAGCTTGTCTGCATGCTGCCTTCACAGGTTTTTCACTGCCACTTTAACAGCAACTTCTTCCCTCTGTTCCTGGAGCACCTGCTGTCAGACCAGATCTCTGTCTCTACTGGATCCTTCCTGCTCGGTGAGTCTCAGGTGGGACTGGAGGGAGCAGCTGGGTTAGGACCTGGCCTGGGTCTGGATTTGCTCTTCCCAGACTCCACTGGGGAGAGGTGTGCTCACATGCTGGTCTCTGGGCTGTAAGATTTCTCACATGCTTCCCTGGGACCTCCAAGTCATGTTTCCTGGGCGCAAGAGAGGTAACCTGGAGCCTTTTCTACTGGTGATGAGCCCATGTGCTGGACTCAGGCCTAGACACCACAGAGGTATTGCTCTGCAGCCACAACCGCTCAGGTAGTGTCCCCAGGATGCAGCAGGGAACACAGCCCTGAATTTAATCCCTTTATCTGTGGCGTGTGGACCATTTCCATCTGTGGGCACTGGTCCTAGAGTTACCCTGGGAGCGTTCTGTGTGGGCCAGGTCTGGTCATGCTGTCCTGTCCCTCTTGTTTCTGCTCCAGGGCTGAGTCCCAGCCCCTGTGTGACACTGGGCAAGTCTTTTCTTCCTTCCTGCCCATGAGGTTGATGGAAGAAGGCCTCCCTCTGTAGGAAGAGTGTGTGCTGTGCCACAAAGCCACTGAGTAAATCTGCTGTAGCCTTCTGTATGTGCGAGGGGGCTATTCTGTACTTCCTGTCCTACAGCCCTGCTGGCCTGCCTGTCGTTATTGGTCCTGGGGGCGTGGTGGATACTGAAACTTCCTCAAGCTATTTGTGCCTCTGTCTGCTCAGGTGTTTCCTACATCGCCCCTCATCTCAACAACCTCTACTTCCTGTCCCTCTGCCGCCGCTGTGGGGTTTATGCCGTGGTTCGAGGACTCTTCTTCCTGAAGCTGGCTCTCAGTGTTGTCATGCTCCTGGCAGGACCTGATCAGGTGTATCTGCTCTGCATCTTCATTGCCAGGTAGGCAGGCAGCACTTGCTTCCCCTGCTCTCCGCTGCCTGGAAATGACTTGCCTCTCTCTTATGGAGGAGAGCGGGAGGTGGGGAGCAGTAGCCACGTGGCTCCCAGCTCTGACAGCGCATGAGCGTGGGACAGGTCCTTGCAGAATCTGCTAGCTGTGCCTGCGGCGGAGTGACGGAGGCAGTGAGCTCAGGAGGACAGAGACCCGGCAGGGCTGGTGGCAGCCTGCAGCAGCCTCTCCAGGCTGCTGAGCTGAGCTCCCCACCTCCTCTGCAGCCTCAGTACATGCTGCAGGTGCCTGTTTGCTGCTGGCCCAGTGCGTCGCATCCCCAGGCCTGTCTGTGTGGCAGGTCAGGACTGAGCCAAGGCATCGCTGCAGGGTACACAAGGCTTATTGCTAGCAGTGTTCCCCTCCCATAGCCAGGGCTTCTGAACCTCCTTTCTCATCTTCGTCTCCATTTTCTCTGATCTGTCACCTACTCCTGTCATTTCTTGGTGCCCCTGTTCAGTGATTTGCCTGTTGTTCTGCAGCAACCGGGTGTTCACAGAAGGGACCTGTAAATTGCTCAACCTGGTGGTCACTGACCTAGTGGATGAGGATCTAGTCCTGAACCGCAGGAAGCAGGCAGCCTCAGCACTGCTCTTTGGGATGGTGGCTCTGGTCACGAAGCCGGGCCAGACCTTCGCCCCTCTGATTGGCACCTGGCTGCTCTGCGCATACACGGGTAAGGCTGCTCCTGGGGAACACAGTGGGGCAGGAGAGGGTGGATCTGTGAGTTCAGTGTCCTCCACGGTGTCCTGTGCCCTGGGTGGGTGCAGAGGCCTCTTCCAGTTGTTAAGCTGTGTGTGGTCTCTGCATCGCCAAGCCCAGTCACTTGGAGAGAATAGACAAGGGTCCGTTCCCACTGTCCCCGTTCTCACAAAGTCTTCTCTGACACCAGGCTACGACATTTTCCAGCGCAACCCCTTGAGCCATGTGGTGAGTGCCCAGCCGAAGCTGGAGTCTGCTGCAGCCTTGGAGCCAACTCTTCGCCAGGGCTGCTTTTACCTCCTTGTCTTCATACCCATCACGTGTGCACTGCTGCAGCTCCTCAGCTGGTCTCAGTTCAGCTTGCACGGGAAGCGTCTGCAGATGGTGAAGGCTCAGCGCCAAAGCCTGTCGCAAGGCCAAGCACCAGAGGTGAAAACAATTTAGGGGTGTCTGAGCCTCTGGCATGTTGCTGGTTCCAGGCCAGTGCAGGACTGCAGGCTCAGCGCACAGACAGGCTGAGAAACCCCCATGTTTACGGTTCAACTGTGAAATGCTGTAATGCCAATGTTTACTTATTCCAGGAGGCAGTTGCTGGGGAAGGCAGAGAAGTTCAGTGTGTGAGGAGCCTGGGATAGATCGCTTGGCCATGGGAGCAAGAACACTTTATCCCAGGCTGTCCCAGGCCACCGGGGGCTGCTCATCCCAGGGGAGGGTGCTGGGTTGCAATGTGTGCTGGAGACAGCCACATCCCCAGGGCAGTCCTCTGCCCTGGGCATGGCCCTGGGGAACTGCAGCCTCTCTGGCTGAGCAGGAGACGACTGCTCCTTGCTGGAGCCCTGCAGCTTTGGGGAGTGGGAGGCTCCTGAGTGACCAAGTGACCGAGGGGGTGATTGCAGGACAGCAGGAGCAGGGATGGGAGGACCCTGAAGGCCTTTCCCAGTAGCTCCCACATAGAGTGCTGTGGTTCTTGGACCAAATCCACTCTTAGGCATTTCTTGTTACCAGGACAATATCCTGCACAGCCAGGGTCTGCCGGCTGTGCTTATTTTAAGCTGAGGCTCCCCTGTTTGTGGCCTTGCAGAGGGAGTTGTTGCTGAGCTGGGAGGGAAATTCACTGGGCTTGAACTGGGTTCAGAGCCTTGAGCTGGAACATCTCATCTAGCATCTCCCAGTGCCTGTTTATCCCTCCTCTCCCTCCACAGCCCCTTCCAGTTGGTGCTGTCATACAGCAGTGCTATGAGCCCCAGCCCCATGCTGGCTTGGGGCTGTGGGGCTGAGGTCTGGGAACCAACTCCCAGCTGAGCTGATGGAAGTGCCTCCCTGTGCAGGGCCATCTGTGAAAGAAACCTCCCCGACATTGGATCAGGACACTATCCCTGGTGAGGCAGCCTGGTGCCTTCCCCCCTTGCAAGGGGAGAGCACAGCCTGGAGGAGAGAGCGGGTTTTGCTTTTGTGCCTTTGATTTCTCTTCAGACCCAGTTTGACACAACACTGGGCAGTCACGGGGGTGACATTTTTACCTCTGGGTAGAGGCAGACACTTCAGCTTCTTTCCACTTAAAATGGTGCCCCAGAGTTTGATCATCTCATCTGGCTGCTGAGACATGGACCCAAGGAGGAGGGCAGGTGGTTTGACCTCCCTGGTTCTGGCTGGGAGCAGACAGGGCAGGTGGTCACCAAAGGGATCCATCCTTGAGATGAGGGAAAATCTCCTCCATCCCTGCACTGTTTGGGGCAGACAGAAGAGCTGTTCTTTGTTTAGTGCCAGCTTCCCCCAGGGTCTCGGCCCACAAACCTGCCCTCTTGCCTCAGGACGTGGCTGCCTTCTGTCTTGGACCAAGATGTTCCTGCTGTGAGGCTTCTGTAGGTCTTGATGGTTCAATCATAAGTTATTTGTGTGACTTCTAACAATGTTTGAGAATGATTCTTCATTTCATAAATTAAAGATGATTTTTTTCTGTACTGCTCGGTCATTTTTGTAGCAGGTGGATCTAACCTGGCCAGGTTCATGCAGTGCTGAAGGGGCACAACTGGTGGTACAGGAGAAAAGGGGACACAAAACTGTGTACTGGGGCCTGGGTCTGTTTCTGCAGGGGGCACAGAGGATCAGCAGGCTGGGGTATCACCTTTTTGTGGGGAGGTGAGTCACCCCTCCTGCTTTGGAAGGTTTCAGGGACTGGACTGTTCCTTTCACTAGCTGCTTCAGGGGACAAGGCTGGGGCCAATAGCTGGTCTGGGCACTGCCACCTTCCCATGCCCCCCAGCCTGCCCTCGAGCACAGCTTGCCATGTTAGCTGTCTGCGAGTGCCTGGGCTGGTGCCAGCTCCTCTCATGACAACGGTGGCATTGCTTCCATCACCCTTGCAAAGCCAGGGCTCTCCTCGCTGCCTGCACCAGCTCCTCAGCTGCCCTTGATCTGTCTGCAGGGACAGACTATACAATGGTTGCTGAGGAGGAGAGCAGCTTTGGACAGCACCAGCACAGAACACAGCTCCAGCCCAGGACTCTCCTTCCCTCAGAAGTCAGATCAGGAAGGCAATCCTGACCAGAGATGGTATCTCCTTGCAGAGACTGGCCAGCAACAATTCTGCACAGGCAAGAGAAGAATACAGGTTACCTCCTCAAAAATGCAAATGTGGGAAGATGACATCAGGAGGCTCAAGGGTTGTATATGAATGACTTTATTTAAGTATGCTGGGCACCACCAGGCAACATGGTTTGGACAGTGTGCAAGGGAACAGGCAGATCAAATGAATGCTAGATTGGAGACGGCGCCTTTCTGTCTGGTCACTGCAGGTTACAAAATGGAGCAAGGCTGCTGCAAGGCCAGCGGAGGGGCTGGGAGGGGAGGAAGAGCTCACCAGCACTGCCTGGGGCACATGGTAACTGAACAAGGGGTTTGCTTCTGCCTCTCTGCACGCTGCAGCAAACCAGCAAGAACACAACTGATTTTTTTTTCAACAGAACAAGGCTGAGCATCAACTGCTTTTTTGTACCCGACAGGTTCTTGCTTAAAAAACCCCCCAGTCTGCTCTGATGGGTGTAGGGGAACAAGCAGCCTGGCCTCAGCCAGGAACAGACCACCCTGCCAGCCTACAGTCTCTCCCAGCCCAACAGTGAACTCCCAAAATGTGGTTCCTGCCAGGGGGAACATGCTGCTGCTGCTTACATTCATGTCAGCTGGGACACTGCACCAGCTGCTGCCACAGCTCTGCAGCAGGCTGGCAGCCAGGCTGCTGCAGCCCTCCTGCTCTCACCCTGTCTTTGCGCTTGAAAGCAGCCCCGAGCTTATGTGTGGCAACAAACAGAAAGGAGGGGAACAGGGAGGAACCGCCACAGCAACTCCAGCTCTGCTGCTGCTGCCGCCAGGTGCTGCAGAAAATTGACGGGGGGGGGGGGGGGGGGGGAGAGCACCAAATAATGCATAAGAAAAACCTAGAGGAGAACCAGTGGCACAACCCAGCACAAGCAGGGCTGTAGGCCTGCCTGTGGCTGTAAAAGCAGTAGAGCAAAGCAGCCAGCAGGCAAGCAGAAAGGCATGCACAGTACAGTAGAACACAGCCATTGCGACAGCTTCCCGCTCACAAAGCTGCCGCTTGCACCAGCATCCTGGTACAGTTTATTGTCCTCTCATTGAGTGTATTCATAGAGAACAGCAGGACTCCCTACAGAGCAGTTACTGGGTGGCATCACAGGGCTGGCTGTTCCACCAAGCATGTGTGCTGTGAACAGTGTTAACATGGAACAAGGGACAGCTAGGTAAGAAGTGTTCAAAGAAGACCCAAAGCATAATTCCCAGGTGCTGTGGTCAGTATTTGAGAGATCCTCAGACATTTCAATAAATAAAACAATTCTTACATTACAATGCACCTTTCCAATTATTATTTTGCCCCAGAATGGATAAAGTACACGAGAGTTATGCCTGGCTGCAAATACATGCTCCCTTTGCCCTGACATGGCAGGAAGGAGGGAAACAGCCTCAACTCTTACAGAGAAAGAACATGAGAACTCAGCACTGTAAATCTTGGCAGGTTGAAGGGTAACACACAAGTGCCTTCACCCCCACTCTGGTGCACTTGCTTCCAGAGGAGAAAAGGTATTTAAAACAAGGTACGAGAGAATAACCGTCTAGTACAATGATAGCTGATTAGGTTTGCTTTGTTCTACTCCATGCAATACAAACTAAGTCCTATCACCAACTTCTCCAGCTGCAGTGCAGATCCACACATCAGGCTAAGAAGTTACACACGCATACACACACACTCACGCACCAAAAACAGTGGGGGCAAACAGGTTTAACTGTTGAGAATGTGCTTTCTCTTAATAAAAAATATATTAAAAACAACTTCAAAAAACTACTGATGGTGAAGACACTGAAGAAGAAAGTAGCTATGGGGCCTCAGCTATGTGTTTCCAGACGATCCAGGCATTGCAGTCAGGCTGACCATAGCCTGCGTGAGCAGTCTGCAGTGGTTGGCTCCCCGTTGCAGTTTCTATAAGCTGTTCCCTTTGTTTTTGCTTGCTTGTTTGTTTTACAGTGACAAATGTGATTGCAATACAGGAATTAAGGGACTGAAATGAAAAAAGGAATGGGCCATTCTGGAGAAAGTCAGATTGGTATTTTCTCCTTTCCATTTAAAAAAAAAAAACTGACAAAATAAAAAAATAAGAAGTTAGTAGTACTAATACAACCTTCCTGCTGCTGTCGCCTTTGCTCAGTGACAACGGGGCATGCTGGCGCACACACACACACAGGCAGCTCTCAGACACTCGGACTCAGAAAAGCGAGTTTAGAACTGAAGTGAGTCTTCAGAGGAGACTGAGGATGGGTCCCAGGGCTAGAAGCTTTTTCGTTGGATGGCACGAGCTCCGTCTTCTTCATATTCCTTTTTCGAAACCCACATTTTCTTAAAGGTGTCCAGTGAGGCCAGGATAGAGCCACTGGGGAGAGACAGGCACGTTATGGGTTACAGGAAAACGCTGGGGCACTCTCATCCTATCCCTGAAGAGATGAGCTGTTTCTATCGCGTGGCACCTCCCTATGTCAGGAAGGTGCTGAGGCTCCCTGTTATCTACAACAGAAATGCTCTCTGGACAGCCACTTCCTCCCGTTACCCTCAATCGTGCCAAGCACCATGGGGCTTGGCACCAGCCACCCCCTCCCAAAGGCCCTGCTGATTGCTGCTCCAAGCACCAGCTCCGGTCACACGGGATCTGCTCTCACTTTCTAGGAGAGTTTAGTTCTCCCGATCTGCAGCAAAGACACACACAAGAGGGAGAACGTACCTAGAGCCTCTGCCCTAAGAAATGTACTACCTATGAGCTTGTTCTACCTTAGACTGGATGTTAAGACTGGTAAGACAAGGAAAATTAACAGTTCCTGCGGGAGCCCTCAGGACCGAAAAGGCCAAGGGGCTGGCAGTGCAGATGGAGTCAGGCTCAGTAAGCAGGCTGAGCATCGCACAGCTGAACAATGACACCCTCCTAATACACAGCACCGGAAGGGACAACAGTGAGAGTGCCAATGGGCTGCGCAGTACGTACCCAATCCACGTGGAATACAATCTCTCCTGAGGGGCTGATATCTGGGAGAAAGAGAGAATCAGTCAGCACATTCCCAAGCTCCAGTCTGCTCCTCCTGGCACCCTGCCCCCATTTCACTATAGCTGACAGCTGACAAACACAGGTACGATCTCTCCCACTAGACAGACACCAAGCAATGTGTGTCGTCC
The DNA here is from genome assembly GCF_028858705.1 of Grus americana. Taxonomy (NCBI): domain Eukaryota; kingdom Metazoa; phylum Chordata; class Aves; order Gruiformes; family Gruidae; genus Grus; species Grus americana. Next base: position 15,024,512 of record NC_072858.1, on the reverse strand, counting down.
TATGTCCCCCCCCAAAAAACCAGCCCCAGTAGTCCAGGATCCTGGACAAGGTCACACTGTCAGAGGAGCCACCTTCTCTGTGATGAAATCAAACAGGTTTTCGTCACAACAGCTTTCCTGAGACAGCCCAACAGTGTTTGCTGTTTCTGGTCTGAAGCAAATGGCAGCTGCGCTCTCAGCATGGTTCTTTAAAGGCCCCAGAACACCAGACATAGAAAGTGATAAACACAAAAGAGATTGCTCCTACCCTTATTTTGACGTCCTTCGGAGCTAGTTTCTTCACTTCACTCAACAGCCTGTCGCCAAAACCTACACAGACAGAAAATGTGTAGTCTGAGCCCCTCAGCAAAATCCCAAGTTCTACCTACTAACAATGTGAACATGTCCTATGCAGTCCTACCCACATTTCCCACTCCAGATCTCACAGAGACCAGTCTGGAGAGGAGAAGAACGCAGCCAGTGAGAGAGCAGGATTCTGTCTCCCTTAGGCAGACCTCACACGCTGGCACAACAGGCTCTACCTCTCAGCAGCAACTCGAGATGAGCAAACAAGATTTTTAGCTAGGACCATAGGTGGGACAGTTCTCTCCATCCCTGGACATTCCTCCCATGTCCAGCCCATTTGTACAGGGGAGCAGGGTTTGAACAGAAGACCAGGACCTATCTGGAGATGTCCACCTGTGGGTAACAGGCTGATGGGTCCTGGCAGAGGATATCATTAAGTCTATGGGGGCCAGCTGAGCCCTGAGGGGATGGGTAGAAAGCTTTCTGCACCCACATAGCTGACACTTCATGCAGTGCCAGGACTGTCAGACTCTCTCACACACCAGAGACCTAAAGGAACCTTAGGAAATGCAAGAGCCTTTTAGGTACCTAATCTCAAATATTCTGAACTTCAGCAGCAGAAACGAGCACACCTATTCAGTCCTGACACAGTCAGAGCAACAGGAGGAAAACAATAAAAGCCCTTCAAGCCCAGAAGGTGATGTACAACGGGCAGAGGTGTCTTGCATACCCAGAAGGGTATGACTGGGACTCAGAAAATTAGACAGTAACCCCTCCTGAGAGAGCAGAGTTCCCACAGCCCTCATCCCACAGGACAAGTTTGGCGATCTAGGTTATCTTCCCAGTTTCACATGAGAAGGAAACAAGAGATCAGGTACGTCCCAGCCCACTGAAAGAGGAAAGGCAGGAACCTTTGAAAAGCGTGGAGCCTCCAGATAGCACAATGTTGGAGAACAGCGTTCGCCTCAGGTCCATGTCCGATTTTTGAATGGCAAAAACGAGCACCTCGTGGAGTCCTTCACATTCCTCCCCTATCAGGTCTGGCCGGAACAGGAGCTCTGGGGCCCGAAAACGGGCAGAGCCAATCTGCAAGGGGAGAAGTTAACAGAGAGGGGAAGAGAGCATGGTGTGGCTCTGTTCACTGTCTACAGCTTGGACTTGTTTTAGGTGAAACTTCAGAGTAACAAAGTTTCCTGGACATTCATGCTGCATCACTAGTTGCCAGGTGAATGCCAGTTTGGTCTACTGCTCCTAGAAAAGGTGCTATTTTCATTTTACAGATGAAAGAGATGAAGGAACTTGCTCAGCCCCATACAGCAGGTCACTGGCAGAAAAGGGAGCACCACGTAGTGCTGGAGGTAAGACCTGTATTTCCCCTCCTTCAACCATTCTACAGAGGGCTCAGTCTTTTGAGGAATATTCCTAACTCACTCTTCAAAGCAATTGGTACTGCACCTCTAGGCAGGACAAAAGCCACATCCAAAACCACTACTGAGTTTACAGTGAGCTGATTACTACCCACACTCCACACCTGATCTGCATAAAGATTTGCTACATCAGAGCCTGCACTCAAACAGCTCAGACTCCCCAGGGTCATACTGCATCCATACCCAGGACTTTCAGTATAAATTGTACAGCAGAAGTTGTAAAGTTTCTAATAATGTTTTCTTCCCCTAAAAATTCCAGTGGCCAGTCAACAGCCTGGGATGAGTTCTGGTCTTTTAAAATTATCCCCTCCTACCTAACACTGCATCAAATTTGCATCACTAGGTAGAGGGCTATTCTGGAAACCCTGTGCTTCACATCAGGAATCCTCCAAGAGTGGTCCTTACAAACCTCAATAGTGCTTCCATCTGGCAGGTAGTATTGAGCCTTCTCAGTCTCCAGAGTCTCATCCTTCTGGGGGTTTATTGACAGGTAGCAGGCACGCTGGAGAGGAAACAGTCAGGGAGAGGAAGATGAGAAGGGTAAACCCACACACCTCTGATAAAATACTTTTCTCACTAACAATCAAAATCCATGTATCCCTTTGGGGAGACAAATTTCCATGATATTTTGTGCTGAGGAAAAGACCTTTTGGGTTCACATCAGGTAAAATACCTATTCATGCTACAGCTCCATGTTATGATTAGAGAGATCAAGTACGCTCACACCCCCTCTAGCTGCTGCTCACCTCTCGCTTCCAGCTCTCTGATACTGCTCAGAGGTTACCTCCCCTAGCACAGATGGGGTACCTATCCTGTGAGCGCAAAGTAAAACGTGCACCTGAAACACCTTTAGTGACATTCACCTTGTATAAAGGTAGGCTCACGTAACTTCGCAAGGGATTAGGAGTGTGAACAAAGTCCATTATTGCATTTCAACAGGGTAAATGGTAACTAATAGCTAACAGCAAAAACTTCTTAACACGATCTAAGCTGCTCACCTCCCATTGCCCACCTACATTTTAAGTTACAGGAAACAAAATACTTTAACTTTTCAAACTGCTCCAGCACTCCGTATTTTTTATTGCATAGTAAGCTTTGCTATTCCAAATTGTTATTCATTTGGGGATTAAATAAAAAAAACTAAACAAAAATCACTGAAACATTTAGGTTGGCCTCTTGAGATCATGTAGTCCAACTCCCTTGTTCATGCAGGGTCAGCTAGAGCAGGATGCCCAAAACCACATCCAGGCATGTCTGCAGTATCTCCACAGATGGAGAATCTACAAACCTCTCTGGGCAACCTGCTACAGTGTTTGACTGCCCTCACAGTAAACCAAGAAACAGAGAACAATGCCTGCACTGAAATAGGTATAAGTAAGGGTTCTCCTTTTAAGGTAATTTCTCTCATAGATTTTTCAACATCCCCAAATTTCTTTCCTAATTTTTTCCCCTTTAGAGACAAAAAAACCAAACCAAACACAAAACTCAAGTCAGTCAGACTCTAACAGATCACAAGCAGCTTTTGGGACTGAGAAACTCCCATGTCCAGGATCTCAGCTTTGTGCTTGCCATGGTGCGTTCAGGCTGCATATCCAAACTTCTCCCGAGGCAAGAAAGCTGCAAACACAAGAAGCCACACTCAACCCCTCTTGATCTTTGCAAATCAAGTCATAAACGGCACCAGCATCAACAGAAATCCGACTGCAAGTTCCAGGCACATGTATCCTAGAAATGCGCAACACTTTCCCCAGCTAAAATTAATCTTAAAGCAAAGCAAAAGGTGTAGATTGGAAAGCGACTATCAAGTTGTTTCCTCACTTATTTAGCAGTCTCACTGGTGAGGGTAGTCAGTATGCAAAATAGGGCTTGGCTCACTTTCCCCTGCTCTTTGTTTCCCTAAGCGTATAGTCCAGAAATAAAGATTGCACTGGTGCAACACTTTACACTTAACAGTCAGCACAATGCCTTTTAATAGTTTCATCACCCAAGATGCAAAAGGAGCCTTGGCCATTTATGAAAAGTACAAGTGTATTTCTGAAGAGTATAAGCCTTTTGCTTTGTCCCGTAAGGCCACTGCAATTGCACTGCAGCTGATGCTTGGTACAAAACAGGCTTCTTCTGAAGCAAAAAACTCTCCAGCAAGCCTCTGATCACTAGGATCTTCTGGTCCACAGATGCTGCAGTACCTGCACAGGTCAGGTTTTTTTCTCCCATTCAGCAATCAACACTTGTAGAACAGAGAGCAGCTACCAGGTTAAAACCTACAACCCTATGAAGTCTCCTGCTCTGGGCAACAGGCAAAAGCCACTCAGCTGTACCACGGCACAAAGCACAAACACTGCTCCCTCAGCACAGCCACACCGAGCCACAGCCACGCAGAACAAGCAAACTATTTCCATTAAGGCCCTTTGTTGGTAGGTCACAGGCTCAAGAATAGCTCAATATTGCTCTCAAGCCCTGGCACAGGCTGCTGCCTCAGCCCAGAGTTAGCTGCGGCAATCATAGCTTCTGATGGGGCCCACGGCACAGCAGGGACTGCCAGGCATCAGCACACAGAAACCACAACCAGTACCGATCCGAAGACTGACCCCACGTACTGAGGGCATGGACGTGCAGGCAGCCCCGAGTCACACACGGCCTTGCTGAAATCAGAGAGCAAGCCGTCTGTGTGAGCACGGTGATGATGCAAAGCTGCTGTGAGCAGTCACCATCTCTGAGCTACTATTCACTGCCCCCTCTGTCCTCCTCTCTTGGCACACAACAGAAGCCAAGGTCACTAAACACTGCAGACCCTATCAAGAGGGGAATCTTTTGTAAAGGTGAATGCTGTGAGTAAATCCTTTCACGGAGCAGGAGCAACTTGCAATATCCCACTTGCGATCCCTACCTGCCATGGATTTTAATGGCCCTTACCCTGAAGCATAAAAAACCACTAGTGAAAGATGTCATCAGACCCTGAGAAACTGCAGCACAGGTAAATGCAAAACAGATTCTGAACCACCAGCCTGTCTCATCTCCATGTTAACAGCCCCTCAATAGGGATGAGATGCAACTTTCACTCTAAGTCTCCCAGAATACAGGATGGCTGAGGTTGCAAGGGACCTTTGGAGGTCATCTTGTCCACCCGCCTTGTTCAAGCAGGGTCATCTATAGCAGGTTGCCCAAGACCATGCCCAGATGGCTTCTGAATATCACCAAGGATGGAGACTCCACATCTCTCTGGACAAACTGTGCCAGTGCTTGGTCACCCTCACAGAAAAAAGTTTCTGTTCAGATAGAACCTCCTGTGCTTCAGTTTGTGCATCTTGTCCTGTCACTAGACATCACTAAAATGAGCTTGGCTCTGTTTTCTTTGCACCCTCCCTTCACACATGTATATACATTGATGAGATCCTCCCAACCTTCTCTTCTCACAGCTCAGTCTTTCCTCATATGAGAGATGCTCCAGTCCTTTAATTATCTTAGTGGCCCTAGCCTCCCTCAGATAGATAAAGGAATGAGGTGTGGAGCTAGGTAGGCTGGTACTTCCCACTAGATTTCAGGAGTGACAACTTCCCTTGGGCAGAAATCCCTTCTTGGAAAAACACAGAGACAGACAGTGCATCACCTCCTTGATGGTCTTGACAATCTCAAACTCGGAGGTTGTGTGGAAGTCATAGCCTTCCTTCCGGAGGTAGAGACGCAGGAAGCGTGAGACATCACGGCCAGCAATGTCAATCCGCATGATGGAGTGAGGCATGGCAAAGCCTTCATAGATGGGAACCGCATGGGTAACACCATCCCCGGAGTCCAGCACCACTCCTGTAGTCCTCCCAGTTGCGTAGCTAGCAAAGGGGCAAAGAATCAAGTCAGAACAAGTGATTGAAAGTGACCCCAAGCATGCAGCACATCCAGGCTCAACTCATGGAGCAGAGATTTCATGTGAACAAGGGCTAAAAAACCCCCAAAAATCTAGTTCTCATGATAATTCAGCAAATTCCTGTAAAGTCTTTATTACAGAAATTAAATTGAGTTTCAGTTCTTGCTTGAAAAGGGGTAAGTCAGACATCAGTGTGGTCTTCCACAGGGTTTTTTGTTTGTTAAAAAAATGGATTTCACAGCAACATTTCACAAGCGCAAAACAAAGACAAAAGACACTTACAGGCTAAGCACAGCTTGCATGGAGATGAACAGTGCTGGCACATTGAAGGTCTCAAAAAACACCTCAGCAGCACGCTCTCTGTTCTTGCGTGGGTTTAGAGGTGCTTCTGTCAGCAGCACAGGATGCTGGTAAAGAAAAGAAGAAGCTGTACTGCAATAACCAGGAGGCAGCTAGACGTGTGTTCCTGAAAATTTCTGCTTATTTATTCATTTTACAACCTATTGGTGCAAGAGGACTGTTAGAAAGGAATAATTTCAGCTACCGAGCTGTATTAGACTGTGAATAACCTCTGTTAAGCTGGAAGACCAACATGGTTCTAGTCTAGTCATGAAGAAGTATTAGGAAGCCTACTCTATAAGCAACCCTGCCCCAAGAAGGATGAACAAGATGACTCTCAGTGCCAAAAGTCAGCCAGGTTAGCCAAAATACACAGACTCTGAGAACGAGTGAAGGCATATGGTCTTAGCATGAGCAGGCAGAAATATTCCTACTCCACTTATACAACCTATTGCAATCAGTCATTTAATAATTTTTTGGTCAGCTCCTTCCAGACCACAGGATTGTGGTTTTCTCCTTCCTCACTTCAAATCATGTCACTGCTGAGTGGATATGCCTGATGCGCAGGCAGAACAGGAAAAGTTAGAAGCACTTGGCCTAGAGCAGAATCACTGGAGAGAGTGGGAATAACGAATGCTGAAAGTCAGATTTTCAGTCAGGCCAGAACATTAGATCCGAGGAGGAATTCTGCTCGGACACTTCTTGTGCAGTATCTACTGAGAGGTGAAAGAGCCTAATTTAACAACAGACACATTTAGAAAGAAAAGCAAAGGAAAAGTCCCAAATCTTTCCTGGAGTTCCAAGGCTCCTGGTGTTATACACACACAGAGTGACGCCTGTGCCATTATGTAACAGGGTATCTCACCTCCTCTGAGAATGTCTGAAGCTGGTCTTTTGAATACACATACTGCCAAATGCGCTCCATGTCATTCCAGTCCTTCACTATGCCATGCTCCATCGGGTATCGGATTGAGAGGAGACCTCTGTGCTCCTGAGCAAACAGAAACAACAACAGAACATACCTGTCAGAGACTCAAACCATCACATTTCTGAGCACTATGACTATGATTTAATGTTAGGTTCCCTTATTTTTGATTGCACTAAAAGACAACTTATGTCTAGCATATAGGGCTGTTGTGGTTTAACCCAGCTGGCAGGTAAAACAACCACACAGCCGTTTGCTCACTCCCTGCCCCACCAGTGGGATAGGGGAGAGAATCGAAAGAAAAATAAAACTTGTAGGTTAAGATAAAAACAGTTTAATAGGACAGAAAAGGAAGAGAATAATAACGATGGTAAAAGAATATACAAAACAAGTAATGCACAGCACAAGTGCTGACCACCCGCTGACCAATGCCCAGCAAGTCCCTGAGCAGCAGCAGCCCCTCCCTGGCCAACTCCCCCCAGCTTATATACTGAGCTTGATGTCATATGGTATGGAATATCCCTTTGGCCACTTTGGGTCAGCTGTCCTGGCTGTGGCCCCTCCCAGCTTCTTGTTCACCTCCTGCGGAAGGCTCGTGCCTCCTTGCTGGCAAACTCCTTGACTTAATTGCTGCTAAGCAACAACTGAAACATCAGTGTGTTATCAACATTATCTTTATACTAAATCCAAAACACAGTACTATACCAGCTGCTAGGAAGAAAATTAACTCTATCCCAGCTGAAACCAAGACAAGGGCAAAAAGTGAACATTAATCACAAACATCTCTCCCAGAGAAGTATTCACGAGATTAAACAAGGCCTTTTTATACCAAGTACAAAAGTCTGGCATTTGCAGAGCACATTCCATCCTAACACTTTTCAAGCCAACATACAGACACCTATCAAATTGTACCTTTCTTTTACCAGCTCAGTCATGATATAAAACATAACAGGGTGGTATTGGGAAATGTATTTTGGAGGGCTCACGAGAAATGTGAGACCATACGAACTACACACTGACAAAAGCAGGACTGTGGAAAGCAAACTTCTTGCCCACACCAGGGACATAAAAGGCAACCAAGTAGGGTCCCATTTCTAAAGTTCCCAGTCAAAAAGATGGGGAGGTAACCATAGAGACCTAGAAGTAGCCTAGGAAAAAAAAAAAAAGGGATATAGAAGGACTTGGGAAAAAGGTCTGTGGTCAGCAGGTTTGCACAGGAATTTCATGAAGCTTGCCACTCCACCTTGGACACACTTAAAAGCATCAATCTATTCTGCTCTTCAGATCTATATGCTGATATCAAGGCATCACAGCCCTTAAGCACAACTGCTACAGCCCCTCCTAACAGCAGCATACTGAGATATATGGAGAAGTACAGTATATAGGTTTTCTTACCTCTGCCTTTGGACCAATGAAAATGTCCCCTTCTAAAGCACCAGCCATAACACGAACGTGCTTTGGTCTGCCCACACTAGAACAGAGGCAAGAATATAAATGTTTCAAGAGAGAGCGCTCAGGTACACCCAAGAATTTACTACTTTGTGTTCCTCTCTGTCCTAACCAGTATTTTCTAAAGCGACGTGTGAGTCTGGAGGCACTATCAGGTGCAGACAGACCCATGTTTGCCCTGAGCTAACCTCAGAACCAGAGGTGAAGGGAACAGATTGCAGACAGTTCTGAATTGACAGGACATAAGCCAGGTGAGTCTGCCCACACCTTCCCTGATGATTCAGGACTTACTTGTTCCAACAGTGCCTGGGGTGAACATGGCTATGCTGAGCAATGGTCTAGGCTGACAGGCACACCTGACCATAGGTAGGCTTCTCAGATTAGACATTTATAGTCCCATACCCCACCTCACCATACCGAGCACATTGCTCAGAACACAAATACACTCATTAAAGAGCCATCCCATTTTAAATAAAAGCCAGTGACTATTCAGAGTTCCTGATCCAGCAGTCCTCCTTCCAGTAAAATTCTCAGAAAACTTCCACGGAAGTCTGACAGGAATCAAGACATCAGACCACACATCAAAGAAATACAGACGCCTTCACACCTCTCATTCCCACTTTGTCTTTTTCCTGGTCCTTTTCCTCATGTCTCAAGATTAAAGGATCCTACAGCTTTGGTTGGGTCTTGAGCCTGACAAAATAAGTTACCTTTTATGGTACATCCCCCCCCGAAAATCTCAAAGTACTTAATAGCAGAGATCTCCTCTCCCTGATGCTTCTGCCCAGCAGGCAGAAAAAGAATAACTCATTTCTCCAGTTACAAAATTGGACCATTCTTCCCCTCTATGTATCAAAGAATTGATACACGGTACTAAGAACTTACCAAGACCAGCAGAATACTTACTAGTTGGGAAAGCAGTATTTCGGTATTTGATCGCCTGCAAAACCCGCTTTAATCACACCCGAACCCTGCGGGAGCAACAGATTAATACATTAGCTTATAATCTGGTCAGTCATCTTTGCAAGTTTTAAAGGAGTAGCAAAGTACATCAGCACTGCTAGATCTTCTTTTTATGAGCAATAAAGCTCCCCAGGGATTGATTCTCTAGGCAGGGTTGGGTATGGGAAGGTGCCAGCAGGCCAGCTTGGCCACTAGAGGGGAGTAACTGGCACCCTCCCTGGCAGCAACACATCACACAAGGAACAAACACCCTCTGGGAGCATCCTCTGGGAGCATCCTGGTACTGCTCCACCTACACGCCCAAATGCCGCGCTGTATTTTTCTACCCATTGCTATAGCTAGGGGTGCAGGAGGCTAAATCCAAGCTCTGCAGTTTTCTATCGATCTTAAATACTCTCTGGGTGCAGGAGAGCACTCCAGAAAGCTGACCAAGACAAACAGAACCTGCCAGCTTCAGGAGCACTGCTAAAAGGGGGAGCATGAAGGCTGTAGGCCTCTCAGAAGAAGCAATTTGGAAAGAATGGAGGGAGGGTGGATAAAGTCAGAGAAGGGAGTAGGAAAGGGCTGTGTGAAACAGGCTGGAACAGAGACTAAAGAAAAGAAGATCAGGTGGTAAATAAACTAGCTAATGCTAAGGAGGCAGGTCACAGAAATGTGGTCAGAAAAAACACTGGAAAGAAACCCAGACTGGGGTCTGGAAAGAACAAAGGTGCCAGTGAGACTGCAAGGGGAAGGGCTGGAGGCAGGAAAAGCAGCTGACAGGACAGGGCTTGTTTAGAAGGGACAAGGAAGAAGAGATTAGGTATGGCAGTCAGAAAGACGCAAATCCAAAAAGCCTTCTGCAACGTTCAAAGCAGCACAAGCAGCAAACACAGAGCGGGTAAAACCAGCCACAGGGAGGCCCTGGCAGTGAGTCAGCGCTGGGCATCTGGCCCCACAGCTCCCATCCCGGTCGGTATCATCCAAAAGCATCCTGGGAACCCCATCATCAACTTAGATCTGTGCTGACTCCTTCCCCTCCTCCATTTCCTCTCCCTGCACAAGGGAATGACATCTTGAAACAATGAGCAGCTTGCAGGAACACCCAAGTTTTGCTAAGGAGCAGATTTTCATAGGATCTCCTTGGATAAGCTGTTTCACTAGTAATCCCAGACTACTGTGGGAGCAAGCTCTTCTGCAGAAAGAGGAGCAGTTCCACTTTACCCCATACTGGGCACAAAGCACACGAGTTTGCACTGAAACCTGCAACCTGTGAAGTGCCTGTTCACTTGCAAGGGCTTTGCAGCAGGACTGCACTGTTTTTGAGACCAAAAAGACATTTTGGCTGCCCCAGAGCATTTCAAAATGCGTAGCAACACAGGTCCTCCACTGCTTTCCCCTTCCCACCACCTCTGTGTGGGTCAGCATCACTGCTTTCATTTGGAGGCTGAGGCCAAACGAGTTGCTCAGGTCTGGCTCTGCCAGACAAGCTTTTGCTGCAGTGGTTTTGGATGGTGCCATCCGTGCTGCCTGCCCCGTTCCAGTGCCAGAGGTTACCAGCCAGAGCAGGCTCAGCAGAAAGGAATGTGAGGCGGCCCCAGCCTCTCCACAGTCCAGCGCCTTATTCCCAAGCTACTTTCACCAGCAGTTTCAGCTGAGGTACCAGGCTTTGCACAGAGCGTGCGTACTCTGCCACCAGGGCTGGGGCACTCCCGCCTTAAAACCACCAGTCAGATTTGCCAGGATGGATCTGTAAGAGATGAGCATCAGGAACACTCTGCAAACCAGACCTAGTTAGTTATAAGAGATATAAAAGACAGATTGCTTGAATCCTCGTCTCCTGACAAATGCCTGCAGCCAGGCTGGCTCAAGGAGTGCACCCAAGCTGGCACCTGGGCAGGACTACTCCCTCTGGGCAAGAGGGACTCGGCTCCAGCTGCATCCTGTCTGCACTAACAGGTACCAGCGTGACAAAGTGGCCTGTGAAGTGTTAAAAGACTTCCCTTTAGACAGATTCTCTTCTGGCTATTCACTTCAAAGTGAAGCAAGGACTAAAACAAACCCACTGTTTTCATTTTCTTTATCATAGCTTATAAATAACTCTATACCTGGCAAATAATACCATCCTTTGTCAAGCCTCATAGCAAAAAAAGTTGAATCAAACGCAGTAACGTAACCACATGAGAATATTGTGCTTATTGAATATTTTATTCAAGATACTTGTTGATCTTGCTGCCAGCACAGTCCGCTGCTGGGAAGTGGTTTCAGGAGAACAATTATGTTCCTTTTTTAACGCAGAGATAGAAACTTCCTTATGCCAGGCCAAAAACTACCCAGCATGTCCTGGTGAGATTCCCAGCAAGCTATACATTTTAAAATTTACATATTGAAGTTCAAAGTTAACCGAATGTGTCGGTAGTTCAGAACTCCTCGCTGGAGTCAAAGACAAATGACTGTTTTGAATGTGCCGGTAGGATGGGACTTCAACACAGTTGTGCTTCCAAGTGCCTGGGAATAAATGGAGCACAGCTGTTTGCTGTCTCCACACTACGAAGACCTGACTGCACTTTCTGACCTATTCCATTTTTCTTGGAAACATTTTACTTCTTTGAAGATATGTGTGCACTGAGTAAATCTATTTAGTATAGACCAGTTCAAGATTCCTATACAGTGAGAGGAAAGTTTCAAATTTTGAAATAACCCTGATTCAGAATGTTTAAAAGTAAAGACCCTTTTTTTTATCTTTGTTTCAAATAAGCAAAAAACCATGCATCCTCCCTTCTGCTACAAGGTCTGATTTATTAAAACTTAAAAAAATTTTAAAATTAATGTCTTTCCACCAGTAACTATCCTGGCTGGGCTTTCATTCTGTTTTGTTTGTTGTTTTTTTTTGTTTTTTTAATCTGAGCAAAATAATAAAAGAAGAAGGAAAAACTACATGTCAATTGTAAAGGTCAAGGAAGATAATCTCATGGAAAATTCTCGTGAGTACCTTGAAGTAACTGAACATGCCTCTTCTGCGAGCTCTGTAGCTAGTTAGTTATTGATTCATTCATCTTGATGCATTTAGGACTCAAATTTAAATGGAAATCACCAAGAGTCAATCTGCCGTGTAGCACTTTTTATGGAGAGTGCACTTTTCATGTTGTCGTAAAACTATTTTATTACATACGCATTTTATAAGATCAAGAACAAACTAAAGACACAACAGCCCTCACTGACAGCTCAGCTGTTTAAAACACCACCACTTCAACTGCAAAGCCAAATTTTATCCTCTTTTATGTAAACAGAGACAATTCCATGGAGGTCAAGGAATTTGCACTTGCTTAGGCCATGGTTGGATCATGCTGTCTATTTACACGTGCATTACGTTCATCAGGGCTCCCAGACCATTTATTTCAGGGAGAGCTTGTTACAGTGCAAGATGGGAACACAATTCTTTTAAAAATGACTTATTGGACAAGAAGGAATATTAAGGTTGTGCTGAGGTACAGCGACAACCTCTCACTGTATATTACAAAACCCTCCCTGCTGAAAACACAAAGCCAAGTGTACTGTTTGGTAACAGGAAAAAAAAAAAAAACAACAACAAAACCCCAACTCCTTGTTGAATTTTTAGCTACAAACCTTAATGTCCTTTTGGAACATGCCGAGATACTAGAGCAGGGCTGGAGTGGGTCTGGCTTGTTCACCAGCTGAGTACATCATTTCCCCCTCTCACACACACATGATGGGATGACATTCTGCATGGAAAAGCTGCCTGCAGCTCTCTGAGCAAGAGCAGTAATGAGGCAGCAGGAACAGCGGTACCTGCTCTGAGCAGCTCCGCTTCCTATCCTGCCTGAACTCAGAGGAGTACCAAAAATGCAGTGTCACCACAAGGCTCCTTGGCTGACAGCCTGCCAGTGTTAAAGGCAGATGTCACGACAACCATCTAATTCTTGTACGGGGAGGGGAAAGGACAGAACTCATTGATCAGAAAGGCAAGAAGAATTAGCTTTCACAGGACCAGCTGATAAAATGAGAAAAGAAACAGAGTCAGTTGCTGCCACACAAGCCCTTCTTTAGGTCTGAAGCAGGGGCGACAATCATTGCACTAAATAACAAAAGGACAGGCTGAAATTAGATATAGGCTGCTACTATTTGACTATAAAACAAACTCATCCCCACAGTACCGGAGTGCCTGGAAATAATTTTAATGGTTAGCTAATCCCTCGACACCATAGCAGGGTCACTACTACTCCAGTCATTTCTAAGAACAACCAACCTAACATTCTTTAATGTCTCCAAAAGAGAAGATAACATGAAGATTATGGAGAAAGAAGGGAGCACAACATTGACCCTTCGAAACAACAAAATCTGGATCACTAGCAGTAGAGGTCTGAAGGGAGGAGCATGAATTGGTGACTCACTACGCTGAAGGAGGCTCCCTCAGATCTGCCCTCCCACCCTTCCTGGATGGTCCTTTCTCTTGAGAGGCCAGCATGGACGGGACTAATCAGAATTGGACCCAGAAGTATCTCACAAGGCTCACAATCACTGTCCTTCACCTCAAACTGAGCTATTACCCATGCAGGTTGAAGGTCTGCTTTGAGCTAATGAGAAACATTATCAGCTGGAAGCAGCCATCTGCAACACCACACCCCAGTCAAATTAAAGCTGATGCAACCCATGCTGTGAACAGTTCCTTCAGGAGCTCTGCCTCCTGTAGGCCTCTGTGTGCGAACGGGCACCTTGGGTGCAGGCACTCCCTTGCTGCAACCACTAGGCTGGATGTGCTGGGACATGGCTGGTACAGGGGGTGACCATCCTCCTTTTGCTGGGCCTGTCAGGGAGCTGGCCTGCGATGTGGGGGTGGCTGCAGGGTATCATCTCCAGCACGGCCCAACAGAGAAAAGCAAACACCCCCGGAGCACGCTGGGAGTCCAGCCAAGGCCGGGCCCATCAGGCCCCATTGTCCCCCGGGCACAAAGAGGGACAAGGCGGGGCCGCAGAGCCGGGGGCGCAGCCCCATCTGACGGACAGCTCTAGCGGCCAATGAACACAGGTGTTCTCCGCGAGGGCGGGACGGGAGGAGCCCCACTTCGACAGGTAACAGAGGGCTGCTCCCGCTGACTGACAGCCGCCCCAGCCAATGGGGTCGCCCCGCCCCTCCCAGCCAGCAGGCACCTCGGCGGCGACCGCTCCCCACCAGCAAGGGGCAGCGGCCCTCCGGCGGGTGAGAGGCGAGCTCCTCAGCCAATCGCGGTGCGCCGAACCGCAGCAGCCCCGCCCCGGTGGCGGCCTGCGAGGACACAGCATACAGCGCTGTACGAGGGCCCAAGGCGGCGGCCAGGCCGGCAAGGGGGGGGGGGGGCGGGCGGCGGGCGGGGTGCGGCCGTCCCCGATGACAAAGGGATTGCGGCCCGCGGGCCCTTCCCGCCCCTCCCAGGTCCCGGGACGCGCGGCCGCCCGCACTCACGTTGTCTATCACGACGGGCTGGTTCGCTATCACGTCGTAGGACTCCATGGCGAGGACCCGCCGCAGCCACCCGTCAGGGAGCAACAGCCCAGCCCTCGGCGGCGCATGCGCGGAATGGGGGCGCGGAGCCGCCTGGGTGATGTATTCCTCCGGCCGCGGTGCCTGCTGGGAAATGTAGTCTGGGCCCCGCGCGGCGCCTTACGGGAAGGTGCGCCTGGAGTGGGGCATGCTGGGAGATGTAGTCCGCGAAACGGAAACGGGGCAAAGATACCCACGGGGCGAAAACACGGCGTGAAACTCGAGTAACGCGGGCGGGTGTCGTGTTCCAGATTCCACCAAAAAGCACTGGATTCCAACTGGCTGCTTTCCAGTTTAACGGATTTTTTCCCCCAATTTTTCTAATTGGAAAAGAGAAAACCCGATCACATCGTTTTCTGTAGAGGCAACCCACCACCAATGACGGCATTTCACTGTTCTGTCATTTCATGGGGTCATCCCTACGAACTGTGGGTCACAACGCATCTGCTCTGAGTATCACCTGGTTTCTCTGCATTTTTGGAGGCACGACATCCAGAAAAGCAGTGTCGGTACAAAGAATGAACATAAAAGGCATTTGAGTATTAAATAATATGTTCCCTGTTGTTTTCCGTTGCACTTTGAATCATCGATGACTGACAACACCACTAAAATGATACATTTACTTGAATCGATATTAACTTGATATTTATCTTTAGTGATTTTCATCATTCACCCTGTGTAAAAGAGCGGTTTTGCACGACAGGATGAAGGGGTTTAAATTATTTCAAGACCAGTATAATATCACTTCAATAAATGCCAGGAGAGACTCGTTATGTGTGTATTAAGCCGACGCAGCACTTCATACATGACTCTGTTACATTTACCTTCTCAGCTGACTGTAATTGACTTCTTGGGTGGATGTCACAAAAAGTAGTATCACAGTAACGGGACAAGTGAAATACCGTTCGTGTGAGCAGCAGTGACTCACGAGAATACCAACTGCTCATCTCCTCAAGTGGATAGTCATTTGTTTGTCTGCTTGCCAGCTTCTTGACTAAATGGGATCTCCTAAAAGGTACGTTGTGAATATTGATTTTAGAATAAACTCTCAGCTATTTAAATGAGAAATGCAACAAGCAGGAGCACTCATCCTATCCTCTCAGCACTCTGTAGCTCATTTCTTCTCTATGCTGATTAAAAAGCAGGACACTGCTCTAGCAAAAATGCATAGGACTACTGAACACATGCCGGCTCACACATACGCACAAGGCTTTGCAGGACCACAGGTGTAGTTGCAAGTCAGGGATGAGCCAGATCTTCAGAATGCTTAGTACACAGGTTAAGATCCTCGATCAGACAGCCCTTGAACTTCACCTATTTACTGTGATAGCTGCCTCTGAGGTACCTACAAGGGGAGAATAAAGGCACTGTGAGGATTGAAGAAGGTACAAAGATAGCAGTAACAAAAGCCGTAAGAGCAGTTGTAAAGGAAATAAGGCTATTAGCTGGCCATGGCTCGGAGCACAGCCATGGTCCCGCAGAACCACCGGGTTATGAACGGCATGGAGATGAGCACTAAGCCTCGCACCCAGCTGTCTGTGCCGAGCCCTGCTGCACGGACAGATGGAAGTCCAACAGAAGCAGCTGCTGAATTGCTGTACTTCACAGCCTCGCTTCTGCAGGTAGTACTGACACAGGCTTGAGTGTCGAGGCCAGGGGTGGCAGTGGCCGGGGAGCTGCCCTAGGACGGGACCTGCCCTGCAGTAAGCCCCCGGGCGAGCCAGAGCCACCAGGCCTCAGCCCCGGGCCTCCCGCCAGCCGGGCCCCTGCCCACCTCAGCGCTGCCCAGGCCTCTCACCCCTCCCTGAGGCTGCCCCACGGCGACGCCTCCTCCTCCCTCAGGCCCCTCCAGGTGCCGGTAACCCCCTGCACCCCCAGACCCCCCTCACGCCCACGGGCCCCCCCTGCAGCCCCGCGCACCCCGCAGCCCCGCACCGCGCTCCCCTCGGCGCCTGACGGGGCCCCTCGCCCCCGCTCCTCGCCCTGCTCCACGCCGTGCCCCGCCACCGCCGCTAGAGGGCGCGCTCGCGGCGTGGCGTGGAGAGGGGCGGGAAGAGGCGCGGCCGCCCTCAGAGTCGCGCGTCGCCATTGGCGGGGCTGCCGTGTCACTCACCGTCGCCCGGGTAGCGGGGCCCGCCTCCTCCTCCCGCAGCGCCGCGCAGCGCCGCTTGGGCCGGGCCGGGCCGGGCGCGCGTCGGGCCGGGAGCAGAGCAGAGCGGAGCTGAACGGGCCGCGCTGGGCTGGGCCTGGACCAGCCGCCTCCGCCGCGCCGTCCCCGCCGCCGGGACATGGAGGGCGTGCGGCCTGGCGGGGGTCCCCCCGCGGGCGGGCCGGGTTCAGGCTCGGGGTCCGGGTCCGGCTCCTTCCCGTCGCTCTTCCCGCCAGGGCTGCACGGTATCTACGGCGAGTGTCGCCGTCTCTATCCCGACCAGCCCAACCCGCTCCAGGTCACCGCCATCCTCAAGTACTGGTGAGGCGGCCGGGGCTGCGGCCTGGAGGGGGCCGAGGGCCTTGCGTGGGTCTAGGGGAGGAGCAGTGGGGCGAGGGGGTCTTGCAGGGGAGCAGAGGGGCTGTGGGTTTTGTGTGGGGTTGGAAAGGTTTGGGGGGAGCAGTGGAGCTAGGGAGAAGTACCAGGGTTGGGGGGAGCAGTGGGGCTGGGGAGGGTTGCAGCAAGGGGAGAGGGGTGAGGGTTGTGTGCTCAGTTTGGGGTGAGATGTGAGAGGTTTGGGGGTGTGCAGTGGGGCTGGTGGAGGAGGGGTTTGGGGGTGCAATGGGGTGCCTGGGAGGTGTATTTGGTGGGGTTCCTGGGGAGGAGGCACTGGCAGTCGGAGGAAGGGTCTAGGGAGGGTTGCACTGAAGACAGGAGGATGTATTGGGGTTTCTGGGGTAGTTTGGCGCTCCCTTGAGTGAGAGGTGGCTGATGAGGGCCTTGGCCGGGGCAGGTCACGGGAAAAGGGAGTGTGCGTTACTCAGTGAAGAGGTTCCCACAGAGCGTGGGGGACTGGAGTTTCCCCTCACGCACAGGAGGCAACATCTCTGCCTTCTGGCCTGGAGCTTGGGGTTCGAGTATGGCCGGCGCTGACTGGAGTGACCCTGCCTTCCAGCCTCCGAGCCAGATGAGTGCTGTGCGTGCACCCATAAAACCCACGGGGCAGAGCTAGCTTCTCTTGCCCTTGCGTAGCCATGTGTT
Organism: Grus americana; assembly: GCF_028858705.1. Classification (NCBI taxonomy): domain Eukaryota; kingdom Metazoa; phylum Chordata; class Aves; order Gruiformes; family Gruidae; genus Grus; species Grus americana. The sequence continues at coordinate 15,006,557 of NC_072858.1, read as the reverse complement.
ATCGCAGACTGCGAATCTGCTGCTTACTGTCTCTGCTGACACAGTGTCTGACACCAGTAACAGCAGTTGTTTATGTGGGAGAGTGGCATGAAGGAAGTACTTGGATGTTTAGCTATCGAGATAAGTGTCTAGCATCTAGCCTTGTGCGAAGAGGAGTTTCTTTTGCTTTTTACTATCACTTTGGTGCTTGGCCCCTTCTCCTGGGCCTAAGGAACATGGTCAGGTCACCCCTGAGTGTTTGCTGGACCTGACATTGACCAGTGTCTACTCCAGCACTTGGAAAAAGTTTAGTAAACACTCAATTTCTTTATTTACAGTTCATTTTAACCTGTATGTCTCTATCTGATTGAGTCCTGAGCAACAGAAGAATAACATCCTCCCTGTGTTTTGCTCTGACAGCCAAGCTATTGCTGTTGTCTTCCAAAGAAGTGTTGTTGTTTGTGAAATATGTCTGTTAGCTTTTATTGCTTAGGCTTTTTTTGTACATAAACTGACACAGTGGACCAAAATAAGACGTTGCAAATCTGAGACCTCAAAATACAAATAATTTCTTAATCATCTGTGTGGGTGAGTACTGCGGTACTTCAGTGGTGGTCTGATCAGTTTTTTTTTTACTCCTATTTCTAATCTTAGATATTCAAGCTTGATGAGTTTCCAGTCACCTTGATTTGGGACTCAGCACTTTTCTGTCAACAGCTTAAAACAATACTGACTAGAGTGATGTAAGATTTGTGTGGGATGGAGGGAGATTTAGGTCTATAATGAAGAATGGTGGAGACCCTTATTTGGGAAGAAACCTTGCTGCTTGTTTGCTTAAGGGGTTGGTTAGGGCTTCACTGCAGTTGGAACTCAAACACTAGAAAAACTGCTATTGGCAGCGATGGTCGGTTGCATGCAAGAAGTAATGTGAAGGCCTGTTTATCCTGGCATTTTCCACTTAGCAGTTCTTCCGACTGTAAGCTCAGCCAGCAGGAAGAACTGAGAGCTTTGCCTGTAGAAATCAGGTGAGCTTCTTACGCTGTCCTGTGCAGGAAATTCTTGTGCGAGGTCGAGCTATGCTACAGGTACCTGCTCTCCCTTTGATGGCGAAGTTGGCAAAGTTTGGAGGTTGGTTTTGTTGAAGCCTGGTAGAATGAGTTCCGCCACTGCTTGCTCTCTGCTGGTCTGTCCTCTGCCTGGCTGCCAGCTATTAGTTGGTTTAGATTAGAAGAGGAAATTGCTGAACAAAGTTCCCTGCCTTAGGAGAAATATTGTAACACTAATCAGCTTTTAATTATATGTATCAGTTTCTCTATGGTTAACAGCAATTTTTTTTGTTCAGGGAACTGAAGTTATATTCTTCAGTTTGCACAGCAGAGCAGATCCTTACTTCTTAATGTTGGAGAATCTGCAGAACCACATACCTATTAAATGAAGGGGTTTAGCTGTGTGGATTATTTCATGGAACTAGTCTTTTTTTAAACGCTATTTGCATATCTTCGGAGAGAGTTCGTGATTGCAATCGGAACTTCTTGGAGGAGTTCCTGGCTCCATTTATAAAGGCCGTGTGCTGAGAAGGAGTTTCTCTCTGATACCTGTATCTGCGTTTATTTTTAAAACATGGTTGAGCACCTCTGAGTGAAATTGCTTCGTGCATAGAATTCATGCTGATGAAAAAACACATTTGTACTTGCCTTTGTGATAGGTTTTGAAATAGGTGGAATTTGGGCTGGACTGTTGGTTTTTCATCACCTGTCTTGAATTTAGGCCATGTACTCAAAAACCAGCACACTGATCTGTGGTCTGCAGCCACTGGGGGATCACACACTAGTTCTGAAAGGTTGTCAAAAGGTAGCTGTGAAAAGCAGTCCCGTTGTCAGCTGCTGGGAAGCGACTACAAACAATCCTCTAAGGTCTTCTCAGGGTGAACGGATTGGGATTTTTCCAATTTTTTCCCATTGTGGAGCTGTTTCCTTTCTGCCCACTTTGGGTTTTTCTTTCCAGAGAAGCTTCAGAGTGCTCTTAACAGTAGTCAAAGGAAGACTCTTGGTGCAGATGCAAATACTGGGTTTCCCCTGGGGCTGCCCTTCTTGCTCCTGAATGAGCTCCATGAATAGAGAATGTAACAAATTTGTAATGTACCTCTGACTTTGAAGTTGGGCTCTTCTTAATAAAATCCTCCAACGCTTCCAGCTCTTTGTGTGAACGCGTGTACTGATATGTAGATTGTGATACAAGGTCGAACCCTGCAACAGTGGCTGTGGGCGGGAGGATGTACCGCAGCAGGCATTAGCGGTGCCTGACTAGTTAGCGTAGCAGTGAAACCTGCCACCGAAACTGGATAAATACCTGTGCCGACTAGCCTTTGCTGAGCATTATTGCCATGGGTACGTTACTAGCTGTGCTCCAGGTAGCTGGTTTAGAGCTACTGCTGGATGCTCCTGCAGTTGCAGCGGTTTTGGAATAGGTATATGACTTGGATGTGTGTTTTTCAAAACTTAATTAGTTGCTGCTGCACGCTTTTTGTCTGACTCTCTTCCAAGCCTACCAAATTTCTCAGGGACTATAGATGATCCGTCTGGATTGTCATGCGGTGTGTTAACCACTGAGTAGCTAATTCTGGCTGAGTCTGCTCTGGGCAGGACAGAGCTTGACACTGGCTGGCGCCCCATTGCTGTAGCTGCCTCCCAGGTAGCATGGTGCTGTGGGTCCCAGAGAGGCTTGGCCTTTGGAGAGAAGCATGGGGGTGCTGGCAGGAGTGAGGAGAGCTATTTGGCTCACCTGGTGCAGTCTAGGCAGGACTTGCTCGCTGTGTGCCTCAGACCCGATGAATGTGTTTAAGTAGCCCTGGGGAAGAGCATCCTGAAAAAGGGCAGTATAAGGGTTTGTCTTGCATGTGTCAGTGTCAAAGTGCCTGTGTCAGCAGTGTTCCAGCACGAATCATTTGACATGTAAGGTGTTATTAAAATCAGTTTGGAAGCAGGTTTTGTGTGTGTGGGAGATGCTTGTTGCTTAGCAGGTGGAGGTGTTTTCCTTTCATTGCAAATCCTACACATCGGCTCTGACCACTTGCTAATCTCTCACACTGGTTTGCTGGTCAGTGTATTGACCTCCCTCACTCTGGAGTCTTCCCAATCAGGTAGTAATTGTGTGTGAGTGCTGCTGTTCACTGTGACTCCTCAGGGGCGAGTGTCTATCCCGGCTGGAATTGCTTCCACCTGGCTGCTTCCATCATGGATCTGGCAGTTACTGCCGTGGGAGGCTGAGTGCTAGCCGGGGCGTTGGTACCACACTCTGAACATAGCCACCTGAATGGGTATCTGTGGCAGAGATCTCAGCCTCCAGTGTGACCCTGGGTGTGTCAGAGGGAGACTTGGTTTTTTTTCTGAGTGTTTCAAGCTATTACTAGACTTTGAGAATAGATTTTCCCGGGCTGCCACTAAGGATCAAACTCTGCTCCCTCCCAGGATCTAACACGCATTCCCTGTGCTTGCTCACCAGTTTGCCTTTTATGCCATAAAGATGCAGCTTGTCATGCAAGAAGGCTGCATAATTCTGACTTAGCCCTCAGCAATGGACCTCAGTGCCATTACTGGGGGTGGGATGCTCACGCCCTCTGTCCTGCCCTGATATCCTGGGCTGCATCCCTGACTGACCCGCTGGGAAGCTGGAGCTCGCCTGGAACCACTGTGGTGGCCTTATGTAACTTAAGAGGAAGGAAGCTGTCGTAGGGAAAGTCACTTGTGTTAGATAACCCTTTTTTTTTTTTTGCTTTTTTTTTTTCTTCCCCCTGCAGCAGTAGGAGGGAGGCAGCACAGCACACTTGTGGAAACAGCCCACAAGCCTTTTAATACAACAAGCTGATATATTGCTTTGTACAGACTTGATAAGGTTGGGCAGCCGGAGGTGGGCAAAGGATTTCAAATAGTGTCTGTCACTAGAAATCTGCGTAGAGTATGTAGGCACCTTCTGGAAACAACAGGAAACCCGTTCCCATGGCCCTTCCTGGCACCGTCTTCCCTGCAGGGGATAAACTCGAAGAGTTCCCATGTTCATTAACTCTCCTCAGAACTCACCCTGGAAAGCACCTTCTTAGAGGTGCATTGCATGTCAGCTTGACTGGGTGCTGGCTGGCCTCTTGCCAGACCGATGAGCTACCAGCAAGAGCTGGATCCATCTGTCCAGCCATAGTGACTGCTGCTTCAGAGGGTCTCCTGTGGAGATGCCCAGGAGCTGCAGCTCTGTGGTGAGGCCGGTGCAGAATTGCAAAGTGACTTTTTAGCACCTCAGTTCTGCAATGCCAGCTACCCCAGCTCTGAAAAAACCTGTCTTCTCAAGGGTCTCTCCTAAATGAACTTAAAGAAGTTGCTGTACTTGATCAATGTGAACTAGGGGTAATTGTGCAAGCTCAGGGTTAAATGTCTTCTGCACTCACTGCCTGTTTCCTGAAGCCAGTGGGTCTAACTCCGACTTTACTACTAGCAACCTGATTACACTCATGCCTGAGGATTGAAATGCTTGTTGGTGTTTCCTCTGTGCTGCTAGATGGGGCTCTGAGAAGGGTGCTGGCCTTAAGTGGGATAATTACAATTAAGCCTTGCTGTTTGATCATTCCAGACCTTCCTTGCTAGGGCAAGGTATAGATCTCCACACGTGAAGCACAAACGCTGCCAGGAGTCACAGAGCAGTGGTAGTGGAGGGTGCTACAAGAGGCTGACGAGCAGGCTGGATGCTGAGAAAATATTTCTTGCCAAACTTGCCAGTGTTTGATATAAAGCAGCGGTACTTTTAATCAGGAAACAAAACTGAGGTGCTCAAACACTTTCTGTGCGGTGGTTGTGGTGTGTGTGATGATGATACACAAACCCCTAGGGCTAGTGAGGGAAGCACAGGCATGCCCTGTGACTGATAGAGTCAGAGTCTGAAGAGGCAATGCAGATGAGGGGAATTGGTGTGTAATAAGATGTTTGAATGAAGGGGGTCATCTTAGTTTGGATTTTCTTGTTTGGAGCAGTTGAGAGTATTTTACTTGACGAAAAAGTGAATTGGAGGCAGGAAACAGTTAAACAGCTGCTCATGCTATTCCATAAATGCTTGTGGTAGGTGGTTTGATGTCTTGTCTCTTCTTGCTTGCTTCTACCTGTATGTTTTATGATTGACAGGGCAAACAGCAAGCAAAACAGTCTAACACATTCGTTCCTTCAGTGGGGAGTTGACCTGCCTCTGCATGGGCAGACGTGATGGAGAGTGGCAGGAGGAGCGTGCTGGTGTGCACACCAGCCTGGTTCCTTGTGCCTTGTAATGGGAAGGGTGGCTCCAGGTTTTGATGATTGCTGCTTAATGTAGTCTGGCTGTGCTGCATTGACTTTTAAGTAATATTCTTCAAGGGAACCTGTTCTAATGTTGAAGCAGAGGCTGCAGTGATGCTTTTTACTCATTCTCAATTAATGCAGCTTTTTCAGGTTTTGGTAGTAATTTTTCTGAATCAATGGTTTTCTCCTCCGCTATTTTAACTGCTGTGTTTATGTTCAGAAGTATGGATTACTGTCCTCAAAACTTAGCCATTTCAAATTCTGCTTTGAGGAATAGTGTCAGGTTTTGTTGTTTGATTTTCTTTAATTGAGGTATGTGCCTCTGGACTGAATTAAGAGCTTGCAGTGTAGATAGAGCTATTGCTGTTTCACTAGTACAATTTTCCAATTTTCTTTGTGTTTTGTGGAAGCTTTAATATGATTTTCCAGGGGTTTTTATGCTTTAATGTTAAAAACATTGTAGTGTGTTGCACACATGCACTTTGCCTTCCTGTGCTTGAAGCTTTCTGGACATAATCCAACCTTTCTCCTCACTTTGTTTTTTTAGAAGTAACTTGAACATGCTAATTTCATTTTTGTACTAGCTATGTTTTAAAGCAGGTCTTTGTGCAGCCCCTTGCAGCACCTGTGGAGACTTCCCATTTGTCTTAGATAAACTAACTAACTTAAGAATCTTTCTGGTTTTAATGCAGGTTGGGGGGACCTGATCCTCTGGACTACGTTAGCATGTACAGAAACCTGGGAAACCCAGCGCTGAATGTTCCTGAGCACTGGCACTACGTCAGCTTTGGGTTAAGTGACTTGTATGGAGACAACAGAGTCCATGAGTAAGTGTTGTTTAAGTTCTGTTGCTGTGTGTTGCTTTTTGCATTGCATTTGGGTGAGCATAGGTAAAACCTGGTCCTACTGTTCATATTATTTGAACAGCTGGTTTTCTGCTGAGAATACCATAGACAGGGTCTCGCAAGGGGTGACGTGTGCCTGTTCTTGGATGTAAAAGAGTTACTACATTCCCCTCTGCAGGCTTTGAATGCACTGTGTTTCCTTGTTAGTGTTAAAAGTTGAGTGATTTTTTTTTTAACTGGTAGGGAAGCTTTTTTTAACTGAATGTCTTGTTGTGTTTTTCACTCTTGGTAGTCTGTTATGGTCATATGCTTAAATCCTGACCCCTCCCTGTGCATGTTAAATGCTTTCCTCTGGAAAACTGCTGTAAGGGCGTTTTTCCTATTGCTGGCACAGCAGTGTTGCTGTCAGCAGACTGCCACTCCAGTGGCTGCTGTATAAAGTGCCAATCTGTGTAACAGAAGCATAAAATTATAATTGTTTGACTGTCTTCTCTCCAATAATTCAATTATTATCTTAGCTTGCTGGTATGGATGTTCTTTAGCAGGCGTTTTGTATTAGACCAGGCAAGCGGCATGATCTAATCTTATTCTTGTCTTTTACTGACCTTGCTCCTTAACTCCAGGTAAAGTGCACAGCAGTAGCCAAACTATCCTGATCTTGGGGCTGTGAACATGGCCTTGTAACCAGCCAGAAATGGCAGGAGGTTTCTACTGTTGCTGTTTAGTGAAACTGGGCTGTTTCATAGTTGCAGGATAAATGTCCTTGATGAATGGTGCAGCAAAGGCCTCTGTTTGTTCACCCAAGCTTTTCTCTTTTGTTTGTTTTGGTTAAGATTCAGACAACAGTTTTTTCACTGAGCAGCTTCTCTTGTAACAGCAGCAGTCAGACAGTTTCTTTAACCTTACCCATGTCCTCAAGGCAGTTTTTCTTTTTTTTTTCCTCCTGTTTGTGGTTAAAGAACTGTTTTTCAGAAGACAAGTGTCTTAAGACTGGAGTTTTATAAAGGACCCTAGTGTCACAGAGATCTGCCTGGGACATTTAGCTAATACCTCTACTAGCTATAAACCCCACTCATTAGTTGCTGGCACAGGGGAAAAGTAGGGCAAGTGAAAGAAATGAAGTTAAAGGCTTCCTTCCCTCACTTCCACAAGAGACCCTCCCATGGACACGCAGGCCTTCGTGTGGTGCCTTTGTTCTCAGATCATGAGATTTCATCTTTGCCACTGAAAACTTGAGGTTGCCAAGATTCGGTGACCTGTGTTTGCCCACCTTGTTTTGCTGGAATTTAATGTCGGAGGGAGTAAATGCTGTGCTGACTTACTGTTTTCAGTGTCTTGTTAGCCTGAAGCTTTCCCACGGTGAGACTATTCTCTCTGCTCAGAATCTTTCCTGATGGTTTTGGGTGGGAGCATGGAGTGGACATGAGGGTCTCAGCTGAAGATATGAAGGGTGATGTCATTTTCTGAAGAAGCAAATTATGTAAGGACACAGATGCCTTGGCCCTAGCACATGCTCTATGTTCTCAGTCCCAAAAGCTGCTAGACAAAAAGTGGTGGTGTTCTGTAGTGGAAGGCTTGGGAGAGGAGGAGTGAAAGTATTACGCAGGTGGAATGTCACAACTTTAAATAACTTTCTGGTACAAGACGTCTGAACCCTTCATGCTGTCATATGGTTTGCTCTGGAAATTTGGATTGAGATCATGGATTGTGCCTTTTGCTGGTTACAGGGCACAGGAATGAAACCCCCCTGCAGACATAGGCTGCAGGCAATTTCCAAGGCCTGCAGAGAAAAGCAGGAGCAAAGTCTGTGCCATGCTGTGGGAGGTTTGAAGTCCCTGAGCGCCCTGCGGGTACTTGAGCCAGGGAGGAGGCTTAGAGAGCCGGTGTGCCTCGGCTGCCCTGGCACCACGCTGCCCAAGGCTGCTGCAGCTGGGAGCCCTCACTGCTGTGCGGCTTTGCAGACATTGGCAGCAATCTCTTGAGCACAGGCCTGCTCAGATCCATCAAAGTGATTTCCATGCTCAGGGTATGTGCGTGTGTTTCCCTTCTCTCCACGTGGCTGGAACAATGTTCCTGGCTCCATGGCAAGGTGTGCCTGTGTCACTCGCCCTGAGATGTTCAGCTGTCTGCAGTCTGTCACCTTTATTTTGACCTCATTCTTGGAGCTACAAAACTTAATACTATGTGTGCTGTTGAGAAGGCTGTCTCTGCCTTTATGGTAAGTAGTCTTAATATACAATTATGCATGTGGTGAAGCTGTCAGTGCCTACACATCTCTTAAACGCTGAACCTGAAGTTACCACCTGGTAGGTGAGCACTGTAGACAGGCAGAGAGTAGATTTTCAAAGGAGCTCGGCACCCACCAGCAATTCTCTCTCCCAACCACAGCTGGTGTTTGCAAACTACTCTCGGATAAACAACTGCCATGTGAACTGCACATCACCAGACCAGCACTGGGTGCTCATCGCAGGAATGTAGTGATTTTCCTGCGTGCTCCATTGGCTCTTGTTCTTCATCAGGAAATTTAATAAAGCCCTTATTTAAGAAAAAGGGTATCAGTCTGTTGCTTGAAGGACTGTGGGATTCTGCTGTCCGAGGTAAAGCATGCTGTGGGATGGTTGACGGGAGCACAGGGTGACAGAGGAGTTGTTTAAATCTTTGGAAATTTTCCTTTAAAGCTGGTGTGGCACTGAACTCTGCTGAAGTGCCCTGGCCTCTGGAGATAGGGTTGGTTTGTGGGGTGTTTTGTTTCCCAGCTCTCTCTGCAAAGAGTGCAGAGCTAGATCTCCTTGTATCAGCCGGCAGAGGTCCCAGATTAGGGATGTGCTTCCATAACCTTGCTGTCCTTCATCCTTTAGAAAGGGAAGGATAGTACACCGCCAAAGGCTTTTTTAATCCCCCAGCTTGACTTTGGGTAATGCATAGCTTTTCTTGTGGACCTCTTTTGGGTTCGCAGTGCAATTATAATGCAGTATTAAATGAAAAGGACTTTCTGATTTTTTTTTTTTGACTGAACTGGCTGAATTGGAGGCCCCTGTATTTTTATTTATAATGGAATAGCAAACAGATGTAGCAAGTAATGTGAAAATGTTGACTTTAATTTATATTTTTTAATAAGAACCTGAAAAGTCTGAAGTGGAGCTTTCCCTGTGCCTCCTTGTTGACAGATTTATTTTCAGTTAAAGCAGCACTATTTCCTGCTCTGCTTAAATATCAGCTATACTCTGCGTACGGAACTGGTCTGGTTTTAAGAGTCCACAGAATAAGATGGAAGAAATCTAAGAATTTCAAATGGGGAAACCTTTTTCATTTAAAACCACTCAGTGTTTCATGGTATAATGGCAACCATGACACCAGCTGTGCTGGGCTGATCGCTCTAAAAGTCCTAAATCATGACGTCATGACAGCGTTAGGGAACCGCAGGCCTTTCAGTGGGATTTCACGCCAAGCTGCTTGCATGGAAATAAGTCTCTCCAGTCAAACATGTTGCACAACTTGAGTGGCAGCAAAAATCCTTCCAGGATGTTTTTGCAAAGTTATTCCCTGTTTTTAACTTTTTCTATCTACTTTAAAATCAAAACCGATGTGTAACTTCTTGAATCTATTCAGCAGGGTTAATGTTTTTTTTGACTGTTCTTGCTTTCTGAAAAGACTGCGCTGCAGTGGCGACTGCGTGTGTAGCATGTGAGCCCGCTGGCAGGGAGCATCTGGCCAGTGCAGTTGTGAGAGAGGAGACAGGTCCTGCACCCTTCTCTACCACTTGCTGGCAGCTACCGCCCCACAGCAAAGTCAGCAGCAAGGAACGTGTCCCTGTGTGTCTGCACAAAGCACGGTGCCTCAGCTGGCAACTGCGGATTTGTGCTCCAATGCCAGACTGTCAGCAGGGCCAGGGCACAGGCACCTGATCCTTCCTGTGGTTTCCAGACATGATGGTGACTTCTGCTTACGTGGAGAATGGGCATCTGAGGAAAACAGTGTCAGCAACCATAGCTGGAGTCGGATTCCATCAGTGGTAATGACAGCTTCAGCTACTGTGGTGTCACAGCATGCTCCAGCCCGGGATTGTGCTGGCACAGGGGCTTGTAGGGATGTCCAGAGAGCTAGGAGGTGATGGGTGTTTTCACCAGACTAACTTCTGTCTCCAATTCGCTGTAAGGCCAAGGCTGATCTGCCAGTTAAATATTGCTGTACTTTGAGGGCTCACTCTTTTTGTTTAAAAAGTGCATGGAAAATGAGAACCAAGATGCGATAGAATTCCTGAAAACACTGAGTAGCCTTATTTGTATTAAAATTGCAAGGTTGTAATTCAGAGCCACAATAGAAAGGAAAGCTTAAGTTATGGCTAGGTTAAGAGATAAGATTTGTATTTGTGGCCTTCCCACATCCTGAGAAGAAACATGCCAACTGTGTTTTGATGTTTAGCTTTTTATGTAAATTCCAATAATTGAGTTTCCTGATCTACGCAAACTTCATATTGACAAGGGTGGTGCTTGGGGGTTTTTTTTATTTATTTCCTGGCAGCTAGCCAGGAGCCGAAGCACAGCATCCCATTTGCATAAAACCAAAGAGATTACAGCTGCCTTCATCTCTAATACAGATGCAGGGTACCACCCGCGGAGACAACAGGTTCCAACTTGCTGTGGTCCTTTTGATTTGCGCTACTTACCATTTGGATCGGGAGGGAGCGGTGCATGCCGGGATAACGTGTTGTCTCTGTGGGTGGTGCCTCCCTATTAAAGGTGAGGGTAAGCACGAGTCTTTCAAGATCTCCAGTCCAGCTTGTGTTCTGCTTGCTTGTATAGATCCTCTGAATGACCTTAACTTGTAAAAGGGCAAGGATGCTTGTTAGAGCCGGGAGGAAGAAAAAGGAGCGCAAAACTGGATCAGGTAACAAATGCAAGGCTTGCAGAGGGGTGGATGTTTTCTGGAAGGCTTTTTCCGAGTATGAAAGGAGTTTGAAAAGTGTATTTAGAAAATAGCCTGAAAAAGTTGGAACGAGCGCTCTCTTTCTTTGGAGTGTGTGCTGGCTTCTCCTTTGAGCCTGCATGAATGTGGGATGGAGTGGTGCTGACAGCTGTCACTTTAGTGGCCTCTCAGTTCTGTAGCCTTTCATAAATTTAAAAGCTCACTGCCCTCAGCTTGCCAGCCTTTAGCCTTAAATTTTGGTATTTAATGGGTCCCCAAGTGCTTTATAAACCACATGCCTAAAGCACCGCTGAAATATTACACCAAACTCCAAGGTGACAGTGAATGCTTTTAAAATGGTGGAGACTGACTCTGCCCCTCTTTGTTTTTGTGAAAATGCAATAAAATAAAGGCCCTTTGGGAAGACGGTGAATTAGAGGGGGGTGGTGTTAGTTGTGGATCCATATTTCAGATAAGATTTTGAAACAACTTTTATAGACTTCAGTGTGTCTGCCTTGGAGAGATGAAAGATCAAATCAGTTTAGTTTAGGAGTCAAGCCTGAAGTTCAAGGAAAATTATTAAAAACCCACCTTTCTTCCACCTTTCACAGTGTCCAGTTTCTTTCAAGTGTGGGATTGAAGCATACTTCATACAGAGGAACCTGAGGACTTTCTTAAATAATAGTATAGACATGCAAATTCTCTGCTCATCCTCATTTTGTTTCACTAGGCTATGAGTCCTAAAGTCAAAGGACACCTGCTGTGGCAGGTCTGGCAGCTTGGTAGCACATGGAACAGGGAAGTAAGGTTGAGTTTTGGGGACATATCCTCAAGCTGAGGATCAGGAAATAGTGGTTCTACTCCTGGGTCAGACTTTTGTGAGGCGTGACTGTGATGGGTTGGCTGTGGGTAGCAGCCACCACAGCAATGAAATTCTGGAGATTTACAGTCACCTTGAGGAGCTTCTTCCAGGTCTCCATACCTTCCTGCTTCATGTTGCCATGGCTTCATCTGTGGGAATTGAGCTCTAGCCAGCGCACTGAAGAAATGTTTCTTCTGTCTACTGTTGCTGTTCTGTCTACTGTTAGCATCTGCCCCAGCTAAAGGGAATGACATGGAAGAGGACATTGGGAAACATCAGTTTAGGAAGCAGGTACAAGAGCTAAGACTTGGAGGAGAGAGAGTCCAAGATGGGCACCAAACTCTCAACTTCCTTTTCCTTCCTAGGTCTCTTGTTTGTCTATTGGAGACTGACCCCAAATGTAATGCTTATTTTTCTAGTTGGTCATTTTTCTGAGACAGAGAGAAGAGCCCACTTCATGGCAGAGTGGGAAGGGAGAGACCACAGAATTAGGGAGTTCTGTGGCAAAAAAGTATTTTCTTTTAATGATAGCTCATTTGAGAACCCATCAGAGTTGAAATGAGCAGTTTAGTTGCAGGGGGCCAATAAGATCTGGATTTTTTAACTGGATTTGTCTTGTGGTTGGATTTTTTCATGTCTATAAAGATAGGAGTTTAGTCTAAGCTTTTCCCAAAATGAGGGTACTTTTAACAGGGTTCACCTGTGTGGATTCTCTGGTGTCTAGAAATACAGTTGTGCTTCTACTGAAAACTGTCTGCTGGTAGTGCCTGTGGATTCTTTTCTTCTGTCTGGCTGTTTCTGCCTACTTTAGAAATGTGGTATTTTGGAGACCACTTTTCCCTTGAAGGACAAGGGTCCTTGGTGGGGTTACAGCGTCCATGGATAAGGGAAGGGCAACTGATGTAATCTACCTGGACTTGTGCAAGGCATTTGACACTGTCCCACACTATATCCTTGTCTCTAAATTGGAGAGACATGGATTTGATGGATGGACCACACGGTGGATAAGGAATTGGCTGGATGGTCGTGCTCAAAGAGTTGTGGTCAACGGCTCAATGTCCAAGTGGAGAACAGTGACGAGTGGTGCTCCTCAGGAGTCGCTACTGGGACCGGCACTATTCAACAACTTTGTTGGCGACATGGACAGTGGGATCAAGTGCCTATAGGCTGGGTGAGGAATGGATTGAAAGCAGCCCCGAGGAGAAGGACTTGGGGGTATTGATTGATGAGAAGCTCAACATGAGCCAGCAGTGTGCGCTTGCAGCCCAGAAAGCCAACCATGTCCTGGCCAAAAGAGGCGTGACCAGCAGGTCAAGGGAGGTGATCCTGCCCCTCTACTCCACTCTTGTGAGACCCCACCTGGAGTACTGCGTCCAGCTCTGGGGGCCCCAGTACAGGAGAGACTTTGAGCTGTTGGAGCGAGTCCAGAGGAGGGCCACGAAGCTGATTAGAGGGCTGGAGCACCTCTCCTATGAGGACAGGCTGAGAGAGTTGGGATTGTTCAGCCTGGAGAAAAGGCGGCTCTGGGGAGATCTAATTGCGGCTTACCAGTACCTGAAGGGGCCTACAGGAAAGATGGTGAGGGACTGTTTATCAGGGAGTATAGTGACAGGACAAGGGGTAATGAGTTTAAGCTGAAGGAGGGTTGATTTAGATTAGATGTTAGAAAGAAATTCTTTACTGTGAGGGTGGTGGGGCACTGGAACAGGTTGCCCAGAGAGGCTGTGGATGCCCCATCCCTGGAAGTGTTTAAGACCAGGTTGGATGAGGCTTTGGGCAATGTGGTCTAGTGAAGGGTGTCCCTGCCTGCCGCAGGGGGGTTGGAACTAGATGATCTTTGAGGTCCCTTCCAACCCAAACCATTCTATGATTCTGTGACTTGACTGAATTTGACCAATGAGTTCAAAAATTGTGGGTACATTTTACAGAAGCAGATACACGTGTGTGGTCATGTAAGGTTCATTTCCCTGTTTCCCAGGCAAAAAAACAGTTGAACCAAGCATCAAGCCTATTTACGCGCCTCATTGACGGCATCCCTCCAATGACTAAGGCAATGCACCAGGACTAAGACTTGTGTTTCCCTGCTGGAGGCAGACCTCCCTTGAAGCTGTGGTCACCATGGGCAAATCTTTTTCTCTCTCCTCACAGGCAGAGTGCACTTGGCTTACAAGTGTCATTTGTTGGAGGTAGTTAGCACCGTTAATAATATGAAAGATGTAGGCCACCTACAGAGAGAAGTCCACTTTGTGCTGCACTGTATCTGTGTTTGCGTGCGGAGGTTGTGGGACGAGAGCATGCTTGAACTGTGCTAGACTTGGAAATTTTTTTTGAAGCATTGAAGGAAATTCGTTTAACGTTTACAGCACAGTAGTTGAATTTACAAGAAGGACTGTTTTCAATAAAAAAAGGAAAAAGATTGGAAGTAGGTTTATAGCTGAGCGTTACTGAAGGCAAGCCCTGCATCCTATTCAGTAGCGCATCTGCACGTGCGTTCCAGTAAGACGATCCTCTTGCTGCCATGCAGGGGAAGGGGCACGGTGTTCAAACTGGATGATTTCTTTTAGTCAGCAAAACTTCGACATTTATGAACTTGGCATATGGGAGGAGAGTTGGCCTGAGACAGGGCTTCCTTACTCTCATCTCCCAGCTGGGTTAGTGTTGAATGACACGGGAGAGCTTCCAGGCTCCCTCTGCTCTCCCAGTGAGTTCAGCCTGCCGGGAAGAGGAGGAACTGGGGATCAAAGTTGGGTCTTCTAGTGAAAGATTGTTTTATTTGATAAAGATCTGTTTAGGATGTTCTAAAAAGCAAGAATTAAAAGATAGTGGGCTTTCTTTTTTCAGTAGGACATGAAGGTAAAAGCACTTTTTTAGCTGTGTGGCCATTCTGACTGTGAGATCAAAGAAGGGTTGACTTTTTTTTATCCCTTTGCTTGCTGGAATAATAATACTAACAAAATGAATGTTTGAAGAGATGCATCTGAATGTTGTTATTCGGACCTAATCCCCTTTTTTCCCAAATGCAGATTTAGCATTGGGAACATGCCTTCCAGACTAGTACTTGAATAGTCTGTGTTTCTTGATAGAACAGTGGTTACAACTGGTAACCACAAATTACCATAGGTAATAAAATTACCAATTTTATTTGAAAAATTTGAGCTATTGGTATTTCTCTCTCCTAAGCTGGAAACTCCATAGCAATTACCAAACTCAACTGCCTCTGTACTGTCATCTCAATTTTGAATCGAAGCCCAATAGGCAGTGACACCAGGCTAACAAAAGAGGGCTGCAAATCTTTGGTGGTCTCCCATTCAGATGGTATTCCCTTCCTTGGACAAAAGGGTGGCTAGGGCTCCTGAGTGCCACTCTGCCTCCAGGGATGGTAAACAAGAAACAGATCATCTGGTGGGAGGCATTTTTTGATCAGATGACAAAGCTGGATAGATGGGATACCACCTGACAAATGGCTGAAGTTTAAAGGAAGATTTTGCAAGGGATCTTAACAACAAAAAGCAAAAAAAAAAAAAAAAAAAAGGCCAGAAAACTGGGTTTTTGCGGGATGTAAACAGGGTGGCCGGAGGTGAAGGGGGACTTGGCCATTCTTGGGGAGCTCTGATTTAAGCCCAGAGGGTAGAGACAAGGGAAGGAGGGAAGAGTGCACAGATGGCTCATTGTTTTGTCTAGCTCAGCATTCTTGCACTGCTGAAGTGAAGGGTGATTGTTTTAAAATCCCTTTTGCAGAGAGAGCTGTTTGCTTTTCAGCTATCCCTCATCCCTGAAGAGGCAAACTGTAAACTGGGGGGGCTAGTATTTAACACCCATTTGTCTTGGAGGGTCAGTGCTCTGTCCAAGGGGCCCAGGGCAGTGGCTGGGCTGCGAGGCATCACTCCTGTAGGGGAATGGGGGAAAGAGCGTGCGACTGGGAAATGCGCTGCAGCAGCCGGGGAGAAGGCGAGAACAAAAGGATGCATATGGAGGGCTGATGCAGAGCAGTGTTTGGCTTGGGGAGCTTTACCAAAGCTATGAAATGTGGCATAAACCTGGCACGTAACCTTACCTGCAGTGATATCAGATGTACAGTATAGTTTTCTTACAGCATTTCTTCTTTTTTTTTTGGTAGCAAATAATTTGTTAGCAAAGAGAAATACTGCCATTTCTATACTATTATTCTTTCTACTGCTCCAGTTGCACTGGCATAGCTCCTTCCCTTCCTCCCCTGTGAATTGTTGTGGCCTTTCTGGAGCAGGGGCCTTTTTTGGCATAGTCGACAAAAATAAACCATAAAGGCGGCTTTTGTTATGAATAAGGCTCAACAGGGGAATTTTACCAGTAGAACTACAGCAATATAATTATACTGGTAGACTAGTTACAGTAAATTTCCTCATGAAGACAAGCCTTAAGTTGACATTTCCTAGCTAAGTTGAATCCATATGTATAACTTTATTACGCAAAAATAATATGTCTCTGGGCCTTGAATTCTTTTTTACCCAGAAGAGTAACATTAAGCAGAAAAGCAAAGAATTTAGTGTTCAGAGATGGATGGGGGACTTCTATAACAGAGCCGCTGTGATGAGCTGTACGCTGAACTCTGTGTTTTACTGGGTAGGTTATTCCTCCTAAAGTGATGATGGAATGTGAGGAGCGCGTTTGTGCTTACTGCACTAAAAAGTAAGTGGTACTGAAATATGCTGTTAGCCAACATCTCTCTCCCAATTTTACTCCTCTTTGTAAGAGAAGCTGAGCCATTTTGCAGTTTCCATTACTGGTTTGGTTGAGATGCAAACCTGGTTTGCTACTATTAAAATCTATAAGATTTATTTTATCCTTTTGGATTTTGTCTTACAATGGATGGAGTCCATGTGACATTCACAAGCCAGGTGTTTATAGATCAAAAATATCAGCCTCTGATTCCTACCTCTGAAAGTTTCCAACACTTCAAAGGAATGATAGTCTTGTAGGAGAAGCTTAACACTTAAAGGCAGGTCAAAAAAAAAAATGTAGTAGACTTTTCATTGCAGCTGTCTCATGTTTCCCTTTTGGGCATCTTTCGCCAGCAGTTTGGTGCTTTCTTTTCTCTGGAATTACAGCTCAAATTCGAAGGGCCTTTCCCTACTTGTTTAATTGGTTAAGATCTCTTATGGTGCTCATCGGTATGGTTTTGAATGCACCCTTTCAATGAAATGAGACTACGTAACAGCTCAGCAAGTAGGGAAGTACCATCTTGATTTCCACAGCCAGTGAAGTGAAATATCAGGGATTGAATCCCAGATCCAGCAGGATACTTGGGTGCATAAGCCCCAATTGAACTCTGTTGGAGTTCAGGCTCCTAAAAGCTCCTAAATACCTTTTATGCCTCAAGCTCATTTATTGCGTAGCTGAGAACTTAATTACATGAGTCCTAAAAATGTGCTCGAGGGTGTGCTAAAGTCCTTTCTTGAATGATTTTTTTTTAAACTATGTTCTTTAGCCAGCAGGAAAGTAATGGGACACACCAGTGTTTATATTCTACGTAACATGTTGGATCCCTGATCCTTGCCTGAGACTTGTAGGCAATACTGAAAAAACCCTAACTGTAGCTGTCAGCGTAGCTTCTGGTTTTGGGTTTTTCTCTTATTCTTTCCACCCTCCCATACTGCTTTTGAAAGCCGCTTTTGTTATGCGAATGGGTTCCTCCCAGCAGCTGCAGAACTTTCCACAGTAGGAGCTAGGAAGGAGCCAGCAGACACTGCAAGGAAACTCAGTGCCCTTTTCCCAGCTGCTCACCAAGCACAGCAATACTGTCCTTCCCTGCCACGCTGGCTCGAACTGGCCCTTCGCTGATGTTCTCTTGCCTGATGAGGTTGCAGCTCAGCCATTACGTGAAGTTTTTTGAGATGTGTTACCACTCTCTGCAGGCTATGCAAAGACCAGTGTATTGGAGCTAAGGATTCAGTCCGAATATGAAATGGCATCTGGGTGCAGATAAAGGGTTGTGTTCCCTAGTGCATTGTATAGTGCAGTGCCTGCGTGCTGTTTGCAGAATCACCTCCAGCTCAGGCCAGATGAGAGTGCTGTTCTGATGAACCTTGTAGAAATGGAGGATAAATAGCTCTGAAGTACAGCATAAATAGATAATTTAAGTAAAATGTTAAAGTACAGATCTTGATAAGTTGTTTTCTTTTTCACTAGTTCCCTGCCCCTTATTCTGTGAATGTAATAGCAAATCCTTATTGTACTCCTAGCTATTCTTTCCAGATCTTTTCAGTGGGCATTAAGGCGATGCAACTCTGCAGCAACTTCCCCAGGCCATCACAGTGAGGCTGTTTGCACTTTCCCGGTGACGTCAAAAAGCGCAGCCTCGTGTGCGATACTAGCTGTGCATGCAGCCTGCTGTGGGTGGTGATTGAGAACCTGCTCTCAGGGACACCTCAGCTGAGTTGGGATGGGTTCTGCTGGCTGTGAGGTGGGAAGTCTGGGTGGCTCCTTGGAGAAATGTGTGAGCCCTGAAGTGGAAAAGCATGGCCAGTCCTCTAGTCACTTGATTTCACAAAGATTTATTATTTTTTTAATACATGTTTTGGGAATCATGAAGATGAAATGGTTTGGTCTTGTCAGTTTAGTTATGACTGTAATGGGAGATCAAACCATCACCTACTGGTCTAACTACATCTGTGCACCATAAAACAGAGAAAATGAAAAGTAAACTGCCCTCGTGTGGACATCTTGCTGGGGTAGAGTGTAACACATCCCATGCAACCTCCTGTTTCATATTTTGTTATTATAGTCATTTCCCATGTTGTGTTTGTCCATGCTGTGCAGAATGTGGAGTTAATTTCCCAGCTTCTGTGACCTTAATAGATTGAGGATATAAGTATTTCCTATATGATGAGTGTGTTACATTGCTCTTTGAAGCAGGGAAATAGCATTGTTTTACATCTGAGAATCAAATTCTTAAGTAGCTCATTGAGAAGGGTGGGAAGTTTAAAGCAGACAAGGGATTCAAACTTAGATCACCCAGGTGCTGTTTCAGGACTTTAAGAATATTCTGAAGTTTCTTGACTTAGTGTTAATAATGAAGCAGATAGATCCCTTTGGCACTGACAGGGCCATTACAGCCTTTTGCCCTTAATCTACACGCAGTATCCTTACATATATGATTGTAAGTTGGCGCTCTCCAGAATGAGACAATAATGCTTCCAAGCCTCTAGAGCTCAAAGGGATTAACTTCCAGCAGCTAAGTGGGATCCTATCCTTCTTCCAGATGCTACTATTTTCAGCTGAAAACTGGACAGCTGAACCTCAGAGAAGCAGCCCCTAAATTGCCTTAACTTGCAGCTCAGAAGGCTAAAGTGACCTGAAAGTTGATGGTGGTTTAGTTTAACATGCTGGACTGGAGAGAGCATAGTTCAGGAACTGTTTCCCACATGGGTGGGTAGGAGCTGAGTATAGTAACCACTTCTGTCAAAACAAATTTTGACTGTGGGTCCTGCCAGCTCAGTTTTGGACATAGGGTACCAGTAGTAAATGTTAATATCTGTGTTCTTGGCCGTGATGCTTCATGGGATCACTTGAGTTGGAAGGGACCTCTGAAAATCTCCAGCTGATGCCTGGTTGGAGTGCCAACTTCCACAGCCTCTCTGGATCCTGTTCCAGGATTTGACCACTATCATGTGGAAAAGATTTCCAGATACATGTAACTGGAACTGACCTTTGCCATTTTGTTGTGCATCTCTGAGGAGGGTCTGTCTCCATCTTGCCTTCACTCTCCCAATAGGTAGTTGAGGACAGCAATAAGATTACTCCCTCCCTTTAGTCTTCTTTTAAGGCTGAGCAACCCCAGCTCTCAGCAGATGTAGGTGACTGTGGTATGGCCACACTTGAATGTCACTTGTGTGCCACGTGCTTCTCGCATGCCTGACTGATACAGGTGTCTAAGAAGTGGCTAGTCTGTCAGCTCTACAAAATGCACATGACAGTTCCCATGCTGCTTGTGTCTAAAGCTGCTGGAAACCCTTACTGTATTATTACATAGTTCAAGTGACACTATCTCATGAGGCTGTTGTGTCTGCTGAGTTAGAGTCAAGACAACCTTAGCCCTGTAGTCTGAAAGTTTAGAGGAAAAAATAAATTTATCTGTTGTATCAACATTCATTATTTACAGAAACATTTTTTTAGAAACAAAACAAACCCCAAACTTTGAATCTCCAGGCTTCAGCTGAGTTTTGAAGAAGTTGAACAGTAAATGTGTGGATTCAATTTTGTGTATGTGTAAGTGAAGCTTAAACTGAAGTCTCCTCTTCCCCCCTCTGCATTTCACTTGCTGAATGGTAGCTCGGTGAAGCAGAGTTCTGTTTTCATACTGGCCAGCAGCAAAGCAATTCACAAATTTTACTCAGATCCAGTGTAAGTTTTCGAAGTGGATCCTATGTGAATATTTTTGAAAACTGAGACACCCGCCTCCAAATAACTGTATAGTGAGTGCCTCTGCATCTGTTTGGATTTAGATGTTGGAATAATTCTCTAACAACAATTTAAGGTGCTGTTTCTAGAAAGGTTTTCCATTTGGTTGATGGCTTACACGTTTGATATGACATACTGTAAGAGCAGGCTCTAAGCAACAGTTTTTTGGCATGGCTGTAGATGGGCGTCTCGAGCACCATGTGCCACTTGCTTTCCGACCTTGATTTTATGTGAAACAAATCTTCGAGCATGTGTTCTTTTTGCATTTGCCCTGCTTATGCGTGAAGCTTTTTCTTGAATCAAGATAGGAAGGAGTCCAGTAAAATCCTGCACGCAGGTTCGAGGTGGCGAGAGCTCATGGAATTTCCTGTCGAGCACTCTGAAGAGATAACCATCTGATGTCCAGATAACCACCCCCTGCTTCTCTCAGACATTTTTATGTGGTTTTTTCTTTAAAATTGATGCTTTTTTCAATGCCAGGCAACAATCCAGGAGAATATGCGAGTAAGCAGGTGGGTTTTGGCTAAAATAACTTTTCCGGATACTTTATAAGCCTTTCACGTATGGGGGTTGCTATCCCTATTTTCTTATGAAATTACTTCATAGGAGCGTCACAGCGTGCCGTCAAGGCTCTTGGATGAGACTTTAGTGCAGTTGTCAAACAATATAAAACAACCATTTCCTGTTAGGCAAGATGCTGGAAGCACTAGGTAGGGTCACTTCTTCCCCCCCCTCCCCCCCCCCTTCCCCCAGTCCCGAAGCTCTGGAATCTGAGAGTCATTTGCTTATAGTAGGGAGACATTGTGTAACGCATCTGGAGCTTTCATAATAATATTTGGGGCACATCAGCTCTTGCCTGATGTTCTTCCTGGGAGACGAGACACTAAGATGTTCAACTCAATGGCTGTAACAACCTGCTGAAGGCTTCTCCTTGGGTTTTAGGCAGGAGACCACCCTTTGTGTTGCTTGTTTGTAAGCAGATATGGGCAGTGAAAGGGAAATGGTATACCTTCTGATTTTTCTCAAGGAGGACCTGTGAAGTCAGTCATTGTCACTGATGCTTTTTGTTACACTAGTCCTTTGTGTTGCTAATAGCAATATCTTTGCTAGCTAATAGAAAAATCTTTTGGGATGGTTACTAGCTATGCAGTCTTAAAACACTTGTGAGAGTTGAGCCTTGAAGAACTTTGGTGTCTTCAAGCAGAGTGATGGGCAATGCCCATCAGCTTGGTGTAACCACCTTCTCAAGCTTCTAAAATGTCCTGACAGGCTGATCTAGAGTACTGAAAGCTATGGATTGGCAATTACTGTGGCTTTTCTTTTTTTTTTTTTTTTGGGGGGGTGGGGGTGGTGAGGTGATAGAATTAAAACTGCTCTGTGATGGAAATAACAGCAGCTCTTCCTGATGCTAGACTAAAAAATGAAGTGATACTGTATTTCTGCAGCCTTCAAAATGGCATCAGAGTGGCTCACCAGCAGCAGAGCAGGAAGTTTTGTCTTTGTAGATGTGGGGAAATGCAATTAAGGAGTTGAAGCAAAAGGCAGCTTAAGTAGCTTCACAAAAGCAGCAGTAATGGAACTGAAAACTGCAGCTGGGACAAGTCCGTCCAGAGTTCTGTTGCAGATTAAGTAAAACCAGAGCCTGCCCTCATCTCCCAGAAGAGACCTGGATTATCTTCCTGGAGCTGCTGGGAGTGGAGCTGTGACTTCTGAAAGTGCAGTCCTGACTATCCCCAAATACCCTGAAAGAACTTTCTTGTTGTTCCCTGGCTGAAATAATCATAGTGAAGGGCCAGCATTTCCCTACGTAAACTCCCATTTTCAGGGATTGGTTCACCTAATATATTTATATACACATACTCTTAAACTCTCAAAAAATAAACACCTAGTACACTCTGCTCCTTGTCCGGTGCTGTGTAGCTTTCAAAGGCAGAACTTCAGAAATACTGCCATTTTGCACTGCAGTGAAGCAAACCTTCTCTTGTTCCTTGCAAAAGTGAGAACGAAACTGCTTTGGCAAATAGCTTTGATTTAAACTGAAAAGCCTCTGGTTTTCAGAGCTGCTTTAAAAGCAGAGGGCTAGTTTGGCTTTTGATCCTCTTAAGCTGGGTTATTTGATGTGAAAAACGCCCTGGGTATTCTGCTGCAGAGGGGAGCAGCTTTTTAGTTCTCTGTGTGTGGCTTCAGGAGAGGGGCTGGCAGAGCGCAGGGTGGCGGGGGGCTCGGGGGGCCTGGCCGCACAGCTCGGTAAATAAAGGAACCTCTATTTCTTTGGATTCTTTTGCTGGAACTAAATATCATGATCAGTGAAACTCTTACCTCATTAAAGGAACAAGCCAGGCTCCTTCAGCATGTATGCAGTGCTGCAATGTGGTCTGTTCTGCTGAGCTGATTTGCTGAACAGATAAAAGGAGTTTTAACCCAAAGAATGGCATGTAATATATGACCTTGGCTTTCAAAAGATTTATTTTTGTTCATGCGACAAAATAAGGTTTTAATATTAAATATAGGGTTGGATTTGACTTGGCAGATACCAGAGCCTCCCATTACTGCTGTAGTCATAATATAAAATTATCTGATGTGTGCCAGTGGGCATGCAGCGAGCCAAGAATTTCTCCGTCAGTGTTTGTTTTTGTGAAAACTTAGCCGGCTGCTTCACAATTGGGTTGGCTATAAAGGTGATGTGCCCTCGTGTCGGAGGGGGCAAAGCGGTGGTAGGCACAAGTATATAGTTAGTATCTTTAGGTTTGGGGCAGAATATAGATTTTTTTTTTAATTTTTTTTTCTCTTCTTAGCATTTTAGGACTATTTCAAAGAAACTTTCACTCAAAATGGCAGAGTTCAGCAGAAACAAGGCATAAACCAAACTGTGAAATATTCAGATCTCAGTACAGAAACATAATGCTGTGTTGCAGCTTTCAGTTTATGTACCTGGGGCCACGCACAGATACAAAATACTAATTTTGAGGTTTCCTTCCTGCACACGCTCCATCTCAGATCATGGATTTACTGTAAAGCTGAGGCGCTTCTGGACTGCTGTATTGTAATTGTTTTGCTGAAGAAATGACCTGCAAAGCACTTCAGCGTTCAGATGCTGAACTGAGCTGCAAAGCCTTTGTTCTAAATTGGCTGTAGTCTGAATTGATCACCTTCAGATTTAAAAAAACAATCAAAAAACCCTACCCAAAACCACCACCCCGACCGTACCTCCCTTGCTCACAAAGAAACCAACTCCAAATAGTGCCAGAATCTTGCTTCTGTAGGACAAAGCGTGTGATAAAAACATGTTACCTCTGTAGTTGACACAAGATTCGGGGTCAGGCTAACCTCCTGCGGACCATTTGCTCGCTTGGAAGGGAACAATACAGGTACAAGTAGTGCTGAACTGGGGAGTTGAGGGAAGAGGTCATGAGAAAACCTGGCTTCAATGTGCTATAGCAGGACTTTTTCCATCTATGGGTTATCCTCACCCCTCCACCCAGTTTTGTGTGGAAATAAGGTTTGTTCAGTTTGTCTCTTCTGGAGCTATACATTGGGTTTTGGGGTTTTTTTAGCTTGTTGGTTGACTGTGGTTGGCTGAAGGTGGTTGACTGTTCTGGAAGTTTTCTGGAAGTCTGGTGAATTGGGAACTTGTGCGAAGGAGCACGAGTTTGAACATCTACAAGTGTGCAAGGTGTGATCCTGTTTTATCCAGTTCCTCGGCAGCCTCCTAAGATAACTCCTAAGCAGTGGGAACGTACCCTACAAGGAGGAGGCTGCCGTGGGAATCCAGTGTTTCCACATGGAAGTAACGGAACATCTTGGTATAAATTAACTTGTTTATGGGGAATCTTACTTTATTAGCTTCCCCATCATGGATGGGTTTCTTGGTTACGATAGGTGCATCTTTTGTCTTGTTGGTAAGGCCTTGAACAAAAATGGACACAAGTGATTTGGGGGAATGAGCAACTGCTTACAGCCCAGCTGTAAGGGAGGAGTCTCTTTATCCTTGGGGATAAAAAGCCTTTTGCTTGGTCTTCCATTTGTATGGCACGAGCATCTGGAGGTCTTGGGCTTCTTACCATGCTAATTCATTTCCCGTGTGTTTGGCTGTGGCTGCTCCTTCTCCACTAGCGGACTGGTGCATTCTTATCCTCACAGATTTTTGGAGTAGGGGCTGGTATAAGTGCTTGCTCCTTAGAAAAAGGACTTCCATGAGAGAAGCCAAGCTGCCTAACTCAGCTACTGGATTCTTCTCTATGATTTTCATTAGACCAAGGGTCAGAGGCATGTGGCAGGGTTGTTATAGGTTTATTTAGTTCCTGAAGCTCACATCTGTCTCCATTCTCATGTACATCCTCTGAACCTCAGCCAGGAGCTCTGGTCCATTGTTCATTCAGAGAAATTTTATGGCAGCTGTTGAAACTACATTTAACTTTTAAATACAAGGCTTTTTTGAAGAATAAAAGCAAAATGTTTGGCAAAAATGCTAACTGAAAGTGACTATCCTAATTACATTCTGAATATTAATCTTTTCTTCCTGTGAAAGACTTGTCTGAATTAAACATACAGGATTTCTAAAATAATTGCAAGCTTTTAAAGCCACATGTGTCACAATTTCTTCAAAAACAAATTACCAACCTAAAATTAAACAGATCAAAGACTTTTACTTTATAGACTGTTACCTCGGAACAGCTGCACAATACAGGTGAATTGCATGGATTTAAATTTTCACTGTAACAAAGCAGTGTATTTTCAGCAACCTGTGACCACTAACTATTCAAAACCATTTTAAATCTAATCTTTAAATACAAAACTCTTACATGCAAATAGGATTTTTCTAAGAGTTAACTGTTAATTTAAGAATTTGAGTATTATAAACATTGTTTGCTGCCGCATTTTTGAGTGTTTTTTAGAAGACACATATTTTGATTCTTCAGGGATTTTTTTTAAAATCTTAGAAGGGAAGTGACTTACTGCTTGTTTCCTTTTCTTTTATTCTATTTATTTTCCAGTAGTAGTTCTCTGTTCTAGAGTCTCTTTCATTACCATACAAAAAATCACGTAAGCAACATTGTCAGTTTTACTTCTTTGCAACTACTACTATGTTGCTGACCGGCAGTATTCTCCTAAATGCTCACCTTGCCTTAAATTTGATGGATACTCACCTGAACACTTCCGTTACTCAGTAACTTGCATATGGATCAGTATAAAGCATGTGTGGTCTTCTCTTAAACAGTTATTTCTGGGAAGCAGAGAGATCTGTGGAGTTAAAAAAAAAAAAAACCCAAAAACAAAAACCCCAAACATAAACCAACCATTAACCTCTAGCTCGATGCATATTAGAAGGAAAGCTGTGTTGCTTCAGAACATGCCTTGAAAGGAGGAAATTCAATAGGGAGCCATCTTACTTTCCAAAAATTTTAACTGTGAAAGATCAGCTTGAAGGCTTTTTGTTAACTTTGATCCTTCTTAAAATTAACCCATTCATAATGTGTTTCAGTTTCTGGTGTACACTTTTTCCTGGAATCAGTCCTTGAAAATTACCCACTTTGAAGCGTTTTTGTTTCTCCCTTTAAGAAATATTTCTATTTTTCCTTTGCTATCTGATATGTGAAGCTAATAAAACACTACAGGGGTGCGGAATGTACAAAGTACAACTTCACATTTGTGAAGCTATCGCCATCCTGTACCAATCTTTTTGGTAGACCTGCAGGCATGATTGCAGAACACAGGTTTCGCTGCACATCCAGATTCCACTCCCTGGCTGGCTGGTTATTCAGTAAGCTCTTGCTTTGTTTAAGAATCAAATGTCATTATTTGACTTGTTGCTTAAAGGTACATTTGTTTCCTAAAAGAGGTTTTATATGTGCCAGTTGACCACTCTGAAATGCATTATATGTTCATAGAGAATTTGCTTCATAGCATGTAATTCTCAAGGTCTTTGTTGAAGATAATTTCATGAGGATAATATGGAGGGAAACAAAAAATATACATGCTTGTATCTTTTTATACTAATGAAATAAAGTCTTTATTTGCTATATTGTATAACTCCCCTTTATTGTAGATGTCTGACTGACTTTCAGTACCTGCTCTCTTGTTTTCAGTCACAGCTGTTGTCATCTCTCGGGCTGTCCCATAGTTCAGTTCTGTCCTTGGATATGTTTCATAACTACTTTCGTTACATCCTTTGAAAATCTACCACAGTCAAGCTTTACTTGAAGAATCCTCAAATAAAGTTACATTGCATGATGAAGGAGTTGCATTGATGCTTAATTTCAATCAGTTTTAACACTTGTCATTAGGCAGGGTTGCTATAAAGCATTTCTACTTCAAACCAAACTCCTTATTATGGGAACAATCCATCCATGTGGTCACCGAACTGCTGGTGAGCTGTGTTTTTCAAATGGATAGTGCTCTTACCACTTTCCGGACTGCTCTGTTTGACTGTTTTTAGTAGTAGCACAATGTTAAAGCTTTGTGCACTGTACCTTTCATATCTGCCAGCAAGGTACCAGCATCCGAGACATTTGCAAAGTTTCTCCAGAGAATTTGACAATGGCTGCAGGTGTTGGAGATTCAAACTTGCAGAATGATACTAGTTTATGACAGCTTCTGTGAGATGTCTTTATGCTCAGTGTAAATCCTTCTATCCTTCTTTCTTTCCTCTGCAGCAAGCAAGGGATGCAGTGACAGTGGTAAAAAGGACATGGATGTCCCCAACTTGCTTTCAAGTTTGTGAGCTTACTTATTTGTCCCTGGGGTTTCTCATTTTCCACAGGCAAGTGTGGCATTTTTAGCTGTTGGTGACTTGGAACAGGAACTTTCCCTTGCATATAAATATAAAGAAAAGGATTCTTGAGGACTAGTTTTGTTGAAGGAAAGAGTAGTATGGAGTATGCTCTGTTTACTCATTTTCATTATAGCCTTGATACTTTGATTATGACTTTATTCTCCTGGATAGACCCTATCTGACCAAACCAAATAAATTGACACTTATCTTTGTCAAATGGGGAAATGGCCAAACTACTTACTGCTTCTTGAACAGCGGTTGTCATATTCAATACTTTTCCACTGTTGTCCTCCTACATAAGCAAGGAGAATGTGTGCAGGCATATATTGGAGCAACATAAGAATTAGTGCATTGTGCAAGAGGTTATTAACTTTCTACCTGCATCATCTTGTTTCCCTCTCCCCTGCTGACCACTTTCAATGCAGAAATTGTGTGCTGTACATCAAAATATTCAACTGTTTCAACCCAGAAACCTACCACCCAGTACTTTAGTTGCATCCCACTTCTCAATGTATAGAAATTTGAATTCACAAGGGTGGAATAACATCATTTTCTGTTATCAGCTTGCTTTGGTGTTCCTATTTAGTTCTTGGTGCAAACTTACAATGATGTTTTAAAAGCAAATTCAAGTTGCTGAAAATTCCCAGGAAAGAAGTCATGGTTCCAAGACTGCATTATTCTGAGTGAAAACACTACTATGATACTTATCTTCAAAATAGTATTACATCAACTAACCTAACAATGTTATGCCATTTGAGCTAGAGTAGACTGAAATAAGAGAATTTCTAAACTTCTCTATGAGGAGAACACTCTCCTTTTTTTCATGGTCCTAATCTTGAAGCCTGCTCTGTTTACAAGAAGTATGTTGTGACTTTTTATTGTTCATTCCCTCCAGGTTTACGGGAACAGATGGACCAAGTGGTTTTGGATTTGAATTGACGTTTCGACTAAAGAGAGAAACGGGGGAGTCGGCACCACCTACCTGGCCAGCAGAATTAATGCAAGGCTTAGCCAGATACGTCTTCCAGTCAGGTACTGCAGGGTTAAATATGCTGCCTCGCTTTTTCCTGCTTTCATTCTGAAGGGCCACATCTGTTACATGATATGACACTTGTCTCATCGGTGCTCACTCAAATCTTGGGAATGATCTTTGTGTGGGAACCCAAAAGAGCGTGTTCCTTCCATCAGCCCAGCTTGCTGGGGATAAAACCCAACTGCTGTTCAGGTAACTCCAAATCCTTAGTATTGAAAAGCTGAAGAGAGAACAGTTAGTAACCATAGGAAGCCTGCCCAGTGGCACTTTGTTGCTTTCCTGCGTTGCTGGTTTCACCGTCTTTCGGTAATAAAACCTCATTTGTTTCCTGAAATGGCTGAGGAGCACCCATCTGGTAAGGTCTCACTTCTCAGCAGAAGGGCTGTAACTTCCAAAATAGTTGCAGTTCCTTCGCAAGCAAGTATCTTCCTGTGGTCTGTGCAGTTGAGCAGCAGCAAGGTATGTAAACAAGGAGTTGGTGAGATGAGAAAATGTAAAAGTCATAAGGGATGCCAAGGCTGGGAGGGCTGAGGAATTAACAATTGGGAATCATTAATGCAGATGGAGACTTGCCAGAAAACTGGGAACCAGGGTGCCTACAAAGCATCCTCTTGCACTACTTTTTCTGGGTTTCATTTATATCAGCAGATGGAATATTAGCTTGTAGTTGTGAGCACATGAAGAGCTGTGGAATGGTTGAGTGCATAGTGTACTTGAAAGGCATGCTCCGGCATCACAAGATCTGAATGAAAATATTTGAAAAACTTTTGTTTAACCTTTACAGGTGAAGTACCTTCTAAATCAATGATTATTGAATTTGTAACATTTGGTACTTGCTCTACTAGTTAATAAATTGCTAAGTAACTTCTGATTCTACTGCTGGTTTTCAGTCAGCTGGCTGACTCTCAAAGGGGAAAAGTCTGGGTGCAAACAGGATTGCTCTGCTAACCTCTGTGACAAATCTCTGAGGCAGCAACAACTCTTGTGGGGTATTTTTTCTAAATATTGACTGGCATCCATCAATGCCAGCACAGATTATTGCTTGTCTTCATATTGGGAGTGTCTCTTGCTGCAGTTTAAAATGACACAAGCATTTTGTTTTGTAACCTTTACTGTGTAGCTGTCCTTTCTAATTGCCATCCAAATTTGGGCTTACCTCTCTATCTTGACTTTTGCCACTCTTAAGCATCTAAATCCATGCTGACTGTCATAATTTGTACCATTGTTCAAGATTACTGTCCTGCCTAAATTGTATTGTACAGTAGCTTTTTGATACTGACCACGCAGTCATGAATTCACACTCACATTTTCTATGTATTGACCGCAGAGTGTGAAGAAAACATCTGAGTCTAAAGTCTTCCTCTTATGTAACATGTTGTATATTATTTATATCTGTTAAATTATCTTACCTATAAGACCCCTTTTGGAGCCTTTTAAATTTTCTGGTCTGGTGTAGCAGTCGAGTCATAACAGTCTCTTTAACAGAGTAGTTTCAGAGCCTTCTATTTGCACATTAAGCAGCCTTTCTATAGCAGTTGCTTGTTTGTCTCACCCTTTCCTTGGGTGAGAATAGGTCTGCAGAGTGAAACAGGATTTGGTAGGGTACTTTAGGACAAACTTCTCGGTGACTAAGCTGGCGCACCAGGCAGAGACTTTCCTTGTTTGGTTTCCTGCACGAGTGCAGTCTCATCTTTCTAACCTCAAAGCCAATGAACTGTTTTTAAACTGGAAAGAGCGGTTGTGCCCATGCATGTCAGTCTGACATGAACTTCTAAGGGCCTCCAGTATTATCCTCTGCTTATCTATGCTGGTTTTGACTTTCTGTCCACCATGACTCTTTAAAGGTCCTGCTCAAATATAGGTTAATGGATTCTACCTAGCCTCTGGGTGTTTAGCTCTCAATTTATGTTATTAAAAAAACCTGTGTACGAATCATAAATTGACTTCTTTGAATATGACATTGAGTATGAGCCAACACTACACTCATCATGCAATAGTCAAACCACATGCTAGTTACCTTAGGAAGAGCATGAGCAGCAGACTGAGGGGTTAGTACCTTTTCTGCATGGCACTGGGGAGGCATCACTTAAAATACTGTGTCCTGTTTTGGGCCTCCCAGTTTAAGAAGTTCTGAGAAAACAGTCCAGAGTGGTTGGGATCCTAGAGCATGTGAGCTATGAGGAGAGCTGGAGGCAGCAGGGCTGGGTTTAGCCTGTGAGGAGAAGGTGCAGGGTGATCTAACAGGAGCCTACAGCTGTTGAGGGGGTAGTTACAAGATTGTGGGGTCAAGCCCTAGGTAATACAACAAGGGTCTACAGCTCTGAATTGTGCTATGGGGGGTTCTCGAAGGGCTTCAGGGAAAACTTGCTCACAGGGAGGGTGGCAAAGCACAGGGAACAGTTTATCAGAGAGTTGGTAGATCTCTGGTCCTGAAAGGGTTCAGGACTTAGCTCAACAAAGCTACAACGGCCTTGATCTATCTGGCATTGGTGATGGCTCAAGTTCATATAGGAGGCTGGACAGGAGACCTCCAGAGGCCCCTTAAAATATTACAGAAGAGTTGGATTTTTGGTGGATTTTTTTCATACTGCTTCATGCCCTTCAGCAAGCAGCTGTGTACTGTCACCAAGTACTACCAACCGTTCCTTGGTTGTTGGAAACTGTATGCTGTTGCAGCAAGTAATCAACCTCTAGTTTTATTTTAGTACAAACTTGTTTATCACTTTTGTCTTTTGAATAAGAACTTTCTCAGGCTAAAATCTTCTGGCTAATCATAGATGTCAGGTTAATCCTTTAAAAGTAAGACTTGTAATGGGGCAGACTATCATGTTTCTTTTTGATCTCTTGGGGCAATACCAGTTGACCATAGCTAGATGTGGTCATTTTCTAATTTAGTGTAAGCTCGCTCACCTTGTTGCTCTGCAGAGTCCCCAGGCCTCCTGGACATCTAATGTGTCCCGCTTTGCTTTGTTCCTGTGAGCTGCCTCCTCTCAAACTGGCAGTCTCCAGAGCAATTCTCACCTTTGGGCAATCAGGCACCCAGCGCTCGGCAGTGTTATTTTTCTTCGGCCTCACGGGATTTCCCCCAGTCTGACAGGGCCACTCTGCAAAGCCAAGTGAGATTCTGCCATCATCTGTTTTCCTTGGTCTTTTGCAGGACTTACCTGGTCAGATGTTAAAACTTTAAAATTGTTGCGTATTTGAAGGGGTGGTTCTGCTGAAGCCCACTGGGCATTAGGCAGGCTGTGGCATGACAGCATTGTTTTACATGATGAAAGATTTCTTTTTGCTCAAGTTCCTTTGTACCATTTGAAGCATTTTTCAAATGCAACAGTGGTGAGTGTTGTTTGACTCTAGTGTATGTACCTTAATGTTGTCCTCATCAGTTGTTTAAAAATCTGTGGAGTCTTTTTAATACTCAAAAATAGCCTTAAAAACATTTGACGAACTGAAACAACTTGAGTAATCCACTCTGAACAAGAAGCAAGGGGAAAAAAAAATAAAACTGGCAGGAACTCTTTGGATAGGCTCCAAGCACTTTGGCATGTCAAAGGATTGTTTACTTTGAAAGCTATGCTAAGAGCTAAATTCTTATCTCTTGAATAACAAGCCAACTTTTTGGTTATCATAGATGTGCTTCGCTGGGGCTGGTTGAAGTTGGGGGAGAGTAAGGTGTAGTTATATTCCTGCTGAGCCTGAGCATTTTCAGATGGTGACGACTGAGTTGAAAACTCATTGAGCAGCTACTGCTGTCCTAAATATTATTACTGTGTATTGCTATTACAAAGCATGTCTCATTGTAGGTGATGTATTTTTGTAACAAACACTTCTAGGCAAATGAATGTTGCTTTCCTTTGTTTCTATCTCTCCTGCACCGTGGTTGTGCTTTAGAACAGCAGCCTTCTGCATTGAATTTCAGACCTCTTTGAGCCTTGGCTTCCTTGTTCACCGTAACAAACACTCGATGCTTTGTGCTTTTGATTAAATGGCACTATTTCCCCTCCTTCAACAAAACCAAACTTGCAAGTCTCAAAAAATCTTATTTGTGGCTTTATCTGTTCTTAATTTTATCACTGTTTGACCATAACCACAAATTCCAACTCTGTTATTTTTATTTAAAAAAAAAAAAAACCTGCAAACCTTGAAAATGAAACTTTGTACAATTCAGTGACCTTAGCTTGTCATGGTTCGTGGGTATTCTGGGAATATCTCATAGTAGAACAAATTTATACTTCAATTCAAACGAAGAGGAAGAAATGCTCTTCCTACAGAAAGTTTATCCAGGGCTTGTTACAATTGTTAACTCTTTAAGTACAGCAATATTTCAGTGTTTGATCAGTATGGAGAGGTCATGGTTTGTGCTTTCCTGGAATGGAATTCTGCATTTTTTTTTCTCTCTCTCTTAGGTAAAGTTAGGTTGTTTTCAGGGGCCTGCCTGATATGCATCATGAGGGCAATTGATGTTAGCATGGAAACACATGTGTTGTGTGTATGAGTTCTTGCTGCTTCCATCTTTCTTGCCCTGAAAGAAAACAGCTGCAGCTCTAAGG
Organism: Grus americana; assembly: GCF_028858705.1. Classification (NCBI taxonomy): domain Eukaryota; kingdom Metazoa; phylum Chordata; class Aves; order Gruiformes; family Gruidae; genus Grus; species Grus americana. The sequence goes on along the minus strand of NC_072858.1, from coordinate 14,973,863 downwards.
TACAGGTTTGGAGAAATTGTCAGGAAAAGCTCATCATGCATAGATCCTAAAGATAACAATATAGCATGTGTCGTGGTTATATTCTCCACAATGCATGAATTGTAGTGGGGCGCTAGCTAGTGAAACTTGCTTCAGAAGCATTGAGGTGATGTCCATGAAGTAGAGATTTGCAGGTTGGCTGAGCTTGATAACATTTACCCATCAGCCTGAGCAGTCTCAGCCTCCGCTGTTGCAGGGGGACAGGTAGTGCGACAGGAGGCTGGAAAGTGGCAAATGCAGTTCTTCACCCCTCCTCCCCAAAAAAACCAAAACAATCAAACCCCAAAAATGCAAAACCCTGAGGTTTCTAATTGGTTGCTCAGATTTCAGGTCTTAAGAAACTGCTAGGAAAAAAAATCATCTAGAAGGCATACGGGGAATAAAGGACATCCTGGCATGGATTTATCAAGAATAAATCAGAACAAACTAATTGTGACAAAGTAACAGGCACCATCGAAAGCAGTGAATGTTGGTTACCTTGATGTTAGTGAGACCTTTGACATTGTCCCTTCCAACAGGTATGTGAACAAGCTGAGGAAGCACGATCTTGATAAAAAACTAAAGAAAAAAGGATTCAATACTGGTTGGATATTTAGACTCTGAGTAATTGTCAATGTGTTGTCATCAACCAAAGCAGATGTGTAGAGTTTGGATTTGTCTAAAAGCTGTCCTAGCATTCATGCAATTTGGTATTGACCAGGATGATGAAATGAGGAGTATCCTGATGACATCTACAGATGCAGCAAAGCACTAGGCACTTAGGGTTGGAGTTCAGAACAACCTTTGCAAATTGTGGAAATGGTCTGAAGTGCCTATGTGCAGTAGGGTCAGGAATGTGCAACAAGTACAACGTTCTATGCTTACATGGGAGTAATCCAATGCACAATTATCAGCTGGGGAAAGGCAGCAGTTCTGAAAGGAGAAGAAAATGATTCGGAGTTACTATCACCAATGGGCTACACCTAAACCAACGTTCTCTTCCCTCTAAGAGATAAGAAGCAAAGTTATTCTGATGTGTAAATAAGTGTTCTGTGTATTGCATGTGATAGGGTCCTTCTACACTTCTGGCTACACCTTGAAGGGAAAGGGAGAGCACTGTATCTCATTTTGGGCAAAAGACTTCAAGTCAGATGCATCCCACTTGGAGAGAGTCTGGAGGAGAGCAATAAGAATGACCTGAAGGTCCAGAAAATATGACCTGTGGAGGAATGATCAAAAGTTATGTTTGTTTAGTCTAGGGAAGAGAAGATGGAAGGAATATGTGAGAACAGTCTTCAAATATGCAAAAGGTTGCTGTAGGGAATAGAGTAGTAAATTTTTCGTGTGCCTATCACTACTAAAATTTCTATAAGGTAAGTGTAGGGTTTGTCACTAGGAAAAACTTTCAAATTATAAGTGCAGTGAAGCATTGGAGTAATTGCAGATTCCCCATTGCTGTATGCCTTTGAGAACAAGTCAAACTATTCTTCTTCATGGATATTTGTCAGGAAGAGTTGGTCCTTGCTTTGTGTGGGGGCAGAGTAGGAGCCTTCTTAGTCTCCTTTATATTATAAATATGTCTTGACTGACTAGGTGTCCTCTTCCAGTCTTCCAAACATAATTTTCTGTGGTTCCATAAACACATAATTTATCTTTTTTCATACTTACCTGATTACTAGTGCACTAAAGATATTTAAATGTGAGTTTTGAAGTCTCAGCTAATTTAAAAGTTGAATTTTAATATTTAACCTTTGACTAGTCAGTAGTAGGAAGCTGTTTGTGTCTTGGGGACTGAAAACCAGTAGTAACAAAATCTACAAGCAAAGGTAGTAAGCATGCAAGATTGTGGGTGGCGATTTAATCTAGATTTCAGCTGATTACTTCAAGAGAAACTTGCTTATATGAATTATTCCTTAGAAAATTTATTACACTTTTGAAAAGTGTATTGGACAGAACTAATTCCAGCAGGTACATAACAAGTTATACTTGTTCATAGCAACATGTCAAAATAATGACCAAACTAGATATAGCCAATCTGTTGTTTTTAGGGGGGGGGGGGGGTCGTTCCCCACAAATACCTCTCTTGGAATGTCTGCACCCTCCGCGCTGTTGTGAGGGATTCCTTTTTCAGAGGATGAGGTATGAAATATTTTCTCCTGTCCTTTAGTTATTTCTGTGAAACCTGCAGGAGCTTAGTACCTGTGAGCTTCTGTCCTCTGTCACAATTCAAGTCTGCAGGCCAATTTTCCAAAGTTACTGGAAGGAAGGATGGTTCTGACTGATGCAAGTGCCCGAGGCAGCACAGCCACACAAGCCTTCGGCAGCCCAGCTGAAAAGCAAGCCCAAAATGAGGTATGTTTAGCTTGCCTTAGTTATTTCTGGCATGTCATGCATTCTTCAGGTAGGAATTATTGTCTGATGGCTTGTCTGTAGTTTGAGGAAGCATGTACACTGTTCCTGCCTATGTCATTGGCCAAGTGCATCAATTTGAGGGTATTATGCCAGTTCAGCGTGTCTCAGTTTCCCCTTTGGTAAACGAGGGTGATTACAGGAGTTGTAAGGACTGCAGGTGTAGGTGCAGTCTTCTTATTCATCAACTTCCATCTGATTCAATTTTAGACTGAGCCACGGAGGCACTTTGTGTTTAACAGGCAGTATAACTTTTACACTGAAAATGGGACTCAGTGGGATTAAGTGATTTGGCTGGGGTCACAGACCTGCAGCCATTAACACAGCAGATACTTTGACACTTGCTGCCCTGGCATAACCACTAGACCTCATCTTCAGATCTTCTGGAGTCCAGAAAGCTTCAATTTGGTAGCTTCAGTGACTCTTTCCTTGCCAACATGTTTTCAAACATTCTCGACACAGGCTGATTTCTGTGTGTAACAAGGAAAAAAAAGGAAACAAACCAAAAACAACAAAACCAACAAACCCCAAACAAACTTCTTGCTTCCTTGAATACAAATGAGGCTTGTCTAGCTTGTTTGTAAAACAGTGTTTATTTCTTCCCAGTAGGATGACTAAAGCCAAATAAAATCTCTCAGTAATTCATATATATTTTTCCCTGACGGTGCCTGCCTTTTTTTTTTTTTCCATCCCTAGGCTGATTTATTGTTCTCTTCTTGTTGCTATGGCTCTGTAAAATATATATATTTTTTATCATCTGTTTGTAATATTGACCAGTTTCCAGTGTAGAGCTGGCCCTGGCTGTTCTGTAGTTTTCCAGGATTTTAGATTAAAAATGGGGAGATTAACTGTGGTTTTTTTTAGCTCCACAAAGAAGTATAAATGAACATCAATTTCATTTCAACAGAACCTGTTATGTAGTGAACTCTGCTCAAATGTTGAAATTGTAGCGCAGTAAAGTTTGTAAAATAGCCTTCTGGCCGGTTGTTTGCCGTAGGTGAACAGGACTCAACCAAGTACGCAGGCTGCGTGCCTTTATTCTGCAAAAGGGTATGGAAACATTAAGTCACTGGTTCCAATTTAACCCAAGTTTGTCATGGCCAAAAGCTCTCATCATCTGATAGTTATTCAGTGGTCCATGAGAAATTGGTTGGGTTTTAGCCTAATTCCTCTTAGACGTTTCCCATAAAACAAGCTGTTCTGTGAGCAGCAGCAGCACAGATCAAGGCTGGTCCTTTACGTCTCTCTGCGCTAGCCCCGCTGTCCCAGACCGCTGCAATAAATCCACTTCTCCCCACACTGCTGCCTATGAGCTCACCTCTCCAATATTTCCCATCCCTCTCCCCCATTTCCTAAGCCAGCCTTGTCACATCCCCGAGCTTCCAGCTGGGGACGTACATGCTATGGCTGGTACTAAATGACGTGCTGGCTGATAAAACAAACCGGTTGCTTGTGTGCAGGGCGGTTGGCTGACCGGGCATGACAGGCAGCTATTGAGCTCGTGCTTTGGTCTCCAACCTGTCGCTGGCTGCCCCCAGAGCTGGCTGGGGGCTCTGAAGTTGTTGGGGAGGGAATTGCCAAATGCAACTCTTGTATCCTGGTAGGCATTGCAGCAAAGCGTGTGTTGTGGATGGACCCAGCTCTCTTTTACTCCCCCCTGTAGATCACAAATAAAGCTTGTGCAGCGCTGCTGGTAATGCAGAGAGAAGCAGCTGTCTGCAAAGCTGTTGATCAGACAGACAACACTGAAGAGACCTCATGGAAAATGTTTTTGTCTGCAGAAAGAATGACTCTTAAGAGGAGACGTTTTGTAGGCACATAAATGCTTCTTCTCTTGAAATACTGTCCCAGGGTTGCACAGAAAAGATATTGAAGCTGGGACCACATTCAGTCTTACCATCTTGTTGCTGTTACTGCTCGGGATGCTCAAGGGTTGAAACTTGCCTGCTGGCACTATCTGATCGGCCTTCCCAAAGCTGGATGCCCAGTACCTGTTGCATGTCCTGCTGTGGCAGCTCTGCTCACTTTGTGTGTGCGCCCATTAGCCGACACACAAGGCAGTGCCACTTGGAGGAAAACCTTTTGCAGCGCAAGAGATGACAACTTGCCTCGTGCCAGCCTCAGCCTGCGTGTGTAGTTGTAACCCACGGTAACTTGATTGTGTACCTGAGCTCTCGGAGGAGAGACGTTAGTGTGGCTTTATGTGTTTTTTCTTTGGGTGTGCTTGAAGGATGGGGCTGGTAGACACCTATCTGCTTTCCTGACATAGCAACTCTCAGGCAAGTCTCAAGAAGCCTTCTTGCTGTTTAATCTTTGGCATCAAACCTTTTTTCTAATCAGTTTTGGGTTTTTTTCTGTGACTGTTCTGGGTTTGGTCGAGCAGAGCTCACTGAAAGATGTTGTTATAGCTCTCCTTTTCCCCCCTCAACAAAACTGTAAACTTCCACCACCTGCTTTTAATGTTAATGTGGTCTTGCCAACCCCTAGCAGGGGTCTGTAGGGAAAGCGTGGCAATATTGACCGTCTGCAACAGCCATGCTGAAAAGTGGAAGGAGACTTTCAGTTGGAAAGGAGGGAGAGGACAGGTCTTGTTGGCACTGGTGACACTGACTGGCACATTGGTCAGCATGCTTCTGGGTTCCCTAGATGAAATTAATGCAGTTCCTCTCTGCATGCTTGCAAAGCTTAATATTGTCTGTTTGTGTGACTATAATTTTTGGGACCTTTACACCCAGCTCTATTTTGTTGCTGCGTGGCAAGGCACAGGGAGAGGTATGAAGCTTGCCAGTCCTTAGAGAGGAATCTTTGGCCCTGGCTGAGGGTTCCCAGGCTGTGAACTAGCACGGACCAGGTGGCCTGTCCTTTCCCTGTGTAAGTCCTGTCTCGACCAGAGTGGTTTCAGATATGGGTGGTGGACTAGCTGAGGGCATAGAGCAGAAATACAGCTGTGAATGCTGCTATGCCACCACACAGGTGGTGCGCCCCTATTCTCCTTCTTCCTGGCAGCACAAATGGAGTTGCATGACCTTAGATTTTGGCTGACTAAATTAACTTTACTTCTCTTCTTGTTCAGAGTAGGGACGTACCCCAGCACCAGGCTCAGTCCTGCCCTTTGCCTGGGAGCACTGTCACTTCTTCAGCCGCTGATGGGACAAGCTGGCAGTTATTTAGCTCTCACTGGTTTTGGTTGGTAGCATCTTCCTAGCCTTTCCTTGGGACTTGCTATTACATTGTGCCACACCGGAGAATCTCTTTTCCAGGAAATTCCTTTTGCTGTGGTGATAGAAAAGCCCCTGCAACCCTCTGGCCAGGTTTAAAAAGTGCTGGACATTTTCTCAGGAACTTGAGGGGACCAACACCACTGCTGTGTGCCATTGTCTTTTGCTTTGTCTGCACTGGTGGCGTGAACCTGGACTATGCGTGAGGCTCCTCCAAGCTTCCTCCTGGTCTGCGGTTCAGCAGTAGGAAAGTGTGACAGGGAACCTGGGAGTTTCCAAGGACACCTGTACTCTCATTCAACTTGAGGGAGGAAGAGTCTATGGCTTATGTTGTCAGTGAGCTAGCTATGTAATATAAATTAAAGCCTTTTCTTCTCTACCTCCCTAACCTCATGGATTTTGGGCTTTTTTCTCTCCTGCAGTTTGTCTGAACTCGTGGGTCAGGCTGGGTACTTTCTGTACCTTGTTGTGGAAGCCACTGTTGTGTCTCTGACTTCTAGCTTTTGACTGAGAACAGGTCTCTGACCTTCTCCAGCCCCAAAGGGTAGGCTGACACTAAAGCATGGAGAGACTTTGTGCCAGGAGCAGAGGCACAGAAAGTCTTTGTTCCTTATAAAAGACTTTGTTGAAATAGAAGGAAAGCTGTCTTCCCTGGACTGCTTTACTGATTGCATAGTATTTCTAGGCAGTAAGTGAGGGATCTCAGCACTGCCTGAAAGAGGAGGCTTGTTCTTAGCTGCTACTGCAATTTAGATAAAGTAGGTTTAGGCCCAGTTTGAGTTGGCTAGTTTTCAACTGATGCTGTCCCTTTTAATTCTGTCAACTCATGTCCTGTTCCTGCCTGGGAACTGAACTTGGCTCGTTGCTTTTCAGCTGTTCAATACAGTTCATTCAGTTGGTTTATTTAAAAAAAAAAAAAAAAGACAAAAAGGAAAAGAAAAAAAAGAGAGACCTGTCTTCTCTCTGTGCTTTGCATCAGTCCCTGTGCCCTGAGGCTGTTCCCAAATGTCAGGGATGGACAAAGCAGCAACACTTGTAAATCTGATAGACGGTTGCATTTATAAATGCACAAGTGTTTTAGCCTTCATACTGCATGTGGGCTGCCACTGGGAGAGGGAGGAAAGAAATGGGCATGGGGACCCAGAGCAAGCTGTGTGACACATCTCCGTGCAAGGCTGCTCCAACAGCCGAAGCGGCAGGAGGACAGCCAGCAGGCCCCGCGCCCCGGGACACTTGGACGTGAGGTACTAGCAGGTGTTTTTCCTGAGTGGCCGCAGTTCAAGATTAGAACTGACCTTGCTAATGTTTTCTGCGCAAAGTAGAGGGGAGACGAGCTCTCTGCAGGAAGCCTTTTCTCCATCCTACCCAGAGCCTCCGGGCTGCAGGAGGGTGAGGAGGAGCCCACATGCTGGGGACCAGCAGTCTCCATTAAGAGCAGCATCTCTGACTCCTGGTGTAAGGAAGCGGGGGAGAAGCTGCACATTGTCAGCCCAGCCTGGGACAAAGACTCTGTCCCCTGTACTGAAGGAGGAATTCAAGACAAAGGAAACAGCTTGGGGAAGGCAGAAAACTCCCCCTCCTGCTGGTGTGAGGTCCTTTGGTGTCTTATATATGAGTGTTTTGTGCCACCCAGCCTTTTCTGGGAAACAGAAGCAGCCGCTCTAATAGTTAAAGGTTTCCGCACAGAATAGTGTTGTCTCCTCCTATCGAGGAGCTGAAAGCCACAACACAGAGGGATTGTTCTGCAGTCGCAGGAGCATCCTCTCTCGCTGCCTGTGTGCAATTGTTTGGGATGCACAGAGGAGTTTGAAGGTTACACGTACTGAGTAGCCTTGTGAAAAGAACCCGTTTTTCCCTTGACAGCTGCCAAGCCCATGTTAGATGAAACTGCAGAGTGGATTGAACTGGAAGTTGGGTTCACTGTTCCATATCCACCTTCTTAAACTTTCTATTGAAGATCTGTGCAGCAAGTGGTGTTCAAACTGTGCTTTCTGCCTAACCCACTCTGCACTTTGCCTGCGAGAGTGGCAGTACGCGGCGCTCATTACAGACTATCTTCTGACAGACTCGGATGCAAAGATCCTTTGCAGCAGCCTGCTCAGCCAGGAGGCAGCAAATGGGCACAGCAGGGGAAGCGTTTTGTTCTTGGTGGGGAAGAGAAACTGGGAGAGTGTATTCAGAGACTGCAGGCAGCCCAGAGCTTGTGGAAAGTGGACTCTCCTGCTTTTTGGTTTAAAATCAGGGCCTTAAAGGAATCATCTCGGAACACTTGGGATGGTGTTTCAAAAGGTGCTTCATAAACAGGCTGGTTATTCTGCATTTGAACCATAAATATAGCTCTTGGACTAAGTTTGTGTGTTTCTCTTGCACTACTGTAATGGGTTGGTAGAGCTCAGTGCGTAACTAATATTTTACACAAATATGTATGAATACAAAGTTCCTCTGTTTCCTGCCCTTCAGCCTCCTGCTTTGCCAAAGTAAAACAAAAGTTTGGCCTGTGCAAGCTTTAAATTCCTTAAAATTTAAGAGAAAATAATCAACCAGTGAGAAAAATGCTACAGTGCACTCTCAAAGACCCATGCCTTTCCTGTCCGTTACAAGCCCCAGAACTAATGCCCAGCTGACTAGACAATTTTTCTGAAGAGAATGTGATGTGGTAACTCTGTAGGTGTTTTCTCACAGACTGTCTTCCCTTTCTTGAATAATTTTTGCCAAAAGGGATGCCCTAGTGCAGTCTTGCAGTCTTTCTATCAGACATCTGTGCTGTGAAGGCTATTAAAAGAAGCTGCTTGCATCTTCTTTGGGTCCTTCAGAGGAGGATAGTGCCGTCGCCTCCCTTTCAAGCTCCTTAAAAGCTCTTCAACAGAAACATCTCAGATATCTAGGGGAAGATCTCAAGTGACTGTACAGTCTCATCGTGCTGCTGTGTCCATCTAAGCATCCACACTTCTCAGTGGCCTGCATGTGCAGAAGTATGTAGAAGGTTCAAAAACAAGAAAAAAAGTTTCTCTGTCCTGCTGCAGTTCTCTTCCCTCACTGAGGACACGTAAAGGTTGCTAAACGCTGTGGGTACAAGTTCTGCTTGCATCTGGCTGGGAAATGCTCAGGTAACCGTAAAACATTCTGGTGTTCACATGTCAGAACACAGGAGACGGGTTTTAAATGAAAGGGAAGTATTTCTTCAAATTGGCCACGTGGGACCACATAACCTGTAAATAAACTGTCATTAAATGTGTTTTGAGCCTAGTCCTTATCTGACAAGAGATCCTGCTGTATAACATCCTTTCTCAGTCCTGGGCCTCCACCCCCATCCTAGGGCTATTCAGTATTGAAGACAGAAAGTAAAAAATTGAAAGTATCAAAGACAGAAATACCATCCTTTAAAGGGGAGCTGTAAAACATGTCTTGTTCAGGTGGAGGATGCAGAAAGCTGGTAGCAGCGCAGCTGAACAGAGGTGGAAGGGTCTCTTGCCTGGCCTGGAGTTCAGGATTTGGCAAGTGGTTGTGGATGCCTCATCCCTGGAAGTGTTTAAGACCAGGTTGGATGAGGCTTTGGGCAACGTGGTCTAGTGGAGGGTGTCCCTGCCCGCAGCAGGGGGATTGGAACTAGATGATCTTTGAGGTCCTTTCCAACACAAACCATTCTATGATTCTATGAAGTGTGTCACTCCTGCTGCCTTGTTGCTTGGCTGGGGATGGAGGGGGTAAGGGAGAGGTTTTCCCACTTGCCCCTTGGAAGAGGTGAAAGCAGCCCAGCCCTGCAGCACCCAAGGGTGATCAGTCTGAGTGATGAGGTGTAGAGGAGCCAGAGCTTGAGGCAGGAGAGTTTTGTGGGGCTGAGAATGAGCAACTCTCATCTGTGTTCATTTTCTTTCTCTGCCATACTCAGCAATGCCAGGTAAGTCCTTTCATGCTGCCGTGCCTTTCTCCAGCTTTCCCTCCCTGTGGGAGGGAGCTGTGCAGATAAATCAGTAGATAGGTGAGAACTGTGTTGTTGCAAAAGCAAGGCGGCAGATGCATCCTGCCCCAGGCAGCACTTATGCCAAAGGGGTGCCAAGCCTGCTGGGTGTGCCAGCTCTGCTGACTGCAATGGCTGGAGAAGGCTGTAAGGAGCAGACATGGAGGAGCTGAATGAAGTTGTGGGGAGGAGAGGAAGCGTGGGAGGAGGTGGCTGGCAGAGTAGGCTGTATGGAGTCAGGGAGAGGACAGGGGGCCCACCGCTTGCAGAGGGTGGGAGCGTGCCCTGGGCACGGGAGTCACTCGCTGGGAGCCTGCGTGAGAAATTCTCGGAGGCTGCAGTCATGGAAATTGTATACGCATATAGAGATGGGCAGGGAGAAGGAGCAAGCCAGACACGTAGATGTGTAAGGGATGGAGAGAAATGTCCTGGAAAAGAGAAGAGGTAGAGGAGGCCCAGAACCAAATTCGTTATTGTATGATAGCATTTTAGCGTTTGTTTTTCAGCTAAAATATTACATTCTCCAATGTCACGTAAGGCGGCATCCAGGTGTCTGGGATTTACTTTGTGATAAGAAAAGCAGCATTTGTAACTCCATCAGTGGAAGCTGCAGTGCAGAGAGACACGTTTTCCACCATCCCACTGCCAGTAGGGGTGAGGGAGGGCTCTGAGCGGGCATGGAGGAGTGAGGAATCACATTGTCCTGCTGGTGATGGACCCTGGGGAGGCATGGGAGGGGATTCTGGCCCCTTCGTCAGGCTTTCAGTCCAGGAGACTGAAATGATCAAGTAAGTTTATATGTGCTTGCATAAATTGATGGGAGTCCTTAATTTTCCAGGCTTAACAACCTGGAGCTGTGTAGTAATCAATTTTGTATCTTCAACCTGCAGATCATTTCTTTTTTTAAAAAAAATCTGCATCAAACTTCTGTTTTCTGAAACTGTCATCGAACCTCAGAGGTCAAGCAGTCCTTACAGTATCGATAATCTGGTTTTTTCCACACTATTTTTTTTTTTTTTTACAGAAGCTTTTCCTAGGCCCCTTGTTTCTAAAAGCCTAATTTGAATCCCTGCAGTGAAGCTATTGTTTCATTTTACTCCAGGGATTTAATTCTTCCTAAGGCATCTTGTCTATGGTGCATGTCTGCGGCAGGCAGCAGCACCGTGTGAATTTGCACCTCTTTGGAGTGCCTGGGCTGGGCGGTTCCTGTTTCCCAGACAGGAGATAAGGGGCAACAAAACTGAACTGAAAAAGAAAAACAAGGAGGAAAAGGATTTTTTTCATGTAATGCAAATATATCATGGCTTGGATTCTACTTGTATGTTCTTAAAACATGTTCAGCTTGAGTTGAAAATGAAATTATAAACTAACTGCCAGCGGGCCCCACAGATTATATCACAATTGTTTTTCCCCTTTACTAATCCATGTGTGCAGTTCTTTGTAGGTTAGGAAACTAAGCAGACAGACTAAATTTAGCATTAATTTTATTATCCCTAGATTATCTTAAATTAATGTGGCTGGCAAATGAGTCTGAAGTCTTTTTCTTTATACTGTGTTGGGTTTTTTTTAATTTGCATCTGTGTATAGTATTTGAGATTTTTAGACATGATTTTCATGTTTAGCTTCTGTAGCTGTTTTTTATAGCTACATCTTTGCATGCATGCTTATATCCATTATTGAGCTAGTTAGGAATATATTAAGTTGCTCTGGTGAAAAATATAGCTAATACATTTCAGTGTTGGACTCTGTGTCTGCCCTTACAGTTTCGCTATTAATTCTAGCTGTTCAGTCTGCAAAGTGGTACTGAAAAACAGCATCAAATCTTATTTGTGACAGATTGCCAGATTACCTCTTTTTTTTTAACAGAGCTAGACTGAATATTAAAAATGTGTTGGAGAAAATACATTTATATAATAAATTATACAGACTGTGCATGGGGTAATAGCAATGCAATAAATTACATTGTTTCTATAAGTATCGCATAAGCTGCATTCAATTTAAATGTCTGGCTGCATCACTGTCGTGCTGGTCAGGAACTCACTGGGGGCCTTTTTAACATTCCTGCACCCGTAAGTCATGGAGTCGAAATCCTTCTTTGCTTTGCCCTCAAACACAGAATTTCTCTGACGTCTGTGACTCGCTGCCTGCAGTTTGGCTGAGATCTCGCAGTTGGATACAAAATGCAGGTTTGTACTCCTGAAAGCAGCGAGTTTTCAAGCAGCTGAGTGATGCAGATAATGTAGGTCTGGCTCGTGTGAGGGATGTGGTCATCTTGTTTGCATGCCAGCATCCCCAGTGCCGCACACTGTTGCAGATTTATTGAGTATATTTTTTTAGACCAACCTGGCAGAGGAGTGCCAAGCATTGTGCTAGCATAGCTAAGCAACATTACTGGCTTGAGGGGGTGATCCAGGTAGCCGCTCAGAGGGACGAGCAGGATTGTTTCTTTCAGCATCACCTTGCACGTATCCCAGAATATAGTGACCATGTAATGATGGCCTGGCTTTCTGCAGAAACAAGAGAGGAACACAGAAACTTGCTTTGGAAGGATATGAGTGCAGTAGAAAGGCTGTTTTCCAAAACCAAGCATACTTAGTCATTAATGTACTTGGGGCTTCTCCCACTCTGTGCAGTATCAGCTCATAACCTGTAACACACTGTCCGGATGGATTTATCTGACTGATTAGTCACAACAGTTTAACCTCTCTGTTGCAGATTTTAGCTGGCATTTCAAAGGAGGAGGTGCCTTATAAGAGATACAGGGGAACAGTCAGGCTACAAATCTATTCTCCTAATTTGAAAATCTGTCTAAAGAGTTACATGGTGTGACCATGTCAGAAGCGGGAAATTTCCAGCCTCTGGATGAACCAGAGTGATGCAGTCTGAACTGCCCCGGGGCCAGACTCGGTCTGGGGACTGTGTATATGCCAAGCCATGCAGGGAGAAGAGATACGCTTCAGGTTCCTGTGCTCTCTCCTTGCTGGTGGAACAGCATCAGCTCCTTGTTTTCCTCCATACGGTCCCCTATGTGCCTGCCAGAGAAGATATTTGACTCCCAGATGCCCAAACAGCTATTTCCCTTCTGCTCTGGGTGCAGGGTAGCAAGCTCACTGGAGATGTTCCCTGACCCACATCCACCCTCTGGATGGAGCTCTCTTAGATCCTAGTACTTGTCTTGGTTTGCTGTCCTTTTCAGCTTGCTGCCTGTGGCTATTCAAGGGAGTAAGGGCTCTTAGCAGAATCCCATACATGTGAAACTGGCAGGTTTAAAAAAGAAATTGAAAATACAATGGGAAGTAATCTGTGTTTCTCTCTAGAGCTAGGTAACACCTCTTGAGTGTAGATTGCATGTATTACATTGCTTATAAAGCATCTTGAGGCCAAGAATATGACTTGGTTTTATTTCTTTAGGCATCAACTATATTTAGTCAAATTAAAGGTGGGGAGGAATGCACTCCAAGAAAATACATGAGCAATGTTACACAAAGAAAATTTACTAGTCCACAGTGGAAGGGTTGCCTCTGAGTTATTTCCCCAGTTCTCATTATAGAGCAGTTGGATAGTAAAGTTAGGATAGATTGAGCAGCTGAATTATGATCATTGCTGCATGGAGGAACTTCACCTGCTTTATGTGGGCTGTAAAAGAAAATGGATAATGACATTTTAAAGATTTCAAAATATGGGAATCTTAAGAGTGGTCTGGTGTAACTGTCTTATAGATACTGCTTTTGCATAATAGAATGGTACAAGAGCTGGTCTATGGGAAATTTAAAGACCTCCCATTTCTGTAGAGCTGGAGAGAGGCTTCAGATTTGCTATTATAAATTATGAAATAAAATAGTAAGCTTGAAATGAAATGTTTTAATGATTTCCTTGTTGAATTCTTATGAAATCAATACCTCCCTATGAAGCAGTTTGACTTCATGAAATCAGCATTCCCTAACAGAAAGAAAATGGTAAAAAAAAATCAGTAGCTTTTGTTAAAACACAAACTTGCAGAAAAAGAACCAGTTTCAAGTCTATGAGGATGGATCACCTTGCTGCGTTGGGTTTAAGTCCTGTTAGTGCCTCTTCCAAGCAGGAGGGGTATGATTCTCCAAGAGGTTACTGTAAGCCTGCGTATTTACAACACATCCAGCGCTCCCATGGTAACTGCTGAAGGATACGTATTTATCCTGAGGCGGGTCAGGTAGCTCAGCTCTTCCTTCCACAGAGGGAACATGTAACCACCTCAGGTTTACTGTGAGGCAGAACTATTCAACAGCAGTTCCTGTGAATCAGCTCATATGCAGTAAATCAGAGCCTTAGTTTACTCCTGAGGATTTGCTGATTTAGCCATACACTAAAATCATTTGGATTTAATTTTTTATCATACTTTCCGTTCCTTTGCCGTTTAGTTTCTCCTGTTGATGGCTAGATCATTTCTGTGCTTTGCTATCTGTCCTACGCATTTGACAATTCCTTGGTGAGGTCCTGGTAACTTTTTCTGGTGACTGTTTTTTTTGCTGTGCTCACCTAAGGCAAGGCGGCGTATGCAGTCATGCTGTTCTGCCTAGAAGGCTGACTGTGCCTCCGCAATGGTGTTTGAACCTGTTGGCCAATGTCAAACAGACTTAACAGAGTAGTAGGGCTCTTGGAGAGACTTGGTTCTTAAAGGATTGTAAAAATGAGCAGGTGAGAAAAAACGCTAACTGTGCCCTGTATAGTGGAGAAGAGCAGAGATGTGTTGCGCTTGACCTTAGACACAAGTGAATCTAGATAGGGTCCTCCTGTGTGTGCCACAGCTTGCAGTAAAAGCTTTAATCAGAGCTCCTTCCTTCTTAGGCAGTGACAAATACATCCACAATGTGCAAACCCACAAAGTGTCCTTAGTTCCCCCGTTCATAGAAGTCTTGTCCAGGTTTACTTCTAAGCATGGGAACATGCCAACTGGCCACCAGTTTGAGGCTTGCTATCTGTTAGAAGAATACGTCAGAATCCTTCCATTCTATAAAATGTTTTCCCCGAACATGTCACGTCTCTTGTTGGCTTTGCTGTGGAGCCAAGTAACACCAAAGTTCAAAGAGGCAGAAGTCTTTGCAGCAGCAAACGATACCCGAGTCCCAGCAGGCTGAACGTTGCCCTCTTGAAATGGTAGAGAAGGTGCTTGTTCAGTAGTAGCCTGTGATTTTTCACAGCTACCACTGAAAACCATTTCACCTTTCCTGGATTCTGGACACCAATATATTTTGTCTCATTAAGAAAGTGCAAAAGGACTTTTGTAACATCAGTTGGGCTCCAATCCCTCCTCAAAACTGTCGAAACGGTTGTCATAGCAGAGCTTGTTAAGAGTGAAAAGCATTGAATCGATGGTTGCTGTAAATGGATGTGGATAAAGCAGAGGCTGTTCCCGAATTTACAAGGGCCTGGGACAGCACCAGTGTTGTGATGGGATCCTTGTAGAACCAGCTTTGCTGCTGAGGCTGTAAACTTTCAGATTTACTGAACTGAGATAACTTGCAAAGGAATGGTTTTTGCTTATCTGAAAGGGGAGCCATGTTTTGGGCTCAAACCAGAAATTGTTTTGGGATGCTTGTAGCAGTGAGTCCTGTCAGAGTGGGTCAGTGCTCCATGGATATAAACTTCTTCCTCTAATCTTTTATTTTTACATACAATGTTTCTTTTACATGTCTATTTTCAAGTGAGGGCAGGTGTCTCATTTTTTTATCTGTAGTAGGCATCAAAATGCATACTGAGAGGTATGGCTACAAAACTGTGAATATTGTTGACACCCATATTGGCATCCTTATCACTAAAGGTCCTAGTCCCATCCTTGGTTCGTAGCAGTGAAAAACAGATCTCAGAAATTAGTTTGGAGATGGCAGGCTGCTTCTCCAGTTGGTATGCATGGTATGGGAGACACGGGGATGCATTTTTGGGAACAAAAGGAGCTGTCTTTAGGTCCATCTGACTGAAGCATGGTGTTCCTTGTAAAGTGCTTGTACTGTTTGTGTACCTGAGATGAGTGCACATGTCCTGTGCCTACTCATCTCTTGGTTTTATGGAAATACTTATGTACGTGTAGGAAATCCTAGCACATTGTACATGTTTGTGGATGAAAGGCAAGGTGTACAAAGTGTGTTATTGACAGCATTGCAAATGATAGGTGCAAAAGCTACAGGAGACTTTTCACATCCATCTGTGCTGTGATGACTTTGAGGATTTATCTGGGTGGTTTATGTTCTAATTCAACATTTGTGAAAGTCCCAAATTTAGTTAGAAATATACCTTGGAGGAATCATTTATGAAAACTTAAGGATTTTCTAGCAAAAATATTGTTTAAAACTTAAATGCTTAGAAAGATTTTGATTGTTTTGTTTTGAAAACATGAGTGTGAAAGATAGGAAGGGAGGATTCTCATCTCTGTTTCCAGCATGAGGGAAGAGAAAGTGTTTTTCTAGTCCTTTGTTTCTGTAATTTCTTCCTTTCTGTAGCTACAAGTCTTGCAATTCAAGCTGTCCTCAGTGCTGCAATGGTCTGTACAAGAACTGATCTTACATTCCATATGGGTTACAATGCAGCAAGCAAAGAACTGAGTTTTAGGCTGTAATTCTGAATTTCTTGTAATCTTTCAGGTTTTAATTCGGCTTCATGTTATTTGCAGAAAATTTTTTTGTGATTTAATTGAGTAGTCAGTGTGAATCTTGTGGTGTTCGTGTGCATGCAAGGGAGAGGGAGATTTTCTAAGTGTGTTCAGTGTTCACATGGACATAAACAGGTGGGTTTCCAGCAGAGACATTTGCATTTGAAAACCTGCTCTAAACGGGCTGGGCTTTCCCAGGAGAAGCAGCACCAGCAGTGAAACGCAGCGATCGATCAGCATAGAATTGTGTGAGCATTTGATGGGCAAAATGTTGTGGTATAAAGACAGGGCCCAAGAATAAGCTCTTTGTGGCTTTGTTTCATTCCTGAGAACTGTGACTGAGAGGCTTTTATCATTTAAAAAAAAAAATTAATCAGCCACATTTTGGCTAACCTGGATAATACCACAATATCCTTTGCAACGTTCTAAGTGCTGTTTCTTTAACCCAATTTTGATACTTAAAAAAAAAAAAATGTTTTTCATTTCTGTCTACGTATATTTCCCCAACTTTAAAAGTAAAGTAATATCTGAACCACTCCTTTCAGTCGCAGAGCTGAAAGCGTGTAATTCAGTGTCCATAACGATAAACTCTTTCTTCCAAGCAGCTTGCATTCGCTATGTTTTCTTTCTTGCCTAATTTTAACTAAGGAAAACATTCCCTTACTTATCACAACACTTCTGTTACATGCTTCGTTTTTCGGGCCAGCTTTCTTATGGTATTTGGAGTTTATTTTAATTCTTAATCAAATGAGCTGTCCAAGAAATTCATCTGAAAAAACATATATTAAAAATGTTCAAATGCACACCAATGGGGACACCTGGTGGAGAAACTACGAGTTGCCCAGGACACCCTTGCAGGAAACCCATGAATGGGTGAGCAGGAGTTAGTTCATCAGCGAGATGACTGCGAGTATTTTTAACCACAGCCACTACAAGATAACTCTCATTAGTTTACCTGCCTGATGGTGATGGCTCCCTCAAAGCATCCTACACTTGCTGCTAGCTGAGAGCATGTGCATGCCGTCGTGGTGCTGACGCACAGTGAGTGGCGTGCAAGTGTCTGTTGTTTAATGTGACGGAGGACAAAGCTGCAATTACTGGCAAATGCTGTTTCTCTCTTGCTGCTGCAGAAGCTGCCACGTTCAAGGATTCTCAGATAAGCCCTGTAGATACTTATTTAAGAGATGTCCTATTGATATGAATTTCAAAGGTGATGTGGGAAGGTTAGGTGAAGATCCAGGACCACGTCTGCTTGTAGCTACAGGGCAAAGAACACTCCTCTGAATTGGATCCTGCTCCATGTCATATGAGTCTTGACAGGCAGCAACTCAAGTAACCGCTAACATTTTCCAGTCCACAGTGGAAGTCCTAGTCCTCTTCCAGTGGGCGAGGCCTACCTTCCCACTCTCCTGTAAGAGTGGTGTCGGGAGAGACCACGGTGAGGACAGCAGCCAAGACTGCCATCATCAACGAGCTTGGTCAGGGAGAGGGATGCTGTGCCTGCCACTGCCTTTGGAAGCAGGCAGTATGCGGTTCATCCCTGGGGCGCTACACTGATGTCAGAGGGCAGAATATGGATTCCAGGCTGTTTCTTTGTATGTGCTATAAAATCTCTACCTGGAGAGGGACAAGCACAAGACCCGAGGCCAAGGCAGTTGGCTAGGCAGCATTATTGCACACATGCTCTAGGAACTGTGTGCGAATGGAGCATGCTTTAACTGGTGTGAAAATGGTCGTGGTTGGTGGTTTTACTTGTAGCTCGCTCAGAAAGCAAGCATTAGCCTTTCCTGTGATGGGGCAGCAACATACAGATGGGTTCTGGTATGCCTTCTGGCATGCACCAGCTGTGGAACATGGGATTATCTGGGTGTTTTGTCTTTCTAAGTAGGAGAGGAGGAAAAGAAAGGAATGCTTACAGTTGTGAAGAGAGAAGGATAATTTCTGGCTCTTTGTTTTGATGCAGTCTATTCTGACATAGAGTGAAATTTATAGCCCACTGGTTTTGTCATTGTTTGGGAAAAAAGGAACATACTAATTACAATTCTGCACCAGAACCACCAGACAATTGGGAGAGAAAGTGGCTTTGACTTAGACCATCACAAGTTGGGCTGCAGACTGTGGATTTTTATTAGATATAGCAGAGTATTATTTGTGTTTAATTCACATTTCTTCAGAATCTTTTCTCTGTGGCAAATCAGAGCTGCAATTTAAGTGTGAATCGCCATCCCATAGGCATCCAGTATGGCCTGCTGACTCTGCGCCCTCTTACAATACGAGACTAATAGTAAATGAGAGAGAAGCTAATTTTATTTGTTGATATTCCTGTGTTGGGTTTAATATCAAAGCAGGACACTTTCTTTTTTTTAAAGTCAGTGCTTGAATTCAGATGGCTCAATGAGACCCCTTTCCTGCTTCAGGTGCTTCAGCTGACTCGGAGACTCAGCAGAGCTGGCTGGAGGCAGCCGCTGCGAATAGCCACCAGCGACTGTCCTGGTCCAGACCAGAGGCCCCTGCCTGACTGGTCAGGAGCAAATGCTAACAGAAGGAATATTCTAGCAGACTTTTTGGACTAAATATTTCTTGTTTCTCTTCCTTGCAGAAAACACCTTCTGCAGTGGTGACCATGTATCGTGGCACAGCCCTTTGGACAACAGTGAGTCTAGAATCCAGCATATGTTACTGACAGAAGACCCTCAGATGCAGCCGGTGCAGACTCCTTTCGGGGTTGTTACTTTCCTACAGGTATGACACAGCAATGGTGGCTCTGATTGTCACCTCCTGGGCGTGGAATGTGGCTAACATTACATTTAATTTAGCTTTGATTAAGTCAGATGCTTATTATCCTGTCTTCCACCTTTCTTCCTTATTTTATTTCTATGGATCTCATCTCTGAGTTGTTACTCTGGAGGTGTTCAGTGTTTTACCAGGATTGAGCAATGGCATACTCAGTTTTCAAGATAGAGGTCTGTCTGATGCAGAGAAGGTTTACACCCTGAAACAGACCTGGAGTTGAATATTACTGCTCTGAAATTTCAAACATGAATGCAGGGAAAAAAGTTGAATGAAACACTCCTAAAAGGTAATGTAAAGCTAAATTCAAATTAATTCTATGGCAGTATTGGTAAAAGATCCACTGGTTTGAGTTCAAGGAAAAGAAGAGTTTGGAGCGCAACTCAGAGTTGCTTTAGCATTATTTAATGGCAGAAATGTAGGTTGCAGCATTGATACAATGATTCTTTAGAGGATAAGTGAGTTTTCCTGAATTGATCTACTGTTTAAGAAAAGTTCAGGTTTGCTTTGCAAAAGAAACATTAAAAAAATCCCTTGCGATTTAACCCTACTGTTCAGTGAGGGAAGCTTCCTTGGCCAAATAGGTTTGCTTGCTTTCACAAAGTCCTTCTCAGTGATGTCTCTTAAATATGGGCTGCTTTGGACATTTTAAAATTGCATATGGAGTTATTAAGCTTAGTGGAAGAGCTGGCATAGTTTATACCAACTGCTGATTTCTCCCTGCAAGTGTCTGTATTTTACAATTTAAGCTTCAAGTTGCTCCCAGTTGTTCTGGGCTGTAGTTGCAACATGTAAGGGGAAGCTCCATTACCACAGACCTGCACAAGGCAACTGCTGTGCGAGGGCAGAGGCTTTCCCAAATCTTCCGAGGTGTTTTATCAACAAGAAAGAGATGAGTGTGGGATTAATCAGTGAAAGGTGTGTTGTGGGACCTGGAAGCAGAGATAGAGAGCCAAGCTAAGCAGGGTGATTCCTGGCTCCCTCCCCAGCTAGTGCTGCGTTAGTCCGCATCTCTTCTTTAGTGCCCAGCTAGCCTGGGTCAAAGGACAGTCAGCTTCTTGGATCCTGAGGCTCTTGGCCTCTAATCTTCCACAACACATGCAGTTGACTTGTTTTTCCCCTTTGTTTGATGCTTGTTGTTATGGATTTATTTTGACCCATGAGGATAAATGATTGCAAAAAGAAAAGAATGAACACAAAATAACTTTCTGTTTAGAGTCTAGCTGTTTGTATGTAATTAGTGAGTGAAGGCCCAGGGAGGGGTGTGCTGAAGCAAGGGTGATTCAGGCTGTTCATGGAGGAAGCCTGGGAAGATGGGTGGGGATGAAGTGCATCTGCAAGGGCTGGATCCTGAGAGAGTGAGCTCTGCAAGGGGCAGGGGAGGTACAGTGTGCACAATTCGGTACGTGCTGACCTTGATGGTTTTCCACGCAGATCTCTATCAGCGCAGATACGCGCTTGCATCAAAGGCACATCATGCGCTTCTGCTTGCTGCTCTTCAGAACTCAGTTTTCAGTTTTCCTCTTTTCTGATAAAACATCAGTTGAATAGATTTTGACCAAAAATTCGATGTCGTTGGAAATGGTTTAGAGTATTGAGGAAGAAAATAGAAGGCCATGGCTAAAATAATTTTTCATCCCAAAGAATGAATCATTATGCTCAGAGGCACAAGCCATCGGTTGACGGATCAGGAAGAAACTGCCTTCCTCTATCAGCTGGAGGGTGTTTCACCCCTTCATTTGAAGCGGCTGATCTCAGCTGCTGTGAGAGGGACATCTGGTATTGCTCAGTGTGGCAGCTCCCATCCTGAAAAGCAAACGCATCCTGCCTTATACAGGAAGGCAGAAGTCTGCGATTGCCTGCAGTGACGCGCGGATTATGCGATGTGTAAGCAGCTTTACTTTATGATGCCGGGTAAGATGTAACCAGTCAGCAAACTGAGTTGGTCAAGGATTGATGAGCACCAAAGCACTCTCTCATGGCAGTGGGTCCCTTGCCTGATTGAAATCGCTGGTGCAGTATTGCATTTGCCCCTAGCAATTGGCTGACAGAGCAGTGTTCTGCATGTCCTCAGACCCTAGCCTGTCCATGTGGACTAGACTTGAAGAGTGAGAACAGACTAATGTTCACTAGTGGGTCTTCAGTAAACCTTGATTTATCACCAGGCCCTCCTCACAGTTAAGTTCGCACACGCCACGCAAGATTAAATGTTACGTGACCAGGGCACTTCACATGGTAAGTGTGGGGAGAGGGCATAAGGAATTGCAGAATCCCTCTGTTGTCTCGGGCACCATTTGTCCTTGCTTATTTTAAAGAAATAGTGCTTCTGTATATATGCACTGTTTGATCCAGCACCACATGGCAAGATTTCTCTATAGTTCTTGCACGGTTCCCATTCAGTTTAGTATCTCTGTTGTCATTTATTCCAGATTGTTGGGGTTTGCACTGAGGAACTGCATGCGGCTCAGCAGTGGAATGGGCAAGGGATCTTGGAACTGCTTCGGACTGTCCCAGTGTAAGTGCTCATATAGCCCATATATAGAGGAGGAGCATTCCCTTAGAGAACAATTCAGTTTATTTTTATTAACAATCTTTAACTTGTTGATGGAACTTATTTAATCCTGTGCTGTAGCAAGAGATGGGAATTCGTTGCAAATCTGTTCTCACGCACAGACGCTTAGATGGCAAATTAATGCATGTGGAAGTCCACATGTTCAGGGTGAAACAGAATGAGGTCTTGAAAGCTTAATTTCCTTCCTCTTGCGCCTGCAGCATTTTCTCATTGGTTCTTCCTGAGAGAGCTGGGATAACTGTTACAGTGACCTCTCTGTAGTTCAAAAGAAAGAAGGAGAGGGTCTGACTTACAGTGCCTAGCAAAGCTTGTGTACTGTCTGAAAGTGAGAAAGTCACTCTCAAACTGGTCCCACTCTTGGTGGGCCAATTTGCAACAGGAGGAGCGATCATGCAAGTGAAGTTCATTGTTATTTCTCCCATGGCAAAACAAACATGTCGTTGGGTCAAGGAGGAGATGGGGTTTAAAGGTTAAATGATGCTTTATTTGCTGCCAGGTTGCAGCTAAACTTTTTTGTCTTGCAGCTGTTTTGTTTAAATATTTTTCTCTTATATTTAGTAGAAGTTATTGCTGTGTGATTGTAGCTCAAAAGATTTTTATTGTTTTTTAAACAAAATGGTTCTGAATATGTGTTCCTGGGCACAATAGTACACTCTCTAATGTTACAATGGCCTTTAATTGATTGATTATTTGGAAGAGCCTTTGCTGCTGAACTTTTTAAACTTGAACTTTTCCCTTTTAAGCACAAGTGCAGATAATTTATGCGAGTGCCCTAGAGTAGAGTGAATTTGTCCAGCTGCAAGCTTTGTTTCTGGGACCCCAAGACAATAAAAACTGCCTGCAGCTCCCTTGGGTCCTCTAAGTCAACACAGATATAGCACCTCTCAGTCTGTTCTCATGTTGGTTTTTGGCTTTTGTGCTGTGGTACAAGCACCTTTCCAAGGATAAAATAAAACCCAAATGTGCATGATTTGAAGGCAAACCTGCAAACTACTAAGTCAGTGATGGTGGAGTCAGGGTAAAAGCCTCTTGCATCCCAGTGAGGAACTGAAGCAGGTCACACCTCTGCAGTTAATAATTAACAGCTTCCAAAGTGATGTGAAAAAAAGAGTGGCTATCGATGCATCTGAAAATCTATAAAATATTAATTTTTATTGCTCCCACTCCAAGTGCTTTAGGAGATGGTAACACAGACAAGGCCAGAGGAGGGGGCTTTTGACTGCAATAACAAAGTATCTCATGAAAAAAATGAAAATTTTTATGGCAATTCCAAAAGACTTCAGTTTTTACTTCAAATGAAAAGCACCATCTAAGGCTGACTTCTGCAGTCTGCCTGCACTGTGACCCAAAGTAAAGTCTCTGAGTAGTTCATCTTCACAGTAATCTGTTTTCTATCACCTTTGTTGGGAAATATCTTGACCCTTCTGACTTTTATTGCTAATGAAAACAACGATTTCCCTGAACCATCTGAGTAACTCAGCCATTAAGTACCAACTGGGTAAAACATCTATTGTGAGGATATTTATCAGAGCAATAAGCTTTTTATGGTACTGAACATGACTGCCGATCTCAGCAAAAAAGTGCAGTCCTATTGGGACCCTGCTGCATCTTTATATATGTAACAGAGGCATAAATCTTGACCCCGTGCCTTGCCCATCCGTCTTAGACCTAGGCTACACTGGACTTCTCAGTCTCAATTCAGTTACCTGTAAGATTAAAACCCAGTTTAGTCTTGTATGAGTAAGTGGGTCCATGCAGGGGATAGCCTGTGTCAATCCTGACTGCTTTGCAAGACTTGGTGGTGTCAGACACTAGGCAGATAACAGCTAGGTCATGGAGGGCTTTCATTATGTATCTGGGAAATGTAAAGGACAAATGCGTGCTATAGGATGTATACACGACATAGAGGGGCTTCTAGGCGCGTTTTAAGCTCTGTCTTGTGCTTCCTTCCAGTACAGATCCACTCTGAGGACTCTGTTGGGGAGCATCAGCTAAAGTGCTTGTTTGGTTCATTACCTTTCTTGCTTTCTTTTAGAGCTGGAGGCCCCTGGTTGATAACAGATATGCGAAGAGGAGAGACAATATTCGAGATTGACCCACATCTGCAAGTATGTCTTTAGTTTATAAAATGTCATGTCTTTTGTAGTAGCCAGGGAGAATTGGTTTAATGGTATAAAACAGTTCTATTGTTTTCTGTAAAGGTGCTGTGATCTTCTCAATGTTTGCAATAATCCTGGAAAAGTCTTAGAGGTGGCTCAAGAGTGCACATGTCCAGCCCCAGGTGGATGGCAGCTCTAGGAAGAAAGTTAGAGAAGGGAGACCAGGAAAACAGAATGTCATATATGAGACAAATTGGTAAGATTTGGACGGCATGTTTTACAAAGGAGGAAAATAGAAGAAGATAAAAGAATATAGAACAATAAAAGATTTAGAGATGATAGATCAGGAAATTCCTCCTGTTTTATATGCAAGCTTAAGGAGATATAACATGCAGAAAACTCAAAATCAACTAAGTAATATTTTTTTTTACAGCAAATGTGACAGTGTAGCTCATTCCTGTAGGATGTCACCTGAGGCCAAGTAGTTAGTGTGGTCTGAGAAATAACGGGAAGCCAAAAGTATCTCATGCAGTTATTAATAATCCATGCAGGGAGAGATATTAAACCTTCTTCTTCAGAGTTCAATTTCTGAAGTTTAAAGATCAGAATAGGACCTCTATGGAGGGGTTACCATCCCATGGACTACTGCTGATCCGTGTGTTTGGGAGAAAATTCTGCATCCCTTCAGCAGAGTTATGGTACTGGAGTACATGGGTCCCAGGCAAATCCAGTGTGGTGCTGACCTTGTTTCAGTGAATCACTGAGTATTTGCCTTTAACAGAGAACTTACAGCTTAGCCTGGTAGGGCACGTGCATATGTGCACGTTTTGTACAAGCTATTGCGTTTGCTTATGGTCTGTGTGTCTGCATCTGATTACCCTCAGTTGCCTCACAGCATCTTATTTTGAAAGCTTAAGAACAAAACCAAATTCTACTTTTACTGTTTTTAAGGATTTGTTCATCTAAAATAACCCCAAGTTGGAGACACAAAAAATGTTCCACAAATGTCCCACAGTGTGGGAGTTAATACAGATGCAAGTCCTATGAAATTTTTAGGCTCTTCACAATTTTGTCCTCTCCCCTCCTGGAGGGTGTTTCTGTTCTCTGCGCACTGGTGATTCCTAATGATAAGAGGGTTTTCTTCAATTTACTGTAAATGAAAAGTAGCTCAGCTTACTGGAATCTGAGTCAGCCAAGGCAAGTTAAGGCAAAGAAAGAGTACCTCTGCCTCAGCAGTGTGTCCTGCCACTGAGAGCTGCTATGTCTATGGTCTTTCCGGACTTCCTCACATTGAAGACATTCCTGTTTCTGTTCGCTCTTGCCCTTGCAGTAATGCATATGTGCGGGGGGGGGTGTGGGGGGGTGTGTACACACCTTCCTTCTGCTCTGCTGCTGCAGCCCCTGGGGATTCACAGGGCAAAACCTGCTGCTGCGGCGCCAAGTCCTGCAACGAGCCTTTGCTGTGCTGGGCTGGGTTCAGCCATGTCACGCACCTCCTGCTGTAATTAGTGGGGAAAGGATAAAGTGTCATTCGCTTGGCATTTTCTTGGTGGTGGTACAGGGTGTGTGAGAGCTGAAAGGCAGCGGTGGAAGATAGGTGGAGGGGGAGAGGGAGCAGGCAGAGAAAACGGACAACTTTCCTGGGAGCAGGGAAGCATGTTGCCTGCCTGGGAAGCGGGCAGAGCTTGTTTTGAGGCTGCATTGTCTCTTGTGGGAATTGATTGAGGCCTAAACCCAGCCCTGGCAGCAGCAGCTGTACTTTCTGTTCGGAGTCGCTGAGAATGGATCCTAACTAAGATGTCATCCCAGGATGTCGGCAATTAATGCTGTGGCAACGCTGGCTGTTTTCTGTTCAGCCAGGCTTCCCTGTAGGCCATTCAGATTTCCCTGGCAGCACTGTCAAACAATCCCTGTCGGTCCCCAGCTCTGCGCTGATTCTCAGTGCTTTGCTTCTGTTTTAGCAGATATCTCAGAAGAGAATAAAGCTGATTTGAATTTCCTGAGTTGT
The DNA here is from genome assembly GCF_028858705.1 of Grus americana. Lineage (NCBI taxonomy): Eukaryota > Metazoa > Chordata > Aves > Gruiformes > Gruidae > Grus > Grus americana. The sequence continues at coordinate 14,948,169 of NC_072858.1, read as the reverse complement.
GGTTGCCGCTCTGCGGGTCACACTGCAGTGCTCTGGCTCGTTTAGAAAGGGATCAATGACTTATAAGAGCCTCAGAGCATCCCTCCCACATGCTGAGAGGAAAATGGGACAGAAACATCCTTTCTTTGAGGAAGGAAAAAGCTGAACCTCCTTTGCCCTGGGCTGCTCCAACCTCCTGCTCAGGCTGCCCTTTCAAGGGAGGAAGAAGCCCAGGCACATCTTTGCTGGCTAAAGATGGGGTAAAGCTGTGCATTTCCCCAGCTGAGAGTCTGCACTGGTTAGGGTTGGTTTTTTTTGTTTTTCTCCCCCTTCAACATCAATACTTGCAAACGTTATAAAACAAGCATGCAAATTAGGCTGCCTTAGGCCAGCTCGTTTCCATCAGCCCCCCTTGATCTCCAAGGGATGCCAACAGAGCAGCACTTCTTCCCCTGAGGAAGTGCTCTGCAAAGCAGCTGAGATGCAGATGACGAGTCCCTTTCCCCCTCCCTGAGGCTCTGTGCGCTGTCCGGAGGCCCTGACTGTGTCTCTGAGCAGGGGCCCTGGCTGCAGGGATGGAGAAGCACGTCCCACCAGAGCCTCTGCCCGATGGAGTCCTCAGGGCCCTCTGGGTTCTTCTGCTCCCTGCTCAAGGGCAAGTTTGGTGCTTCCCCAGTTGCTGGAATGAAAAATAACCATGCTGACAAGTTAAACCTCCCCATGCCAGCTGATCTGGGTTCCTCACAGAGCGCCGCAGAGGGCTCCCGAAGGAACCACGTGCTAAATCTCACTTAGAGCATTGTTTGCATATGTACGATCGGATGTATTTTTATTTCTTTTTCCACAACTTCTATTTCTGGGTGAAACAACTAATTTTATGTTTAGGATATAACAAAAGAAAATCCCAGCAGATGTATTATTTCTCAGATTTTCCCATTACGTTTTCATAGAAGCCAGTTTCCCCTGACGCCAGTGGAAGATCCCAACAAGGAGTAGTCTTTCAGGGAGAGAAGCAGAAGGCAGGCAGTCTCTTGAATACTTAAATCTAAGACAGGACTGCTCTGGTCCTGCCCGCAGCCACAGGCTTTTGCCTCCACTCTTGGGCCAAAAAGCCAGTTTAGGGAGGTGATCCAGCTGAAAATAAAAAGGAGCTGGCTCAAGGGAAGGGGTAGGAGCACATGGAGGAGGAGGATGGGATGGCAGCCACTGCGAATTACATCAGCTTAAACTGCTGTGCAACCACACCCTGAGTGCTTGTGCTTATCTTTGAGCTGCTCAAATCTTCTTTTGAATGGTCACAAGAACAGGCAATGCTCTTTCTAGGGCACAGAGTGCGCGGCTGGGCAAGGGGAGGAACGTATGTGGGTTTTAGTCTGGAAACTGCAGATTTTGCAAAGTGCTGGATGCTCCCACGGTCTCTCGACTCCAGTGGCAAGGTCAAACTGGTGGGTAGTAATAACAAGCGGAGAGATCCGCTCCCATTGTGCGTAACACAGCTCTGCCCTTTCCTCAAATCTTCAAAGATTCTTGTCCCACAAGCAGCAGGACTCAATGCCTTTTTTGAGGTTACAGTATGTATGCAGTGAGATGGAGATCTTGCTGGTGCCACTGAGCAGTACCAGAAGTGGCACCCCTTCAGAAGAAGGGAAAATGAGCCGGGTTGATTTGGTTCCAGAGGAGAGGTGGCAGTGGTAAGAGCAGCCATTACTCGGTGTAGCTCAGCCCTGAGTTTGTTCAGCTCAACATTACCCCCTTGTGGGACCGAGGTGGAAATTCAGACTAAGGCCAGTTCCTCTAGCAGGTAGGTGTCCTGTGGAAGTTTTGGCTGTAGCTTAGGGCAGTCTTGCAGGCAACAGATGCACATGTCCTTGAGAAAATCCGTGGTGTCCGAGAGTATCCAGCTGCTTGTGGCTGGTGTGCAACACCTACTAGGCTCGGACGGTGGTTACGTGCTTGGAAAGTCCAACTTGCAAGGGAGGGGGTTTGTGTATTTTGCCGATAAAGCAAGCTATGCAAAAGCTTTGACATTGCATGCAGATCTGTGTCTCCTTGCATGTTTGCCCTTTACTGAACACCCCAGCACACTGAAAAGCAGTGGTTTGTCCAGGCAGTTTGCAAATGGTGAACTCTTGTGAATGATGATGTCTCTGTGAGCTGTTTTCATTGTGGGACTGCTTGGTAAGCTTGGAAAGAGAACTTAGGTTTAGTTATTCAGGGGTTTATTGTTATTGACATGTAATTGGTAGACTGTCAAGCTGTGCTTCACACAGGAGTGTATAATGTAGTGTCACAACTACTCTGAGTTGGTATAAACTGGAGCTAACACTGAAAGAAGCAACCCTGCGTACCCCAGGCCATTGATTTCCACCTCTCTCTTTCCCTGCTTTGTGCCTGCCAGGGCCATGTAGTAAAGCAGTGGGAAAAGGGTAGGAGTTCAGACCAACCTGCTATGGAAAAGGCTTGTTCCAGTTTAGACCAGCTCCCTGATATGGCTCAATGTGCAGTCACGGTTAGCTGACACATCAAAGCACAGGGGCCAGAGTGGAAACTGGCTGTGATGGGGGGGATGCACAGGAGCTGCTGAAGGTTGGATTGAGCCAGGGTGGGTTCCAGCTTAGGTTCAAGCCACACCCAAAAAAGTCTTGGGGTTTTGGATCTTTTCAAGCAGGAGAGAGTCGACAAAGGGATTGAGACAGATGGGTCAAACCTGAGTGGAGTGAGTGCCAAATGTGCCTGGGATGATCTCAGCCGGCCCCCGGAGGATGATGAAGACAGCAGGAGCATTTGCATTGGGACTCAGCCGCGGCGACTCTCTGGGAAAGGTAAGAGGTCCTGGGCCGAGACGCTGTCATGGCCTTTTGGCTTGTTTTCCGATGGGTCTGGGCAGTGGGCTGAGTCTTGCAGCATCTTGGGGTTCATAACAAACACCACATTTACTGGAAGGCTCAGTATGTCTCCGGGGAGCAAAATGAATGTTGGTGTGGCCTCTTTGAGGAAGGCAAGACAGAGGAAAAGAGATCTTTGCATTGTTTTTAGGTTACTTCTAATTAACTCTGCAAATTTAAACCGAGCACTGGGTGAAACCAGGACTGTAAACACCTGCAAGGTGAAGCAACTGCATTTTCCCAGGCTGCGCTTCCTTTTTGACATTGTCACTTCTTGGGTGACAAGTTGGACTGATGCTGCATGTTGCTGTGGCTGAACTCAAGTGATTCTTGCAAATACGGAACTCTGGAAAGAAGAAATAAAATACGGAGTTCCCCTTTGCAGTGAGATGCCATCTCACGGTACAGATGTTGTCATAGCCATTTCATGCGCTTAAAATTATGCGTGTTATCATTCACATGGGTGAAGTAACATAAAATTTGAGGACTTGAGATTTCCTGGAATTAACTATGCTTTCCACAGGAATGGTATCTTACTTTTTTTTTTAAGTCTATGGTAAAAAACCTATTTAAATGCATATAGGGTTCCTTCTGGCTTCTATGCAAATATTTTGAACTGTACTGGATTATAAAGGCTATTTTCCTTCAGCTCTGTAAATGAAAAACCCGAGACAGGTATACATGGTGATATTTGTATATCTTTCAAATGTTTTTGAAATAATTTAGATATTTTTTCTTTACCTAATTTCCACATTTCTCAGAAAAAGATGAGGAAATTTCTAAGAAAGGTAGGAAAGCATCCTATTAAAGTATTTGGCCATTAGACATTATAGGAAAATGAGAAAGTAAAAAGACTGCATCTGAACTCCATAATTTGCAGTTTATTTTCAAACGTGAGCTTGAAGATAAAGTTTGCCCTGCATAAAATTCCTTTCTTTTGTGGATTTTATTGTAAATTAATCAACAGATTTGCAAAGCCAGTTGCAAAAACTCAAGGACCGCCTTGCACTTGTTTGGTAAAGGAACAAATTCCCGTTATGCCTAATGGGAAAAGTGACTTACAGTGCAACGGCTGGAGGTGTCAGGAGGTTCTGGGAGAGCTGCAGAAACAGCAAACACCTCATTTATGAAAGGATACAAAACTACTCAGAATTTCCTCATCGGGAGGGCGCAGGACCAAAGGTTCCAGCTCTCCTTGCCTGACATAACATCACAACCCAAACCAAGGGAATTGATGCTGACTTTATAAAGTGAAATAACTCCTAAGGTGCAGGAAGAGCTGTTAAGAATTCACCCTTAGCATAATTTCTTTCTGAAGGGGAAGCATTTAGATGAAACACAACATAGAAACAGGCCTTTTTTAAAAAAAAAAAAGCTGACATCTCCTTGTGTCTGTGATGTTTCTGGGGACTCTAAATCATGTTAAAAAAATTCTCTTTGCAGATACGGAGCAAATCAGGGAGACTTTGCGGAGAGGGCTTGAGATTAACAGCAAACCTGTTCTACCTCCAATAAATGCACAAAGACAGAACGGGTTGAACCATGACCGAGCACCGTAAGTTTCACCATGCACGCTCAGACGGTGGGAAGAGGGAGGCTGAAGAGCTCAGCATGGAAAACAAAGTTAAAGCTGGGTAGGAAAAGACTTGGCAAGGGGAGAGGAAAGCTAGCAGCAAATACTTGCAAAGCAAGAGGATAGAGGGAGAAAAGTTGTTCAAGTTGGGTTAATGAGCTGGTGCTCAGGAGGGCAGATTTTGAGAGGGGTTTTAGATAAACCTTGCTAACACAGAGTGGGTTTGACTGTTCTGCAGGACCTGCTCCTCACGGCGTACGGTATTTGAAATCAGACTGGACTGAGCCCTGTAAAATGTACTGTGGTAAATAGTCCTATGGTATCCAAAGAGTTAGGTGGTATAGATGAGCATTTGCTGATATTCTTGCCCCAGCATTTTGTTTTCAAGCTCATAATTACAAACCTTTTGATTAAAATGTTGTTATTTTGTTTTTAAAGTGACTTTGATCTTGCCTTACTTAGGCAGGTACTGGCAGTAATTATGTGCCAATACCACCCTGGTCTCTAATCGTCTGTAGATTAACAGGTGATTTAAGTGGGACTAGGTGGGCCTGTAGATCTCTCCTCGTTTGTAACTTTTGACTTCAGTGAATCTACAGGAAATGACCTGTGGTTTCAAGCCATCTGCAGTATCAGTTTTTCCGTCTTTTTCGGTTTCTCCCCTTCCCCTCTTTGGCTTATTTCAGTTGCTAATTAAATGTCTTCCCATCAATTTTAATGTTTTCATCTAAATGATACAGAAAGGCATGCATCTTTACTGCACTCTTTCATCTTGGTATTTCCTTTGGTTTCCTAGTCTCTGATGAACGTTTGTGCTTTCTTTTTCCAAGAGTAAAGATCATCATGAAAATCAGCTCTTTCCTGTAGTGCCAGGCAGGGACAGCATCCTGCTCTGTTTCAATTCCTGTTTGTTTCTTGATTCAAGCATTTCATGAGAAAAACATTCCTCATACTTGGTTAGGCCCCTGATGTCCTTTCTTGTTCCGTTTTGTTGGTGACTTCTGATTTGCTTTACATATGAATGTTTCTGAGTTGCCCAATCCTGTAGGGGAAGTATTATGTCAATTGCTGATGCTGCGTACTAATAAGTAATATAAGATATTGGTGCTTATTAAAAAAAATAAAATCTCAAGTGGCTTTATTATTGCTTTAGGAATAATCTTACTTTTGCTATATAGTAATTGTACAGAGCCAGATTCTGACCTGACTCAGATCTTGAGTTGTACTTCCCTGCCTGAAGGTTGGTCCCATTGGCCCCACTGAAAAAATAAAATTACACCATCTGATTTGCACAAATCACACCCAGCCTTGGAATGCTCAAAAGTATTGAGCAGGATTTCTCACAGAAGCTGGGCTCCTGCATGAATCTGTATGCCCAGTAAAAGCTCTGAATTTGCAGCGGTTGGGGACAACCAGAAACATTTGGGGTGCACGTCAGGTCAGGGAGGCAGCTGATGGGTAAGCCTTAATGCTGGGAGGCAGTTGTTGCTTAGATAAGAAAGCTTAACGTTATTCAGGGTAAGATAAACAGAGATACGCTGAAGACAGAGTGGTGAAAGGTTAGCAGAGGTCTAAGATGAAGCACACAAATATTTACCTGGGTTTTTAACTGTTCTGAGACAGAGAGGAAGGCAGGTCAAATTCAGAGCCCCATATCTGTGACAGTGCTCTTTGTTGCAAATCTCTTACCTGTAGCAGCTGCGCACCCACCCTGCCTGAAGCCTGAGACGTAGGAATGGCTGGTTCCCAGTGTTTGCCTCCTAGAAGATCAATACATTTCTCTGAGGTCTATGGTTACCACTCTGGAAACTGATAGCTAGCCTGCTTCTCCATAGTAGCAGTTCAGTTAAGGAAAGAGGGCTATCAGCTGTGTGTCTTACCAGTGGTTACTCTGGTGATAGTGTCGGAGGGATGGAGGAGATCTCAACTTAAAAAAACAGTGTGCCCTAATGCTTTCTTCCTCCATCTTACTGACTACTTCGAGAGGAGTTTGGAAAAGGTCTTTTTCTACTTGTGCAATGGCTTCTCTTCTCCAATTCATGTAGCAGATAAAATGGGACTTGTTCAATGCATTGACCATACTGAGAGGTGTGGTTTATGCCGGAAAGCAGAGTTTACTCACAACCTCTAACTAACTGGTACTTAAATCAGACCTGATGATTACTCTTACTGTGGCTAAAACTTATCAGTCAACATATTTTCCAGCACAGTGTGGTGCAGATGAAGCAGAAAAGGAAGATCTTATTAGGTGTCAGCCTTTCTTAATACACTGTCTCAGCATGTCTTACGTGTTTGAGCAAAGTTGCTCAATGTTCTATTAAGTCCATGAGCATGATCTGGAGACTCTCATCTCCAGCTGCTGCAGAGGGATGTAACTTAAGAGTTCAGCTTTTGCACGTTAGTAATATATCTACATTCGTGTTCCCTACAGGTATCTGCAGTGGCAAAGGCTGAGACATGAAAGGCACAAAACCCAGGGCAGATATAGTCATTTCATAAGACTTACAAGCACCTGAGATGAAGGACAGCTCTGCACATAGATCTAGTCCTTCTGGTGCAATCCTTGCTTGGGCCTGGTAGGGCTGGGACTCAGTTCTGTCCTTCTGTAAATCTTGTGTAATCAAAGGCAAGTCATTTAGCTATTGAGCTTCAGTTCTGAATCTATAAAATGGGACTAATAACAATGTCATCTTCTTGAGGCACCACAAGGATAAATATGTTAACGATTACGAGGTGCTGGCTGATGGGAAGCAGGCTTGTGTGTAATCATATCCTGCACTGTACACACCAGACCATAAAATACCAAACCCGTGGTTCGTTGCAAGGGTCCTGTGAATAACTGGTGCATTAGAGGCTCCTTGGGAACTTGAGAGAAACGCTCTGTTGGGGCATGGCAAATTGTTCCAAATCTATTTTCCATAGGGAGCACTGCAGAACCCTAGACCATCAAATTTGCACCCAGCTGACATTAGGATGTTAAAGTCTGACACAGACTCTAATGGCTTCGTGCAGAAGAGGAATGTGCTGTTTATTTATCATAGATTTGTGGCCACCAACTGCTTTCCTAGTAGCTTTCTTCCCTTTCTTTTATCCTAACCCTACCACCCACACACAATCTATCAGGGTTTAAAGCAGACAACCTGTTCTGCATTCAGCATCACAAAATAGTATCAGAAACACTCAAACTTTCAAATATTTATTTGTATAAAATGTGGAGGATCCAGATTCCATACAGATTTCCCTGTCTTTGTGTAGTTACAGTTTTCAATGCTTATGCAAAAGCCTCACATTGTTTGGTTGCAGATAGGGCTTGATTCAGTGTTCTGGTTCTAGCAAAGCACATACTTACATGTTAAGCATGCATATTACCAGTTGTTCACTGTCTCAGAGTCCTAAAAAAAAAGTTCCTTTGAGAAAAAGCTGGTTTCTGTCAAAACTGTGTTGGGCAGCTGTAGTACTTTGATTCATTAGTGTTATTACTGTAGACTATGTAGCCCTTTTTCTCCTAAGGATATGAATAAAAGCACTCTTAATGCTTAAAACTGCATCGGACATCTGTTTCTCAAAATGACTGTTAGCTCAGTTCATAAGCAGCCATTAAATCAGTTCGTACGCATTAAACAAAAGAACATGTAAATTAATCTTTGGAAACATGACTAATCATTTCGACCATAGGTAACATAATACTCTTGATTACTGCTTGGAAAAATGAGGTGTGTATGAATACAAATGTACTTTACAGTGGTGCATTATTTATTTCTTAGGACCCATCAGCTTGGTAGGTGCTGTTCAGACTGATGGAAAGGCGAGGTTCCCGGTCTCCCAAAGTGTGCAGATGCACACTTGTTGGATACGACGAGCTCTTACCAACAAGGAACATTTAGATGTCAGACTAATCACTGCTGCTGCGAAGACCTCAGTGTGGGTTGGAAGCTCTAGATGTCAAAGATCAGTGACGCTTGTGGAGTCCTGCTTCATTTGTTATCTAATTTCTTGATGTAATAAATTCTGGGGCCAAGTCTTTAATTGTCCCTGGCAATTAGCTCTCTGCTCTCCTGTGGGGTAGGTGAGTAGTATCTCCACTTTACAGATGAGGACAGAGGAGTTAGTATGCCACAGCTGCAGTGAGAGCCAGGGTTGGGATAGGGGAATTTTTGACCTTTTCCACCCCTCAAGGGTCCCCTTGATCACACAGTCTTGCTGAAAGTGATGTTTTTCTGCCCCTTGGCTGACTCACACCGTTGTACTGCTCCTGTCAGCTGAGGCATGGAGTAGAAACCTAAAGCTAGCACGCTGCATTACTGCACATGTTGAGGCTAAAATTATCAGTAATTGCTACATTTCGTTGTGCCAGGATTCAAATAATGCCCACACGCATCCCCAGTGTCTGAAGGTGAGACTTCAGTGTTGGAAAAAGGTCTCCCAAGGCTATGTTACTTGGACAAAAAGCAAAAGCTTCTCCAGTGTCTCTCTACTGTTTATCGCTCTCCCTCAAGAAGGATAAAGTGGTGTGGTTCAACATGCCTGATTCCCAAATTTCTGTCTGGGATTACCCAGATAATTCTGCATGCGCTGGTCCCCTCATGCACCGCAGCCATTTGTTGAGGGACCCACAGCGGGTGCCCCAGAGATCTCAAATCCCATCAGCATCCAATTTCCAGGCAGAAAGGTTGAGTCCAGGGAAACCTGAACATATGGTAGCTCTGTGCCTGTGTGCTAATTCCATCCAGCCCTGAATGCTTTCCAGCTGTGCAGGGAAATGAAGGCAGGTTCCTGGCAAACAGAGCAGGGAACAACCCTCTGGCAGGTGGGGCTGGCAGGACTGTCCTGGCTGTGACCTTCTCAGGTTGTTGCTCTTCCCTTGTGGGAAGAGGGAGGAGTTGTGTCGCTCCAGAAGTCCTCCCAGGATAACCCCAGACTGACACACAGTGTACCTGGTTTGGAGTGCATGAGTAACAGTAGCACCACTTGCAGGACTGGACTCCACTGCCCATGTAGTTCCTCTGACTTGGTAAATAGGGCATGCTGATTTCTCCTTTCAGTGAGTAGCTTTGGGTTAATGCACGTTAACAAGCTCCATCTGAGCAGCATTTCTGAGGAAGCTCTGACGGTAATATCAAGATGTAGGATTTGCTCTGAGGCAAGTCTGCACTTTGCTTCTCCCAGTTGTGCTGGGTTTTGATTGCTGCTTTCCTTGGGCAGAGGGGAGCTGTTGTCTGTGTAGCTGGTTTCCTGTCTTGAGTTCTTGGAGGCAAACTTTTACATAAAGGGGAGCATTTCAGTGTTCTCTGAAACTATCTAGTTCTGGCTAGACTTTCTGATTCTGCAACCACTAAGCAGTAAGTTTCCAATCCAGTCCTGCTTATTTAGGCATGCTCTCTCATCGAGACGCCATTCAGTGGTGTCTTGCTTGAATAAGGAATGCTGAATGGGGGGAGGCAATATACTTTAGGGAGTGTCTCTCAGCATGAGGCTGAGTGCTGGGTGACAAGCCTGTGAACTAGGAAAGCAAATGTCTGGAAAACCAGTGTCAGAAGTGCAGAGTGGTCACCATGCTAATAATTTGCTCTGCTACATAGCTTTCCTCATCTAAGAATCTAAAAGTACTTTGCAAACATTGACTTAATCCTTGCAACACCCCTACGTGGAAAAATGTCTCAGCTTTACAGATGGGGAACCTGAAGCTTAAAAAGAGTTGTTTGACTTCGCCCATGAGTCTGCAGGGTGCCAGTGGCACAGCCTAAATCTCTCAATCCCAGTTCAGCTGCAGGTCTGGAACAGTCTGGCCCCTGCAAGCACTGACAGTAGTTATTATGCAGCTTTCCCAAGGGCTATGTGAGTGGCAAGAAGATTGTTGCTACTGGCATTGTCCTTGGAGCCCTTCTGTGCCAGGAAATGTATGCAGAACATCTTCACCATCCGGTTTAACCAGGATGAAGAGCACCCAGGTCTGAGCACTCAAGCTAGCCTTGTCTCGGTGTGACCACAGCAGGAGCTGTGTACCATGTCCTCCCCATTTCTGCACTTGCCTCTGTGCATCTGTGACGTGTCCCATAACTCTCTGTGCCAAAATGCTTAGGGCTCTTTCCCACAACTGCTCGTTTGCCCTTCGGGGAAAACTGTGGGAAAGACAGTGGAAGATTGCCAGCACTTAAGTGATCTTTGACCATATCTTCATTTGGGAGTGAGGAGGTTTGAAAGGTTGGGAAGGGAAGAAAGGGGGGGAAAGAACCCCCAAACTTTCTCTCCCAGCTGTGTAAGCTTGCTGTAATGGTTTGCATTTGGTAACTCATGGTGCTGGGTTTTGTACCGAGAAAGCAAGGAGCAGTGACTGTAACTCAGGTTAGTGATGCAGTGGGCACCCACTCCTACAAAGAGCCCCTGCTGTGGCCAGCTTCCAACAGCATGTCCTTTGGGATTTCGGTACCTGGGAGAGTCTTGGAAACGCAGCAAAATTCTGCTCCGTGTCAGTGACAGAGCTTGGAAGGGAACTGAGACCTCTTTCCGTGACAGGTCCATGAGATCAAGCGCTCTGATCATAAAGCAAAATGCAAATGCAAGAGTAAATAAACCTTTCTTAATCCGATCAACCTGGTTATTCTTGAATCCCATAAAATAACTGCCAGTGGGGTTGCTTGAGAAGAGGTTGCTATAAACATGACTTATAAGGAGGGGACATCCAAACTGTGCAACCCAGTGATTGCATTGGCGGTTTTCCAGGATCCCCAGGGGCTGCTGCTAATTGGCATAAAATTAAGCAGGTTGCAGCCACCCTCATTTTTAATATAAAGAGAGGGCCCCCGGGAGCCTACAGGTTCCAGCGCGTGGCCGCTCACATCAAGAAGGAGCACAGCACGCTGGGATGTGTAGTCTCCTCGGGCCTTTTCTCCCTGTTGACAGAGGTCTGGGGAAGCTGCAGGCCACACTGGACACCTTTGCAACTGTTTGACCACCCCTCTCAAAAAAAAAAAAAAATACAGCTTCGGTTAAGTTCATGGACTGTTAATCAGCATTCATGAGATTTAAAAATAAAAAAAACAACAAACATAATTTCTTCCCTCTCTCCTCTGCCCAGAAGCAGACTACTGGTAGAAACTGAAGCTGGAAAAAATAGTTGAAAGTCAGCTAAAGTCACCTTGGTAACTGCAGCAATACACTTGCCCAGAACAGGAGACATCAAACCCAACTACAAACAGCTTTAAAGAAACAAAAAGAATGTAATCATCTAAAGAATTAATCTGACAACTGCCCACGTTTACACCTCCCACAAGCTCCCAATCAGAGGGAAATGTGCTTTAATCTCCTCCAACTCCCCTCTAGTTTCACAAAACACGAGATGTGCAGTCCTTAAACTGGGGCATTTCCGGCATGCTGCTTCCATTTAAATCTACTGCCTTTCCTAATGCAGCAGCCCTGGCTTTTGCAGACTTGTTTTTTCTGGACACTGAGAAACATGAATTTTTTTGTGTGGGTTGGATGAAGTATTAAATCTGGAATAGACAAAGTTTGCAACATTTTACGTGATAGTCAGCTAGATCTTAGTCATAACAAATAAAACTCCACTGGCTTTTGCTGCTGATTTATTTGGTGATGGGGTGGAGGAAGCAAAGGCTTACGGGTAACTGACAGTCGTAAAACCAGGGATGTTAGTGTTAGAAAGCAAACTTTTTCTACATTTTCTTCTGAGGCTGAAAACTGCAAGCTGTGGATGGCAGCGTGTGTTACGACATGAACTTTTTATTAATAACAACCTAGAAGTCCTGCCGACCCTTCATCTGGGCCATCACCCTTTGGAAGGGTCAGCACAAAGAGAGAATTTTAATGGGTCTTGCCAAGTCCCGGTGTCATGCAATGTGTTCCAGAGTCTGAAAGTGATGGCACTGTGGCCTTGTGTTACGCACAGTCCACAACATGTCCAGAAGTTCCCACCGCACAAAACTCTTGCGTATAGAAAGGTATCGCTTAGATAGAAGGTTGTTTGGTTTCTACTATTGGAGTTTCACCCTTAACTTTAAATAGCTGAAATTGTGTGAGCTTCACTAAAATGAAACAAGAAACACAGAGACTGTGACTATTTTGGAAAAGTTTTGTGGAAAGGATTAATAATTTCATGTCACTCAAAGTATTAACTACCATTTTGCTTCACTCCTTCACCTTTTTGACAGAAGGGCTGGTTACTTATTAATGTGAAGTCATAATTATTGACAGCCTTGAAGTCATGACAGTTCCGCTTGATAGTTATACATTAGTCAACATCTTCTCTTGAGTGTGTAATGACAAACAGCATTTGCTGTTTTTAATAAGACTTAAAGCTTTGCCCCTTGCCTCCAGAATATTGTCGTCATTCCTATTATTGCATTAACAACCGGAGGCTGTTTCTCCTCCGGACTGCGGCCCCATTGTGCTAGCAGCTGTACTGGCTAGCATGGTGGAAACCTAAAAACCCACCCTCACCTCAGGGGGTTTGGAGTCCAGGGATATGGGGAACTGTCCTGTGGCTGTCTGTCCTTCCGAAGCATGAACCTACAGCAGCGATTACTTGTGAGGCTGCGTTATGGGACGTGCCTGGCACGCTTAGGCAGTCCAGTGAGAAGGGCACAGTCCCTTGTCTGTAGCAATAACGTTGCTGTAAAACTGATCCGCTCCAGGGTGGGTAAACTCTGGAACTGCATTTAACGAGCGCAAGCTTATAGCCTGCTTGAAAATCATGCGTTGCTAATGGCTGACCCTTTTGGTAGGGATTGATAAATGAATGATTGGAAGCTGTAGACCACAGGCTGACTTTCCCACAGCTCACTGTGTATATAAGATCTGATAAGGAAGTTGAGGCAAAGCTTAGCTTAAGGTCAACTGATCATTAATCAACTGTAACTGCACTTCTCAGGTAATCAGCCTGCAAAATGCTGGCCCACTCCACTCTTTGAAGACCCCACCTACAAAGAGCTGTAAAATGTTTGCTGAAGTAGATTAAACACAGCTTTAAGTGCCACCTATAGACTACAAAGCACGTTGTGTCTTTGCTTCGGGGTTAACCCACCAGACTGACGCTCTGCTGACTGTCAGTCCTTCAGCCCACCCTGTTCATAAGCTGTGTCCTGACCGACTGTGTCCTTGCTAGGTCCATTATTGCTTTTGTGTGTTGCTAAGGCAGAATATGGGATGCCTTTTACAGTTTTTATCTTGCAGGGAGCTGAGCTGCTCTGATTATTTCTCCTGCATGTCTCTGACCTGGCTGTGCAGAGTATTTTCAGGAAGGCACTGTGAGATATCAGAGTTTAGCTTGTATCCTCATTTCAGAGTGGGCAGCTCAGCAGCCTGGGTGAAAGGCTCACCTGGGACTAGGTGACCTGGTGGAAGCAATAGGCTGATCTGCTTTGGAAGCCATACTGAACTGTATTACTATGTGTGTGGTGGATGGGAGTAATTTTGGGAGAGCACCCAAATGTAACATCAAGTAGATGCGTGATCTAAGTCAGCTTGTGAGGGTCAAGCTGTTTCTTTACAATCATTTCTAGATGTACATTTAAAGGTGGCTCCATTTGGGTGGAGGAAGGATCCAGGCTTAACAGCGTTCTCAAATGGAGCCACGGCTTGCTTTGGCTTTTGGTCTGTCTGGCACAATGGAACCACATTGCAGTGTGGCATCACTCAGTTCCCTCCTGCTTTGCCTGTCCCCCTCCTCTGGTGATTCTGTACTATAGAAACTATCTTAACAAAGTCTTACCTCTATTAAGTTCATGTGGAACGTCAAGTGACAAGAATATAAATCACATATCAGACATGTTGCATCAGTCCATGTCATCCGCAAAAATTGTAACCACCTCATCCTTCATTCTTTGTCCTGGACTATCAAGTAAAGGATTACGCTGATGCTCTTTGAACATATAAAGTGTTTATGGTCAAGTATTTTGAGATATACCGGTTTGATTATCTAGAGGATTCCATCTGGCAAAGTTCCTGATCATGTAACAACATAACCTTTAGTCGTAGCTTCACAATACACTGGTCTTGGAGAAACGAATTAATAAGAAAGCAAAGCTGCAGTGTCTTAAAGCAGCCCCACTTACAAGGGAAAACAATCTATGGATGTCCTACTCGTCACATGTAGAGTCCATCTTTTGACTGTTGCACTTGATGCTGGTAGAAGCGGAGGGTTCTCAAAACCTTTTGGTTCAACTGTGCAAAGAAATGATTTGGAGACAATTGTAGGGATGCCTCAGACCTCAAAGATATTCGAGCAAGGGCACAAGGGACTGGGCAACTCTTTCCTGCAGGCCACTACCTAAAAAATTCTGAAGATATAGCAAAAGCTGAAGGGAGGGCACACCTGGTAATTCTTCCAAGCCATTTTATAGTGGTTTGGGGCTCTGGAGAGTGCAGTTTTGCTCCAGAAGCTTTATTTCTTGTATGCTGGGAAGGGATGCACCATGTGTGCGCGTCAATTCAGATCCTAGGTCATCACATCAATGTGAAGAGCTGCTTGCTGGGACTGGTAGTCTGAGGGAGGCTGTGTCTCTGTAGGGGTGATGAAAACTCAGATACGTCTTCATAACAGTTTGCTCCTGTGTCCTTCAATGTTCACACAATCGCTCTGAAACGCAGCAGAAATAGCACACACCACTGGGATCCTAAATATGTGCATCTTGTCTCTTTGCTTAGAAGCCGTAAGGACAGTTTAGAAAGCGAGAGCTCAGCAGCTATCATTCCTCATGAGCTAATCCGCACGAGACAGCTGGAGAGCGTACACCTGAAATTTAACCAGGAGTCCGGAGCACTCATTCCCCTCTGTTTAAGGTGAGTGAAGCCGTCCTCCTCAGCTTGTGCTAACATGCCGCTTTTGCCTTGTGGCATTGTTTCACTATACAGACATGCATGCAATGGGTCTTTAAAGGCCAGAGCTGAGATATTTTGCCAAAACACATTAGAAACAGATGATTCTTTGCATGTGTGCTCATCGTGGTAAGATTGTTTCTCATTCTTTTTATGTCCTCCAGTGTATTTTGAGTGCTGAAACAGGACAGGGTTAGTATAGAGGGTTTTTATTGGTCTAATGCTGGCAACTCTGTGATAAAGAAGGGATGTCTTAACATACTCTGTCAAAGAAATACCTTAAGTTGTTAATTGTGACTTACAGACTCAAGACACAAGTAGTTGTGCAAAACCTGTTTGCAGTCAGTTTATGCATGCAAGTGTGTTTTTTAGACAAATTATGTCACTTACATGACTGAAGGAACATCACCTTGTGTACATACTCTACACATTGTCTTTTGAAGGCTCAGGCTGTGCGTACCACTGTAAGTAACTTTTCTAGGTTTCCACAATTTCAGTCAGCACTAATTTTAAAAATACCTGTGGCAAACGTTGTAGTCCTTAACATAAAGATGAACTGTGGGGTAGAGACAACTGATTGTAGGTGATTTAGTTACTTTAGCTTAATGAGTCTGTAGTATCAGAGTTATCACATTTGCCTGTGCCTGTTGAGAAACCAATGGGATAGTTAACACGAACATATTTTATTTTACATCACAAATGTGTGAACAGTCTGTCCTGATCAGTTACCACAGCTCAGTTGACCAGCAGTAACTCATCAAGCAGCTGTGACTCTGTTAGGCACTATATATCTCACCTGAAATTTTCCCCCATGCATGTTGGAAGCCATGTATGCGTGTCACGTGCTCTGAGCCTAAATGCCAGAGCCATGATTTTCCCTGTGGAAAGCACTGAATGAAAAAAGGGAAGTGTTACCATAGATGGCCATGTATGCATATTTTCTAGGCATTTGCTTAAGTAATACGTTACATTTGTCAAGAACAAGGGCAATGGATTACTAGGTATTGTCATGGTAGGTAAGTTTGGCCCCACTGATAATCCTGCTTAGCAATGCATCTTCACATTCCCACGTAATGTGGAGTCTGGATTCTTTTCTGCAGTTTTCATCTGACTGAAAGACTGGCAGTCCCCTGCCCTTACATACATCAGCACCTCATCGTGGGGATAGGCATGCAGTGGGATTTAGATGCGTTCTAGTTCTGTAACAAGACCCTGAGATTAAGGGGGAACTGCTTGCCTCAGAAGGAGGCTTGTGACCTGCTTTGTGGAGCAAATCATTCATATATTCCTGAAAAATTAATAGTTGCTGCCTTCAAAATGGTTTTGCATGCCGATGGCAGAAGCTATAGTGATAGATCTTCATCATTCTGTTGAATGCTGTTCACACCCTCTCAATTCACACACATATGTTTTATTCCCCAGGGGAAGGCTCTTACATGGACGGCACTTTACATATAAAAGTATTACAGGGGATACAGCAATCACGTTTGTATCAACGGGAGTAGAAGGAGCCTTTGCTACAGAAGAGCACCCCTATGCAGCACATGGACCTTGGTTACAAGTGAGAAAACCTCCTTCCTTTTTTTGCCCCTTCCTCCTTTACTGTGTCCTAAAAATGATCCTGCTAAGGGCTTACATGGTTTAAAAGTGTAGCAAGCCTGTATTTTCTGCTGCAACATCTCTCATAGCTCTTGTGTAATATTTTCAGTAATTATGGATTCAAAAAATAATGGTGAACTGTTACTATTTATATTAATGGAACTCAAATTGATAAGCAGTGGCTGGAAAATTTAAAAATCATCTGTGAATACAGTAGTGTCCATTTCCTGGAGTCAGCGGACACTTTACAGGCTGTATTTACTCTTGATTTCTTCCAGAAAGGAATTTGGGGAGGCAGAGTGGAATGACCTAAACAAGAATGGAGCCAGGGCGGAAGAGCTAGAAAGCTGTGGGACTGTGATCCTACAGAGCCAAGATCTCAGTTTTACATCATCCCTAATAGTAGAGCAGCACAGAGAGCACAGCTTCTTTCAGTTTTCACTCTTTTCTATTGATTCTTTGACAAAAGCTCATGGTTACTTGAAGCACCTACACATTTTCTGCACCCAGATTTTTTCAGTATCACAGATTTTCCTTGAAACTCCCCATCTGTTTGGTGCTGAGGGTCAGCCCCCCAGAGCAGTGATGCACTAATGATATGATGGTGTAGCGGTGTTCCAACCTTGAATTTCTTATGGTTATAAACATACTGCGAAAATAAAAAAGCTTTGGGGAATGTGTTTATGCAGAAAAGGCCATTTCTGAGGGACTATACGCATGCAGTACATCTCTGCCTTCACTGTTACTGTGGCATTCCTGCCTCCCCTTCTGTTTTGAAGGCAGGGGTTTGTTTTAGCATTGCAGTGTTGCAGTTAACCTTCCAGTGACTTGTTTTCAAGGCATTCCGCTGCCCATATTCATATGTCTGGAGGACATCATACCTTGAAATCTGTATGACTTGTAAAGGAGCTGATCTTGGCTAGAATCATCTTGTGTGTATGGACTTTCAAAGAGCTCGAGTGCTTTGATCGTACTGACTGGAAAGTGCAACTCTCCTGTAATGATTAACAGCAAATGGTCAGGTTTAAGGGTGGGTCATTTGCTGTTGGTTCCTGTGCTTGCCCAACACGATACACAGGATCTTGTGACTGTGTTAACTCCAAACATAAGAGTGTTTGTTTGCATTTACATCACATCTCAAAATTTATTGATGTGTAGAGTAGTCAGGTAACTTCTAAACAGTGAAAAATGGCAATAATTAGGTCACTATTCAGACATGTAACTAATATTAACCCTTTTGAACCTGTTTGCTTCCATGTCTGCTGAAAATTATGGAAGTTTTTTTGGAGGAGATGGGAGGAAAGATGGAGAATTGCTGGCTTCTGAGGGGTAAAGAGAAGCAAGTTCCCTCTTTTGTCTCCTAGACGAGGTCAGCTTATTGGATCTTCTCATGTGATGTGACTGGCTCTGCCGCTGGCTCCTGCCCTGTCCTGTGATGAGAATGAAGGAGGAGAAGCTGGGTGGGGGAGGAAGGGAGGCTAAAAGCAGCCTGGGACAAGAGGAGGAGCGCCCAGCTGTGTGAGATACATGTGGGAGTGTCTGAGGCTCTTGGCTTACTGTGCAATGGGAGGCTTGATCCGTGCTCAGCAGTCCCTTGTGGTGTTGGGAGCGGAGGAGGGAGGTTCATGTGGCTTTGCTTCAGAAGTAAAAGAAGTTGTGGTGCATAAAATTTCCAAGGGGGCGAGCTGTGTTTGGTTTAGTCCCTTGCAGTCTGGGCTGGCTGAGTTGGCAAGCCCCGCAAAGCTTTTCACAGCAAGGCCCAGAGAGGATTTTCTTCCTCCCTCGCTTGGGACCCCAGGCACAGCAATGAGCTCCAAGGAGAGTCGGCGGCTGAAAGCAGATCACTGCAATGCAGGGGCTTGTTGCAAAGACAAATAAATGGAGGGACCATGGAGAGGAAGAGAGGTGGCAGGCATGTCCTCCTGTGGACTTCTTCTCTATCTGAGGGTAGGAATAATAGCCTGAAAAATCCTGGCCTCGACTCTGCAGCAGCCAGAGAGTGACTCCTCTTGAGCCTGAGCTTTGGTACAGTGAAAACCCAAACCTGCAGACTAAACACAGTACCTCCTGTTTACATCTCGTGGGCTGGAGCGGAGCGTGTCCAAGGTGGGACAGGCCGGAGAATTGCTGCAGTCTGTCAGCCCCCGCTTGCCCGGGCTGAGCAATGAGCTGAGAGTCGCTGGGCTCCCGTGGAGGGCTAGCAAATGACAGGAGTTTGGCAGGTCCCAGCACCGTTCCTACCAGACAGGTGTCCGTATCACCACCGCAGCTGGTACTCGGCGGGAGCCGTTTTAGCAGTCTCAGCAGAAAAGACAAGGAGTCATTAGACCACAGAGATTGTACGCCCCGTTTCTATCAACAGTCTTTCCAGGTCACGTTCGAGGCATGTTGGTAGGGGAAGCCTGTCCTGCTGCTGCCCATGCTCTGGGGATGATTAGATTATTTCATTCTCTAGAGCTGTCAAATTGGCACCTTTCCCAAGTACTTGGAATTTTTTTTTTTTTCATTTAAGTAACATTTAATTAGTTCTAAGAAGCTAAATTCTATTAAAGGTCTAAGCATGTCAGGCTGGTTTATTTCTGAACTTCTTCCACTGTGTCATGTATTGTTGAATAGGGAAATTACTTTGACTCAGAAATGTACAAACATATTCAAGAAGTCCTCCTTGTTAACACTAGAGTCCTGTTTATATGCTAGTTACTGTGGCAAAGTCTCTGATGTGTAACACTTGCATTAACATTACACATGATCAAAGGCTTCCGCGGTTCGTTCTTCCACTCCCCCTTCCCCCAGTGCTGTGACAGCAGAGCCCCCACACTGCTGCCTAAGCACCTCTCCTCTCCTTTCAAGGGGTAGATGTTCCAGATGCACAGAGAAAGGCTGTGCAGGAGGTGTCTGGCCCCATGTTGGAGGGTTAAGGATGCTGATGATGCAGACAAGACACTGCCCCACAGTGACATGCATATTTGTGGTGGAGTGTCCAAAGTTCTCGGTCCAAGATCTGAGCTGTGCCAAGCATGCAGTTCATCACAGATCAGCCTTGTTTGTCTCTAAAACCTACCCAAAGCAAGCGTGTGTTCTCCCTCCCTCCCTCCCTTACTTATATTCCAGCTGATGATAGAGACGCTCTGTTGAAATGTGTTACTGATCAAGCCCGTCCCAATAAAGTTGCCTGAGCCTTTAATACATATTAATATTATCCTGGGGTAGTTTGTGTCAAAGCCTGTCAGCATGCATCATCCTTTGGGAATTACCATCATTAAGTCTCCAGTGATGGGAGTCAGGACATGCTTCTGCAAAGCTCCTCTGCTTTTATGTGGAGCTCTCTGCCCATCTAGCACAAAGCAGACTGTTCTCCCCTCCTACCTCGCTCACCTGGACTGCTTACTCTCCCCAGAGGGGAGAAGGAGGTTTCTTTAACACTACCTTTAGATAATTTCTGCTCCTGCTGCTTTAGGCAGTCATTGTTCTAGGGAAAAAGATGACACTCAAGTCTTTGATCATGTGCAACGTACATGTTACACGTCAGATATTGCTGCAGACTCTGATATATGAGCCAATACAGTGCAGTAAAAATAAACCTATAGTTAGAGTCCTCGTTAACTGCAAAATCAAGCACACAGAATTTAAGAAATATCTGAACAACAGTCTCTGCGCTTTAGCCTTGCCCCTGTTAGACTTGTGTATTTTGATACCATATCTAATTGAAGGATCATATCTATTTTTTACAAAGCATGCCTGCCTCATTCAGTGCACAAAGATGCAACGTGTTTGGGGGATGAATCAGGAGTGTGGAGTAAAGTAGACTCTTGCCTATAGGACTTCCACTTCGTTTGTTTGTCAAATTAGAAGGCGTGCAGTGAATGAGGCAGGTAATTGCAGAAAAATCACAATCGTCTCATGGTGAAGCCTGTTAAATGTTGCCCTGGAGAATTGGATCCTGTTCCTGCCTCTACTACTCTGTCGTTTCTCGATGCTGTTCCAGACTCTTAAGCTAAAATGTTCTTGGGTGGCAACTGAGTTTGTGTTCCTCGTTTTCTGGATGGCCAGCTCGAGACCTGAGGTCCCATCTGTGTTCCCAGTGGCAGGAGGAGGCCAGGAGAAATTCCTCTGTGGACACCCCTGTGTACTGCAGCGCTGAGTGGGTGGAAAACAGGGACCTGCAAGTCTTGAGACAGGCACCCACAAGAAGTGGACGTTCAGATTCTGTTTTCTCTTCACTGATTTTTCCTGTGTCTGTTCATGAAACCCTTCTTCTAGTCACCCTATGAAGATTAATTCAGTGCTTGCCAAGCATTCCAGCTCCACAGATGAGCACCAGAAACAATTTCAGGAAGAGATTAAAATTCATTCTTGTAAGTCAGGAGAGAAAAAGGATCTCTCTGGGGTAGGAGGTCAGCCTGGGAGTCGAAGACCCATGTTCAGCTCCATGCTCTTGCAGATTTTCTCCGTGACTTTGTTAGGCCTCAGCTTCTTTTAGCCTCCCTCCCCCATCAGCTGCATGGAGAGGAGCGCTTCCCTGCCTCACAGAAATGCGAGGCTGAGCACATCAGAGGCTGCGAGAGTGGTAAGGACAGTACGATTAGGTACTTCCAGTATAATCCATGCTGGCAGTAGTCGGATGGAGTGTACTAAATAAAGGGGAAGAGAGTAGGAGGGAATGGGGAAACAACTTGAATGATAATGAAAAGAAAAGAAATGATGACTAATGCTGCATTCAGTGAGCAGAACCATCCTGAGGACTGAGCAGGGCAGAGGTCCTGTAGGAGAAAAATGGCAGGTGATCCTGTGATTACAAATTTGTTTCATGAGGCAGACATACGCTCGGGCCAAATTAGCATGGTGCAGGCAATCTCTGCAGCCATTTCCAAAGTTTTGTATGCCCGATGTCGCTGGTCTCGGAGCGTAGAGGGTTTTTTTTCCAGGTAATTTACTCAGTTTCATAACGAATCCTGTTAGGCAGATGGAGGCTATGGTTCATTTGCAGTTGGCACCCTCTGATTCTCAGCACAAGGTCTGTGTCTCTGTGTTAGCTGAGGAGCTCACAGTGGTGGTGGGGTATTATCCTCTGGCACCGGCCGCTGCTGGAGGACGCTCTTTGCTCGTCTCCCGTGCCAGTAGGTTTGCAACGTCCAGCAGACAGCGTGTGGCTGCTGAGGCTGTGGAACTGGGGTTCTCCTCCAGTCTCCCTGCCCTTTGTGTCGCCTCTGGCTTTGGCCTCTGATCTGCCCTCCATCCTGTTTTTCTGACTCTCCGTCTTCCCCTCATCCTGGCCTGTCTCTGCTTTCCTCCCCTTCATTCAAGTTGGCAAATTCCTTCTCCTCCTCCTCCACATGGCCTGACTTCCAGCAGGAGCACTGGAGAGTTTCCCTGTCTTTAGTCCTGATGTGCCTGGTGCCATAGCAATCCCTTGCCACTCAGAGGAATGATCAGAGGGGAAACTACTCCTTAGCTACCTCTGCCCTGTGTTTGGGGCAGAGCTGTCTTGGGCTGGGCCTTCTCAGTGAAGAGGGCTTTTCAGTACATTTTTCTGCCTTTCTCTGAAAGGCTATAGACAAACAGTGACTTTCAGAGGCTTCTGACTCGGCAAAGCATTTGCGTGATCAGGAGAAAGACTTTCCCTTGACCTCCAGAGCATTTTTTGCTAATCTTCATCACCCTCCTCCTAATGGGTAGTTCTCATGTTTTGCAACAAAATGGTCATACGCATTTGTTAGTATTGTCAAAAAATACTTTTTCCAAAATACCTCTCTGAGAGAACTTGATTCCTTTTCCCCTAAAAACCTTTAAAAAAAAATCAAAAACAAGGCATCCAGCATGGAAAATTAAGTTGAGACTTAGGACAGCAAGGTCAAACTTCTCATAGAAAATGTTAAATGTGCCTGTAGGCAGGATAGGTACATGGAGGCTGCGGGAAGCATCCAGCATTCAGGAGCTATCAACATGCGCTATCTATGCTGGCAGTCGTGGCAGGGGGGATTACTGTGAGCAGGGTCATGGGGGATGATCCATTCTTTTGGTTTGGCAACCTTAGAGAAAAATCTGGGAAAGAAGATCAGACTGAGCCCAATCTTTAAATATTTTCAGTTTTTCTTGCTGAAACAAAAGCCTTAAAGAGACCAAAAGCTGAAAAAAAATGCTTTTGTGTTGAATGAAACCAGAAATAGAAGGTTTTCTTCAATAAAAACAGCAAAAAAAATCTAGTTTTGCAGAATGGAGCTGGAGTTGTTAGAAGTTTTGCCTTCTCTAATCAATATTTGAGGGATAAAACACTCGCCTAGGATATGAGAAACTCATGTTTTATTCCTTTCCTTTTATTTGAACCCCTATTTCTACTTCTTGGCTTTATGGGCACCACAACTGTAGGGTATTTTGGTTCTTCCTCAGCTCATCCAATTGGAGTTGTTCCACATCATATAAAACACTGAATTAGTCACAGAGACAGAGAGCACAAGAGAATGACTCTGTTCCGGTAGAGTTAGGACATTCCCCTGGAAATGAGCACATCTGGTTCTTCTCTCTGCTATACCACATGTTAAATCATTTATGCACATTGGCATAATGGCAGCAGCAGAGATTCAAAGCAACATTTGAAAGAGCTACTCTGATGTTTGAGATGCTCGCCTGTAAGTGGCAGCCATGGGTCGAGTCCTCTCTTGGAAGAGATAGGGATTGATTTTTTGGTCTCCCCAAACTTGAGTAAATGTGTTATGTGTGGCATGGTGTGTTTAAGGACAACACCCACAAGCAGGTTTAAGTCATGAACAACTACAACCTGCTGTTCCTAAAGCAGTTTTATGTATCTTCCCCCCCCCCAAAAAAAAAAACCAAAACCAAAACCCCTTTTTCAGAATCTTTTTGGGTGGCTTCCCCCAAATTCTTGAGCAGGTCTAGGGCAACCTAAACTAACACTTGCCAGTAAGTTTATTGTCCTCCCCAAACACTCCCCAAAACCTCACTGCATCATCCCTTTGTGTTCTTCATCCTCACTGCTGAATGAGATGTTGGAGGAAACTTACAGTAGGGCGAAAATGTCCAGTTAGATCATCACGATCCTCCTTGTATTAACTCTCCTGCAGCATGTTCTCTAGTACTTTGTTCAGGCTAGTTTTGGATGAGTCAAGTTCTTCCATCCTTCTTAAGCCGACTGACTATCCCACCATGTAATGCCCCTCCCTTGCTACTCAAACTACATTTTGGCTACTTTGTGTAGGTTTTCTTCCACCCACTTGGAGCATTCCCTGAAATGCCTGTTCTTCCTTTGCATTTTCATTCTGAAAGAATTGGTATTGCCTGTTGTCTTGGCTCCCTTGTCAGCCTGCTCTCCAACTGAGCCAAACTTTACGTGTTCACTGAAAGCAGCTCTGTCTGCAAGATGAATCTCATCAGGCTGGGGTCTGAGGAGCCCAGGTCCCCAGGATCAGGTTTGTAGTTGGGAATGTCATGGAGAGATCCCACAAGGTCAAAATCTTTCAGCGTCATCATATACTTCCTCTTCTGGGATTGTAACATCGCAGTGTGAAGCAATAGGGTCCCCGAGGCATCTGTGAGTGGATGTTTTTCCTTTACGAGGAGGGTTGTGAATCTCCTTGAAGAGCAACAGTGGAATTTCCCATCAAAGGTGTTTGTTGCAATGCTGGTACCTTTGAGGCTGTAATGAGAGCTGTGGTGGATTCAGGCAGCAAGGTGGCCTCTTCAGACAGTGCCAGGGCTGGGTGTGACATAGAAAGATGCAGTGACAAGCTCTCTGCCCTGAACCACTTGCAGTCGAAGCAAAATAGTGCAAAGAAGGACAAGCCAAAGGGACAGCAGCGAGATGGGCTGAGGGATGCTTGTGCCACAAAGCGTGATTCATTAGGGGGTTTTCTTGGTAGTGTTTAATTTCAGTGGGAAATGCTGATGCACTTTAACTTCACTTTTTGCTGTGCTGTTGACAGGAATTAAGCTGAAACATTTTTAGGGCAAAGGGCTCCTAAAAGTTGCTGGATGTTTGCAGATGTAATAGATGACATGTGGCTTAGGGTACAACTGCTCCACCCATTCCAGGCATAGCACCTGGATGGATGAACAGTTTTGTAGAAGGGTTGGTATGGTTTACATAGGGGTTTATTGCAATGTGTCCCCACCTTCTCTGGCTGAGCCATACAAGCCAGCTCTGTACTAAGTACAGAACTAATAAAACATGGTTTCCTTTCTTTGACAAACCTGCTAGAAATGCAAGTGGCAGTGTTTAATGCAAACAAAGCACTAGGGCAAAGTGTGGAATTGTTTGGTTTGTTTCTAGGTAGGCAAGAAAATTGGGTATTATCAGTAAAAGCACCTCTGCTTAATTGTCCCTGAGCCAATCACTTCTGTCTTGCCCTGGACAAAGCATGTTTCCTGAAGTTGGAGCTGCAGCTCGATTCCTAGCTCAGCTTCTGAGGGTCTTCCTTGATGAAAGACTTGCCAGCTGTGCCAGGCTTTCAATATGATGTGACCTCTGGCCCCAGCCAGCCTTTCCTTAGCTGAGAATTTCAAGCCCTCATGGTAGGGTTGAACCCCATAGTGAGAGATGGGGTATTAACTCTGGGGTGGTACGTATAACCTGACTATAAAGTCTTTAATGTTTTACTAAGCACCAGTTGCTTTCAAAGTCAGCCAAACTGGTCTAGAGCCCCGTGACCTTGTGTACATTTTTAGATCTCGCCTGTTTTCATGCACTCGCAGCCTGTCACAACGAGTCACGATACAGGTTTCTCAACTATCTGCAGGTATGAAAGCTTCAACACTGTGAAAGCTTCCACACAAGGTCCTTCAGTTGACCCGTAGGTAAGCCCTGTAGGTAAGAAGTAGGTTTCAGCCAGCTCAGGTGGGACTTGCCACGAGAGGGAGACATCATGCATGCAGCCCGTGTGTTCCCTGAACATATCCACCTGAATAAGACACCCTAGCCTGGTATTTTGTAACGTGTCTGGACACATACAGCTGTTAGTAAAGTGGTGAGAACCCAAACTTCAGACCTCAGTTGTGTGGTAAGTACCTGTGATAGAAAAGGGACTTATCTTTCGGCTAGTCATTGTCTTCCAAGCATCTGCAGCATGACTAACAGCCGCAGAGAACACAGAAAATGGAATCTAGATGTGCTAGCAGTGGGATAGCATGTGTCCGGGCCTCTCTGGGTCAGGTCAGGGAGATCCTGGTGTGAGCAGGACCGTGCAGCACCGAAGGAGATGTTTCAGATACCTGCAGCTGGCTGGCTAGGCCGTTCCCTGTTCATACTGCAAACAGCCATTACAAAGGCTGAGCTACACCCTGTAACCAGCTTCAGCAGGCTGGGTCAGCAGGAGTGTTTGCACAGAGCTGTGAAAACACAGCACTGCAAGCGCCCGGCTTCTGTGACACCTGGGATGCCTGCCGCCACTCGGGAGAGCTCCTCTCCTTCCTCAGTACTGGCCAAGAGATTTCATGGGAGAAAAGATGTGCTCAGGACGCATTGGACAACTTCATTTCCCCTCTGGATTGCAACGGCTTTTCCCATGGCTGCAGCACAACAGCAGGGCTCCGTTTTCCTTTGGGGAGGGAATAAGCTGCTTTATCATTGTGATCTCTGTGCGGTGTCCTGTTGATAAGATCAGTTAACAGCATCGGAGGAAGACTCTAGATTCTGGTCTGAAATATAAAGTGAACAGGGCCTATTTGTTTAATTTGAGCTTCTAAGGTTTAAATCCCAGAGGAAATTAAATTAGGTGCCTAAAGCAATGGCAGTCTGTCATGTTTATTTGCTGGGAATGTCACCTTTAATATCATGCACATATAACGTGTGTGTGTTAATGTAATGGGGTATCATACTGTGCAGGAGCAGGCATGCTACAAGAACTGGAAACCTGAAATATTGTGAGTGAAGGAAGCTGAGATGGGATTGGATTTATTCTCATCCTTCTCCGCAGGAGCAAAAACTCACTCACCAGCATGAAGGTGGTTTTGCTGATTGCAGGTGGGGATGGCAGCCTGATCTATGAGCACAGGTATTAATGCTGTTGGGCCGTTTTGATTGGGCTACTTCTAAGAGGAGAAATCTTGTCTAGATGCGAATCCAGGATGACAATACTGCTTGCTTCAAAGCCCTCTCCAGCAGCTGTTGTGCTGCGGACGCACGCCTTCCCCCTGCATCCTCAGGAGAGCTCAAGAGTGCCAGTTTCCTGTCCCGAGGGACATGTCTGCTTGTCCGTTTGGTTACACCTGCGCTTCAGAGACTCCCTTCTTCTCCAGGAAGGAGAGCAGATCTCCCCAGCAGTGCAGGGTAGTAGGGTTTGGGGTGGGTTTTTTTCTGAGTCGGGCTGTTAAGGACGGGCCCTGAGTGACACACTGTGAATGTCACTGCAGCAGTTTGTCATTGCAGCCTGTGACGCCTGCCCTCCACCAAAGTTAACTGTCTATGCAGGGATTGCACAACGGCGCTGCGATCTTTTCTCAGTGCGCTGCATAGAGCAGGCTGCCATTGCTTTGATCCCACAAACACAGTCCACAAGACAGCTGAGCTGTGGACTCCTGTGCCACTCCACTTGTCAGACCCTTCAGGGAGCCAGTTCGGCTCACTAAATCAGAGGAATTTGGAGGTTTTTTCAGCTGGATTAAGAAAATTCACTGAGAGGGGGCAGTGAGCTGCAGATGGGCTCAGCCATCTCGGGGGCTTGCACCCCGGGTCAGCGCTAGCTTTGTCCCTAATCTGGGAGTCTGTGGCCTAGCTGGGACCTGACCTGTCCCCCCTCCACTCTCCACCCTTTGCTGTTTACCCCTGTGCACTCTCTCTTGTTTTCCTCCAGCCTCAGAGCAGCTGGCTGCCTTGCACACGTGGTTCCCATTTCTCTCCTGCCTCTGGCACCTTGGGAGCGCCCAGGGGTCTTCTCGCTGCGCTTGTCTTCTAGTCCCACTGCCAAAGCTGCGGCTCCTCATTCCTGCTTTCTCACCCATCCCAACCTCTGGCATTTTTGCTCATCCGTGGATGGCTGAATATTCATTTCCTCCTTGCCTGATTGCTGTGAATACCAATTCCTCCTCCTTTTTCCGGCTGCTCTGTAGATTTTGATGTCTGCCAAATTGTTTTCATTCCCTCACCCCGTTGCAGGCTGCACCTCCGCAGAAACCGATCTGCTCCATGCAGAGTCCCAGCTCCCCACCCAGCTCTTCCTTCTAAGCTGAGCGATCGGGTTGCCCTCCTGCCTCCGACACGGACAGACGGCTTCCTCCTCCTGCTAACAGTCAACAAACGAGTGTCTCCAGTTCAACAGGCAGAATAGTTACAGGCTCCTGCAAGGAGACTGCAGTAGTTTGCGGTGGTACTGCGTGTTTCAGTGCAATGTTTCTCAGCTTGCCAGTCTGCGGATTGGTGCCAGGTTGCAGAATCCTGTCCAAAGCAGCAAGCTCCTGGCTTCTAGCTGAAGCAGGGTTTTTTCAAGCTCGAGGTATGATCAGAAAGGCCTGATGGAGGTGCCTGCATCCATGCTGAGCAGCTCCATCATAAACCCTGGCCTGCCTGCTGCAGGTTGAAGCTAAGTGAAAAGAGGAATGTGGTGGAGAGGGGAGGTTACAGTTCCGTCATCCCCTGGGAAATCTGTATGCAATGGCAACAGGGTGGCAAGGTTGACAGGGAAAGAACTGCAGACACCTGGTAGCTCTTGGATCTGGATTTGGTGTTTTTGGATCTCTTCTCTTGCCAGCTGAAGGAAGGGAGACCAGAGTCCTCCTTTTCTCCTGTCCAATAGCCATGCTTGTGTGTGACCAAAACAGAGCCCAGAGACTTCTGCTTGCCAAACGGCCCATGGCATCCTGGTGGTCACTCGCTCCCCACTGATGTTACAGGCTGGTGGCCATGAGGTGGCTTGCTGCACGGAGGTGGGACAGCCTGGCTGCCCCTCTCCCAGACAGGAGCTGCAGGGGACAGCACAGAGAGCGGGGCTAGGCGCTTACCTCTGTCAGCCTTTGGTGCTGGAGCAGTCCCTTCTCTGGGAGGAAGCATGGAGCTCATGGCTGGGGAGCATGGGGAAAGGGGAGGGTGAGAAAGGGGGCATGAGGATGGTGGCTGCTTCAGGATGGAAAACAATGCCAGAGACAGAGTAAAGGGTGGGGCGAAGGAAGGAAGGGAGGAGCAGGGGGGAAGAAACAAACCTGTAGGCTGAAATGGGAATAATCCACTGGATACTGCTGCAACCTAACTCCCAGGAATGCCGCTCCAACGCCCCCTCACCGTGTGGGGATGTTTGCCTGGTCCCGCACTGCCGTCTCTGCTCCTGTGCCAAGCCAGCTGGCCTGCCTGGAGCTCTGGTCTTTACGGCTGTTGTGAAGAGAGGCAGGACGTGTTTGCTTTTGGCTACCATGTGCTTTTTTAAAGAGGGTGGGAGTGCCTCCCCTTGAATTCCCAGGGCTGGTTTCCCCCCAGTGTCTCTGGTTTGTGTGACTTGGGGGGCTCCATGGAGCCAGGGTTGTGGCCCTCAGCCAGGGATTTTGACCCATTGGCAGCTGCTATCCTGGACCATTTTGTGCTTGTGAACCTGGCCTTGAGATGAGCCAAAAGCTTTCCCAGCACAGGCGCGCGAGATGGGCACGTGAGATACAGCATGGAGGTGCCTAGTGCAGGCACCTCTGGGAGCACCTCCCAGACCCAGCATCTGGTTCATCTGAACGATGTGCTGCATTCGGGTCAGAGCCCTCCCCGTGCCCAGAGCACTGGCTCTGTATGGGTCTCAGGCTCTCTCTGTGCTGCTGTTTCCTGATTAAACCGTGAGCTTAACTTCAATGGGTCAGATGAAAGCGGCTCTGTCTCCCACTGTCTCTCCAACAGTTGTTATCTTGACCCCTTTTCCTTCTTCCCCACTCTGTCTGTCTGAAGCTGAGCCTCTAATTTTAGACTGAGGAAGATAATTGAGGGTCAAAAAAGACTGCTGTATAATTTTAACATTTTTTGCAGTGGTTGGGGTGGGAGGCAAAGTTAGGAGCTCCTTGCCCTCAAACCTTTGTATTGTGGGAAAGAAGGACATGGGGGAAGGCGTGAGCTGGTACAGTCTGCTCTCTGCAGAAGTCATTCTGTTTCTTGGCAATTAGCTAAAACTAGGAGCATAAAGGCATAAACTACTGTATTTCCTTTGCAGATTCTATTGACCGAAGAGTTCGTAGAGAGAATGCTGGAAGATTTAGAAGATCTGAATTCTCCAGAGGAAGTAAGGCTGCGTCATTCCCCTATCTCCCATGTACTGTCCCAGAGAGCTCAGCCCGTCCTGCAGCTTGTTTTTGATCCTCCCCTCAGCTCGCAGGCTGCAGCCCTGCCCCGTAGACTTGAGGCCTTGCTAAATCTTCACATCTGCTGTGAACTAAGGCACTGAGAGAAGGGTTTGCAAGAAATACAGGGCAGGGATAGGTATTAAGAGAGACTCTGCATTTCCTTTTCACCAGCATCTTTCCCAACACAGTATCTGAGCACCCCAAATCAAAGCGGTGCAGCCCCTGGGCCAGGTGACGGGGTTTCCCCCATGCCGTGCGTAGTGTCCTCAGCAGCAGCTCCAGGCACATCACCTTCCCCACTTTCAGAAAGGCTGAAAGCAGTGGCAGCACATATACTGCTGAACAATCTGTTGAAGGGGCCTCATTTTTTTGGGATTTGGAGAGCAGACGGGGGCTTTTTCACATCTGCTGCTTGGCCTTCACCTGCTGCCCCTGCACGGTGTGCAGAGGACCATCACCAGCCTGGAAGCGTTATAGCAGCAGCCAAGGGAGCTTTATAAAGCTTTGCTGTGCGGTGCTAAACTTCCCTCTGCCATGTGATCTCTTCCTGGGGAACATTTAACACCCTGTCTCCCATGCATGCCATATAAATATTCTGCTTGACTTCAAAGAGCAGTGGCAGAAATGACATGTAATATTTTTAATCCCATTTTTTACAGCTCCCTGCAGACTCTAAAGAAACTTTCCTTGGCTTGTAGAGCAGCCCTCCCATCCCTCGCCCTGCTCCCCTCCCCCCCAGGAAAATCTCAGGGCTCTAATTGTTTAATCCAGAGTTGATTTAATGCCAGGGTGTTCTTCACCCTGTGAGCAAGGGGAGCACACTGCTGGCTGTGCAGTGACTTTCAGGCCAGCTTTTATCCAGTTAAACCTAATCCAAAGCTCATTTTTGCTAGTGACATGGAAGCCCAGGAGCATTTTGGTTTGAAGGCCCTTTAGTTAAGGCCTTGGATGGCTCCTGTTCCTTTGCTCTCCACTGAGAGGCAGAGGCAATGGGCATGGCAGCTCCTGGCACAGCGACTGGGCGCTCGTTTCCGAGTTACTGTGACTTTGCTAAATTAAAAAGTGAAAAACAAACAAATGCAAAGGATGACTTCTCCAAGAGGATTGCTTTGGAACCACTCCTGTTTATAAAAAGGAAAATACTTGAGATGAAATGTGATCTTTCAGCATCCAGATTCCTCCAAGGATTTGTAACTTGCAGGATCCCATTTTGGGCCAACTGAAGGCGTTCCTCAGCAGTCCTGGCTGTTGCTGATGATATTCATGTGCTAGAATGAAGCACTGCAAGGAGAGTCTTTCCTTTGCTGCATAAAGAGCCACCTCTGTTAAGTGAAATGAAGTTAAATGATTTGAGTATCTTTAGCATGTTTTTCACATACCCCAGACATTGAACTCAGAAGAATCCCCTGGGCAGTGTAGGGCCACTAGATTATATGGTGAAAGTTATACACAGGGCTTGAGTTTAAAAAAAAAAGCAACCATAAGTGGGACTTGGGCTGTTTATGTTTCTTAGAGGAGAAGGAGTGGAATTTTATGTTAGCCGCTATCCTGAAGGATCTTCCTGCCATGCCCCCAGATCATGGGTCAGGCTCTGAACCACCAGCCTGGCAATACTAAGGTCAGTGGGTACCAACTGCAGGTCACCCTCGTACACAGCTGCAAAGGGAGCAAGGTCAGGAGCAAATTCATGTTAGAGCCACCCTTGCTGTGGAGCAGGCAGCTGGAGGGGATCTCCTTTACCAGGAACCTGCCACTGAGCACGTGTGCTTATGGGAAGAAAGACAAGTAATTGGATAAAGATGGATGATTCGCAGGTCACTGTCCCCTTGCACCAACTCTCTAATTTACGTAGCCCCTGGGAAGCTTATGGCACTGCTGGCCTTGGTCTGAGGACTCTCCTAGGAGAGGACCACTGTATCTGTAACCATTCTGAATTAGCTGCCTCCAGGTCAGATTGTTGCCGATGGTGTGGGATCCTGGCGAGATTCCTTCCTGGGAGTCCCATCGGGGTGTCAGGGACTATCACAGTGTCAGGCGGTGCTACACTGTGGGTGCAGCAGAGTTTTAAAAACAAAATCATCCTGGCTTCCAGAGCTGTCCCCCACATTTTGGACCCTCAGGCTGGGCACCGGGATTACGTGAAATGCTTGTCCAGAACTGGTTGCCATTCAGCTGTGGGGCAGATCTGTAGCCTAAGAGATTGCACCCCCCACTTCCCACCCCCCACCCCCACAGAGCTGTTTTTGAGAGATCTGTGTGAATGCATGGGCCCTGGGCAAAGGTGGTTGTGAGAGGGGTTGGTGGACCTTGGATCCCTGTCCCCACACAGTCATGGTTGGGATCAGAGATGCTGGGGTGACTTCCCAGCCTAAGGCGGGGTGCCCTGGAGCAACGTCAGGACAGGACTGGTGCACTTGCCTTGTTTGGGAAACAATGGCCAGAGACAGTGCTGTGTAAACCAGACTGGGGCAAAAAATCTCCATTCCCTGTGCTTCAATCAATGTTTGCAAAACAGCCTGAGCAGCTGAGTGCCTGTGTGAGTACGGGGCATTGTACGGCCACTCTGCAAAGCCTTTGTACCAGCAGTGGGTAGGGCTGGAGCAGAAATGCTGTTCAGGCACGCTGGATCTCCCCAGCCAGGGCAGCACAGTTTGCCCTCCCAGAGGTGATGGCCATTTGCAGAGCCGCACTAGCTCACGTGCATCCCACCCTGTACAAGCAAGAGTTTTAAAGCTGCCATAAGTCTCTACAGCAAACTGGGGGCTGCGGGGGCTGGGGTAGGTGAAAGAAAAGGGACATGGTCAGGTGCAGGGGGAGATCCTTGTGCTGTGAATTTTCAGAGAGAGAGGGGAGGGGAAATGGTGATGGGGGCAGAAACCCTCCAGAACCTGTCTGATGAAATAAACAGTGCTTGGGCTGAAATCTCAGAACTTTACTTTGGCAGCTGAGGCACAGGCCACATTATCTAATGTCCACTGCTGTCCAAAACATACTGATGGGGAAATGTTTTCTTAGTGGCCTCTTGTTTTAAAAAATAATAACAACATGGGACTGCCTGCCTTTGCAATGATTTTGGGTTTTTTCCATGGGTTAGGTTGCAGCGATATACATTAACTGGTTCTCTTTACTGTCTTACAGTTTAAACTTCCAAAGGAGTACAGCTGGCCTGAAAAGAAACTGAAAGTTTCCATCTTGCCAGATGCTGTGTTCGACAACCCGCTGCATTAGAGCTGAATTACACCCTTCTAACAACTGGGAGAGCCAAGTTACTGTCCATTACCCAGTGACTCACAGGATAATTAATGCAGTAAAAACTCTGCCTGCAAATAAAAGAGTTTACTGCACAACCACTGCAAACAGAAGAGGAGCTACTCAGCACCAGCCCAGACCGAACTGAGCCCTTTCCTTTATCCTTCCCAAGGCTGAGCTCTCTGGGAACAGCCTGCGTATGTGTGAGTGCGAGTGAGAAATATTTAACTATGAAAATTAGTAGTAAGAATCCTTTCTCTCTCCTAGCTACAGAACTCCCCTCTGCCTTAGTCCAGGGTGTAGACGCTCTGCACGCCTGTATTTACACATGCATTTCTGCCAGGTGCGAGCCTATAATCCATGGATTAAATGTTCTTTACGTGACTCTGGAGTCCTTTTGTTAGCCAAACTTTTACTGACTGCAGAACTGTTCTTCCATGTGCTATTTTTTTTTCTTTTCAGAAACAGAATGGTATTTCCCCTGTTTAAAGGAGGCCAAAAGCTCACATGCTTGAAGCTGAACAGATTTAAAGATGAACTTTCTAGTTCAGTCAAGAAAAACAAACCCAGATCCTCCCTGCCCTCAAATTAGGCATGTTTTAAGTGTTGGTCTTGGTGCTATTAGCTATGGTATCGCTGCAAACAGAGGCAACTTTATTCTCGCGCATCCTGTCCTTGTGCCTGAACCCCAGGGAAGGTCGCAACCTCTGGTTTTGCACAAGCAGGAGGAAGAAAGCTACCGGGGCGGGGGAGATCTCCTGTTTACAGTGTGTTTATCTTTAAAGAGATACTGTCAAGTATTTTTTCCTTGCTATTGTACCGAATTTGAGAAGCTAGAAAGGACCATTTGTTCACAGGAACAACTTCAGCAGCTCTGCAGGATCCAGAGGGCCGCTTGAAAGCATATGAAATGGAGATCTCAACTGCCCTGGCGTAGCAGAGAGGAGACTCAGCCTCAATAGAGCCAACCATTCTCCCTGTTCCAGCAGGGTTGTGCCCTAGTGCAGCTTCATTTTTCCCTCTAGCCTCACTGTGCTGGCTCTTGTTGCTGACATCCTTCTTTTTAGATAGATTTGAACTGTAAAGCATCAAAATCAGTTTGAAAAGACCCTCTCTCTGGGTCCCTGTGGCTTCCTCCTCAGAGCAAAACACGGTGTGCGGAGGAGATGGTCTCTGCAGGGTCAGGTTGTGTGTCTGCATCGAGATGCTGGCCCCAGTGGATACCTGTGCAGCAAACCACAGCAGGTTTCTGATACGTATTCCTCTGCCTTCCTCTGCCCATTGTCTTTTGGTGACAACTCTTCGCTCCTTGTCAGGGGAGGTGCAGCTTTCCTTCCACCCCTTTCTGCCTGTAAGCTAACTTGGCAATTTATGCGCAATTGCTGTGTGATCGTAATACAAGTATAACAAAAGCTTTTAACACTTAGCTCCCCTGATCAAACAGCAAAGTCCAGGAGGCCTCACAGTACCCCAGGGTTGGTTTTCTGTTTGTTTTCTGATTTAATTTCTTCCTGGCACAGTCAGCTTTGATGTTTTTTGCATATATTTGAGGCTGGTTAATGTTGGTCAAGAAGCAGAGCTAGGAGCCACAAAGCTTTCATTGGACTTGCAGCAGAATTCCTCTGTGGCCTCAGGCAAGTCACTCAATGTCTCTCTGTGCAGAGAGGGTGATTATTGACTAGAGGGCTGTAGGACCTACCGAAGCATGCCAGGGTTTGCAGGGGAGGGCGTGCTTTGTGTACAAAGTAGTATTTGTATTATTATAATTGTTGTTATATTATAATTTAAGGCAGGCCAAATGCAGGGTCCAACACTGCTCGGCAGAACCTTCCTTTCTGCAAAGCTACGAAAGCAATTTACATGTAAATGAGTTTGTCATTTTGTCTGAACTCAGAGGATCATCTTAAAATCCTGCTGCGGAAGAACAAACTTTCAGATATCTGCTTGTGCCAGCCAGAGCGATTTCTGTGCTGTGGCGGGCTGCATTCATCCGTGGGATCTCTTGGCCAGTTTTCATTGTCCTGGTTAGTACTAAGCATCCCTTCTGTGCTGTAGATGTATATGCAGGGGACAGCGTGGGCGAGAACGTGGCATGAAAATGTACCAGTCCGGCTTCAAAAATGACGTGCCCAAGTGTCCCATCGCAAGATAATGAACAAACAGATGATTGTGGCAGTCGGGGAAAAAGGCAAAGGCAGCAACTACAGTTTTGTCCCAAAGCCATCCGCCAACAGTAGCCCATGGACTGCTCTTGTATGAGCTTGCTGGGGGTGCCTGCAGCAGAGCTGGCCCGTTGCCACAATGCTGGCTGCTCTTCCTTGTTTCCAGATGCTAGCTCTCATTAAAAGGAGCTTAAAATCCACATCTTAGTGGAGAAGGGACATTTGGAAGGTCAATTGTTGCTGTTCCTGCAGAGATCAGCACAGGGCAGAGAGAAGTCCATCAGACCCTCTCTGGGCTCTGACACACATCTGGAAAGCTTAGGACCTCCTGCCCTATGAACTCTTTGAGCCTTTGCAGCAGGGATGCGGTGCTGTATGCAGGGAAGGCACCTCCTCCGAGCTGGCTTGTGCTCCAGTTCTGCCTTTCTTATGTGTATGTTTTCCTCACCGTATTTACTCTCATCAGACGCTCTGGTTGGGTTTTCATTGACTTCAGAGGGAGCACACTGAATGCATTTGAAAATCCACCCAGTATCCTTGTGTGTGTGTATTTTTGTTCCGTGTCATGTATTTATATATAGTTCTGTGTATTTGAGTTATGAACAGGTGGCATGCCAGAAATGTCTATTTCTGAGACACTTTCTCACAGATCTTTGCTGGTAGCCAGATAACAATTGAGGGGAAGGTTTGAAGGGAAGGAAATGAAATCTTCCTATTTAGTTAAGGGGAAAAATATTAGACAAATAACTGCTAAAATAGAAATCTCTGTCTTATTGTTAAACCAACTATGAGAGAGAAACTGGTGAAAGTCAGCCCTTAAGCTCCAAGGTCGTGTCGCTGCCTCTCAACAGTTATCTAAGAAAGTTGCGTGTTAGTATCATGAAGAGCTGTGCACCCACAGGACCTCCCCTCCCCTGATTCACATCGAGTTTGCAACCGTGCCAAAGGCTTACTCATTGGCAAGTAAATGAGATCTCGAGTTTGGATATTTTCATCTTGGGGAAAGAGGACATGCCTGTGTGTGAAGGAAATGGAAAAGAAATCTTTGTATTTTAGTGAGCAAGTAGTTTGAAAAAGGGAAATGCATTGGTGTTAATAAATGCCACAGTATTTTTCTAGCCCAAACCTGCTGAGATGGTAGGTCCACTGGTGCTGATTTTTTCTAGATTGTGTAGAAGGTCTGAAGCAGGATTGTATGAAACCAAAACCTGTGAGGCTTGTGTTGGCTAAAGATAGCAATCTGGGTGGACATGAACGCAGCTTAGAGGCAGCGAGTACGGGTTTTCTCCCTCCTGGAGAAATCTTGCAATGCAGGTTGATAGGGGTATTTCCAAAGATGAAGAGCCTTATGGCAGACCCGCAATGCCTTGAAAATCCAATATGTGACAGCAGTTCAGAAATGAGAGAAGTCCTAAAAACCAGTACTACTCTCTCTCTCAAGTCGTGATTAAAAACAGGAGAAGGAATGTATAGTTTCAATATTAAAGTATGTGGGATACGATCTAGGCAGAGCAGTCAATCTTGTAGCTGGTGTGACCTGCAGTGATATTTTCAGTGGCTTAGATAGGTGGTGCCTGCTGTGTGTAATGTCTTTGAGGATGGTGATATATTGGTTTTACTGTACATAGATTTGCCAACAGTGATTTGAAATTATATTCTGAAGCTCTTCACTTCAAATACTCAGTTGCTCTTGGATGGCTTTTGAAATGACACCATCGGGTCATCAAAATGGTCTTTGAAGAAGTGGGGTTGTGTTGTTTTTCATCTGTGACCAGGAGAAATATTTAGGGGGTGTAGCTTTTTAAAAAAAAAAACGAGTTGAAAGCGATGCTTGGCTTGGAGGGGGCAGATTGCTGGGGAGAGGTTGCATGGTTGGGGAGCAGGTTATCAGCCTCCCTCCTGCACCCACAGCTCAGGCTTGTTCAAGGCAGCGCAGTCCTTATGCACCACAGGCACTGCAAGGGGAGCTAACGGGGGTGCAGGGAAGCTAGAAACCAAAGTGAGAATCATCAGGGCCTCGGCACAGCATGGGGTCCCTGCAGGCAAGTCCTCATTTCCATGCGAGGACCCACTGAGGTCCTGCGTGGGTGCAAGCAGCCAGCCACACACATCTCACTGCGTGTTCACACTCTGGCCTGTACCCACCGCTGATGGTGCAGACTGCAAACGGCTGTGTTAGCTGCATCTGAGGTTGAGGCAAAGATGGGGAGCGGCAACGTGGCTGTTTCAGTCTCATTTGTTATTTTAATTAGTGGGGAGTGGAGCATGAGCTGGTGAGAACCTCCAGGCTGGTCACGAGCAAGCTTTGTTGCTCACCCACCGTCCGTTCCCTTCATCAAATGTTCCCCCAGCTCCTCACAAAAACCTTTCTCAGATGCTTCACTGGAAAATGTTTGGCTGACTGCATGCTTCGCAGGACGCTGGGTTAGACGACAGGTCGGCATGGGATCGTGGCTACTTGGCTGTTTATCTGTCCTGATGACTACTCCCTCCTCCTAGGTAGGCATCTAGAGTCCATGACCTGCTTTGCCAGCTTGTATCTGGATGCGGCAAGGCAGCATCATGTCAGGTGGGGAGAAGAGATCTGCAGATCTTCAGGCCAGAGGAAACCCTTAGACCCATGTGTCCAATTTTCCCCTAGCCCAGAGTGTGGCCTTGCACCCTGTGGCTCCAGCCCCTGCACTGTCATGGCCAGGTGAGGAGCGGGTCCAGCACCATGAGAGCCCTTCCACCTCCTGGGGACTTGGTCCTCTACGTGACTGCCCTCCGTATGGAGTCTATATTGTGCCTTAGTTCTCCCTGTGAGTGAAGCTGCGAGGGCAGATGAATTGTCGAGCAACCAGGAATCCCTTTCTGTGCATCTGTCCCTATCGATAAACGCCAGCCTGCACAGCAGCCAAACTGTATCCAAAACAATCTCAAAATGCATGTTTGCCTGTGGGGTTCACCTCCCAAGATTTTAAAGCTGAATTTAGGTCTCTGGGACCATGGCAGTTTTTAACGAGCTCTGTAGCAACCTACTATTTTTATAACATTTTTTCTGTTGTCTAGTGTCTGCTTGTTCTCTTTTCTTTTTTAAAAAAACCTTTGTGTTCGACATGAGTCCAAAATTTCAAATGGAGAATAAGCCTGAGGTTGCAAATGTGTTTTAAACCCAGCCCCGCGTCAACCTGTCTCTCTCAGGCAGTGAACCTGTCGTGTATCGTGCTTCACCACCTCTTCATTTCTACCATGATTCTGTTTCCCCTAAAATCGCTGACAGACCATAAAATCATCATAAGCGGCACATCAATTCAGAAACATCATTTCTAGTCTGCCGTGAAGGTAGCCCCTTCCCTTTCCCTCGCCGAAAGACCACGGCATCGTTCACCGTTCAGCTCGCAGGGCCCCGACAGCAGGAGAGGAACATCAGCCCAGAAAGGGCTGCACGTGGCAGATGTGGCTGGCCAGTGCCTGGTTGTTTTTAAACTGTCCTGACACTGTGTCTCCCCTCTTTAAAAAGAGGAAGAGAGAGAAAAAAACCCCAACCTCGAAAAGCCAGAGGAAAATTTCCTGCCGATTGTTGTGTTTTGCAAACACTGGTCTTTTCTCTCGCCCTCTCCCTCCACTCCCGGCGAGGCTGGAGATGAAAATGGCTCCTTTGTTCCTTTCCCTGGGGCCCAACTGCAGCGAAAGTGCGGCTCCGGAAACCCTCTGCTGCACGAGCAGTGAGGGTGGGAGGGACTGAGCTGTCGCCGTGTGCGGTAGGTCCTACATAAACACAGTGTGTGTTGACAATGCCGCGGGCAGGATGGGTGCAGAAGGACTTTGCAGTGCTGGCGACAAAGCTCCCGTACCGTTTCTCCTGTGGCAGCAAGCGGGCTGCGAAACCCGTGGGGGGCAGAGGAAGGGGAGGCGGGTGTGAGTGGTGGTGTCGTCCCAGCAGTGACTGATCACGGGCTGGGGGGCTCCAGGCCCTTTTGTTCTCGGCTTTTGGCTTTCCCCGAAGCGGCAATTTGCAGCCCCATGGAAGCAGACGGCATCCCGCTGGGGCTTGTACTGATGCCCTGGCCCCTGTGCTGGGATGCTCCTTGCACCCATCCAGCCCTGCAGTCCTGGTGCTCCGTGTCTGGCCATGGTCACGCTCCAAACCCAAGTTTAATCATTCAAAACCCTTCTCTCATCCAGCCCAGGTTGGACATGCTGGCTTTTTCCTGTTTTTTAAAGCGATGGAGGTTTTGCCGCTCGCTGGGGACACTATTTGTTCTGTGTGCTGGATGGTTTCTGCAAAACCTAGAGCACAGGCAAGCTTCCCAGGGCAGGGGACATGTGGGGTGACCAGGACCACAACAAACCCTGACTGCCGGGGCTGCCCTCGCAGCCCGGAGGTGAACCTTTCTGTAGTCTACCCGTATGCGTGTGGGAGTGTGTGCGGTCTGCGTGCGCGGGGTCACGTCGAGCGAGGAGCCCAAGGATGCTACCGACGGGGCTGGAAGGAGCCCGCGTTTCTGCAGCCGGTGTATCAGTACCTTGTAGATGGCCTTTCTTCCCCCTCTCCTCCTCTTTTTTTTAATAAAAGACAAAAAACAAATGGAAAGCTAAACTAGCAGAGGTTTTTAAATATTTTATATTAGTTTCTAATGTAAATTCTTACATTGTTATTGCAGTGCTGGGTGTGTTTCGCCTGCACGTGACTTTTTGTAATATTTTTGTGAATCACTAAACTTTTTTTTTCCTCCCGTGTATTCTAAGTGCATTAAACGTATTTGCAGAATTGTCGGTGTCCTTCTCTGCGGGCGACTCGGTGGGACTGCCTGCCTCCCACTCGGCCCCATGGCTGCCTTGGCAGCCCGTTCTCCTCTGCTGTTCCTCGTCGGCACGTTCTCCCCCCGGCCCCGGGTCAGTGGGGTCTCTTGCCCAGACCTCCCGAGTGCAGGCATGGGAGAGAAAGGGATCTTCCTTT
Source organism: Grus americana (assembly GCF_028858705.1). NCBI lineage: Eukaryota > Metazoa > Chordata > Aves > Gruiformes > Gruidae > Grus > Grus americana. Next base: position 14,907,696 of record NC_072858.1, on the reverse strand, counting down.
TCCCAAAAATCCTCAGCAAAACGGCCAATCCCAGTGCAGGATCCTCCATGAGCATCTGCTGGTGAAACCCCTTGAGCCAGAGCAGCCTGAGCACCCCGTGCCGTTCGGACAAGCCAGGATGGGGAGCGCTTGCCTGTGGGTCCGAGGACTCAGCCCAGCTGAAGGATGGCAACCTTGTCCGTGAGCGTGGGAAGGAGGGAGCTGGGGTGAGTGCTGGGTCAGGTCCACGCTCCCATCCTCTGCCAAGCTCCTCTTGGCTTCGGCGGGATTCGCGGGGGTGTGGACGTGCGCGTGGAGACCGAGTATGTCGGAGAAGAGACACAGCAAACACTTATGAAAAAATATTACTGAGCTAATGTTGCAATGATTTCCCAGTAACACAGAACGATTTTGCAGTAATTTTTTTACACTCCTTCATAATAAATTCTTTTAAGGTGAGAGAGAGGAAGAGCGGAATATCTGGGGCAGGGGGAGATCACTGCGCGCAGGGGAGGGCTGACAGGTAAGGGATAGGATGTGCAGGGAGCCGAAATCCAGCTTGGGGCATATTTTGTGCTTGCTCTCCAGAGGTGTAAACTCAGCCCTCCCTGCATCGAACAGGGAGCAATTGGAGGAAAGGGTTTCCAAGAGGATTTATTTTCTTTTAAAGTTTGGGGTGAAAACCACCCTTTCCCAAAGAACCTCTCCCACAGCCGCATCCAGACATGAACTGTCCCAGCCCCAAGGCAAAGCAGTGGGATCTCCGAGTGCCGCCGCTGCAGAGCAAGCCTTGCCAGACGTGCCAAAGGGAACACAGCTGTAGCTTGGCTGGCTTTAATCGTTTCACCTGAGGAAACCGGCCAGTCAGCCAGGAGCCCCAGCGAGGTTATTTGCCCGGGCAGGGGATTTGGGGCAGTGAGGGGCTGCTTGCAGCTGGTCCCCAGACCCCTCCTGGCCCTCGCCTTCCTGGGCCTTGAAGCATTTGCAAGTGAAGGGCCACCCGGCTAGGACATCCCATCAAGGACAGCGGAGCCAGGACTGAGTAGGGACCCCGCTGCTCACACAGTCCGGGCCACTCGCTTACTTTAATTAATTAATTAAATGATCCACTTTCACCATGCCTGCGGCAGCCGGGCAGTATTCCTTTTTGCAAGGGCACATGCCAGCCGATCCCTTGGTTCAGCCCCAAATCCAGAGGGGAGCGGGTGTCCCCAGGGACTGTGGCACAGCAGGGTGCCCCTCTCCCAGTGTCACCCCGAGCCCTGCCACTGGTGCAGCTGTGCTCAGCCCAGGCAGCCTCACCGTTCTGCCTCCACCCCAGCTGAAAGCACCTTCGGGCTGTGAATTTAATTAAGGTTTCTGAAAAGCGGTGTCTGGGAGCCCCTCCTGGATCTGCGGCTCTGAACTTCATTAGGAGCGGTTTGTTGCTAATAATGCCGGCAGCTTCTCTAATTAATAATGGAAGGGCTGCGAACAGATGCCAAGCCAGGAGAGGGAAGGGATTTGTTTGTTTATTTCTCTTCTCTCTTGATTTTTTTTTTTTGAGCGCGGAGGGAGGGCCAGGGCTCATTTCCCATCTGAAAAGTGAACTGCGGCACCTGGGAACCTCATCGGGGAGGAGGGTGCACCTGTGGCACGGGAGGGGGAGACAGGGTGGGATGGGAGAAGGGTCCCCACAGGGAGGGATGAGGGGGCAGCCCCCACGGGAAGGTGGTCCCGCTGTGCTCCCTGCCCACCCAGGGCAGAGCCAATATGGCTGCTGGCTCTGCTGCCTTGGGTACCTGGCACGGTCCTGACCCCCAAACCCCCTCCCATAGCATCACCCCCGCAGTATGTCCCTTCCCATGGCATATCCCCCAGCCCATGGTGGGATGGTGCAGCCATGGGATGGAGGGATTCTCCATGCTTTAGCTCACCTGTACCACAGGGATGTGTCACACAGCACCCAGAAATGTGGGCTCGTGAGGGATGAGCGCACCCAGGTCCCTCTGGATTTTTCTTTTCCCCCTCTTTTTGCCTCGTTTCTCTCCTACTTGCTGTTTCGCCCAGCCAGCATTCGTGGCACAGCCGGCCACAGCAGCACCTCGGTGCAGAGGAAAGCCTCCCAGCACGCCCCGGCGCGCAGGACCTGACACATTAACACCCCGCGCTCCTGCGGGGCCCCGTGGCCAAGCCGTAACCGGAGAGGGGCCTGAAGCAGCCAGGCTGGGCCGGTCCTGCTGCCTCCCCTCGTCGTGGGACAAACACCCCCTGCCCCACAGCTGAGCCTCAGGGACGGTGGGGAGCTGGCAAGCATCCTCACCCCGCTGCAAGCCACAGCCTCACCGTCCGGTGTGGGACACCGGGACCTGGCAGGGGTGGGAGAGGTGCCATAGGGAAGCCCCACGTGTGCCCCAGCTCCCTGTCTAGGAGCCCCCAGCATACCCAAAAGCTCCAGTTTCTCCAAATAGCTCCCAGAGCAACTGTTCCTGCTGTCGGGTAGAGTTTGCATTTGAGAAAAAAATGTCCCTCTCTTGCCCTGGCACCTCATCGCTCGCGCTGATTGAAGCAGCGGACTAGACAGGCCGTGGCAGCATGGCTGGCGCAGCCTCAGTGCAGGCTCTGTGCCCACAGTGGGGCGGGCAGTCGGCAGTGCCCGCACCCTGGGGTGCAGCAGCCCAGGAGAGTGGGGGACCCGCTCTGGTGCACCCGAAGCCTGTGGCTCTGTGGGAAGGAGCGTGACCGACATCTGCTGCATCTCGTTTTCCTCTCCACGGGGCAGGTGTGCTTGCAGCGAGAAGAGTTTGGGCAAAGGGCTTTTTCTTCCCCATCTCACTCTCCGGCAGCTGCTCTCCCAGCCTGGGAAAGGGGGGAGGGGGGGTCTGCGATGGCACCAAAGCACAGGTGCTGAGGACCACACATGGCCGGTCCTGCTGCAGGGATATGTTGGCTGCAGGTGCGTTTCATGCAGCAGCCATTGCTGCAGCAGCTTTCCAAAAAAAGCGTAGTTCAGGTTTGGTTTTGTTTTTCCAGGGGGAAAAGTATTTTTGATGCTCTTTCCCACCATTCACATTTCCTCTGACTTTCCACAGTCCAGCCACAAACAACCCGTGGGAGGGCAGCGAGTGAGGCTGCCCTGTGCTGGAGATGCCCCCGCTGCTGCTGTGGGAGATGGGGGACCCGGAGGGGCCGGGGAGCAAAGGGAAAGGCACAGCTAGATATTAAAAAAACTCCAGGGGTGGCCAAGGCCAAGGCAACCAGAGACTCAGCTTCCCACCCGGGCTGGGACCGTCCCTATCGGCTTAATGCACAAATCCCTTCTCTGGCTGTTAAAAACACTGGAGCAAACACAGAACCATGGCACCTTATACTCCCCGCTTGCTTTTTGAACAGGAAAATTATCTAAAGCATCCAGCAAAAGGGGAAAAATAAAGGCAAAAAGGGCTCAGAAGCGGGGGGGGCTGGCGGGGCCACACGGCATGGAGCGTCCCTGGGGGTGCGGGGCGGCGTGGCAGCCTGCCCGGCCCCGGTACAGGCAGCTGAACAATAACGCGAGGCGTCGGGAACACGCTCGGCGGTGGGAATCCCAGTCCTTGCCTTAAAAGGAGATTTTGGGGGATGCTTTTATTGGAAAATTGTTTTCTGATTATTCAGCTTATTGAGAGTTTTATTTCATTATTTGCAACATGATGCGAGGGGGGCTTCAGCTGCGCATGAACAGCGACAGCCAAGGATGTTTCCGTGGATTTCCAGGCCAGATGAGCCCATTAAATCATCCTGTTTGACCTCCTGTGTTTGCCAGCCAGAGAATTTCACCCAATTCCTCTCACGTTGAGCCCAATAACTTGTGCTTTTGATTCAAGCGAGCGGTCCAGGACGACGTCTTGTCTCGGCTTGATGACTTCAAGAGACGAAGAATCTACCACCAACTTCCTTCGCTTGTTTGTCCTGGTGACGACAAAAAAAAAAAACCAACCCGCACCCATGTGAGCAACACCCTGCTGCTGACTTATTTCTGATGAGGATGCATCCTGCTTGCTTCCAACCTTTTTCAGACAAAGGGGGATGTCCACGTCACCCCTCGGCCAGCGCCTCCCGCCCAAGTATGCTTTCTGAGCCGCTCGGATTAATACAGATAAATAACAGGATCCCTCCCGGTCTGCCGTTAGCAAGCAGCTCAAGAGTTAATAAACTTCGAACAGATGTGACCAACATGTCAAGACACGAGAAGTACGTGGTATGGATGTTTATAAGTACATCAACAGAAGGCATTCATAAAAGGTTATAAACCGTGGTAATAAGCAACCCATCAACTTGTTTGGACTCTAACACTTGATTAACCATTTATTAAAAGGTGCAGTAATCATTTATAAGCCATAAGTGGGACCGAACATAAAGTATGACTCTTTTTATGTTAGTAGATGCCTCAAGAATTTCCTCTCCCTCCATGCCATGTTTTGGGTTGTTAAAGGCTAACCCTGGCCGCCGGGTGCCCCGGCCCCTCCTTTCTGGGGTGCATGGGCTGGATTCACACTGGAGCCTTTTGCTCTCCTGGCACCCAAGGAGGGGGCACGGCTGCCCCCACCCCAGGTTTGGCAGTGCCCCAGGGTTTTGTTTATGGGGAGCCCTGGGTTTCTTTTGGCTGGGCTCTGGGTGACTTCTGCCAGCGCCTGAGCATCCCTCCAGAGCCCCCGGGAGGGACCCACTCGGTGGGTTCGGGAGGGATGGGCAGAGAGGTGTTTGCTGCCCGGCAGGGCAGTGGGCTGCACAGGGCAGTGGGCAGCACGGGAAGCCTGGCAGCTCCCTGGGGAGAGCAGGGCAGCCAGTGGTTGCACAGGCGGACACAGCTCAGATGCTTCTCCCAGGCTTTCCTGGCACAGCCCAGCACCAGCCCCACCACCCATGGGTCCCCATCGGACCCCAAGGAAGGGCTGTGTGGGGACAGTGGGCACCAAGTGCTGAGCTGAGTGGGGTGCCTCTGGGATTTCAGAGGGGTTAAAACCATCTGCCCCGAGTCCCTGGTGCCCTGGGGTGCCCAGGGGAAGGAGCAGAGTACAAGGAGAGCTGGGAACCTGCTCCCTGCATCCCCCTGCATCCCCCTGCATTCCCCTGCACCTGGGAGTCAATCCAAGCCCCAGGCTGCCAACGCACTGGGATGGGATGGAAACGCCTCCGTTGCAAAGGCAGCTTCATCCTTCTGTCAACAGGACCCTCCTTTTTGTTTGCCATCATATTCCTCCTACCCCCAGACAGACCCTGTTTTCCTTCCTGGTGTCTTAACAAGACCTAAACCCATAATTGCTCCCATTACACAACCAGGAGTGACAGTTTATTAGCAATGCTTCCTGACCTAATTTACACAGATACCCTCATGCTCTTCCCTTTGTCACGGGCAAACAGACCTTTAGGCTTTCAGAGAGGAAGGAGAGCCCCGGCAGCGGGAGGTGCACAGCCTGCGACTCTGGGGCAAGTCCCTGCCCTTGCCCTGCCTCAGTTTCCCCTGGCTGCACCGAGCCGGGGCTCAGCAGCACCGCTGGACTCGGGGACTGTGGGTTTGGGGGTCACACAGGGCATGGTGGTGGAGGATGCTCTGCCCTTCAAAGGACAGCTCAGTAGCTGCCTGGCGGGGCGCTTTTTAGCATGTGTGTGTCACTTGGTCATTTGGCTGCAGCTGGCTTTAATTGCAGAGAGCACGCAGAAGAGGAAGAGGAAGGCTGAGAAATTGCTCCAGAGTGAAGATTGCAAAGGTTACACCTCGGCTTGGGCAGGGACCGCAGCAGCCTTCTGGTGGGACAGCGGCTGAACCCAAGTGCAGATGGGAAGGGAGGTGGTGGGATTGCACCCCACTCTCACCCCCAGTCTCCCACGATCAGATCTCAGCTTTGTGACTCCAAGCTGGTCACGGGGCTGGCAGCGCTGAGGAGCTCCGGCTTTCCCCCAGGGAGATGCCCAGCCACAGTGTGGGAGGCTGTGCCAGAGCTTGATGCACCCGGGAAAGGGCTGGTGCAGAAGGAGAAACGGGGCCACCAGTAGCCGGAGGGATGCTGCTCTCTCCAAGAGGTGCACGCGTGGGACATGTACCTCACAGACCCTGTGCCTGGGGGACAGAGGCACGGTGAAGCAAGAGCCCTGGGTCAGGAGAGATCGCACTGCTGCCCGGGAGGCTGTAAATCCCAGTCTCACAGTTACAACACAGACCAGGCGGGAAATGCCCCCAAAAGTGACTTTAGTACCTGGGGCACAGCCTGGGCTTAGGACAGCGCCAGCCTGGACGTGGCCGTAGGAGCAGCCGGAGTAACTTGGTCCTGGCACCACCTTCCCCTGCCCCGACCTGCGGTGGGAGACACGGGACCCCTGCACAGACCCACCATGCTGGGGTCTGCCAGCGTTTGCTAGCATCTCTTCCCAACCCTGTTAAGACGAACGAGTTACTTTTAACCGCGGCCAGTACATTATTCAGGGTGCAGTGTTGAGGCTGCACCAGAGTGCTGCCGAGGAATAAGAAACACCAGTCGAACCCCAGGGCTGGCGGCTCCCTCGGATGCTCACACCATCCATCCCCTCCTAAAGGCTTCCCACTGGCAGCTCTGACAGCACCTCTCCAACTGGCAGCAGAGGGTAAAATTAGATGGAGCTGCTTTTTTTTTCCCCCCTCTGCTGCCCAGCAAACTTTTACAGCTCTTCTGCCGGGTCCCATCCCGTCTCGGGGGGAAGCAGCCACCCCAGCGGGGGGAAGAGCGGAGGAGCCCATCTGGCTGCCAGTCTCCCTCATGCTCAAAAAAAAAAAAAAAGAAAAAAAGAAAATTGTGCTGGGTTTTTTGTTTGGTTGGGTTTGGGTTTTGTTTTAATATATATATATGGAGGTTTTGTGGCTTTGACGCAGTTTCCTGAAAATCCTGCCTCATCCTGCCAGGGGCTGAGCAAATGCACATCCCAGCCCTCAGCAGTGGGGGAGAGAAGGAGGAGAAGCCAGGGAGGGAGAGAAGAAAGCCTTTGCCAAACTGGCCTGACCAGAATGTGACACAAGAGCAGGAAATGAGTCATGCCGGCAGGGCAGCTGCTCCCAGGCATTTGCATAGAAAGAAACCCACCAGGCAGGGAACTGCACCGGCCTTCCTCCCGCCTTCCTCCCAGCTCCTCGCACTCCAGACCCGCGGCTCACGGGTACCCATCAGCACCCCGACGCCGGCCACGGCAGCAATCCTCAGAGCATCACCCCTGTCCCACAGCTGGCTCTGCAACCACGGACTTGGCTCTTCAACCTCAGATTGGGTCGTTCCACCCTGGATTTGCCCTGGGCCAAAGCGGAGCCCCCCCTGCCCTTCCCCCCCACCACCCCCCATGCAGTCCCCCTTGGCCAGCCCTCAATGTTTGCTTTGCCCCATGCTTTAGGCTAGAGGAGGAAGGGAGAAAGCCCAGCATTTTTGCCCTGAGAGGAGATTCAGTTGTGCATCTAATGCACCAGGACAAAGCTCTCCTGAGGGGCCGACATGGGCATCACCATCCCTGCATCCAGCGTGCTGTCCCGGCCCCACTCCCGGCTGCCAGTGTCGGATGTGGGTGTTGCTGGATCCCAACACGCCAGGGTGCTTGGGACAGGGGACCTGCTTTGTGTGCTGCAGGGAGCAGGCTGCACACCCAGCTCCTGGTCCCCTTTTATTAATCAGAGGACAGGAGGTTTCCCCTGCAGATGCTCCGTGCACGTGCATGCACCCCATGTGCATCTTCCCCTGGCAGGTACCGGGCTGTGAGGATGCAGCAGCAGGCAGGTGACAGTGTGAGATGGATGAGTGTGACATCATGGGATGGCTGGGCACAAGCAGTACATGTCGGCGGTGTGTCCTGTCCCAGCCCACGGGGTGACCGGCCGTGGGGACCTCTGTGTCGTGCCTCCTCTGTGGGGTTGTTTCCCTCCTCCTCCACCCCAGCCGGGAACAGGGGACGGCCACAAGCAGACGGATTTAGTGCTGCAAACCAGGGTATTGCCGCCCTGCAAGTTCCTTAAATCCTTAAACCCAGTCTTAAAACTTCAGCAAAAGCCTTCAACGCGTTAATCACTGGGAGCAGGGTGGGGGAGCTTTCTCTATCGCTCTAAGCCACCTCACCAGGCTTACACGGAAGGGGGGCAGAAGGGCGGTGATGGCTTCTCTCTGGTTGGTTGAGTTATAAACGGCCCAAGAAGCACGTCGCTTTGTATTACTTTTGGAGGGCCGAAGGCTTCTGCGGAAGGTGCAGGGCTGGGTGTTGGAGCCCACAGCAGCATTCCGAGGATGCGGTGATGGCAGAGAGAGAACCTGTCACTTTACCCACCGCTCTGTATATCTGTGCAAACACCTTCCCCCTCCAATCAGCTCAGTAGGGTCCACAGCCCTAAATAGCAAACAGAATTTTTGTACGTCTGCAGGCTGGTCAAACATTGCTGAAGTCTGCCTGGAAAAGCAGAGGCAGGTCTTTGACACGAGCTGCCAGGCACGGCCCCGCTCGTCCTCTGCCCACAGTGATGAAGGCACCTCGGCTCTGCAGACCAGCCAGCACAACCCTGCTCCCTGGGGACAAGGTCCCTCTGTACCAGGCAATGCCACTTCAATGCCAGACCCTGGTGACAAGTGCCTGAGCATCCTGGCTCTGCAGGGTGTGGGGTGATGCTCTGCTGGCCCTTTGTGGGCCCAGTCAGTGCTAACTGGGGCCTCAGCAGAGACGCTGATACTTTACCAGGAGGCTGGTGGGGGCCGTGGTCTCTCCAGGGCAGGGCTAAGGGCTGCAGAAGTGAGACCACTGGTAAAGGGGAACGATGGCCCAGCGGTGGCTGGGAAAACCGAGGTGGGGGGGTTGAGGGATGCGCATTAGGACTTGGCTAAAAACCACCTCTGTGACCCCTTGGTGTGGGCTGGGACACCCACACAGGACCGAATCCTGGTAGAGAGGAGCCCAAAGCGTGGGCAGGCTTTCTGCAGCTTTCTCCTTCTGCTGTCCATTGGCCACCCAGCACTGGCAGGAGGGTGGTTGGGAGCTGTGTGCGCAGGGGGTTACCCACCTATAGCCCCCCCCGCCAACTCCTGCTGGCTATGGAGGGGTTGTATGCCCAGCCTGGCTTTGGGGCTTTCCTTGCTAAGGGGTTTTCTCCAAGCTGGGCAGGGAGATGGCATCATCCGGACATGGGTGTGATGACAGCAGGGCCAGTGCCAGTCCTGGGGCAGCAGGATTCTCAGCTGAGAGCAGGACACATCTTTCAGCTTGGCTCAGCCCCATCCCATCCACCTTCCACTTTGAAATCCTGCTAAATACCAGCCGGCTTCCCCAGCTCACCCACAGCAGAGGGCACGGGGGGGCTCCGAGCAGCCTCTGCAGGAGAGCTGTGCCCTGCCTGGGGTGGGGACGGTGGCTGTCAGCAGGGGCTGCCTGGTATTGCCTGTGTTTATAAAGTGAGAGTCACGAATAGTTTTGCGCTGACTTTTCGAGGAGAGGTTTGCCTCCACGTGGGCTCGGCCAGCCAGCAGCGGCTCTGAGACATCCTGCTCTGTCCTGCCCAGCTCCCACCGGCCCTGGCTGCTGGACGGCTTGTAAAACCCCAGAGGAGATGTACAGCCCGTGGGCTCTGAGGCCTGGCAGAGGAATTACATGGCAAACTGCTCCCTTTGCAGGAATCAGTGCTCGAGCCCCAGGAGCTGTAGGCTGGGTGTGCGGGGATGGAGCGGGGCGGCCGAGGGGTGATACAGGGTGAGCCCCAGTCCCGGGGTGCCCCTGCTGTGGGCTTTCCCATGCAGGCAGGGATCAGCCGGCTGAACCCAGAAATAGATTTTATTGTGGCAAAGAGGCTGTGGGAGCCTCACCCAGAAATGAGAGGTGAGCAAGGCACCCCAAGCCAGCCTGAGCATGGCACACCGACTGTAGATTGTGTCTGTGCAGCCCCGTTGCAGCCCCATCAGCACTGTGGGATGTGCTGGGGTACAACACTGTTATTATTCGTTATTATTTGCCCTGGGGCAGCACTTTGGGACTGGGGTGTGCTGGGCATAACACAGACAGCAGGTAAAGGTTTCCCCCATGTCCTGTCAAAGCATGAAGTGAGAGGGGAAAGGTGGAGGCAGGGAAATGGGAAGGGGGATCTCACCTGTGCACAGGGGGTTCCTGTAAAGGAAAGTGTGGAAAGACACGGATCACCCCCACCTCGGGTGTGCTGCAGGATGCTCATCCCTCTAGCAGGCAGCCGGCTGCCCCAGGTGGCCCATGGCACTGGGGCTATAGGGTGCTGTAGTAGACACTACTGGGTGGTGTCTCTGGCCGGTCTGGTCTGTGGCTTTGAGACTGCAGTTGGGGCTAAATCCCTCCTGGAGGCAAATTGCCATCAGTGAGCATCACCCAGGGGCAAGACTGGGACCAGATCGCCAAGCCACCATCTAAGCCTTTGCCCCCTTGTCACTCCACCATAAACCTGACTGTGCACCCTAAGCACTTTTTGGTCTAAATACTCTGGTTTGAAGCCATTTGTGACCCCCTCGCCAGTGGGAAATGGATTTACACCAGCAACATGCTTTATTCCCAGTGGCCTGGCACATTTGGCAGGGGTTGGATATACAGTGTCCAGCGAAACAGCTGTGGAAACATTTGGTGGGAGAGCTGTTAGCAGAGACACCTCTGTGCCCTGGGCTCGGGCAAGAGGTGCTGGGGCTGCTGGTTTCGCAAAGACCCCAAGGGACAAACGGCTGTTGCTCTGCACAGGGAGGAAATGCACCTGAAATGGTCTGTGCAAAGTAACAGCCCATCCAGGGGGGAGCTGAGAGGGTGTAGGAGGCTCCAGAGGGCATTTACGGTACCCAGGCCCAGCTGTGGCCCAGATGTGAGCTGGTTCCAGGGCAATCAGCCCCTTTTTATGGACCAGCACCCTGAGCAACCCTGGCTTCTGGCTGCGTAGGGATGCTGGTGGCCAGGCAGGGTGGCCCTGCCGCTGATGGAGTGGCCAGCAGGGACATCCCAGCTGGGGACAAGCCTGGGCTCCAGCCGCAGGGACAGCGCAGCGCCGAGCACCGCGGTGGGCCCCACCGCCTGCCGTGTCCGCTTTAAGGCGGTGCTGTTTCTGGGCGGGGCGGGGGGCGGTTTCTCGTGACGCGCGGTGGGCGGTCCCGCGGGCGGGGCGGGGCTGGTCCCGCCGCAGCGCAGCGCAGCCTGGCCCCGCGCAGCTCCGAGGCGGCAGCGGCAGCGCCCGGCGGGATCTACCGGCTCCGGCGGCTCCGCTCCGCTCCCCCCGCCTCACCCCGACCGGCTCCCGAGCGGGGCGGCCCCTCTGCGCGCCGGGGCGGGGCGCGCCCGCCCTCCCTCCTCCCCGGTCGATATCTCCCCCGCGGCCGCCGCCCCCATGGCCGCCCCGCCCGCCCCCCGCCGCCGTCGCCCCGGCCCCCAGCGCCGGCGCTGAGCTCGGCCGCCTCCGAGGCGCCGCCCCCCCCTCCCCCCCCCGGTCCTCCCCGAAGAGATCCGTTGCGGGGATCCGCGCCCCCCCTCCCCCCCGCACCCGCTCCTCGTCTTCCCCGGGCCGCGGCCGCCTCCCCGGGGGCGGCAGGAGGAAGGCCGGGGCGTGGGGCTCTGGCGGGCGGTCGGTCGGCGCCCAGGGCGAGCCCAAGATGGCTGGAGGCGGCGGCAGCGGGGGCAGGCGCGGGGGGCTGTGCTGAGCGGCCCCGCCGGGACGGGACGGCTCGGCTCGGGCTCCGGCTTGACTCGCCCCGCGGCCCCGCAGCCGCAGCCCCTCCGCAGAGCCCCGCCGTGCGGGCGGGGGAGGCAGCGGGAGTGGTTTTGTTCCGGTGACTTTATTTAATTTTTTAATACCTTTTTATTTTTTTTAATTATTTTATTTTTAATGCGCCTCCGGTCTCCGTTCTCCAGCAGGGCAGCTCAAAATGGCTGAGGGCTGACTCGGCTCTCCCGGAACCGCACGCTTCGGCCGACTCCTCCCGGCTGCCCGCCGCCGCCTCGCCCTTTCCCGGCGGGGCCGGACCGGGGAAGCCGCGCCGGGGGAAGGCGCTCCGCGGGCGGCTCGGACACCCGTCCCTCTGCCCCGGGACCCCCAGCTCCACCGCATTGTTACTGTCGGGGGACTGCGTCCCCCCGGCCGGCCATGAGACCGGGCTAGGTCGGATCCTGCCCACCCCCGGACGCCTTTTTTTCCCCCAGCGCCGGTGGGAAGTCGGAGCAGGTTGATTCGGGGTTTAGATCCCCCCTTGGCAAAGCCCATCCTCTCTCCCATCCCTCTCCGGGAGCGTTGGAGGAGGCTGGGAGGGCTGCGCTGGGCTGGGGTTTGCTCTGAATGACCGAGCTCTCCCATTCAAGACCTCGCAATCTTCGAAGCGGGCGAGAGGGTGGTGTTTGGTTTTTTTTTTTTCTTTTCTTTTTCCTGTCTTGTCTTTTTTTTTTTTACTCCGTTTTTTTTCTTTGCTCCTCGCCCGGTTTAGAAGCAAATCTCGGGGGCTGCGGAGAGAATTCGTTTTTTCGGCATCGTCATCATCGCTATTATTATTTTTTTTTTAACCTTCCTCCTTTTCCCATTTTGGATCTTAACCCTTTGATCTATTTCCTTTAAAAGACTCTGATTCCCAACTCCCATCAGGGGGAGAGGGAGGAGAAATACAGGGGAGAAAAAACCCCTGAGCGAGTCCGTGCTCTCAGCTGTTAGCCAGGTTGGTGGGGGACAAAAGTCCCTTTAAAATATTGAATGTCAGTTGCAAACCTAAGAAAAGAAAAATCCGATCCGGAGCGCTAAATTTAGGAGCTTTATATGGAACTTGGACTCTGCTGCTGGATTTTGTATGGATTTTTTTCAACCTTTGGTAAGTTTCGATTCACCTTCTGGGGTAAAAAGAAACAAATGGCTTTTAGGGGTGGTTAAGACTTTGGGCTGTAAATCCTACAATACCATGTTGGGTTTTTTTAACTGTGTCGTTTGTTTTTTGTTTTTGTGTTGTTTTTTTTTTTTTAATGAAGCGACAAGGACGTTGCGTTTTCTCACTGGAGATTCCTAGAGTGCTGCTCTGTGGGTCTTTTTATCCCCGATTTTAAAAATCTGCTGTGGTTTATTATTTATCGCGCGTGCTGCGGGGAAGGGAGCCCAGCCGTTCACCCCCAGGCTTCCCTTTGCAGGGAGGACAGACCCCGGCGTCCGCCCCTAGACCGCACTGAGCGACCGAAGCGGGTGGGGGGGGGAAACGTCGCCAGAGGCTGCCGGCAGAGATGGCTGAGAATTGGAAGAACTGCTTCGAAGAGGAGCTCATCTGCCCCATTTGCCTGCATGTCTTCGTGGAGCCAGTCCAGCTGCCCTGCAAGCACAACTTCTGCCGGGGCTGCATTGGGGAGGCGTGGGCCAAGGAGTCGGGCTTGGTGCGGTGCCCAGAGTGCAACCAGGCCTACAACCAGAAGCCCAACCTGGAGAAGAACCTGAAGCTCACCAACATCGTGGAGAAGTTCAACTCCCTTAACCTGGAGAAGCCCCCCTCCGTCTTGCACTGCGTCTTTTGCCGCCGAGGCCCGCCGCTGCCGGCCCAGAAGATCTGTTTGAGGTGCGAGGCCCCGTGTTGCCAGTCCCACGTCCAGACCCACCTGCAGCAACCCTCCACGGCCCGGGGCCATCTCTTGGTGGAGGCAGACGACGTGCGGGCCTGGAGCTGCCCCCAGCACAACGCTTACCGCCTGTACCACTGCGAGGCCGAGCAGGTGGCCGTCTGCCAGTTCTGCTGCTACTACAGCGGGGCCCACCAGGGACATTCGGTCTGCGATGTGGAGATCCGCCGCAATGAGATCAGGGTAAGTTGGACCTTCGTGGAGACGTGGGTTTGTCCAGCTTGGGGGGTTGCCGGTCTTCCTGGCTGCTCTCTTCCCCTGCTGTGTTTGTTCCCCAAAGGCCTGTGTTTGTGTAGGGCCTACACAAAATCCACCCCAGTGGTGCTCCTCCTCCACCTGGTCCCCCTGTGGCGGACATGTTAGGTGGCCGCCCCAGCTGAGCCATGACAGAGTCTGTGGGTGCTGGGGGGGCTCCCCAGGGAAGGGGGTCCATAGAGGAGGCCTTTGGAGTCGTTCAGCTGTAGGACCTGCAGCTGCTTGGGTCTGGGCTGCGCAGGGAAGGGTTGAGGTCTTGGGCCAGGGGGGTTCGGAGGGGCTGTCTCCCCAGTTCCTGCTGGGGTGCACAGCCGTTTAGGGGAAGGCAGAGGAACTGCCTGCGTCCGAGGTGAAGTCACCCCGAAATCAGACTAGCCGGGGGAACAAAGCGGCCGCAGATGCGGACCCCGTCCATTGTAAGGCCTGTGAATGTCAAACTGCCGGCTCTTCCCTCTGCCTCCCGCCGGGGCCAGCGGTCGCCATCCCCTTCCCCCTGGCACTGGGAGAGCTTCATGTCAGAGACCCACGGCTTCTATCTGGCGAGCATTCATGCTTGGGGTTTGGCCAAATAATGGGGTTTTTATTAGGGGGCACAGGGCTGCCCCCCCCACCCCCTAAAGCAGCATGAGGCATAGCACTGGATTTGAGGGAAAGCGAGTCTGTGTTTTGCTCATGGCCAGACCATCTGGCGGGAGCTTTCACCCCTGGTTCCCCAGCCCAAAGTTCGTGGTGGGCATTTAACAGCTCTGCAGGCAGCCCTGCCGTGACCCCACCACCACCTTACCCCCCTTCCTAGGCCGCCCCTCCGACCCTTCGAAAGAGGCCCGGCGCTTGTCCACCGAATAAATATTTAACAATGAATTGAATGGTGATTACTGTAAAATGGGGATGATTTCCTGTGTATTTTAATGTTGCCAAAATGAGTCACCATTTAGCAATAAAAAAAAAGTCATAAATAAAAATTGCAGTATAATTACTTTCCAATTGGATGGCCAGGCCTGGGAGGGGGGGCGGCTCTGTGCAGAGAGGAGCCAGCCTGAGCTCACAGAAAGGTTATTTTCCTCTCCAGGTTTTTTGGGGGAAAACCAGAGACCTCCGCGGAGGTGCCAGCAGCTCCGCCACACGCACTGGAAGGGGAAAGACCCAGCCAGGCTTTTGGAGAAGTGCTTTTCTGCTTCTATTTATAGGGAGTCATTTTGGTCTCCCTGTGCCAGGGTGGGGAGCCACCCCAGGAGGGCTGCATGGGGCTGGGACAGGGCTCGCGTGTGCATTTCCCGGGAGTCTTAGCCAGGGACCAAAACTATTTTTCCAGGTCCTTTTCCAGGATGCTTTGATCTCATCTATTCCCGCTCTTGTTGCGTGGGGTTTTTTTTGTTGTTGCTGCCGTTGTTATGGCTGGATGTTTGCTGCTCCTTGCGGATGCACGCTGTTAATGACCCGGCGGAAAGCTGCCACCAGCTAGGCTGGATTTTGGCCCTGGCGTGAAATTTTAGGATGTGTGGCCAGATACCGAACGTGTCAGACAGCTGTGTTGTAGAGCCACAGACTTATTTTGTGACCTTGGCCAAATCCCTTGGTACCTCCATTGCCGCGTTATCTTAATTTCCTTTCTCTGCGATGATAAGCTTGTCTCTTCCCGCTGGGCACATGGCTCGGTTGGGTTCTCAGAGGCTGGGGCAATGGAGGACAGCCCGAAGCTGGGGGATGATGTGCCCAAAGGATCCCCTCTGCAGTTGAAGCAGTTCCTCCGTGAAGCGGCTGGAGTAGGGAAGAGCCCCCAGGAAAAACACCTGGCAGGTTGCTGGCCCTCGTTGTGTGGCCTTGGGCAGGTCTCTGGCTGAAAGCGACCCCTTGCCATCCGGCAAGGAAGGCAGCCACCTCGGCTCCCGAATTAGGGTGCGTGTGCTCAGTCAGTGACGGCTTCCCGCCTGTGGGAGCCAGGCCCGGGATTCCTGGCTGCTTGCTCACCCCACGGCGGTGAGCCGCTCTTTGAGCATCCCAGAGAAGGAGGGCTGGGGGGTGGATGAGTAATGCCGGGCTTGGGAGGTCCGGGGGAGGCCCCGTCGTGAGAGGTTTGTTCCATGCGTGGCTTGCATTTGGGAAGCTGTTAATTGAGAAATGAGTCAAAGTTTGGAGTCTGAGCCCTGTCCTTGGTGCGGGGAACTTGCGAGTATGTGTGGGTGCGACATCAGCTCGGTGTGGCGGGGGTGGCCCAGAAGAGGGACGAAAGCCTGCAAACACCCTCCCTGTAAACCCACCTTTTTTAGTATTTATTACTCTGGCTCTGCTGCTGACCCATCTTGGAGGGCATCTTGCCCCCTATTACAGTCTGATTTGAAGGGGAAAAGGGGCTCAGAACTCCTTGGGGACAGCACCAGCGCTTTGTCAGCTGGCAGTTGGGGCAAGAGAGCTCGTGCTGGGCGAAAGGCTGGAGGCGGGTGTCTGCAGGAGGGAGGAGGGTGTCTGCCGAGGTGCGCGCTTGGTAGGTTTGGGGGAAGGGGACTGCTCGGCGTTTGGTGCTGCGCAAACATGCAGAGCCCTGGCTCAGAATTGGTTGGACTCCGTGGTGCAACTGTAATACAAACAGTAAATAAAATATGTGGTTAATCTTTCTTTCGTGGGCGTATAAAGCGCTTACCTCCCCTTCCCCCCCGTGAGATGTTTTCTCCTTTGTTTCCTGTTTTTGTAGTGCTTAAAGAGGAGAGGAAAAAAGAAAAAAGCCAACAACCCACCCTCTTTTTTTTTTTTGCTTCTTGTCATTTTGTTTGTGTCAAGGTCTCAAAACGAAACATTTTTTCTTCCATCTTTGCCCTTCTGCCCCAGCCACGCACCTCCTGCCTGCATGGGGGAACCTGCCGTCTCCCTGCCATGGGGAATCCTGCTTCCAGGGTTGAAAAAGAAAGTTGTTCCAGCATGAGGTTGATACGTTGCTTTTTTTTTTTTTTTTTATCCTAAAAGAAGAAAAATACATTGCCAGGATTGGAGCACAGGTCAGAAGGCAGCAGCCAAAGAAGAGGACTGACTTGCGGCCTGTTACCCTGTTTGTCCCATATTTGTGTGGGATGTGATTGATTGAGGCCAGGTACAGCTGAGCTTGCTTGGGAATGTCCCAGCAAGCTTGGATGTCCCTATCCTCAGATGGAGGTGCCACCAGTGGAAAAGGGCTTAGGTAGAGGCTTTGTTCCTGCTTTGTCTCAGGGAATGGAGGTAGACTTCTCTCTGACCTAGCTCACATTTTTGGGAAATCAGGCTGCTGAGTCCATCTGCTCCTTGGTGGGTATGGGCTTTCTTTCGTGGCGGCACCCCAGATAAGCACAGCTCAGGTGCTTTCTTAAGTGTGGGAGAGAGGAGAGATGAGCACTTGGTAGGAGCACAGGAAGAGATGAATCCCAAGTCTGTATCAGAAACTGGTCCTTGGCCAGTGTTGGCCACCAGCCCCAGTGCAGAGATGGCCCGTGTGCTTTTCCTACCTGCCCCAGCTGATTACTTCTGCGATTCTAAAGCTCTAGGTCTCTACAGGGAAAATACCACCAGCTTTTCTTTGATAGATGGCTCTGATGCCAGAGACACCTTACTGTTTGGAAACAAGTCCGATGTCACATCCCCATGCTGCCATCCATGCCGGGGACGTTTTGCTGGGGCCTAGGAAGCCCCAGTGCTGGGAGGCTGGGGTCGGCTCCACTGCCGGGCTCCTGGCGTGAGCTGCTGTAGGTTGTTTTACTCTGAAACAGGTTTGGTAACTTGCAATGGGCTGGATTTTTACAGGCTTACTTATTTTCCAGATGACTTGTTTATGAGGAGCGCGGCACGCAGCTCACTGGAGGCATTGTGAGTGCAAGTGCCCAAGTGTTGGAGTGTTAATTTAGCTCTCGTGACTGCAGATGGTGTGGGCTGATGCCTGGCAGGCATTCCCCACGGCGCTCTTTGAACATACCTGGTCCAGAGAGGACTTTGGCAGTAGGCCCTATGAAGCCGGAGATGTACTGGTTCTCCCTGCACCTTCCATCTGAGCCTCCACCAGCACCCCAGAGCTGAACCGCCAGCTCCTTCCTCCTCCCCGGTCAGTCTAACCCCAGTCTCTCCCTCCCCCGGCTTTGCCTATGCCCTGATTCCTGCCCAGAGGCCTCGGGAGTCCAGTGCAAGACTCCTAAATGTGACTGATCATTGTGCCCTGGGATGCTGTCAGTTGGTCAAGCTGCCGTAATGAGTAATGACTTCTTGGGCCTTGGGCAGTCGCAGAAATCCCAGCACCCACCTAGCCTTACTTTCTAGTTCTGTGCCGCTTACCACCATCGACCTGTCAGGCTTTGCTGCACTGTATTGTCAGAGGCACCAGGGGATTTCAGTACAACTGATAGCAGTCTGTGCTGCCCTAGAGAGCCACCCTGCTGCAAACCCATCTGGGTTTGCTGGCCAAGCAGCAGTGGCTGTTTTGGCAGTCCCAGATCTTTGGCTGAACTGGGACAGTTTCCTGCCTCCCTGGGGTTTGGATTAAGGGCTTTTCCCCGCTGCTTTCCTGCTAGGCTGGAGTGTTTTCCTCACCCTTAGCCCATCAGGTTGCTAGCGATTGCTTGCTTTAGACCCACAGCTGCAAGTCTTCTGTGTAGAGTCAATCTGAGAAGTGACAGCAGAGATGGAGGACGCGGGGAGGCAGTCTGGTGGGTTTGGGTGGGAGGGAGGAGGCTTGCATGGAGGGGACAGCTTTCATAAAGGAGTAGGACAGTGGCTGCAGTGGAGAATGCTCTTTTCCCACAGGAGAAAACACTGTGTGGACAGGTGGTGGGAAGAGTGAGGTGGAAGGAGAAGAGGGAGAGGTTCATCTGAGGACCTTGAGCTGCTTTAAAAGGAGCAGCAACAAATGACAGCCCAGGCATACCCCTGTGGTATAGAGGGGTTGGCTGTGCTTTGCGGTGGGGATGTCTAGGCATGGCTTTGTCCACTTGGGCCAGACAGCCCTGGCCAAGAGAGCTTTCCACCCTGAACCCCTCCCTCGGTGGTGACTTTGAATGAGCCCCTAAGGTGGGGGTGTCCTGGCCTGCTCTCTGAACCAGCAGGTATAAACCCAGCTTTGGCTGGTGATGAGGGCATAATAAACTTAGCCCAGACCCTCATTTAGTTTAAATCCAACCCGTGATATTTATGTAAGCGTCATGTGGCCACTGGCATGGAGGTGTGGAGCGTGCAGCTCTCCTCAAGCCTGCAGGCATGATGGAGAGGGAGAAGTAGGAAAGATGTGAGCTGCAGTGTGACACCCTGGACTTTCCTCCACCTCAGCCTCGTGCCTCGCACATGGTAGTCTGGGTGAGCCCTTCGAGGAATGCGTGAGTCCCAGGACCGTCCTTCCCTTCTCCTCCCCTCCCCTTGCTTCAGCAAAGCACTGTCCTAGAGCTCTCCTGCGTGCTCGACTGAGCCTGGTCCTGCTGGAGAGGGGTCCACAGCCTCTCCGCTGCTCTGGTCTTTGCCTCTGGAGCCCAGGAGTTGCCTCTGTCCTCGTCTGAGCAGGGGGAGCAGAAGAGGGGGCTGGCGAAGGGGGTGGGAGGAGAAGGCAGATTTCCATGTCTCACAAAGGGCACAAGCGATCAGATTCGTGCAACTGCCCAAGAATAAAGAGGCTCTTACAGCGCTGGCTGCCCTGACCTCTCTCCTCTCTGCTCCAGAGGACAGCGTGTGACCACACAGGGATTTCTTAGCTGTGCTTTGGAGGGAGGCAGCGGGTTTTCGATCCCCAGATCTGTCTGCAGCTTGCCTTGCAGCATATTGGCCTATTTTTTGCTTGCTACCTATCTGTTTGCTGGAAATCTTGGTACACGGTGGTAATTTCTTCCTTTCTTCTCTTTAATTTTATGTAATTGTTTTAGGGTGGGTTTTTTTTTTTCAATCTGACACTGAAATGGGGCTGAGAGCAGCAGTGCTTCCAGAGCAGGGACAAAAGTAACCAGGAAACACAGGGCAAGAGAGGAGGGATCGACACCGAAACAATGAAATAGCCAAGCAAGGGAAGACTGAATGCTCAATAGCACAAGCCTTTGCAGAAATGCCTGGCTAGTGCAGCATTTTATAATCAGCTTCTGTGCTGGGCTGGCCTGCAACAGTAGTGTGATGGGGGAGGAATGCTTTGAATTAGCTGGATGCCAGAATTAATTCTGTCAGAATTCAAATGTACATGTATGTACAGATTTATAAATAAACACTTGGAGCCGGATTCTGCTTTGCCACGCAGGCTCCAGGGCAGAATCTGGTCTGGCCTGGCTTTTTCTCTTAAAAAAAAAAAATATATATAAAAAATACAGTGCTATGGATCTGGGCTAGGTTCTGGTGACTTTGTCAGCTTTCTGCATTTATCAGCAGCCTGTAGGCTCAGGAGATGTTGGTTTGGTTGGAGTAAGGGAGATGGCTCGTAGGAGTTGGAGCTGCTGAGCTCGCTTGCGGTGGTAACCAATTTTCTGCAATGAACTTCTGTTTGCAGGTAGAGAAGATGAGGCAGATGCTGTGGGACCAGTGGGGAGGTGTGGAATGTGCAGGACCGGGGATGTCTTGTCTTTCTCTTTCCTCCATGGAAGAAGGACTGAAGAGGCAGCCACCCCTCCTTTACCCAGGAGAGCTATAGCTGGCATACTTGGGAAGGGGTGGAAGAGATGCCTGGTCCCAAATATGGGACCAGGGAGGGATGGTTATTTACAGGCGTGAGACTCTGGATGCATGCAAGAGTCTTTACATATGTCCCCCAGGTGAACTTGGGGAAGAGGTTCCCAGTCCCAAATCCTTTCTGATAAGGACAGCTTTGGCCTGTTCTCACCAGGGTATCATGGTTGTCCCTTTTCTGTCTAGTGATTCCCTTATGATGGTAACACGAGCAAAGTTCCCAGCTCAGAGCAGTGCCCTGCCACTGTGCAGCAGTGCCGTCTATGTAACACACACTCAGTCATCTGTTTGCTGGGGTGATATACCAGAACTGTAAAAAGCCCCCCAAAAAACCACTAAAAACCCTTGAACATGAACCAATTTAATTTCTCTATTTCTTCTCTGCCCCTACCTGCCCTTTCTCAATTCCTTGTTGTGTGGATGCTCTGGGGGGGTTGTCTCCAGAGCAGGCTGGGAAGAGCCGAGCTGCGGATGGCTCCAGATGAGGCAGTTGGCAGGGAGTGACGTTCCGGATGGCTGTCTCTCTCTGAAATATGAGTAAATGTTGTCAGACCAGCCAACTGTATGATTTGGGGCTCGAGGAGGGCTAATCTGCCCTTTCCTCCCTCTACCCGCCTCTCCCTGTGCAGGATCCCCTGTTTGCTTGGCATTACCCCATTCTCCTCTCCCTGCCTGGGTGACCTGGAAGCTTCATCCTAGATCTGGAGCTTTGGAGAAAGGGAAGGAAAATTCCCCATATCCTAATGGAGGCAGTGTTTTTCCTCGCTGTACAACAGCTTAATCCAAACCCTCAGTTGAGCCAGTTATTGTGTGGCTTTAAAACCCTGTCCCCTGGAAACCAGTTTCCCACCCCCTTCCCTCCCAGTTGATCCTGGTCGGTGGAGCTGAGCTCTGGGGTTTGGTGCTCGGCCACACGCAGACACAGATCGATCGCGCTGGGGGGGCGGGTTGATATTTTTGTGGCAATGGTTTTTATTGCTGGTTGCGGTTGTTGTTGGAAAGTCGGGGGGTTGGCGTGTGCTGTAACAGGCTTGTGTGTGTGGCAGGGGGAGAGAGGGTAACGTGAACGTGTCCTTCTCCTCATTATCCTCTTGCTAGCGGGGGCTGGGGGGGCTACATCCCTCTCCCCATCCGAATCTGTGCAGAGCTGCCAGCTCTGCGGTGGGAGCTGGTTTTCCCTGCAGGTGAACTCCTCTGCGCTCAGACAAAGGGCTGGGGGTGCCGGTGCCTCCCTTTGTTCTCCTGTCCTGGTGCACCCGCCTCCAACGGCAAAAAGCCCCTTGAAGCGTGCCTCTCAAATGGATGGAGTGGAATAAATGCGCCGTGAGGTCTCTGTCCCCCTCACAGGCCCTTTGGGGATGGGGGGGGGTGTCCACGCTCCCCCTTCCCTTGGGTATTGTGCTAGCCCCTTAGTGATGGGGGTGGCTGGATCCAGCAGGGAATTACTGCTGCTCTCATGCCAGCTGCACTGTTTTGCCTGGGTGGCTGAGGCCCGGCAAGCCCTGTTTGGGTCAGAGGTGGTTTGGTTGTAGGGGATGGGGGCGTGATCTGGCCCTATAAGGGAACGGGAGCACATTTGGGGGTTATTTTCCTGCCTCTGCCTGCTGGCATCCTTCATGACAGGGCATCCAGGCAGGGGACTGGAAATAACGCCTTGTGTGTTGTGTGAAGACCACCCCTCGCCAAATGCATCTCTCGAGGGTGTGAGCCCGGCAGGTAAAACCATGGCCTGTCCTCTAGCCAAGGATTTTGTAGCATTTTACTTACAACAGGGGAGAAAAAGGTCAGTTTAATCTCTGCATTAACCTAAAATCTAATCAGGGGAGTTGGTGTTACCCTAAAGTTGAGATAAGTGGAGGTGGGGAGACCTACCAGGGAGTCGAGAAGTCTGTGGTATTGTGGGGAAGCAATCCTGGAGACTCAGACTTTCTTTGCTGGTACCTTGCTGAACACGGACCCTGCCAGCCTCCCCTACCCAGGCACTTCCTCCCTTGGTGCTTCCCAGGGTTGGCTTCTGGCTACCATTAACATCTATGAACAAACACGGTACTAATCTCTGTTTATCAAAGTGCTTTTGCAGCAATCTGATAAACAATACTGAGGTGAAGAGCAAAAGCTAAACCTTCCTCTATGTGTTAAAACTGCCTGCTGGAGCCTTCCTTAGAAAGTGTTCCTCCTTCCCAATGCTTTGCAGGAGAGAGAGACAGGAGGCATCCGAGAAGGCAACATTCGCACACACACTGCATCCAGTGACTGTAGACACGGACATTTGAGGAAAACATTGTGCTTCCCAAAAGGTGGAGGCTGGGAGCGTCTGTTAGCCTGGGTGGAAGATGGAGAAAACCAGGGGAGTGGGAACCCGTGG
This sequence comes from Grus americana, assembly GCF_028858705.1. Lineage (NCBI taxonomy): Eukaryota > Metazoa > Chordata > Aves > Gruiformes > Gruidae > Grus > Grus americana. The sequence continues at coordinate 14,884,874 of NC_072858.1, read as the reverse complement.
GGCAGTGATCCCAGGCATGTCCCATCCTCGGAGCGCTGTTCCCAAGCATCCTGAATCCTGGCCCTGCCGGCTGCTTTGCATCTGTGGAGCCTGTCTCTTGTTCTGCCTGGCGGAAGGAGCAGACGTTAATGTTTTGAAGGTCAAGCAGAAATTGCAAGCTGGCCCCGAGGCACGGCTGTGCTAGCCAGCAGGTAAGGAGAAGCCACGACAGAGCCGAGCTAGCAGCCAGGTTTCTCTGTGGGTGCAAGCTTGCAAGGGGATGAGGAGCTGCTGTTGTTGGTCCCTTAGCTCTAGAAAATGGCAGTGTGGTCACAGCTAGAAATGGCTTCTCTGGTTGTACCCTGCATGCTGGCACTGCCCCCCAATCCCCATGCAGCTCTCAGCACATCCCATAACCTTTGTGCCTCCACCGCATCCTCTTTAAAAGAGGATAACAAAACTGAAAGGGGGAAGCAGCTGGAAGCACCTTGGACTGCTGGGCTTGATAAAGCACTGCTGGTCTGCCGGAGACCTGAGGAGGTAGATTTTTGAGTCGGGAGATTAAATGCCAGGTCTGGCTCCCATCGGACTTCCTCAGGACTGCTCTAGCATGCGCTGAGCCCTGCTGAGCAGCAGCATCATGGCAATAGGGTGCATCTGCAGGCTTTGCTGGGCTCCTGAGCATGAGCTACACCCCAGTCTGCAGTGCTGGCATGGGGAGAGGGCATCTGGTGAAAGCTGCCTCATTTGGGGGTGGAAACTGAGCCTTGAATACAGCTCACACAAATCAGTAGGACTGGAGTTGAGCAGAGTGGTTCTCCTGGCTTCCCAGGAGGATGGAGCTGGCTGGGGTCTGAGCTGTCGGGCTCTGATCGCCAAGTCAAACCTGGAAGATAAATGACAATTCAGGAGCCTGAGATCAATAATGTCAAAGGCTGGCCCGTAATCGGGTAAGATTAAAAACCAATGACAGGCCTCCTCCTAGGAGCAGAAATCAGCACGTTGAAGGAGGGCGGCAGGCCTTGCTCCTTTACGGTTATTCCCTGGCGGTGCCTGCATCCAAAACCCACCTTCCCAGGCTCCCCCCTGCAACATCAGTGATTCCCCCCCCTCAATCAACATCAACCAGATCCCATAGGTCCCCTATGCCTGACCTTCTTCACCAGTCCCCATGCAGCTGGTCCAGAGTGCTCCTGCCCTTGGGAGGTGGTTGAGGTGAAGACAAAAGCGATGCAGTGTGGTCCTGGCTGCCAGCTGCTTTCGCAGCTGGGGGATGAGCTGGGGCCATGGGAGAGAGAGGAGGGGAAGAGAGGCTGAAGCAGGAGGTCATGTCGATGCTGTGGGTACCGTGATATGCTGTGTGTTGTAAAGATGCTCAGCTTTGGGGAGAGGAGTTTGGGAAATGAGGGCTGCAGATGACTCTTGACTCTCCTGAATTTGTTTGGTTTACCTGTTTTTATCATTTAACCAAAGCCATGAGCTTTTAGCCACCTGTGGGCAGGAGACCGTCAGGCAGGCCATGCTCTTGTGCCCATTTTGGGGGTGCTGGCGTTTGAGCTTGTTGCGAGGGAGGCTTTTCTCCCAGGTGGGCACTGGGCAGGGGGCTGTACCCCCACACTTGGCTGGAGTATGCTTCCCCTGGTCAGCAGCAGCTGCAGTCTGGCTGAAGTGAATAAGGTGGATTTCTTTTATTTGCGGGAGCAAATTAAAATAAACTTGAGTCCCTTGTTTCTGTGCATCCTTAAAGGGGTGCATGCTCCATCACAGCTCAGTGGGGCAGGGCCAGGCTGTGGTTCCCGTGAAGGGCGCTGGGAAACAGGATATTTCCCCGAGCACAAGGGCAGTTAAAAGAGAAGGTACCATATCGCCTCCTGCCACTGCCCCTTGTGTGCGCACATGGGGAGCTGGAGGTGCCGGTTGCCTTTGCCCTGGGCTCCTCTTCCTCCCCAATTCCCTCCTCCCCTTCCCTGCCAGGAAGCCTGGCCTTTGTGTGAAGTGATGTCTCCTGACATCAGCTGGGCGATGCGATTTCCTCCACAGCAGGGAGGGTGAGGAGAGGGGTGCCATGCTCCCGAAGGGGTGACATACGGTCCTGGCCACACCGGAGCGTGTGGTGGCAATGCTCGGGGAGAGGCTGCATGCTGCGGGGAGGTGGTTGCCCCCAGCCCCATCAGCCTGGTGGTTCGGTGTAGCTTTGCCTGCTTGTGCTGCTCTGCCTGAAAGCACTGTGCCGGTGTATGGCTTCTTGCTGCCCGCGACTTTGGCATCTTTATTTGACCCCTCTAGGGATGCAGTGTTGGGCTCTGTACAGTTGAAGCTTGGGCACTGCTGGCTGTGGGGTCTTCCTCTGAAGTCAGTGGCCCAGTGCCACAGAGCAGAAACGGAGGAGCTCGCAGCAAGGCAGGAGCAGGGCTGACATCTCCTGCAGCCCAGGGCTGCACCTGAGCTCTGGGACCATCTTGCTGTCTGTGCAGACAGGTCGCTTCGGCAAGGGCAGGGCACGGCTCAGCTGCGAGGAGGTTTGCGGGGTGTAGGCTCTTGGCTGCTCCTTGGAAAGGGGCTAATGCAACACATGGGAATTGGCCAAGTGCCTGACAACAAGAAGCTGCGGCTGGCACCTTGCCAGGATCTTGGGGGCCTCGCATCTCTTTAATTTGGGAGGTGTTTACTGGCGGATGGCGTTTTGCAGCTGGCTGGCTGGAAACTACAGGTCCCAGCATGCTCCCTCGCATGTCGTCCGGCTGCTGAGCTCCGATGGGAGCACAGTACCACAGGGATTGTAGTCTTGGTGCTCGCTGCTGCGGGGGTTTTGCTGCTGTGGAGAAAGGGCTGTGGTTCAGTATTGCTGGGCAGAGCCAGGCTGTGAGACACAGGGCTGGTCTCTGCCTCCTGCTTTCTTATCCTCCTGCCGCTCACTTGCTCAATGCAAGACCAGGTTGGCCTTTTTATGTCACCAGGCTGGGGAGGGTATTTGGTCCTATTCTCACTCGTTTGCAACGTAAATATTTTGGTCCCAAGTACGTTGCTGGGAGCTGGGTGTCACGTTGAGGAGCGTGATTCATTCATGCTGTTGCTGCTCGGAGCACAATGAGGCAGCCTTGGGACCGGTCCCAAAGATTTCCTGTGATCGCGGCTGGTGGGGAATTTGGGACGTCACGTTTGAGTAAGTCAGAGCCCTCTTCGCGCGATTCCTGCAAACCAGAAGTACTGTGCTGTGTCCAGCGTGTTCAGTTCTTGCCACCCCCAAAATGCAGCGGGTGCAGGTGGCTTGCATTTCCAGAGGGAGAAAGAGCAGAGAGTGAAGCTGAGCTCTGGTTCTTGCCTTCCCCAGCAGCTGGCGTGTGGAAAAGTTTGCAGGGTGCCTGGTCTTTGTGCCCGGTCCCAGCCAGCCTCACAAATAAAGGTACAAAGTGATGCAAGTTCAAAACCTGCTGCACGTTGGGAGGAGGCCCCAGCAGAGTTTCCCTGGTGGGGCCAGCACTGCACCAGTGTCCCTGTGTGTTTTAGAGGGATGTGGGACGACCCATGGCGGGACGCTGGGTGGATAGGCCAGAGCAGTGAAGATGCCCCTCTTCCTTGCTTCCACTGCCAATACTCTACTGCCAGAAGGGACCTTTGCTCTCCTAGTTTGGTCACTGGTGCAGGAGGGGCTGCACCCTCCACCTCGGGGCTGGCTCCCTCTGTCCCCCTGCGTGTCTGTTCGTCCTCCCCACGCCACTGAGAGCCAGGTGCGGGCTCTGCAGCGCCCAGATTCATTCTGGCATCCTTCGTTAGATGGTGTTTGTTCATGCTGCATTTTTCTTTTTGCTGGCTTGTTTGGACACGCACTGGTACATTCACGGCACTCAGGCAGTAACGTGAGTCTCTTTCCCATTAGGAAAGGGGCCAGAATTTGGGGGGGCTGGGAGGGCGGCTTAAGCAGTAGTTTCTGAGATATTTCCTTCTGCCGCCACACCCTGCATGAAAGAGCAATATCCGCGGCTTCAGCTGCTATCACAAGGCTCTGAACGTCTCTCTTTTAATATAGATTGGTATCATTTTGCATTTTAAAGTAAAAACACGCTGCAAGCTGCAGACAGCTGTCGGTTGGCAGCTTTGTTTGAACATCTGGTATTGCTGGGCTGCTGTTCAGCGCGATCTAACTATGGGATTCATAAAGATTATAATCCGGGCTTTCAGATTCTCAACAGCCACCTCGTGAAAAAAAACGGAGGAGAGAGAAAACCCAGCGGGGAGGTGGCTGAGGGGTCCTCGGCGTTCAGCAGGTTGTGGTCGTGGTCGATCCTCTCTTGGGTATGGAGGGGTGGATAGACTCGCTGTATGTCACCTTGGCTGACCGCAGGTGCTGACAGGCCGCTTCCAGCCTGCAAAACGCTGGGTGCTGGGGAGCTGTAGAAGTGCAAAGTCCTCTTTTTTTTTTTTTTTCCTTTTTCCCCCTTCTCTTTATTTTTTCCAACTTGTGTGCCGAATCCAGTTGAGTCTCATACTCCTCTGGGTGGTGTCTGGCGCTGGTGAGCTGAAGCAGCAGATTTCTGCTGTGGCTTTCAGTAGATGTTTCTAACAGTTGTCTTCAGCAGCAGGACTTGGTTTCTTTTTCTTTAAAGTAAGTGATGGAGGAGCCAAGGCTCAGAGTAAACATCTCAGCACATCAAAACCTCATTTCCAAGAGAAATTGAGTCCCCTTTTTGTGAAGCAACCGAAAGGTTGAGATAGCCACTTCTGTAAGCCCCATCCATCCCTCTGCGAGTCAGGCACTTTCCTTGGCACCTTTGAGAATTAAGCGGCCTCTAAGCCCCTAACGGGTTTTATAAATCTTGTTAGTTGATCTGCATTTTTGCAAAGCTCTTTGAATCTAGCCTATTGGCGCATAAGTCACCTTGACTTTCCGCGAGGCTTTGACTCCCAACTCACTTTCAGGCTCCATTTGTCAGTTGGAGGTGCACAGAAAACCTCCCCCCTTATCTTTATTAGAATAAAAAAGTCCTGCCTGGAGAAATCTAGCTGCGCTCTAGTTGGTGCAAGCCAGTAATAGAGGTGCATGTAAACCTGTTCTGCCCTTGTTTGTGTTGATTTAACTTACCGGTACAAATTAAAATAGCCTTGAGCAGTTGGAAGTTTAACTAGATCAGTTGGGAGGAAAAAAAATAAAATTATGGCCTTTAAATCAAAGTAGGGTTTTCTTTCTAGTGCTGCCTGAGCCCTGAGAGGGGCTTTGTGCCACCTGCACAGCCAAACCCCTTGTCTCTGGGTCACCAAACGAGACATTGACAGGGTGCATGGCTGCAGGTTGTTGCCTTTGCACTTATCAGTGGTCTCGTGGCTGGGATGTGTGGATGTATGTGGGTATCGCTGTGGCTGCGCTGCTCCTCAGTGGTATCTGAGTTCCCCCCCAAAACCTGCTCGTGCATCCACATCCTTGGGCCGGGCTCCTTCCAGAGCAGAAATTAGAAATTAGGAGGGTAGGAAGGTGAAGGGGCTGTTGTTCAGACCTCAGGTCTTCCCATGGTGGGGCTGAGCTGTGGTGCATGCAGAGCGGAGGTCTTTGGGTAGGGGAGAGGCAGCTCGGCCTGCAACGCGAGGAAGGGTGGAAGAGGCTGGCTGTGTTTCACCCCTGCAGGGAGAAAGCTCTGAGATCACACAGGCCAGCTGGATCTTGAATCCAAGATGTTTATTTGGAAGAGGCGGTGAGGGTTTCTCAGTTTTGCAGGGGCTGCAGATGGGGGTAGGTTTGCTGCCAAGTGATGGGAGTGGGTCTGTGCAGGATGGCTGCTTTTGAAGGTAAGGCATCCTGCCAGCTGCAATTCGGGGATGACTGGCCAGGACCCTGAACTTGCAGCACATCGGGAAGATCTTGGGATTCAACAAAGCTACATGAGGCTGGGACAACGGCAGAGCGAGGCAGGATCGGAGGTGCTGCCAAAGCCTGTTTATTTTTTTGTGGGGATTATGGAGCAACTCACAGATGCTATGTCAGAGCAACAGGGTTTGTGTGAGGAGCAGGATTTTGTGATTCGGCTGAGTTTCAGTGCTGAACAACCTCCCATTTCTGCCCAGACTGCCACCGCTGGAGCTGGCAGAGTGCATCTGAGAGCCAGTTCAGGGAGATGATCCAGCCGAAAAGAGACTGCTGGTTTCTTACTGGCTTAATTTTTCAGCTGGATTGATGGTCAGGAAGGGGCAGACATATGAAAACAGAGACAGAAGAGGGAGAAAAGGAGGTTAGGGCCCCTGTAACGTACATGTAAATTGATTGAAACATTCAAGAAACCACAAGCACAGAGTGCGCTGAAGGCGGAAGGGGCAGGACTTCTTACATGATCTCTTAGGCTCCAAAAAACTGCGAAACCTGGTGGATCCCAGTTGGTGTAGCTGCAGGGCCCAGATTTTATTTTCTGGCGTGGCGAGGAGGAAGTGGAAGGAGATACTGGTCATTGGAGCCAGATGTGCTCCAGGTGTTGGTGTCAGTCTGAGGTACCAAGTGGCTGGAAACGGTTGCTCAGGGCACTTGGGTCTGGATGCCGGAAACTTTGTGGGATGTTGCAAACCCCCGTGCTTTCCCAGACTGCCCCAGCAATGCCCCAGCGCCGGTGTTCCGGAGTCGGCAGTGCTGGTGCTCTGCAGTCAGTTGCTCAAAGAGTGTTTGGTCATGCTGGGCAGGGTGGGCTTGTGCCAGGGTCTGCAGCCGGAGCCTTGTGCCAGAGATGGCTCAGCAACAGGGTGAATTTTGGCACTGTTTTATAAGCAGCCCCAAACCAGGACATTTTCCCCTAAAACTGAAAGGGGGGGGCAGAAGAACTCCTCCCTCACGTCCCTGATGGTGAAGAAGATGCGGACCTTGTTCTTCATAAACATGGAGCTGAGCCCTGTGACTCCTGGCTCTCCTTGCTCCCAGGCGAAGGCAGCCTGGACTGTCCTCCCTCCTGAAAGCTGGCCGGGGAGGGCTGCTGGCCGGCATCTGCGCCAAGGCTTGGGTGGGGATCTCCTCTCCCTCCCTTCTCAGCAGAGAGAAAAAAGATTTCTTGAGCTTCTTGCTGCCCTGAGGGCCTGGTCGCGCCTGCAGCCGCAGCCCCGGCAACTCTCAGAGCTGGTCTCTCTGTCTTGCTCCTGCACCACCCAAAAGCATCTGCTGTTCCTGTGCTGCCGGGACACAGCGCGGGAGCATGTTTTCCCCAGCCAGATGCCGTCTCTCCTGGCAGGAGGCGGCTGTGCTGGCCAAAGGCACGGGCATCACCAGGGCTCATCTTTGTCCTGTGGAGCCAGCAGCATCAGTTGGCATGCAAACCAGCTCCTCCGTCCCTGTATTCATCTTCTCGGTGTGTTTCCAGCTCCTTTCTTCCTTTCCTCCCCACTCTGTGAGTGAGTCTTGAGCCCCAGGTCTGGCAGAGGCGGTTTGTCGCATTTTCACTGCCTCTTGCTGTGCTTTGCATGGGGTCATGTCACCTGATGCTGGGCCATGATCAGCACGGCCTCGCTCCTATCCTGCAACATGTGCAAAAGTGGCTTTGGTGTTCGGGGCGCCTCTGTTCTGGGGGGCACATTGCCCATACTGGGCACCCTGTATCAGGAAGGGTCCTGCCTCTGGGACCTGTGAGGCTGCTGGCACAGAGGGGATGCTTCTGCAGCTGCTGGCCTTGTCTCCCTGCTCCTTAATCCCCCTTATCCCCCTTTTACCCTTGAAGCAGCTCTTCGTCCCTGCTCAGAGGATGCCGACAGCAGTGGCAGCCGGGCTGTGGCTTGAAGTTGGGGTCTGAAAGCGGCACAGAGATCCCCAGCTTCCTTCCCCCATTTGTGCAAGAGGCACAGCCGCAAGTAACCCCAGTGGCAGCAGGGAGCAGGGGGACACAGAGGCTCAGGGAGGCAAATTAAACATCCTCAAGGTCCTTCCGAAGGTCGTTTTTTGATGGAGAATAGGTCCCTGTTTCCTGGCCTCCAGAAATCCCACTGCTGGCCTCATGCAACACAATGCCTTGTATTTTCCCCTTACTAAAGAGTTCTTCCTTTCTACCGGGTGTAAACAAGGGGAAGAGCTGGCCCAGGCTGTGGGCACTAGCACGGCCCCACAGCAGTCCGAGATCTGCTGGTATAAGGCCGTGTGGAGGAGCATGGTCTGCCATGCCTACCATCCCGGCATGCCACAGAGTCGAGGGCTGACCTGAATGCTGCTGAGCAGCCGTGAGTCGTGGCTCGGAGGAAACCTCTGGCTGTCATGTGCCATAGCTGTAGGGATGCCCTGTGCTGGGACATGGGGCTTTGCATCTGGGGTAGCCAGTGGAGGTGGGACATGGAGCTTAGCCTGATGGTTTCTCCTCCCCAGCATCCTGGGGAGGGCTTGGAGACCAGACACCGTCTCACAGGAAGATGGGGACAGGCAGGAGGTATCTCCACCAGGCCCGGCATGAGAACAGGGCAGAGAGCTGCTCTTGCGAGAGGCACCTTGCATCCCGTTTCCCCCAAGTCAGCACTGGATATTCGGCTGCCAGCCCTTTTTCATGAAGCACCAGCTCTCCCCGTGCTCAAAGGGAGATGCTAGCAAGGGGGTCTCTTTTGATGTCCGTGCGCTGTGTGGCTGCTGTTCCCATCCCTTCCTAGCAAGGGCACCTATTAATATCCCTGAGACTGTTCCCCTCCCCTCTTCCTTCCCCTGCTGGGGATAAACCAGCCCAATCTCTGTGCAGGGAGCACTGTGAGAAAAGCCAAACTCCAGAGCAGCATGCGTGTGCTCCAGGCCAGCCGGGGGAGGTGAGGCCTCCTGCTCCGGCCTGAGATCTCCCCTCCTGCCTGGTGCTTACTGTAAATGTGTGCAAGATGAAACCCCAACTAGAAAACATTTCCTTCCTGTCCCTGTAAGCGGATCAGCCTCCCATGAATGCTGCGGGGGCCACGGGGAGTTTGAAAGAGCTGCTTTTGCCTGGGTCTGGTCAGCAGGAGACCATAGCAGGGGCTGGGAGGATGCTTCAGGGGGTTTGGGCTGTGGGGACTGGTCCCCTCAGGCTGCGGCAGTGGATCTCGTGGTTTGAGATCCTGGTTTTGGGGGGTACGGGGGTGCCATGCCCCAGAGCCGCATGGTGTTAAGGTGCCGGTGTGTTGGCAGGTGGGGGGACACTTACAGGAGGGATGAGAATAGCTCATTGTGTGGGTTTTTCTCAGAAAACTGGCCAGCTGATGGTGGAGCAGGGCTGGGGAGCAGGAAGTCAGCAAGTGGGAGGTGCGTGGAGGCGAAAGGTTGCGTTCGCCTCCTCAGTCCAGGGTTTTTGGTGCATTAAAATTCAGTCGCTGTGACTTCAGGCCTGTCTCCAGCAACGTGCCGGGACGTGGGTCTCAATGGGGGCCCTTGATCCCAGTCCCTGGGCTGAGCTGCAGGTGTCTGGAGCCATTCCCGCGACAGGCATCTGCCCTTCGCGGCTTCCTTGCTCCGGTTCCACCTTCCTCCTCCTCGCCCTTCCTCCCCCTCGTGCTCCAAGCTGCTCCCTCTGTTCTGCCTTTCCGGTGGCTGCAAACAATGTCCTTATTCAGTCAGTGGCTGGGATTTGGCGGCGAGGGGAAGGCCCGGGCACAGAGGAGAAGGAAGGAGGGAGGCAGAGAAGTGAGCACGCCTGTCCTGGGCCAGCCGTCCAGCTGCGGTTAAAGGCGCTCTGCTCCCCCCTGGTTTCCTACAGGAACGAGGGATGTGTGCTCTTGTGCTTTGTCCACCTGCCGTCCTGTAATACCCTCCAAACCTGTCGTGGGTTTCAGCCGAGTTTATTGGGAATTAGCATCATGCAAGTGTCCTGCAGGTCACTGTGTGGGGACGTGGTTGCTCTTTCCAGAGGAACAGCCCTGAAGGATGCACAGCACTTATTAGACATCAGAGAAGCTCCATGGGCTTCATTTCCCCCATTAACACAGCAAGGCTTTTCACTGCTCCTGCTGTCATTTAAAACCAGAGCTGCTCAGCGGGTCGTGGGCATCTCTCTGGCTTTGGTGAAGCTGCCAGGCTCCTTCCTGATCCCACTGGGAGTCAGGCAGGGGCTGGCGAGAGCTCAAGCCCCCAGGGAAGGGATGCTGCCTGCTGTCCCCAGGAGGCATGCAGGGACCCTGGCCATCCTTGGAGCAGGCAAAACCGTGGGGCATGTTATGGGATTTTGCTGCCCTGGTACCAGCCCCAGGGCCACGGGCTGCTGGGGGCTTCAAAGGGAGATGAGGGGAGTGCTGGGCTCCAGGTGGGCCAGGGGCATAATCCGCCATTACCATGGGCTCAGCAGCAACCACAGACTTAATAACCCTGTCCTCTGTGAGAGAACAGTGGTGAGACCAGCCTAAGAAAATCCAGGGAGACATCTTGCTCGCAGCTTTCTCCCTACCTGGGAGGTCTCAGGTGGGTGTGAGCTCCTGCCCACACTCCAGTGCCCCCCTTTGCAGTGGGGAGTTGCCTGGCTGGCTGAGCTGGACCCGTGTGTGTAATGCAGTCGAGGCTTGTGGTGCTGCAGCCCTGTAATGACTCTCGGATGAGGAGCCCAGATGCCCTATATTGTCTGAGCTATTAAACTCTTTATGACCATCTTTTTGTCTTGCGGCTGCAGGCATTTAATCTTGCAGAAGTTCGCTCTGTTGGGGCAGCCCTGTCCTCTGGCAGAAGTTCTCCCATCCTCTGCCTGGAGGGGTGGATGTGTCCCATGCTGGAGTGGCATTTGGGAGTGGGGCCGGTGCAGAGCTTCCCACATGCACGTTGAAGGGGACGGACTGGGAGACTGACTGAGTGTATGCTGGGCAAGGGTGGTTTCCCAGGTGGTGGTTTCCTCCCAGGAAGCACTGGGTGGATATTGATGGTCAAGCAAGCCTTTCCCTGGCATGATCCCACAGAGAGCAGCTGTGCGTGTCCTCTCTGGAATGAGACTGCAGCACTTGCTTTGCTTCCCGCAGAGATGACCTTCCAGGTAGCATTTCTCTCCCAGTGCGTGACCTCAGTACCCCAAACCCAACCCGACTTGCCACGATTGCTCCCTGGGATGCACCCTGCTCCACCAGCAGTGGGGCTCCTGATCGGTAAGCAAAGGATAACCTCCGCTTGTTTCTCTGTCCACCTTTGGCAGTCCTGCTCCTGCGCAGGGTTGATGCCCATGGCATGTTTGCAGAGAACCCCGCTAACCTCTCTTAGGGCTCAACCTTCCCCCCCTCTTTTATTTTTTTCCATGAGGAGGGGGGAGATTACTTGCAACTCCATCAGAATAAACATGTCTAGCAGCTAGCCCCATCTCGCTGGGGCCTGTGGGGTTGGGGTGGACCAGCCACTTACCTCAGCCACAGATTAACTTAATTAATTAATTAGATGAGTCCACTCTCAGCTAGTGTTGGAATACAGAGTGTTTTTTGGTGGTCGTTTCACAAATGGGCGGCGTGTCTCAGAAAAGACAAACTGGGATCACGGAGTTGCTTGGAGTCTGGGAAGGGTGCTTGTATGGATGGAGCTGTGGTTCTCCCAGCATCAAGGTCATGCATGAAATATGAGAAATTACCCTGAGAAATTCTGATCCTGGAGGAGGAGGAGTTCATGACTTCAGAAATACCAGATTTGGGAGGGGATGGAAAGGAAGGGATATATTTTCCTTTTCAAAATACCTAAGGAATTCAGCTCGTGCTGCAGAGACAATGAGATTTCGCCCCTCGGTGCCAGAAGGGGTAGTTCATACCCGTGTGTCTTGTTAAGGTTTCAGTTGCCGTGGGTGAAAAGTCCTTCCATCCTGCTGCAATCCCTGGCACGTATGGTTTTTAAATCGCCCTAAAATCAAGAGAGTAGCTCAAATGTGAGATTGAAAGAAAACACTGCATATCCTCCATTCTCTCTGATTTCTATGGCTTTAGGTTGGGTTTTGGTTACTTTTTCCAGCTGTGAGTGGCTATTAAATTAACTTACATATATAAAAAAGTTATTTTTATACATTTATTTATGTATATATTTGTGATTTCACATACTTGTATGATTCCAGGAGCGGAGCACTGTGAGGTTTGTTACAAAACACAAAGGTTGGCAGCTCTGCCACGGCAGCTGCAGGGCAGCGGGAAGGGGACGATGGTACGTGCATGTCCAGGGCTGTTTGGTTCATCCCTTGGGGTCCCTCACACCGGTGGGGCTGGCAGGGTGGCCTCTGCCCCTCTGCCTGCCCAGCACCTGGCAGCGATGGGAAACCTTGCTTTTCCCCGCAAGAGCACCCCAGCAGCATCGGGGGGGAAGAGCAGGGGCTGCCTCGGGGTGGCCCCATGTCGGACACCTGATGCATATGCTGAGGTGGGATGGGGATTTGGCCTCTGCCCGGTGAGCTGTGGGCCTTGGATCCTGTCCTGCGTTTTTCCCCATCCCTGCCCCAGCTGGCAGCCGGGGAAGGCGGGCAGGGAACCCCGCTGCTCCCGGGGACTCTGCAGGACTCGGCCGTCCTTGCAGTGGGCTGGTGTGGGGGTGGGTCTGGCTGCTCATGGTGGAGACAGCAAGTCTCTGCCAGCAGGGAGGGAGGTGTAGGGAAGGGCTTGGTGCGAAGGCTCACTGTGTCTTTTGGCTCTCCAGCTTGGAGAGCAAGAAACTCAGCCTATGCTGCAAGACCTGCCCCGGCTCCCGGGCTCAATTGGCCTCCTGCAAGCAGGGATGCAGGAAGGTATCTCCTTCCCTGTGTTGGGTGGCTTTCCCATTAGTCGACTGCAGTTTCAGTGGGGAAATTCCAGCCTGCGAATGCCGGGGCAGGTTCCAGAGCCAGGCGCGCTCTGCTCCACACCAGGCCCGCAGAGAGGGATGTTGCAAACCGTGTTTTCAGTCAGTGGTGCTTGGGAGCAAGTTGTGTTGACGTGCACCTGCCTGTGCTGCTGCTGGAGCAGGTTGCTGCCCGCCGCCCCTCTGCCTGGCTGCATGGGGCTGCTGCCTGTCCACCCCACAGCTCTGCCCAGTGCTGGACCCAAAACCCCAGCTGAGCTGCCAGCAAAGCCCCCAGCAGCCCTGTGGCCTGGCCTGGCTGCCGGCACAGGACCTGGGACACAGTTCCTGCCTGTGCCCTTGGCTCTCACCAAGGAAGCAACTCTGGAGCTCATTTCCCACCATATTTAACTGAGGAGCAGGTTGCAGCCTCCCGGCACTGCAGCAGTGCAAATAATGACCCTTTTAGGATGAAAAAAAGGAGATCTTTAATATATGCATCAAATCTTTCTCCATGTGGATGCTCCCGCCTATTCAGCTGGTCTTAAAACCAATAGCAGTGGTGATGCCCTTTGATGCTCGCAGGCCTGTGTGTTTCTGCACACATGTGCCAGCAAATGTCCACCCCACACCTGGGGGTCTGTGCCACTGTTGCTGCCCTTCAGACCCTCTTTCAGTGGATGTGCTGTCTGTGTGTTCATCTGCGTGCGTGTGCATGGGTGGGTACACACGCGTGGGCACCAGGTGCGCATGTGGAGTGCGACTGTGAGTGGGAAGATGTGTTTTTTTAGCTCCTCATTATTATTAGTGGTAGGAGCCCAGTGGCAGTGAGGCTGGAGGTGCCCGAGACCTTAAGAAAAACAACAGGAGGGAGGAGGCATCGCATTCCTGCTCCCGAATTGAGTTGGAGGTGACAGCCTTTCCCTGCAATGCAATTAATCCCAGCAGCGCCTCTGCCACCCTCCCCCTCCCGCCTCGTCCAGGAATTAATTACTTGATTATAAATCCCCGAGCGGCGGTTTATAATAGCAATAATCCCCTCGAAATTCATCCTCGCTGCTGGTTTCTTCCCATCTCACTCCCGTCATTGAGTGTCTCTAACGCCGCGTCTCCATGCCAGGCGAAGCCCTTCTCCTCGCCCCACTGGTGTGGTGGTTTTCCCCTGGGAAAAATTTTTGCCTGGGGGTGGAAATTAGGAGTTCATTTTGAGGGGTGTTTTGGGAAACACTGCCCCTGCTTGCAGGGACAGAGCTCTTCTCTCATGGGTAGTGGCTTTCATCCTGGGGAAGCATGCAGGAGCGAGGCGCTTGCGCTGAAAGCTGGGGATAAGGTTTTGTCCCAGTTATTGGGCTGATGGCCCAGCCCCAGCCCTGAGGAGTGGGGGCCGGGGCTGGCAGCATGACGGGGGGGAGGCTCTGTTCCTCCTCTCTCTGTCCCTCCTGATTACGCTGACGCTGGCTCTGGGGCTTGTCATGGAGGCGGGGAAGGGAGAAAGGATTTGGCGTGGCATACAGGGGCGCGAGGGGGGTGGCGATGTCTCATGGGAGCCTGCTGGCGATGGGTGATGGGCCTGGAAACGGTGCTGCCATAGTGGGAGATGAGCCTCTCTGTGTGTCCCCCAGGGTCCCCAAGACTTTGCAAGGGGGTGCCCCCATCCAGGGGACCCAAATCAAGATCCCCAGCTGATAAAGCAGCCCAGTACCCATGGCCCCAGCATGGCCATTGAAATAGCGAGGTTTCCACCTCCACCAGCCACGTGTGGGCTTTCAGCCCAGTGATGGCATCCTGCTGGGAAAAAGTCCTGTCCCCTCCAAACCGTGTGGGCAGAGCTGGTACGGGCAGCACCGAAGCTTCCTGGTGTGTGTGGCTGCCAGGCTCTGACGGATGCTTTTCTCTCCCATCTCTGCAGAAGATGCTGATGAAGCAGCAGGACCGCCTGGAGGAGCGGGAGCAAGACATAGAAGAGCAGCTCTACAAGCTGGAATCGGACAAGCGGCTGGTTGAGGTAACTGGTGCTTCACCCTGCTGTGGCCAGCCCCAGGGACTGTCACCCCATGGCACGATGCGGACAGGCTCCCAGGGCGTAGGAGCCGAGTGGGCAGAGAGGAGGGAGGACACACAGGGGAAGGGCAGCCAGCCAGACCTGCCATCTCCATTCCTGTCCTGGCAGTCGTACTTTTGGGAGATGAAATGTGGGCTGCCCTACAGCCTCGTGGGTCCTGGGGTGAGTTGGGAGGCAAGGAATGAGGCTATCCTTAAATATCAGGTATGTCCCCCCCCCCGCCTCAGCTCAGCACAGCCTTCCTTGGGCTACCCGCTTCATCCTGAGTGGGAAGGGAGGGTCTGGAGATGAGACACCCCCAAATAAACTCCTGAAATACCCAGGAGGTGAAAGAGATGCAAGTGGGTGTTTGCTGGGACACAGGTAAAACAAGATCAGCTCATGGTCCTTAAAGCCTCTTGGCCTTCCAGAGCATGGAGGGAAGGGTTCTGGAGCATGATGTGACCCCAGTCTGGGGTGGGGATGAGGGTGAGGATGGGCAGGGTTTTTCAAGGGAGCACACCTCCCTTGGTGGTGTAGCAGGTTCTTGCTTGGCGTTAGCTTTCCTAATGATGATCCCCACCTAGAACCCAGGAGGTAGGTCCAGGGGATCCGCTGGATCAGCTGAACCTCTGCAGTGGCCCTGGTGGGTCTACCAACACGTTGGGGTCCCGTGTGGCAGCTGACCACAGATTGGTCTGTGTGGGCATTGCAGGAGAGCAGAGCTGTGGTGCAGCACTCGGGTCGCACCCACCCCTGCTGGGGAAAGGACCCAGGCGTCCTGGGACATTACGGCGGAGGTTGGAGGGCGCAGAGGGGCTGACCCTGCTCCTCTCCCCCAGGAGAAGGTGAGCCAGCTGAAGGACGAGGTGCGCCTGCAGTACGAGAAGATGCACCAGATCTTGGATGAGGACTTGCGGAAGACCATGGAGATCCTGGACAAGGCTCAGGCCAAGTTCTGCAATGAGAACGCAGCCCAGGTCCTCCACCTCAACGAGCGCATGCAGGAGGCCAAGAAGCTCCTCAGCTCTGTCCAGGTCATGTTCGACAAAACCGAGGACATCAACTTCATGAAGGTGAGATGAGCTGCCCATGCTGGGGGTGGGAGGGGCCAGGGGGAGGTCTGGTTGTGTAGGGAGCCTTGTGGAGCGGGCTGAGGGCACTGACAGGGACTTGCTGGTGCCTCCAGAGAGCTTGGCAGTGGGGGAAGGCAAGGAGGAGCGGGGCAGGCTCAACGCTCTGGCCTTGGCCTTGTAGAGATGCTGCAGCTGGAGATGGGGCTGGAGCAGCCTGTGCCAGGAGGGAAGAGGGGGCTTGGCACCCCTGGGCAGCCTGCTCGCTCCTGGGGGCTGTGGAAGGTGACACCAAAAGGGGAGGTGATCACTGGAACAGGGACTGTCCTTACTGACCGGGGCTTCTCCTTCCCCTCCTAGAACACCAAGTCTGTGAAAATCTTAATGGACAGGTAAGTGCAGCGGGGCAGGCGTGCTTGGCGGGGAGGGGGGCTGTCATGGGGGCGGCAGTAGCACAGTATCCGGAGGAGAGGCAGGGCCAGGGATGCTGCAGGGCCTGGGAGAGGCGTGCTCTGTGCCTCAGTTTCCCTCTCTGTGTGAGAGGATGAAAAATCCCCTCCTGGGGCCATTGAATCAAGTCCTCCCCTTGGACTAGGGGAAACATAGCAGTGTGTTTGTGGGAGAGCAGAGCTGGGACACAGCCAGGATGGGACCAGCGGGTTGGGGTGCAGGGCGCAGTCCGGCTCTGCTGGGGCAGAGGCAGGGCAGGGGGTTACAGCCAGCGCTAGCAGAGCTGGGGCGAGCTGGGGTGGCAATGTGCATGGGAGGGACGTGGGCTGTGGGAGGTGCGCCCTGGCATGGGACGTTCACAGCAAAGCTGGACAGGGAAGGTCCTGCCCCTCAGAGCGAGCCAGTTCCCTGCTGCCCTCCACACTGCTGCCCTAGGGAAGGGGTTTGACACTGGGAGGGTGCAGGGGCAGGATCTGTCTGACCCTCCCCTGAGTGTACCTTGTCCCTCCCGCCTCTCTGCCCACGGTCGCCAACAGGACCCAGAACTGTACAGGTGGCAGCCTGCCCCCACCCAAAATCGGCCACCTCAACTCCAAGCTCTTCCTGAACGAGATCGCCAAGAAGGAGAAGCAGCTCAGGAAGTTGCTGGAAGGTGGGTGAAGCCTGAGGGGTGCTGGGGGGAGTGGGGCACGGGACCTTGCTACCTCCTGTATCCATAGCTGGGTGCCCTGCAGTTCCCAGTACAAAAGGGTGCAGGGACCCCTGCAAACCCCTCTGTGGTCAGCTGGGTCAGGGCATAGAGGTGCTGTGAGGCCAGTTCCTGGCTGTCCCCAGGATATTTCCCTTGGCTTGTGGAATGGCTATGTTTTGGGGTGACACAGCAGGGGGGCTGGCCATCAGCAGGAAAAGTCAGTGGAAAGATGGGGGTCAGCGCATGGGCAGCGACAGCCAGGGGACAGCGTGGTCCTGCAGCCCCCAGCCCATTCCTGAGAGCAGACCACATCCTGCAGAGGCTTCCCAGTCCTCTCTCCTTGCGAATTTGGGTTTGTGACCCAGGCTGTCCTGCTCTCATCCTGTTACGGACTGTGGCCATGAGCTGTGCATGGGCTCAGCCTGCGCACATGTTGGCTGAGCAGCGCTTGGGGCTGCTGCAAGCCTGCTGGCAAGGTCCCAGAACAGAACCTGCAAATTCACCTGTGTACGGCTGTGTGCCCAGTTTGCCGCTGGTGGGGCAGGCTGGGGAACCCTCTGCTTGCACCGGGCTGGAGCACGGGTCTCGAGGCTTCACTGCCAGTTCGGACCAGCGGCCGGAGCACCCTGGAGCTGTGCCATGTCATGCTTGACGCAGTCTCCCTCTCCTGTTCCCCTCCCCAGGTCCTCTGAGCACCCCCGTCCCCTTCCTGCAGAGCATCCCCATGTATCCCTGCACCGTCAGCAACTCCGGCGCGGAGAAGCGCAAGCACTCCACCGCCTTCCCCGAGGGCAGCTTCCTCGAGCCATCATCTGGGACTGTGGCGAGCCAGTACATGAGCCAGGGCGCTTCGGCTGGCGAGGGGCAGTCCGCACAAGCCATGGTGCCTTGTAGCTCCACGCAGCACATAGTTGGACTTCCCAGCGGCCCGCAGCCGGTGCACTCGGGCTCCGTCTTCAACCCATCTCACTACCCCAACACCACGTCATCTCAGCAGTCTGTGCTCTCCCAGTACGGCGGGCGCAAAATCCTCGTCTGCTCCGTGGATAACTGTTACTGTTCCTCCGTGTCCAACCACAGCGGGCACCAGCCCTACCCGCGGTCGGGGCACTTCCCCTGGACGGTCTCCTCGCAGGAGTACTCCCACCCGCTGCCGCCCGCCCCCGCCGTCCCCCAGTCGCTCCCAGGACTTGCCGTGAGGGAATGGATTGACGCATCCCAGCAGCACGGGCGGCAGGATTTCTATAGGGTCTACGGCCAGCCGTCGGCGAAACACTACGTCACCAGTTAACCATCACACTCTCCGGAGAGTCCCGCTCGATGACGCGTTCGGAGAGAAAAGTCTGGTTTGGTTTGGCTTTTCTTTTTTTTTTTTTTGTCCCCTTCTAAATCAAACCCAATTTTTTCCCCACCTCATGCCCCTCCAGGATTTTGGGGAGGGTTGTTCTCTCATCTCTCTTTTTTTTTTTTAATCCTTTTAAAACAAAATAATTTTTTTTTTCCTTTTAATTCCTTTTTTTAATTTAATTTTGGAAAGTCCTTCCTCCCCCTCGCTGGGAAAAGACGAGGGAGAAATTACCGAGAAGAAATTGATGGGGATTTCAGTTGGGCGTCTGGGTCTGTGCATTGCGCTCTTCCTCGCTCCTCTCTGCCTTTGGAAAACTTCAGAAGGGACAATGGCACCTTCTCTCTTTCCATTTCTCTGAGTTCATTTTTTCTGGTTTGGTTCAGTTTTTTCCCTTTCCCCAACCCTCTCTTTCCCTTTTTAAAAAGAAAAAAAGAAAAAAATCTTATCATTGATTCAGTATGAAACGATACTTGTAGATTTTGGGTTTGTTACCTTTTTTTTTTTAAAGGCTGATTTTTTTTTTTGTGTTACGAGGCCACTTCTCATGCATATTGGCATTTTTTTTTCCTTCTTCTTTCAGAGATTTGTAAATACACAATGGCAGGAAATTTAATGCACAAAAAAAAAAGGGAAAAGAAACTTTAAAAAAAAAAAACAAAACACGAATAAATAAATAAATAAATAAAATCTGTTCTAGTTTTCAGGAGGGGAAGCGTGGCTGAAATGCATCCCCCTCCTGCGTATCGCTGATGCAACTTCCTGTAACAAGCACTTTGTATAAAAAAAAAAGTGGACTTCCTGCTATAAGGCACAGGTATTTATTCTGTAACCGATTTTAGAACACACACACACACAAAAAAAATATTCAAATAAATGTGATCACTTAGTGCAAACGCCTCGCTCTGCTGCAGCTCTTCCCCGGGGGACCCCAGCTCCGGTGTGAGGTTCCCACCTGCCTTCGGAAGGAACCAGTAATTGCTCCCCGGGTCCGATGATGGGGATTTTTCAGAAGGAGCCGCTTGGGGATGGGGTGGTGGTGGGTTGCGCCTGGGGAGGGGGTCCCCACCAGCGCCCGTCCTGCGTCCCAGCCCTGCGGGGAGGGATGCCGGAGCCACGGCTCTCTGCCGGCTCCCTCCCAGCCAGCAAGGATGTGAGTCAGGCGCGGAGCCGGCTGGGCCACATCCTGCCCGCGGCCTCCAGAACAATCCCCATTGTGGGACAGTGGCTTTCCTGCCTCCGCCGGCATCCACGGTGCTGGCCGCGCCGCAGCCCCGGCACCCAGCCCTCGAGGCTTCATCCCCACCTAAAGCCCTGCTCCCCCATGGGATTCTGTGAGTGCTGGCAGCACCCCAGACTGTTTTGGGGACCCTCCGTGCTCGGCCAAGGGTGTGCGGCGGGGCTGTGGGCTGGCCTGGCTGTGGCTGTGCAGGGGCGAGCTCTTCATCTGGGGAAAATGGGGCTGACTTTATAAAGCAGAGCAGAGAGGCATTAGGGTTTTTCCATCACTCTCTTCAGGCTTGGCTTCCTTTATTTTTTTTCCTGGTTGCAAAACGTCCCCAGTTTCGTTCCGGTTTGGATTCCCCCTGTGCCACTTTGGTGGGAAATGGGAAGGGGAGAGAGTCTCAGTGAGCTGAAACCGGGGGGCAGCAGGTCCAAGGGAGGGGGATCCTCACACCCAGCTCACCCTTCCACCCCCAGGGAGGCAGCAGCAAATCCCTTGCAAATGGGGCCCCATTTCCAGGCGATGCTGGGCGGGGGAGCCAGCACCCGCTGCCCCTGCGTGCTCCCAGCCACTCTTCAGGTGGGTGCTGCCCTATGTGAGGGTGCAGAGGCCAGCGGCTCATCCGCGCTGCCCTGCTGGGCTCGTCCCAGCCCTGTCCTGCTCAGACGCCTCAGGAAACACCCAAACACCCAATTCATTGGGAGATGTGGGGGTTTGCTTCTTGGTCACAAGCAAAGTGCCCTGGGGCAGCAGGAGGGAGCAGGATGCTCCCAGCCTCCGCCGCAGGGACCCCGCAATGCCTCCCCCCTCCGTGTCCACCTGGCTGGCTGCAGGGGCAGAGAGCCTCGGTGGTGAGGGGGACACTGAGGTGGTGTGAGACTAGCGACCTTCCTCCCCATGGGGGGTCCCAGGAGGGATCCCCAATGCACAGCCAGGGCCACTCCCCATGCCAGGGTGCTCCCCAGCCATGGCCCCTGTGCTCGGTGCCCCCAGGTTTGCCCTCCCAGCTGTCCTCATCATCCTCCTCCTCTTCCTCCTTGGCACAGCTGCCTCCTCCCGTGAGAGCGAGCAGCTGCGGGCCCTGGGCAGGCATTAAAGCACCTGTTGCCTATAGATGGGGGGACGCAGGCGCAGCCCCTACCCTGCAGGGTGACCCCCGAGGGCTTGGGACATGTCCCCACCACAGGCCACCCTCACCCTGTGCCTTCACCAGAGGGAGCAGCCCCAAAACAGCAGGTGCCCTTTGCAGAGCCCTGGTGCTGCAGCCCCCTGACCCCCTCAGCTAGAGGTCCCAGCTACATTCCTGGTGGTGGGGAGGGAGGCGATGGCGCCCTCAGGTCACCCCCCCTCCACCCACCCCCCCCGAGCAGCGGGAGGAACACGAGCCCTTGGCCTCGTTGGGTTAACGGTGTCCCGGACTGCTGGGAGGGGAAGTGCCGATGCGGGTGCTGAGCAGGGTTTTATTGATGGATGGCTCTGTCCGGGGGGTGGGAAAAGCAGGGGGGAGCAGAGCCACATCCATCCATAAACAGCTCAAGTTGTGAATGGAAAGAGACGGATTAGGAGCTGGGTGAAAACATGTCACACAGTGGAAAGAAAAATGAGCAGCTGGGCCAGACCAAATTGGTGTCTGATGAAGGACATGGGGCCTGGTGGAAAAAGGATCCCTGGCCGGTGGTGCTGCTTGGGGGAGGCTGATGGGGAACAGCTGGAGCCGGACACGCACATCTGGTGGAGCAGGGTGAGGGGAGAGGTGGCGGTGCAGATAACCAGTGCACCTCTGGGCACTGCGCTCAGGTTGCGGGGCTGTGGCTCGTACCCTGGATCGCTGCCTGGAGAGGGGCTGGTGCTTCATTTTCAGGTTGATCCCGGGGAGAGGGTGGCAGCACCGTGGCCCATCCCTTGGCAGGGACCTACCCGGGGGGTTCGGGTTCTGCCATGCTGAGGGGTCCCCAAGGTGGAGGAGCCGCTGCCTCTTCTACCATTTGCATACATGTAAATAAGCAATCAACATAATGAGGGCAAATGCAAACCAGGCTTTCAGTTTGCAACCAAGTCCTATTTTTAACCTTGGAAAAGGGTTTCAGCAGGAAGCTGCAGGCCCTGCTCCTGTACCTGTCGCCACGTTCAGCTGCGTGGGTGCTCGCACCCATCCCTCGCCCCAAAGCGCCACTGACCCCACAGCCACAGCCAGTGATTGCCATGCTCCACTCCCATTACCCAAGGAAACAGAAATGTCACATCTTTGCGGAAAGACGCACACCACAACATCACATCCCAGCTCATGGGAACCTTTTTGGGCAGCTCTCCCACCCCCAAGCCCCCAGGTCCCACTTTAAGCTGGGACGCGCGCCTGGGGAACCCCCCCCGGCACCGTGGAGTGAAGCTCCATGCTTAAAGATGAGGGGTATATTTAGACGGCGTCAATTTAAGTTTGCACATCAACCTTATAAATATGAAAGCCCATCTCAGCGAGATGTTTAAGATACCTCATCAGCCCTTGGAAAATATGCAGGAATATTAATTAGCCAGATTTGGGTATTATCTCGTAATGAATAAATGAAGAGACTCGCTGCCTAAGATGAATCACTGGCGGCTTGCTGGTTTTTGGTTTGTTTTTTTTAAGAAAAGTGTGTTTCTAAGGTAATGCACTCTTTTTAACCCAAGGCCCATGGAGGGGCTCAGGGCATGCAGCTGTGCTGGGGCTGGGCAGGGTGGAACACCTCGGGGTGCCCCTTACATGGAGGGGCCCCTATGGCTGCTGTTTTACACCCCCTGATTTGGCCCCAGATGGCTGCAGCGCTTCTGGGGACGGAGGGATGGGGACAAGGTTGGAGCCCTGCCCTGTCTGCAGCAGCCCCGGGCCCAGGATGGAGACGAAAAGTGCAGGCTCAGTTCTTTAAAAACTTATTTTTGGCTTCTTCCCCTCCCGCCCTCCTGCTCCGCTCCCCCGGCTGCTTCGCTCCCTCCAGCCAGGCCAGGACGGGAACTTCCCGGTTGCTGTAGAAACCCAGATGAAGGACACACTTCAAACGAAAACACCAAACAAGAAATGGCTTTGTGCGCGCCTGAACAGCCGCTTTTCCCTGCTGGGATGCGGTGACTTTGGTGCCCTTCTTTGGGGCACCCTGTGCAGCTGGGGGGGGGCTATGGGGCTGGCAGAGGGTCCCTGCCAGCCCCAAAACCCTGCACTGAGCAGCAAGCAGGGGCTGGGGGTTCCCAGGAAAGGGGCTTTGAAGGTCTCCGTTGCCCACAGGGTGCTCGGAGCATCACTGCACCCAGGGATGCAGCATCCATTGGGGTTTTGCCATCCTTGCCAGCTCTGGCACCCTGGTCACCATCTCCCCACCTGGCCTTAGAACTGAGGCACCCCTGGGACCCCAACGGGCATCACCACCCGGTTTGCAAGATTTTTGGGGTGGCGGAGCAGTTTCCAGATGGAAGGAAGGGGCTTGGGGCTGAGCCTGGCCAGAGGCGGCTGGGGATGGGGAGGCCAGCGCAAACCTCGGGGTCCAGGTTGGCTGGCCGAGCTGATGGGTCAGGCAGCAGAGCTGTGTCCCATGGGCGCAGTGAAGGGGCTGCAGAGGAGACGGGTCCAGCTGGACTGACCGGCAGCCGCGGCCACCCCGGGAAGCATTGGCCAGACCCTGTCCCTCGGCACCCCCCGGCGCGTGGCGGCTGGCGGGGCCGGGGCGGCGCGTGGGTGTGGGGCGCTGCCGGCTGCCGGAGCTGCCATTGTTTGCCTTCAATCAAGATGTTTCAGGCAGAATCAAAAGCACCAACTGGGGAAATCATCATCACAAAAAATCTTGCGCCTGCAAAATAGGTCAAGTAAGACTCCAAAGAGAGAGAGCGTCTGATCTGCATTGCAAGGAAGAATAGCAACAGCTGTGATCTCCAGTATATATGGATGGGCTGGGGGGGGGGGATAAATATATATATCCATGCATATGTATAACCGCTTACAGCTGTTGGGCCGTATGTTCATTAGGGCCAACTGTTTTGGAGGCAGAGGGATCAGCGCTAATCGGGAAAGCGAGTTTATCATCACATTCAGAGGCAAAAGTGTCAGGAGCAACTGCAGCCCCCCCCTGCCCCGCAGCCCGCACCAGCTGTGCCACGCTGAATGTGCTCGATTCAGCGGCCGCCCCACCAGCCCCCAAAGGGCTGCGAGACCTGCGGCTCCTGCCCCAGCTCCAAAAGTGGCTGCGAGCCGCGGCCCCAGTCCCCTGCCTGGTCCCAGACCCAAGTGCCACCCCTGAGTGCAGAGGGGCTGCCATGCCTCAGTTTCCCCATTCCCCCAGACCGGCTCTCCATGCCCATGCCACCCTCCTGGCCCCCCATGGCGTGGCCCCCTTGGTTATCCCTGCCTGGCGCTGGCCTCACAGGTGCCGGCTATAAAAATGAACTCAGAATACATGTAAATCCTCCTGTCTGACACGAGGGAGGGTGCTGGAGCCGGGCAGGACAGCTGGCTCCGTCACCCCAAGACGCCGGGCTTTGCCTGGTTGACCCAGCTGTTGCAGGCTGGGGACCGCACAGTGTCCCCAGCCCACGGGCGATGGTCTTGGCATGGGGGGGACCCGCTCTCCACCTCGGCACCCCGAGCCCCTTCCAGCTTTCCTCCGCCAGCCAGAAAAGCCTTAAAGCTTGCAGGCTTCGGCTCCCATCAGTAGCACAAAATAAAGGTTGCAAAGCCAAGCTGCAAGGACAACTTCCATTAAAAATACCTCTCATCCGAATGATTTATTTGCAGGGCGTTCCTGCCAGCTCCTAATGCAGCTCAGACTTGGGGCCTACCCTACCTGACAGCTTCCCTCTCTTGTAGGATTATTTATTCAGGGCTGCGTTTGGCTGCCCGGCCGTGCCGCCCGTAGGGCTGCAGCTCAGAGCCGCGCCATCACGGCATGTTGCTACCAGAGGAGCTCCTTCCAACCCTTCCTCTTCCAACCGGGATTTCACTTTTTTTTTTTTCCTTTTTCCCATTAAAAAGGATACAGATATTCATCTTGGTCAGCTAGCTAAATAGGAAATGTGGAGGGGGCACACAGACATCCTCCGACCCCGTGCTGTCCCCAGCAAGCCTTTCACAGCATCCCCCAGCCCGGGCACAGCCCAACTGCAGCTTTACAGGAGTTTTGCTTCCAATCGGCGCTGGGAAGGGAAATAAGTGAACAGATTGCAATAAAAAAATCCAACAAGCCCAAATGCAGCCAACTGAGCCCGAAGCTGCAATTTAGCCAAGAGCCAATCACAAGACTGTGGTGCGAGCTTGTTTTCACTTAAACAAAACAAAATAAAATGAAAGAAAATTAAAAAAACCTTCAGTTTTTTGGGGTGGGTGCCGGGGTGGGTGGGCAATGCGGCTGGAGCATGGCTGTGGCCATCGGTCCGGCTGCCCCTCGCTGACGCGTGCCCTGGCAGAGCGTGGCAGGGCTGAGGGATGCCTGCGTGGCGAGAAGGCGAAGGCTGAAACCTCTGGCTCTGCGGGCCCAGACGATATCTCTGCTCTGACAGACTCAGTCATCCAGGGGTGCGAGGCCGTAAACGACAGGGAAATACTGGTCAAAGAGGAGCAAAAAATCTCAGTGTTTATTTCTCCTTCAGGCTGTGGACTATTATTATTTTCTTTTCTTTTCCCCCTCCTCGCATCCAGGCCACTTGGTTCCTTGTCCTTTCAGGAGCACTAAATTCATCATGTGAATGTAAAGCGGGGCTTGTGCGGGGAAGGGAGCTGCGGTTCGCTCGAGCAGACACATGCAAGGTCACACGCAGCCCCGCCATAAATTACGGCATGTCCCACTGTAAACAGCAACAGGAGAGAGGAAGCGCGGCGGCTTCAGGGGCTGGGGGCCGCAGGGGCCGATACATAACGTCGTGACAAGTCAAACAACTCTCGGGGTGTTCACTTGCCAGAGAAATATTTTTCACATCCAATCCATTAAGCAAACAAGATGAAAAAGTATTTCCTACTTTGCTGAAAAAATATCAGGACTCAGTTTAAAGTGTGCCTTAAAAAAAAAAAAGAGAAAAGAAATTAAGTGTTACCATCTATAATGTTTTTTTCCAGCGGCTCTGACAGCCTTCCAGGCATCCTGGCCATGCAGGGACGGAGCTTATGCTTTAAAGAGCTCTAACAGTTTCTCGCTTTTTGGCTCGTACCGGTGTTGCAGGAACAGTAATGAGACAAATTAGTTGCAAAGAAACAACCCCGGAACTTGCTTCCCCCTCGAAACTCCCTCCAAACCCCGCTTCACTGAACCAAACCCAAATAACTCACTGCTTTGCTTTTTCCTCTTCCCTTTTCCTGCCAGGTCGGTGGGGAATGTGTTTCACGACACGCCTTTTATTAACCTACGAAATGATTTTCTAAACAAGAAGATCCTCCCAAAGTTTGCCTTTCTCGCTGGCTGGCTTTTCTGACAGTTTTGGACAAGTGAAAATACAAAGGCAAAGGGTTTCTTCCAACAGTTTTGACCACTTCCAGCACCGGCGACTGTCTCTGATGGGAAGACAGAGGGGAGCGGTGGAAGAGCAGCGTCGCAGACTGACTGGCGGCTCTGTGGGATGGCTCAGTCCTTGACTGACCGCTGGAAAAATGAGCCTGTCGAAGAAAAAGGATCACCTCCAAACACAAGTTGTCTTTCTACTAAATTTTAATTTATTTTGGTTTTTTTGACAAAGACATCTAAATTACACACTGAGTAATAACATGACCAGATATTGCAAATACCCCTTTTTGGTGAAATTCAAAAAGGGAACATAAAAGAAAGAGCTTGTGTGGACGCGTCCGGCCCAGGGACTACAACAGCTGCCACCTTTTGCTTTTGCAGAAGAGTGAGCCTGTGGGGCAGGGCGGGAGTTTGAGTGGGCTGCTCTCATCCCAGTACACTTAATAAAAGAAGTCGGGTGATCGGTTATATTTTCGACAGAGAAAAATGTCATTAACGTGCAAGACACAGTATTGGTAGGGGAAAAAATGGGACAAGGGTGCATGAGGCTTTGGCGAGCATTCTCCAAGGGCAAGGAGAGACAGTCTCCGCCAGAGCTGCTGCGAGGGGACGCAGCTGTGGCCGGAGGAGGACACGATTCCCCACGCTCAATGCTTGCGGTCGGAGCAGAGGCTTGGACCCACGTTTCCTGATGTGCCCTTGGAGAATTTCACTTCTCCGTCATCTCTCCCCTCCAGAGAACACACAGGGGCAGGAGAGGCGTCTTTCATCTATCTCAAAGGTAAAACCAGATTTAATGATGTGAAAGTGAAGCGAGAGAAACTCCCCGCGGGAGGGGAATTAACCCCTGCGACAAACTTCTCGTGGCCTGGGGTGGATCTGTCTGTCACTCCAAGCCTTTAAATCAAGGCCGGGTGTCTTCCTACCAGAGGTGCTCTAATTCAACCGCAAGTCACCGCGCCAGCGGGGTGGCGTTTAATGGGCTGTGTTATGCGGGAGGTCAGGAGAGAGGAACATAACGGTCCCTTCTGGCTTTAAAAATCTATGAACTGATGCAACGTGTGGCAGAGCTCCACCCATACCAATGAGGCGGTTTGCTTCCCCCAAATCTCACCTAAAGGAGGGCAAAGCAGGCAGAGTTGGAAGGACAAAGCCTTGCATACGCAATTACCATAAACCAAACAGGAGCTGAAGGGCTGGGAGAGGGGTAGGGGTTTTGCTGAGCAGCGGCAGGCATTTTTGGCTGGCCCCAGGCAGTTTTACAGGTGGTATTTAGCCAGGTGCGGCCGAGGAAAGAGAGCCCTGCAGAGGGTATAGTGAATATAAATATAAATGCATTCAGATAAGGAGCGGCAAGTGAGCAGAACCTCAAATCCTTTTACGTTTTCACCAGGTCGATGCACAGAGAGATGTTTACGAGACAAAGAGCATTTACAGCCATCCCTGTAGGGTGATTTACTTAAGTCATGGTCATTTTAACCCTCCACCTCCATCCTCCCAGCACAGCTCACTCTATCACAGTCTTCCTCTCTTACTACCTGGCGGAGGTAAACCAAATTAATCTACTGAATTACAGGGGAAGCTCTGGCTGGTACAGATGCACGCAACCAATACGTGTAGCTACACGCAAATGTAACGAATGAGCCAGCAAACACTTCTGGATCCTGAGTTCAGTAAGGCAATTTTTTCCTTCCAAATCGGAGCTATAGGAAAATTACTATATATTTATTTGACACACATTTCCAAGTTTAATCAATGTGAGCCTAAAAAACCAAATTAACCTCCTGGATGCTTTTTGGATCGAACTGTGGCACAGGTGAGGTGTCACAGGGTAAGTTTGCCACTGGTAAAAAAGTAGGGAGCAGGGAAGCAGCAACTCAACTCCCTTGCGAGTGAGAAGGCTCAACGGCCCAGCCCCCAAGGGGACTTTGCTCTGTCCTGCCTGGGCCAGGGGAGGGGTACCCAAGCATTTCACTCTGCATCTGGCACACAGTACGGGCAAATCCAAAGCTCGGGAGTATCTGTCACTAAGCTCTGCCACTCAGCCAGCACAAAGCGTGCCTACAAGAAAGGGCTGCAATTCTTTACAGTGCTTGCATCAGGCAAATGCATTAATTGCAAGGAAAAGGTGATGCTGGGATGCATTTCTCTTCCTTGTGCTGACCCAGGAACACATGGTGCAGATTCCTAGGGTTCCCGAATGAGCTATGTTTAAATGAACATCTCTCCTCACCTTATGACTCCTTACTCAATCCATGCAAAACTGGAGCTGTGTCACTTCGTGTCATTAGCGATTGCTTAACAGCTCCCTTGAGCCTGCTGTTTCCCACCCACAGCCGTCTGAGTTTTAAATCAAGGCTGTGCCTCTCCGGCATGCATGTCCTGCCTCGGTGCTGGAGACAGATGCACTCAGAGGGTGCTGACTCACGGACGCAGGCAGATTAAAGTTGGATTGCTAAAGCAGTTGCTGTCCCAGCTGTCCCTCTGCCCCCAGCTACAGCAAAGACAGTTGAACTACAGGCAGATCAACCCCTGAACCACTACTGTACATCCTGAAGTATTGAGGGGGACCCAGAATCAGCCCCAGATGATTTAATCTGCCGGGCTGTAACACATAGGCGGCCAGGGGCTGCTTCACATACAGTGCAGATGTTTCTGCCGTGAGGTGGAGATGTCCAGGGGAAGGGAGGAGCAAAGAGCCGGGAGCTCCAGGGGTGTCAGCCGTCTGCCTGGGTCCATGAGTCAACTCGCTGACGCGTGGTAAAGCCACATGCTTTAGTACACGCAGCTTTCCCCACACTGCCCGCCGTCCGTCTCCAAGAGGTGGAAGGGGTAATGCAGTCCCTAGTCATTCTCTGGCCTTTCGCAGGCAGGCAGCAAACAAAGCTGGCAAGCAGGGCAGTGGGATTATTTTACCATCTGTGCATTAGAAACTGGCCCAGGAGTCACCAAGCTCGCTTCACGCAGGACATGGCTGCTTTGGCGTGCTAATGACTCCTGCTCGCTGTCAGCTGGGGCTAGATTTGAATCAGGGATGAGGAGGTGGAAAACACATTCTCTTTCCTATTTCAGCAACTGCATCCTTTTAAAGGAACGCCAGTTCAGGGAAGAATGAATCCTCGTTTTAAAAAGCACTTCCCATCTGCCGTTCATCAGGCTCCTCACCCTCTACCAGGCCAATCCGCTGGCACCGGGCTGGGGGGCCTCAGGCCCCGGGCAGCCAGCCCGCTGCGGGGCAGTCCCCCCACGTCCCTCAAAGGGGGACACAAGGCTTGCCGAGGAAGGGGGGGGTAGAAGAATATATTTTGCCTATTTCAAAAAGGAAACCTGGGACCTGGTATCTCATTCTAGAAAGTAATCATGGACTTAATTGCATTTTGCTGCAGAGTTGCCTTAACATCAAGGGAAAATCAACAGGGATTGTTCAACATCAAGACTAATCTCACATATGGAACTTACTGAACGTAGGAACCACGTTTCTGCTGGCTCAAGGTGAAATGCTGGGCTAAATTCTCCTTCAGCTGCGAGAAAAGCCCTAGGCACGCTCATCCTGCATTATTCCAACTGTAAAGAGCTTCAATTATACACACATAACCCTTCTCTCCCTTCTACAGCGGTGTCGCAATGCAACAGTGCCTCGTTATGATCAAACTCCTCTTTTATGGCTATAGGAATATGTGGAAGTCTTCTACCCTCATTACACAAATTACTCCTTAGCAGCTTTATTTTAAGAAACTACCCACAACTGGTAACACGACCGTATTTTATCTGTCACTGAGGGGAAGCTGTGACTGACACCTGAGCATGTCCTCAGCAACCGCAAACCTGCACATATAGGGCAGGTCCTATGCATCTAAGCAGCTACAGTAACTCACCACTCCCTCTGCTCCACACTGAATCACAGTCTTGCTTCTGCTTACAAAGTTGCTTGCTAATCAGACATTTAATACTATTTATGCATAGGGAGGAAATATATAATTCCTTTATTGGGATAAAAAACCGATACTAAAGAGCAGGTCAGGTTCCAAATCCAGCAGTAGGCTTTAACCGATGTTGTTCCCTTTTTTTCTCTCTTTTTTTTTTTTCTTTTAACAGCTGTAGCTGTGCACAGATGGAAAAACATTTGGTCAGAAAGCAGCAAATTAGTGTTTTCAGGCTAGAATTCTGCTCCCACCGCTCCTCCATTTCCATGCAGCTCAGAACGCTTTATTTCTTCTTAGCATTGACATTTTTGCACACCCAATTCATGCCGTCCTTCAGACAGAGAAAGGTAATGTTAGTCAAGCGAAGGGAAAAGGAATCCCCCAATCCCAGTCGACCGCCATTCTTCAAGCACCGTGTGCTGCCTCCTCATCTACCCCCTGCCTGCCCTCTGCACCCAAAACTGCCGTGGGTTAAAAAAATAAGTGCTTCCTTGCTCGGTAGATGTTGTCACACAGAGGTTATTAAATCTTTCATCTGACCATAAAAAGTATCATTGTCTCATCATGTCACTATGTGTAGGTCCTTCGAGGAAGGATCATTTTGCAGTCAAGGTACATCAGTAGCAGATGAAGGCTCAGTTCCAGGTTCAGCTGCAGATAATTTGTGTAACCTCGGGCAAGTCATCTTATCTTTGAGACCGTGGATTTTAGGGGGCTGTTTGTTATACAGTCAGCTCCCTGTGAAGAATACGGCTCTAATTCTCTGCTCAGCTGCAAGCCTTGAAATCCAGATCCGTGAAAGCCACTGCAATAACTGGATCTGGACCCTGCTCCCTGTTCCTCAGGGCCCCCACAGAAAATGGGCCCTCAGGGGTCCCGCAGGGGTTCAGTAAGAAGCGATGTGGTCACATTTTAAGAGGGTGATGTACTCATTAGGGTATCTCTGTAAAACATTTCCACAACTTTTCTGACCGCTGCAAGCAGGATGGTAACATTTCTGCTGTGAATACCCCATTTGTGAGTTTACTGCTGAGATCCCAGACTGGGACACGCTATTGAAGGCCAAGGCAAGAGTTTATCTGCTCATGTCACCTATCTGTTAGGAGACACACAAAACAGTGCGCAAGATGCACAGTCTCCTCATACTTGCGTCCCATTGAATCCATTGCCTCTACCGTGCCTACGAGGTATCTCTGCTGACAGGGAGGCTCAGGGCGACAAGGCGCCAGATAGGCTTTTGGGGACAAAAGGGGAGCAGCACATCTTTGTGCTTGGAAATTGGGCAAATGTCACCTTAGAGTTCTGGTGGAGAGGGGATTTCACTGTATTATGTTCAGTAGTCATTTTTGGATCATTAAAACAATAGTTAGACCCCCAAAAAGATCAGAGCCTTTGGGCCAGCATTGCTGCTAGCCCCGTGGTAGCCGCGTTGCTGGCTTCCTATGCCCCTGTCCCCAGACTGCCAAAAGGCTGCCAAGGACCTCAACTTCCCTAAGGACAGACGGCAAAAGGCGCAGCACAGCAGGCCCTTTGGGTGAGCCGAGACCAGCTGCCGTGCCTCCATGTTGCCCCTCAGCCATGAAGGTGGTGGCCATGTCGGAGGGGAGCTAAAGAGTTAAGAGAGAAGAGAGGGAGTCCTCAGGGCTTAATCAGAAGCAGAGAGGTTCTCACTTGAAAATACCAATTCACCTTGATAGCTGCGCTATGTGACACTTCTTATCTGAAGGGGAGCAGCAACTTTTGAAATCAGCCCTTGTTGCTGCATTAAATAAAGAATAAATGAGCCCGGCTTGTGCTGGGGTGCACATGAGGCCCTACACTAATAACGCTTCTGACTCTAACCTTGGGGAGGGTTGATGTCTCCAGTTTCATTTATTTATCTCCACAGCAAAGATCAGTGTAAAACAAATTGTCTGAAATCCTCAGAGCAAATGGGAAAAGACGAGAGGTAGATTCATTTTAAGGCCCAGTAGCTTTGTGTCTTCCCCTTTCAATAACACTGATAACCTAGGTGTAAAACATGTAATGCCTTAAGCAATCAATAGCTTGGTTTAAAGCTTATCACTTTAGAGAGAGAGGGAGCGAGTGATTCCCAGCATGAGGAATGCCAGGGCTTAACAATGGGGCTAGGAGGAGAGGTGTCAAGCCTTTGGCTTGATTGTGTGCTTTAGAAATCTGCATGATTGCCTGCAAAGAGTAAAAATAAATAAATAACTAAAAATGCTCCCACAATGATTTCAGCTTCCCCTGCCTCGGAAGCAATAATCACATTTGCACACATCATGGCATACAAGGCAAGCACAGCTCCTCATTCATTTTGAATGTAGGTTTATTTGCTGAACCAGAACAGCTGAGACAGCTTAAAGTAATAAATATCAGCTGACACCCTCTGCTATTCAGCACAGTAATCCCAGAAACAATACATCACTGCAAAACAACAAACATGCATCCTATCTTCTACCTAATCTGACCACAACCTGAATTCACAGTGATTAAAACTCTGCCTGCTGCTATTTGGGAGCTCGAGAAGGGAAAGACAGACTGTTTCAGCACCAGCACGGTGAGGGTCATAAAGCAGAGTTTATGATGGGATTTACCATGGCTGGGAGCCTGGCTGCATCAAGCATATAACGAGGGCAAAAGAATGACATAGCAAAATGCAAGAGGAAAGGTGAACTCCAAACAGGCTTGAAATATGTAAGTAGGTCACTGAACTTTTAAAGCAGGAATAGATTTTAAAAACTCTCTGCTGGTATGAGTTAATTGACAGAAAAAAATCACATTTAATTGTAAATATCTCCCTGCCTAACAGTGATAAAGGGAAATTGAATGTGCTCAGCTCTATGTGTGTTGTATCAAAGAAGTATGTGTGAGATGCCTTCCTCATCTTCAGCTACATCTGTGCCTTCTGGTGCAACTTTGTTGGGGGTGTGTGTGTTCTGCAGCATCCCCAAATGCTTTGGAGAATCGCAAATACAATGGAAAGCAAGAGAAACTAAAAGGTATGTTTGTGGGTTTTCTATCTAAGGTTTCAAACAGCATGGAGGGTTGGTAAGACAAGATAAATCCAGGGAAGGTGCTACAAACACAAAGAGCTGCTATGGGGAAGGCACATGGGAAGGAGGAAACGGTGCTTGAAAGAGTCAAGTCCACAAGGAGTCAACTGTTGTCATCCTTTGTCCCTACACACTCTGTCCCTGTATCTGCATGCTTAAAAGATGGCTCTGTGCAGAAAGCACAATCCCTACAGTTAACATTTAGATCTTGATAGATGTCCTTGCGCTGCTTTGTTGAGATACAGGGACATTGGCAGGTACTCTGAGAATGGAGACAGATACAATATTAGTATTCCAGCCTCAAGTCAACCTTGGGAAAACTTAGCCAGGGAAAGATTTCAGATCTTTTAGCTTTGCCTCTCTTAGCTCCTTAACAAGCATCTAGTAAACTTTAACAAAGCAAAGAGAGAGAACTCCAGGGAAGAGGATAATGCTCCTTGCAGAGAAACGCTGCTCCGCACAACCCTGCCTTGCTGCAGTCACATCTGCTATTGTGCCAAGGGAGTTGTACTCTGACGCCCTTTGGGAAAGGACTGGTAGAGCCTTCCCCGGGAGAAATAAAAAGTCCTGCTTGAGATTAGCCCACTGCTTGCTTATTCTCTGCATTATCAGCTTTGCAGCTATGGGAGTGAAGTAATCTGACTTCAAACACAGCGAACAAGTCCTTTCCACCCCATAAAAAGCCTCCCGATTTCTGCTCCCCTGCAAGCCAGGGATCAGGCAAGGCCACAAACTTGTGACCCCTAATGTGACCTTAAGGACAGCAAAGCTTAATCCTTTCATGTAATCCTCTGTCTGCCATAACAAATTGGGTCAGGCAAGTGCAAAATTCTCCATCTCTAGCATTTTTGGTATGCATCATTTTAACTGCACTTTCTTCTCCCTCTTCACAGCTAGGACTGTGCCTTCATTATCTGTCATTTCTTTGCACCTCCAGTCATCATACAGGCTGGCTTTTACAAGCTCCCACAAGTACACTATCCATTGTTTTTGCCTGGGTGCAAGGTTTTTTTGGGTTTTGGTTGTGGTTTTTTTTTTTTTTGTCCTCTGAGACCTTGTATCTCTCATGCAGTGCTGTACACTCCCTCCTTGCCTGCTTAAAAATCACAAGGCTTAAAAATCACACCTGGAAACATGGTTGCTTTTCCTCAGCAAGCACTGGCTCTGGCTGCTCCAGGAGAGCTGCAGTCATCGGAATTGGTTTTAAATCACATTTACAAGGAACTCTAGAACCTTGTTAAGATGTGGAAGATCCCCATCTAGCCTGCCCTGGCTAAGACATCTTTAAGATAAAACTTAGCTCTGAGGATATGCATTGCTGGGGGTCCTGTTCTGAATCTTGCCCTTATAAAAGTGCTGAATCACAGCATCGGCATAACTTAGGTCTTGGGCTTCATTCTCAACTGGGTTGAAACAGCCAGGGAGGAGAAGGCGGCTCAGCCCTGGTCAGACCAGCTCTGCCATAAATTAGAGAAGTTAGTGGCTACTCTCAGTTCCACTGGCTTTTAATGCTCTCCAGGGGGCCATTATGCTTGGGAGACTCTGGACACAATACGCTGCACCATCATTTTGGGGGACGATTCCTTGGGGCAGGCTGAGCTCCTGCTGCCTTGACTGAAGACTCTTGCTTCAGACAAGAAACAAGTTACAGAGCACAGACCGGTCTGAAGCCTTGAGTCATGTTTAATACGCTCCCTGGCCCCTAACTAACACTTCCAGCAAGAGGGCAGGCTGCAAAGTTGTCCTGCCTGCTTTCACCCCACCCTGGCTGGCCAGGGTGGAATGTATGTAGCTTTTGCACGTCAAGGACTACAGCTGGAGATCTGGTCACAAAACACAACCCCAAGATACTCTGCATGGCACCACAGAGCCATGTGAGGCAACAGTTTCTTCATGTTTCTCTGCTGACGCTGGTAATCACCTCCCTCGCCTGCTGTACTCTGTGTAAGGGTCTTGGTGTAAGCTAGTGCAGGATTCTGCTCCAGAGGCAGAGCCTGGATGGCTCTGGCAGAAACAAAAAGCTTTGCTGCTTTCCTAACTAGGCCTGAAGGATAAAATCAGACCCAAGCAGATATTTTGCTTGAAAAAGCCTCTAAGCATGAGATATACCACTCTTCCCTCAATGGCACCGTGAAGTCTGATTAACAAGTGCTGCCCACGGTTACAGTCAGGAGGTAATGAAGTCTTCAGCTGGCATAACTGGGGCTAGCAGCTGGTGTCCAGAAGACACTACATGGGGTTTCCAGTTAACCCAGTCACCTCTCTTCTGAGTCTGCCCAGGATGTTGCTGGGCCCCTTTTCCAGAGTCCCCAATGGTTAATTTTAAAAGACAAGATGACAATATGGATTCCCTCCTTAATTAACAGTTTTATTAAATAACCCATTTCAAATAATAGTTAAATTCTCTAAATTTATATCATTCTATTAACCATAATCTAATCTCATTAACCTTGAAATCCCCAGTCTTAACTACCCAATTCTATACACCATGGTGCTAGCAGCTAAACTAATTAAATGACCTTCAAACTATTTCTCCTTCATGTATTAGCATTATTTATCTTTGCTCATTGCTCTTCCTTCAAGCTATCACAAAAATCTTCCTCTATGAACTCCGTTCCTTCATGTACTCAGTACTAGATATGCCACCAGTCTTCCTTGCAAAATCCGTCAGCGATGTTTCCAATTTTACTCTAGCTAATGTATTCCATCAGCAGCGACAGCGTGCTTCCTCCTTGGCTTTCATTCTGAATACCTGATGCTTCCACATCTTCATTTATTTTGCTGTCACTCATTGTCATTTCTCAAACAAGTCCTTAAAGCAGTGACCTGAGATTTAACTACACAGAGAGAGCTCCTGGTCTGAGCCACTGGTAGAGATATTGCGTACCATGATCCTCAAAAACATCTTTCTTACTCTCACTCTTTAAACAAGTTCTTCTTTGATTCCCCTAAATTTTGAGCATGTTGACCTCTCCTTAAGAGCCCCAGGAGTGAAAACAGTGTTTCTTTCTGTGCTGATCCAGGTTTAGTTTAAAAGCCATCTCCCAAACTTTTTTTTTTGTTGTTGTTGTTCAATGAATTTCCAAGGAAAGGGAGAGCTTGGCATTCTTGCTGTCTGATTTGACAGGGCTGGAGTTATGGCAGAAGAGAAATGTAGGGGCTCTTTTTCTATAACTTGTAGGGAGATTGGAACTTCCCTGACCTTTCTGCAATAATCAGTTATGGAATAAGCTGCAGTATTTAGGGCAATGAAACTGCAGACAACAAAGCAGGATGTTATCTGGCCTGCATCTAAATTGTCTAGATAAGCATGATGAACAAAATATATAGGCCTGCAAATACTTTTATTTAGCTCTTGTCTTCTGTTTTCTGGAAGCAAATGCAGAAGCAGATTTCATTTCCTTGGTAGAGGGTATCGAGCTGCATATTTTACCCTATTGAATGTACAGGGATGCACTGTACTTCAAGGAAAAGGCAGAGTCAGAAGGCATGATCAACGAAGAAGTGTGCAGCCCACTCCAAAGAGCCCACACATTGGCTTGAGAAAGAGGCATTTTTCAAAGCTCACGAACAGAAAGTGTCACTTTCTATCATTTAGTTCTTCCACATCCAACACGTGTCCCTGAATTCATCTGCCACTTTACTGCCCCTTAGCAGCTGGAGAGCTCACTTGGGCTTCCTTAAACCAGAGGAGGGCCTCAAGGAGGAAGAAGGTGACCTATGCCTGCCTGCAACCCTGTGAAGTGCAGCCTTACTTTCTTGATCACATTTCTTTGGACTAGAATACACACTGCCATTGTGGAATCCATTTCCCTCTACCACCACTTCAAAATAAAGATTAGAGTTGAAGCCTTTAACAAGATTGGCTGCAACACAGCTGAATTTGTATCTTGGCTAACTAAATAAATCCATGGCCCAAGCTGTTCCTCATTCAAAAGCTGCCTCCAGATCTCAGTGGTCAGTGATTGCCTGCAGAACTCTTCTTCAGAAATTCACTTAGTATTTTTCTGAACTGACTGATACCTTTGGTCTCCACAACATCCTGTGCCAATGAGATCCACAATTTAATTATGCAACTTGCAAAGAAGCACTTATTTTTATTTGTTTTAAGCTGTTGTCTGATTATTTCATTAGAACGCCCTTCCTCTAGCAATGTGAAAAATAGCATATAGTCTATCTGACATTTTTATACCTTATTTTATATATCCTGAAGATGTTCCCACTCTCTGTCCTCTCTTTTCCAAGAGAGAGCACTCTGTGCTACTGATCATTCTTGACAGAGGATTCTCAAATCTCTCCTAATTCTGAGCAGATATATGGACAATACTTTTTTCTGATAAGGGTAGTTAAGTAGAAGAGGTTACCTAGAGAAGCTGTGGTATCTCTGTGCCTGGCGATATTTATAACTTGATTGGACAAGGCCCTCAGCAACCTCCTCTACATTCGCAGTTATCCCTGCTTTAAACATGAGGTTGGTCTAAATATCTCCTGAAGACCCTTAAACCTAATTTTTTGTTGGACTCTGTGATTCTACTACTACTAAAATATTTTTAGACAGGGCAGAGGCAGAAATGAATGTCATATTCAAGGTATGGGCCCACCATGCCTTTATCCTGCTATGAAAGAAATGTTTTCATAGATGTTTCTTGTTTGCTTTCTGGTAATTCTCTAGCATTTGATTTTCCTCTCTGGCCTTTGATAAGCACTAAGCTGCTGTTCCCAACGATCTGCTTCTGTGTAACGGCAGCTAATTTTGAGTCCATCATCGTATGTGTATAGTTAGGATTGTTGTTCCTCATGTGCATTATTTTGCATTTGTCAACACTGAATTTTATCTGCCATTTTACTGCCCACTCAGTATTGCGGGCTTCTTCTGCGACTCTTCATACTCAGCTTGAGATCTGACTATCCTGAATAGCTCTGTCGCATCTGCAAATAAGGTTTTACTGAAACTGCAATGAAGATAAATGTCTTCACCATTCTGTTTCTTTAAGTATCAGTGAAGGGAGTACTCCTGACTGCTTGGATTGCGAGCACTGCAAATATTTCATTAATTCAGGAAAGCCTAAGAGTGAAATAAACAAACCTGGGTCCCATTTACATTACAAAGAGCTACTATACTGCAGGAACTCACTACAGCACAGGAGCCCAAGACACAGCTATTATAGTTCAGCACAGGAATACAGCTCAGTCCCCTCGGTGGGTTTTTGCTGCTCCACATGCTGCCATGGAAGCTGCCCTCACCCCGTGTGCAACTCTTACGTTTCTCTGGATCAGAAAAATTGATCGGTTTCTCTCTGGTGCCTGGGTTGAGCAAAACGCCAAATGACATTAGTAGCAAAGGTAAATCAGATTTCTAAAGTGCACACTTGTAACAGTCAAAGGGGTTAATAGTAAAAAATGATTTGTTTTGTGAAAATAATTAACCTGACAGCAGTCTCTCTAAAATAAATCAGTGTCTTCATTTGGCCCAGCCAAGGGGTCCTGAGTGGGGAGGCAATCACACTCCTCTTTCCTGGGGACAGAGAGACCCCAACGGCCCACAGCTCCCCCTTCCCTTTGCACAGGGGACAAGACATGCACCCCCTGCATTCTGTGCTGCAAGGGTTTGGCTGTGCTGACCCTCCTTCATGAGGCAGCTGGTCCAGCCCCACCCTGCAGATCAACAGACAGCAATCAGTTACAGATGGCCTGCTGGCACAGCGGACCTTTTCCAGAGCCTCACCTGTACTCCCTCTCCTGAAAGAGCTGAACAAGACTGGATCTGCCAGACTCTGTCCCGGATTGTGTGTAGGTTCAGTCCCTCGGCAATCTCTGAAGCAGGGGCAGCCGTCAGCAAATCCTGCTTGTTAGCGAATATGAGCACGGGGACTCCACTAAGCTTTTCTTCATCCAAAAGCTCAGCCAGCTCCTGTATCATTTACAAGGGAGTGGGGTGGGGGGAATATGGAGTGAGGGAAGGGAAGAAAACCTTCAACCACCAGTGGTTGTCTCTAATTAGAAATATATTTAGGGCAAATGCTAGAAGAGTGTGTTCCAGTGAAACCTAGATCTTATTATAAGAGAGCAAAAATGTATACAATCATCGCTGCCCAAGGTTCAAAAGCTATTTCTTCCAATTACAGGTTACAAAAAATCTTCATCTTGGTCTGAAATTAGCAGTTGCCTTAAAGGCTACAACTCTGTGTTTTACCAGTCCCTGCTCCCAGGAGACCAAAATTGATGAAACAGCAAAAAAACATGTAAATTGGCAGTATGAGGAATCCGTCTTAAGTTATCGCCTGACTGGCATTTGTACCTGAGCAGCCGTTGACACCAGCCCTGATATCTTTGCCAATAATGAGTTTCAGGGTTTTGTTCCAAGTTTTATACACTGCAATTTGAGCAGGAGAGGACTTCTTTTTTTGCCCCAGAAATGGAAATCTCCCTCCCACAAGAAAGTGCTGATGCTTTTGAAGGCATTGGCTAGCTGAAGACAAGCTAGATCAGCTTTACTAGCTGGATTTTGGCTCCATATGCACAGCACACATTGGGTGGCATCTTGAGAAATGGGTTTGTTCATTCAAAACTGGGTGACTCAAAGAGATTTTTTTTTTTAATAGCTCAAATCTGAATCTGCAGTGGATCAACGATGGCTGACATTCTTCATGTCTAGGGTTGTGCAATGGCCTCATGTGAAACAAGCACACAGTCTCAAGTCACTTCCCTGTGTGAACATATGACAAACCCAGCAAAATTTGAAGCTGTAGGGACTGCTGGTGTTGCAGGTGGATGAGTACATGAGATTTTTGTGAGCTCCTTATTTAGCTGGAAGGGTCTCATGCTCTTAGATACTGTCCTAACATCTTTCATCCACTGGCTAGAAACTTTTGGATTAAATGAGTGCAGTTGGGGAGATGCTTAAACTGCAGTGGAAATCTGACTCCATCCCCCCAAAAGCAATGTTTGGTTTGGAAACCAGGACGAGAGAACGGAGTTATAAACAGAGTTGGCTGGGAATTTTTCAACAAAATAGGTCTTTCATCTGATGCAGCTGATTTATTGAAACCAAAAGTGTTTGTGGAAATATGAGGGGTCCAGGCTGACTCCGCCTGACTCAAGCAAGTGCTCTAAGCTTCTGCTTCCCCTCCCTCTCTTTTGCCCAATGAATATTTAACTACTGATATGAAATGAAATAGCTCCAACAGGGGAAAGATTCTCCCCACTCCTAGAACAACCAACAGTTCTGCTGTTAGGGTGTGTCCATGATACTTGAGAGGCAAAAGATCAAGTGCTTCCTTCAAATCAGGCAGAACAGAGGGCTTTAAATCTCCCATTTCTGGGGGGGGGGTAAATCTGTTGCTAGGTATTTTGGGACACTGTCACTTTCTGAATTTTAAAAAAGAAAGTCCAAAAGTCTTATTTTTGTTCCATCCTAAAACACAAAATGTTACAAAACATCAAAACTTTGCAAAATGGAAATCTTATTTTCCGGCCAGTCCTAGTTACAAAGTTCTTAGGTTTTTTTTCCAATTACATCCAAAAGACAATCAAGTCAATATGATTTCCATTTCAACTTTGTAAATAAGAAAATAGGATTCCCCGGGGTCTTGGTTTGGCAAGGTTTAAAGGACTTGAAGAAGTTTTTGCTTTCAGTATTAGGCTCCATTTGCTATTATTGTATAACTTCAATGAAAACCGTTCTATTTAAACGGAATTAGGCTACCTATTTTCCTTGTTTCACATCTACCAAAATAATCTGCATTGATGTTGAAAGGCAAGTCTCTTGAAATGCAAATTTCCCTCATAAACAACAAAATCATCTTCCTAACTTCTGTGAGCAAGGGGCACTCAGAAACACTGAGTTACTTCAAAGGAAGCTGGGCATAAGTAACTTACCTGACCCGTTTCTTCAAACCTCTTCCTATCTGCACTGTCAATGACATAGATCTGAAAAAAGAAATGAGAGGAAAAGTTACTCTTCCCAGAAGACATTCTGCCACAGTATCATGTGCTTAAGTGAGCTGAGCCTAATAATTATGCTTTTGGGCACAAAGATCCCCAGTATTATTTATAGCAAATGTTGACAAAACTCCATGGTGCTCTGAAAGGAGAGGAACCACCTCTTTTAAAGCTGGGGGGGGGTGACCGCCACATGGGTAGGATCAGAAAGGAGCTGGGGGCAATACTGGGGCTGCTCTCACCATCTCCACAGCATCTATTATCTAAAGAGAACAGGACACTGCCTGGTATCTTTTCAAATGACTGGCTTAAAAGCTGAAGCTGAACACAGCAGGGCAAAACCTGGAGAGCCAGACATGTTCTTTCACCCTAGCAAACAGTGTACAAGCACTGCACTGGTGTGACTATGCCATGCTGCCCTCTAGCAGGACACAAATAAGCCACCAAGGCAC
The DNA here is from genome assembly GCF_028858705.1 of Grus americana. Taxonomy (NCBI): domain Eukaryota; kingdom Metazoa; phylum Chordata; class Aves; order Gruiformes; family Gruidae; genus Grus; species Grus americana. The sequence goes on along the minus strand of NC_072858.1, from coordinate 14,843,591 downwards.
ACAATGGAATAGGGGACAAATGCATATATTGGGGATGTTGAGTTCCTCTCCATCAGGTGATCCTACTGCAACCTCCTGGAGCAGGTGTCTGGGGAGAAGAGCTGGATCCAGCCTGCGAGACTCCATCTTCAGCTGCCAGCTTGTCCACTCAGATGATGGAGAAGTCAGGGAGCAGCTGGCTCACAAAGACTGACAGCAGAGTCCTGCCACCCTCTCAGGGCTCGGCACCACATCTCATGGTCCATGTCCCAACCAGACACCTGTCCCCTGGTATGGCGAAGGGTGGATCCCCCAGCCAACAGGCTCCTTGCCTTGGGAGGGCGTCTCTCCCCTCTCCAAGCAGCATGGCATGTGCTGATTTCACGTGTAAATGCAAACGAGCCTCCTCAGCGAAAGCAGCTCTAGGTCTGCAGAGGCTCCTCAAAGGTCCCCCCAAAATATGTAATTAGTCCAGCCGCCCTCCTTCCCCCTAGCAATGCTATTGCAGTTCAGAATGCACAAATATCAAGCTACATCTAAAGAAACGGGGAACCTCAGTATAATACTCAGGAAAGAATAGCCTGGCATCTCTTTTTCATTACTTGGTACAGGAAGGTTTTTGAAGGAGAAGGGCGCTGGGACAGCAGACAGAGACAGGACTGGTGACAAACACTGAGCATTTTGCTTCCAGTCCCTGCCATTCCCCATCACTGGTGATTGAAGCTGCTAGCATGTCATCTGCATGCTCTTTGGTGGCTTACAGGGAGCAAGTGTCAGCCTGGTTTTCAGGGAATAGATGAGCACAGCACCCCGCCATCAAGATAAATGGCATCCTTGCAGGCAGTCTCAGCATAAGACTCCACGCTTCCAGGATAATTTCAACCAAATAGTAGGGGGAGGGAAGATCTCTAGCAGCAATATCTATTAAACTGTAGGCACTCCTTTAATGAGTAGTGTTAGCGTTGTTTGAAATGGGACAAAATACGCAGCAGGAGAATCTGTATGCCAAGCCTGAGGAGGTAACCCAGCAACCTCGCAGACTTCTCTGCTGATCACTTGGGGTCTTGCGGTCCTCCCGGGGCCAGAATGATGCACACTGACAGAGGCTGGGGGATACACAGCAGGGCTGGACACAGCTGCGTGAGGATGCATCAGCGGTGCACGCACTCGGTGCCATGTGATGGGGAAAGGCCCGTGGGCACGATGTGACACAGCCTCTTCCTGCAATGTGATCCCAAGCACGTGCACCAATACTGTATCAGCTACACCCGTCCTCTCTGCCCCTCCCAAGCATCTGCCCCTGTGCACCCCATTTGGGGTAGGAAGAAGCTGCAGGGCTGGCAGTTGTGCTCCGGGGTGAAACTGGACTGTCATTTGTCCTCCTTTGGGACATCTCAGGGAAAGCTTAGCAACACATGAACGCAACAGTCGAGTGCTACTTTGCAACTGAAAGGCGGCACCTCCCACATTACGGTGTTTCTCTAACTAGCAGGGAAGAGCTCTGAGACCCAACCAGCCAGGCTTTCTGCTAGGGAGCTATTTTGCAAGATGAGAATTGGAGACAACGCTCGGGGCAAAAGCCACAAAAGCGCAGCACAGAGAAGGTAAAGTATGTGCGGAGTGCCTACTTCCAAACCAGAAAGCACTGTGCCAAATAGCTGCAGGTGCCTGTCTGAATATGCAATCAGCCAGATATCCACACCTTATTTGCCTAGGTTAAGCTTCCAAATATCACAGGTGTGTGATGCAAGACCAAGCTCTCATTCAAAGGCACCTGCATGGATTTGAATCTGCAATCACTTCCTGCTTTTTAATACCCTTTAGAGGGTCCTTTCTGCTTTGCGCAATATAGTTTAGGAGAAGACAGAAGCAGGGGGTCCTGGGAACCATAGCATATCTCACCTCCCCCCTCCTTCTATAGCCAGGGCCACACAAGAGCCTGTTTCTGACTGTGGTGCCCAGTAGCACACTTTGCCAGTTTGAACAGCCATTGAGTATACCATGTTGGAGAAATGGAGCTTGAGAAACAAATTCCCGTAAAGCTGAGTGCCTCCTTTAAGCAACAGGCCAAACCAAAACCTGGAGTAAGTGGGTTGGGCAGAAACTGCAAGTGGTGGGACTGGATGAAGAAATAACATGAAGGATAAGTTGGCTCAATTTACAGAGGCACAACCTGCACCAGGTTAGTCAGATGGTAAAATTACTGGCTAAAATGGGGGTGAGGGCTGGCAGGAGAGAGAGAGAGAGAGAGAGAGAGTCATCAGCATATATGTGATTCTAGTTTTGGTGTGTATAGACATAGCAAAGCACCACACTAACGTGCCGACAGCTCCCAGTCTGGGACTGGGTGTCAGCATGGAGTGCAGGCAGAGGAGCTGAGGTCCATGTGCACATCAGTTATTCCCTCTGAATCCACACTGCTGCTTCCCCCAAACTGATTCTGCTTCTACCTACCCATTTTCTTACTCGTATGAAAAGGAAGGTTTTCTCTGTACATTGCTTTAACTGGGGTGGGAGGAGGGCAGGGAAAAAAACTGCTTTCATCTCCTCCAGTCTTCAAATTCGCCTTTATTTCTGACCTCCCATGCTGCTCACACCGGGAAGTGGGGAAGCCCACAGGCCAGTGTAGCTCACTGCCTTTGCCAGCAGAGTCTTCCAGATACTGTTTTGTGGTTGCACAGTCTCTGCAGCCTGAGCACCTGCCACAGCAGGCAAAGATCCCCTAGCTGCTGCTTCACAGTGTTGACTTTGATCTGCACACCTACTGCCTCCCCACCACGCACAGCTGCAGAGCTTGGACGCAATGGGCACAACCACCTCACAGCCATGCCATGTCCCCCTTCTCGATGGCCACAGAGGAACACAGGAAGTGTGTCCTGCTAGTTTCACAAAGCCAGATCTTTCCCCTAGGAAGATCTCACCATTACTCTCTGCAAAATAACCAGCTGGGTTTATCCTGTGGCATTCCAAACCAAAACTAAAAAAGGGGGATCTGCAGAAGAGATTACTGAGGGTTTACTGGTGCCATTTAAATAACAGCTTCATTTGGACAATGCTCTCTAAATCTGCAGGTGCAGCCAGGCCCTTCAGGACCCTGGCACGAGCCTTGGAGTAGTCTCCTATTCCTAGTTGCACTGATCCTTCTGTGGAAGTGCACTAAAGCTCCTGACACATTAGCGTGTGTGACAGGAGGGAGGAAGGTTGTCTTTCCAAGAGAACTTCCCACTTTCCCATGGGAGCCCTGCAGACCTTGCTTAGAATAACCTTTTCTCTGCTCCCACAGGCAACATTGCTTGGGGTGGGGAGAGGCCTGGAGCCCCCAGCCTGCCTTCATCCTGGCACACGTGGCTGCATGTTAGATGTGATCTTTGAAACTAGTCAGGACAGCACTTGGAGAGTCCCAGGGTAACGTGCTCTGGCATGGCAACACAAAGGTCCTGCACTGTAAATATAATTGTAGTCATCTGTAGCTGTAATTACCTTACAATTAGCTAAGTTGTCAAAAACATTAAAGGACAGTCTTATGATTAAAGGAGCAAAAGAAAAGACAAAAGGTCTCTCTGTGTCCCTCAGCCAGAAGTTTTCCTACCTGATGCCAGATACAGCATTTAATTCTATTGTGCTTCAGTTTCCCCAACCAGAAAACAAAGGCACCATACTGACCTACCTCTACACATGAGGCTTAAGTCACTAATGCCCATGACAGACCTTCAGAGTCTCCAGTGAAAGGAGCTACAGAGAAGTAAACTACAAGTTATTAACGTTCTTTCATTTGAAGGAGACTGAGATGAGAGGAAAGGAACTGGCTATAACCAGCACCATCCTGTGAAAGTAAAAACATACAACTGAATTTCTCCAAACATCACTGTATTTTTCTTACTGCACCCAACCAATCTTGCCATTTCACTCAGAATAACTCCTGTTACAATGGCAATGGTGTTGCTGAGGACTGGGACATTACATTACTTGTTCCTGAATTTCTGGCTGAGACCTTGGAAAGCCATTGCATGAACACAGCATTCAACTGCAGCCAATACTCACAAGGATATCAGTGTTTTCAAAATAGTTCCTCCAGTATGGCCTGATCTTCCTCTGTCCGCCTATGTCCCATACGTTCAGCTTGAAGCCTTGAGACTGTACACTTTTGATGTTAAAGCCCTGGAAAGAGCAGAAACAAAGCCACATAGAACACAAACCTGAATGGCTGGAGCACGTTCATAGGCAGACATTAACACCTTATATATCCCATGCCTGCAGCATGCAGTGAGATGGGCAGGGCAGCCACAAAGATGGATCGACTGTGGGAGAGGCACTCACGAAAGGGAACACAGCTGCCAAACCATCGGTTTGCCAGTGTTCTTGGGTCAAGGGTTGATGCTGTCATGGCTACGGAGACATATGATGCAGTTAGTGCCCTGAGAGGGCTCAGCAGGGTGGGTGCAGGAAGAGGTGGGAGAGCTGCAGATAAGGAGAAAACAAGGGCGCTGTGAGAAGCAGGACTGAGCTTGTGGAAGCTGAGTTGAGAGTCCCAGCCAACACGAAGCCAGAGGTCTCAGCTCAATTCGACATGACACAGCTAATGCCGGGCTTAAAAGAGCAACAGCTGCACGTCTGAAGGGTCCATTTCATCAATTAGAGCACCAATTGAAAGGGCATTCAAGTAGAAAAACAGGATGTGGCGTGGGCTGGCAATGTGCTGCCACATCACCCAGGGGACTGGGGCTTGGAATTGGGGTGTCAGGGCTGGGAGCTTTGGGAGGCAGCTATGAGGTGGGGGGAAGCATCTCCCATAGCTCTCTAGCAACCTCCTCTGGTCGACACAGGAGTGATGCTGCAGTGCTTCTGACCGGAGACATCCCTCTCCCCAAACCCGGGGCACAAAGAAAGGGGACCAGAGGCACCAGAGAGGGAGTGCTGGAATATGCAGGACCCTTGGAGCTGGCAGGGTGAAAGATGCAAGGAGATAGGGGCTTGCCCAGTGCTGCAGCATCCCTTGTACATTTTCGCAAGAACAACAGAAACGAAGTCTCATCCATGATCTAAAAGTCTTCTGCAGAACTCCACGGCACTCATCCACTTTTGCACTACCAGACAGATCTCACTCTGACACTCCTCTTATGCAGAAAACACACAAACTTAATGGTGCACCAGGCTCCAGTTGCTCCCCCTTCTACTGAAATACTCTGCTGAATCATTAGTGCTTTGTATAATAAAGCAGGTGGGACCACAAGAACTGCCTTGGGCAGGGAAAGACCTTCCTCACCTGTGTTGGCGTGATGTGGCTGATGTCCTCAGATGCCAGCTGTTTCAGAAGTGTGGTCTTGCCTGCATTATCCAGTCCCAAGAGGAGGATTCTCACCTCCTGGTCTGGGGCACTTTTCAGTTTACGCAGGATTGACAGTAAACCCTAAATCCACAAGAGAGATCGTTGCTGTTATTTCCTGCCCCGACTCTCTCCCCCCACCATGCCATACCCTCCTCCCTTGAAATGGGTTCTGTATGGTGGTGGATCCCAGGACACCTCGAACCCCTTCCTGCAGTCCCTATTCCCATTTCCTTTTCTAGTCCTCCCCCTCGCCCCTATTTTCCTTCATCTCAGAGAGTATCGACAAGGTCTCAGACAGCCCAAATGTCGCTCAGTGGGGTGCACCACTGGCTGCATTGCTCTTGTCACACAGCTGTTTGGCATTCTCTCTGCCAGGAAGACAGTGCCTACGTATATCATGTGTAGGAGCTGCAAACCAAGTCCTTGTGAGCTCTTCATTATCTTTATCAGAGGGAAAACCCCATTAATTTAATCTCCCTCCTAGTTAACTGCAGGTTACTATGTACCTGACATCAGTTCTTTTCATAGTAACTCCCTGATCATCTCAAACCCCGTTTATCTGTCTAAAACATGCTGGACCCATGGGGCACGTGCAGTTCTGATTCTCAGGATGTAGCACTTAACAACTATCTCAGATCACCACACATCCTTGCTAAGAAAAGCACAGTGGATTTCAGTCATTAGCCAGGCTCAGCTCTCTGAGCTGACAGTATCACTCAGGATTAGGAAACAGAATATGCAGGTCAGCTCATTTACAACCACGCACGTTACAGCAGCACGCCAAGCTTTTTTCAGTGCCACCGCTCAGAGACCTGCACCTCTCTAAAATGACTGGAAAAGTACTCTGGATCCTGGCACGTAACCAAGAGACGCACATCACCCCGCTTCCACCACCTGCCTCTCGCTGCCCAGCCCGGCCCCGGCAGTTGCAGCTGAAGGCACAGGAGCAGGCTGCAAGTCCACAACTGCCTGGGTCTCCTTGGACACACTGCCGTGCTGCTCTGCACCCCCCTGCTTGGCAGGGAAGACTCCTCAGAGCCCAAGCAGCGCACACCATGCTGAGACCTAGCCGGGGGACACAGATGCTCTTGCAATGAATTTGCCTGAGTAAATCTGGGAGAGGAATACACCTACAGCCCTTTCTGGAGCCCTCAGGACTCCTGCTTGGTCTCTCCCAGACAATTCCCATGTTGAAGCCCACTAAGACCCAGAGTCGGGAACAAAGTTCAAGTATCAGCACAAACTTGGGCCCACAGGGGCCCATCTCTCAAGCTTTTTTGTTCTACCATTTGCAAAATAGAGACAATGCTTCTTGTCAACCTGCAAGGGTGAATCAGTTAAATGTCATGAAGCGCTTTGTTGCTATGAGGAACTACACCCTCTAAATATTCCTGCTGGGAGCCAAGGACTATTTGAGCCATGAAGGTTGCTCCTGATCCCCTCTAGATCATGGCAATCAGAAACCTGTCCTCAAGATAAAGAGCTGCAGGATGCAGCACGACTGTCACCGCTGCAACACGTCCCCTGTCTGTAGCAGTGCCCTTCTGCTGGAGAGCCCCACCTCAGCCATTTGGAAACCTCTGCTTTCGACTGCTCATCACACCGCTCTGAGGTGGGGAGCCTTTTGGAAAGGACACGGCACCATAGGTCACAATGCCAAAGCTTTCAATAAGGCAGGATGAAAACACACTGAGATTCAAATGCACATGAGAGTCGATCCACCCTTCTAAGCATTTTCGATTTGCAAGTAATTTATTGGTTTTCCATTTAATTAGCAGACACAGCTCAAAATACATGCACGATGTGTAAGAAACAGGGAGAAGAGAAGGAACTTAGTAAAATTAGGTTTGTAGAAAGTTGCAGGATTGCCACTGTTGCTGTGCTTTTAAAAAACTGTGGAAAGCTGACGTACAGAAATTCAGAGCTCTTGCAAGCAAAACTGCAGCCTTACAGCCCAAAAAGCTATCACCTATTTCATAAAGAGGCTGGTAAAAAACTGAGAATCCAGGCCCCACTCAAGAGCTGTTAATCAGGAATGGGCTCTGCTTGGTAGAGAGTGCCGTGCCTGCATGGTGCAGGCACAGTAAATCCCCAAACTGCTTTTAGTGGAAGCGTACAGGCCTGTAACGTCACGTGCCAAGCCCCGAGGGCCAGATGCTCACAGCTGGCTCTCGCCCATGGGCCCGTAGCTAATGAATTTGAAGGGCTGTGCTCAGTGCAGCCAGTTGCTGCAAGCCCTCGCAAACCCAACAGCTCATCTCCCCGGCCAGAGCGCCCAACCCATGTTCTGCCCAGATGACAGTCCGTACTTCCACACGTCTGAGTGAAGGGAAAAGGAACAGTGACAGAAATACCTCTAATGCTTACTTGTTTACATGCATGTCCCAAGTGCCCTTGACATCATTAAAAAACACAAGTTTTAACTGCATGACTAGCAACACATTTTCTTTTCACCTGCAGTCAAATTTACAGTTGTGTTTGTTGGCTTGTAAATCCACGGATTTCAGCTCGGTGTGGACAGACCCCACAGAGGCAGGAACTCTAAAATTCACACATTCTCCCTCCTTTCCAGGGAAACACTGAATTTCCCATTCTTATGGGCCTGACCCAAAGCCAACACACACCAGCCAAAGTACTACTGCCGACTTCAGAGAGCTCTGAATCAGGCCCCATTATTTTAGTTTATTGCTCACAGTTAAAAAAAGAAGCTGTTGAAATGCTAATCCTATTCACAGCACCACTCGCTAAGAGCAGAGCAGCGTATCCCAGTGCAGATCAGGATTAGGAGCCTTTATATTTCAGAATTCAACTCCAAAATACTGAGCGCAAAGAAATGTATTACAAAGTATTGCTTATCTACCACGGAGCAATTCTCAGGGGTCGGGAGAAGGAACAGTTGTAAATGTTAATAGAGCTTCTCCCATTGTAGACAGATGCTATTTCTGGGCTAGCATGACAGCCTACGAGAAAACGATCAGCTTCGTTCCATATTCTACTCAAGTGACACTGCTGCATGGCTGATCACAGGATTATCTGGGGTAGCCAATAGAAGAGAGGATATATATAGAAATAAAAGTATTCTCTAAGGTATAAAGTAAGCTGATTTAAAAGGCTGGAAGACAAGCAAGCCAACACAGAGAAGTGGACTTTATTTCAGTAGCTGCTGGCATAGGTTACATGGTCTGCATACACAACCTAAATCAAGAACCAAATAATAGTATTGGTTACTATGATCGTTATATTTTGTAAATATTATTTAAAACTTGCACCCATCATTCTCCTTCTAGTTTGTGAAGATGTAAGATTAAGGAAAGCCATGCACAGATGGGTTTCTAACATTTTTATTTTTTTTAATTGGTCTTACAAGCACACTGGCTAGGAAGACAGAAAGCATTTCCTGACAGCTTAGTAGACTGGAAAAAACAACTCAGCCGAGTTCCCTGCTGCACGCCACCGCTATGTGGGACAAGGAACCCTCACTTACTGCACACACATTGAGGGACAAGCACTTCACTCACAAACATAATGCTGAATGCTAAAACTAACTTGGGCTGATGAAGAGTCAGAAAGCAACCCCTTGTTATTAATGGGAGATGTCTGGTAAAAAGCCATGAAATGGGAAATTTGGTGCAGAGAGGATGGTCAGAAGCAACAGGAGAGGAGCAGGCCTTTGAAGTGGGGCAGCAAACAAATATGTCAATGGTGGGACTTAACCTGCAGTGAGGAGGGAGGATGCCCAGGATGCCTGCATGGCAGCAAGGCCAGCGGTACTCGCTCGCTGGGGTGTCCAGGGTGAGGAACAGGACAGTTTCAAGCAGGACGGTGGAAATGTTAGCTGGCTGAGGAGCTGCAGAGACAACTCATGGGAGTGTAAGGGCAGCATGTCATTTGCACAAAATTAAGCAGACTGCGGCATCTGTAACAGAGAACGGAACTGCAGATGCTGTTCAGATAATGAACAGCACAGCGTGGCAGCGCGTGCAGCCTTTGGAGAAGGGCAGCTATACAGTGCAACTCAAGGCTGGGCACAGTCAGCCAGCAACCACTTCTTGGTCACCTCTGGGTTAAGCAAACTGTGTTTTATATCAGATTGGCTTGTTTAAAAACATCTCTGTCCTTGGTGGAGAGGGTTTTCTTTACAAGCACCATGAGGAGACAGACTGATGGGGTCAGCAATGAGGAGACTGCATTTTCCAGACAGTGAGTGGGGACATACAAAAAGAAAAAAAAAAAAAAGACTCCTGACAATTACTATGAAATCAGAGTGGGGCATTAAATTCAGAGATGCAACTAAATGGGCAAGAGCACTCATAAACACATCAAGCATGAAAGCAAAGCTAACCATCTTATTAGCATCCTTCAGAAAACAGGGATGTGTGGTTTTATGAAAGTATATCATTGCTAGGTTTAAAATACCCACTGAATTATCAAAGGACTTTCAGTTATAGCTGCATGCAGTAATCCTATTCTCTTAAAAAAAATACAGACATATATAAAAATACAGTGACATTTATAGTCCTAGCTAAGGGTTTTGTGGGTTTATTCAGCTTTAAATCCATGCTGTATATGGGTCTTTTGAACTAGTCGATGCATGTAACTACATCCTGTACCACAGAAGCCGCTGAAAGGAAGATTCACTTTATAGGCCAAAGCAAAAATTGGTTTGGGACAAACAGAGCATTGAGATAATCTGTTTAAATATTGTATCAGATTGGCAATATAAAGCCATAATGGAAAGAACAATTTCCCCTTGTACTAAGGGCTGGATACACAGGGCATGGATAAAGCATGGCCCACAAGCCGCTGCAGAGCACAGTTGATTCCTATTAGGAAAGAGAAGTAAATGTATTCTGTTTAACTTTATTAGCCACAAAGCTCAGATAATGAATTTCAAATAAAACCACCCTCAGTCACCAGCAATTGCTTGTCTACTAGATCTAGATATTTAGCTAGAATCAAATCAATTCACCAAGAGGCAATACAGCCACAAAGCTCAGCACCTCAGCCTGCTGCTGTGACCACATCTCCCCCATACCTACACCCCCGCACAGATGCCCTCTTCCCGCTGCTGCAACCACAAGTCACTTTCTTCCACTCTCAAGGCCCTGCCAAGCCAAGCTCAACTGCCATGGAGGTGATGGCTCCTGTCTCCCCGTGGCTTGTGATGGCAGCCTCAGCACTGCCAAGGTCTATTCTCAAACCTTCGTGCATTTCCTACAACTGTGGGAGAAACTTTGCAAAATATCCGTAAAACCAGCCCATGATTCTCCTGCTAATTCCTTCTCTGCCACACCTACAATCCTTGATGAGGTTTAGGTGGTGAACATGCCAAGTTCGAACCTGTCTTGGGCTCTCCTTACTCGTATTGCTTGGTTATCTTTCACCTCAGACAGACTGTATTTCCACGGCACGGGGAACATGTCCGTGTTCTGCCTGCACACCACCTAGTGCAGCTGCGGCCCACAATTTACTTTTAATTAAGCAATATGGTAGCAATTCACTGTTTTTAAAGAGTAAGTTAAAGATAGAGGGTGCACGTGATATGGTTTCAGAAAGTCACGCAGGAAAAGCGGACATGGGGGAGGATGAGGGGCTTAGTTGAGCCAAATATCCTGCCTTCAGTGGTGGATATTTGAGGCTACATTCATTGTCCAGGGTGCGATCCTGCACACACAGAGCTGGAGGAGGGGAGTCCTTCCTGACAACTGCACTGATTAGCTGGTGCCCTGAAGAATGACGTTTGATTACCTTTATCTTCGGCTGCAGAACTGCAAATGTCACTAATGGTCATAAAATCACCCAGTCTTTTTCAAAATACAACCGAAGTAAATTAATCTATTGAGCACAGTTTATTCAATACTTCTTACTCTGGCAAAACTCCCAAAAAATCATTTGCTTGCTGCATGTCTCCACCATATGGTGTCATTCAATGCAGACTTTCTTTCCTGCATTGAAATCCAAAATTTAATGGAGTTGAGTCACCTACAGAGTTTTTCCAGCTCAAACCTACTAACATAGTTTTCTGTCAAAGAGGTCACACAGCACTTTCTGGTTTGGTATATTAACCAATACCAGCATGAATCCTCCGTTTGTAATTCAAAATCAAACTCCTCTGGTTTTAGCAAGTTTGAAGGAAGCGTTATGCCCTGCGTGGAGAAGAGCTGATGCCCAGCATTGGGCAATGTCAGCTGCTGGTATACTGTCCTATCTGCAGGTAGTTTCTCATACCAACATCACAGCAACTGGTAAAATAAACCAACAAACATGACATGGAACTGTACTGGGAAACTAAAGCAGCAAAGCACTACAAAAGCTCTTGAAAGCTTTTTTTTTTTTTTAATGAGGCCATTTTAAATAGATCCTTACTGCCAAACAATGAAGGACAAAGGAAAAATTCTGGGTACTAGGTACACCTCCAGCAGGCAACAGATAGATGCCATTTTTGCTAGAAACATGAGTTCAAGACAGAAGATGCCTGACTATGCATTTAGCTATGCTGGTATTTCATCCTCTCTACCAGATCTGCCTAGTGTCAGCTAGACACTCCATGACTCAGTTTCCTCAACTGTAAAGCAGGACCATGCTTTGACAACCCTGGTTTTGACACAATGATGTCATCTTCAATTAACAGTTTTAGAAAAACACTGGCCATCCTCTGGCCCCACCATCTATCCATAACATACCATCTCACTCGGTAAAGATTGTTATTACAGTGAGGAGGAAGCCACAAGCTCTGCTTCACGCAGCATTTCCTAAACTTTGGAAAGTTGGCATATCCTTTCATGTAGCAGCCTCCCTTCGTCCTTGCTGTGCGCCCACCACAGATGCTGCTTAACAGCACCAAAGACTTCAGCGCTACACATCCCTCATGCTATGCAGTTCTATGGCTCATCTTTCCCTCTGTGCTCCACCTATGACCTTCCACCAGCCCTGCCCCACAGCTGTGAGAAACACTGGTATGCTCTGCAGAAGGAGACACTTCCCCTCTGTACTTACTCCCTTGGATGAACAATGAAATAATTTAAACCTCAGCATTAACCCTCTTGTCACTGGAGTTGGAGCAACTCCGTCGAAGGGGGTTTAAGCACTTCCCAATGCAATCATCACATGCCAGAAACATGCTTACGGGCAGCTACCACGGCTCAGATGACAAGCAGTAAATTGTTACACCAAGCTGTCTAGATCATTTCTGACTGCTGACCCACACCCCCAGGCTGCCATAGCTGCTTTGGATATATTTGCTGGTGTTTCAGAGAGTTTCTACCACCAAGGATCATTCTGTTTTAGTGAAAGTTGAGAATCTAGAGAGACAGCACAGAGCTCTGCAGTCCTCTGCCCAGCCCAGCCAGTCCACCAGGCACCCTGAAACGCCACCCAGCCTGCCCAAGAGGCTGCAATTCAAAAAAACAACTCCCAGAAATGGAAAATAGACAAAGAGGCAGTAAAACGTTGTATCAAATAACAGGAACACTGGAAAACACCCAGTCCGCCCTCTCCACACACAAAGCGCTCGGGTAACAGCAGCCAGATCCCAGACTACACCAGCTTATCGGGACATCACAAGGCAGAAGAGCAGATTTGGCCAGCAGCAGCTGCAGGCCAAATGTGTCCCACAAAGCACTGCACTGATGGAGGCAGCTGCCCTCATCTTTACAGCAGATGTCCATCCTGTGATGGCTTCGGTGTCTGGTGTGACATGCTCCATCATCAACTGATCTAAAATAGAGCAGATCCCACAGACCTTATCTCGATCCCTCTCTCTGTGGCCCAGCAGGTGGGGACGCAGCCAGAATTAACCCAGCGAAGATGAGGAGCTGCCTTTGCTGCTCTTGCTTACGCCTCCTCCCATACTGTCCACTTGCGTGAATCCAGCTTGTGTCCAGAGGGCTCCTGGACAAAACATGGCTTCACCCTTGGGAAGGCTCTTTGCCCATTCCTATTTCCTTCTGCTGTGCTCTCTGCACATGCTGCACCCTCAGCTGCAGCTCCCCCACCGACTGCAGCTCTCTCTTATCACCCCTCACCCGGCAGCCCCAACCGTACAGTCCTCACTGGACTCTGCCAGCATCCCACCCCAACTATTCTGGCATCGAAACACGTTGTTTCCAACACCCCAGCCCATCATCCAACCTTACCCCAACCTCAATTCAGACTACACTATACCCTCACCACCCCGCCTGTCTGCCAGCATTGCCCTCCACCCTAACTAGATCCTTTGCTGCACCAAGACCCTAATTCCTCCCTTCAGTCCACATTGCTCCCTCTCAAACAATTAATTTCTCCCCTTGAACTCTTCTTTCCTCCCTGAGTCCTCTCTTTCTCTCATAAGCATCAAAACTCCACTTCCAGCCCTGCCCACAGTGTAATCTTACCTCTTCTTTTCAGCCCAGTGTCCCTCATCTCTCCAGCCCCTGGCAAAAAAAATCCAGAGCACACAACATCCCAGCAAAAATCCTAGCCAGCCAATGTTGACTGGGTTTTCCCAGTGATTCACCAGACTGTTCATCCCACCCATTTGGCAGGTTTCATTCAGCCCCTGACCACTGCGCCTCAGTCCTGTCCATCCCTGAACTCCCAACCCCTTCATCCAGGCTTTCTCTGCCATGACTGAACTCCCCTCCTAAGGCCATTTATCAACAACCAGCCCTTCCACCTCAGCAAGCTCTCCAATAGCTCCCTCAACTCCTGTAGCCAGGATCCGAGCCCCAGGGTGGCCTCCTCCCACCTTGGCTGGATTGTCCAGTGTCCCTTCACAGGCGCAGATGCTCCCAGACTCTCCACAGTCCTCCATCCTTGCTAGGGCCCTCCATTGCTCCTTCCCTCCTCAGGCCAAGTGGGCCACTGCTGTCCAGCTCCCCAGCCCTCCCGAACACCCGATCCTCCATCACGCCTTCCGCTCCTTGACTGAATCAACTCTAGGCAGGCTGGCCCCATCCCAACAAAGGGTTCCTCATAGCATCCTCAAGCTTCCCAGCCCCTGCCAGGACCCGACTCACCCCCCTTCTCCGGGTCCCCCATAGCCCCCAGCTCCTGCCAGGACCTCAGCCCCAGTCAGGGTCTCCCGTGGCTGGAGGCCCCAAATTCACACTGTCCCCAGCCCTAGCAGCACCCCTTTGGCCGGGTACCCCAAACCCCCATGAACCCAGGCCCCCGTGCCTGACTGCATGTCCCTGCCCTGTCAGGTCCCCGGTGCCCCAGGCCCCGATGCTCCCCCTGGGTCGGCACCCCGATCCCGGTGATCCCAGGCCTGCCAGATCCTCCGGGTGGGTGTCGCCAGCCCTCATGGTCCCAGGCCTACCACAGCGCCTGCCGTGAAACCCGCCCGGCGCGCCGGCTCCGAGGCCCGCCAGATCCCCGGGTGGGCGTCCCCGGCCCCCGTTACTCCACGTTCTCCCGCGGTGGGCGCCCCAGCCTCAGGCCTGCCAGCCCCCTCGCGCGGGCCCGGGCCCCGGCCCCGGCCCCTCGCCGCCCGCCGGGGGCCCAGCACCCCCCGCCCCACTCACCATCCTCTGCGCGGCTCCGGGGTTACCATGGGCAACTGCGTCACACACACGCCGCCACTACGTACAGCGTCAGAGCTTCCCGCCGTACGTACGGAACGTACCGACGGCAGATGGGCGGGGCAAAGCCCGGCGCCACTGCCCGCGCCTAGCCCCGCCCCCTCAATCGGCACATGCGCACAAAAGGGGCAGCCCTGCACGGAGGAGGTGGGCGCGGCCGCTCGGGCCTCTGTGATTGGCTGAGGTCGGCCACGCGTCGGAGCCCGGGGGCAGGTGGGCGCCACGTGGGCGGGAGACAGCGTGTGAGGGGTCTGGGGACTGCAGGTAGGGCCGCGTGGGGCTGCGCCACGGCGCGCGGGACGGGGGTGCGATGCCGGGGGTGCGCAGTGTGATGCGATACAGTGCAGTGTGATGCGATACAGTGCAGTGCCGTGCAGTGTAGTGCCGTGCGTGTGCGGTGTAGTGCCGTGCAGTGCTGGCGGCCGCGCGTGGTAATACCGCGAGGGCGCAGCGTAGCGCTGCGGGCAGCGTGCAGGGCAGCGCGGTGCAGTGCAGTGCAGTGCCGCGCCAAGCAGGGGGGCGCGGTGTAGCACCACGGGCAGTGGAGTGCAGTGCACTGCAGTGGGGAGCATGCCGTGCAGCGCCACGGAGGTGCAGGGCCATGTAGTGCTATGGGGGACGTGCAGTGCCGTGTCACGGAGGATGCACTGCAGTGGTATGGGGGAGAGTGTGGCAGTGTCACAGAGGTGTGTCGTCGGTGTTATGGAGGACATGCAGTGTGGTGTAGCGCCAGTGCCATGGGAGGGTGTGGTGTAGTACAGTGCGGTGCCACGGGGGCTGCAGTTGTCGTTGGGGCTGTGCAGTGCAGCCCCAGGAAGATGCAGGGCCACAGCGGGTGCAGGCAGCGTTCTGGGGGGCATGCAGCACAGGCGTGGGAAGGTGCACTGTACTGCCGTGGGGGGACATACAGCACGGTACAGGGGATGCAGTGCCATACTGCGTGCACACAAGGGGGGGATGCAGCGTAATGCCCCAGCAGGGAGCACTTGCAGGGCAGTGCTGAGCAGCCCTGTGGAGGGGACGATCTGGGCCCCGCAGTGCTATGCAGCACGATCTTACTCCAAGGAAGGGGTGCTGGGGGGGACCCCATGCAAGCAGGGTGGCGTGTGAAGGAGCTGCCTCACTGCAGCATTCAGCTGGCAGCAGGGGTGCAGGAGGCTCGCAGGCTTAGGGCTGCTGAAAGTCCAACTTTCTCGTTAAATATAAACCTGCCACAGCTCTCACCCAGTTAACTGCTCCTGTGGCCGTGGCAAGCCCATATCTGACGGGCAAGTGAGGCAGGATCCTCCCGAGCTGCCTTCTCCCCCTGCCCAGACCTGCGCTGAAATGGCCGCCATCCCCCTCGGCTTCAACATCGACACCCCACGCTGGGACCAGGGCACCTTTGTGGGGCGCCTGCAGCATTTCCTCAACATCACCGACCCGCGGACGGTGCTGGTACCAGAGGGGGAGCTGGACCAGGCCAAGACCCTGGTGGAAAGCTGCAGGTGAGGGACCGGGGTGCAGCCGGGGCAGGTATCTGGCCACCCTGTGGGGCTGCGGGGACAGGGAGGCAGTCATTCCCCAGTGGGCACACTGGGATGTAACATCCATCAGAGGCGGTTTTTGGGGAGTTTCCCAGGCTTCTCCCAGGAGCCTCAAGCTGGAACAAGTTTCCCTTGCAGGACACGTTTCCTCCACCTTTCATGTTTGGCGCCTGGGGCACTGTGCCCCAGCGGGGCCAGGTGCTGACAGGTCTGCATGGCACCCCCCAACGGGCTCTGGGCTTTGCAGGGCCGGGCTGGTGCCACCAGGAAGCAGCCAGGAGCAGCTGCTCTACGCCAAGAAGCTGTACGACTCGGCCTTCCACCCTGACAGTGGAGAGAAAATGAACCTCATCGGGAGGATGTCCTTCCAGGTGCCGGGGGGCATGGCCCTCACTGGCTGCATGCTCCAGTTCTACCGGTGAGCCCCTGGGGACACTGGGCTGGGGACGCAGAAGTGACAGCCCCCAGTCCCTTGAGGGGTCCCCAGCGGCTGGGGCACTGCCAGTCTGTCTCCTCCAGGGCTGGCCGCTGCCCAAGGCATGCCCATGGCTGCTGCACCTGCCTCTGTCCTGCGGCCAAGTCCTGTGTCCCTGTGCCCTGTCCCCAGCGCCCAGCCTGTGGTGGAAGCATCGTGGATCCTCCCAGCCCCCAGCATGGCTGGGGATGGTCTCACTTCACCCCAAGCTCAGCTCTTCTTGGAGGCCCTGTAATGATTAACGTGGCCAAGCCCTGCATGGCTGCTGCTCTTGCCCCATGGACCATAACAGCCCCTGAAACCGAGGACCAAACGTGCCCCCAGGCCATGTTGACAGCCCTCTGCATTTCCCTTCTGAAATGGGAGGGTGAGTGATCCTGTCCCTGGCACAGAGGACATGTGGGACAGACACTGCCTTTCCCAGTGGATCCCCGTCCCATCCCACCCCTCTTTGCTGGACTGGTTTGCCAGTTGCTGGTGAGGTCCAGCCTGGGTAGGGTATCTCCCAGTGCCAATGGGTCACCGTGTTCCCAGCCCATCTCCACCCACCTGCATCCCAAAGCTTGCTCAGACCCACATCTCCCCATGTCCCCTCCTGTCCCACATCAGTGTCCCTGAGACATCAGGAGGAGCCCAGGCACCCTGGTCACCCCCAGAGCCACCTCTGTCCCCGTGTGCCCCCTCTTTGCTGCTCCCATTGACAAAGGCTTATTTCACCCTGGCAGGATGGCTGCTGCCCTGCTGAGAGCTGCATCTCCCGCCCTGGCTGAGCACCCCGCAGGGCTGGGCCCCCTCCTGTGCTCCCCAAAGCTGTGCAGCAGCCAGGACTCCTGGGGTCATTTCCCAGCTCTGCCACTGGCTTGTGGCTTTGCCACAGTGCCTCAGTTTCCCTTGGGAGTTACCATGACAAGTGTATTGAGGGCATCTTGGCTGTCCCCCTAGCAAGCCTGGCCATGGGCACAGGCCAGGTGTCCCTGATGGCCATCGGACTCTCTCCTGGTCCCTTGCCTCCACAGGACGGTGCCCGCAGTGGTTTTCTGGCAGTGGGTGAACCAGTCCTTCAACGCCATCGTCAACTACACCAACCGCAATGCCGCCTCCCCCATCTCGCTGAGGTGAGCATGCCCTGACACAGGATGGGGACTCCCCCTGGATGCCCCATAAAGACCCCCCCACGCCCTATCTTGGGCACCAAAGGAACAGGACTGAGGCAGAGTTGGTGTTTCTGTTCTCTCCCTTCTTTGGAAATCACTGTCCAGGCAAATTGGGGTAGCTTACGTCACAGCCACCGGTACAGCCCTGGCCACCGCAGTGGGACTCAACCTCTACACCAAGGTATGGCGAGTTGGGGCCAGGTGGGGCAGCTGGCCGTATCCTGCCCTCCTGTGTTGATGCCAGCCTGTCTCCTGCAGCGAGCCCCCCCCTTGCTGGCCCGCTGGGTCCCCTTCGCGGCTGTGGCTGCTGCCAACTGTGTCAATATCCCCATGATGCGGCAACAGTAAGTGCCACGTGTGGCCGGGGTGCTCGAGGGACCTGGCTACTTCCGAAGGCTGCCTGGTCACCCTGCTGTGGTTTCCCATCCCGGGGGGTGGAGGGGGTGGGAGGACAGGAGGGACGTGAGCCAGGGTCTGTTCGTTCATGGTGCTGGGTCTCTGGTGAAGGGTGCCAGGTGGGGTGGTTCAGCCTCTGCCCGGAGCAGGAGGGTGGTTTGGGCTAAGGATAGCCAGTCTGGGCTGGAAGATCCCTCAGACCCAAAGGTCTTCTGCATGTGAGAGCCCCACTCCATGATGTTGTGGTGCTGGGACCCTCTAGATGGGGTCCCTGTGGAGACCTCTGTCTACTGCTTGGGGTGCTCCACAGGTCACAGCATGAGGAGCTGGGGTGCTGTGTGGGGGACTGTCCCCTGGCTCGGTTGTAGGTCCCAGGCAGGCATCTGTCCCCTGAACAGCTGGACCCTGTTTGCAGCCATGCCCTGAAGATGGCAGCATCGGCTGAGCTGGGGACTGTGGCACCCCAGGGCAATGGAGCCCTGGGGCCAGGGCTGGGGCAGCTGGGGCTGCTGTGCCAGTACAGCACAGGGAACCCCCTTGGCACCCCCTCACCCCATTGCTGTGTCCTCATGCTTCCCTGACCATCCTGGCCCCCACTGATGGCTGCCTGTCCCTTCCAGGGAGATCATCAACGGGGTCACAGTGACAGACAAGGACAACAACGAGCTCGGCCACTCCAGGGTGAGTCTGGGGATGGGGGTCTGGGTTGGGGCACAGCGCGGTGGGGGCTCACCTGCTGCTTTTGCTTGCAGAGGGCGGCAGTGAAGGGCATCGCACAGGTTGTGGTCTCCAGGATCACCATGGCGGCACCGGGCATGAGTGAGTGCAGAGCAGGAGGGTAGGGGCTGGACCAGGGGCTCCCCCAGGACCCACCACCTTGCCCTCCCTTGCTTCAGTTTTCCCCAGGAAGAAGAGGGAGCGTGGCCCTGCATCCCAGGTGGCATTTGGTCTCACCTCAGTGATGGAACTGGTGTACCCATCCCACCATTCCCATCAGAGTCCTCTGAGCCCCCAGCCCTCCTCATCCCAACCCGTGGGGAACGTGGGGTGCTCCCACGGCAATTGGGCCCCACAAGGACACTTCTCATGCTCCCTGGCCCCTTGCCCCTCAGCCCGGCATCCCTTCACCCTCATAAGCCCCTTGCTGTGCTGCAAGCCTGGCAGGAGGGATGGGAGCATAAGGAGCATGGGCCGTGCTGCCCGGGTGATGGATGGATGGGATCATGCCAGGTCCCTGCCGTGAGGAAACACACAGTGGCCCCCAGCACAACTAGCCACTGCCATGGCCTCTGGGAGGGCAGTCCTGCTGGGTCAGCCCTGCATGCTGGCTTGCAGGAGGGCCCTGACCTTTTCTCTCTGCACCTAGTTATTTTGCCCATCATCATGGAGCGACTGGAGAAATTCCCCTTCATGCAGGTGAGCCCACATTTCTCCTGCCATGGTTTTCCAGTGGGTCCTGTGGTGCCCCAGTCCTGCTTCCCAGCTGCTAAGATGCTGGGGATGAAATGGGGGCTTGCTTTGTCCCCTCCTGAGTCACCAAAACACCAAAGGTCCCTCGGGTGACATGGAGAGGCTGTCAGAGGGTGGCAGGGGTTGGTGGCACCCTGGAGGTGTTCGGCATTCAGCCCCGTTGAGGTGAGAAGTCTCCCCACCCTGTGAGCAGGGCTTGCGGTGAGGCTGGGGACTCACTCCCGGCTCTTCCCTTGCAGCGGATCCGGGTTCTCCACGGGCCTCTGCAGGTGCTGCTCTGTGGGGGCTTGTAAGTATTTTGCTGCTCGAATACCTGAGGGTGCCTGGAGCATGGCTCTGAGGGATGCTTGAAAAAAGACCTCTTACCCAGCAGGGGATTGCAAAGTTGCTTGCCTTTCAGCCTGGGCTTCCCCCAGTTATTGGGAGTTGTGGGATGTGAACAGCACCTCTTGGGCTGAGATCCCTGTGGCTGGGGGGCGAAAGGGCTGTGATCCCCAACACTAACGCTCGGCTCTTCTCTGTCCCACAGCCTCCTGTTCATGGTTCCGGCAGCCTGTGCCCTGTTCCCGCAGAGATGGTACCTGTCCCACTGCTTTCCCCTCCTGCGTGAGACCTCGGGAGCCTTCCTCCTCCCCTAGCTCTTCTCTGCCCATCCCAGGAGAAGCATGATGGGCACCCACCCTTCAACCCGAGGCAGCGCTGGTGCCCCAGGCAGCAGGAGAGTGTGTGTCTCCCCTGCCCTGCGAGCTCTGTGCTGGGAGCAATGGGACCCCCAGCCCCATGGGCAGCTCTTTGCCCCCCAGCACTGGGAGCAGTGGATGCCAGGGATGGATGGTGGGTCTTTATGTGAGCCTGCAAGATCCCAGGGACTGCAGGAGACCTCGAATGGCAATGGGGAGGGAGAGCAGCCTGACTAGTGGTCATGGAGGAGGATCGTGGGTCTCATTGTCTATCCCCTCTCCCCACAGCTCCCTTGCACTGGCTGACCTTGAGCCGGAGCTGCGTGAGAGCATCATGGCCAAGCATGGGGACAAAGTGCCGTACGTCTATTTTAACAAGGGACTGTGAGTGGAGACTACCTCGGGAGCCATCGCACCCCTCCGGCCCCCTGCCACCACCAGCCTCACATCCCCTGAGCAGGGCTCAGAGGCACAGTCCAGCCAGATCTGCCCCCCAGCCCAGCACCATCTCTGCTGTCTCCTTCCCCTGGAGAGGCAGGATCTGGCTCTGCGTGCCCAACTTGCAGCACTTTGGCTTCTCCTGAGCCTCTTCCCATCTGCTGCTGGCCACGTCCCTGCCTCCTAACATCCTTCTTGCCCTGGGTGATGGCTGCACTTCCCGTGCCTTCCTCCTGCCCTGCGCAGGAGCGTCTGCCCAGCCTGTCTGAGCCTCACACAGTCACTGGGCTCAGCCCCACGAGGCATCAGGCTCTCTCCCTTAGGGCTCGGAGCACAGTCCTACCTCTGAAGGCAGATGCCCTGCCATCATACCAGGAACCAAACCACGTTGCTGCCTTAAACCACCACAGTGGCCTCTTACCAAGAGCTGGATCATGCCTTGGCAGGTGGGAAGGGACCTGTCCCCTCTGCACAGGGAGCACCCCAAAGTCCAGGGACCAATGCTTGGACCATGCCTTCCTTGCTCTCAGGATCAGGTTTTACTCACTTTGCGGTTGCCACAATCCAGGAGAGAAATAACTAATTGTTTTTAAGCTCTACTTTTTGCAATCTACCCATTCCTCTGAGCACGAGAGCCAGCCGTCACCCTTGTCCTGCATCTCACTGCCCCCGTGGTGGAACCAAGGACCTGCAGCCTTGGGGGACAGTCGACTCTGGGTCCCCTTGGACGGGGGAAGGAGACACAGGAGTCACCAAGCTCTTAACTCAGGCTCTGACCAGCAACACTGCAAGTGACAGAGGAGGGTTGAAAAATAAAATGCGGTGATTTTTTAAAAACAGCTATGGGTTCTGCTTTTGGCTGGTCTCTGGGTGTTTGTTTCCCTGGGCAGGGCTAGTATGTCGGTCTTGTGTGAGCCTTGAAAGGGAGATGTGTGGGCTCTGTGTCTGACCAGGCACGAGGGTGAGGGTCAGGACAGGGGTCAGTAGAAGGAGGAAGAGCCACGATGCTCTTCAAGGGCTAGCCTGAGCCCTGAAACCCTTGGGCATCCCATACAGCCTTCCCCACGAGGCTTTTGGGGCTGAAACGGTCCTGAGGCAAGGGACAAAGGGAGGTGACAGTGAGGTTACAGTGCTGTCTGTGTTCATGGTGACTCTTGTCCCATTGGGGGGATTGGAGGGATGACACTGGGTGACACTTCCTACAACCATGGGTGCTGTTTGCCTTGGCCTGGCAGGTTTGCATGATGCTAACCTGGCTCTGCCATGGGGCCTCTCCCACTCCCCAAAAAGAGGAGCTTGAGTTTGCTCCAGCCTCTTTTCAGAGGAGGAAGGAGCCCCAGTGCTTAGCCCAAGTCCTGGGCTAAAGTCCCTGCTTGCAACCAGCTGTGTCCAGGCTCTGCTTGATGGTGAACATCCCTCAGTGGAACAAGCGTGTTTCTAACCATCCATATGATATATCTACTCAGAGAGGTATGTGGTCCAGCAGATGGTCTGTGCTCATCCCTCCAGCCAGTGATACATGTCAGATCCCTGAGGGGAGCAGCATCTCCATGTCAGCCACATGCCCAAGTGGAGACACAGGGTCTACAGCCAAAGGGCTTTCTGGCATTAACCGCTCAGCTCCTACAGGGAGAGCAGCCAAAGCCAAAACATACTTCTTGAAGGGCCAAGCTGTATGGCCACATACAGGCTTGCTTCTGCCTAAGCTGCAACAGGCAGAGGATAATGTCTCCAACCATATGTAAGTACAGCTAAAAAGCTGCACAAGAGCTCTGAAATAATTTATAGGTCAGTGGAAAGTGGGAAAATGTGTTCAAACTTGTGTGTCTGTTCCCTGGGCATTATTAGATCTCTTGTTAATGTGTAATTAAAAGAATAGATAAGCACATGAAACAAACCAGATGTCACTCCTGTTGGGAGTGGGAAGAAGCCACAAGGACACATCTCTGCTCTCTGCTTTTCTTAAGCTCCTTAACTCAAGCTGCTCTTGCTCTACACCCAAAACTGCTTTGAGCACTTTCAGAAAGGCACCTGCAGCAGCCTGGGCTCTGTTTGGGTCGAAGGTGCCTCAGGCACACTTGGGAGCACGGTGATGCTTGTAGCATGGTATGCCACAGCGCCCTAAAACTGCTTTTCCCCTGCACGTCACAGCCATGCTCTTGCTGTTGACCCTTCCTGCATTTGCAGTGCGTGGGGGTCCCAGCAGGGCAGGGGGCTCCGTGGCTGGTGATGCCAGGGCAGCAGCCACCTGAAGCCAAAGTTGGGACCACGGTGGGAAAGCCTCAGTGGTTTTGTCACTCCTTTTTTCCTGTCCTCAGCCATACCAGAGGGGCAATGGAGCAGGGGGAGCCTCTGAAGAGCTATTGCCATCTCATGCCAGCCCTCCCCCTGCCCTGGGGAGCAGGACATAGTGCAGCTCGTTGCTTTTGGCCAGAGGAAGAGGGTTGCTCTGGGCTTGGAGGATCAGCAAGTTGGCTAGCGCCATCCTCAAGCCAGACTTGCCCCCAAGCTCATAGCAGTGGATTCCCTCTTCAGATCGACATGGATTTATGCCAGCTGACAGTTTAGCTCAGCGGGGTTTCTAGACTGTAGCTGGAATCTCCCCCAGAGGATTCAAGTCATCTTAACAGCTCATGTCGCTCTGGTGTCGGGAGATGGTTGCTGCAGCCAGTGCCTGCCTGCACTCCCCAAACCCACAGTAACTCCCCAGCCTGCCCTGGCCCTGCCGGGGACTGGAGGGGTCACAGGCTGCAGCCAGCACGTCCTTCTGCTGCCAAGGGTGGCTCCGGCCAGCCCTGCCTCCATTTCCCATCGCTGCGACAGGAAGGAAACCTCATTGCCAGGAGTCAGAGCCAGACTCATCCCTGTTTGTGAAGAGCTGCAAGTGTTAATTGCTCTCCAGCAATGAGTCACACCTGGTCTGGGCTTGTCCCTGCTCCCCATGCGCTCATAGCCTTCTCCCTGCTGTGCCTCTAATTTCAGGGGTAGCCGGGAAAAGGAATACAGCTCCTATAATAACTGTATGTGGCCAAAATGTCAGTGCTCCAGCATGCTTACAACCTCCCTTCAAATGATAATCAGACTGAAGACGTGGTGTTGGGCTGCAGCAGAGTCTGAGGAGGGGCTGGGGAGGCATGGGAGGCTGGGGGGTCTCCTCTGAGGCACAAACAGACCCAGCAAGCAGGCTTGGCTCACTGCTCCTCGCCCAAAGGCTGGTGGAGGCTGGTGAACTGGCCGGTGAACTGGCCGCCTACAGAGAGAGGAGCGAGCAGGGTGCACGTGCAATGGGTTAACACCTGCCGGCCCACGCCGGCGGCAGGCAGGTGAGCTGATCCAGCGGGGTTAGGTGTGCCCCAAGTACTGCCCTGATTGAAAAATGCCAGCATAGGAGATAAACTGCTAAGTCAATTATTTTTTTCTGGCTTTTCTTAACGTGTTATCTGAGCATCTGATAAACCTCGTCATGCCAATCTGGCATGGGGGCTGCCTGTCGCGCCGGGAGCAGCAGCGTAGAAAGTCTCTGCCACTGCCCAGAAACACGGGCCATTTCCCCCAGGCTGTGAATTAACCCCAAGTGCCAGTGCCCCCACTTCTCCTGGGGGTGCAAGCCCAGGCAAGGGACCACTGTGTGTGGACATGCTGGGACCCGGCCGTGGTGGGAGATCTCCGTGCAGCTGCCATCTCCCGACGGGGCTGGCACCAACTCGTGGCTGCCTGCTGGGTGCCTTGCATCCAGCCCCATGCTGCTGCCGCCGCTTTAGCACCCTCTCCATGTGAAGCTCCCCAGTGTGCCCCAGGTCCGGGTGGGCTGTTTGGGTCTGGGGCTCTGTGGGTGCACTGGGGAGGAGGCTGAGCGGGGATCCCAGTAACCAGGTGTGATCAGGTGAATGGGGGATGAGTGCC
Organism: Grus americana; assembly: GCF_028858705.1. Classification (NCBI taxonomy): domain Eukaryota; kingdom Metazoa; phylum Chordata; class Aves; order Gruiformes; family Gruidae; genus Grus; species Grus americana. The sequence goes on along the minus strand of NC_072858.1, from coordinate 14,818,684 downwards.
TGGCTGCCATTGGGGTGTCAGGGAGGCTGTAGCAGGCCAGAGGGTGCTTGTGCACCCCCCCTTTGTGCAGCGTCCAGTTCTGCTCCCAGGAGTGCATTGCACTAGGGGTGCAGGACCGGGGGGCACTCCACCACACCCCTCTCCAGCCAGTTCCGCCACTCACAATATGGCAGCCCACGCCAGGCTCCCTCCCCGGTGCGCCACACTCAAGATGGTAGCGCGCAGACCCCGCCCCTCCCGGTTCTGCCTTAAGCGACAGGGCGCTGAGCCAATGGTGGATCAAGCAGCGCGCTGTCCGCCCAATAGGCGATCGGCTGGGGCGGGGCGCGGGGGTGCCCCCTCGGCTCCCGTCCCGGGCCGCAGTCGGGCTGGGGAGGCGGGGAGCGGGGGGTGGGGGGGATGGCGAGGAGGTTCCGCGCCGCCATGGCCTTGCTGCTGTTCCAGGCCCTGCCCGAGGGGCTGCCCGTCAGCGTGGAGCCTGCCCAGGTAGGGGTTGCCCTGGGGGGGCCGCCTGGGGCGGGTCTGGGGTCGCGCCGTGCTGGGGGGGGCTGTGTCCGTAGGGCGGGGAGCCGGCTGTGGGGGGCGCGTAGGCCTGGGGGGGCAGCGGTGTGAGTGCGGGGGGCTGTGCCCTCCGTGGGGAGGGAGGTGGCCTTTGGGACTGGGGGTCAGTCTGGGCTGGCAGGAGTGGGAGTGTGCATGGGGTGGCTGGGGCTGGGGAAGGAGGCTTTGGGGGCCCGCCTAAGGTTTGGGGAGCCCCCTTGGCTTAAGTGAAGCTGGAGGAGATGCAGAGACCTGAGTTTGGGGGTGCTCGTCTGTTGTGGGATGGAGAGGTGTTGTAGGGATCTAGGTATGGGTGGCAGTGCCTCTTGGAGGTGCTTTGTATGGAGGGTGGCAGCAGGATGGGGAAGAGAGGTGTTTGATGGTGGTTGACTGGATGTTATGGGAAAGATGGCTATAGTGAGGGCAGAAGGTTTGAGTGGGCAGGGGTGCGGGGGCCTGCGGATGGAGGGGTGTGTGTGTCTTTCGGGGGTGGTGACAGGGAAGAAGGTGGCCTGTGAGGGGACAGGGCTGGAGGAGGTTTGGGATGTGCTGAAGGGTGGCTGTGGGGCAGCTGGCTGGAGGAGCTGGGCCGGCAGGGAAATGGGACTTGTGTGGTGCTACACGGGCCAGGTGAGCTGGTCTTCTTGTGGCAGGAACTGTGGTGGGGAGCTTTGGCGCAAGCCTCTGTGCAGAGGGAAGGAAGAGAAAGCGTGTCTCACCTGGGATGAGGGGGACTTGGCCTTGTCTTTGTAGGCTCTCACCACTCGCTTACTGCCTTCTTCATACCTGGAAAGGGTTTTAGTGAAGTTGATTCTCTTCTTCATCTCTTTACTCCGTTTCCTGTCTATGCTGCAATGTGTACCGTTCAGAGCTCTACTGATGTTTTTGGGTCCCCCAGTGTAGACACCTGTAAACCTTTCCCACCCTGATCTGTATGCTCAGTGTCACTTGGAGAGGACTATACTAGGCCAAGCAATGTGTGCATAACCTGGATCTTACTGTTCGTGGAATCAAGATGTCTTTTTCACCCTATGTAGAACATAGATTGAATATGATGACTTCTGATTTGATGTGGTGTATTACTTATAAGGTACAAGTTATAGTTTGCATTTGTTGAAGGTCTGAGCCAGTGAGATGCGGATCTGTGAGTGTAGGTCACAGATGCTGTGGATTGCATGGTGCTTAATGTCACAGGGGGTGCAGATGGGGACTGTCCCTTCTGGAAGGGATCTGTTGAAGTACTTCCCAATGCTTCTGCAGGAGGAGGAAGAGGTGAGTAGTTTATGTGTAACTACAGATGTTATCCCCCCTTTTGAATTTCCTTCTTTTCAGGGTGCTGAGCGCACCAGATCCACTTTAAAAACTGTGTAATTCCCTGTTGGTAGTGCCATCCCAAATCTCCTCCAGCTGCACCAAAGCTAAGGTTTGGCCGTTGCTGCCAGGTGTAGGATTGTGTTGAACCGTGCGTTTTTCATGTTGTCTCAACTGTCTGTAACAGATGGAAGTCCTAGTGCTTACTCTGTTTCATCTGCAAGCTGAGGGACATAAACTAAGCATATATAAGCACATCTCGGGTCAGTTTTGCTCTCTGGCTGTTGCAGTATTCCAGCTGTGAGTGGTGGTCGGGTGGTAGGATTATCTGTACAGAAGCTGTGAAGGTCTTCAACCCTATACCTGCTAATAAAAATACCATACCTGCTTTGAAAGCTGTGAAAGACACTTCCTGCCTCATACAGCTTATACATTAGTCAAGAAGCTGATAGAAGAAAGGAGTAGGAAGTAGAAAAGGAAAAAGGAGGAGGGCGTGGAGCGATTATACAGCTAGGTTGCTTGCGGAATAGTTGCGTACATGACTTTGTGGATATCTTCTCCAGTCAGTGCACCAGAAATTATCCTAAAATAAGTCTTGAGTGGTACAATACATGAGAGTGGGGGAGAAGAGCTTTGGCGGCCTATGTTTTCTGTAGAGCACTTAGATATGGATGCATCTTTTACTCATTTTCTTTTCATAGTTTGTCTATATAAAACTCTCGTGGTTTATTTTAGATCTTAAATGTAGACTCTGTCTGTCAAAAGGCTGGTATTATCTCACTGCATACTAGAGATTGACAGCTACCCACTCAAAGATGACAGTGGTAACGTAGGATCTTGAAAATGAGCATGTAACAAAACTTTGTCTGCTTTGGTGTTGCCTTAGAGCCTGATTTCCTCAGAGCTGATGGGCTTGTGGAGAAGAGCTGCAATGGGGCAGTGCTGGGCTTGGAAGATCGCACCAAGAGTTCCTGTGTTTCTAGGTGGAAACCCTGACAGCATTTGCCTCTTGTCCTCTCCAGATTGTCGCTGCCCTTGCTGCCTCTTATGACTGCTGCTTACTTCCATCTACCTTGCAGACACTTGCCGTGCCCTGCTTGCTTCTGCTGTCAGGGAGAGCTTGTTCGGGGTCTGTGCCTCCTCGCCTGTAAAAACTGTCCCGCAGATCTGGTGGTCTAAGGCTGGGAGGTGCTGCAGGAAATATGTCCTCTAAATAATTCAGGAGGTGGAGCTGCACTGCCTAGCCGCACTGAACAAACATTCCCGAGAACACGCTGTACTCTGCAGGAGGGTCTGATTTTTCAGGTTAAAATAAGTCCAGGCTGCCTAGGATCTTCAAAGACCTTTCTTTTAACTAAGACTGGTTTGGGGTGCGAGATGGAGAGGAGTGAAGATAATTAGCTCATCACCATCCTGAATCTAATTTGTTTAACTGTCTCCATGACTATTGATTGCAGTTTCACTGGTAATCAGAGCACAAAACTCTGTTAACTGGAGTTGAAGCATTTATCAGGAGATTACAGGCAGAAATTTTGCAATTATGTAATAAAATAGAAGAAATCTAGCCTTGTTCAGCTGTGACTGTAGATGTATAGCCTTAACTGCACACCTTAGCTGGTAAACGCTCCCCTCTCGGTTTAAGGGAGAAGGAAATAAGAAATTAATATATTTTAAAATGAGCTTGATCAAATTTGTAATGAAAAACTTGGAACATTAATCATTTTTCTATTGTAGTTTGTCTCTACAGGGCAGAGTAAAGGTTATTTGACCGCCTTAACTATCTGTCTGCTTCCCACGCCTGCAGCTTAATTATCACATAGTTTTCTCAACTGTTGTTTTCTTTAAAAACAAGAGATTTAAGTGAATGTTAACTATGTGACAACTCTGCGGAATCCATCTTTCTCTAATAAGGTATTTTTGAGCCAAAATCTGACAGAAGCATGCTCTTCTCAAAGACCAATTTCACCCCAAATTAAAGAGTTTGCTTGAAGTACTGTGACTTGAGGGATGATTCATCGTATGTGACAAAAAGGACGAATCCTTGCTTTAAGGAAGAACTCAGCGTGACTGTTGCTGTGGCTAACACCCCTGTAACAGAATTTCTCTCCAAGGCTGTGCTCTAGCTGTGACCACAGCTCTGATTGCACCAATATGGAGTTACCAAGCTTCAGCCAAGAGTTTGGCTGCATTTGGGCCCTTTCAGAGCATCGCTTCAGGTAGTTTGTGAACTGAACAGCCAAGTTTCAATTATCCTTGTGTAAGAGAGGCTCATCTCCTCATCTATAAGTTTAAGACAACTTTTTTGGTTAAGGTAAAGGTAGTTAGTTGCAATTGCACTTCTATGTCTCCTAAAATGCATTGGGGTCCTTCAGGAGGAGAACTGCTTGTATAACTGTAGGATATATCTTGTCTGCCATGATATCTTTGTCTGTGACTCTTGGTTTTTGGCTTGCAAATTTCCACAGTTTTGGCAGGAGGCAGCAGAGATCAAAGTACGTCCTGTACTTGCTCAGAACAGGAACCTCTAAATAACTGTGCAGATTGGATTAAGGACTGCTCGTACCATCATGATTATACCACCGTGAACTCCGGTGTGTCATCTGTATAGCATGCTTTCCTGCTGAATAAAATTGTTTTGTGAGTTGCCCTCACAATTACACACAATGCTGTAAGAATTTCTTCTTGCATCTCTGCAGCTGTGCAGCAGATGGAAAGCCTGGTCTGAAAGTGTCCAAGGCATCCTGGGGAGGAGTGTGGCAGTCTTCGTCAGGAGAGTCAAAGCAACTCTGTGACCAGGATCTGCCATTGCCTTTCTGAGAATTTCCCTGCCACCCTCTAAATATTAATTAACAAAAATATAACACTACCTTAAGAATAAATTTGCGCAGCTTTAGTGGAGTTGTGCTATGCTGCAGGGGAACTGGGAAAGTTTCATCTGCCAGAGTTGTTTCGATATGGTTGGGGATTTTTCCATCCTCCCAGCCTCGCAAGCCAGGTGGGGTCAGGCCAGGTCAGCCTCATCAGGCTAGCGGCAGCATCCACTACCAACTGTCCCCAAGCAGTGGCTCCGTTGGGTGCAGGGATCCTGCCCAAAGTAGTGGTACTGCCATCAGCCCTTCTAGTGAGACAGAGGGATGGGTGTGCTCAGTGTGTGTCCACGTTTCAACAGCAGTTACTCAACCCTGGCTAAACACCCATCGACCCCTTGCTTTAATTCCTAGAAGTGCTGCTTCCCTAAGCATCTTAAGCAGTCACTTTTCTGCTGGCAAAAGTGGGAACTGTGCTCTTCTATGTAGCTCTGTCAGCCTGTAGTAATCCAGTGTTGTGTTGAAGTTCACTTTCGTCTTTCTGTGGTATTGGAATGGCATTAATGTAGGTAACAGATTGTTTCTTTGTAATCTGAAAACACAGGGACATCCTCTGAGGTAATGGACAGTGTATTTAGTAAATGCAAACTGCCCACCTTTTTGCCTTTTTTTCCCTTTAAATTGTATTGGGAGGGCTGGTAGGATTGAACAGACATTAGCTTGTGGCAAAAAGTTAGTGATGGGCTAGTGATCTTCTGGCCTACTTTCATCCAGTGTTGTCTGTGCTGTGCCCTTTGGTCGTGGCTGTGCCTATGCAAATGTCTCCTTGTCAGGCATGTCCTGCAGTTTTAGTAATGCTGAGCTACGCATGGCCTTTTGTTCTGTCTCCTGACAGCATGCATATTTGGTGCTGGGTTTGGGGATGTTCCTCTAATCTGAGCTGTCCTATTTTACAGGGTACAGGTTAAGAATTTGCCCTTTCCGGTTAGCTGCACAGGAATCTTCTCAGCTTATTAATGCATTTAACTGGTGACTTTATGGCTGTACATGCTTCTGTCTTGTATTTGTTTCAGGGGGTTCATGAATCCAAGACGACTGGGCAAGCTGCTTCTGCCAGGGTTGCGCTGCTGTTTTTGCAACATAGAGGAAAGGACTTGTCATGTCAGAGACATCTCAAAAGGCAGGGCTGGTGACAATCTCGGAAGGGCCATTAGTCATGGCAGGGCAGAGATGCTCATTGCACATTGCAGGACAACCTGATTGCACCAGATTTCGATCTGTGCTTCTGAGTCGAAAGAAAACAAGCGCAGAGTGTGGGATGGTACTGCTGGATGACTTCATGGAGAGATGCTGATGGGGAAGTCAGGTCCCTCCTTCCCCTTGCTGTCTTGTGTGATTAGAAAACCCACAGCTACGAAGATAGGTTTTGAGATGCCAACACCTGGGTGCTTTGGCAGTGGAAGTCTGACAGTTGATTGCCTGCGTGGCTGAGCCTGTGAACAGTGCACATAACAAACACGCCTGAAATAACAGCTGGCTGGAGAGAACAGGCTTGCCAAGCAGGAATTGCATGCCCGAACCTTGCCTGTTACGAGAAGCGTGTTGGTGTGGAGATCACAAATGATGCTTTTCCATGATTTCACAGATACTGACTGTAATGGAAGTCTCAGGGTGCTGCAGAGACCTGCTGTTTATCTGCTTGGAACTTGATTCTCCTCTAATGATGTGATTATCAGTGGGGTCACTGCCTCCAGTATTATTTTTAGATGACAACTATAGCCTCTGCAATGGCTTGTGAAACTGTAATGTAGCGCTTTGCATGAGGGAGCTTGTTGGGTGCAAAGTGAGGTGATGCTGGCAGACTGATACAGCAGGCCAAACTATTTAATGCCAGTGTGGCCAGTGTTCCCTGGCATGCTGTGCCCTGAACACCACCTGCAAATAGAGACACTTTATTTTGTGTGGAAGCAGCTTGTGGTGCTGCTGATTTGCTGCTGTCTCTTCCACTGAGCCAGTATCCATCCACCCAGCATTGCCTGAGGTCGGTCCAAATTGGGAAGAGAAAAAAGGATGTGAAGTCTGGGTTGCGTAGGACATCTAGTTGCAGTTTCCTGCCTCTTCCTTCTTCCCAAGCACTTTTATGCCAGCATGTTGTAAAACAAATCCAACCACTGACAGTGCACTGGTGGCTTGCTAGCAAGCGACTGCTTGAGTGTGGAAGAAATCCCTGGTGCATCAGGGGACAGAGCTTCTGCCATTTAAAATGCTGCTGGCCTCTTGCTGATAATGGGTTGCAGAGGCTATGGTGAGCAGCTACTAGCACTGGCAAGTTGTAGGGTGCTGGGTTTAGGGAAGAAGGGAGAACAAGGACCTTTCATTTTCTCATGGCAGTTCAAGACTTCAGGATTCTGAGTGCAGTCCTCAGGACTAGCAGAGGTAAGAGTTTGCCTCAAGAAAGGAAAGATCTGCTAGCAGTAAAGGATTCTACTTTTTTTTTTTCCTCTTTAATCTTCTGCATTACTATGAGTTGGAAGTTTGTTATTTCTAGTGATGATGTATTTTAATTTCATCTCTGGTTCTGGTGTGCGCAAGGCAGTGATGGAAATTTCAGAGGCAACTCAAGCAGAGATCCATGGGGGTTTTTTTGTTTGGTTTTTTTTTGTTTGTTTGTGAGTGGTTTTTTTTTTTTTTTAGATCTGGGAGGGATTATGATCAAAGCAAAAACTAACTGTATCTTGGCTCTACTTGAGGCTGAGGGAGTTTGTCAAGATACTGATTTGCCAAAAGTCCCGGAGTGGGACAGAGAATGACTTTAGCAGTGAAACGGATTTTGTTAATGCAAAGAAGATAGTTCACAGAAGGAGGTGAGCTTTATGCATTTATCAATGTCTATCTCCCCATTAATTAATTTTTGGCCATTGGCCAACTTGAACCAAATTTGATAGGAAGAGACCTCAAAGATGCATAAGATTTCAGCAGAATTCCTGAAAACAGATAGGCACAGAGAGACCTTAAACCCAAAAAACAACCAACCAACCAAAAAAAGAAAAACCCTAACAAACAAACAAACAAACAACAGAGAAGCATCACTGAGTGAGAAGCTGCAGTTGCGAGCTTATTAAGCACTGGGAAATTTGTGAGTCTGTGATTGACTGACATGATACATGCCCTAGTTTCTGGAAAAGCTTCAATTGGAGCTCACAGTTAGCTAGCCTGCAAAGTCAATCAGCCTTGTGGAGCAAACTGATGGGAGGTCAGCTTTGCGGAGCTCCAGTGGTTACAGAACTCCTTTTATTTTTCTTTTTTTGTCTCCTCCTGGCTGAACAGCACATTGAAGGGGAAAGGGCTGATAAGCTGTAGAAATGGTTACGAAGAGTGTGTTTTGCCAGGAATCTCACCAGCCATCTTGAGCTTTCCCTGTGTAAAAGGTGTCGAGCATCGCCTGTTGGAAGTGGGGAGGAAACGCCAACATTAATGGCATGCCAGCAGATGTTGCAGAGGCTTTTTAGTGAGCAGAACTGATTCGCTCTCTTTTCTTGTGTCCTAGCGCACAGATATGACCAGTGTGTCGAGTACTGTTGTCCACAAGAGACTTTTTTTTTTTTTTAAACCTAACATGGAACTGGAGCTCATAATCAAGACAGTCTGGGATAATGCTGTCAGTCAAACAATGGTGTAATTGTGGCAGCCACACCAGAAGCCTGATATGGAAAGAGTGCAAAATATGCATAAATACTCACCCTTGCCAAGCTTTGTATTCCTGACTCTTTGTAATAAGCTTTTTATTTGTTAATACCGTATCAGTAGTGGCATATTTGGGTTTTTTAAAACCTTTTTCTCTTTGTGGGATCCTCTTTAAATCCCAGGTGGCGGATGGTGGCCAACAGGAAGCCATGGGAGCTGCACATCTTCTGCCTCCAGCAGAAGATCAGGATGTTCTGTTGCATAAAATATCCCCCATGACAGCCATCCCACTGGTTGTGGGCAGAAAATCGGTCCCACGGAGCTAGCAACCTGCTGCAAAAGCACCTTTTAGAGCTCTCTGGCAGACCTAAACAAGAATTGGGACTGACTGGTGTGGAATTAAAGGGTTAAACAGTGGTTGGGGTCAGTCTGAGCCAGGAGGTAGGGGAAGGGCTGGAGGAGGTGGTGGGCATTGTATGGGGGTGTTGTAAAGGCTGGACAAAACCTTTGAAGAAGGCCGAGTATCTTCAAGGCCGTGATACTGAGCTGACTTCATCTCATCCTCTGTATCAATTGTAATTGTATCAGTAAAATTATCAAAAGTGCTCCCCACCCCCTCACTTTTTGAGGGGAGGAAAGACTTTTGTTCAGATAACATCTGAAAGACCTTTACTCTGTGCTTGGAAAGCATTTAATGCAGCTACCTGAATGCCTGTGAAGGTCATGACTCATGTCTGGGTCTGTTGTGATGAATTCCTCCTTTCCTTACCCGTTGTCTCATTTGTTTGTTTGCAGACCACTTTTCAAACAGTGAGTGCTGAAGAAGAGGAAGGTTGCGCGTGTATTGTGTGGTCTTCAAATTACCTTGTCTTTTGACTTCTGTCTTTTTGGAAGAACCAAACTTCACAAACAGCTTGCATTGGACTCTCCAGCCTCCTGTGATCTGAAGCCTAGATAAAACAGGCTTGCAGACATCTGTCATTGCTGATTGTCTCCATTTACTGACACTTAGCACTTGGACTCTGACAAAGGCTGTCTTAAATTGCAGTGTCAAAAATAAGAGCTCTAAATTTATTTTCCTCTCCTTTTCCTAGCTGTATTGTTTTATCTTTGTCTCATTGTTTTGCTCCTTTTTCCTACCCATCTTATTAGGAAATTTTTGCATCTCACATACTTAATTATTAAATATTGCTCTCATGGCTGTGGCTCATTGTTTTACCAAGTTTCTTGCTTTTCTGCTCTTTGTATCTCTGTACTTCCTGGAGTATGTGATCACACTAAACCATCAAAGAGCGGTTAGGCTGTGGAAACACGAGTCAGGAGTTTTCTTTTCCTCAGAGTCAGAAACAAGAGTCAGGAGTTTTCTCCTCCTCCGACCCATTTTGTGCTCTTAGGCCCATCCCTTGACTGCAAAATCTGAGGATCATCCTGGCATTAAAAGATGAATTCAGGAAGTCTACAGTGATTTTGCTCTTCATAGTACTGTTTTTCATTCTGAAGCCTGCAGTCTGCTTTCTCTAGATGGACTAGCTGAAGAGGCAGTCCTTCTTTTATTTTCAGCATGCTATGTATTTATTGAGAAGCATTGTGCCAGGAAAACTTTAGATTAAGGGACCAGACAAATCTGTTGTTACCTTGTTTCACCTTTGCTGGCATGTAACTTCAGGCTGATATGAAGTGTAAGGGCTTGCTGAATTCCTTGTGCAGACGAAGCTCAGACAAATCTTTTTTTTTTTTTTTTTCACAGCCTTTAACAGAGCAGATAAACTTTGGGGAACAGAAAGAGTGGCACTGATGGGTTTCTTGTCTGTGTCGTATTATCTAGCAGTGTGTAACCAAAACTCTTCTTGCTATGAATCTACTATAAAAGATTTTAGAAGCACAACCAAGGAATTAAATATATTCAGTGTGTCCTAATAAAACAGGACTAAATTTGTGTATGTAAGCAGTGAACATTTGGGCTTTGGCTTGAGAATGTAGAGATCTGCAGGGGAGGAAAACCAGCACTAGACAAGATGTTCACAGTGGCCTGGCTGCGTGCTATGCCACTTGCATCTTGGTCTTCTGGAACCGAGCAAATGGGGGGTGATTTTGTGTCTGTGAAACCGTGTGCCTTGCATGAGAATAATCTGAAGGCTGGGTAAGCTGCTGCAGTTGATGTAGCCAATTCAATGCTGTTAATGCAGAAAAAGTTAATTTTACAAATCTGGAAACCTTAGTTCTAGTGGCATTTTACAAGTTGGGACAGACTCTTGAATGACCCTAGATTTTGTTTATTTGTATTCTTGCTATGAGAGCTCTCTTTATCACTAGCTCTTCTCTTGCACAGGCACTGCCTGCCAACAGTTCTTCTGAAGGCACTTTCCTTTCCTTCAGGACAGGGTGCAAGGTAAAACTTGTTTATGCTTTTAACTAATGTCTTTAAAGAAATAGGCTTTGAAAATACCACTCTCATCTGGTTCACCCCATTAACTTGTTCATTTACAGGTCTTACACTGCTTCTGTGTTTGTCAGCTTTCTTCCCCCTGTCCTGACAGCAGGCATCTTGCATATTCTACAGTGGTGAGGACTCCTGAGGGTGAAGTGTCTTGATAGTTTACTTAACCCAAAGGATTAGTGCAAGGGTAAATGATGGAAAAAAACCCCACTTTTCAAAGAAAATTTCACAGGTTCAGTTGGTGGTGGGGTTTTTTTGAGGGTGAATTTATAAATATTATAAAAAATAATGATTTTTAAAAGCTACAGTGTGTTCCTGAGTCCTTCCTTTGACATATGAGTACTTTTTGCAAGAACTCTTCAGTTCTGATCCTGGTTTATCATAAGATATTGAGAAAGTAATTTCACTAAAATGGGGACGTTAAAATGGTGAATATACTATGAACTGTCTTCTTTTGTATCAAAAGATTGTGGTGAGACTGGGAGATTGTGTGGTACCAGATGTATAAATACTGTGTCATTTCCCTCTTCAGCTGGAGGTATGGATGAGAGTCTTCAGGTCTAAATTATTAATTGTTAACCAAGAAACTCCTGGTTTTCTTTTGCAAGGTTTCGGTCCAAAGGTTTTCAATGCCCTCAAGTAATATGGTCAAACTTTACCTAATTGTTGAGATACAGTTTTATTGTTCTTGGCTTCTTCTGTACTTGAGTGGGGACTGTTCTTCTCTTTGTCTGGAAAGCATTACTGTAAATAATCAACATGTGAAGACACATGAGGATCAAGCTTTTGTGCACCTCACAAATTGCATGTGCTGTGTTTATTGCATAGAAAATGAATAGTCCAACTGAAAGCTTTTCCTTCTTTGCACCTCTCAGTTAATTGGCTCTGTAGTGAAGTCAAGAAGTTGAATTTCTTGTATGACATTCCCCCTTGAAGGCAACAGCATGGAGAGATGCAGACTAGGGACTAAACCAGCAGCTACAGTGAGCAGAGCTGTGAGATGAGTGAGCTTGCTGAAATGCAAACACCCAGTCTGAAAAGGGAGTACAGAAACCAAACTGGCAGTGCAAACTGTTTTGGTAGCTGTATTTTGGCTTGAAAAATCTTCAGATGCTTAGAACAGGGTAGTCTCTTCTCTAGAAGAGAACTGCATACCAAAATCTTCAGATGGCCATGAACCACGAGAGCCTGCCATGCATACCTTGGAGAGTGAAAGGGAGAGGGACCCCAGAGCAGGTTGCCAGTAGGTCCTTGTCCATTGCAGGATGGTGTTGGGCTGGGCAGGCAGAGTGGCTTCCAAGTGCCCCTGAGGTGTGGACGTCAGCGTGCAAGCTTGCCTTGCTTTCTTTGGCAGCAGGGAATTTGCCTACCCAGCAACCCAGCTGCTGGGAAGGCTCAGACATCTGTTTTAAGTTCTTCACGGGATGGGATACTTTTTATAATACCCAACCTTTCTACAAAGAGTAAGATGATCTGATGTGTCTAAGGAGGACATTTTTATATTTGCACACTAAAAAGACATCCTCCATTTCCAAACGAGCATGTGTCTTGCATCTCTTGCTATTTTTACATGGCACTTTTCATTTAGGTGATGAAATGAACCCTCTAGTTTGACTTCCTAGTTCTTCAGTGCTAACCTGCCTCCATCCCCAAGTGCTTGGGTTTTCCATACAGCACAAACCTTTCAGATAGTCCTCATGTCCTTCTGCAAAGAGGGAGCAGGGTACTTCTGCGTAGGTGGTGGGTGTTCATCCTTCCATTTGTTGCTCTCATTAAAGTGAGAGCTTGTTCAGTTTGTGTCAATAACACCTTTGATCCTCTTATTTAAATGAGATAGTGGGTGTCCTGCAGAAAAGACCTCTTTAAAGTGCCTTCCTTGCAAGGTTATGCTGCTGCATGATGGTTAATAAAAGTTAATAAAACCATATTGGACTGGAGACTATGAATAGTTTCCCAAGTACAGTTCTCCATATTGTAGTTTGCAGCAAACATGACTTATTCTCAGCTGACTGACCTCATGTGGACTTGTGCCTGTGTAAGTAGCAGCTGAAATCAGTGGTCTGAGCGCTAATCTGCAAGTTGCAGACAGTAGGTTATTATTTACTGAGAATGCTCTGCAAGTCTCTTGCTGCAGCATTTTCATTCAAAAGGTCACTTCCGTGAGTTTGTGCGCAGCTGAATTTAATGTTCTTTCTCAGCAAGGCAGGCCACACTGGAGAGTGCATAATTATAATAAATACAACTTTGTTCTCAGCTGAAAAATTCATCTGAAATAAATTTTTCCAGTCCTTCCAAGAAATGCTTTTAGTGAGATAAATAAAAGCAATTCTTGCAGATTTCACATTCATTCAGCAGGAATGTTGGTGGGTGTAGGGTGCCTCCACTTAAGTCACTCATCACAGCGCCTTCTGGGCTCTATCAACTTGTGTATTCAATAGCTGGCTAAGGGTAGCATTTGCAAATTGGGTTTCTTGCAAACCAATTAAAACCAAGTTCATTATTTCTTACTTGGTTTGAATCCTGGTTATTACTTTGAGTAAAATTGTTCTTAACAGCAAGTACAGAGAGTTCAGTTAGACTCTCAACTTGGGCAAACTTTAACAATGCTTTGATAGGTGCATCTTTTTTTAGGGACATGCATGTATTTATGCAAGCTTCTGTGGCTTTTTTTTTCTGGTTGGCACTTCTGTGTAGTCTAAGTAGATTTGTTTTCTTCTGTCTTCTATTTCACAACACTGGAAATACTGAAAAAGTGTCTGCCTAAATACAGAAGGAAAGCTAAGAGTTGTTTTGTTTTTTCCCTCTGAACTTCTAAGCAAGTAGTTAAATAAAAAAATCCCCTCTTTGCTTTCACCTTTCAAGAGACTAAGCAGAAGTGCCGTAACATCCCTTTCTTTTAATTTTTTTTGCCGAGTATACCAAAGAGGCTCTGCTAGTTGATCAGGATATTGCTGCTGGTGGAAGCTGAATCTTTGCATGGTTTCTCTGGGTTGGTGAGCAGGTCTGGTTACCTTTGAGATTTCAGAGGGGGGTCTCCAGGGTGATTCTTGAGTGTCTTTGTGCTTTCCCTGCAGAGACTCTAGATAGGCGGTTTCCAGTCTTCGCTCAAAACTGCCACAATCTTTGGTTTGGGAACTACCTGGTTATATTGTATAGTTGGTTGTTGCTGCAAGTTCACTCTTCTGCAGGGCTCTGCTGGAATCTGAGGCTGCAAGGGAGAAAATACTCGCGTGGCAGTGTCAAAGGTAAATGAAGGATAACGCAGCCATTCTGCTCTTGCCCTGAGTTTGGACAGCCCTGTGCTGTACTGCTTGGTGCGAAGAACTGCATGTAAGCTATAGCACCTAGTAGCTCTCTTGTCCTGTTTCCTTTTGGTGAGTGGGAGGCACCGGGGGCCTTTCTAAAGGAAAGAGCCTGATGTCTGGGCAGAGAGAAAGTAGAGCTGAAATCTGACCACTCAGACTTCATTAAATGGAAGTGTTAGTCCTGGGCCTGGGGATGAGGGGTGGAAACTCTCTTCTACTTCCATTCGTGGTCTGTGTGCTAGGTTAGATATTCATCTCTCAAAGACTTGATATCTCTTTAAGCCTGAGTGGGTTTCCATTGACACTGGAGAATGATCAAAGGGAGAATATGTTCTCTGTCAGCCAACTGTGGGCTTGTACCTTATGGTCACGTTCCATATCGATCAGGAGCAGTTTTCATCAGCACTTAGATCATGACAGTCTGCCTTTTTTTCTCAAGGTATTCTTTTCTCTCCTTGCTTGTCTCCTTTGTTCCTGCCACCGCCTTCCTTTTCCTGATGTAAGTCTTTGTGTTCTCTTTATTTTATCTGTTGAAGTGATCAGGAGTTGAATACTTGGTACTTGCTAATGAAGCTTCTTTGGCAGTGAGAAGGCCAGGGAAGCTCACTTAAACTAATTGTTATTTTAGGATCTCTCTAGGCATCCTGACCCTACGTGCAGACATGGTTTATTTTCGAAAGATTGTCTTGAGTTAGAAAAATCAGCTCTTGTCCAAAAATGAAAACACGCATTCATCAAAACCTGAATTTCACGTGGGTTGTGTAAACATGTAATTTGGGTTAGGTCTGGTCATTGGAAAATATGTGATGATGTTGTCCAGGAAGTTACAGTGCAAGAAACATGGGGAACTTCAGAAAGTCACATTAACTGTGTCTCCTTGGAGAATTGCCTCAGAAATCGTGACCTCTGCATTTTTGCCATGTGCTTTATATGACACTAGCGAAGACGGTCACTTGAGCAATTGCAACATTCTTGTATACATGTGTTTGCAAGACATTATTAACTGTGGAAAGAAAAATGCCATGCTTCCCAAACTGCTTCCCAGAGACTCTACCCCTGCAAGTGGCACATGAGCCATCACTCTGATCGTCAAAGCACTGTCTGCTTCGATCCATACCGTGTTTCCTATGGTCAAATCACAGAAACCTTTTGCTAGGGGTCTGTGCACTTGAATTTCTCAATGTGATGGCTGGGGTGCTTTGGCACCTCTGCTTTTTGCCAAGCCACCATCCAGCTTCGGTGTGTAAGGTTTTAGGCTGACCCGGATACCCTGTTCCTATCCCCATTGGCTAATGGTTTCCTCTGCAAGATGTTTTATTCTCCTCTTATCAAACCTGGCAGCAGTTGTTATTTAAATGTTGCTCAATATTTTCAACATGATCTCAGGATGACTGCTAATTCCTTCAACCCCTTGTTTTGTTTTAGAATTTCTAATCCCATTTTCTATGACTAAGTTCAGTTGCGTGGTTTCCACAATGAGGATTAGGGTTTACTGCTATAGGTACGTCATTCTGCCTTTGAAGCTGCTTGCTCATGCTTTCCTTGGCAAGCTCTGGCAGACATGCTTAGCAGCAACAGAGATTGTATCTTTTTGAAGCTGCAGAAGGGTTAATCAGAAGCTCCTGAACAAAGTCAAACAAAAAAAGGAAGCCTTCAGAGGGTGGAAGCAAGGGCAGGTAGCCTGGTAGGAATACAGAGAAACTGTCCGAGCAGCCAGGGAGCAGGTTAGGAAAGCTAAAGCCCTGATAGAATTAAATCTGTCCAGGGATGTTAAGGACAACAAGAAAAAAGTTTCTATAGGTATGTTAGTGATAAAAGGAAGACGAGGGAAAATGTGGGTCCCCTCTGGAACGAAACAGGTGACCTAGTTACCCAGGATATGGAGAAGGCTGAGGTACTCAATGACTTTTTTGCGTCAGTCTTCACCGGCAAGTGCTCGAGCCACACTGCCTAGGTCACAGAAGGCAAAGGCAGGAAGTAAAGAACTGCCCACTGTAGGAGAAGATTAGGTTCGAGAATATTTAAGGAACCTGAAGGTGCACAAATCCACGGGACCTGATGAGATGCATCTGCATGTCCTGACGGAACTGGCGGATGAAGTAGCTAAGCCACTCTCCATCATATTTGAGAAGTCGTTGCAGTCTGGTGAAGTTCCCACTGACTGGAAAAGGGGAAATATAACCCCCATTTTTAAAAAGGGATAAAAGGAAGACCCAGGGAACTATAGATCAGTCAGTCTCACCTCTGTGCCTGGCAAGATCATGGAGCAGATCCTCCTGGAAACTGTGCTAAGGCACATGGAAAATAAGGAGGTGATTGGTGACAGCCAACATGGCTTCACTAAGGGCAAATCATGCCTAACAAATTTGGTGGCATCCTATGATGGGGTTACAGCGTTGGTGGACAAGGGAAGAGTGACAGACATAATCTACCTGGACTTGTACATTTGATACTGTCCCACGTGATGTCCTTGTCTCTAAATTGGAGAGACATGAATTTGATGGGTGGACCACTTGGTGAGTAAGGAATTGGCTGGATGGTCACACTCAAAGAGTTGTGGTCCATCGCTCAATGTCCAAATGGAGATCAGTGATGAGTGCCGTCCCTTAGGGGTCGGTACTGGAACCAGCACTGTTTAACATCTTTGTCAGTGACATGGACAGTGGGATCGAGTGCACCCTCAGCAAGTTTGCCGATGACACCAAGCTGTGTGGTGTGGTTGACACGCTGGAAGGAAGGGATGCCGCCCAGAGGGACCTTGACAGGCTTGAGAGGTGGGCCCGTGTGAACCGCGTGAAGTTCAATAAGGCCAAGTGCAAGGTCCTGCACATGGGTTGGCGCAGTCCCAAGCACAGCTACAGGCTAGGCAGAGAATGTATGGAGAGCAGCCCCGAGGAGAAGGACTTGGGGGTGTTGATTGATGAAAAGCTCAACGTGAGCGGCAATGTGCGCTTGCAGCCCAGAAAGCCAACTGTGTCCTGGGCTGCATCAAGAGAGGTGTGACCAGCAGGTTGAGGGAGGTGATTCTGCCCCTCTACTCCGCTCTGGTGAGACCCCACCTGGACTACTACATCCAGCTACAAGAAAGACATGGAACTGTTGGAGCGAGTCCAGAGGAGGGCCACAAACTTGATCAAAGGGCTGGAGCACCTCTCCTATGAGGACAGGCTGAGAAAGTTGGGGTTGCTCAGCCTGGAGGAGAGAAGGGTCCAGGAAGACCTTATAGCAGCCTTCCAGCCCCTAAAGGGGCCTACAGGAAAGCTGGAGAGGGACTGTTTTACAAGGGCAGGGAGTGACAGGACAAGGGGTAATGGCTTTAAACTGAAGGAGGGTAGATTTTGATTAGATGTTAGGAAGAAATTGTTCTCTATGAGGGTGGTGAGGCACTGGAACAGGTTGCCCAGAGAAGCTGTGGATGCCCCCTCCCTGGAAGTGTTCAAGGCCAGGTTGGATGGGGCTTTGGGCAACCTGGTCTAGTGGAGGGTGTCCCTGCCCATGGCAGGGGGCTTGGAACTAGATGATCTTTGAGGTCCCTTCCAACCCAAACCATCCTATGATTCTTTGTTTATGAAACCAGGTTGCTTACCTTTACAAGCTTTTACTGTGATCTTTTGGAAGATCTCGGATGCTTTTGGAAGATTCATCACCTGCCTTTGTAATTTATATTACATTTTTATTTCCTTTCTTGAAGCTATTTTAATGCTATGTATGATATTGTTAAAATTAACTATGATAAGCATAGAATCATAGAATGGTTTGGGTTGGAAGGGACCTCAAAGATCATCTTCTCTTGGCAAGCCCTAAATTACACACCTCTTGGATGCAAACTGGAGAATGTGACTGTTTTCATGTGGACGGCATAAAATTTTTGGCTGGTGTGTTTGGAGTGGTTGAATGAGCGCAGGGCATCTGAAGTACATCTGTAGCTTCAAAACAAGTCCAACAAAAGGACTCACATCCCCCAGGCAGGCAGATAGCTGTTTGTACAGATGCTTTTTCTCAAGAGACTTTTTGTAGGATTTGTCACAGTTGTGATTGAGTTTACTTAGGTGTGCATGGAGAGGGGTTGATGGCTATTCAAGGGTTTCATCAGGGAGATTAAAGGTATTGCTGTTGATCAGGAGATTTCTTTGTGTGGAGACTCTCCAATGAAATGGAGCACCTGAGAATATGCAGTACTTCTTTAAAAATGTTAAACAGGATCTGCTCTCTGATGGGAATTGTTAATTGTGCTTTTGGCTCTGTCTGACTTGCTGGCAAATGTACCATTGTGAAATTTTTACAACCTAATAAAATATTAGAGGATGCTTCACTTCAAGAGGAAACTTGATGGCTGCTTTCAGCTGATGCCTCTCTGAAACCAGGTGAGAAACATGTGCTGGCCTCACTGGGACTTCTGCCTACCTCCACAGGCAGAGCACCAGCATATTGATTCAAAGTTCATGGACTACAAAGAGCCTGAATAGTTCTGGCAGGGTGGATGTTACGATGCCAGGCTCTGCATCTTTGGTGTGATGCAGTTGAACAGATGAAGAAAATCTTAGGTTTTAATATATTGACTCAAAGTGGAATTATTTACGCATTTTGATACAAAACGTGTCTTGATTTTTTTTTTTTTTTTAATTTAGTTTTCTTAAGTGCATCTCTAAAGCCATGAGGGAAACTGGACTTGCTGTGTTTACCCCAGTCTAGTAGTGAATGCTGAGCTTTGCAAGTACTGACTTTTGGTACAAAGTTGTGTGTTGTGTACTTGTAATATAAGGATCTTCCAGCAACTCATAGGAATCTGGTGACTGTTCTTTGTATTTTCTTGCTTGTTAAAATTGCACAAATCTAGAATCTTTTATTTCTGAAGATTTAATTTGTCTAACATTTTTTCTTCCCAGGAAGTATTGTCTCCTAGGATTTAAACATTTGCTGATGCAAATCTCTGTGGTCACAGGTAGATAAAGAACTAACAAGTGCCACATCATTAGGTCACCAGTTCAAATTTAGTCCAAAGTGGTAATGGGCATTTTCATACTCCTAATGCCTTTCATCAGGATTTATGTTTAGTTGCTTAAATTAAAAGCAGAACATTTGTTATTCAGAATTATGGACTCAAGTGGAGAATAAAGACTTGAAGCAGTTTTTTATATAGTAGAAAATCCCATTTGACTTGTGTTAGTATCTGTATATGCTTGTCAGCATACATAGTGCTTTAGAAGAAGTAAAAGTTGCATCTTCCCAGAGTAGTGTGTGGTTTGCTGCATAAAATGTAATGCAGAAAGGCAACCTCACCTAGCAGAGAAGTGTGTGCATTAGTCAAGTCTGGTATTTTGGTGTGCTTTCCTATGACTTTTAAATTGCAAGAGCCTTTGAAGAAAGTATAGGAGGACATCGACTTTGAAGGGAAAGAGATTTTGAAACTGGAAATGCAACGTGAGAGTATTTTGAATGGCAACTGAAACACTTTTGGATGAAGTACTTCTCAAATTCTTCCAGGCAGCTGCTCTTCTAAAAAATGATGGATGGTTGGCTGGTTGGTGTTTTTGGTTTGGTTTTTTGTTTTTTTTTGTTTTCTTGTTTCTTCTAGCATTCATGTCAGGATCTTTATACACAGCTTCACTTCTAAATCTGACCTCTAATCTCAGGTTCCTGGTCAAGAAGTGTGGACTTGAGAGTAAAATCTCGTACTTACGACAACTCATTGGACTGTACGTTCCCCAGTCTGTAGAGAGCCTGTAATGGTTCAGTTCAGCTGCATGGGCTTTCGCAGCTTCATGGTTTCTCCTTGTCAAGTTATTATTCTAAAGTTGGGAAATCCTTGCAATCTCTTTGAGGTGTGTTGGGATATAGAAAACCTTGTGAATCCCTGCAGTCAGGGGCTGACCTCTTGCCTGCTGGGATCTGACTGCAATCACTTCTTACTTCCAACCTTTTCCTGAATGTTTCCTGAGCTCTCTGGCTTGTTTCAGGGACCAGCTTGGCAGCGTATCAGGAATCAATAGCTGGAGTCCTTCAGGAAAGAAGTTGAAGATGCTGAAGTATGAATTTTGGTGTCCTGGTTGTTAGAATCTGTTAGCAGAGACATCAAGATGTGAAAGTTGGTACAAATGTTCTCTTTCTTTGTGCTTCTGAATTGAGAAATTAGGATCTGAGTTGGCTTCCCTATCCTAGAGGCTGTTGCACAGCTTCCCATGCGTCTCATGCCGTGGGAGATGACTGGTGACTTTTGTCAGTATTTGGAGGCACAAAAAGTGGGTTGTGAGGTGTGAAGACAGGAAAAAAAGATATTTAATGACATGAAAAAAAAATACTGCCTGTAGAACTTGAGTTATCACTGTGGCACTTTGTGACAGGGATTCCAGTCCTGTGGGTCTTAAAAATACGTTTTCACATATGTATACTTTGTAAAGAGTCTTCAGTAATGTGGAGGTCTGAGTTCTTGGCACTTTGGGAGAAATTATGAGATCGTTCATTTTCATTCTTGATGCCGCTTATTGCCACCATTTTGGTGGTTATCTCAGAGACTGTCGGCAGTATGTTTATGACTTCTTACTTAGAATATTCTGTTACAATCAAGTATGTCAGAAGCATTGAGTGCATATTTCTGCCTCTCTTTTGATGCTGATTTGCTTTATAAAGGCAGTATTGAAGTTCAGGCTTAGCAAAGGAATACCAACTGCTAAACAATTTCTGCCTGTATTTTTAAGTCTCTCGTTGCTTTTTGGCTTGTAACTGTGATTTCAGCCAGAAATGGTGCATGGCTAGGAATCTTTCTGAATTATCATTCCTCTCTTTGCTAGAGACCAAAAGAGGAAAGTTACTCAAGTGCAAAGGAAACCTCTTTTTTTTTTTTCTTTTTAAAGCTGTCATGACAAATTGGAAAGTTGCAAGGGAAAACTTAAATCTGGTGTTTGCTTACTGTAGTTAACAATGAAGTCCTGTACAGAAAATTATTAGAGTGAATTATGCTTTCAGTGTCCTTGTTATTGTGGAAGAGTAAAAGATTTTTATTTTTTTAATGTATATTTGGTCTATGATAAATAAAAGGAAGGTGCCACTTTTTAGTGAAGAGTGGCCCTAAATATATGGTCATCATCATCAATTGCTAGTTTTCACAAATGGGATGACTTTGTATTGGTTTTCCCTCATTACAGACAAATAACTAATTCACGGAATGTCCATTTCTGAAACCTTTTACTGATCTTCTACTTAGGTATGAATGCTAATTCTTTTCAATACATATACAAACATTAATATGCTGAACTAGCATGAAACCCCATGTCAAATATTTTGCATACTGTAAAGTAATAGATGTTATCTATAAACATTAATGATTCTGCTGATATGGTAAATTCTATTCTTATTCTGCTGATGGAAAATAAAAGAATAGAGAACAGTGACTTTGCCAAACATGAAGTCCAGTGTAGTCTGAGAATGGACGACAAGTTATTTGGAGTCCCAATTCTGTGTTGTATAAAGGCCATAATTTGTCTTGCAAAAAAGCTGGCTAATGTTAAAAAATGTGTTATCTGTCTTTTTGAAAATAGATGAAATAGATTGCAGAAGAATATATTTGTCAACAGGAAGTAACCATAAACTTAGGAGGCATGCAGGCGTCGAGCATGGCTGAACAAGACTGCAAAGAATAAAGACAGAACCTCTTTCCCCTCGCTTTTCAGGCTGTAAGTAGGACCAGAGAACACCTTCTTTCTTGAGGGTTGAGCAGGCTTTTCAAACCCCGTTGGTGTGCGTGCAGTGTCTTAGTATGTCTTGGTGCTAGGCTTTCATGGTACAGACTGTGGGCTGCATGGACTGAAGCTGCAGGTTGTCACCACCCCACAGCCACAACTCTTCCACTCCCAGTGTCAAAGGAGCATTTAGATATTAGTAAGATTTGATGTAGGTCACATCAAACATGAGAATTTCAAGGTGTCCCAGTGCAGGTTTTTGCATGCTGCCAGATGTGCTTTACTGAACTGTTGCATGCAATGAAGGACCTTTTGTGATTGCGTTGATCAAGATACTACCGTGGGTGTGTTCCTCATCCAAGGGGAAAAGTGAGGTCAGTAGGAATGAATGTTGTGCTGCAACTCAGACTGGAAAAGAGATACTTGGTGTCTTGGGAAGAATATGTCTCTGTCTTCTGCTTTGGGGCATTCAGTCTGATGTGGCAGTCTTAATGTTATGTGGCAGGTGACTTTATCTTCTTTGTTGGGCTGCCCTACTTTTTCAGGTGAAGGCCAGTTCTGTACTTTGTCCTCTGCTTTTTCCTCTGGCAGGGGATCCTTCCCATTGTCCCGATACATGTGCTTCAGCTTTGCCTGCTGTCTCCTCTTGGCACAGAATTACCTGCTGTGTTGCTCCATGTAGACGTGGCTAGGCGTCCCACCCTTCAGAAACCTGGAGGCCTGGTCACGTCCACAAGTTTGTGGATGTGATGCATAGCGTGGGAGCCATTCGGATGTTGGGCTTTGAGATATTTGAATATTGTGGTGGGAATGAAGGCAACCAGGAAAGCAGCAGACAGGAAAATCCCCGTCTGCTGCATCTGCCAGTAGCCCTGGAGGAATAAAACTGAGATGTTCTCTTAACTCTTCTCTTCCGCTTTTTGGGTTAGGTCTGCTTGCTTGTTCAATGAGCGAAGAGAATTTTCTGTCTCAGAACATGTGCAGAAGTGGGATGGCTGCATATGCTGCTCTCAAAAACTCAGAGAAGCTAATGTTGGCATTCTTACCATTTCCCACATCATCTATACTGACACAATGACATTCCTTGTAAATTGATGGCAAAACATTTGATCTTTCTTTTTTTGGTCTTGCTTCCCTCTGCAGTTTAACTCTTGTTGTGAGGCGTATATCTGATCAAAGGATATTAACAACATCTTTATCTTCTCGGTTTTACAAATTTGGCTTAAAAATTCTCTGCTTGAAACTTGGCAAACACTGCCTTGGTATGCAAACATTGGGGATGGGATAGGGGAAATCACTTGGCTGTTGAAAAACTACATATGGGAAAGTCACATGGAGCTTTCAGTGTTTTATTTATAATTCTGCAAAGGCCTCTTCTAGTTTGAAAAATAGAAGGGACCAAATAGCGCCTTCTGGAAAGCAGACAACTAGATTTTTTCCATGAGTATTAACTTCACAGATTGTAACACTCTTCCGTAAATACTTTTTTTAGCTTTCAGGATGTGTAACTGGGTAAATTAACATTGCAAAGAAAACCTTAACTCCTGCAGCATCTGGCTTTTTAAATTCTGATTGTGAATTACTGTAAGAGATGTTTTGTTTTCATTTAACAAATACATATTGAGTTTCCAGAAAGGTAACTTGATTTACAGTAAGCGTACCCAGTGGGAACCATGTGCTTTTCACGTTTGTCTTTTAATGAAGGATTAGAGTATTTCTTTCAAAATCTCTTTTCCAGAAGGCGGCTAGTTTTAACCATTAAGTAACATTTAAGTAAGAACTGAAGCTGGACTTTCAGATTTGGCTGTAAGCGTGAACAGATGTTTCCAAACCCAAATCCTTGGAATGATTTTACTAGTTAATAATGCAACCATGAGTTTTATGTCAGCTTGATTCTGAGCAATGTTTTGCTGATATCAGTATAAAATAACTATTAAGTGAAATTACTTGAACAAAGCTAAAACGAGTGTGACAGAAGTGGTCTGCCAGAGAGGCTCTACCATTCTCCTTCTGTTTGAAATGCTGAACATGGCTAAGTCTTTGCAGAATGGCATTTAAGGTTACATTTGGAGTCGTTAGGTTATAAACAGTCCACAAAATACTTTACATACTTCATGTTAATATTCCTCTGAAGATCAAGATTCCCTGGGGAAAAATGAGAATATGCACCAAAAACATTCTCAGTTCTTGAGGTTTATCCACAACTTCCTAGATCACTAAAGATCAACTGTCTCTAGAAATTATTACAAAACAAATTTTGATGCAGCTCTCAGAGTGTTTATATGTGGGGGGAATATACTGGGTAATGCACTTTCTTTTAGGCAGACTTTCATATTTTTGCTGCCTGGCTGAGATGTAGATCGTGATTGGAAGATCTTTCTGACTTGAATTTGGTAAATTTATATTAATCTTCATGTTCCAGAATACTTTTGAGTCTGAGGCTGTGTTGGGAAAAGACATGGCAGAATTGTTCAGATCTTGACAGAATGTCTGAATCTGTGCTATTGAATAGAGAGGAGTCCTTTCATTTCTGTTTCTCAGGAAGTCTTATGGGGAGGAAGTTCTTGACCCTTCTTAAAGACGCCAGAGTGTCTCTGAGAGATATGACCCACCATGTAATTTTTTGCCAAGAATAAATTTGTCTCCACTGTGAAAAAGTGGCTGGTTTGTGCTAGATGCAATCCTTGTAAAACTGGGTCTGTGGGGGGACTCTGTCGCACTTGTGAAAATGGTCTTGTCTCTTGTTCCAATATTAGCATTTACTGCCTTTCCTGAATGCTTGGCATCTACAGTGGTACATTGACAGTGTGCGTGCCTGTGCTCCTTGCTTGTGTGGTCAACTGACTCTGAAATAAAACAAAAACTCTAGACAGCCAGCTTGTCCTTTAGAAATGAATCTTATTTCAGATTCCGCTGTTACTGTCTGGAATACTGGGATTTATAGACCTGGCAGGCTGACTATGGGAGAGTTGTTATACTAGGGCAAGATCTGGGCTCTCTGTCAAACCCCTTAAGTGGTATCTCTCATACCTGAGGATGCAACTCACAAGGGACATCCTTGGCGTCTGTGTGCATCCAAATTTCTTTCAGCGTATCTAGATGAGAAGCAAAAAGTGGAGGACTTGACTGAGAGTCTGGCGAGAGGTGCTGTAAGCAGCAGACACTTGCGAGCTAGTTGCAGTTTATAGACTGTAGGAGCCACTGGTGCATCTTCCTGCTCCTGGGGAGTTTAGGAATGAGCATTTTCCATGTGTTTGCTGAGGTTTTGGAGGTCTGGTTATCCCTCAGTGTAGTTCAAAAGCTAGTTGCAGGCAATTTCACAGCAGTACTTTACGCTAATGAGGAAGCAGCAGGGTTGTGCTTCCTCCGGCCTGCCTGGAAATGAGAAGTACAGAGGCTCAGCTGTTCAAGAGCTACACGACTATAAGGCATAATAATAGCTCAAAGACTTTAACTACACAGCTCAAGCATACACTAACTGCATATTAGAGAACTAAACCTTGTCGAGCGTGCTTGATCTGGTAGCGAAGCTGCTTGATTCACCTCCGTTATCGATCTGGTTTCCAAACTGAATCCCTCAAGTATCTGTAAGGATATCTTTTGGTGCATGGTGAACATAGTGAATATCACTGTTTCTGCTGGCTCACTTTGGCAGATACAAGTTCCATGTCACTAATAAGTTTCTACATTTACAAAAGATTGCTTTAGCTTTTTTGACTGAAACTTTGCTTTTAATTTCCCAAGAATTTGGGAACATTTTTGATGGTCACTTATTTTTCCTTACGGTGACTTCAACTCCATGTGAGCTCAGACTTAAATAGTCTGTGTGCTGACACTCTAAAAGATAACGTCATGCTGTCAGTTTGTCCTGAATTCTTTCTACAAATGGGGTATATGTTTTAAAAAGTCTTAACATTTTTCTTTCTCATGCTAGACCTGCATTTTAAAGGGAACCTGAAATTTATTATCATCTTCCTTATTTTTTGCTGATGTTAAAACCATCTACTAAATTCAGTCATCCAAAACTGAAGGGACAGTAAAGATTTTACTGTTTGTATAGTTCACCTTTGGTGTAAGAATTGTATTGCAGCTAACAAGGAACACACAAAGGCTTGAGAAAAGGTTCTGCAAATACAGTTAGATGTGGGAAAAAAAAAAAGGTATTGATCTAAAATTCTATGAGGAAACTGAGTTACTCAGTAACTGATACATAGACTGAAAGGGTTTGCTGCCCTTTTGGTTCTCAAGAGGAAAAAACAGAAAACGCACAAACTCCTGGTTATAATGCCGCACACATTAAAATGAATACTAAATGTAAAGGGGTCAAATTAAAGGAAAAGAATATGGAAGAAAAAGTTAGAAAATGGTGAAGTGCTTCAGTCTCCAGTAAAGTACTAGAATAAATCCCTGAAGGCTTTACAAGCGTCTCTAAGGCAACAGGAAATGAGCAGTGTGGACTTACCAGGAACAACCTCATGGGGGAAAAAATTTTAATTTGGTTGATTCCATGGATGTTTCACAGCCCGAACTGAGTGAGGGAGCATATTGGTTATGGGATGCTGAAGGAAAAGTGCAGAGTTCTTACTGGATGGAGAAAATCAAATAGAGGGAGTCTAGGATTTTGGAATGTATCAGAAATTGAGTGCCGTTGTTGCAAAAAAACCTCACCGAATCTTTAATGATGTAGTAACAGAAGTGTCCTATACAGGTATTTTGTAATACTCCATGCTACTAAGTGACGTGCACCATTTTGGATCACACATTTTAAGATGGGTCTAAGTTGCATACTGAGAAGAGCAGTTTAATCCCTGTAGTCTATGAAGAAAGACTACTTTTGTCTTCTGAAAGCAGCTTATAGAGGAATAGAACAATTTTCCATTGAGCTAAGTGAAGACAATGACTATGATCAGTTGTCTTGTTTTTAGTGGAGAAAAAGAAATTACTGCCATATTTACACTAAGGCCTCAATTAATGTTAATGGGAAAGAACATCCTAATTTTTAAGGAGCACTGAGCACAGGAACACATTGCCTGTTGAGGCAGTGGGAATACTAGCAATTGCAGTCATTTTAAGAATAGGTTAGAGAAATGTTGCTGCTTTAGGTGCAGCAAATTGTTCCCAGAGCAGTTTGACAGGGTGACTTATTGAGAAGCCTTTCAGCCTGGTGCTTCTGGGTTTGTGTCTTCCATTTTCGAACAGCCCTGATGTTTGAAGCCTGTGTTAAGGAACAAGTGCTGAAAGGAGGACAGTCCGATGGCCAGTCTGTAATTAAATCCATAATTAAATCCTGCTCACAAACGTTGCTATCCATTCCTAAGTTCTTTAGGTATTTTTACCTGGAAGATGTCTCTTTCAATGGTCTGATGACTTTACAAGGTGCAGGTTGGGTCTCTGCAATGGAATTGGTGGGCAGTTTTCTCACTTGTTTCCAGAAAAGGAAGGTTAGTCCTGGTTTTCCAAAGGAGATGTTCAGAATTCCTACTCCCCAAACTACCTGTTTCAGGGAGCCTACGATGTGTCAGAAGTGAGTATTTCTAAAAAATGAAAAATATTTCCTTGCCTTAGAGTTTCTTCATTCAACAGTCACCCACAGGTCTTTGAGCTTACTGAGTGCTGAGGAGGACAGGTATATTCACCTTTTGAAGAAGAAAATAACTGGCTTCTGACAGTTTGGGGGTTTTTTTGTTAGTTTTTAAGATTTACTGTTTTACTGTAGTCATGTTAATTAGCACCAATTACCTTCCTGTAAAAAGGTATGATGTCAATCAGGTTTTGAGTTGGTTTTGATTTTTTTTTTTTTTTACACAGATGCATATGGACTATTTGGTTTATGCTGTGGGAGAATTTAAAAGAAAACAATGGTTGCAGGAATAAGAGGCCACTGGTATTGTGATCTAGAGGAAATGCGTGTCTGGAAGCCAGACTTTAGCAAGGAGAAAGCAAGCACTTACCCTTTTTTCTTTTCCGCAGCCTGCAACCTTGGTGCAGAGAAATGTGTGAAAGAGGTGAAGCAGTGCGGGTCACCCTGTCCTCCCTCAGCTTGGCTACAGCCAGGGGAGTGTTTGCTTTATCTGCCAGTGGATAAACAAGCACTAATGGAAATTATAGCAGTTGGGATAAGATAATACCCATAAAGGCACGTTATGGTGATTAGCATTTCTTCCCAAGATAAAGCTGAAATGAGTTTTTAATTATTGGGCATTGAACTATATGAAATAAAGCATGCTTATGCACAAAAGGGGAGCACACATTCCCATATGCCTAAGGGGGAAACCCTACAGATACCACAAAGGTGGGGGAGGAAGACAGCAGGGTGTTGAAGGTATCTGCCCTTGGAATGGCAAAACCGCCTGGCCTGCAGGTACGTCACTAAAATTTAGAAACTGGCTGTGATTCTAGGTGCCATCAGTGCCTTTAATTCTTAAGCTAAGTGCAAACTGCGTAATGCCAGGGCTGATGCTGAAATGCGACACTCAGACATCGCTTCCCCCCAGCTGCCTGTTGCTTACATAACTGCTGGCTGTCCCAGGGTGGCCTCCAGATGAGCTGAGCCCAACAGGAGGGTAACCGGTGGCAGTTCTGCTAGGCATAGAAAGAATAACAATTAGTTGTATTTAGAGTCCGTTGGTTGTAATATCTCAAACAACTTTCTGACACTCTCCTCATTCTACAGTTAGGGAACATAGCTGCAGAGAGGAAAAATGCAGCAGGATGGAGGAGCTGGTGATGGGAGGCATTGAATTATTTGCCCTGCATGCTCGGATTGAATCAACTTTATTTGTTTCTGAAAACCTACACCTGTGAGCTCTCTGCTTTGTGTACATCATGCTTTCTGAAGACTCTCCCATTGAAGCAATCCCAAAAGTTCTCCCCTTCGGTTGGCAGAGCACTGAAGTGTGTGGCCTTTTGGGGAGCTTTTCTTGTCTTCTTGGTAAAGATGTGGGCCAAAGTAGACGCAGTACTACAGCAGGGGAGAGATTAGGCTTTAAGATCTTGGTATTTCCTTCTGTTTCACAGACATGCGTAAACTCAGCTTGAAATGGCACTATGTTGGTTTGTTTATTCCTTATTTTTGTTTACTCATCATTTCAAAATAGAGATGAGTTCATGTTTTTCTTCCAAGTACTTGGAGAGATCCTAAGCAACACAGTAATTCAAGTTTGAAAAGATAAGCTTGTGTTTAAGATGAGTTTTTCTGAAGTGGTTTTTCCTAAAGTTGCATGTTTAAAGAAGTTTTTAACCATGGAGGTTAAGATCTAATAGGTCTCAGAGTTTTGTTTAGTGATTTAAAAATGATGCCTTTAATACTGTTGTGCTGTGATCTTTTAAATGCTTGTGGTATTGAGCTTTCTTAATAGTTAAACTTGTGGTTTCCTCTAATTCTTCGCCTTGGTTGTATGAAGATGTATGTACATGATCTTTAGTACTCTTCATTTTGGAAAAGGAGAAGTCTTCCTGTCTTTTTGCTTTCCTGATGTTTGTGCCAGGCTCTAACCACAAACTCTGAGCCTCAGCCTCAGCCTACCTGTAGCGGTTCAGATGAGTTTACTTTTCTGCTAGATAACAAATCTTGTAAAACTCTAGGTACTGCACAGCCCATTGGGTTAACTGACAGACCTTTAATTTTGTGAGTACTGTATTGTGATCCACATGTATTTTCTAAGAGGAAGAAGACTCAGTTAAACCAGTTGTCTGTGGTTTATGTACTGCAAATCCAGTCATCTGTGCAACCCAGAACCCACCTATTGATGGGGATGTAGGTACCATGGCAGAGCTTGGAGCGTAAAGTCCAAGGATAATAGTAGGAAAGTGCTTGAGGCTGTACATACATAGGGCAGTCTGAGGACATTTCTTTGCCTCGGCATAACCTATGAGATACTGCTCTGCTCTGTAACATTATCAAACCATAATATCCAGCATGGTGCTCAGAAAGAGGCAGCTGCTGATGTCTGTTTCCCTAAAGGATTTCCCAGAAAATCTGTTCCTCTCAAGAAGGGTACGGCCCATGTAGAAGTGGTGCTCTGCTGGAAACAAAAACTTAAGTCTCAGAACTCAATAAAAGACCTCTTTCTTGTAAAGTCAGCTGAGGAAAACAAGACTGCTGGTATTTTGGGGGTTTTTCTAAATTTGTTCCAGATGTAAACTTAAGCTCAGAAAAGACCAGCGAACTTCAGAAAGCTCTGACCAGGCTGTATGAGTAACAGTTCCCCCAGCAAAGTCTTACATGATGAGAAAGCTAACCTGACAAGAGGTACACAATTGGTTAAAATGGCTAACTGCACTGTTCCTGAAGAAAGAGGTGAGCATCTTTGGGCAATTGGATGCCCACTTGACACCACTGTTTCTGAACAAGGTGTGGTTTTTAGGTTTATAAGAAAAGTAGCAGAGGTTAACATCAAAATACTTCCTAATTTGCAGGGATACCATCACTTCAAATTACATGCATTTGTA
This sequence comes from Grus americana, assembly GCF_028858705.1. Taxonomy (NCBI): domain Eukaryota; kingdom Metazoa; phylum Chordata; class Aves; order Gruiformes; family Gruidae; genus Grus; species Grus americana. Next base: position 14,788,473 of record NC_072858.1, on the reverse strand, counting down.
CACGCGTGCTTACCTATTACATGTGCTGTCTATTCACATCTCTGTGGGTGTTTCCCATGGTCAACGTGCCTGTGCCTCATGTGCGAGACTGGATTTTATCTGAACAGTAGCATTTTGCAGAGTGGCACTTGTGAGAGTGCAAAAGGGGCAAAAGGCCGTGACCTTTCTTGGGTTTTGTCGTCTTGCTTGTGGTGATGTGGAGCAATTTGATTGATCCCTGACCCTCTTCTCCTGCTCCAGACTTCTGTCTTAGGTATATCTTGGTGATGAAATGCCACGTAACCACCCTTATCTTCAGTGGGTTCTGGTTTTTGTGGTCAGTGCTTTCTAAATGCATTGGCAGGCTGAGAGAGATTAAGTCCTGCTTGATTTGCAGGGGGGGCTTGTTTCTGTCATAGTTGGGCCCAGCAGTGATAGTGCTGTATCCCAGATAATTTCTTCATGTATATAAGTATCCTTCTCTTTGAGGACTTACAAGTTAAGACAATCTGCTGTATAATTGCCTGTTACCTTAGACGCTGATGAAAAACCCCCTCTCCTAGGACCCCAGAGTATCGTTTAGAGCAGCATTATCCCATGAAATCTAGAGGCAATAGAAGACTAAGGAAGAAGAAAACCTTAAAATCAATGCTAGTCACCCCAGCACTAGTGCTGTTAGCTTTGGCAAATCCTGTCTCAACAATAAAGCCAGCTGCCATTTTGGCATCAAGACAGACAGACTTGGCATCAGCCCCTCTGGCACCAAAAAAACGCTTCGTGGGAGCTGGCACCAACACTGAAACAAGGGTAAGGCCCAAGGGAAATGCCAAGCAGACATGAGATGAGCACTAAAAATAGTGAGTTGCTGTCATTTGGAGAGAAAACAAATAGCACTTCTAAGAGCAGGGCATGTAAGATCTCCATCAAGGTTGTGCTGGTAAGCAGCTTTGGGACAATGCTGTCTCCTATGATGATGATGTGACCAAAGGACACACGCAGGCTTTATTTTTGGTACCCATATGGTGCAAGACTCTAAAACTAGAACAGAAGACATTTACCGTCTTGATTCCACGTTTGGGGAATCTTGTTACTGTCTGCAGGCTCTGCCTTCTTCCCTGTCTGGAGCAGATCGTCTCCTCTTGAGCTGTTACCAAAGGTCCTGTTTGCATACACAGGCATAGGAAAACAAGAACTATAGTGCCAAAAAGCAAGGAGGCAGGCTAGTGTCCCTGTACCACCCCGGACACGCTAGCCTTCCTGGAGACAGTCTCATCAAATGTTTAACAGCTGAACTGCCCCCTCCCTCCTCCTTCTCCCCCTCCCAGCAGGCTCAGAGAAAGCCCAGTAGGCTTTCCAGTGACTTCATTACCCACTCCAGACTAAAACTGAAGCCTGACATCGGTGCCCAAAACCTGGGAATGCTAAAGGGAGAGAATCGACCTTGTCTCCACTGAAGCAGTTAGTGACCTCTGAATAAGGCAATTTCAACTCTTTAGTCCCCCTTTGCCTCAGTGGCAAAGGACTTCAAACCTTTTTAAGATCTCTGGGCTTGAATGGCAAGCCTGGATATTGAAATAGTGGTCATAGAAAATAGATGATGCAAATTATCTTTGGCATTAGAATTACATTGGCTTGGCCACAACTCCACTGCTGTGAAGAAAAGCATGCCAGACCTGTGGCTATCATTTTCTCCTCCTTGGGGAAAAAGCAGTGGGAAACAATGTCACTGAGGGTTGGAAATTTCAAGCTACACTTAGCAAAAACTATTTTGGTCTCAGAGAAGGAGCCTGGGCTTCTCATTGCCACCACTCTCCCATCACCTAAACAGCAGAGTGGGTAGGAGTGTCTGGAACAGCCTGAACGTGGCCTCTTTTCTCCCCTCTGTCAGATGGATGTTGGAGAGGACTCCTCTTGGGTATCTCCTCCACATCCATCTCTTGTCCTCTCCCTGCCCTTTCTTGAGTGCCCTTCTTATGATAGCTTAATACTGAAAGCAGCTTCAGTTGAGGGTTGCTTGCTGTACAAAATTGCAAAGGAAAGTGCTTTACTGTTGGTATTTCTTTACCCACATATGAAAAGCGAAGAGGAGGACAGGCTCCCACTGAAATACCAGGTGACAGAGTGGGTAGTGGCTTCCGCTGTATTGCCCCCTCCTTTGGTTCAGGACTCATGCATGGCCTTCAGGTGGAAGATGTGGCACATATTTGCACTTGTGTGTTTGGCTGACAATTGCTGTTCAGGATTCAGTTGGAATCAAGATTTGATTGGAATCAAGCATGAGCTGTTGGCATTGGGGCTCTCTGCAACACTGAACACATTTTGAAGTGTGCAGTCTCTTCCTCTCTTGTTAACTAGTTACTCAGAGACAAAGACTGGTGACAGCAGTTGAGGTTGAAAAGCACTGTCCCTATTTGCTTATCTTGACTTAGTAAGCTGCAGAAGTTTCTTGTACTTCTACACCACTGAGCTGACAGAAGCAGTGACAGGCTGCAGGGAAGAGGGATCTGCCCAAGGACAGATTCTAACTGCTCCAAGCCCTTGTGCTTCTTTGCACATCAAAATTGATTGATCCAGCAGACATGTTGCAGCACTGGCTCACAAGCCAGTTCCAACACGTATGGTGTCTTTTCCTGCAGTTATTCTTTGCTCTCTCTAAACAATGATGAAGTTGCTTGGCCTAACAAACATTAAATGCAAGTGACTCCAGTGTCCTTGCTTTGTAGCTGAACTGCATGCAAATTGGGGGACCCACTTTACCATGCTCCTAAATAATACGGTAGTACTAGACACAATGGGTCTAAAAGGTTTGGTTTGGACCATGTGTCCCCTAAGCAATAGAGTAAATACTCTAGGTCCTGTAGGTACTGGGAAATTATCAGACTGACCTGTTCCTGTTTGTCCTCTGGAATTAGTCAATGACGTTCTTTGTAGGCAGCACCAATGCTATATGTTACATGAACCCAAGGCACCTGCTCCTCATATTGGAAAGTCATCATGTTCCTGTAATGGTGCTGTTAGGGTGGGGAAGTGGCCCTTCACTCTTTGGGAATTGACAACAAGCAGGCAGATTTTGCAGGCTGGTGGCTAGCCAGAAATGGTTTCCAGGCAGAACTAGTATTGCATCACTGTTTGAGTGTTGATGATCTCCCAGTGTCTCATGCTGTTTTTGCTAGCAAACCAGGCCCTTTAGAATATTTGCTGTCAAGGCAGAGCTTGGTTGTTCCTGGATGTTGTCTTATTCTGGAGAAACAGAGATCTGCTTTTATGCCTTTCTGTATGTTTGTTTCCCTTTTTTTCTTTATTCCCAGAGCCATCTCCAGGATGGGGAAAGATAAAGTCACCCCCATTTAGGTTGCTTCTTTCACACTTTGTTTTGAGTGCCTGACAGACCTGTGTAGTCTCAGTTCTAGCACCCAAGGCTGTGGGCTGACTAATGAAAATGGATAGCTGATGCTCCAGGGATGCTCCTGTTACCAACATGAAAATAACAGAGTGCACAAATGGAATAGTCATTAGATAAAATTGTTCCAACTTTATGGTCAACCTGTATATATATAGCTGCAGAACCATGGTATTAAAGTTTAATTGAGGGGATATTACACACCACCCATATTTACTGTTCAAAACCTCTCCCTGCCTAGGACTCTAATAATGGAGCAACTGAGAGTTGCCTTGTGCTCCAAGCCTGACAGATTTGAGCTGCGCAACTTCAATTTTTGTTCCAATTGTGTTGTCATAACTGGATCATCTGAAGGTCAAGATGTCTCCTCAGGGGATATCAAAATGGATATTGTATCTTGCTGGGTTACTAAACCTGCTTGCAAGCATCTCCCATCAAACATGGAAAGTGACTCTAAAATGGCCCAAACGACTTCCATCATCTACTTCAGTTGCATGCTAATATCTGAGGTCACGAGGCACAGTCTCTGTTGGGCCTGTGAAGGTGCCAAGGAGCATCCTTTGCTTGACATCAGTTTGGGGCAGATGGCATGTTCAGGAGAGCAGTATTACAGACTGATAAAGCCTAGAGGTCTTTATTCCCTCTTTTTAAATTGAAACTTGGTCACCATTATCCTGTAGTGGGATCCACACTGACATGCCAAAAAAGGATGGGTGGTGGCTGCCTAAACAAGCAAATTTTCAAAATAATGTAGATCCCATAATCTGTCCTGACATTAGCTCTGACTTTCAGAGCCCTCAAGAGATTCATCTACAGAGAAACTGTAAAAGCTTGTATTTGCTCTGTTCGCTATATCCCAATAGATACCGTCTTGTGTCATTGATGGGTGGCCTTTGCAGATGTTAAACTCCGGGTTCATATAAAGGAAGTGAAAGCCATGCTGAGCCTGCCTTAGAGCTGCTCTTGCCTTCATTAAAATAATTTTTATTTCGGCTCTCGTTGCCCCCAAGCGGAGTGCAATAGAAAATTAGAAAGGTTTTGGAAATGGGCAATGAGCAGCTGAAGGCTTTGGGAAAAGATTTTTACATTAAGGGGATGGGGAAGATTGATATGTTTTATAAGAAGATAGCTAACAGGTACAGAGTAATGAATAGGTGAGAAGATGGATGGGGACTTCTGTTCCCACCTGCTAATAATATGAAAGTCAGATTAGAAGGTGGTGAATTCACTCGTGATGAAAGGAACTATTTGTTCACAACCATTGTCTATGAAACTCGTTACCGCAAGACAAAGTATTGGAGCAAGTACTTATGAACTTAAAAAAAAAAAAAAAAAAAAAAAAAAAAAAAAGGGGGGGGTAAAATCATACTAGTTGGAATATCCAAAGCAATTGCAAAGATTAGGAGAACCTAGGTGTTTTGAAAAGGCTCTAAGTGTATTGATATAGGGGATTATAAGGGTAAGAGCTAACTCGTCCAGCTTTTTTTTTTTTTTTTTTTCCCTTCTCCAGGGCTTTGTCCATAGTCACCTATAGCAGAGTTTGTGGAGCGTGTTACTGGCCACTGCCCCTCAGAGACTGCAAGAGTGGCTGCTGCTGCTGCAGTTGAATGTGGTAATGCGTGCTTGCAAACCACCTTTTTGTGTTAGTCTTTCCAGGATTGTTAAGTTCACACATAAATTAGGATGCTTTTGCTTTTTCGCTAAGTAACTGCCTTTGATAGTCCTTCACAACTTGTCTTGGATCTGGAATGATGCTTCGCCTTTTGAGTACGTGCTGGGGGAGAGGCGGGTGGTTAAAGTTAGATTCCTTCTGACAGTAGGGATTTAGAAATTGCTGCATTGGCTCAGCCCTGGGATCTGCCTAGTCCGGGGCTCTGGATAGCAACAGCCAAAATCAGATATTTCAAAGGATAGCGTGAGGCCACAGACCAGATTACTAAAACAGAAAGCTGCCCTTTTATATCGCTGATGTTTGTCCATAGAATTGGAAAAGCAAAGGTTGAGAGTTTGTTTGATCCAAGAGCACAAAAGCTGGAAAATCCCACTGCCTGGCCGATGCTAGTTAACACTGACGTTTTGTATCCTCCAGGAAGTTACTTATGTGCCTGTTTTCCCTTGGGAAAAACAGAGATGTGCTTACCTTAAACGGCAAGTTTATATGGAAGCTTTAAGTTGGTGTAAAAATAAGTAATATTTGTGTATAGTCTTACAGCCTAATTGTGTAGAGGACACCCACAGTGGGGTTCTCATTTGGGAAACAACCCTGGGCTGGGCTGGGCTGGGCTGGGAGGAGGCAGCAGCAGTGGTCACTGAGGGGGTTTGGCATGTGGAAAATGGGTGTCTTTTTCTGACACTGCTGCAAGCTATCTGGCTGTCCAGGGGGGATTCTGTTCTGGGTTGGTTTTTTTCTTTCCTTTTTTTAAAATTTCTTTTTTCTGCTGTTGCAAATTAGCATTTGTAAGAATTATATGTGGTTTTTCTCTCTCTCTTCTGAAGTCCTGAAATTATTGTTAAAACTGCTGCTAAAAAAGGGATTCAGTGAACTCTCTATGGATAAAAAGTATATTCCTTCCCTCGTCAAGTATTTTAATGTGTTGAGCTCCAAAAGCCAAAGAGGCCAAAAGCTAGGGGAGTTGCCCCTCTGTCAAATATCCATGGAGCTGCTGCTAGGGCATGTGGGAGTGGCGGTGGTGTCCCAGTCCCCCCCCGACAGACAAGGACAGCTGCTGATTAAAGAGAAGCCCAAAAAAAAGAGGTTGCTGAACTTTCAAAGTGGAGGTAGAAAAGGGAGTTAAATTTAGATTACCTTCTGCAGTGTCATCTCCTACACTGCTGTGGAACTTGCTGTACTCCTTACTTGGGAGAGGACAAACAAGACATGCCATCCTGGGCACCAGATGATAAATTTGTTTATAAGGCTTAATTGCCCCTTGGCATGAAAATGTGAAATGAGCTCAAATAGAATGAGAAACCTTCCATTGGGGCTAGTCGTGTTTTCCTTGGGGAGAGGTGGATTAAAATGTCTTCCCATCACCTGTCTGATCCTGGAGAGGCCCAACCCTGGTCCTACTGAAATCAGAGGAGTTGTTGCCGTTTCTATAGTAGGATGGCTGTTATCTGGAGGGGTTGAGAGTTGAACAGTGCCATAAGAGTTGCTCAGAAAAAACATACCTGTGGTGGTGGGCAGAAGGTGGGATGGGAGTGCTTTGGATCTGTGAAGGCTTTACCCAGGTCCCTGGGGTCTGGAGGTACTCAGAGAAAGCACGGTGGGTGCCCCTAGGGCTCCAGCACTGTTCAGCAAGCAGCATCAAACTTGGCTTTCTCCTCAAAAACAGATTAAATGTCTATTTTTGCTTAGCGAGATTTAATCATCACTGAGGAGCTGTCGGCTTTTGTCAACATTTTTAATCGATTCCCCTCTACTCGTAGCACCCATTTAGCAGGGAGGAAAGTGCTTCTGCTCCTCCATGGCTCCTTGCCAGGGTCCCGCACAAGCAGCGCTGCCTGACAGCACGCAGCTCCCTTTTGCAGCGAGCTGCCTGCTGTTACCCAGCAGCTCTCTTAAGGTTCAGGGCTTCTTTTTTTCTTTTTTTTTTTTTGTTATTTTTTTCAGAACTGCCCGACCTGATGTCATTTCCCTCTTGCAAACACTCCGGCTGGGCTGTGTCTGAGATATGTCACGGGGAGTGGGAGGAGGAGGAGGGGGAGCCAGTGAGTGCGTGCAGTGTCCCAGGACCCTGTTTACTTAGCATTCCCAGCCGAGGAAGCCCTGGTTTAAATAGGATCGGAGGAGCGGGCTGCCCACAGCAGATAAGGAAATGGTCACTGTGGGGCTTTAAATTCCTACTTTCCCATGCGCTGGTGCAGAGGATGAGCCTGCAGAATGCCTTTCCTCCTGGGTCTCAGACAGGTAACTAGCTTCGGTGCAGTGGGAGCTGCTTGCTCAGGTGGAGGATGTGACTGACTTGCTTTTATTTTTATTCACCCCCCAAACCCAGGAAATGATTTCTGACTTTCCCAAAACGAAACCGTACAAACAGCGCTTCCCCACCCGTGGTGTTTGATCGGGGAGTACGGTAGTGCGAGACGCTTTTTATTAGCAAGGAAGGAGTAAAACTGTGAGCCGGGGAAAGAAACTCTCTTGTTGTTGTGGCAGGGTGGCTCTTTGTGTCGTGGTCCCGTGCAGTTTTTATTTGGTTGGGGTTTAGGGTACTTTCCACAGTTCTTAATAAGGAATTGTGTTTACATTGCTTAAAAAACATGCCAAACTTGGAACTGTTTTCTTGTGCAGACAGTATTTTGAGCATTAAACTGTTGTGGGTTTTTTTGTTTTGTTTTGTTTTTTTTTTTAAGACATTTATATATATCTCATCTCTGACAAAGGTCACCAAACGGAAAATGGCGATGTGCTGTGACCCCCAGCTTGGTGACTTTTTAATTGTTCTGGGAGAGTTTAAGCTTGAACAAGAAACTTGGGATAATTTAATAGCTGGTAACGTCGAGTGGAATGAGAAACGGTAGCAACTGCCCAGCTGCTCCCCGCTGGAGGAGGTGCCAACTATGTGTTCCTAGGCTCGGGGAGAGCAAACCCTTTTTTTGGTCTGGGAGGCACGTCTGTAGGGGAATCTAACTGTAAACTCTTCCCAGCACTGCTGGGATCTGTAATCCACAATAAATAGATATTCCATGATATCAGAGTGCCGCTTGCAGTTTCTAATTCAGAATTAAAAATTCAAGATTGGACCGTAGCATGTTTAACCTACCTACTTTCAGTTGTTTAGAAAGGAAGGCAAAAGGACTTACAGCACACTGCTGAGTAAACAGTGCTGTGTCTCTTCCCTTATCAGTTCAGTTTTTGGTGAAGTGCAGCTCCCACCCCCCTCCCTCCCACCCTGCTGAACTGAAAACAGTTTTACATAAGAAACTACCTCTAGCACAATGACCTTCTGTAAGTGGATGCAATAGCTATAATAATAGTTCACTTGTTAGCACTCGGCAAAGAGACTTTCCCTAAAAACCTCAGAACTGAACCTAAGAGGGAAGTTTGGGCACGAAGGCTGAATGGCTTTAGGTAACTCTCAACTTGCAGTGAGATGTAGCTGGCTTAAATGTTGAGATTGCTCAAATTGCTTACATGTTGAGTCTCATGGGAGTGTTTTTATGTAATGTTCCTATTTCTAAATTAATCTTTTTGTTTTAGAGAGGTGTTGGGGACAATTGAGTTGCTGCGTAATGTGTAAAATCAGAAGTTAAGTGTAATTTGGCTTCATTTGCTCAAACTGCAACCATCTGGCTATCTTATGGGCTGGCTGGTACTTTTTCTCTGCTTGTAACTTTTTGGCGTTGATACAGAGGCATTTACAGGAAGCAGAAAAAAGGTGTTGCCTCAAGAACACAAGAGCAAAGCTCTTGACTATTTTTATCCACTGATGAAGGATATAGTGGGAAAGAGCTGCTTGTGGAGCTGCTTGAACTTTTCTTAGTTTTAATCATCTTGAGTTTTAATAATTTTTAGACTTACAATCTAAATATTTGTGATTGTGTCCTGCATGCAGATATTATTGAGCAATTTCTTCCTCCACTTCTAAAAAAGCAGGAAAAAAGGGTTGTTAGTGAACAGTGCTATTTAATTAAAAGTGTGGGAGGAATTCAGAAACATTGTCATGCTTCCGCTTCTATTGTCTCCTGTGTTTGCATTCGGACTGTAAACACTTGGTTGTCTGGGGTGTCCTTTCTTGTTGTTCCCACTCAGCACAAGGGGTGCTGATCCTGGGCTGCACCTCGCAGGCACATGGGCGAGGTGCCAAGTGGGGTGCCATCCCGTGAGCTGTGTGACGAGGGGGAAATGGTCACGGTGAGAGCCTTGGCTCCCCGGGACAGGCACCCCTTGCTCGCTGCTGCACTGCACAGAAGAGCTGGTTCTCCTGGATCTATCTGCCTTCACTGCTTCTTTGGGACCCAGTGGCGTTGCAGCATGGCAGATGGACTGCTAAACACATGGTAAAAATAGGGTGTTTGTTTTTGATTTTTTTTTTTGTTGTTGTTGTTGTTGCAGTGGGGATGATGTATAAAAAGCTAGGTCAGCTCTATCTGACATCAGCGCAATGTGGATGTTTAAAGCTCCCGTCCCAGGAAACATGACTGTAGAGGATCTCAGCTTTCACTTTAAGTGAGCATTTCCTCTTAGGGTTGCAGGTGAAAGCTTGGACAGGTTCATCTAGTTCACTGCATAAACGTAAAAGGGGAAAAAAAAAAAGGTTAAAATGTTGGATTCCTAAACATTTCAGTTTTAATTTTAACTGCTGGTGGTTTTCAGTGTTGTCAACTGGTTGGTGGTTTAAAACAACAAAATGCAAGACAGCCTCCTCAAAGCTGTAATTTCCTAGAAGCATCTATCTTTAATGTGAAAGGGCTGGGACTACAGCTGGGAAGCTTCTAGCAAGGCGTGAAGGAAGTAAACACTTTCACGTGGCGCTTAAAATGTGAATGTGCAGTTCTTGGAGTCTGAAAGTGAAACTTGCAATAAACAAAAATGAAACCAGCTCTTACTGAAATATTCCAAAGGGTCCACGATCTGTGAAAGGACAGTGTTCCTTTAAAGGTTGTTAGAATATTTCTCCCAAGATAAATGGATACAACAAAACATTTGTTCCTCAGAGAAAGGTTAATAAAACCTCAGAGGTTCTGCATCTGCTAGGGGTGAAGATGGGTCTGCTGTGGCTGTGATTAATCATGGTGATTTAAATATAATTCTCCTGATGCTGGCATTAGTGAAGCAATAAATGTTGTGGATGAGAATTCCCATTTTGGAGGTCTTTATTGTGCCTGGGACAGCTCACAGGCATCATTCCTCCCCCACTTCTTATACTTTAAGTATTTGGATGTTTGCACTTAACGCTTTTTTTTTTTTTTCCACATTCGGCAAAACGGAATTTGTGGTGGGTGTCTTATGAAGAAATGTCCAGACTTGATTTATTTCCTGGCCTCAGTTGTCTGTTGTAAGGCAGGCTTAAAGGAATTTATCCCCTGTCGTGCTGGCAAGGGCTGGCATCTGATGTTCCAGTAACTCGCAGCAATCAAAGCTGGTTTCATCTTTACCAATCTTATGTGCTTTTGTTAAATTGAATCCAACAAAGACATGGAATTTGCTTAGATGGTGGATTTTTGCTTTTACATTCCAAAGGATTAGCAAGTGTAGTGTTTATGAAGATGGGAGAAGGACCAGAGGCTTCAGGGTCAGTGTCAGTCCTGAACTGCCCCTGTGGTTCTACCTGTCCTTGCTGCGATCCCACCTGCTGTACTTCTCTGAAAGGATCTGGTGTTTTTTGTATTTAAGATGAATTTTGGTTAGGAACTGGGAGGCAGCTGGCAAACCAGGAATTGCAGTAAACCCTATGGCAAGATTTGGCATTTCAGCCTACTATTTTCAGTTACAGTTTTAACCTACTACCACTTGAGTCTTGTCTCTGACAGTGATGCTCATCTTCTTTGGTAGCTTTATGTTTGCATTCTCATGAGCTATTGCTGATGGGCTTGGCTAACCAACACTAGTGATAGTCCGATATGTGAGTTTGAGTAAAGCCAAGTGGTAAATCATAAATAGTGGGTATCAAACAGTTTTTCCTGTTGGTTGTTTCTAACGTATTTAAGATACTGACAATCACTTCTGTTCTGTTGCTCTGGGTTCTTAAATAATATATATTGTTCAAATACTGATTGAATTACTCAAAATACATATTTTTAATACATTTTTCTGAAGATTGTGTCACTTAAATCCACCCTGCTTTGTTGTTATGGGTGCAGCTGAGTACTGAAAGCAAGGGACTGCTGCCTACGAATAATGAGATTAGTGAAATAACTAGGTCAGGATTTATTCTTTTTTTTTTTTTTTTTTAATTATTAAATAGATGGTTTTTACCAAAGTCCCCTATGAGAGCTGTGAAACCAGAAGGTCTGGAGCAGTCACAGGTTGAGCCTGAGTCCTGTTAAAACCAGTAGCATCTTGCCCTCCGGTGGATGCCAGCTCAGCAGTCTCCCTTCAGCCTACTGTTGGGCTTTTCACTGTGTCCCACTGTTTGTATGCCTGTTATTCAGTTCCTTAGTCACCCCTGTCATTCCCTTATTAATCCCCATCTCTTCCAGTTCAAATAGTAATTCGCTATGTAGTGCCTTGACAAATGCTATACTAAAGTTTGGAGAGAATAGGAGATTAGAGTAGGTCTAAAAAACTGACTATCCTAGAAGAGAGGAATGGCATATAACCTGCTGCCAGCAAATGCAAGTCGAATTTCAAAGTGTTTTCCAGGGTGTCTGGGTATTACCAAGGTTAGGATGAATACTCTGGCAGGCTGAATGACACATAGAGGCCATATAAATGCAAGGTGCTCATATTTAGGGTAATGGAGGCCAGATTTTTGTGGAAAGAGGAGACAGAGCAAAAAGCTAAAATGGTTATTAGATCTCTGTGATATCAGCCACTGCTGGTTTTGGTTACCTGGTTAATGCCAGCTGAGGAGTCATCTTTTGTAGGTGGTTCACTGCCAACTATGCACTTTTGAGCGTGGGCTGTGGTGTTTGTTGCTGCAGTTGCACATATTAATTTTCAGCTTGGAGAATAGCCACACTGGTCTGGAATGTCCTCATCTTCATCTTTCTCCTTTTTTTGACATAGCAACAGTGTTCCCAGGTTAACTGCTGACTTTTCAGACTAGAAAAGTGTGAACTGCCTTGATCCTTTTATTGTAACGGTACTCCACTGTCAATCAGTTCTCATTTCCCTCCATTTCCTGCATTGGCTTCAGACACAATAAATCCTAACAGATTTACAGGCATTAAACCCAACCATTTAGTACTGAAAACCTTTACAAAAGTAGGATAGGGAGGTCTGACTCCATCCTTTCCTGCAGCAAGGGGCAGTTCAGGCAACCTACAGACCTCCATGAATGCCTCCTGTCTTGATCATGCCCCAGATTTTGACCTTTAATTTGTCACGTAGAGCTCCAGTAAAGGTCCAATACTAAACTGGAAGGTGGAGAAAATAATTGGCTTTTTTCCCTGGCGCTGACGTTAATGTTTGCTGTAGATTCAGATATGACAACATATGGTACTGCCTTGAGTTCTCTTATACCTACCACTGCTGGATATTTTAAGGATTATTTGTAAAAGCACTTGACAGTGCTACTGACAGAGTTGCCAGCATGGTTGTGGGTTTATCACAAATGCTAAATGTCAACAAGAAAATAAGTAAAAAAAAAAGTAAAAAAATAAGTAAAAAAAAAAAAATCTTATTTTTATTCAAACAAAGTTGCTTTATAAAGCAAATGACAAGTGAAAACTAATCCAAACCACCACATCTAAAATATGAAGAGACTCTTCAAAGGCACCAAGATGAGGTCTTCCCAACTCAACTGGTTTCATGAGAAAGAGCCTGCACTAGGTTTAACAAATGGCCTCTGTTGGACTGGATGGGGAGAGAACACAGACTGCAGGACTGCAGAGCCTTCTCCTGCAAGCTCCCAGCTTTGGAGTGTGCATCAGGGATCCAGCGAGTTCAGTTCCTCAGATTTGCGTCAGCTCTTAGGATGATGCCGAGGAGGCAGTGATGCACATGCAGCCTAGAGTACGTGCTGCTTTATAGGACAAAGCCAGTCCGTTGAAATTAGCTGGAAATCTCCTAGGCTTTGCAGGTGGGAGATAACGGATGGCATGTCCAGACTTCTTAGTTGCAAAACAGGAATATTCTGCTCTAATGGACTTGAATGCTCTTTGAGAGCAGACACGTGTAGATGCTGCTTAGTAATCCTGTCTGGAGGCGTCTACAGTTAGCTGAACAAAGGCTGATGGGGAGGGATGTGCTTGCCTGGACAACAAGAAAACAAGACTGTCCTTCAGCAGGGAAGCCTGTGTTGGAATGTGATAGCCATTGGCTATTGGGGAAGAAAGTGCTTTTGGAAAGAAACCCTCCCCCTTCCTTGTTTTCATAAGACTACCTAAAAAAACCCAACAAAACTTCTTTGTAGTAATTCAATAAAAACTCCATGCTGCTAAGAATGATTTAAAATTATCATTACAAGCACTAATTGAAATGGAAACTAGAAACAAAGGCAGGTCAATAAAATGTGAGTGCTCCAACTTTGCTTCTATGAGATTATTTTTTTCCTCCATATGTACTTTTCTTACCTATAAAACTACTCTTTCAGTCGTGTGTCTTGTCCATTCCTGTTGGTGTGAGGGGAAATAGTGTGCTTTCATAGCACAAGCACTTGTGATATTGTTTCCAGGAGACATTTAGGCTACAGATGACTATATTGCTGATATGTCAGCATGTAACACAAAGAATGAATAGGAGAAGGGAGTAGAAATAATGCAACACCAATGGTATGAAAAGTGCATGCAGGCTGGGATTTAATTCGGAATTGAAGCCTGATTTGAAGTGCTTGGCAGTAGGCAGAAGATTCCTTTAAAAAAAGTCGGGCTCTCTGTCATGGCCTGTACTGATGGCAGTCCATAACCTCTTCCTTGGCTTGCAGAACAGTGCAAGAAACTGTACAGTGGCTCAGCTTTTCACAGAAATGAGTCTTGACTTAAATGGGGAGAGGAAAGGAGACTGAAACATGCAATCCAAAGGAGACACCTGTAACATGTCCAAAACCAATGCTCTCCTTGTGCCGGAATCTTTGCCTAGTAGGCTTTTTCCAAAGACTTGTTGCATTTATGTTTTGTTTCTTTCCCTGTGCCAGGTTGAGTAACCTAGTGTTGGAGGTAGCTGTGCTTTGAGCAGGGGTTGGGCCATGTGACCTGTTGGGATCCTTTCCAAACCAAATTATTCCTTGATTCTGTGAAACTGTTTGGAAACAAGGGTGACAGTTCTGGGTCTGACACGTGGCACTGGATCTGACGGCTCCGTATTCCCGGAAACCCATCAGTGGCTGGACTGACAGAGGGCTGCAGAAAGGCTCCAAGAGGAGCTGCGTGGACTTTGAGCAAAGTGGCTGGTGGATGGCACTGCAAGGACTTGGAAACTCTGGACTTTCTGAACTGTGGGAACTAAAAGCTAACTGCAAGGCTATTCAAAGGTACAAGCACTTATGCATTAGCAGGGAAGATGATTTCTCTTGGTCGGTGTGTAAAGAAGCTCTGGACAGTAAGATTTGAGTTCTATTTTAGATGGGAAAGCAGGATGTTGCTTGAGACTTGATCTCCAACAGCAGGCAGGAACAACCTGCAGAACACCAGCCTAGCTGCTGAGGATCTTCTGTTCAACATGTATGCCCATCCCCTCAGATCTGTTTGCCAGCTGAGCTGACAAGAAGCGACCCTGCACATAAGCATACAGCATTGTGGAAAGGTCGTTTCAAATATAATAAGGTTGGCAGGAGGGAGTCAGGAAGTTCAAATAAAGGGATAATGGGATGAAAGTGTCTGAAAACAGGACTGCTGCAAGTGCTTAAGTGGGAAAAATATAGTGATGTTGAAGCTGTTATAGGTTGCTGCTGCCAAAAGACACCGATGTGTTCCTTATTGCTACTCTTTGAAGCAGACACCACTGAATGGAACTAATTTCTTGGGGGTAGGCACAGGTGGTCAAGGATGGATCAGTGTTCTGATGCAGGCGAGTTCTGAAATGGCACTGTGGGACTCTGTTCTTTCACTAGCTCTGTGTGGTTCATTTGCTGGTTCAACAGATCGCATTGATCTTCATGTGTCGCAACCACAGACCTCAGCCGGTCACTTTCTGGCTTGTGCATTATCAACAGGATTACAATTTTGCAATGGGATCTTAATTTCTCAATTCTCTTGATTTGAGAGCCAAAATCTATGCTGTTTGTCAGTTATGTTAACTCTACAAGACCAACAAAAAGGAGGAAAAGTGTAAATAAACTACTAAGAACAGATAATAGATGTGTCCTGTTTCTAGTTCGTTTGCTGACTAAAATTACAGTTTTTGGAATGAATAACGTGCCTGAAGCAGAAAATGCTGTGCTAGCTCAACAGCGTCTCCTAAAAGTTACTACCAGCCATGGCAATTAGGGATGGAAACACCTCCTTACCCTATAGGAAAATGTTGTGTCTCCTGTTGGCATGTAGAATCTCAAGACAAGAATATAAAATGTTTGCTTTAGCTACCTATAGTAAAGCAATTGGACTGGTCTGTTCAGCAAAATGGTTTTCTGGAAAACCCTTTCAAAACATGGTGTGACTTCTTAGGAGAAGAATGCAGCATGGGATCTTTTCTGTTGAACCTCAGGTGGTAGGAGGTTGTTCCGCTTTTAGAAGTACTGTTGCTGCTGTACTATGGGTGCTCAGGTGAGGGACCCACAGGCCCAGTGCTGGGGAGGTATGGCTCTGAGGGGGGGGGGGGGAGTGCTGTGTGGTCCCCAAAGAGATCCCCAAATAGACTGTGTCTTCTTAAGAGCTTAGTGCAGGACTTTTCAGCATTGAAACTGCTGCCTTAACATCACTTGTTCAGTGAGGTGGCCCATACTTTGAGATGGACTTTGGGTTTTGTGCATGTGGTGGCTCCATAGAGGCTTGTGAGGAGAAGTGTGGCCGTGGTGCACTCGCATAAAATAGAGGGACAGTGCAGTTCAGCAAGTGTTGGGATCCACCGACATACATTCCCATAGCCTGCTGGTTGGGTTTGCTGCTCCTCCTAGCTGGTTGGGTTTTGTTGGGATTTTTTGGGTTTTGCTTGTTTTTTTTGAAAGACAGTACTAAAAAAAAATTAATTTTTTCAACACATCTTCCAGTATAAACCTCACACATTTTCTTTGCCTTATCATAAATTATAAGTGAATGAAAGTGAAAGCTTTAGACTTTGTTACAGGTTTGTTTGCAACATCAATGTTTTTCATTAAGATCTGTTTGTTTCTTAAGAAACTGTGTAGTGCATTCTAACTTCCAGGTTGCCCCAGAACCTATAAGAGGACGTACAAACCACAACCTGTAAAACACTCCTGTGTTTCATACTTATTCTCACCCACGTTTTCAGACAAGCAGGACTTGGACATGGACTTCTGTGAGGTGGTGCACCACGTGGGGGACTAGGACCTCACACCGTAGTCCTTTTCCATCTTAATGTCCTGGGGACCTGCTGGGTGATACAGTACAGCTGATTTGGCTCTGCTCCTGGACTACTTTGCTATTCCAGGAAGAAGTTTTACAAGAATGCTGATCTTCTGTAAAGCACATGGCTAATTATGAAGGAATCATTTTAGATTGGAATCTCGCAGGAACATACTGTAATTATCATTTAGATCTAAATGAATCCAAGCAGCCTTTTCTCAAGTTATAATGTTCTGTTTATTAATGCATTTCCTCCACTTGGCATTCGGCCTCAGTAATGCAGCAGTAATGTGTAAAATGTGGAACGAATGACATCTCTTCTTTAAGAGAATGCCTGGCTCCCAAAACGTGGTAACTTTTAATGGAAAAGGAAAGGAATGATGAGAAAGCAGCACTGACTAGATGCTAAAGCAATGTAACTCATGAATTTGGAGATGCGGGGTTTTCTTCTGAACAGTTCTTTGTGGGTTTTGGTGATCCTTAGCTGTATTTTAACCACTTGATGTATTTTAGAGTTTCCCAAGACCATAACTTGTGACTTTTCAAATGCTTGCACATCATTGAGTAAAAGATTACATTTACAGAAGATACTGACAAAGCATCTTAAAAGTGTGTTTGTTTAATTTTAGGACAAGGAAACCTGCATGGGTGTCAACAATCAAAGTTACATATGTGAAACGGGCCACTGTTGTGGACAATCCCAGTGTTGCAACTACTACTATGAACTCTGGTGTAAGTCCTTCCGTTTTGTATGGCTTCCCTTCCTAATCTGCATGGCTCTCATACTGTACTACAGGTCTGGCTTGTGTCCTGTGGGGTTTTGTACTCAGCCCTTGTTATGCATTGCCATTGCATTTCACTGCAACACAAACCGGAGTTGACCTGATATGGTTGTTACAATGGGCATCGCCTGCTTTTTGAGGAGTAATGGGTTCTCTTGCCACGTTCATCACTGGAGATTTGTTGTTTGGTTTTTTTTTCCACTGATTTGGGCAATACTGAGGGTTCTCAAAATAACATTGTATGCAAGTGAGGAAACCATGCTTGAGGGAGAAATGCCGATATGCACAACACTAGAGTTTGACACACTCAAACAGAGAATTAATTTAGTATCTTTCATCTTATTGTTTTAGTTCTTTGCAAGAACGACAGTTTAAATTTGATTTATCTTTTTAAAGCTGCCCTTTCAAGGAGGGGGGCCAGAACATTTATTCTCTTCAGGACGCAGTGTGTTTGGAGCACAGCTCCTTGGGTGGAGAGGGTCTTGGGCAAATCTTGTGGCCTGACAGTGGCTGAATACTGTGGGCTGTGAGGAACATACATTGCCCATTGCAACCCCTCTTATCTCCTCTTCCCCAAAATCTGGGATTTAAAACTACCTATGTTTCTAGTGAGTGGTTGAGTGATATGTGTAAGTCCCTTTAGATGACAGCAGGAAGTCAAAGCAGGTCAGCAAAACTCTGATAAAGATATATGGGGAAATGGGAACTTGAAAGGATAGGAAAGTAAGAAATGCTGAATTTTAAAGGCAAACTTTTAGAGCCGGTCTGATGGTATCTTCCTTTCTTGATGAGGAGCACGAAGGTTTGAACATTGATGTT
This sequence comes from Grus americana, assembly GCF_028858705.1. Lineage (NCBI taxonomy): Eukaryota > Metazoa > Chordata > Aves > Gruiformes > Gruidae > Grus > Grus americana. Next base: position 14,770,428 of record NC_072858.1, on the reverse strand, counting down.
GACATGCTGTTGCACTGCCAGGAGCCTAGGCTGAGAAGGCATCTGTGCTCCCAGAATTTGGAAATGTGGAACTCTGAATATTGTACCCCCACGTTAGAGACTGGAGATATTTTCTTACCACACCCAATGGTATCTTGTAGCTTTTATGCAACTGTGCTGTGTACTTAATCCCTCTGCTGTGCCCACAGTTTCACTTTTTCAGAGTAGCGTGTGTGTGGAAATGTATTATACATACAAAGAGTCACTTAACCTGGATCCAAGGACAGGAATAGCTGATACTTTATCCTTTAGTTTAGAAACGTGCTTTTACTTTTCAAATTAACCAGTGAAGCATGGAGGATGTGGTTGTAAATTAAACAGGACTCTAATAGACTCCTTCAGGACATACTGTGCATCAGACTGTAGTGGCTGTGTTGATATTAATGGCAGGATTCGAATGTATTGCAGACTTTTTACAGCAGCTTTATTTTCAGAAGTCTCCAAACAGTTCAAGAAATGATTCAGGACTGGGTGGGCAGCTCCAGGGACCCTAGCAGGTTGAGAAACAGGCATGAACGCATGTCTGCCTTGGACTGCCTGGTTCAGATCGTAGCAGTCGGCAACGCAGGCAGGACAGATGGCTGGAATTTGTTCGGACTGTATGGGATGCATGGACAAAGCAGAGTGGGGAAGGTCAGACTGGTTTTGGATTTGCGTGGGTGGGAATGTAGAGGAAGAGGCATGTATGCAAGGGCTAACAGACTTTGTGGCAAGCAGGATCTAAATTGAGCGTGGAGTACAGCTGCACACTGGAGCTTGTTGCATGGTTGCCATGTTTCTCCCATGGACATCCTGAAAGAGAGGCTTAATTGAATTGCATACAAACAATATGGTCCCGAACAGTGGCCCCCTGCCATTTTAATGGAATCAGTTTACTTTAACTGTCTTTGCACTCTCAGTGTGGCATAGACTTTTATGCTTGGCAATGCCTGCCTGCATCATAAAAATTCTTGGAGGATAAAACCTCTCCTGTGAAGACAGACTGAGAGAATTGGGGTTGCTCAGCCTGGAGAAGAGAAGGGTCCAGGGAGACCTTATAGCACCTTCCAGTCCCTAAAGGGGCCTACAGGAAAGCTGGAGAGGGACTGTTTACAAGGGCAGGGAGTGACAGGACAGGGGGTAATGGCCTCAAGCTGAAAGAGGGTAGATTTAGATTAGATGTTAGGAAGAAATTGTTCTCTATGAGGGTGGTGAGGCACTGGAAGAGGTTACCCAGAGAAGCTGTGGATGCCCCCTCCCTGGAAGTGTTCAAGGCCAGGTTGGATGGGGCTTTGGGCAACCTGGTCTAGTGGAGGGTGTCCCTGCCCATGGCAGGGGGGTTGGAACTAGATGATCTTTGAGGTCCCTTCCAACCAAAACCACTCTGTGATTCTACAAAAAACAGATTTTGTTAGAAGGAAGCACAGTATTTCAAGCTTCTTTCTAGGGCAAGCACACAGGTCACACTGAGATAATGGAATAAACATATTAGTGGCACACACTGCTGGATGGTTCCTCGGGAGAAATGGGCTTCTGTGTTGAGACTCACATTCCTTCTGCCTTGCAGAGCATCATATGCCACACTGAGATGAGGGGAATAATGCAAACATGAGACCTGTTCTTCTAGGCTTTCTGCAAATTCAGGCAAACATCCAACATTGATTTAAAATTGGTTAATGTTTTCAAAGCTTATTCTGCCATTATGAGTGTTAGAAAAAGGTTTCTAGGATTGGGACGGGAGACATGGAGGGTTGTCCTTTAAATTTAAGAAAACTCGTATTCTAGAGCTTGCAACCACAGCTGCAGAACTTACCTACTGCTCCAGGAATTGTTGAATATCTTTGGTAGGTACGTGTAGTTGGGCACTCTTAAGACCTTCAAGGTGAATGGCAGTGATAGTGTATGTAAATAGTCTAGAGCAGTGAACTGATGGTGTGGAGAGCAACAGCTTTACATGCTTGGGAATAGATGAGCTTTTTAAAAGTTAATAATAACTTTTGGTTAATGAACAGTTAAGTCAGCAGCACTTTTTAAGTATGGTATCATGGTTGTTCTATGTTTTGATTTTAACCAGTGTATGCATATACTGAAGTAGCTTTTGAGAAGTTTCTGCTCCTCTTGACCTTCTCAGACCACCAGTGCTATTGTGTGCCTGAAAACAGACCTTCTTGCTAGTCCCATTGAATTAAATCCTGGATTTATTTACCACCACAGCTTTGTGGGGAGAAGAAGCAGAGGAGGAGGGTGGCATTTGAAATGGAAAAGAAAACTAGTCTGTCTTTGCTGGACATGCCTTCTGAAATGTGATCCTGTCTTGTGGCCACTTGGAGTTGTTCCCGTAAAAAGGATCTTTTTCCCTGTCTAAGAATTTGAGGGAAGTTTGTTGTTGAAAATGGCTGATCTCAACATTTCTAGACAGCAAGTAAAGTTGCAGTAATTATAAACCAGTCTTTGAGGGTAGTGGAATAGGATGCAAAATCAAGGTATTATTTTGTTAAGGGGTGGAGTGGAGGAATGGAGACCATGATATGCCAAGCAGGTGGACAGCTTGTGTTTAAAATTAGCTAACAGCCTGGTTCAGATTCCCCACCCATTTCTTTTTTTTTTTTTTTAAATAAGTGCCATGTTGCCAAATAATAAAACTATATCCAGATTTATATAGAGAGATATAGTAGCTATATAAAGGTCTAATTACTTCTTAGCTCAACCTTGATAGTCTGGTAATATGGGGGGAAAAATGCAGTATGTCTTTTAATTGTCTTGGAATAGAATCATAAAAAGTAAAAGGGAAGAAAGGGCTTTACTGTTGCATTTCCTCACATAGGGGAAGGTGTTTGCTTGGATGGTGGTTGAGCTGATTCAGCATTTTAACCTAACAAGTTCTTTGGGCTCCCCAGACAGCTCGCAGTCCCCAAGAGGGAGATTGTGTTCTTGGGAGAATGGCAGCAGCCACTGGATTTTGCTTACTAACAGTTTTTATTCAGGTCTGTTATGATGTGGTTGTAATTTGCTGGAGTTTTCCAATGTTGGCCTTTGTCCAGGCCTGACAGGTGTCTTACTGCGTAAATGTTCCAAAATACCGCTTTTCAAAATACAGGAGAGAAGGTAATCGAGGAATGCAGTTCCCATATTTTGCAGGATAAGAATTAAGGCTCAGACATTGTAAATTTTGCGAGCTTTAAGTGTGTAATATGGACTGAAAACCAAATCCAGATCTCCTGACATCCATCCTTGTGTCTCTCCTTGCCTATTGAGGACCATTATGAAATTAGACTATTCCAGAGGCTCTGAACAGATCAAGCAAAGCAGTAGAAAGTATTTTGCATGGTGTGGTTGGAAGAATAGTACACTGTGCTTCAGGAATTGTGGAGCATGGAAACAGGCAGCTGGTCACTGTGCAGAAGATCTCGGTTGTAGGATTTCGAAGTTAGAGGGCTTAGCTGGTCTTGGGTCATTTAGGTACTGTACAACTAACCAACATTGGCAATGAGTTGAGTATTCAGATGTTGAATGTGCCTATTTTGCTTCATTTTGGCTGCTTTAGCAGTGATACTGAGTCCTTCTGTTTCTGAAAGAAAAAAAAAATAAAAGATCTCGACTGTTTGGGCCCTACTGGAAGGGTTGTAGAGGAAAAAATGTTCTGTTTGCAGGCAGCACAGTTGATGTTTTTGCTGATTTTGAACATTTTGCTCATCTCTGCACGCTTTCCCCTTGGAATCTCTAGACAGCTCTTTTCCCCAAAAAGCATGCTGCCAGAAAATTTTGGCAGGAATCCGGTTAGTTGCTAAAACTAAAGCAAGTGCTGTACCACATACATGTTCCAGGTCAGCTTTATAATAAGAATTAATTTCCAAGACTTTGCTGCAGTCTCCAAAGCCCTCAGTCAAACAACACATCAGTCCCATGTTATCTTATCCTGCAGTATAACCACATCCTTTTTCAGATTTGCCCTGTTCCTTGCCTTTCACCCAGCTTCCTACACAGTTCTGCTTGCTTTCTCTTTCCTAGGTGTATCAAACTTCACCTTTGGCTGCTGTTAGTCCTCAGCTGGTGCTTCAGCGATAACCCTGCCATCACAAAGCCTAGCTGAAATTATAGGGCAAACAAAACAGATGTCACAACCAGGCAGAAACTCATGATAAATAGGGTCACCAAGGGAGTTACTTCCTGATTTCCTTGTACTTTCTGTAGCCTAATCCAGGCAGCGAAATCATCTTAAGCTTGTTTTGGTGTGGCTCAGTAAAATTCACAAATCCAGAGGAGAAGGCAAGTTGTCTTGTGTAGTCTGACTTTTGCCCTTTGTGGCCTGCTTCCACCCGCTCCGTGTTAAATAGCAAGGAAAGGGAAGAGAGCTTCCTGGTGCTGTTTGACCCCCTGCCTTCTGTACCTCCAACCCAGCTCCTCACCAGATATCCAGATCTGTTGGTGTAGAGTGTTCTCCAGATCTTGTTCCCAGACATTCTGGACATGGTCTCAGCTGGATATTCCCCTCTGATCTCTGTTAGACCACTCTTCATGCGTTTTACCAACACAGATGTCTTGGGAGGGGTAAGTCAGCTGGAATTGACTGGGCTTACGAATGTGTCTTCTGGAGCACAGGAGCAATTGCTCTTCAAAGGCTTCCTCCCCAGGAGAGAGGCATAAAAACAGTGTCTGCAGATTTACTGCCTCAAGTTGACTCTCGTTGCAAGATAAGCAAAGGATTTTTCTGAAACATGTCTCTTTCCATCTTATCTCATGGCAGTGGATGTACCATGTATAGTGGACACTATTCTGAAAACTAGAAACCAGCTGCAGTTAATGTCCATCTCCTTTTGTCCGCATTACCAGTCTGGGAGCAAGTGAGCAGGAATTGGAGATACTGTCTTCAGCTTTTTTCTTTTGCCATCGTACTCCACAAATATTCAGGAACTTTCTCCTGCAGTGTGGTCAGGCTGGGGCTGCAGTTCCACTGATTTAAACTGATGTAAAACTGTCACTGAAAGTCACGGTCTTTCTCTTGCTGCTATTGTGTTTGGCAGATGAGTTTCAACCTGCTCCGGTTCCCTCAAACCAGTTCAGAGCACTGTTGCGCACAACTTTGTGCTGGCACGAGAAGAGGTGGAGGAGGCAGCAGGAGAGGACCACGTCATTCAGCAGCCTTTTTATTTCCTTCTTAAAATGTTTATAGGCCTATGGCCTGGATCCTTCATGTGGCGTTCTTGAGCAGCAGTGTTGACTCTTACAGGCTCATGTCTGAAGTGGCAGGAGACGATGCGATCTCTGTGCCAAGGACACTATTAAACCCAAGTGCATCCGGGTTATGATACCAATTAAATCTCTCTCCTATTTTTGATGATAGCGTTGGCCCTGTGAAAGACAATTTTTTTCCAGCCATGGCTGCCTGTGAGGCCACCATTTGGGCCATCACTTGTTAGTCAATGGAATTGTCCCACTTCTTCTGTTCAGAACCAGCTCTCATGGAGCTGAAGCTATTACCCAGATGCTTGTCAGCCAGACACAAAAACACTTTGCAGTATGTTTTGGCTTGCTTTTAGGGGACTCCCTGCCAACAGAGCGATGGCATTTGCCCAAGTTTACCGTGAACTTGAGGGCAGATTTCTCTGTTCCTGCCCTTGGAACGCTCCAGAAAATGTTTTCCATTTTGCACGGGATAAAAGGAGCTTCCCTCGACGGGAATGCTGATGGCAGCGTCCCAGGCAGCAAATACAGTACAGCATCAGACTGAACATTGCTTCCCCCTTTTTCATGAGGAGGGAACGCTCTGGTTTTTTATTCTTAAATTATTTTAGTCTTAATTAGTCTTAATTTTGGGCAGAACTATGGTCAGTGAGCCAGTAAGGTTTTTCTTGAAGCTTCAAGCCTGGCATGTTCTTTCGTGGCTGCTAGAAATCATCTCCAGTGTGTGCCCATGTGATGGGGCTCCCTTTCCTAAGGATGCTGTAATCGTAGCAGACTTCTTGTACTTGGATATTTCCTCTGCTTGCGAGAGATGACTTTCATGGGAGGTAATTCCATTCCCAGGTCTTTCTGCAGCTCCCATGCTGGTACTCTGAGCTTGGTGCTTGTGTAGAGCTTACAGCTCTGAGCCTGTCTGATGCTGGGTAAGAGGCTGGTGCTTCTTTTTTATTTTTATGAAGGGTTTTGATGCTCTGGCAGGGAAATCTCTTGGCAAAACTCAGCACCTTGGCTGTGTCTGATTCACCCTTTGGTTGCATCATTATCCATCCATTGGCATCACCAGTGAATTTGACAGAAAATGCAGCAGTGTTCCTCAGTACTTGGCCTTTTTTGGACTGGGGAACGTTTCAACTCCTGACTCTTCCATAAACCAGGAATGAGCCTGAAATTGCCTTCAAGTCCGATGGTCCCTTGGTGCATGTTTAGCTCCAGACTGGTGCATCTGTTCTATCAATGCTTGTCCATCAGCAGTTGTTTTTCCAAAGACCTTGTTTGCTCTCTGCCTGCCATATTGCCCTCAGGTTGCCACGAGCTTTTGTTCCCAGTGGTCACTGCCAGGTTGGCAGTGGGAAATACTTGCTCTCAAATCAGACATTTAATGGCAAACTTGGAAAAGGAGAAATCCTCAGCCAGTGACTGCAGCGATAGCTCAGCGCAGCTGAAAACCAGCTTGTGTCCATTTAGGAAGGAGGCACATGTTGAAGAGCACAGGGAAGTCTTTTGGGGACAAGAAAGGCAACTAGAAGCCCAGTTCTACTGGGCTTTTAGAGACCTTTTAATGCCAAACTTCTGTTGCCTTTGCACGTCTCACCTATTTTCAGCACAAGGCAGATCCGGTACCTGCTTTTTCCATGAACGAGGTGTTAGCGTGTACTGCTACTGTGCTCAGCCTCCACGTTTCCTGCTCGTGTAGTGTTGCCTTTGGGTGAATTTGAAGTTCCCCTCCTTCTCCTCCTGCCAAATGAGCCGCTGGGTGCGTGGGCCAGTGGACTGCTCGACTTGCCTCCCTGCTGTGGGTTTGGAGCCAAGCATCACCAGGTGTACAAATGCACAGCTCAGCCCTGGACATCTTCACTGTTCACTCCATACTTTTAGACATAATATTTACAATTACAATTACACTTGGCTTTGTGTGCATAGCTTTATTCCAAATAAATGACTGTGCCATATATTTGCTAGGCTTTTACAGTTTTTCTGTTCTACAGCCAAAATTGCAGCTGTGCCCAAACTTCTGGCTAGGGCACGTTGTAGAGCCTTTTATGGAGGCCCTGGACTCCCAGCACCATGCTGGGCTTGCAACAGTGCTGCACCCGCTCCGTCTCAGTGCTGGCACCCCCGCTGAAGTGACGATGAAGGAGCCCCTCATGTGCCTCAGCACCTATGGGTGTCCCACCCTCTTGCTCCCCAAGTGCTGGGGGAGCTTCCAGTGCTGTGGTGCAGATGTGCTGTTGCGTGATGTGGTGGGGGGCAAAGCCATTAAAGAGGACACCAGAAGCCAGGCCAGCAAATGGTTGTGGTGGGCAAACGCTACTGACCTCCTGTGATCATCCAGGCAAGTCCTTAGGCTCGTGCTGAGTCAGGGGTTGAGTAATTCCTAGAAGCTCTAGGAAGTGTCAGTGGTTAATGAAACCAGGCAATAACGTGGTATTAGTGGGTTCTTTTTCTGGAAATTCCCATGAAAAACAACAGATCTCATCCACTTGTGGTTGCGAGCATGCATAGACCCTTTGCACGAGAATGGAGGTGGTGTTCCTGGCACCATGGCCAGATTGCAGTCCAGTAAATTATGGTCTGTTTACTTAAAATGCCACCTGTGGTTTCAGTAGGATCCAGCATTAGTTTATTATCCTAAACTGTTGCATATTGTCACTGCCTGTTGTTTACAGAGTTGCTGCATGTCTTCCCAGGAATGGCTGAGCTTACTTTGACCCCTACTCTGAGCTTGTGCATCGGTTTGTCTGCAAAGCACTTTGGGATTTCTTTGGAATGGGTAGAGAAGTTTCCTAAAGAAATACTTTTTTAATCTTCTGGATGCAGGCTTGGGTGGGAGCAGTTATTCCCTGCAGAAAAATTCGGCTGCTACAGCTGAGATTGCTTAACAGTGGCAGTTCTCCAGGACATCTTAACTAACTGAGTGCTGCTTGCTACCATTGCATCTAAGAGTCCTTGGGAAAAGACATGATCAAATGTGTTAAAAAGCATCTGTTTTCATAACTGTAGCTAAAATCCCTGGATAGTTGGGTGTAATTTTCCATTGTTTTTGAACGCATGATCACAGACCGCTCTTGGAAAATAAGGAGTACTTAGAGGATGAACTGCAGGCCTGCTTCAGTGCATGGTGGCATGCTGTGCCAATGACCTGGTTTTGATGAGTGTGTTCTTGCTTCTTCAGCAAGCAAGAGCCAAGAGACCTTCTCTTAGCAAGAAATAAAGTGTAATATTGGTGGGAGTCTTCAAACTGTGAGACAGTAGTTGCAAATGCCTGGCTTTGGAGGGAGGGGTGGACTAGACCAATACCTTTATTTTATATAACAAGGCTTTTTTAGAAACAGGAGGGTGCGTGGAGAGCAGTAGACACTTTCTCAGCTCGGTTTGAAGGAAGTGCAAAGGGCGTCTTGAGTACTTTGTCCTTTGCTTCTCTGGAGTGAAGATCACAGTCTTTTCTCTGCCCTTCATGGTACAGCTGAGCAGGCTGGCTAGAAAAATTGCCTAGGAACCTTGATTTCCAGCCAAGCAAAAAAATGGAGCATGTAACACCTTCATTTGATAGCAGGTTTTGATAAGGTTTGGTATAAGGCAGAATCCAGTCCATTAGGGAAATTGGTTGTGCAAGGCAAGAGAGAGATTTCGGTTTGCTGTGCCAAAAAACATGGAGAATTTGGGTTACGACACAGGGAGGTGAAAGTCCCTGCTCAAAATGCTCAGAGGCACAATACAGCACATCCAGTTCACCAACAAACAGCCTGGTGCGGGGCTCTGATATCTGTGATATGGGTCAATTGCACTTTGTCCTGATCCAGAGCAATACTCCTCTCATTCTTCAAATTCCTAAACTGTTCACCTTTCCCCACCCAGCACTTAGCAGAGAAAACATCGCTAACTCTGCAGGGGATGCTGAAAACATCAAGGTATTGTAAAGGTGGGACCTAGAGGTTTTTACTTGGGAGAAACAAGCATTTTGATCTCACAACGCAGAATGGCCATGCTGAAAATGCGCTGTAGCGCTAGGAGTCTTCATTTTGTCTGTTGGGGAATAATGAAGAGTGGTAGAGGTCTTATTGAAAGAAAAACAGTGTTGTGATCTCTGCTGAGGGGTGGTTGCCAGGCGTACTTGTTTCTAGAGGGGGAGGTCTCCTGGTATCCTTAGCTGCAAAAGCTGAGCTTAAAAAAGGTAAGAGATTGCAGGTAGCTCTGAGGCAGGTAGAGCTGTGGGCTGCAGTTGCAGGAGACAAAAGCCTCATTTGGAGTGAACATTGTAGCTCTTTGAAATGTGTCTCAGAAGCATTTTTCTAGTGTATGCAAACATGAAGGGGGATTTGTGGAAAGGGGGAGTTATTCCACACGTTGGAGGAAGTAGAGAAAATTCAGGAAGTGATATTTTAAAATTCCCTTCTAAAGAGCAGTGTACGTTCAGTACAACAGTGCACAGAAACCAGCCGTGACCACAAACGGAGCAGAAGTTAGGTTTCTTGAGGATTCAGAGTGGGGGGCTAGTTTAATTTAATTTTGGATAATTTAAGACATTGAATACCAAAATAAGTTTTAAAAATATTTTGAGACATTTATGTAAAAAGAGTATGTTTTTGTTAAATGTAACAATGAAAGATTTGGGCTGGAAATTAAAGAGCAGTGCAAACAAAAGCAAAACATAGTGCTTGGGGTTTTTCTCTTCTTCTGTGGTCAATCTGCAGAGTGTCTTTTGTGTCTTGATTGTTATTTTCAAACCAAAGTGGCTGTGGGAGACAAGTTCAATGCTACTCACAGCTCTGCTCATACTTTTGGCTAGATTAAATGATATCCAAGAGGTGGGAGCGATAGTTGGGGGTGGGAGCTTAGCCCTGTCACCATATTTCTTTCTCCTCCAGATTCGTGCCTATTGAATATACTCCACATTGTCAAGGCTGCCCGAGTAGCAGTCACGCAGGCAGGCAGGTCTGTGTCAAAGCCTCTGGCACACCGCGTGTTTCTGCCTTTAGAGCAGTGCGGGGTTCAGCCTTTCCGATGATCTTCTCCGTTGCCTTTGTGGGGTTTCCTGGGTTTGGATGTGGCTCTTGTGCTCTGGCTAACACTTTCTCTCCCCTGCTGCAGGGTTTTGGCTGGTGTGGACCATCATCATCATCCTCAGCTGCTGTTGTGTTTGCCATCACCGACGCACAAAGCATCGTCTCCAGGCCCAACAGCGGCAACACGAGATCAACCTGATCGCTTACCGGGAAGCCCATAACTATTCAGCCCTGCCGTTTTATTTCCGTATGTACCTCACACCATTTTTCATGGAGGTTGTGGGGAGCAGGGCACCAGTGGGTTTCCCATGTTGGGTGGAAGTGGGGAGCAGTGGTTGGACTCAGCAAGAGGCAGGGGCCAGCTTTGCTGCATAACCTTCGCTTATAGAGAGGAGGTGGAGTATTCCAGCTGCTGGATGCATTTGAGCCCCCTTGAGTCTGGAGTTGAACTGCACCAGCTACAGCATCTTCACGCTCTCCCTTGACTTCGCTCTGTGAGTGCAGCGATTCCCTGAGTGTTTTTCTGGGAAGGTTCTTAAAATATCTCGTTGAGAACTTCATGGACGCTCCTCCTTTCCAGCCTGCACTTGCTGCTGGTGGGACTGAGATGTGGGAAGTGGCTTCATGAAATTCAGTCACACAGACTGCGTGGAAGTGGTGCCTTGGCAGGGACCATGCTGGCTCCCTGTGCTGCGCTTCTAAGACCACGATGCTGGTGAGCAGCCCTAGGAGTCTGCAGGAAGGAGCTGTTGCCCACAGCGCAGGGAAAATACAATCACTTTGTTCTCTCCTTTGTGCCCTGCTGCCCTGTGCTAGAACAGCAAGTCTTGGCCTTTTGACTGGAGGTACCACAACTGAGTTTCCTGTAAGGGACTGTTGAATTGCATGTGTGAACTTGCTTTTCTTGTTAAACTCTTGCAGCAACCTCAGAAATAATCCCCAGCAGCCCTTTCCTCCCCAGCCCCAGGGATACGCAATTGCACATGGAAAACTGCAGTGCTGTCTCTAAACGTTTCCAGTATTTAAGTCCATTCTGTCTATAGAGACTCTTTTGTTGCCTCTTAAGAAATAAACAAAATCTTTCATAGGTTTGAGGGACTGTAAGTACAATAAACAAAACTCTCTTGCCAGTACTGCCAATTTATTCTGGCCGCACCAGAAAAACTGAATCCAGTGCAAAAATAAAGACCAAGAGCCAGGATCCTAAGTTCCATATAACTGTTCATGTGTCTTCATATTTGCACAAAGCTTTATGAGATGAAATCTTTGCTGTTGAAAGTGGAAACTCAGCTGAGAAGCCAGTGTTGGAGAGGGCTGGTGAGTTACCTCCCAGGTTATTCCCTCCAGCCAATGCAGGCCATCCCTTGGTGTGGTTTGTGGGGCTGTAGTGGGGTACAGGGCGGTGGGGGGAGGGTCGCCTGGTAGCCCTTAGCATGGATTTGAGAGCCAGGGGATCAGGCTGCTGTTCCCAACTGTGTCCATCTCCTCCTGTAATGGTGCCCTCCTGTGCTGTGATTGCTGCTTCTCTGCAACATAACATAGCTCGTTTGGGCCAAGTTTTGGCACCCCTTGTAAAGCCTGTTGAGCTGTTTAGCGGGAAGGTGCTGGTAGATGACAAATGACGTACTGACCTGTATTAGTGACTTGTTTCCTGAGATAAGCTGTTCATGAAATAACTTCTCCTTGTCTTCTACTTTTTTGTAGGGTTTTTGCCAAATTATTTACTACCTCCCTATGAGGAAGTGGTGAACCGACCGCCGACCCCGCCCCCACCATACAGTGCCTTACATCAGCAGTGCGTCCCAGCAGGCAGCAGTAGCACAATCCCGGACACACCAAGAAACCTGCAGCCAGCACAGAGCAGCTCAGCAGCACCCAGTGGCAATAACAGCAGTACTGACACCACCGGGTCCCCTGGCCTCAGGGACCCCGAGCCCTCCACCACCGTGCTGGTTGAGCGAGCAGTTGCCAAAATGCAAAGCGTCGAGCCCGGAGGTACCAGCATGGGAGCTGAGCTAGTGGAGAGGGCCGGTCCTGATAAGGATACGGAGTGCAAGGAGGAACTGCTGAAAGGTTACAGCTCTGAGAGCTTAGAGCAGAGCAGCGCCATTCCCGATGCGAAGGACAAGACGCCGGGCAGGCAGCGCCGTTTCACCGGTGACTCAGGCATCGAAGTCTGCGTATGCAACCGGGGCCATCACGACGACGACCTCAAGGAGTTCGACGGGCTCATTGATGATGCTCTGGATGGGCCCCTGGACTTCTGTGACAGCTGCAGCGGCCGCCCCCACAGGGACGAGGAGGAAGGGCTTTTTAATGCCATGGAAGAGCAGCACTGCGAACACAGCCACCACCACCTGCCCCGGCAGCCGGTGTGTGTACTCTTGAACACAATAAATGAGCAGGACTCTCCAAACTCTCGTACCAATAACTCCCCCAGCTAAGGTGGCAGAGTGGAAGGGAGAATCGGGGCAAAAAACAAAGAAATAAAAGCAGAATAAGAGGATTAAAACTTTAACAGGAGGAAAAGGTGATACAACCTTTTTTTTTTTTTTTTTTAGTTTATTTTTCTTTCTTCCCCTCCAATATAATTTGGGGACTAGTTCTCGAAGACCCGGCTTGTGGGGGACGGGTCACTCTGGGTTTTGTTAATTGCGTCTGTCCTGCTCCGCGGGGCAGGGACTGATGTTTCTCAATGAGACCTAACAAACAGAATTTTCCCAATGGTGATTTTGGTGATGGTTATTATGAGTTTGTTGGTTTTAGTTTTCTGAAACACTGCTTTATCTCACAATCAGTAAAGCTCAGCAAATCTCGCCCTGGGAGGATACGAAATCACCGTAAGGCTTCAACCTCCGGGTGTCTTCCCAGAAGCAAGCAGCTTCTGACAGTGCTGGCAGTCAGTAGCCCAAGAGTTCTGGTTTGATATAGTGCTCTTGAGGCATTGGGGATTTCTTTTCATTTTAGCGCTTTTTTTTTTTTTTTTGGTGTTAAGTTTTCCTGCAGCTGATGAATGCCCAAACACATCAGCCCTATAATCTCTGGTGCTTCAGTGTTTAAGACAGCAGGTAGGAAATTTCCCACTTGAAGCTGGTGACTGAAGGACCAGTTTCTTTCAGAAGGAGTGTTAGTCTACCGTAAGCAGTTTGAAAAGAAAGGGTGTGCAGAAATTTGCCTTTATGTGTCTTTTTTAAAGACAAGGGTATTCCTTCAATGCCTCCAAGAGCACAGTTAGAAGTAGAATCCAGGCAGCTGGGCTGCCTTCCAAGTACTGTGGTCTCCGAATGACCTTTTCCCGGTGTGCTGCAAAAGGGCTTGGCTTTATTTTTGTTTTCCTTTTTTTGCACCCCGAGAGCAGCACACTTGAGTTAAAATGACAAAAAAAGAACAGGGCTCTCTTTGGCCAGTGTGCCTTCAAGCTTCAGTGATGCATGTTGAAAAAATGGAGACGAGAGCTCCGTCCGATGTGAAGGGATGACTTACCATGTAGATGTGGAAGACCTGTGCAGTATTTTTTTTTTTTTCATCCAAAAGTTTGGTGCGATTCTAATGTTGACCACTTAAAGGAAATGAATGTCTGTTTTCTTTTTCTTTTTTTTTTTAATGGTGGCAACTGGCTACTGTATAATGTCTGTGAGCGTGTGTGTGTGACTGCAATCCATGCATGCGAGTCCTACTGGTAATATGAAAACCTGCTGTAAGACTGCAAGAAAATTTACTGTAGCTTTGCTTTAATAAACGGTAGAGATTTTGTTAGTAACAACCTGAAGGAAAAAAAAAAAAGAGCTGAAACTAACATTCCCTAGAGTGCTCATGTGGAAGAGAGCACAGTTCAGGCTATGTATCTTGTTCTTGGATTTTCTCCCTGTCCCTTTTATAATTATGGTCGTCCAGATCATTATTGTTATGGGGGGAAAAAAAATGAAAACTGAACTCAGACATATTCAGATTTGATTGATTGAAAACCAAAATCAGTTTTAAATAAGGTGGAAACCAAAATACAATGCCTTTTCTGATAACTTGCCCATGTGTACGTGTATCATTTTGTGAGTTAAGAACAAGATTTGTCTTTAGTTTGTGGTTTTGGTTTTTTCTCTGGAGGTATGTAGCACTGTGCTGGATACAGATGTCAGAGCAAGACAAGTGGTGCTTATTTTGGTATTTTACCCACATGTTTGAGGAGAGCACTTTTACCTTACAAGGTTTAGGAGAATCTCACTCTGTTGCCCATCACAGCCTTTCTCTTCCATAAGAAGAGCTGATGAAGACAGCTCTTCAGTTTCTTAGGTGCTCTTAAGAATGAAGGACTTGGATTTGGATTCAGGAGACCTCATTCCTGGATGCCTGGAGCATGAGTGGTAACGGAGAGGCTGTGCTGGCCCCAGAGCCCCACAGGCTGGTTCGCTTGCACCACAGCCACCTGGGGACCGGTTGCTTCTAGCTGCGTTCACCGACCACGTGTCTTTTGAGAAGAGAATTAAAGATCCCCAGTACCACCCCTAGGAATTCTGTACGTATTGGCACCTGGCTTTGTTCCTGGCACCATAGAGGAAGCTAAAAAAGCACATTGGCCCTTACAGCGTGGGGTTTTACTGCCGTAAAGCCTGGGCATGGCCCCGTGCCAGTGGGAGACCCTCTGCCAACATTTCTGTTGGCATTAGACAAAAATCTCTCTGTTTGCTCTCCTGCTGTCCCACTAAGGGTGTGGGAACCCCCCACTTCTCTGGACATAAAGGTGAGTACCAGTAAGCTGAGCTGATGTTTCTAATCTTAAAAAGTCAGGAAGAAGCAGTGGTGTGTCTGTTTTATGACTCCTGGAGGTTTTTCAGGCTTTTAAAGACCATAAAGAAGTAAACAGGGCACAAACCATGTCTCTTAAGCTCACATGTGTCTGGGGAGGAGTGGGATGATTAGTGTGGTTCTTGCTGCTTCAGGCTTTTACACCTGGGCACAGGGCAGCTGATGTGGGGAGAAGTGATGTGGGGCAGGACCCTGGGCAGGTGAGCTCCTCAGAGACATCCTGGCTGGTGCCTCTTCAGGGGGAAAAACATGGGCAGGCAGAGCACTCCTAAAGCTCCAGCTTTGGAGCTTCGGAAAGGTGCTTGATCCTCAGGGGTACCCCTTTGTAGAATTCCAACACAGCCCAGGCTCTTCTCCAAATGCATGCTGTGCGTGTAAAATGCTGGAGATATGAGGACACAGGCAGGTGTGCATCTTTAACACCAGAGCTCCAAAACCCACCCATCTCCAGCTGTAAGGGGCTTTATGGGAGTCATGAATACGTCATTTCAAAACTGAGCTGCAAACAGTGCAGCACAATTGAGAGCAAATTAGTGTCAATCCACTGCTCGGTGTTTTTCTTCACAACGTGCTTTAAGTGTTGATGCCAATAATACTTGAAGTCTATTTTTGCTAGAGTCCGTGGCCATGCAGCGCTGCTTACACGGCATGTTTTCGGCCGCTGAAATTGGCTCTGAGGGCAAGGACCTAGCGGGCATCCTCGTGGGCTTGGGGTGTATCGCCTGGGGACAGGCACTGCAGAGCACCATGCAGTGGGTCAGCGATTCAGGGTTCTTGCTACCAGTGGGTACTGCAGCATCACCTCCGTGTTCCCAAAGGACTCTGTGGCTTTGACGACACAAATTCCCCCTCTGGGAACACCTTCCTGCAGCGTATCGTCGCATGTTTGTACAACCCAGTGGATGGGTGTTGGCTGAAGATGGAGGGGGAGGAGGGAATCGTGTGTCTCGGTGCTTGCTGGCAGCCTGCTCTCGGGGCTCGTACCTACCTAACTCGAGGCTAAGGAAAGCTGAGGTGCAGTTAAGGTTCTGCGTTACATACGGTCATTGAAAACTTCCTGCGGCAGGAAACCTGAGCAAGCCTCCAGGACAGAAGCAACAGCAGCAGGCTCCGCTGAAGCATGAGGCTATGCTGACAAGCGATGGCAGCTTTGTGCTCCCCGGACCCCCCTCGCTGCTCCAGGACGTGCGTCAGCGACGAGAGCCTGGGCTGTGCTCGCTTCCTGCCCCACGCAGCCCGGGCTCCCACAGCCAAATGTCCTCTTGTCCCCCGCACGCCCCGGCCTGGCGTGTCCCACGGTGACCCGCTCCCAGCGGAGCTTGGCAGGGACCCAGGGCACGGTCCTGCTCCAGCGAATAAATTCCCCTTGCCCTCTCCCCGCAGGCTGCTGCCTCCCGGCCCTTGCTCACCGTCCCTGTGCAACACATCTCGAGGAGGTTCCCCCCACCCCCCCCTTTTTTTTTTTCTTCTTTTGTTTATATAGGAAAAGCCTAGACCGGGGCGGGAGAGGGGGCAGTCCGGCAGCCCCCCGGCTGGAGACAAGCCCCACAGCATCCCACAGCGGGCAGCCTGGGAAGGCCGGGATGAGTTGATTCCCCCCTCCCTTGCAGCACAGATCTGTTTTTATCGGATGGGACCAATGCCCGCACCGGGGCCGTTGCAGAGATGGTGCAAATGCCGCAGTCTCTGTGCTGGGGGGGGGTCACAGGCTGCCGGGTTGTTTCTTGATTTGTTTTCAGCCGGGGAACAGCTGTGTCCCGAGGTCTGTGCTTACTCAGCTCCCCTGGCACCCTGCCTGCCATGGAGCCCGCAGGTATTTCCAGTGTCACCTGCTCCTGCGCTGCCTGCGGCTGCGCAGCCCGAGGCCGTTTGGTGCTTGGTGTGAAGCAAAGCCCCTCAAATTTGGAGGGCTTCTGGGCTGAGCCCCGTAGTGCAGTTGGCTCACCGGAGCGCTGTGGGGGTGGCTGTGCCCCCCCCCCAAAGGGGTTTGTGCAATGGAAGGGCTCGGGCTTGCTGTGCCTGGTGTCCTTGGGCCCCCCCTCAGCGAGGTGCACCTCTGCTTCCTGGGGTACCCAGGGTACAGTGTGGGAGCAGCTGCGAATGAAAAAGCTTTACCCTTTCTGCCATCACTGACTCCTCGCTTGCAGTCCCTCTCTGCCACAGGAGATGGAGCCGCTGATTCCCAAACCCCCAAGTTGCTCTCCGAGCCCTTCGGCGCCAATCTCCCTCCTGTCCTGGTTCCCCCCATGCAAAGACCCCGAGTGGCCCCAGAGGGAGGGCAGGGACCCAACGCAGCCCAAGCCCTTACAGCAGCAGGATTATTTCAGCAGCAAAAGCCTCGGCGTTCCCAGCAGCTGCCCGGCTCAGCCAGCCAAAACCTGGTGGCAGACGCCGAGGTTCCCCCTGGCTGTCCCGTGGGCATCACCGCCTCATCCCCCCAGATTTTGGGTTGCTAGGCTGCCCCGTGCCGGGTCTGAATGAAGCCAAAGGGCTCATCCAAGGTGGTGGATTTGCATGTCTTGGGTCTCGGGGGACCCCGACTTCTGCAGGGGGCTCGGGGAGCCGGAGGAGGGAGGGGGCTGCCGCAGGCTGGATCTGGCACGGCCCTGCTGCTGCTGCCGCCAGCCCAGGTGAAGCTGTCTGGGGGGGTCAGGGGTTCGGGTGCAGCGGCACGGCCCCGGAGCAGCTGTCAGGACACAAATACCAGCCGGATGATTCAGCAGCATCTCTGCCTGTTCCCAGAGTGGGGAGCAGCCATGCCGGCGGCTGTTTACCAGCTCACAAGGTGCTGGGCAGCGGGTGCTGGGTACTGAACCCCCTGCCGTGGCATCTTCTCCCCGTCAGCCCAGTGGGAGGAGGTGAGCTGGGGCAGGGGGCAAGTCACCCTGTGGTGGAGCTGGGCTCGGAGTAACGGTGTTTATGGCATGTGGCGGGTCTCCAGGCCCAGGAACAGCACGTGCTGGCCCTGGCGAACGGGGAACCCAGCTGGAGTGCGAGCTTTGTGCAACTGTCTGCAGCTGGAGATGTTCTCTGATTTAGGAACATCCCCGTTCCCAGAGTCTCCATTTCTGCCTCAAGGTACACACTAGCCTGGGTGCTTGTGGTGAGTGCGCACACCTTGCGAGGCGCCGGCCCAGTGCTGACTCTGGCAAGGAGAAAATCCCTTCCCTTACCGAGCTCAAACTCAGCCCCTTGCCAAAAGGGCACAGAGGTGCTGGAAGTCCCAGGCTGATGCTCTTGGAGGCAGCAGGATGCTGTGGTTACAGGTGACCGCAGAAGAATGGAGAGGAGCCTCCCTGCTGGCACGTGCTGCTGGGCATAGGATCTAGGCAGGGGAAGGACCAGGCTTGTGTGGAGGTGCCAGTCCCCAGGGAAGCCCAGAGCATCATATTTAGCCAAGTTTTCTGCAAACCCACCCCGAGCCCAGCCCCCCTTCGCCCACCCTCCTTCAGCCTGTGCTGGCAGAGGCGGAGGGACTGGAAACATACCGGCATTGTCCGTGTGATGGAACGGGCAGGGGAGCGGGAATGAGTGCGGGGCTCAGCCCTTACAAGCCAGCAGAGACTCCATGCAGCAGCAGTGGAGCTGGGCTCCTGCTGCACTCCCCTCTGCCCTGTTTCTGGGGGGTCAGCTGTGCATATCACCCCGAGGATTGCCTCCGGGGCAGATGTGGGCACTGTGGTTCTTCCTCCAGGTCCTCCTCACCACCCTGAGCCCCCACCAGAATGGACTGGGAGGAGGGAAGATGCTTCCAGCGCAGCGCTGGGCTGCAACTGTGTTCCCTTCACCATCCCCGTGCCGTGGGCTGACGGGACCAATTTGGCATCAGCCACAGCGGTGAGGAGGCCGGGTGAAAGCAAAGTGCTGGCGGTTCAAAAGAAAACATACACTTTGACACAGGGAGTAGAAAGTTCAGCTGTGGGGAGGTTTTATGTTGGTTTTCCTGCCTGCTAGCAAGAGGGGGGCAGGGGAAAACAGAAAAGGGGGAAAATGTGGGGGTGTGCAGGGCTGGAGGTGTCGCACCATGCTGTGCTTTGCAGGGCTTTCCTCCCCCTGCCCCCCCCCCCCAGCTGCTTTCCCTCCAGGTGCCCTAAGGCATAGCTGTGTTGCTATTTAGTTAAATATTAAGAGGTTGAGTAATAAAGAACCAGAAACCTAATTGCACGCCGCCCTCCGTGGCACGGTGGTTTTCAGCGAAAGCAAACGCGGCCCCTCGCGTTACAGGAAGGTTTTGCGGCTCAAAGTGACGGCCATAACCCAGCCAGACAGCGAGCATCGGTGCTCGGGACACCATGCAGGCAGGAGATGCCACGTTGCTGCATGATGAATGTCAGCAGCCCCTGGCTCAGCCCACGGGGTCTGGGCACCTCTGGGTGCTCTTCCGTGTCCCTGAGCCATGGGAGCCCCTGCTTTCAGCCAGAGCTGGGGCTGCCTGTGCCTCTCCACAGCGGGGGGCACACAGGACGGAGTCGGACAGCCCTGCACCCCCACAAGGCACTCGTGTCCTGCCTGGAAGGGGCTGTGTGTGTGCACGTGCGCATACAAGCGCATATGTGCGTGCATATGTATGCGTGTGTCAGCAGGCATAAACACATCCCTGTACTTGTAAGTACATGCGTGCGCAGGCACCTGTGTGCATACGCCCGCATGTGCCAGCAGCGGTGTGCGCGCCCGTGTACCATGGGAGAGGAAGCCAGGTGGGAGCTAAAACTGCAGCAACCTCCAAGCCGTTTCCTCCTTTTTCCCTGCAAGAAGTGGGTGGGAGTCCCACTGGTGGGGGCACGCTGTCCTGGGGCAGGGCAGGGGACGGCAGGGCTGGGGGAGCTCTCCCAGCCCGTGGCGGGCTCAGCTCCCAGCCTTTCTCCCAGTGGGGAAACTGAGGCAGGGGCCAGCCAGGGTCACCCACCCGGGGTGACAGGCACCAGGCACAGCCTGGGCATCCCTAACCCACAAACTGCCACTGCTCACCTTTCACTGGCCCTTCACCTCACCAGCCGTGCGGGTGGCTGGTCTCCATGGCTTGTGGTGGTCTCTGAACAGGCCCCCCACCCCACATCCCTTGGGGGGCAAAGGGGCTGTTCCTGTTAGCAGCCCTGCAGAGGGGCCACGGCCTCCCAGCTCAGCCTGGTGCTCTCATGAAGTTGTGGTGCCACCATACATCTCAGACACCCTCCCATCTCCCCCTGCCCTCCAACACCTGCCCAAAAAATAGCCAGAGCCATGCTGCATTGGGAACAGCTTTATCCGGACAATGCTGCATCCATGGGGTGGGCAGGGCATAGACTCTATGGTCTTGGCCCATCCCACCCCATCACCGCCCAGGATCCAGGGCTCATCCCCATCACGAGGCCACTCGCCAGGCATCCCGCAGCCTGGCCTTCACCTGAAACTTCTGCACCTGCAGCACGACACCAAACTTGCCCTCTAGAGAGGGCAGGGGCTGATCCTGGGGGCACTCGAGCGTGAACCTCTGCAGCACCCAGGCCAGGAAGAGGAAGAGCTCCATCTTGGCCAGGACTTCGCCCAGGCAGACACGGATCCCGGCCCCAAAGGGCAGGTAGCTGGGCGAGGGCGAGTGGATGTGCTGGCCCCGCTCATCCAGGAAGCGACCTGCAAGAGGAAGGGGCACCATTGGTGTCGGCAGGGATCGGTCCCTTCTGCCTAAGACCTGCCCCAGTTCATCACATGTGTGTCCCTCCCGTGAGCCACAAGAGCAGAGATGGTGCGAATGCCCCAGCTGGGGGGGAGCAGGATCTGACCTTCCACCACCAAGCCTCCCCCAGTTCAGCCTCTCCCACTACACCCACCCTGCCATCCCCTGCCCCTCTGGGAGGACGGGGAGCACGCAACACACCAGGGTTGAACTCCTCAGGCTTGTCCCACTCCTCCTCATCGTGGTGCACGGACCAGAGGTTGATGACGACCCTGGCACCCTTGGGGATGGAATATTCCCCAATGCTACAAGGTGAATGCAGAGTGAGATGGTCACTCCCTCCTGTGGTCTCTGCCCGAGTCCCAGCTGTGCCCCAGGGGTCTCACCTCGTGTCGGCAAGGGACACATGTGGGATGAGCAGGGGGGACACGGGCCGGATGCGCAGCACTTCGCTGATGGTGGCCTCCAGGTAGGGCAGCAGCGGACGGTCACTGAGGTGGGGGTGACGTGCCAGGCCGATTTTCTGGTCCATCTCCTCCTGGATCTTCCTCTGAACCTGGGAGGGGAGCAAGGGTTGAGGTGGGAGCCTGGGAAGGGGGGTACCCTGTGTGCAAGGGCTCCCCATGGCAGTGGAGTACACCCAGCATCACCAGCATGTCCGGCAGGTCGTGCAGGGCAGAAGTAAAATGCTCACAGCCTGATCCTGCTTATTCACAAAGCCTGATGTTGGTCTCAGCACCTGCCTTCCCCAAAGCCCCCCATGATGTCCCTGGTGCCAGAGGGAGCCCAGGACCCCTGCTGCGGGGTGCAGCCCCTACCTCGGGGTAGTGGAGCAGGTAGAGCACAGCCCATTTGAGCACAGTCGTGGTGGTCTCCACGCCGGCCCCGAATATGTCCCCCACCGTCATGAGGAGGTGGTCATCAGTCAGCTCCAGCCCTGGCACCGGGGGGCTGCTCTTCTCAGCACTGAGCCTCACTTGCAGGAGGGCGTCCATGAGGTCCCTCACGGCATCCCCGCAGAAGGCTTCCTGCCAGGGGACATGCGTGAGCCGGGCTGTCCTGGGCACAGTCCCTTCCACCCCAGCTCCAGCACCCCACAGCTCCCAAGCATCTCCCTGTCCTGGCCTCATTGGCACCTTGTGTTCAGTGAACTTCTGCTGGAGCAGCTGGTCCCGGACCTTGAGGCATCTCTTCAGCAGGGCCAGGTCCTTGTTGGGGAAGATCTGGGGGAGAAAAGCTCCACTACAGCAAGGGGCTCCAGCCCAGCTCAGCCTCTGCAGGTTTGCAGGCAGTGGTTCTGTGCCCACCATGCTACTGGCTCTTGTAGGACACTAGGACAGGGACCCTCCTAACCCCAGGGGGCTCAGGTAGCCCCCTTCTGCAGGACACATCCCAGCTCCTCCCTCTCATCTGAGGTGAGAGGAACAGGGGCAGCCCCTGTGTCTCTACTCACCTGGAGCCAGGGGAAGATGTCCACCAAGCTCTCCTTGGCTACGGTGTCCACAATGCCCTGGCTGTACTCCAGCATGGCCTCGAACTCGGGGTCCCCACGCTGGTACGAGGAGTTGAAGCAGAGGGAGCAGACCACGTTGGTGACGGCCCGTGTGAGCTCAGGGGCCACGTCCAGGGCTGTATCCTGCGCAGTGCTGAGCGTCTCGCACAGGGACGCAGCCTCCCGGCAGACTGGGGTGGAGGGGAGAGGCAGGCAAGGGGGTGATGGTGAAGCCAAGGGGGTGAAGGGAGCAGCTGGGGGCTGGGAGGAGGGGTCCGCCACTCATTCAGGGTGTGCAGCCTGCAGAGAGCATCCCCCCACCCTGGCTGAGCCTTGAGGGGCTGGGATGGGCAGAAGGGACGATGCCGGGTGCAGCGGAGGAGCAGAGAGGATGGAGACGCACAGAGAAGTCTCCATGTGCGGCTTGACACTCCTCCTGGGTGGAGCAGGGAGCTCAGGGGGCCGGGGGCTGGCTCCGTGCCTCAGTTTCCCTAGCTGTGAGTGAGGGCAGCCTAAGCTCAGGGTGGAAAATGCACAGGGAGAGGTGTTGGAAAAGTACTGGGGATGGAGAGAGAGGGACCCAGCCCTGGCTAGGCAAACTGGGGGGATGCTGGGGGGGCTTGGGCTGAGCCCATGAGTCTCCCCTTGGTTCCCAGGGGATCAGGGCACAGAGAAAGGAAAAGTTCAGCCCAGATCAAATACAGGAGGGATCCTGGGGACTGGCGGGGGGCACTTACTGATCCTCTCGAGGGCAAGCGAGCCCTCCCCAAACATGGAGAGAGCAGCATGCACCAGCTTGCGCTGGAACTTCCAAAGGGGCCCGTAGCTGGCAAAGGCGATGTCCTTGCCCCCCCGGGACAGCAGGTCCGTGGTCACCTGTGGGACAGGCAGCCCTGGGGTCACCTCGCGGCAGGGCAGCCCCAGGGGGGGACATGTGTTGGGGAGGGGCAATGCTGGGGGGGGGCTGGTCAGCTCATCCCAGGGATGATCTGGGGGGCTGGTGGTCAGCACTGGTGGGCAAAGCTGAGGCCATGAGCTTTGCTTCCTCGTCGTGTGTCGCCCCCCCCCCACCCCGAGGACTGATGGAGAGGTTTAGGGACAGATGCCAGGGTAAGGACTGGGGTGCCCAGGAAAATTAGGGGGTGCAGAGAGCCTGGTGGTACCTGAACCCATATCCCTGTGTCCCAAGATGCAGCCAGCCCCGGGGAAGAAGGGCACCCTCAGGATGGAGGATGTGCAGGATTTGCCCTGGGGAACAGGGCAGAGAGGGGCTGCCCCTGCCATTGCCTTCCTGCAGGCGGGATGGGGAGAGGAGACGGACCGGCGGGTGCCGGTGCCTTTCTTGTGAGCATCCCCTGCCTCACCCCACACCACAGTGGGAGGGGGTCCCCCAAAACCTGCTGCCGACTCACGGTGCGGGGCCGTCCGGCGAAAGCCTTCCCCTTCTTCAGCAGCACCTCCCTGGCGTGCCGGTAGCTGTTCACCACCACCACGTAGTGGGGGCCCATCCAGAGGGCGTAGAGGCTGCCGTAGCGGCCCTGCAGGCGCCAGAGCCGCAGGTGGAGCTGGGGGTGCCCGGCCAGCTGCAGCAGGCTCCCCACCAGCGGCAGGGCTGGCAGGCTCCGTGGGCGCCCCGAACCCGTCCCCATCTTCATCCCCGAGGTGGCTCGCTGGTGTGCCAGCCCCCAGGCGCAGAGCAGGGCCAGGGCCAGCAGCAGGGCACCCAGTAGCAGCATGGCGGGGCTGGCTGCGGGGCTGCGGCAGTGCAGGGAGCCTTTATACCGGCTGCGGGGTCGTTGCCTTGACCCTGAGGCAGGCTCGCCTTCTTATCGGGGGGCTGGGGGGGGAACCAGGTGCTGGGCTCGTGGCCAGCTCTGCAGCTGGGTACCCAGCGGGGGGCGAGGGCAGCAGGGCCATGGCCGCACCGGGTGGCCGTGGGGGAGCTGCGTCCAGCGGGCCGCGGGCCAGGGGATGCCCAGGGCTGGCTCCATCCTCAGGGCTCCGTCCCCAGGGCCCTGTGGCAGGCGAGGAGTGCGGGGGCACCTGAGCCCTTGAGGTCTCCCCTGGGTGCCATGAGTGCAGCTGGGGGCGAGTGGTGGGGCACTGGGGTCCATCCCCAGCCTGGGAGCTCCTCAACATGCCTAGGAGGGGATGGGCAGCACAGGGCTGGGGGCACTGGGCAGTGCTGGGCAAGCACTGGGAATGCTGGGAAGCACTGGTGAGCACTGGGGTGTGCTGAGCAGCCCTGATCCTCAGCCCTGGTCAGTGGTGAGCAGCCCCGGTCAGCACTGGGTAGTGCTGGTCAGCGTTGGTCAGCACTGGTCAGCCCCGGGCAGCACTGGTCGGTGCTGGACAGCCTCGGGGTGTCCATGCTCGGGGTGAATTCCGAGTCTGAGGTGTCCCGAGGGCGGCTATGGGGGGACAAGAGCCCCGAGGGGGCCGGCCCCGGGCAGAGGCGGCCCCTCCGCGGCGGTACCCCCCGCCCGCCGCGGGCCCTGCGCCTTCCCGACTCTTCTGGCCCCCGGCGCTCGCCGTAGCGGCGCCCGGCGGGGACAGGCGGGGCGTGGGCAGGGTAAGATGGCGGCGGGGGGCGCGGCGGACGCCCAGGCGCGTTTCGGCCACTCGGTGAAGGGGCTCCTGACCGAGAAGGTGACGAGCTGCGGCACCGACGTGATCGCCCTCACCAAGCAGGTGCTGAAGGGCTCCCGCAGCGCCGAGGTGAGCGGCGGGTGCGGCCGACCGGCCGACTACAGGACCCGGCATGAAGGCGGCCGCGAGGCCTACGAGGAGGAGCCGGGAACGGCGGGCGATCTGGGCCGGGCCGGCCGGGTCCCCACCCCAGGGCAGTGCTTGTCGGGGGTGTCGGCCGAGCCGGACGGCGTGGCCAGGGAGCCGCGGCCCGGCCGAGCCCCGCCGGCTGCTGAGTGTGGGCGCCGGATGCGGGCGGGCGGCGCGGGGCATGCTGGGGGCTGTAGTCCGCGGCGGGCGCGGGGCATGCTGGGAGCTGTAGTCCGGGGGGGGGGGGCGGGGTGGCATCCCTGCGACTGGGCAGGGGACGGGGACAGCGGGGCCCGGGCTGCGGGCATGGCGGGGCCGGCGGGGCACCGCCGTAGGGCTCTTGGGCCGCGGGTGCCTCTGACAGCGCTGGGTGGCTGCCTTTACCTCATGACATCTCTCGGAGTGGCAGACTGGAGCGATGCCTCGGGCTCTCCCGAAGCCTGTGTGCTCCGACGGGTGGGCACAGCACCGCGGTGCTCCCCACAACCCTTGCACCGTGTCACCCGGGGCCCCCGGACTGTCAGCCTTGCGTGCAGGTCTGCTGAGCGGCCGTCGCAAGTGTCTCGGGAAACGCAGAGCTGCTGCCTTTCAGCCTGGTCTGTGCATTTGCTTTTTAGCTCCTGGGTCAAGCTGCTAGAAACATGGTGATGCAAGAGGATGCCATCCTGCACTCGGAAGATGTAAGCTGTGTTTATTTGTTAGAGCAACAGTGTTTCTAGTGGACAGGAGGAGAGGAGGGTTATAAGAATAGATATGCAGCCATGTTACTGGAGCCCTGAAACGAAATACATGAGTTCAGGCAGCAGGGCTGGTGGGCATGATAATTTACTGCTTCTTCAAACCCTTGTGTGCTGCTGGCCTTCCAGCGTCCTGCAGCCCAAGCCAGCCCTTAAGCCATGCATCCCTACCAGAAAGCTTGAGGGCCCATAGGCTGAAAGAAAGCACTTAGTTCTGTGCCTGTCACTGGGACAGAAGAGGGGAACGTATTGCTGCTGACAGGTACTGGTGGGGGTGTTTCGGAAGCAGTGCAGTTGTACAGTGATGGCCGTGCTGGAGGAACTCCCTGGGCGTTGGGACAGCTTACCCTGTGATTCTGGGGAACTGCCCCTGTCGGACATTCATTCTTTCTCTTGTTCTCCACAGAGTTTAAGGAAAATGGCCATAATAACCACTCATCTACAGTACCAGTAAGTAGAGGACATCACATTCTCTCTGGGGAGCCGAGTGGATCCCTTGATCCCTTTCTGTTCTACTTAAAGACTTTGCATGAAGCCCACTCAGATGGATCCCTCTTGCCCGGCTCCTCAAAGCCGAGCAGACCCTGGAGCTGGGATCTTCCAGCCCTCTCCAGCTCCACTGGTACAGCTCAGGCTGTTTTGGGGTGGGAGCTGAGAGTTTTGCCTCCTGTTTGCCATGCGCTGTGTCTCCTGTGAGAGTGTGTGACGCATCTAGGGCTAAGGGGGAGAAGCCAGTGTTGCTGCTGTCCTCTCAGGACTTAATCCAGAAACACACTGGGGTTTTGGCCTCCTGAGCCCTTTTCTTCAACATAACATAAACCCTGTTGCTGAGATTTTGTTTTTCTAATGCTCTTTTTGTCTCCTTTTCTCATCTAGGCAAGAAGCAATTCAGAAGAAGTGAGTACTCAGCTGAAGGAATGCCAGGAGGACCTGGGGACAGTATGGGGGTTCATGGAAAGGGAAAAGTGATGGAGCGGCATGGGGGAAAACAGAGTGAAAAGGTTTTTGCAGTTGCCGTTGAAGCAGATGCTGGCCCAGAGGGACAGTGTTTCAGTATTGTGAAGAGATGGGAGTTTGAGTGAAGGGTTGATTTATACCAAAACTTCCATTTGTTTCAGTAACATGATAGAGCCTGCGAGGTTGTTTGTGATAGGAGATGAGGGTGGCATAGAGCAGAGCTGTCTGCTTATGGGCCCACAAAATGAGGTTTGCCTTGTGGGGACACAGAGGTGGATTGGGGAGCCCCAGGGTTTCTCTTTGCTGTAGTGTCAGCACTAGAGCTGTTCTGTCCCTTGAGCACAGACAGCGCAGTGCAGGCTGGGGAGCAGATCTCACTGTGAACCTCTTCTTTCTTGGTCCCTAGTGTCGAGCAGTCGTCAAACCTACAGGACCAGCTGAGTCACTTGCTGAAATGAAGCGTAGCCAAAGGCACGAGGACATCTTGACTAGCATTGAAGGCGGCAAAGAGTCCTTTCCCCTCCAGATCCCGGGGTTCAGACCTATGTCTGGATGGTGCTGGATGTCAGCTGGGATATGTGCCGTCTGTGTTTCCATGCATGTGGGCCCCTCTCACGTGCCTCCATCCACGTCTCTGCTCTAGAAAGCTCACCTGCTCGCCAGCGCCTAACTGAAACAAACTTACCTGAAACTTTACTCCCTCCAACAATTCCTGTGTCCACTTATTTCCCATGTAGTGTGAGGTGGTCAGCCCACACCACCACCCCTGGCAAGAAATGCATAAAATCGAGCCATGGGTTTTAAATACAGGTGCCTGACGCTGGTCTGTATTTAGACACCAAGATGGCACAGAGTGAATTTATTTAGGGTATGTTAATCGGTGGGAGCTGTAAGTGCCTGGGTGGATGAGAGAGGTGCTTCAGTGTAGACTGAGGTGCCAGTCCCAGGTCGGAATTTCTGAAAGTGGGAATCTGGGCATATACCTCTGTCACTGGTCCCGCTGGACATGGTTTGGCCAGCATCCTTCTCGGAGGTTATCTTACTTTCCACTCTGCCAGAGTTTGGAACGTCATCTCCTTGCCAACCCATCTGCTCTGCCTTCAGCCTTCAGCTGCATTCCTCTGCCTGGGCAGCTGCTCCAGCTCTTGATGAAGCAGCCTTGGCTGTGGTGTGTGTTTGTATCTGGTTGGGAAGGGGTCCAAAGGCCCGGCCAGGGAGCAGGCAGGAGAGCATCACGAGCTGCTGTGCTCAGTTCTGCACTGCTCTGTGTTGGAGGACTAGTGACCGGGCTCCTGTTCGCATCCCGGGGAGTGACATCAGGCCCAGGCTATAAATACTGAGTCTTGCTTTTGGTTAGTCACTTATCTGGAACACTTGGAGCGCATGGGAAGCACTTGTTTGCCCAAGTGTGCTTTTCATCAGCTGATAGGAGAAGGCAGGCTGAGAGCGGGCATTGGCCTGCCATGTTCCTGTTGGAGAGCTGCTGGGATCTGGCTCCCGTGCCGCAGAGCCTTCTCCTGGGCTGAATTTCACCATCCCCTCAGTGCCACTGCCTCTTTGGGCTTCACCTGGTGGCTCCTGCATCCCCATGAAGGTGCCACTGTTTGCCCAGGGGCCATGGTGGGTATTTTTGCCTTGGGAGGGGGTCCTGATCCCCAGCTTTGCACAGGCACTTTGGGAATGAGGGTTTTCCCTGAGCTGCTGGAGAAGCTGTGACTCACTTGCTGGGAATAAAAGCTGCCCTGAACACCACCAAACTGCAGCAGAGTCTACTGGATGCCATCGCTGGCGGGCCCTGTGTAGGGGGAGACTGGCACAGTGGGTCTCTGCCCCCCAGTGTCGCCCATCATGCTTCAGCACCGGGGGCTTTGTTGCAGATGCAGTGTGTCCTTGCTGCAGGGGGCTCGTGCCCCCCAAGGTCCCATCCTCTGCAGGGGCCAGAGCAGCCCTGCAGCATTAAACTTGGGTCTCCCTGCATTTGGGGCAAGCAGGGACGGGGCTGTGCCATGGGGTGCAGAGCTGTTGGGGAGGGGGAGGCAGCAGGTGGGTTTTAGGTGTGTGGGTGCAGGCGCGGACTGTGGGTGATGGCAACGTGACCCCACGGGAGCAGGGCCAGCTCCCCAAGCTGTGCCTGGGGCCCTGCGGGGAGGCTGCAGGGCCGTGTGCCCGGGGTCTGCGCCAGGCGGGAGCCGGTGTCGGGGCGGAAGCCAGGCCTGGGGTGGCGCAGGGTGCCGGGGCGGAGCGTGGCCCAAGCTGGGCAGAGTCCGTCCAAGGCGCTGCGGCTGGAGGCAGTAAGGCAGCCTGGGGCTTCTGCTGCAGGGTGCCGGGGCCTCCCCGGGGGCACCCCTGGGGCCGAGGGCTCTCTGCAAAGTGGAGGGGGGGATTTTGCATAGGGGGAAGTTTGGGGGGGCTCATGTCTCCAGGGCAACTGCGACTGGGGGCCTTGGGGGGGTGAAGTTGTCAGGTGTCCCCAGGAGTATCCCACTAGGCTGCAAGTTTGGAGGGTCTCCCTGGGTACTGCCAGAGTGGGTGGGGGGCAAAAAAGTGCTCCTGTGTTTGGGGGAAGAGGGGGGGTTCAGGGCCTTTGGGAGGGCCTGGTGCGGTGCCCATCGCTGTGGCATCAAGCAGCAGCCCCACGTCCCGTTGCAGTGGCAGCCCCCTGCGGAGAGCAGATCCACCGGGAGGTGCAGGTGAGGGGCGCAAGTGGGAGCTGGCAGGGGGACGGGGGGAACTGGGCAGGGGGGGCTGAGCCCAGGTTGTGCCAGGATGGCTGCTGCGGTCAAAGGACAAAGCTTATTTTGGGGCCCAGAAAAAAACATTAGATGCTGTCGGCTGGTTTGCTCCCATTTCCGCTGAGCAACCCCGCATTTCCCTGCCCTCATTCCCTGTGCCCCTCTTGGCTGGGGAAATGGTGGCTGCAGCCTGCAAAGTTACTGCAAATGGGAATTAAATTCCCTACTGCACAAACACATCTGTGCATGCAAGCAAGGGGAGCTGGGGAGGATGGGGGCAAAGGAATGCTTGATGTTAGCCTAATTTGTAGCTGGGTGTGAACGAGAGTGCCTGGAGGACATGAGGGATGCGTACAAGCCAAGCGCAGGAATGGAGCCCACGTTTTGGTGCATGGGGAGCTCCCTGAGCGCAGCTCGCTGTAGTTTGGTGGCCTCTGTCCTTCCCATCTCAGGATTACTATGGCAAAGAGCTGCAGAAGTCGGAGGACCTGAAAACCAATGCATGCGTCACCTCAGCCAGGCCCCTTCCCAAGGCGGTGAGAGATGCTTTGGAGCGTGTCCACGAGGAGGTGGTGGCCAGGTAAAACCTGGGGTGTCCCCTCCGTTGCTGCATCCCTGTGAGCTGCAGCCCCCCCTGGATCACCATACTGTGGGGGCACGTCTGCCCGGCTCAGCTCAGCATTCCCCCAGATACTACGGCTGTGGTCTGGTGATCCCCGAGTGCCTGGCATCATGCCGGATCCTGGACCTGGGCAGTGGCAGCGGCAGAGACTGCTACCTGCTGAGCCAGCTGGTTGGGGAGCAGGGCCACGTCACCGGGATAGACATGACTGAGGGCCAGGTACGGCGTGGAGCCGGGGCTTCCCCTCGTTCCCCCAGCATCCCCCCACTGTTGTTCCCTTCCTCCTCCCAGGTCAAGGTGGCGAAGAAGCACATTGCTTACCACATGGACAAGTTTGGCTACCAAAAGCCAAATGTGGAGTTCCTCCAGGGCTACATGGAGAAGCTGGGTGATGCTGGGCTGGCTGACGAGAGCTACGATATTGTCATGTAGGTACCACACAGGGCACTGCTACCCCTGGTCCTGCTGCTGCCTGGGGCCGTGGGTTGGGGTCCAGGTCCACATCCCACTGAGTTGCCTGCTTCAGGAGCATGTTAGGGCAGGGAAAATCCCAAGGCAGAGTCTGGGCTGGAGCCTGGGAATATACAAACTGCCCTTCTCATGGTCAAATTGGCATCTCCAAATCCTGGGCGAAGCAATGGGACAAGCAGCAGCTGGTGGATGTGCAGCATCTGGTGGTGCTGAGCATGTCAGAGGGTGCGAATGAGCCTTGGTCTCCTCCTCACCAGCTCCAACTGCGTGATCAACCTCGCCCCCGACAAGAGGGCCGTGCTGCAGGAGGCCTACCGCGTGCTGAAGGTAATGCTGGGGCTGGTGCCCGCAGCGGGAAGGGAACGGGGTTGGGGTGGCCCTGCTTTTGGGGTGCCACTGGGATGCAGCAAATGGGATCCGTCAAGGCAGGGATGCGGGATGGGGCCAGGGGAGGGCACCTCTGCAGGGTAGGTCCCGAGCAGGGTGGCATTATGGGGCGCCCAGTTCTCCCTGCCCCTTTTGTCCCATTGCTTCTTGAGGTTTCCCTTCACTCCTTGCTGCCTTCCAGCCCGGGGGAGAGATGTACTTCAGCGACGTCTATGCCAGCCAGCGCCTGAGCGAGGCCATCCGGAAGCACAGGGTGCTGTGGGGTGCGTAGGGCTCCAGGATGGGGGTGGCATGGGATGGGGGGACAGGACCTTTGCCTCCATCACCCATGTCTGTGGTCTTGTGCCAGGCGAGTGCCTGGCGGGAGCCCTGTACTGGAGAGACCTGTACAGCATCGCCGAGGAGGTGGGGTTCAGCCCGCCGTGCCTGGTCACTGCCAGCCCCATCACCATCAGCAACAAGGAGCTAGAGAGCATCATTGGTGAGGGTCTGACCAGGGAGCGTCAGCTCCGGGCAGCCATGGGGAGCTGTACTGGGATCCTGGGCTCTGCTGGTTCCCAGCCAGGGTGCTTGGTGCCCAACACACCACCCTCTCTCCTGCAGGTGACTGCCACTTCGTCTCTGCGACTTTCCGCCTGTTCAAGGTGCCCGATAGCAGCCGGGCCGGGCCAGTCCAGGTCATCTACAATGGCGGGATTGTGGGGCATGAGCGAGAGCTGGTGTTTGACGCCAACTTCACCTTCAAGGTGCGGAGAGGCATGCTAGGGCTCCCCAGGATGCCAAGTAGTCCTGGTCTGTAAGGATGGGGTAAAGCTGATGAAGCAGTGCTGCTGAGAAGCATCCTCTGTGATTTTGGGGGTAAACTTTGGTAGAGAGGATGGTGGGTGGGGGCAGAGGGGCTGTATAAACCAGAGGAGATGCAAACAAGGGTAGGAAAGGGAGCCAGACCCATGCATCGAATTGGGGTGAAGGTAGGAGCAGGACATCCATGGTGGCTTCACAGGAGGGTTTGAAGCCAGTTGCTTGGTCGTTGTGGGTATTTCTCAAAGTTTTGGGCCAGGCTGTGCCCCTGCTTTTGCTCCCCTCATCATCTGGCTGGGTGGCTGGGGTCCCTTGGGCCACATATCCTGGACTCCAGCCCTGTGACTGTCCTTCTACCCCCAGGAAGGAGACGTGGTGGACGTGGATGCTGAGATGGCTGCAATCTTGCGGAGCTCCAGGTTTGCAGAGGAGTTCCTGATCCAAGCTGGTGGGGCCAATGCTGCTGCACCACAGGACTGCTGTTGCAAGGGGGTGAAGGTTGGTAGCAGGCAGCTCCATGGCTAGATTCAGGGATGGGGACATCAGAGTTGTCCTGGGGTATCAGAAGGGGCTATGGCATGACACCAAGTGACCTGAATCCTTCTGGGCCAGGCAGAAGCTCATGGGGCACCGAGGCTGGTGCCTGAGTTTGGGCAACTGCACCCCGGTGCAGGTTGGAGCCCTCCAAATGGGGGGCCTGCTCTAACCACCAGGTGTGAGAGCCCCTTGCCGCCCCAGCGTGTCCATGGGGGCTGCCGAGGCTGACAGCTAGACCTGCCTGAGGTCTCCCAAGGGGAGACATCCTTCCCTCAGGAGATGGCTGGGGACAGCCTGCCCCAGGGAGGTGATGGCCCATCCCCATGGCTTCTTGCAGCCCTTCACTCTCCCAGCTGCTGACGTGAGCTTGGCCCTGGCTGCCAGCCCCGACCCCGCAGCACAAAGCTGGAAGCCTCTCTCCTCCTCTCTGTGGTGGTCTCTCCAGCCTGTAGATGGGCCAGGAGAGGCAAGGGAGATAATGCCCTGCAGCTGCGTGTCCCTGAAACACAACCTTGTACTTGAGGAAGGGGAGATGTTCTTGGGTCCCTGTCCAAGCAGGAGGCATTTCTCAGATAAAAGCTGTGCCAAAGTCCCAGAGAAGGTCTGGCTTCCTCCTTGTGGCAGGGAAAAGCAGCAGGAGTGACCCAGGGGCTGCCCCCACGTTAGCTATGGAGGCTGGGCTGCCCCACTGGCAGAGAGTGAATCAGGGCAAAAAATGCCACTTTCCAGGGGTGACTCCTGCTTCCCTCTGGCCTGATCCTGCCCCGGGTTGTTCTTTGCCCTCCAGGAGAAGATCTGTGATCCCTTCCAGCTGCTGGAGCGACTGGCAGCCCCGCGTCCTGCCTGTGGTCCCGGTGGCACCTGTGGTCCCCCGGGATGCTGCTGAGCGGCGAGCAATGCCCCCGCGCCGGTGGATGTCAGTGGGGCAGGAGGATGGTGGCCAGCAGCATTCCACTTCCACAGGAGAGCAAATAAATGGCTGAGCTCAAAGTCTGTGTCCTGTCAGGGCTGGTGGGGCAGGTTGTGCCTGGTTGTGGTGAGGACGGGTAGCCATCCTGTGGGTCCCCTCGCTATGGGGCTGGGAGCGGCTGCATGGCTTCCCCACACAGGCAGGGATGGTCTTTGGAAAGGGGTCGTGGGTCCCTGCGTGTGGGACAGCAGGTCTAGTGTGGGTTTGGCAGCAGCTGCGTGCTGGTGTTGAGCCCACGGAGCAGAGCAGAGACGTTTGCAGAAGGCAGCATGGCAGAGTGGGGTGCAAAAGGTGGCCCCGGCGCAATGCAGGGCCCGACCCTGCAGCATGCACCCCTCTGCATGAGCCTGCCTCCAATTTGAGGTCTTGGGGAGCCCACGGCCAAGACACAAATGCTTCTGAGAAATGAAAGGCACAGCATTTGCTTTTTTCCTTCTTTTGATCTCCCCATGTTAACCCTCCACACACAGGGAGCCGCAAGCATCTGCCAGGCAGATTCCATGCCAGCTCCTGGCAGTGGGGTGAGCAGCTCAATAACGTGGTTGCAAATGAACATCTCCCCAGGGTGGTGGGTGAGAAGGATGGTCACCTCCCGGGGGCTCGCCCGGCCCTGCTTTTCCATGAACAGCTCAACATGGCACACGGGGTGCAGAGGGATGTCCCCGTTATTTGCATTCAGGACGGGGGATGCCCCAAGCGCAGCTCCCCACGCCTTGTCTCGCTTGCAGCCCCACAGCCCGTTCCAGGAGACGGGAATTGCTCTCCCTTTCCCTGTGCAGTGCTGCTGAGGTTTCTGTTTTCCCCCGGACTCCATCTAGCGGGAAAGCCCCGAGTCGCCTGCAAGCATTGCACCTGCAGACTTCTGCAGGGAAATGCAGCAATTCTGGAAAAGCAGAAACCCGGCTGGCCGCATCCTGCAGCGGGTGAGGAGCGAGGGCTTCGATGCTGTGGTGGGAAGCGATGGGCTGTGCTCCTGTCACCCCGTGCCAGTCCCGCATGCCCTGGCCCGGAGCGGCTGTTTGGGACAGGCTGGGGGCTGCTGAACAGCAGCGGCACCTGAGCCCTTGGGTGAGCAGCTGAGCTTAGAAATGAGGGACTGTTTCCACCCCTCCTCACACACTGATTTTCCAGGAGGGTCCAGATTTGCTCTCTCTGCCATTTAAATGGGATCTTGCTATGGCATGGGGGGAGATAAAAAGCAAGCAATTAAATATTTGGGTTCAAAAAGAAACGTGGGCAAGTGCCAAGGATGTTCTGCAGTAGCGGTGGCTGAGAGTGTCCGGGTGGTAAGGAGGCGTTTGCCGAACATCTGGAATGAAAAGCGTGAGCAGTCAGGTGATGCCCGACTGTTGCGCAGCAATGGGAAATCCAGAAACAGGTGTGACAGCCCAGAATCCTTAACCTGCCCTCTGCCATCAGCGAAGCAGGGGAGTGACTAATTCACAATTCAGACATTAAACATATAAATAATGCCCATAAATATGGTTTTCTGGTAAGTTGCCTTGCCTGCCTGTCCTTTTGGCTTTAGATGAAACTATGAGTCTGACCTGGGAGTACAAAATTTTGTAAGTTGTTGGGTTTAGAGCTATACCATGATTAAAAAAAAAAAAAATCCTTGGTGTTATCTGGAGTCAACAGGGCATGGATTAGCTGGCTTCAGGTAGGGCTCCCTGGCGGACCAGCCTTGGGGGCAGCTGTGGCCTGATGAGCGAGAGGAGCTCTGAAATTGTGATGAAGGACCTCACTGATGGGACCTTGGGAAGGACCTGCTGAAAACACAACCAAGATGCTGTTTAATCCCCCCACCCCCCCACCCCCTGCATAGCCCTCTTCTGCGATCACTTACAAAGACTTTCTCAAAGTCCCCAAACAGCTCATCCAGGGAGGTTTGTGGCAATTAGCTCCTGCTAGCAGAGAGAGCTTTCCCAGTGTGAACAGAAGAGCAGATTGGGTGGGGGTGGGGGGTGGGGTGTATGTCCTACCTGCAAACCCCTTCATTAAAAAGGCATGAGTCCCTGCCGCGGCCTTTCAGCTTGCCTGGGGAGAGAGGCACCCACAGTGCGGTCCCCCCCCTCTCGCATGCATACAGAAAAAGGCCACAGCTAAATGCCATTGCATTTGCATAGCACTATTTTTTTTCCCCAAATTCTCAGCGTTTCTGGGAGGAAGCAGCTAAGAGGACTTGACTTTGGTTTTGAGCATTACAGTAGGGGTCCTCACCAGGCTGTGGATATCTTGTGTGCGTGGGGTGTCTTGTCTGCCTGGCTTTGCTTGTACATGCACAGCCTTGGGGTTTTTCGCCCCCAAGCTGTGAAAAAAGAGGGGGTTCCCACATGAGGAACCCCAAAACAATCTGTCCAACGCCACGGTCTGGGTGTTTTGATGACTGTAGGGATGGGCCAAATCACCTTCTCCCAGTGTGAAGCTCTGCAGCGTTGGTGCCCTCCCTCTGCAGGCAGGGAGGGTGCTGTGAGGGCAGGAGCCCTAAGTTGGGGTGCTCTGATTCACCCGAGGTGAAAGGGAAATGATTCCTGAGCCCCTGCTCACTGTGGTTAGCAGGGAGTCGCTGTGGCTCGGGGGTATCTGTCCCCTCCCTGGGGGAGCAGACCTGCAGAACTCCCCCAGGATGAGCTGAATGAGCTTTGGGGCCAGAAAAGATTTGTGGCTACAGCCCCCCAGAGCACCGTGCTCTGCTCCCCGCCGGATTGGGTTGTCCCGCACAATCCTCTACCCTCCCATTTTCCATGCGCTAAGGACGAGCGGAGCGGAGCGGAGCGCCCGGGGAGGCTTTGAACGTCCCCAGCGGGAGCTCCAAAGCCCCGGCCCCACTCATGCCGAGTCTCGGCGGGGGGTTTGGCTAATTTGATGAGGCTGGAGGTGCCCCGGGCGGCCGAGCAAAAGGCGGGGGGATGAGGTAGAAGAGCGCGGCTTGTCCATATTTAATATTTCATGTTTAATATTTAATGTTTAGTTTCGATCGCAGGAACGACAAAGCCGAGGAAATGCTGGGGCGCGGGGCGGGGTGCCCCGCGGGGCGGAGGATGCCCGGGGGCCGGAGTGCGACGCCTGAATCTTTTAATCGTTGCACAGTACCGCACCGACGGCCGCTCGGGGGCAGAGCGGGGAGCGGGCACGGCCGGACGGTGCCGGGAGAGCCGCGGCCCCCGGCCGCCAGCAGAGCCGGTGCCGAGGACGCGGCCCCGAGCACGGGGCAGCCCCGAGGAGCCCTCCGACCCG
Organism: Grus americana; assembly: GCF_028858705.1. NCBI lineage: Eukaryota > Metazoa > Chordata > Aves > Gruiformes > Gruidae > Grus > Grus americana. The sequence goes on along the minus strand of NC_072858.1, from coordinate 14,734,052 downwards.
CTGCCGGGGGAAGGGCGCAGACGGGAGGGCGAGGGGATGCTCCCCGCCGGGCCGGGCCGGGCCGTGCTGCTTGGGGCCACCAGGGGGCGCTGCGCGACCGCCGACCGATGAAGTGGAGGGGCGGGGGGGTACGGGGAACCGGCGGGGCGGTGCACCGGGGCCGCTGCTGCAGGGGACGAGCGGAGCGGCGGGTCCGTGGGCAGCGGCAGCTGCAGCGGACCGGGCCGGGGCGGCGGGGGGAGCAGTCCCGTCCCGACCGCCCCGTCCCACGGCTCGGGGGCCCGCGAGCCGCCCCGCCGAGCGCCGCACGCGCCGTCCCCGGCCCGCCGGCCGCACCGCGCCCCCATTGGTCGCGCCCCTCCGAGGCTCCGCCCCGCCGGCCCCGAGTCCCGTCGCCATTGGCCGTGGCCGCGCGGCTGGCCCCGCCCCCGCCCGCCTGGCGTACACACCGGAGTCACGCGCCCCCCGGGCTGGGGAGGCCGTGGAGGGCGGCGGGGCGGGGCCGGGCCGCCATTGGCGAGGAGGCGGGCGCTGATTGGCTGCGCGCGGCGCCGGGCCCGCCCCCCGCGAGGCGGGCGGGGAGGGGCGGGGAGGGCAGCGGCTTGAGGCGGTGCTCGGCTCGGCCCGGCCCGGCAGTCGCCGCCTGTCGGGTCCCGCGGGCAGCAGTGCCCGCCGCCTCGCCCGCCGCCGCGCCGCGCCGCGCCCGCCACCGCCGCCGCCGGGGGAGCCGGGGCACGCCGCAGGCGCCGCGCGGCGATGCGGGGCCGCGGCGGCGCCGAGCCCTGACTAAAGATGGCCGCGCTGCCCGGTGGGAACATGGCGGGGGGCGGCCGGGGGGCGCGGGTGGTGCTGCTGCTGCTGCTCGGCGGTTGCCTGGGCTGGCGGCCCCCAGCCGCCGCCGCCGCCGCGCCGTCCGCCGCCGCCGCCGTCGTCCCCCCCTCGGCGGCGGCGGCGGAGGAGACGGTGATCATCGGCCTGCGGCTGGAGGACACGGACGACGTCTCCTTCATGGAGGGGGGCGCGCTGCGGGTGAGCGAGCGGACGCGGGTGAAGCTGCGGGTCTACGGGCAGAACATCAATAACGAGACCTGGTCACGCATCGCCTTCACGGAGCACGAGCGGCGGCGGGGCGGGCGGGCGGCGGCGGGGGCGGTGGGGCGCGGCGGGGGCGGCGGCGGCGGGGCGGCGGGCGGCGGCGGCGCCCCGCAGCGCTGCGGCATCCGCACCTCGGACATCATCATCCTACCGCACATCGTGCTCAACCGCCGCACCTCGGGCATCATCGAGATCGAGATCAAGCCCCTGCGCAAGACGGAGAAGAGCAAGTCCTACTACCTGTGCACCTCTGTCTCGGCCCCCGCCGCCGCTGCACTGGGGCCCGGGGCCACCGGAGGGCTGGCAGGCGCTGAGGGGCCGGCTGGGCCCCCGCCCTGGGGCGAGACCACCTGGATCTACCACGATGGTGAGGACACCAAGATGATCGTTGGTGAGGAAAAGAAGTTCCTGCTGCCCTTCTGGCTGCAGGTCATCTTCATCTCGCTCCTTCTCTGCCTCTCGGGCATGTTCAGCGGCCTCAACCTGGGCCTCATGGCCCTGGACCCCATGGAGCTGCGCATCGTGCAGAACTGTGGCACGGACAAAGAGAAGAACTATGCCAAGCGCATCGAGCCCGTGCGGCGCCAGGGCAACTACCTGCTCTGCTCCCTCCTGCTGGGCAACGTCCTGGTCAACACCACGCTTACCATCCTGCTGGACGATATAGCTGGCTCCGGGCTGGTGGCTGTGGTGGTCTCCACCATCGGTATCGTCATCTTCGGCGAGATCGTGCCACAGGCCATTTGCTCTCGGCACGGCCTGGCCGTGGGCGCCAACACCATCTTCCTCACCAAGTTTTTCATGATGATGACCTTCCCGGCCTCCTACCCCGTCAGCAAGTTGCTGGACTGTGTCCTGGGCCAGGAGATCGGCACGGTCTATAACCGTGAGAAGTTGCTGGAGATGCTGCGGGTCACCGACCCTTATAATGATCTAGTCAAGGAGGAGCTCAACATTATTCAAGGAGCCCTGGAGCTGCGCACCAAGACGGTGGAGGATGTGATGACTCCCCTCCGAGACTGCTTCATGATTGCTGCCGAGGCTGTGCTCGACTTCAACACTATGTCCGAGATCATGGAGAGCGGTTATACCCGCATCCCCGTTTTTGAGGGTGACCGCTCCAACATTGTGGACCTGCTCTTTGTTAAGGACCTGGCTTTTGTGGACCCCGATGACTGCACGCCGCTCAAGACCATCACCCGCTTCTACAACCACCCGCTGCACTTCGTTTTCAACGACACCAAGCTCGATGCCATGCTGGAGGAGTTCAAAAAAGGTGGGCTCGTGCCTGTGGCGGGGGGGGTGGGGGCAGGAGGTGCTGCTCAGTGGTGGTCAGCATCTGCCTTCTTGAGGCGAGGGAGCCCTGCAGCAGAGGCCTCTTGGGTTCCTGCTTGCGGAGGGGTTTGGGAAGGTGCATTCAGGACGGAGAGTGGCTGGTATTCAGGCTTCTGCCAGATCTGCCCATTCCCCAGGCCAGAAAGCTGATATGCGGCTGGTATGTGCCCCCGGCCTCTTTTTCCCCCACTGCACTGGGATGTGTGTGTGGGCATGGTGCCAAGCAAGGTTGTTTTCTTTCTTGCTTTTTCCACTCATCTGTCCATTATAGTGAGAACCGCTGACGGGAATCCGCACCCGTTACTTGGCTGTGTCTTCTCCATGCTTTTTCAGCTGGCCTGACAGTGAGGAGCGGGTGGGCTGCTCGGGTAGGTCACCCGTATTTTTCAGGCTTAGTGTGCGCACACGTGCTGAGATAAACAAGGCATTTTAGCTCCATTCATAGGCTCAGCTGGCTGACCTCAGCTCTGTGCTCATGTTCCAGTTATCTTGATTGACGCTTTGATTTTGTAACTCATAAATAGTTTCAGGGTCTTAAAATATTTTTGAAAGCACCTGTTGGTTCTGCATGTCAGAGTTACAGGTCTCTTTCCTTAGGCTTCCCTCTGCCCCCAGGACCACAGGCTCAGCAAAGTCGTGACCCTTTCTACCTCTCTGGCGTAGCGTGCGTATTAATTGCATCAGAACGAGACTGAGTCTTTCCGGCCCCGTCTTAACTGTAGGAGGTGTTGACCTGACAAATGCATCTTAATTCCTATTATAAGCTTTTGCTTATGAGGAAGGAAAAAACTTTTTTTTCCCTTTTTAAATCTGTTCCTTTCTGCAAGCCAAATAAGAATGCTATATGGCCTGTGCAGGGAAGTGCTTTCAAAGAAATAGTTAAGTGAAATTTCAAACAGATTGGGTATGTGGACTCCCGTTACTGGAAAACAGAAGGCAATGGGAATGCCACGGAGCTGGCTGTACCTGGGGAGATCTGATCAAAGTACCGCTGAACAGCTCAGTCCCTGGGAGATGATCTGGCTGAAAGAGATCTTTACAGCTGCACTGACCCCACAGTTCAGCTAATGGGGAATATTTGAGTTCACCTTTGTCACCTACAAAAGGTACCTTGAAAAGAACTTTGTAAATTGGTGAATGATCTTTCTTGGTAATAAATTTAAATTACCGCTTAAATTTCAGGTGCTGTTTTGTCCACACACTGAGCTTTATTTGTCAGTATGGCATTTGATCTCTTTCTTCCTGCTTAACTCAATTTTGGGGATTTGGAGGATAACCCCATTGGTTTCCTCATCTTTATTTCACCTTCATGAATACCCCTGCTTTTTACTGACCAGTGCAGCAGTGGTTTTCTTTATCTCTTTCCACCTCTGTGTAGCCATGGGGAAACCTTACTCGGGTTTGGAGCCGTTGAAGGAGAGATGAGGGAGAACCTCCCTTGGCCGTGGTTTCTGCACTGCGGGATCTGCAGCTCAGATCTGGGAAACTCAATTATGTCACTAAACTGTTGACTGGTTAAGATGGATTATGCTGCATGTGCAGGCGTAGGGTTTTTCTTCTCCCCCCATCTCCCCACCCCTGTTATTCAGGCTCCAGATGGCATGATGGGGTTCTTAACCTGTAGTGAGACTTGTGTTTTTTCTAGTTTTGTTTGTAGCAATGTGTCTGAAGAAATTGATATTATGTTTGTTCCTTTATTTCCCTTGTCTGAAAGAGATGAAATGCACTCCTGTGTGTTAACATAGGAGTCCTTTTATTTAATAACTGGGAGAATTAGGTGCGCATTTTAATCCTGCAAGTGTGGCTAAGCCAAATATGCCTCCTTACAGTTTCTGAAACTTGTGCTTAAAATAGGCTTCTTAAAAATTCTCCTGGGTTGCTTGGAAGGTGCAGACCAGAAATCGCTTTCCCTGGTAACCAGAGGACTTCCCTTGCCTGCGCTAGGAAACATCCCAGTAGTACAGGTTTAGGATGACTTCCTAACGCTTGTGTTCCCTCCCGAGATCATTGTGTCCTGGAATAATCTCTGTAGTTGTGAATTAATTCAGGCTCGTTTGATCATACTTAAATGTTTATTCCAGAGCAGCTATGCTGGTTGGTCTGTATGGACAAGCCCTCTTTAAAAAGTGCAGATATGATGGAAATAAATGGCTTCCTTTGTGTCCTTTGAAATGAATGTAAATAACTGATAGCTTGCTTGATCTGGCATAGCACGGTGTCTTTTGCAAGAGTTCTTCAAGCTTTCTTCTTCAGAGCAACCTTGCCAAATTCCCGTGAGAATGTACAAATTAAGGGTGAGAATCAAATTGCATGTTACTCTCTGGTAGAGTGTTGAGAATAAATAAGCTTACATTTTTTAACCATTCCCTTCCCATCACATTGACCTTCTGCCGCAGTAGGCTTGCTTCAAAACTCCTATATGTCTTTTTTTTTTTTTTTTTTTTTTTTATGCCCAGGTCCCTGCTACCACTGTTAAGGGCAACAGGCAGCTTGTGTGATAGTGCTGTCTGTTGAACACTTTAATCGGTTTAAGGAGAGAGGCCTGTTTTAAGAAGTTTGGTAGTTAGCTGGGTAGGTGGGGTTTTGAAGCTCACTTTTTGGGCAGGAGCAAAACATTCTTAACCTAAACGTGGAATGGGGCATTACAAGGAGAAGATTAAAAGCCAAGCATGGCAGGATATATGTCCTTACGCTGTTGCAGAAGATGAGATGGGTAGTTCTGTACTGGTTCTGGTGCTTAGGCTGAACAGCCGGAGGATTTGGTGGTGGGCCTATTATTAATGTTCTTTGCCCACAGTTGCGAAATAAGTATCTGTTTCACTTCTGTGCTGCCAGGCAAGAAACTTAAAATTGAGTGAGCTGCAGCACGTTCCCACTCCCTTGTTGCTTTAATGTCTTGAAGTGTGAATACACGTGATTTCTGAAACAGTCTGCAAAAAAAGCTTCTCTTCTAAAAAGCATTTTTTAACTTATGAATAAATAAATAAATCAATAGCTTTTTAAAGAGGGGCAATTTTCTTTTCCCATTGACAGACCTTAAACCTCTACCAGCACTGTCAAATCCATTTTTCTACAAGTTGAGCAGACGAGTGTTTAAGTTACTTGAATTCAGTCATTCAAATTTAATGCAAGGAAGTGTAAGGTACCCTTTATGCTGGCCTAGGAAATGACCTGCCTGACTTTGCTCAGTGCAAAAAGATACCTCATTTGAAATAAGTCCACTCCCAGCTAACCTGACATTGGTCATTGGTATAAAGGGGAGCAAGGCGTTACCTGCTCCAGGATTGATTTGTGTCCTGGCTCCTAAGCTGCGACAGGGAGTGAATGAGCAACGAAGTCATTTTTGGAAAGAAGCTGGTGAGCTGTCTCCACTGGTCTCCTTTTTCTTGTTGACAAGTGTGTGGGCTTGCTTTTTTTCTTTGCTTTTTTTTCTCTTCCTTTTTGACAGTTTTCCTAGGTCTCTGCTCAAATGCTCTCTGGCACTTGCTCTTGGTGTTTATCGCAGGCAGATCTCTGCATGTGTGATCCTAAATCCAAAGTGTTCTATTTCTAGCTCCCTGCCTGCCAGAGCTAGAAGAATTCAGCTTGAAAAGCTTCATGTTGTAATACTAATATTTTAAGATTGGCCCACTTTCTACAAGCTGTTGTATGCCTGCTTTCCTGGTGGCCTGGATGGCTTTGGAGGGCAGCAGTTTGACCGTCAGAGTCCTCCTTATCTGGGGACTTTGAGTCATATGTTTTGATCTTTCTTTATATTCATCTCCACTATTGTATTATACTAAAGATCAGAGTTAATCACCTGTTACAAAGAAGTCACAGTAACTGTGTGCAGCAGTTCGAGCTCTTTTTTTTTCAGAATCACATGGCAGCCTGGAGAAAATTCCTAGATTCCTTATTAAAATCATTGCCAACTAGACCTTAAAAGATTTTTCTTTCCTAAAAACCTTGTCAGATTTAACTTGATGATCATATCTTCAGGCTCTGTTGGTCTTGTGTTGTCTGTTTTTAATAGTGTGTATGTTTGGTGGCTATATTTAGTGTGAGCATAGGACCTGGAGAAAAACTTTGTCCATTTCTTTTCTAGTTCCTCTTCCCCCTCCAAAGAAGCCCCAGCAACCTAAAATGTAAACTCCTTACTTTTGAGGGAGCAGGGAAGAATACCTAGACCTACTTGCTTTTCTTTTGAGCACATAGATCCTCTTTCTGGAAGCAGGTAGGACAGCAAGTGATTGGTAGCCCAGGGATCCAAAATTCTGCATTACTGTTGTTGGTTTGAGGTTTGTTTTTTGTTTTTTCTCTTGTTAGGTCACGTACTTTTCTGGTACAGTTCTAACCCAAACTTGTAGGTGGCTTCTTTCCTGGTCCCTTTCAGATTTTATGGGTTCCCCTCCTGCTAAATCTGAGTCCAGACTTCCCATCAGTAACTGTTATTTAATGGATCTGTATGCTCACTTTCTAGTTAATCTAACAGGTTGTTTGTCTTCTGATCCATTTTTCTGTGTAAGCCTGTGACTGCAGCATTACGAGAAACTGGAAGAAACTACATAAATCCCTTCTGGGATTATGAAAGGCATGTAAAACTCCTCCTTGGAAAACAATATTGTTTTCAAGGCTGCTTGGCTAATAAAAGGCACCTCCTCTGATCCTTTCAGGGAAATTCATATAAAGGGAAAGGTGTTGAGGAGGTCCAGCGTGGAGACTTTTTTGTGCAAAGAGAGTAGGGGAGTGGTAGGTGGAAGGGAATTTGCCACCAAGGTACAGAAAACTTAGCATGACATGCCTGCAGATTTGTTCCCTGAACAAAAATTGCACTTGGGGGTGGGGGTTGCCTCGTGACAAACAGTTTCTAGGCTGTCTGACAGTGTAGCACCCGCAGGTACTGCGCTGCCAAGAGCTTTGCTGGCCTTGCAGAGCTCCTGGGGATGTGTGCTCGTTCCACTGGAGAGAAGTGGATGTGGGTTACTGCAGGCAGCCCTCCTGCTGGTATGCTGAGAGGGAGGCATCAAGAGCAATGCATCGGGGAGAACAGCTCCAGTTCTTCCTGGGCTCCCTGCTGTGAAGCTTTTTTAGGGACCAGGAGCAGAAGAGATGCTGCTGGACAGCAGCAGTGCTTCTTCACTCTGGCCTTGGTGAGGGGCCCAGATGGAGGCTCCATTTTGCTACTGAGAATAGAAAGAAATGTGTGGTTCTGGTGGCTAGCAGGGGCAGGAGTAAGTGAATTAAATGGCTTGAGCAGTAGAGGTTTGAATCTGACACTCATGTTGGGTATAATTCTTGGATTGCTTTTTAACCAGTTGCTAGCGACTCTTGTCATTCAACAAAGACAAGAAGTTGCCTTTTCCTCCCCTCAACTGTTTGCTAAGTTAGCAAATGCTTTCCTGAGCTGAAGCTGATGGGAGTGAATTCCACCACAAGTGAACCACATTCCTATCTGCTTTCTCTGTGTCTGTAAAGGTTATCTGTAATAGGCAGAGATGTAAACTTCAGGTCAGTCTCTGCAGCCAGCAGCATTTCACGGCCAGTTTTGGAGTAGCATAGAGAGAAGAGGCAGAATGTCAACTTCTGAGCAAATTAAGTAGTGCAGGAAAATGATCAGCTGGTTTAACCATTGCAGTATTCTTCCAGGGTTGAGATTTTTTTTGAGTTTCAGTATTTCTATGCCAACATGAGGTTCTGAGGAGCAGAACACTTTCTTGGAGAACTTCAGTTGACTCTAAGGGTGTAAAAACAATGACAATGAATCCTCAGCAGTAGTACATGCCTGACAAAGGCTATGGCTGCTTAGAGAAAGTATTAGAAAAGAGCGAACTTTTGTTCCCCATGGAAGCTTACTGATCTCATGAGGCTGTGATTCAAGAAGTTCTGGAGCTAAAGATACTGTCTTAATTAAATAGCTCTAGCTTATTTCTTTCTGTGTGTGTGTGTGTAATCAACACTGAACCTTTTTCAGCTCTTGCACATAGACAAACAGCAATAGTGGGGTATCTCCTGTCAGTAGCTTTGTAGTGCTAGTGGCAGAAAGAAGTGGATCTAAAGGTCGCATTTCTGATCGCGACTTCTGTATGAAGCCATGCAAAGGCAGGTTTTGTTTTGGCAGGCTGTGATATCACTCTAGCTGATAATTGAGGAAATGAGGGAGTTGGGCACTTCACACTTCATATAAGTTATGAGCCCCCAGTCCCCTCCCTTTTACTAAAGGAATCATTATAGTGAGTGGAGTATGGGGGGTGGGGTGGTGGTGTTACTAGCTTGGAGCATCAATGCCATTAAATTGTAGAGAAGATCTACTCATCTTTCTGGTGTTGACTAGTGTCAGATTTTGTCTTGCTCACTTGGAGGGCAGACATTCTAGTGCACAGGAATTAAGACCTGGAGAATTTGAAGTCTCACTACTTCCTCTTCTAAACACTTTGCAGTGTATGCTTAATATTAAGAGTCATAAGTCGGTTTTACAGCTGCTTAGGCACCATCAAGTAGACCTAGAATGAAAGAAGTGGCCAGGCAGTGTGTTGAATGAGTCTATATCTCATCCTGCCTTTCTTTTTCCATTAATACTTAACAAGAGTTCACTTTTTCATTAGCTTATATGCCTCTACAGAGGTGTGGTGCAATTGCCAGTCTAGGTAGACCAATTACACTTGTAGTATTGGGTCCCTCCCAATGTCACTGAAGCTTGTAAAACTAGTGCTCAACATAGAGTACTCCAGTACTCTGAACTATACCCTGGTGAGCATAACCTGGCACTCTTGTTGATTTGGCAAGGTCCTGAAGTACAGCCTACCAGCTACAAATAGGAGTGTAAATACTTGGTGCTAATGAGCTACAGCCAACAGCACATGGCTAACAGTCCCAGATCAGGTTGTTGATCCAGCCTGGCTCCTGCCAAGGTTGCAGAGTCATTTCAGGACTATCTAGTGATGGGTTTTTGTTTCGCTTTTCAGCAATATATAATCATAGAAGAAGAGATGCATAAATCTGTCATTAACCTTCTTCTAGTGGAATCCACCTTTTCCCCTTGGCCTAGAAATCAGCATGGCCCAATAGTTGCTGGCAGAAGAAGCTATGCTGGGAATAAACTAGGGCTCAGTGTGAAGGTATACAGAGCATCTGTGAGAAGGGCATGAAAAGTAAAGCTCGTTAAGGAACTATAAGGGGAAGAGATGACCTAGTCACCTCAGTGTAGGTCTTCTTACATAGAGGTAGGTGTAGGGAAGAGAAAGGACTGGCCTGGAACAGGTAAGTTGAGAAGCCCCTTGGTGTTCTAAATGGCTTTTTGTACCACATGGAATAAAGCAGGTCTGATTCTTCAAAACATATCGTTACCAATTTAGGCAGAGAAACTAAAGTCTATTAAAAGATTTCTCATAGCTGCTTAAAAAACAAAACAAAAACCCCAAGCCCAAAAATACCCCAAAACCTATGAAAAACCCCCACTAATGTGATGACACCAGGATATGCAACTGTACTGTGTCTTTTACAAAGTGGACCTGGAAGAACCGGGTCCTGATCTGAAAATCCAGCTTGAAACAAGTCCAGGTTGCAGAACCAGAAGGATAGATGGCAGAAGAGTTCCCTGTATCATAGCAGAGCCCATCATGCTTGGAGAGGAACTGGACATTCTTTTGACTTGCCTCTGGAGTTGCATATACTTGATGTGCTTAACACAGTGGCCAGCTCAGCTTATCTTTTCATTCCTGGTCCCCAGTTACAAAGAGGCTTTGATTCTTTCCAAATTTGTCTCCACTAACTCTTCCCTTTTTTGTCCTCCTTTACTCAAAAGTGCTATATTCCCTATTTATGGCTCTGTCTGTAGTAGCTTTTTGCTCTGGAGAGTCATGAGTTAGGAGCCCTTGGAGACCTTCAAGCCATTGTTCTTGTGTTTTGTGTTAAAATTGCCTGGGAGCCTTCCAGAATTTTGGTAGGCAGCCAGTTTTCACTGAACAGAAGAATGATTTTCAGGATTTGCCACACTTCTATGTCATCTATGGGACATGATATGGGCTGTCGGTCTTTGACGACTGTGTTGTTTTAGTGCACAACCTGTAAAAGCAAGAGATGTTTCTTTGGGTTGGCTGATATGTTGGAAATTAGGATTCTTACATGGGTGTTTGTGGTTACTTTTGTGGTTTACAGACATGAGTCAGTCTTGCTCTTTACCTACTGGTGATGGTATCTGCTCAAGAGGACTAGCGAAAGAATACTGGAAAAGCAACTTGTCTTGTAACTGAGTTGTCTTAAAATACCCAAGACCTAGGTTGAACAGAAACGTCAAAGCTAAGAAAGCTTGTATGAATGGGGTGGATGTGTCTCAGTATTGAAGTGTTCCGCTTGTACACTTAGTTGGGTGTGATAATTTTAGTGTTTAAATATGAAGCAACAACCCTTCTCATCAAGGAATTGTACTTTGAAGGGCAGAGTGAGTGTGATGCCTGTCAATCTGGGAACTGAAACGTGATGATTATTGAGGCCTCAAGAGTTACAAGTTAACACGATTCTGCTGCAGTTACTAATTAACCAAGCAAGAGCTTTGCTCCAGCCAAAGGAGCTGGGGCCAGAAGATGAGCACATACATTCAGTACAAAAGATCTGTATAGTTTTGTCTTCTGTAATGCTTTCTGTTGGGATTACACCATTCTTTTGCTGGCAGTCCTGAAAGGATCTGCTTTTCAAATGTGAGTGGTGTTGTAACATTGCTCTCTGCAGGGTGAACCATGCCATCAAGACCAGGCTCCTACTTGCTTGTGGTTCTCTCCCACAGCAAGTATGAATGAAAGTGGTGTGTGGGTTTTTTTATAGTGACTTTTTTATGGTAGTATAATCTCTTATGCTGATATGATGGAGCCATCCATGACTGTTGATCTTTGTGGAGGTGAACAAGACTTTGTTTTCCCCACTTGTCCATGGGTAGTGAGGGCAGCAAAATGCTGACTCTGCCTTAGTTGGAAACTCTGCTGCCAGCAAACAATTTTAAGACTGATCTTGCCGTTTCTGGTTTCCTTCCAGTACTCCACCTCCTCCTTTCAGAAGATTGTCCTGCCTGCCCTTTGCACTGGGGGTTTGAAGTGCAGTCCTTGGCTGAAAGTGAGCCTGCAGGACCCCTTTCCATGCAAGTTAAGCGAGGACAAGGATGATCGGTTGCCCACTTTTATTGCTTATGAATTATGTGTCAGCAATTTCTGGTCTCCTACAAAAAAGGAAGAAAATCTTCTGCTGGTGTAAACTTGTTCTTGATAAAAACTTACAATCTGGCACTGAAAGTAGGTGTGGCTGTGGGTTTTAGGCAAGCTGCAGGCTTAGTTCTTCCTATCTGGCCTGGGACATCTTTCTGTTGGAAGCAAGTACAGCTCTTACAGTTAAGATTCCCGTACACAGAAAGTGCAGACAGGAGCCTTCAGTTGATGTTACAGGAGCATCTAGTAAGAGGCTTCAGTTAAATTTTTGTACTAGTTAAGGTATGCTTGAGTTGTGACTTAAGGTTATTCAGTAGCTCTAGCTTGAAGTCCAAGGTATATCACTAAGTTTTTGCTTTAAGATGGATAAATTAGTATGATATGTTTTGCTATGTGAGTTTGCGTGGGGTGTTTTCCCCCTGTGTAACTGAGGTATGTGTACAGATAAAGCTTTTTGACTTTCAGCTTTTATTTTAGTGTCTTGATGTAGTGTGTGGGGAGGAGGGAAAAGCATCTCTCAAGATACCAGTTATATGAAGACTTGCTGTGTCTTGCTTTTCTCGAGGAGAGGACTAAGGGATGCCTCACTGGAGGCTGGGGCAGTGGTCCTATGAGTAGCTCACTACATGGACTATGTGGTTGTAGCAGTATGGGGTTTATGCTGCTCTACATATGTGATCTGATCTTTGTGCATGCTGGTTCCCTGCCCTCGTGGGGAATAACTTTTATCTTGTTGTTGATATACTAGTTTGCCTGGAGCCTTTTGGAGTGGTTAGGCTTGAAAACACTGATAACTCCACAGCTAAATTCAAGGCCTTCACACTGCTCACTGGGGGTATTTTTTTTTTCTTCTCTTAGTGTTGAAGAATTGCTTGCGCTATGTGAATGGGATTTCTCCCAGAGAAATTAAAATCCAGACCAAAATCATTGTCTATTTCTGTCTTAATGAAAATCCTGTACAGTGTACTTTAGACTCAACATCAGCTGCTAAAAGTTTCAGTACTCACTTGCAAGAGAAATGAGATACTTTCTTGTATCACGTGTAGAGGAAAGCCTGCTTCCCTTCCTTCTGTACTAGCATATTTGTGTTTTCATGTGACCTTTATGGAGATCACAACACACTTAATGCTTTATTCCCTTTGTATATGATAGAGCCTGCCTCTCTGTCCTAATCAGGACTGACAGTTTTGTAGGTCTTTCCATTCAGTTGACAAAGGCCCGGGGGGGATTATGATCACTAAAATGGGATTGCTTTGCCAGTAGTTTACTAGTTTAATCCAGTTTGTGTTGTATTGACTGAAGGCTCCCAAGGAGAGCCTGGAAATGGACAAGTTGCACAGTTCACCCTGGAGGCAGTCTTGGTGGGGGGTGAAGCTTCCCAGTGTGGGAATCCCCTGAGGTTAGAGCTTGAAGGCGGCAGCTGGGGCAGTGAAAAAACTTAATTACCTACATAAGGGATGCAGTCTCCAAGAACTACAGCAATCTGTTGCTTGATGCCAAACATAGGGTTAAACCTGTGAGTGCAGTTGTAGTGTGTACAGCCAATGTGCAAGCAAATACAGTAGCTTTCTTTTTTCCTGCTTTCTCCAATGCCCCAGGGGTTAAGGGTGGGGATGAAGGTTTCCCTGTGCTGCCTGATGCACCATGGATGGGAATCCTGATCTCCCCTCCTCCTCCTCTCTGCAGGGGCACACCTGCTCCATATTGGATGAGAGGTCTACCAGGAGACCTCTGATGTCAATGGCTCTATTCTGTTACAGTGTTGTGTGTTTTTTTTTTTTACTTTCCAGAACAGCTGTTTTGAATTTTCCATTTTTTGCTGTAATCTTTGAACAAGCTTTCTTTTTTTTTTTTTTTTTTTAGAGAGACTGGGGAAGGGGGTGGGGTGAAGACACACATACATTTGAGTGCTGAGGGCATTTTCACTTCTGATTCCTGGCCTGAAAACTGAGTTTGAACTTGTTGCTTGCCTGCTGTTTGAACATGGTCCAGTGGTAAGAGGCTTTAATACATTTCTTCTTTGCAAATCATCAACCTCACATCTTCCAGTAAAGGAAAGAATTTGGGACTATAGCTTCCAAGAGTAATAGCCCTCTCAGCCCCATGCAATGCACAGGCTCCAACCAAAGAGTTCCAAGGAAAATATTCAGATAGGGGGAAGTTGTCTAGCTGTATCCATGATGGTTTTGCATTTAAACTATTGGGCTTTGCAGAGATATCAGTATGCTCTTTTTTTCAGATAGACATGCAGCCATCCTGGAACTAATAACTATGCTGGAATATCTTAATCCAAGCATAGAGTAGAGAAATGGACAAACTTTCTCTTATTTCCCAAGTTTATATTGATGATGCTCTGTAGTTTGCCATTTTTCCTGCTGTCCAATTGATCTCTAGCTGAAAACACATTTGGAAATATTGGAGGCTGCATCCAAGTACCCTGCTTTCTACTTGCATCTACCTCCTGATCAGTAGAAAGAACTAGTTGCCTTGAGAAGTGCTTCAAATACTTAAAGGAGGATGCTGAGGGATGAGCCACTGTGAGGAGGCTGGTGGGCTCAGGGACTTGGGTGGTGTTTATGGTTCTACATCTACTTCCTCTAAAAAACACTAAACCAGCAGTGTCCTGCAGGTTTTTAGAGGAAGTCTCAATGTGAACATTCATTCAGGAGGGAATGAAGTGCTCTAAACTCAAGAGATTCACTTAAATGTGATCATCTTAACTGTCCTCCCCAGCGCTGCAGTTAGTAGTTGTGGCAAGGAATGAGTGTGTACTGTGATTAAATACGTACTCCCACAGCGAGAGGCAGCATGTGGTTTTTGGGAGCAGGAATAACTCTTGCTGTGGTAATGCTTGTGAACAATTCTCCTAATGAGAGTAATTCTCATCTTTCAAGTAGTGCTTGCCATGGTTTTGGGGATGATTGGGAAGTGAAAAACATGAAGATACGACTGAATGCAAAAGTTCTTGCAGATAGGAACAGGTCATTTTTTAACCTCATAAAACTTAATTTAATGGATACAAAAGATTTAATTTTCCTGTTCCTTTTTGTTTGTTTCTTCCAAAATGGAAGAATGATCCAAGGAAATCAAGGGTGTAACTGCTTCAAGTGAATTGAGAGTTGGACAAGGATAAAGTGGAGGGTTTGATCTTTTGGATTTATAGTGCTGTCCAAAGCTGTGTATAGACTGTGAGGCCTTCTCCTTGTGCTTCAGTTACTTTGCTCTAGAATAAGGACTAATTTTTGTCCCCTTCCCTTGTATCAACTCAATGGTTTTGTGGAAGCCAGTATGTTTCAGCATTCCTCCTGTAATTTAAGGTATATAGAAGGAGTTTGGTTTAATTTTCATGTAATACCTTCCTTGCATGATGACTGCAACTTTTAGACTGACAGTCTCTCCACTGACTCAGATTTTGTTTCTCTTGCCCTGAGGTCCTTGGCTGTCAATGTCTTTAGTGTTTTCACTCTCCTTTCTGCAGATCAATGTGTAGTTCTCCTGGCACTATTTGTTGGCAGAAGGTGAGGAAAGTCGGAGAGAGACTAGGAGACAGTAGCAACAGATGAGATGAGGCCACCCACTAGACAAATGTGAAGACACAGTTACGGTGAATGCCCCAATGGTTAATGCTTTATTCTGTGTAGCTTTATGGGTACTAAAATCGCTGCTGTAAGGTTCATTGTCAGGTGCTTTCTAACCTCTGACTGACACATGGGGTTTTAATCTGTTGGTTTTTTCCTTACTGTGTCAGAAGTGCCATTTATCCTTTTATCCTATGCTGCTTGGCTTTTGTTCTTGGACAGATTTAAAGTAATGTCCAGTTTAGGATTGATTATGAGCTAAGTATTTTTCTGTTTTGCTGGGCTGGAGACCTAGTAGGCAAGTCTTTAAGTGGCATGCCTGTTACTGCTTAAATTCCCAGTCTTGAGGGATATGCAAGTAGCTCTCATTTATTCTTGTCAGTGACGAGGTGGTAACCCAAGTATTGTTAAAAACCTTGGCTCTCTCATAAGCCAGGAAGTCTTGAGCTCTATTCGTGGTGCAGCTGGAAAGTTACTCTTGCACCGTGGACGGGTTAGTTACACCAGAGGCTAATACAACAGTGTTCCTCATTGCCATCTGTTCCAAGGAGTCTTGAGCAAGCTGAGTAGGAGGGATGCAGTGACATAGATCCAAGTCTGTTCTCACTGCTGGTGAAATTTGAGATGAAAAGGATGGCTTAGTTGGGTTTTTCCCCTTATTCTGTCTGTGGTGATGTGATATGGGGAAATAACAGCCCACCAACCTGCTATTTGTCAACAGTTAAGGGGGTATGCAAGATCTGTCCTTTTGATAGTCCAGCCCTGCTCTAGGGTGGTGCAGGCTACCTTCTCGGTATGCCACTCGCTCTGTCCTGTTTTTTCTGAGTGTATTAGCAGAGTCTGGATTCTGCCACTGCTCTGATGGTTGTGTTAAGCCCATGCACACATCAGGGTCTAGGCTGGACTCGCCTCCATGACACAGAATTGAAAGAACCTGTGTCCTGTTGATACCATTATCACTATGTCTCTTCATGGTTCTGTTAATGACCAATGTCTGATTAAAGTGTGTGTTTCTGTAGAAGCTCAGTGTTGGACTTGTAATGAAGGGCACCATTGTGTTGTGTTAGCATGAAGAGTTTTGCTGCAGTTGTGATCATATTGATCTGTCTAGCTCCATTCTGGTTCTTTATTGTTTTCTTTGACATAGGAGGTAGGAACAGGATGGAGGAGCTGAGAATTTTGCTGCTTGTCCCATTCAGAAGATGGATGTGACTGGAACAGTGAAAACATCCATTTTCTCGTCCCTTTCCCAGGGATTAGGCTAGTGCAGGGAAGGGGTGAACAGAACTAGTTCATCCTTTTTCCCTTGACGGACTAAAAGAAGAGGTGAGTGAATGGTGTGAATTCAGAAAGTGAAGTGTGAATTCAGAAATCTCGTTGGAGAAGTTGCTACCAGAAGTGACAGAAATAGACTTCTAGTTTCAGAGAAAATTACTTTTTCTTGATTTTTTTTTTTTAATCCTTTTGTGTTGGAATGGGGAGATGATGAAAGGAGTGATGGTAGGACTAGGTAGGGTGGCCTTTGAAGGCTGTGCAAGGAAGAGATGGGAGTGTCACAACCTTTGAGTTGTTAACCTTTTGAAGTCGCATGGGGTAGACGTCTCATTACCCTTGCCCCAACGCATGCACATTCTTACCTGTGACATACCAAACAAATTGCCTTCTGCCTCAGATGGTGAAGGGTTGTTAAACCTGTTTGACTTCGAGGCAGTCATTCTGGGGATTCTCTTTATCTGCATGTGTGAGGGTCAGGAGGCCTGCAGAAGCCATCCTCCTCTTCCCATTTCTGATGTCCGCTCCGCAGGACCAGCGCTTAAGGCAAAAGCTTCTGTGTTGGGTGAGGAGTTTTAGTAAATGCTTACAAAAATAGTGGTAGATTGTCCCTGCAGGGTCAGGTAAGGGAGCTGCAATGCTTGTGGGGAAATCTGCAGCCACAATTGAACAAGCCAGTGACTTCTCACAATAGGGAGGGTGCTTGAGTACAATGTTTGAAGAATTTATTAGAGAAATTAGACATTAAACTAGGTTTGCAGTTTGATTTTAAAATTTGATACTAAATTCTTGAAGCCAATCATCATGCATTTCTTATTTTCCCTATCAGAATAAGCTGTTTTTAACATAAGTGACTGACTGCATTAGTGTCTGTTGAAGTGCTGACTTCAGCATGAAGAAACAGTTCATCTGCTTCGTGTACACATAGATGCATCTTGGCAGTGATCGTGTTTCTTGGTGTATAGCAGGTCTGTAGCAGGTGACAGTAATACTGAATGAAGCTATGAGCATTTCTGTTTGCTTCTATTTTTTTTTTCTTTTTTCTTCCAGCTATTGCAAATTCTAGTGAGATTGCCGAGACAAGCCTGGGTATGGGGGTGGTCAAGGAGAATCCAGAAGCTCTGGAAAGAGAGGAAAAGTGAGAGAACTGCAGTTGTTCAGTGCATGGGAGAAGGTTAAAGCATAAAATACAGAAAATGAAACCTATCATAGAAAAATAGGGGAAAAAAGAAAGTAGAAAGAGTAAAACCTACTGTTGAGAATAATCACTGAAGTATCTGACCTCCTTCTGCTGCTCCTGTCACAGCTAACACGCTCCTGACTTGCTGTTTATGCTTGCCTATGTTTTTGGTGTGTCTCGGTGATCCATTTAATGTTATTAAAACAGGTGCCACAGATGCAGGCAAATGAGCTTTCTTCTTACTGTTCCACCAAAGGCTATGACTTATTGCTGAAGTGATGGTTCATTCAGCGGAGCAGTTAAACTAAAAGTATGGAAATTGTCAGGGTTTCCAGTGATAACTATTTCCTTTGGATATTTTTTGTGTTATGGACACAGCAAGGAAACTTTTGATTGTGGACATTGGTCTATTAGAAATTGACCTATAGTCTTAAGTTCAATTTATGTGAGCCTCATAACACAGGTAACTGCTTGGTAGTGCAAGTTGAGCTATATTTGAACCTATGGAAGGTTACTGCCTTGATCTTTTAATCTGTCAGCTCATTCTTCACTCTCGTTTTCTGTTTGGATGTTGTAGTTTCGAGATGTTTTTGGAAAGGGTACTGGGAAAACTTGCAAACATTTTTCAAACAAAAGATGGTTTGTCTTCATGGCTGGGAGGGTTCATTTGGACACTCATTCTGAATTTTTTTTTTGTTTGGAAAACTGAAGTTCTTAGAAGTTAGATGGCCTTGGCTTTCTTTGTTCTTTCTTCTGTCTCAGACATTTGTATCAGCTCTCTCACCGAGCTCTTTATCTTACTTGGCTTTTCTGTGGATGCCTGGAGGCCTTGGCTCACATTCTCAAGAGTGTCCACTGGTTCAAGAAGCCATTGCTGCTATCAAATTACCTTGACAGCTGTTGTCCCATTTCATATTTGCCATCCCCTCCCCCTGGCTCCCTTGTGATTTTTGGCAGAAGCTGTGGCTATTGAGCAATAAAACTTGGATCTGAGAATCCTGTTGCTGGTGGGAAAATGAGATGAGAGCATACTAGTTAATGCCTTGCAAGTTGACTTCTTGCTGATGTATAATCAGTAGCATCTTTATTTAAAAACAAAACCTACCACTAGCTACTCTGTTTGTGGATTGAGCGGATGGTTCATTTACTGTTCATCTGGAGTTGTGCGATAGATGCCAATCTCTTTAAATAGCGTACTCTGTGCCAAGATGTGTATGACCAGACAAGCTCTTGATTTGGAGTCCTTGACAAATGCCTATGCGTAAGGACTGCGAAACAGCTAGGATGCCCCTGTTGATGAAAGTAATCCGTAAGGACATGATTGACTTTGTCTTCATGTTAGTTTTATTGATGATCCTGCCCCTGCGTAACCTGGAATAGAGCTGCTGTGGTACTATTTAGTAGACATTAAAGATGACCCTATAAGAAGCAATTGGTCTTGCTTGAATTTAACAAAATATAGAGATAGCATTTGGGAGCTTTTCTTTTGTGTGTGTTTGGGGATTTCATTGCCTTTCTTTTAAATGCAACTGTAAACCACTTCTGATAACTAACAGAAATGGTGATGATCTCGGGACCAACCATCATAAGAGAGCTGCCATCTCTGTAAACCTCTCCTTTTAAGATATTTTGTGTTTCCTTTGCAGTTGTTTGAGAAGTTGGCTGATGCATGGCATGCTTTAATCTCTACTGATCATTCCTCTTGTCCCTGTTGGAACATGTCAGCAACTAAATTTTGTGTAACATACTGGAAAAATTAGGAAGGAAGGAAGGAGCAGATCTTAATTGGAAAGATGACTGACAGAAAACAATTAATGTATCCAGAACACTCAGTTCTGAGGAACGCATATAGGAAAAGTATATAAAAAATAACTTTGCTTGCAATGTGTATGATTTACTAGCTGATAACATCAGTGTGAAATGTAAAGCTTGTTAAAAGTCTGGATCAGACCAGCCTTAATGCGTGTCTTACAGCTCCTAAATTACTGTGCCAAAGTGGGAAGACTAGACTCCTACAGAAACATGTGCTGTAACTGTTTTGTACATGTCTGCAGAGAAGGGTATTTTAAGCAGTTGGTGAATGGTTCTGCTGTGTGTGGAGTAGCTGTAAATTTGAGGGCTGGTGCCTTGGAGCTCCATCCTGGTAGGAGCTGGTGGGTTGTGGCGTGTGATGTGGTCTCAGCATCGCAGGTGCTGTGGAATCGGCCTGGGTCGTGCTGAAGAAGAGCTGGGGATGTAGTGCAACCAGCTGTGAAGTCAAGGGGTGGAAACTCAGAAAGCATAAGGTCGAAGAAGATGTCCTCTGACTTTGGAAAAACACAATTAAATGTTCATTACCCACTGGAAAAGAAATAGAAGAATGGATTACATCTAGGTGAAAAATGCATGAAGTGTCCCTCTCCTAGCTGTAACGTTTGAGTTGGAGGGTGGGGTGTGCAGGTTTTCTGTTGACATGTGGGGAAATAACTTTTTACTGACTTTTCTTTCTCCCTCGAAGGAAAACAAAAAACACTCATAAAGCTTCAATTTGGTGTACAACTTGATAAAAGCTTTTTTCCTTTTTTTTTTAAAGAAAAAAGTGGCAGTTTATCCTCCCTGCTCCACATCCCTTGCTATCCTGGCATTTAACGTGGGTTTAAACAAGGTGTTCCTTGGTCTGGTCTCTCCATGGAGACTGCAGAAAGCGCTGGAAGGCTTGAGCTTCCTGCGATCCCTGGCACGTCTTCCGTTACGCAGCTACGGTTATTGTAGCAGTAGGGGACTTGTTAGTTTTCCAACTGCAGTTCCCAGCGAACGTGTCCGCTCTGTGGTGTAGACTCCTGCATGTTCGGTGTTTAAATAGTTCTATAGCTTTCAGGCATCTTGCATTTCAAATATGGGTGGAGAAACAAGTGTTGGCCTTTAAGGCAGGGGTTTCAAAGCTTTTTGATATCAAAGGCCATGTTGACAACTTGGCAAGCACTTGTGGGCTCAAGTGCGTTAGATCTTTAGGATAGGAGCTGACTTGCTGCAGGCGTTGGAAAGGATGTTTTGCATTGTTTAAATGTATTGTCAGGTGTGTTATGTCCTTTCTCTTCAATGTGGCTGCTGAAATGTCTCCTCCTTTCATGCTAGGCTTGGCTCGCTTTCCCGTCAGCCAGAGAAGGGGTTAATTTGTTGTCACGGTCCACTCCAGCTTGTGCCTTGCTCTCCAGTCTCTTCTGCTTAAACCTGCTCTCATGGGGAATCCCAGCTCCTGACCCCTCCATGGCTGCATGGAGGGAAAGGAGCTTTTGGGGAATGTGTTAAGCTTGGCCAGCAGGTTGCAGGGTGGGAGGAAGCATCTCAGCTGGGAGTCCTTCATAGCCTTCTCCTCGGTGAGGGAAACGGGTAGGGTTCTGCAAACCCAGGAAAGCAGCCGGTTCTGGCAGGGCAGAGCTTGTCTGTCCTGGTCAAGGTCTTAGAGGTCTTACCAGGTTACTTGCTTGTTGACTGTTTGAAATACCAGCGTGTGTTGCTTCTGCTCTGCTCTTGCACTTTCCAGCCTTGCTGAACTGCCATTCTGCTTTCTTATATTGTGTGCATTAGCTTTGTTGGTTTGCTGAGGTATTTGAGATGATAGACGGACATCTTCCCAGATCTTAATGAGCTATGCTTACACCGATAAGAAGGTTTATTTTAATTTCCTATGTGAGGCAAGCGAAGTGCAGAGGTCAGTGCTACAACACAGTGCAGAAGGATAAATGCAATACTCAGAGATGTACCAAAACTTTTCTTAATATCAGCCCTATTGCTCCCAGCGTAGCTATGAGCGTGTGGAGTGCAACCAGGCTAATTGTTTGGGTCCTTGGCTGGCTCCTGGATGGAGCTTGCAGCTCGCATTGAGCTCTGGCTAGCTTTCTTGCTGGAAGGAGCAAAGCTGGCACGGATGTTTCAGCTTTTAAAGGCAGTCACAGGTTTTGGTCTGAGGTGGAAGCATACTTTTATGCAAAACAATGTAGCTCTTAAAGACTAAACAACAAATCTGTAGCAGTGTGGAGGAGAAGCCAGTTCTCCTAACTCCTGATCATGTGCTTTCACCACAAAGACCCTGTTTCTTCTTTTACTTAACTGAAGAATTCCATTAGATCAAAAGCTAGTTAAGGAAAATAGAGCCCCATGTGGTCTTGTGTGGTTACTTAGGCAAGTGCTATTTTTAGGAATCCCAGTTGAGTAAGCCTTGGCTCTTGCTGCTGTTAAAATCCATGGAAGCAAAATTAAAACTTCTACCTTCATCTCAACCGCATGTAGGCCACTTGGCTCTAGCCATCTGGTTTTTTTTCTCACTTGTGCCTCCCCCAGCTCATTCCCTGCCTCTGGGGGATTTTTGCCTGATCATTATCAGAGTTGTTAATGAGCTCTTGCCCTACAGTCCTAGGGTTCTGCCTAGCTCTGCTCAACTGCTTCTCCTCATTTTAGCTTCTGTGGCCCAGTTTCATTGATCTGCAGAAGATGCTCCTTGCCTGCTTCTCCCCCTACCAAGAGCAGGGAGCCCAGGTTTGCAAAATGTGACCTGTTTGCAGCTCTTTCTCCTTGGTGCTGCTGAAGAAAACTTCTTGTTCACAAAGTTTTGTATACAGACCTGCTTGACCTGCCTTGTAGGAGCATTGGGGGGGGGGGGGGCACGATGGTCTTGAATTACAATTATAAGAATCCAGTTCCTTTTCTGGAGACAGTTGCCTGATGATGACCACATTCCTCTCCACAACCTCATGCCCCAGTTTGGAACTTGTAGAGATTTTGTTGGGTTTTTTGTGATTACTTTTCTCTGAACCTGAGCAGAAGAGCAGCAGATGGGTAAAGTGGAGGGCATGGCAGGAAAAGATGCTAAAGCCTGAGAAAGCTTTGGGAATGTGGCTCCAGGGAAAGCCTGCTGAACCTTTTTGAGCTGGCTGAAATGGCTGAGAACTCCAAGTGGTACTTTGTTTGATTCATGCTGTTTGTACAAATTTCTTTTCCATAATTTTGTATTTAAAATAAAATATTGTGAAGAAATCACTCTGTCATAATTCTAAGTAGAAGAATAAATTTGTAAGGGCCTGGAGATTTAGCCAAAGGACTTGGCTCAGAAGTGAAGGCGAACAGTGGCTTGAGTTTGAAGACCCTCTGTTGGCTGAATTTTCTTCAGGTTGCATGGTCTCTGCCTGAGGAACCCTTTGTCTAAAAACAACAGCAACAAAAAACCCCTAGTTCTGAAGTCTTGTGTCAGGGCCAAAATTTGCTGCATTACTGGGCTGTGCGGAGAAGTCATAGCAATATTCTGTGAAATATTTGAGGTCCTTTTAAATGCAGAGCAAGTAACTGGTGACCTTTTATGCTTGGTTGACATTAGCCACTTGCTAATGTTTCATGTCAGGCTGAGGTGATGGGAAATTAGTCAGGGATGATATTTGTCTGTGCTGGTGTAAATGCAGTTAGATGGGCAACGTTTTCATAATGTTTCAGTCTTCTCCATTTAGAGATCTGGCTTGAGTTTGGGTGGCAAAAGAGTGATCTTACTGATACAAATTGCATGTCCTCTCAGACTTTGTGACCCCTAGCTAGGTGTGACATATAGAGAAGCCACAGGTGACCTGAACTGAAGCAATGCCCTAAAACAACATTAGGGAACTATTAGTCTTGGCATAGTTGTGGATCAAAACATCCTTGACTGTGCTTGGAGAATGGGGTGGATGGTGCTACACTGTTGCATCCTTGGTAGGGTGGATGTGATTGTGTCAATTGACAAGGCTCAGGGATATTTAACAGATACATAAGGATCTGTTGGCTAAATGATTCCTCTTACACATATGTGTGTAGTCAGCTCTTCTTTCCCCACCCACAGCTGCTATAGCTGTGACAGTCAATCACTTCTGTAAAGTAAGAAGGTCCTCAGATCAGAACGTGAAATCCGCACGTGTAGAGGAGTTGTTCTTGTGGCTATCGGGGATTGTACTTGTGACCCCCTTTTGTGTTGGGAACCTGTGCTCTGTCCCAGGACGTTGGCTTCCCACTGTTTCACTTTGTGTCCTGTAATGTTTATTGCACAGTTGGGATTTTGTTTAGAGCACTCGCATATGTAAAACTGTTCTACCTAAACTCAAATTTCTGCTGAGTATTTGTTCACAGACCCCCAAAAAGGAGGATGTGTTTACTGTTCCTCAGGGCTAGAATCATTTTCTGTCTGGACAATTTGGAGGCTTTATGGCTTCCTCTCACAGAATGGAAGCCCAAGTAAATAATCCCAAATTCTTTGGACAAAATGTGGAATAGATATCACTTAGCTGTCCTTCACGTGGCCTGGGGATCAGAAATAGCATCAATATGCGAACTGCTGCAAAGATCAACTGTATAAAGCTATAGGACTGGGAGCTAGGAATTTTCATCATAAAATATTGATTGCTTTCTTTGCAGAAAAGGAAATTGAGGTAATGTTTTGTTACTGCAGAGTCTCCTTGCTGCAGCTTAACTAAAGAACAGGCCACTGCCAAGCCACAGAGTGGCATTAAATGGATGTAATGTCCCACGGTGACAACCACTGAACTGATTGGTGAGATGTGACATCAAGTAAACTGAACAAGCATAGCATTTCTCACTTGTATCCTTGTAACTGGAGAAAAAACCATGTGTTGTGATGTTTTCAGTCTGTCAAACTAGTTCTGTAAATGTGTTTCCCCCCACATACGCACACTTTCTGGGTGGCACTGCAATGAGTGACTTTGCTAACTAGCCTACAAGTCAGCTTTTTCTGTGGTTGGTTTTTTTTTCCTTCTTTTTTTCTTTCCCTAAAGATGTTGTTTCCCTAATGGTATTTTCCAGTGACTTTTTTTTATTATTATTCTTTGATATCCTCAAACTATATTTTGTGTGTTATCCTTGGGTGTGGTTTTCACCTTGAAGTCCTGTTGGGATGTAGGATGGTCTAGATATCATCTGTAGGATGTCTTTACTTTTAAGAAAGATCCAATGGCATTTTTAATTGTTTCTTCTGGTGGAAGTTTTTTTGAAGAAGCAGCTGTGGAGTATTGCCACATTCTGTTTCGGAGCATTCAAAACAGAATGCAAGAGGTGACTGAATACAGATGCCCAAGAGCAGTGGCGTTCATTCAGCGACTTATTTGACTTCAACCAAAGTGAGTGCAGAGGATTAGTCCCCAAAGAGTTGCCTTTAAATGGCTAATAGCACGGCTATTCTTCTCTTGTTGTCGTCCCATGTTTCCCCTCTAAGGGAAGGGAGTAACTGAGATGCTTTTGAGGGTTGCGGGGGGGGGGGGGGGGGATGAGAAAGCATGTAGGAAGGGCACCATAAGAAGCTGGCAAAGAGCAGTTCAGCAGCAGGGTTTTGGGTAAAGCACCTGCAGCTCTTATTCCCCAATAGAGGAAATAGTGAATATTAAGTAGACTGTGTTGAGAATTACAACATTAACAAAAGATCACATTGCTTTGCTTCTTCTATTAGCCAAGCTGTGCGGAGGGAGAAGCTGACTCACGCCAACCTGTGTTACAGGCTGCTTTGAGTAGAGCAATTGGAAAACTGTGTCACTTCAGCCCAAGAGAGCTGTAGGAACAGAAGTGTGGTAATATATTAAAATTACATCAAAGGCTCTGGGAGATTTTAATGAGATCAGCTCCATATTTATTTTCATGGTTAGGAGCAGAAATAACTGAATAATGTCATGGAAATATTCTGGAATGAGGAGATGTAACAGCCGAGACTGTCTCTAAGCTGGTCAAAGGCTTTGTTAACTCTAGGTGGGCGGTTTCAATTTAGGGTATTGAGAGCTTGCAGATAGAGAGTTTAGGCAGAGCAGAGACCTGGTGAAGGTCCCAAAATGTAAAAATCAGGTGAGCATCGCAGAGTGCTGCTTTCCTTACCTCTT
The DNA here is from genome assembly GCF_028858705.1 of Grus americana. NCBI lineage: Eukaryota > Metazoa > Chordata > Aves > Gruiformes > Gruidae > Grus > Grus americana. The sequence goes on along the minus strand of NC_072858.1, from coordinate 14,708,545 downwards.
TGCATCAGCAGCGGGGCCAAGCTAGCATTGCTTTGGGCTGTACCTTCTCTTTACCCTTATGATTCCCTGTTAGTCTGGACATTGAATTAAAATGGGCTGGAGCTGCTTCTGAGGGTGGTTGGGCCCCAGCTCCCTCTGCCAGGCTGCTGCAGCAGTGACTTACTCCAGCTCACCTCAGCAGGACCCCGCTGCTCCCCGAGGCATTTCTCGGCTCAGGATTTTCTTTGCAGATAGCTGAGTACTGCAGTAGGGTGGGACTGCCAGTCATTTCAAGGCTTAAAAGTTTTAAGGGTGCCACATATTGCAGGGGAATTGGTGCTTTCTTTGTAGCCCCCGGAGGGTGTCAGGGACCAGTGCCAGCTCACCGTCCTCTCCTGTCTTCATCCCTCCTCCTGAGTTCTTTCCAGCTGTCAGCAAAGCTCTGGGCCTCTTCACACACACATGCCTGTGGCACATTCAGGGTGCTGCAGGAGGTCTGTCACTGAGCTGAGGGTGTAGAGTTATACGTGCCTGTGTCAGCAAACTGTTCATAATGGTTGGGTTTGAGAAGGTTTCTGCATATTCCCTTGCATTTCTGTGCTCTCATGGGGCCACGTATGCTAGTGCTACACACACTGTGTATTTGTGCAAGCAGGAGACTAAATATTTTCCCCAGGCTTTGCTGAAGGAAAGAGATATTTTAAAAAATGGCATGCATTTGTTTTATTTGCTTTGCCTAAAATGAAGGGAATGACATTACTCTGCTAGTCAGAGGTCTGTTGGAAGTAGGGCTGCAGTGTGTGTGTGTGGCCGTTATAGAGATGAATGTATCTGATCTGGCAATCGGTGTGCTGCAACTGTTAGGTTACTTTGCGGCTTGTGGAGATTATCTTTGTATGGCATTGCAGCGGCAGCAAAGGCTTTAGGCACTAGAGCTTGGGCCCTGCTTCCGCAGTTTTGCGGAAGTGTATCAGCTTGCATTGGGCTGGATGGTGGATATGTCCCAGAGGGAGCAGGGAAGCTGTGGACTGAATCCGCAATGAATGTATTTACCAATACGTTTGCACCTCCCAAATTAGTACTGAGACAGTGGTGGCTCATGAAGACACAGATGTTAGGCTGGAGCAGTGTAGTCTGTTCTCATTTGGAAGCAAGGTGAGGGATATGAGAAATAGAGACCTTTCAAAATGGGAACCAGTTCTCCTTTCCAGGTGACTAAGCAAGGAAGTCTTCAGTAAGATTATTTCTTAAGAACAACTTTTAAGGTCCTATTGGAGGGGGAGGGGGGGAAGTTCAGTACTCTCTCTAGCATCATGTTATTGCCATTCTACTGATTTTTTTTTTTTTTTACTTCTGTAGTACTAGAAAAACTAAATCTCTTTTCATGTACTTATCAGTAGCTAACAACATTCTCGGAAAATGTACTTGGTTTTCCTGCCTCAATCTCAAATGCTTTCCCTCTTGCCTTCAGCCACATAGCATCTGCCGTACTAGTGTGTTTTCTTCAGAGTGAATTATACTTGGAAACTCAGGAGAGGCACAGGGGAGTTGTGTGTAGTGAAAAGCTCTTTTTATAAATGAATAGAGAAGTTGCACTTAAACAGTCCTTAAGAACTTTGGGGTTTTGGATGCCAAGAAGATGCATATATTTTAATGTAGGAGGATAGAGGTCAGCACAGAGTTTCAACAAGTTGAACAGCCAAAGATAATGCAAAAACTTGTCTTCAGCCTTGGCTTAAGTCAAAGGAGAAAGTCTAAATATTTTGTCTTTTTTTTCCTCCTCCCTACCTTTTGGACAAATTTCACCTTGGATAGGTGAGTTCTAAAAGCCATACAAAGGAATCCTGTCTCTCTTCAACTAGCTGTTCATGGAAGAATGCTGTTCTTTGAACAGGCGAAAAATTATAGTTTGGAAAATTAAGTTAACCAGATATTAAAAGTCAGTATTATGCCATGACTGAAATCGGCAGTCAGTTAGGAATCCTTTAGGCTCATGAAGATACTATCTATAAGAGTCTTCACTTTAAGAAGAATTATTTCTCCTACAATTGATTAACTTCTGGTAAAACTACCTAGACTTACATAAAACCTGGGATCGTTGCAAAAGCTTTTTGACTCCAAATACATGGAGTCTTTAGGTACCTGATTCCCATGGACTTCGAAGGAAATAGTGCATACTAAAGTGAGTTTGCTACTAAGATATTTTTATGGAGTGGTGTTAGCCCAGGTCCTGGTCTTATACATAGCCACAGAAGAGACATCTCTCTGAGGACTGGATTGTCCTTACTTTGTCCTCTTCAAATGCAAACAGTGTCAGACATCATAGTCTGACCTTGAAACATTACTTTAATCTGCCTTACCTCAGAGAGGAGATGCTTTTCAATTTCCAAAATGTTTTAATTGCCTTCTATATTGTCCTTTCATGGCTTAAATTTGAACACTAAGCATAAGACTGAGTCTCCGGGCTCTTTAAAGTAGAGCAAGAAGGTTTTCTTCATGCTGAAAATGCAGCGTTACATTTTGATAGAGAATAATAAAATGTGACTGCCCGAGATGAGCAGTTGCTTCATCGTGTATGACAGAGCAAATCAATTTTCCTCCCATTGCTTTTCCTCTTGGGAGATAACATGCCAAAATAGTATGCTGTACAATGAATGTTCAGGGTTAGACAAATGGTGCACTGAGGTTAGTGGTTTCTTTTTTCTTTTTTTTCTCCCCCCTTCCCTCCACTAATGGCTTAAATAATTTTGCCTTTGGAAGTCCTAGTGTAGGATTTCAGATGTCCTAAAAATATGTTTTGAGTTTACTGCTTCACTAAAAGATTTCTAGTGGGTTTTTTCTCCTGTCATCCCAGACACTTTTGAATTTGGCAGGCAAATAAGAAATGCAACTGTCTTAAAAGGTTTAAGGTGCTTGTGGAGAAGGTTTGGCTCAACTGTGTGTGTTCTGTTCATAGGGCATATTTTCTGGACCAGTGCTTTTTTTTTTTTTTCCCCTCTAACACAAGTGTTTATCTTGTTTTCTAAAATTAACAGTACAACATTATACTGTTGTATACAACATACTGTTAGATGAATTATTAAAACCGTTGTGTGGAGCTGGCAAACATACCATCCCTCAAGGAGAGGGAAGTGAGATACAAATCATTTTAATCTGTCAAATTTTGTGTTGTAGAAAGAGTAATGCAATCTAGCAAGAGTCACTGAATTGTAAACAGAGGTAATATGAGTACAGGAGCAATCAGTGCACATTGAAGAAACCGGGAAATGTCCTGAGCATTAGTGAATGTGTAGGACTATGGAGATCAGGGGTTTGACAAATGATGCTTTTTGGTTGTCTCTGGTAGTCCAATGTACCAGCAAAGGTTCCAGGTTTTCAGGAAGTGTTTAGTACTGGGAAGACTGGCTCTCTGTGAGGGGTCGGTTTGAACAACCAGGATAGCATCTGAAAAATATGAGCCGCAGTGCTGAAAGGGACTTTCTTGAAATCTGAGAAACTAACTTGGCCAGTAGTACAGCTACCTGCCTGTGTAACTCTGTTTGGTTTTTTGGGTGTTGTGGTTTTGTTTTTCTTTTTTTTTTTTTTTTTTTCCCCTTCCCAAAATAGCCCTGCTACTGCTGTTTAAAGAGGATAAAATAAGAAATCCTCCTCACAAACAACTTTTTGCTTCACCTGTGGTGAACAACAGTTTGACTGCAGCATAAAGTTACAGAAACGTCCTGAAGTTCTCAGAAAAAAGCATGATCAAGAATATTATTGCATAAAACTCTGGCTTATGAGAAGATAAGAGCTAAAAGGAGACAGTTTGAATAACTGTCACATAATTACTCATAAAAGCTCCTAATTACCAGTAACTTCTATAGATGACCAGAATGCCACTGCTTATGCCTGCAGATGTCTGATTTGTGATTCTGAAATTACAGCAAAGTGTGCCACACGTGTTGGTACCTTAAAGTAACATATTTAAGTCATTGTTTTGGATTCCTTTAGAAGATATTTGCACAACACAGAGGATGGTTTATGAAACTGAAAATGGTGTATAGGAATGATGGACAAAGGCTTCTTTTCTTGATGTGTCAAACATCAAAGCCAAGAGTGATTGTATGTTTGAAACCAGGCCTTCAGCTGAAGGCAGACCCACTAGTGAGCTGCAAGCACAGAATAGACTTGTGGTTAAGCTATGTTTAACCTGTTTAAGCCTACCTGAACATGGTAGGCTACAGGCTGCTGCTGATTCTCACATGAAGCTCAATTTCAAAGAAGGCTAGGAGATTCTGTGAGAATGCTTCAGCCTGAATGATGTATGCTTCACAAAGAAGTTAAAACTAACTGGACTTCAGGACTAGAATCTGGTGTGTTATAATAATGCTGTATATTGGGATAGAATCAGACCTGCTGGAAAGGTGCAAAGTGAATCATGCAGGAGTCAGAATTTGAATTGTTTTAGAGTCCATCTCTCGAAGGCTGCCTTGTTGGTCTTTAGATGGTCGACTTGCTAAATGTGTTGACAGCATTTCTGCTGATAGTCACACAACTTTCTTCCTAGACTGAGGGACGAGGGCAGGCATCACCTGGTCTTCTTGGTGCATCAGGTTTCATATAGACTTTTTTTCAGGTGAAAATGAAAACATGCCTAAACATGAGATGGAAAGATGTTACAGAATGGGGCATCTATTTAGTGATCCCTTCGTGGTCGAAAGAGCAGCAGCCAGCAATGCAGCAAAGGACAAGCTCTGCTACCTCCGCTAAATTGAGAACTTGAGACATCAGTCAAGTGACTTAACATAAAGCCTATTTAAAAGAGCTTCCACTTTCCCAGATTATTGCCAAATGTCTGTTTTGAGGCACCCGAAGCCAGCATAACTGCTGAAATGGGCTGTGGACTCAGTCCATGAGCAGAAGATAATGTGTGCGTGCGTGTATTGTCTATGTTGGGCTGATGGTCTTCTGGCCTGCTTCAGTGGTGCTTGGTCGTTCTACTCTGGTTGGAAGATGCCTGGTGGAAAGAGATCCTAGTGTGACTCCCAGTACCCTGTCTGTTCAGTTAGCTTATCAAAGTAATTTTTTTATGTTGCCTTCACCGGAGGGGGACCAACACAGCGTGAAGATAAAAGCTGCTCTCCATCTGTTTTATCTGTAGTCATTAGTTACAAACTGATGAAAGAAAGAACTTTGGTTCAAGGCTGATTGATTCTTCTTCATAATTCGGGCATCCCGAATACAGAGACACTGCTGCTGTATAGCCAAGTAGAGCACACTGCTGAAACTAAGATAGCTGGGTTTGTTCACACAGTGATGGAGGATTTATACAAATTATTTAGATGTTGTGCTTCTGGTTGCTTGTGAATGGAGGCTCTTGCAGAGATTATGAGAGTTCATGCAGTCTCTTTGGTCTGCAGAGACATTTTTCTGTTTCTTCAGCTATTTGCCAGAGCGGGACTTCTGAGTTCAACCAGTCAGGAAGCATGCTTTTTACTACTGGGTGTCAGAATTCTTCTGCAGAAGGTAGATTGGGACACATCAGGGGATATCCTATGCAGATACAATCTAGTTTGATTGAGTCATTATCTAAAATAGACAGAACCTGTTATCCTGGAGAACCTCTCTGTTTTTGCAGGCTAGAAAATGGGTGCAGCTTCTGAAAATGTGAGTTTTAAAGGTAAATAACTAGACTTGATACTTCCATTGGTGAGGTATTGGATCTATTTCAGTTCCTTCACAGAGATATTCTCAACCTAGTGCTTATTCCAGTTCTGGTACCTAGGTCACTTTATAGCAATTTCTGACTCTTAAATTCTTTGTATCTATGAAAAATGTAAAAGCAAAGCCAGGGATTATCTGGTGCCTTTAAACTGAGGATAGCCCCCCAACAACAAAACCATTGCTCTGAGCAATCGTGCTGCTGCTTCTTGGCCAGAGTAGAAGTAATTACTCATCTGTGTTGCTGTAGCATGCCACCTGCACAACACTCAGCAGCTTTCAATCCACCCTTGCACAACACCTGCTTCAGCAGGACTGTGTGACCTCCACCTGCCAGGTGGTGCATGGATTGTCAAATGGGAGAAGTGTTTTAATGTATTCAGATCTCTTTTGAGAGAGCTGGATGTCTAGTTGTGCAAAGCTCCATGCAGCTGCCTAGGATTGCCAAAGGAGCATTTGTATTTGTGGGTTGGTGTGACTTATCAGACGAAAAATGTCACAGTTTTGAGAAGGTCAATGAAAATAAAAAAGGAAGGCTTAGGCATGCCGGGCTTTTCTCCTCTAAATAGTTTAAATGTCTGGAAATTCTGATGTGGATTGGAATGCCAAATTGAGCACAGCATTTAACCTAGGAGATCTAATCCACTGTCCCTCATAATTCTGCCAAACCCTGTTGAAAGTTGAGTGCGATCAGTCCAGCTGGGTAGTGCATACTAGAAGAGTTTGAGTTGGATGGGGGTTCCTCAAGATGTCTGAAAGTGTCTCTGCTTATGTTTCCTCTAATTTTTTTAAGCAGCATTAAGAGGCTCTTGGACTAAGATTCTCATCTAATTCACTTCCCCACCTCTTTCTAAGTCTAGGTAAAAAGGGAGCACAGAAACTGGCTTAATATCTCCCCTTTTGTTATTTAGCTGTACTGATACATTTAAAAGCATGCATTGGACTATTGTTTACTTTTAATGGCCACCCAAGCTGTCCTTTCTAAGGGCTGTCCATGCCCACTGTGGTACCTGGTGCTCACAGACATCCATGTCTGCACTCTGCCGCTCCTCTTAGCGCAGAAACATAGTCTGCAAGGACCATGGCCTGCAGAAGCACTTGCTGGTTCCAGCAGAAGTCCAACTCATTTGTTGTCCTTCAAGATACTGTCATAAAGGTGCTTTGCTGGGTAAGCACAACATTTTTCTGAATAGGCACATATCCAAAGCCACAATGGAAAGGATAGTGTGCTGTGGCAAACAGCCCTGGAGGTTGAGGATGTCCTTCAGGTGGACATGTTCACAGCTCTGAGCCTGCAGATTCAGCAGCTGCAGTGACTTCAGGTAGTTAGTATCATGTGGCAGGGAAAGTAAGCATGAAACCCAAACAAAACTTTTCTTGGGGTAATACAGAAGAGCGATCTGATTTAAAGTGAAATGAGAAAAGCTGCCTTTTCCTCACCTTTCTTTTAGTCTGCACTGTTATTTTATCTGTGGGGTCTCAGTAGCGCAGAGGACTATCAAGGGCTAGAGAAATGGTAACCAGTGGTTCCTTCTTGTGTTGCTGCAAAGGAACTAAATCCTTCTAGAGTTGCTGGGCCAAGTAGCAATACTGTGAGGAGAGTATCCTCTTCTTATTTCATGTCGGTGGCCAGCATATGTTTAGCTGACCTTCCAGGGTGGATGAGAGATGTCATCTTGTGTATCATTTTGTGTCTTTGAGTTGAGAACCCTGTGGGAACTGGGGCTTGTTACAGCGGAGAAAGGCTAGTGGGAAGCTTTATTTGATGCTGTTGATGTCACTTAGTGGGCAGGACCCATTGCTTGGCAGGAAGCATGTGTTTGACCTTTCACAAAGCTATGGTCTTCATGCTGGTGGTCATTAATTCCATTCCTTTTAGGGCACTGGTGAGTTTATCTTGATGTCTGAACGCTCCTTGGCTCCTGCTGGACAGCACTGACCTGGGTGTAGCCTGGAGCCTGTTCGTCTACATGTAACTATCTTCTCCTGGCAGTCCATGCAGATCCGGTGTCCGTTCTTGTATTGTTTGTCCTTGTCAGCTGTCTCTGTAGTCGTCAGGTTGTGTTGACACACCTTTCCTCTTCGCCATGGAGACATCTAAGCAGCTCTGGCCTTGTTTCATTCTTCTCTTTGGTCATCCCCACAGGCTAGTGTTGAGTAACTGTTTTGCCATGAGACTGCCCAATGCCTTTGCCATGGTACTGTCGTACCTGAAATTAAGAGGTGCATAAACTAGACCTCTCATTGAACTGCTTGCTCTCCTCTATTTTGAACAGGTGTGCTCTAAAATTCATTCCTCATAAGCTCTGTTGAAAGCTTCTTCTGTATTAGATGTAATGTATTCCTTGGTTTACTTGGCCATCTAGGGATGCTTGGCTGAAATGACCCTGAGGAGCTTGGCATGGGCTTGTCCTGTCCTGTATTGGAAGGAGTCTTACTTCGAAATGGAGCAAGTTATGTATGTAGAGAACATGGAAGTTGGTTTAAAGCTTGTTGTCAGGGATGACCATTTTATCTTTTCCTCTGAGCCATCAGCATTCAGCTGTCCTGTTCCCAGCAGCAGTCCCTGCCAGCTCTGACATGGTCCCTTGTCCCTCCAGCTTGTGGGTCTGGTCAAAATGGTAAGAGGGCAAGCCTCAGGGTTTGGTTGGCAGAGGTGACAAAAACTGGCACCAAGACAAGCCTGTTTTGTTTAAACTACATCCAGCCAGCCATCAAAATGGCTGTGGTAGTGCAGTGTCTGTTGCTGGGAGGGGGATCTCCTTTTGGCTTTTTTCTTCTTTGCAAGATTGTCTCTTATTATTTGGGATTTTTCCAGAGCTTCAGGTTATTGTTCTGTGTATAATTATGTGATAATGATACCAGTAAACCCTGCTTCCTTAGAAACTGACCTCTGCAGGGTCTAAGTGAGGGTGAAAGTGCATTTTTGTGTGTTTGCCACTCAGTTGTTTAAGTCCTATCAGAAACTACTTGAACTGTACAGGATGCAAAGTGAAGGCTTAGAGTGCAGCTTGCCTCTTTCACAGCAATTGATGCATGTGAGAAGTGTTCAGAAATTACTTTGAATTCGAGTGGAAAGCTGCTGATGTGGAAAAAAGCACTTGCCCTGCTGTAATGGCAAATACTTGGAAACCTGTTCTTTGGGGCAGCCATTCTCTGACTGGTTGCTGCTAGCAATTCTTTGGTGGCTATAAGATGATGTAACATTGTAGGTGCCTTGGCTAAAGTCAGGAAGAAGCACACCTATTAAATTATTACTGTGCTAGAAAGCAAGCATGTTGGCAATCTGCTTTGCAAGTACTGACCCTACTGACTCAGCTGTCGTTATTTTGCAAGTTCAAAGCTGATAACTTAGATGCTGACTCTAAGTTCCACAGAGATGACTCAGACATGATTTCTATAAATCACCAGATAAAATTGATATAGTGGCTATAAATAAACACAAATATATTCCACTTAAAACAGTGGAATTCAGAGTTTGAATCCAATTGCTTCTACTGGAGCTTTGCCAATGTCCTAGGTAAGCCTAATTAGAAATGTTAATAAATATTGCAGGTTTAAATTCACCTTTAATCCTGGGTACAGGATGGAATACTGAGTGAAAAAACAAGAACAAAAAAACAAGTTGCAGGAGCTTGGGGATTACGTGGAAGAGAGCTCCTTATTGGGGAGGTGGAAAATTACTATGAGAATATACAGCTTGTGTGCTGTAAACTGCATGCATCAACTCGGTGATGAAGGCATGCACTGAATTTGGGGCAGGGTGGGAGGGGACCATCATATGCTCAAGGGTTTTCATGCAATCGCATGTGCAAATAAGCAGCCCACCCATGGAAATGATGGGGCTTAAACCTGCCCCTGGACTTGCACGGCCAGTCAGACCTCCCATAGGAAAAAAGAAGGTGCTGTTGCTCTGCAGACTTCTTCATCGTCTTCAACTAAAGGTCTTTCAGGTGTCTGAATTATCTTTCTGCTCAGGGTTTTGTAGTCAACTCCCTCTTCATCCTAAAAATAAGACAAAGAACTGTAACTCAGTTTCTCTTTTGTCTGGGAATAAAGTACAGAATAAAACTTCTGTCTTAATTTTTGGTGAGTGCTGTTCAAAATCAGGTCTCTGCCAAGCAGCATCCAAACTTTTTTCTTGCCAAATACACTGAACTCCATCGGTAGCCTTTAAGTAGCTCATCAACCACTAACTGTTCCTGTTATAAAATAAGCTAACTAGTAAAACTAAGCTGAGGAAAAAATAGATTCTGACTGGAATTGAATGTACTTAATGCAGATGTGACAAATCAACAAAAATCCCTCATTATTTTTGTGTTATACAAGAACAGTATCAAATCCGTAGCGATGTCCCCAATTTGTCAGACTATCGATAATCTACTTCACGTGGTTTCCTGCAGGCAGAGCAAGAAGGTATTTTGGTCACTAAAAAGCAAAGCAGTCTTAAGTCATGACATCTGCATAGTGTCTGTGGTGTTAAGGAATGAGTTCATGTAATGATTACACTAGAGTTCAGAATGGAAAAGGTCTGGCAGTCAACTCTGCAGGTTAAGAATGCATCTACTTAACTTACAGCTTGACTATTGATGAAGGATAAGCAGGGAAAACTGACCCTCTTTAACTATTTATTCCTTCTCTTTATCCTATAAAATTTCTTTGTGGCTTTACTCTGGCCTTGTTGCACAGTGAAACACTGCCTGCAAACTTATATTGAGTAGGAAGGTGGGGGAAGGTGAAACCTTGTGCACTTCACTTCTTAGGAGGTTCTCCAACTGATTTAACAGCTCTTCCAAATTGCTCTGATGCTTCAATGAGAAGGTCAGTACTGAGGAGGGCAAAAGTGCTGAAGAACGTATTAAGACTTGCATCTATTCACAGCACTTTGGAATAAGTGTGCTCGTATTTAGGACTGGGCTGGGGTCATGATCATGGTCATATTCTGTTGGGGCAACTTGTAAATAAACCCTGCTTTGATATCCCACATCAAATAAGAAGGCATATTTCATGCCCTTCTGGATACAAGTACAGCAAATCTCCTCACCTTCTTTTCCAACAGGGCTGAAAATCTGCTGTGATGGTAGCCTGTCCCATAGCAAAGTAGTTGTGTTTCTAGCAGCTAGGAGACTGACTCTTTTGGCCTCTCTTGCTTAGCAGCCTGGTCTGAATTTTTGTCTGACTTGAAGGCAAAATCAATACTGATCTTATTTTAAGATTATGCGCAAGAGAAAGGAGGTGATGAATCTCCACCCTGATGCCTCTGGACCGGTTTCACTTTCCACATGTGGGTTCTAAATGCAATTGGTGTGGGAGCTGTGTCAAAATGCTCTGTTGCCTTCTGTTGTGGACATCTTTGCTGAAAAGGTGTTGTTGATTTTATGCTTGTGAAATTCTTGTGGTCCTGAGAAATAAAAACAACATTTCTTTTTTCATTGCATAATGACCAATAGACTTGTGTGGATACTTAAATGATAAGCCTTACTCAGAAGGGAATGTGGCAATACCTTAGGCAAGAGAGGTCCCACCTGCTCTTTTCCCTCCATTCCCACAAATTTCACCTCTGGTAGAGAGTTGGATCTGCTCACAGTTGTAGCAGTTGCACTAGGAGGCCTTTTAGTCATAACGGGCATTGCTGCAGTGACAATGTTTGTTGTGATTGCCCAAGCTTATGCCATTTTGACAACCCAACTCACAAAACGTGCTTACATGTGCATGTTCTGAAACAAGCAGCTCATCTTCATGAAGCAATGGTTATTGATTAAAAGAAAACAAGAAAAGTCCTAATGCTTCAGTGGACAAGACTGACTTTTTAAAATGTCAGAAATGGTTATTCTTCCAAGGGCGGGATTTATCAAATTCACTCAACCTATATTGTGCTTAAGGACCTGCTTTTAAACAGAAATAGCTCCATGAATTTTCACTACTGGCATCTGGTCTGTTGTCCCTGTTGTATGTCCAAACACAGCAGCCTGTTCTTGTGAATTGTTTGAATTTTGCAGAGTTATGGTTGATGTTATTTCCTGACTGCTTTTCTTTACCTACCAAACGCTCAGCAGCAGCACTGAAGTACCAGTCTGAACCCTCAGGAGCACCGTTGCTTTCTAGTGTGGCGTTCGCTGCTTGGCAAGGGTTGTACACAAGTCAGCGGGGAAATTAAGACAACCTTTGAGATTTGATGCTAATAGAGCATTGTCCTGACCTTGTAATTCCAAATTTCAGCACAAATACCTCTAGTCAGCCTTATCGTTAATTGACACAATTGATGTTGGTATGATCTAGCAGTAATAATAATTTCATAATGGGTTGGAACATCTCTGCTAACATAAGTGCTAATTGGTAACTTGGTTTAAGCAGAGTGCTGCGGTGGGGATGTGTGCTCAGTGAACTGTGTCCTGACACTGACAGCCGTTTATGGTTGATAAGAATACTTTGCTCTCCCTGTACATGAGTGCATGCTCCCGTTCGCTTCCTTCAGTGCCAAAATTGTTTAAAAGGGGAGTCCAAGTGGGAGATGATTCTGACACTGTTGTATTTTCTCTTTGTAGATTGACTGCCCAGTAATTTAAGACAGCAGATATTAATCTCTGCAACCATTGTGTTGAAACTCCTATCCATACTGATCTTTATAAACCAGTTATGAACACATACCACGGAGCTGGTTGGCTGACTAGTCCCAGTCACAGCCTGAGAGAAGTAGACTTCCCTAGTGTACAGACAACAGTTAAACTCGCTCCACATACCTGGGAAATGTAGTTGCTAACTTCGTCAGATCCCTTAAGGAGAAGTCTCAGGTAATTCAACAAAGTTCTAGCTGGTTACTGGTTTAAGAGACATCTTGGTACTTTTTTTTCAAACCTAAGAGGCCATGTGAGCAAGGTTTTGTTGCAGGACAATTAACGTACTATCTGCTTGTACTGTGAGAAACCTGAGGTGCGCAAGGAAAACAGCAGAAAAATATGTCTAGAGGTCTTTGTTGCATGTTTGGTGCTACCATAAAGGACTTTCTGTTACTGAAAAATGGACTTTAACTGTCCTTTAAAAACAAAAATTCAAAAATCTGTAGCTCTCAAACCAGCTTGTCAGTTCTTCCTGGAAAAAGCAACATTTAGATAAAGTGTAAATTCTGCACGGTACATCTTGATGTGTCCTGCCTGATGCATTGTGGAGAGAGAAGCGCTTCTGACGTGGCTTCTGTGTAGTGGCAGTGCTTGCTCAGCTCACTGCTGCTGCGAGCCTGACTACAGGTGATGGCTGCACTGAAGCTCCCCAATGTCTGGGTGAGAAACCTGGGTGTGGGGCTTTTTTGGGGTTTATTTTTCCTGCTCAGACTGTCTCTGTCTTCTCATCTGTCGTGTTGGGGAGCAAGGTGTTTTATTTTTGTGGGGAAAGGGGAAGAGGCAGAACTATAGCTGGTTTATCAAAAAGTACCCGGAGTTTTTAAGCTTTGCTCACCATTGCACTATTTGCTGTGCCTGGTTACATTCCCACAGCTTAACCGAGACTGTAGAGCTTTTATTAGTAATTAGCTCGTTGTGGCTTTAGGGCTTTCAGACACGAGTAGTTGTTTTCATTGGGGTATTAATTATGAATCACAAACCTGTAAACAGCTATAGCCAAGAATGTGCACGTTTGCAGATATGACTGTTTTGCTGTTCAGCCCTGGGTTAGCTCTGCACTGCCCTCGTTGTTGTTGCAGAGAAGTGTATGGAAAACATGTTTTTAACCTCCTAGATGCTATTGAGTTCCTGCATAGCAGTCTGTAAAACTGTGGGAAAAACGGTCGCTCATTTGCTTTATAAGCAATCTGGTATAAATATGATGGGTTGGAGCAAGGACTCCGAGAGCCCACTTTTGAAAAGGGCCTGCTTTTAAGATCATCTTATAAATACACTTAAAAATTATTTGACTTGAATCTTCTGGGGAGGGGAAAGAGAGTGTTTACACAGGACAGTCTTACCAGCTCAGCGTCATTGATGCTGAGTGTTTTCCTGATTTTCTGCAAGCAGCAGTACCTAAGGAATCAAATTAAATTCTCTTCCTGTCAAAGTTAATAGCAAATCTTCCTTTTAATTCAGTAGAGCTTAGTTTTTCCTCTTTAATGTGGGACAAGCTTGCTCACTGCTCAAAGAAATGGTATCCTTATACACTGGGGGTCTTGGAAGGCTCCTAACAACCTCTTGTGGCTGTTGAGATCAGGCAAGATAGAGTGGATAGCAGGGACTCAGGGTAGAGAGCTAGTAGACATGATGGGATATCTGGATTTCTGCTGTGGAAATGCTCTCTGACCATATGGGATGAATAGCTCTTGACCACGGGATTCATCAACAAAAAGGAGAGAGGAGAAAAAACCCCAAACAACCCAAAACAGGATAACTGCTACTTATAATTCTCTGGTCATGAATTGTGAGAAGGCAAGAGCTATTTTAATGCCTGTGTTGGGTTGTTTGATGTCTGATAAAAAGAGCTGCTGTTTGGGGAAGAATGGTACTAATCTTTGCTAGCTGTCCTGTCATCATGAGAAAAGCTGTAGCTTCCTCTCTTAGACCCTGCTTTGTGTGCAGTCCATGAGAAACTCTGTTTGTGCTAGACTTGGGTTTTGAGGGACACAAGAAGACTAATCAGTGATGCTAGGCTTGCTTTTTTACCCAACAGGTTCCCTCCTTTTGCTCTCTTGATTTTTACTAAGAACTCTCCCAGTACCTGTCTAACCTCAAAAAAACCCCCACCCAACAACAACAAAAACCCCCAACCAACCAAAAACCAAACCCAACCATGACAAACTAATTTTGTAGAGGTAATAAAAGCTGAATCATAAGTTGGCTTTTGAGAAGTAATTTTCTTGGGCAAATTCTTGAGGCACTTTCATTATTGCTAATTTCCTTTCTTTAAATGTGTTTTGTAGTGGAATATAAGAGGAAACACAGATGTATGTTAAATAATTTGGTTTTTATTGCAAGGTCTTTGTCTGCTTTAGATTTATATAAAAGGATGGGGGAAGGTGTTTTTATCCAGTCTTCTCTCCTCCCCTTCCAAGTTAAGAAACAGATGGTCTGACCTGTGTAAGGCTTTAAGTGTTGGAATTGGCATCAGTGTCGTCTTAAGGATTATTTTTAAAAAAACAAAAACCCAGGAAGCATAGTGTCTTTGCTCAGTGTGAAAGCTGGTCTGTACAAAAATAGCAGGCTCACAATATGTGACTGAGATGATGCCCCTGACCTAAATAAGGAAAGCGATTACCTGATATTTGGAACGTGGCTTTGCTTCTAGCGTTTCCTTCTGCAGGTACTCGTACCTACCTTCTCTTCCCCCTACCCATCAGCATGCACTTCTCAGCAGTGTTGCAGCTTCAAATATCTCATAATCTAAGCACGTCTAAGTCCTGATGTGTCAGCTTGCAAGGTGGTTCTTTGAAACAGGGCTGTTCTGATAGTTCTGTATGCACCAGGAAGGAAACTGGTGGAGAGTTGTTGATGGTCGAAGGTATCTGCCATGTCTAAGCTAGGTATAGATGGCCAACCGTGATTTTAAATTAAGCCTAGATTTGTTTCCTTTTTAAGCTAACATTTCCTGAAAATAAAGGTAAGCTTATTGCTGTTCTTCATCACAAGCAGTTAGATTAATAGTTCTTCACAGTGTGATGGAGCCCAAGCCCAGCAGAGAATAGATTTTTATTGTTTTCTGTAATAAGTGTATTGATTTCAGAGAGTGATATTGTTGATGGGGAAGAAAAGTATTGCAATGGAAATCTGCTTAACACCTGTTAGGTTTTACTGGTGTTGTCGTCTTAGTGAGTTTCTGGTTTGGCTCCCAGAATCAAATCAAGCCTTCTCAGTGTACTGTAGCTAAGGAGTATTTCTGTTGTAAAACTTGTGCTTAACTACTGTGGTTGAGGAAAAGGAGTCCCATGACCATAGGTCATAAACCTTTGTGTACTTTAATAAAAAATGAAGATGTCAGCCCTGCTGAGCAAATTCTGGTGGAATATCTTGGGAGCGGTCCTTATTTGCATTTGTCATTATGCTTCTTGGCAGTCTTTCTGGATGTGGTCGTTGCTTTAACTGAATGAAATTATTGTAAGTCTTGCTTCTAATTTTTGCTAAACTTTTTAAACCTTGTTTAACCATTGCCATCTGCATGAAGATGTTCGACCTGTGTTGGCCAGTGGCTAGCCTACAACATACGTTTTGAACCTGCATTTGCTCTTTCCACTTGCAGTACACTACAAAAATGAACGGGAGAAACTTTTTGGGCTGGGTTGTTCTGTTAACAGCCAGACATCAGCTTGGCCTATGAACTGAGCTGCTGGGGGCTGAAGGAGCATCCCTGGGAAGGCTGCTGAGTGCTCACTGTGAGCTCTTGGTCCTTGGTCCCTGCCATCGGCCCTGCGGAGAGAAGAGGTTCTGGGTTAGGGGGGATCTTAGATCTTGCCTATCGTAGCTAGGTCTGCAGAGAAACTGCTCAGCTCTGTTTAAGCTGAAGCTGTAGGCATAAGTCTGCTCTGTTACTGTGGCTTAAAAGTGACGTTATGTGCTTGTTAAATAAAGCTGTAATGTCAGTGCAAGTGGAGAAGAGGGCGGTTTGCTCATTATTGTTGCCTTTCTAGAGGAGAATGTGGGGAATTAAGTAAGAATCCACAATTGGAGCAGTAATAGCTGCTTCCTGTCCTTTCTGATGCATCTTTAACCTACTGTAATCACTATGCTCCTTTCTGATTAACGTCTTTCATGTCTCTTCTTATGCCCTTCTCTGTGCGTACCATCTGCGGACAATTATCTTGCCTGCAACTGCTTAATCTGTTGGCATTTCCTTAAATGAGATTGTCTGTGGAAAAGTGTTTGTTTTGTTGCTGCCTCCTTTAAAAAAAGAATATCTGGCACATCTCTAATTGAAGCCAAACGGTTGTTGAACAGAATGAAAATTGTTTGATCTTGCTTATGTTACAATATTTGTTACCCTGAGCTGTTATGCTAAGAGCAATGTTGGCTTTTGTTTCTACATGGCAGGCCTACACAGGCAGCTAGCGTCGTGTATAAATAACATGCTAATTGCAACAGAGCTTGACCCTTCAGCAGAAGTGGAGCTGGCTGCCTTGTGCATACTGTGAGGTAAGAGTTTCCATATAGGCAGTTACCGCAGAGGAGTTAATGGGCTGTGAACGCACACCTACCTTGCTTGTACTTCCTTGCTTGTGCCACCACAACTTGGTGTAGCATGCATCGTAACTTTCTCAACTCTCTGATCTTTGAGGTCACATCTGTGCCAGTATTGCACTTACATGGCTATCTATATGATCATACTTGTTTGTCAGAAACACCAATGTTTGGTGTGACTTGAAGCCAGTCTTAACTTTTGGTTTGTATGTGAGAAGTTCCTCTTAGCCTCTTTTTAGAAACAAGCAAACCCTTTTACCTGAACTTCAGTCATGTTGTAGTTTTCATTTTGTTTTGTTCACCTTCACTGTAGGATAATAAGTTTTACTAAAACCAAAAATAATAACTTTCCTAAAGACATTTATTGCAGATATTTTTCTGCTACTCCAGTTCAGACATGGTAGCGAAAAGTGAAATTCTTGCTCCTACCAGTTCATATGATTCTGGTTCCAAGCTGTAGAGACACATCCACAGCCGTAATATATTAACTCTGAAAGGAGAAGAGTACAATTTAATGCAATGTGTTCTCGTCTGGAAACATCTGGGACTGTTGGGGTCTATGCAGTGTTCATTCACAATGATGTCTGGTTGCATGTGTGGAGACTTTCAAATTATGGTCAGATCTATGTGGTATTTTGAAAGCCTGCTTGTCCAGCTTTATAGACTGTGTTCCTGTGTGTTCTGTTGGGGGATCTTTGGGGGCGTGGGACTTATGCATAGTTTTGGGGGGGGGGTGTGTTTGCAAGCGTTAGTAATGAGAAAACACTTATGGGGCTAGGGAATAGCTTTCCCACTGGAGCTAGTATGTTCTAATGAATCTTGTTTGTGGGATGTTCTTTAATCTCATCATGCATAGCTAGCGGATCTGGCTTGGCAAAATTAACTATTCTACCAAGGTTTTGAAGTCACTAAAGTGGTTTTTTTTTTTTTTTTCTTCCTCTCAACTAACCCCATTACACTTTCTGTAGTCTGATCATGCATTCAGGCAGGAAGCAGTACAAATCTGAACAGGCAAGTAGTTCAGCCATTGAAGAACAGGACTCAAAGTCATCTAGGATCAGGAAAGGCAGAGAGTGTTGAACCCAAAAATGCTTAGGAAAAGTTGGAGAGTTTAGCAGCAGGTCCCTAGGAAAGGCTCAAAGGAGATGGAGCTTTTTCTGTCTGTGTCCTGAATTAAGCATGACATTAACTTTGAAGGGATGATGAAAATAAGATGAAATTGAGAGGTCTGTCATTTTACAGTTGATGTGAGCTTTTCATTGAGTCTCTTGGAGGTGGGCCAAGGACAAACCATGAAATTCTTCAGTGGGGCAGGCTCAGCTATTTCTTCTGTTTTGATGGAGAAATGACTCTTGTGCTCAAGGCTTCTGCTGCTGAAGTTCACAAAGATTCCCTGTTGGAAAGAGCTGTCTAATTAGCTGAAACACTTTAATCCTCCTGCTAGACTACCTGCAGATATGTCTTCAAGCGAGGTAAGTGTTCAACTTCAGCTAGGAGTAGGTGTTTGGGGAAAATGAAGAAGCTACAGCAAGTGTGATAGATTGTCCTAACAGACAGAAGTGGAGTCCCTTCCTGCCCTTTCCCTCCAGACCTTCAGCTTGACACTCACTTACTTTTTAAATTGTGGTATGTTCTTACAGAATTACTAATTAATTTCTCCTGCTGAATTTACCCTACTGTGGCTGTAAGAACTTTAATGGGGGCTACTGCTGACTCACCTCTGCAACGGAGGAAAGATCCCCCAGCAAGTATTTGTTTTCTTTTTGGAGGGCATCACAACAACTGTTCAAATTTCAGTGAGAAGCTACAGTGCTACAATAGCTTCTACTTAATTTCCATAGGAGCTACTTTCTAATGCTAATTTCACGCTTGATAAATACAGTCCTTTGTTGCCTAGGCAACAAGTTACGGCACAAATGTTCATTACTGCACTACTGGTTAATGAGTCTCTAGTGTTCTGAAAAAATTACAGCCAGAATTAAGTGGATTTATTCACTTTAATCTTAAGTCACCCCCAATCTGAGGGACCAATCTGCAAAATGTTTCCAGTTAGAAGAGGTACCCCAGTGCAATAGTGACAGAATAACCAGAAGAACTTGCAGACGCATTTGGTACAACCCTGCTAGGATAAATACATGCATCCTTCTTGATTGTTCTTTTAAAGGTCTGCTGTTTTATGAGGATGACTTTGTTTTGAACACCAAAATATTTAAAAGTTTACAATTGAGATATGGAGAAACATACTTCTTGTCAACATTCATCTTTCTTAATGTTGTCTAGCTTGGCCAAGTAAGCCTGACAGTCTCTAAGCAGTTTGAGTCAAATTTTTGTGTGGTGACAGTGCTTTGCATCTTGTCGTTCCCAAATTTATTGTAAAACAAACGAGGGCATATTTGATTTGATGTCCTGAGGCAGCAGTAATATTTTCCAATATGAACGTGTCAAGGCACTCCTTGCCAGCAGCTGGTTTTGCACCAAGTTCTCAGTTTCCTTTTTTTTTTTTGCAGGTCTCATTTGTAAAGATTTGTTCAACTTGATTCAATTCACATGTAATTAAGGCAAGAATTCCTTGGTGCTCTATTGGTTGAGAGGGGGCTCTGCTTGTTGACCTTTTCTTTGGTGACTCAGCATGGAGAACTCAACACTTCCCTGCCGGGCAGAAACCATTGTTAACTTTTATTCCATTATTATTTTTCATTTAAAAGCTAATTTACTCTTTTGCCTTCAATCCCTGTCATACGCATTATTCCAGCTGTTAAGTAATATGGAAGTTTGTCTTTGGCAGGCTGCACATGTCATCTTGCCTTGGGAAATCAAAAGGGAAGATTACATAACAGCTGACAGTAAATTTGGCTCCAGAATGTCATTAAACTAATGAACATTGAGTTTTCTTTCCCAGTCACAATATTCTTGAATTCAAAGCTAAAACCTCTTTTTTATGTGAAACCTAGAGTGCACTTAAGTGAATTGCAGAACTTCAGGAGCTTTCTGATCATACACTGTTAAACAGAATATACTCCTTGGTTTAAAAACTGGAAACGCAATCTGGACATATGGAAGTCAGTTGTCCCTGAGTAAATTTAGAATAATTTTTTAAATTTTGTCTGTCTCTAAAGTTACCATTACAGTTACTTAAATTTGACATGTGTTGGTTTTTACCCTCCGAAGGAATCTCAGACTGCCTATTTGAAGGTAGAAAAGCCTCATCTGTCTTCATTTGTAAAAAGCTTTTTTAAAAAAGGAACCTTTTTTGGCTTTACTTGACTTTTTGAAAACAAATTCTCTTTTGTTATTGTCAAAGACTAGAGAATTCTAGGATATAAAATACCTAAGAAGAAAAAAAGCCCAATGCTAGGACAACCGCTTATTTATTACACGCTTTTAAAAACTCACAAAGTCTTAGAATGAAATTCAGTTGCTGATGTATGTATTTTAACTGAAACCCTAAGCTTTGGCCGAGAATTGGTAAATTCACCTTTTTATCATTATAGCTCTCTAAGAACTTCTGTAAGACAAGAGAAGGGAAATGATCACTTTTATTTAGTTTAACAACATAGCTTTGTGTGAAGAATCAGTTTTCCATCTCAGAACTTCCTCTTCCTTTGGTATTTATTGTAAGAATACATTGGGTTGCAGTGGGGTACCGCATTTATGCTGTGGCTGCAACAGTGTAGCTGTGTTAGATGTTTGCTGTGTTAGAAGCTATGATGTAACTGCTGTAATATCAGTACAAGTCACAATGCATGTTTGTACAAAAAAAAAATCTTACAGTATTATAGTGACTCTTTGCATGTTTGAAAATATGCAATAGGCAGGCGTTTGGACTTTTGTCATTTGGGGCTTTTAAATTTTTTTGTGTTTTTTTTTTTTTTTTCCCCCAAAACTCTCTTCTTTAGAGAGGCCTTTATTGGGCTAATGAGAAAACAGGTTTGCAAATCAGAGGAGGTTGTAGTAGGATGCATGGGTGTGGACTGCTCTTCAGGATGCTGTTTACCTGAATGCACTTGATTACTCCTTAATAGAAGAAACTTGTTCAACTCATAACTACTACTGTAAATTTTGTTATTGCCTGTTATGAGAAACAGAATACTAAATGTATTTAAGCACATTTTCACTTTTTGGATATATCGGATAAAAAATTGCGGTTCTGGTGCTTAAAATGAGCCTGTTGTGAAGCAAGCCACGTGCATGATGTGAATAATGACGGTGCTATGCAAGTACTCCATTTAACTACCAGTTTGAGTAGTCTCTAGTGTGGGCGATTTGGATCTTCATGTCTGTGCATTTTAACAACCCTCATATGAACAGGGTAACTTTGTTTGAAGTGGGGCCCTTGTTACTTAGCTCAGACTTCAGACTTTTCTTGCACAGCAGGGAAGTCTATTTTGCAAAACTTAACAGGATCCCAGGACAGGTGAGATGCTTGAAACTCTGTTATGTGCTTACATGTGTACTGGCTAAAGTAGCCTAGATATCAAGGGCAGATGATGGAAAGCATCAAATAAAAAAAGTGACATTAATGATAGCCGGATTTGTTAAAAATAAATGGACATTTTAATGGATTAGTTAGTGTAATAAACCTGATGCAAAAGTGGAGCCTATATATAAGTCACAAACATCCTAAGCAGCAGTGTATTTCTTTTTCAATTACAGGGTAATTTTCTTCAGAGCATGCCATTTTTTTCTCTGAAAGCTGTGGCAAACTCGTCAGGGTTCCCGTGGCAATACCTGCTTGTTAATCTAATGGTACCTTCAAATTTAAATTGAGTCTCTTTCAGCAGAACCTGTCCCCATTCTGCTTTGCCATCAAAAACCTGTTGTTTTGTGCAGGATCAAGGCAAGTGACTAATGTTCTCTCAAAATCTATTCAGAATCTGCTTAAAATTAAGAGCAAAATAAGCAGCACATGCTCCTTTTAGATAACTTGGTGCTTGCAATCTTGTGCTAGTGCTGCAAGTAGTACAGGCAGAGTTGGGTTAGCCTGGGAACTGGAATTATGAGTGAAAATATATGGTTCTATTTACTCGATCTTTAAACCTGTAGACAGATTTGATTTACTAGTTCTGCTTGCTTTGTATGCATAGCCTACCCTGCTCGGTATTCAAAGGCAAAAGGTGTATTTACACTCTTATAAAATACTTCAATCTGCACATAGTGTTCAAGGTGCTGACCAAGTGTACAAAATGTTTTGTTAAATGTTCAGGCCCACTGCCTCAGGGAAAGCTGTTCCAAGTGTACTGAAGCAAGATGGTAAGCTGTGATGAGGGAGGGGTGAAGAGTCAGCTGGCCAAGCTCTGGCACAAGGAAGGCTGGGGCAAGATCTTCAGTTGCAGAGCCTTCTGAAGGAGCAGGATTCTTCCACAGTACCTGCTTCACAAGGATGAAGCTTCCTTTTCCTAGGAAAGTCTCCAAGTTGCAGATGTATTCTGGGGAATATCAGTAAGAGGAAAGACATACCAATCCCTTGGTGTTACCTCCTGACCATTGCTGTGAAGAGTGTGCTGGGCTAGGTGGACCTCTTTTGGTTTGACCTTGTGTGGCTGTTCTGTTGGGGAGCTCCTAGGGGAGTGTCAGGATTCAGGCCACAGTTCCCAGAATGATCAAAACTGTAAAGGCCCTACCTTGTCCCTGCAGGATCCCACTTTGTCCATCCTCACGCTCCATGAGTAAGTTCAAGATATTAAACCCAGAGCAAGCTATTCACTTATTTCTGGGTTAGCTTTCTGCAAATCAGGTGTTGTGAACAGGAAAGGGGCAAAAAAATAACCAGAAGGGGCAACTTAAGGACAGAGATGCCAGTGACTTAGTGTCAACAGTGTTTGGTAAGCATGGGAAAGGCCAATGCTGTGCTGCTGCTTTGTGCAATCGCCCTTCTGTCAATGTGTACATTAGCCTCCTTGATAGACTTAGTAGAATGATGTTGTAAGTAGCTTGTATCAAGTATAAACCACTACAAGTCTCCCTGCAAGTTCCCAGCACAGTATTATGTTAGTCTTTTTTCCTTTTTCTTTCTTTTTTTTACGCATCTGCTGCTGCTATACGCTTCTTGGTCTTCCTTACTGGTGGGGGTTTCAAGATGCTGAGTTAGCACATGTACTGTCACAACTGCTTCACAAGAGGAAGCTGCCACAACTTCTAACCCTGAAGTTTAGCTGCATACTGTCTCTCAGGGAACCTGTTATTGCTCTTTACGTTGTGTTTTGGATGATATGGGAGCACTCCGACATGGCATATGTCATGCTGGGTATAATGACTGCTGCCAGTTTCCTAACTGTAGTCTTTGATTATTGATACCTCCTCCTCCTCTCTCTCCTTCCTTTACCTACCTTTGAAAATAAAAGCTGTTTTCTGCCATTTTCAGCTTGTTAATAAGTGCAGCTGTCAGAAAACTTGGTGGTTTGGGCAGAGGTAGCTTTGCTGTTGTTGCTGCAGTCGGAATGGCCATACCCCGCATTAGGAGCTCTTGGTCTGCATCTGACTGGCTTGAAGCACAAAGAATTCAATCTCGCTGATGAGCAAGATAAAACCTTCTGCTGGTGTTAAACTGTTGCTGTCGCTTGTTCGTCCTGAATTTCCGATGGCTCTAATTGTGTAACCCCTAGGAGAGCCGTGTTCTGTGGCAACCGTGACAGTTATTCTTAAAAACAGTTGGTTTTAAGATGGAAGTCTACGTTTGTCTTCTGTCAGCAGGCAAGATTAGATTATATCCTGTTCCTGTTTAAAGAGCAGTGAATCTTCAACTGATTGAAAGGGTTTTCCCCCTTTTAAGTAGCACTGTTCTGTCTCCAGAGCTTTACATGCCTGTTTCTAGGAAGGATGCCTGTTGTAATGCATTTCTAATACCTGCCTGATTTAAGAACACATGCTCATCACTTTGATGTGGGAACACAGACTATTTCTTAAGCCTGGTTAGGTATGGCTGTAATTCTGCACTGAGCTTAGGGTAACTGTCTGGGTGGTTTTTACATGAGAATAGGCTGAAATCACATTTCCCAACCTTATTGGAAAGGATTTTCAAAACCAGGATGAAGGATCTGGCAGTAATGATGGAGGGGAGGGTAGCAGTAGCCCAGGGGTTGCAGTGTTTTATTTGGATCTGGCTGAATGGCTGTGAACTGGCAGTTCCCACCTGCTCTGTAGCTGACCCACTCCTGAAGCACAAGTGCTCTTCTGTACCTCTGGGACCAGCTCTTCTCCCACCTTTGGCACCACTAGCACCAGGTTAATAAATCTGGGTGGCTGGATGAAGCTGGATCCAGTCAAAGATGCATTTTTAACATGTTTGCCCTGCTGCGATGTTCCCAGGTCCTGTGGCGTGTGGAGTGGCCGCCCTGGGTCAGAGCAGGAGCCCAGCTCGGGTCCTGTTTCTAGTAGTGGCAGAGAACAGAAGTCTTGAGAATAAAAGAAGAACAGGGTCTGCATATAGTAGTACATCCCTACTACACCTTCTCTACCTCCAGGTACCTGTAGCTCCAGATGTGCCTGAAGCAAAAGCAGCATCCTTGTATTTAGCAGCCTTCAGTTGATTTCTTTTCCTTGAATCTATCCAGTTTTACTCTTTTAACTCATTTTACCACCCACAATGTCCTGTGCCAAGACATTCTCATCCACAGCTTCAGTGCACGTGGCTATTTACCTCCTTGATTGTTTTGACCTTACTATCAGTTCAGATTCCTTATCATGAAAAAGAGCATGAGCAATGCTTTCTTTGCTACTTTTTCCCATGTTGCTGACTTCTGTAGACCTGCAGAAGCCAGCATGAATCTGGAAGCGCTTATTCATTCAAACTGCTTATCCTGATGGTACAGCGCAAGCATATGATCAGCGAGAAACTGAACCAGTAAAACTGTGGCTCACCAGCTGACCACAGGAGTTGGCTGCTTCTGTCAGGGTCTTGTTTCCTCTTCTTACCTGGTTGTTTGAATCTTCTTCTTTTTTTTTTTTGGTTTCCTCTCACTGTATTAGGTTGTACTGTGAAGCTTGTTTGACAGTACAGAACAACACTGTGTCCGAGACAAAATAAGGAACAGAGTATAGTGGAGGCCTGAAGCGGTCAAGAAAGCTTTAAATGGCAGACTGCACCCTGAAATAACCATGCTAGAGGAATGGGATGTTAATGTATTTCCCTTTCTAAGGCAGGCAATAAAAGTCTTCAATGTCATCCATGAAAATTCAGGCTACATATTAGGAAAAAGTAATGACAGAGCAATGGAACAGGTTAATTAGGGAAGTTTTGAACAGCACTGGGAGGTGAAGATGCTCAAGGGATGAGATCAGTGAGAAGATGGAAATGGTATCATGTTTGCCTGATTAGATCATTTGTCTCTGTCATTGTAGACCTCAGGTAGAGGCAGATATAAAAGAGGTGGGTGTTTTTTGTACTAAGCTGGTCCCTTCTATTTGTCAGTGATGCATATTTTTCCCCTGTGAGGAATCTCTCCTGAAAACTGTATCTCTCTTCTTAGAGATACAATAAACAAGATTTGTTAACATCTTAATAAACTCAGAAGGTAGGAAGGCTGTTAATGTAGTTGAGGGAGTGAGAGGACAGTTTACCTGATGATGCTCTGGTTAGATCAGCTTAATGCTTTGCATCACAGATGTTGTTTCTGTAACCATAATTACAACATGCTTTATTTTAAAAACACCAGAGAAATAGGACTGCTTTTAGAAAAGCATTTAGGAAGGTAGAATTTGGAGGTAATATAAAGTGACAGAGCTGTCTTGGCTCAAGATAGGTTCAGCCTGCAGCTTGTATAGTGCCTGCTTCTTTATGCATTCCCACTGAATGTGGGAAAAATGTTATTTTAGAAATAATTCTAAGCTGTGCTTTAAACAAATACCCCAAAGTGAGTAGTTTCAGTATCTTAGGTAAACAGTGCCCATTGTTGTACTGATTCAGTCCACCTGCAATTATTCCATCACCCTGGCTTGTCTGGCTGAATTTCTCCTCACCTCTCCCGCTTACTAAATTAGCATTTCTTTTCTGAAAAGAAGGTAAGTACTATCTCCCTTTTCACTGATTTCTTTCCCCTCCTTTTTTTCCTATGCCTTTTAATATCAGTGTTAGTTAACGGTGTGCATTAACTTCAAAATGCTTCTCCCTGCTTAGCCATGATTTCTTTTCATTATCTTCCTGGAGGACTTCATTACTTGTCTTAAAACATGTAGACCATGGACATAAGACCATAGTTGAAAGGAGTATGACACAACCTATAACACGGTTTAGGTATGTATTATTTGACAGAAGATGGGATATTTTTATACCAGCAGTTACAGAGAGCGCTGAGCTGACGTTCCTTGGGCTAATCTTAAAAACCCAAAATACAGGAGAGCCCAGTGCAGAGATTTTTGTGACTGCCTTGGGCCTGAAGCTAGCACATCCAATCTACTTGTGTTAATCTGCTGCTGTACTTAGGCTAATAAGCTGCAGGGTCTTGCAGATCTGTCCTGGGTTGAGTTGTCTCTCTGCTGTAGCCCGTTTTCTGCTTTAGACATGCTCTTTGCACGTGCGCGATGGATACCTCCAGTCTGCATATAGGATCTGTGACTGGGAGTATGGTGCTGTAGGGCTTGTCCCTTGGCTGGAGGAGTTGGGAGTAAATCTTCTGTGGGTGTTATCAGGTGTATTGGTCTCCTGCTTTGCCGGGCACCGTCCTGGATTTTTCAGGGTGGTGGTTGATAGCTTTGAAACCAAAGCAAGCTCTTGTTGACCATTTCTGCTGTGTGTTTTTATCCAGGGTACATTGTAGTCAGGGCAACCTAAATGATGTCTCCTCTTTCCATCTGGAAATATCATTCTGTTGAAAGTTGACACTGACTGTTTTATCTAGGTTTTCTGAAGAAACAGTAGCCTATTCCTGTCTGTTCTAGATGTCTGCATACTTTTTTTTTAATTATACTATGCTCTTTGTGCTTTTATTGCTCACCTTCTCTAGCATTGTCCCTGAATGATATGGGTGATCCCAGAGTACTTTGACCTCTGTTGAGCAACCTTTGCCTTCTCTGTGGATTTTGAATGTGTTCTCTGTAGTAATTCCGATGTCAGGATGTTATTTCATCCTCTGGCAGCTACTGCAACATTAAGTATTTAAACTTCTTTTAGTGTCGGAGGGACATGGGCACTGAAAGCAGAATGGGGAGGTCTCAGAGGCATGTAAGGGAAAGATGATGCCTGGACCCTGCACAGGATAGGTTATGTTTCAGTGGGAAAACTTGCCTTGGACCAGATAAGTGCTGTTATCTCTTGAGCTGTTTCTGAGGCAGCATCAGACCACAGTACCTCTCCAGGTGCATGTTCTTGTTCTCAGGCAATTGAGAGCTCCCCTGATTCAACATGTGTACTTGTTCTGCTATTGCTGGGTTCACTAGCTGGCATCAGAGCACCATACTGGAGAGACTGCTGAAGTCAAGAGCCTAAGCTGTCTGTGAGGGCACCTTTGACGTATTTATTACAGCAGCATGGGTTAGTTGCCCTAGAAAAAGGTCTCATGCTGTAAAGGTACATCGCACAGGGCGATGACCTACCTTGGCTCCCCAGGGTACAATCTCAGTGGGCTAGGGAGAGAGCAATAATATCTGACACCATAGCTGTGAGGAGGCTTTTTGGAGCAATGGTTATCAAAATTAGGGATGGTCGAGGGCCAGAAAGATTGATGATATGAGAAGAGAGAGCAGACAAGCAAAGATGAGAACACTGTGTTCAGTTAAAGTAGAAGTAAAACTGTGAAGCTCTCTGAATTGCTGGTGCCTTCTGCCTCTCTCTGCTCAGCTGCCCTCTGGCTCTACTTACCTCCTCTCTGCAGTCTCTCGTGGCTGGGAGGAAGGATGGTGCCAGGACAGCCTGGTGTCTTGTATGGAGCCAACAGGTGGTCTTGCTTGTCCCATTCAGAGTGTGCTGATAGCTGGAGATGATAGCATAGCAAACCTCCTTCCCTCCTACACACCAGTGCAGGGATGCCCGTGCATATGGCCTGTCTGGGCTAAACGTGCAGTGCAAGGGACACCTTTCAGTGTCAGCAAACATCTCTGCTCTCCTCATTTTGCATGCAGGGTTGTGTATATATTACCAAACTAGCCTCTGAATCTGAGGTGGCATCTAGCCTGGCTTTGCTGTGCCTCAAGTCTTGCATGCATGATGTTTTGGTAAAGCAGACTGGCTTTACTGACTAGCTTTGCAAAAAAATATAAATTGGACTATGACCAAACTCCTCATTCTGGTCATTCCATTTCCAGGAGAAGTAGGTTATAAGTAGGCTGGGATGAATGTGTGCCTTGTCTGGTTCCTCCCCTCCTCTGCAGAGAGGAACTCTGAGGGGGAGGACCTGGGATTGCTGGAGCTTGTTAACTTTATGAGGGGAGGATCTGACCTCAGTGCTAGCTCATCTTGGGGAGGGGGGGGGAGCGGAAATTCTCTAGCAAATTTAGTGTCCCTCTGGAAGAAATTTGGATTTGCTTTGCTGTCTAGAACTGTGCTGGGGTTATGGCTCTGCTTCACTTCTGCTAAATAAGCTCAGGATAAGTAATGAACTCGAGCAGAAATCTGCCTGCAGGAGCTGCAGCAGCCCTTAAATTTTGCTGTTAATATCAGATGGCTTTTTGCAGACTTTCCCTTCTGGGGGTCTTGTTCCCATCTCTTTCCTGCCTAACTCCTCTTCCACCTTCCATTTTTCCTTGCATTTTCTATTCTCTAACCCTTCCCTCTAATGTACTCCCGTTTGGTATTTTCCCATTGGCCATTGCCTTGCTTCTGTCTTATTAGCTTGTTCCTTTCTGTATCTGCCTGTCTCCCTGTGCCTTTGTGCTACACAGTACTGATAACAGTGTGACAGGCAGAAAAACTCATGCTCTGAAGCTGTAACTGTGGTGGTTAAAAAAACTGAGACCTTGTATACTTTAATTGAGTAATCAATGAATTTGAAATGACACCCCCTTCACCCCCTCCCTGCCCAATGCAGCTGTGATCCAGCCGGTGAGCAAGGCTGTGTGATGCTGCAGGGGAGAAGTCCTGCTGCACCTGCCATGTGACCAACTGCATAGAAACCTTCCTGGGTGGAGGAGAAAAAAGCTGGAGATCTCAGAAGGATCACAGTCCCAGGTTAGGGGCTTCAGCCATGTTCTACAGCACCAGAATTTAAAAATAATGACTAGAAATACCTATAGTAACTTAATTTCTCCTATAATTGCTTGTGGTATCTCTAACTCTTGATGAGCAGTACCATTTGACAGCAGCTGTTTTCCACGTAACAGGCTTGGTGTTGTGTATTCAAGGAAGAAGCATCTCCTGCCGCGAGCTCCCTTCTGGTTTGGATCATCTGAACCAGCTAGGATTTCAGTGTGCAAAATCTCCAAAAGAGTTTGTGCTGTCTGTGAGTGATCTTTCTCATGCTGGAGGAGCACAGAACACCTCGGGAAGTGGGGATAGCATGGTGAGAGCAGACGTTGTCTTGGGAGGCTTCTCGCTCCTTGTCCCTGCTGCCTTGGTGACATTAGAGCTAGCCATCAGGCATGTGCTGACACAGAACTAGCGGCCAAAAACTTCTTTCCCTGGCTCCTGTATTAATCAGCTGCAAGTTGTGGCTGCAAAGCGCAGCCCCTGCTACGGTTTGATCAGTGGGCAGCTTTCAGGGAGGGAGAGCTGAAAGAGAAATAAAAACAGTGTTACAGGAGAGAGGGGTGGAAAGAAATTCCTACGCTTGCTGTTGCCTTAAGGTTCATGGCTGTCTGGCCAGGACCCACAAGCCACTGAATGCGGATGTGCCCAATCTGCTGAATCCCTTCTGCTCCAGAAGGGAGCAAAAAGAAGAGACAGCTTCTTTCCATGGTGAATGGGTACCCATGGCTTGGGAGTGCTGCTGTGTTCCAGAAGGTGTAAACCTGAGTGGTGCCTGTCTGGGCTGCCTGCCTGCTACCTGTGGGAAGGGAGGTTGGTCTACGAGTGGCATTAGAGTCACTTTATTGAAAAGAAGAGTTTGTTTGTTTGTTTTCTAAATGCTGATTGTCTGTTAGTTTCCAACTAATTGCTTTGTGTAGTGTGGTTTGCTGAGAAAGGTTGGAATGGACTCCCGACTCTCTCCTCAAAGCATCCTGGCCTGGAATTAGGTTACATGGTTTTGGTGCTGCACTTTCCAAATTGTGAAGTAGTAATTATCCTCACTGTCAAGGGTCCTCTGTTTTATCAAGTGCCATTTGTTTTTGTCATGCAAAAAACAAATCACTGTTCAGTCTGAATGAGATACAGGAGATAAACAGCACAGGTAGTGACATAAGGCAGGTATTGGACTAACTGAAAAGGAAAGAAATTTTTAAATGTTAGAGATGCAATTTGAAAAGCCTTCTTAATAAATAAATGAATAAATAAAAATCCCACTCACAATTGACTTAGTATGTCTGAGGAAACACTGCTGACCAGAGAGTGAAAATGCTGAGAATCTGAAGGACCTACTGAAGTCACAGGCTGACTGCTCCGTGATCCTCCTGTGCTCAGGCATGCAGGGCGCCAAATCTGGACCCCGTCTCTGACAGGGGAGACATTGCACTCTCTGGAGTGACAGATTCCTGGTGCTGAGATTTTGCATGCAGGGAAAGATGGGCTGGAAGCATAGGCCAGGGCTTGTGAAGCTAAAATATCAGTAAAACACACAATATGCAATTTGAATGAGAGTTTTGAAATGTCCTGAAAAGGTATGAAGGGCCGTCAATGGCAACTGTGTGGAATGTGGAGAGCATTGTGCTCAAGGCTTGATCTGTTGAATATCTGAATGAATCTGCCATCATCAACCTCCCTGGAATAAATAATTGATGTGAACAGCACCTTATACTCTAAGGTTAGCAGTTTCTATTTCTCTGTGGTATCGAGTAGCTGACCTGTGACAGTCTTTGCAACTGTACAATGTGATAACGCATCATATTTTTAATTCCTACCTCATTAGGCTTGCTGTGTGCAAGAATGTATGTTTGAGTGAGCCGTGTCCTTCTCTGGATGTGGTGGGCTCTGTGGTTGTGCCCAGGGCTGGATTTGGCTGGCCTCTGGAGGAACAGCACAACTGTGTGCTTGCTCCTCTGTTATGGGGATAGGAGTGTGTGCTGCAGGAGGTGGTGCTGAGCCAGAAACTTGAACTTCAGTTCTGTGGTCCTCATGCTCCATGAACCTTGTCCCTAATTATACCCTGAAAACCACGATGTGAAAAGGCTGTGTAATCCAGCCATTTTGTCCTGGTCTGTGCCTTATAGACTGAAATTCAGGCACTGGTACATGGGAAATGCCCAGAAAATGGGAGGCAATCTCTGCAGTTGGGTTCTGACCCTGTCTTACATGGCTTTAGGGAAGATGCTTATACTCAATGTCTCTGGTTTTTCCTATGAGCTTTCAGTAAATGCAATGTTGGAGGCACCTTCAACAGTTAAGATAAACCTTTGACTTAAGGGAAAAAGTCTGCATGCTAATTGCATTTTCTGATACGTCTCAGAAATAACTATGTTAGAGGCCCTGCTCTCCTAGTCTTCAGAGCACAGAGCAGCCCCAAACCAAACTGCATCCTTCAGCCTCAGTGACTCATGCAGAGGCAAGAGCTCTGCCAGTTCCTGAAATTTCAAACTCTGTTGATGTCCTTAGAAAGGCCCTTAGGTCAGTGGTCACTACTCAATCCACCAGCCAAATGAAAGTTGATTGCATTAAGAGAAGATTGTGTTGTTGAAAGGTCAACAGCAGACCAAGTGGGTTTCTTGGAAATGTTTTGTACCTGTTCTGTTAGTGGCCTGTCGTCTTAGCCTTCTCGGGACTCTGTGGTTCAGGCCAAAAAAGGAGTGCAGTGTTCCAAGAAAATTAAGGAAATCGAGCAATGCAGAATGCCGGTATACGCAACTGTCCCTCCGGAGATCTTTTTGATCATGTTAGAGAGGTAGGGTTTTTTTAATCAGCTTTATTTCTCTGTAATCTTCAGATTTTTTTTTCCTGCTAGTCTAGTTGCAAATATATAAGCAGCTATTTTGAGGGATCCTGCATGATTCTTCTGCTGAGGGAGTCTGAGGTGCTCTGATATTTTGAAAACACAGTGAATATTTATAATTGGAGAATTGAAGAAAATTCAGTCCATGAAATGACCACAGAAATGAGTCCATAGCCTGATAACTACTGGCTCATTAGAGAGGGAATAGAGAGTGGGTGATTGCCTATAGGAAATATGTGCTCGGATGGCATCCCAAAAAGATGCTAAACCTTTTCCTATTCAGGAAGGGGATGGGGCCGGGGGAAGGATATATGTTGGCATAAATAGTTTAGTGAAGTAACTGGAAGGGACTTTAAGTAGAGGAACAGCCTGAAGGTGTTCTTCATAGCTATTTTATCTCATCACTTTTTGCTGGTTCACTGAGCATGTAACCATTCACTCTTCTCCATCTCAAAAATAAAAGTTCTTATGTTTGTAAAATATTTCTACATCCCTAGATAGAAGCCTTCCTACTGGTTCTTCAAGTTCTGGTATTTCTTATCCACCTATTGCCATGCTGTAACACAGAATTATTTTGGATAGCTTGCTACCGTAGATGGTACCTTGTCACCTCTTTCTTCAGAGACTGCAGCAAATTTTCCTGAATGCTCCCCTGTTTTTCTGTTTTTACCCTCATCCTTCAAGAAATGTGTAAACATGTGGATTAAAAAAATTGCACAGGAACAAATATCCATGACCTGTTTCTGACAGTTTTTGTAATTTTCTTGTATGGACAGGTTTCCCTCTCAAGAACAGCCCATTCTGGTTAGTTTTGAGAGGTTGGAGGCAGTGTCCTGGTAGGATGGGGCTGTTTGCTAGGAACAGCCCACTTGGGCCACTGAGCTGTGACACGTGCTCTGCAGACAGGAATCAATGATGTTCATTTAACAATGTTAAAGATTGCTTTCCTTTACCAAATATCTCATACCGCTTCTGACAGTGGCATCTTTCAGGAGGAGGATGGAGTCTATTCTGCTCTGAAGGGCTAATGCATTTGAGCTGTGAGTAGTAAATTCTGGGGATTAGTGGATGGGTTTAATCCCACTACTCAACCCAATCACCTCTAATCTTATTACAGTGCTCAGCTGATTAAAATGAATGGTGATTCCGGTGGGGATACAGCTTTCCCTAACTCAGTTGCAGATCTTCACGGCCACAATTTTGCAAGCTGCCCTATGGTCCTGTGAGGTGCTGAGCGATTCACTTTTTTACTCTGTACCTTACACAGTTGAACCTTTCAAGAACTTAGTGTGTGAGGATCGCTAATAATAGTATTTAATTGACTGGAACAGTGCTTAGATTTAACCCTCCTACTTACCTATAATAAAATCCTTGTTAATTGGAATATGTTCCCTTGATCTGTCTTGCATGTTTAAAATCCTTAAAAAGGGAAGGAGGAAGTGAGTACATTTGTCATGGGGGAGAAGCTGGCTGGCCTACCTGAAATCAATAAATCTAGAAGATTAATATATTTAAAAAGCAAAAGAAACACTGCCTGTGCTTACTCTCCTCTTCTGTTACTAATGACCCTGAGATATAACTGATCTGACTTGGTGCCATGTCCACCAGGAGAGAGTCCCAGTGCTAAATATTGCAGTGGAGGTGACAACTTGTTAGTGCTAAGTGTGACAACGTTCATTCATTAGCCAAGTACAAATACCCTTGGATAGGCTATACGCTTGCAAGTACCTGTGTCTACTTAAGGCTTTTCTATTTTCTGGTACATTCCCCACAAGCTTGTGAACACTGTTCAGTGAAGTTCTGAAGATAAATTAGTATTGGTGCATTGAATAGACAGAAAAACATGGGTCTGGAGAAGAGGAGACTTGTCTAGGATGGTGATAAAGTGGGAACAGAGCTAGGATCCCCTGACTCCTGCCCTTCATTCTAGTTGCTGGACCATTCCCCTCTTCATTTGTTATGATTGCACATATGAACCCAGCTTTGAGTCACTTTAATCCTGTAGAGCTCATCTGTTTGGGAATTTTAACTATGACTGATACCTACCCCCCACTTCATTTCCAAAAAAGCTCATGGAATTACACATTCCAGTCTTTGTAGCCAGAGCTGTGCTTCCTGCAAGCTGCCTGGCTGCTGGGAATGTGGCTCCACATGCTGCCCAGCCCTCCAGGAGCAGGGAAGGGCTCTTCCCTGAGTCAGCGCTTCTCTGGGGTTGTGGAAAAGTTCAGTTTTCTGATCTCTGGGGTTATGGAAAAGTTCAGCTTTCTCATCTGTAGTGACCATCCCTCTTGATGCAGGAAAAAAAATTTGTTGAAAAATATAAAAGACCCTGAAAATCTCCCAAGGGTCAGTGCCATATCTCAGTATTGGGTATTGCCCCATTGCTGTCATATTCATGGAATGCTCTGTCACCTTTTGGCCCCACTCAGACTCTTCATTTCAGTCTTAAGAGTGGAGGCTAACAGAACAGGTATTATACACACTTTCAAGATGGGCAAGGCTAAAGTTGAACCGTTTCTGTCCTTCCTTTTCACCTAGAGGACCCAGCCTTCTCTGAGCAGTCAGACAAGTAAACATCTGTCCTGTTCCCTGAAACCTCTGGTAAAGAGAGACCGAGGGTGTTGAATGCCATCTTCTCATCTCTCACTCAAAGTCAAATGTTTTCAAAGTGTCATAAATCACTGCCACCTTCTTCACGTCACCTTTGGCCATTACCTCTGTTCTCTTTTGGAAGTGGGCTGTGGATATCTGTATGTCAGTCTGTCTGGGGGTAGCCATGTCTAATATCCCCTCTGCAGCAGAATTGAATGAGGCATGTTTCGGGTTTTTGGAGGATTGGGTTTTTTGGGGGTTTTTTCCAACCTTTAACTTGTCTCACATATGTGGTACAAGATCTTGCATGTACACTAAATACGTTTACATGAAGGGTTAAAGGTTTCTTTAGTAAGTTAAAAATGAATTCAGTGCAAGAGTTATTGCTGTCTTCCACATTGCATAGCCTAAACCACCCAGGCCTTGAGGAGCAAGTAGTTTTCTTCTGGCTGATAAAGAAGAATCAGTCTTCCAGTGAGGTAACTAACTTGTGCCTTGCTCTGTGCAGTGATAACGTTGTGGAGAAGCTTCTGGTGAAGCATGCTTTAGGGCACTGCAATCAAAATATGATGGGCAGGTGTAAAAGTGACCCCTTCCATACAACTAAGATGTTGTGTTTGAACTGGGATTTTTCAATTCCAAAGAGATACCTGTTGGAAGCCTTAGAGGAGCATCCTGGACAACTTTACTATTTTCCTTGTACCTTAGAAGATTACATTAATCAAAGGATTTGGTGCCAGAACTGAGCTTTTTGCCAACTGCTAATTGCTGGGCACTTTGGAGCAGTGATTGCAGTGAGCTGTGGCCCACTGGTGTTTCACCATTGTTTCTCCCAGAGGCTGACGTAAAATTAACTAAGGGAGTGAGAATGAGGGCAGCATATTTGGGAGAGAAGGGGGAATTATGCAAAAACCTGGCAGATTTTCTAGAGTAGAGGGATCAAACTAAGGAGCTTTACCAACATACAGCAGTGTCGGGGTTGCTGACCTCTGCCAAGATAGATGCCAAGTCTGTGGCTGGCTGCCTGCCTGTGGTATTGTTCTGGTGGATTTTTCTATAGAAAGCACTTCTTTATTAAAGAATGGTTGTATTGCCTTCAGAGCAGGCTGCATAAATATCTATTATTAAAAAAAGTATTGAAACTCGAATCTTTCATGTTGTACTTAAGTAGGATTTTTGGTTGTGATCTAGAATATTCAAATAGCAGTAGCTGTCTTTAATGAGACCTACAGTCATTAAATAGTCTACATATCCTTCTGAAGTTTTAAAGTCATCGACTGAATTTGTAGAGGTCACTGGCTGAGTGCTCAGAAACAGAATTTGTTTGGAGTGGTAAAGCAACTTTTGATGACCATACCATCATAGGTCGGTACATGAAGGAATACAGAGAGGCTATTTCAATTTCTGAATTTTAATGACCAAATGAAATCAAATTGGGAATTGAAAAAGCAGAGTAAAAAAAGTAAAATAAGCCTATCCATGAATAAAAGAGCAGGAGTGAGATGATGGCATCTGCTAGTTCCAAGATTATCATATACTGATTATCATATACTTCAGACAAGTTCACTTCCTTCTCTGCAGACAAAACCTCCTCTTTGATGGAACAGTTTTAAAATGCAAATCATGTCCAGGTGAACTTTATCAGATTAATAGTTTTTAAATGTTTAAGTTAAAACATGAGTTATTAAAATAACCTTAAATGCTTTTGTCTTTTTTGCATGTAAATTCAAGTCTGCTTTCTTTCTAGTTTGATACAAATTGTATGTATGTTTGGGGAAAAAACCCTAACACTGTTTCACAACACAAGAAGAAATCAAGAGGAGTAAAGCGTGGTTATCTTGTTCCTTAAACAGATGTGGTTTGTGTTAGCACTGAACCGACATGCTCAAATGGTGGTGTCGGGACAAGAACCAGCACAGGAGATGGGGACAGGGCTGCTCAGCCTGCCTGTCCCTGCTGCTAAATGTGAAACTGCATTTGGTTTGCCAGTAGGTTTAAAGATCAAGATGTTTTGGGGTTTTTTAATGCCACCCAGGCTGGAAACAAATACTATGCCTCTATGACAGAGAACCTAGTTTTCTATTGAAGAAGTTATATATGTGTTTCTTTAGCTTGAAGAAAATGGAGTTTCAATTCCAGGGGTTCTTAATAGGAATTTTAATTCTAAGTTACGTACCTTTATTTCCCCATCTGAGGTCCAACCTGATTATAGTGGCTGATGCCTTGTGAGCTGCTGAAGCCAGAAACACTGCTTTATAGTCTCTGAAAGCAGCTGTGAAATCCCAGCCTTCAAATAGTATGAAGCATTAAGCTCAAATTGTAACAATTCACAAGGTGTCTGCTAAAAATCTTCATATACTTGAACTGTGGAGCAGAAGGGGAACAAGATGCTTTGTTAACATGTCCTTATTTTAAGGTCTGATGTTTTTTTGGTGATAACCTGAAGCACTTTAAATGATCCTGAAGAGCACTGCTACTTTCTGAAGTGTTTGTCCTGTGTCTCTGAGGAGACCTCTCTAGACAACCTCTTCTGTTAACTTGTTCCTCTTTGCTGTCAGAAGAGCTCCTGTGGGAGGGTACAATGGAAACCATGATTTCAGACTGTTGTGCCTGCTTGCTGTGTGTTTTGGTTTTCAGTGAACTAGAGCAATGTTGGATAATGATTGTAGAGCATGCAGTTAAGTGTGGGACTTAGAGGAATATTTTTGCTCTGTTAATGCGTATTTACATCTTGTAGAGAGACCTTCTAGCTTTCCTCATCGTAAATAACCATGCTTGACACTGAGGATATGATACCTAGGGGACCCCAAACTAAAAAGCCATGCTAATACTCTCATGGATCCCTTCCATGTATTTCATCTCCTTTGGGGTCTTGGCTTGCAAATTTGGTGTGGTTGGGGTTAGAATAATGTGTTGTAAGCGAAGCCCATAGTATTGCGGTTATTCCAGAGAAACTGATGTCTAAGTAGAACCCTATTTCTCCTCACTAGGCATTGAATAAATGATGATGCTCTGTAGGAGGCCTGTAAGGACTGCAGCTTTGCTCTCATATGTGTTGTTCCTGACTTGCCTGTAAGAAAAGAGCTGACAAGTTTCTTTGCTCTTTATCTGCTGCTTCTCCATTCAAAACCATTTTGCCCACAAAAAGAAATTAATTGCCCACAGGCAAAAGCACAAGTGCTCTTTTCTTTCCTGGTAAGACCCAAAGCAACATGTCTGTGGGCTCAAGTCCTTTTCCTATTCCTTCTTCTGCGTGCTGGCAGACCCGTACTGCTCTGCTTTGTAATGGGGTAGGAATGTGTAGGGGTCAGTCACTGCGTCCCAGCTGAGGAGCAGGGGACTTCCAGCTCTGGGAACATAGCTTCCTTAGATGCTCTAGTGTCTTGTAATCTTCTCATTAAACTCAGTGAGAGCAAGTACATGGTGGGTTTTTGACACATAAGACTGATGTTACAAAATTGACAAGTAAATACCCATTCCTGTGGTCAGTCATGTATATTTAACTAGGCAAAGGATATTCTCTTAGTAGGAAAAAATTGGGTTTTGGAATTGTAATATTGTTTCAAAGCTCTTTTGCAATGTCAGGACTTCCTCCCTATTCTGACTTAGATGAAATTGTTTTATTCATCCCACGCTCGAAATTTTTTTTACTGAAATGTCTACATTAAAAACATTGGGTTTGTGGCGAGTGCTTATGTTGTTTCAAACATATACCTGTACAGTGAGTCAATACAATTTTTTGTGCAAAAATGCTCCCATGCTTATATCTTATTTTTAGTGAAACAAAGGCTGGTAAATGAAAGACTTTGAACAACTTCCATGATTGAAGACGGCACAGAAAACCATGCCGATAAAGACTGCTTACTGCTGAAAGCCTGCCTTGTAGCACCAGATTAATTTCTCACTGATATCCCTGATTAGGTGTTTTGGAAATGCTGCAGAACTAATAACTCTGATGTAATTCAGTGATGAAAACCCTTTTTCCATTTCACAGGAAAATCTGTATCTTCAAACCCCAGCCATTCCGTTTAGATCTTCTATTTATCTGGAATAAATAGGGAGGGAATATTCCCCAGATGTATGAAAATGACAGATCCCATCAGTGGAATGAAAACATTAGCCAATAAAATCGGATTAAAGTTAATTTAAAACAGGATCCTGTAATTAGGAAATTCCTGCAAAGTTGCATGAACTTGTCATTGTAACATCTTCAGGCTACAAGCATGGTTTGACAGCCCTGCTGGGACAGAATTTGAAGTTGTTAAGCTTCACTAAAACACTTGTTTTTCTGACAGCTCAACAAATTACATCTATAAAAGGCAGTGTGTAAAGGTAAATGTTCTTGTTCACGTTGGCACTGTTTTGTTGACCACCTGTTATATGAGCCCTGTTTGAAGCTCCCTCCCCTCTTGGGATGGAAGGAGATGGAGAGCAGTGCTTTTGTATTTCAAGGTGCCCTTTTGGATCCAAGGAGACAAACTATTTGGTGAGCAAAGCCACTTGTCAGTTGGGAAGGACTATTAGACTATTGTTCAGTTTCTTTCTGTAGATGGAATTGAAAGGATGTCAAAGGGAAAGGGAAAAATCAGGAGATGCAAACATCCTTCAGCAAATTTATTTTCATAAACCTACTGTAGCTGGAATTAGGATGTACTCACCCGTAAATTGTTTTAGCAGACATAGTGCCATTAATTTATTCCTCCTCTCAATATTATTAAGAGTTCTTACAAAGAAAAAAAACCCCCACGGTTAGTAATGATAAATTCTTCATTTAAAAAAGGAAAAGAAAAGAAACTCCAGTGATATAAAACTATCTTTCAGAGCTGCTGTAGAGCCCCCAGTGTTAAAATGAAGGTCTTAATGCAGCTTTTGCAGAGCAGAAAGCATTCTGTAAGAGTGCTTTTGAGTAAGATCAATGCCAAATGCATTATTGGACTTTATGAGCTGCTTGAATCTTTAAGGTGCTCTGAAAGGGAAAAGCATAACACAAGGTTAGTTAAAATTACTTCAGAAAGTGCTGCCTTGCTGAAATGCGTTCATTATGTTCCTGAGCCTCCCTGTAAAACACTTGCTGCTTTACATTCTAAGGTATGTGATGACTTGCATGGTTTCTTTTTATGGGGTGCAAGGAAGGTGCGCTGAAAGTTACAACATGATTTATAATAGGTTCAAGCAAGTACATTTGGAATGTCCGTACAAGGATATATCCTGTAATGGTGCCGTCAGCTTTTGGCACAGGAGGTCAGGGCTTGAGGCTGATGCGTGTAGTCAACATGTAAGTAACTGCAGTAGGAATGGACTGGAGAGAAAGCAATTGTAACCCCACCGAACTCCCTCTGTCTAGACTCTTTTGGGAAATAAAGTTGCTCTTTTCAGTCTACTTCACCTACTGTTGGGGTAATTGAGCATGACCCAGTCTCATGCTTGGACTCTAGAGATCCTGCCACCATCTGTTGTCGAGACACCTCTCTTGATGGCAGGAGTGACACAGGAAGCCTGCCCCAGTAGCCTGTATTCCTGTCTACTCAATTGTGCCAGTATCACTGCCTGTAGGGCTGTGTGGCAAACTGAATCAGGGAGTGGAATTAGATTTAAAAAAATCTCCCCCTCTAATGGTTATTTTAAAGCGTGATCAATTCCTCATGTTGCCCCACAGCCCGCTTGTTTCTCTTTAAATGACATAGCCTCTATTGACACCTGTCACTGCATGATCCTTCAGTTTCAGATTTTAAAGCATAACTGCAAAACCCCCGGCAGATAAGAAACTAAGGACTGCACTAGCTAGAGCCATTGATGGATGGCCTGTGTTTGGGAGGCTTCACAGAGCTTTTGTGAAGGGAAGTTGCGTCTTATAAGCAACAAATTATTAGTAGTAAGTGGCAGCAGAATAAAGAGAATCCTCATATGGCTATGTAACTAGTTTAAGAACCAGGGGTAAAGATAAAATGATTGGTTTTCTCAATGAAGAGGAGTTATTAGTGAAGTTTCCTGTTTGCCTGAGCTGGGAATGTTACTCTAATCAAGAGCAGTAAAACTCAGGATCTGACAGAGCTGCAGAAGAACTTTGTGATAGTGAGTGATAAACTGTCAGGTTAAATTCATTGAGGAAAGATCTAGAATGACCTGATGGTGGGCTCGAAGCTAGCTATCACCATGCAGGTATGAGATGCGGTGATAATAGCACACTCCAGCGTGTGTTATTCCCATTTCACCCGGCCACGGTAGAGCAGTCAGAAACCAAATAAATGTGTGTTTTAAATGCAGTGACGTATCAGAGCTGAGCCAGTTGAACTCTGAAGTTACTAGAAAGGTAGGTATGGTTTCTGGTGAGAGGGAATTAGGGTTGCAACACAGTATGTACTTAGAGAAATCTTGGAAGCAGCCCAGTTTCCGAGAAGAGTTTAGGCTTAAACCTGGCGTGGTGCTGCTGTTCAGCAAATCCCAATGCCAACTGCAACTGGGTGTAGGAGGGCACATACTTAGGCTGTGGTCAGTGTATAGACACTGACAAGCACATAGGGAAAGTGTACCCTTCCTATGGAATAAGCTGGCCTGTGAGTTTGGTGTCTTTCCAAGATTTTAGTCAAGAAATAATCTTTCTCCAGTTTTGCGCTCAGTTGTGAATTGCACAGAGGTTGTCCTCTACTCACTCAGTGCCAAGAGAACCTACTTTCCATTAAAGAGCCACAGGTTTTTTTGGCATAAACTGAAATAACTTAGGAACTGTCAAATCCTAAATCTGAGAAGCAACTTTCGGGGTCTGGTGGGGGAATCCAGAGTGCTACCCAGGTATATTATCCATCTGTGAACTATGCTTCTCTCACAGACAGCTGTAACTGTCCAACTCCGTTGGATTACCAGCGTGATTGTGGGGATGCAGAGATGACCTGATCTAAAGGAACTTAAAACCTTGCCTTGTTTAGTCCAGCTAAACAAAGGCTGAGAGTTGATATATTTGTTATCTGTAATGAATAAGAAGGATAAAGATCAGAAAGGGAGAAGAGCTGCATGAAGTAAAAGGCAATACTAGAACAAGTGGCTATAAAGTGGCTATGGATGTATTTCTGCTGGAAGTGGGGGGCAATGTTCCTTCATCATCACAGCAGCCAGGTCTGGAATGGCGTGCCAGTCAGTCACAGGAACAAGAGCACAGCAAGATGGTGCTTGATGGTGCTTATAAAAGGGGTTATAAAACAATACGTCTGTAGCAAATGCCACACAATAGCCTTTCTAGTCATGCTACTATGTGAGAAGGTAAGATATACGTTGTAAATAAATCAGTCTTTAGAGCAATGTTATCACCTTAGAAAATGGGGAGTGGGAAATTAATTTCTTTTACTTAAGGGGTGAGCTGCATACCCAGTTAA
Organism: Grus americana; assembly: GCF_028858705.1. Taxonomy (NCBI): domain Eukaryota; kingdom Metazoa; phylum Chordata; class Aves; order Gruiformes; family Gruidae; genus Grus; species Grus americana. Next base: position 14,666,809 of record NC_072858.1, on the reverse strand, counting down.
ACCTCCCAGACAAACACAACCTCATTAGAGCTATGCTTGGCTGCTTATTCACTTGTGACAATTGTGATTAAACGCTTAGGAAGACAAGGCTCATTTAGTATTCCCTGGTGAGCATTTGGTTCAGGCATTATGATTTTGATTGAAAAGCGGCTGTTGACCAACATTGAATTTAGCTGTATTGGAAAAGGAAGATCTGATCACAAGCAGTGGATAACAGAAGACTGAGGAAAGAGGGTAAGGTCCTATCGCTCCTACCAAGGAGGAAATGGGAAATACTCTCTCTTACTCCTCCTTTATTACTTGCTAGTAAGTTCCTAGGTAGCAGCAACCTTGCATTTTGAGCTGAGACTCAGGGTCCTGCCTGGGTGAGTATCCTGCCATAATTACCACTTAAACTCCCTCGGAGATGGGTGCAAGAGCTTGGTAAAAGGTAGAGGTACAATTACCTGCTCCTTTCACTATGCTGATGACCATAACAGGTGATAAATACAACTCTGAAGTATTGGGTTCTTGAATTACTGTTTGCATTACTGCTGTCTAATATTATTGGATATTCTGTGTTGGCAGATGGGCATCCATCCCATTTTTTGACTCTTGATAAAGCTTTGTTTGTTAGAGAGCTGTGTGGCTGGGGGTTTCACAATATGTGTTCATTGTTTGAAAAAATGTTGCTTTTTTGTTTTCATAGGCTTTGAATTTACCTGCTTTCTTTCTTTATCAGAGCATTTAGTCTGATTTCCTGCAAAAAGGCACTCTGCTGTTCTCATCCCCTTCTATCTTATCCTTTATCACCTTATGTCCAGTAACTTTTGAAACCCTTTGTTTTATCAAGTTTGGCAGATGAAAAATGGTCTCCAAAACATAAAATTCCTACAAGTTCTGGGAAGCTTGAAGTGAGGAAGGTGGTGGTGGTGGAAACTCCCCAAACCTCATGTTCCCCTGGAGTGAAGGCAACACCATCAATTTTATCATTTATCTGTTCACTTTGTTCTGCTCGTCTTACCAGCTCTCAGATCAGTGCGCACATTTCCGAGCCAGCCATGGCATGTGTTGTTCCTTGCCCAATCCTTGGAGGATTTATGAAGAACCTGAAGGTATTGATTGGGAATATAGATTGGAAAGTACTTGAAGGGAGCAGAGGGAGAGTGTGAAATAGAAAATACCACAGGCAAGCAGTGAGGGAAGAGGGAAACGCTCCTGGTTTTCAATAGAGTCATCTTTCATTAGGTCTAGTAACTCTGGAATGGCTCATATTATGAGAGGGAAGTAGTAGTATCTATGTAGTGCTCTAAAAAAAGCCTAAATTCCCTTTCGGCTAATAAGGTCTGTTCCTTTATATGAAAAGGATATATAATTAAGATCAATACAATGTTTTGGCATTTTGTTTTGTGTTTGGTTTGGATTGGTTTTCTTTTGGGTTTTTTTTGTTGTGGTTTTTTCATAGAATCATAGAATAGTTTGGGTTGGAAGGGACCTCCAAAGATCATCTAGTCCAATCTGCCTGCCATGGCCAGGGACGTCTTCAACTAGATCAGGCTGCCCAAAAGCCCCATCCAACCTGGCCCTTAATGTTTCCAGGGATGGGGTATGTACAGCCTCTCTGGGCAACCTGTTCCAGTACCTCACGCTCATTGTAAAAAATTTCTTCCTTATATCTAGTCTGAATCTACCCTCTTTTAGTTTAAAACCATTACCCCTTTTTGTTTGTTTGTGTTTGGTGTTTTTTGGGGGTTTTTTTGGTTTTGGTTTTTTTTTTTACAGTGAGGTGAATTAGATTGCTGTATAGGCATAAACCCACATAATATCCCAGTTCTGTTGATCTGTAAGAACTGGGATGAAATTTGGGCAAACTGAAGTTCATGAGACAGAACTGAGCAGGGTAGCCAGGTGCTGTAAAATGTTGTATTACAATGCCTTTTGGGAATTTAATTTGAATGGATTTTTGTATTTCATAATGTAAGTGCAATATTGCTTGATTAAGTGCAGTGGCTATATGGCTCCTGACCTGTGCTGCTAAAGCCTCTTGAAAGCAGTGGAAGGCTGTGATGTTACTACCAGGATACCTGTGGATGTAAATCTAGTTTTATACCACACTAGATCTGTAGATTTATAATTCTGAGCAGGGTTATTTTTGATCAAGGCTAATCTCAGAGCTGTGGAGGTGGAGTGGGCATTTTCCCCCTCATTTTACTCCCGAGTACAGGATCAGAAGTTTAGCCAGTGCTGATATTGCAGACACAATGTTGATAGAGATCTTCTTTCCTGGTGATTGAAACTGAAGTCCTGATTTGTCATTTTTAGGCATTTCTGTTAATCCTAACCACATACGAATCTCTCTTTTATCCCCATTTTCTTTGGTAGTTTCAGTAGATAACGTTCTTATTTCCACTTCATAATAACCTGTTGCACAGCCTAGACAGGCACTGTTCAGGAAACTGCTGCTTGTTATGCAGATACTGAGAGCAATACTAACAGCAGGAGTATTTAAGTACCTGTGATGCTCTGATATTCAACTAGATAGAGATATCTCTAAGGGTCCCTCTAGTACTTTCTGAAATTCATTTTCCTTTAAAGGTCTTGAGCTCAACAGTTAAAAGCCCTGGCCATAATTATTCTGTTTGGAAAGCTGCAGAAATTCTGTACGTGCATCTAAGGACAATGTTTCACCCTTCACTAATGAGAATAGTGAATCAAAAGCAAAAATATTTCAGTAGTTATGGGATGCTATGATGAAATGCTCATAGAATCATCACATAAATCTGTGCAGCTGAGAGGCAATGAAATTAAGAGGCAGCTGGTGAAATATGCCATAGATTGAATTTGCTGCTAATAATTAGAAGCCTGTTCGAGCCAAGCGCTTTTCCCCTTCACACATGCCTTGGGAAGTGCCAAACCAGTGAATTATTCTTCTTACCAAGAGCAAAGGGTAACTTCTGCTACTGTATTTTCTATTCAGTGTGTTTTTACTGGATGTAAAACAGTCGCAGAGAAAGTAATAGAAATACCACACATGACTGAGGAAAAGGAATCTGCAGATTTTATTGCATTCATCCAATTACTGACATCGTAGCCCCGACTGTAAATCTTTGGACACACACTGGCTTCTTGTGAGGTTTCTCAGTTGTCTCCCATAGGAATTGCCAGACAACTCAGACATGGCTGAGTTCTGTCCAACCCAGCATCCCATGTTCAACAGTGGTAGGGATCAAATGCTTCAGGGAAACACAGAGCAAGGATTTGTATATATTAGGACCCATCTTCCCACTACATCTCATCCTGGTAGAGAAGGTTGCATGTACAAAGCCTTGTGCTCTCTTGCTGTTTGATGCTGCTGTCCTTACTCAGAAAGCCTTCTGGATGAGAAAGCAGGAACCTTGCTGGTCACTTAACTCCGTTTTGGTGGCTCAGCATGAATCTAGGTTGTTTTAAGCTTGGGTTTTTCCTGAAGGGGTATTTTGGATGGTGGTACAGTGCCATCTGTAGGGAAGTAGTTAAAGAAGCGCAGAAAGGCATAAACTGGAGTGACTGGGTAGGTATTCAGATGGTAAAGAGTATGTCCCACTGCTCCCCACTCAGCCATTGTGTTACATCCACACTTGCATTTTAGTGGGAATAAACCACACTCATATCCTCAAGCAGCTCTTTGGCCCCAGCATACCCTGTACGTGAAAGTCCAACAGCTAACCTGAACTAAAACAAAAAGAAGTCAGGAGCTGAAGAGTTGATAAATGAGGCTGCAAGTCTGAAGTACTTGTAGTTTACTAACAAATCATTTGTGTAGATGGTTTAAATGAAATGCTGGCGTAGCAAAGATTTAACTTCTCTGCCTGGGTTTTGGTGTGAACTTAGCAAAAGCGTGTAACTCCTCTGGGTAACCCCATATGTGTGCTAGGCACAGGCTGGCAAACAGGGTTATGTACTTCATGTCCCCCAAGTGGCCATGCAGCACTGGTAGCACTGGTGATACTGGCTGTGGCATCACTCCTATAGCTGAGCCTGAACACAGCCCACGCCTTGCTTTGATTCACCTTGCAGGTCCATGCTGAGTGGGCATCTGAGGGCTGTTTGTAAGTATTTGAAAAGTATAATAACCTGGGTGAAAAAGTTTCCACCTGGTGCTGCTGGGAAAAATACAGATGCTAAATAAAGAGGAATCTAGGGTAAGATCATCTGCAACACAGATGAAATAAAAATTACTTTGCAACTGTGGGTGACACAGAGTTTCTCTTTCGAGAATATCAGTCATCTAAAGAATGTCTCTTCCCCTTTCCCCTCAAATATATAGGTATGTAGGAAGGTTAAGACAGTACTTCTCAGACGACATGCCCAATTTTTTCATTTGCCCAGATGCTAGCTTTCTGTCTTTTCCAATTTATTGTCTTTGCATATGAGGTTCTGAAAACACATGTCAAATCACCTGTATCTCAGAGTGTTGTTGCTAGCGAGAAGCATACAGCTTTTCAGACAAGCCCTCCAAACTCCTGATCAGGGCAAGTGAAGCATTGATAGAGAGACATGCTAGCTTTAAGTCTAATGCCATTTAAAGAGTTCTGTTGGTCCCAGTGTGCTAAGCGATGTGTTAAATGCCCTCATCGCTTTGAGATGTAGGACTCTTAACAAGGCCTGGGAAATTACTGTTTTGTTTGTAGTCTTTGTATTATGGGGGATTTGTCATCTTAATTTGTGCACAGTGCATAACTGTAAAGAAGGCTGCAGAGTAGCCTCTGCGGTCTACAGTTAGAACCAAGGCATTTCAGATCGTATGGCTGCTGATTAAATGCAATTTCTCCGAGTAGTGAAATGGCCTTTCTCATGCTTAGGATGGAGGTAAGAACCTGGACAGGTGCTGTTTGGACTCCAGGTTTCCTAGCTCTCTAATGTTTGATGTGTTCAAGAAGTCAATCTTTCCCCCTTGCTTTACTCCTGCTCTCTGTTTCCTGGACCTGCATTAAGCTGGCACATTTTGTTTTCATTAAACGAGATGTTCTTGTGCCTGGCATTCCTGGAGAACTGGAGGTGGCTTCAGACAAGTTCCTTTCAGAGCTCTTAAGGACTTTCTCCTGGACCCTATGAGGTTATTGAGTGTTTGTTTTTCCAGATGTATGCAGGACCAGCTGAAGGCGATAGCTCTGGACCCCCTGTTTTTCCCTTTCAGCTCTCCTAAGGTCTTTGATAGTGGATGCTTCCAAGGGACGAGTTTTGTGCCTTGTGTAGCAGTGTCAACCCTTGCACAGAGTCATGTTCTGAAAGGCTGAGTTCATGTGGATGTCAGAAAACTCTTGTGGAAGGAAAAGCAGAATCAGTTGGGGGAAATCCTCAACTCCCTAAGTAAAGGTGACTAAACATTAGGTGGGAGCTCTTTGGGTGGGAGTGGAGGGCTCTTTCTGTTGACAGAAGTCTGCTTATGCTTTGATTCAGTTTCTTCAGGAGAAAGACTGTCAGCTTCCAGGAAAATAAAAAGAATTTTCTAGCTATTCTTTTGACACTTGAGATTACCCAAAAGTTACTGCTCTGGCTAGGGTACCTGTAATACTGTTAACTCAAAACTGCACATTAGTGAAGTCTTGGTATTGAGCAGTTGGTGGTAGGAAAGCCTTGCCATGGTGTTTTGTTTTCCATCTTAGTTTAAAAAGGGCTTAGAAATAATAGTTTAAAACATCAGTGATTCTGTGTTTTAATGACACATCTCACAAAGTTGGGTCCAAATCCACAATTAGATATTTGAGTATACAGACTCTGTTTTTTGAAAGCCAGCTTTCAAGTTAGCTTGGGATCTGCATGGGAAAGGGCTTTTTCTTCTCCATTACCAAGTCAGACCTACCAATTTCCCTGTTGATGGGATGTTTTATAAATTAATGGTTTTTGGAAGACAGGGTCAGAAAAGGGTCAGCTTAGGTTTATGATGGAAACTCAGTGACATCTCAGCTTTGGAGTGACTGCCATTCCTCCATAGTGAGATTCAAGGAGAGTAGATTCCCTGGTGGGTCAGGGAGCTTGGTCTCCTGTGCCTTGTAGCACGGTGTCCCTCACCCGAGTATTGGCACAGGACAGGCTGCGAAGGGAAGGTGGACATGCGGATGCCGTGTGCTGGGCGGAGTCCTCTGGCTGGAAGGTCACTGACTACTTCTCAGAGCCTGCGTGACCGCTGGGAGCAGAACAGCCCCAAGGTCTGATGCCTCGCCGCCTAAGGAGATGGGGAAAACAGGTAGTGCACCTTGACGCAAGCGGTGCAAGACTAAATGGCTGTGAATGGAACAACTTACCAGCAACATTTTCCATTTGCAGCTCCATGTTGAAGTAATTAGCCCAAATGAGCTCAAACTGCTGGAAAACTGCAAGAGCAATGGAAAATAAAAAGGTCACTGTGCATTGCAGGGGTTAAACAGCTGGGCTTAAAAACCTGCAGCTCTAAATTGAAGGGAAAACTGCAGACATTCAGTAGGTCTAATACCTCTCAAAAGGACCTCTGAGATGCGTGTAACTTGATTGTCTCTATTTCATTGCTTGAATCAGAATTATTTATACTTCTCTTTAAGTTTGCCTTTAGCTTCATGGTTGATGAAAACTCATCAGGGAACAGTTCAGTCTACTCCATAATTATGTGTGTTAGGACCCGATTTCAACATCCTTGCCAAAAGTAACAAACAGCACAGTGCCCCCTCTTCAGTACCCCTTCCCACCAGCCTCATGGCAAATAACTTCATTTTTAAAATAGTTTAAAATACAAAAGAAAAAAAAAGATAAAGCTGTATGTGTCCTCATGACAAGTTGAGATTTCCCATGCATTTTCTGCTTGGAGCTTGCTGCTTTAAAATACCAAAATTATGAGTTTTGGCCTTGAAAATTTGGTTTGGCTTACTTAGAAGATCTGATGCTTAGCACTGGTAAGGTGAACAGGGGAGCTGGTGTAGATGGGTACATCCTGAGGGTTTTTTTTCTCTGCTGAGAACTCTAGAGTGTTTCCTGTGGAGGAGGCTAAGCTCACAGGTATCGGTTGATGCTGTTACTTTCTGAGGCTAAGAAGAGGATTAGAGTAAAGAGGCTTTCAGTAACTGAGTATAATTGCAGTAGAGCCCTTCATAGTAGAAATAGAAAACTGCTGATGAGAAGCTATGAGGGGATCGGAATTTGGAAAGCAAACTTACACGCACACATACTCTTGCTTAAAATCTCTGTTCTCTAATTCTCTAAGTTCTCTAATTCTAATTCTCTAAAGGAAATGTGTGAGCATTTGTATTGGATGATCTACTGTGCTGTCGCTGTCATGCAGAGTAGAGGCTTTCTTTTGCTATCTCAATTTACCTGGGAGATGCCTTATTTTTGGAGAAGAGGAGCTAGCTGAAAGAGCTCCTGGTTTTGTTCATTTGATCTTTCTCTCCTTTGTGTAATTTCTGTCTCCTCTTCTTTCCCCTTAATCCAACATGACTGTTTTTATCACTTTAGATGTATTCTTTACCGTGACCAGCTCTACATTTTTTAGACTGGCTATTGCCGACAATAAAAGTGACAAAGTGACCTGCAAGCCGTCAAGTAGAGCCCCCTTTTCCCTTGTCTCCCCTCACCCCTCTTCAGTGAGTACTGTTGTTGTTGGGAAGGGGAGTTTGCACCTCCTCTGTGCCTTGTTTTTTCCCACATGATGGGCTTGTGACAAGCAGTACTGATCATTTCCAACAAAGGATTGTAAGGAAAGGAAATTCATATGCAGCTCCAATTCCCTGAAGTGGGAAGACAGGAGCTGTATATACAATCCTGTTAGAGACAAGTGAGCTACAGTAGGTTTCTCATCAGCCCTTGAATGTGCTTAGAGCCCAAAATGGGCCCTAAAACTTCTTTTGCCTTGGTTTTTCAACACTTGAGAGAGGTAATTTTTTTGGGGTGGGGGAAAAATGTGTTGCCGCCTACTAACGAATGAGATGTGGAATTGGGTGAGTGAAGATTCTTCTAGGGAAACAGTTGAATCTTATACTGACTTAGGTCTGATAACAAAGCTTATCTCTGCATGCTTGAGAAGCCACAGCAGGTCCAGTGACTATTCTTACCACACATTTGCATTGGTAAGGGGCTGTTCCATCACTCCCTGTGAACAAAACCACCATGACTGACCAACACCTCTCTCAAGATGGATCTGTGCTCTCGTGCCTTTGAGTTGATGCCCATGCTGGTACAAGTTGGGGTGATGAATGAATGATCATGCAGGGCACGTGCCACATCAGGCTGTAGTCTCTTCACCTCTGTGAATCTGTAAGGGAGTAAGATGTCTCCATTCAAGGATGACAGTGTAGCTACAGTGCAGTGTATCATATCCTTGCAGTCAAAACCTTCTCCAGTTAGAAAGCTGCAAAGAGATATGTTGGAAAAACAAAAGGTGTCTTTCTGCATCATTTGGGGTAAACTGTCTGATAAAAATGACTTGCCCAGGTGGGATTTTCTAGCATTGTCTGTTTTGCCTGGTTTTAGTATATGCGCCAAACTTTGGGTCCTCTAATGTGGATATGAGTGAGAATCTGTTCCTCTTCCTCAGTAATCTCAGTTAGTGAAATTTTGAGTTGTTTGGTTTGCTAACCTAGTGCTGTTAGACAAGACTTGCATTTCATAGAGTAAAAGCTGAACAGAGGGATTGATAAGCTAGGAGGATCCCAGGGCTGGCTAGCTTGCAATAACACAATTGTAATGCCCTCTTGCTTTGCCTGAAGACCCTAGCATGGGCTTTCACTCCATGTATGAGCAATGCCTAGCAGCATGTTGAAGCAGGGTCCAAAGCTGAAGTCTCTCACTTGCCTTTCATTTTAGGCCATTGAGTTCCCTTCTGCATTGTCCTCATCAGAGTTAGCAGGCTAAACCATTATTCTTGGGATGATGTTTGCCAAAACCACCAAACAGAATTCTTCCTTCCTGCAGATCCAGCTGTCTGGAGAGATAGGCCCTTAACATCGGATCATAGAATAGTTTGGCTTGGAAGGGACCTTTAAAGGTTGTCTAGTCCATGTATCTAAAGAGCATAACAAGCACCAAATCTCAGTGCCCAATGTCCCACTTGCCGTGCAATGATCTCATACGTGGAGTCAGGACAGTTCACTGGAGAGCCCCACGTGCTGAGGCTTGGGTGGCTTTCAGCCTGGTACTCCATGTGCTGGGGCCTTCTCCCATCAGGAGCCACAGGTCACATTCCTCCCCAGCTCTTACTCTAAAGTAGGGGGCTTTGGTTGCCAAATAAGTCTTTTCAGGCAGGAAGGAATGTTTTGTGGAGGGGATTTACCTGTTAGTGGATTAGGCTATCCCAGAGTCAGTGGCCCTGCCAGCTCCACAAGAACCTGCCTGCTGCTGCCTACTTTGAAAGCTGTTCCCTCTTGCAGCTCTTGCGACCAGGCTCTGCCTGACCCTGCTGCTAGTTGGCAACTTGCTCATTTCCCCCAAGTGTTGAGCAGGTAATCCTAGGAAGGATGCTGGTCAGGGCCGCTATTTTCAGGGATATTGTTACGTCTTTTGGATGGGAGATAGGAGCCTACCTTCAACACGATTTTACAGCATGTTGTTGATTCTTAAGTTGTCCCAGGACCTCTGAATGACCAACCATCAATTAACTCTGACCTCTTGTGGTTTCAAAATCTGGATCCAAATGCTGAGGTTTGACTCTCTCTGTCTCAAACCTCTGACCGCAGTTCCTATTTTTAAGCAGGGATGGAAGACCATGATCTTCTGGAATTCATTAGCTTCCCCCGCCTGCCGCTCTCCCCAGCTTCTTCCTCATCTATCAGAGACGTTGCTGTGTTAGTGCGGCTGTCTCATCCTGTTCATTGCTGCAGTTGTACATCAGGGCTGCAGCTTGAGATACCTACGCTGCCTTCATGTTGTGCTTAAGCATCTCAGTACAGAAGTGGGCTTTGACTTATGAAGCAACTTCCAAGCCCAAACTGACTGGTCTTGGTGTTTTCTCCCTTCGCCGTGGCTTGCCCTTCTTCTTCTGTTCATGTTTTTGTTTTTCTTGGGAACATCCAGTGGTGTGGTTGACCTCCTATGGGTCAGGGTAGAGCTACAGGCGTTCCTGCAGCTCCTCACTCAGCTGTCCAGCTGCCCACACCACTCTTGTTTTCCCATGGCAGCCGGACCACCTGCTGATGTCCAGCTTAGCCTCTCCGCCGGCCGGCCGCTTGGCAGAAACCCCGGGGGCTTTAGCTCTGCTCGCAAAGCGCTAACTCGATTATTGGACTTTGGATTAAAGTGAAGGCTCTGACAGCAGAGCACAGATCACAGTGTTAGTCCACTGAGACGTGTGCTGAGCAGCAGGGGTGTGTTTCCTTTGGGTTTCATATTTAGGTTAGAAATGCTTTCTTTTAGGGGCCAAACTGTCATTCTCAGACACTGTAGTCAGTCTTACTATCAGCCCCATGAAGACTACATGTCTAAAGGAAGTGACAGAAATAGATACGTTTGTTTCCAAAACAAAACCCTTTGGTCCAGGGAAAAGATACCTGCCTCTTGGGAAAGAGGACAGGCTCCCATCTCTCCTACTTGTTTGAGCTCAAGGTCTCTTGTCCTTTGTCTTTGACTTGTTTCCCATCGCTTATCGTTTACTAGAAAAACATTCCAGCATGTGTGCAATGCTAGACCACCAAAAAAGATGAAGAAGAGATGGATGCACTGCTGCTTCTCTATTTATAGGAGGAGAGAGACGAACCAAAAATGATATGGGAAAATTCAAATCTTTAAATACTCTGGGAGAGATGGATGGAAAAAGGACTGCTTTCATTGTTCACAGGGTTCAGGAGACTTTCTCATGAACAGCTTGGCGTAACCCCCTGGGCAACTCGCTTGTATGACCAGGAGGATTTCTGTGCACAAATCCCCCTCTTTTTTCTGGAGTATCTTATTTGCCTCGGCAAATAACTGCTACAGCAGTTGTATCTTCTTGTCTTAGCATGCTCTTGCCTTCCTTCTTAGTTCTTTCTATTCTTAGACTCTGGTGTAACTTGCACACCGATATTAGCACTTCTGATCATTTCACTTGTAGAAAGAATAGCATGAATACCTTAGTTTTGCACATTTTCATTCCAGCCACCATTTCATAATCCCTTGAACATTTGAAGATATTCCCTGTCTCCTTTGAGAACAGTAGGCTGTTCTAAGATGTCTTTTTCTCCTGTCAGATCAGTGAAATCTCTTTCTCAAGCTACTTTCTTGCTGTCTGTGTTTTCCTGTGCCATTTTTTAACCTATTTACAGAAGCACCACCATCTTCTCTCAGACTTCCTCTGCTAATCAAATTTCACTAGTCCTGGTGTTTGGAAAACACATCTTCCCCCATCTTTGATGAAGAAATTGCTATAATATTTGCTTGCAGATCAGTGGTTGTTCTTGATTAAAGATTTGGACTTTGCTCTGTGCTCTCACCTCAGAGGTTGGCTCAGACCCATCGCAAGGGGAGAGGGAAATGTTTTCAGTTTTGATTTTCAAAAGGATGTTTCATAGCAAGGTGTTAAAGCGGGAAGTGTGAGGGTGGAGTGTGATGCTGCCTTAAAAGCAGTGAGGAATTTGATGCAGGGCGGACAAAAGCTTCCTATTTGTTCTTGTCCTCTTTTAAATGCCTCACCCCTGCACATCTAGAGCAGTGTTGACCTCAGCTGTACTTTGTGCCAGGAGCTCTTTCACACTGCCCCTTTTGTCCATAAAACATTTTCTAGCATTATCTGCAAAGCCTGCCCCTCAGATCACCTCTGTTGTGACACCTGCAGGAAACAGCCATTTCACAATGGCCAGACCACCAGGCCAACTTGCCGATATCGATATCTGATGAAACGGTACATCTGATGAAACATGTCAGCGCTTGAGAGTCATACTGTCCCTGTCATCATCTCGCCGGTCCTTCCACCAGTGAGGCTGGGGTGTGCTGGCCTCTCTCATCCCCGCATTGCCATGGCTCGCACTGTGGATTACTGTACAGGAGCAGACAAATTACTAGGTAGTCTAATGAGCTAGGGCAGAGATGGTGGTTTGAGCACTGATTCAAGTGCTACCACAGTGGAAATAACACGAATCTCACTTGCAGTTCCCAGAGTTCTTCCCTTTCCTTCTATTCCCCCTTCCCTATATTTTGTTTCTGTTGATAAGTCTCTAAATGCTGCCTTTAAAAAAACCACTGTCGCCAACCACTAATTTCAGCTTCAGCTTTCCTTAGAAATAGACCCGTGTGGGATCCAGCGCTCAGGGTTCCTCCCAGGGCTGCATCTGCTCTCGCTTTCTGCTTGGAGGAGCCTGGGGCACTGTTCGGTGATACACTGCTCCGTGCTGTCCTTGCCCTGGGGGCTCCGCTGCATTTGAGTTCTGCCATTTGACCGCTTCGCATGGTGGTTGGTCTCCGTATTTGCCATATAAGCTCTTGCTAATGTCACTAGGAAGAATATCTTTATTGTGCAGGGACCTGTAACAATTTGATTTCAGGCTTTTAAGTCTTGGTTATTATATATGGTAAGAAAGATTACTTAATATTTGGATAAAAACTTGCAGAAAATAATGTGGTCTGGTGATTTATTTTTTTTAGCTTGCGTTCAAGGACTATTTCTGATGTCTCAATAAAGGTATCTTAAAAAACAATAAGCCTCTTGTCAGTAGAGAGCTCAGCTGTACAGAGTTCTGCATTCCCACTGAGCATTTTTAGCAGTCCACAAATTGAAAAAGGTTGAAGACTATTGTTGCAGTCAATTTGGCAAATCATTTCCTTTGAGTTGTTACACTGCATAAATATTTTGCTGTCCTGCCAAGAGCTGTTGTTCTGCCAGACATGTCATCATCTCAATGAATAATAGATCTGAGCTCCTGATCACTTGCGGTTGTAAAAGAACTTGGTGTTCCTGTGAAGCTGAGTAGATTTGGAGTTCTTGGTCCCAGGATCTAGAACTAGTCTCGTTCTGTGGTCACACTGTGGTCACCACACTATGATCTAGTTTTGTTCTAGATCAGAGGGAGGTACCCTTCCCTTGTATCGTGTGGCTGTACGTATTATACAGTTGCTAATTTTCAGCCAGCAAGAAGCTGATGATGATGTGAAGTGGGACAGAGATCTGTAAAGTTTTTGTAAGAAAGCCTTGAAATTTTACTGTTTCAGTTGCACAATTGAATGTATTCGTCCTTGGTCCCATTTGGTTTTCTGGGTATTTGGTGCAACAGGAGTTACAGGGCAGGAGAGAAGACAGAGCTTAGCTTGAACAGCTTTTTGATAAGAAGGGAATCCAGTTGCCATGGAAGTAAGCAAGTGAGATGCCACCAGCCTTTAAAGATCGAGAGGAGGCAAATTCTGTTCCTGAGAAATTAATCTTCATTTCTGGAAAGCCATCTGCCACTCCTGCTATCCACAGTTACTGCGTGAAGCTTTCCACTAAGCTCTACAGACAGTGCCTACTCCAGCCTTTCCCCATTCAGACCCATCTCTTGGTTGCTTTGTCTGGTTGACTCCAGCACGTTGCACAAGGTTATAACCTTGAGATGCAGGGCTGGGTATGCCGTTATTTCAGTAGCTTTGTCGTATTTTAGAAAAAAAACCCTTGAGTTATTTATTGTCCAGGTCATCCAAGAGTTCTTTTTATTCATGGTAATTATTGGGAAACTGCTACAAAAGTACTTGGCCTTTATTGGTGAAAACTCCTTTTCATGAAAAGTGGGATTCTGCACTTGTCAGGGAAGGTGTTCAAGAAGGGGTGTGTTTGGCTGGGTGCTAGAACAGGCTCCTGTGACAGTTTTAAGTACTATAGTATAAGTGCTGTGAATGGAAACTCATGGTTTAGAATAGTGTTTGAACAAATATGATGACATGGGATTGAGAGTTGTTTGCTTAAAAAAAAAAAAAAAGTGGGAGGGTATTCTTCATCCATTTTACTAATTCCCCTTGGGGCATGGAAAAAGTATTTAAATTTTATCCATTAAAAAAAAGTCTCATATTTTCTGCTTGTTTTGTTTCCCTCAGCTTAAACACCACAGATTAGTCAATTTTACATTGATGTTTTGGTTAAATGCAAGAAATGTGGTGTTTTGGACACCAAACCATGGAGGAATAATTAGAGAGTAAAATTCAAACCTCTCAGACTTGTGCAAATAAATCTTACGAAAAACTTTTATGACCTTCATGTAATTATCAAAGTATATTTCTTTTGTATAGAAATTACAGTGTGGAGCACTCTCCCAAGAGTAGCAGTTGTGGTAGTCCCTTCAAATGTTTCCTCTGAAAGAGCTTGAAATGCCCTGAACCTTGGTGAAGCTGATGGTCTTTTGTTCCCCAGGAGATGGGCTTTAGGCCCCAAGAAAACCTCTTTGTGCCTGTCTTGTGGCTCATGACAGAGATTTTGCTGGAGTGGAGGAGAAAAAAAAAAAATGATGTGGACTAGATGTCTCTTCAGTGAGCCTCTTGGACTCGTCCCCTGGTTTGTTTATTTTGTTGTGTATTTCTTGTGTCAGATAAGTTCTCAAGGGAATTTACCATTCAGCATTTCATACAGAGATTATCATAAATCCAAGAGGGGTTTTTTTTCTGCTTTGTCTACTTTATGGCAAAGCTCACTGGAACTTTAATTCATTTTTTTTGTCATGTGTGACTTCAGTTCCATGAACTAATATTAGTTATACAGTGAAGAGACATCTATATATAAACACAGAGTTTTGTATGTTTCCATATATACTCATGTTTCTATATATAAGCAAAATGCTTTCATAGGAATATTTAAAAATATTTGTCACATTTTGTCGTGTATTTTATGGTGGGAAAGTGTAATCGGAAAAAATGCGTTTAGTTCTTGTGGGACAGTAAGGTAAAATAGCTACTTGTGTGAACTGGATCTTTTTTTAGATGCAGGCGCTACAGAAATAGCCAAGTGATAGCCCCACTGTGAACTCAAAATGCATTTCCTTTTCGCCAGGGTTTGCTGGTCTGTTTGTCTAACCCTTGTAAGGACAGCGATGCCGTGTGCGTAGCTGGGCTCCCGGCTTCTGCAAGGCCTGGAAGAACGGGGACCTTCGCATGTATTAACCTGGCGTGCGTAAAGATGCAGAGCAGTAGATCATACATAGTCTGTCTTATTTAGACTAAGTGTGTATTTGAGCTCTACTTGGAAATACACAGTGTTTCGAGTAAATAAATTGTGTGCAGTATAAAGTAGGGTTTTATATAATCACTTTTATTCATGGCTTTCTAGCAAATTTGTTTGTTTCTTTTTCTATATTTCCTCGTGAAGAAATAACAGCCTCTTTCACGCAAGTGGAAATCATAGCAGTATTTTGAAGTTTGTAGTCTCCTGTCATTTGGGGGGCTGGCATGGGGTCTGCACTGTTACTGCTGTGGGAGAGGTTGCTTGGAGGGGGATTTGGTGGAGGGTTTTTTTTTTTGTCTGGTTGTTTTTTTTGTTTGGTTGGGGTTTTTTTGTTGTTTTGGGTTTTGTCATTTTGTTGTTTATTTTTTTTCCTACCTGTCCTAGTCCTCCAGTGCTTTGGAAGTCATGGAGTTAGAAAAGTCAGAAATACCATGTTTCTACTAAGTTTCATGAAAACATGGTGTGTGGTAAGAGAGGAAACTTTTCCTGTTGCTCCTCTGAGGTAGAGATGAGAGCTTAGCCCTGACCTGTTCTGTGAAGGCAGCATCACCTGGCCAGTGGCTGAATTTGTGGAGGGACCTTTCTTGAACAGGCAGAAGATGCAGGAAGAAGCCCAAGAGCATTGCGAGCCGCAAGAAAGGGTCTGGGGGGAAAGCTGTGGATGTGTTGCTATTGCAGTAAGAGATCAACAGGGGAAAGTAAGGGTATTGAAGTGGGGAAAGATACAAAATGTTAGACCCATGTGTTTAAAGAAAAACCCCCACAAAACAACCAAAACAAAAACAACAAAAAAACCCAACAAGAAAACACCCATATGTACGTGTGTGTGTATATATATGGCTGTGAGTCTTTAGCTTTTCCAAACTCTCTCATGCCCCAGTCCTTGGAGATTCTCCTGTGAACCACGTACAGTGACACACATCCGTTCTGCTATTGTTAATATGATAGATAAATACTGTTGTTTATTCTAAAGATTTAAGGGCAAGTCCTCAGAGCCTAGTAGACTGGTTTTCTGGTTGGGGTTCATGCTGATGTTTTTGTATGGGCATACCCAGAATGTTTGGATTGACAAGCGGTCACGGAAAATAACTGTGAAGTGTGCGTACGTATATTGCGTGACCTAATTGCCCGTGTCTTTTCTAGCAGAAGTTAGAGCTGGTTTACTTTAGTGTTTATTGGGATGTAGAAGAATTCAGCCTAATCCTAGCTAAAAATAAACAAATGTAAGGCAGAAGTCATGACAATAGGACACCATTGCTCTGAGGCCATTTCCGCGGTTAGAGAGTTTTAGGGATGCTGGTATTGTGCGCTGTCTGAGTGCTCTTAGTATGGGCAAAGCTGTATGGGTTGCTTGAGTTTTAATTCACCCTCTGCCCTCAGAAGCTAATTTGACCTGTGCCAGTGGGTTCAACCGTGGTAACTGAGGTTGTTTCCCAAACTAGCGGAGTTGTGCCTTACGTTAACTCTCATCAGAGTGTTGCAGAAGGAGTTGGGTGTATCAGACAGTGGATCGTAGCCCTACATAGCAGATTATTCAAATGGACCCTTGTGAGCTCTTGCTGTCCTGAGATACCTTGATGCATTGCTATTACATGGTGTTAGTAGAAAAGTATGGGAACCTAGACTTAGATAAAATCATAGAGGCGCTCTGATACACACATTCACAAACAAGGTCAACAGTCTTAAAGAGACGAAAGAGATCTGTCCCTTGCCAGAGGAGACTGAATTAAAAGGTGTTCTGCTTAGATCAATAAGCCCCATTCCTTATGAGAAGCTATACCACAAAGCTTGCTCTGGAGCAGAATTGTCAAAATAAACGAAGTCCCAGAACTCAGTGATATTAAAGCTAAGTACTTAGGTCATTTGGGAGTAAATACATTGAGATTGACTTTGGATGGGGCTAAAATAATGACAGAGAATTCTGCAGAATACCAAAGAAAACAGAGTTGGCTCCACTACACCTTCCCTGAGCTAAACAGGGAGATCATGAAAGAAATACCATCCTGGCAGAATTCCTGTTACATTACTAAAATATCGCATCACTTTACAGTAAATATTTGACAAGAAGAATTTGAAAAATATTTTAATGGAGGTGTAATTTGCATGTCATCCTCTGTCATCCACACCCAGCAGTTGGAAAGCTGTTGAGCTACCCTGATTTATGTGCCATCTTTGAAATAATTTTCGCCTGAATTTTAAAATAAAACAATGAGCAGCTATTCCACTAATTCTTTTTGTTGTTGTCTTGCTTCCTCTAATGCCATGCTTAATGTCTCTGTCATTGGGTTAGGAAAATTGCAATAAATACTGTAGCAAAATATTTTAGTAAAATCTGAGGATAGGTTCACCTGGAATAAATCAAGGAGTTGCTTAAAAGAATAGTAATGTAGACCTATGAAAGGCAGCTGCTGTTAGTTCCTGTGATCTCAGTTCCAAACTGATTTTCTTGACGATCTGGATAGATGCTGTTGAACCTTAGTCTTCTGGAATAAAGGAACTCTTCATCACAGCAAAACCAGTGGTGGCAAGTTCACAAATTCAGAGTCTCCTGCTTTAGACTAGTTTTCTCCTCTTCATTTTATCTCCAGTGTCTTGTTGCTCAAGGGCAAGGCTACCTCTTCACCTTATCTCCAGTTGTCTCCAGCTGCTGTTGCTGAAGGAGGAAGGCTTTGCTGTGTTATCTGAGAGGTTTCCTTCCTCCTTCAAGAGCTCTGGACAAACTCAGCCTACCAGAGGACTATGCAGGGTGTGCCAAAGAAACACTAATTAGATGGTGGTTCATAAATGGAAACTTAAAAAGTTGCTTTATAAAAAGTCAGTAATTACAAATATTCATAGTGTAATTGCCATAGAGATTGATCTTTGAAGTCTCCATTTCTAAAATCAGACCCAGTAATACCATTTTTGAGAAAATTAATCTTACCTTGTGTGGATTGAAAGAGAATGTTGTATTACTAGTTCGCTTGAAAATCTTACATATATGAGTAATTGAAAACTCCTAGGAACAAAGCCAGTCAGTCTGCATTTGTTCTTCAATAATATTAAGAATGCATTCGAATATACCATCAGTATTGTCACTCTTTCAAACAGGGCAGTTTACTGTAATCTTTCCTTTTCCTGGAGATATTGAGTCAGCATTTGAACTAGTTCTTTTGACCTCTTTGCATGATAGGCTTTTAAAGTAACATGTCATCAAGATAATCTACTTAATTCCTTAGCAAAATGCAAAATCATGGGTTTTTTCCCCCTCTATATATTATTGTATTAATATTTTGGAAAAAAAAATGCAGTCTGCAGTCAATTAGGTATCTGTGATGCCCAGTTCTGAAATCACAGGTGCTCTTCTGTCCGTTTGCTGTTGTGTCAGACAATTCCAGCATGTCTTTGGGTGGTTTAAATGATTTTAACCCCCCTCATATCCATAACTGTTGATCTGTACGTGTTCTTGATGAAGAGGCCTGGGTCCAGGATTCAGCTGTGCTCTGTGCCACTAGCTAACATTGCACCAAAGCAAAGTGAAGATGCTTCTGGCAGCCTCAGAAGGTTGGAAATGGTTGCTGTATTTGAGGTTCTCTGATCCGTGGCTTTAGGTCTGTCTTGATGCTCTGCTATGTTTAGATGTGCCATACCTTTAATCTTTCAAAGAGTCAATTTCCAGCCAGAGGATAATCCCTCCCTTCCCATTGAATTTGCTGACAGTGTGAAACACAGTTCTGCGGCAGCCGTTCTTGCATCGTTACACCTCGTGGGACCTGACCCAAACAAAAAGCCAGTGGGAGAAGGTTGTATTTTTTGTGCCTTCAGATTGCTGCGGTATCCTTCATTTTCTGCTGAAGCAATTGGAAATCAGTCTGTCGGTGCACCCTGTGTTATGTTTTGGAGAAACAAATGTGCAGCGTCAGAGCGCGAATGCTCACATGGCCCTGATCCTGCGCTCGTGCAAAGTCAAGGTCACTGGCGCTGGTTGTGTTACAGGCGTGTTTATCCTGTGGTTTTACTCACTGTGAAAGCTCATGCACGTAAGTGGTTCTGGAGTTGTATAAAACCTGCTGGGTGAAGGATGTTGTCACCAATTCAGAAAGTTAACAGGGTAGCTTTTCGTTAAGCTTCCCCCAGCTCTTGCTGCAATATAAACTAGAAAGTCTTGCGCTGAGCTTGAAAAATCTGACAGTGCCATTGACCAGCTGGGGTTTTGAGCTGCTGGAATTGCAAACTGCATGTGATATAAATGGCCTGAAGTAAAACAGGTCATTAACATAGAATATTAATGATCTAAGATGTTGGTAACACAAGAATCCTTTTAAATTGATATCTTAAATAGTGAACTAAAAGTAAACTACAGGAGCGTATGATGATAATAAAAAAAGACATCCAGCCCCTAGTTCCTTTCATGACCCACAGTCCCAAGATGCTGCTCTTCCTTTTCAGCTCATACACTTTGCTCTTAGCACGGTTTAGGTCCTTATGTAAGCATGCTGGCCTCAGCTAACCTCCTCCTAATGTCCAAACATGTTTCTGTTGTGCCTTCTAGTACTTTACCTTTGTCAGATTTAAAATCTCCTGGCGTAGATGCCAAAATCTAGAAGCTCCCCAAATTAAACTCAGTTTGTTCTAGGAATTGAGGGAGGCAGGATTAGAGGGAAGATTAGATCAGTAAGATTTTTGGCTGCAATGTTACAGAACAAGGCTGCTGTTTCTGTTGGTGTCGTGTTTTGGTTACCTGCACATCAAAGTCGGTCGAGTTCATCATTGTTTTGGGTCAACTTCTATTTTTGTTGCTCATAAACATTTCTTTATGTTCTTGGTTTTATTTAGTGGATTAACTGTTGGTTAGCAGAAGCAGCCTGTTGGGCAGGTGGAGTGATGGAGGAGACTAATGAGGTGACAGTTTCTTTCCTGTGCCCTTATGAAGGGCTCAAGAAATTGTCCCCCCCGGGGCAGGGGAGAGGGAGGAAGGTGGGATGGGCATAAGTCATAACAATGCAAAGCTACAGAAGGAGACACTGAACAGGCCATGGCAGATGTTGGTCATTGCTGTGGAGTCCCAGGCTGAAGTATACACCTCTCAAAGGAGATCTGCCCGGAATCATCAGCAGGGCAGCACCCAGACCCCACTGATGCCAGAACCCGGGACCTCTCCTCTCCATCTGCTCGCTGCTGGGCTGAGGTCTCGGAAGGACCTGGAGCTTTGAGTTTAGCAAACCCAAGGTTTTGCGCTCCCTCTGCTGGCTGCATTTTTGCTGGCTGGTGCCTGCTCCACATCCCTGAAGGAATGCTGAAATCAGTGGGGACAATCTTGAACAAACAGGGAAGTAATAAAATTAGCATGGCTCCTTTTTAGGGTCCTTAAACAGTAAGAAAAAATCCTTGTTGACCATGCCGTGGAGGTGCGAGGCAGTAAGGAGATGCATTTCTTACGCTTCTTTCCAAAAGGTCATTACTTGCCTTGGGAAGTGGAGGCACAGGGGAAATTACATCGGCATAAGTCGCACTTCAGTATCTTTTCAATCTAGTGTGGAAGACTTGAACCGTGACCAAGAATGACTTCAGTATTCTGTTTGCTTGCCTTAAATTTTATCTGAATTTTTTGTTCTGCATTAGCCAAAATAGTGATAGGTCTCTCTCCAGACTCAATATTTTCTCTTCTCATTGTTGCCACCTCTTCTCTCAACTTTAGTTTGCTGTGCTCCCTGAAGTGCTTCCTTGATTTGTTGTTGTTTTTTTTTTTTTAAACTTCCAGCCTGTTTCTCATCTCAGGCCACTAGTGTCCTGATATCACCATCTTGTACTTGGGTTAGAGCCTCAGAGGAGTGTCAAAAAACACGTCACTTTCAGGAGAATTTTTTCTCTCAAGCATTACATTTTCCATCTCTTCCTCTCCTACTTTGGGTCCAGCGGATACTTCTCTAGGGCATTAGCCTCCAGTTTTGGGAAGCATCTTGTGTTTGTCCATTTACCTGGCTGAAATCAGATGTTCTGGCCAACACTGAGAGCACCCCAGCTAATGGTGTGCATTTTACACCCCTGTAAACTCTGGTTATTGCCAGTCCCTACCATATCCAGCCCAAATTCCCTACCGGATAAGGACTGCATGACTGGGAAGCATTGGCACACTGTCCATGGCAAGGGAATCATTACTAATGTTCAAGGAGTTTCTGAAAGTTTCCTCACTGCTCTTTAGTTTCACTCTTGCTGCCCGCCTACACCAGGTAATAGTTTCCCCTAAATGTTCTCACTTCTGATTCTTCTCTAAGACTTCCACTTTGATGGCAGAGCTCTGAGTTGAAACGACCTTTTTCCTTACTCTGAAGTTATTTCTGGTTCCCAGCTAATTTCTTTTACTCATGGACCTTCTCAGCTTCTGATCCAGGTTTGTTGCCAGGTTCAGTTCCGTTGCATGTAAAGGTGAAGCAGGTAGCAGCTTTCTAGAGCTACGCTCTTACTCTTATAAGCAGCAGCAAAGTAAATTAAGTTTGACAGCGTGCTTCTCACCAAGGTCTGACCAGAATGGATTGAAGAGGGGGCAGCAGCAGTTGAGTTGGAGCGCCTACACCGAGTGATAGACTGCTGGAGATGGAAAATGTTAGCTCATTGCTTCTCTTCCATCTGCCACAGGGCAGCAGAGAATTATTGAGTCCTTTCTAGGAGCTCTGTCCAGTTGAGTTTTCAAAGTTGCAAGTAACTGAGCTTCTGCCATTTCCCTTGGGAAAGTATTCCTTACAAATACAATTAACTGTCAGGAAGTCATTCTGAAACTCTCCCTAATTTTTCCTTTTTTTGGTGTCCTCCCACTAAAATGGGCTTTAACACAAAGAATCTATTTAAAGTGCTACTTTTTTTATTTTCCTGTGAAGGCTGATGTGGTTTCTAGTTAATGTTTGTACCAGACTGTAAACTCTCCAGTTTAAAGGCAAAGAATCACCGTATTCCCTGTGGCTGCACTGATACTTTCACTGATTTCCTAGAGGGTCTGGATGAGTTTCATGGGGTTGTATTAAATGAATGTTAGTCCCTGGGTTCCCTTCCCAAATATATATTAAAAAATTGTGTGTTTTGCTGCTTAAAAGAGCAGGATCTAAAAAGCCTAGTCTAAATCTAGATTATGTTTGTGCAGAAGTTTTGGGTTTCTCTTGATTCTGTGAACGGTGCTGTGTTGTAAACCCAAAGGCAGCATACGCCAGTTAGTGGTGGTGGGGGAGAAAGTAGCAGTCTGATTTCCCCATTGAAAATAATCAAAGTGCAAAAGCAAACAGCATGAATGCAAATTTCTGCTAGTAGAAGAGAGATTTAATGTCCTTGAACTGTGCTGCAGAAAAGAAATTTAGGAAAACACTTGTTACTTAGGTATAATTGCTTGCAAGCTATTGCTATTCCGGAGGGAGTTGTTTTTAATGGTTAAATTATACAACGCATTTTAAAATTGATTGTTTTGCATAATGTATTGTTGAACCTGTGAATCTCACTGACAGACCAAATTGTTTACCTTTGTAGAAATCAGTCTAAACCAAAACAGTCACATAAGAATAAACCGGGAGATTTTTCAGAAGCACAGATTGTTAGTTAGCAAATTCAAGGGCAGCTAAACACCTCCTGGGATTTTTCTGCATGTCATTGTAGGCATATTAAACAGGTTATAGCTTAACATTCCAGGGCAATCACCAACAGCAAACGTACTCAGATTACTGGCTTTAACAAAAATGGGCTAGCCTGATTCTAGTTTTACCACAAAATGACTTAACAGGAATCTTCTGTTTTATAAATGTCTACCATAGCTTTGATTTAGCACTGACTTTTTGTTAATAAAAAAAACCTGAGGGCCTTTAGTGAGATCTGCTTCTTGCATGGGGGAAATAACACACGCAAATCTTCCCAGTTACTAACTTTGTAAACCTCCCTCTGCAGAAACAGAGGCATCTCTAGTTGCTTACTCGTGATATAAGCTTATACACGTCATGCATAGGTTGTTGCTCACTGCTCAGAGCCCCTGAGTTACACCTCTGCTGCTGGACCACTTACTTCCTGAGATCCCTTTTTTGCTTTAAAGCTATGCTAGCAGTACTATAATTTTCTGCAGCGTAGTCTGGCTAGTAGTGTTATTTTACTATTACTTCTGATCACATACAAGGCCATATTGTGGCATTCCAGATCAGTAAAACTTACTTGCTCTCATAAGGATCATCCTTATGTACTGAAACTTTTGCAATTTTTTTCCATTCGTAAGCAGAAATTCAGGAATAAAAAGTCAGAAATTAAGTCTGGGCTGGGATTTCAGTCAGGCCTCCCTTCAAAGTCTCTTAGAATGACAGGATAATTTGAGAAGGGACTTCTGGAGGTCATCTGGTCCAACCCCTTCTTTGGAGCAGGCTACCTTTGAAGTTGGCTCAGGTCACAGAGTTTTGAATACTTCCAAAGATGGAGATTTCACAGCCCCTCTGGGCCTCTGTTCCAGTGTTTGACCACCCTCATGAGGAACAAGTTTTCCTTATTTAAGGAGAGTTTCCATTTCTTAAACTTGGGTTCATTGCCTCTTGTCCCATCAGTATCTAGCTCCAAGAAGAATCTAGCTTTGTCTTCTCTGTAGCCTACTATGAGGTACATAAAGACTTTTAAGACCCCCTTCTAGCCTTTTCTTTGCAAGAAACCAATGCAGCTCCCTCTGCTTTTCCTTGTGCATTGTAGGCTCCAGCCCCAGACCATCTTAGCATCCATTCACTGGAATTGCTTCAGTTTGTCAATGTCTTTCTTTTACTGGAGAACCTCAAACTGGACACCAGTACTCCAGGTGTGGTCTCACAAGTGCCAAACAGAGGGGAATAATCTCTTCCCTTGACCTGCTAGCTGCACAGGTACTAACGTAGTCAGTATGCAGTTGGCTTTCATTGCTGTGAGGATACACTGCTGACTCGTGTAGCTTGTCCACCAGGACCATGGAGTCCTTTTCTGCAGACCCAGACAGTCAGTCCCCAGTACCAGGTCACGGGGGTTATTCTGTACCAGGTTCATGACTTTGCATTTGCATTTATTGAACTTCGTAATGTTCCCATCAGCCCATTTCTTCTGCCTGTGTGTCTGTGGGGAAGTGGCATATGAGAGTGGAGTGGGTACAGCTCTATTCATATGGCAAAACTCTTCATGTAGACAAGACCCTCTGTACTGACCAGAGCAGATGTTGAACTTCGTCAAATGCTTTCATCTCTAGCTTGAACTGCGCGGCAATATTCTTGAGGTCCTTGCTGTAAACATATAAATGCCTCAGGATCAAAGGGTAAAAAATTTTTTCCCATATCTTTTTCAAGGAATGGTTGAGGTACTGTAAGAGAATCAGTATTTCAAGCATTCCTTCCAGTGCTGTTCTGTGTGGTCAGTCAATCACACGGACTCCTGGGAACTCATTCTAGGTTCACTGGCTCATGCGGATTTCACTAAGCATCTTCATGTTTCTTAATTAGCTTAATAAATTAATCAGAAGTTGCGGTACAGAGCAAAATCCAAGCTGAATGGCAAGATTTTGAGCAATGGGATGAGACTGGATTTGCTTTTAACAAAACTCCTTGGTCCTTGAGTTGCCCATGTATGTAACTGAGAGATTAGCATTTGTCACAGCTTGTGTCTCAAGCTATGTATACATATAAGCTCCATAGGCACTTGCTGATGTTACTGACCATCGCTGTAGATGGAGGAAGCTGAGGCAGAAAGCAAATGATGCCTGCCTGTGGCCGCAGAGGAGTTGTGGGTCAGAGCACTGCACACAGTTCTCTCCTGGTGCTGCTTATTACACATCACTCAGGTAATTTCTGCCTTTATCATCAGATCTGGCAGTGCTGCAGAGCTGCCTGCTTGCTAAATCTTGTTGTATCAACACTTAAAACAAGTGATTAAAGAAAGATTAATGTCATAGATGTAGTGTGGTTAGAGACCGTGGCCAGAAAATCAGTGAAGTATAGAAATTATTTATATAATTTCCATGCATGCTTGCTCTCTCTGTTTAATTTGTGTTCTGCTCTCAAAGCCCTAGAAATACTGTAGACAGTCCAGGTTTCCTTACCTGGATGTTTACTTTATTCAGCTCCGTGATGGATATGTATTGGATGACCTTAGCAGTGGAAAATGCAGTTGAAACCTCTCTTTCTCAGCTGAATAAAACAGTATGACAAATACCAGTGACCTGATACAGTCTTTGAATAAAGCTGTAGCCAATTTCTATTTAAAACACTCAGAGGAGTCATTATTTTACTCACAGGCCACTTCTAAAGTTGGGCACATGCTGTGTTGTGCTATTTTACGATGTATAAAGAAGTCTTTGCACTCCTCTGGCTTTTCCTTTAGCCTTTTCTGCCTTGATTACTTCCATACGAGGAGGGTATTTTGCAGTCATCTATGCAGCAGTCTGAGAGGGCAGCCAGTCCGGGAATGCATCTTTGTGACACCTCTGTCACCAGCACCAATGCTTGTTCCACTGTCTGATGATTTCTGGCAAATTATTGGATCTGGATCAAAATTAACTTGCAAAGACTCAAGAAATGTCATTTTTGCATCTGGTCTGTCCCATCAAGTGACTGCATGAGCGTTGGAGCCAATGCAAAGGAAAGAGAAGACTATGGGAGCAAAAGGTAGCCTTTTAGAGGCAGCCTGTGTAGATTGGCTTAAATTCATCTGACCCCAGCAAAGTGATGGGTTCGTGAAAGTCAGGAACAGGAAAACTTGACAGTCAAGAGGGAAGAAAGGTTAGTGTCAACCTGCGTCTGGATAATTTATCTATTTTTCAACAGATAAACTCTCTGCAACATGTGGTTTTAATAATGAAGATAGAGCTGAACATGGATGCTACATGACATTTGAAGCTATGGCAAGTTTCAATGGTCTCGAAACTTTGGGTGATAAATAAAAACCCTAAAAATCAGAGATTATGGCAGAACCAGAAGAAAAAGTTTCTAGCCTTTATTTTCATTGTAGAAAGTGCAAAATGTCTGATAGCCATCCATAACTAATTCCTTATCAGCCCACTTTGCATAGGAGAGCAGTAGCTGGTACAGATTTTGGTCACTTGTCTCACATTAGGTACTGTTGGTCAGATCAGAGTGCTATGGCTGCTAAAATGGGGAGAGCATAACATATTTTAGCAATCCTAAATTCTTGGTGGGGACTACCTCGATGGAAAGGGCGTGTAACTGATTTTGTGCCTGAAAATCGTGCACAACTTCCCATGGTATTACATCCCCTCAGGTCCTTCCCCAATCCCATTTCCAAAAATCTCTCCCATTGCTTGTAGATATGTTCAGTACTTCACTGTTAGAAAGACTGTCCTTTCCACAATGTAAAATTTTATCATCTAGTTCAGCTATATCATAGGCAGTACAGAAGTGGAGGAGAAGGCTGTAATTTGGTGATTCTGATCAAAGCTGAAACACTGAGTTCAGAGCGTTGTTTGCTGGGTTTTTTTATTTCACCAACTTGTACAGATCTGAGCACTCTTACCGCTAATGCGCGAGAACGGTGATCCTCAGGAATTAGCATCTGAATGAGCATGTGCAAATGAGCTGCCCTGGTCTCTGATAGAAATGGTTCTTGAGGGAGTTATGCTTTTGACTTGAAAGCAAATATACTAATATCTGAGCAGGCGCTGGGAAATAAATTACAATATTTGGTTTGTCCGTGTGACATTTTTTGTGCCACGGTTCTTCTTGAACATCATTATTCAATATAATAATATTCAAGGATATAATTGGAATAATATATTACAGGGGAACAGCAATGATAATAGTACTTAAATCTTTCATTCTTTTATGAAGTCACCCTTTTCTAAAAAAAAATATACTGTTCACTGAGTGGTAAAAAGAGCTGGAAGACTTGCAAGGAATGCAGAGAAATAAAACCTGGCACGGTGAAAGACTTTCAGTACAAAATGAATGTTGATCCTTTAAAATCACAAATCATCTTTCTATTAATTCACTGTAGAATAAGGTCTCCTCAAGATAAGACTCAGCAGTGCTGTGGAGTTGGTATTTAAAGTATGTCCATCTGCATCTAAACGAGTAGCTCCAAGACAATCAGATTATGCAGTAGTTACTTTGGTGAGAATATCGCCTAAGTGGAATGGAAACTTCATTTTGAGTCTAATATTAGACCCTGCTTTGGAAAATTCCTTTTAAATGATCACAAGCTGGGAATAGCAAAAGAATTTAACTTTCGACAGACAGCATTCACCAAGAATTTGTTTTTAACTGCTTATGTTGGGTCCCTGGGAAAGCAGATGTGAAAAACTTACCAAAGTGAATTGACTTGACCTGATGCAATGTTTATATCAGTAGTTGATAAGTTTTCCTCCCTCGTCTAATTTGTTCGGGATATTTTCATTCTTTAAGCATGAGTAAGTCTGGGTTGGAATAGTTTGAATGCTTGTTAGTCTAATAATCTGAATCTTAAACCATGCAGACCTTATTGCCTATAAAGGGGTCTAAGCAAAGTTGAACTATTTTGGTTGTCTTCCATGGATGGGGATAAGTATCGTTTTTGAGACTCACAAAGAAGAATGTGAGACAATGTTGCTTACCTCCTGAGAGTTCAGAAAGCATATTGATATCTGCTGTATTTATACGTCAAGATGCCGCTTGTATTTGGTGAACCTTTGAATGCATAAAAAGCAGCATGCAGCTTTACAAGGGACCAGCTTTCAGTGGCAGCTAGGGAAACTGGCAGCCAAGGATATCAAAGCTGATTCAAAGGGTCATGATATTATTATTATTATTATTATTATTATTATTATTATTATTATTACTAGCAGAAAGAGCTTTAGGAATTATAGAATATATTGTGAATGATGCACAGTTCAGGAATTTTTAGAGCCACTAGTATATCTCATCTTAGCTTTTCTCTTTGTTGATCAGACACTGTCACTTTCAATATTTTAATTAATTCCTAAATAAACCCCCTTCCTCTGAACAGAGCATGTCTAAATAAATTATTTTTGAGGGAGGGAGGAGAAAAAAAAGAGAAACTCATGGGTTGGGCTGACCTCTTCTCCCCAGCTCGACCCTGTCCACGTATTTCTGTGGGTTGGCCATTGTTGCTGTTGTTTCCAAGCTTGAGGAGAACATCCATGGGAGCTTGCTGCAAAGGAGGGCTTCAGCCTGGCCTTCCTCTGCCAGTGCGTGGGACAAGAAGTGGAACAACCATCAACAAGATAATATAATGAATTCAATTTCAGGTTCACAGTTTCACCGGGAAAAACATTAGAAAGAGAACACTGATCTCTTTAGCCATTCTTCTTTAGTGTGTTAGGTGGATTTATGTGACCCTGGAATGTGTTTCTCAGAAATCAGACTCTGATTTCAAACATCTGTTAAACTTTGCCTTTTTTTTCATGAAGCCTGACACCAGCCTTTTGGTCTTTTTATTTATACCTGTTTGTCTATAATTGTACTATATCTTCTGATCTTTCAGGAATTTCAAAAATGTCTAAATTGCCGATCTGTCTCCTTGCAGGCAAGTCTCACCTGGCTATAGTACAAAGAGTAAACAATGAAGGAGAAGGGGATCCTTTTTATGAAGTCCTGGGAATTGTCACTTTAGAAGATGTGATTGAAGAGATCATCAAGTCTGAAATTCTGGATGAAACAGATCTATACAGTGAGTAGAAATATTTGCACTTTGTTTGTAGATGAGATGGAAGACTCTGTCCAGCAGCAGTTGTGTTTAATAGCTGTGTTTTGAGAGATATTAAGTTTCTGATTTAAAATCTCAGCAGTCAAATGACCTGCAGGTCCCTCACATGATCAAAGTAATTTTTCGTTTTGCAGCATGGGCACCTCACCCCTTTATGCTGTGTTAACTCAGAAACAGGACAGATTTCTGTATTTGACCCTTTCATCGAGAAAGTTTACATCTACAACAATCTGGTGTCTCCTGCTAGCTGTTCTCCACCACAGTGGCTTGTTAAACCTTTTTGTTACAGTGCTCACAACCTCCCACATTTTCCCCTAACCTCTCTCCTCCCCAAGGGCCTGTAGTCCATGTACTACCGTACTTTAGCAAGAAGGCAGGCAAATACTATGCCTCAGGGAAGAGGAATGGAGTCTCTTTAGAGTCTCTCTCTGTCACTTGTTCTGAAAACCTGAGAATGGAAAGTCTTCTTCAGGGCTGAAAACCAGCATGTCCTAAATGACTCCTTTTTGTCACTCAGTACAGCTCCTTCCTTCCTTCTGTGTTAACATATGTTGAGGGAGATGATGCTGCAGGTCAATGAGTACCTGGGACTTGAGAGATCTGGACTCTTTTCTTTCCCAGTTTAGAGTTTGTCTGTTCTTTGGCCATTTACCTAAAGTGTCTTTGCTTTTCTTCCCATCTGCACAATCTGGCCTGTGCATACGGGACTTCCTTTCTGTCATTCTTCATCTGTCTTATCAGTGCTTTGATCACTTGTTGGCAGTTGCTATTTTTTACTATCTGTTTGCGTGTAGCACAAAGATGTCTCTAGATTCTATTGCAACAGAAATAATAATATTAAATATCTTAAACACTTTTCAGCTGTCCTTTGCTTTCTTTTTCTTTCCTCATGAGAGGTATCTGAATGTTTCTACAGCATCTTTTTCAGGCCAATGCAAGCATCTTCTATCCTCCCTCCAAGGCAAATGCCAAATGAGCACTTTACACTGTGGGATAGACATATTTCTACTTTTCCTAATACATTGTTATTGCCTGAACTACTTTCTGTAGCTGGTCAGTATTCTACTAGTATTTATGTGCCCAAAGGTTCATGTAAATCACAGTCCTGTTTTACAATATGCTAAACAGTTGAATTACTATGCAAATCACAGAAGTCCAGTTAGTATCGATTTCTTTTCATACCTTCACAAATGAATTGTTGGGCTAATCAGTTACAACGTAATGCTTTTACAGGATGAATTCAGACTTTCTTTTATACTCCAGGAAGATCCTATCTTTGAGATATTTCTGTGTTTTTATGAGTGAAAAGACATTGCATATGCTTTTCACTGTTTTTTTTTCCCTTGTTTGTTAGGAGAATCCACATAGATCATGCTGTGTTGTTCTTCAGGACAAAAAAAAGCTTTGACCATTAATAGCATGTTAGAGGGCAAGGAAACGAGAATTTAATTTTACTATCTGAAGACTTCCTAGATTAACTAAATAGAGCTGGTAAACATGAATTCATTTGAAACTCTTCTTCCTGGGAAGATCTTACTGTTGAAAATTCCTAGTTCAGAACAGGAGGGAAACGTCACTTCCCAGGCTTCCTGGAGAATGCAGGAAATTTTGGGGGGTGACTCCTGCTATGTACCATGAAGATGAACTTCTAGTTTCTTTATGAAGCACTGGAGTCCGTTCCACTGTTTAGATTGAAGGAAACTAGCAGCAAGTGAGACAGCAGAAATCCAGAGAACCTGCGAGGATCACAGAAAATGTGATAGGTTTTGTATCTGGGCAGATTGATGTGCTGTAATCACTTCCAATTGGTGTAGTGATGGGAACATGCTTTGGGTTTACTGGAGGTACCTTATTGTCCACAATATTTTAAGGCAGCTCGTTTTTAATGTCAGTATCGGTTTGTCAATGCTAGTAACCCCATCTAGTACTAGAGTTCACTGATGCTTTTCATTATAAGACCAATCTGGCTTGCTCAGCTCAGACCAAGCCAACTTGAAACCTTTGGACTGATTTGCTTTATGCTAGGTGTTTACTTAAAAGTAGACCTTATGAAAAATTTTGGCAGTCTTGTTACATCTTTGTTCTGAAGCTTTAAAAATGTTTTGTTTTGCTTTGATGGAAACTTGAAATTTGATGAAATAGCTGACCTTGGTGTTGGAGCTGTGCATTTCTGCAGTTTCCATGAAAATCCATTTGAACTGTGTTAGGGTAGAAGCAATTGTATATTTACAGTTTTTTGCTGAAAGCTGCTCTCACTGCTGAAGCTCTGCAGCTGAATTTCTTGAGGGTCGTATGCCCAGTAAATGTGTGGTATTTCTTCAGATTGCTATCTTATGGCTTGCAAAGATGTTGGGAGCAAGGAGAAGAAGATGGGAGCAGGAAATATTGTTAAACATGTCTGAGCTATCAACATCTGGATAGACTGAGTACTTCTGAGCATGAGACTTTTTATTGGGGATGCTGGTGGGGTGGAGAGAAGAGGTTTCTGTCATGACACAGGTAGGCTCTGACTACGTCTCGGTCAGCATCACAATGAAGAGCTGTCAGTGCGTTTGGTTCTTAGCATTGGAAAGTTGGAGCATTTTTTCATGGTTGATGCACTACCGGAATCTGTCCTGCACTCCCATGGCCCTCGCCATGGTGGGAGAGGATTTCTCAACCTTCTTGGAGGCCCAAGAGAGAAAGCTGCATGTTCTGCATTGGCCTCAAACCACAGAGTCTGCTTGAGCAACATGGAGTTCGCTGTTCTGACCCAGGTTTGACTGGTGGCCTGTCTTATTTAGCTCTTTCTAATTGAAGATGAGTTTAATCATGCCCTTAGTGCAACTGGAATGCTGCTGGTTTTCACGCACACAGATTCAGAGCGGGTTTGCCCCACGTAAAATCTGGTATTTTTCTACAAACAAAATACCTTAACGCACCCTTGTGTGTGTGTGTTCTGCATGTTGTGGATAAATAGTGTGGTTGTAAGCATCAACTTCCGTTGCATTTTTACGTCCTCACCCATGTGTGGTTCAGCAGTCTGTCTCAGCGAATATGACCCCTGGCAAGCCCACGCTGCAGCGTCAGTCAGTGCCAGGCCATGGGGCACGTTTGTGACAGAGCTGCACTGCTGCAGCTGCAATAGCTTTCACCTAGTGATTTTTTTTTAGCCTTGGCAAGTCACTTCCCTGAGGGAAAGACCACATTTTACCCGAACATTCTTATTTCCAGACAGCTGTCAAAACAGGTATGTTAAATATATGTGCTAGTAAACTCTGTATCACTTCTCCCATTTAAACCATGGGGCTGCGGGAATAAAAATTGTTTGCCCTAATAAGTATTTCCACTGTCATGCAGTGAAAGCGTAGCAACATAGAAAATATTGTGCAATGCCAATTTGTCTGGCACGACTTACAGATATTGCCATGGTGTACATCAGTATCCTATGCCAGGAGAGCAGGGCTCTGTGGAGCTGAAATCTAATCTTTACATAAACCAAGGTGGTTGCCACCCAGTAGAAAATTATGCTTTGACCTTGTTGGCTATTAGGACTGTGGACTTGCTGACCTTCTGTCTAGCACTGGTAGGCTACAGGAGCTGCATCCTTACAGGAAGCTATTTTAGGCTGTTTAAAGAGCTTCAGCTCTAGTCCTGCTGACACAGGGCAACCTGATTTTCCCAGCTAGGGACAAAAAGAACTGGCAAAACTAACTTAGTTAATTCCTAAACCTTTCTTTTAAAATGAAACAAACTCACAGGCTTAAAAAGACCTGTGCAGTGTGTGGGGCATAGACTGTCAGCCTGGGTGTATGAGGGAGAGGGGGACATGGGTGTGTGCGGAGTGAGACTCTGGCATCACCTCTGACTGCCTTGGGCTGGGCATCCTGGCACTGAGTATGGGCACAGGGTCAGTGAGTCTAGTCCTCTGGGAATTGTACTTTCTTTTCCTGGAGTATCTGATAGATGCACATCTCAAGCAGTTGCTTGTCTCTGTCCTTGTACAGTTCTTGTGTGCCAGATAGAACCACACTTCCATTTGATAAAATATTTTTATCCTCATTCTCTTGTCTGGAGCTCACTGCAGATGTCTACTCTGTCCTAAACACAAAAGGACAAAAAGGAGCACAGGAAGAGAACAAGAACCTTCCCAGAATATTGTCTGGGTCCATTTGCAGCACCCGTCAGCCTGCTGCCTGCCTGCCCGCCCAACTGAACGGGTGATCTGAGGTTTGAACTCCCTGTTATGTAGCTGTCTCCAGTCCAAGCTGGCTCCTTCACGGAAATTCATGCAATCATTTGTGGTGTTCTGCATCAAGCCTGGAAGTTCAGGGATATTACAAGAGAGATCACAACCTTACTTGTATTTGGACCCCTCCTCTTCTTGAGTTCTGTCCGTCAGCCCAGGAGCTCACAGTCAGCCTCACTGCCATTGATTTAAAGGAAGAGTCTAAATACTCCCAGAACCTGCTGAAGATAGTTGCAATATTTGTTGATATCTCACCAAAAGTTATACTGAGGGTATCCCTCATGCATCTCAGTGTTCATGTTGCAGAACCAAACAGCGTCACAGCACTCTGTAAGCAGCAATCACTTCAGCATGCCAAGATAACCTCAGTGCCCAGGTCTCTGTCTCACTTACTGTAGAAATGACAAACAGGAAATAGCCGGTCCAGATTCAGTTACTTCTGTCACCATCCACTACTTGGTTCCTGTGTCTTAGAAGAAACTCAGAAGTTGCTTGGATAGTGAAGAACAATTAAGACCATCCCTTACAAAAATAAGCCAAGATAATGGCTTTAAGCCATATGGCTCTGCTTTCACTGTGTAACGTTTTTCTTGGGGAAAGGTTTCTGGACAAGCTGCCAAGGAAACAGTAGGAGGAGTTGAAATCACCCATCATTTGATTCAGAGTCTGGGTCTCTTACCTTGATGATTGATGCAGAGAGAAAGATTTAAAGCATCCTCCCATGGTGTGATGCTGGCCCTATTTTCAGGTACCAGAAGTGCAGTGTGAAGCCTGCAGCGTTACAGCTCATTCACAGGAGAAATATAGAGATGCCCCACTGAAGAGATGTTTCCCTGTTCCAAGGCCGAAGCTTGTACTCATGGTGATTTTTGCCTCCCTGAAGAGAGCAATGACAGAGCTCCTTGTGAGAAAGCATCTCAGCCACAGCATTGTAAAAAAATAGCATTCTCTTAGCTTTTCAGAAAAAACAGTTTCTATTCTTCTTACCCCTTACAAGAGGTAGGCCCTAGTGAGAGCTTCTGGGGGACTTTTCTCCTATTCACTATTTATTGCTTTGGTATCCATCTTTCCTTTAACTGCAAGTACAGATAAGGTCTGTCTCGTACTATATTCCTAAGGCAGTGATTGTTTTTAGTCTGTAACCACTCCCTTGGGTGGTTTCTATTCCTGCTTTTGGAAGAGAAACTGCAGTCCCTGATGTAGTCCAGGTCCTGGGTAAAGTACTACTAGGGTAAGAGGCTTCTGGTTTCAAAGAAGAAAAAGGGCATGGGTCATCATCGTTCTTCTCCATGTGCTTGGGAACAAGTATCTCAAATTTTCTCATTTGCACTGCTTACAGAATGAGCTTTAGATACCTAGAGTAGATACGTTACTATTGGTACGGTATTGCTGATGAGTCTATGATAGTCCTATAGTGGAGGCTTGTCCATGGGAAGTTGAGGATCTAAATGCATTCATATCTAAAAGGCTAGGTGACTTGGGAAAATCTTTCTAGGAATCTGTTAATTACCAGTATTGTGCATTTCCAAGCCACAAACTCAGCTGCTCTGAGCCTTCCGTAGTCTGCAGCATGTATTTGGACACCTACAGGACTCCAGATCTCAGTGGCTTCCTTGCTATGGTACATCACTTCAATCATCTTTGCATGCATTACCCAAAATGCGGCAACAGCTACCTAGGAGTATGCATGAGGTTTCACAGTGTTAGCTTCACCTACGCCTCTTTGTGTGCTTGCCCCAATTCTCTGCAGTGAATCAATGTCCCAGGGTGCCTGGGGTCCCTCAAAAGTCCAGTCATTTTAAACCAATGACCAGGGGTCTCATAGACAAGTAGGTACAGTGTTTTCAGTATCTTTCCCCACTAGGGCCCTAGAACCTGACCTGTACCTCAAGTCTGAGGGACTCACAGTAGTTGCCTCAAGACTTGGGTTTCCTGCAGTATATGGTGGAGCTCAGAGCTATCTGATGGCATTCTGCTGCTTACAGCCAATGCTGCCTTACACACTGTGTCAGCAGAGAAGAGCAAGACCCTGCTATCCAAGCAGAGACCTCTTCTCCCTGGAATTGATGTATACCGTACCCTAACATGCCTATAGTTGTCCATTTACCTGGTTTCCTAGACATTTTGGCAGATTAGTTTAGCAGGTGGATGATAATAGCTGGGTTGCTTGTGCCTCTGCAACTCCATCTTTCATGTTGTCTTTCACAAATAGGGATTCCCCACCACAGAGCCTGTTTTAAGACACAGATGAACTGAGTGGCAAGTGTTTAGCTGAATAAAGGACAGGAGTCCAGGATCACTAGCAGACAAATTCCCATATCTGAACTCCTGAAGCTACTCTGTACTTCATTCTGGCTTCAGAGCCTGTAAAGCGGCCAGAGATTCCCACCTCTAGGCTGTACACCTTGCCAGCTTTTGCTGAAGTTTGGGCTGGACAAAAGAAACTGCATTCACGAGGCATTGGGAGTTACTTTGACCAAAGGCATGTGGATTTTGCCAAAGCTGTGAAGAGTCAGTGAAGCTATGGTACAGCATAAGAAATAAGTCATTGTATATTTAGTCTATGTACTTGCTGGGAATTTCTAAGAAATGTATATGAAAAAAAGTAGCTATCACAGATATTCTTGTAGAACAACACCTTTTGATCATTTGTAACACTGAGCAGGACTCCTCCTCCCCACCTAGAAATGCACACGCATCTTATGTGTGATATGCAGAGCCGCTCTGCAATTAGATGTTTGCAAACAGACACTTTCCCCCTGTTGAAGTGACAGAGACTGTGGGTGCCTGGCTCTGCAGGACAGGGGCTCGCGGCCGGATGAGCCCGCAGCACAGCTCCCTGGTTGTTTCTGGTCTGTGCTGCATGCCGATGAGCAGGGCTTTGCCTGTACTGCAGAGAGTTCTGTCTGCACCCTGTGCTCTGGGTGGCCATCCTGCCTGATTCCATCCAGCGCGGTTCGTGTTGGACCCCGTTCTAACAGAAATCGCTTCCTTCCTTTCTTTTCCCACCCTCCCTTCCCCAGCTGATAACAAGACGAAAAAGAAAGTAGCTCATCGGGACAGGAAGCAGGACTTCTCTGCCTTCAAGCAGACAGACAGCGAGATGAAGGTTAAAATATCACCGCAGCTCCTCCTGGCAATGCACCGGTTCCTGGCAACAGGCAAGTGCGGGGTTATCTTTTTTTGCAATCGTGCCAGAGCCTTGGAGGCAGTTTGTCAGCAAAGGCTGGTGAGGTGGGTGGGACAGTGCAGGCGGGAGGGGAGGCTGGATTGTGGGGTGACAAATAATGCCACTGTTGTGTTTTTCTTTTTAAATTCTCTCCTCTCCTGTGTTCAGTGTCGGCATGAACCCTCTGAGACATTTACCAGGGGTGGACCAGTAACTTTAAATTGGTCTGAAAGGTAAGGATGAATGCCAAGTGCCGCACTGCATGTCTAGAGTCCGTCAGATTAACGACTAGCAAGTACACCCCATTAGGAAGAGCTCAGGGAACAAACCAAAGAGGACTCGATACCACTGGCCAGCTGACTGTAATTGCACTCTGGCGCCTTCTCCAGAAAGAGATGCTGGACTTTTTGCAGGAAAGTCTAAACCTGTTCCATGAGACTTTTTGACTCCAAGTGAAAAACTCTCCCGACACGTTTAATGCAGACTGCGCAGGCGGTTGAACTGTACTTTTTAAAATGGATTTCTGGCTGGCTTGTGTGACCTCCGTTGATGACTTCAGGTTTCAGAGGACAGTTGTCTCCATCCCAGAACACCTTGATGTTTTAGCCCTTGGGTGGGCAGTCTGGCAGAGAGGCCAGGGCCTTGAATGGTTTCTTGCAGCTGATATTGCCTTTCGTCGTAAAGCTGGTCCTTTCACCTCAGAGATGAGACCTGTTAACAAGAGAGCTTGTGGAAAACATACCTTCCTATTGCTCATGCTGTCTCTCTTTGACATATAAAGACTTTTCACATGCAGGCCTTTCAGACGGGCATCTTTCACTGCTGTGTTCAACATATATTCATGGGTTGAAAATGATAAAGTTGTTTTGTCTCAAGTTTGCCAGCACCAGTTGGAAAATAGTACTTCCCCTCCTCTAAGATGCACTAACTGCCTGCCTATATGCTCCTAGTCCGCCTTCATGCTTTATTTTGCCTCTGTGACTTGAAAGAAACATGTACGTGATCGGTTATCACATCTCAGCTGAGGGGCAGTAATTCCTTAAAAGGCTTGGACTCCTACGGCTCATGTGCACGTGAGCATGTCCTTGGTGAAAGGAAGCAGTTCAACAGGAAGATGCGGATTTAACAGCAAGCAAGGCGTTGTTCGTGTAGTGGCACAAGACTTGATGGAGTTCCCTAAACACCTGCTCAACATAGTCTTACAGTGCCGCTTCTCTACTTGTTTTGTGGATGAAAGGATTGTGTAGCTTAAATCCAGATCTGTCTGTGAAGCCACTGCTAAATAAAGCTCCAGTTTCGGTTTCTCTGTTCTAAATTGAGAATAGTATCTTTAGCAGATGAAAGGTACTGGGTCATTGATGGTCCTGTTCTGAAATGAGGTGTTAGGAAAGCTTATCAATTTGCATGTGTAAATCTCGACGTCCCTGGCTTAACTCTCCCACACAAGGATGAGCTTTTCTGCTTCAAACAGCTCCTGTTGGGAACACTGAAGAGCAAGTGGATAGGGGATGTGTTCTGTGTGTCAGGCATTAATCCCACATGGTTTGAACTGACCTGCACTGTCTCTCACTTTGAGTAACTCTTCCCATAGGAACTATGGCAGCCCCAGTTGTGTCTTTGATTGATGTAGAACATCTATCTAGAGCAACTTTCTAGACCCCAAGTAGTGATTTTTTTTTTTTAAAGTGCAATAAATGCAGTAACTTGAATACCTTTTGAGGAAGGAAAAAACAAATTCAAAGGTTCTCTGTGTCCCAATTGTAAAGCTCCTCCATTTATACAACTCTCCAATGAGCCTATACAACTATGACTCTGAACTCTCAAGAGGGCAAGACTGCCTTTTTCTTTTCCCTTTCAGATGAAGACATGGTTTTTGGTTGTTTTGAAAAATACTTCAGTAACAAAAGTTGGGGCATTCCTGGTTTTTTCCCCCCTCCCATACAAATCTAACAGTCTCAAAAGACAGGAAGCCTGCAATTCCATAATGGATCTCTCTGCATCTGTGTGTCTTTTATAGGCAAATGCTTATTAACGAGTATTGCTAACTTCTTGCTAGGCATATGAGGTGTAATGCCAAGTTGTATCTTGTGTTATAGAAGTAGAAGCATTTGGTCCATCCCAGATGTCAGAGAAGATCCTTCTCAGGCTGCTAAAACATCCCAACGTCATCCAGGAGCTGAAATACGACGAGAAGAACAAGAAAGCCCCAGAACACTACCTCTACCAGCGAAACAAGCCCGTCGACTACTTTGTTCTCATTTTACAGGTCAGACATATGATTATGTCGATATGTGCAAAATCCTTCATCTCCTGACATATCACTCTCTATACCTCTTCCAGTTGTTGAAGTTTGTCTTCTTTCAAACGTGGGAATGGAGCTATGGCTCCTGGGAACTGCTTCTGCCTCCTTTATGACCTTGCCAACCTTGAAGAGCTCACTCAGCTGCTTTCAACCTCAGTTAAACCACTTGTGAAGGGTAGACAGCACTTCCCACTTCCAGTCATCTGTTGAAAGTTACTTACGCTTTAGGTATCACTAGGATAGGCAATGCAAAGGAATCCCCCTGCCTACAGCTGGCATTGCTTGGAAAACAGGGGTGCAAAGAATGGCACGTCATAGGAGCTTGGCAGGGTGCTTTCTCTAATGCGTTTTTTTCCTTTTGCGAAAGGAGGCATGGGGAGTTTAACAGTGCAGAGAAAATACATTTTTCTGTGCAGTTTTGAAGTCTGAAGTGCAGGTTTTGGTGGGGGTGTCATGCCATCCACTGAACTGATGCCACCTCCTGCCACAGCTCCTGCGGGTCCTGGGCACCCTGCCATTGAGATCGCTGCATTTGGGTGGGTTTTAGATGGGAGTCCTGGGTGGTGTGGAAGGATTCTTTGCTGCTTGTTCTGTACAGGATTGCTTCCAGTGCTGATGTCTCCCAGGTTTTGTTACTTGGCAGAATGTTTGAATGGCTAGGTAAAACTTTACACAGAAACTTAGCTTACATCTGGCATCATTTGAGCAGGAACGGTCCTTTAAGAGAGATTTTGCTGGAAAGGTGCTTATATTCATTTCAGCTATGCAGAATGTAAGTTTTGGTTAGAAAAACACAAGCATCATAGCTAAAGTTTTAACACAGGGCTTGAAATCTTCCTTAATGTGGCCTTAAAAAAGGGGGGGGGACACAGGTGGGGACTTTGAACACTGTCAGTGATAAACAATTAAGAAAGCACTGGAATACGATATTGTGTATTCAATGTAATTCTGTTTTAAGAAAGGATCGTTTTTCTCAAGAGTTTGAGGAGCCACTGGTAGGTCTTTAACTTCTCTTTCTTATGTGCTGAATTGTTGCAATCTGAAATACTCCAGAGGCCAGATAATACTCCTCAATGAGGTAATGCTGCAAAGATGTAAATGGAGGACATGGGCAATACAAAAGAACAATCAGTTCTTTCTGAGCTATTCTTCAATCAATAAATATTTAGCAAACACAATGTGCTAGCTCTATAATGCATTTGGAAAAGTGAGTCTTGCAGTACGTACATACTATAAAAATAGTAACAAGTTTGGTCCTGCAAGGATCAAGAGGAGATAAATACTCTGCTTTTGTTACTTAAATGGACTTGGACTTAGTCTCTCATGTTGAGAAACCAAGAATACTTCACAGTAAATGTGTGCCAGAACACAATTAAATGTATATTCTGTGCATTAAATTTACCAATTTAATATCTGTGGAGTTACTGTTTTAGCTGGAATGTCACCTGTTTGCAACAGCTTTTCTTTTAGCTGATGGGAAGTTCTTCTGTAGCAGTTCGAGATTTCTTTTTGCCATTGTGTTTTTTCAAATTCCTGTTAGAATATTAAACAGTGGAAGACCAGAAACCATATGTACGTGCATTTAAACAGGGCAGAACACATCTAACAGCATGCATGGGGAATACTTAATGGCTTTTCAGCCACTATAACTGTGCCAAGCATGCCTGGTCTTCATATGGCCACCACTTGAGAAGCTTGGAGATGCTGCATGTGCTGGTAGAGCAATGGTCTTGGAACTGAAACTCACCTGCTACTACTACTTACTGGTTTGTATTTAGCTACTAACTCCAGACTGTCTGTATGTGAAGACCAAAGCCCGGTTGTGTATGTATTTTGGAGACCTGGTCTTGGCTGGTGAATAACTACCAGCAGTAAGTAGGTTGAGAGCTCTGTTTATAACCAGTCTTTGCCTGAGTGACAAAATTTGGAAGGCTTATAATGAACAAATAAGCTACTTATTTGTGTTGTGGAGTGAAATTGGTTTTAAAAGGGATTATACGAAGTCGTTGCTTGTGATAGCAGGGAAGTGGATTTGTAAGCTAGGCACTCTTTTCCTGCTAGGTAGATTTTGTGGGTTTTCTTATCTGGGACAGTTAGACAAACTGACTTGGTATCAGAGTTCATGTAGGTTTTCATTTTCACTTTTTTCTGCCCCAGTACAGTACTGTAAAGTTAAAGGCATGATTATTTATTTTAAACAGTGCTTAATGAAATAAACACATAGAAATAAAATCTACCTTTTGGGCTATTTTTGACCCAATTGTGTCAAATTGGCTGGCTAATGTTCAGCCTACTTTGTCTGTCTGCCCTTTCCAGCCTAGCCAGAGGGAAATCGTTGCAGGTAATGACATTGTTTGCCTGAAATCCCAGCCTTTGTGTAGTTCAGCCTTAAAGCTGCATGAGATTTCTTCCGTCTGCAGTGGCGTGCTGTAATTCTCAGTGCAGTACCAATAAGGATGGAGGGATGTGAAAACCAGGCCTCATGAAGAAGCCAATTATTTTTGGATACTTGTATACCAAAGTAACTGGGATGTTTACAGCTATGTTTGATATGGTGGGTTCTGTTCTAGAGTCCTTTGTAAGATGTGATGTTAAAGGTTTGGTTCAGCCCACATCAGAGATGGGTGCACTTGCATGGTAGTGTGGTTTTGTACAACTTGGGAAGCACTGAGGGTCTTTCTAGGTGAGACCCTGCAGATGAGCAGGATTTTAAGTTAAGGGTGCTGGAATATATAAAACTGCTAGAAACCAAGAAAACCAAAGTAGCCCCAAGACTGCTTCTTCGGGAATAAGGGCTTTGTTTCTGTGGGAATCTCACTGGTGAAGGCAGACAGCCTCCTCATGTGTTGTTTCCCTTTCGTAGTGAGAGGACCCTTCGTGTGAACGTGAGCTGTGGCCCTAAATGTCTAGGTGTCTCAAGACCCCAGGCAACTGTGCTACATATAAACTTCTTGTAATACCAGGGGAATATTTTTTCACTCTGCGTTGAGGGAAAGCAGCCTGGCAGCACTTGGAGCAGGGCAGTTAGTACCACCCCAAGGCACTGTGGTGATCCCGCTCCTCTGCAGGGACTTACGCTGGCCACAGGGCAACGGAGACCAGGATAGCTCAGGGCACAAGAGCGTGTTGCCCTCCAGGGTCTGTCCCTGTTCAGGCACTGTTACAAACTGCAGGGACCATGACACCACTTGGGAATGTCAGGCAAAACTAGCTTTCAGGGCTCAAGTCTGGTCTTGTGCCTTGAGATCTATGGTCCCTTTTAATTGCAGCTCTCTCTCCTTTTCCTTAACAGGGGAAAGTGGAAGTGGAGGCTGGGAAAGAGGGGATGAAGTTTGAAGCTGGTGCTTTTTCCTACTATGGGGTGATGGCCCTCACAGCA
Organism: Grus americana; assembly: GCF_028858705.1. Classification (NCBI taxonomy): domain Eukaryota; kingdom Metazoa; phylum Chordata; class Aves; order Gruiformes; family Gruidae; genus Grus; species Grus americana. The sequence goes on along the minus strand of NC_072858.1, from coordinate 14,624,999 downwards.
TCGCCAGGTATGTCCTCTTACCTTCTGCTTCTGGAATGCGTTCCTGCACGAGCCTGCCCATCCTGAGAGTGCGGCAGGAGGAGGCTGCACAGGGCACCCCCGCCCCCCCCCCCCCGTGTCCGTGGGGCTGATGTAACAACACCTCCTTGCCAGCGAACCTGCCTGCCTGGCACAGCGTCCCTGGGAGGGGTCCGGGCCGGTGGCCGTGCTGACTCCGAAACCCAGCGGCTGGCAGCGGTTTGCCAGCTCCCGGAGGATGCAAGTGTTGGCCTTAGAGAGTGATGTCTTTGGTACTGGAGGACAGCTTTGTAGTTTCGCTCAGGGATTGAATTAACGGGAATAAATAATTAGTGGCAGAGGGACATCTAGTGGTGCAAAGTACAAACGCCCGGTTAGTTTGGGCATGTGTCGCTTTACCAGTCTTGTTTCTAAAGCTGTCTTGAGGAAAAGGAGGGCAGCGGTGCAAGAAAAGCGATTGCTCCCATCAGCTTGTGTGGAAATGTAACCAAGAAATGGGCAAGGGGAAGAGCTGGTGTCTGAGGGTGAGGTGTGAGCCAGTTCCCACCAAGGTGTGAGCCAGTTCCCGGCACACAAGCAGTAGCCACACAAGCCACCACCTCACAGATGCAGGTTGGGGGATTGTCTTATAATCCACCAAGAGTAGGCTCCAGTGCTGTATTTCAGCATTTGGTGATGTATTTTGGTGCCAGCAGTGTCACCACTAAGATCTCGACCTCAACTGGGAATCCACAGCCCTGCTGGGGAGAGCTGGGGCGCTGGTGCTGGCGTTGGCTGTCTGCTGACCCAAAGCTGCTTGATCAGCTTCAGGGAGAGACGTTTCTCATACTGAAATTGGGTTCTCATGTCACAGCCGGGTTCATGTTCCACGTGAGAGGCAGCTTATTTTAATTGTACACTCATTGAGCACTCCCTTTATGTATGTGTACCTTTGTGTATGTACATTAGCGAATGGCATTGGAATGAAAATGATTTTGTAAGTTATGAGTATAGCCTCGCTAAATTCTACAGACAGCAACAGATCTCTTGGACGTGTGAGCTCACTTTTACAGGCAAGACTAATTCTTCCTTAATTATGCGCACTTTAATTTGATCAGTCTAATTTATACCTTTTGAGGCTTGACAGATTTGAAAGCGAGCAGAGCACTGGGTGGATTTTATCTGAGTGATAGCAGCAGTGTTCACAAGGAATCGTGACACGCTTGTGCGTGTACAACTGCATCATACCCTCAGCTTCACAGCTCAGCTTTTGCAATATGGGCCAGGCACGGAGCTGGGTTAGGCACGGTCACTTCTCCTACCAGACCTACACTTGGAAATCACTTGTGCATCTGTTTTGCCAGCATTGTTCAGTTTGAACGTTTTCTTGTGGGTTCTTTATTGTGTTGCTGACCGCCCCCCCCCCAACCATGCCAAGTTGTCCCAAGTCCTGTGAGGTCAAATGATCTCCTCTTTGCATGCCCTGAAATCCATCTTGGATTTTGACATGTCAAACTTAAGGATATGCACTATTTTAAATTAATCGCGACCAACCTTGGATTTGTTTACCTTTGACTGGTTGGCTTTTACCAGTAGCAAACCCTTCATTTTGCTGGCTTTCCCTCCAGGTTTTTGAGAATTTGTTTTATGATGTCTTGCAACATCCTGAGATTTCTGTTAGGATGAGCTCATAAAAATAGATTCGTGTTGCTGTGTGTAGACAGGAGAGCTCAGTGAAAGTATAAGTCATTGCAGAACAACAGAAAACTGCTTTTCTGTGTGTCCTAGAGTAAAGAGAGTAAAGCATTAAAAAACAAAACAACCCAAAAAATCAAAACCAAACCCCAAAAAACCCCAACAAAAGAGTGAAGCTTTTTTCTTTAACTACAGCTGGGGAGGGATTTGCAATAATGATGAGCAGTGCAGTACCCATCCTGACAGGGATTAGCTGGCAGAATCACAGCCTCGCTTGACATTTTACTGAAAATTTGAAGAATTGGTTTTATTTTGTCTGACTCCCATAAGGAATAGCACCGGTGAAGCTTTCTGGCTTGTTTTAACTCTTTGCCTTCCAGTCTGGAGTGTGCATTGCTGCTCCTTTTGAACTATTTTAACACTGAGGTACCTTGATGGGCTGTTCTGTGCTGGATAACCATTCAAATTAGCAAGTGAAAATTGTTCACGTCACTGTAATTCCTTAGGCTTGTTTTTTGGTTTATTCCTAAAATTGTTTAATTGTCTTTTTTGGTTTTGCTTTTGTTTTAACCCTTTACTTTTTCACAATTGATTTGCACTTTTGGTTTTAGTTCTTCAGTGTGTGAACTGGCTCCTTCCCCTGTTGAGTGTGGATAGCTGCCACCTTTCTGGTCGTGATCTCATCCTTTTTCTCTCCCTCTTCTAGTTCCCTTGTCCCTGTCTCGTACCTTTGTTGTCAGCAGAACAGAATTGTTAGCAGCAGGTTCTCCAGGTAAATCCGCATGCTTCTATTTTCACCGTTCTTGTGACTGCCCTGATGCCATAAAAAGTCAGCTGCAGTCTGTATTTATCTGACCCCTTTGCTCGTTAGGGAGAAGTCCAGCACAGAGTTATGCCTCGCAGGTAGGTATCCTGAACTTTCATTTATGGTAACTGGTAGCAACAAGACACAGTCACCACAATGGGAAGAACTAACACGTTGAAGAAAATGTATTTGGTAACGTGTGCTTGTTCTTGTTTCTTATATGTACACTGGTGGAAAATTAGGAGAGGAGATTTTTTAAGAGAAGATATTCTCCCCCAAGCTGAGGCTTAGAAATTTCTGAAGAAAATGCATTTGGCAGAGTAGAATGTCTGCTGCTAAACTGCCGTAAAAGGAAAACTTCTTTAATGAAAGAATTCTTATATTCTCATATGGGTAAATTCTATGGTTTGTATACAGTCTGGCCATTTCAATTCCTCAAAAGCTTTGAGCTTTCTGTCAGTGAGGTTAATGCTGCGGACCGGCACAGTGATTTACAGAGTGGATGGATTTGCAATGGAATGTGCAAGAAGGTTGTGGGACCTCCTGTGGGATTTTCTGGTTCCCATTTTTCTTAAGGCCTTTCCTTGCTGAATAACCAAGTTGACTGACACGGAAATCCCTTTGGAGAGCAGAGACCAAGAAGGGAACAAATTGGGCCAAAAAGAGCTCTGAGATGTCATTGAGCGGTTGGAAATTGGGAAGGGTCAAGAACTGAGCTTTGCAGACACTGCGTGCACAGAGTGGTTGAGAAAAATGGAAACCCACCAAGAAAGTCTGTAGGAAGAGCAGAATCCTAAAATAGTTTGGGCCACAGTGAACTTATTTCTTCCTTTTGAAGTTTTCTTTTTGAGATGAAATGTCTTTCCCTAGATCTAAAAGCAAACAAGATAATGATATGCATATTTAAGTGAAACATCTCCTAAACATTAATACATATCATGCGTTTCATAAACTTTCACCATCTGCTTCCTGCTTTTTTCCCTCTTCTTTTTTCACTTTTGAAAATGTATTTCACCATCAGTCCTTAAATTAGTCTCATGCACATTCCAAACAAACTACAGGTTGTTGCCCTGTAGGGGATTTTTTTCCTGCCCTGTTAAAGTTTCCTGCTGCTAAACTTCAAATAAAGGGGAGAAATTTAATCTTTCTTTAATTAAAGTACCTGATGGCTTTCTTTTAAACTCAGTAGCTTTGATTATCTTTTTTAGCTTGTTGGTCCTTTTGTTTTGCCAGGTCGTCTTTTTTTTTCCTTTTCGTTGCTAGAAATAAGTGTGCACTTTGCACATGCAAGTTGTTTCCAATATAAATGCCAAGCATATTTTCCTAGCTTTTTCCCCCAACTAAAAAAAATAAAATTAAAAAATCAATAATGGAAGATAATAATGGGAAGAATCTCCTTTGAAAGGAACTGATATGGTAAGCCTGGTCACTATGACAATGTAGTACCAGTTTTGATGAAACTTGGACCTTCTGCTGGGTCCTTCTACAAAAGGATCTTGTTGTTTAACCCCGAATTCATCTTGCAGTTGTACTGATGTCTTGTGGTTTGTGCTCTTTATCCCCTGTATAGGAAGGTGAGGAGTGTGGGAAAACCTGGGTAGAAAAGATCTGTCCATATTTGGGCTGCCTGCTAGGTGGCTGGCAGGGAGCTGTTCTGCAAACATGGACCTGCCTGGTGTTGTTCTCTCATCTGCCCTTTCTGTATCCTTCCCTCTTCATTACCTTCTCTTCTCCCTCCCTGATGTGTACGTCCAGAAGTGGCGTCCTTTCCCTCAGATTGTTAGTAATCATACTTTTTTGGTCTGTCCTTTTGTTTCACCTATCCCTTTTTTTTTTTTTTTAAATATATGCTTTGTCACATTGCTCTCTGTCCTTCTTTGTTTTTTATTAGTAATGTGCTGTAAGACCCCTGGTGAAAAGAAAGGACAGATACAAGTCACACTCGTGTAAAGCTATTCCAGATGGAAACCTTTATCCCGAGCAGCAGCGATGCTGTTTTTGTCACACACAGCCGTATTTTGTGTGTGCAGGTGGGAAAGACAGGACAAATTCACTCAGTTCCTTGTTCTCCAGTGGGAATTACAGCATCAAGCGCTGTGTGCAGACAGAGGTTTGGCTCCTGGCAGCAGTTATTGCAGCCTGCTGTGGCTTTCAAGATGGTAATGGTATGGAGAAAAACCATGCAGTGCTTCCCCCTAAGCCTGTACTTGGTGTTGCCATAGGGACCTGCACTAATTCCATAGTGCAGAAATGGCAGAAAAATTGCCAAGTTGTCAGAACCTGTATTTTTCTGTTCCCTTTTCTGAAATTGAAGGAAAGGCAACATCAGAGGGATTTGAAGTGGGAAATAAAAAACAGGGCAATTCTGCCATGCATCTGGAAGCATCTAAAGTGTTAGGTTTAGGAAAGGCGGAATGCAGAGACGTAGAACAGGCTGTGTGATTGCAAGGGTAAGGAGACCTTATATTTATAGTGATTAAGTGGCAGAGGTAGGGTTGAATTTTAGGGAACTTTTTTTTTCTTTTTTTAGAAATATGTTTATACATAGAAAAGAATTTGAAAAGCTTGCAAGTATACTGTGGCTGATTTTCTCAAAGAGGCTTTCTATCTTAAGATGGTATAAAAATGATCTTTCAGCTGAGAATGGGGTGGTGAGTAACATAGTTTACATCAAGTTTCAGTTTGGGCTGGCTGAATGAAATTTAACTGCACTGAGATCCAAAAATACACCAGTCCCAGAGACAGTTCTTTGATCAGTGTGTGCACCCAGGGAGAAGCCCATCTGCAGGAGGGCTTGGGATCTCTCTTAGGATGCGTTTCTGCCCTCCTGTCTTCTGGGTCACGGTGTGGGTGGAAGCTAGGGATGCAAAATGTCCATGGCTTGCTGAAAGCATGTTTACTTGAGATGAACTGTGGCTGACTGCACTCGCAGGGGACAGCTGCGAGGTTTTCAAGTGAAACCGTGCAGTGCTTAAAGACCAGTGATGGAAAATCACATCTCTAGTTTACTCCTTTCCTGTATACAGATTTTTCTCTGTAGCATGGACTGTTTTCCCTGTTTTGCTGGCTGGCATGTACCACATGGAGCTTGCTGTCCTTCACTGAGGCTTTGCCCCCTCATGCACTGGGAGGTACTAGAGGAAGTGTTGAAGTAATCATCACGTGGACTGCACTCTGCTCCACTGAGGACTCTATCACCCTTATGATTTTGAAAATGTCTGCTGTAACTCAGGGAACAAGGCATATGTTGGTACCAGGTGGAATAAAAGAGGGTAAGGGTTAGCTGGGACTGACTGTGGATGAAAGGTCGGGTATGGAGTTATGATTATAAATCATTAAGGAAAAAAAAAAGTCTATTAAGCATGGTCTGACTGTCAAGAGCTCCTGTAAGGGAGCCTTGGGAAGTTACCTTCCTCTGGTGGTTACCACTCAGCAGCTGAAGCGCTGTGACCAGCTGTGCACAGGGCATGCCCGTTGCAGCATAAGCAAACCCAGGTTTGTTTAAGGCATACTCAGTGATGTTGGCTACCAGCTCTCGACTCAAAATGTACTCTTTTTCAGGGTAATTTGGTTGTTTAGCTGCATGTCTAGTTGTGAGTGGATTAAGTATTTGCGGTTCTTTTATGCTACATTGCGATTTATTATGTCCCTTTGAAACTGGTGACTTTAAATATTTTCTACTTGATTTAAGAAATCTCTCACTCTTGCCTGTTTCTCAGCTGAAAACAAGTCTCCACCTCGGCCCTGCGGCTTGAATCACTCAGACTCTTTAAACCGAAGTGATCGCATCGATGCAGTGACACCAACGTTAGGGAGCAGCAACAACCAGCTGAACGCATCTTTCCTGCAAGTGTATGTTCCGGACTACTCAGTGAAAGCACTCACAGACATTCAGTTTGTCAAGGTAGGAAAAAAGCTGGAAAGGCCCCACTGGAAAGCTGGGCTTGGCTGGTAGGATGGAGAGCCTGGGAAAGGGAGGTCCCTCTAGATTGCTCTGTGAGTAAATAGGATTATGAAAGCAGCCATTTAAAAATCACTTTAAATTACTTTTTCCCAATATCTGCTGTCTATTGATTTGTCTTCACTGTTCCTCTCATTTAGGCTTGTAAGTAGATTGGTCACATAAGTTTCTGGATTTCAGGTCCCTCGAGGAAGATTGTAGAAAATAACCTCTCTCTGCTTTTAGTCATGAAAGACATATCCTTGTGAAGCCTTTGGAGCCATCCGAAATGGAGACCCTTCATTATCAGACAGTGTCCTTTTCTTAAAGGATGAGACATTTTCTGTTCGTTGCACTTTTTATTCACTTTTGATTTTGGTTTCAGTTTGGGGTTCTTGATCTTACTTTCCGACTTGTCATCCTTATTCTGCTTGGAGAAGTCTTGGACATTTCTCTTTATCTTAACTTCACATGTTAGGCTAATGTCTCATACTACCAGTGAGTTGCTGCATGGATACAGCTCTGTCCCCCAGCATGGTGCATCCCACGCTGAAATGTGTGTGAGTCCTGTGGGATAGGAAATCTAGCTGAGCTGAGGAACAGCTAATGCTGGCAGCAATTCCAGCCCAGCTGGGAGTCCAGGGAAGCTGACGTCCCATGGCCAGAAGTTGACCTTGATGCTTTTCTTAAATTAAATGCACGTTCACAGTTTCTTTGTATGCAACTCCAATGATTTGTGAACTCAACTCCTGTCAAAGTTAATTCCATATGAAGAATGTGGAATAGAGTAGAAATGCTAGAATGCTAAATCGATTATTCCATAGCCAAATTTTTAAAAGGAGAGTACAGTCGTGCATTCAAAACTTGACAGAAGCAAGTGTACTGGTCAACGGTTCAAGCCTTCAAGGTTTAGATCAGTAAGTATTTATCATTGGGCTAGTGATTCTCACTACAGATTTCAATGGCTAATCTGCTGTACAGAGCAGCTGCTCATAGTATGCTGGTTTATGTGGAGTCCTTCCAGCTCTCACTGTGTTCATACTAATGAATGCTAAACTGTCTGGTGTCTCTGCACTCAGACTTGCACGCCTCTCTTTGCATCACTCTGCTTTACACATAGGACAGAGTACTTAGCATTAGTGTTTTCACTGTGCCACATGGGCATTTATTGAATTAATACCTTGTAATCCAGGGTGTGACCTGCTCGTGCATGTTTGGATTTTGCTCTTGGAGTTGCGTTCTGCTCCATCTGACTCTCCATTTCCAGTCCCTCTCTTGCGTTGCTACTGAAACTTAGGGTTTTCTGAAAGTCTTGTTTCACCTCTTCCACCTTCCTGCCTGCTGAGATAACCCACTGCTGTCGTAGCACACGGGGCTGCCAGTGCACGTGCATCCTGCTGCCTGTCCTGGCTGAGAAGGCTGACCCGGAGGAGTTTACGGGGCTGGTTGCTCGTGGCTCCAGGAGGAATTCTCTGCGCTACCACAATATGCAGATACATGGGGCTATAGGCTTCTTTGCCTCTGGGGCATGGTGGGCAGTAACACTCTGCTCTAGGCCAGCTCCTGTCATGACTGTTCTGCTGAGTGCAGCCAGCTCTTGCACAGACCAGTGGAAGACTTCAGAGGTTGCTAATTTGGACTCATCTCTATGGAGATCTCAGTCTTTATTCTAGAATCAAATGTCCTTATGTATCAGAATAAGGCTCCTGTTGCGTTTGCTGGCCTAGACAAGAGCAGTAATGCTTGTACTCTCTGACTCTTTAGGGACTCTTAGAGCCTCACCAGGAGCTCGATGAAGTTGGGAGAAAGGCTTCACTGAACTCTGGTTTGGGCCCTAAAAATGTGCACGGTTAGAAGGAAATGGAGATCTGATTTAAAAATCTCTACGTAGGAATAAATCCCTGCCTTTGAACAGCATGGTGATCGCACAGCTCTGTGCTTCCACCCCGTCTGGAAACGTTGCCATGCTGTGGTGTTGAGTTGGGATGCTCTAGGCTTGCAAAGCGCAGAGATGTTTTATAGAAACAGGTAAAAAGGGGTTGAAGTGTGATCAGCTGGAAAGGGAGGGCACTTTATTTTCTCAGCGTGTCCCACAGGAGACACAAAAGTGTGACTGGCTGTTTTTGTTCCTTCCTTCTGTTACTGGAGCAGATCTCAAGACAGCAGTACCAAAATGCCCTGATGGCATCCCGGATGGACAAAACACCTCAGTCCTCGGACAGTGAAAACACTAAAATCGAACTGACTCTTACGGAGCTGCATGACGGTTTGCCGGACGAGACAGCAAACCTGCTGAATGAACAGAACTGTGTGACTCACAACAAGCCCAACCACAGTATGCACAGTGAAGGAGCCATCTAGGAGCTGACTCCCCACAACCCACCCATCCCATCTCCTCAGCAGGACCAGCCCTCGCTCCTTCCTGCCTCCTCCCCGAGCGTGAACACCGTTAGTACGTGCTTGCAACACTGTGCTGCATCCAGTGTTCTGAGACCAAAGACTTTTGCGTCCATTCTGGGAGCAGAAGAGGAAGAAACAGGAAGAAAGGAGCAAAGAGCAAGAGAGACTAAAGCCCCAAGCATACTTTGGGAATGGTGAGCCACCCTTGAGAACGATGAAAATACTTCTTGCAAAGTAGAATCATGTTTATTTTTTATCTGTATTTTTGATCCTTGTTGGGTTTTTCCTCCTCAAACACATATGGAGAAGTTTAAAAGCTCCTCCAGTTATTTTTTCAAGAGAGATCATGTTTTTAAAAAGTATTTTGCAGAGTTTTAAATTGTTTCTGTTCCTCCCAAACCTCAAATGGGCTCTGTCGTGGTTTTGTGAATTGGCTCCAATGTCCTTAGGCCTCTTTTCACCCCTCTCTGGTCCTTTTTGTTGCCCTGTTGAAGAGGTTAGTAACTGGTACTTGTATGTTATTTGTGTCATAAGAGTGAGCAAGCTTCAAGGAACCTCTGGTTTCAGCCACCTGGAGGGCCAAGGGATGAGTATTATTATGTTCTTCCAGTTAAGTTTCAGGGAAGGAGTTGTTACTTTGGTATTTAATGATCTCTCAAATTTCAGAAGGTTTCTTTGTAAAACAGGCAAAAGCATTGTTACACTTACAGTTTTGTAACCTCCAAAAACTTTGTGTATGTTGAAGATGATACTGGGGGGGGGGAAGGAGTTAATTAGCAAAACTGCAGTCTCATGAAGTGAAAGCCGGGCATAATTTTCCATAGTGAAGTAACTGGGTGATTTTTTATTGATGTTCCTGACAATTGCATGGTGAAGTAATGTGTGCACCCCAAAATGACAAGCTTTTAAGTGCTCACATGCTGTAGCAGTCTGCGCACCATTACCTTGGCCAGAGCAGATGTGCAATCTTTGCTAAATAACAAAGAACATCAGTCCCTGTCCCCCCTTCAATCTCTAGTATTAACACAAAAGATGCTGCTACAATTACGCCCAAAGTACATCCTCCAGGTGACAGTAAACCTCTGCCAGTGCAAGGATGGGCTCTGCTGGGGAGTTGGGACCATCCTCTCCTCTCCAAGAACTGACAAAACTTTCCAGACGCGAGTGTATTGCACTTCAGGGATTCGGAGAGGTTCATTTCCAGGCTGTTCCCAGCCACATTCTTTCCTTTGAGTGGATTCAGTGCATTTCCTTCTCTCTTGCCCGTTTTAACAGCCATTTTAGGGATTACCATGGTAGCAGAGCAGAGAGCCTCCCACCCAGCTGCTGCCAGTGCAGGGCACCCTGCATTGGGCAGCAGAAACCAATTCCTCCACCCCAAAAACCTGAATGCAGACTGGGTGCAAGCAAGAGGCACCCCGTGACAGTTGTGCATCACACATTCCCCACTCCCACAGATGGAGTCTGAGTCCTCAAATGAAAAAAATAAAAAGTCGTGTCCCCCCTCTGATCCTCTCCCCTTCCAGTGCTGTCTCAAACAAAATGTGAGCATTGCCCTTGGTATCTGGAGTGATTAATAAATCAGGCACTGTGGTTCCTCTGTTTCAAGACCCTTCCATGGCCCCTGGCTATGTAGCATTTCCCTTCCTTTCTTTACACCCAGATAATCTCATCTGACCCTCAAAGAAGCCCCCAGCCCCAAATGCAACTGCCAGAGCTCCCTGTGCCTGCACGCCTGCCCCGTCTCTCCTGCTCACGGGCTGGGGAAGGCACTTGCCACAAGTTCCCGTGGTCCGTCTTTGCGAATAGTGGCTAGAAAGGTGCAATATTTTGCTGCAGGATCTCCCCACAGGAAATTGGAGTGCGCGGTGTCAGAGCCGATTGGGTCTGTGTGTGTCTCCTCCTGTCTTTCAGCTTCAGAAAGCAGCCCTAACTTTTGCTGCCCTCCTGATGGGAAAGGTGCACTTTTCCCTTGGAACCACCCGTGAGGATGAAGTCCCCACAAGGGGGCATAGAAATTGCACAGTATCTAACTTGTGCACCCAGTGAGGAGGAAATGGGACCCCAAAGCCTTACTCTCACATTTAGCTTTTTATTAACTTTGTTTGAGTCCCATCTAAAAGTGTTTCTGTGGTCTCCATCCTGGCTCCGATAACACACCAGCCTGCCACTGCCAAGAGCATACGGCTCAGCGTCGGCACAGGCTGACCTGAACCGTGCTGGTTCCCGGAGAACTGCCAATATTGCACCTTTTTTGCAAAGCAAAATGTTGAGATGTTATAGCGTTTGTCCTCGGCGAGGGATTCGCCTTGCCAGTTTTTATCTAGTGTTGTTGAATGTAAAAGTTTGTTGGAAGTGTTTGACACGGTGGTGAACTTGAGATGCAGTATCCGTTTTGTCAAACCTGCCGAAGGAGGGGAGGCTTGAGTCAAGGCAGCTCTCTCTCTGGGATGAGGTTGCTTGCTGGATCTGACTTCTGCTTCTTATGGCAGGTTATGGATTTGTTTCAGTATCTCTTTCCCTTCTAAAAAAAAAAAAAAGGGGGGGGGGGAAGCACCAATTTTTCCAACCAAAGCCATGTGATCCCAAAGCAAATACCTCCTGCTTCTGCCCATGCTGCACTGTTCCAAAATTTGCAGGCAATTTTTTGCATGACTGTTTTTCATCATTTGTACAGATCCAATAATGGAAAGTGAAATAATTTCCATAAAAATAGTTGATTATAGATGTGTTTCATATGGAAAATATGTACCTGACCCAGAGGGGTTAGGAGCTGCTACTACTAATTAGCTTGAAGAGCAAAGCATGATCCTCTCCCCAGAGGGGAAAAAATCCAGTCTCCCTGTTCTCAGGGTATTTACAGTTTTACTGTTTAACAAATGCAAGGGGTTCCCAGCCCTCGTGGTGGGAACCATCACAAGCAGCGGAGCCCGGCACCCAGCTCAGGACCACTTCTGAGCCTCCGGACAGCGTTTGCTGGTGCCGGGGCTTGGCTCTCCCGACTGCAATGGAGATGCCGTGGCATCTGAGTCTGTGCCCTTGCAGGGGGTGTCCTGCTAGAGCAGGTCTGCTTTCTCTGCCTCGCTGGCTGCCCACCTGCATTCAGATGGGCTCAGATGCCAGACGCCATGCCACAGCGCCATAAGGATGCGTGGCAGGGCTGCCGGTTGTTGCTGTGGCGCAGGGCACCAGCTGGTGGCTTTGGGAATCATTGGACTTGACCTCAGACCTCGGCAAGGCTTTGACTCGTAGAAAGGATACTGCATCTTCCTATGTCAACTCCTACTGCCGCCTTTGTTCCCCTTGTCCGTCTGCCTCTGGGTGCAGGCAGAGGGGTGGACGATGGCCTGTTGGCCGGGGGAGGCTGGGAGGGCATCTAGCCATGGTTTCTACTGTCAGTACAATTTTGCACAAGAGTTCTTTGAAGTGAGGTTTTCAACACTAATATCTTAAATGCACAACTGTGAATTATAACTTTTACACTCCTGTTGGTTGAATTTCCTTTAAATGAAATGAACCTGAATCTGTTGTAACTATGATTTATTTTTTTTTTTTTAATTCTGTGTATTGCCAAATCTTTGTAAAGAGTGAAGGAATGTTCTTGCTTTCCAATGAGAATCTTTCTCCAAACAAGACTGACTCTGGTGACGTGGAGATCATACGAAGCACGCTAGTCCTGAGTGGAGAGGGGCTCAGGGTGGGCTAGGCAAACCAACCTTGGCCTCTCTGTAGACCCCAAGCTCAGACCCTCCAGAGTTTACAAAGTGCTTGTTGTTTTATTCCAAGCTTGTCCACTCCTTGAAACTCCTGTGCTGCTGAAGGCTGCTGCCCTGGAGGAGCTCAGGATGGGGTATCCCGCAGAGGGATGAGGGGTGCTGGCAGGGTGTCTGGGCTGGCCTTGGGAGCAGGGGCCCTGAGGCTGGTGTGGCAGGACGAGGTGCTTCTCCCATTGAGTTGCACCAGCAGAGCGAGCTCCATGGGGCAGGTCCTTCCACCTCTCTCCTTTTCTGCTCCGAACCTGTAGTCGAGTGTAGTTCCCTCTCATGCTCTTTTGGTTCCCATGCACGCTTCTGCTGAGCAGGATGGGATGATGCTGAGACCTGTGCGGGGCAGCTGGAGGTGGAGCTGGCTGCTCAAGGCTTGCAGTTCCCTGTTGGAAGAGGGGTCAGCCACTCATTCACATTTTGCTCACTGTTCTGTTCCTCCTCTCTTCTCCTGGACTTACTCCCCTTTTCCTCACTGCAGGGTTGGTTTTTTTTGGTTTTTTTCTTCTTTTCTTTAAGTGCCTTTTTGTGTGGGTGGAGCTGGTGAGAGTAGGAGTCTCAGGGTATGGCCCTTTGCACTCACCTCAGACCTGGAGAAAGCTCAGGGGGAGCAGGGCGAGTTGCCCACGATGGCCCACGGACATCACCCATTGCTGCTTCTCAGCCTTCAGAGCCCAGCTCAGATGAGGATGAGATTTTGGCACTGGTGGTGTCAGGCTCTGGCTCAAATCAGCTCAAAGAAAACCAAAGAGGTAGCTTTGTGCAAGGGGCTGCTTGGGCAGCGGTGGTGCTTCCTGTGATCTCTGCAGAGCTCAGCCGAGGGGCGTGGGGGTGTGGATGGCAGAGAGCAGTGCTGTCTCCTCACGAGCATCCTGTGTAAGTATCCTACGTGATGGAGAACACAGCCGCGTTCTCCAGGACCCCTTGGAACCTGCATCTTCCTTGTGCTGAAATACACTATCTATAGAAATCATTCCCACATGAGAGATGTACCATATTTTATATGATATCTAATACACACGTCTGTGGTTTTAAAACTAGTACCTGTGTACCAGTTGTCAAGTTATCCAGTGTCTGGATTACCAGTAGAAAACTGGGGCTGGGAGGTGGGGAAGGATGCAGCAGAGTACCTCTTGTTGTGATGCTAACTTGAGGCTTCATCCCAAAGGTGTCTGACCAACGTTGAGGGGTTCCTGCGTTCGTACTGTGCGCTGCCATGTGCAAAGCTGGCGCAGAGCAGAAAACCAGCACGTGCTGAAAAGGCTCGGCGTGATACGGACCCGGGCTTGCTGCCTGCCCCGCTGCCTGGCTCTGCACCAGGGCTCCAAATAGACCCAAATCACCACCTGGTCCTTGGATAATGAGGGTTGGTTCAGCCCAACAGTGAAATGACGAGCTTAATTAACATGATGGAAAGCCAGGCATCTTTTCAGGGCACGGAGGAGAGAGCAGCCTTCATCCTGACTTGACCAGCAGCGAGGACAAGCTCTACGCTACAAGCTGGGCTGGGAAGCCCCTCATCCCTGCTCTGTTGTTATACTTGGTCCATCAGTTGTAGGTCTTTTGTCGGTGCCATCTCTGTGGTGATACTGGCCTCACTCCCACGTGTTGACAGCACAGGGGACTCGGAGACATCCACAGCTTCCCACCAAGCCCTGCGGTCAGTCCTGCTCAGTGTCTTGTCCTTGTCCTGGAGCCTGGCTTCACGCTGGGTTGCATTCCTCCATGCTCAGTTTCACAGCTGTGTCCTTGAGGCCATGTCCAGGTGAGGGGAAGCTGTTGCTGCGGGTCCAAGGCGGTACGGTTGAGCTTTTCGGTCTGGTTGTGCATATTTGCTGTTCCATTAGAAGCCGGATGCTGAACCTGGGGAGGCCAGAGTATTCCCTAGGAGAAAGCCTGGGACACCAGATTATCCCAGCACCCTTTCCTGAGCTGCAGGGATGGGAAGGGGGTGCCGGAAAGCTGCCTCCAGCCTGTGGCACGGTACAGGTGGCAGAGGGAGGTGTTTCACAGATCGGTAGTGTTGAACTCGGTCAGAGTGACATCTTGTTCTCATTATCCTGAGGTCAGGCTCTGTAGTGGTTCTGCACCTTGGAAATACGGTACTCAAAGCTGCTGGTTGTCTGTCTCCAGCTGCAAAACATCTTTCTGCTCTCTCTTGAGGTTTCTCCTTCAGGCCCTGTTTTCCTGTAAGCAAGGCCGATTGCTGGGATCCTGCAGAGGACGGTGCCCTGGCTGCTCTTGCCCCTCCAGTGCAGATTTCTGGCTGGCGAAGTGCTTGATGTTTAATCCTCCCCCCAGCAGGAGAGGTTGGGCCGTTCTCAACAGAGACTGCCTGTCACAGAGCCGGGCTTGAGGTTCGTCGGCTGTCATGAGCCAAACAAGCACCGGAAACATGCAAAGGCTGCAGGCAGCTCCGATGGTCCAGAGGTGGATTTGATGTCTCTGTTGTCTTCTCCTCCTGGCAGCGGTGCGCAGGTGGTTGATAGCCAGGTTTGTTGGGGAGGAAAGGCTCGTCCCGGCATTTAGTGCTTGGCGGAGCAGTCTAGCATCCGATTTCAACTGTTTGGAGACCACAGAGCTTTATAAAAGGAGGTGTTGTTTTATCCTCTGGGCATCACTGTTGAACTAAATCCTTCCAAATTCAAGTGAGAAACTTGTAGGTGTCAGATAAGTAGCCTGGATCATAGGCCTTTAGTGGGAAGTGCCAATAGTGAATGCATGCCTTCTGGATTCCCCCAAAGATCAATGTGGGAGCTCCTCTGGTCACAGAAGTGACAGACTGGTCGAGCCTAGATCAGTTCTGGTGTCATCCCTGCTTTAAAGTCTCAGGTCCCAGCAGGCTGGGCTGGGCTGGTTTGGCCGGCGAGTTTTTACCCAGGGTACGTGCTCTGTCCTTCTGCATCGTGCTGGCTTGGATTCAGCAAGGTGGCTTTCTGCGGCTGCTGCGCTCGCATCGGTCGTGGCCGTTCCTCTGCTCTCCTCGCTGTGGTTTGGTTGAGTGTTCAGGAAGGCAAGAGAGGGAGGTGCAGCAGGCAGGAATGAGCAATGCTGCAGCCGTCCTGACTTCATTCGTCATGCTAAGGGTAGGAGATGGTGCTCAAGGGACTCTGCCTTCCTTGCAGACCACATGAAATTTGGAGAGTGGAGACCCACCAGGACCCCAGCACCAGTGCTCCGGTCCCATTTGATCCATGTCCTCCTAAGCACAAGTGTGGCTTACGAGTGGTTCAGGGTCAGGCCCTGCTGAGGGACCTCAGAGTTCTTGGCGTGTCCTTGCTCCAGCATGTGGAGCTGCAGAGCCAACCTCGGTACCCACATCACGGGGCAGGCGCCCGCATGCCAAACACATAGAACCTGAAAACCCAAATCCTTGAGAAGTGTTCCTGGCAGCCGTGAGCGGCTGGTGCTCGGCAGCCGGAGGTCTCACACCAAACCTTTCTCCTGCAGTTGGGTCCTTCCCGGCTGCCCCGAGCCTCCTCCCGGCTGCTGCTGCCTCGGCCTCCCCCCGCTCAGAAGCGTGGTGGCTCGCCCTTCGCGGTGCGTTTTCCTGGCTGTCTGAACCCAGTCAGTCACTCCAGCCAGCTCTTCCCTGTGTCTTATTTGCCATCGTACATGATCTTTGCAAATTGTATCATATTGTACATAACTTCGGGTTTCCAGAGTTGTAGTATTCTGACTACAGTATTTCCATGTGTGTACATAAACCTGAATAAGCACAAATGAAATCCTGAATGAAGTGTATACGTTTCATATACTGATTGTCATACGAATGAATTTTATAATTATTCCAATTTTGTTGTAGATTTCCAATCTTTCCTATTTATTTTGTACCAGATTTATTTGTATATTTTGTGATTTTGTTTAAAAGCATTTTGTTTATTTCTATTCTTTTTAGATAAATGATGATTTTTTTTTCTGTTGAACATTCCAGTTTATGCATTTTTCCCTCCTCCATGCTCCCCCCCTCATTTCCAAGGGATGGATTTTGGCATGTGGGTGGTGGGGCTGATGTCGGTGATCCTGGACCCAGATCTCTGCTGTTGGCACATCAGTGGTCTTTAATCTCCATTTCAGCTGTCAAGAGTCATGGAGAGGCCAGATCCTGTTCCCCCTAGAGCCAGGTCTTGCTCTTTGTTTTGGTGGGTCTGGGCCTGTAAGTCCTCAAGCTGGGGAGGGCTGTGCTGGTGGTTTTGCTGACCCGGAGCTGGGAAGCTCGTGGCAATGGCAAGCAGCTTTTTTCTGAAGTTCCCTCAAGCACGAGGGTCTTTTTCTTCCACTAATAAAACCCCCTTACTTACAACCTGCTCTCCATATATCATGTTTGTTTGTCCGGGAGCGTAGATGCCGTCTCTCTGTCCATCTGTAGTGTGTGTTCCTGCCAGGCAGTGTGTGACTGGGGGTTGCCAGCGAGGGACACGGCTGGTGGTGAGGGTGGCTCTGTTGGATGGGAGTCGCTGGTGGAGCAAGTCTGTCCGTCCCCCCATGTTAGGTGCTGCTGCCTGCTCCCCTGGTGTTGGGACTTTGGCTGCAGAGTTCTGGAGAGCCTGCAGTGATGGAGACGAATTTCTGCCCAGCATCACTTCCAGCTCCGGCGGAGGAATAGCTGACCCTTTCCTGCGTGCCAGACACAGCTCCACCGTGCGCCCATTTTGTGCTTCTGCCATCCCTCAACCCCTGTCTTCCTCACGGCCATTTCAGCCAGCTGTTCTCCCTGCACTGGGCTTTCTTCCTCACTTAGCTCTTGAGCCACTAAACCCTGGATTAGCGACTTGGGCAGCGGCTGCTCAAGCCTTGTGGGGGCTTTTGCTGCAGCCAGTGCAGCCTCTGTCCCTGTTCCTGTGCTGCAGGGTGGCCCCATCCCCCGGACCTTGCTCCCCAAGGTCGCATCAGCAGGACAGGGAGAGTGTGAGAAATTCTGCTCCCCTGCAGGTGCCTGTTCCTGGCAGCGGGTGGAGCATGGTGGGATGCTGCAAGCAGGATGTAAGTAGAATTAATGTGGAGGCAGAGTTCCGGGCTGGCTCTTGACGGTGAAGAGCAGCAGGAAGGAGCAGCAGGGCAGGAGAGCCCAGGGCTCCTTGGAATGGAGGGGCCAGCCTGTGCTGTGGCAGCGGGGCGGGAGCAGTGCCCGAGGCAAAGTCCGCTACCCCTGGGGCTCTGTGTGGCTGAGCCAGCTCTCACGTACTGCGAGTCACGCTCAAGGTCACCTTTTGTACCTATGGGTTGTTAAGTCCTGGCAGACCATCCGCGCACCCCCTCCCCCCCCAACGCTGCTGCATCGCTCTGAGTGCCTGGCCAACCCTGCGCTCCTGCCGCACGCTCTGCAGCCCAGCAGGCCCCAGGGCCATTCTGCTGGAGGTGAGCACCCTTGTGCAGGGCCAGGGTGGGCTGGTGGCTATGGACCTACAAAATTGCCTTGTCAATGTATGCGGCAGGTGGCTGGGGCTTCAGGTGCCAAGGTTGCGCTAGCTGCTGCTCAGGGACTGGCACAGGGCTTTGCACCCTCTGGCATGGTTAGGCATAGTCTGAGACTGGTTTTTGTGCTTCAGCTGCAGTGGGCTCACTCCCTGCTGAGAGAGGAGATGGTGAAGAGGAGCTGGGAGCACCTCTAGTTAGTTTGCCCCATTCAGAAGGATTTGCTGGTGGTGCCCAACACAAAACGGCTGCAGGGCTGTGGCAAAGGCCAGAGCGAGCCTCGGGCTCCTGGCCCTGGTAGAGTTTGCTCGGTGCAGCCACTGTGAGTCCCCGCCAGCTCTGCAGAGGACTGAGGGCAGGCGTGTGGTGCTGGAGTGGTAGAAACTAGAAATCAGGTCAGTGAGACCTCAGGGCAGGGGTGAGGCCTGTCCCAGTGCTCACCTTGCTTCCAACAGGCTTTTGCTGCAGGTGTGGCTGGTGGGCGACAGCCCAGCCTGTGAGGGGGGAACAGGCTGGGAGGAGAGTGGCAGGAGCCCAGCAGCAGCTGCAGCTCATGATGGCTTTTCCTGGGGAGGCTGCAGAGCCGATCAGAGATGGCGGTACTGCCAGTAGACAGTGGTACTGCCAGGCCACCGGCTTCCTGGGGGCAGCAGCTGGTGCAGGCAGCTGCCTGCCAGAGGTGTGGGCTAGAAAACTGGGATGTGGACATGTCCCTTGTGCCAGCTCGGGCAAGAGGCTTCACCCTGGTGCTCACTTGGTGGTTTCTGAGTGCAGCACTGTGGCGCAGCCACAATCTGCAGGCTGGGCAGATTGGCACAAGATGGGGCAGTGAACAGTGCCTGGGTGTCCATCAGGCTCTGCCCACCGCTTTCCCACCATCAAGTGAGGTCCAAATACTTTCCATTGCTCCGGCCTTGAAGTCTTCTCCCCATCGCAGTCAGAAATAGCCCTGGGCTGGGAGTGAGCTATTTGTGGTGATCGGTTAGGAAGGAGGAATGTGCGGAGCTCCCCAGACCTCCCTTCCCGCAGCTGCATGCCCTCCCCAGCTGCTGAGCTAAAGCTTAAAAAATTCAAGTGGCTATACTTGGAGAAATGAGGTTTAAACATAGCAAAGCCCAGCATGGCCTTTAGTGAAAGGGCTCAGGAACAGCTCCCTCACACCCTTCCTGCAGCCAACCCCAAAATCATGGGGTCAAGGACCCACTGCTGGGTTTGGGGTGTTTAGTAGTCTCCAGAGTGTCAGGTGTTGATTGTTGGCCACCATCTGCAGCCATTTAGTGTCGCTTTTCTGTTTGGCACTTTGGGCCCTGAGTACTGAATATTCTTCTGTGGTAGCTCTGATGGCGGGGCCTCAGCTGGTCTGGTTCGGGTGATATGAGGGGGTTGTTTATAGGCAAGGGCTGAGCACAGCAGCAGGCTGTCCCCAGGGCTGTCCCCCTTGGCGGGGTGCAGGGTACACATGGCCTTGGGCTAGGTCAGCTGGTGCCATTGCTGTGGCAGCACTGACCTCCCCCAGGGAGTTGTCTCTGTTTAACCAGGTTTGCAGCTCCCGATGAGCATGGGCTGTGCTGTGCCACCATGGGCACGGGTCATGCATGGTGGCGAGCAGCCCTTGGTAGTGCCTGTGGCAAAGAGCCCTGGAATGGGGCACGGTTGGAGGTAGTGGCAGGGTGGGGGTGTTGCCCTTTTCGACATGGAAAAGCCCCTCCTCTCTCTGAATCCAGGCCAAAAAAAAGCCTCATTTGCCCCTGTCGCTTCCTGCCCACCTGCTCCCCAGACAAGCCCTTAGAGCCAGATCCACAGCCGCTGCTCGGCAATGCTTCACACAACCAATTCCCAGCAACGCTTTCCCTCTGCCTCAGCCCCCTGTCCCACTGGGACCCTGCAGACCAGTCCCAGCTCTCCCTGCTACCTCCAGCGCAGCCCTCATCATCTCAGCAACGCGCCACAAAGCACCAGGCATTTCTTAGAAACATCATCATTTATTGACTTGAACTGCCACTACAGCAGCAGCACTTCCTGCTCAGATGTTGGTGGTGTGGGTTTGTTTTATTTGTTTGGTTTTTTTTTTTTTTATTTTTCTCCTAAGGTACTTTATAATGGGAAAAAAAAAAAAATTAAATGGTACTGAAACAACAGTCAAATTCATTACAAGAGGGCCCTCATTGTAATCCCTTCACAGCAAATGGCACAGGCTGGAGTAAGGGTAGCATGCACCCGTGCTACGGAGGAAAACACAGGGCATTGTTACTCAGCCGCATGCTGGCCCCACACCTTCCCTGGGCTGGCTTTCGGGTACACAGACCACTTGCCCATCCCTGTGGGGCACCCTCAGTCCCTACGCAGCAGCCTGCAGCCATCACCCTCCTTGGCCAGGGACGCAGCCTTGCCCACCGCAACCAGCCATGAGGGTCCGCTTGCTCCAGCCCAAAGACAAGAGCAGCTGCCAGCCAGACTGGAGTTTCCCAGCTCCCGCTGCAGGGCTGGCCCTGTGGCACGTGCTGTTTCCTAGCTTAGGGCAGACACTCATGGCCCACAGCACCCTGGAATAACAGGCCCTTTCACTCCAGATGGCAGCTGGGTTTGTCTTTGGGATGCTTCACTTTCTTAAAGCTGAGCAGACAGAAAGGCCAGTAGTAGGCAGTAGGAAAACAAACCGACTAACGTAATGCTAAAGCAGTAGCTTCGAGCGTCTGGGTTAATATTTACTGCTGAAACTACAGGAGTTGAGAACACAGTGTGCGGCTCAGCTGTTTGAGAAATGCGTCGGATATCATGCATCACATGCCGATGATGAAAGAGAGCTTTGAAACACTGGGAGAGGACAACAAGCGTCTACAAGCCGAAATGTGTACAGCTGCAGCTATGCAAGAGCTGGAATTCCACCGCCACCCATGACGGCCAGAGGAATCGAACCACTTAGAGAAACGCACGCCAAGCAGAGGGTAAACTGAGTGCTGGAAGCCACAGCAACACCCTGGCTAACACAGGGAGGGGCCAGGTTGTAACCCAGAAGCAGAGGGCTAAGGGCAGCAACCTGACGGGCCGGAGGATTTGGATCATTTTGTCTCCTGCAGGGCCCAGCACATCCCTTTCTTCTCCACAGCGAATGTAACAAATGGCAAAAACCGTTCACAGGACACTGTTCAAATGAAACCATCATGGGAAAGGGAGAAACATGCAGCATCCCTAAATGAAATGGGAGCAGCATGACAGCACATCCCTGTCTGGCAGGGCAGTCCAATCCGAATGCACCACCCAGACAGAATCCATCAGCTTTTTTGAACCGTCTGCAAAACTGAAAACAAGGGTCTCTTCCTAATTAGTGTTAATTTGTTAAAAGTTTCTGGTCACTTTCAAAATGTGCCTTTGCAAGAATCACCCCCCCCCCCCCCCAACCCATCACCCCAAGGGCCCCAACAAAGGAATCTGCTCCTGATCACTGCTAGAGTCACGGTTCATCTTCAGAGAAGCTTTGCTTTTTCCTTCTTATTCCTCTTCCTCCTCTTCTTCCTCCTCTTCCTCTTCCTCATCATCATCTTCATCATGGCAATGTGTGATTTCCTGTGGTGCCTGGGGGAAGAGGTTGGGCGGTTTGATCTCACTGATGGAACGGGTCAGTTGATGCCGCTTGTAGTCAGAATCTTTAAAATCCACTGAGGTGCGATTGCGCGTGGCCATCGGTGACTCCTTCTCATTGATGTCGACGTGCGTGTGCTCTACTGTGGACTCGTGTGGCATCTACACATGTAAGAGAGAGAGAGAGGGGATAGGCAAGGGGTGGCTCAGTGCCAGGGTATCTCCCTGAGACAGATGGAGAGCAAACCCCAGAACATGATCCTTTGGCCCACGGTGTGTCAAATGGAGGCACCTGTGGAAGTGTTAACAAATCCCTGCCCACTTCCCTGGGGTCTGCAACTCACCAGGACGTGGGCGGCTCTGAAGAGGTAGCTGAAGGGGTAGTAGAGGAGGTTGATGAAGGAGGCTGCATAGAGATCAGCGTAGCGCATCACCTGGCTGGCAAACAGGGTCTGCCGAGAGCCACTGCGGAAGAGGCTCCCCATCATCCCGTAGCACATGTCCATGTCATGGGTCACTTTCTACAAGCAAAGGGCAGGTTAGTTCCTGAGGCAGGCAGGCAGCAGCATGACAACACTGAAGTGGAGTGCACTGAGAGCTGGGGGCTACAGAGATCTACAAGGGTCTCCAGCAAGGCTGGATGCGCTCATGCCCTGTGGCATCAGAGCGCAGCCGCGTCCCAGCTAACAGAGGGGAAGGCAGCAGCGGGCTCATGGCCAGCACCTGCCTCAGGCTGGTGCCCCAGGGCTACAGCCCTGCCAAGCTTGTGCCTGCCAGTGCCCTGTCCTGCAGCAGTGAGCACTGTCCGTCAGTGCTGCTGTGCGCACGAGGAAGGAGACCCTATTCCAGACCAGGCTGCCTTTCAGGAGAGCCGATGGCACTGGTGAGCTGAGAAGCTCCTCTGTTTGCGTCCACAAAGATGGAACGGCTCTGCCAAGCCTGCTGTGCCCACACACAAGCAAAGCATTTCAGGGCTGAGCAGTGGGGTTGGGTTCCTTTGGGATCCAAAAGGATTAAAAGGGATTTTTATGATTGGTACCTTAATACGTCTCTGGATGGAGCTGATGTCAGGGCGTTCATTGCTGCTACTGTCCAGATGCCTAGTTACAGGCGAGAAGGTAAATACATGGTGTGAAAAGCCTTTCAGAACCAGAGGCTGTGGGATGGGGGCTCGGGGGAGGGAGGCTGGTCTGGAGGGGAAGGTTGGTCTCGTGGGCAGAGCCCAGGCCCAAGTCAAAGCTCCAGCAGCAGTGCTGCTAACCCAACCCCAAGGATTTGTCAGAGCTGCTCATTAGCTGTTGCTAAGCTGGGAGAGGCAGCAGGAAAGTTGTCACTGTTTGAACACTCACTTGTATAGCTCGGCCAAGAAAATGTCCAGACTCTGCAGCTCTTCAAAAAGGGCTGGAAAATCCAGAAAAAGAAAGGGGAAAAAGGTAAGTTTAAACTGTTGAAATGAAAATGGCTGAAATCAAACCCACCATCCTGCCCGCTCCCCTTGCGTGGCGGTGGAGGGGCACTGCATCAAGCAGCATGGCATCTCATTGCCCCTGTGCAGGGAGGGGGTTCAATCGCGCTCTGTGCCATTGGCAGAGCTTTGGGCTTGGTTTCTGGTTGCCCCTTTTGGTTTTGACACTGAACCTTCGCAGCCCTCACCAAAACCTTCCAACCAGCCACAAGGCAACTTGCATAACCCCAGACCTATTTACACACCAAAGGGCAAACCTGGGACAAAAGCAGTAGCGCTGGAGGATGGGAAACACACAGCACTTTGGCAGCAGAGCAGCAGAGGGAGCGGGAGGAAGGAGGAGGAAGCGGCTGGTGAGCAGGGACTCCCTGCAGATGGGAGAGCAGTCATGGCTCAGGTATTACAGGGTGTCTCGTCAGATACTTTTTACTGCAGAAGCCACAGCTCCATGCGGGCAGAGGGAGAGTAGTTTTGGGGGCAGGGTTATGGATGAGGAACAACTCAACCCCACCCAGCTGCAGCTTCCCCCCAGCCAACTCAGTGCTTGGCTGATCACATGCAAGCGGCCTGAGAAAGAGCATGGGAAAGGCCTGAGACCCTGAGGCTGCCCCAGCTCCTGCCACCGACACCCAGACCCAGGGAAAAAGGGCCGAAAGGAGAAGTGGCAAGCCAGGGCGATCTCTCCCCTGCACCCCTCTGCCCTGGTGATCTCAGGGGTGCAGCACCCGGCAAGCAAGAGCAAAGCCTGGCCTGAGCTTTGCCCAGCTGCTGACCGCTTTTGTCTGTCCAGACGTGCAGCTCCTGCGCCAGCTCGGGGATCACCAGGAAGGTCCTCCAGCCCTGGCGCTTCTTGGACTTGAGGATGTCTCCAAAGATATGGTCTCCGATGTACAAGATATCCTTCCCTTTGGCCCCCAGCAGGTCACAGACTGTGTCCGAAGAGCCTGAGAGAAGAATGGCATGGCTCAGAACGGGGAGCCAAAAGGAAACGTGTGGCTCATGTCAGAGGGCCAGGGTTAGGGACAGAGCAGGTGCATTCTCCTCCCAGAAACCTCCACTGTTAAACGTAGCACCCCTGCTCTGCCATGGCAGCACGGGGCACTGCCCACCCACCTGGGAGTTCACCCAGGGACAGCTCTGCCCACACCCCCCTCACACATGAACAGCAGTAGCAGAGGGGCCATGCTGCCTCCCACCCCATGTGAGAGTAATGGAGCCCTGGGCATCACAGACAGCCCTGTATAACCACCCACTGCCCCTCCCCGGCTCAGGGGCATGACCACCTCCAAACATGGTCATACTGGTGGCAGCACTGTTAAGTACCGCTGGGAATGTTGCACAGGGCCAGCTGCAGCTCCTCCTCTACCACGAGCCCTGCAGTGGCATTTCCCAGACCCTGCCAAGCATGGAAGAAAAGGGCGTTTGAGGAGGAACGGGTCCATTTCTTCCCTGCATTGGGCAGCAATGATGATGGAGAGCTTCTGGTGCAGCGTGCAGAGGGCACAGGACAATGTGCTTTGGGAAGCACAACCCTGCCTAGCGCCTGGCACGAGTCTCCTCACAGCCTGAGTGGCTGAAGGCCACAAGGGCACCAGAGCCACTACACAGGACAAGAAGGGTTCTTGCCTCACCTCCTGAGTATACGATGCCATGCTGCAGTGGGCCAGTGTAGGTACCAATCTTCAGCTTCCCGGTCACCTGAGGAAGGAGACATTGCGTTAGTACAGACAGCTGATACTCTGGATCTTTTCTGTCTTATTGATACTTTACTCTTTGTCTCTCTCACTCCCAGGCAGCCTAGAGGTGGCTTTCCACAATCTTTTCCCGTTGCCACCTGCAGTACATTAGAGAGGGCAGCAAAGCTTCGAGCTCTGCTGTGCCCCAGGTGATGGGGTTGCTCAGGAACCACTAAGAGGAGCAGCCAGCCCACCATCTCTAGGGCAGGTCCTCTCTAAACACTGTGTTGCCCATTGCCACTAAGAGATGCCACAGAGGAGGTGCAGGAGCCCCTTCCAGCCGTAGAGGTACCCTCCATATGCCACTCACCGTGTCCACCTGCCGCAGCACGGTGCCTTCCCCAAAGAAGAGGGGTTTTCGCGCATCCACCAGGATCAGGTCGAAGTAGGACTGCCACGGCCGATGGGCGCTCCCAGGCTGCAAAGGCAAAAAAACCAAACCCCAGAATCAGGCACAACACAATCAACCACAGGGAGTTTAACCGGAGTGTCATTGTCCATAACCATAACCTTGTGACATTGCAGGTCCATCAAAATCCCCTAGCTCGTGCGTCTTGTGGTACCACGCTGGGTTGCGAGTGCTATTTCCTAAAGCACTCCCCTTCTGCGTCAAGCCCATCCCGACCCAGACTAGCAGTGAGGGCTGAGGACGTGGTGTGAGATAGGAGAACTGCACTGAACATCCATGTCACAGCCCGGCTGTCGCGTAAAGAGATGCTGTACATGACAAAATGACACTGCTGTCACTGTTTCTGAAGGTGACATCCTGCGTAGATCCAGACACATGTGACTTCATGGCTTCAGTCTTAAAAGGCCACGTTGGTACATTTGCCAAGAGTGGGAAAAAACCTGGATTCAATTCCACAGAGCACAGCTTTGAATCACGGCCCTGCCCGAAGGACACTGGGCATTCATGAGCCCTTTCTGCTCCATACTGCCGCTCTTTCTGAGATCAACACCACAGCAAGGAGCTATCACAGTTTGTGGTGATTTTCCACATTCTGAAAATTTCTCCCTTGGCCGCTTTCTACCTTTAGAGTACAGTGTGAAAACACACCTTTTGAGCGTGAGATAGCCTCCCACTGGGAGGCTGAGAAAGCAGTATAAATTCAGCTCATAAGCCTCTCTCCAAAAGTTGCAGGGCTAAGTTTTGACCTCAGAAAACCAGAAAAACCATGACTAAAACTTTTGGAGTTACCATAGTCAAGGCACAATCAGCCATAAATGTTTCTGCTCTTTTATAAAATTCTTTCCTTGCCATCAAGGTTTTTTTAAACATCATCTAAAACATTATGCAAGATTTCTAAGAAACTTGGCTGCAAAATGCCACAGTTAAAATGTGTTATCACTAAAATAATGTTATCATTAACACAGATTATTGTTTGAGACCAGATGATGCCTCTTTTCTCTTTGTTGTATCGTATTTGCTTTGGTCTCATTCAAACAGGACACAAAACAGCAAGTGTATTTTAACCAGATTAAAGCAACTAATCCCACGCAGCCGATGAAGCGGATTAAAATGCTTTCCAGCTACACAGATAATTAGGCACATCAGTTTCTATTGGAACTGCAGTCTAGAAATCACATACCTTTGGTCCATGTGGAAAGTCAAACAAGTAAGTCATAATTTTCTGAAAGACAGAAAGTAAGTATTCAAAGATGTGTTTTTAAACATACATTTGTGTAGTTTATAAAAGCATATTTTTCTGCTTTTATCTTTTCAGGTTATAAAACTTTATTTTCAGGATTTACACAAAAGTCAGCATAAGATTTGGAGACAAAATGAATGGATGGAATTTAAAGTGACATGAATTAAACCCAGTAATTTTTATAATCAAAGAACACATTTGCTTCAGAAATCTGCACACTGCTTCAGGTATATCTTGCAATGCTTTAAAATGGCACATAAAACTTTGGATTAGCAGTGTTGCAACATCCTGACGTTTAACTGGAATTGTGGTAACCGTGTTTATTCCTACAGCACAGCAGACAGCCCATCCTGGCTCTTAGACCCCTCCAGGACACAGCTCTGGTGACCTGTCTGTACTCAGACTATCTCACTTGACAGGGAAGTTCTGCATTTTAAAGGATGTTGAAATCTAAAATGAGTATCGCTTTCTCTTGCAGCCTTTTCATTGCTGAGGAACTGAGTGATGCACAGAGGGACTTAAGCCAGGCCTGTATTAGGTCAGTAGCAGAACCAGGACTACAAAAGATGACTCAAGACCTAATCTGCATTCACCACTAAACCATCCTACATCTAGCTTAGAAAACACCCAATTCTCCACCAGAAGATGTCCTCCCAAAACCCATACAAAGGAATGGCTGGCTTCTGCTTATTCCATTATATACCAACACAACAATTCAAGCAGCACTTACATCTGTGTATTTATAGTCGCTGTTTGTGACAAGAAACACCTTCCCAACTTCATTCATGCGGCTGAGCAGCAGTGGCAGCTTCCCCTGAAAGCCAAGGGACAAACAAATCACACACAAAAGTTAGAGATTCATCATGGGCAAAACGCTCTCAACTATGATCCCACCAGACAAAACAAAGCAAATCAAACCATCGAGCTAGCAAACTCATGTGTTTTGCACTGGCCAGAGCCCAGCCCAGGGGAGGAAGGTGAGCGGGAAGGGCTGAGCGGGGCTGCAGTGCCTTTGCCAACCGCAGTGCCAGGCACCCTGTGCTGCTCCCACCGATCTGCTCCGTGCCAGGCATGCTGGAGCAGCTCCTCCAGCTCCAAGTCCATTCCCAAAATGGGCCCAGGGGCAGGTGAAATCTGAGCTCACATGAGCCACAAGTTGGAGCACATTATAATTCCAACCTCAAATTAGGGAGAATTTACTCCTGGGGCTATTTTTATTGAATCATAAATCTTAGTCCATTGCCAGAGTAGCTGATTACCTCACAGAACGGTTTCCTAAGAATTTTGCAGGCATGTAACTAGAAACAAGGTTAACTGCTTTAAAGTGATACTCTACCACAGAGCTCATCTAAACTAAAGAATAATTATACTGTAAGTGATCCAAAGGGGCCTTTCACACTGCAGAGAGGGCAAAAGTATGGGATCCACTGGAGCTTGCTCAATTAGATGTGCAGAACACACATTTTTGGGGCTATCAAGAGACTGGACATTGGTGAGCCATTCAGGATCTTTCCCTCACTACCTCGTGGTTAAACACATGTAACATTTTTGTTGGATGGCTAAGGAGTACTTCTGTCTACAAAGATGCTTATCTGTTGCTTTTTAAAAAGAGGTCTGCTTGGGCAGAGAAAATGTGGGCAGTGAACACAGTTGCTTTCACCACCATAGAAGAGCCTTGCCAGTGTATTCACCTGTGTCCCGTGATAACATTTCCTCTGGCTTTTACATTTTACGTAAAAAACGTGCACGTGAATACAAAATCACATGGATCACTGGCTCAGAATAAAGCCTGCGTCCGAACTTTCCACTTTGTCTTGGTTACTACAATAGAAATCACAGCGTTATCTGTTTTGTGATTTAGTAAAGCCAATCAGCAGGTTTATTTCTTGCCTGCTTACTCAGTACAGAATGTCACCCAGCACAAGTAAAGTAACTTCACACTTACATCTTTCACCACATACTTTTCCAGATTCTCAAGGGTCTTTTCCTTGAGCGATCCCTGAAATAGAAACAACAGAACTCAGTGAGGTAATGGAAACTTATGATGTAAGAGACATCAAAGTAATGCCAACTTTCACACTTTAAAATGCTGTGAAAGTACAAACCAGGGCGAATCTGAATCAGTGACTCTAGAGATGAGAGGCTTTGAGTAGCAGGGACCATCACAAACTCTGTGATCCATCGATTCCCTCACCATGGTAAATAATCCACTTCAACAGCATTTTAACCCTTTCAGAAGGGAATACAATAGAAACAAACAAAAAATAGATTTGCCATACCAAACAAGACAGTCAACGACCTGTCTCCAACACTGACCATAATGCTTTACTCAAAGGCCAACTCCAACATGTATCACACAACACTGCATAAGGAAAGAAAAATAGATTCCTGATGTCTGCATGGCTAAAAGGACCACCACGAGTACAACTGTGAACAGAGTTCTCCTGTGATGGTTCTCCATCCCACCCCAATAGACCTCTTGAATGAGGAAGAACTAGAAAATCAGGACTTTAACCAGACGTTAATGCTCACAAAATTATACTCTAAATTTGCGTACAAGTGTGTGAAAAAGATGAACGGCCTCTCCTCTCTAAATAGAGAAGAGCTGATGTATTTCTTTGTTTAAAGCAGGTACTTTTCTGACAACATAAGATAGTACCAATGTAAACCATTTACAGTAAAATGCTGGTTTAATAATTAGGACAATGTACAAGTTGTGGACTGTAAGTGCAAATACCCTCACGGCACCACGTTCTAAAACCCGTGAATTACGGTACAGAAATGGAATCTGGGAACAATAAAAAGAAATAGAAAGCCAAGACAGAGATGTTCCAGTACTAGGAGGGCAGTAGAGATCTTGACTTACTCACATACAACTGCAATTTATTATTTGCTCACTAGGCGGCAAAGCCGGGCTCTTGCCCAAAAGTGGAATAACACTTCTTAACTCATGAGTTACAAACCAGTCCCTCTAACTCAGTGACAACTACAGACGTCCCAAGGAGTTCTTGCAATCACCTTGTAATGAACCCAGTCGACAGCATCTCTGACATCCTGGAACATACTCCTGAAGGACATGAAGAGGTCTCCATCTTTAAAACCTGTTTCACAGCTGTGAGGAGAAAGAAGAGAGTTTGCAGTGGCCAGTTGCAGCAGGTAAGAAACACATCAAGGAGAGAGACAGTTCAAAACGTTGTCTGTAGCTTGTGTTTTCATCTTACCATAATGGTTTCTTATTTACTACTTGACTCAGACTTGAAAGAAGGCTACAACCAGAGTTTAACAGCACCTGTGTGTTACCCAAGAACGTTTGTTTAAAATTTTAGGATATGAGTTCCTCCACAGCAGTCCTACAGCCTTCTGTGACTGCAAATCTTATTTTTCCCCCACAGTATTACAAGAAGGCAAAACGACTGGGGCTGTGCAGTTTGCACCATTTTCCAAAACATGACTGGTACTGAGAAAGTAAGCAGAGTGCTGGCTTTTTCTCCCTCTTTGCAACACTAAAGAAGGGGGTGCCATGGAAATCAACTAAATGTAATACTCGCTGCTGAGAGGAGGAACTACTTCTGTGTTGAACAGGTAAGAGTTAACATGAGAAATTTCCTCTACGAGATACTGTGGAGGTATCTTTGAGACACCCATGAGAGTTTGCATCAGAAGAAATCAAGGAGGATTTAATAGAGCTGTATTTATTATGACAGTAATCATTGTGCCTGTCCTGAGAAAGGATACGTCACCTGATGGATTGTTGGCATAAACAGTTCCTCTGCTCCCAGGTAAAATCCCATTAAACCTTTGCCTTCCACTCACACAATATGCAAGGATGACCCATCACATGAGTCAGCAGCACAGCAGCATTCACATTTGCCAGTTCAAACTGCAGCTTGTTTTTATGCTTATACCTATTTGAAAGCTAGGTAAATGCTCATGCTGCACAAACAGCCTTTTATACCACACTGTGCCTGAGCATTTCACCTTTAAGTGAACAAAGTCCTCAGTTATGACATGAGGGACTTGTGGTTACTGGCTGAGGAAATTCAGCCTTTCAGTCACCAGTTCAAACATGGCTCCAGCGGACACGGGTTCAAAATGAGCTGTCTGGTGCCCGTAATCCCCCTGTAATATGTCTGCGGTCTTAGAAGCTGGCCCAAATACCAGTGTCAGACAGTATGGTGATACTGATATACCCTGTGAAGGAGACCCTCATAACCCGCCCCTGCTGTACACACAGATCATCTCACCACCATTAAATTCTCTTAATGTCAAAAGAATAAGAAGCCTGAACTTTTCCCCACCAAAACCACTTGAGGGGCCTCCACTGATATTAAGAACAGCTCCAACTGTGCTGGACTGCTCTTTATACTAACAATCTTACTGTACCACCAGGACCTCGAACTGGAGAGAGTACGTACCTAGTGTACCGGTCACAGTTAGTAAAGAAATCCACTAGGCAAGCCAATAGGTAGGTCTCTGCAAAGAAACACAGCAAGATTTTAAAACAAGGATAACATCATACAGCCAGCTAAATTTGGGCCCCGTGCCCAAAAGAAGAAAGTTCATGCAAAAAACCCGAAACAGATAAGTAAAGTAAGACATTATCAAAGCTTTACTGGCTTCAAAGGCACAGAAACAGGCCTGTGTTGGCTCACATTAGACTCACCTGGTAGATTAAATAATGTGTTCAGAATGTAAAACCTATCTGTGTCATCCCTCTGGATAAATTTATTTGGATATTGCTCCCGTGTTTCAGGCCTGAGAATAGATAAGGTGGAGAAGAATGAAGCCACAAAAAATAACGAGGATAAAATGTGCTGACCTGCAAAATACGGTTGTAGCTGGGTCCATTAACTAGAGTCTGTTGTGCTTTAATCAACACTCAGCTTTCCCACATCCACTAGCGGTGCAAGAGCAAAACTGCATCCACCAGCGTTCCCTTCACCGTGCTGGCTCCAGCTGAGCTGGGCACAAAGCCCTGGTCGCTGAGTCAGCAAACTGAGCAGAGCCCACACAGGGGAACAGAGTGGTCGAGAGTCCACAACTCGACCTTACACCCCATACTGCTGGCTATGAGGATGCCTTAAATCATCTACACTTTCATTGTTTGCTTATCTTAAACTTTCCCCCACTTTCCATGGGTTGCTTTACACTCCTCCGAGCAGCTTTCAGCAGGGGAGTGCAGGGCTGTGCTGTGGGAGGCTTGCCTGGGGCCCTCTGCAACTAATCAGCAGGGTGGTGATGACTAAAGTCATTTAATTATTCTGGTTTTCTTCATTTCTGGAGCTTCTGAAGATCACCTCTGGCTCAAAGAGGAACTTGAGTGCATATATAAGGGCTTTTCCTAAATTTTGGCTTCCTGATACAAGGACTCACAGGCCTGCAATGACAAGGCTTGTCACCTTGGAGGCCCTGAGCTGGCCTGCACTTGCCTTCCACCCATCCACCCTCGCAGCAGGGATACAAGGGGATGTGCTGGGACGCTGCAGTCCCCTCTGCTAGCTAAAGCACATTCTCTGGGACAAGAGAAACGCAAGCAGCCAGGGAAGGCTGCAGGGAATGGCACGCGATGACTCACGTCTGACACCCTCAAAGGTCAGAAACACAACGGGGTAGAGCAAGCTTGCTCCTTCCCCAAGCCAGCTCTAGCTCTTGAACTTCCCTAGCAATGGCCGTGGAGTTATCAGTCTCATGGGGCACAGGTCCTCTATGCTCCCAGCAGCCCTCACACAATGGCTTTGTCTTAACTGACAAGCTGCTGCTGTTAAACTGTGCCAGGACTGGTGAACAGCCCCCAGATTATCCAATCAACCCCTTCCCACAGCATATTTTCTTCTTTTCGGCACAGACCTTTCTATGAACACCCCAAGCTGTTGCTCTGTCTGGGACCCTCAATGCATCCCCAGTCAATCCTGGAGCTGCAGAAACACCAATACAGCATCTGCTGTTAGGGGAGTCCATGCAACTCCTTATACAACGGGTGCCCCAAGGATCAGTGACACAAAAGAGCGTTTTAAGTCAGAAAGAACAGCCAAGAGTCAGCACTCACCCTCTGAGAAAATTAAAGCCATGTGCACACACTAGGAGGTTCCCATAGGCATCAACTTTCAACAGGTTTCCATAGTGGGTATCAAACACCAGGCCTCTGTTAAGAAAGCAATTTAAGATACGAAGAAGCAAGCATAGTAAGCAGTGAACATTGTAATAGCAGTTCTTTCCAAATCAGCTCTAGAACAGCTTGCTCACTTGGTGTGGGGCATCAGAACAGAGTTGCTGTTATGCAGATGGGGTCCCTACTGTCCCTTTTACCTGGCTGCAGGTGAGCAACACGAGCCCTGCATTGCCAGGCGAATGGTACAGCTGATCTGCTCTCCATGGACTTGAAAACGGAACCGTTTAACCCGGCAGAGGCTTAGCTACGCATGTACCAGGGAAGACTTGGGCCTCTTCCACAGGATCACGAATCTGACACCTGTGTCTGTGGCTCCCTGACAGCCCTGCTGGGCTGCAAGAAAGCGCGAGGTGGGATAGAGGAATTTCTCTCCTCTTTTTCATTGCTCTGTCACAGACAGAGCCAGATGGGGCATGTAATTATTGCACAAAATACTTTGGACATTCCTGGTTCCAACTCCAGCAAAACTCTGTCTCACTTAGCTAGTAGCTTGCATGTGGAGAACACATCCTTCCCATAGAGACATCCCTTCTGTCCCCTCCCTGGGATGAAGGCAGTGGAATTAATGCAGTCTTCATCACAGGTTTGTGAAGGGCTACTGTCTTGTTATGGGCATGGACGCACCCAGCAACAGTCTCGGTATAAAACACGCTGAGAGGAGGGAAGGAAGGAGGCTGCCAGACTGAAAACTGGAACAACAAGCCAACAGACCCTCTGGTCCACTCTTTTGTAAAGTAGCTGCAAAGGAGTCAAAAAAGCAAAACCCAGCAAACGCACAAGTGGAAACAACTTAAAGGCACAGAGTTAGATCAAAAGCCTTGTTTAAAACAAGCAATGTCCTTTTCACCTCTGCTACCAAAAGATAAAATATAAGAATTTAGTAACTTTGCACGGTTAACTTTGCTTTCAGCGTTTGATTCATCTAGACAAGTGAATGGGATTGGTCCCACTTTTATTGTTGCTTACTGTCAGCTTAATTTTCAGGATGTCTTATGCACCAGGACACTATTAATTAAAATCATTAGAAAAAAATGTTCTGAGACATTCTCGCAGCCTCATGGACAGTAATGGCTCCTTCTCCCCTTGATCTTGATTTAACTCCCAATCCAATTGTGTCTCTGCTGTCCTTGCTTTGAAAGGTTATTTTTGGACCAAGTTTTCAGCAGGCCTCTTTTCTTGCACTCTCCCTCTTTGCTGGCATGGATTCATGTGTGCAAAGGCGCTCCGCATACTGGAGCAGTCCGCTCCCTTCCCCAGGATCTGTGGTCAGCCACAGGCTTCACAGGCACAACTCTGAAAACCTGGCCTCACATGTTGCCTGTGAACTTTACAGAACAAATATTCAAGGCCTTGAGTAGGCTGGGTTGGTATCTGTTAGTCATTTACCTGGTAGGGAATGCAGGATCATACACAAAATTGAGCAGCTCATGAGGGTATCCAATGGAAACTAATCTTTCTACGGTCAGGTCAAATCCAAGAGATTCGTATTCAGGGGATTTATACACTGTACCAAGATGAGATTTCAGTTAGAAAATTTTAAAACAGCTAGGGGGTTAAACAAGAAGGCAGTTAAAAGTAATGCACCCGTTCGCCCTCCTCCCTCCTCCACATCACACGTTCCCTTCTTCGCTCCTGCCCTTCGCTGCCTCGGGTCCCCCATCCCGGAGCCATGGTGGAATTAGCTCACGCTCCAGGACTGCAGCCGAGCGGAGCCGCAGTTCAGGTTTCAGCAGCAGAGTGCACCAGATGAAACATCCGTCAGTCTATCATAGCTCTCTGCATCAGGAAAAACGTATTTCAAACTGCAGCTCCCCTCCCTGCAGTCCCGTTAGGCAGATGCACCAATGCTCCCTGTTCCACCTGCTCGGAATTGGGTTTTGGTTTGCTGTGTTTTTGCAAAGCTGATGAAGAAACCAATAAATTTTGGGAACACATGTATTCATGGTTAGAAAGCCTTAAATTCATCGCTGCTGTGCTACTGTTACTGCTCTGGATACAATCCCAAAGCTTAGTATTGTCTCCAGATTTCACCTCAGGGGAATTTATGTTTGCTGCAGACTAAGTTAGCTTGAAGATAGAGCTGTCAAGTTAACGTACGATTTGTGTGTTAATAATACCATATGGTACTGTAAAAATCTGTTAGCTATTAGCCTTGTGCATCAAAATGCTGCTCTTTTAAGCAAGCTTACTGTTCTCACATTTCAGAGGAGCTGCTCATCTGTGACACACACCTCAGCTCGACACAAAAAGAAATGGACCTGTTTAACCAATCCATTCCTACCATCAGGCCTGTCTTCCTGCAATGACCTTCCCATGGACTGGAAATGTTACTGCTTAATCAGATCATTAAACTAACATTTAAAAGGAAATCGCTGTGTTTCTATGACAGACGGAAATCACTCTGTTTCTCTGATGGCGTGTTTATATTTGCTGCATGGCGCTGTCTTAAATTGGTCCTAATATTAACAAGGTCAAATACAACCCTTGACTGCAATGAGGGTTACCGTGGGTTCAGTGGGCCCAACTGTGTCAAACACTTGAATATTTCAAATTTAGCTAGGTAAAATATAAAAATGTGCAAGTTACACAGTAAGCTCGTTAGAAGACAGACTGCTTCTCCTGCAAGATCTAGCACATCTGTGGAACTCACAATATATATTAATACACACTGTCTATACTGCCCAGGTAATCAACACTGTATATATACTGTGTATACTGTGGAATACAGAAGCTCAATCTGAGAGGAGAAAACAAATATATTAAATACTACAAAAATACTAAAAAGGCAAGGACTATAGAAAAACCAAGACTGTCAAAAGACTCAGATCATAGTAACTGTGACAGGGCTCCCGTATCTCTTAATAATCTAAAAAGCACCAGAATCCTAAGAGTTAATTCTCCCCATGAAACTAGCACCATTAAAAATGTAATAAGCAAACCTGTAATGTTCTTGAACAGATAACTAAAATCAATAAAACAGTTATCAAAATCTTCAAGCATTATTATAGCGATGGCAAACATCAACAACATGATAGAACATTCAATGCACGTAGTCTCTTCTGTCCTTTAGGAAAGGAAGGGTTGATTGAGCTATAGATAGGAATAAGCAATCAAAAACTACAGCTAATGAAGAAAGCAGTGACTGACAAGGCAATTCTGGGGAGTGAGCTAGAGTTGGAGGGAGCAAAAGGCAGTTAGGTGATGAACACTGTGAGAGTGACAGCAGAGCACCATCTGGAAAAAGGAACTCCTCTAATGCAGGACAGAAAAGGCACTTCCCAGGGAAAACAGTAATCAGTACACCTGCAAATACTCTCAGAAGGTGAAAGCTCTGCAAAGCTCCCCATTATGTGAAGCAGCCTCCAGTCCCCCACTCTGTCCATAAAGCTACCACACTCCTTGTTAGCTTCCTGGGAATTTGACCATGTAACCAACTTATCAAAAAACCATCACTCCCAAACAAAACATTTCTCCAAGGAAACCCTGCTCTTTCTGAACTCACCAACCATGGTGATGCTGCCAAGACACAAAGAATCCCAAGGAGCATGCTGGCATCTCCTCTGGACAAGCAGAAGTGGTTCATCAACAGCTCCAGCAGAACCTTTCCAGGGAAACTGTAGGGCTTTCGGTTAAACAACCTGTACATCTTGTTAACGCTCCACCAGAGAACGGCTGTGGTGGGACATGTGGCCAGCTGCTCACAAAATGCCCTCACTCAATTTCTTCCTTTCTGTATTTGTCTCTCTGTCTTAGATTCACCACTACAGACCTCCTTTTAACTCTCTGAGTCTAAGGAAACAAACTGAAGCGCCACTAGGAAAAAGGGTGAAGAACAGGTATCGACCTCAGCCTTCATCATCCCAAGTCTCTGTTGAGGCAGTACTGCAACAGGGTTAATCTGAATGTTTCTTTTTTGGGGGGTCATTATTCCCCTTACCTCTCAAGCTCTAGATTTTGCTTCCTTGACTTCTCTGAATAAAACTAAACTACTGGCTCGTTCATGCCTCAGGTCCTTTCCCTATTTTTCTACCACTCCACAATATCTGGAAAACGAGAGCCTTCACTAAACAGAGGCATGCGAAACTGGACTCCTGGAAATGGGAAAGGGACAATAAACGTTCCCCAGTTACCATCATACTTAGTGTTGAAGATAAATTTTCCTTTAGTTAGATGCATAGCTGGGAACAGCCTGAAAGCTCACTGAGCCCACCCTGACAGCACGCTACACCACAGCACATGCTGCATCAATTGGTATGAGACACAACCCACTGACATGTCTCGTAAGCTGTGCGAATGCCCGTTTTGGTAACGTGAGCTTCTGGGCAAACAAACGATCCACCTCCTTCAGCTCAAGTATGAACAGGTTAACACTGCTGCAACTACGGCAGCACAACTGGGGGAAGATGCCCCAGTTATATGCATTACTAGATGAAAAAACGTATTTCAATATTGTACTTGGGACTGGTCACTCTCTCTCGTATCTTGTTTACTTCAGGCATCCGTGGGGAAAAAGAGTAGAGAGGAGAGATCAGTATTTTTTTCCTGCAGCTGCATGATGAAAAAATAATTTAAAATTTTCCTGGAACAGCCCCCTCCCTCAGACCTGGCTGCTGAGACCACAACTGGACATAACTTGTGTGCCATGGTAATGCCATGAATTCAGCTATCTGCCATGCAGTGTCCCCCGTGCTCAGCTCTTTCACCCAGCTGAGAAGGGCCCAGTCTTCAAGCACCCCCAACTCTGTGAGGAGGCAGAGCCACAAACCCATTTTCAGAGCATTCTTGCCCAATGCACGTGAGATTATCATCAAGACCAAAGAACAATTTACATCTTATTCTGATTTCTTTTTCTCTTTCTTACTACTTGATGGCTGTGCCTCTGCCACTGTGCCAAGTCCCCAGCTCCAGAGGTCCACGTTATTTCAATAGTCTGTGTTCCAACACAGGCAAATGCTTCAGTGGCACAGGGCAATCAGCACCCAGCGCTTGTGGATTATGCAACCAGGGTGGAAAGAAAACAACCAAAGCTTTAAAAAAAACAGAAGCCAGCTGACAGCATTTCAGCCTCCCTTTAACACCATCACTTGGCTTAACATTATACTATTTAAAGGTAAAAAGCAGTACCCCGGGAGTGAACGTTGCAAGCCTTCAGGTCTGTGATGAGTGCGGGCGTCCCTTACACGGTACGTGCTAGGAGGGAAGCTGATCTGAAATGAGCAGGGGTTGTGCAGTAAGGTATGCAATTCTCATGCATTTGTGTCGCTGTTTTTACCTTTGCTGCCAAGACACATACAGTAACAATTTTATAACCTTCCTGAAAAGGAAAAAAAAAAAAAGAAAAAAAAAGAAAAAAAAAAGATCTCTACAGAGGCTCCA
This sequence comes from Grus americana, assembly GCF_028858705.1. Classification (NCBI taxonomy): domain Eukaryota; kingdom Metazoa; phylum Chordata; class Aves; order Gruiformes; family Gruidae; genus Grus; species Grus americana. Next base: position 14,587,009 of record NC_072858.1, on the reverse strand, counting down.
GCTTATGCAAAATGCTGCTGCCAGGATTTTAACTCACATGAGGCAGATGCAGATTCAGAGTGTCACTCCAGTCTTGACGGAGTTACACTGGGCTCCCCTGTTAAAGAAAAAAATCAGACTGATTTTAAAACTGCAACAGCTCTTGCCATGTGGGACTGTATCTGCTGGAGCTCTGTCCTCTGGTAAGCTCAGAAGCCGGCCTGGCAGCTATTCCAAATATACTTACAACTGATTTATAAAGGAGGCACAGTTGGTAATCGTGCATCCTGCAGGCAAAATTCTGTCCTCATATCCACAAAGCAGTCTTAGATCATCAGTTCAGTGATAATTAAGAGGAAGAGGGTACAAGCACATTGCCCAAGTGACACAAACCCTTTGATTTCTCTCAGACGCAGAGCAACTGGGTCAAGAAAGGGTCTGGTGCTCTTTTTGGGACTTTGCCATTATTGTCCATTCCTCAGTCGGTCAGAGATTACTCCTTTCAGGGCACTCACTTTCTTTCACGCCACAAAACGCCTGCACGCGTCAGTGCAGGAGACTCGGGAGACTGAGTCAGGAGCTACTCCGGGAATGTGAGAAGAGAATTTTGCCCTACATCTGAAGATGCTCCCAGTGAGAGCCTCGCACACCGGGTCAGCCTGACATAGCACATCTAACTTCAATTGTATACTTTAACGCTTATGCTCACGCTTGGGTTTTTATGTGCAAAGCATTGCAGGATAAACCGGTACCAAACCTGCACATAGTGCTGCACTGTATGGCAGTGCACTGGTTTGCAAGCACACACAGTAAGAAGACCAGACCTACTCTGCAACTTACAGGTATGCACAGAGTAATCAGGAATAACTTTGAGATCCAATTTGCACTAAATACAAAGCTGAATGAGTTGGAACGGTGTTGCAAAAAGGACCCACAGAAGTATGCAGACCTCCTAGAAGGCTTCTCTGAAAATGTGCGTTTAAAGCCTGTTTTGTTTCAAAATCAGTAACTGGGGAAGGCTGTAGCGCATGTGATGGCTCTGTTTAAGCTGTGGGGAGGAGAAAGCCCTTCAAGGGCTGCCCATTTCTTTCCTTGTTCCTCCTTCATACACACAAAGATTTCAAATTCAGGCAGGGCAGCTTCTCATTGAAGATGTAACATGGTTTCTTCCAGGGCTTGTCAACACTTCTTACAAGCTGGCCACGGATCACAGGAGAGAAGCAGGAGCTAAAGGTACAATGACCACCCCCTTCTGTGCTGCTTCAGTCATTTTTGTGAGATGTATTTGCTGTCTCAAAGTGCACACCTGCAAGCCAGACCAGCCTAGCCGTTTTATTTCTGACCACTATGGTTTTGATGCTGGTAAAAGCCCTGAATTGAGAACAGTGCCAACACACTGATTTCCCACTCCATTGAGGCAGTTTAGAGGAAGCCGCTCCTCATCACCAGCACCCTGGTTTAGGAAGGGAAAGGTGAGCTCAAGAAGTTACTGCAATAACAGCAGCAGCCCACAGAGTGAGCAGCTCCTCCAGAGGCAGGGTGACTACGAAATGATGATGTCAAGTCCCTGACTCCAGTTTCTCCCCATCTGTCACCCTCTTGCCAGTGTGCTCTGATGTGATGCCCCAGCATCCCCTGAAGGAGTTTCACCACTTCCAGCAGCCAACTCCTTGCCTGCTGTCCCTCTCAGCTGGAAGGTGAGAGCAGTAGCCCCAGAACCCGCCCTGCATTGGCAGGGGCCTTTGGGGAGCAGCTGCTTTCTGCAGCTGGTGCATTGCCTTCTCCGCTGACCCTCTGGGCACAAAGCGGCTTGACTCCTTCCCCAGGCACGTGCTGAGAACGCTGTCCGTGCTGTGGGCTTCCCCGTCCTTGGCCCTGGCCACTGAGAGTCGCTTGGGAATTGAAACACCTTAGTGTACCCCCTGCTATTTTGGTTGGCAGATGAAACTAATTGGCTTTTGACTTTCAGGTGTTCAGATAAGATCAGTATTTTTCAAACTAGAGGTGATGACCTTCTCCAAATGGTTGCAAAAAGCTTTAACAAACATTCAGTCTTCAGAAATTTTACCCACTATCCAGGTTCTCCAGAGGTCACACAAAGACAGATAAGCCAAAAGGTGGACAGATAATGCAAGGGGTTTAGCCTTTTCTCTGAAGCACAGGAAATGCAGTCCATTTACTTTGTGTCAAGTCTTGAAGAAATGAAAGTAAAATAACTAGAAACAGGTTATTTCAGTTGCTGCTTATTCCCCAGTGAGTAAGGCATGCAAATCAGGCAGTTAGGGACATATATGGACAGGTGGGTAGCTAGTATCCAGATTTATACACGTCTCAGGCACAACATGCATAATTAAGCTTGTGCAAATAAATTTCAGAAATTACACAAACCTGACAAAGAGCAGGATCAAAGTGCTGCTCATTTTAAATGTTGATCCATATTCTGAATTGCATCACAAATGAATAATACAAGTACTTATTAGAAATACATTTATATCAATGTTGTGCTCACGAAATGTGCTTAGTTAAAGCCTTGAGGACCAAGATCCCTTTTTAGAATCCCATCCCCTATAACGGTACAAGTATCTATGTATCCTGTCTCAACAGTTTCAATCAAATGAGATCCTAGACTCGTGTCCCAAAATAGGATAGATCTATCCCCAGAGGTCTCCATTCTGTCAACACTGCCTCTGCGTGTAGCCCCAAAGCTGGGCATTTAGTGCCAGCTACCGCTAGGATGTTCTGTGCCAGTCACCCCTCCATGACCAACCAGCCCGCTGACTATTTCACGCAAGCACCAAATACTCATTCCCTGGCACTTCTGACCACCTGACCTGCAACTCCAGCTGAGAATCCAGAGGGAAACAGTGAGTGACCAGTCCCGGAGGTGTTTGGGACTCTGGACTTAATTAAAAAATAAATCGCACTGAAGCAATAATACCAATTTAACATACTAGTAAGTGTTGGGTAGGCATTTCACATACTGCCATAGTTTGAGGAAAGTTTGTCTCAACCGTAGGGCCAGAGGTCTGAGGATCCCCAGAAGTAACCAGGTAGTGAAGAATGCTATCTGACCTCCACATACTGACCCTCCTTTCATGGTATCTATTATTTTCATAATCCCTTACAGAGCAATGCCAGTTTTCAAATATAATTAGAAAAGAAGAGGATTTATGCTCTAGAATACTAATGACCTCAGCTTCTGTGTTACGGGATCTTTTCTAGCCAGGGGAGGTGGTGTCATGCACCGTCACTGAAACATAACGAAAGGGAAATGGTAACGTTTCACACTATGCTACTCTCTATGTTAAAATAATTCATTGCTTACACAGGAAGGAATCTGAAATGTCATGTTTAAGTTTCACACCTGCGTGTTAGCTTCCCGTTGGTTTTGACAGCAGAGTCAGCCTGCTCAGCTCTGATGGGAGCCCAGACTCACTCCTGGCTTGCACAGCCTGGCAGGGTGCACTGCAAACACAGCAGAGGATTTTGTTTTCCATGAGAACTGGAAACCCTGCAGAGGTACCTGTGCTGTGGGAGCCTCCATACAAACACGCTCAGCTGGCTTGGCAATCCCAGGAGAGGAGGCAAACACAAACCTCCAGCTCCCCTTGCCTTGCATTTCTCTTTCTGAAGACCCATCAAGCGTTACATCAACTTCTGCCACAGCCGCTGCAGACATTTCACTTCACAGCATCCTCTCCAGACACGATGGGAAACAGAGACACTCCTGTTTAAACCCTGTTTAAGTACAGCGCTGGATTCAGTTCATCTCTGCCCATGTAACCACGTGCCTGCTATGTGCCTCTCTGCGCGCAGAGCAATGGAGTCATGCACGTTTGTGCTGTGCCGACCTGGGAGCTCAGTGCTGTAAACAAACTGACAAAGTGGTAAATGTGCCTAATTGTAACCACAAGAAATCCCAAACGAAACCCATGGGACAACTCATATGTTTTCAATTAGGAAGGTGGTAAATCACTGACTTGCCATTTATTTATGGACTCGGCTGAACTACAACCATAAAGGATTTATCTATGGTCAAAACAAGTTGAAAACCAGCCAGGAACAGACCCCAGTCCTCTTGACTCTTGGGTTTTGACTTTAACCACTAGATCATAAATAAAAATGCACTGTATTATGCAAAGCGGAATTGTAGTATTTCAGCCTATACTTAAATTGAGTTTTCATAGTACCAAACAAACAAAATGGGTAGCAATAGTATGTTTTGTTTCTTTGAATTCACTCAATTTTTCAATCTGAAATGAGAAGAAACTGCTGCCATATTGATAATAATTTTCATTTATCCAAACAAACCTTTTCAAACACAGAAGAGTTCTGTGCAGTAAGACAAAGCTGAGCTTTAAGCACACTTCTAATTTAATGTACCTTTTCTATTTCACTAGAAATTATGTATTTGTAGCGATCAGCAAACAAGACCTCGACAAAACCCCCAGGTGTGTCCCAGGATATTTTCATATGCTTAACACACAAGCTGCTCTGCCGTGCATGAACAGTCAGATTTTGCGGCCACAGATGGTTTTGACAGTAAATCTGATAACAGGAAGCAAGGCAAGAGTCACTAATCATCAGAGGGCTGAATCTTTTGAATGTGAGCTTCGGTGGCTCCCCAGCACCCTTTTCCGACAATGCCACATACAGGGTTCTGGGTGGAAACCAGCACACGCCTAAGGAGAAGCACAAAGGCTCTGCAGTCCCCAACTGCAGCAGTGCCCATAAAGCAGCTATGCACCCACTCTGCAGCCTAAGAGTGACGGAAAATTCCTTACCTCTGATGCTCCTGCAAACATCCCCAAGTGCACAGCACAGCTTTCAGCTCTAAAACCTCTAACCTGGAACCATATCAGCTCCTATTCTCCCACTCTGCATGCTAAAGGGATCTGTAAAGACAGGATTTGTTGTTGCTTCAAGGACTGACACAGTACTGTACGTTCAGCTGGGCTCTGAATTGCTGGGTCTACACTTCAGGTTGTTTTTAGTGCTGCATTTCTACTTTTTTTTTTAAAAAAAAAAGTGTTGTCAAGTATCATCAGCTTTAACTCTTCCCAAAGCAGGCTTATTAGTGCTCTGGTTGGTAAATTCCAGATATTTTTAGCTTGCTGCTGCTGCAACTTGTTTGCCTTCAATGTAACAAAGATTTGGGCTGTTTGGATATGCCTCGGAGGCTGGCAAAACAGAGCTTAGTGTTGGAAAGATTTCTTCTGCTGAATAAAAATGCATGGCTTGAGGTAACAACAGCAGCACTGAGGTCACATTTTGCATGTTGAGAGAAGCAATTCAGACGGATTCTGCATTTCAAGGAAACTTCAGTTTGTCTATTTTAATAGTTGGCATAACATTCCTTTGCAATGGAATAATGTTTTAAAGATGACTACACAGTCACCTGTTCTTTTATGGGAATTTTTTATGGTTTCCCTGACACAAGAGAATCTTTTTTTGTGCTTAACAAGTGGCCTTCACAATTTACCTCTCTCGGATACAGCCCACTGGGAGTCATAATCCCATACTGGAAATATCCCTGCATTGCCATGGAAACAAACTACTGTGCCAAAATATGGGCTTAGCTCTTCAATGAAGACTTCTGAACAGGGAAGAAATAGTTGCATGGGCTTCATTTTCAAATATAATTTGCTTGCATCTAGAAATAAAAAGAAAATGACTTAAAGTTATAGTAGCCATTTATACACTGTATCTAAGGCATTATTCAGGTGTATCAGTGTCCAAACAGATCCAGCTTCTTGTTTCTCTCCACATTCCATCCTCAAAAGCTACACATTTGTTTAACGGTGTGCACCTGGGCTTATATGTAGCACAAGTGCCCATGCTGTCAATCAGCCACATAAATAAGTTTTTCTGTGGTGTGCTAAAATAAGGCATTCACAAAGCCACAGCACACATGTGATCTCAGAGTTAAAGCCTTCTGTACTCCCAGCTTTGGTTCCTCCTACAGAGTAAGCTGTGCCCGTCATCGCAGGGGTATTTGCAACTTAATAGTACTTCTGTTGTGGTATTAAGATTACTACATAAGGGGGGGTCTATTAGAGTGAAAAATACCTCCATATTTCCATCTGTCTAGCAAAGACAAGAACTGGCCAGTGCTATACGAACAGCCTGCTGACCCAGCTTGGTGTTATTCTCATTTTTTAACAACAAGAAAACAGAATGTAGCAGCTTTTGAAACTTTCCTTACACTGTGAAGACTTGCTCTTTCAGCAGCTTCTGTCTAACACTCTGATTCTTCACGAACCCATGGACAGCAGATTAGCAGTTTGTCAGTCAGTGATTTAGTGGGATGAAGCAAACAACACATGCTTTCTCCACTCATTCCCAATTGCCAGCATGTGAGATCCCATGGCTCTAGACCTCGGTTTGCTCATTACACAGCTTTAAATGGTCAAACTCCGAAGAGCAGTAACACAAAGAGAGCAGGGACAATAGCCACTCCAGCACTGCACTGGTATTTGAAAAACATCCAGCTCAAAGCATAGTAGGAACAACTTAGCTTCTCCATCTGCCTTTAGCTTTAAAACACTAATGGCTAAACCAGCCTCTGAAATCTGCAAAATCTGCACCTGTTAAACTGGAAACGTGCAAATATGAAAATGCAGACAGCAGATGTGCAAGAGTCAAGGCATCTCTCATTTTTTGATAGGACAGTTTGAAGGCTATTGTTGTCACATCTACCAGTTCCTTTCTCCAGCCACTATACAGTTTCTGTATGACACAAATAATTGTATTATCCAGACGACTGGGAAAGAAGCGAAACTCGTTAGTATCACCCCAAAAGGGCCTCCAAGCCTGTAGTCCTTACATCGTGACGAAACTAAAGACAAACCTTTAACCTAAGCATGAGAGCCTCATTAGACCATTTGTATTGGAGTCCAGTACCAATAAACAGACAATAACTATCTGACCAGAAGAACAAATATTTCTTTGTAGTTGCTTGAATTACAAGCTCAGCAGCTTTTTAAAGTACTCAGTTCAATCTTTCATGTCTTTCTCCCACATTTATACTTTGTTTTTCATCTGTGAAATCCAGATATTTTTTATACATGGTACAAATTCATTAGTCCCGTTTCTCGGTTGTGGAAACCAAAACACAGAAAACTGATACAACTCAGCTACAGTAAAAATACCCGATTGATTGAAGAACCAGTTCTCAATTCAGCTGCCACCTTCTCTGCCAGATCACACGCAGCAACAAGCCAATCCTACCTTCTGGTTGAGTGTATGTTTTCCAGAGTCAACAGGTAAAGAAAAACATTTCAAAAATAAGATGTGGGTGTGAAAAATTTCCCTCTCCTCCAAACTGCAAGGATGGCTTAGACACAAACGCCTACTTGAGGAAGGGGCAAAACCTGTTTACACATGTTGCGCTTCAGAGTAAGTTGGGAATGACTAAAGCTGTCTTTCCCATGTCTTTTCCCATGCGATGAGAAGGGAAATGCTACGGCTGAAAGCATAAGCAATTTTGCAGTAAAATTTTTGCACTGCACCAAATCTTGGCATTAAGTTGGCAATGTTTCCAGGACACAACCTATATTCCAATCAGATTATGTTGCATTAATCATATTTGCACACAATAAAACCAGTATTTTTCAAGCCCCGTTTCCCCTTCTTTTTTATTGAAACAGTTTTCAGCAGACAATGATAGTTTTATTATTGATTTCTGGAGAACATGGAAGCAGCAGTGATTTAAGTACAGGAAAAGCATCTGAAATGAAAGCATCCTGCCTACTGATATTACATCTTATCTATCTCAGAGACAGAAGATAAAACTTTCAACAAGGCCATAACTTTTGGAGGAGGAGGGTAGTCACAGAGGAATCTTTTCAAGCACAATTGAGTTTGTAATTCTTACTAATTCCCTCTCCATCTGCCAATGGCCCGGTGTGAAATTACAGCCAGTTTGAGAACCCCACTGCTTTAGCCCTGCTCCTGTCAAGGGACATCTATCCATCACCTCACTGTGCAACCTGCTCCATTTAAGACCTAGTTAACGCCAAGGCCTCCTGCATTACTTTGATCCAGACCTACTAATTACAAGTGTAGCTCACACTGAGAAGGAAGCAGCCCAATAAAATGCTGTGTGAAACCAATGTGTCTCTGCTACATTTCCAACAGGCCTCACCAACTCCAAGTCTCAGGTGAGTGTTGCAGAGAAGACTCTCTACCGACATGCCTTTATCCTTTTTCCTGCAGTTTGCAGTAAACACAAAACAGAGAAGGCTGTGAATCTTTTGGATTACACGTAACATTTTCCTTTACCAAAGCATGGGCAGTTTTGACAGTACTAATAAAATAGGAAGGCAGACTGCTGGTCTTCTAGCCAGTCAGGATGAATAAGCAGAGATGAATCATTTGGATAATAAAAGACACTACTGTTTGGCAAACAAATATGCACTACAAAAGGACCCTCAAATCTCTCTAAGTTAAGGATTTAAACAGGAATTTTTCAGAAGTTCTTAGTTCTGCCCTGAGAGTGAAGGCAGCCCTTCACGGGGCCACGGCTGCGTTAACATCACAGAAACTTGTCGTAACCTCTGCCAACAGCAAGGGCTGCTGATGACTCTTGCTTGTGTCAAGCCCTCCAAGATTTTAAGCAGCAGCTATTTAACTATGCACACAAACCACAGTCAAACCCTGCTCTTCTTCCTGCTCCTATGACTTTCCTCCCAATAACACCTAGCCTAAAAGAAACATTCTTTTATGCACTAAATGTGATTCACTAACACAAGCAAACCAAACAGACTGAATAGGAAGGGGATAGTCAGCTTCACATACAACAGAGATTTCTGAGCCTCCAGTATTAGTGCACCCAGCACATAAACCTAGGGAGACTTGGGAGTTTCCATACACATAGGAGATCTTATTCACCCCAAGAGGATGCAACAACAGTCCTTGATGGGAAAACAAGGAATCTAAAACCTGTCAGGGTTATTTCAATTTGCTTTCATTTTACTTTGAGCTCCCAACAGTCAAATTAATTCTAGTTATAATCACAGTGGCAACAAATACAGCAATTTAATGTCCATAATTTCAGAAAAGAGAAGGCTAAAACCTTTAGGCTCTTTTCTTCAAGACAAAAAGACTTTGTTTGCCCAATCCACCCATTAACAGTATTTCTCAACCCTATGCAAGGAAAAAGACAAACACAATGAGAGAACATACAAGTTATTAACAAGAATTCAAAGTTTAACCTAATTTTGACTTGAAAGCAAACAAAATTGCTGTGGCAATGCTGTATCAGACAGCCTTTATTTTGTTCAATTCTGAGTTAAGTGGTCCTTTAACTTAATAAGGCTAAGAAATACTACCCTATAAAACAATGCATGAAATCGTATTTTATGTGCAATGTCACATCATGATACTAAAACTGCTGTCAGCTGGCAAGCTGACATTCTCAGTCATGCTAGTAGTAGAACACATGATCACTGCAGTATGTGTGTAGTAGCTGTTAGAATATACTTCAAAATGGAAATACCACGTCCCTACCAAAATTAGATTATTCTAGACAGAAAACAGTGTTATTGTAAGCAGGTTTGTGTCCTTAAACTCATAAAGTACAAGAACAAAACTGTCTGAGGCTCCTAAAGTTGAAAGTAAGTCAAGTGATTCTCACTTCTCTGGTACTGAACCACCTCCTAAGCAAGACTTCTCATGCTACCAGGGCCACTTATTTGGGAAGAAAAAGAGAAGAGTGACAATGTGTTTTCTTTTGCTGACACCACACCCTCTTCACAGGTGTTCTAAAATAACCATTCTTGTTCTGAGATGTCAAAGTGTATGACTGTCAGCTATGGGATGAATGTAATCAGTTTATTTCTGATGTGAAAATTCACAACAGAGAGCAGGGAAAGGATGTGGCATATAGTTTTTTGCAGGGTCAATGGCTCTGCCTGCCTTCAGTCACTGAATATGAAGATTGTGCTTGGGATATTTTTAAACAACTGTACAGAAAAGTGACTTAGCAACATCTGAAAGTACAAATGCAGAAAACTAGATGAGGAGCTGATGACATGGGAGATGCTTCCATTCTTCTTCCTTGATCTATTTACATGTCTTGAATGGTCTCCAAAAGGCTTCTGCTCAACATGCACCATCTGGTATGCAGATACCATTTCCAGATGTTAAATTACAGATAAACTAGCTTTTTACATTGTTTTTTCTTTTCTAATCTGGCCAGTAGCATGCCCATGTGAAAGACTGTGTAAGGGATAACATGCCCAGACAGAAAACACAACAGGTATAATGAATGCACTATAACATACTAATGTAATACTTCACTTGCCCTACTTCTTATTATTTTCAATTAATTAACTATAACCATATTCTAACACAACACTCTTTAAAGCCCCTACAATGAACACGCAATTTTTCTTGTGTGCAACAGTTATATATAGCAAATAATGGTCAGATAACAAAAGCCTACATAGAGAAGAAAGGATGAGTCTGAGACATGAGAAGACAAACAGGTAATTTTGTAAGTTAATTTCCCAGTTGAGTGGAAAAAAGGGAAACAGTACTTACCAGGCATAATGCTTTTCATCTGCAAAAGGGTTTCCAACCTAATTACAGTCTCACAACTCCTTGTAATATGATCTGCAACTATTATCTCTGTTGTACCATGGAAGAAATCATAGGACAGCAGTTTACCCAGAGCAGTCCAGATTTCCACTTTTTTGCTCAGACCACATCCCATTTCTTTTTCTGCACCATACCCTGTCACTCATCTCCCCTGAACGTGCTGACTTTGCCTGCTTAACTGCAGCACTGTGATCTTCCAGCCTTAGAAGCCCCAGGTTTCCATGTGCCTGGGTACTGGTTTAGGATGCTTGAAACATTCACATTTTTTCCTCTCATCAAACCAAGCATCGTTTTATGGATAACGACACATTTGCTCTGTGTTTACAGGAACAAGCAACACTTGAGTAAAATGAACAGTCGGAGAAGTGAGGATAGTGCTGACGCTCCCCTTCTGTCAGGATGAAAGTTAGCAACGTGCTTCATGCTCCACGTCAGCCCCACTGGGATTACCTGAGTCCTTGGGAAACGTCCCCAGTTTGCAAAAGGCACAGTTGTTTTTCCACTACGGAAGTGAAACCCACAACTTTTTTTTTTTTTTAAGCATTTGTTTTTGAACAACTGTTTTGCGCTCCTTAAAGGCACTGCCACAAGGCTGTCACAGCTGGGAAACACAAACACCAAAAGCACATGCCTGCAGTCAGATCCAGTGCAGATTAACAACAATGCACTTCATGACTTAAAAAGTGGCGTGAACTTGAAATAGATGTATAAATAAGGTATTGAACAACAAAACCTTTTATATATAACTACTGCCTCATGGATAACTGCTTAAAAGAACAAAAGCAAGTGATCTAAATATAAACTGCAATTACCTGCCACAGCCTCCAAAACTGCTCCTTGCAGCTTTGTGTTGAACCATAAGCATGTGGAAACCTTCCTGCCCTTTGCCTAACCACTGACCTCAGCTCCTGTGACCCTCACACTGTCCCTAGCCACATTATTCATCTCTCATTCCTTCTCAGTAGACACAGTAACTAGATGACCGTAGTTGACATACTGCATTAACCTATTATTAGGTGACCCTGACACTCTACCTCACATTTTCTCAGTTTATATTCACAACAATTCTAAATTGAAATATCAAGGGTGATAGGAACTTTTTATCCACAATCTTGGAAGTGGTAATGAGCAAGAAGGCAGGATTGTACGTGACAACCTCAGTTACAGCCTGTGTGATACTACAACCTAGAAAAATGGAAGTGGGCTTTTTATCCTTAAAATATGCGGAAAATGGTAAGTTTACCTCCCGCCCCTTCATCAAAAGTCTCAGAGAACTTGCCTGTCAAGTATCGGAAAGATGGAGAAGTCATGCGAAAAAAAATTTATGAAACTAAAAGGTCTTATGCAACCTCCCAAAACCTATCTGTCATAAAGAATGGGCAAAGCTTTCTAAATTAACTTGTTCAGCTGACACAAGACACTCGCCCTGCCTTGCCTTGTCTCAAAATGAGTCACTGATATGGCCAACTGAGCAGTGGGAAAGAGGAAAACCTATTGAAAAATGTCCTTCCCAGGACACAGGAGAACCCGCTGGCTAAAGGTGTAGCCTGCCATATGTACCAAGGATAAAAGAAATCACCTTGTTATTCAAAGCCAAGCTTGCACCGAGGACATCAAAATACAGGGGAATCTAAGGAAGCAATTAGACTTATTAAGCTTTGGTTCCCTTGACACCCATAATCACTTGAAACCGTACTACAGCAACATGGCTTGTGACCAAGTACAGCTTGCAGATAATGAATTTAAGGGAAATACCTAAAATGAAAGTGCAATGAATAGTAAACGATATATTTGCTGATAGAAGAGGCACCTGCTGACTGGAGTAGCCCAACCAGTAACTGTTTTTTGCTCAACAAGAGGCAATATTCCAAACTAAGTCAATGACAAAAAAAATTAAGAAGATACTCACCAGCAAGAGTATAATCCATATCAAAACCAAAGCACTTTATCTTTTCCATGGCTAAACTTCTGTTTACAAAGACCCTATAAAGAGAGAAGAAATAAAGCCATAGGTATGAGCATTTTCAAAATAATCACGTTTTAGAACAAACACGTTTTGCCAGCTGTCAGGATCAGCCAGCTCTCTTAGGTCAAAATCAGAAAATATACCTGAAAATGGAGGCATGATTCATTTTTTGCCATGAGTTCTCCTGAAGCAAAGCCATGACTTTGCACGGTTATTCTAATTATTGGTATGCTGTCTAAAGACATACACGCATGCATGCACACACACACACAGCTTTGCATGTGACCTGCAAAAATTCCTAAGAATAGAAGTGCAAAATCTCCTGAAGCAGAATTTAGAGCTCGAGTGAGAGGAAACTGGAAGCAGAGGATGGGAAGCAATACAATTTGCTTGATTAAAACAAATTATTACAAAGAGGTAACAAGGAAAGGAAAAGGAAAAGGAAAAGGAAAAGGAAAAGGAAAAGGAAAAGGAAAAGGAAAAGGAAAAGGAAAAGGGAAGAGAAGAGAAGAGAAGAGAAGAGAAGAGAAGAGAAGAGAAGAGAAGAGAAGAGAAAGAAAATAACATTTCTGTGAATAAACTCACAGCATCTGAGCCCTCTTTGGAACTATATCTGGAAATTCAAAGCAAAGCTAAACAGATCCGTTTCTACATTTACACCAATAGTGTTAAAAACATTTAATAAAGCTCTGAAAAAGACAGATAAATTTTCATGCACAATAACATGCTATTTCTATTGTGGAAATTTTTATTTTTATTTATAACTCCCCTGCAACTCCTCAACAAAATTGCTGTTTTTTGAATTCCACTTTTACTACTAATGCTTATTGCAATGAGAATCTAAGCTGAATATTTCAGGCCCTTTTTGATTCCAACATTTTAATACTTCATATTTGACTTAGTTCAGGTAAGTAACATGGTAAAGAAATAGGTCAGAGAGTACAACAAAAGCTTTTCTTGCTTCCTGTTCCAATGATTACAGTAACTAAGCTGCTTATGTTTCCCCAGAACTTCAAACCACATAGCAGATCTGTAATTCAACAGGACTTCTCTCCACTGTGTGTCTTATCTGAACTTTAAGAATGAGAGTCAGAACTCAGCTGTGGGATGGAAGCTGAGCTTCTCAACACCGATCTCAGACAGAAATCCCGCATACTGCTTGAGCTGTGATGCCGAGACAAAATTCTCCTGTATGAGAAAAGTCCCAGAGCCTTCACCTGTACTCTGATTTCAGTACGTGAAAATTCTCCAAATATTTAATCACTGCATTGCCCTCAGCAGAGTAATTATCCTCTTAAAAACCAAAATCGGCAGCACTGCCATGTAGGAGGAGTGGCGCAGGGACAGCGATACAGCAATGGAGATGGCAAGTGCAAAACCAAGCACTTGTACGTTCTGAAAAGCTGAAAGAAACCACTGGGAGATTCTCCTCCACACGCACGTTCTGGGCAGATGGCCGGCATAACGTGCCCGTTTAACTGCCCGTGTCAATCTGCCGCAGCTCGGATTTTAACAGCAAACTGCTAATATCAAACTATCACACTTCTATGCAAGTCGTCTTACCTCATCTCTCACCGATGTGCTCCTTGTTTAGTTCGCAGCAGTCTGATTCATCTACTTGTCTGAATCATATTACACAATTCCTTTAAAGCTTCCCTAGTACCGATGCAATTTTGCTTGGATCTGATTTGACTTCAGAAGATCATTATGTCTGAACCAAGCCTTAAAGTACTGTATATCTTCTTGGACAGTGTTATAGAAAACACATCTGTGGCTAATTTAACCAGTCACTGGATATTGTTGTTGTTCCACACAAATCCACTTGGAATACAGTTTCTCTGGCAATAGTATACTTTCCCCCTAACCTTGCACACTCTCTCTGGGAGTCACAGTTTCCTGGCAAAGTGCCTGCCTTTGACAATGGGGCTTGTCACTAAGGGGCCTCAGAGGTTACAGATGACGCTCTTTTCTGATAGATTTATGTATTACCTAAACAAGACAAAGTGATGGGAAAAAAAAATGGAAACTGGTAAAGAAATGTCTTTTGGAAATATGAGATGGGATTGTAAATCACTAAAATTCACTCCTGAAATAGCTGGCTTTGGAGTAGGTGGAGCAAATCACCCAAATCTGCAGTTTGAATCTGTGTTTGTTTGTCTTTTAACATCGAGATAACTCTGATCTACAAGAGACCAACGCGAAATGCTATTTGGGACTAAACACAGTCTCATACTTTGTATAATGAAAATGATAACGTTCTGTTGCTGCTGATGCCAGGAAACATTATTTATTAGCTAATTCAGCACACAATTTCAGATCTCATGTTGTGCGGATTGTTTCCGAAAGTGGAGAGCTTTGAGAAGGAATAACATACCTCCAGGAGACACTAGCAACATTTTTTGTCCAACGTGCAGAGTCTGATTTTGTTCTTGCCTTTAGGCTTAGCCCCCGGAGCATAGTTTTCCGTCCTTCTGAACAGGAAAGGAATAGGAAGGGAAATTTAAAGAAGCTCAGAAGAGCGTTTCAGAATTACAACATTTGGGAACAGTTTCCCAAATGAGGACAAAAAACAAGCACTAAGACGGAGCTGAATGCGCTTATAAAAAGGGTAATACGACAGTGCTTGTGAAAGGCGAAAACAAGGGAGCTGTGACCCAAGAGATCTCTTCTAGTCCAGCCTGCCTATGTTTAGATGATGACGACATCAAATTGACCAAAAACCGTGGAAAGATCTCTAAGTCCCTGACATTTTTTCATCGCTTGCTTTCAGAGTATTTACAAACTGAACCCTGGGACTTAAAAAAAAAAAAATCCAGCACATGTTGATACTGAAGATCTGGAAAAGTTTACTAAAGGCAATGAAACGAACAACATCTATTAGCATATTTTTGTTCCAAAATAAGTCTCATGACTAAAACATGAAAATTACTATAGCAGCCCACTCTTGGTAACAGCTGGTGAAGAGCTCTCTTTCTCCATCAACTTGTAAATATCGCCTATGACCTAGAAACTGTATGTGGCAGGGTCTAATCATGCCCCAACAGTGCACAGGACCTGGCAGATTTTAAGGCATCCTACCGATTGATTTGATGTGGTAATTACTTTGCCCAACAGTGCTGGAGTGAAACAGGAAATATTTTAAAAAGCTAAAGAAGGCTATTACACAATGTGTTCAGGACAGGAAATGAGAACACTTTAATCGATTTAAACTTGGTTATGCCTTGGCAGATTAAATGGCAGACTAAACAGTGGCAAATGAAAAAGAAAGGAAACCAATTTGACTTCTCTTGTGAAGGTCCAGCCAGATCTTGGGTTATTTTGTAGGCACTCAGGACCTCAACTTTAAATCCTGATAAAGGAAGACGTCTCCCATGCACAGTGCCCCCCTAGACACAAGTAGATACTTACAAATATTTACTCCCAGAAGCTGACCAGCTTAATTCAGAGGCTTTACTCAAAGTAGTAAATATCTGCAGTATCCTAGAAACTAAAGAGAAAAGTTGAGATTAAATCACCATGACAGTTTCTGGGAAGAGCCAGGTTCTTCTCAGAAGCTGCAGACTTAGCCCGTTTCAAAGCTGTGCTTAGATCCTCATTGAAGGTCTGCTCAGCCTGATTTCAAGAATACAGATCAAATGCGTCTGTTGGCTACAAAACTGTAACACCTCCATAAATGACATGGTATAGAGAAATATGACGATAAAGCAAGCTAAGACCCTAAGAACCCTAACCACCTGAGAGAAAAGATCCTCTGGTCTCTAAAGGAAAGGATGAGAAGATAAGTTTTTTACAGCTCATTTAGATAAACAAAAATCAAAGAAGCTTCCAGATTACAAACAATCAAGATAAAGTCAGAACAAGAGGAAAACTAAAATCACCCAACATTTTTAGGCAAGGAAGTTTTAATCTAGAATAAGTTTTCCACTTGCCAGAATCAGAAGAAGTCACACTTTCCCTTCCCCTGATTTTGTTTTCTTCCATTCAGAAAATAATTGTTTTAACCAGGAGCACTGGAGTTAAAAATGAAGCTGATCTAAAAATTTAACAGCACTGGGCAGTAAGATAAATCAAACTGCAGGCACAGCATGAGAACACCCTCTCCATTCCTTGTGCTGAGGCAGAGGTGGGTATTGCCTAAACCTAACTCCCCAGCTCCACATCTGTCTGCAACCAGAGCATCTCCCTAAATAGAACATTGTCCTTCTCTTGCCTTCATCTTTCCTTCCTGATGACAAACCCAAGCTTTATATTTCTGCTTTAAGGAATATCCCTGTGAATCTGCCACAGTTTTGTACTCCCTGTGCATTGTGGCTGGAGTGGTCCAAGGTGTTGATGCTTGTGGGGAAGCCGGTTGAGGGACCACACCAGCCCCGTCAGTTCCCTCAGCCAGCACACGGCACAGCTGGGAGCGGGGAGGCAGCAGCCGGGACTTGGGGTGGCTTAGCCTGGCACAGACCCACACCTTTAGAAAAATGGACTTGAGGAGCTGTTTAAGAGAAACCATGAAGCACACTTCCTCCCTAATGAGTTCTTCCTCAAAGATTAAACCCTGCAGCTTGGCCACAGCAGAAGGCTCTTGATGACAGTATTTATTTTCTTTTTGAGCTCTACAAATTGTGCTGGATAAGAGAAAAACGTGTTGCATTACAAGGAAGAAGGAACTGCTGAGCATGCATAAAGGGAGTCACAGAACCCTGATATCCTCAACACTGCAATTCAAAGTCCTTTATATTTTTACATGAGAGCCAATCTCGGTTTTGTTATTGTTCTTGTCAATCAATTCCGAGGCAGGAACCTAAATCCCAACTCTTCTTGAGTAACACAGGAGACGAGTGAATGCAGAGAGGGAGAAATGGTTTTATTTTGTGTAAAATCTCAAAAGCATTCTATGCCCTGAATGAAATTTGCATGGATAATATTCTTGCAATATGACTGACAAAATAAACAAAATGCACAGAATTATACAACTAAGGAGGAACCTGGCACATGGCTCACAACTTCTCATAGCAAGAAAATAAAAATGAACAATGTGAGGCGAGGTTTCTGGAACAGAGCACTTCGATAATGATTTTCCAAATGTGTCTAGAAATACCTTGCAGCAAGAAGCATTCTTTGTCATGAGAGTAAGTTTCACTGGAAATTAGATAAACACAAAGAAACTTGTAACATTGCTGAGTGGAAGAGCAAATACAGTGGGAGCTGGCTAAGCGTGACCTACATGTGTGTTTAAAGAAGACTGTGGTGGACAGTTGGGCTTGAGCCAGCCGCAAAACAGGGACTAACTAGCCAGAAGGCTCAGATTCCTGCTTCCTCAAAGTTTAGGTACTTTGGTTAATCTTCACTTTATGGACAACTTCCACAGTTTAATAAGCTAGAAGAGTTAAAAACAAATGAGAAGGAACTACATGGATTAGCTTTTAAAAGACTCTCATGTCGAAGTTCCCCATGGCCTCTTTAAAACAGAAAAAAAAAATCCCACTATTCTTATGAAAACTGGATGTTCTCAGTATTACTAGTTAGTCCCCAGATGTTGTGTGCTTAGAGGAGATGTCTCACTATGTGACATTATAGTTCTGGTTACAGGTGACTTCCTCCAACAGCAGTGAACTCAAATGAATCCCTCACTGACCTTGCTTACCTGGAACAAATCATGTGAGCAACCTTAGGAAGATACTAACACATATCAAAATGTCTTGTCTTTGGCTACTGGATGCTTTGGTACCCATCTTAGAGAGGATAAGAAATAAATTGCTTTAAATTACTAAAAACAATGTAATCATTCTTTTGCCGAGTCTTGCCTCTTGAGGCAGGTAATGACCATTGCACATATTATTATTTATCATATCATTTTGGTCTTTTTTTTTTACAACGTTAGATTTTCTGAGTTGCATTTTATTCCTTCTTCAACTGAAGAGGAATATTCTGACAGGTCAGTATGTTTGTAATTGTATTTAAAGATAGTGTTTGGGCTTGAGGTGACTTTAGGCAGATGAAACAGTATCAGATAGGGGAGCCAGAAGGGCATCAAAATTTCCTGGCCAATTCTAGTAACATTTCCAACATAGTGCCCTGCAATTTCACAAGACTAACCATCTTTGCACAATTAAAGTGACATAAAACTGGAAAATCAGGTTACGACTGGAACTTACAGGTCTGATGAGGCTGTATCCAGAAACACAACTATGAGCACTTCCCTCTCAAATTCAGCAGGAATCGGATGGAAGGAGATAGCCACGGCCGTTTCTGTTTCCATTGTTTGGGTTTTCTTCCCAGGCAACAGCAAAGTGCCAAGAAGCTCACATATGGATTCCATCCCAAAATAACACCCGTCTGCTCCATGAAACTATTAAAGCTAGGGATCATGGGACATTTTCAATGTAATTTCTTTATTATTAATTTGGCAAGTGTTCTGCTTTCTCATAAGCTCATCCATTCTGCTGCCTTAACACTCCCTCTGCCCCCTCTCTCCAACGTCTGAAGCACTAAAGCAAAATAAATACAGAGCCACATGCTGCCCTCCGCTACACACATGCCACCGCACGAGTCCAAGGAGGCTGCACAGACAGATGAGGACAGACCATAGCCTGAGCAGAGCCTACAGAGCTACCTCATTTACAGTTAAATGAAAACACCACACATCGCCTATCTGAACATGTCTGATGAAAAGAGCATTTTCAGACTGATGAGTTTTTTCCATTTCCCACCACAGTGAACTGATCATTTTAAGAGACATTATATATAGCTACCCAAATAGATACAGTTTCAAGCCTCATAGCCTAGTTTATATAATATTTCCACCTGTTTGCAATCACTGATGATCCAGTATCAATAAAGTGAAGAAACAAGATTAGCAGTGAATAGCCCGGAGTTTACAAATTTGAACAAACTAAAATACATCTTTAGCCCTAGAAATTGAAACAACCAATTGGTAATCCTTTTGCTTTGTCATTATTAAAGCATATACCATTGTTTTACCCAGGATCTCAGCATATATTAACATCTTAAATCACTTAACTCATATTACCACCATAAGATGCTTTGAAAGCAAACTGAAGCACAAAACTACGAAGCAACTTATTCAACACTCTATCAGGATTAAGAATCACGATGCCACATCCCCTGCGCTAGCCAGTAAACAACAGACCGAGAAAACAAAACTAAAACAACAACAGAAACCCCACGTTCAAGATGAAAAGTCTCAAATTACTCTGATGCAAAATGGTAAAAGGATCCCAAAGTCTGTACGTTTAACAAAAAGGCCATCTCAGCCTTACCGCCCTGTTAAGCCAAAACCACAGAATAAAAGTTAAATGTAAATACCTGTTTCCTGGATCTTGGTAACTGTCAGTAACAAGAGTGGATGGAACACCAACTTTTTCCATTATTTGCTTTAACTAGATGTGGTTGCTATTTAAACCCTAAAGAGCTATGTGAGATAATCCAGAGGGTGCCTAGAAGTGCTCACTCCAAGTTAAAAAATAGACACTAGGGCAATTTGGTGGCTCAGAGTCAACCTAGTTCTTGCCTAATTACAATCACATTAAATGACAGTACTCCTCCAGAACAAATGACCTAGTGATTATCCTCTACCCGGAAAAGTCAACAAGCACTGTATGAGGGAGGTGGCCTCACAGCCACACACACTAAGGAAAAGCCACCTAACAGCTATGCATCCATTTTATTTCCGAATTAAAATGTATGTTGCCAATAGCAGAGTAATGCAGTATCCTCTTACCAGTGACCTCTGCTAGAGAATGAATAACATCTAGCTTGTATATTAATTCATCTTTAGACCTCACCTCCAGCAAGCGCCAACAATATTGTATAACAAGGTTTGTGGCTGATAGTAACACTAGCTAACCAAAAGTCTTAGTTACAGTCATCAGAAATACCCTGAAGATAAAACCCCACCACGTCTCCTCCCCTACAGATTTTTTCTAATTCTTGATGCTGCTTTTATGGCCCTTGAACTGTATAGCACAACATATGCGTTCATATTCTCAAGCTTTGCTTCATCAGTAACCTCAATACTCTGATTTCTTAAGCAGCTATACAAACTGATCCGAACACGAAGCAAAAATTCTGGGAGGAAAACAGCTATAAATATTTGATTTTGATTTTGATCATTCTTGCCTATGACATTCAGACATTATTATGATACAGTCATCATATTCTGAGTCAGTATGCATTACACCAGTTAAACCAGTCTCAACTGGGATTTCTGCCAACAATGTTGTATGTTGAACATCCATCCATCAAGTATGATACAATAAGAAGTGCAATACCTGAAAAAACACATTCCTACTATGAATGACTACAGTAAAATATGACTATTAGAGTGGCATCTTCAGAGATAATTTTTTTAGAAAATTTTTAAAAAGTTTCATGCCCACGAGAACATTCTTTTTATTTTTTAAGGTAAATTATTTTGCTTGGATTGGAAACTTTTCCCCTTATTTTATGCTGCTTCAACATTTACAATGCAAGCACGTCAAATCTGGCATAGTTCATGAGAACCAGAAAGTTAAATCAACTGGTCTGGGTATCTCCACCAATATTTAAATAAGCATGAAGTAAACAAACAGTGAAACAAGTTATTAAAATTTCATACTTCAGGAAACCAAGCATTACTAGCAGCATTTAGAAAATCCCAATGAATGACTTTGAGCCCAAGTGTGCTTCCGACATTGGTATCAAAAGCTAGTCCCAGTTATGGTCATCTGTAAATGTGGCTCAGCTGCCAAGCTCCTCTGGCCTTCCAGATTGGGCCCATAAGATCACTGGGAGCAGCTTTAAAAAAAAAATAGTTTTAAATGCAATGTTCTTTTTTTATTCTTTTTGTTTCTAAGTCACTTTAGATTCATGTTTTCAAGGTTTTTTTCTTTAGCTGCTAGGGTAAGAAGAAAAAGACAGAAAGAGATAGAGACTAAAAGAGAAAGAGAAATAAAAAGGAAGAGAAAGAAAAGAATCTTGACAATGAATGCCTTGTCTTTTATATCTCTCTCTCTCATAAAATTGACAGTGCTTCAGCAATATCCAAAGTCAGAGCATACTTGGACCTCACTGAAACAAATTTACATCTAGAAGTGATGGCTGTGACATCTGAACAATTATTAAAATACTAAAAAAAAAATATAAAACAACAAGGGGAAATAACTTCAGTCCTACTCTGTCATGTTAAGTCCGTACTTATCTTTTGAGTAACATCACATCTGTTAATACTAAGATCACAAAAAATGCCAGAAATAGAAATCTGACAACACTGCCTCTGGAATGAGGTTGTTTCAGATTCTTACAATACTGGATTATCAAAATAACTCCCATGAAACTGGTACACCAAAGCCATTAATAGCACAGATTAATACTACAGTCTTGGCATCAGGTTCTCGCATTCTCTCTCTCCCGTTCCCTCTGTCTCTCTCATTCCCTCTCTCTCTCTTTTTAAAAGAGGTCAGTAATTTCAAAACAAAAATGTGCCTCCCCTCAACGTATTTCCAATGTTGTGCTTTCCATGAAAATCTGGAGTGCTAGCAACATTTCTGTTCAATACGTTTTGAATAAGGCATTTCTAGATTCTGAAAAGGGATACTTAAACTGTACCACAAACTAATTTTGGACTACCAGATCCCAGCTCCTAGTGGGAAACCCTCCTTTATATGAGTGCACTCTCATCCTCCATAAGGAGATTTTTTCTGAAAGTAAAGATTTCTTACATGGGTAAGGGTAAACACGATGAGGACTTGAATGTATGAGCTCTTAAGGACAAGTACTGCTTCCTTTGGATCTTGTACAACACTTAGCAGACTGTCAGCACCTAACCGTAACAAATGTTGAGGAAATATTTAGAAAAAAATAAACAGGCCTTACTCTGACTTCATTTCTGTCAGTCTAAATCAGGAGTAACACAACTAAAGTCATAGGTAAAATTATGACACAAAGGTAAACCTGTCATTGAGTTCAACAAGGTGAAGATTTTTTGTCAGGGAATGGTATAAAATCCTTCTCTTTTTATGTGCTATAGATAGTTACATTCATTAGACGTTTCTGTATCTAAGAACTGGCTAACGCAGAGAGATTCAAATAATGCCACCACTTAAGACATGTGCCCAAACATATTCACTGGAAGTTGCAAAGCTTCAGAAATGCATCACAGGATCCATTACTTTGCCTTAAACATTGCAGCTTGCACAACCTGGCCTATCATATGATGCTAAGGCATTTTTCTCTAATTAGATTCCATTTGGAGAATCAAAAGATACCAAACACTTCCTCAGAAATACCACCGTATATGAATCACAAATGCAACATGGCATTTAAGCATGAGGTTGGGAAACTTGACTTCTGTTTCTATATCAGACATACGTCTCCCCAACTCCTGCTGAATACACTCTGATCATCATACTGCATGACTTCTCAATTAAACAAGCCAACCTTTGAAGATACACCTCCCACAAACAGAACACTAACAATTATTAGATGCTGTTGTTTTCAACTCCATAACGGTCCAGACGGCTGATAAGGATACAGACAGCATCCATCTTTTATGCTCTATGCTTGGAACCTTGGGAGCTGTGGGCTAAATTCTTGGCTCAACCAAACCTCCAATGTGATCTTGTGGAAACAATCTAGTGTCTGTACTTTGATTCTCAAACTAGAAAATGAGAGTGATAACATTTCTTTTATTCCGTACTCTATCTTCTTTATTTAGACTGTAATTGTTTTACAGCAAAGATTGTTTTAGGCACACATACCACAGAAAAGGAGGCTGAGATCTTGTCTAGTGCTTCTATGTGCTCCTGTGGTGCACACAATTAACTATACTAGATATAATTCTCAAACACCTAATTTCTGATCCCATTTGATTTCCTCTTATTTGTATTTGTGCATTCCAGTGTCTAAGGCTATGCTCTCCCAGTGTGCACTGCAACAATTACTCTAACACTTCTGCCACTGAGTATTTCTTGACTTGAAAGCTTCTATCCCAAAATCCAACTTTGATTAATCTTTCAACTGCATTAAGAAAGCACACCCTCACTCACTTTAGTACATGTATCTCATCTCCACTGTTTGTAAATTCCTGCAGGCCAATACTGTGCTACCTTCTAAGTTCTCTTCTACTAACACTTCTGCAACGAAGGTGAAAATGATTTTTCTGTTTTACCAACAAGCAAAAACCAAGAAATGTGGGGTTTATGCTTAGTTTATTTCCCTCTGTCTCAGCACTTTAGTTTTGGAGTTACATCAATGACTTACCGGTGATAGGCTTCCCGGCGGTACTTTTTCAGAGCGTGCCCATCCATGTTTGCAGGGAGGTCTGCTGCATTCTGGAGTCGGTCGCTCCATGAGGTCGTCATCTTCAAATGCTTACTTATTTCTGAAAGAGGCAGAAGAGAAAAGCTTGCTTAAGTTCAAGGTTTGTTTCACCAGAAAGTAGTCTGTTTCCGGGTACAAAGAGATACAATGCCACTCAGGAAGTCTTGCAAAGTACCCAGTGGAATGATCTGAGCTTGCAGGTCAAGCAAGATGCTTTCCTCTGAGATGTTTGATGAGATAGGGACTCAGAAGTGAAGAGCTGGGAGGGCTTTTCTATGTGGCTGGAACTACAAAGACATTCCTGTCCATCACAGTAAAAATGCATTTAGAAACAGAGACCTTGTTTTCATTGCTGAAAAGGGGTATCTTTCACCTTAAAGTTACTAATATGCATTAGCTACAGGTGATGGAAAACCTACCCTTTATACATGGGATACATTAGGCAGGGCAAACCCTACAAACCCCAGTGGGACCAACCTTGCCACTTTTACCACAAGGTAAAAATAAAGAGCCTTGTCTCTGGCCATTTGATCTCTAAGCAAAGACAAAGCTTCAAACTGATGGTAAATTAGCAGAAACAATTGGGAGGAAAGTAGAAAGATGATCTTTTGTCCTCTGCAGGTCAGCCACAGTCTTCAGACAGTGCAAGAACACACTGCAAACCTGTAATGCTAGCAATGCAAATATTCACCAGCAGATCTTCACTAACATCTGCACCCCTTCACAAGTACTGGTTGTCAAAACCAAACCACAGGACAGTCCTCATCAGGAAGGCCCTGCAGTGAGGAAACAGGGGTGCCTTTCCTGATTGTGTTATTAGCACACTGGGGCGATCCTGATCCACCTCTCCTCCAGCCAGATGCATGTCCCACTGCATCCCTGACATCAGGTGGGATGATGAAGCAGCCCCACGGTGAGTCAGTTCAGCTCACCAGTCCAAGTCCTCACCCATCAAAACTAACCGACCAAAAGCAAACAAAAACTGGGAAGTTCTCCACTGGTCAGCAGGCTGAACCCAGCTCAACCTGCCACAATGCTATCATTAGAGCCGGTGTGAAGAATGGGGTGGGAGACACATCCCACAGTTATACCAAATTAGGTATAACATGAAACTACATTCTTGTGTAACCCACACAACTGCTGGACCACAGGGCTTGGCTTGTTTGCTCTTCCTTAAAAGAAACAAAACCACCCACAAGCTACACTGGTAATGATACAGCAACCATTTCAAGACACCTTTTAAATATGACTGCCCTCATTTTACAAAAGGGAAACTAGATGATTTCAGCAAAGCAGGGAGTAGAGCAAGCATCCACACCAGCGTTACAAGTCACGGCGCTTTTGGCAGTCACACGCATGCTCCCTCTCCTAGAGGAAATCTGTATAATTTTTTAGTTTTAAATTTGATTAAAAGAGCAACAGTTGCGATTGTCACAGCATTTGTTAGTCTATTTACCTACTAGTTGCTGGTCATAAAAATCAAACAGACAGCAAACAGCTTGGCTGTAAAAAATATCTTCCTCCCTCCCCCCAGCATTCTCCGCTTGTCTCCCAGTTACTATAACCAAGGTTTACAAATGCATCTTCTGCCACATCCTAAAGGTCACCAAATTTAGGCCCTGGCAGGCAGCCCAAGGGACCGCATGCCAGAGCCGAGAGCTCTCTCCCCTGAATTCCCTGCAACACACCCAGGAGAGGAGGTCACCGCAGCAAGAGGGCGACGGGCCATTCCAGCCAGCCGCAACTTCCACAACGGGGCATGCAGGGAGAAGCAGCTTCTAAAATAACCCAGGCCCCGGCCACTAAGGGCTTATAAGTAATTACCAGCTATTTAAGCCGTGCCCAAAGGCAGATGGAAGGCAGCACAGGGCACAGAACTAAACAGCCTGCAAGCATCAACCTGTTCCACTTCAAAGGCAAGACACTGCCTGCAGAAACGCTCCTTAATGGCAGCAAGAGCTGCAGCAGTCCTGGTGGAGGACAGGGGCCTTGGGACAGAAGCAGCATCCCTGCAAAAGTGACAGACTCCAGGTCAGCAGAGACGTGCAGTACGGTGAGTGATTGGTATCACCCCAAGACTGCAAACTACAGAAAGAACTTGTGTTCCCAGAGGGTGGAAAATCATCTGCCCTGTGGGTATTTCAAGATGGTCCAGATCATCACCACCTTGGTCTTACCTAGAGCTATTTTAAAGCTACCAACCTAGAGCTACAGATTCAGATCCAAAAGACACATACATTTAAGGCCTCTAAAAGGCAAGTTAAATAGCTCTGAAAAAACTGTTGCATGGCTGGTCTTATGACTCTTAGACAGCTCTGGGTCTAGGTCTTCCAGCTGAAAGAAGTCCAAATCCAAGCTTCCTGCCATTTAGAAGGGCTACATTCTTCTGCTTACCCAGCCAGACACATAGCAAGATTCAAAGATTTACACCCACAGGCAAAGCCAGAGACTTTCCATTCTGCCAGCCTCTTCTTCCCACTTCATCTGCTTCCCATCACCATCACACCACATCAGAGATGCTGACACAGGTACTAGGATAGGATTGCTCCCAACAGCCATCCATGCCAGACACCTGATAGTTCACCAATAGTATCCTACAAAATATCACAAAATCCAGATGGCAGAGGAATTTTAGCAGGCTACCTTTAATAACATCCTTTCTAAAATGAGGAATTGGTGAAGCAGTTTGAGCTCCTATGTGATGAAACCCTCCTCCACAGTAGGAGAAACTAGACTGCGTGTGCTGGGATTCAAAAAGCTGAGACTTGAGGAAACCACAAAAATCTGAGTTTCCATAATTAAGCAAGAAAGGCTTGAATTATTTTAATGATCCAGCAGTATTTTGCTGCAGCTGTGATGAACAGAGTTCATAGGCAGGACAAAGTTTGTAGACAGAGGCAATATCTTTTATTAGACCCCAACTGGTATGGCTGGAAAAAATAGACAGCTCTTAGGCACACAGACTTGTCTAAGTTTTCAAACTCTATCAGTTGCTCTAATAAAAGATATTACATCTACCTTCAGGCTTTGCCCTAATTTATTTATTGAAATCTTTCTTTTAATGTTCACACAGAATAAAATAAAAAAATCTGATGCTGAAGTTTTCTATTACATGAACTCAAAGGCACTCTTATAGCTTAGCAGGCTTACTTGGCACTGTGACAATAGCTTGCTGCTCTGAAATAAAACAGTAACAACTGACAAAAGATATCGTGATGGATGTTCCCCACCCAAAAGTCTTACTCACGCAAAAAGTCTCATGGACTTCAATGAAATTGTTCTGATGCTTGAAAGGTGTAAAAATCAGCCTACCTGCGTGGGTAAGAGACATGGGACCTGATCCCTGAATACAAATTCCTTCTTCCAAATAGAGAGAGAAAAAGAAGAAGGGCTGAATCACTCCATACACTTGTAAGCCACTGGAATAAACATCTAAGAGAGCAGGCAGCCAGCCAGGCAAGATTCTCAACTCCAACCAACTGAAATACGACGCATCTTTCTTTAGTTACAAATCTATTTTTGAAATCAATAACCTGTAAATAGCTTCATGTAAAAATAGAAATCTTTACATAGATAAAGCATGTCAGAACACCTCCCCATAATTTATTGCAAACATGCTCCTTGCTAGTGCAGTCTTAATTAAGCATCTGATAGCATTTATAGTATAGGGTTCATTTTGAAAAAGTATTTAAAATCTCAGCTTCAAAGTTTTGATACAGAGCTACTATCCAGCACACATGCCTTGGTCCAAAAGAACATGAGATTTTTAGCACATATTTTGAAATAAGTTCATTTGCTTCTTTCGTCAGATTTTGGCTGATTTCAAGTATTATCCATAGTGTATTTTTTTCAGGTACTCATACATATAAAATAAGATGCCCAGAAGCATTCCCCTTCAAGCTTTACTATTATTTTTCTTATCTTTTTTGGCCAACAAATAGTTAGAAATTTCTGCACCTGATAATACTTGATGTGTTCAGGTTAAATGCACTGCCTGTACTTTTTTCTGAGTTTGTTTCAACACTTTGATGCTGCAATGCCAAATCAGAGGCACACACACTAAAATGTAGAGATGAACAAAACAGCAGTGACAATCCCACTTTTTCCAGGATACTCTCCAAGAGCTTATACAGCATCACTAACCAATCCCAAGGTTGTAGAGTACTCACACTGATTTGCCATGCACTGTTCTGCTTCAAGAATCATTAATACCTTGTCAGTATGACCCACACATACACGTGCATGGTGGAA
Organism: Grus americana; assembly: GCF_028858705.1. Taxonomy (NCBI): domain Eukaryota; kingdom Metazoa; phylum Chordata; class Aves; order Gruiformes; family Gruidae; genus Grus; species Grus americana. The sequence goes on along the minus strand of NC_072858.1, from coordinate 14,558,898 downwards.
AGCGAACAGAGAGAAAAATCACACACTACTTAAAAGCTTTGTGTCTAGTCGAAGGCTGTGGGTGTACAGACAAGTCTTGTGGTGCCCTTGCCAAGCCTAGAGCAGTTCCTGGCTCCCCACTGCAACGCTGCTCCATCTCAAGGGGCTTTGTGGGGTCTCAGCAATGGAGAGGTGAACCATGTTAAAATCCTGAGAGAGGGAAAAAGCAAAGGGAGCAGGATTGGTGTTGGCTTGTTCAAGACTCATATCAAATTCCTGGTCCAGGTCATGGCATAGCCTCACAAACAGGGCAGGGGAGGGGAAAAGCAGTTTTTTCTACAGCTGAGAGGACTGTCCACGTAAGAGTGGTTAAGAAAAGTGAGTGACTCACTTTCCAGGAGTGTTCTTCTCCCCCCACTGAGGGAAGAAGTAGTTTGCACCCAGTTGAGGCTAGACATGTCGGACACCTAGCATCAGAGGAGATGAAATCCACTCGGCTTAGCATCACATCCTCTGATCCTCTGGAGCATCTGACATCCTGGGATGGACCACAGAAAGTGGCCAGGACTGTGTCATCCCCCTCAATAGCACCTCCTACTGCCGCTGTGCAATCAAGGGCTGGGCAGGCTTCTGGCCTCACCCAAAGGGCAGTTCTTACGCCTGTGATCCCAAAGCACTTCACAAACTCTGGTTCGCATAATACACTTAAGAGCAGCAAAAGGTGCTGTACCCATTTTGTCAGCTAAGGATAGCAGGGCAGAGGAGGTAATAACACAGAGCAAGTGGGAATCAAATGCAGAAGTCCTAATTCTTTAGTCCCTGTGCTAAAAACCAGTCTGACTTCCTACCGCTGTCAGGATAAATCACTGAGATATGTTGCATCTTCCTTGCGCAGTATACTTTAACACGAGTTCAAATTTCAATACTTAGCATCAACTGGCAGACATTGAGAGGTCAGCTAAAAAGTATATTAAATAGAATTTCATGCTTAACATTGCCAGCTTCATAAATACAAGCATGCCTTGATACATGTGCCCTGCTTGAAACTGCACAGTAGGAATAATGCCTACGCTGATACACCCTTAGCAAGCTCAAATTTCTACACATTTCTAAACATGCCTGACTTCTGCTCCCTGCAGGGGTCAAACCCTGCATTAACCCCTGCCTCTCCCATGTTGCGCCCATATTCCCAGCCTATTTACTTGTTTGCCATGCAACCATTTCAGTCTCCTCTTCAACTCTCAGGCACTGCGCTTGATCCACCCGCCATGCCCCACTAGCAGTGTCCAGCAGGGAAGAGCCCTCAAACACTCCACAAATCCAAACTTTGTGTGTCACAAACTCACTGAAGGGATGTGGCAGACAAGAGACAAAGATGAGACATCTTGGGGCTGCTAGAAGGCAAGGGTGACACAGAATTTCTAGAACTAAAAATGCCAACTAATGAGAAAAAAAATCTGTTAAGTGGTGTTTCTGAAACCCAGGAGAGCTATTCATGTGAGCTAAATACCAAAATCTGTGCTCACGCTCTGCTTGGGAAAAACAATGCAGAGAAAATGGGTGGGGGACTCCCCAGTCCACATTTTAATGTTCCTGACAACTCAGAACTACAGGTCCCAGATGTACAGAAGTCACTATGATCACAGAATCCAGGACTACCATCAAAACACACTGGAAAACAGGACAAACTGCTCCTCAAGTTCCTACCAGTACAATGTAAAAAAGAAAAAAAGTCTTGTGATAAACCAACTTGCAAAATTTGGTGGAGGTCCTACTTTTGGAGAGCTAAGGACAAAAAAAAGATTTTCTAAAAAGAAATCCTCACAGAGAGCTACCAACGAGAATGTTAAAAAATACACAGAGATGAACATGTTTAACCAGCCAGTCTGATAAAGTCTCCCCGGGAATCCTAAAATAATATTTTAGGCTACGTCAGCTTTACCTGATGGCAAACCTAGGAAATGCACTGCAAATGACAGCACTGGATTCAGTTAATGAAGCACTAGAAGACAAAAATATAATCAGTTTTGGTCAAGGAATCAGTTACACTAGGTATCTAGATCACACCTACACACAGTTGAAGACTGAGAACTACCTGTACTTACGCACAACAGAAGCCCCAAAGCAGGAGGCTTCTGACTCCTCCAAACCCCAGGGATGGATGCCAAACAACGCTCTGATTTTATTCTGAATTGCGGCCTTACACACCAGCTCTGTTAGTTTGTATAGTTCCTTCCCTCTCCCCCACAAGCCTGGGATGACAATTCAAACCACTCTGTGTTTTACTGCCAATGCTTCTGCTTAATAGCCAATGGCAAATTGTTTCCAAAAGGTGTTTTCAATTAGTGATGCTTTTGGAAAACTAGTATGTCCATGACTTGAGATTGCTGGAACACTGGAAAGCCCACAGTTTCCAAATATAAGCAGTGAAACTTGTAAATTACCTAAACCAGAAAACTGACCCTTCCCCCCCACCCCTTGTGCCTAAAGTTAAGTTCTTCATTTGAAGAACTTCCACTTCTGGGTGGCCACCTCTCTGACAGCAGGGCTTCAAGTTCATGATGGCAGGAAGGACAAAATACACTCTTCCTATTAGAACATTAAATTACTTCCAAGAGCCACTTCAAAGTATACTCTCAGCTCATGCTAATTAATACTTGAGGTTGGCTTTAAGCAGGATAATTCTGTTTGTCCATTACAGGGTATTAAAGAAGTAGAGATGTGCTGTTAAGAACCTGTTAAGGACACATGTATGGAGCTTACAGCAGATCCCACTTGCAGAACACAAAGACCCACTAGATGATATTAGATTGATAACACTCTCCTTGCTCCAGCAACTGTACTAACCCTCCCACCTCCAGCCTTGCAATCTTTGATGCTGGGTTTGAGTCCTCCCGCAGGAAGGGGGTAGCTGCTTCTCTTGGGCACGACCACAGTGCTGACATCAATGAAGCTGCTTTTTCCAAGAGCGTGCATTTAGTGAAATTGGTAAAGCGTGCCCAGTCATACATTTATTTAACTATGATCTGCCTGACAGATGACGGTAACTCATGGGTTATTTCTGGATGGGTAAGGTATAAGAAGGGAGAATGCTCCTCATGTGGCTTATTATAGGATTTGATTTCATTTCAGGGTGAATTTTATCTCTGTCATAAAGCCAGATGCTAAAGTAATGGCTATATATCAAATATGTGGTAAAATATATTTAACAAAACCCTGCTTATTTTACATGGATTTTTTTATTAGACTACTTCTGCTGACAACCATATCCACAGAAAGGCTGCACAGTGCCTAGAGCTCCAGTAATAATCCAGGACCCAAGTGCATTAGATGCACTAAAAACCACAGACAGATAAATTTGGAGTTTCTTCGGGTGACCATCCATTTCTATCCAAGGAGTTCTATTCATTCAGGAACTCCAGGGAGCAATAGTTATTTCAAATATTTTAAGCATTATTTAATTATCATCAATTTTATGGATGGTTAGAAAGGAATTTGGAAAACTATGAAATCTGCAGTGCAACTCTGTGAGGAGAAAACCTCAAATCTGACCCCCTCTGAGTACCATGAGACCATTCATTCTCCTCATTTATCTGTAACTGAGTTTACTGCCTTGAAAGAGGAACCACAAATTCCCCAGTGAGCTAATTAGCATATCTTCTAGCTTCCATATAGCTCGTGCTTCTCAATATTTCCTGCAGAATTACCATTTTAGTTGTTTCCAAAATACTGCTTCTTACACTGTTAGAGATAATGCTAGTTCTCCACTTCTCTAAGTCTAGTATGCCTCATATGGTCCCACTGCTAGAAAAAAAGGAGGAGGACCATATTTAAGGAATGCGAGATTTGATCCAGAAGAGCAAGAGCCATGCCACAGAGAGGAATCAGTGAACATGAGCTCTCAAAGAAATGCTGTGACTGCAGGTCAAATATGATTCTTGGATGTACAAGACTACCAAGCAGGACGCCATGTGCCTATCTGTCACTGCTACAAACACTGCTGGAAAACAGTCTTCAGCCAGCTGTCCCCATTCAAGAATGATACTGATTGTATTGAGGAAAGAATAAAACTGTAAAAGAGAGTAAGACTGGAGTGAAAGATATCAATTTACAAAGAACGGCTCTGCAGGTGATTTGAAAACAGGCTAGAAGCATTTACACACAGGAAAGCAGCACGACTGTGGAGGGCGCTCAGTCTAGCAATGATGGAACAAGAGCCCATGACTGGAAATTAAATAAATCCACACACATACACAATATTAACAGAGAGGACAGTTAGTTATGAAACAACAAATTTCTGAAGTCATTTTTCCATCAACAGAGGGCTCTAAATGAAGGGGGTGTGTGATGTTTAAATCAGCTTTTTTTCATAGAGTCAAGAATTAATGCAGAAAAGTCAAACAGTCTGAGCTACACAGTTAGTCAAACTGAGTATCATGCCTCAGGTGACTTTTTCTCACCTTACAAATCAATGTATTAGTGAATAAGAGGCTGAGGCACAAGCAATATTGGGAAAAAACCTCCAGAGAGAGGTTTCACCTGGAGATAACGTGAATTGACAAACAACGGCTCTTCTGAGCCAACACCAGCATGAACTGTGCACCCTAACAGCCCTGGGAAACTTGCCTCCTTGGGAAAAGGTCTTCAGCAGCCTGCAGCAACCTCTGCTGCGGAAGTTCCCAAACTGCTGTCCAACTGAGTGCCTGCCAATAGCAAGCATGGACCTGGCTAAGAAGATGTTCTCATTGCTTTTTGTTTCCAGCTGTTAAATTCCAGCAAGAAACACATAAGATAATTCAAATATTTTTCTCACACTGTTTTTCCCATAAGCAATTGCTCTAGTTGTGCAGGGCCTTGAAAGATTAAGAACTAGAGAGGAATTCAATCCCCCTGCTGTAATACAGACCACCCTAAAGAAAATATTGAAGAGTTCCCATATATTTGCTTTAGCTGAAAACTGGGAGGAAATATGGGCTTTGGTGCAAATGTGCACCACAATGGGAACTCAATATTGGACTGATATCTGCAAATACTAATATCATTGCTACAAAGATGAAGCATGACAGTGTGCTAGCCAAGCTGCAGGTTAACGTAAACAGCACGAAAGGCAGAAATGTCAGCATCGAAGCAACATACTGAATTCTGCAAATCAGAAAGGAATGTCAAGATAAACTTTGCTATTCTGGCTCTGTTCTTTTACATCAGAACAATCTGAAGCATCTTTAACAACAAATAAACTTGTCAGCAAGAATAGACAAATATCGGTACTCAGCAGCCAGAGCATGACTCCCCCTTCTCAAAGGAAATTGTTGGTTTCTTCCATCCCTTCAGCTTGTCACCCCTAAGTAACACTCTTGGTGTCCAAACCTGTGCGAGGTTCTATTACCAACTCAGGACAGCTGAACACTTCTGTGTGAGTTACAGTTCCCAGAGAAAGAACAAGATGAGACATGCCATCCCCAGAGAGAGAACTGGAAAGCCATCCTTCCACATACCGATTTCAAACCAAGGAACAACTGCCACTCTACCCTGCTATTAAGGATTATACAACAGTAGCTCTTTTGGCAGCAGATCACGGTGTTTCAAAACAATGACGCTTTTCATTAGATTCCACTGTGTTTCAGGAAGCAAATACAGACTTAATGGGCCTTTCCAGAAGTGCGGTAACAACCGACAAAATACTTGAGATGCACAACTCCGATCAGTAGCACAGTCATTCTGAAAGCATGCAACTGGGTCAGCTTGGATAACACAAACAGTCAAAAGTCCTCTTTATCTTCTAAACACTGAAGGTGAGGGAGGACATTTTTATTGGCTTTCCTTACTGACTCTGCTTACTGGTAAAAAACCCTCTTGTCTCTGAAGATCATGTCCCTGCTTCATTAATATTTTATAGAAAAAGCAAAGATACTGAAAGCTTATTCTGGCTTTTTTCTAATCTTTGAAAGTGAAAGAAAGAATAAAGATGACTTTTTAGAGACACTTGAACCCTCTTCCATGCTGGATGGGCCCTCTCTACATGTTTATGGGCTAGATAAACAGATGTGACAGCAGAATCAGCATCTGAACCATCCCCACAGGCTGGAAACCTGAGTTCACATCTCCCTCCAGCCTTGGCTGAAAGTGATCCCTGCTCAGCCCAGGTGTGGATAGCCAGCTGGCTACTCAGCCTGAGTCCCAGGGCTCTGGACACAACACTCGCCAAGGGACATGCTGCTGTGTAAAGAAGCTAGCGTACGTGAACTGGGGAACATTGGCTCCTCCTTCATAGAAAAAAGTTACTGAAAATAAACACTGAGATCAACAGCTGAAGATGATCCGGTAATTCTGAGAGCTGCTCTGTCAAAACCAGTGAGAACTTTTTTTTTCCCCTGCTAAGAGTTTTCTCCTCCAGCACCACTCCCTTCTTATCCCACCTTCTTTAAGGAAAATGATTACCAAATGCTCATGCACTAACTTGGTTTCTCTTCCTTTTGAGATCTTACCCACCAATAACAGGCAGATCATTGACAAATAAACCCATCTTTCCAAAAGACTAAGGATGAGCTGAGGACTATGGAACTAAGCCAGACACAGGAGAGAAAGCCTTAATACCCAGCAAGGTCACTGACTTCATATGCAAAACTCAGCCAGTTTTCAACTTGCTGTTTGTCCACAAAACACAAACAAGATAAAATAATGATACTTCTCAGCTATAAAGGGCACTGTGAGGATAAATACAGAAATCATTTAGTAAAAAGGACCTTGATTCTCAGTTATCCTAACATATAGGGTTCCAGACGCATACTAGCCTACTACAGATTTCACAGGCTTCCTACTTTTGTCCTCAATAATGGTTACCCATCTCTCTTCCAAGAAGCCTTCCCTGGGGTTGATCTAGCCTTTCAGGTGAGAACGGCAAGAATCTCCTGCATTCAGGCTCAGCTCATCAAATTCACTCTTGGGCTGGCTCTAACACTCTTCTGAAATGCTCATGAAGGCCAGAAGTACAACTCCCTCCTTCTCTACGTTCCTCCTAGTTCAGTAACCACAGGTACCCCTCACCTGAGCCACACAGAAATCCTCTTTCTCCCCAGACCAGAGGTTGGACACGTATTTATCACTCATTATGGAGATCAGAAAGGCACATAGCCAAAACCTTTCCTGCACTCTGTTCTTCGCAAGCAGTCCCACACAGCAGCTCCTTGCCGATGAGAAGCAAGCTACCCAGACCTACCAACTGAGCAAGCACAAAGACAAAAAAACAAGGAATGTGAAGTCTGTAGGTGTTTTGGAGTGCTCTTATGGTGTGAAGTTCCCCTCTGCATACAGAGCACAATTCATTCCTTTTCTGACCTGTTTTTTTTAATCAGAGGCAAACATAACAATTACAGTCCGTCTGATTACAAATAAAATTACAAGTCTCTCCTTGGGGCACAATAGTATCCCCACCTAGGTTTATCAGCCCCCAAATCTCATTTAAACTTGACAGATGTGTAGTAGCGAGGCACCACTGCAGGAAATTCTACAAGTAAATTAATTTTACGAATACTTCCTCTGTAGTATTCCCATGCTCTTCCAAAAGACTGCTCATTCATATAGCATTTCTGAGGCAACCTATGTAACTTAATTCATCAGTAAAATAAGTGAACATCTATGATGACTCTGAGCTTTTGCTAAGTGTCTGGCTTCTCTTTGATAACCTGTCTCAGCTTTATCAAGTGATACCAAAGGCCTACATTATACTGTTTTCCAACTGTATCAACTTCTTTTCTTTGGAAACTTTTTACTACCCCGTCCAAGCAAAACACAAACCACCAAGTTCATTTGAGAAAAATAACATCATCTTTCCATGGTCCCTTCAGCTCACTGTTTTTAAATGCATTAAATCAAGCCTTCTGACACAGGAGACTGTTCCCAGGCAGGAGCTGAGGACGACACACAGTGCTCTCTCTGCACTTGTCTCAGCATAGATAGTGCTCAAAGGGAACAGGCATGAAGTGACCTACTCTATCAGCTGTAACCTGAAGAAATCTGTCAACCTGAACAGTGAGAGAACATTAAGAAACAACTAAGATGGCATCATCAGCAGGTTCCTGATATCCCAAAACCAGAGCCGAGAGTTCCCAATGCTGAACCATCCCTCTGGCCGGGTCATCTGTCTTCAGGGAACCTCAACTATCTTGTTGATGTAGACTTGAAGACTCATTCAACAGTGTGGTCTTGTGCTCCTGCTGCGGATGAGTGAACACCTTGAATCCTCTGGGTTCTGAGATGCCTTTTAAAACGTTTGTCCCAAGCAGAGTAGTACCACAGCCCTGATACGCCGAGAAGGACTTCTTTTTCAGCATGTTACTTGACCTACTGTAGCCACTAAAAAAAAAGCTGACTACGCACCCAGCCAGCACAAAGCCTCCTGCGCAGGCACAGAAATGCCTCCTTCTAATTGCTTTCAAAACAGCAATTGAAAAAAATCCCAGCCTGGCTCTGAGCGTCACAACACAGGAAGACAGTTCTCTACATGTCCTAACCTTTCCAATATTTGTCCTTGACCCCACCAGCACACATCGATTTATGAGGACTGAAAGTGCTTTTTTTACTGTCTTTGTTAATATCTACTCACTACATGTCTGTGAAGAAAAATGAGTGGTAGATGAGTAAAACATTGTTAGTTTTTCATCATCCGTTCCCTCCTGATTGCTCAAGTTTAGCAAGCAGAGTTTTTTAGCCTTGGCTCATAAAACTGCCAGTGCAATATTGCAAGAGAAGTTACAGTACATGTAAAACAAGAGGTTGAGAACCTACCTTATCTATTATCATGTGAAAAAAAAAATAGGAAAGGTTAGATTACAAACATGTTTTTAACAAACTCTTAGAAAGGCCACAGTGTAATTTCCCTGGCTTAGAAGTAACAAAAGTCCCCAAATTATTGAAGGCTACAGATGGATATTTCACCTCAGATCACAGCAAGTAAAGCTCTTTCCAACTTGTATAAAACTTGCTCATAAAATATCACACACATTTGCTGATGATTGCAGCACTGACATTTTTTAACATTCTCACTTTCTATAAAATCATCCCATTTCAACACCACTATAAGGAGGATACCAGTAAACGCCAGAACATGTGTGAGACACATTCTGCTCAGGAAGTCTGCAGTCACCGAGTGGTTAATGGTACAGGCAAGCTAATGCCTTCTAGAGGTTAAATTCATACCATTAACTAAAAAGGACTTAGCAAAAGATCATCCAGTATGCTAGTCACTGACTGCTTAGCAGCAACACTTTTGGGTAGAACAAGCATTGTAAAGAATAGAGGAGAGGGGGTTTGTGTCTGCTTGACCCACTCACAGCTTTAGGTAGCAAATGGTCATTTTTAGCATTTTTCCCTAGCAGAGCTCTATCCATCCCTGTCAGCTGCAGCCCTGCTTTTGATGACAGGTGGAAAAGGTCTGCTGACCACTTCTAACTTCAGAGAGATGCTGTTCATGTGTTTGTACTTCCCTTTAGGCAATGTTTTATTTTCCTTTAACAAAAAAAAAAACCACGAATGTGGAAATGCAGCATCCCCAAACACCGAAAGACTCAAAACAGGCAGTGCCTTGCTGACCTACCCTTCATCACTGGTGCACCAACTGACTGGTGCTTGCGACATGAAGCGGAAAATGAAATCTGACTCCTGCCTCAGTTTCCAGACAGCAGAACTAACAGATGATTTACCAGTCTGGCTTGCTTCTATGTTAAATTCCTCTTTCCAGCTTCACTCAGCCACTTGTATTCAATGGTAGGAAAGCTACAGGAACTGAACTGGAAGAGCAGTTTCCAGGGTCAGCCTCAAGCTAACTGGTGCTCAGAGCACCTGCAATTCATGTCCAACTGATCAGTTTTTTCTCTAGGGAATGAACTCCTCCTGACCTAAAAGCATACACAGAGAATAACATTATAAAAGTGGAACTGAACAAGTAATGAAAAAGAAACAACAATGCAGTTATTATGGGTATCTGTTCTTAAAAGGTCTCAGTGAATACTGCATAGGATGTCAGAAATGACATGATTTAACCAGGACACTCCGGACAAAGTTTTGCAGCCCTTTCCGGTGACTTCAAAGGACACATATGTGTTAGTCTTGAAATGGAATTGCTTTGTAATATCCAAAAAGATGAATTGAAAAGATCGGAAAGAAGCATTTGAAATACCTTTGCCAACATGTTCAGCTCTTCCTTTGGGGGGAAAAAAGGTATCTCAGATGGAGAAAGCAAAGGAAATCATAATCTAAAAAGATTATTTATTTTTAATTGCAACTGGTTCTATTTATTGACTTCCAAAATTACCTAAGCAGCCTGCCATTTACTAGCACTTACTCTTAGATGTTATTATTGGTAATTGCTGTGTTATGATTACAAAGCACTGGCATAAATCTCACTCGGCACCTCTTTGGGTTTCTGAGGGCAGAACATTCACATGCTCTTCTCTGACCCCATGTTCCTAATCATTCGCCATGCACGCCTATGTGCAACTCATCACCAACTGAATCAACCCAAACACCAGCTGAATTCAGCTGGTCTAGAGATTTTAGCATGCTTTATGCTAAACCATCAGTCTTCTTTCTTTTGAATTTACTTTCCTTCCTAGGTTATTTTAGAAACCGATTAGAAAGTTTCTCTTGTTGTATGGCATGGCCAGATGTACTACATTTGATGCAAATGCCAAGAGGAGAACGGTCCAAGTAGGAAAGTATGAGTTGATTCCCACCCACAGCTACCATTCTCCAAAGGAGATAAGGAATACTGATTTCAGCAGTGAACACTGCCTGAACAGCTAAACGCTTCCTCCTGAACCCAGCGTACACAGCTGGGATGCAGCTGTTCCTACCACAGCACTGCAGGCAGCAGCTGCTGCCAGGGGAAAGGGACAACCCACCCAGAAGGTCCTACAATCCAGATCTGGCCACCACAACTGCCAAAGCTGGACCACCCCAGCTGGAAAGTATTTTGGGGAAGTGTACTTTCCTGGAGGGTTCAGCGAGAATTTGCTTCCTGAAAATCTAGCAAGAACATATCTTACTGAAGTGTTTTATGTATTATGCCAATGTTAACAGGGAGAACTACAAGGCCTGGGTCAAAGCCAGCTAATCCAAAGGCCTGTTCTTAAGTAAACAGTGGAAAACCACTCTACTTCAGAGCCTCCCACAGAAACCCATACAGGAAATCTCTGTTTTACCCTTTCCTCCGAACCAATTGTGCCAAGCAAGGTTAAATGATAATGTTGTAGTAAGCATATATGCAAAATAATAAGTTTTTGTTTGAAAATATCTGGAAGGCAGCTGTGAGTTGTGAATATAACTAAATTAAGCTAAGTTTTGACCGCATAATGGCTTCAAGGAACCTTTGTTTTTATATAAATGACTTGTGGTGAAAAAAGCCGGAATGGTACTTTTGGAGACCAAAACTGTCATCTTATTTACAGGATGGGTACAACACAAGCAGTACTAGAGTACATTGTTCCCACACGCCTGTTTCTACTAACTTCACTTTGGAACGACCTTCAAATCTCAAAAGAATCACATCTCCTTGGGCCTCCCCTTCTTCTTCCATTCACCTACAGAAGCTGTGCCCACACTTCCTTTAATTCAAAAGAGAAACTAACAGGTGCTCATGTACCAGCATCATTTCTATAGGTATCTCATTACTGTGACTCCTGCTCTCCACATTTAACAGGCTCGCACCTTTGCAAAATTTACAGTAGTTTTAGCCGGTATGATGCACAGGGTAAGAACCCGCTTGTTTTCTTGCTTACATGTTAAGAGAAGATAGCATGCAGGTAATCACAGTGGGGTTTCCAACCTCCCCAGTTTAGTCAGAACTTTTTCTCTAATGAAACTACCAAAAAAGGGCTGGCTGTGCTGGTAAATCCCACAGCAGGTATTCATGCCCAGAGGATGATAAGCTAAGGTCACCAGCAAGCAACAAGTTTAGCCTCGACCATTCTGTCCCAGACTTGACAAAGGGATAGGACTGAGAGGGCTGGCACACAGCCGTTTGCTACTCCTGCGTCTGGGGACCCGACTGTCCTGGAAGTAAAAGCAAACCTGCTTTTGACCTTATAGTAAGGTGCACACACTGTTATACATTCCGGTAGTAGTAAGATTCGACACGGGCTGCTGTGGGGTTTTTTAGGCTGAATTATTCAGGGTCTCTTCTTGATCTCATGCTGTCATATAAAAAAATGCATTTCTCCTAATATGGCTTCATACAGGCAGGTCTCCCAACCACCTTTTTAGCCCTGCAAACACATGCATGAGACTTAATGACTACCCTTACGTAGGTGGGTTTAGATTATCAATTGCTTAGAGTGGCTAGCTTAAATACCTATGCAATTTCTTCCAGATGTTGCTTAAGGTCTATTTACTGTACATTAAGTTCTATTTATTGTACATGCTGGATTCTCTCTGGTTGTGTTAAGAAAGCAGACTCATGTTATACACACTCTCTATGTAGAGTACACAGTCCAAGGTTTTAGGAACCATTCCAGTTAAGGAGTCATTATGATTAAAAAGCAAAACACAGCTCATTGCTATGAGCATCATAACCATGACACATAATAATAATTTCTTTAGTAGCACAAAACAGACATTTTTCAATAGGAAATATTTATATGAATGTGCACTTTGGAGATGCTCAAAGAATAAGACATGCTTCAGCACAGAATAGCCAACTTTTGAAGACTTAGATTGTGGCCATTTCAAATGGTATTTGTGCTGCTGACACTATAAATAAAATTTTAAAAGTAGATGCAGTACAGACAATAAGTGAAGAATTCCCATGCGCTGACTTGGTAACATATCTCATCCCAAACACATCCCAAAGAGTGAGACAAGGCTTCCAGTCCCCGGCACATTCTGTTCAGTTTTCTGTCCTATTATTCTCACTGCTAAAAAAGCCACAGCTGTTTTATATCAGGACACCCAGCGTTCATGAGCCACCCCGAGGCAAGGACACAGCGTAGAGCAGGCACTGCGAACTCTTCCCAAGGTACATCACTCAGGCTGTCCTCCGCTGACGTATAGCGCTGTCCTCAGTCTCCCTTGGGGTAGAGCTGAAGGGCCTTGCTCTCTTCATGGGTTTACAGTGGATGGCATACAAGTATTTCTTATCCAGAGGTGATTAGCTACTGAGGTGTTCTTTTAAAGGAGTGAAGACAAGGCACGGCCCTGCCAAACAGCAAGCCAGTTCCTATGACAACTTTCCACTGCAGCCTGGCTGGAGACCATTAATCCACCTTCCCCATCCCCAGGCCAAGCAGCTTCTAAGCAGTAGCGTTACTTTGGGCCATTACAGACCTCTGCAGGATTTTCACCAGTGGCTGAGCAACAGCAGGTTGCACGGTACTGAACCACCCAGATCCCACAGCACTCCCTAATTTCAAACTTCTACAAAAGAATAGGTTCACTGAGTGTGACTGCGTGACCTCGCTCCTGTCTCTTGCCCAAGATTTTCAGAGCAGACCTGCAGTCAGCCCTTCTTCCTGCACCTCCTTGTGAGTCAGTATCTACAATTTCTGTAGGATTCAAAGGTTGCAGATCATCTCAGTTTGTCCTGGAGCACCGCAAACCTGCTCTGCCCGGGGCCATCCCCAGATAACAGCTCGTGCTGCAAGATAACCACCCATCTATCAGTTTTTAACTGAAGCATTATTTTATTAAGCTGAACTGCAAATATCAGGTATGATGTGAGCAAATAAACCTATCTGCTTTTTCAATAAGCATCAGTTAAACATCATATTTTAATAGCTTGCTTCCCTTTTACTTTAGATGCAAAAATAATACGCTTGAATATTTTTAAAGGAAATAAACCACTCCTTTCAAAGAGTACAATACCGCAGTGTTTACCAGTAAACACCACACTAAGGTTTCTGTTTTTTCAAAAACAAACATTCCCCTGGAAGTTAAAAAAGGTCTAGGATAAATATTTCTAGTGATTTTAGGAAGGGTCTGTTAACTTTCAATTCAAGCTGTATCAGGAATCAAACATGACAAGGAGTAACAATTCAAAGGGGGGGTGTTATTATTATTATCTTCATTATCATTGTTATTATTAAAAATTGCCTACAAACTGGAAATTTGCCTGGGAGAATTTCAGCTTGCATCTGATTTTTGCTAGCGTATATCCTAGAAACAGCATATAACACTAACGCTACCAGTGCAAATATACTAAAGGCTGCTAATTTCAAACCTCAGCTGAAAACATTTCTCCCATTCTTACAATTTTTCTCCCCATTTAACTCTGCAATTGTACTTAATTCAATGGAGCATTTTAAATGCAATTCAGCGGTGCATTTTGCCATACAACTTGTCTGAATGACACTATACAGAGTAAAGGTTGTATTGTACTATACAATGAAAGTACATCTATGCTTGAACAAACTCCAACTACTGTTAATCAAACCAGCAAGTTCCTGAATGATCTTTTGGATTCTGGACTAATGGCAATAGATTATTTTAAATAGCAGTCCTACTCTGAAATATGTTTAGGTTGACACGGGCTGACAAGGGCCGTGACAGACTCCCAGAGCTAAGCTGATCAGTTCACAAGTAAAACACTGGGGTTTTTCCTTGCTGCCAGAACTACAAATTCAGCACGTGAACCGAAGATCAAAATGTAGTTTTGAGTTTTGTTTCTGGTTTTCAATTAAACCATGCAGCACCTGAAAGGGCATGTAAATCTTCGTATTTTCGATTTATTCACTAGTGACAAGCAAGTGTACGGATCAATACAATATGACAAGATGTTACTCTCAACTGACACAGAGAACCATTTGGATAGGTAAGAGGGAGATGTTCCTAAGCGAGTACTTAGAAAGCATTTTGCAGTCTTTGAGGTTCAGATGGTAAATCTTCCAGAGCTAAAAAAATCTTTTAAAACACAAACGATTATGCCTTGGGAGGAATGTTCCCAAGATCACGTCAGAGAGGATCCTTAGTATCCAGCTTGGCAGCCTTTAGGAACACTAGCAAGGGAAACTTGAGGGCTTCATGATCTCAGTGGTTCCAGAAATTTTTTAAACTGCCTGTGCTACAAGAAACAGTACTGCCCTATTAAGTCATCTAGTCTATCAGAAACCAGTGTAGGTTTGTTTCCACCATGGATTTTGCAACATTATTTTTGGCACAAAAGGAGGGATTTAAAAAAAAAAAAAAAGCATAAGCAAAATGTGAGCAAAGCAGTTTTGTGGTGGGTTTTTTATTTATTTATGTGGTGCCTCGCTCCTGGCTTTAGGTTATCAGCTCAAGCTTGATACAGCCCGATTGCCAAGAGCAACTCAAACGAAAGGCAGCAGTGACAATGACCTCTCGCTCTGATGCAAGGCTGTCCGGGAAGTGTTCTACCCGTGGCCGGGATCAGGCTTTCCTTTACCGAAGAGGATCGCCTCTACCCGCCTCCCCAGCCGGGCTGGCGGCTACCCCGGGGAGAAACTGTAATCTGGAAGGTGCCTCCGGGACCCCTCCGGTCCACGTGGGGCGGAAGGCGGAAACGAACACCCCGGGTGCTGGCCCCAAACCTCAGAAACACCTTCCCGAAGGCTCCTTCTTCTCAGGCTGCACCTCAGGCGGCAGAGGGGGAAGAGCGCTCCCCGCGCCGGGCCGGCAGGCAAACGGCCACCCTGCCCCAGGGAGGGGAGCAGCTCGAGGTCCTGCCTGGGGACAGCCTGCAGCTGGGAGGGGGCAGCTCGAGGTCCTGCCTGGGGACAGCCTGCAGCTAGGAGGGGGCAGCTCGAGGTCCTGCCTGGGGGCGCGGAGGGGAAGGGATCGGGGGTTCACCCCGCCGGGGACGGGAGAGGGGGTCCGTCCGGGATGGGCTGAGGTAACCGGAGGCCGCCCCGCTTGGGACAGGATGGGGCTCCCGGGGCACAGCGGCCGGGCAGGGGAAGGGGCCAGCCGAGCCCCGGGGAAGCGGCGGAGCCGGCGGGCGCTGCCTCCGAGGGAATCCCCGCACCGGCAGAAAAGGAAGTACCGCCGGCGGGTACCCGAGCTCCACTCGCTGCCCCTCCCCTCCTCAGCCCCAGCCGCGACGGCGGACAGACCCCCCTACGCGGGGTGCGCCCCTGAGGGGAGCGGGGAGGGGGCGCTCCCCCCCAACCCCCCAACGGTCCTCGCAAACGGTACCCGCCACGCGCCGCGCGCCCTGCGCGCGCACGCGCACCCGCACGCGCGCACTGCCCCCGCGCGCCCGGGCCGCTCTCACCTCCTGCCGCGCTCGGAAGAACTACCCCGCACAACTGCCGCAGCGCCGAGGCGGCTGCATTGCGCAGGCGCGGCCCGAACCCCGCCCCTCGCGGCGGTAGGGACCGGGGAGAGTGTGCGAGCGTGGCTCTCAGCCGCAGAGGAGCGGCGGCAGGGAGCGGTGGCAACGTGCCAACCCGCGGGACAGCCGCACAGACACCCCCACCCCCCCAACATCCCCCCCGGGCCTGGCATGACTCCGGCTAAAATCTCTGGGGCTGCACACCCGGCCCTGCACCCCCCCCCGGCCCTGCACTCCCGGCCTGCCTGAGCCTCCACAGTTCCGTCAGCCGGCCTCAGTGTCGCTGCGTGCCACGAAGGCTGAAGGAGCCAGGGCTTTGGTTAAAATAACGCAATTCTTGATTTTGGCGGGTGTGCATCTGCAGCGCGGGCAGGGGCAAGGGGAGCCGGAGTGCACCCCATCTACTGCAGGAAGGAGGGCGAGGAGATCCCGGGAGCAGCTGCAGGTGGCACAGGGGGCGATGGCCGCGGCTTGGGGGACACTGGCCGCAGCAGCGGCGGGGGGGGTGTTCCTGTGTGGCCATCCCGATCAAAGGTCCCACTGCCATGAGTGAGCACGGGCCTGCGTCTGTCACACCTGTGGGCATGGTGGTCTGGGCTGGCAAGGCTCGGGATGGTTGTGCATAGCAAAAACTATCCATTGGGTCCGTTCCCAGTTGTACCACACTGGGCCAGCACCGTCCCAAAAAGTGCCACGCAAAAAAAAACCCTTCCCAGCAAAACAAGCCTCCCTTTTTCTGCCTGTTTTTCCTGACCGCAGAGGCCTGGAAAAGGCTGCAGCCCCAGCAGGGTCCTGGCCACCTCAGGGTGGTCCCAGCCAGTGATGAGGGTGATGGCGGCTGTCTGCCTGCTCCAGCTCACCCCAGGCCACGCGGCTCTGCCAAACCGCTGGCACCCAAGCCCAGTCTCCTTTCCTGCGCTTCGGTGGCGGCCAGGCGCTGGGAATGCCTCCCCTCCTCCAGCAGCAGCTTTTCCAGCCCCGCCGCAGCGGTGCTTCCTTTATCTCCCCAAGGACGCTTCCCTCAGCTTTCCCTATCGCCTTCTGCTCTGCTCCGGGCGATAAGGCACTGCCACCACCCTCTGCAGCACGGGGACATGCCGCCGGGCAGGGTTTTGCTGACTCGGGCACATTTGGCCCATCATGGCTCTCTGGACTCTGCGAGCCTTGCTCGATCGCCTCACCATGGGGAACACCCAATGGCACCAGCCTTTAACACATGCTGTTAGTTCTGGCTAAAGCAAAGCCTGTTTTTTGGTGCTGAGCTCCCAGCGGGGCAGCATTACCAACCTGGGAAGCTCAGCCTGCACCTCTCAATGCCCTGGGACATCTCACGGCACCTGCACCAGGCACCCAAGCGAGGAGGATCACTTGGAGAGGTGTCCACCTGTATTCGGGAGCTCATTTCCATGCATCCTCATGGTGGGGCCTATCCTGGAGTGTTTGTCTGTCTGTCTGCACATCTTTCCAACACATAACCCCAGAAGATGCACTGGAGCCAACAAGGATGACTAAAAGTGCAAAGCGGCTTTTCTGTGAGGGAAAATTAAATAGAAAAAAATCCTTCAGCCTAGGGAAGAGACTGAGAGGGGTAAGGCAGAGGTCTGCCAAATCCTGCACGGGGAGGTGGGTGGGAAGGAACCATGTCCCAGCTCTTCCACTTGTCCCACAAGCCAGGGACATGGAATGAAATTAGCTGGCAGCAACTCTGAAGTGCAAACAAAGATGATGTTTTTTCATACAGCGCATTATCAAACTGTGGATTACAGAGCACGGTGGCATCCAGGACGTGAACTTGCACTGATTAGATAAGGGCCAGCAAACACAGGGATGTGACTCCTGCCCGGGGAGCCCCAGAGCTGCAGACAGCCAGAACCAGAGAAGTTATACCAGGGAAGCATAAATCTTCCACTGTCAGAAACAAACTCCTGAGTTAGAGGGACCCAGTACAGCCATTTTCCAATTTGTATTAGTGTTTTTGTGTGTGCAATTCAGCGAATACATCCTTCTTTCTTATATATGTGTTTATCACATATATATGTTTTCTCCCTGATTTTGCTGCCCTTACCCACAGAGCTCTCCCTCCTGCAGGGGATCAGCCCGCCTGTGCGGTGGGACATCTGGCAGCAGCCTCACAGGAGACACTTGGATCTGCCTTTTCCCACTGCCAGGAAGCACGTCCATCTTGCGCAGCCGCTGCGGTGAAGCGGTGTAACAAAACGCATACCCAGAGCATTAGTTTAATGGACTGTGCTGGAAACCGGCCAGAAGGTGTGTGTCCCATTGCTGCATGTGCACAGCTCAGAGGATGGCTTTTTCCTATGAATCACAAGCCTGGGCAGATTGCAGCTTGGGAGATAAACTGTTTAACGAGCCCCATCAGCAGGTGGCTGCTGTGCAAGAGAGGATCATGGAGTTTTAAGGAGTCCTCCTGCTGCCTTACACACTAGACTTGATTTTTGAAGCAGCTGGGAGGTATGGAATGGTCCTGAGCAATTTAATCCCTCACAGAATCCACTGGGTTTCAGTAGTGTACAATTCTTAGCTACGGGACTATTTCTCTTTGTTTTTCTGCCTATTTTCTAGCCTTACAAAGATCCCCCTCATGCCACATGTGTGAGTCCTAACAGAGACTGATATGTTACTCAGCTGTCAAGGTTTCCTGAGGCTGAACGCAGCCCAGGTGCTGCCCTGGTTTCTGTTTGTGTGCACTTCCAGCTTGCCATCTCATTTCAGGTCTGAAATGCTGGTGTTCAGCTTGTCTCCAGCCTCTGGTGAATAGAATAGAATAGAATAGAATAGAATAGAATAGAATAGAATAGAAGGGATTTGGGTATGGATCTTTAAAGGACTTCCTTTCAGTCTGCTGGGACATGGCTTCTTCTCCAGGACATGGCCAAACTGCAGCTTTCCCTCTCCCTGGGAGGGCTGTACAGCTCTCAAGGTTGTTGGCCAAGTCAGCCCCCAAGATCTGGGTCAGGGACTCAAAGGGCTTGCAAGCGAATTGCATTTGGGTGCCAGCCACCTGGGATGGGGGTCTTGCTGCAGCTGCCTGGAACATGGGAGCACCCCCAGATGCAGAGGTGAATCCCAAGGTCTTGACCACCTTTTGCTACTCTGAAGGAAGCAGTATTCCAGTAAGCTGGAGCTGCATCCTTATTCTGTGGGATGTAAGTCGTTACTATTACTTATTCACTCCAACTCCTTGTGCTCATTCAGCCAGAAGGTTGCAGCAGTCACACCAGCAAATGGTGTGACTCAGGTCCCACCTGTTTCATGCAGTCTCCTTCCCTCTGTGTAGACAGACTCCAAAACACCTCAACTCATTGGGAGGCAAAGGGATTCAATCCTAGGGTCTTTACCCCTTGACATCAGCAGTCCCTGTAGAGACCCTTGCATTTCTTCTGCTGGAGGAGACTGTGACACTCCTAATTCCACTGTTAGACTACATATGTATGGCAGTGCTAAAACAGCACAAGTGAGGAGGCCAGGAATAGGCTGCGTTCTGCTTTTCCAAGACAAAAGAGAACCACAACTGCCTTCACCATGAGCAATAATCAGAGCAAAGTCATCAAAACAATGCCATACACATAACTAAGCAGAGCTGGAAACTTCTCAGTTATTTGATCAGATATCACCAGTAGCAGAAACCTGACTTAGGATATTGTAATGCAAAACAATGGATGTCGAGGAAGTGGTAAGATGCATTTGTGTGTGAAAAGTACGTGAAAGACCTGAAAAAAAAAACTCAGGCCAAGGAGAGGATTTCTGCATCAGCAGTGTGAGCCAGGCAGCCTGGGCCAGGTGCCACGATCCAGGGCCAGGATGGCTGGCAGACCCCTGAGGCTGTCTGCCTGGCCTGCTCTGCCACCAAAATATAAGCTACTTGGACGATGCAAGTAGTGTATCCTCACCATCACTCACCTAAAATGGGCTTCAGGAAAACTGACTCCTTCCAGGAAAACTACCTGTGAGCAGATCTGAGTCCTGGAAAGCCAGGCACAAGGCAGGTCTCTTGCCCAAGTGTGTGCATAGCTCCTGCTTCTTTTGTCTCCACTGACCGACACCTCTTATTCCTCCTGTGCCCCATGGGACAGATGGACAGGTGGGGGCTGTCCATGCGTGTATTGATCCTATCGCCGATCCCTGGCTGCAGACCTAGGCCCAGCGTGGTCTCGTAGTGAGGCAGTGTTCCGTCTTGGGCTGGGCTCACCTCGCTCCCAAGTGAAAGGGATGTTTCTGCCCCAGGCAGTGCCCCTCTAAGCACGGCAGCAGGGATGTGGGCTCCTGTGCACTCCAGCCACAATTACTGCCATGCTTGCAGGGCCTGCCCCAGAGACAGTTATGATTAACTTCTGATCCCAAGGAGTTGTGAGTCCCAGCACCGTCTCTCCCCATTTGGCTGGTGCCTTTGAAACAGTGACAGCTCTTTTGGAAGTCGTGGCTCTCTCCAGTGCCAGCCCTGTCTTCCTCACCCTCCCTGCTCATCTCATGCTGTCCCCTGGTCACCTGTGAGGAGAAACAGGGACAAGTGGAGTAGAGGAACTGGGCATCAGTGCAGAGCTCAGTGGCACAGAGATGTACAGCAGGAGGCCGGATCTGTTTGCACATTTCACTAAGTTTCTCGCACCTGGATCACAGTTATTTTAAGCTGTTTTTCCATCTCACAGCACATGTGCTGATATTCTCAGAGACCAGTCACTTCCCACTGGTCTCCTGGCAGGTCCTGCCTTGGGGTGCTGTGTTCCTGGGCACAGTGCTTGGCCTGGAGGGGAAGGGTGGGGGGGTGTCCCCTCCCCGTCAGCTCTGCAGCCCTGGGTACTCCCAGCAAACCCCTGCCAGTGAGAAGGCACAGCCCACTTGTGTGGACAGGAGAGAAATTGATGTGGCTCTTTCAGTTCCTCGCAAACATCCTGGAGGCAAAATCCTCCCCCATCTGTCTCCTGCAGTGTAGCTGGACAGACGATGAGTCTCTGTCCTGGGCACCCCCTCCTCCAGGCATGTCCCCACTTCTTTACTGTCCCTGCACTCCAACTGCCCACGGCCCCATCCTGTGGAGACCCCACACTGCTGTGGGCACCCTGGTCCCCACCAGAGGAGAGAGGCTGGGACCAGCCCCAGGACACCTTCACCCCAGGCAGAGGCACACAGTGTGGTTTCCCTTGAGCATCAGCAGGATGGCTGGGGATACCCCAGCAGGAGTCATTTGGGTGTGCGTGTGTGTGCATGTGTGTGTGCGCGTGTGTGCCTGCCTCTTTGTGTGTCTGCCTGTCTCTCCACCTGCTCATTTCTGCCTGCTTCCTTCTGTGTTTCTGCCTGCTTGCCTGTGCATCTGTGTGTACATCTGTGTGTGTCTCTGCACGTCTGCTTGTCCCTTTGTCTGTCTGGCTCTGAGCATGTGTATGCGTGTGTCTTACTGTGAATGTGCCTGTCCCTTTTCGCGTGCCTGTGCATCCGTCTGTGTGTGTGTGTCTGACCTTGTCCATCTGCCCGTGTATGTTTCTGTGCTCTTTGTGTGTCCGTCCATCCCTACACACATACATCCGTCTGTCCCTCCCCGTGCACCGCCCGCCGCCACAGCTCTTCAGCACCGCGGCGCACGGACAGCTCCCGCCGCCTCCTACCGCCGCGGCCCGGGGACGCTCCGCGCACCGCACCGCGCACCGCACCGCGCACCGCACCGCGTCTCCTCCCCGCCGAAGCGCCCCGCCCCGCGCCCCGCTCCGCACCGTGCAGCGCTCCGCCCCGCCGTACATAAGCGCCACCGCCGCCGCCGGTCCTGCTCCGCCGCCATGAGCTACAGCGGGGAGCCGGCGGCGCTGGCCGCCTCCTACCGCCACCTCTTCGCGGAAGCCCCGCGGCGCCCCGAGGGGTCGGCGGGCCGGCGGGCGCGCTCGGGCGCAGAGCCGGGGCTGGGGCGGGAGCGCAGCGCCGAGCCGCGGCGAGCGCGGGCCAGCGAGAAGGAGCAGCTGCAGGGCCTCAACGAGCGCTTCGCCGGCTACATCGAGCGGGTGCGGGCGCTGGAGGAGCGGAACCGGGCGCTGGCGGCGGAGCTGGCGGCGCTGCGGCAGCGGTCGGCCGAGCCGCGCCGGCTGGGCCAGCTGCTGGGCGGGGAGCTGCGGGCCCTGCGCGCCCGCCTGGAGGAGGCGCACGGGGAGCGGGCGCAGGCGGCTCTGGAGCGGGCGCGCCTGGCCGAGGAGACGCATCGGCTGCGGGCGCGCTGCGAGGAGGAGGCGCGGGGCCGGGCCGAGGCGGAGCAGGCGCTGCGCTCCCGGCAGCAAGCGGCCGAGGGGGCCGCCCGTGCCCGCGCCGACCTGGAGCGGCGGGCGGCGGCGCTGCGGGAGGAGCTGGCGGCGCTTCGCAGCGCCCACGCCGAGCAGCTGGCCCAGCTGGGCGCAGCGCTCCGCGCCGCCGCGCCCCCGGCCCCGGCCCCGGCGGGGCGGCCCGACCTGGCAGCGGCGCTGCGGGAGCTGCGCGCCCAGTACGAGGCGCTGGCGGCCCGCAACCTGCAGGCGGCCGAGGACTGGTACCGCGCCCGCTGCGCCCGCCTCCACGAGCGGGCGGCCCGCAGCCAGGAGGCCGTCCGCGCCAGCCGCCGGGAGGCCGGCGAGTGCCGCCGCCAGCTCCAGGCCCGCCTCGCGGAGATGGAGAGCCTGCGCGGCGCCCACCAGTCCCTGGAGAGGCAGCTGCAGGAGCTGGAGGAGCGGCACAGCGCAGAGGCCGCCGGCCTGCAGGTGAGCCGGGCGGCGCCGAGAACCGTCACCGTCCCCTCCCCGCGCGGGGTCCCCGGCGCCGGGCGGCTCCGCCCCGGCGCTCGGTACTGTGCGGCACCGAGCATCCTCCTCCCGCGCAATCTGCCCCAGCACTCGGTACCTCCATCCCAGCAACCTCCCCCAGTACTGTGTAGCACCGGGCATCTTCGTCCCACGCAACCCCCCCGGCGCTGTGCGACACCGGCATCTCCGACCCAGCACTCCCCCACCCCTCGTCCTGTGCAGCGCTGAGCATCTCCGCTGCGTGCAAAATGCTGCAGCGCAGCTCCATCCTCTGCAGCAGCCCTTCCCGCAGTATCGTGCAGCTCTGGACACCCTGGCCCAATGCGGTGCCCCCCCCCCGCACCGTGCAGCACCAAGAGCCCCCGCTATCCTATGCTGTGCTGCATTGCATGCAACGCCCCCCCTCCAGCCACCAGCACTGTGCAGCACCAGCCCCCTCTGCCTTGTGCAGTGCCCACCCACGCCCCCGCAGTACTGGGCAGCACCAGGCATCTCTGCAGCCTTCCTCCCCCCGGTATGCGGCCTCTCCGCCCTGCACAGCAGGTCCTGCCCCACCGTGGCACTGTCTGCTGCCTTCACCCTTTATCCATAGGCAGAACCCCAGAAGGCAGGATTTGGGGGGACAGGCAGGGCCAGGACGCCCCCTCCAACACCGCATCTCCACAGGGGACAAAGGTCTCCCTGCATATGGCAGTGTTGTTTGGGGCATCGCCCCATCCCTGCCCCATCCCTTAAGGGTCAGCTCCAAAATTGCCCACGTTCCCCATTGTTGTGGGCAATTCCTCGAAGCCCTCTGCCCAGGCTTGGCCCCCTGCCCTGTGGCCTGGCTCTTGGCGCCTGCACTGCAGAAATTGGAGCTCTGCAAACATTGAGGCTGAATTTGCAGCCAGATCCCATCATCTCTTCTGTCCCTGGAAGGACTCACATGGGGCGGACACTGAGCACTCCATAGCTCTTATGCCATTACCGCAGTATTACCCCATTTTGTTGCTACAGGGAAATGGTCATGACTTGTAATAAAATAAATCCTGAGATTGTTCTATTACATGGCTATTAAATGATCTGTGGTTTCTAAATCAAGCTGTTTCCTTCTAAATACTGAAACAACTGCCTTACATCATACCTGAAGGATGCTGTTATTTCACACGCGAGTAATGCCTTGTCATTTTCAAAGCCAAATTTTGCCAGGCTCTCTAGAATTTGTGACTGTAGCTCCAAGCTGCTTGGAATCTTTCTGAATAGTTGAGGTCATCTTCAACAAATATAGTGGAAATAGGCAATATACGATATTTCCTGTAATGGGTGAAAGTATTACACACAGTAATCTTCTTAAATAGTCATGATGCCATGTGAAAAGAAGGATTCTGGGAACAGCCTATCTAATAGGGGGAAAAAAATGCAACTGGATTAAACAGCACTAAAATTGAAATTGCTTTAGCTACAGCACAGCAGCTTTTTACTACATGACCCTAAGGATCTGCTTTAAGTGTGGTAGTACTTAGGAGTCTTTTGAACAATGTGCATGTGTAGCAGCTAAATAATTTCCCTGGCTGCAACCAGTGGAAAAGAGTGGAAGTCTGTCTTAAAAGAGAATATTCCTATTGTTTGAGCTTTTAAAGTGTTCCTATAGACTGCTAAAGCAGGGACATGTCTTTATATTTGTGGGCTATCCAGTCATATCTGAACCAATATGTGAGAGCTTTCTGTTAGGGGACAGGTTTGCAGTTGTGTGGGGAGGGGGTTTTACTCAACCAGCTGGTAGGGCTGGGGTGTGAGAGAGAGGTACGGACAGGGTAACAAGGATAACCCATTTTTAAAGAGCATTTTGTTCCTGCAGGTGGAGGGAAGGGGACTGTGGGCACAGAGAGTCAGAGCAGCAGAGATTTTAATCTGCACTGCAGTGGCATCCATGCACGTCCTGGGGCTTTTCAGTTGGTGCCCCAATGGTCTCCTTGAACCCCTTCCCGCTGCCCAGTCCCCCCTCAGAGGCACAG
The DNA here is from genome assembly GCF_028858705.1 of Grus americana. Taxonomy (NCBI): domain Eukaryota; kingdom Metazoa; phylum Chordata; class Aves; order Gruiformes; family Gruidae; genus Grus; species Grus americana. Next base: position 14,533,873 of record NC_072858.1, on the reverse strand, counting down.
CTCCATGCAGCTCTTTTGCTGCCAGAGGTGGTCAGGGCAGCACAGGTCAAGGCAGAGACTTCAAGGATGGCATGCAAGCGTCGCACAAGGCAGGATGTGTCCAGTTGACTGTGCGATACCCTGTGCCGCATTCAGGATATGCTGGCACTTACAAGGATAACCTGGGGCTCATTGTGTCAGGCTCAGCACAGCTCCCTGCTCCTTGGGCAGCTCCACATCTCGTGGCTATCTCTGCACTACACACGAAGGATGTTATACAGGACACAAAGGAGGGCACAGGATAGGGATGAGGACAGGGACAGGATGGGGATGGTGTGGCAGGACAAAGCTCCTTCGCTGGAACCGAGGAGCTGGAAGCACTTGCAAAGGCCTGGCTGTAGGAGGGGGTGTGGGAGAGCAGACGTTGGCAACGGCCGTTGCAGGGCTCTGCATGCAGGGCTGCTCCATCACTTAAATGCAAACTGCTTACTCATTCCTGCTCCAAATCACGCTTTTCTGGTGGCACAGCAGGGCGGCTGGCAGCGGGAAACCATCTGATTGGGAAGATCCCTATAGGAGTGGGTTTCACTGCTTTCAGGCTGCTGCTTAGATACCTGGATGCATGTGGGAGAAAACCAGGCTGCTTGTTTTCTGACAAAAAAAATAGAAAAAAAAAAATTAGTCCTCTTTGTTAGCAGATCTGTCCTCAGACTCTGCCACATCACGGGCAGAACTGGATGTAGCAGCCATGGCAGGGCAAAGCTGATGGGAAGGACCTCAGAAGGATATCGTCATCCATCTGAGCACCCTAGCTCTTGCAGTGCAGGACCCTGACTCTGTAACCCCCCCAGATCCCTGCATTCAGAGCCCCCAGCCTGGCACTCTGAGGCATTTTCCAGGGAAGGTGTCAGCCTTCCCCTCCTGGACCAAGCTCTTCCCTCCTGCTCCCACAGCACCAGCTCTCCTTCCACCACCCCAGGCACATGTCCCAATGCCTCTTAAGCCCCCCCAGACAGACTGGTGTTGCCCCCTCTGTCTCACAGACCCTGCTGCAGATGGGAAACTATATAAATCAATAAACATTTAAAGCCTTCTCCCCGCCACACACACTCATGTGTGCGTACCGGTGCTCTGCCAGCTTCTCCATTCCTGTTAGCGTGAGATTTCATGATCCCAAGCTCCTGGTGGGATGTGCCATTGTGGACCAACTGCCTATTGCAGCTTCCCTGTCTCTGCGATGGGCAGAGCAGAACACCTGTGGGAGAGGTCCCTGCTCCGAAACAGAGCCCTGAACGCCCTTGCCTTTGCAGGACACCATTGGGCAGCTGGAGGATGACCTGCGGAACACCAAGAATGAGATGGCTCGGCACTTGAGGGAATACCAAGACCTGCTTAATGTCAAGATGGCACTTGATATTGAGATAGCTGCCTACAGGTAAGGCTGCTCTGACCCCACCCCACCCAGCTGCCTCCCACCCTGAACCCCCAACCCTGCCAGGTAGGGTATTTTCAAGGGCCCAGAAAATATCTGGGTACACACTCGAGGAGCAAAACCACCATGTTGCTCATCTCCCCTGCCTGGACCTGCCATGCTCCTGCCCAGGGAGCAGCCATGACTCCATGTCACATCTTGATCTAGCAGCCATGAGCTGCATCTCCCAGCCATCCCAGAAGCAGTGGTTTTTACTAGAGACAATCGGGGCTGGAAACTTGTCTCTCTTGCAAAGTCAAAGTAGATGCAAAAGGCAGAGTCCCTCGGGTTAGGGGGTTTATTTTCTTAAGGTTTCTGGAGGGAGCTGGTCTCATGCACTCCATATGGCAAGCACTCCAAAAATGATTGACCAAAGCATATGATTTCGAACCAGTTAGATGGTGCAGCGTGACCTGAGCCAATGACCACTGCAGGCTGGGGTGATGGTCTGGAGCGCTCAGACTTGCTGGCAGGTCACAGCATGCCCTGAAGTTTTGCAGATGTTTCATGTGAGATGTCTCCAGACTAACCTCTTCCCTTGTGATGTGCTTGCAGGAAGCTGCTGGAGGGAGAGGAGAACCTCTTCAGCATGGGAAGCGTCGGCCTTTCAGCATTCAATCCCCTCCCCAATCCCACTTACTCATTCCAGCCAGGAGGCTTTAGTTCCTCTACTCTGTCCTTCAAGGAGGAGGAACAAGGAGAGGTTATTAAAGTGACCTCTAAAATATCATCCAGCCGGGCTGAGATGCTTGAGGGAACCATAACCTCTGCCAAGAAAAGAGGGAGATTAAACCTGCATGAAGGAATCATTGCAAATGCAAAAATGTAACCATCAGGACCCCGTCCGTCTTGCATTTGAGGGGGAACAGTCTCCACTCGGCCTTTAAATTGCCCCTCTGGGCACAAAGCTGTGCTGGGCTCGCGGGAAGCCCCCCCTTAGAAACACATAACCCCCCGGGGACGCTGACTGGGGCGGCTTCCTCACGGGTCCTGCCCTGCGGAGGCCGAGCTTGGCACATTGCTCCCTTTTAAATGGGGCAGAGGCACGGGCAGGTAGCTAGGTGCATGTTGGTCATTGTTGTGGTGGCACAGTGGACTCATAGCACCCACCATCCATCCCTCCCTCCCTCCCTCCTCCTGCGGCAGACAAGGGGGAGCCGGCTGGCACCATTGCTCAACCGGCTCTCCGGGGAGGGGGGACAAGGGAAACAACTCAACACGTTTACTACAGCTAGTTTCAAGGCTACAGACCTTCATCGACTATCCAAATCCACGTATAGCTAAACTCTTACCCACTCCTCAAGCCATAGCAGTCCACTTTTAGTCCCAGAAGCACAGAAATAGCCATACTGGACTGTAACCACATCTGATGTCTTGTCTATGAGCCACTTGCATTTTAAACTATAAGGAATGTTCACTTTTTTTGTCCTGACAACTCTGGTTTTCGGCAGCATTAGCCCAGCCAGGCGCGTGGGATTTGCTAGCAGCAGGCGCAGGGCAGGGAACTGGTGCATCAGAGGTGAAGGCACCACCATACCGCAGGGCACAGCACCTCGTCTGCTCTCACTGGCTTCAAGATGTTGGAGGGTCAGGGTCTACAGGGCCCCTCGTTCGGCTGCACGGTCGCCACATGAAACCCCACGCTTGCATTAGTATTGCATCCCAGCCAGCGCTGCGAAGCTGCAGGACTCCCAAACACCAGCCCGCAAAGCATCCTCGTCTCCGCTCTAACTGTTCCAACATGTGCCAAATTTGATATAGGATTTACAACCATAGGTTTCCTTCAATGCCTTAAGATTGCCAGTGATCGCTTTTGCAAGAGCCGGAGACTCCGCGCGTGCGTGTGTTGTGTGTCAGTGCCCTGGCAAGGTTATCATCACGAGACCTTACTGCCCTCGCGGTGGTGCCAGAGTAGTTCCTGGAACCAGCAAATTGTTTGCTTGCACTCTTTTCTCTTCTATTGTAAGGCACAAGTTAATAATTAAAAAGAAAGAAATAGTTACGTGGATCAAATCAAGCAGTTCTGTCTTATTTGCTGCTGCTTCACCCTGGGAAAACACACCCAGGTGCCTGGCCCACAGCTGGTTTGGCACCCGGCAGCCCCTCCGGTCCCCTGCAAAGAGCTTGGTGTTGGGGTGCAGCTGCCAAACTCTGTTGGGGTTGCAAGGCAAGGCTGGTGCCACGGACAGCAATGGGGCACATCTGGGTCTTGCCCCCAGGCGGGATCACGGTGGCCCGGCTTCATAGAAGAGTTCATGGCTGACTGGCTGAGGGAACAAGGTCTCCCATGGCTGAGCACACCCTCATTTGCCTAGAAAATGGACTCTGAGGCTTTGATCTGCATCACAGCCCTGACAGCTTGGTCCCGAAGTACCCGCCATCTCTCCTCCACTCTGCCTGCATGCTCAGGGGTTAAAAATAACCTCTTTCTTTGCCTTCTCACAAATGAAAATAAAGTGAGTTACACAATAGCAGATGGAAGAAGTGAGGGCGCACTCACCTTCCAAGTAAACCCGGCAATCAAAGGTGCCCGCAGATCTGGTGTGAGCAGCACTGGTTTGTATTTGGAAATGCCCACGCTCTGCCCAAGAAGGGCCTTTAGAGGGGCACATGGGAGGGCAGTGGGGCATGGGAAGGGCACAAGCAGGCTTCCCGCTGGGTGGCCCTGCCAGCAGCACACTGTCCTACTGCCTTCCCATTCCTGCCTGGTCATGCCACGTCATGGCAACCTGCCCCAGAGCCCCAGGGACATGGTGTGACAGTCACAGGCTTCTCTGCCAGCGCTGCAGGAGTGACATGGCCGCTTCCCTTGACCCTGCCTCGCCGATAACCTCGGGGACGATGCCACTCACCATGGGGTGACACAGCCCTGGGGACGACAGCCCTGCAGGCAGGTGAAGCGAAGGGCACCTTTTGGAAGCAGAGGAGGGGGCTCAGGGCATGGCTAGGGCAGTGCATCCCACCAGCAGCCCCCAGCAAAACAGTGCAGAGCAACCTGGGGTGCCCGGACAGAGCTGGGGGTGGTGGTGGGGCAGCACCAGAAGAGTTGGTCCGGGGCAGCAGCACATAAAGCAAGGACCAACCTACAAACATCTCCCGGCTCAGCTGTCAGTTAGGAAATGCAAACACACAGCATTTCTCCCAAACCATAGGGGAATAAAAAGCAGATGTGACTGTGCAGCTAATGTAATACATTCTGAACCTCAAATACCCTCCAGCGCTACTTTCTTCCTGTCCCTTGAGTATAACCAGCCTGACCTGTCCTTTATTCCCAGTGCAAGCCTCTGCAGGGATTCCTGCTTGCTCAGCTGGCTGGATGCTGCATCAAAGCTGGGAATATTACTTTGGTGATACGGATGCGGAGGGGCTGCAGTGGTGGAGGAGGACAAAGGAGCCAAGGCAAGAACAAGGCGCTGTTTTGGAAATGGTCGCTTGACCCAAACTAGCTCTTTGCAAGGGCTGGCTGCAGAAATTTCCTGCATTTCTGGAGCTCTGCAGTGTTTTGGTGCTGTCTCATGGTGTTAAGCTCCAGAGGTGGGAGGTAGCAGCAGGCAGGGAAAGGACCTGGGCATTTAGGATACACCAGAAAGGACCAGGCTGGATTTCAGATTATATTATGGTTTTGAGAGCCCCTCTGCTGGGCTCTGTCCCTGTGACCATATGGGGGCTGAGGTGCTAAGCTTTAATTACTCTGATAGCAGCAAGGATTGACCAACCCCATGAATGCTCTCCCGGGACTGAGGATGAGCAAGAGCCCCACAGGAGGGGGACGCGCTGCTTTCCTGAAGGACAGAGCCCAACCAACAGGTGCTGTGCAACAAGGGAAGAGCTCCCAAGGGGGCCAGGGCTGCCCCTGGCTCTGCAGCAGCCTCCCGGGTACCCGCGTTCAGCCTCTGGCCGTAACACTGTGCTGCAGGGGCCATGGAGAGCTGGTCCTCCAGTGATGTCCTCTGCAAGCAAGCACAGGACCAGGGGGAGCAAGGAGAGGGCTGAGCTCCTCCCTGAATGCGTGATGACACGCGGCCAGGGGGCTTGTGCCTCCCTTCTTACCCGAAGGGAGACCCATGCCCTCACTCTCCTCATCTTTAGGAGGAGAATGAAGACAGCAGAGGGGGTGAGCCTGGCTCGGCATGTTACCAACACTGACCTCCAGCTATCTCCACCCAGGCCTCCTTTTCTATCGCTGTCTTCTTCAGGGTCACTCCTTTCACCTGCCAGCTTACACGCACCAAACCAGGTGGCTTCTCCAGTGGAGCACTAAGCTGGAACAGGGCATTAAATCCTCCTTTGTGGTCCCATCTTTCTTACTGGGTTAAACACCAGAGCTGGCAGAGGAAAGGGGTGAGTCACACTGCAGATGCTTAAAGATTTATACCTCTGCAGAACCTCGACCTCCCAGATAAAAGGCAGCTGCAGACACCAACTACACCATCAACTCAGGAAGAAACAGAGAGCGCCCATTTCTCCATGATGCTGCATTGTCTTCATCTTTACGCTGGGGAGAACTCCAGGCTCCACGCAGGGGTGCAGGCTCCCACCACAGGGCTGGCCAGTTGTTTTTTCCCCCTGGATGGAGATGCTGGCCCGCGCGCTGTGCAGCTGTGCTTTGGGTCTATGTGCCTCTGCTTGTTTCTTTGCCTGGGGCAGGTCTGGGTCACGCTCCTGCTGCTCCAGTGATGGAAAGAGCCTTGTTCCCATCGTGATCCTGCAACTAAGGGTCTTTCAGTTCTGCTGGAGGTTCCTGCAACAGCTGCTTGAGCTGAGGTGTACAGGTCCTCAAAAACACAGAGAGTCGCCGCACACAGAGAAGTTTTGCTAATGATGCTTGTCTGGATGCTGGAACTCATTAAAGAGTAAGCCAAAGAAAAAGCAGCCAGAGGAAAAAAAACCCAAACATTTTCCTTTGGCAGGAATGCAAACATTTCCTTTTCCAGACCGGGGAAGAACCCTGTAATTCAGCAAGAAAGAATCAATAGGCGATTCAGAGCAAAGTCTCTTCCAGCACCTTTGGCCGGATCCATCCAGCTCTCTTGCCAGCTCTTAGCACAGAGATTTCCTCCAGGAGAAGAGCTTCTTCCCCAAGTGACTGACCCACGCAAAGCCCTAACGCCAGCAGCCAAACAGATGCATCTGACTGATCAAATGTCCAGCAAAGCTTTATACCAAAATATCATGCACAATGCAAGCTCATTCATGCAAGTCTTCACAGGCATGTGGGAGTAAGGATCACTTGGCAAACACAGTGTAACATGCAAACAGGGCGCTGCTTGGGGGAAGAGTGAGAAAATGCTCGTGGACCCTGTTCTGTCCCAGCGGATTCCAACTGAGCCAGAGCTGGAGTCTGCAATCATGGGGACGGTGGGATGCACTCCTACAGCAGGGCAGTACAGCCTGTGCAAGGGCCTTCATCCAAAGCCCGACAATTCACTCAGCTAAAACAGAGAGGAACCTGCAACTCTGTGAGAAACCAATTGTTAAAGCAGAATGTACTGCAAAGGAAGGGAAATACCCGGAAAATGTCAGAGTGCAGTTCCAGAGCCCCAGGTGCACATCTGCTTGCTGCTCATAGGTGGGAGCAAAGCTCTTGGGGTGCCGTGAGCATCAGTTCTGAAACAACAGAGGCACCAGAGTTCGTTCCTATTGCAGCAGGGCCAGCTCAGCTCCTTTGCCTTTGAGCAGAGGGAGGTGCTGGCTGTCTGCACGCCAGAGAACACAGGAGACACGAGCTCCTGCCCCCCCTGTGCCCAGAGCAGCCTTGTGAACACAGATGCACACATGGTTGTTATCCTAGATGGTGAATATGCACAGACCTGTGTGGGGTCTGCGAGAACAAGGTGTTTGCAGAGGTCATTCGGAAAAGCTGAGGTTAGAGTGAAAACCCCAGTTTGCACTGAGGCTTAGAACATCATTAAGTTTAAGCAAATTTTTAATGGAAATGAAAAAAACCCCAAAACCCCACAACAAAAAAAAAAACCCCAAGCAAACAAAAAAAGCCCCAGACAAGGCACCTCTAGCAAATTCCTGGTCTAGCAAAGAGGCCTGAGGGCTGTACGAATAAGGATGCCTGAAGCAAGCCAAAATGTTCCAACAAGCCAAAATATCCTCCAGCTAGATTCTCAAGGAAGCAAGGATTATAGGATCATGCTGGGACTGAATGTCCCCTTTATCCCCAAATTCTTCCCCAATATTTTTTTTTTTAATGCTCATCAGCTTAACTTCAGCCACATTTGAGAGCTGAAGGTCTCAAAGATACCAAACTCCTCCAAGTTTCATGCCAGCAGGTATGGGTGAAACACACCCATTGATTGAGAAGTTGAGCTTCCCTTACTAGACACCAGAAAACCCATTCAGAGGGCAGAAGTTATGAATGTCTCAACACAGAGACAAGCTTCATTGTGGGCTCATTTGCAACCAAAAGACAAAGCAGTAAAAGCAAAACCACCAACCAACCAAGACCCAGAACAAACATAACTTTTTTTTTTTAAACTGTTCGCCAACAACTTGTTTCTTAAAACCAAGTTTTCTCTGTTCCTTTTGGTTGAACTTCTCCATAGATAACTAAATCAATCCACTTGCAGCTGGGACAACCTGCAACACAACAAATTCAACCCAGATGTTTATAATTTGGCAAAATTGTAAAGTCAAGTTTCAGAAGAAACACGCTTGGTTGCTTTGGTAACAGGTAGTTACCAGTCCTGTTATACTTGCATTCACGAAGAGGATCTCAATAGCAGTCTGGTAATTGCCTGCCCTCACATACTCCGTGATACTGCTGGGTATTCCATCCACAGCACTTTATAGAAATTATTTTTCTAGACAGACAGAGCTGAGAAGTGAACTCTGCTCAAGGTCATACTCAAGTCAAGGACAGAGCTGAAAAAAGAACACAGACACCCCTGTGTTCAGCTTATCTGCTCACGCAGAGGAAGACCACCACCATTCCTGCTCTGTATGTCTTGGCTCACAAATGTGTCATTTTATTGCCACCAATAGCTGAAATGTTTTCCCACGTCCCGTGAGGAAGACAAAGGAGATTGTAGGTTCTTGTGAAGGGTGTTGGGCTTTTCACCCAGGGAGTTCTTACCTGTAGTCCCAGGTACATGCCAGAAAGGACACACTGGTCCATCATTTAACATAACCACTTCTGTGATCACAGGCTACAGAAAAGCACATTGTAAGCAGCACGCTCTGGGCACATCGCGGTATCTTGGAGCGACTGGTTGCCTCCCAGCACCACATGAAAAGGGCTCCAAAGCAGCTCTTCCAAGAATACACTCTTCTTCCCAGTCTTTGCCAAGTCCCCACCACCCACTTCTCTACTGTTAATGTTTCCCTTGGGCAAAACCAGACATTTAAAGGTTTCCTTTCCAAATAGACTATTTTACCAAGCAATTAGAAAATATAAACTGCCTTTTCCACTTTGGGAAATATTTCTCTTGCAGATCGCTGCTGCTTTGACACAAATATATTGGTGATATACTAAATCAAAACCCAGTAAAGATGGTGATACAGCTCCAGCAAGAATTCTGCACCTGCAGGGCAGCCAATCGATACTGCATTTTTTCTCAGATGGGATTACCATTTATCTCTCAAAATCAATAAAATTTGACCTGTTCAGTGATTAAACCTGTATCTATGGCAACTTTCTGAAACCTCAGCAAAAGTAAATATCCTTTGGCTCATTCAGCAAGGGTCTCTTAAAGATAACATGAGTAAAATTCAACTTGCTGCTTCTCTTTGTGCTGAACTAGTTAGGGTTACAGAAAAAAAGGAGGGAGAAAAAACAAATAAAAAGCAAAAGTGATGAGAATGCGCCATTTGCAACATTCTCCCCATCTCTCAGCAAATATCTATCAGAGCAGAACAAGCGTATTTTAAAGTATCTAAACATTCAGGCTGGCACCCGGTGCACCATACTGAGCATGCAGCACATTAGATTCATGTGGTCAACTCGACCTTTAAAAGAAAGAGATGCAATACATAAAAACTCCTATGCCTCTGTTAACAGGCTCGCTCTCAACACCTGGAGTGAATCCTTCCTGCCCTCACTTGCACGGAGCACAAATTTCATAATAATGATACTCCACACTGAAAAAAAGCAAAACCAGAAAAGCCTAGGATGTAATTTTATTAGTGACTGTTAACATGCATTAACATAAATAATTGTCCATAAATGCCTGATGACTTTCTGAAAAGAAATCCAACACAGACTAGTACTAGACAAGCTTCAATAGTTTTTCAGTGAAACTTACCAGTTGTTTCACACCTATGGAAATGGTTGTTAAGGGTTCTCCTGGCTCACGCGTGCCACAGCCCGGTGGCAGGGCAGATCGGGGCTGGGTTCCCAACACCCATGGCAGTTACACATTGCCAAGGCAGTGCCCCGCCGTTTAGTGGGCCCAACTGCACGTTTCACTAGTCTCTTGAACCTGATCTTCTTGGTACACCAAATCGGTATTAAACACAGGCAGAATGCAACCAACATGAATCAAGGCTTGTGACTTGATGGTAACTTCATTCTGCATTTGTAAGGACTCGTGACACCAGGCCTCGCCGTCTCCTCTTGCTGAGAATTAGTGGATCTGTAAAGCAACTCAGAATTATGCTGCAGTACAAGTAGTATTGAAGTAGGATCTGTGTTAGCCATGACATCATTAAGTAGGTAACCAGAACATAAACCCAGAATTATTTCATCAAGTGAGGAAACAATAGTGGTGTCTGTAAAATAATGAACGAGTCCAAGCACATCCTCCCTCACTTCCAGAGCACGGAGCTGGCTCACCTCCCACGAGGGCAGAGATGCCACCGCATAGATGGCCTGTTGTTACAGCAGCTCTTCTATCATCAGGACCAAAAGCAACTGGAGGAAAGCCAAGGTTAAAAGGAGACCAACAGAAATAAAACAGCAGCAGGAGAGTTGAAAGAAGGATTGGCACATTTTAAAGCAAGCAGACTGATTATGCAGGAAACCACAGAGCCGGCAGATCAGCCTTGGCAATAGCCAAAGGTCACCCCCGTTGCACGCTGATGTACCCAGCAGAGCTCTGGGGGAGGCTGCGGGCGCTGGGGAGCGGATAAAACATTACTGCCTTCAGGGTATGCTTTACGGTGAAAGCAAGCAGGAGGTTCAGCCAGGAAATCTAAGCTAAGAATATGCTTTTTGAAGGCAGGTGAGGAAGAAATAAAGGGAGAAGCGGAGAAATGAGAAATAAGAGGTCACTAAGCATTCATACCAAAATATCACAGGCAATAGATCTTCAATCCTCCTCATTAAGCCACTGAAAGAACGAAGTAAGAAGTTTTGGCCTTCTGCATTTTAGCTGATGTGATTTACCCTACAGAGAACCTCTCTAAAGATATCAGAAGCCCTTTTTTTTTTTTTTAAAAAAAAACAAACCAACAAACTGACACTGACAGCACAGCCAGTGGCAGTAGTGTCATCTTGAGGCTATACAAGTCAGCAGTATCCTAGAATGACATTAATTCAAATTAACTATCAGCTTCTATATAACTGTTAAACTGCAGATAAGCCCTTCCATAGACATGTAGTTCAAGCCTGGATTAGGGGAGAATTTGCAACGTAAAATGTGACCATACTGCTGACTTTTTTTTTTTTTAAAGTCTAGAACTATACATAGAAAAAAATCCCATGAGAGATAATGAAAGATGAAGCGGCAGTACAAAGTATACAAGCCAGCTGGCTTGTATAAAGCCAGGATGATCAGAGAGGCAGAGGAAGATCTGGTTCACAGCAGACTTGGTAACAACAGCCATAAGCATGAATGAAAATAATCTAGAGGTGGCTTTGACAAAAAGATGCAGGTATTGAGGAAAAAAGGGGTCCTGTAAATACATAGGTTTACTTCTCCTGTACCTGTGTTGAAAAATCATCTTAACATCAGCACTGAACTATTTCTCACTGAAATCCTCATTGAAATGAGAGTCCCAGAAATTCCACATTCTTTCAGCTAACAATGCTGCAGTTAGCTCCAGTGGAGATTCTGGCATTAAACTACCCTTCACCATTCAACCACCTAATTAACATTTGTCACTCTAATAACCCCAGAGCACATCCAGCAGTTTCAATATTAACTGCTATAATTTTGAGGCTGACATAGGGAGCATGGCATGGAAATACGAGAGCTCAATTTTAAATTGGCTAAAATAAAGTTTATTTTACTGTTACAATATATAATCTCTTATCAACACAACTCACAAAGTGTTTACAAAATAATCTTATTTTCTGCTGCATTTTAAACACTACTTTTATACAAACTTTAAAGGTAAAATAGGAATTTGTAGCTAGAAATGTTTTTGTTACTTTTTTAGAAGCATCACAAGAATTACTTCAAACAAAACTTTTTTTTTTTCTTATGGTGTCATCTTCACAGACAAAACCAAACACTTATTGTGAAGACCTGAGGAAGGATTCATGAAAACTTTCTTTAGACAAAGGATGCCAGTCCTCTTCAGCTGACAGCCAGCAAGCATTTGAGCTACCTTGGGTGCCCTGAAACACCTTACAAAGGAACCTTCTCCCTTTCCCTATGCTGACTACAGGGAAGGGAGAGAACCTGGTGTGTAACCACAGCTTTCATGAATCCCCACATCGATGACCTAGTATGCAGCAAAACCGTAACACACAAAGCTCTGGTCCTTAATGCTGCACAAGAAACCACGGAATTGTTAAGCAGAATAGAATTTGAAGTGTTACAGTTGTCACAAACCTAGTAGTTTAATGTGTTAAAGTTACCTAATGTCCTCTGTGAATCTGGTAGTAACAGGCAAGTATTACATTACTCAGCCCTGGTCTCCCCTACAATGCACTAATACATATTAGAAGGAGTGGGAAAAACTACCATTTCCACTGCTGCTAGAAAAACATGTGCTAAAGTGAAAGGCTTTATGTTCCTGCCAGTCGAGTCAGTTAACAGATTTTACATGACAGCAGAATCACGCTGACAGTGATTATTTTACATACAGCAAGCAGGTAAAGAGGTGCTACTTGGGTTTTTTTCATGCATAGTTTAACCAGCTTACAGCCAGATCACCTCCATTAAGATTAGAGATGCATGATCCACCATTTGGTATAAGCCAAACTACCAGCAAATATATGTCCAGTGCAAACGAAATTGTCTTTCTTCAAGAAAAACAACTAAATTTAATGCTACTTCTCAAAAAACAACGCTTACGGTGTGTCATTTTCTACGTATTTTGGTCTGCATTTCTAAAGTTCCCTTCCTCTCCCCAAATAACATCCAAAGACAGATGATCCCATTACACATTTTTTTAGGCAAATGACTGTCTCCTCCCCAGAATAAGTTATACTGCCCACTGAAGATCATCCCTGAGAGCACTGTTCTAGCTAGACACTTAGAGAGTAAGCAATATCTCATCACTTAGAGGGGAGAAAAAAGGCTGTTGACCCCATGAGATCGTGTGGTTTTAGAAAGTAAAAAAATGCAGCTACTCTGAGCATTTAAATTCCCTGAGCTGAGTGGAATTTGAAGACAGTAATTTGTAACACAAAGCATAGCGACATGTATAGCTGTACGTACAGAAGCTGTAATTTTTTACAGTGGTAAAGTCAGACGTTAAATTACAAGCATACAGCAGTTCGTGGTGGTTCCTTTTAGTTGCTTCCTGTCACAGGAAATACAATGGCCTTCTTTGGTGAAAAACAGCAGTGAAGAAGCTTGATGACTTCAGATTCTTTTGCCTTCTGATATTCTAGCAATCTTTAAGTTGCAGTTAGCGGAGATACTACCAGGCCGTAGTGCAGTACAAGTAAACCATCCTAGAGAGAAGAGAAAGAAACTGTATCGTCATACCACTTCACTTTCTCCATGACATACTCTTTTTTTTCCCCTTGGGAATTCTTTTCAGACAGTGCCTATCAACACCTCTATGTTCTGTCTGGAAGATGACCTCTTATTAGAAAAATAGCCTCGTTTTGCCTCTAGTGCCACAAAGCTCTTTCAGCAGAAAATCACCCTAATTGCTGCTGTGCATAATTATTTTACTCTCTCTTCTACATTAGTTTCTTTAACTTTGTCTGGCAGCTAAATGGTGCCACTGGAAACAAAGCTACTGTTCTGGAAACACAAAGTGCAGTGTGTTATTTTCAAGAGAAAAAAGTGGAATGTGATGGTGAAAGAAAACAGTTTCATAACAAAGGAGAACACATTGCAATGGCAATACTTTGATCAATTTAGCCAACATGCTAATTTAGTAAGACCTGAAACTCTGCTTCTGACTACAGATTTTGTCATTTACTTAAAGAGGAATTAATATTCTAAGTCAGGAAAAGAGGGCACCAAAAGAGGAGCAAATTAAAAAAAAAATTTAAATGTAAGGTCCTAAGAATGGCCATATCAGGGCAGATCAAAGGGCTACCTAGCCCCATGGTGAAAGCTTAGATAAAAATAGATGAAAAGGGCAAGTACGCTACCTCCCTATAGACTTTTCCAATTTCAAAAGCCTTTCTCAGGAAGTTCCTGAGCCCTAAGTTTAAGTAGCTTTGTATCAAGTGTCTTCTGATGACTATTCTTCTATGAACTTGGTCTGTTGCTTTTGAATCTACAGACTTCTGGCATCCACAAGCCAAATCTAAGGGAAATCAAATCCAAATGCTTTGCATCACTGGACATGGTGACGTCAGTCATAAGATCAAGACCGAAGATCCAGAAAAAAGGGATTAAAATGTGGGCACTAAGTGGATCAAAGTATTCTTTTATAAGAACTGTCAAAACCAACCAGAAAGGTCATGTTGGAAAAGAAAGCACATTAAAACACCTATAGAAAAGACTATGTTCAGGCTACAGGAAATATACACCTTCCCTAACTACAGCCACAGGTGATACAAACAGCTTCAGAGCAACAGCAAATCTGCTCCGTGAGTCTCATGCAACTTTGCTTTCATTTAAAGGATGCTTACAATTACAAATGAGGGCCTAGTGTAGGTTAGATGCCAAATCAACCTTAACTTCAATGGACAAGAATGAAAAAAATCTGTTTTATTCCTGTGGTGTTAGTGCCAGCTCACTAGCTTTCCTTCATCTTCTCATCTTGTTAGTAATCAGAAATCCATTGCTAACTCCTAAAAGGATACAGGAGGAGACAGGAGCTTTAACTCACTCAGTGCCTAGTGTAAAATGAGATGACTACATTGCAATATGAAGATAGGATCCTGACTGTCCCTCACTCCTTGTTAGGCAGAACAGGTAATATGAAGTTACTTATGAACCTCTTGGCACATAGTATGTTGTTACATCTTCACAAAGGTATTCTTACTCCTAGTGCCTGTTAGCTACTTCAACAGAGAAAATTAGACACGCTCAAGCTTCTTTTTTTTTTTTTTTATAACTGTGGTCAAAACCAGTTTTTCCTCTATGGCAGTTTCTTAAAGTATTTATGCAAGAAGAAAATGCTACAATCTATTCTTTGTTGAATGAGTTTTTAAATGGTACAGTTGGCAGTAGGACTTTTAAATGAATTATCTATCTACATAGGAAATATCCCTGTTAAACCAAAGGCCAAAACCACTGCAATTCCCTCTGTACAAAAACAAGCTGAAAGTGAACCCAGTAATGGCACTGCTTACTCTGTAATTATTCACTTTTTAAGTATCAGACATTTCTATATATGTGCAGCTGCTTTCTCTAGATACAGTTCTTAAAAGGAAATCCAAACAGAGAATGAGCTCTCACTGCTTACTAAAAATCTCAAATCAGGCTAACTCAGACGCGCCCAAAAGAAAAGCAATATGAAATACAATCCCTTCTTATAGTACAAGTCTCCAGTGTTCTTGATCATATGTTTGTGAACCTGACCTAAAAAAAAAAACAACCCAAAACAAAACAGGAAAGGATCCCACCTGTTACACCCAACTATAAACTTTAGAGTGTAACTGACAGACAGAAAGATCATAGTATATAGACCTTTTCACATTTTAAGAGCAGCAGCAACAGAAAGCGCCCCACTTTCCAAATTCAACATCCCCACAGCAAAGAGTAAACCACTTCTACAGCAGATGTGTGCAACATGGTCACAGTAATTAAATTATATCACAGCTCTTACTGCCTAGTTCAGGAGAGACCAAAAAAATACAATGGCATTCGGTTACAAAAAGGTGAGCGCTACAAAGAGAGCATTATAATCTGCAACACCTCCTGGCCAAGGGCCAGGGATATAAAGGAAGGTTCTCTTTTTAGCTTTTCCCACGGGTGAGCTCATTATGGCCATCAGTGATGCAGAGCTCTGAGAAGGCCAGTTTCAGACAAGTGAAAATAACTAGCAGCTTAGATCATGTTGCATTTGTGCAGCAGAGGGGAGGAAGGTAATACAGGGAAGAAATTATAGTCCTATATAGTTAATAAGCTTCCTTCCTCAGCTACTTGATCGGTCTTAGTTATAGGCAGATCTCAATGTCTGCTAACAAAATTGGTTTTACACTGTTTTATAAAAAGAAGCAGCTTTTCTTAATTTTTATAAATTCTGTGCAGAAATTTTTTTATGTTTTTGCCCTAGACAAATTAGCTAGAAATTGTATTTCCAGCTAATTAAAAAGATTCAACCACCCAATTTCAGAAATGTTAAAATATCTTGAGATCTACAAGATTAGACAAGATTTTTTCCCAAAACTTTTTTTAGCCTTCTATCAACTACTCAAACTAATATGTTAATTGTTTACATTCAACCACTAAAATTAGTTGCCTATTTACTCCACTTTAAACAACCCAAACAGGTTACTATGGGGCCAGTATCAGGAATATTTATTTTACCATCATATCATATTTGATCTCCCCGCACTTGTTGGAAAGGCACATAGTTATTCAGAACAGCTAAAACCCTGTTAGTTTGCACCTACAGGAGACTTTAATTTACTGAGGCTCTAAGGCAACACTACACAGTTACTTAGTAGGAAAAAAACCCAACCCAACACCCAAAGTCTTCACAAAATAATCTTGAGCATTTAAGAACCCTTCAGAAGGAGTAAAAGCCCCTAAAAAGTTAGGGTGATCATGGCCCAGAAAAATAAATCACATACAACGTATGTTATGCTGCATTGCATTGGAAGGAACTTCCAATGTAATTGCTGCCACAGAATGCATATTAAAATTAATGCCTTTGGCAAAGAGAAACTTATCCGCATTTTTTAAATCACTTTTCTCAGCAAAAAGAGTAACTGCTGACATGAATGAACTTGCAAGTGAAAAATGCGATTCAGAAGAGCAGTTATTTTTCTCCTCTAACAATGACTGTACTCATCTAAATAGAAAAAAAAAGTTTATTCCTTTAAATGACTTTGTATTGCCTAAGTAGCTACTGAAGCTGTTTTCTTAGTATGAAACATCTACAATGAATCTCAGAAGCTGGTAAATGACAACAGCAGTTTTGAAGAGCGTTTCAGCATCCTAGTGAGAGCTGTTAGGGGCATTCCAAGGTCCAACACTGGTTTGGAAAGGCTGGGAGGTTATGATGGCACAAGATGCCCTTGGAGCTTAATGTAAAATCCATCGATTGTTCTTCTATAGTTGTAGTCTCACTGGGCCAGAACAATCATGCCCCTCATTGAATTTCAGGTCTTGGTGAAAAAGAAACAACCCTTACCATTTTTAGACTTGACCTATTCATCCCCCCCCCCGCCCCGATAATTATCTAAAAATATTTTCCAAGGTTTTTTAATCCTAGAAATGCATCCTCTTGATTTCTGCAAAATAATATAATGTGACACTATAAAACATGAAAATGTCACAGCTACTTCAATATCAAAAAAGAAGCAACTGTAGTTTATTTGCACCATTCCTACTGTAACTATTTGGCATCCCAAGAGGTTTTGTAATGAAATGAAGAAAAATGAAGGATGAACCTGATCTTTCAAATTCCCTGGCAAAAGCGCCTATGAAAGCACAAGACTTAACAAAAAGCAAAGATCTTTTTCTGTTTGCCCAACACAGCAGGCTTGTGAGAATTCATCACTAGGATACTGATTTTGTAATAATGAGACTTGAAACATCACTAGAGAACGCATTCCGAGACAATCGTTCTCTTTGTGGAGCTGCTGACTGGTACTTAGCTACTAAACATCAAATCAGGCAGACCCAATTCTGACATGAAATGAAAGACACTGAACTTCAAATAGGCAGACCCATTTCTGACAAGAAATGAAACCGATGCGTTTTTCCTTAAAGTGCTTCCCCAAGAGCATTTTTCATACATTAAAAGCTTTTGTGCTAAGATGAAGACTAAAAGCATGTACATTTGACTATACCCATGGACTGAGAAATAAATCATCCCCCTGCTATTTACTGCAGCTTTTAGTAGAGGGCACTTCCATCACCACGTGTCAATTGCTGTATTTACTTACAATGAATTCATTACATTAGAAGCAAGTTTGTTACCAGTGCTGCTTCCTCCTGGCTTCTATCACCAGCTCCCCAAAGCAGGTTTAGTTACATTTTCTTCATATTATTATATAAACAGCTAAGGCATCAAGTACAGCATTTATTCCCTTTGACTGCAGAAACTGAGGTACACACCACAAGCCTCAAACATTTTTAATCTCTGCCAACACCGCAGCATGAGCCACATTATATCTGCCCTGACTGTGGAATCCCTCCTAGTTACTCAGATCAGGTACAGGTGATGCAATGTCCAAGATACCTTGAAATCAGCTTTCCGCTTCTTGCCCCTGACACAGAAGCCCTCTTGTAGCATGAAAGGGCTCAGCAGGAAATTTAAATGTAAAAGACTGTGCACGTGTACACACAAGAAGAAAACCGATTTTGCTACTATTTTAGCCTTTTTCCCTGCCATCTGCTTAGATTGCTTTCCAAATAAAATACCAATCTAAATCCTATTTCTTGCCATTGCATAAGATCAAACATTAACTTTTCAGACTTCCAAGTTTAGATTAATATACAGGTTACCATACATCACAATTTTACATGTGTCTTACTACGCTTTGGGCAGACTACTTCATTGTTTTTGCTGCACTTTTAAAATGGTTTGACCCTTCCAATTATAACTATGCTTGAAAAGTATTTTTTTTAATTTTCTTGGGAATCTTTCTTATTTGCAGAGCCAGCAGCGCTTAAGACAGTAAGTTATCAACAAGAAAGTTGTCTATACAGTCATGCTGTGACCAGGGCTGGTATAATATGCATTAAACATATTAATTGCATTCATTACTGGTTTGTGCTGTTATGAGCAAGTTTATTCCCCTTACACAGTCACAAGGCTAGCCTAAACTTGGGATGCTTCAGTCCTTTTATTTCTTGCAGAGATGCAATCACCAGAGAGGAAAACAAGGAATGTTAATTGAAAGAAAGGCTGGTATAGTTTATCATTGATAAGATAGCAGGTTGCTTCATAATAGAAAAAACCCAACATAACACAAAAACGTCATATCCAGAACATCATTAAACCATCAAGAACACTCTTAGCACATGATATACTTCTTAACTCTATTTACAATATAAAAACCATTTTGTATAAGCTGGAGAGATTTTTGTTTAAGCAACTTCTTCAGACAAGCTGGTGCTAGCTGATAGCTTAAGAAAGAAGTTTTCTATTTTAAAACAGAAAACCTAGAACAAAGGCCCACCTGCCACACGTACCTGTACTGCACTCTCTCCTATGGCTTGACGAATTTCCCTCAGTGTCTGGTAGTGTTCTAGCAGGTGATCACCACATATTATGTCTACCTGTGAAAGAGCACAAATATGGTCAAGTTCAATCTACTTTTGGACTAGCAAAACAGTATTTAAGCCCTTGAAATTTGATTAGAAGAGTTCAATTCCAGCATGTTAGAAACTAAAGCCATCTTTACCTCTGCTGTCCAAATGCATTTTGCATGCACAGCACTACTGCACTGCCCTAATGCCTCTCACCCCATGCCCCTGACATGGAGCTCACTTCTGGAACAGAGAGGACAGTTTATTGTTTCGCTCCCAGTTTGGTGCATCCACTGAAAAAAGCTGTTTATTAATAGCTGTGATGAATTTAATGGGAAATTAGATCACATATTAAAACAATCCCACAAACATCCAGAGTCATTCATCAGTTGCAAAAGAGGGCAAGTGGTCTGTGACACTGAAAAAATGAGCCATTGCCACCCTCATTCTTATCTTGAGTGAGAAAATACGTGAATAAGTCTGCTTAACACGACTGTTTGGAAGAAGTGTTTTAATAGAAAAGAACAGCTCACTGTACACCACTGTCAGCAATTACTTCACAGGGTCCTCCTTCAAAATGCAATCAATACTTCCGTGATGCAAGTCAAGGGCATAGTCAGCAATTCTAAGCAGCGTTCTCTACTGCAGCTAAACTATGTCAATGATGTCTGCAATATTAGAGGAGGCATTTTTGTTAAGTAACTGCCCACAAAACCAGTAATTTTTTTGGAAAAAAAATATCATAATAAGGTATTCTGAATTCTTTGCCTTGACTAAGAAAAATAAGCTTCTTTATAAAGTTACTATGAATTTATTGTGTATAATGTAAATCCAGTCTCTAGCATTCCAAATTAGAGCAGCTAACACAGCACTGTTTCTCAACTGTACTGTGGTTACATTTTCCTTATGAGCAATTTCTAGATATGGAAATGAGAGGGCTCTCATCTATGAATTACAATGAAGAAACCTCAAAATTAAAGTTAAGAGCACTGACAATGAACTGTCCCACAGCTTTCTGCAAGGAAAACGTATAAGCTTTGCCACTGCAGTAGTCAGGGAGCATACTGCAATATCATTACGTATTCTCTCATACGGTGACTTTCCACTATAGGATGCACTCTGTGCTTCAGCTATTTGTTTCCCCTGGATTTATGCTCTTCTGTATGCAGACCCACTCTCTCTCTCCTGTTCTTCATGAAAAGATTCAGGATGATTTATGCCTCATGCTGGTAGACCATGTTGTTCTGTGAATCAGGAACATAGGAATTCAACCCCTTAAAGGCTCAAAAAGGGCAAATTTTCTTCACCATTTGTATAGTATGAGAATGATATGGAATACTCTGTTTATGTTAGGCTGAATCTTAATGTGCAGAAGATGTAAATTGCCTACTATTACTTCTGCTTTTAGCTTCTAGGAGGAAACCAGCAAGTAAAAACTAATCTGGACATAACATTAAATATTGATATTGATCCATATATGTCCGTACATGTGTCTATATTTAACATCAACATTTGATGTATTTACCACAGAACCTGAAATATATTTTTTTTCTTTTTGAAAGCTGGTGACAGTTATTTCTGCTGTTTCCCATTCATTCTAGCCTCTAGTTATTACTACAGGAAGACAGACATGTCTGCTTTGCTTTCTAATGATATGAGTTTAATTACTTTTGCTTTATAAGCTTACTTTTATGATTTTTACACTATGAGGCACTGAAAACTCAACCCTGCTCCTACTGAAACATGTATTTTATATATTCTACAGAAAATCTAATCTATTTGCCCAATATAGGATGCAAACATAGTGACAACTGCTGACAATCTTTCAAAATAGAATCAGAATGCTTGTTTGAAAATATCCCACTGTCGATCCTGCTTCTCCAGTTTCAAATGATATTCATTAAAGATCCAGTGTCTTCTAATAAACCGAGAAGAGTTTTTCACATTTACCGTATTAGAGTGCTCTGAATACCAAATGCCTAACCTCCTCATTCCAGCACCAAAGCCTGAATTTCTGCTTGCTAATTGTTATGCTAGGATTCATTCTATAAGGACAAGAGAATAAAGCTGAATAAATCAGTTGAAGTGTATCTCAGAGGAATCTCTGTGACATACAGGAATGAATATATTCTATTACAAAAGAGGTACCAGCAACACAAGTGCTATGAATTTACTACAATTTCAAGTGACTGGCAAACTTGAAGCCAGCTAGTACTGATAGCTAATGAATCAGCAGTAAATGTAGTTTGACCTTTTGCTGAAAGGAAACATGAAGATGCAGCTGCCAAATACTCAGTCACTTCTGTTAAAATTCTTATTAAAATAAAGTAGCCTTTCCATTATGCCATTTATTTTCATTAGGTGGCATGTCTGCTATTAGAGCTATTTCTCTAAAAGCCATGATAACAGACAGTTATAAATTAGTACTCACCAAGTAAGACAGAGATAAAAATGGAAAACTTTCATGTAAGAGACATCCCACATAAGATTCACCCCAAAGGGGAATTTGGCCCAGAAGGCAGTAGACCTCAATCAACAGTTTCTATGCCAAGCCATACTATCCAGGGAAGGACAAGGAAAACACAAAGTTTTAGAAATTGACATGAGTACTTGGGCTAGTTATGCAAAAAGCTGGCAAAGCTTTCCATTTCCTCTAGCTGCTATTTACTTTTCAAAGCTACTAGATACTTCTATTCAGGGTCTAAGACTGGCACAAAGAAACTGCATCAACAACTGCACAGCATGAGCACAGACTTTCTTCCAATCTTTCCCCAGGCTGCAGTTTACGCACACTTTCAGGAACACACATCTGATTGTGAAACATTTTCATACCATAAGCTATATTAATGCATTCAAAGCAACTGAGCTGCAAGTCTTTCAACAGTCTCTCTCTTGTCCTCACAAGAAGGAATAGCAGGAAGGGATAATGTTGCTGCAAGATGACCTCAAAGGAAATAACGCTTTAAAGAAAACTCATTTTCTCCCCACTCTCCAGCAGATCACAAACTATACAGATGTGCATCAAATGTTGAAGCCGAGTACCTAATGGATTCCAAACACCATAGCCGTATGTAGCTCAAATTAGATGTTAGCTTAGTTACTACTAGCAATTCCAGTTGCTCAATTATTTTCACCCCTGCAACAAATTCCAGCAAGAACATTCAAGAGAGACTTTGTAATTAGAAATATATATAAACACATACAGAAAATCAATTGCTGCCTGAAGCATAGAGATCAAAAAAGTGGTAGATAAAAATAAATGAAGTCTTAACCTTTCAGATAAATTAGGAAATTTAAATCATAAACCATTTGCAAACTCGAATACATAAGTCTGAAAATAATTTGAGGTCTCAGACTAGGAAAAAAGAAAAAAGGCTGTGGCTTCAAAAAAGCATTTTAACCTTTTAAATATACTGACACATATGAGTCAGATGGCTTATTTCACATTTTCATTAACCTCAATCCAGTCCACTTGTGCAGGTCAATGAAGAAGGGCAAATATTAGCTAATATTCCACATGAACAAATTAAGTCCAAGAGCTCAAAGTACAGTCAGTAGTTCAGAAGAATGAATAACATACTTTCTGTCACTGGGTCACTGAATTGGCTGTAACAGGGAACAAGTAAAACATTCTCAAATAATATGTTTGCATCCTGTCAGACTAAGCTGATATTCAGTAGGAGCTGACTGCATTCTCAAAATAACCACACCTAGCATGCTTACTAGACATTTGTGCTGGGATAGAGTTAATTTTCTTCATAGTAGCTGGTATGGGGCTATGCGTTGGATTTGTGCTGAAATCAGTGTTGATAACACAGGGATGTTTTTGTTACTGCTGAGCAGTGCTTACACAGAGCCAAGGCCATTTCTGCTTCTCACTCCACTAGTGAGTAGCTGGGGGTGCACAAGGAGTTAGGAGGGGACACAGCTGGGACAGCTGACCCCAACTGACCAAAGGGATATGCCATACCATATGACATCATGCTCAGCATATAAAGCTGGGGGAAAAAGAAGGAAGAGGGGGTGACTTTCAGAGTAATGGCATTTGTCTTCCAAAACACCCGTTACACATGATGGAGCCCTGCTTTCCTGGAGATGGCTGAACACCTGCCTGCCCATGGGAAGTGGGGAATGAATTTCTTGTTTTGCTTTGCTTCCTTGTGTTGTTTTTTGCTTTACTTATTAAACTGTCTTTACCTCAACCCACAAGTTTTCTCACTTTCACTCCTCCAATTCTTTCCCCCATCCCACTGGGCAGGGAGCAAACAGCTGTGTGGTGCTTGGCTGCCAGCTGAGGCAAAACCATGACAACATTTCAACAATGAAAGCAAGAATGCTGTTGATATACTGAGGAAAGAAAGGAGCAAAGACTCTGTGCCCTCCTTACACTCAAATCTTTTCAAGACCCACGTAAGGCATAATTCAACATTGGCATTAAGTTTTCTGTAGATAAACATGGGAAAAAATACTGCGAATGCAGTGCATTTTAGCTCAATAGTGCCTGAAATGTGTGTTTCTGAAAGAAATTTCCTAGCTTTCCAACAGAATCTAGTTTTGGACCCCAGTTCCAAGTGCACAAAACTCATGACGTTATATATAAAAAGCGATTATTTTAGGTAATGAAGAACTGGAGAGAGATAGAAATCAAGATTAAAGAAGTAATATTAAAAAGAAAATCTTGTTGTACTAAGTTAGTATCCATTTCTTCTTTAACATACTTTGGGGAAATGAACCACTGCAGTCCTCAACTCTCTTCCAAATTTCTACAGCAAACTAAAAAAGCAGCCAAGCACCCTTTACATTTATATTTTTTGCACATATGGTTTGCAACATATTTCCCTAAATTATTCTGCCTGTGCTAATTTATATTCAGTTTCTCCCTAATTTTGTTTTACAGTTCGTCTTATTATCCATCTGGGGAAGTTGAAGTAAGACATAACTTATTATGCTTATTAATCTTCAATGACATATCCGACATCTCTTTCACATTCTGCATGTTTACCAATGAACCACCAGCTTCAGTTCTGCATACTACAATGAGGAGCTGACAGCTCAGTACACACAATCCTTTAAGTCCCCGTATGACAAAGAAATGATCAATAGGAAACCAGACAGGAAAAATACTTCCTGCTTCATTTCCCTAATTCCCTAATCTTTTTAAAATAAGCCTGAATATCCTCAAGAAATCAGTCAAGGCTTGTTTTGGCATGAAAATTGACTACAGGTTTCCAGTGATCAAAAAAATACTCACTGAAAAATAATGGGAACAGACCAGTTAAGAGGGGGAAAAAAGCAGCCAAAGGATCTGACCGTAGAAGCAAGCAGATCTACCATTTCTTCCAGATGGGCAGGGCTTGCACAGAAGAGGCAAAATGAGAAATAGCCAATGACTGTGCCTTGCTCCAGAATGGCAAACTGGATAATAGTAGAGACAAAAGTGACTCAAGCAACTTCTTGAGAAAGAAAGTCTATGAAACCACCAGCTTTTGAGACACAGTAACAGTTACCCCCAGCAGTGGATCATATCCTGTCTGGTGAAATCCAAGCAGAAAGTAATTAACAGGGGAAAAATTCTCATGTTATCTCTATTAGATGATCGCAAGATTGCAAAATCTGAAAGATATCCAACACACAGGCCTAGCTTGATTTTGAAAGATAGGTAACTGCAGTTTCCATTACGGATGCTCAGTGTTCCTGAAAATTGAGATTCTGATATACTAAAGAAAATCCAACCAAACATAACAATTCCTTCCCCTCAAATAAACAACTAATGCAAGAAGTTTCTGTAGCCTCATTTTGAGGATACTTTTATTTGTTCAGAATATCAAGTCACCACCACCTGAAAGCTACAGAGACTCTCCCCTGAGAGGAAACCAGCAAATGAAAATACATTACTTTCTCAGAATGATGAATAATTTATATCTGATTTGCCTTGTCACCACTGAAAAGTTAAGCAGCATGAATAGATACTCATTACTGAGGCACATAGTCAAGCTGTATTGTCTCAGACAGCTACTGCTGTATGAAAACACAGCCTTAACTCCAAAGCCAGCACTTAACTTCCATTTGCCTACGCACTTCAGTATCAGCTTGATTTACCAATAACTGACAGCTTTAAGAATTGTTTACACGTTAAGGAACTCCTGCACCTTCTCAACTGACTGGTTGCTAAAATATATTGAAGAATTGAAAACTAGTTTTGACATGCAATTTCTATCAAAATGGTTGAGAAATATGAAGTTAAATTCTTTTGTACCATATTTTGCTCCTTTGAATTCTTATTTGGACGCACATGCTCTTGTGAGACCCCACCTAGAGTACTGCATCCAGCTCTGGGGCTCCCAACATAAAAAGGACATGGACTTGTTGGAGTGAGTCCAGAGAGGGCCACAAAGACAACCACAGGGCTGGACCACCTCTCCTATGAGGACAGGCTGAGAGAGTTGGGGTTGTTCAGCCTGGAGAAGAGAAGGCTCCAGGGAGACCTTCTAGCACCTTCTAGCACTTGAAGGGGCCTACAAGAAAGCTGGAGGGGGACTGTTTTACAAGGGCAGGGAGTGACAGGACAAGGGGTAATGGCCTTAAACTGAAGGAGGGGAGACTTAGATTAGATATTAAGAAGAAACTCTTCTCTACGAGGGTGGTGAGGCACTGGAACAAGTTGCCCAGAGGAGCTGTGGATGTCCCATCCCTGGAAGTGTTCAAGGCCAGGTTGAATGGGGCTTTGGGCAACCTGGTCCAGTGGAGGGTGTTTAAGGTTCCTTCCAACCCAAACCATTCTGATTCTATGATTTGCATGCATACCTTTCATTTCAACAGTACATCTGCAGTATCATTCTTTCTTAGCCCTTGTTTGCTTCAACATTCAGTTAAATTTTACTGCTACTCAGCTCCTACCCCAGTCTCTGCCTTCATATCCTCCCACAATCACACACTTTCCTGTCTATATGCTCAGTTTTATCTTTGAAACAGCAGTATCTTTCAGCTTTGAATTTCATCTGCTGAAATCTTACATGGCACTTTAGAAACTCTATACAAATAATAAAGTATTATAATGAAAATTGAAACATATTGCAAATGAGTTGGGAGAATTGTTCCTTACAGATCACAACATTTCAAACATTTCATTTTTTAATCCTTACTGCATTAAAAACCTAACATTACTTCTAGACTCTAATGAACAATGGAAATGTTCTGTCTGAAGTGCAGGTGTTACATTGATCACAATGAACTTGTAAGTGCCACTACAAGTAGCATACCTGACAAGTAGGGTCCAGATCCATTTTTCTTCTGAGGAATTTCTCCACATGTCCAATTGTTGCCTCCCCTGAAACACGCACAAACTTCTTTTCCAAAGGCTGCAACGAATAAATGTAAGACTTTAAGACAATGTATGCTTTCAGCCATCATACATCATAAACCCCAAACCCAAGTGAAAGCCAAATAAAAGAGGAAGACAGCTTAAATTTTTGGACCCTACTCTGATGTACTTCCTGATTACCTCACAGGAAAAGGACTGAATATGTATTAAATAACTACTGACTTTAGTCCTATTTCACTGCTGAAGTACCAGAGAGTATTTGCTATTAATTCCACATAGAAATTAGTATTACACAGCATTTTAAGAACTTCTCCCTGCGCAAGAAGCACATGAGCCATTTCCTAAAGTCTCCTTATTTCCTCCAAACCAGGCTTGTGTACCAAACACAATTCAGATAATTAAAGTATGTCATTTTATAATGCAAGGAGCTTAAGTCCTTTAGCATTCTATAACTATTATGGCTTGGGCTGGAATCAATAGTCCATGAAATTCCAGAATCAATTAAAATATACTACTATGCAGAACACAAGGGCAAGACTGGTCTGAGTTCTTTTTGTATCATTTCTAAATACTTTCACAGCAAGGACTGCAATGACAAGACATTTGTTATGCCAGCTTCAAAAATTTTAATGGGTTTCTCTTCTAAGGATAAAATTTTAAACAGCTGACTGGTTATATGGGCAGCTAAGCTAAGAGGCACAAAGGAAGAGCAGATGACTGCATTCAGTGTGATAAATGGATTACCTTTTGTGTCAATTAATTGGATTTTTATGTTGACTTCTGAACAGCTGTGATTTACTATTCAGGTTCATTATATTCTTCCAATTTGAAAGAAGGGTCAGAGGGTCATGGACTCCTCTTGAATTCAATCATGAATTTAAATATGTATCCATGATAATTGTTGTTTTGGAACAGTAGTTTCATTTATTCATGTACAAGAGCTAGAAATGCCAGTCAGACCTGATCTAGGGAACCATGCTGCTGCAAGCTTGATGACGCTGAATTTATGCTTGCTGCATGTATAAATCACAGTTCATGGCCATGGACCTTGTAACCTGTTCTGTCTCCCCCATCCCCACTTAAAAAAAAAGTTTGAAAGCTTTTTATATATGAAGTTCAAAACCTAGTTCAGAAAAATAAGACAGATAAACAAGTAGTTGAGGACAGAGCAGTGCTAAAAATAGATCAGTGTATGTTTTGTGAGACATGGATACGGAAGAGGATTTGGAAGGTTGATGAATAAACCTCTTGGTCATGAAGTGGAATAAAAAAGCACCAAGATATAAAGTGTAGTCAAGAAAATAAGGATAGAAAGGAAGAAGAGAGTGAAACGCAGGGTTAACATACAGCAAGGAATCTGAAAATACTGTAGAAAAATACCAGTTAAAAAATGTGGTATTTCTTAAAACTCATATAGATGACATAGAATATAGACATAAGCTGAGTGGCACTTTAGTCTATAGATAGGATTATTTGCAGCACAGAACTATTCACTGTGAGTAATGGTGGGCAGCCTTTTATCTTCAACGTCCTCAGAACACTACGATTAAAGTGAGCAGGAATATTTATGGCTTAAAAGGAAAAAACAATACCACAAACACCACACACACAAAAATAATCCCTTTCATGAATCACAAACACTCCTTAATGATGTCTGAGCCACGTATCTTTTTTAAAAGGCAAAACTACTTGCATTAGAATGGCATGTTTCAGAAGTGTCTGACACAAATTTTAATATTACAACATGTAAGTTAATGTAATGGTTGAACTGTCTTACAGTCATTCTTATGTCACCCAAAATGAACAGGATAAAAAACAAAGCAGAAAGAAGGGCAAATATGAGACAGGAAGGATTGGAGGTGATACAAGGGCAAGAAGATGAAAAAAATAGTGTGAAATGTAAAGTTAAAAGGAGAAAAAATGCTGGGTAGGTGTGGGGGTGTAACAGATGAAGAAATTGACTGCAGACATTTTCAGGATCATTGCTCCTTTTCTACAGATTGTTTTACAAAACTATACTCATATTCCAACTCTGTGAAAATTCTTATTTCTGTATTTGAAAGTTTGAAATTGCCTCCTAAGCTCTGCCATGACAAATGTAATTACTATTAAAAATACTATGAATAACTGCAATCAAATCTAACAGTTCAGATTTGTGCCTGAAAATATACTGATTAGAAATCAACTCAGCTGAAAACATGAAGGAAATTAGTAAAATGGTACAATCAGGACAATTAATATTTAAGTTACTAACATTTTTTTTTCTCAAATTCTTCAACAGTAAAATTTTCCTGCTAACTGTATCAGTTAGGCATCTCTTACATTCTATTATTCTGTGCCATTCCATCTTCTGAGTCCTACAATTCCAATGCAATGAAAGATTAAATGCAACATATACTGAGTAATTTTAAATTACACCTCCTTCTTGCCCTTGAATGGAGTCTTGTTTTCGAAATGTTTAGCCAAAATAGTGGAATGACACACGGATCATCTCTAACTACAGCACATGAAATCATGAAGGCAGCAAACAATGTGCAGTTCCCCTATGAATTTGTACTGAAGTAGCTCAGTAAGAAGATCTGTATTGGAAGGAGAGCCATATTCTTTAGCAAGGATCGGGAACACTATTTCTTGTTTAGCAGCACAGCCACCGTTCAGACAACAAATATTGTTAGGGAAGGGATAGAGAAAAGGATAAGTTTTCTGCTGGCTAAGTAAGTGTATTATGCTGTCTAGACAATTTGTGTAATTTTTTTTTTAATACATTTAAGCACATAGCAATATACTATACTATTTTTATACCCCTGGCTATGCTTCCTTTGAATAACCTATGCAAGCTTTCCACTACAAATCTGGCTGGGATTAAACCACAACAGTATTTTACACAATGGCTACATCTTTGTTTAGGATGCTAATAAAAGCCACGGTAGTGCACCTTTTGGACAGTGATGCAAGAATAAGAAGCTAGAATCACCTAGGAGAAGTTTCATCAATATCGTTCTCCCACCAAAACTTTAATATGTAGCCTCAGAAGTACTCTTTTCCTATTCTGTGATGCTGGTTATGACTATGCTGATGAAATTCAGGCTGAAGTCAGTGTAAGAAAAACAAACTAAATTAAATACATTCAGGTTATACATATTTCTGAAGTAAATCATAAGAGAAAAATTCAAATCACATCTGCACCTTAAAATTCCCTGTGCCTTCGTTAGCTCTGAAAAACAAGAGAAGAGTAAACACAATCAATATTGCTAAGGTTAACAGTTATTAATACCCTCAAGCCTTTAATTATAATAGTGACTTATTGATTTAGTAGTCTGGCATATCAGGCTCTTCCTTTCATTAAACTAATACATGAAATAATATTAGACTGAACATATCTTTTTCTCCTACCCTTTATGTGGTACTCCGTTTTTCTTAGCTGAATTCAGCTATTTATGACTTTAAGTTTTGTCTACATGAAATAGAAAAAAACCAACACAGCCTAAAGCCATTTTTAAATACAACAGAATATTCATTTTCATAGGAATAGGTTGTAATATTAATGCTGCTTAAACATCCATACTTCTTCATCCTTGGCATTTGGAACTTTAACAGACAGTACCTAAGAAGTTGCTGACAGAACCTGCCCAACCATGGAAGAGGCTTTCTAGGCCAGTTGTTCGCCTTCCAGCCTATTTATATCACAGGATGAATGCTAATGCTATCTAGGAACTCAGGAAAGCAGCAGGTGTTTCTAAGAAAGGTGAAATACACACAAAGGTGGCAAATAACCAAATTCCCAGCTAGCTTCAGAGTTCATTGGTTTGCACAGTCTGATCTACTACTGATGATCTATACTCTACGCCTCCATCTTGTAGTGCAATGTATAAATTTCTCAATTAAGCCCAATTCACGACATTTCACTATTCTTGCATTGCATTAGCAAGTATGTGCATATGAGTGAGGAAAAAACCGCAGTATTTCACTGCACTGGATAGGGCAAAAAAAAAAAATCAAACATCACTATAAAATCAACTATACTTCTGATCATTTGATGTAGCAAACAAATGTATTTGGTTTTGCAGACCACACATTAGCATGGCGCTTCAAAGTACTGTAATTGAGTATCTCCACCTCTAAATACGTACCAGTTATCAGACAGAGTTAAGTAAAACTATTATCAACTTCTGCCACTGAAATGAAATTTAAAGTTACTACGAAACAAACATTGGAAAGCTTTTCCACTATGGCTGTAATTTTTCTTTGATAATGGTTCCACAGCCACAGATGACTTGTGTCTAAAGACACAATATAGACAGACTTTCAAAGTAACAATTTCTGCTGCCTGGTCCAATCCTTTTTCTTTATCCAAAATGCTTTCTTAATCTCTCATTGCCAAGATAAACTTTGATTCTGACCACTGAAGGGGAAAACATATTAACCTTTAAACAGATAAAGTATGAAAGATGATCAAAAGTTAAAAGAGTCACCAAAATACAATGCAAAGTAGATGCTGTTAAGCCATTATCTGGTGTGTTTTGTTTTTGTTGTTTTTTTTTTTTTTTTTTTTGTTAGAAACATTCTGTGCTTCCTGTCGTATAAGTAACAAAACCACAGTGGACAGTTTCACATAGTATAGATGGTATTTGCACAATATTACCTGCTTTGCTGTCAACACTGGAATGGAAGCTTGAAATAAAACTACCAGAAAAAAAAATACAACATCACAGATTCAAAAGTCATCTTGTTTCACAGACAGATACATGTTTACTAGTTTTGAGGTCTAAGTTGCCCGACATCTTCCTCTTGCTTTGAAAAAACAAAACCACACCTGCTGAGAATCACAGGAGGGGGGAAATAACCAGGAGACTTTCATAGTGGAGATCTAAACCAAAGTACTTTCACTACAGTGAGTTCAAACTGTATCTAATCCTGCAGTCAAGACAATCTAAGGAAGCTTTCCTATAGAGTCACCAAGAGTTCCAACTGGAAAGGGACATCCTTGGAACTAAAATCTAATTCCTGTTTTAAAGGTCACTTTACAGTGAAGTTATAATTGAGAAAGACATGGGGCAGTTGGTATAAAAGCATGCTCCTATGCCCCTTCACTCCACACGCTCCCCCTGCCACCTGCCAGGCCAGCACAGCAGTGGCCGGTACCCATCACAGGTCCCAGAACGAGCATCCTGCAAACTCCTATCTAGATGCTAACTTAATGAGATACAGTCACAGCCAAGGCAATAAAGGAAATGCATATACATTCCTAGCCCAAGATAAATGTAGGATAAATAGCATTAGATTTACTCTCTTCTACTGAGATTTTAGTCAAAGCCTTTTACCTTATGTCTGTATATATCCTTTTAATCATGTTTTACCCAATGGGGTAAAAAGCATGCCTAAGCACCAGGTCACTGGGACTCTATAATAATTACATCATTTGTTTTATACCACATTCATTAAAGGGAAAAAAGCCTTTGTGAGTACAATTAAAAACTATAAATTAAGTTTCAAGTGTACAATACACAATGGTCACACACTGAACAGCTATACAATGTCTTTGCTTTCCTTTCCTCTCTCCTGTTAAACACATGGCTCTTGGCTTTACTTAGAACAATCCTGTCCTTAACGCAAAAGCATTGATTTCCTGTCTCATGTCTTCAACACGTGAATGTAGTTCCATACCATCCTACTCAGCAGAATGGCAGTATAATACCTGGTTTAAAAAGAGGAACCTGAGACAGATTGTGTTGAAAGGTAACCAAGAACTGCAAGTGCCCAATTTGGGATATCCAAGGTTGGATTTGTCTGCAGAACACTCAATACTACAGTTTTCATCATGACTGCCACTGCTTTCAGCTGTGCTGGTGAGCATTCAGCACTTCTGCAAGTCAGGCAAACAGAAAACGAACAATGAAATTAAGTGAGTAGGTGGATTTTGCAAGGACATACTATAGAACAGTCAGCGATTGGTCCCTAGAAGTTTAGCTTGAAGATCTTCTGTTTTCTTCCTGCAATCCCACTTCTCATCCATTTAAAGAGATAAAGAAGCCATGTGATGGGCAACACTTAAAAAAAAAGGCAATAAACAACAAAAAAAAAAGCACACACCACCACGTACATGGCCAAAATTTCCACATGGAGGAAATTTGTTCTGTACTCTGAATAAACTAAGACACAGTGGAAATGCTGGACATAACATCTGAAAAGACTAGGACACGATGTCTACAAAGAGTGAGATGGTATGCTTTGCTGCTAGAATTTCCCAATTTCTGATGGCTTGACTTTACATCATTTGTGTAATAATTTGCTATGATTACCTACTGGAGTTCCCTGAACATTTTGTTCAGGCAAAGTCAGGCCAAAAGCAGGCACAATCAGGTTGAGGCGTAAGAGTTGCAAAAATCAAGCTGCTTCTCCCCCACAAATGAGGTTCTGCACTGTGTGGTGCTATCAGAGTAGCTACAGTTTTCAATCCTTTCTCAATTACCCTCTCTCAATCACTTACATAATAAAACTGCACATGGCCAAAGCAATACAATTTCTCCTTCCTGTATTCCTGAAAACAACTCAAGTATTTGGGCTGGATTTCCCCCTCTCCATCCATGACTAAAGGTGATTCCTGATACAAAAGCTTCAGCGTAATTCATTAAAGCCTAGGAAACTGTCAGGCAAACTTAACGGTAGACCACATTATTACCCCCAGCTATAACATTTACAGGAACACTGCTCTTGCTGCCCAGGCTGTAGTTGCAGTCCTAACAGTCAGCATGACTGGTACTGCCACCTACAGGGATTGAGGAAGCATAAGAGACAGGTATTTCATCATTCAGTTTACTGAGACTACACTACATTGTTAAAAATAAACTAAACACTTAAGTTTTAAAACTATGCTTTTTAGGAAGCTATTTTCTTAGGAAGACACCTTACACAATTATCTGTATCATCTAGTTATGCGTAGTTGGCTGCCACTATTGCACTGTAAGTTAAAACCAGCTTCCCCACCTGTTATTTGAGATGGAGGAAACGCACATTCAATGAAACTAAGAGCCAGTACCAGTCCAACACACACAAGCAGCACCCTCATGTCAGCCACTTGCTCCTACATTTGCCCACAACTCACCCAATGAACTCCAGAAGTATGGAGATGTCAAGTTCTGGTGGGATCCGGAACACGGAGCCCAGAACTTTTCGAGGTCTTCCTCTGCTCACTGGAACTGGCTGTGGGACAGCTAAAATATTCAAATAGCCAAAATGCAAACACAACTTGAAATAAAAGCAACACAGACACTAACATGCGCCAAGCAAAACAGATGACCTCACAAGGAAAAAGAGCCCATGCAATTCATCCTATTTTTTTAATTACTAAATCAGCTCTTTATACATTTCATGCTGTGTATCTGAACCAGCATTTTATTAGTTTCAGCATGGCACTTCTCCAAAAATATATTTGATAGTGATACCAAAAAAATCAGAATGATCACTCATCTGTCAACAGACTTCGAAGTTCTTATTTTTACTCTTTTATAACATCTATTATTTATTAAGGGCCAGAAAATAAAGTTAACACACATTTTATATACATTTCCTAGTTGTAGGCAAAATATAATCTGTTTTAAAAAAATCCAACTACAATCTGGATTTAAGTGCTGCCATTTCCATCTACTTTTGTAATTTGAGAACAGCGACAAGTTACAGTAATCAGACCACTAAGAATCCCATATTTCCAATACTACATATCTTTTTCAGTTGTGAGCTAGTATTTCAAGAAAAGCCCTTAGCAATAAATGGTATAGTAAATATTTCCTTAACAGTGTCCTCTAAAGTGATTACAGCTCACCTGGTTTGGGCACTTCTAATCCTCTTTCTTTATAGAAGTCATGCATTTGTTTTTTCTCTCCTGAAAAAAACCCACAAAACAACACAGTACAGAACAGATTGGAATGTTATTTCAGATGCTGAGAATATCCACAGAGTGTTCCATATGAGGCTGGGATACTTAAGATACCCAGACTACAAGTTTGTTAGTAAAAACTGGGAAGAAATCAAGAGAAACTGGCCATAAATCATAGTGAAATAGCTGCAAAAACTAGTATCCTTCTGGCTGTCCTGACTCTGTTTTTATACCATCTATAGTCTCTATA
Organism: Grus americana; assembly: GCF_028858705.1. Classification (NCBI taxonomy): domain Eukaryota; kingdom Metazoa; phylum Chordata; class Aves; order Gruiformes; family Gruidae; genus Grus; species Grus americana. Next base: position 14,499,301 of record NC_072858.1, on the reverse strand, counting down.
TATCCACTAGATGTGTATATTTCACTCAGTCCACCCAGGCTGATCGTGCAGATTCACTGGCTCCCAAAATTCAAGGTAAATGCCATGTGACAGTGAACACACCTAATATCAGAAAAATAAATGTGGCAGCAAGGAAAAAATAAAAGCATTTGAGAGAATCAGTCTTAGCAACTTTTTTCAATTGAGGCAAGTGAACTTATTAGATGAAATGATATTTTCTGTACTTATACAAAAATACAAGGTATGACTACAGAATATTATCTGGATGTTTATTGGGATACAGTGACACCTATGTTTCGTGAGATAGGATACATACCGCTATCCATAATAGCATTTAGCAGCCAGGAAGACGCCAGTTGGCACAGCTAATTCATTAAGATTTATAACCAAGTGTTACAAAACTATTTTAAACAGCTCAGGGTAGAAACAGGGCTTTGAATTACTCTATTTTATTACCATCAAGAGATTAAAAAAACTGAATAGAAAACAAAGGGACTTACTTTCCTCCAAATTGACAACTAATTTATAGACTATGTCTTGCAGTTGTCGGTCCAGTCTATTAAAGAGAAGAAAAAAAAAAAAAAAAAGAAAAGCATCTTTGGTGCAATACAGAATGGTTTTCATTAAATTGTAACAGAGATGCCAAATACACTGTTAAAATAAAGAATGACAGAGCAGCAACTCCCTATCTGTCTGAATTCATGTCCTGACAGAAGCAGCCATGTAAAGTTAAAAGCACTACCCTTCAAGAATTCATGAACAGTTTGAGAAACCAAAACTCAGTTTTCAGAGTGAGTATACCCTGCCAACAAAGTTTTGTCTAAAAGGAAATCAAAGCAAATAGTTAAGATCTCATATCACCTGTAACACTGAGCAAATACATAAAAATGCCCAGGGTGGGGGGTAACAAACCCTAGAACAGGATATAAAGTAGATAAAACAAGAAATTGAATATTTTATCTTTACTATTGAGATGAAGCTTACATAAAGAAAAGAACACAGCATTTCTTGTAACCGTTCCTTCATTTGAAATAGGAAAGCACTACAAGTCTGTAAAATAAAACATTGAAAAGCAAGCAGCAAAACTTGAAAAAAAATTGTACCTATAAAAATGGTGTGAACTTATTACCTGATATTATAAAGGGGCTGTGTCTGATGTACAACAATATTGCATTTTGGACATCTGTTGCTATAGTAGAAGTGTCTCACTATGCAGCTTTTACAAACTGTAAAGAAAAGAAAGCCCATAAAAGCCACATATCCGTTATACCACACTGTTTAAGCAAGAGGAGCAATTATACCCAGACTTCTCAAATAAAGTCTGTCAGAGACAAACTGAAGCAAGTTTTTTTAACTTTCAAACTCAAGTAAACAGCAGCTCTCTGCCTGTACAGGATACAGCACTCCTGAATGTTCAATTAGCATTATTCCTACAAATAATCCTAATCCAACCAATGCAAAGGTAGGTGTTCAATGTTGTAACTGTGTTACCGAGAACAAGAGTAGAGCTAAGACAACAGAATACTGACTGCTGCAGACAAAAGGTTTGCTGAAAATCACCCTACTAACAGTTTCAGTACAAGAACCAAAGCCAGAAATTATAATTCTGCAATTTTCGTTGCATTTTACTTCTACTTTAAAATTTTGGAAGGAAAGCCATTGAGGGGAAACATCTAGAATAAATAACTTACTAACTATTGAATCAGTTCCAGTTCAGCCTGAGCACATAAAACTCTTCCACAACATTTATGAGAAAACTTCTAAGAGATCACCGCAGTTGCACTTGCAACATTATGCTGTCCTCACTAAGAGTTGTACATTTTCCTAAATTACAAACTGCATTGAATATTAAATGGTATATATCAAACTAGTAAGCAGTGTCCCATAAAAGAAAAAAAGAGAGAGAGAAAAAAAAAGTGAGCTTTCCCTCTATACAGTGTTAGTGGCTGGCAGGATTGGGAAGCCAAGGTTCTTGGATTCAGGTGGGAACATGGGTGTGGCTGAGAGAGTCAACTTCACAGAAAGGGTTTTATTAGCTTTGAGAGAAAACAGTTCTGTTAGCAGTGGAAAAACTATTGACACAACACAAGGATTGAGGGGAAAAATAACAAGACAAGAGCATTGAAACCTTTTTTCACTATCCACCTATTTCTATTCATCAGGTTATAGACTACCTGTTCCATGGGAGCATATAACCATTTCTGTATCTGAACTGGTATATCCACACAGCCACTTACTGTGTTTTGTGAACTTACAAGCTCATTTACCAGAAATAGTTTAAAAAACTCTCTAGTCCATTATGAGCTGGGCCACTCAGCTTTCTTTTCTCAGTTACATACTCAAATTCCTAGAGCCTACTTAAAAAAACCAGTATGCAGTAGCTCTGTTTTTGTTTTGTTGGACTTTATCTTGCCCTACATCATCTTCCCGCTTAACCTGGGAAACTAAGCTGACCCCATGATTGATTGATTTCATGATTTTCTGATGCTTAAAATATCCACAAATGTATTTTCCTTAAGGAACACAATAAACACAACACACATTCATGTCAAATAAAGAATTATCTTTGTAAAGCCAGAACATCTCAACAGCTCATTTTTGTTTGAATTTGCAACTAAACTCTTAGAATGGCAATACTCATACTTACAGGTGTGCAGACATTCTGTAATAGTTGTAGCATCAATAAAGTAACCTTTGCAGATGGAACACAGGATGTAAGGGGTCAACTCTGCGAGGTTTATCATACGCTACAAATAAAGACAGTTTGGAAAAGTTTGAATACACAGGCTAAGCCATGAAATTTCCTGATTGCAGCTTCCAAAATATCACAGCCTTAAACCATGAAAGCAGTCTGTATCAACAGGCTACAGAAAGGGGTCTTCCTAAGAGGTCAATCATTCCTCATATACAGCTCTGTTCTAAAGATTTCTATCTAGTCTTTTGAATTGACCTCTTTGTGAGTGGCAATCCAATTTGTTTCATGAATCATATTTGAAAAGCTAACTATCAACAACCCTTTTGGGAAAAATTCTTTTGGATAAACTCTTTAACAGAATATCAAATAATCAGCAAGCTTGAAGTGGATACTGGCAGCAAATAACATTATTTTAAAACGCTCAGCAAGCATGTTGGTGCCCCCAGCCAAGATATGTAACTACTGCCAGTTCCCGTTTCTACACACAGTTAAGGATTATACAAATACATATGGAAACTAAGACTGAAATTTCACTGCTCTGAATTCTGGCTATGAAGTACATTTATCAGGAACATATACAAGTAGTTTCACAACAATTTTCCTGTCACAAGTCTACTATTTAAAAAAAGAACAAATTTCTTCTATAGCAACAATCTGAGAAAGGTAACACATTAGATTTTTACAGTCTGTTTCCTCCAAACTCAAAGCCAGACTAAGGGACTTTCTTCCCCTCAATGATATCACTCATTTTATCCACATGCCACTGTTTACCACCCGCTCAGCTACGCCAAGAGTTTGTAACCGCCTCATTTAAATGAGGCGGATAAAACTAACTTGAGTAATAATAAAAACTCTAGTACCATATGGCTTACATTGCCTAAGCAGGAGTCCAGATTTGCACCTGGAAGTTTTCAGCAGTCCCCAAAAGAACGTAAGCTGACGCCTACTGCCTGAAACCCGCGGACCGCTGCAGCCGCCAGGTCTCACCTGAAGAGGTTGCGTTTCACACCCAGCAGCCCCGTCACAGCAAGGCAGGCTGCCCGCCCTGCCGGCCCTCCTCACGCTCACACCCACACCCCCGCCCTCTCCCCACAGCTGCTCCGCTCCGGTCGGGGCCGCCCCGCCATTGTACGGCGGGGAGCGCGCGCTCCCACCTCGAGCCACACGCGACCCACGACGGCGCGGGGCACGCCGGGAGTGGGGCCTGACGCGCGACGGAGCCGTTGGGTGGGTGGAGGCCGGTGCGTGCCCTCGCTCAGGGGACGCTCCCCGCCCCTCCCGCGCTTACCTCCCGGTCGTCGTCCGAGTCGAGTTCCCCGTCGTCCGTCCCGAACCGAGCTCCGGGGTCCCCCTCAAGCTCCTCTTCCTCCATCTCCTCTTCCTCGTCGTCTTCGTCGTCGTCCTCATCGCCGCTGGACTCTGAGCGGCTCCGCTCGAACTCGAAAGGGAGAGAACGCGACCCCGAACAGCTGGGAGCCCCCTCCATCTCCTGGTCCTCATCGGCTGGGCCTGCGCCCGCTCCATCCCTACCCGACAGCCCCGAGACCACAGAGGCAACGTCCACCTCCATGTCCATGGCTCGGGGTGGGGGGCGGGGACCGGGGCAAACGCGGGACCGTCTGCTGGCCGCCCGCGGGGGGCGGCGGGATCCGTAGTCCGCCGGCACTATCCTGCTAGTGCGCATGCGCGGCAGTGGCGCGGGGCATGCCGGGAAGCGTAGTTTTAGCGGGCGCATCAGTGCCTCACCTAGCTAGCAAATGTAATAGGCTGCAGCATTCTTTTCTTACGGTCTGTTTTACAGTCGTCGCTTCTCCAGCTAAGAATTGACTGGCTAATGAAACACAGGCAAATGTTTAATTTATCACGGAAGCATGTCAATCACAAGATACCAGTTTCATTAAAAAAAATCTTAATTCTGTAGTTCCAACAAATCTGTATTTACCAAGCACTAATACAAGAAGCAATATTAGAAATGCCTGGAAAACCAAGTGACCCAGCCGTAATTAATTAAATTCAGAACAAGCACCGTAAGGGCCCACAGTCCCAAGGCCATCCTTGGTCTACTCCAAGGAGGGTGACCGGTAGTGGTTTATTAACACCAAATCAATCAATTTCTGGACAAGGTTTCTCTCATATGCACACCACAAGCACTGCTGAGCTCCGTGATTCATATCCGCACAGTCGCTTCTCGAAATTACACTTATTTAGTGCCAGGACGCACACCGCGCAGCAACCGCCACACAACCGCTACCCACACTCGTGCCACCCCCGCTGCCGTAAAGCGCTCCTGGCAGCGTCGCAAAGTGAGGCCGCGAGCGCCTAGGTAGGCAGAGGCAGCAGTACCCGTTCTTTGCCCTGACTGTCGCAAGAGCGTCCGCGCCTGGCGACGGCCGCCCGCTGCCGGCGAATGGGGGGCGATGCAAGATGGCGGCACTGCCTGAGGAGCCGGCGGAGGTGGTGGCGGTAAAGCCGGACCCTGAAGCGGGGACGTCGCCACAGCCTCCTGCTGCTCCTCCAGCAGCAGCCGCCGCTCCCGCTGCTCCCCCAACCGCGGCGGCGGAGGGGGAGGCGGCGGGGAGCATTGGGGAGGCGGCACCCCCTAAGCCTGCGGCACCGGGCCCGGCCGCCTCCCCGGCGGCGCAGGACCGGCAGACGCTCCTGGCCGTGCTGCAGTTCCTGCGGCGCAGCAACCTCCGCGAGTCTGAGGAGATCCTGCGCCGCGAAGCCCGCCTTCTCAGCGATGACCTCGGTGCCGCTGCCCTCAGCCCCGCCGGCGCCGGGCTTCTGGGAGCCCTGGGCGGCGATGGGGACACCGCCGGCGGCGAGGCGCTGCTCAGCCGGGTTACTGCCGCTGCCGCCATCGCGATAGGAGGCAGCGCCGCTACTGTCGCCTCTTCCAGCCCCGGGGTGGCCGCGGCCACCGCCGTGCCGCCGGGGAAAGGTGGGGCCCGCGCGGGGGCTGCGGGGTCGCTGCCCGGGGCTGGAGGCCGCCCTCTCCCGGCGGGACCCCTGGGGCCTGGGGGAGCCCTGCGCTTCCCACAACCTCGGGGGCTCGCTGTGATGCTGAGGCACAAGGGTCGGTGTCAGGTTGTGCCTCCTTTGAGGTGACCCTCCCTGGGGCGGGAGGCGAGAGTCTACCCCGGCCTTCTGGGGGGTGGCCCTGGGTGTGTAATTCCCCCATGCAACTCGGGAAGGGATCGGGATCTCCTGGGGGTGCCCCCACCCGGAGCAGCGAGCCAAGGATAGTGTATCTGTTGTATTTGCAGGAAGCACTGTCAAAGTGAGAGGTGCTTCCCCTTGTCTTTTGTGTCCCATCTCATCTAACAGCATAGCAGGAGGCTGAAGGTTTCTTTTGTAGTTAGAGGTGATGGTCCAAAATGTGGCTGCAGGGGTGAGACTGGAGGCCTGATGTACAGACTGCATTTTGAAGAAAGAGCCATAGGATACTTGTAGAGGAGGCTTTATACATTTCTGGATCGAGTTGCTGGGTACTTGAGATGTCCTTTGGACAATTCAAGTTAAGTATTTTTAATCAAGGTGTTCTGTGGGGCACCTTTACAGAATAGTATCATGAAATTTCAGGAACTGATATGTCTGAGTTTAAGTGACTGTAGAGTATAAAGTCAGCTTGTTCCTGCTATCACCTGATACGATTGTTTTTATATAAAAGACAAAACAAAATGTTTAATGACTGCTATACAGAACAGAGCTCTTGGAGCGTTTTCAAGTGACAGAAAGTCACTGCCCTGTAATGGTTGTGTAGTGGTCCTGGTGAATTGTTCACTTGAACTTAATTTGCTTGTTTACTAGAAGCAAAGTAATTACAGTGGGTATATCTTGCAGGCTTAGAAAGATTCCACTTCTCATTTGAGAGTATCTAGCCTTAGCAGTAAAAATAACTTATTTTGGTGATGTTAGTGGCTTTTTTTCCTTTACACTTATAATCCTAGCCAAATTAAGCACTGTGTTAAATATCTTATAAGCAACTGTTGGCAGGGAAAGTGTGAAAAATGGCTGAAGGTGCAAGGAGAATTGGCTACTGGACTATAATGTGCTACCATCCTCTTACTCGTATCGTTTAAACTTAGTGCTGAACAAGGACAAGACTTGGTGTCACGTTTTGCTCAGAGTGTCTCCTATATTTGCTAGCTCTTTCAGGCTGTCTTACAAGCTCTTGTTTTATTAATGCTTTTGCAGTTGGAGGAGGTGTTGTTGTGGAAGATCAGCCAGATGTGAGCGCAGTATTGTCTGCCTACAATCAACAGGGGGACCCCACACTGTACGAGGAATACTACAGTGGATTAAAACACTTCATTGAGTGTTCCCTGGACTGTCATCGAGCGGAATTGTCTCAGCTGTTTTATCCTCTCTTTGTGCACATGTACTTGGAATTGGTCTACAATCAACATGAGAGTGAAGCAAAGTCTTTTTTTGAAAGGTAATTTATTTTTATTTGTGCATTTGCATTATTTTGTGTTTGCTACTTTGATTAAATCTGTATGCTATAGTAGCATGGGTTTATATATGTGTGTGTGTGTACACGCATTATTTTTCTTCTCTAATGTTGAAGAGATTTGGAATCTGAAGTAATGGTGCCATGGATTACAGTAACTGTTCTTAAATCCTTTTCCAGTCTCCTTTGTTAGAAAGATGTGCAAACTACATGCTTTTGAACTGTTCATGGTAGATTTTGAACCATCTTCATGGTGAGCTGGTGGGCTCCTTGCTGCAAAAGTATCAATGAAGAGATGCTGCTTCTTTAGAAAAGGTTGTCGGGTAATTTTATTAGCACTGGAAAATTGCACTGAGATGCCAACGTAATATATGCTATAAGTATTTGCTGATGTTATAGCATGTATATTGAAATTCTTCAAATGAGATTAAAGGAATTAATTTATTGGTAATTTATAATTTTCTGTGCTCTTACTATGTTTCATTTCTTTATGACTTGAGAAGAAAATGAAATTGAGTTTGTTTTCTGGATACAGATGAATTATGAAATATTTCACTCCAGAAGGATAACTTTGTCTCCCTCCAATATGGTCAGCAAAAATGGTTCTGTAAATAGTTAAAATGTTCCCTGCCACAACTATTTTGTAACATGGTTTAAGTAAAAATGAAAAACTCTAGACATACATTAGCTATTAGATAATGCAAATGGAGAATGAGAAACATATACACTGTGAAATGTGCATATTCATATAATGAATCAGATATAAATGCATCCAAGTAGTCTTGTGTAATAAAAAATGCCCTGTACTTTATGATACCACAAATTAGGGTTTAATTTCTGTAAATAAACATGTTAGTGTAACTGTTTACTTCAGGTGAGAACCCTTTGGGTGTATGAAATTCTGTGAGGTTCCATTTGTGTGTTCTCTTCATCTTTTTTTTTAACTGTCAAATGCTCTTACTGGGTACAGTAAGTCACTGGTGTTTCTTCCTGAGGATGAAATTTATTTCAGCAGAAGAAGAATCCCATATGTAGACAGTAGCTTCCAAAAGGTCCTTATATGTTTCATGTTAAAGTAACATGAATAAGTGTGCACTTAGGAGATACTGTTTTTATGATAAATCTTTTATCATGTCTTAAATTGTTTCAATAGATTTCATGGAGATCAGGAGTGCTATTACCAGGATGACCTGCGTGTATTATCTAGCTTAACAAAAAAAGAACATATGAAGGGTAACGAGACCATGCTGGATTTCCGAACAAGCAAGTTTGTGCTGCGTATTTCCCGTGACTCTTACCAACTCTTGAAGAGGCATCTTCAGGAAAAGCAGAACAATCAGATCTGGAACATTGTTCAGGAACATCTTTACATTGATATCTTTGATGGAATGCCTCGCAGTAAACAACAGATAGATGCTATGGTTGGAAGCTTGGCTGGGGAGGCAAAACGAGAGGCTAATAAAGCAAAGGTAGGAGGGAAAGATTGTTGCACTCTTGTAATTTAACAATTCTCCCCAGGTTTTGAGGGAGATACCTTAGTATAGACTGACAATTGTCACTTGAGATCTTAAGACAGCATGAACAGAACAAAGGAAGAGAACTATTCAGATAGTTGTTGGCAGGAGTGGAGAAATCAAGATTTGTCACTGTCTGGTAGAAGAAACTGTTGAACCCCTTTGAGAGACAACCTTGTATTCAGCCCACTAAACTAAATAATTAACTCCTGAATTATTCTGTGGTTTTAAAATGAACACCTGACTATTTGGCTTCCTCTCTTGTACAACAGATGTAATTCTTTCTTACTGCCAGTTGTTACTAGAAGGGCTGTTTGTGTAGATCTTGACAGCGTAGTACCACTGTACTGTACAGGTAAACTATGTGAGCTATAGGGATTCTGCTTTAAGGAAGTGCTAAGAGATGGTGGGAGAACTTACAGTGGTCCAGATCAGTTGCTGGGTAAACCAGCAGAACGTACTACATTTGTTATGGGCTAACCAGTAATGTATGCAGTAATATAAACAGCAGTTTTAAAAGGGCAGCTCTGTTCCTTGAACTATTACATTGAAAAGTTTCCATTTTAAAAAAAAAAGTTTTCAGTAAGAATAGCAATTACTGTTTTGTCTCATGTGCATTTTACTGGCTTGCAGGTTTTCTTTGGCTTATTGAAAGAACCAGAGTTTGATGTGCCTTTGGATGATGAAGATGAAGAAGGAGAAAATGAGGAAGGAAAGCCAAAGAAGAAAAAACCTAAAAAAGATAGCGTAGGGTCAAAAAGTAAAAAACAAGACCCTAATGCTCCTCCCCAAAACAGGTATCAAGGGAACGATGTGTAGAGGTCTTGTTAAGTCCAGTCTTGTCATGCCAAATCTGCATCACTGTTCACATGACATTTTTAGCTCTCTGGCCATTTCAGCTGTACACAGGTTTAGCCATAAGACTTGTAAGGGAGGTAGTGGAAAGCTCAGCAGGTAACCCTCTGTCTTTGCCTTTCAAGTCAATCTAGATTTCCCTGGATAAAATTTTTACTCAGTTACCCACTATTCTTTTTAGGTAATACTCAATTATTTATCTTGTTCTATTACCTCTCTGAAGTTCTTAAAGCTACTGGCTCTTTTTCTCGTCAGTTAATCTTTTACATAGTCTTTCATGTTTTCTAATTCTCGTTTTGCATTTGAACGTTGAGGTATACGGTTGCATGCGAAGATTTTGCTTTCTTTGTTTAGATTAACAATATGGAAGGTACTTTTAGTTCATAAAAACGTGTGCTTCTTTTAGAATTCCTCTGCCTGAACTGAAAGACTCTGACAAGCTGGATAAAGTAATGAATATGAAGGAAGCTGCAAGGCGTGTGCGTCTTGGCCCAGAGTGCCTGCCCTCCATCTGTTTCTACACATTCCTTAATGCTTACCAGGTTGGTAAAAGTAGAGTTTGAGTAATGTGGAAAAGGGAATCAAAATTGTAAATGTCACACTTAATAAAGAAATAAGACTTAACAGAGTTGACAAGGGTTATTGCCGTATTCAGAATAAGCATTGCAAAGTTTATGTCCCAAAATGTTCAAAATACTCTTTATAAGACTCCTTAAACTATTTAATTTCCGTGTTCCTTGGTTTTGCTCTGATTTTGCCAGAATTCCTTCTTTCACTTTTCCTGTGGGGCCCTAAGTGTATTCTACAGAGTACAGTAGATGATTTGCACCAAAATACTGGAAAGCAGTACTGCGTTGTCACTGTTGACTTTGCTTCATTTATATAGCTTTATTTTTAATGGTGCAAGAATTTATGTGTGTTTATGTCTATCTTAGAATAATTCCCTCTTACTTTTGTAAGTAAGTCGAGTTAATTTTCTTATTAGTACTTAGGATTTTGTAATATTTGAAATGCATCATGCAGGATACAAACAATATAAATGGATGTTTTGTGTACAGGGTCTGACTGCGGTGGATATTACAGATGACTCTAGCATGATTGTAGGAGGCTTTGCTGACTCTACTGTCAGAGTGTGGTCTGTGACTCCGAAAAAGCTCCGTAGTGTGAAAACAGCAGCAGGTAATTAAGACAAAAACAGTTAATACGAGCACGTGTCACTTGTGACAGCTGGCGTTTTATGTGAACAAAGAGGTCTGTGGCAGGAGAGTTTTCTTCAGCAGTTAGATGCTTTTACTTTGAAGAAACAATATGTGCACAAATGTATGATTGCATCTTATATGCTACTGTTAGAAATATTTTTAAAGGAATGAGAAATATGGTTGTGCACACCTGCTGTGAGGTGGTCAGTGCATGGAGCGTGGAACTAGCCGCAACTAGTGTGGAACTAGCCATCTTGCTCCTTAACTGGATGGTAACTACAGGGTATAGTAGACAGTTGGGTTTAAGTGATCTAGGGGAGAGACTAGAGGTACCTTGGGGGGAATTATAGGAGGGAACTCTGAAAAGGATGGAGGAGAATGTCCTGTAGCTCCACACCTACACAAATTCATGGAAACCAGACTTCTTTAATTCTGCTGTTTATGTTATAGTGTGTTGCGATTGAAGCTAGATACCATGCAAACTTTTTTTAATCTTGATATTTAACTGAGTTGTGGTCATGATGTTCAGTAAACAGTAGCCTACAGACTAAAAGTTAAATTTTAAGTTGTGCTTAGTGTGCAGCTGATAAAACATGTGAAGAGTGTGTTTGTGGTATATGAACATCCTGGGAAAAGGCGTGAAAATTTGGCATCTATCAAGAAGGCGTTACTGTGTCTGGAGGCTGAACAACATACATATGAAAAATAACACACAACGGGATTAATTTATTTTAGCTCTCAGTGAAGACTAAAGAAAGTGATTATTTATATAATTATTTTCACCTTTTACAATGGTAAAAAAGATTTTAAATGCCATTGTATATTTCAGACTTACCAATTCCCAGGTACTCCATCATGTTCATATCGTACTGGCCTCTTAGAATGTTACTTGTTTTCCTGTTCATGGCATTTATCTTTGAACTTCTGACAGTCATTATGATACATGAACTTTGAAATATTGCAGACCTCAGTCTTATCGACAAAGAATCAGATGATGTCTTGGAGAGGATCATGGATGAGAAAACAGCAAGTGAGTTGAAGATTTTATATGGTCACAGTGGACCTGTCTATGGCACCAGCTTCAGTCCTGATAGGTAAAATAAGTTTACAAGCTCACTAGTTTGCTTGTTTTGAGTTTTAATTGTGTGCTACTGAATCCAAACACGTTCTTAATGCAGCTTTTTCCAGAAGGTTAAAGCAATTCTTGTTTATGCAGCTTATAAGAAACTGTGTGAGCATAAGTGCTCGTTGTGCTCCGGATGTTGGGCACTGTCAGCTGTTACTGCAATCAACTGGAGCGGAAGATACCAGCAACTTTTCTGAGGTTCAAAAACTTAGATGATGAAGTAGACCATCTTTTTTGCAAAGTGCAGTTTAAACTGTCTTTTAACTAACCAAATTGTAGAGAGGAAAAATACTTCAGCATTGATTTCACTTATAGTATTGCAAAACATAAAACCAGACTGAGTAGCATATCATGGCACTTCTTCAAGTTTCTCATACTCTACTGAGACTTTATTTTCAAAATGTATGGAATAGTATCTTTAAAATAAGAGATTTAAAACCATTATGTAATTATGAGAGTCTGGACAGTAGAAAGGAGGTTTAAATGTCTGAAGTTTTGCTTTTCCATGTGTCTAGTCAGGAAACAACCATCACAGAAACACAGCTGAGAAGTAAACTTTGTGTGGAACATGAATATAGAGTCTGATTATGAACTGAGAATGTGAACATGATATGAATTCTCTTTCAGGGAATCGTGTAATTTTGTTTAGTTATATTAAAAGATTATTTTTTTTTAAAGTAACATAGTATAGCAGTTCACTAGTCTTTTATGTAACTGGAATCCTGAGTAAAGACCAGCTCTGTACGTTTGTTTGATTTTTTTTTTTTTTATGTGTCCTCTCAGTATTGCTGTGTCATCAGAATTAGTCATAGACATCCAAATATCTCTCTTTTTTGCATAAGGGCCTAGGACTGGATTCTGCTTGAAGTGGTTATTGTTGCTTACCCCACCAAAATGCTGATTTATATGTGACCTGCTGAACAGATGCTGTTCAGCAGACAGGTCTTCTTGTCATAGAGGTCTCACGGTGTTTATGCAATGGTTACACACTCCGTGTGTAAGTTTGGTATGTAACATGTTGTACTTTCTCCTGTGACAGGAACTATCTGTTGTCCTGTTCTGAGGATGGCACTGTTAGATTGTGGAGTCTCCAAACATTCACGTGTTTGGTGGGATATAAAGGACACAACTACCCAGTATGGGATACACAATTCTCTCCTTATGGTTATTACTTTGTGTCAGGGGGACACGACAGAGTGGCTCGGTAAGAAACTGCATGGGTTTTTTACTTTGGGTCGGTTTGTGGTGGATTAACCCTGAAAGTGATTAGCTGATATACTCTAGCCTACCCCATTACTGGAAATAAATTTTATTTCATGCCAATGAAAATACTGAACAAATGTTTTGATGTATTTTTTTCAACACACATCAGATTACCTGACAACTAAAGAGATGGTGTCCTCTTATGTGACCATCTGATTATAAGTATTCTTTTCCAGTTGTTTAGCAACTTGACAGAATATTCTTTATTCCTCCCTTCTGAGAAGTACCCTTTTCCAAAACAGATCCTGCTAATTCAATAAACTGTCCAGTAAGAAACCACTGCATAATTACTTCCTTCTATTCCTTGTTGTACAACAGATACTGAACTTCATTAGGGTTCTTTTTATTAATAAAGCTTTTCTTTTCAGTCTGTGGGCAACAGATCACTACCAGCCTTTACGGATATTTGCTGGCCATCTTGCTGATGTGACGTGTACCCGATTTCATCCAAACTCCAACTATATTGCCACAGGCTCAGCAGACAGAACTGTACGGCTCTGGGATGTTTTGAATGGGAATTGTGTAAGAATATTCACTGGACATAAGGTAAAGGCATATCACTCACAGTGTGAAAGTGAGTTTATTTCTGTGGTGGGATTCCGAAGAGTAGTGTTCGGAACAAATACGGCTTGACTGACTGAGTGTGAGCAGACTTAATTAACTTTTTTGGTCATTTCCCCCTCCCAAATGTCTCTTTTAGGGACCAATTCATTCATTGGCATTTTCTCCTAATGGACGATTCCTGGCTACTGGAGCAACAGATGGAAGAGTTCTGCTGTGGGATATAGGACATGGCTTGATGGTTGGAGAGTTGAAAGGGCACACTGACACTATCTACGCACTCAGATTCAGTAGAGATGGGGAGATTTTAGCATCAGGTAAAATTCACTGGAAACAGCGAAGTTTCCATTGTGTTCAATAAATGTGAAGAGGAATGATATAATTGGTTCCTTAAATGGAGGAAGACAAAGTAGAATCACTTGTTTCGCAAAAGCAGCAATTTAAAACTGCTGGTACAAGGTGAGTACTTCACTGAACTGTGCAGTATGAGCCCTTGCCGTCCCAGGAGCCGAAGGAAAGGTATTGTGCAGTTAGACAATAGTGGAGGCTGGGATCTGTGCACAGTGTGGGGGTGGAATCTGAAGTTAGAAGTAACCCTATGGCAGACAAGAAGGGGCTGGACTAGAGAGGCGCAGGATATGGGGATGGGAGTGGGACATGTGGCAGGACTAAAAAGAAGAGAGAGGAAGGGATAGCAAGGAAGATGAGTTATCCACACCCTTACTGTTTCTTCATGGTAGATTTTTGATAGAGGAAATGTGCATGTAATATTAACAGTCAGGTCTATGAACAGCAGAACTTGTGAAGCCTGCTTGTTTTTCCTGCCTGTCCACATGGATTCTCTGGTGTCTAATATAGCTGAGTTCCTTTGCCAGTTTTCCCTTCATGGAGGCACAAGGTTTTGTCTCTCCATGTTTAGTGAACCGCTTTCTTAAAATGTGTAGAAATTTAATGAATCTGAAACTTGTTCTGTTTTGTCAGCTGGTTGAAATTAGCCAACAAGTTCAAGTTACTGACAGACACTGTAATGACATCAGGGGAATTTCCTCATGAAACCATGCTAGGAATATTCTAAGTTTATTTAGTAGTATGTTCCTAAATGCAGTGCAGTGAGAATCCTTGGTGAGCCACTACTGCAGGAGTGACAGCTAACAGAAGGTACAGGTTTGATCCAGCCTGCTTGGTGGTTACTTCAATTTATCGACTGACGCTCCAATGAAAGCACAGGCCAGAGGGCCTGCAAAATTCTGCTCTCCTCCCCATATCACACAAAGAAACTTACTATGGGACTCTGAACATAAACATTTCCTGAAATTGGCATCCAGCCTGCAGGACGGTCCTGCATTTTCAGCGCCAGGGGATATAATGCAAACCTAAGTGTTTGGAGAGAGTAGTTCTTTGTGCTTTGTCTGCAGGGCATTCAGGTTAGATTACCGGAAAGCTGAAATCCTGGTAACTGTTATATGTGCATTTAGTATGTAAGAGGCCTGTTAAAGTCTGGTTCCTTGCAGGATGAGGGCGTAAGTCTACAGCTGTCAGCAAACCTGCTTTTTGAGCTTTAATTGCTGTTAACTTGCTCCCCAGTAACTTTTTATAAAGCTTTTTTATTAATAAAAGACTTTAAACTGTTATTCTTTTTAGGTTCAATGGATAACACAGTTCGTCTGTGGGACGCTGTGAAGGCATTTGAAGATCTAGAAACCGATGACTTTACTACAGCCACTGGACATATAAACTTGCCTGAGAACTCACAGGACTTGTTACTAGGTACATACATGACCAAATCAACCCCAGTTGTTCACCTCCATTTTACACGCAGAAACTTGCTGCTAGCTGCGGGAGCCTACAGTTCACAGTGAATGGGGACGCTGAGACTGACTGTGCCAAGTCACTGCAGTAGTGAACTCAGGATGTGAGACAAGGAGGAATGTCTTGTACAGGTGGATCCCACTACTCTGTTGCAGTAAAAACAAAACTATGTAAATTAATGCAAGCAGCGTTTCTCAGTTCTGCTATTTCATATTTATCCACAGTTTGAAAATGGTGGAGATTGACAAGACATCATGGCTGTAAAAGAAGGAATTATTCATGGTGCTTTTGATAAGATAAAAAAAAAAGTATGTATATAAAAACGGCTGTCTCCTCTCAGAGATGGTATCAAGCTCTGCCGAAACTTATGGGAAGTTAACAGCCTTGGTCTGTGTTCTCAAATGATTTTTTTTAAAGCACTTAATTTATGGTTAGCAAATGTTTAATCAATCTCAAACCCAAGCAAAAACTGTTCACCTTCAGAAAAGAAGAATGTCCTTTAATTCACTATAGACTGGGCTGGGCAACAGGCATGGTGAGGGTATCACAGCAACAAAGAGGGCATTGAAAAGGTCTTGTGGGCAGCTGTCACCAACTTACACCTATGGGTTTTGTGCATCGAAGTACCAAGTCCTGAGACTATTTCAAACTCCTGTGCTCTGACGTATCAGAAACACAGATCTTCTTGTTCTGTTTTCACAGGCAGCCAATGCTATAAGTGTGATAAGCAACCGGAAGTGCAATGTGAACTTTATTTACTTTCATACTTTATTGTATGGAAGAAAAAAAAGGGACTGAGGCACAGCTGAAATTACCCATTTTTAAAAAAGTGGACTTAAACCCTTTTATGTTGTATTAGATCTAAAAGACCTTTAAAAACTTGCGTTCTTTCTGCATCAGGTTTAATATATCAAAATGTAAAACTAGCCAAGAAATTGAAACATTAGAGTAAAAGAGGATTAATCGGTCTGAAGTGTATTACCAGTTTGCTTTCCAAAGGCCAGCCTGTCTGCTGAAGTGACCATTTCCACCCATACCACCACTGCACCCCATTAAGTCCTCCTGGACAATCCATAAAGCTCAGTGGTTTAGTTCTAAGGAAGAGTAAAGCATGCAAACCAGGGGGAAGTAGAACTTCATTCTGGGTCTTTGAACAGAAACCACCACCACCACCACCAAAAGACAGGCCCAGTTTGGTGTGGTTTTGGGTTGGGTTTTTTTGTCCTTTTTTTTTTTTTTTTTTTTTAAAAAAGCTCTTACAAGCTGTATACAGGGAAATGTTTTGTGTTCCTCATTACTTTCCAGTAAAGGCTTGAACACTTGAACAATCTGCTGGCTCTCTAGTGAAAATATAAACAAGACTTGACATTTCTAAGGTAAAGTAAATGGAGAACTATCTCCCCTCTCATCCCTTCTCTGACTCCTAACTCTTGGGAGTAAAGGTATATTACAGGCATTATACATCAAAATAAAAGGTGGAAAATTCATTAGGAAGCTCGCTGGAAATTTTCTTTAAAGAAAAAAGGTTAAAACTAAATTATTATGGATTATTTTTTTGTGTAATGGTACCTCAACAAAATTTCCTAGCTCTCAATGACCACTTGGATTTATGTACAATTAAAAGTTACCTAAAACATAGCATGTACAGTTTTGACAGCTTAAAGTAAACACTGCCACATTCTGCCTTTGTATTTTGTACAGTTTTATACTTTTGATATTATAATAAATACTAAAACCAGTGTGTGTCTGTATGTTACAAGAAGGTATTTTCTTGCCTTGATGGCTGCAATGGAAGCAAAAGCAGAAACAAAGTAATTGAGAAACAGCCATTTCACATAAATCTCGTTCTAACAGTAGGTGATGGGTTCCAGCTAATTAGATCTATTGCACTGTTACAATAACCATTATTCATCTGAAAAACTGTATACAGCAGAGGCTGTTTATGCAAACAAACTCATAGGAGAGGAAGACGACTAGATTTATTCAGAAGGCCCAGCACATACAAATACCCTTCAGAATACAGGAACTAGAGAGCACACAAAGACCCTGTAATTTATCCCTCTTCTCCAGTGCCCATGCCTACCTCTGCTGCCCTCGGTTTGGGAAGTGTATCTGCATGCTTTTAGCATCAGAAATCCCAGGTTCAGCCCCCATTGCTGGCACCTTCCAAGTACAGTGCTGTGTAACCACATTCACACATCAGCGCTAACGTGACATCTACGGAAGGTACTGAGTTTAATTGAGATATAGAAAGACACCGGAGAATGTGATGAGTTTTAGCATTGGGCAGGGAAGGGGCTGCATGTATCTAATTGCAGTAAGAACACCTCGTTTATTAAGAGGCTATGTCCAGGAAAAATAAGCATTGAACCAGTAAGTCACTGTTTATGAACAATGCAGGGTTGTAAGATCTTAACATCAGCAAAGTAAGCAGTTTTCTTTCTGGCAGTTACCTCTGCAGGAGGCCAGTAACAGAAAAAGCTCAAATACCATAATTTGATCAGTCTCTTTTGGGGAGATTTTCCATCAAAACCAAACAGGTTCTATGCAAAATACAGACAACTGCAACAGAAGTTATCTGCGTTGTATTAATAACAATGGAGAAGTCACTGTTTCCATGTAAACTACTAGCTTGGAATGCAAAAAATGGGAGCAACCAGGTAACTGCAAACCATGTAAGCTTACTGTCACCCACTGTGACAGGGAAGCGTTGAGATACTTCGATCAGCTGTAAGCTCTGTGCGAGCATTATTGTCACACTGCTGAGGTCTTTCCTAGGTTACTACCAGGTGCTCAGAACCCTTCAGGATGTGTTATAACAGCAGGAGAGTTAAAATAGTAATGACAGGAATCAGCTACTCCATCTCCACTACAAATAACTAGTTTTGACAGAGGGAAAAAAAAAAGCAAGAAGTGCCACATTTATGCTTTTTTGCACCATTTCATATTTTCAATAAAACAAGTAATTATTTTATTAGCCGCAACAGGTGATCAGCTTGCATTACAGTGACACAGACTGGAGGCTCAGACATGTCAGCAACCTGCTGAAAGAAGAGAGATCACACATAGCAAGTCTTGCACGGTGGTACCAGTAACTGACCATCCCCTTTCCCAAGCCCAAACAATTTTAGTTAAAAGCAGGGAAATTTCAGCACACCCAGGAAGAAATGACTGACCTCCCTTTAACACACAACAACAATGCTCGAGTTAATTGTTTTCTGCCAACTATGAGGACAGTCCATTGTTTTTTTTTTCAAAATGCCATTTTAAGTGGAAATTTTATATTTGAAAGTGACTCTAGAATTTTGTAAGACGTGGTTGTTGCTATACAAGAATGGGCCAAATCACTTCTATATGGGCCTTGCATAATCAGGTGTGCAATATATACAGCTCCATTGTATGGTGCTCCTTTACTCTGTTCAAAGGAAAGTTTTAAAAGACCTCATTAATGTCTGCTTGGAATTCTCTAATACAGCTAAGAAATAAGTCCTCAAGTACTACTGTATTATTTCAATAGCCTACAAAGCAATAGTTATCCCTATTTTAGAGGAAAAGGGCAGACCAGAGACACCTAAGAGATGGAGGCAAAGCTTGGTATACTGAGCTGCAACATCTTTCCATTCCTCCTTCCTTGGTTACTCTTCCTCCCTACGTGCTCTCCTTAATCCCATTTACCATGTTAGAATAACAAAAATACCGGTATCCCGTACTTTCTGCATCCCCCTTGAGCAACCTACTTCATTCAGAACACCCCCAAATAGGCTGATACTATAATTTAGTTGAGGTTTAAAATTATAAATACAAAGTTTAATGCCTGTGTTTCTCTGTAATTATATTGTATTACTAGCAACTTGTCCCTTGTCACTTTTTCTTCCTGGGCTGGCATTGAATCATTTTGGTGCTGGAAGAACACCAGCCACTTACCATTTACTTATCTGCCACAGCAGGAGTTTTCTTTTTGGGTCTAAGCTTGAAATACAAGATGAGCATTGCAATGCTTGTGTATGTTGCTATTACATACTGGAAAACATAAAAGTTACATTTAGTTTCATTCTAAATGCCAGAAAACGCTATTATTCTAGACTACAAAAGTTAATATACATAATACATACATTCCTCCTGCCTGTGATGGTATAGGAATTGAAGTACTTCTGAAATCCAGTGAACTGGTGTTGAGATCCCGAGTCGTGGCCAGCCATGGTTGCTTGTCCTAACAAGCAAAACAGGACAGTTAACAAGTTTTACAGTCAGTTGGACAGGATCAATAGGAAAATCAAACTACTCTCCGCACTGAACTTAGTACTTCCATTGTCAGCTATTAAATCTGCTTTCAGGGCGTTCCACAGATGGTGGATATACATAAGAAGCAGGCACATTCAGAGCACTGTATCTTAAGGTACAAAACAGTTACCAGAGGAAACAAGGAAATGAGGGGATCTGAAGGGAAGAACATTTATGATTTTCAACTTGTATTCAACCAAATTTAAACATGGCAAAAAAAAGTCAATATGATGATGATGACGACGACGAAAGGGAAAATTCCCAAAAGCACTTACAAATTAAAGACCTGCCAGTCCTGCCTACACAACCATTCGACACGGGCAAATTTCTACCAATTGTTCAGGAATCCGCAATATCTAATTAAGATAAATCTTCACTACTTCAGCTAAGAAATAGCTATAATTACATATCCAAAAACTTGGTGACAAGATTCAAACTAGACCACCACTCTGTTTTGTGATTCAAAATGCCACTTTATAACTGTTACGCCATATTAGAGTACAAATGTTGCTAATAAGAACTGCCCTGCTCTCAGCTGCACATTTCTATTGCATCTTACTTGCCCACCCCAGTATTTATAGATCTAGATTTTTTTTTCCTCCAGTTAGTTTTCAGCTAGATCAGCAAGTTACTTGAGCCAACTACAAAGCCTTGGAAGTGCTTTCATAGAAACAACAAAAATGCTAAGTACATGAGGGCACACTTTTGTATTTTGTCTGTGTCTAAACCAAATTTTTAGGTTTACTCTAGGAATGTCATTAACACAAAAGCCTGGCATGGCTACAGCTCCACACTTACAGATTCACTGAATGGTTGAGGTTGGCATCTCTGGAGATCGCACAGTCCAACCCCAACCCGCCCAAAGCAGGGGCAGCTACAGCAGGAACGTGCCCAGTCAGGTTTTTAGTATCTTCAGAGGTGGAGACTCCAAAACTGCTCTGGGGAACCTGTTCCAGTGCTTGATCACCCTTACAATAAAAGGGGTTTTCTTTTTAATGTTTAGAATTATATTTTCCCAATGTTTAAGGGGGTTTTATGCTTAGGGCAAACATTTGTTGTTTATCTTGTGACTCACCTCAGAAGAGGCACACGTGCCACCCAGTTACCTACCAAACCAGGCAGGTGCTGTAGCCACCAGGACCCCAGAAGAGGGACGCTACAGCAGGTTTTATGTTTATTAACCCAGCTCCTATGCCAAACCAATCCAGTAACATATCACTGGTGCATAATCAGCTAAGTGTGCCTGTAACTGGATTGACTATGTAACAGCTAAAAATCTTAGTAAAATAATTCCTGATAACTTCTGCTGTACGTGCCTTGGAAAGCCAAGGTCATCTCTTCTCATGCCTGACCGATGCAAAAGCCTGGAGAAGAGTCACCGCATCCTTCCGAGGACGGCTCAGAGCCCAGACATCATAACGCAAGTTTGCTTTATCGGAATAGCCCATTGTCCTTGCCAGGCCCGGCCCGACCCGCCCCGACACCCGGCAGCACCGGCTGCCGCGCTCGCCCCAGCCCCGCACACAAGCCGGGCCCATCTCCCTGGCGCAGACAGCCGCGACCCCAGCGCTCCCTCGCCTCAGTTCGCGTCGAGCCGGGGCAAGCGACGCAGCGGCGCCTGGTACTTGGAGGGGAGCGACACCGCGGCTGAAGGTCGCGGGCTCGCCGGAGGACAGCCGCGGCTCGGCGCCGCAGAGAGCCGCTCTCCCGCCCGGCGGCATAGCCTAACAGGAGGAGGCGCAGGTAAGGGCCTCCAGCGGGGCGAACACCCTCCCCGCGGGGACCCAGAGGTACCTCAGCCACCACCACTGTCCCGCCGACGCGCTCTGCCCTTCGCCAGCGCCCTCCCACAAAATGGCGGCCGCTGAGCGCCGCGCGCAGCCCCCACGGGCCGCGCGGATTGGCTACACCCCGCAGCCAGCGGGTTCTCTCCGCCCCCTTCCTCCTGGTTGGCCGAGAAGCGGTTTTTCCGCTTCCGCTTGCCCTCTGCCTCGCGTATTGCTTCCGGCCGGCCTGCTGTGCTCCCCGCGTGTGGCTCCCGGTCCCGCTCCCCTGTCCCCGGCTTCCCCCGGCACTGGCCCGGGGCCCGGCCGCACCGAGTGAGGGGCTGCGGGGGCCAGAGTGGCGGCGGCTGGGGCAGGTAAGGCCCCTGCGGGCAGAGCTCTAGCCCTGCCTGGCCCAACTGCGTGGTGTGGCTAGAGCAGCCGGCTCCGTTACCGGCCGTGGAAGGTGTCTCTGCCGCTTAGCGAGCCCTTTGATCAAGCGTGCCTTGATGAGCTTTACTTTTGTTATGTGCTTTCATATTTAAAAGGGTTTTATATGCCTACAGACTACTTTAAATTTAACAATGTAGTGTTTCGGTGCTGATTGCTGTAGAAGTACTGTTTGCTAAAGTAAATAGCGTGTGAATCGTGACCTAATAAATAAGGTGTTTCTATTAAATATAGATATACCTTACACAAAGATGTATGAAATTATATTAACCTTTTAGAATGGTATTCAAAAAGTTAAAATGCAGACCAAGCTTACTTAGTGTTTCACTCACAACTTTCTCCATGATGAGTTGGTAATTTCAGCTTCTCCACTGAATGTAATGAAGATCTGTTCAGGAAACTTATGGTCAAAGTGGTTTTATGAGTATCTGTGTGGTGCATCTAAATGCTTTACAAATTAATACTTTAGTAGAATTGGACAATAATAAAAAGCTTTAGGGATGCGTGTATTTAGATGGACCATTGCAACACTTTGGTGTAATCAAATGTTAGATACATTTGGACATGAATTTCTGTTTTGTCACTGACTAACTGTAAAGTAGCCATCTGAATTCTTTCTTAGTTTGGGGGCTGTTCACTCTTATGTCTCTTCAGTGTTGGTGAGGAACAAGTGTAACAACTGCACATGTAATCTGTTTTGTCATTTGTCCTATAGAAGTGCAAACATGGCATCTATGGAAGAAAACTTTCCTCGAGGGGGCATCCAGAAAAAACCCACAGAGGGAAAAACACCCAACTCAAAGTTAGAGCGGGACAATTTGTTTGATGTATGTTGTTTGTGTGTTCTTGATTAACTCTTCTCAGAGCTCTTCCAGTGTCAGAACATGACCTGCAATCCTTCCTATCCTTTACTTCTCTGGTAAACTATAGAAGGGACTTCCAGAGAGAGATAGCTACTGACATCTGCCTTTCTCCTGATCTCTTGAAGATCCCTGATGTCTGATGCACGTTGAATGTGATGACAGAAAAAGTTCAATCAAAATTATCAATTGGGCTTTAGCTTTTAAACTTCCCACAAGCATCTTATCCCGAGGTGCTTGTGTAGTGAGGCTGGTGGTAGTGGATATAGACTAAGTTTGGTCTTTCTTTTTCTGTTAGTAGAGTGAGGTGCAGGTCACTTGTGCCACTCTTTTCCATTCCCAAGATTCACGGTTTTATAAATGATCAGTCTCAGCCCAAAGGAGATATTTTGGAAGACTTGCATGTAGCAGTTAGCAAAGTTGTTCTCTTTTTTTCTCCAATCCTAGTATGTTCTTCTCATTTTATTCCTGGCAGCAGAGTTCTGCCTTAGTGCAACGTTCATCTCTTTATCCACTTTTATTTTTTTCCCTCTCTGCTTATAATCTGCTTTAGGTTCACCATGAAGAACAATCCCGGAAAAGAAAAAGGAGCCAAAAGGATCAAGGAAATCAGAAAAAGTTCAAGGCAGACAAAATAGCTGCTGCTAAAGACAGTGTTGTGAATATTGAACCATTCACAATTGAGGTTTGTGGATAAATGTTTGATTTTGTGTGCATCTCTTTTCTGGGATACATAAAAATGGCATGTTCTTCCTCGTTAAACCTGTAAAATATATCAGTGATTCAGGACAAAAGTGTGGTTACCACTGTGTTGTCACTGACTTGCCAAGATACCCACAGTATGCCATTCTTCCCGCTTTCCCAGGCGCTCTGTGAGGGAATGCTGCTCCTTGGTTGTATAAAAGAGGTCAGTGAATACGAGCTAGCCATCAGCTTGCCCAATGGACTTTCAGGATTTGTGCCGGTCACACAGATCAGCAATGCCTACAGCAAAATGCTGAGCAAGGAGGTGGCCCAAGGAGAACTCCTGGAGGTGAGACCTTGGACTGGGGACGTGATTTGTGCCTGGGAGCTAGGGAGTGTTAATAATACCTCAGAACCAACCCTGAGGTCTTGCTTAGGAGCCTGGTTTCTGGTGTTTGCAGCTGATTTGGATTTGCTAGCCTGCACCGCCTCAGCCTTGGCTAAATAATCCTTGGACTTTGTAGACAGCTTGTTGACCACGAAGAGATTTGTGTTGCTTATCTGCTGCCGAAGCTAAAGACAGATCCCTGGCTGTAGGCAATGATGGGAGGAAGTTAGGGAAGTGGATGGAAAATGATGTGAGGGTGCAGGCGTTTCTCAGGGGCATGGGGAGTAGCATGGTCCTTGCAGTTTAATTGTGTGTTGACGCGTGCAACGTGCTGCTGCTTAGTGCTAATGTAGACTGACCTTGGTTTGGAACTGGCTTCTCCAAGCAAACTTTGCAATGCTGATTGCTAGAAAGAAAGAGGATGGAGTAATCTGTTACCCCGTCTCTGGTGTCAGTACCCCATAAATTTTCCCAAGGCATTGTGGAATTTGGGATCTGCCGGGTACACTAGCCTTGTGGTGGTGGTGGTCTTCTCAGCTGAAGAGGGAGGTGAGGTTGGGTTCACTGTTGGCTATGTAGATGTTTCCTCAGCTGTGACCTCCTGACTCTGGCCCACACAGTATTCCTTTTTAAGCAAAGCCTACCAGTCTTGCTAACATCACATAGTTTCATCCCTGCCACTATATTGAGATCCTGGTGTTTGTGGCATTTCCTGCCTTTTATTGTAGTGTTGGCAGAGAAACAGGACTTTCCTATGGGATTTTGATTTCAAAAGCTACTTTGGTAACAAATTCTGGCCTTCTTATATTATTTAATATTGTAAAATTTGCATGTTTCTCTCTTGATCATCTTGCTGGGCAGGACTTGAATTCGCTCTTGGACATGTATTCTCCAGGGACACTGGTCAGGTGCATTGTGACCAGTGTTGAGAAAAGGGCTGATGGACGTCGGAGTATCAAATTATCGATCGACCCCAAGAAGGTCAATAAGGGTCTGAACACTTCATCGCTAGCATTGGGCATGGTACGTGTTCTGGGCCTGTCACAGCCTCTCTGGGCTTTGGAGGTGTCTCTTGCACAGCACATGGGGGAACATTTCAGTCTGTCCTTGCATGGGATCAGAGCAGAATGTGGAGTTGCTCCCATCATGGAAGAGCCCAGGGACGAGAGGGCAGTATTGGGTCTTAGCTCCAGATTGTCACTTATGAAATCCATTCACCTGATTCTGTTTCGATATGGACAAGTTATTTAATGATTTCTTTCTGGGTGGGTTTTTTTGTTATTTATGCAGAGAGTAATATTTAACATGCCTTGCCGAGGGGCTTAGTTGTTTAGTTGTGTTTCCAGTTGTAGGATTGTAGGCATGTGCCTGCACTTAGAGCACCTGCTATTTTTGAGCATGCCAATTTTTTTCCCTGCTCGTTTGTGAACTCCATACATGCATAGCTGGATAAAGGTTGAGACCTCACTGCCAGATGAGCAGAAGGAATGTAGTGTTCTTTCTGCTGTTTTGGAAAACTTGGTTCTCTGTCCTTATGCAACAAGTGAGTATGGTGGGGAATCTTTTACCAGATGTGCATTCTTTGAAGACCCAGCTGTTTCATCACATTACTGAATTGCAGTGCTTCCTTCCCAACAGCTGCTCTCTGGCTCTGTGTCTAGTGTGGAAGACCATGGCTACCTCATTGATATCGGAGTCAGTGGGACTCATGCTTTCCTGCCTCGTCAGAAAGCCCAAAATTACATTAAAGCGCTCAAGAGAGGTAAGTAGTAGTGCAGGAGGAGCTGCTGGGGTTAAAATGGAGATGGAGAATGACAGGGATTAAAGCTTTTTATATTTTTGGTATTAGTGCACCTCAGTGAGATTGGGTCAAGGTGGAGTCTGTGAGTTGCTGAAGACAGCAGTTTTGTGGCTGGTCTGCAACAAGCCATTGGGTTTCAGCCTGTTTTCTGACAGACTGTGCTACTGTTCCAAGCCCATCCATCCCTGCTGGCAGCAGACTTCACTTAGATTGAGAGGAGTTCTAACTTCTTAAAATAGGGGGAACTCTGAACAAGCTTTGGAAAGAGCCGAAGGGAATCCCTGAGTGCTCCTGGTGGAGGTTTTATGCTGTGACTTGTCTTTGTAGGGCCTGACTTGAAAATAGGCCAGAACCTGAACTGTATCATTGTGGAAGTAAAGAACGAGGGAAGAGTGGTCCGTTTGTCTGTTGATCGATCAGAGGTTGCTGCATCCCTCGCAACAGAGCGACAGAACTGGACGCTCTCTAATTTATTGCCAGGGCTGGTGGTGAAAGCTCGCGTGCAGAAGGTAAGCTCAAGTTTGGGTTTGTTTTTTTGGGGTTGGTTGGTTTGTTTGTTTGTTTGTTTTTTGAGCCTTGCTGAAGAGAGGGAGACAGTTGAAGTGGAGATGGAATTTATGCCTTGGAAAATTTTGTGCTTGAGCTCAATTACTTTACAGTAGCAAAGACTATTATCTGCTAGACACTCCCTCCATTCACCTAAGGTCTGATCTGTATCCTGGTTGTGATGCCATGAGTATAAAGGCTTTAACCTAAAGTTGGTGATGAAGCTTGAAGCAGAACAGGATCCATTTTGTGCTTTACATTGGCCTTTACATTGGTAAAACATTCAACAGGTTGGCAGTAGTCTTCAGCATACACACAGCATTATCAAAAAAATGAAAGAATTTTTTTGCAAAACAATGTAGAAAGCAGAGTTGTTAGCAGTTTTCCTGTCTCTTGTGATGTGCTTGTTGATTAGCACTGACAGTGTCTTTTTGTGAAATGTGTGAATTGTTCCGCTCTGTTTGAGCTGCGTGAAAACTGAGTGCAAATTTTTTTTTGGCATCTTTTCCTTCCCCTTCTCAGGTGGCCCCACTTGGGATGAAACTGAGCTTTTTGTCTTCCTTCACTGGCATTGTGGATTTCATGCACATGGACCCAGAGAAATCCATGAACTATTCTCCAGATCAAGTGGTAAGGCGGGTGAAGGATGGCTTGAGTTTGTATGTGTCTTACAACATCTCTTCAACATTTCTGTGCAATAGTCTCTGAAATCTTACTGATGATAGCTGTCTTTCTCATCTTTTATTTGAATTGTTATCATGGCTACTTTAGAGCTGTAAAGAGCAAAGCCATTCCTGGGGTAACGGAAGATTTATTTGGGAAGCATGAGAGATGCTCAAGTGATAGAAAAAGTACTTGTGTGGTCATGCTCCCCTCAGTGTGTTGGTACCGGACTAGTCTGTAAACAACAGACAAAGCCCAATATGCCTCATCTGTGAAGCTGTTAGAACTGAAGTGATGTCTTAGTAGTAATATTGGAAGGTGCTTGTATATGAACAGAGAGTTCAGCTACCAAGCATAATGTCTAAAAACATGAGCAATGTGCCTTTCTCTTTTGTTTACAAACTTGTGTTTAACAAACATACCATCTTCTCCCAGATGAAGGCTTGCATCCTCTCTATCCACCCCACCTCCAAGGTGGTGCGCCTTACTCTACGGCAGGCCTTCCTCCAGCCTGGGGGATCCCCAAACCAGCTCTCCAGTGATCGCATGGGGGCAGTGGTGGAGGAGTCGACAGTGAAAGCTTTCTACAAGCAGTTTGGTGCCGTCTTTGAGCTTGATGATGGCACTCTCGCGTTTGCACGGGTAAGTACCAGGGTGGTAAGGCAAGTCCTCCATAGCTATCTTGGCCTCCTTCCCCAGGTGGCTAGGAGAAGGTTTTATTTTCTACCCTTATGCTCTTTGTGAGACAAATACAACAAAATTAAGACATGAATGGTGTTTGCTGAATCATACCTCCCTTCATTCAGGTTGGAATGTAGGAGGGTTGCTGTGCGAGAACTGGTGAAACCTGCTGACAGAGTATGTTAGAGGAACAGTTTTGTGGGATGCAACCACTTCGACCTAAGGTCAATATCAGTGCTTCCATTTTCCAAACACTAAATTGTAATTTGTTTTTTCTAGTTGAAACATCTTTCAAAAAACAGAAAATCCTTGAAACCTGTGGCATTTAAGGCAGGATGCAAACATAAATGTCGGATCATTGACTACAGCCTGATGGACGAGATGTGTATTGTGTCTCTGAAGTAGTAAGTTTCATAGACTCTTCCAGAAAATTGGTTGAAAGATTAGAAGGGTGTGGTTGAGAGTGGAAAATACAACATTGCTTTGCTGGACTGGAACTTGCCATTTGGGGTTTTTGGCTTGTATCTCTGTTGTCTCATGTCAGATTGTCTGGGCATCTTGCATATCCTCCCCATACTATAGGGAAGTGGGACACCATCTATATAGTTGGTGAGCCAAGGCACAGGGAGGCTAAATTACTTCTGCCAAGATCATGTTGGACGACTGTGGCTGAACAGGAAATTGAACCTTGATCTTCCAAGTCCCATCCCATTTTGCTCCTCCCTCTTAGTCTTTCCATCTGTGTGGCTTTAAGCCATACAGGTGATGGGTTCCCCTTCCATGGGCCATGTCTGGTGGCCAGGACTGTGTGACTGTCACCTGGAATGGGGCCTGGTGAACCTCCCTAAACTTTATGTCCAGAGAGATGTTTTGGGAGGTGGGTCAATTGGAGTCAAACACAAAACTCTGGAGTTTGAGAGTGCTGGGGAGTGTGGGGGATAATGGGTAATTGGGACAAGGCAAAGGGGGGGACTGTTTCCTCTTATCCTGGATTTCCTTCAAGTTGACTGATTGGTCATCTCTTGCTGTGTCTCTTTCCTAGTCAGATTATTGAAGCCCGGTTTCTGCAATACCAGGATATCCACACAGGGGATGTGGTGCAGGTGAGCTTCTGAAGGGCTTACGCAGTACTGTGTGGCCATTATACTTAGAACAATGATTTAGCTAATGTGCATTTCCTTTGCCTAATATGTATGTTCAACTTCTGATCCAGACTAGTGAGATGAAAGTGACGAGAAAAACCTCTCCTTGCAGAACTCAATTAATGGAATGTGATACTTTTCTTTCCCCCTTTTGTTCAGATTTTATTCATGGTGCTGCCAAGGCAATAAAATTTTAGCCACGGTCATTTATTTGTGGCCATGAATACATTTTTAGAAAGCCTTGAGTGAAAGAAACTAAAACTTGCCTGGCGCTCAAAGTAAAAATTAATGTATGGACCATCACAATCAGCTGATGGGCAGAAAGTTACTCAGTTATTATTGTTCTTATGTCTGAGTCATGACTGAACTGGATATGTGTCTGGAAACAATTCTAGTTTGCCAGAGTCAATAGGGATTTTGCAGAAGTGGCCTACACTTAAGGAAAAGAAGCTGTAAAACAACCTTATGAAATGTATGAAAGTTAATGGGTCAGAGTGGTTGGGTGGAGCATGGGTTGGATTTTATTTTTTAGAGGGTGATTAGATTTGGTGATAATAGGTGATGCAGTGTCTTGGTTGTTTCCTAACTGTGCACAGTCTGCTTTTCATGCTGAATTTACTGATCCTTTTCCCTGTTTTGGGTTCTAGGGCAAAGTGTTTGCTCTGAAACCCATTGGGATGCAGGTGAAAGTGGCTGATGGGATTAAAGGGCTTGTGCCATTGATGCATCTTGCTGATGTGACCCTGAAGCAGCCTGAGAAGAAGTACAACATAGGACATGAAGTCAGGTGTCGGGTGAGAGCTGCCAGACAGGGTCTTCAGCTGCTTTACACTCTTTTGTTCTGAGTATTTAGCAGCTGGATTGGTCAGACAATGGCAAACCTGCTTTTTGAACCTTCTTGTACTCCATTCTTGTAGGTGCTAGAGTGCAATCCTGAAGGAAGGAAGTTGATCCTTACTCTAAAGAAAAGTCTTGTCCAATCAAAGCTTCCAGTCCTCTCCCATTATGAAGACGCAA
Source organism: Grus americana (assembly GCF_028858705.1). Lineage (NCBI taxonomy): Eukaryota > Metazoa > Chordata > Aves > Gruiformes > Gruidae > Grus > Grus americana. The sequence continues at coordinate 14,469,550 of NC_072858.1, read as the reverse complement.
AACCAGGACTGATCACACATGGCTTTGTGGTCTGTGCAAGGGAGTTTGGCTGCATCGTGAAGTTCTACAATGATGTCAAAGGTCTGGTACCCAACAATGAGCTGAGCACAGAACCCATATCTTGTCCAGATAAAGTCTTCCATGAAGGCCAGGTAATTAATGTACCTATGCTGTGCCTTGTGTTCGAATGCAAAAGAGAAATCTGCAGTTGAGTTGACTCCAACATGGGTTTTCCCCTGGAGAAACCAGATACACCAAGAGATGTTTATGTTCTTTCGCTTTAAGTGATAGTTGTGCTCCGTTTAAACAGATTAGGCTGTGAAAGGGACATCTCTTTGAGTATTTTACAGACCTGTCTTTGTTTCTAGGTGACCTCTGTTCTGGTGTGCAGGAGGCACCATGGTATGTGATATAGAGACTACACTTGGTTGAATTACTGAGATCTTAGTAGAAGTTTAGAGTTCTAGACTGCAGTTTCTTGTAAGGAAGTTAAAACTCTTACCTACAGAATCAGAAGGATGAGGTTTTCTGTCACTGCATTATTCTGGTTTCCCATTTGTTTCAAATCCTGCTCATCCTAGATCAGGCACTCTGGGAACCATGCTGTTCACCAAATTCTGGTCTTTGTTGTGGGCAAGCTTATAGAGATCTCAGCCCTTTTTGTTATTTTTTCTGGTGCTTTTGTTTGTCTTGAATCCTGCTGTTTGTTGGCTGGCTAAGGAGCAGGGTAATTTTCTAGTAAAGATTTCTGAGTGCAAATCTGGAGATCTAAATTCTCAATTCTTCTACAGGCCTGCTACATACCTTTAGCAAGTCATTTAATGATTATATACTTGCGTTTTCCATCTGTGTGATCAGAAGGACATTTGTCTCTGGTTGAACCTGTTAAGTTGTAGTCACTGGCCTGCTGTCCTTAGGTGTGAGAGAAAAGTGTACTGTGTATGCATTTCCCTGTCTCATTTTGTAGGTAATGCACACTGAGGAGGAAGGTCAGCTGAATTAAACTTTTAAAAACATTTTTTGATTTTTTTTTTTCCCCCCCCTGCAGGTTGTTAAAGTAATGGTCTTAAAATGTGAGCCCCAGCAGGAAAGACTCTTGTTGTCATTTAGGTTATCAAGCAAGTCTGCCCCAGAGGACAAAAAGGAATGTTCTCCGAAGAAGAAACAGGAAGTGAAATATCAAATAGGAGAGGTATTAAATTCAATGACTGCTCCCTTTTTGCCTTTTCCTACTTGTTTTTCAAACAATTTGGTATCACTTTGAACAACTTTGCTTCAGGAAAAAGGTGTTGGTGGTCAGGAACTAGTGTTAAATGTGCATTTCTTATTGTGTGGTTGGCTTCCTGATGAAAAACAGGATCTCTGTTGTCAGAGGTCAGGATAAAGAAGTCCCAGGACAGTCCTTCTGGAGGTACCAATTAGTGCTCCTACTCTTAGGTGGAGTCCTCTTTCTTCTGGATGCTGCCGATTGTTCTCACTCGAAAGCCAGCTGCTTTTGATCCCTGGAAAAGGACAACTTCAGAGAAATGTTTTGAAATGCTTCCCTGTTGTCTTTGGAATGAACACAGTTTCCAACACCCTGCAGATATTGCTAATGCAGGAACAGAACAGTTCTAATCTTGTTTAAATTACTCTCTTTGCCCTCCAAATAGAAAGTCACAACCCAGAGAATGTTTCTAGCTCTTGATTTCTCTGGGAGCTGAGAATTACTTTTTATTTCACTGTCAGTGTTGGCATGCTCTTTAGGCTTGGCCCTGTTGTGAGATTTTCTCAAATATAGCTGGGAGGCGATGTCAGAGCCCCTGCAGCACACCATTTGGTGTCATCAAAAGGGATGACTTCGAAGACACTTGGAATTTTATATCACTATATTTGTTCTCTTTTCAGATGGTTGATGTGAAAGTCTTGAAGAAGAAAGATAATGGGCTAGAGGTTTCTATCTTAGAAGATGAAGGCAACGTGATAGCCTCGATTCCCACAGTGCACCTCTCTGACTTTGTTGCTACCTGCAAGCTCCTGTGGCATTGTCTTCAAGAGGGAGATGTCCTGCCCAGAGTTATGTGCCTAAGTGACAAGGGAGAGCATATTGTATCCTTTGCCACCTCAACCAGTCAAACAAAGCAGGGGGAAGGAGATATGTCAGGAATCCAGAGTATCTGCAATAAACAGTAGCTCCACTAGTTAGTGTGTTGAAGTGGAAGCACTTGTCAAGCTAGCAATGCTTCAAAGAGCCACTATAACTTGCTTGTCTTAAAAGTGAGGCTCAGCTGCTGCTAGAATCCCATCAGAACCAGGACTTGGTTGTGAATTGACTGATCTTCCCAACCAGCTTCTGGGCTGTTAATCGTATTGCAACCTTAGCAAAAATGTTGCTGTTTTTATACCAAAAATCAGAACTGAAATATTGGGAAGTTGACATTTCTGCTAGTGTGAAGCATACATCTTTAATGCTGAGCAGCTTAAGAGACATCGGTTGCTAAATTTTAGTGTAGAGAGATCAATGCAGAAATTGGAATTGCAGGATTTTGAGCTCCTGTACTGTCTAACCTGCCAAAAACTGCTCTAGCCCAGTGGTTCACAGCACAAAGAGATTTGCTTAGCATTGGGTCCTTTTGTTCATCTTCTCCCATTTTTCCTAACTGGTTGTTCAGATCTTGAGCAGAAAGTCTGCAGTGATTTCTGCTGTACAGGAGGAGCAAGTTGTGAGAAGTTTCTCTGAAATCCAGCCTGGGATGCTGTTGACAGGTTATGTGAGGAATGTGATGCCATTTGGAGTGTTTGTGGAGTTCCCTTTTGGTGTAACAGGACTGGCTCCCAAAGTGGTAAGCAATGCATTCGCTTCAGTAAACATCAGGGATGTTTGAAATGTGGCTTTTAGCAAAGATACAGTAACAGGGAGAGAGCAATAAGGCTGTGGATCCTGCATTTGCACAGCTTCCTTCAGTAGGGTAAAAACTGCTTTTGGGTTTGTGTTTTAATTCACTTCCAAAATGAAAAAAAGGATTTTATTCAAGTGAGCATAATCTTCAACAAGGATTTCATGTGACTTCAGTAATTAATTTTAATTGATGGCTTTTCGTTAGTTAATTTTTCTTATGCATTTTCATGAAGTCTTAACTCAAACCCTTCTTCTGAACAGCACTGCAGGTGGTTGATAGTTGGCAGATGTGCTGAGTAACCCTTGCCCCTTTATTTCCTTTTTACAGAGCATGAGTGACAAGTTTGTGACAGACACCAAGGACCACTTTGAGGTGGGACAGACTGTGATTGCGAAGGTGATGAGCATTGATGAGGAGAAGCAGCGTGTGCTCCTCAATCTGAAGGTGTCAGAGTGCAGCTCAGGCGATTCTGCTGCAGAGAGCTTTGCCCTGCTGAATCAGTATTTCAAGGAGATGAAAGAAATCAGGAACTTATTGAGAAGAAGAGGTAAAAGATTGCACATGTTCTGGTAAAGGGAATCATATCACAAAAAAAGGGGATCCAGAGGAACGAAAAGGGAAAAACATTTTCTTTTAAGTGAAAGAAAGGTCAGTTTGAGCAAAGACTTGGCTTCCAAGAGGAGCTTATTAGAAGAAGGATGCGCGTGCAGTGTCTGCCATTGACAAGAAGGCTTTTTGGATCTACAGCTGGAATAAGCCAAAGAAGCTGCTCTTTTCATTGAAGTCTGCTAGGCCTCTTACATTGATTTTGGGTTGAAGCTTAGAGAATTAAAAATAAGAGAAAAAAAAAGACAAACTGCGAGGTCCGTATACCAAAAGAGGAAGGGAGGTAAAACGGTACAAAAGGATGGGATCCTTGAAGGGCCTATGAAGGTGAAAGTAAGAAAGGCCAGGGTGAGACTGGATGTTCTGTGGACCAAAGCCTTTCTCCAGCCTTGGATACACCTTTTTGGTGTGAATATTTATAATTGCTTTATGAACCAATCTAGAAGTTAATCAACTGAGGCACGTGGCATTAGATTCACCATTTAATTATGTGTCACATGAAGCATTGTCTCTGTTTGTTTATTTTGAATCTAGCAGTGGTTAATTCTTAGTATGCTATTTTAAGAGCCTTAGTCTGCAGACCTGATTTCTCTGGTTAGTAAACAGATATTAAACTCCAAAGTGCTTACAAATATAAGGGGTATTGGGCCAAGCTGTGAAACCTATCCAGTGTGCCAACAGAGGTGTAGGCACATGCATTTTCTGTTGGGTGGTTGTTTTTTTTAAGTGGAAGAATGACTCGTGGAAGTCCAGAAGAAGTTTATTTCTGTGTGCCTGAGTGAATTACCACAAAGCACCACTGAAGCAAAACAGTTTGCCCAATGCCCAAACCTGAATTTCCCCAAATGCCTGAAAAGAGAATGGTGATAAGCAATATGGGAGGCTCTCGTTGCGTGCAAACTCATGTATTAGAAGCAGGCACTTGAGACCTACCACTGCTAATTACTTAGTTTAGGAAAAATGGCACTGGTGCCTGGACAGAGTGGACATCATGTTAATTTTCTGTACTCAAAAGCAATGGAAGGACAGAAGACAACTGGAATTGGCCTGAGTCAGTGCATCAGTGTCACTTGCTGTGACGTTAGAAAGGCTGCGCAAGTTAGCTGTCTGATGGTGAAGCCATGATCTTTTTTCCCCTGGTGCTTTCTGAAGAAGAGTACATCTGTTATAAGTGAATGATGCTTTTGGAGGGTTAAAATAACAGAGAAGGCTTTGATTCAAAAGAATTTCCTTACTTGCCTATTATACACTGCAGGCAGCAGGCACTCTTATTGCGTTTAAGCAAATAGGACTAGGTTTGTCCATCAAAATAAAGAGGAATCATTGACAAGAGTAACAATGTATTATTTGTATGCATACTGTATTTGCTGGTAGCTCATCACTGATGAGAAATTACCATTTCTACCTTCATCTAGCAGTGCTTTTTTAACTACGACAGTGAAGGACAGTAGCACTGTTTTTACTGGCAGTCAAGAATTGCTCCTATTCTTATGGTTCAGAAATTGGCATTTGTGCATGCTGTCATCATCAAGTTGGTTTTTATCGTTGATACTTGTGCATGGGATGCCTGATTTTCACAGAGGGATTTTTTTTAACTGCCCTGAGCCTTACCCAGGATCTGCTTAAATAGAAGGTACAAGGATAATTACGCTGGCACTCAAGTGCTTATGATAACCCAGATGTAGTACTGACATGAGGATGAGTTTGTACAAATAGATTTGTCTACTTGTATTACAGGTTTTGCCTCCAGCAAAAGTTTTCTCACATGCTTTTCTTCTAGTTTTAGGAATATTGAATACATTGCAGTTGATTTCTATCAAATTCTAACTTTGCCTTTTTAGGTTCGTTTTATATCCAGTAGTGTTTAATGTTTTGTTTCCTATAATTGTGAAGTGATAGGTCTGTTTTGTGCTTTTAGTATTAATCTATCTTCCATTCGCTTTTTTCTATATGCAGTGCTGTGTGTCAGTGTTTCTACAAGATTGGAAAAAGTTGTCTCCAAAGTTACCACATCCGTAACACAAAAGTGTTTCTTTTTTGATTAACTCTTAGAATTTACTTTGTATTTCTACAGATTTAGGAGCCTAAACTTTGTTTACCTTTATGAAGGTGGATAAAAGTACTTGTTTCTGCACTCTTGAGCAAATGTGAAGGCTGTCTTTGTTTTGCAAAGAAACAACATAGGTAAAACTGACTTCCCACTTTTTCTTCCCTTTATTTAGGGGAGCCCAGCATGGCCCGAGGCCTTTGTGAGTTGGTGCCTGGGAAGGAGCTGCAGCTGGTCGTGCAGGACATGAAGGAGGATGGCTCAGCACTGTTCAGTGGCAGCTGTGTCACAGGCTTGACTGTAACAGCCACTCGCTACCATCTGGGAGGTGAGGCTCTTATCTTTGCTTGCTTTGGTTTTCACTCTTGAACTTTGAAACGTCTGTCCTGAAGTGAATTCCGCTGCTGCAGAACTAACATGGGAGGAGGCTGATCAGAGTTGGGATGGGCTTGAAGAGTAGTTGAGTTTCCTAATGTGTTGCTGACCCATTTGTGATTTGGAATGTATAATTTAAACCTGCCTGTGCCTCTGTTACCCCATCTGTAAACCAGACCTAATCCTACCTCAAATCTTGGGCGACTTGTAAGGTCTAGTTTGTGCTCTGAGATCCTTAGTTGAAGCATTCTGTATATAGACAAACTATTAATACAAGCTCCAGCTTTCTTGTTTTTTTTTTTTTCTTCTTCAGAAATATGTTCCTTGGAGTATGATCTATCTGAAATTGCTGTTAATTTTTCTTTTAAATCAATGTGACTTTAAAACTTTAATGAATAAACCAATGAAACCAACATAAATGGCTAACTTCAGCAGGAGTGATATCCCAGCACTTCTGTGTTCAGAGGAGTTTGTTTCCTCAGCAACAGATAGACTGATGATGGTTTTGTGCAAATGTTAGCATAATCTTTTTCAAAACCTATATTACCTTGAATTTGTGTTTAGTCAGCCTTGTCTGCATTATTTAGGAGTTACATCTGCGTAAAACCAATTTAGTTCTTCCATGAAAGTATCAAGACTTTTTCCGAATAAAAAGCCCCCTTTTATTTTCCTCCTTGCCATTAATGGAGGAATCTGTTCTTTTCCTAAAGACACTTATTATACCTTTGGTACTAAGTTGACTTTGTTACAGTAACTTAATTACAGTTAGTAATTAAGCAGTCTTTTTATCACTATGGTCTTCAGGAATTAAACTGAACCACAGGCAACCTTTCTGGTCTGCCATGTGCCACTAGCTCAGTTGCTCAAAATTCTTCACTGTCATCAGGAGATAATCTCCTTATTCTCATTTGTAGACAAAAATCTTGTTCCTGGTGAGAAAACCAAGGCATTGGTTCTTCATGTGGATGCCCTCACATCCAAGGTGTATGTTTCTCTTCGGGAAGAACTGTTAAAACAAAGACCCAAGCAAGTATGTGTTGAGTTTTTGGATTTGTATCTTTCTGTTCATCTAGCAAACTCCAGGCGATTAATGAATTTTAAGGGAGGGGCTATTTCCTTCTTTAGAACTGTGGGAGGTAGAGTGGAAGGAATCAGAATCTCAGCAGGAAAAGTCACTATCTCCATTTCTGTCTAGCGGCTCACAGAGAATTCCCAGCACTCTGCCATCGTGCAGCACGTAGCAGAAGATTTTGCCATCGTGTCTTTGTTGGAAACAGGCCAGCTGGCAGCTATCCCCATAGCGTCTCACTTCAATGACACCTTCCGCTTTGACTCAGAAAAACTGAAGGTGGGACAAATAATCTCCGCAACCTTGAAAGCGGTGAAAGTGAATGACCATGGAGTCTTGTTAGCGGTACAAGGCCCAGCAAAGAAGAATGTTTTTGTAAGGGTCCGGAATGAATCTGAGACAGCAGTAGAAGAGATGCTTGCTGCTGTGAAGCACTCGCTTTCCCTGGGGGATGTTGTTACTGGTACTGTTAAATCCGTCAAACCAACCCATGTCACAGTTGCTATTGATGACAAGCTGACAGGTTCAATCCATGCATCCCGGATTCTGGATGAAGTGCCCATAGGCTCTTTTCCAACGTGTACTCTGAAAGCTGGACAGAAGGTGACTGCACGAGTCATTGGAGGCAGAGAAGTAAATACTCACAGGTGAGAAAACATGCACATAATATTACTTCTTGGGGAATGCAAGGGGTGAAACAGTTACTCAATTCAGATGATCTAGGCTGTTCCCTCTGTCAACAGATACTGTCACAGCTACCCTTGCTGGAGTGGTTGAGGCCTGAGGAAATCTGCTATTTTATTCTATCCCAGATCCAGGTTTCAGAGAATTAGCTCTATGTCTGTGTCACTGTATTTATCTTGAGTATAGATTGCAAGAAAAAAAGATGTCTAAACTCTTAAGATCCAGTGGAAACCTTAAATACAAGCAGGATTTGGCCTCAGGGGCTAAATTTGCCAGAGCGCTTTGGGTACCTAAATTGCCACTGAAATAGTACTAGGAAGAACTGGAACTGGAAGGCTTTGGTATTTTTAGAGGGCTTACACCTGGGTTATTGGTTTTGGGGTTTTTTTTTTGCCAATGCAGAGGCATTACAGGCGGGTACTGGGGCCTGGGGAGGTCATGACAAAATTCAGTCCTTTTCGTGTTTTTTAGGTACCTACCTATCACCCATCCACACTTCACACGGTCCATTCCAGAGCTCAGCATTCGACCAAGGTAAGTGTTGGCCTCTGTGCTGTCTGCAGATGCTTCATAGACCTTGTATCCTTGTAGGTTCCCTCCCTTGTTCCTCTCATTTGTGAAGGAGCTGGCCATGAGCAAGGACTTCCACATGTATGCAATGTGGCAAGGCCTCTTATTCTTTCTTTCACATTAACTTGGGTCTGGGAGCTGTGTTAAACCTCACAGTGCTCTCCTAGCACATGATTTCCTTTGAGTATCCTTTTGGCTTCAGGTTCTGCCAGTCTGTACTCTGGCACGTGTCTGTTCATGTCAGAAGGATTCCCTCTTAAGCCCAGGGAAGAATTCCCTGCAGAAGGATGCAGCTGGGGGGGGATGGGGATGAATGTCACAAAGGCGTTGTCACAGTAGTACCGGCTCACCATAATCAGAGTTTCTAACTCCTGTCTTCATCATCAGGACCAAAGCTGTCGTACTGATGTCCTCTTTCTTTGTTTGCGAACAGCGAAATAGAAGGGAAAGTCACAGCAATGCTGAATCTTAAAGAAAACAGTCCCCTCAAGAAACTTGGACTCTACAATGTTGGACAGACCGTCACCTGTTTTGTGAAAAAGGTGAGGTCAGAGTCTTCCTAAGAAGTGTGCTGGGGGAGGCAGCGAGTGGGCGTGACCTCAGGGGCCTTAGTTCAGACCTAAACACTGATACTACTATGGTCTCTGTTAACTGTGAGAGTGGCCTATGCAAAGTGCAGTGTCTTGTGGGGAGAGCAGGAGAAGGAAGTCACATTTTCTATACTTGATGGAGTCGAGCTGACTCATCCTTTTCGACATGCCTGTTTGTTGCCAGCAGATGCCTCCCACCCTGCACTCTGGCAAAAGGGCCTTTGAGAAATTGCATATGCCACCAGCACAAAGTACTGTCACTGCTGGTCCCCTGTGTGCGCTTGCCTGTGAACCACAGCAGCGTTATCTTGTAAGAGTAGAAGCCGAATCACCATTTTTGCTTGGTGCAAGAGCCAAGGCTGGAGTAGTTCTTTCTAGCCTTAAAAATTAGCGAATCCACCAGGGAAGGTTTTTTTTCCTCGAGCTCTCATGCTGTCTTCTCTGGTTATTTGGTGTCTTCTCAGTATAACATCCTCAAAAATTGGCTGGAGGTAGAAGTTGCCCCTGACATTCGAGGAAGAGTTCCTCATCTGCTGCTGTCTTTGAACACCAAGGTAAGAGGCCATTACAGATAAGCTAGACAATTTTTTTTCCATGCATATGGCTGTAAGTAATGACTACAGACACTTCTGACATCCATGTGAACTCATAATCCAGTGCTCTGCCCTTTTAGGCATCACTGCCCCTCACTGACAAGCAAGTACTATGCCTGTGGCTAGTTTGGCTCAGGATAGCAGAGCCATTGAAGCAATGCTGAGCTGTCAGTCAAGTGTACACATCAAAGATGTGTATAGAAAGCATAAAGTTTCATAGGAGAAACACCAGTCAGAGTTGTGTGAGTTACTCCTTTTCTGGTAGTAAGTGGAAATCTGTCTTTTCTTTCAGGTCTTAAAACATCCAGAAAAGAGCTTCAAAAATGGCCAGGCGATATCAGCTACAGTGACTGGAACAGATGTCACCGAAACAAACCTCTGCTTGTCACTCACAGGTATAGTGGAGCCTTAACAGCAGGACCCCACCATGTATGATGCTTTACTCAGAGGTGGGCCTGCACCGACCCTTCAGGTGAAGATGTTATACTCCAGAGCCAAGCTGTACCTCCCTGTAGGACAGAACTAACCCCTGGGACCCTCACCCAGATGTAGCAGCATGCCAGGCAAGAGGGGTCAGATCTTTAGTCTAAAGAATCACTTTCCTACTGTCTTAGGCTGAAGCCCTTCTCTGAGTGCTTATGAACGTATTCCCTTCTGACCTCAGACATGAAATGGTACATTTGTCAACATTTGTCAGTTATTCTGCATCCTGGAACTGTGCAACTAGGGGACCTTGTCTGGGCTACCAAGGCAAATGTTGCTGTGAACTGAGTGTGCATAGACTGCACCTTACCAAAAGTTAGTGGGTTTGATATGTGACTAGGCAACTAAAATCAGCTTTGCTGACTCACTACCCCTGTTGCTTTGGTTGCATACTTTTAGAGTATTATGAAGCCCTCTTCCTCCTTCACTCTTGCCAGGAATTCAGTCACTGGAGCAGGGCACCATCACTGTAGGCATGGTAACAAAGGTGACTCCACACATTGGTTTGACCATCGCGCTGCCAGGTGGGAAGACTGGCAAAGTCAGCATCTTTCATCTGAGTGATACTTACACGGAGAATCCTCTGGGTGACTTCAAAGTTGGCAAGATTGTCAGGTCAGTAATTCTCTTTCATGTTGCCTCAAGCCGCAAGGCTTAGAAATGTTCCCCTTTAGTGACAGGCTTTTTGCTGCCATAGGATGATGCCAGACCTGCAAGGTTCAGTCTGTAGTTAAGAACTAATGCTGACTTACGACCTTACATGCGTTTGGGTGAAAGTCATTTATTTTCCGTGTGTGAAGCAGCCCCTTTTCAGCTGATGCCTTGGACTGTGTTTTGAGAGTAGCTACTCTCTTAGCTAAAGCACTGATGAGACTGAGCTCTGCTGTTGTTCTGTGAGCTGTTTGGCAAGTCGGTTGTCTTTACATTTGTAACGCACAAGTAATTGCATTTCCCTACTTCACAGACTTGTTGGGAATGCTGGAGAGTGCAGCAGGCCAAGTAATTGCTTTTGTACCAGCAATAGAGACTGAGTAAAGCAAGTAGATCTGTTTCAAAAAACCCTTTAGCTGGTTTCATGAACTGTTGTGTCATGCTGGTTTGTGTTAGACAGCAAGTGCTCCAAGTGACAGAGTGGTTTGTCTCCTCTAGAGCTTCATTCTGTTAGTGAAAATACCTATTTTCTACCTGTGGCTTTTTTTAACAGGTAAAAAAGCTTTCTGTTTTCTCCCCTTACTCTGCCATGCAGGTGTTACATCCTCTCCAGTGAGAACGGCAAAATCCAGTTATCTCTCCGGCAATCCCGGTAGGTGTCATCCCTCCAATCTGTTGATCTCATACTAGTGCAGAAAAGGATAGTGAAATATAGTAACCGCAGGTTTGGGTGGATCTGTGTGAGGTGTTAAAAGGGCAAGGAAGACTTTTTTTTTTTTTTTTTTTTTTAAAGGGATAAGACTTGTTCCTATTTCATAAAGATTTTCCTTTGTATTGGCAAACGTAGAGGTGTCTGACACTTAATGTAGAGCTGATCAAGTGGGTTCAGATTTAATTTCTGTTTATCGTAGTTTCTAGACCTGACTTAACTTTTGTTTGTTTATTTGGGAAGAAAGGGAAAGTTCCACCACTGAATTTGCAATACAAACACATTACTTCTCAATGTTCAGCTGCATTTTAACCATTTTGATTAAATAGCAGACTTAGTCCTTAGCCTCTTGGTTTCTCTTCTCTATGAAACAAAAATGTATAAACCATGGGGAATTAGGTATCTTAGAAATAAGTGGGGGGAAAAAACCCAAGCCAATGCTATGCAGAATGTCAGACAGATTTTACTCTCATTTCCTTAATGTCAGAGGAAGCCAGGCTGATCTGTATTGTTTGACTTTGTTTACAGCAGCATGTCTATTCCCTAATGCTATGTATAGCTTGGCAGAGATGCAGATAGTCCATTAATATGTTTGAATAAACTGAAGGTGTCTCTGGTCCGGTACACTTTCCAGAAAGCGCTAGCTGCTGTTAATACTAATTTCTTTTTTTGATATCCAGAGCAGAATGTGGATTATTCAGATAGGTGCTTTAACTTCTAACCTCTCTTTTCTTCTAGACTAAACCCAAAGAGCAACAGCAAAGTGGAGGATGTTGAAATAACATGTATTAAGGATGTTAAAAAAGGCCAGCTAGTGAGAGGCTATGTCAAATCAATCACTCCATCAGGTGTATTCTTTGGGTGAGTAGCATAAGAAAATTGTTCTGGGAAATGAGTGGTCTTGGAGAACTTATTCTGAATGTATGATTCTGGAATCTTGTTTGGGGGTGGTCTCTGGCTTAATGCGATGTCACAAAATGAATTTCCTCCTGGGAATCAAGATGTCATTGCTTCTTTCTTGAGCCTATGAAATCAAAGTAGGGAAAGTTTGTGTGACACTGTATAGAACTGGTAGTGCCACAAATATAGTCACTGAACTTTTTTTTTTTTCCTTTTCCCCCACTATGGAATACTTATTTTTGGTTTTCTTCTTCTTCTCAGCTTGTCCACTTCACTTCTGGGCCGAATCCTGTTCCAGAATGTTTCCCCTTACTTTGTACAGAAACACTCCTTATATGAAAAGTACCTGCCTGAAGGAAAGCTGCTCACTGCCAAGGTGCTTAGGTAGGTCCAACGTTCTTTAAAAGGGGCCATGAATTAGTAGAAAGGAGATGGTGGAGGAGGAGGGGATGGAAAGAGGGAGGATAAAAGCCAGGAAGATTTGAAAGAAATTCATATCTTTGCAGTCATTGTAAATGCTCTGATTTTTCTTTTTTTCCCCCCCTCTTCTTCTCTCCTGCTGCTCCTGGCAATGCACCACAGTGTAAATGGAAAAGAAAAACATATTGAACTCTCTCTCCTGCCCGAGGACACCGGGATGCCAAGTGTCTTGCCTGAATCCCTAGGCCTACCACGATATGATACAGAGGAAGAGAAAACAGAGGCACATGATAGTGAAAAGAGAGAAGAGCTTAAGCTGAAGACAAAACGGAGAAGAGGAAACTCTGAAAGTGAACAGGTACGGATGTGCTTGTACAGAACATACTAAAGGACTTGTTTGGCCCAAGTACTGAAGGGACTAGGAAGAACCACTGGGATCAGAGTGAGGAATTATACAGAGTAGGAAAAAAAAGATTAAATTGCATTGGACATTAGCAAAGATCAGAAACTATTCCATTCGGGTAGGAGTTGACTGAATTAGCAGCCTGATTGTGTTGCCTGTGTGGCCTGTCCTGTTGGTCTTGGTGCCATATGTAAGTGAGCATGGGTTTATTCTCCATTGTGTCTGTTATGTGAGAGGGTAGTGGGGGGTGCTGTGCCAGGGTACCACCCTCTCTCTGCTGTTAAGCTCTTTACTTTGTGATCAGAATTGCCTTTAAGATTCATCCCAGTTGTTGCCCTCCACCATCCACTCATTTCCCCTTGTTGCAGGAGGCGAAGCGAAAAAGAAGGAAGATGACTATGACAGCAGATGAATATGACAGTGGAATTGAGGTATATTACCGGGAGAAGGAGGATGACGACCAGGAGGAAGAGGCAGCTAAAAAGAAATCTAAGGTGAGAAGTTTGGAGGAGAACCTGAGCCTGAAATGACTTTCCAGCCCTTTTGAGATGTGTGAGTTTTGACTTGGATGACGGTAGGTATCATTGCTGCAGATAGGAGTCACACAGACTGGTGTTTGTGTCATCTGGAAATGGCTTGAGATGGAATGAGTTTAAATTACAGCAAAGGTGACCAGAGTTTAATGTTTTTGCTGGTGGGCTGTTTGCAAATGTGAGATGTCAATACTACTGGCTAGAGAGAAGCCACAAGCAAACAGCAGTTGTCTGATCTCAGTGTAAAATTTCAAATTAAAACTCAGGGCATTCCCTGTCTTCCTCCAAACAGGTAAGGAAACCTGGTGAAGCTCCCAGGCTGCAGGTTTCCATGGGCTTCACCTGGGATGAGGACATGAATGCAATGGATATACCTATGCTGAATCAGAAGGAAGAGAGCTCAGAGAGCGAGGAGGAGGAAGATCCACAGTTGAAGGTACTGTGTACTAGTGTTGCCTGCACAGGAGACACCACATGGTGGCTGTATTGTGATGTCTCCCTATTTGCCCCACAGCAAAACCTTTTAACCCAGGGGAACATCTCTGACAGCTGATACAGAACTTCCTTAACTACTCTGAGCACTGGGCTTAGCAGCAGATCTCTCTGAAGCAGAGGAGGAAAAGGCCCTATTTTAGCATGGCTGCATGAAAATAGGACTTCTCAAGTTGACATGCTAAAAAATAATTAGGGTCAAACAAACGTTTTCATGAAAGTAAAATTTTTGTGTTTGATGTCAGCTCTGTTTCTTACTTTCTTGAGTGTTTTTTACAGGAAAACCTGGTTATGAAAAACATTTTCAAATTATAGTCCTCTTTTATTGAGGAAAAACACAAAATATTTTATGCTGTAATTTTTTAGAAGAGTTTTCCATTGTGAGCAATTCAGCAAAATCAGAAACAAGCTCATTAATTGCTTTCACATTTGCTCTTCAGGATTTTCCCTGTCCCTCAAAACTCACCTCTGTAAAGGCTGTGCATGGCCGATGCTTTGTTGCCTAAGGTATAGATGCCTTGTGCAGAGAACTATGGCACTGTCAGTTCCCAGTTTAGACCTGGGTCACTCTGGTGATCCAGCAACATACTCCAATCTTCCACAATTTCTCCCCATATATCCTGGATTTTTACAGAGTGGAGGGTGGTGGTGAGCACTAGGCTGGAGGGTAAAGATGGAAGAATGGGGGGGAGTGTGGGGGTGTGTGTGTGAAGTGTGAATGCTGCAGTTGGGGTGCAAGACTAGCAAAGTATTTGGTCCCTCAATGTATTTAATTAAAAGAAATGAGATTTCATGTACTGCTGCTCTTGGAGGTGTGAAAGGGTGAGGTGTGTGTACCATTTTCCTCCTCTCTTAAACAATTGGCCTCATCTCTTCCTGTGAAAACTGCATAGCCTTGGACATACTGAGATTTGGCTGTGCTTTAGCTGGGCCTGCCTAATCCCACGTGAAGTGCCTGCTTTTTCCCCAGGCCTTCTTTTTTGCTCTTTCAGGTGAAGAAACAAACAAAGAAGGAGAAAGAGCTAGAGAAGCAGAAGAAGGAGAAGGAACTCTGCAAATTAGAGGCAGCTCTGATGGACCCCAGTCGACAGCCCCAGTCAGCAGATGACTTTGACCGCCTGGTGCTGAGCAGTCCCAACAGCTCCATCCTCTGGCTACAGTACATGGCTTTCCACCTCCAGGCTACCGAGATTGAGAAGGCCAGAGCTGTGGCAGAGCGAGCGCTTAAAACAATCTGCTTCAGGTAATAATGGGGTTCTACCTTTCTTTGCCCCAAAGAACAAATCATGGTGGGGTAGTTGTGGTGGGAGAAGAGCATTGGTAGCATCATCAGTGTGTGTGCATGTGTGTGTGGCGTGGCAGAGTGTTTCAGTGAGCTCAAAAGGATTAAATGGCAGCAATTGTCAGCTGACCCTTGGAAGGTCTGGCCTGAGTCACCACAGCTGGCCTGCAGCTGACTTGCTGCAGCTCATGAGTGCAGTAACTCCCCAAGGTATCACTGACTGCATGGACATACTTCTGAGCAGTCAGAAGGGTTTGGAAGAGCATAATGCTGTCAGCGGTGTTGTCCTTAAATCAAAACGTGAAACAAACCATGGAACTCTTGTTGCTTTTTCTATAGGCTGCACCCTTGTATATTAAATCATCTCTACAGCATGATGAAGTATATTGTGCTTTCTTGAATCATCCTTGTGGTTTTTAATTACAAACAACAGTGATCAAAAGTTGTAGTGTGAAACAACTGCTGTGCTCTGCTCTAAAAGTGGTGTTTCAGTGAGCAGTGTGCCCCTTTCCTTTGTCCTGGAGGCAGGCTACAAGTTAGTGAGTCTTTGTGGAGTGGTTTGCAAAAAGCTGATAGAGACTGGTAAAAGGCTATTCTTGTTTACATGTGCTTTAAGGGAAGAACAGGAGAAGCTGAATGTCTGGGTAGCTCTGCTGAACTTGGAGAACATGTATGGAACTGAGGAGACACTGATGAAGGTCTTTGAGAGAGCTGTTCAATACAATGAACCTCTGAAAGTCTTCCAGCATCTGTGTGACATCTATGCCAATTCTGAGAAGTACAAGGTGAGACAGGGCAAGCAGGTCCCAGGCACGTATCCCATTCAGTCATGCCAGTAAACTACCAATATTGGCTGTACAAGCTTCCAGCTGTCAGATGTTAGGCCTATCCTGTTCCTAACTGGGATTAATAGTTACGATTGACAGCAGACAAAGAACTATTGATACTTGCTTTTCTGGCATAAGTGTTTGGAGATACCTGGGCCAAGAGTAAGAGTTTTAAAGCTACAAGGCTTTATTATGAATTGGCTTGATCTAACCCATCCCTGCCCTTCCAGCAAGCAGAAGAATTGTACCAGACAATGCTGAAGCGTTTCCGTCAGGAGAAATCTGTGTGGCTGAAATACGCCTCTTTCCTCCTGAAGCAAGGCCAGACTGAGGCTACACACAGGCTTTTGGAGCGTGCTCTCAAGGCTCTGCCCACCAAAGAACGTAAGCACTCTCTTCCCTATCTTTAATATGGACCATGTGTTGACAGGTCTCCAGTAGACGGACGGTTCTCTGATACCTCTGCCTGTGACAATATTTGTAATAAGTGAAAAGTGCAACCAGTTGGTGCTGAATGTGCTGCCCTTTAGTCTCAGGGAAGGGGAAACTTCAACCTGGATATCAATGTTAAATCCTCCTGTAACAGAATTTGCTGTGATGGGGAAAAGCAAAGCACCCAAAGCAAAGACAACTTTGAGTCTTACAGCCCTCTGGAAAAGTTCAGCCAGGTTTGTGGGGCTGCCCATGGATGCTGCAAGATGCATTTTGAATGTAAGAATAAACTTTGGTCTCCTGCAGAGAGCTGAAATGGGAAGTGAATTGTGACCCTTGTCCCTCCCACTCTGATCCCACCTTGGTCCAGAACCACTTTAGAACAAAACCTTTTGTCTCTGGGTAGAGATGGTGCTGTCTGTGCCTGCCTCTGTTCTGTGTGATTATCACTTGATTGCTCATAGGGAAGAGAGATGCTGTAATACCCTAATATGTCGTTACTTGTTCCAGATGTGGATGTCATTTCAAGGTTTGCACAGCTGGAGTTCCGTTTTGGGGACCCAGAACATGCCAAGGCCCTCTTTGAGAGCACCCTCAGCAGCTATCCCAAGCGGACAGACATCTGGTCCATCTACATGGACATCATGATCAAACATGGCAGCCAGAAGGAAGTACGGTAAGTTGTGCTACAGCAGGCTGGCATGGGGCAGAGTACAGTGCTTGGAGCAACGCTTGAAAAGAGCAGAGGTACCCTGCAGCATGGGGTTGTATAGGGTTTCCCAGAGCAGAGCAAAAGAGAATTTTTATCACCTAGAGAAAGAAAACTAGGGGGTGTGGAAGTGCTTATCCTTGCCAGGACTGAGGAGACTCCAAGGAGATCCATAGGGCAGAGGGGGACTGATTTGTAAGTAGTGGTCTTGCATGACAGAAACTAGAGGACTTGCACTGAGATTCATCCATCCTCTGGAGGGATCGCCTTGTATCTGAAGGGCGAGATTAAGCCCTTGTGTATCTTGTAACATAAAAATGGAGAAACTTTTTTTTTTTCCCTTTTCTGAGAGTTGACAAAAGGAAGTCCAGCTTCCCACAGTACAGATCCAGCCACATCGACTTAATGAACACAGGGTCGAGTACAGTGGCTGGATCTTAGCTTAAGTTGAGCAGCAGCCTTAGAGTTCTATGAGCAAATGGAAGGGTTCTACTTTGAGGTTTTGGCCGGTTGTCAGGAATCTCTTCAAGCACCAGCACTTTGCAGCAGGCTGAATGTGTTCCCTGAATTTCTGCTCTTTGTTCAAAGGCAGAATGCAGGGCTTGTATTGAGTGCTGTCACCAACGCAGCAATCTGAATCACTTTGGTTTCTTGCAGCGACATCTTTGAGAGGGTCATACACCTGAGCTTGGCACCAAAGAAGATGAAATTCTTCTTTAAACGCTACCTGGATTATGAGAAGAAATTTGGTACAACAGAAAGTGTCCTGGCTGTTAAAAGAGCAGCACTTGAGTATGTGGAGACCAAGAGTTCCCTTGCTGACACCTAAATACGGCGCAAGTAAAAGCAGAGAGACTCAGCTCTCCATGCAGTGCGGGAACTGAGAGGTGTAGAGTTCTGCTGTGAGTGTCCATGGACAGTCAGTTTCTGGACAGTATTGGTCTATGACCAAACCAAACTGGAAAGAACAAACAATCAAAGGAAAAGATTTGATAAATATTTGCAGTTTTGTCCAGATGTTACAAATAATCCTAGTCTGTTGATGACTTTGAAGACGTGTTTTTAAATATAGACTGGTTTATAATCAATACAAACATCAGCCATGCCTGTTCTTCTTTCCTGGGGAAATGGTGCAGTTATGACCCATTACTTTTAAGTACAGTGATGTCTTACAAATTGATTTCTCTCTCTGTCAAGATGGCAGATAACATTCGTGCCTTTCAGCTGAATTAACGCTTTGAAAGAATAATCTCAAGTGCCTTTGTGCTCCTAGAAATTGGCAGAGCAACACAGAATTGTGGCGTAGTTGAGGTTGGAAGGCACCTCTGGAGATCATCTGGTTCAAACCCCTGCTTTGAGCAGGGGTCAGCTAGACTAGGTGGCTCAGGACCATGTCCAGTTTGGTTTTGATTTCTCCAAGGACGGAGACTCCACAACCTCTCTGGGCAACCTGTTCCAGTGTTTGACCACGTTCACAGTAAAAAATGTGTTTTCTTACATTTAAATGCAATTTCTTGTATTTCAATTTGTGCCTATTTCCTCTTGTCCTGTCACTGAGTACCACTAAGAAGAGTCTGGTTCCACCTTTTTTACATCCTCATGTCAGGTATTTATACATGTGGATAAGATCTACCTTGAGCTTTCTCCTCAGACTGAGCAGCCACAGCTCTCTCAGCCTCTCTCCAGTCCCATAATCATTTTCCTGTCCCTCTGCTGGACTTGCTCCAGTAAGCCCATATCTCTCCTGTACTGGGGAGCCCAGTACTTGACACATCACCCCAGATGTCTCACCAGTGCAGAGTGGAGGGGAAAGATGACCTCCTTCAACCTGCTGGTAATGCTTTTCCTCATGCAGCCCAGGATGCTCTTGTCCTCCTCAGTGGAAAGGGCCTTAGAAGCCCACACTGTCCAGTTGTGATTGATCCCTGATTGCAACCATCTCTTGTAACAAGTTGCCTGGGATTGATGACAGAAAAAATAGTGATTTTCAGTAGTTGTTGTCTCTTAAGAGAAATCAGTGAAGTCAAAGAAAAAAGTGGTTTTTTCTGTGCTGAAAAAACCCTCATCCCAATCTAACCTGCTTGGAAAAAGCCAAGTATCTTGGGTATTTACAAAGGCTGTATCACAGGTGTCGGTGCCTTACAATCCATATTCTTGTAACTCTCCAGTAAGATGTGGATGCGATCATCCACATGTTTTACAGATGAAGAAGAGAAGGCAAGGGGAAAAGAGGGTATGCAAACAGGTGTGGTTATCCAATATAGACACTAGCGAGTGGGTGCCCAGTTTTAAAATAGCAAACTTGAAGAGTCTTACTCATTGTAGGTACTCTGAACTCAAAACCAGAGCTCTGCAGGCCTCAGCTTTTCTGTCTCTGAATGCCCAGTGTTGGCAAGGCTGAATGATTCAGCTTTTAGTTCATTCCCAAGTCTTTTGGGATCCAGAAAAAAGCCATTTCACTGCTTTCCCCCAGGGAGAGCAGGATACTGTACTCAGATTTTGCGTAATGCTCTTCTGGAGGAGGAGGGTGCTTGCAACATCGAGTAGCAGCTGCTGCTTTTTTTAAGAACACAGCTGCAACGATGGTGGCTTTTTCTTTTGATTAATTAATTACATAATAGAATATGTAAATAAGCGTTGCAATAGAAACCAAGATCCCTTTCAGGTATTGTTTCTTCTTGACTACTGGGGCTATTATAGTCTCTACAGTAGTTAGCAGGGAAAATGAAAGACCTGTGTGTAATTCTCCATACTGGAAGAGCCTGGTTTGAACCCATCTTGCTCTGCTGGGAAGTGTGCCCTAACTGGTAACCTGTAGGCTGTTCTGCAATGGGGTTGGTTTTGGCCTCTGGAGGAAAAGCGGAGATAATGTGAGCTTGCAGCCTGCGTGATCCAGCACGCCAGGAAGACAGGCAGCTTGATTTCCCTCTTGGCGTTTTGGTGAGGTGGCTAGCCTGGTTGCTTGTGTGGCTGTGGAAAGCCACGTGGGTTAACGTCCCTCACCTCAGCATTGTCCCTGGGGGACATGGGACAGTAGGAATATTTGTGAAGGTGCTGATGGGCTACGAGGGCCAGAAGCCCAGGGCTGTCTCAGCTGGGGCCATGCTCAGGGTGGCAGAGGAGAGGAGAAAAAAAAAAAATCCCTACAATTGCAAAAAAGTATTTGAGTGCGGTGTCTTGCTCCACTCCTCACTGTCATCTGCGCACTCAAACATGCCTCTCCAGCAAGAGGGAGGGAAAACGGACAAGCTGGACAAGCCCCTAGGCCATCCCAGCACATGGTAGGTGGCTGGAGTTAATGGAGAAGAGAAGGGAGGTAAACAGAGCACAAGCTGGTTTGTGCTCATGGTTTATTCTTAGAATAAAGAAATCTATTCCCAAGCATTACATGTCTTGCCCCTTTCTTTCAAAGGAGGGAAGGGGAAGAGAAGCAACTGGAGTGGAGGTGGTTCAAAGGAACAACTGGGACTATCAAGGAGGAAGGCAAGGGAAGTAAAAACTAGCTTTGTTTCAGCAAGTTACCTTGCATCTGCTGACCTGAGTGCGGGGGTGGCATGCACGTCTGCATGTTCGCACTCAAGGGCCAAGGAGAAGAAATGCAAATTGACTCTCTTTCATCTCAAGTTAATGCAATTTCATTTAACGTGCATCTGATCATTCCTGTAGATTAGTTGATGGTGAGCCAAGCCTTCCCACAAATGCAAGGCAAATCTGTAGGGAAACTGAATAGGGATCCTGGGATGCCTCGCCTATTAAGCAGTGTTCCAGCCTCTTCTATGGAAGGGAATACCCTCCAGCTCTTTCTTGCAAGGGAATGTATTTGTAAAAGGTTTCTAAACATGTTTTCTATCCTTTGCTGCAATTGTGTATCCTGATGTACAAGATTTGTGCTACTCATTGCAAGAATAACTAAAAAGCAGTGTTACTAACTTGTAATATGTGGTAATACTTTAAAACTTCACATTCTGTGGTTATCTGGATAGGAGAGGATCTGAATGTTTAATAGAAAGAAAAAATAAGTTCCCAGTCCTTGAGTTCAAAGAGAATGCTAAATTATGCCTTTTGTGCCCCCCCGAAAAAAAAGTCAGAAGGCACTGAAAAATAACTCTCATTTAATAATTTATTTCAAATCTCCTTGTGTGTAAGCCCCTCTGAATTCTGTGGGTTTGAGTCATTTTTTTGAACAACTTAAGGCTTTTTGGTAAACAGTATGGTATAAAAGGAAGTTGTACCTATAAAGAAACAGTACAAGTAGCAAAAATAAAATTCATTTTCCTGCCAACTCTTGAAACAGTGTTGGGTATGTAGGGCTGACCCTCGGGAGAAAAGGGACTGTGTAGTGCCCTAAGAGTGGCCTTGAAGCCATAGTCAGCACAGCATCATGGTGAGGGCAGGAATTTTACACCTTTCTGGCTTTCCTTTCTCAGAGGATGGCCAAGTCCATAAAAGAGACCTTCTGCTGCAGGGACATTTAAGGCAGTGGAAAGAGTTTAAGAAAATTCAGTGGTAGAAGGGTAGAGAGAGGGCTGCTCGCCCCAGCCCACCACTCCCGGGCTGCAGTCTCAGTGCAGCAGATGTTTTGGCTGGTAACTTTGTCTCCTTTCCCTCAAAGAAAGATGCTCCATTAATACAGCTTACTTACTACAATTATATAGTATATACACTATATATATATATATACACATTATGTATATATATACATATATGTAAACCAGTTGCATTCTGGTTGAGGTCTTGCTGCAACTCGAAACCCAAACAAGCAGGACTCATCAATGGTTGGATGAGAAATGTGACGAGCTGCAGACGGTGGTGTGGCTCACTGTTGGCACTGCTTCCTCTCAGCCTCCGCCACCTCGCCTGAAAGCTATTCTGCCCATGGTGCCATCTTCTGGGTTTATAAATTCATGGTTGCGACCATTTGGGCTCATTAGAGATTGCCAGGCACTTCAGTAAGAACAAAGGGAGTTTGGTGTCCTACCCAAATTCCAACTTGGTAATTACAGTGTCTTTCTGAATACCGGGAATATTGGTGATTCCTCCGGCCTTAGTCTCTCAGTTATTCGGTATGCTGCTTTATTACTGACCCATTCCTTTACAGGTGCTATTGCATCCCTGTTGCCACAGGAATTTACCCACTGCTTCCCTCTTTTTCCCTGCGCTGTAAAGCCTGTAAAGTGCTCCGGGACCTGCCTGCGTAACAGGCACCGCGTGACTGTGTAAGAAGATACCAATGTCAATAAAACAAGTAGGTGTGCAGGATGGCTGGGGCTAACCCTGCCATGGGGGAGACCAGTGGGACTGCAGGAATCACTGTTAGAAATGTCGTGCCCACCTCTTGCTCCCCGAGGCTTCTGCTGGCGCATTAGGCAGCAGGGTGCACGGGCAGCCCGGAGGTAAGGTGTGCATCTGCTCTTTGCTCCCCTGATGTCTCTGGGAGCAGCAACGAGATGGTTGTCTCGGAGGGAGGGGTTCCCCAGCTCTGTATTGCTTATCAGTCTCTTACCTTGAGGCTCTTGATCCCTGTTTACCTACTGAGAGAAGAAATCCTGCTAGGAGGAATATTCCCAGTGAATCCCTCGGCCACGCACCGATACTGGTAGGCCTGCCAGGCAGTCTGGGGAACCGCTGCCAGTGCCTGTCTTAGGAAGCCAAAAAGAGCATTTCGTGGCCTTCTGGACTTGGCCCATTCCCTTCCACCCCTTTGGCCCATTTGTGGAGCCGGCTGTAGAGGGGGAAGCCCTTGTTCTCCCGGTAGATGTAGACGCCCGTGATGGCGTTCCACTGGGGGCTCGGCTGGACGCCCTCCACCGGGAACTCCTGCACTAGCTCCTTCTCCTCCTTGTCCAGCGCCACAAAGCCAAAGAATTGCTTCACGTTCTTGGCTGCCAGGATCCTGGAGTGGACCTCGGCCGTGCGTCGGAAGAGCTTGTCCTCGTTGGAGCGGTACTGAGCCCAGTAAGCCTCCTGCCGGTAGCTCAGCGGTGAGCAGCAGTGCTTCAGGCACTTGGTGAGGAAAACCAGGACCGCAACGATGCCAATGAGCAGCCAGCCAAAGAGCTGAGAGAGAAGAGAGAGGCTGCATTAGGACACGGCAAGGTGGTCTCACCCACTCTGTGTGGCTTTCTCCCCGGCGTGCCTACCTGGGACTCGTATCTCAGCCTCCGCGTCACCTCGTCCCTGAACTTGGTGAGGTTTGCTGGCACATCTTTACAGGGGAACCTGGCCAGCACCTCAGCCCCATAATCGGCTGGGAACTTGTCCAGGGAGGACGGCCTGACAAACTCACTGAGGGCGCAGATGTAAGCCTCCCCGCGCAGCAGTGAGATCACTGACCAGGTGACAGGCGCCACGGCCGCGCGGCCCATGATGGAGCCGAAGAGGAGAAAGGTCGCAGCGGCAGAGAAGTTCTTGGTGCCACGCTTGTGGCACTCAGCCACCAGGTTCCAGGTGTGGTTGTTCCAGATGACGCCAATGAGGAAGAGGGCCAGGGCTGGGACGCCGATGGCGGCCAGCCCATAGATGTAGTTGCGGGCAGGGGAGCAGGGGCAGTTGAAGGCAACGACTGAGAAGAGCTCCTCGCTGCCCACCGTGCCCAGGGCCACCAAACCATTGAAGATCATCACGTCTTTGCTCTTGAAGAACAAGGAGAGGAAGCGGAAGTTCTCGGCAATGAGGGCAGCCATCTCGTCCCGAGAGCAAGAGGCAGCGTGTACCGCAGTGGGGGGCCGTGCTGGCCCACCTCCCAGCACCGAGGGACACACCGATGGGGGGTGAAATGGCCTTAGGCCGGCTGACGTGCGAGGGGCTGCTCCAGGAGCACGACACCTTCACTGCTGTCCCTTCCTCCTGCCTGGTGTCCCAGCCTCTGGAGCAGGTTGCTGATACCAGGGATACTTCAAAAGGGGCCAAAGAGGGATTCAGCCTAAGCAGCAAGGGAAGTCTTGGTCGTTTCAGTTTCCCACTAAACCCTCCAAAAGCGCTTCTGCAGTGAAGATTACAACGGGACAGCTGTTTCTGCTGTTGGCATTACTGCTGGACACTTGATGATCTCCCAAGCCTGCAAAGAAGGAGGATGCCGTGTTACTGGGGAAACTGGACCGGAGCACTGGCATTGGGATGCATCCCCAGCCCTGCCGCTGACTCATGCTAGCCCAGGCGCATGCGGCATGTGCGTGCTGATGCTGCACTGCCTCGAAGGTGCTGTGTGTGGCTTTTACCTCCCTCTTTAGACCTGATGAGTTAATATTTAGTAACAGGCAAAGGTATGTCAGGGAGGCAGCAAGAGGTGCTGCGAGATGCCCCAGAAGGTTTGGGGGCAGGGAGATGGAGAGGACCAGGCAGGAGCAGCCTCCACTGCCAGGGGTGAGGGGATGCTCAGGGGCTGTTGCTACCAGCAAGAGAAGTTACTTTCTGGGAAAGCAGAGCTTATCTTTATGACTCAGGATACAATCCCCAAATGCTAATAGAGCTGGGTCAGCGATTTTGTAGGCATTTTTGCTAGGATTAGGTGTGGCAGGATGATCTCCTTCTCCCCCACAGTTGGTTGACGTAACCACACTCCCTGTCCTGGCCTGCAGTCCTGGCTCAGCCTCTAACTGCTGGCCTGAAACTGAGCCCCTTGACCTGCACACCTTGGTGCCAGACAGGCACTTCACTGCACTTTGTGCGGCTTCCTCCAGCCCCTTCTCCCAGTACAACACTGGTTATACTGGGATGCCCATCCCACTGACAGGGCTGGGCTGTATGGACTGTAGGCACTCAGGACTGCTGCATATGCAGTGATGCCCATTCCCCCATGCCATTTGCAAGCCACATTCAATTAATTTCTTAGTTGACTTTCCATCTGCACTGCACCCCCACAAGGTTTCATCTTGGGAAGCCTCAAGCACCTTGCTAGCTCTAGGAACCCATGTGACGAAACCACTGGTCTCAGGGGAACTGCTGTCACTGGGGTTTGCTGGAGACAGGAAGGACCCGGGCACCCAACTAACTGTCTCTGGCAGCTTGCACAGTGCCGGCAGCGTCGGTGCACATCCGGGGCTCCCAGGGAGCCTGACCCACAGCAGGGCTGCTCCAAAATCTGCCTTGATGCTGGCATCTCCCAGCCAGTGTGCACAGAGCAAGACTTCCCTGGACCAGCCCCAGCTGCGGGGAAAAGGCTACGGGGACATTCATGCAGAGGAGGCAAAGGCACCTTAATGCTTACAGTCTCTTGTACAAGGCTTGCTCATGCACTGTGCTGTAAATCACTGCTGTGATTCAACTCAGCTGCTACCCCACCAAATGCTGTTTTACCCTCTACCTCCATGGTGCAGCAGAGGGGAACGGGGGCAGAAATTTGGCTTCGGCTCCCTGCTGTGTCTAACCCATGGCACTCCCTTTACAGTCACACTGTGATATCACTGAGTTCAAAGACAAGCAGCCCTTGACGTCTTCTTGCATCTTCCCAGTTTTCCATATGCAAAACTCCCTTGGCAAAGGAGACAGACCAGCTGAAAACTACAGCCACGTGATGGGGACCAGACTTCCAGCTCCGACTGCCGTGCTTTGTGGTACACCACGTTTGCAGCCGGACGCTAAACCTGCAAACTTGTTCTAGTGCGTTCAAAACTCTGTTGTTAGAGTTACCAGCAAATAGCCCTGATAAACAAGACCCTCTGACCTTCCTGACAGTGCCTGGCAACCGGCAAAGCAAAAATAAGAGGAGCTGGCAAAGGGGAGTATGCCATTTTTGGGGGGGGGGTATGGGGGTGTTACTTTTCCTCTGTTTGGTGGTTATGGTGCCTGCCTGGGAGAGAGAAGGGTGGGTAGGAGGGGAGGGGAAAAGTTGTTTGCAGCAGATAATTTTTTAGCAGATTCTGTTAAAGTCTTTCCCTAAAGCATGTATGAAAGCAAGAAAAAATGAAGTCACTTACTTGAAAAGTAGTCGAAACCAGTTCTGGAGCCTTCTCGGCTCCTCAAGTGGTTTTTGCCTGGGCTCCAGCTGTGGCGGGTTCCCGGTAGCACGCAGGGCTGTGCAGAAGTGGGGATGCGGCTGAGGCTGGCCTGATGGGCAAAGCAAAAGCTGATGAAAATGAAGTTAAGAGTTTGGCAGCTTCCTTTTTCAGTCTGCAGTGTGCCCTCAGCTGTCAGCTTTTGGGAGGAGGGAGGAGGTTGTTCTCGGGCCCTGTGCTTGGGTGGGGCAAAGAGCAGGCACTTGGCTTCTGCTGGGTGCAAAGCTGAGGTTGTGCCTTTAAAAAGAAAAAAAAAGGAAAGGAAAGGCTGAGAATGAGTCACTGGAAAAAGCACATCGTCTTTTTTCAGATCTGCGATGCAGCTGTGCAAAGGCTGGCTGGGACAGCACGGGGTTTGCCTGGAGGATGGGAGCAATGGGGCGCCTTGCTGGGATGCAAAGGGAAACGCCGGAGCCCCCAGCCTGAGGGGTGGATGCAGCCTTCATGGTCCCCAGGGGATGCAGTCATGCATGGGAGAAGCCCTTGGTCCCACGCGAAGGGGCAGGAACTGCTGCTTTTGTGCATGGGAGCCAGCTGAGCCAGCGGGGAAGATACCAGCCTGGCTGGGTTTTTGAGAGAAGCAGGAACCCACCATCGCAAGCTCTGCCGGGCGGCCAGGTTTCGCTTCCCACCTCCTGGGACCGAGTGGCGAGGCTGCTGCGAGGGGTGGTGGGGGCTGAGTGGGGCTGGGGGAGCCATGTGTGTGGGGCTGGGCGCAGCCCACGATTTGGGAATGCAGTGCATTCCTGCCCAGCTCGGCTTTTCCGCTCGCTGCTTCCTCTATGGAGCAATGCCTGCAAGGCAGCCAAGGACGTCTTACTTTCCCCTTGTGTTGCTCCCTTCTTTCTGCCATTTCTCCCTCGGCTCCTGCCCAGCCTGCTGCAGAGGCTGGAGGCCCCTGTCCTCCTTCCCCAGTCTCCTCATCACCATGTCCCTGGGCTTAAACTCAGCCTTCCCCAGAGGATGTCTTCAGCACAGGCAAATCTTCAGCAACACCCATGTTCCCCTCTGCCCAGAGCAAAGCTGAGCTCAGCCCAGCGTCAGCAGTTCAGATGGGAATTTTGGACCAAGTCCTCCTTCTTACCCCCAGATCTGGGCTCCCTGGACGGGTTTTTGCAGCTCCCAGGTGCTTGGTTGCGGTGCATCCCTCGGCACTCCCACAGCTCCATGCCTGCCTGGGGCTGACTCCCCTCCCGCCCGGTGCCTGGCTGGGGGCCCTGGGGCTCGCTCCGTGCTCGGGGTGCTGCTGCTAACCTGCCTCAGCACTGGGAACACAGCCCAGCTGAAATTCCAGGGGCTGTGTCGGGTTCCCTAATGAGAGGTCTCCTCCTGAAGGCCATGAATAGTGTCCCCAAGATCCAGGAAAGAGAGAACACCCTGCCTGCTCTGTGGGGACTCTCTGCTGCTGCTGGAATTGCTGCATGGGGGCAGACTTCTGATCCTAAAAATCTAAATTAAAAGTGCAAAAGCTTCTCTTTGCAAATGCACGCTGGTTTTTTGGTATCTTAATGGCTCTGCTGTGGAGCCTGCCAGCCTGCTGTGGGGACTCTGAGAGCACCTTTCCTGGTGAGCCATTAACAGCACTGAACTGCAAATAATAGGAGTGGAAACCACCTTTATCTTTTAATCTCCTTTGCTTTGTAAATCAGGTTTTGTGCCTATTAATTTCTGGGCAGGTGCCTTAATTAAAGTTTGGGGTGTGAAGATTAATGATAAATCTGTGTCACACTCCTTTCTCCTGGGAGTCAGCCAGATTCAGCCTGCCCTTGACTACGGGCTTGCTAAGGCGCTCTCACAGCAGCTTGGAGAATTTCCTCATCATTTTGGTCCTTTGTTCTCCTCTCCCCACAGCCTCTGTGGAGTTACACACCGATAATTAAGGTTTATGCAAACGACAGTCACCTCAGTTACCAGCAGCGGTAATAAGTTGGTTTGAAGAACGCGGCAGCAGAAATTTCAAGGGAATGAGCATTTCAGAAGGGATGCAGCAGGGGTAAAACTTGTCTTTCAAAAAGGGTTTTCCTTCAGCATATTGGTAATAAAATCAGGGCCACCGGGGAATGCTCTTCCAGGCTGCGATTTCCATAGTTACCTTGAGGGCCCGTATCCCGTCATCCTCAGTTCCTATGGAAATGGGCAGCCACCTGGTATTGCGTAGGGTCAGCGGTGCCTCCACAGCTTCTCCTCCAAGGGCCAGGGCTGCCTCCCTGCTGGCCACCGTGCACCGGCAAAACACCCTGATTCATGCGGCCTCAGCACCCCGGGCTTGGCCCAGGGCCCCCCCAGTCCTTTTCACTGCATTCAAATAAAGAAGCACCAACAGCTTTTGTAAATAACTTTTTATAAATCCTTTTGCCTGAGCACAGAGCTTGAACAGTAAGTCTGAATTATTTATTTGGCTCCTTAAACAAACACCCAGGTGGGTTTTTAACAGCAGTTTTTGTGTCAGGGAGGAATCCAGGTAACATTGCAAGAACTGTCCTGCAGCAAATTTGTGGCAGGGGGTTGGCCTGGCCCCCACCCTCCATGCTCCTACATGGTAGCTGCTCTCCTGTCTGGACAGGCTCTTCAAGGAGGATCTCTGTGGACTCCTCACTGAATAGTACCTGTGACACCAACCACGCCATTCCTGTCACATGTAATGCAATATGGGATGTCCCTTCACTAGCTTGTTGCTTGGATCAAATTTATTTTAAAGCTTTTCTTGGCCTGGAAGCTGTGTGTGTCTGCGGGAATGTACTGTGTGGAGGGGTAACGGGGAGACTTTTGAGGTTTCATAGCTTGGTGTGAGAAAGGGGCACCCCCAGCTTGTTTCCCCACCAGGAGATTTTTAATACTGCCTAAACCCACATCTGCTGCCCAGCACTGAACGTGTGGAAAAAGAAAGGAAGTTTTGCACACGTGGTAGTGTCTGCCTTGGCAACTGCCGCAGCACAAACCTGGTGCTTGGTGGTGTGGGACACACAGCATGTCTGTCCGGCTGCCACATCACACCCTTCAGCATC
Organism: Grus americana; assembly: GCF_028858705.1. Classification (NCBI taxonomy): domain Eukaryota; kingdom Metazoa; phylum Chordata; class Aves; order Gruiformes; family Gruidae; genus Grus; species Grus americana. Next base: position 14,440,298 of record NC_072858.1, on the reverse strand, counting down.
CCCAGGGCTTGTCCATCGTGACCTTGAGTAGCCGTCCTGCTTGGCACAGAACTCGTTGCCTGAATTACTGATGCTATAGGATTGCATGTGGCAGCGGATGGGATTGCACCGGCACCACCGAGCCCTTTGGGTGCCTGTTCCCCCGCAGCCCCTGTGGCGCTGGCCCTTGCCTCTGCCCCGCTCAGATGCCTGCCCGTCCACCCTCTCTGTAGTTCCTCTCCCAAAAGTGCAGCTCTGCTTCTGCATAGCTCTGCACCCCTCACACCCGGCTGTAGTAGGCAGCCATCTCCCTTCGGGGCACAGGGGGGTGCGCGGGAGGCTGCTGTTCCCCTGCCCAGCCGTTGCTGCTGTGGAGGGCAGGTGGGTGGAGGTGCAGTGGGGGCTTGCATCTGTGCCAGCTCTTCAGCGCCGTGTTCATGGTGCCCTGGTCGGTGATGCCCAGGAGCTTCTCAGCGGCTTCCCCCGCATCTGCAGGGGCTTTCCTGGGTGGGTGGCAGCGAGCGGCTGCCAGGTCCGTGCTCATGCCCTCGAAGAACTGCTGGATGCAGACCTTGGCAAAGCTCCTGGCGTGCTCCGCACACGTCTCGTCGAACAGCTTGCGCTCGATGTCAATGTAGTGGGACCAGTACCTGCTCTTCAGGAAAGCGGCTTGGGTGAAGCAGGGCCGGAGGGATCTGACCAAGAAAGCCAGTGTGGTCATCAGCAGCACAAAGCACCAGCCCAGAGCCTGCAGGAACAAGAGGGGAACCGGACCTGTCACAGGTAGGCACAGCACATGCCTGGCTCTTCCCACCAGCTGGCAGGAGCCCCCTGGGCTGTGAATGAGCCTGGCTCCACTTTGGGCTGTTTGACATCTGGCTGCATTTACATCGCAAAGCTGGGCAAGGAGACCCTATCTGCCATGTCAGTGCATCTGCGTGGCACCTCTCCAGTTCTCACCTTGTATAGCATCAGCAGGCAGTGACCACAAGTAACACCAGACTGAATCCTGCACCCAGCCCTTGGTCCCGCCACCGATACGACTGCGCCTCACCTGGGTCTAGGAAAGTCTGTGTCCGTCTGTGTCCTCTGACTTGCAGCTAATGTCATTTCAGATACTCCCTGGGTTTATGCAGCTGTCTAACCCTTTTCCTGAGCTGTTGGACTTACTAACATCTATCGTGGGTGAGCAGTGGTGACAGGCTCCCCTGTTAATGGGGTCTGACAGGAAGGGTGAGATGAGGGCAGAGCCAGGACTGGTCTGTCTTGTTCACCATCAGCCTCAGCTCAGGCTGCTGCCAGGCTGCGCAGGCAGAGCTCATGAGGGTGAACCCCGCTCTAAATGCAGCCCCCTAAAAGTGCACCTGGGAGGGGGGTATCTGGGTGGCACCTCTTGTTTTGCAGCTCCCAGTGCTTCCCAGCAGCTGGGAATTGGGGTCTGCTTTGTGTCTTTGGAGAAGTCTCTGCAGCTCCATTTCTCTTGGTAAATGGGGGATAATCCTGTCTGCTCTAAGGAGGTCAGGGAGAGGAGCTGCTTTTAAACAGGAGTACATGAGTGACCAGAGTGGGTCAGACCATCCTGTCTCCAAGGTGGCCAGAAGCAGAGGGCTTCAGAGGAATCAAGCACAGGACAAGCGGTTAATGGCATGTCTTCATTTGTGTTTCCCTGGGATGGTTGATAAACACATTCTGGCTGTTTCCATGCAAGCGGCAGAGGCAAGCAGCATAGATGGTTATCAGCCCATCACTTGCACATGTTATATAATAAGCAGCAAGAGCAACCATGAGCAACCGGTGGGTTATGGGAGGGGGACCAGCCAGGCAGTAACATCCATGTCAGCCCCTTCTGAACTTGCTCTAAATGAATCTCTGCATACAGTTTGGCCGTGTACCACTGCCCTGCAGCCCCAGGCTGCCCAGGCAGGAGGGGGGACCAAATTATCAGGACAACCTACAGCTTGAGTTTCTGCACCACACTGGAGGCATAACTCCCCAGAGCTGAGCCTGAACACACCTTGTACCCCTGCGAAATCACCAGTCTCCTCCTGCAGCTTGATTTCAACAAGGAGAAGATCCAAGGCTGGCCGTGCCTAACTCCAAGTCACCAGCAAGGACACAGCCATGATGCCTCTTACCTGCGAGATGCAGCGCAGGTACCTGACGGCCACTTCGTTTGCAATGAGCTCCTGTCCATCGTAGATCTCCTTGCAGGGAATGCGGGCGAGGACCCGCTTCATGTCCCCTTGGGAGAGGCCAGGGTGGCTGGTGTTGCCCAGGGTCTCCACAGGCACCGAGGTGCAGAAGGCGCAGGTGATGCACTTGCCGTCCAGCAGTGTCACCGAGACCCAGACCACCGGGGCGATCATGGCCCGCTGCGCCATGGAGCAGAACATGTAGCGCAGGACGGCCGGGTCCTTCCCTCGCTGGCCCCGGGGCCGCCTCCACTCCTCCGCCAGCATGGAGACATTGTTGTTCAGCACAAAGCCCAGCAGGAACAAGATGAAGGGGGGCACCAGGAGGATGCCCAGCCCGTAGGCCAGGTTGTAGCGTGGCAGGCAGGGGCAGTTGAAATCAAAGGCTGAGTACATCTGGGCACTGGCAAGGGCCATGATCCCACAGATGCCGTTCATGAAGGACTCCTGATTGGACTGGAGGAACTGGAAGATCATCCGAAACTTGTCCATCTTTCCTTGATATGATTCCTCCCCCCACCAGGGTCCAAGCTGTGGCCTCGGTTTACTTCATTCTTTCAGCCCTCCTCTGCAAAGATGGGCATCAACAAGTCTCTGTGCTTCTGCTTCATTCATGCACTGTTACAGCCCAAATATTTAACGCAGAAAATTAAAACTTTTTTTTCTGCTGATTTTGTGGCTTGCAAGAGATCAGAGTTTGCTTCCTCCTGCTCTTCTTTGGGTCTGTTGGACCTGGGTTGTTTCTGGTTTGCTAAACCTGGCTTTGTTCTTCTCCACATCCCCATTTCTGCAGTCTCCCAGCCGCTGGTCCCCTTGGTTGGAGGGTGCAGGTGTTACCATGGCTCTGCCCTCCCCACAGCAATCTGTGCCCTGGGCAGAAAGCGGAGTTGGCTGGTTGGCCTCTGTGAACCTGTTTGCAAATGTAGGAGGTGGGTGCTCCTCCCAGGACCGAATGGGACGCCTCACCTCTGCGGTGCCGGCACGCATGGAAAAGCGGGATACCAGAGATTCCCCCCTCCCTCCATGTCTGCATTGCCCCAGCAGCGTCTAACGCAAGCACCTCTCAGGTCTGCCAGCCCTGTCCTCTGTACCTGCTTCACTGGGAAATGCCTTTTCTGTTTTATTCTGCAGAGGGAAGAGAAAAGGAAAGGCAGAGGAAGAAGGGATAAAGCTCTTGGTGCTTTGGGATGTTGTATCTGTATTGCCCCCTGTTAGTGGCTTCCCTCCATCCTGCAAACGTCCACATTTCAGTCAGACTTACAAGATGTAGCTCCTTGGTTTTCACAGCACTGTGCCCTCAGGGCTTGCTAAAATATCCTTCAACCCCTGGCTCGCATAGTCTGGCAACATCCAGAGGCACATAGTGTTTTTCTGGGCTTTCGGGCTGAAGAAAAACAGGCATAGAAAGGAGAGAGGGCTGCAGGGACAGGGGTGCAGAGGATGCACCCTGCTCTGCAGATGGGTCCTACTGAGAGCATCTGAGCCCTGGGTACCTCTGCTTTCTCAGGAGATGCTCCCTGTCCAGCAGAGCTCTGAGATTCAGGTTTTCCCCTGAGATTTCTTCTTTTTGCCCACTTACAACGAGCATTTCTGAAGAGCTTGAGTGCACTTTGCTCTGAATGGCAGCAATGCAGGCCGAATGATTTTCTTACAGCCACGTCTTGTGGGTATAATCCCAGCCCCTTGATAAATTTGGGATGTACAGGAATTGGGAATACAAGGAGGATGTGTAAATCCTGCCAGTGACCTCCCTGACCCAAGGGCAGCGGCTGTCCCCCGAGGGACCGTGTTTCCCAGCAGTACCAGACCACCTGCAGGCATGGACTGTGCAGAACGCTTCCAGCCCGTCAGACCAGTGGGTACCAGCAGCTCTGGGGGCTGAGGGTGCTGTGGAGCTGCTGCTCCTCTGAAGATCACTCAAATCCTGCCAGGAAGGGCAGAGCAAGGATTACCTGAGCCAGCAATGTGCATCCATTTAGCAAGCGGGCTGGGGCTGGGATTTGGCCATATGCCTTGACCTGAGGCTAAGGTGTCTAAGGGCATGTTTCCCGTGCAACCAGTGCAGTGAGCTAGCTGGGTGTTGGGCTGGCTGGTCCGTACAGCACGGGATTGCTGGCAGTTTAGCCATGCCGCTTTACCTGGGCTTATTAATTCAGCAGCAACACCAGGTGATCTGGGCCCAAGCAGACCCGAATACCTGCATTGTCCTCTCTGCTTTTTGTGCACCAGGAGCAGCCTGGGCAGAGCCAGCGGAGGTCTGTGGTGGATGTGTGCCACGTGTTGATACTGGAGTGCAAAGTTTCCACATCACTTCCTTCCCTCTCCCGTTCCACAAAGGTACGGCACAGTTCAGCTCGTTGCTGTCAGCTCTGCAGACCCAGGGGCTTTCCTGTGCAGAGATCCTGTGCACATTTGCCAGCACAGAGCCGACCAGACGGACTCTTCTCCAGCTTGCCAGAACTGAGACAAGCACTAACGAGATGTGATAGCTACAGTTGGGCCAGACTTAGCTCCTACAGCACAAACCTAAAAAAAATGGACTGTGTTGCTGGTGCTTTCCTGCATCTCTATTCCCAGTTCACAAAGCAGCTTTGACATACTAGGTTGCTCCCTCAAGCTGGCCAAAAAATAGGGGAATATTTGGTCTACAAGTGGCCATAAAACAGGTGGTTGCAGTATTGACTACCTGCAAGGCATTCAGTCCCTCTGGTCCAGGCACCACCTGTGCTGTTGACATGAGTATCAAGATACATCTGACTATCTGAGCACCAGCGCGGCTGCATTGGTGGCTGTGAGACACCTCACCAAGGCATGCTGGACGTAGGTGGGTGGCATGCAGGAGATACTTTAACCCCAAGGTTTTGCAGTGCGTCAGTACAGAGACAGGAAGCCAAACCAGGTGTTCTGACCATTAGTCAGCGCTGCAGCTTCTGATGTCTCCCCCTACACCAGCCCTGGGGCTCAGTTGATAATGCCAAGTTCACCCTGAGATGCCACCACAGAGGTGAGCACAAAGCACGTGGGTAATATTTGGGCAGTCTTAGCTTCACCTGCTGTGAAGAGGTTAATTGCATGATCTCATAATGGGAAGAGATTTGGTTGCATGAATATAAATGAAGCTTATTGTATTGCTAGCTAAGAGCTCAGGCTGGCTTCCTTGTTCACCTGGTGAGTGGCTTTTGGAAGGGCAGTTCACATCAAAGCCTGCATGAATCAACCTTGTAAAAAGCAGAAAGCTTTTTGATCTCCAGGAAAACTCTGCCTTTCATTAAACATGAATGAGGGGTCAGAGACTGCTTGGTGTACAGCACTGGCAGTTCTCATCGAAGCCAACAATAAGTCAGTGGGATTCAAAACAGCCCATAGAAGCCAATGCCTGGGTCTTTCTTTCATGTTGCTCTGTTAGGAAGGACCTTGTTTTTGTCAGCTCGCCAACAGGAAGTTCACTCCAACCAATTTGCAAGAGAAGGCAGAGCTGGTGCTTCCTCCCACAATCCCAACCTGCTCATGCTTTGGATACCAGGTCCTGGGGGAGATGGTACATGCCCAAGTGCCTCCCAGTGTGGGGTCCTGTACCTGAATGCCAAGACAGACACCAAGCCAGGGAGTTGGGTGTCCCTGTAGGATAGAGAGGGGGGAGAATGAAAATGGTCACAATTCCCATCAGGAGAATTTGGGAAGAGACTGGGGAAGTTGTCTTTGCAGTCAGTTTGTGAACAACCCTCTCTGCTCCCACTTCCACAGGAGGGTACACACTCCTAGCAGAGCTGATGGGAAGGGACCTCTGGAGATTGTCTGCTCCACGCCCCCTGCTCAAAGCACACTCAGGGACACATCTAATAGAGTTGCGAATATCTCCATGGATGGAGGTGCCACAATCTCTCTGGACAGCCTGTTCCATCACCCTCAAAGTAAATGTTTTCTTCTGTTAAATGGAATTTCCTGCATTTTGGGTTTGCGTCTGTTGCCTCTTGTCCCGTCATGGGGTGCCAGATACCATTTTCCACAATGGAGAAGGGTTCTCTGGCTTCAAAGGGGAACACAGCACGGGACTTGGGGAGGTTGGGAGGGATTAACACCCATGGCCCCGTCCAACTGGAGCTACTCCCTGAGCAGACTGACCCTCCCAGCAGCGTGTGAGCCTTTGTAGACCTGCAAAAGTCTATGGCAGCGCCCTTAAATCCTGTGGTTTTCTCCCTCCTGATTCAGATAATAAAGCTGTTCCTCTTTCCCTTTTTTGCATTTCATATTTTGTGGCCACTCTGGGATGACTTAAAACCTGAGAACATGGAAAGCAGCATGCAAAGGGGAGCTGCGGACCTCTGCTCTGAGCTGTTTAGGAAAATAGCCGATTTGACTAGCCTGGAGTGGTGAGTCCAAACAGTCTCAGCCTGAGATTTGTGATGTCGTGTCTGATAAAAGTAAATGAGAGATGAAATTCTAAGTGCAATGCTGATTTCAAAAGAGAGCTCAGAAGCTCCCTGGACCTAAAGAGCTCCTGGTGGGAAGACCCCTGTGTTACTCCCAACCAGTATGGGCCATGGCTGGCTTTGTGCCCTCTCTGAGCACATCCAGGGAGGCTCAGGGTTTCAGCCGGAGCTGATTTTGCTATGCAAATAAGAAAAGCTCTGCAGCCCATCCCTCTGTACCCCGCGGCTCCTGGCTGGGCCTCGGCTGACAGAGGGGTGCAGCTGCCCACGGGTGGGTCATGGAGTTATTTTGCCTCCTTGTGTTTTGCCAGGCATCTCCTCCCACCCCAACCCCATGCACACAAACATCCTGGGGATGAGGTGACCCAGGCAGCTCGACAAGTTAATTTGGAGGATTAATATGTGTTTTCAATTCCACCCCTCATTTTGGATTTAGTCACAAGGTGGTGGCAAGTTTCTCTGCCCCTTTCCCATCCTCTTCTTTCCTCCTGGAGGCCCTGCTTGCCTCACCTATCCATGCATGGCCAAGGAGATGTTCTTCACCACCCCTCCTCACCGTCCCTCCACCTTGCACCCCTCACTCCCAGGGACAAAGTGGGCATCAGCGTGAGCCTCAACCTGGAGGAATATATGTGTCTACACAGGGTTAGTTTGCAGTAAAGAGTTTAATGCATCCAAGCAGCAATGCTAGACAGACATATCAGTCAAACTGGCACCATGGGTGGCACCATCTACAACAGGGGCTGGAAGAAGGCAGGTAAGAAAGTAGTTAGCATTAGAGGTTCAGAGATAAGGTTACATTCAAACAGTTTTGAAACTAAGGATGGAGGTACCCAACTAGGTGATGTAAAGATGATCCTTTGGATAGATGGGTTTGTACTAAAATCTAGCAGGGGACTGTTTAAAATCTGTGTTCAGACTTGTCAGGCAGAGTCAGCGTGTCCTTTCTGTGGCCCAATGCCAGTGCTTTGAGCAGCCACCTGAACCCCAGCACAGTCCCATGGCTCTGGGTATGTTAAGCCAAGCCTCCATCTCCTTGTCCTTCTGCAAATCCAACCCAATCCAGGGACACTTACCCAGAGGTATCTTCAATTAAATTTATGCTGCTCCATGAATTTCAGTGTGTTGCCATATTTTGTTTTGAAAATGCATGGAAGTATTGACGGGCTGTTAGAGGGAGGCTGAACAGTTTGGCAGCTGGGCTGGGGGCAGCCAGAGCTCTCAGCAGATGGGAAGACGTAGGAGGTGGTTTTGCCTTTTTGAGTAAACATGTTGGTGTGGTACTAAAAGAGTTGCCAATTAAATCATTTCAGTGTCAGCACTGCTAACTCCCTGAACCAGGTTTCACTGAAACGGGCAGGAGCTCCTCACACCTCTGTGAAGGTGCCTCTCCAGTCGGTTTGTGTACGCAGCCAGATGTTGCTGCCTTGGTTAAATCCTTCCTCAAGCTGGATGGGGTTTATCACAGCTGTAAGGAGCTACAAACTCTTTAATATGACGAAAGTGCTACTCAGAGCCCTTGGTTGAGAAATGTCATTAACAGTGACTGAGTCTGGGACCTTTGGATCTTCAGAGCTAGTTTATTTTGGAGGTTTTGCTCCTGGAGCAGAGCCTTTGGGGTTGGGGTTTTGGAGGAAGATGTGAGCACTGCTGTCACCTATCCGCCAGTCCTGGCTCTGTGCAAAGGTATGGGCAGTGCCCCTTCGGTGTCTGCAGGACAAGGCCCCCTTTACACCTCCGCGTGCTGGGGCAATTTGCACCGGGTACCAGGGCTGTCTGCCCAGGGCAGAGGGGATCTCTCCCACCCCAGGGGATGCCTCTGGGTCACCTGGCTGACATCCAGGGGAGGTTTCTCATAGTACCACACTTTCAGAAGTTTATTCACCTGGTCCTGATCTGTGATTCCTCGGAGAAGATATTCCTCTCCTTCAGCCCCCTCTCCCTCCCGAGGCAAGCTGAAGCTGTGCAGCTTGATCTCTTGCCGCATGCTTTCAAAGAAGTGGAGGATGCATTTGTGAGCAAAGAGGCGGCTGTGCTCACAGCAGGTTTCCTCAAAAATCTTTTGCTCAATGTCAATGTAGTTGCTCCAGTGACGTGCCTGCAGGAGGGTGGCCTGGTTGAAGCAAGGTCTGAGCCAGCGGGCGAGGAAAGCTGCTACGATAAGGATCAACAAAATGCTCCAGCCGAGTGCCTGGGTGATAAGAAATAAGCAGTGGAACAGCAGCAAGACAGGCACAAGAACAGGCATGAGCTCTTTGCCTGTATCACTGAGACAGGGAATTTGTGTGGTTGGAGAGAAGATGTGGCATATCTGGATTCCCATCCTTGATCTGTCCCTGAAGTCCAGCACCCCTACACTGCACTCAGAGGGTCAGCTTAATCTCTTCCCAGTGAATATAGGACATTTATCTGCACATCAGTAGTTCAGTAGGATAACTGCTTGCAAAGTTAGCCTGGAGCAGCCAGACATCTGCTTTGGCACAGGAGTGCCCCAGGGGAAGGGGACTTCAGTGCTCTCCTTTGGCCTCCACTGAGATCTTCATCTGCCACCTACACTGGCTCCAGGGCCCAGGAGTGCCGGCAGCAGGGTCGAGAGAGCCCAGACTACAGGGCTCCCTTTGGTAGGAAGGAAGGGCTTGTTTCCAGTGCCTTCCCACCGGTCCTCATCCCTGAGCTGACACTCCTGTACCAAGAGCAGGGGCTGGCCAGGGCTACGCTCCCCATCGTGTCCTGTCCTCCTATCGTTCCTGAGCAAGCTGCTTTCCTCTGTCTCAGCTTGCACTGTCCTTAAAACAGTGGGTCCTATCTGTGAGGTTAGCAGTTAGAAAGGTCATCTGACACTGGACAGGGCCTTAGGAGACACCAATATTCCTTGCAACCTGCTTTTTATTATTTTAAATTTTTTATTTTATTTATTTTTATTATTTAGAAGTTGCTGGTTCTTCTAGAAACAAAGTTCTGTTAATTAAACCATCCTTTGTTTCCTTCCTTTTCCCTACCTGAGTGACTCCGGAGATTATCACTGAAGGTGACATTTGAGGGCATAAAGAAGCAAAGAGCAGTCTTGCTCCCAGCCTGACCGTGGTGAAGTTATGACAAATCCAGGAAGAGCAGGAGCAGATGATGCATGCCCCTGGCACCTCACCGACACAGGGGGCTCAGTCAGCAGTGACCTACCTGGGACCAGCAGCGCAGGTACCTGGACACTGCCTTGCGGGACGTGTTGTTCCTCATGAGCTCATCGTCCTTGCAGGGCACCTTGGCCAGCAGCTGCTGCACCTGCACCGGGCTGGTGTTGGCAAAGCCCACAAACTTCTCGGGATCCACGGAGCCGCTGAAAGCGCAGATCAGGCATTTGCCATCCAGGAGGGTGACTACGATCCAGACGACAGGGGCAACCATGGCTCGCTGCATGATGGAGGAACACATGTACCTGGGGCAGGAGAGAGAGAAGTGAGTACGTAAATGCTGGGAACTTTCTCCTCACCCAGAGCCTTGATGGATGCAGGCTGCCCTATGCCAAGCTGTCCTCTTGGAGCCAAGGAGCTGACTCCCAGGACTGTCCCCAGCATTGTTCCAGCTAATGCCTCTTCTGCTCTGGGATCTCTTTGTAGGTGCTGCCTCCCAGTGAAATCTGTGCCGGCGTGCGGCAGTGCTCTGCGTGCTTCCTGCATTCAGTGCAGTGCACGGTCCTCTCATCATGTGCTTGTCCCAGCTGTATAATTATGTCTCCCGTGCACAAATACTTGTCGGCTCTCCCTTCTCTTCTTCACTCACTCTTTCTTCTCTCATCAGCTCAGTTTCTACCTGGAAAATCACTTTTCCCTGCAGCCTTTCTGGCCCCACTCTGTGCCGATCTGTGCACTGGGCAAAACTTTGTATGCAACAGATTGAATGTGGTTCTCCTCTCCCTTCCACCAGTGTAAGTCAGTAAAAACTCAACTGAAGGGAAGGAAACCACAAAGCTATTGTTAAAAAATTATCATGATGGAAATGCCACTCTTTCTGCACATTTAAGTGGAAACGCCTCATCTTTTTGCACATGTAATCCCCAGGAGAAACTCTGTGCGTGCACAACAGGGCAGGCAGCAACGCAGTTTCCCCGGGTGACAGCATAAATCCAGCCATTGGTGTCAAGGCACTCCTGCCTGCCTTTGCTGGGAGGGGATGAGGCTCTGCCTTCATTTCTGCTGTTGTAAATGCATTTACCATGTCCCTGCCCCTCCAGGCTCATGGGCAAAGGTCTTGGGAGCTGAGCTTAGAAGAGAATTAATTACCAGGAGGACCAAAGCTATGGAAGCAAGACAGCTAAGCGGGAGGTGAAAGGAGGGATGCCGGTCCCGGTGCAAACCCCACCTGATGACAGCTAGATCCTTCCTTCTGTGCCCCTGCGGTCGCCTCCACTCCTCCAGCATCACCAGGGACTGTCTGTTGAGGATGAGGCCGCAGAGGAAGAGGGCAATGGGGGGTACAAACATGATCCCCAAGCCATATGCCATGTTGTACCGGGGCAGACAGGGGCAGCTGAAGTCAAAGCAGGTATACATTTTTACGCTTGCCAGGGCTAACAGCCCACAGATCCCATTCATTACAGACTCTGAGTTGGACTGGAAGTACTGGAAGATCATCCGGAAACGGTCCATTGTGTTCTTTTGGCCAGGGGTGCTCCTCCTGGTAAATCCCTGGGCTGCCCAGCACAGACTGTCTCCCTTTTCCCCCCGCTTCTGCTGCCACGGGGTGAGGGACGCAGCTCAGCCTGCAGTTGGCTGGGAGAAGAGAGCTGCTGTGACAGGGGGAAAACCCTGTGCTGGGGCTTCCCCACCGGCACACAGCTTTCACAGGTCTGTCTGTCACCCAGTGCTCTCCTTCCGATGCAGTTGGTAGCTTTTTTAGGTGAGTAAATGGATACAGCCTCCAGCAGCTGGTTTTTCCGCTTGATTTTTCATTTTCAGGGCTGTCCTAGGTGCCAACCTCCTGGAGCTTCATCCCTCCCTCCTGGAGATGCCAACTCTCAGTGGAGAGCCATCGGTAGATGCCTGTGAGCTGCCCTCTGCTGACTGAGGGCTGTTGAGCGATTCATCACCTGGGAGAAACCAGACGAATCAAATGAACTCATCTGTGTTACTGCTGCCGCCCCGTTTCTTTTCGGTGACGCAGATCCCCAGCCCCAAGCAGGGCAGGGGGGAGGCAGGGAGCACGCGCCTGGCTCTGAGCATGCCACATCACCATGAGCTCAGATTTCCCTATGAAAATGGGCTGAAAGGACCAACCCCTCAGTCAGGAGGCTGTGCAGAATTGATAGCTTTCAAAGCCTGGAATAACCCTTCGGGGCAAAGGCTGCTTTCAGCCACACATCACACACGTACTGTGACATTTGTACCATACCTACATCCACGTGCAAGGCCCTTGCACTGGGGGTCCTTCTTGCTCCCCGTCAGAGGGCATGGTGCAGTCAGAGCAGCTGGCTCATTTGTCCCCTGGGACTGGATTATCATCTTCTGTCCGTTTTAAATATCCCAGAGGCAATTCCTCTTTTCCTCTCAAAAGTTTATTTTACAGATAAATACAGCTCATTGCCACACAAGGAAGCTATTTTTTTTCCTGACATGTTCAACATAATTTTCCTCTCCCCAGCTTTCATCTGAAAATATTTTCAGATTTCTTCTCAGCTCAGGTTTCCATATCCGTTCAGAAAAGGGGAAAAAAAGGGTGTTACATTTACCTATTTTGTTAAAAAAGAGAGGAACCGTCTCCACTGAAGCACACTCCCTGCCAGCACTGAGGTTTCTGCCCACGCCAGATCCCATTGCAGGGCTGGTTGTCTTGATGGGATCACGCCGAAAGGGAGCAGCGAGGAGGGGTACCTATAGTTACTCACAGGCACATAAAGCGGGTGTGCGACACGCTGATTCACAGGGCCACAATGTCATCTCCTCCAATCTAAACAGCAACTCGTGCAATTTCTTTAATGAAATACAATTGCACCAACCATAATATTTGTGTTCTGCTTTACCTGCAAGTGGAAATGGCTGTTAATGTTCATCCATCGTCAATAAAAACCCACACCTAAACAGCTAATGTTTCCATTTTGCCATTACAGGACATCAGGACCCCTCCATTTTGCTGGTATAGGGCATCAGGAGCCCTGGCTGAGCTCCACGGGTGATTTTTAGCCAGGATGCAGCCTGTCTCGGTTCCCAACTGCTTTAATGCTCATTGAGTTTCTCATTTAACGGCTTGCATTTACATGCTGACTCAGGTTCAGAAAGTGTTGTGCACTCTCTGTAGAACAATTACTTTAGAGAAATCATTTTGCCTTTCCAGCTCTCCTGGGTAAAAACATAGTAAAATCTAAATAGTTCCTCACAGCTCAGGAAAATAAGATGTAAAAAGAGTAAGAAGCGTCCTCTGGACAACACAAGCTACGAGGGAATTTTACTTCTCCCAAATGCAGTCGCCTGGCCTGGATGTTAGAGATCTGTAAAGGATGCCTCAGGGTAATTACTGCACTCTGTTGTGATCTGGAATCTCATCAGTAACTCAGAGCTGAGACACAGAGCTGTTGAATCATAGAAGAAAGGGAATATTCCTTAATATTCCTTAATCCGCAGCAGGTAGTTTCCTGGGGAGAGAGAGAAAGGACACTTGAAGTAAGTAAATTGCTAGACGTGGGCAAATGTTCAAAATTCTTCTCAAAACTAAGCACATTTGATTACTCACATCTTAGGGGGAAACAAAGAGGACTGACATCCTCTATCTCCTCTCCTCCTGCCCCATGTCCCCAGCCGTGTCACCCGTCTGAGCCTGCTGTGCGGCTGCCTGCAGCTCTCCGGGGCTCTCGGACCAGGGCACCATCCTCAGAGGAAGGCAGCTGCTCCTCGGCAGCAAATCTCCAAAGCTGTGCCGGAAACTGTTGTTCCTCAGCGCATCTTTTGGACATCCGCATTGGACAACCCTTCGCTTTTGCCTCAGCACTGCAGAACACGGGGAGAGGGAGGGGGAGACCCTTCCCTGCTCCTTTATGGGAGTAAAATACCAGCCGTAGGCCTTTTGTCTCGGATGATGGAGAGGGTGGTGGGTACAGGTGTGTGAAACCCTCACCCTATAGGTGAGAGCCCTTTTGGTACAGCACAGCCATCAGTCCCTCTCACTTTGGGGAAAAGGACGATTTCATTACCAAAATTTGAGTTGGTCATTAAAGATAGGACAAATTCAGCAGAGCGGTATGGTCAGTTTTGTGCATGAGCCTGCGATGCTGGAGCAGCACTGACGCTGTGCGCGCAGCATGCGTGCCTTCGGGGGGTGTGCGTATCCAGAGCAAGCCCTTATACGTATATTTAGGTGGGGAGCAGAGAGCCAGCAGCACAGGTCCAGCGTGTCTGGGGCTGCTCTGTGCCACCAGCTCCACGCTCACCGTTGGGTCGGTCCCTGAAGGACGGAGGCAGGAGCACTGTGGCTGTGCCAGTAACCCCGCTTGCTGCCTGACCTCCCCCAAACCCCAGCAATGAGCGAGCTGCTGGGGACACAGGTTGCTTTGTCGCACTTTGGTCTCCCTTTTCCGTGCTGGGACTGGACCCTCTTTCCCCCAGGAAAGCCGGTGTCCAGGAGCAGACATTTCACCTGTCCCGAAGCTTGCTCTGCTGGAAACAGGCCATCGCCACGAGCACTTGTACTGGCAGTGGGGAAGAGCCCCCAGGGCTCTGGTGGGAGCGCTCCTGGCCCGTGGTGTGGGAGATGATGGGTTACCTCATTAGGAGCCCTTTGCAGTTGTTCATAATTTTGACAAATTATTTAATTACCTGAACTGAATTTTTTCTGTTCTGAACATCTGCCTCAGGCAAAATATTTTTAGAAAACTGTTACATGGGTTGGTCAGCTGCTCCTGAGATGATGTAAGGGCACAAAAAAAAAAAAAAAAAAAGGACTTATTTTCCCCTGTTAAAAACAAGGGGTTGTGCAATTGATCTGCAAAGGCACAGCAACTCCGACACTGGCCTCGAGGGCACAGCGGTGACTGCCCTGCTTGAGTGGATGCTGCAGTCAGCGCTGCAGGAGGCTGAGTTATCGCCCCGCTCCTTTTTGTGCCTCTGTTGCCATCTGTGGAGTTACCCTGGGACAAACCAGGATGCAGAACTGGCCCAGCACATTCCCAGACTGCAGGAGACAGCTATGAAATTAATTTAGCTCTGATTGTCTCTTCCTTCCTAATTTCTTGGTCATTAATTGCCACATGGGGATGCCACCTCCGCACGGTGTTTGGTTAAAATGAGGACTGTATGGCCACAAGGATCAGGTACCGAACAACGTGTATCCTTGCCTCAGTTTCCCTTTACGGGGTTAAGTGTGGATCCACATGGACCCCCACACTGGGTCATGCTGGGAGGATGAGTAAGTCACAGGTGAAACAGTGAGCAGCTACGTTCTCCCAGGTCACCATGAGGGGACTGTGGTCTGGTCTCTGTTGACACCTCTCAGCTGGTGAATTGGGAAACTCCTTCTACCTGGCTGTGTTTATTCAGAGGACAAGGGTTAATGCTTTTTCAAGGCTTAGAGGAAATATGTCATCTTGTGTTTAAGTGCAGGCCATTAACACCATAAATCACCTTTACCAGCAACAGTGCCTGCAGACCAGTATCTTGTTCCTCTGAAGTTCAGGTGGGGCTGTTGCTAACCCTTGGGCAACAGGTAGACACCCCTGAGAGCCTGTCTATACTTGACCAGCAGGTTGCAACTGAGTTTTATTTTCTATTACCTTTTTCAGACAGTTTGGGTACCAGTTTCCCACTGGTATCTGAGGACAGCGGAGCAGCATCATTGCCTTCTTTCTCTCCAAAGCTGGCAGCGGATTTTACCCCTGACTGCCTGGAAATCTTTCAGCATCTTCAATTTATCACAGCAGAAGTCACCTTCCATTTCAACTGCCCATGAAGAAGGACATAGGCAATATTTCCTCCCTCCAAACACTATGCAAACTCCTGATGGTCACTGGTAGCAGAGACAAATTAAAGCATTGTTGGCTCCGTGGGGCAGGGACCACCTGGACCTGAGTATTTTTGCACAGCTGAGTACTCTGCCCAGGCTAAGCAAATAATGAGTAATGACCATTAAATGATTAATGAGATGCTAACAAAAATAATGGCAGTATTGTGAAATGTAGTTTGTCTTCACTAATAATGTTCTCTGGAGATTAGATACCCCTGTGTTCTGCCTTGTAACTTCATTAAAGCGCCAACAGGCAGCTGACTGCCGGTGAGGAAATACATGGCTTAGTTATGTGTTGTTCTTCTTAAGAGCTCATTATATATTGCTCTCCTGGCCATTAGCACTTAGCTTTTTGGCTTAGGTGGAAGCCCTGTTTCCTGATCACTGCATTATCCCAACCTTGACCTAATTCACACCATTTCTGACTGAGAGCACTTTTTGCAAGGCCATTTATCTGCTTGGGTGGAGCTGATGCTGCAGTAAGATCATTTGAGATGGAGTCTCTTCTCATCTCAAGAGTGAATTAGGGAATAAGGTGGAGAATTAGGGAATCAGGCTGATCTCTTAATATCCTGGCTCAGTGATTTTTCAGACTGTTTCTGATTTGCTAACACTTGTATATCTTCCAACAGAGGTGCAGGCCCCAGGTAGCAGATTTGAGGCTGCTGACATTTAACTACCTTTTCTTGTTATTTTTCTCAGACTCTTAAAATTGAGCTCCACTCTTGGGGAGTCTACAGTTTACAGGCTGAAAAACACTGATAACAAACTCTTCTTGAGATATCAGTTTGTCTTCAGTTTGCAGAGATGTCATAGAAACTATTTAGGTGTTTAAAAGGAAGTGGAGGTTGGGTGATGAAACACATCTCAGTGCTGTGACCCTGGGCCTCTGCAGCTGTTGGTTTGGGACTGACACAGTCCTTGTCCGGTGTGACTACTCCAGGAAGCAGACCAAGTCCTTTGATAGCTGGATTCATGGCTTTTAAGCCAAAACTTCTGTCTGTACTGTATTTTTAATTCACCAAAGACCCTCAGGTAAGTCACAGCTAAAAGCTGATTCTGCCACCTACTTTTTGCCGCTGTCCAGAGATGCTCTTGGTTAGCAGGTACATGAGCACGCGACTTGCAGACATGGGCTGCCAGTGTTCAAATCCCATGCACAGGTTGGTTTACTGCCACTCTTCTCCTGGCTGTTATGTTGAAATGACTGTAAGTTAATAAAACCTTCTTTAATATAACTATAGGGAATATGGCTTTATAAAATAACCTCCTGATTATGTTTCCATATCTCATTACAAGTTGTTCCATGTTGACAGTCAAGAACACGTATCATATACAAGGTCAGCTTTCTTACCAACAATTCAGGCAGTAACCATTTGGGGTACTAGATCAGGACTCTTGAATTTTCAAGATGTAATCTGTAGCATAGATTTCTTAAAACATTCCTGTGGCTACAGATATGTTGTTGTAACCTGAATCTCCCTGCACTGTGATTGCGGTTGAATTTAGTACTTTTGGGATGCACAAATGATGATGTATGAGTCCTCTAGAGACAAACTGATTAATGTCACAGATCTTTTGTAAGGAGTGATCCTATATTTCTCTAATTTACATATCAGGAATGGAAGAAGTTTGTAAAGATAGAAAGAGAAATTTATTGGGAAATGTCACAATTTTTTTCCCCCAGAAACTTTTTTTTTTTTTACTTCAGGCCTTTAGCAAAACTGTCTGTATTTTTGAGTCAGGCATAGAGTTATGAAGAAGCATCCCAGTGTCACTGCTCCATGCTCTGGTGCAGTAGAGCAGGGGCTTTAAAAATGGGAAACTAGGGCTATTTGCACCCAGAGGGACTAGAGCTTGCAGGGGGGGGGCGGGTGGGCAGGCGGGGAGGGAGCAGAGCAAAGCCAAGCCTCTAAATGGTGTGGAAACACCTTTTCTTGGTGCAACACAAAGTGATGCACCGGTCTTAAATAGTGCCTTTGAAAGGAACAAGCTTGCATCCTTGCGCTTGACTTGCAGAAGGACCCGTTACCACGGAGCGGTGCTGCGGCTCCTGCGGTCCTGCCCGCTCGCAGCCGCTTCTCCTGCTGCGTGCTGGAAGGGCTGTCAGTCCCTCGGTCTGTCTGATCTTACTCAGAGGTAAGAGGGAGATTTTTCAGGAGTGCTGAGCATCCCTGGAAGTGGTGCTGGGCAGATCAGCACTGCCAGCCCTGCTGTGGTGCTGCTCAGTGATACAGTTGTCAGGACTTCTGCAGCATCGATGTGATGCTGGAGGTTGAAGGACAAGCGCAATTGTCAGTCAGGACGCTTGGGCTTATCTCATATATGTATCTCAACTAAAGTTTGAAGAGACATCAGGCATTTTCTGGGCTAAAAGTGTGGTAGAGCAATGCTAGTTCTTTCTTACGCACTGCAGAGGTTGTACTGGTAACTGGGAGTGAAGCAATCCCACTGGTAGGGCTGGGTGGTGGTAAGGGTCTGCTGTGCTGTAAACCATGAAGCAGTTTCCCAAGAAAAGTGAGGTATGCATCAAGATGTCATAACCAAAACACTACAGACATTTTCTTTTTACAAGAAAACCCAGTCTCTCTCCACAGGGGTTAAAAATTCATCTGTCTCCACATTCCTTGGTGCTGTGAAGTTATGAAGCTGTAGTTATTTAATCTCATATACAGTGATGGTTAAAAAACCCTGCCTCTGTGAGACAAGGATTTGAATGCAGTGATGCATGATGTCTGCTTTGCAAAGGTGTAAACTGTCACATACAGCAGTATTTAATCCAGCTGGGGTTTGGGTTTGTCTCAGGTTTCCTTCAGGCACTAATGCTGACTCCAAAGTTGCCTCAGAGCGAGTCACAGACAAAAGAGTCAGCTCATAGTGGCATTTCTCTGCAGAGAAAAAAAAATAATAATCAGTGGCTCTTTCTCATCAGAAGCCTTTAGTCACATCCTTTGACAGCCCCCTTTGCCAACCACCCCGGCCCCTGGCAGCACAGTCACGGGGATGAAGCCTCAGCCGCTCCTCATCTGAGCAGACGTGGCCCCACACGGGCGGCAGCTGCAGCTGCTGTCACCCGGGATGGAGCCCGCACGGGAAGGACTGAGCAGCTCTGACATCTCTCTACCCCTGGCTACTGCTGCTTTTCCAAAAGCCTTTTCTTCCGGATAAAAATCTATCTTGTCTTACGGACTCCTCTGGTTCAGAGTAGCTCAGCTGGAGAGCAGCTGCCTTTTTAGGTGGTTCGTTCAGGAGTAGCGAGGACAGGATTGTTTAGAAACTGTGAAGAAGGCATCTTAATCATCCAGGCAAATACCAAAATTTTCTCTCCTAGTTCTTCTCCCCATCTGCTGCAAAGGAGGACCTTTTCCAGGTATCTGGGGATCAGATAACAGCTTAATATGAAAGTTGTGAGAGCTTGTTACCCAGCGTATGTGTATACACACACACTGCTGTCTGGTCATCAGTTCCTCTGCAGCGTAGTAAGTGACTTCTGATCCAAAGTAAAAATCCGTGTTCTGATATAAAAATACTGTTTCATTCACCTACTGATGCTAGGGCCACCTGAGCTAAAACACACATCCCTGAAGCATTTAAAACTGGTGCTTCACAGTAGCTGCAATTCATCTTCCAGCAAAATGAGAGTCCTATTTCACAAGGTTGTCTTGTCATCTAGCTCTTGATTTTATCTGTGTATATAACCCACCTTCTCACATCATTGATCTTCTCTGTGTATATTTATGGTATTTATGTAGTGCTGAGTGTTTCAGAATGCTGTGAACACGTTATCTTGATTGTGGCAATTGTGTCTTTCTCCCAGGAAAGTACCAGCGTGCCTTAAACTTCTCAGGGGGTCTCTTCCTTTCACCAGGAGCAGATATTCTCTGTGATGACAAGCGACTTGTGAATGAGCCCTGTGGCAGATTTTGTCTATGCTTGGCCATGATAAGTGGGAAACCAACAAATCCTAGGAATCTCAAGATCTTCAGACTTGAAGGTACAGTTTTCCTTCCTCTTCCCAACTTATTTCTTCTCTCTCCCATGTTGTGACTTTGGATTTTGTCTCTGAGCTTAAAGGCTTTAGAGCTTGAGCTTTAACACCTTATCAGAGGGAAGATGGGAGGAAGAGGTGGCCGCAGGTTGCTGTGGGTTTACTGCTGTATTGCTGGTCTCTGGCATGTTCCTGCTCACTGTCCCCAGGTAAAAAAATCACAAGGAGTAACTCGTGCATTTTTTTAGAATAGGCACTCCCAAGAAAGCAATAAACTTCATCCAAAGCAGCAGGTAATGTTATAGAACCTGTATGGTAAAACCAGCCAGCTATCCCAGCCCCTCAACAAGCTCTTCTAGACTGTTAAGGACAAAAACATGCCATCATCGGAGACAGATCATTCTTCACAAAACAAACTCTGCCCTCTCAGTCCTGGTCCTCAGTGCAGAGCACAAAATACCTTTGGAAGACAAGATTATGTACTGCAATTTATAACTTTACTGAATACTAACAATCATGGGCTCAGCAGAAATGATCTTTTAAGGCACATTGCAGTTTTCCATATTCTCTGTCCCAAGCTAAATCCTTGTGGTCCCACAGGCAGTAATTACCTGCTGTGCCTTATGTCCTGCAGAGGGTAATCATCTCACTCTGCCTTTGGTAACATCCTGTCTCTGTCTAATGACTCCTGCCTTTCTGAAGCAAATAGCTAGAATCACATCGTGTGGGATGATAGGATCCTGTGGCGGTATAATAGCCACCCCTCTGCTCCTTCAGGTTTTATCTGCAGTAACTGCTGTGGGTATGGGCCTTTTGCAAGAGCTCTGAATGCCCCTGAGCTGTTCTGTGTTAAACCTCCCAGGGAACTCGGCGTCTTGGCTTTGGTACCACACGCAGCATTAAATGTGCTGTTGTAAATTAATCCCTGTCCCTTCATCAAGACCTTTCATAGGCATACCCCCTTGTTGTCCCCCCACCTCTTCCCTTCCCTTCTCTATAATGGGAACATGTCCTTTTCAGCCATTTTTTGTCTCTAAACCTCATTAAATTTTCCCTTTTCTTTAGCTGTCCATCTCTGTAAAATACCATGCCGTAGTGACTCCGAGAGGCACTACAGTAAATATTTGAAGTCCACGTCAGAAACAACAATGGAGCGACAGCGCAGGGGAGTGAGGAGGATCAGGAGAACTGATCCCTCCCCTGCTTGGTCGCAGCCCGGGTCCCTCAGCAGTTAATGGCTGAGCAGGTTTCTTGCAGCTGATTTCCCAGCCATGAAGCAGCACCTTCAGCTCAGCCTGCTCAGTGCCTCTGCGTTCACCTCCGCTTTCCCAGCCCTCTTCTTTTTGTCTGGCCTCCCTGCGTTTGTTGCCAAGAACCACCCTTGCTCATTAGGAGTAAACCATCTCTGTGTAATTGAAGCTGATTTTGGGGGGAACCAAGCCAGCAGCAGTGGTCACAAAACAACCACAAACCGGCTTCGCTGCTGCTGATTACAAGCAGGGCCTGGAGCTGACTTCACTCAGATGTTTGCTGGCTTCCAGCTGTGGCTTTCTGACCTGAGCAGTGGAGCAGAATGATTAAGCCATATAAGTGCAAGGCAGGGATTGTATTTTGGGTTATTTCAGATTATCAGATTCTCAATCTCTGCATCTGGCATAATCATGGTTTTATTGCCTGTGTCCTCTTCTAGCTAGAAGCATGCCCTGGAAGCGGACAGAAGCATTGCAAACTCAGCTCTTGCTATTGAATTTCTGCCCAAAGTGATGCTAGATTCTACCGTAAAGGGTTTTGACTACCACAGAGATGGAGAGGGTAAAAATAAGACCTGTAAGAACTATATAAAAGCAAAAACCCTGCCTTGGCAATTGGCCTTAAATACTAGTAAGGCCGTAACTAGGGCCTTGACCTGTTCAATTTGTGGAAAAGAAGGTTGAATGGTGGAACCACAATTCTTAAGTGTCTACTTTGCCTACTGGATCAAAAAGAAAAACATCTAACGAGCTCCACTGACATGGAACTTGCAGCTCAGCAAATTCAGACTGGAAAGGAGTTGCAAGTTTTTAACAAACAGCCATTTAAACTTTCCAAAAATTAGCCTAATAGTGTAGTAGCTTCTCCTTTACTTGCAATTTTAAAATTAAAGGGGAATTTGTTTTCTAAATGTCTCAGTGACACTGAAAATCTCATCATTAATTCATAGGCAGAGAAGCAAAATTTCCTTTTGAATCCAGTAGGCATAATTCATGCAGAGGCTTTTAGAAGAGATAATAATGTCAGGAATATGTTCGTCAGTGAATGAGAGCTGAAAATCTATATCTGTTCGTGAAGTAATGATGGGTGATGCTCAGTTCCTAGGCTCTAATGCCGCCTGCAGGATTTTAGTGACAGCACGAACAATACGAGTGGTGCAGTTCAAATTGGAGTGTTTATTCAGATGGGAAGGGAGTGTTTAGTCCTTATGTTCACATTTATCAGTACCCAGTGACAGCATCTGATTTCATATTGTGATCTGTTGTGCAGCCTGGAAATTGTGAGAAAGGAACAGATCTGTCAGCAAGATTATTCAAATAAGCCCTGTTGGGGACTTGTGCTCTCCTCTGTTCCTCCCTGGTTTAGTTGCACATTTCAAGATTACAGTTTTGAAATACATGCTAGCTGTTCCTGGCTGTCAAGCCAAAATTAAGACTGATATTTGCCTGTGGGGTTAGTCCTCACTGCTGGGATGGGACTGTACCCTCAGAAAAAGAAATAGTTGCACCTGTTCAGCTGAATTCAGTGGTCCCTGATATCCTCCTGGTGAGAAGTGCTTCCCATCATGAATGCACTACAAATTGTCTTTGAGAATCGCAGTTTTATGATACCAAACTTGACATTTCTGAGTTTCTGGCTGGCTCCCGCTATTTGAGTCACAGAGCAAAGAGGAGAAACGGTGACTTCAGATGCTACCAGCAGGCTGCACGTCCAGTGCCACCAGCTGGGCTCTGCAGACTGGGAAGAGAGGGCTATTGTCACTACTGACTAGCATACCAAAGCTGTTGGGTGCTTTCCCTTTGATAATCTAAACCACAATTTTAAGTATTAAGGATGTCAAGCACATCAGAGGTACAGACTAACAGCCCTTAACACAGTTCCCCTTCCTCTAACTGAGCACATTTACTAAAAGGTTGTTTTTTCCCAATATTCCTTGAGGATGCTGACTTCTCAGCATGATGTAAAGTTGGCTTGCGATGACCCAATTAGAAATCTGGGCACCTCCACTGTTAATTTGGGCAGTAAATTTAATTAAAAGCAAATATTTGGATGCAGAAATAGGATATGAAGTTGGCACTGGCATCTGTCATCAAAGACTTGATTTGTCTCTGCTTTAGCAGAAACCCATTTAGATCTGCAAAGAACATAGGATGTCCTAAAGAAGGCAAATATCCCCAGACTCGATGTTCTGCCACAATGGTCTGCCTGCCACCCCAGTAGAAATATCCACCATCTTGACAAAGATGTGAAAGTGAGACTGAAGGGAAGGTCTGTTGTCCAAGAAAATATTTCAAGGGAGAAATTACCCAAAAGTAAAGTGAATGAGAGTAAAACCCCCTTGCAACACTGGTCAGTCAATGGAGCCGGTATATTCACTGCAATGTGCTCGGGAGGAATCTCTGGCCTGTATTGCCAGAAGTAGGGGTTCAGGCTGGCTGACACACAGTGCAACTCTAAAGGGAAGATCAAAGGCTTGACTATTAGCTGTGCTAAATTCCTGCTAGATTTCTCTTGCAGATCAAAGGACCATTTAAATAGGGAGGAGCTGATTCCCCTGGAAATATCCTCTGCTCAGCACAGGCCTTTCCCATAAGCCCCAGCTTAGTGATGAGATCTGGGCCTCTGGGATGTGGCACAAATGTGCCCCTTGCAGCTTTCTGCTGTGGAAGACAGCAGCCTTGGGGTTGCTCTAACATACACTTGGGGCTCAGCAGCCCCCACCAAGTTCCCCAGTGTGGGGAGCATGATAGGCTTGGATTAAAAGGGACTTAAACCCTCCTCACCTAAGTATTGCAAGAGTACAGCTGGTATTTGTATGCCAGAGCTCAACAAATGTGACCAGTATGTGTGGGAGAAATTAATATTTTCTAACCATCCTATTTATTGTCCCCTGTTAATGATTGTCTTCATATTATTGATTTTAAGCATAGTACATAATGAATACATAAGTAGCATTTTGTAAAATGGCTGCTAAAAAATCTCCAGCTTCTGGTTGTTAGTCCAGGGGTCAGACCATTTCTATGACCTCTGTTGCATAAACAGACCGACTTTCATTAAAATTGGACTTTCCAAAGGAATCAATTATCCAAAGGAAGTGATTCTCTTGCTTTGTGCTGCTTTTCTTGCTCTTTCATATAGTGCAGTTATTGGATCTGTATGTATTTCACAGCAGCAGCTTCAGAGAGAATGTAGCAACCAAGTGAAAGAAATAGAAAGTCAGAAGGTGATAATATAAAGACATGTCTACAGCTGGATCTGTTTCTGGAAAACCTGTGAGAGGATAAGACTCTTTCATCTGTCAGGTGAAGACATTACATGCCACAAGGTTTGGAAGTTTGAGTTAGCAAACTTACAGCGGGACAGTATGCACACATTTTTAATGGTGAGGTCAATTGTTGTTGCATTAAGTTCTCTTGAGTGCGAGATCTCTGCTATTGCACGGTGCTTTCGAGTCGAGGTGCACATCTTCCTGAAAATGCTGCAGTGGATGAGTCCCAAATTGTTCCTGTGGTGGCAGGAATCATGGGGGTGGAATTTTGTGCCCCCTGTTGCACCAGAGCAAGATGCTGTTGGGATGTCAGATATCGTGGTCAGTGGTGGTTTCTGCGCAGCCACGCTGACTGCTGGGGAAGGCTTGCAGGGCACTGCAGCAGAGGAGTTTGTTAATTTTTAAGGCAGATAAATGAAATGGCTTTGCTTGCTTTTATGGAAAGTGTCTTCTAAACAGGGAGGGCAGCATGGAAGAGCTGCCTTCCATGAAGCTGCTTGGTGGAAAATTAAATAAGTGGTTGATACAGGATAAGAGATCTCAACCTAGCAGCTGCAGAGCATGAGAGGGAGGAATGTAGGAGGACTAGAGGAATAAGAAACCCTAAGAAAAGTCCATGCAGTCTCTCTGCGCCTTTTTTCCCTCTTCTGAAAGTTTTCCCTTTCTGGGAAATGTGAAATAAAATGTTGACTTTGAACAACCAATGGGGATGAGAGCCAAGCAGGGCTAGGACAGGCTTTGCCAGAGCTCGTGGGGCAAGAAAGAGTATGAATTGCATCATGTGGGGTGTAGGGTTGGAAATAGGCCAGAGGTTCAGGGTATATGAGTGGGCTGGATGGAGTGTGTATGTGAGCAGGGGCTAATTTCCACAGAAAAGGAGAAGGGGGCACAATGACAGGCTGATGGATGCTGGCAGACAGGGTTAACTAAAGATAGGAGTCAACCCTGTTGTCCTGCAGGATGGAGCCGGGACTCTGAAAAGCTTAGAAAAGCAAGGCTAGTAGCTTGATGCCATCAGGAGGAGGAACCTGCTGGGCTGCACAAGCATCAGTCTAGGAGAACAATTTTTCCAGCAGCCTCCAGGATGGATATCTGTGTATTTATGAGGCACCAAAGTGTCATGTAAGTGCTACTGTGGTTCTGCCTTGAAGGTCAGGCAGCAGCTTCTGCTCTTGTGCAGATCCTGTGCTGATGAACGGGAAAACTGCTAATGTAAAGGTCAGAAGATAAACAGAATTAATCTCAAACATCAAGCTGGCTGTACAAAACATGTTTTCCCAGTCTGCACGCTGTAGAGCCAGTGTGTCAGGAAAGATGGACGCTTCTTTCCTATCCTACTTGTAGAAAACAAGTATCTAGATTTCTTACAAAAGAGGTGACATAGGATTTAGCTTTCTCAGGGAAGGAACACCACATTGGATGATCACCTGCCGTGATGACTTCTTGTTGACTGCTGTCTGAGACTAAGTATTTTACAAATGTTGATGAGGCTTCGCATCTACAGATCTGTTCCCCCTCTTCATTTTAAGCTAATATTTCTAGAAGTATCTTCACAGACTGTGCTGGCTGCTGCTGTGAAATCTGTTGCCCTGTTAGACACAGAAACCCACAGGCAAGAAGTTGCTCACTTGTGACTGAGAGCAGACTCTTGCCATCCTGTCCTATTTTAATTCATAATGCTGAATTTGCTTCTGTCCCATCTAAGTCTTACATCCAGCCCTGCATCGGTTTCAGAGGTGACAGCAATGGGGGAAGCTTTCCTGAGGTAGCGGCTGCAGGGCACGTCATTTTGGGGTGATGCATGCCACATCAAGAATGCCATTGGTCAGCTGTCATTCAGGCAATTTAAAATATGTCAACTAGGAGATTAGCCCAACAATTAGATGCAGTGAATATCCTCCAAATGATCTTTTCTCCCTGCAGCATGCAGATCTGTACATTTCATGGATAGATAGGTGTGGCTTTTTCTTCCACATTAAATGCCAGGCATTTAATTACAGCAAATCAAGCAACAGCTGATTTCTTTGGTGGATCCTTTTTCAAGATATAAGGCAAAGAATTAGATTAATGGGTTTGTGAAATCAGCAGGGCCCAGTGGATCAAACCTTGCTCTGGAAGGGACGTATGGCATATCCCCATCCTCAGCCCCTTTGCTGCTTTAAGTGCCACATCTGCTAAATCAGCTTGTTGCCTCAGTTTCTCTATCTGGACACGGAAGAAAACAGGAAGAATGAGGAAAGCATTCACTCCTTTGGATTATTGTTGAGATTAATGTTTCCAATGTGTCTAAAAGGTAGTCAAGCCATCGTATGTCCAATTTCTTAGCACCCTCACTCATGCGTGTGCCAGTGAGTCGTCTGAGCTGCTGGACCCCATGAATTTCAAAGCCAAAAGGACCCGGGCAGCATCCACTTGCTGCTCTGTGTTTTATTCTGTGACACTCATTCCCTGGGTCATGCCTCCTACTCTGAGCATCCTCTCAGGGTGTAAATTCTGACATGTGTTTGCCCAAGTCTATGGCAACAGTGGCTCAGGCTTCTTGTGTACTCCTGTTCTTGTGATTCTTCATAATTATACCTTGTTTGTGGTTGCCTGGTTTCTTGTGCAACCCCTTGAGGCATGATGTGCCTAGAAGGCACAAACGCAGGCTTTGCAAAGGGAATTTTTAACTACATTTGCTTCATTGCTGCACAGCGCTTCAGAGTTAGAGAACTTTGCAAAATACCCAGAGCCCTTAGATGCAAACGTGTTCATCTCATCTTGCCCCCTTCACAGTCTGAAAGCATCCCTGTCTACCAAATCTAGCAGGCTGTCCGGTTGTCCTTCTCCAGCGAGCTCTTTTTGTGTGTAGATGCTACTCTCCAGCCGTCTCACAAATCCTCCTCCACATCCCGTCTCTCTCCTCTTTCACATATGCCTGAGCTGAACAGCTGGAGCTCATCCTTGCACCCAGCTTTCGGGTAGAAAATTCATGGGTGGTGTCGTGACTTAAGGCAGTAGACATCGTTCCATGAGCAGATGTGACCGTGCAGTGCCTTTCTCCTTGTGGTTGTTCATAATGATAATTGTGATCTTAGCACCTCTCCCGGAGCTCCTTTCAGATGAAGTTTGTGGACTGACTGCATTGTCTCCATTGGCTTCTAAGCACAAATTACAAATTGGTGGTCAGCTGCCCACGCACAAATACAGAAGGTGGAGAGGAATTACAATGCAGTGCAAACTCATCCTGCTTTATCACACAGCACGCTCTCTCCACCAGACCCCCACTACCTGACAGGGTTGATACCAAGAAATTGCACGTCCCTAATTAGCCAATTCAATTGATATCACTAATACTAAGAGAGAAGGAATGTCCTGACTTACTGGCATGAAAGCCCTGCAGTTTTGGCAAGCTGTTTCAATGCTCCCTGTTGCTGCAGCTCAGAAAAAAGGCAAAAACCCAGAATCAGTGTGATCCTGTTTTGTCTGTCAAGGGCCCCTGTGATCACAGAGCATATTTCTCACCCTGCTCAACATTTTCTGCGGGAAGAGCTGACATAAGTTGGCAAGGACAGCAAGCAGCCCCTCCTTCTCACTCCTTCTCCAACCAGTGTCAGGAGCAAATTCAAAGACTCTTTGATAAAGTGAACCAAGATATGATCAGAGCAAAACCTTGGTGCTGTTTTGCATTCCTCCCCACGGTGTTAACTGCAGGCTGTGGTGTCAGGCAAAGCAAAGCCCATCCCTCACAGAAGCCGAACATGTTGCTAAGGCAGATCTATATGGCTTCCTCCTTTCACTGATGTAACTATGCTTCACCTCGGTTCTCCAAGGTGAAAAGGGAGCTGGTTGAGCACATAAGCTATACCCTCACGTGGCTGATAGATTAATATTCACACTGTGATGCCAAGATTAAATTGGTGCCCGGTGTCTAAAACTCAGAGTGGATTTGGTGGAAGCAGAAAGCACGGGGTCCTTCTGGGAGCGGGGTCTACCATGCGGTGAGCTATCACGCAAGGCATAGTTAGCAGCGTGCATGATGCATGCGTGAGCGCCTGTAATTTAATGGATGACTGCACAGAAATATTCCCTGCGCTATTATATGGATGTCCCTTATGCCTCCAGTCCAAAACTCTGGTACTTTTCCTTTTTGAAGATCTCTTTTATACAATGGAAAGATGCCTCTCTCCATTATAATTTGCCTTATGCTGGCACCTCTTTCTGCCACATAAACCATGAAGCTTCCCAGAAAAGTGACAGTCCTTACTCAAGACCTCTTACAATTCAAGGACAGGCACAGAGAGAGATTAGAGAAAAGGAATTGAGAAAGAACAGGGATTTTTTTTTTGGTTGGTTGTAGACAATTAGGTTCAGCAGGACGGAAGGTATTGTATCATGAGGAGCTGGAGTTGCCCATCTAAGGGTCATTCCAGTCCCGTGTTTCTTCATGGGCTCACTGTAATGAGCTGGCTGGAAATACAATGTTCACAAAGGATATAAATAAAGATGTGACTCAGTCTCACTTAATCTCTGTCCCACCTCTGCTCATGAGCTTCCTGCCTGTGAAGGCAGCTGGTGGACTTATCATGGGGCCAGAGCAGGAACCTATATACTGGCAGCATGGAAGATTGAGAGGCTTGTGTTTGAGCAGGGGTTCAAGCCCTGCACTACCTTGGCAGCACTCTGACTGGCATGGTCATCCCTTTTCTGCTTCTGAGAGAATGAGAAAGGATTGAAAAATATGATGCGCATCTCACCCAATTGCAATCTAAGGCTGGGTAGGACAGTAATGATTCCTCAGCCTGGCCTCCTGCATCACACACACCAAAAGAAATCGTCATCCTGATTTCAGCATCGGATTTTGGTTGAGATTTTCCATGTTTCTTATCAAGTCGTATTATTTAATCTCAGAAGGCTTCCCCTTCTCCTTTGAAAGTTATGTACTTGAGTGGTTTCAGAGAACAGTAAGTCTACTGGCTCTCTGGGTGGGGAAATCGTGGCAGTAACTGTTTTCAAGGTGAACAAGTTCACTGTGGTCCCTGAGCAGGAAGTGCTTTTCTTACGTTTACTAAGAGGAGGGAGAGGGGAGGGTGGAGGTGGATGGATGGACGCACCAAATCACCTTTTGGAAGGAAGCTGAACATTAAATTTTTGTTCAACAGAAGGAAGGAAAAAGACATTTTGCATCCTGACATAGCTGAACTGAAGCTGCTCTCAGTCTTCAGCGTTTGCTTAAACTTAGGATGAAGCTTGCAAACGTGCGTGTCTCCAGAACCTACGGTCCTCTCTAAAGAAAAAGGTAATGTAAATATGCAATGGACTAGCATCAGCTGTGGATTTATCTTAATGTGGTACCAACTGAACTCCTCCAGGTCCTGGGTTGTGCTCATCACAGCAGAAATCCCTGTAATCGGAGATGCTGCTGGGGTGAGGACAAGGGGAACCTCACCACCCCATATGGTCCTGGCTGCTTTTGTGGAGCAACTCACTGGCCTGGGTGGTTCCAGAGTGGGCAAGGCGGAGAGGAGCCCCACGTCTGGTGGTGGACAGGCGTGGTATTAACACAGGACCTTCTCTCTCACGGCAAGGGAGAGAGCCATGTGGGCATGGCTTGTGCAGGTATGAGCGAGTTAGTGTCTGCAGCACAGGTGCTCATGACTATGCAGCTGTGCAGAGGTTCATCTCTGCACAGAGGGCTCCAACCATGCAGGGCAGTCCCAGGTCATGTGGGCTGTGTTTGCATTGCAGCAGCTTTCAGAAGCCACACCTACAGGCAGTGCCCCATGCTAGCACTTCAGTACGAGCTCCTGACCTTTCATAGGGGACCTGCCAGTGAAGTATTTCCCTTCACCCCATTTCTACCCGACCCCACTTCCCTGAGCTTGGCTGGAGCTCCTCACTGCTTTGAGCCACCGGACAAGTAAAGCAGTGGGCGCAGGCACCCACCCATCTTGCTAGGTAGGCTGGGGACCTGTAAGGGACCTACTCACCCCTCTATCTGCCTTCTTGTCCACCTGCCCCAGGGCTGGAGAAGGAGCTGCTTGCCTATCTTCCTTGCCTTTCCCTGAGTGCTGCTCTGACATATTTGCATCCATGAGAATCCCAGTTGCTTTAGGACAGCTGCATCCCAGCACAGCACGTCTGCTTGGGTGGACGTTCATGCATGATGCAGCTTCTTTGAGGGGACCGGACTCTGGGGTCAGCCGCAAATTTCCTTGCTTGGAGGGTGCAGGGCTGGCCCTGGGGAAGCGGGTTTAGCGCCAGCAGGTGTGAGGGAGGTCCAGCCTAGCGTCGTCCCTGGGAGGTGGAGGTGCGCCATTCCACCAGGTGCTTTTCGTGTGGGCTGGGGAGGGGAATAATGTCCCTGATCCCGCGGCTGCCCCTCGGGGTGTGTCGTCCTGGGCGTCCTTGTGATTTAAGGGGAAGCCTGAGCCGCACGGTGCCCTGGGGGGAAGCCTGGCCGTGTTTGCTGCCGGGACCCCGGGGAGCCGGGACGGGGCGGTGCCGCCGCCCTCCCCGCGGTGCCCCAGTCCCTGTGCCCGGGACTGGGCTGGGGGGGGGGGGTCGGTCGGGGTCGGGTTCCGCGTGCCCCCACCTGTCGCGCCAGCGGTGGCACATCTGGGCGGTGAGCAGCGCCCCCCCCCCCCCCGGGCGGAACAACTGTCTCCATGGCGACGGGGCGCAGCGGGGGGGCCGTGGTGCCGCCGCCCCGCCCCGCCGTACCGAGCCGCGGCGGAGCCGAGCGGAGCCGGCGCGGCCCCGCGGAGGGCGACGGCACCGCGGGCATGGGGCCCGGCGGGCGGCGGGCAGGAGCGGGGCTTTCGGCGTCGGAGTGAGCGCGGGAGACGCCGGCGGAGCGCTGCCTTCCCTCCCCCGCCGCTGCCACCGCCACAGCCCCCGGGGAGAGACCTTGTGCGGTGCCGCCCGACCCGGCTCGGATGCCGCCATGGGGAGCCGCTTCTCCAGCATCCCCGCGCTGCCCCGCGGCGGCCAGGGCCGCCTGCACCGCGCCCGCCACCACCACCTCAAAGGTACGGCTCGGCCGGCAGCCCCGGCAGGACGGGCACCCCCGGCAGGACGGGCATCCCGAGCACCCCGGGCATCCCCGGCAGGACGGGGACTCGCGGCACCCCGGGGCACCCGAAGCAGCCATGCAGCCTGGAGCAGGATGGGTACTCTGGGCACCCCGAGGTGGGATGGGCATCAAGGCAGGACACAAACCCTGGGCAGCCCAGGGACTCCAAATTGGCATGAGATCCCTAGGCGCTCATAGCACCCTGAGGACCCCACGCCAGACAGGCATCCCGGGCACCTTGGGACAGGCTAGGCTCCCTGAGCACTCCAGGTACCTCGGGACAGTCTGGGCTCCCTGGGCACCCCAGGGTGGGATGGCTCTGTGCCTGGCACCCCATGCTCTCTGGCAGCGTGGGTCCCCCTGCCCTACTCCCAGCCCTTCTGCTTCTTTCCCAGCAGTGCCCTATGTTCGGTGCACAGGTCTCTCCGGGCAGTGGCACCCCAGGAAAGCAAGGGACAACATGTCAGAGGAGTTGGACCACCAGAGTCCCCAGGTGTTTCTCAGTGAATGAAAGCTTTGCTTTGGTGTCTTTTCTGGGTGCTCCAGGAATGTGTCTGTGTGCATGGGACTGTCAGTCCTGTTTGGAGGAGGGCAGGGGGTGTTTGGGGCTCCTTGTCCAGCTTACATGGTTATTCTGTTCCTCATAAGGATGAAATCCCTTTTTTGAAATCCTGGGACACTGTTGGGAGCAAATTGGATGGGGATGACTTCTGTAAGGCGAGCAGGAGTGACTGCCCAAGGTCTCCTCTGTCCCTGCCCTTTTTAGCTCCCTTTTGCTGTAAGCTGGGAGGGTGGTAGCAGAAAATAACCTGTCATTCTTGAAAGGGATTTCCTTGGGCAGCAGTACACACCATATGTGTTCAGTGCTATCCAGGTACCTCTTCACTAAGCACATTTTCACAGCCAAAGACACTGAATGATGGAGGTAGAGGATGTCAGACATCTCTCTGTAAGCAGGCAATGAGGGAAGGTGCTGCTCCCACAGACATTTCAGATGATCAAAACTTGTTGCAGCTTCCCCAGTGTGTTGCAGAATTTGCAGCCACCAGCACGGAAAACAGGGATGCTGCTGTTCACCCTCATTTTTACTGAGCTTTTGGATACTTCTTTGGCACAATCAAGGGGAGTGGAGTGGTTAATGATGAGCTGGACAACTGGTGGCTATACTGAAGGATTTTCTGATGCTTGCATTATCCTTTCGTTACACCACTCTGCTCCCTTCCTCTGTACTTGGGTGATTCGGAACAGTTGCGTGAACCGAAGGTGATTTTATCGTGGCATTTTAATGGCCATGCAAGGAGACTATGAATGCTTACTGCTCTGTCATGGACAAAGTCAGTCAGAAATTCAGCCCAGACAATGGCTGTGCTTAAAATTAGACTTGCAAGGAGGGGAATGCTGAACCCTAAATGGTGAACCATCATCCTCTATCAATGCAAACATGAAGGCACACGCGATGCTGTAGTAGTTGGTATGCAATTGTAAACTGCCAGGGAGGATTTGGCTCTTAAGAATCATGCTGTCAGCTGGAAATCTTTCTGGAGCAACCTTAAGCAGATAAGAATGTATAAACTGGAGCCAGAAAGGACACTGCCGCTTAATCCATTATCTGTGGCTTACGTGAGATTTTGATGATGCTCCGTATGAATCACCTGATTTTGGAGTGTGTGTGCAGTGTGTGTTAATGGCATTTTCTTTCTTCCTTCAATTTCCATTTTAATTAAATTTCTACCTGTGCTGAGGCAGCAAGCAGAAATGTTCTTAAGACTGTACTGTAGCAGAGCCCTGAAATAATTTTGATTTAAAGAGTTAAGAAGGCATTGCCTTTGTTGTAAAACCCAAGCAACTGCCAGGGACAATATGTGCCTTTTCTGTCTTTTTTGAAACTGGACTGCCTCAGGTCCTACATTTAAATGCAGAATAAACAAGTCTGATTGCATCTGACAGGTTCCTGTAAAATGGTCTGGAGGCATAGCAGTGAAAGTATGAATGTCACACAGTTTTGTTACATATCTGCCATTTAACATTTTGTAAAGTGTGTTTTAATTGAAGGTCCCCAGTTGTTCTTCCCTCAGTGTCTGGCTCAGTGTTAGGGATACTGAACTTTGGTAATTTGGCCACCATCTAGTACTTCCCTTCTGTGTCAACCTCTTCCTAACCTGGTGCCAGGGGTGATTTAGGCTCATTCTTGCTAAAGAAGAAGCTATGATTGCATTAAATTTCCCAAGGTGGTCTGGGGGCTCTGAAGTCAGTCCCTGAACCTTACGAGTTCATCTCTGCTATGTACGAAATAAGACTTTCATATATAATAGAGCTGTTGCCCACATGTACTGAAAATTTTTATATCCTTCTGTTAGTCCTGCTAAAAATGATCACCTTTAGTTAAGTAAATTGTCTGAAAATGTACTAAATTTTACTAAATTTACTAAATCTTCTGTGATGCTTTTGGTGGTATTGAAGGCATAGGACAGAAGCATCACTGAAGACTGGCATGGCTGGCAGAATACTTGCTTTGCTTTTGATGGTCGTGCATAAGAAGGAAAGCACCCAACCTGATTCTCAGACTTCAGCTGCAGTTTTAAAACCAGGTAGCTGAAACAGGCAGGTTTTACTGAAGGTGCCTGCAACAGTAAAGCTGGAACCTCAGGCTGATGATTTTAGAGTTGCTTTCAGAGTAGGACAGCAGTTTAAAATCTGATATGTCCAGCCCTTTATGAAAGGACTTCACATTGCTGTTCACTAGAAACTGCTGGACACGAGCACTCTGGAATTAGTTATTCCAAAGCAGTATGTCATGCCTGGATTGTTAATCTGGATTTTGGTGTCACAGTTGTGCTTGCAGGCCTTGGCTCGTTTGGAGACAGTGAAAAGTAAAGTCAGTGGAAGCAGAAGTCCTCCAGGACTGCAGCTGATAGATGCTACAGTCCTGTTGTGGCTGTTAATCTTGAAGTCATGGCCAGTGGTTGGAAGGAGTTTGTCACTTGGTGATATCATGATGGGGAGGTTGAGGTGAGATTATTTTCAGCATTTCTGTGAGTATTTCCCTTCCCATAACCCAGACATGGCTGTTTCTCAGGGGTGACGGAAGGTGATCCATTGTGTACTTTCCTAATGTTGAGCAAAAGATTATGATTATCTGGTAACAATCTCCTTAACGATGCAGCCAGATAAACTCCAGGAAATTTTTGCTGTCCACCCTCTCTGAAAAATGGTTTGCAATAACTATCAGACAAGGTGCGTATGGTTGTTTGGAGTGGAATCGAGTGGGAAAACTTGAGCCATATCTAATCTCCTGGATTCTGAGATGAAAAAGATCAGCCTTTGCATCAGTGGCTCTGTGTACCGTTTATTTACTAGTGCCAGGGCAGTCTGGCTTGAACTATTCTAACCAAGACGACTTCTATTATTTCTCAAGACATACATCCCCAGTTCAACCCATCTCCCTTCCCCAGGGTTCTTCCAAGACAGTCTATTCAATCTCCTCTCTAAGTTACCCTCCTTGCCTACTGTTACATCTTCCATATCTCTGTGGCTGTTGCGTTCCTTCCCTAGCTACTGCTCAGCCTTGCTGGATGTGTTTAACTCTTCCTACCGTGCTGTGTGGGCTGTGTACCCTGTTAGGGGAGTTGTGTAGTTCCCAGATTTGCTGGTCCAGAATGCTAGAAATGCAGTTTTTGCTAGCCCTTGGGCCAAAGGTGAGGCACAGGACCTGAATGCCATCTCTTGTGCTCCATGGGCAAGTGGCTCTTTATCCTCGCTTGTCTCTGTGTTCTCAGCTTCAAGAAGGCTTAGCCATTTCTGTGGATAGCAGATCAATATTACATTGTAAAAGCTAAGAAGTATTACTGTCTCCTCTCTTAAATCCTTTCCTCCAGCCTCCTACTCAGGTCTGCTGCTCTTTCCTGAGCCCCATCTTGCCTTGGAAGGTAGATTTCCACAGTGAGTGACAGTGAGCAGGATTTCTTCCTCTTGGTTTTCTCACGGGTTAATGCACCTATGATATTTATGCAAAAGAATGCATGCGCTATATTACAGAGACAGCCTGAACTAGTCAGAGATCCTCTTTTCAGCAGTGGCTGATTACTCATGGGTTATTCTGTATTATTTGTTTTACAGTGGCATCTGGAGGCTCCCGTCGAGATCTGAGTCATGTTGTGCTGGGTGCTTCCATAGTCCCCTGTACTTACTGCTCATTCATACAGATAGCTCTTGCTCACGTGTCTGGGTGATCTCTGTGGGATGATTTGGGGTTTATATCTCCAGAGTATCACATGAAACAAGCTGGTGCCTTTGCAGGACAGTTCTTAGTCCTTTCTTTTCCTAGGAAACCTGAAGGCAGAGTCAGCAGTGGTTTGCTGAAGGGTGTGACTCTGCCTTTCTGGCTGCAAGCCCCCCAGAAACACAGCCTGTTGTGCAGCACTTTACCAAGGAGGCAGAGGATTTGCTGCTTTTCCTGGTGCGTGGGGCATACCAGTCATAATTATACAGTCTTTGCTTGCATTTTTGCAGTTACTGTTCCAAACTTTATATCCCACTGACCCATAAATACATCGGACTTTTTTTCTCCTTTCACTGGTATTTTGTGAGCTTCTGAAATACATGCAGAAGATAGTAATCTGGCTGGTGTAGGCATTTCAATAATTGTACGTTGTTGATAGGAAGGACTATCCTGCTGCCAGCTCCATTTTGTGCACTTGCTAGATAAAACTAAGTGGGGAGCAAAAGGACATCAGCAGCTGATGATCATGGGGATTAGAAGTTGGGGTGCAAGCAGTGCACCAGGGAGGATGTCAATAGTGATGCTGTGAGATAACCTCAGCTCCCATTGCTGTCATAATTGGTTCTTCTTTGAAGTCCTATTTCATTTTCTTCCAGCCTCAGAGAGTCAGAAGTTTCATCTTTGAAGGATGAAGGCTTTGAAGGATGCCTCCTGCTTCCTGCCCTTCTGCTTTCATTCTGTCCTGGATCGTGCTTGTTTCCCTCTGACCTCTCAGTGTGTCTGGGTTGTAGAGATAAAGTTTTTCTTGCCTGAGGTTCTCAGGTTTATATGACCTTCTCCATAGCACTAGATTTTTTCCCAAGCTACTGAACTTTGATTTATTGCATTTAAACTGCCTAAAATTGCCCAGTGCTCCGAACACAACAATTTATCGATCTTACTTTTCCCTTCCCATCATCCTTTTCATAAGGTACTGAAGCCTCTTGGTGGAGCGGGTAATGCTGCAGCTTGTCAGAAATTTCCCAGGAAATCGTGTGGTGCTTTGCCAACAGGTGATGCTCTGTATTTCTCAAGGGCAAGAAAGGATAGTTTTGAAAACCAGTAGGAATCAAAACATCAATGGGGTGACTGAGCTGAAAATGTTAGTCCAAGGCTCAGTAGCAGTGGGGGAAGAAAAAAAAAAAGCAAATGAAATACTAGAAGTCATAAGGGAAGCCAAACAGAAGATAATAGAGGCCATGATTAGATTGTTGTATAAATCTGAATATTGTGTGTAGTTCTGGTTCTTCCCCTTCTATCATCTTAAAAAAGATACAGGAGAACTGGAAAAGGTTCAGAGGAGAGCAACAGGGACAGTCAAAAGTCTGGATTAATTTCATATAAGGAATGATTGAATAAACTAGGACTCCTGCCTCTGCAAAAAAGGACAACTGGGGTGGGAAATGACTGGCATGTAGAGAAGGGGCAGAGCTCCACTCTTCACTGTATCTTCCCATACAAGAATTAGGAGGACATCAAATGAAGTTGATAGATTCCAGCTCCTTTTGAACAAAAGGAGGTTGTAGCCATCTGCAGTGGCTAGTAGTTCTGTAAAGCTCATTAATAGTGGATGTTATGGATGCTAAAATGGGTCCAGTTTTATGGGAGATTGGAGGAGGTCATGAAGGAGAAATCCTTTGAAGTTATATGCTTTGTATGACCACACACTCACTCTGCTCATATGGACTTCCCAAGGGGGTTGTCCTAAGGTTACACATGTTCAGTGGGTAACGCTGAAATGAGAACTTAAAACTTCTCCACACCAGTGACAGGTGGAGCTGGGTTGTTCAGACATTGCAGTGATGGACAGAAGGACAGAGCCTGCTCTGATGTTGACTGGACTCTAGCTGGATCCATGCTCTTCTTCATGAATGTCCCTGCCTGGGTGTTTACAGAGTGGTTCATTGCCACGGCAGCATCGAAGTCACACACAGAACATCTAGGCTTTATTTGGGAGCAGCAGGGATTGTGATGAGGTCCCTGTGCAAACTCCCATCGCATCTTTCTTGGATGAGGCTGTGTCTGCTGCACCTTTGATAAATAAAGGTGTTTTTGCATTTGTGGGCTCTTCTGGAGTAA
Source organism: Grus americana (assembly GCF_028858705.1). Classification (NCBI taxonomy): domain Eukaryota; kingdom Metazoa; phylum Chordata; class Aves; order Gruiformes; family Gruidae; genus Grus; species Grus americana. Next base: position 14,402,817 of record NC_072858.1, on the reverse strand, counting down.
GAGAAAGCAGGTTCTCTTTGCTTACATTGACCTCCTGAGTGATGGGGGCCTCAGTAGCCCCCACTTAATTTTGTTTCTTAGACTATTGAAACAGCAGCTTTTGTGGATATCCCTGTATCTGGGAAGGTTCCTGATACAGAGGCTTGGAAGATTTCAGATTTGGCAGCTGTTCTTACCTACTGCTGCTAGGATAATTGCAGGAATCAGCTACTTCTGCATCGCTGAAATCGTTGCCCGTGGCAAGTACATAAGTACATGTTGTTTTACTTACGGTGCATACCTTCATGATGGCTACTTATTTCAAACTGGGGATCCACGTGTGCTCTGACTTGGTCTGCCTTGAAATTTTAGAACATCTGAGCAATCCAATTCTAAACTGTTCTGAGGAGTGTGGTCTGCAATGCCTGTGTTTCCGTATTGTCTCTACCCAGAAATGGTTGATCTAAGATTAACCTTAATCACAGCACTGTGCAGGTGCTCAGCGCTGCGCTGCGAACTGCCAAATCCCAAAGTAGTTTCTTACTTTAATCACAGCACTGTGCAGGTGCTCAGATCTGTGCCACAAATCGACAAATCCCGAAGTATTGGGGACAAGAGCTGAATTTTAACTGTAGCTTAGGGTCTGGCAATGGTTAAAGTTTCTGCTGTGACTGTGCCACGTATACGTGAGCCTGAGCTACCTTTTAACCTAGCTAACTAGGGTATTGCTGCCTGTGTAGCTGGGGAGGGGGGCAGGAACTTGGATACTTCCCCATACTAAAGTCTGGGTTGATGCAACTATGTGGTTAAAATTGAGGTGGGGTGGATTTTCATCTCCATTCGTTCTTGGGGATCTCGAGCTGATAAAAATATGCTGTATGTAAGAATCTAGTTCATGTTTATCCTACTGGTTATTTGGCCTTCCAGTTACAGGATTGAAATAGGATTGTGTTTTAAAATTATAGGCCAGAGGATGCCATGGTGGTGTTATGTTTATACGATTCTCCATTAGTCCACCTTGGTTCAACTCTTTGCTGAAGCGTGGGGAAGGATTCTCAGCTGTCAGAAAACTGTCAGGTTAAGCCTCAGGGCTATTTTATGCAAAACTCTGAAAAGTAAATGTTAATAGTTCTCAGTCAGCCTCAGAGATAAAATACCATGCAGGTATTTTAAAAAACCCACTTAATGCAGTAAATGTAAACATTTTTTTGAAAACCAGTAATAAGATTTTAGACAAAATAAATTCTAAAGTACTGGCATCGCTTGCAGAGTCTCCTTCCTCTCTTTGTTCCTTCATATTCAGTATTTGGGTTTCATGCTGGTAACACTGACACTTCCAGATGTTCCTGCATGTATAGGCTTACACACACGTGCAGGGGCATATGCTGGGATTCCTTATTGGCTGTTGCTCTCATAATTTTTATGATATGGCCAGAATACACCCTATGTCTAACATCAGGACTTGAGAAGATTGGTAGGTCCCAAGTTATTTTCCAATTGCATTACAGTCCTTTCAGCAAAGCAATGGCTGGGCAGCTCTGTCACTAGCCAGTGCCAGTGTCAGTAACAAGCCAGTGGGGTAGCAAAGGAGCCTGGCTTCTGCAGAGACAAGGGACCATGGGATGGTGAGCAAAGCTGGAAATCCTTTGTACCAGTGGAATTAGTGAGGGGCACTTTTGGGGTATTGGTTTCTTATTTGGGGAGCTGAATGGGAGCATGAAAGTCTTTGTGAGCTGCCTCTGTCAGGACATCCTTCTGGCTTCACCCTACTTGAAAGCTGTAGCTCTAACCCTGACCCAGTCAGAAGAACCATAATCAATCAATTTACATTCACTTCCCATATGTCAACATATGATTTAAAAACCCCACTGATCATCTTTTATCCTCTGTTAAGCATAAGCTCTGCTTGATTTCCCTTTAACTGCTACTTGGATGGAGATGTGACTGTGCTTTGTGCTCTGCTGCTCATCAACACCATCTAATGTAAAGATTAGTGTTAGAGTCTTAACTGGCTTCTGCACAGCCTTTTGCCAGGTCAGCCAAAGCAGCCGTGGATCCAGAGCTTACCTACCATCCAGATTCCAACTCTCCATCAGAAGGTTAGTTCAAATCTCCTCCTTAAGTGATACCTGTTTAATATAGCATTTAATTCTATTGGTATTACTCAGGATTTCTTTGATTTGAGCAACTGGTGCCATTGTGCTTTTAAATACCTATCTATCCATCCATCCATCCATCTTGTAGAATCATTTTTGTCCATGATGAATGCCAGTTTTTTGTACTTAAAAGTATTTACTGGGTAGGAAGGGAAGAGATGGTTTCCCATAGAAATATTGAGTCACTGTAGAAGACAGGATACAAATAACTGTAAATGTTGCAAATAGAATCTGTGTATTACGTGAGTGAGTCACTTGAATAGATGTGATAGAAAATGTGCCTCATTAATTGATTATGCTGCAGCATTTCAGCAAATACAGAAAAAGGAGAAGTAGCTGAAATAATTTACTTTTTTATTAAAAAACACAGTGAACACATTATAAGGGACCTGTGTAACCTCTGATGTTAGTACTGGATTTCTACATTCCCATTCCCATCTCTATATCATTTAGTACACCTGTTTTAACAATACAATCCTTCAACAGTTATATCCCTTAACAGGCATCAAATAAAATAAAATAAAGGTGCAAAAAGTTCTCCCTACTTAAATCCATGAATACCTTTTGTTTTGAAAGGTTTAGAGTTGAGATGCCAAGCGATAAGTACTGACAGCCGGGAACTTTGCTCCTCCACTTGAAATCTGCCCTGCATTAGCCGTGGCAGAAAGTTCTCACCGTCTGCTGGATGGCTCACGGGCTGTGGAGGTTATCTGGTGCTCAGTGCACTTCCTTTGGACAGTTGTTCTCAGACCCTCTTGGCATGCACTGGAGGACTTAGCAGATAGATAGGCTAAAAAGCAGCTTGAAGTTTCAACCAGGTTTCAGTCCTGCAGGTGGGACCTGTAGCAGTGAACGGAGCGAGCTCTGGTTGCTCTCGCCCACGCTCTGTGTGTTTGGTGGCTGAGCAGATATTGTCAGTCTCGGGTTGTCAGTCCAACACAAAGCCCAAGAGGAAAAATTATGGAGCGATGGGTGGGAATAGAGACTGAGGGTAAACTCCCAATTTGGAAATGTTAATGCTACATCCATTATTAATAGCCCCACTGTGAAAGAAAAAATGCTTTGCTGCAAATGAAGCTGTGACAAGGAAGTGGCAGGCAAAATTAAAATTTCATACTTGCCGTGGTCTTACAATAAAGGTTTTGTGATACACACCCAGAAATGCCGCTATAAATAGTCTTGTTATCTAATCTTCCAACTCGGAATATGACAGCAGATTACAAGTAGGAAAACAGTTCAGTGTAGCTTTTAGCTATTTTCCCATTGCTTCCCTTGCTTCTGCTGGAGCATTATTGCTCTGCCCCTTGTAATTCATAAGGAGACAACATTATTCAGAAGTACAGAATGTCACTAGGAGAAGGAGAGTTCAGATAAAAGCCAGAAGATTTATGACATGGTTTAGATAAGGCCATGTAGGAACTGAGATGAGGGAAGTAATGATAATTTGCAGTCCAGCGGCATTTCTCAGGGTGTGGTGAGAACTTCTTGATGCCAACTCCACTGGGTCAGATACAGAGCGGGGCATGTTTTAATAAGGTGCTCTACATGTTTGATTGCAGAGGCAACCCTTTTGCTAATGAATAACCCAGATGATACATCATGCAGCATGGGCTCTGTCCACACGGCTCTAGGATCCGATCCAAAACCAACAGAAAGTTCCTATGAAATTTCACAGAGACATAGCTAGCACAGAGTAAACCTCTTTTTCCTTTTGATCTTATTTCCCATGGGAGAAGAAGGAGTTGGCTGATGGTGAGGATGATACCTCCTCTCCTCCCCTCTCTCTGCCTCACCGGCGATGCAAATCCTCGTTTCTGACCCTTCCTTGGAGCCCTCCCCGGCCCATTTCACATAGGGCACCTGAAGTCAACGAGGAGGGCTGGGAAAGCTCCCCTTGAGCAAGAGCAGCTAAAAACAACCTTCTGCAGCCTTTGTGCGTGGATGTGAATAACCCTTTCCCACAGAGGACTGCAGATTGCCTTCTGAACCCTCATGAAGTTTTCTTGTGGTGGCCATGGGAGGAGGCATGAGGGAGTACAGCTGTTGTAGATCTGAAACCCCACGAGACTTGAGCCATCCTCTTTTTTCTATATAGGGGGAGTTAGGAAGACTTTGAGTATTTGTTCAAACCCCAGCACTGCTTGCCCACTGTGCGGTGGCTTCCCCACCACGTGGCTTGGAGGAGGGTCTCCACTGGCATCATGTGGGCACATGTCCAGGCAGCTCAGTGGAGCGTGGTGGTGGTGGGCACACAGATGCTCTCCAGCCATGGCCAGCTACAGAAATCTTCTTGTGTGCCTCTATCACACCTTCTCATGGAGGAGCTAAAACAATGACAAAACATGAGGAATTGAGCCTCACTGCAGCTGTTGCGAGGAGGCAGGAAAGAGAATTTGACACGTTCCCTCATCGTAAAATAGGCTGATGTCTAGGGAGGTAAAATGATTTATTTACATTTTTCACAACGATTCAGCAGGAGGAAGACTCAGTTCATCTGTTGAACACAGTAGTCTCACATCCATCAATTCCCATAGAGTTCATGTGATCCAGGCTTGGGATCCAGTTTTGCCTCCTAGGGAAATACTGGGACTTGAGCGCTTTCCCTTGTATTCCCAGTTCATCGACATAGCTGAGCAGGCGTTCACCTCCATCTACCCATGTCACCCCCTCCGCGTTCGGCAAAGCATCAGCAGCATCCTTCTGAGAGGAGGCGATGGTGGTCAGCTACCACTGTCTCAGCTGGGTACTTCTCTCTCTTGCAGCCATCTGAAAAGCATCCTTAAATATTGTTAAAAGCAGAAGAGCCAAAGGACATCCCTGACAGAGCCTGGCTGAACTGGGGCCCAATACTACTAGAAAATTCTTTACCAGCCCAGATTCTGGTATTTCAGCTTAAATTCCCAGGAATAAGCAATTCCAAGCGCTGGCAGGTGAAATGCTTTCTGGACATGGGCTTTCTCATGCTGTAGCCTGTTCAGCAGGAAGCAGCGTTGCCTTCTCATGATTAGATTCTGCAGGCAGATCAAATTTGCTGTTGGAACAGAGGTTTTATATATAGTAAAATGCTCCCAGGTGTGCTTTTTAGTAGCGCTCCTGGGCTAAAGCAAGGAATTATTAATAAGAGGCACCCAAACCGTATTATGCACTGAAGCAGAGCTGGAACAGGGCGCTTTTGCTCTGATTCAGAGAGCTGATTGAGTTCAGTGACAGATGCCAAGTATTTATGTCCTTGCCTGAGTTTATCTGTTAAATTGGAAAGTGTTAAAAGCAGGAGTTATTTTTGGAATAAACATATTAAATAGTGATGGAGAGTTCCAGCTAGGTATTGGTAGGATGGTATTTTATTATTATGTGTGGTTGTCCAAAGTGTACAGCTGAGACCGTCAGAATAGAAAGCTGTGGGGATAATACATTGCTCTAGATTTGCACCAGAATGCTTGAGTTTAGTTCAGAGAGCCCAGTGTCTTTGCTTGTGACATTGCCTGATATCATGAAGAATACAATTAAATTATGTTTATTGTATATATACAACTGCATATAATATATTGTTATGCAATTATAATAGTTGCTGTAAAGTTCCTGACAGTTGTCTATATTTCTACATTAACATGGGGGGTTATTTTAAGTATATTTTTTAGCATATTGACAAACGCGCATACTCTAGAGGAGCTGTTACTTGCCTTGGAAACCATTGCAAACACACCTCTTGGTTCCTTTTGCTCACTCTCCATCCTACCAGTAGCCTTTCGTGCTTCTTTGTTTAATATATTCTGCAGCAGGGGGGTTGGAACTAGATGATCTTTAAGGTCCCTTCCAACCCAAACCATTCTATGATTCACCCAAAATAGCCCCTGGCCTTTATTTTTGTTTATAGTTCTTAATAGTTTTAAATTCTTTTGATTTTATTATCTTATCACCTCCTTAATGAGTATTTTACCCCATTAGTCATTATTTAGCCTTTTAGTCTTTCCATGGGCCATCTTGAAGCCCTTGAATGGTGACTCTTTACAGCTGAACCAAAACTCAGGGTGAGGATGAACAGCTGACCCATAAACTTCAGGCAAGTTGTCACATTTCCAGTGCCTCTGAGCCATCTTGTGCCTCAAAAATTAATGCTACTTACAAATTGCCTTCTGCTGTGCTCCACCAAATACTAAGATGCTCTAATTATTTATGACAGTTAAAATATCCTGAAGTATTCAAATAAAAGCCCAACATACAGGGAAAACAAGTCCTGTGGAGGAAAGTTATAGTATGAAAGAAAAGATGGCTTGCTTTGTCTGCAGGTCACATTGAAAGGCAAGCTAGAAATACGTGTAAGAGATGGAGACCTAGATGTGCTAGATTTAAGGGGGAACTCCGTTGCTGCTACCATTGGACTATTTTCAGGTGTTTGGATGAGCGAATGACCCAAATACAGTTTGAGTCTGTGACTATTTCATTTTAATAGCAATGCAAATACAGTAGGTGAAGGCTAAGAGAGCTGCATCCAATTTAGCAGTGTTGCTTTAGCAACATCGTGCAGGATGCAAATAGTCTCCTTGGTAACACTTCCTAAGTGTCATTAGATAAGCGATGGTTATAAACACGGAAGCAGATCAGAACGAGAGACATGCTCTTGTGCTGTGCCTTTTTATAGCCCCAGACATCACGATTAGCAGGATGGCAAACGGAGAGAGGAAAGCTGTTTTGAGGATCGTAGCGCTTGTTAACATTTTATATGTTGTGCTTTGGAAAACAGCACCATTAGTGATGGGGTTTTCTGACTTGGTTTAATTAAGGTTTTAAATAAAGGGAGGGTGTTGTCCCTGCCCACTGATGGCACTTGTCAGAGACATACACTAAGTGTCCTCCCACCTCTCCAGGGGCTGCAAATTGCAGATGTTAACGCTTCTGCTCTCTACGCCAATGGCATACTCATGTCTCGGTGAGTCTTGAATCTACAGGTTAGGAAAGGGAAAGGGAAGGAGACCCCAGAGGTCAGCATGAGTGTGACCCTGCTGTCTTCGCCCTGGAGAGGATGTGGAGGTTGAGGTGGTGGTGAAGGATCTGCTTCTGGGCTGGGATCAAGTACAGGATCTGCTGGCCTTCTGCTGAGCTTCCCCTGCCCCGGTATCGCTGCCTGCGGATTACCTCTCCAGAACCAGGTCTGGGTTTCTCTGTTGAATTCTGAAGACCCTTTCCTAGAGATCAGCAACACAGTAGGGATGAAGGTGAGAAATGAGGTTACTTAGTGCAGTTGTTTCTGCTGTTGGAATTGTCATATAGAAAAAAGTCATGAATTGAGGCAGCTTTTCTAGCTCTCGTGATAACTGATTCTTTTTTTTTTTTTTCCTAAAGCCTCAGCTGTTGGACTGAAGGGATTACATGAGAATCCTAGCTTTTGTTTAAACCACCCTCAATTTTATATACTTCTCTGTTACAGAGAAAAGCTGCAAGGTATAAAAGGCGTATGACCTAATGGCGCAAAAATCAGAACGCGTACAAAAGAACCAGCAATGCTTTTGTTTTCAACTGATCTTTATTTTAATCCCACTGATCAATGCCTGAGGATCTCATCCAAGGAATCTGAATGCCTGATAATGTCCACTGGAGCACATGAAAGCAGAAGGAGCCAAGACTGTAAGAGCATCAAAATAGGTTTATTCTGATTTGGGATCAAAGTCTGAAAGAGCAGATGGTTTTATTTTATCATGAGCTTGACCCTGCGTCAAGAGAGGCAGACAATTGATGGACTTTTGCTTTTTTTTTTGGAAATCCTCTGAATGAAAGCTAAGCCAGACCCTTGCAGCCAAACACCACCTTCAGGTCCCCACACAAGTCCAATGACTGCAGACTGGCCAGTCCAAGGGTCCCTTTTTTATTTCAGCAGTCTGCAGCACCTTGCAATTTAGATACATGGCAAAAGACTGACTGCAATTTTTCCTATTCTAATGCAAAAGGGAATTCAAATTCAAAGTCTTTCTTCACAAGGAGAACTCAGAATTAAAAAAAAAAAAACCACAAAAACCAACCATCCCCCACAGCCCTTTATTGCTCCCAAATCTTCTTGGAGTTCATCCACCTTCATATCGCTCATATCTCGTGGCCTCCATTGTAAATGTCAGTGCTAATTAATGAGACCTTGGCCCTCTGTGTAGTTAAGATGAGTAACAATCCAACGTCTGTTTGTGAGACGAGTGCCCTTACCTCTCCCCTTCCCGGGGGAAGGCACTGGGGCTGTTAGCCTTGTGCATGACAAGCTGCCAGAGGCAAAGCCTGAAACACCACTCTGCCCCTGTAGTGTGGAAAGCATGCAGGCAAAGCTCTCCTGAGCTGAGTGGCAGAAGTGTTTCCTAAACTTTTTAGAGATTAAAATGGAAATTCTGGAGTCCCCTTACTGAATTGCCTCCATCCCATCCCTGTGCTGGGCTCCTGGGATTTCGCTGGAAGGCACTGGTGAATTTTCTGCTTTGTGAAGGAGACACCGGGGTCGCTGGACCCCAGGATGCCGTTCCAGCCCTAAGGCAAAATGTTTCTGCCTTCCCTGTGCAGCATAACAGCTTTCATGCAGTGAAAGGGGTCTTGGGGTTGGTTTGAAGGTGAAGTTTGTCTCTGCATCCAAATTGTTCTGCATTAGAGGGACTGAGCAGCTTTTTCTCACCACTATTGCCTATGGCTTAGTAGAACATGGGAATATGGACAAATGACTCTGCTAACTGGGTGCTCAGCCCTCAGCCTGCTCTTTCCTCTGCTTTATGTAGAATAGAGCGTTTCCCACGTCGCTGTGTTTCTGCTACATGTCATTTGGATACTGAGTTCTTAAACATTTGTAGGTATCATTTTTTAAACCAGCTTGCGATAAAAAAATGATCTTTCTCCCTGATGTTACTGGCATGTTTCTGCTGCAAAGAGGTGTGATGAAGCTCATGCTTTCTGAGGAAAATCAAAGGGCAGGAGGGGTAAGTGAGGTTTCTTTGGGGTCTCCAAGTAAAAATGTATGGGGGGCGAGAACTGAGACCTAAATCACAGTCTTGCAATTAAGGACTTGTGACTCTTGTCTGGGAGCAGGTGGTGCTGTGGCCACGTGTATGGACACTACTGCTGGACATGTCGGAAACCCTCAAGTCCCAGGGAATGCCCTGGTGCCACCTCTCCGCACCATTGCTTAACACGCGTGTCTCTGTGGCTCTTCACTGAGCTCTAACTTTGCAAAACCAAACACGAAACCATCCAGGATGATTTAGACCTGATTTTGACTTGGTCTGGCTGAAGAGCTGGCTGGCATTTTGTTCCCACAAACACCATAAAATGCAAACCATGTCATATGTAATGTTAGCAGACTTTCTTGTCACAGCCCAGGGTGGAGTTCAGCCTGAGACTCAGTTTCCACGACAGGTAGGACCATGCCAGCTCATCTGAATTTGTGCAGTCCTTTTTTCACCTGTGGCAATCTCAGGGGGGTACATTGGCCCTGCCCACTCCCTGGGGTGGTCGATGCAGCCATGCTGCAGCCTTGACCTGAGCCAGCTCAGCCATTTCTTCACTTGCACCACAGATTCATCCTGAATAGCACCTCTGCACGATGCCGGTTCGTCACCCATTCAGCAAAAAGAGCAATGCTTTTGTATTCCCAGCCCTGCTTCCTGCAGCACCTGGGTTTTCCTTGGAGATCTCCTGTTCACACATGGAGCCAGCCCCGCTTCTCAGGGCTGATGGGAGCGCAGGGCCCCGCGGTGAGGCTGAGCCAGAAATCCCCCCAACCTCACCTCGCACACCTGAGACCAGAGGGCTCTTGCTGTTGTGCAATTGCAAGCTCCCTTTAAATCAGTGTTTCAATACAAGCAAGGCAGCTCTGGCATTTCTGAGACCTTGCGTTATTTTGTGTTGTCCATTGCAGGAACCAGGCGTTTCACACCCCACTGTAGCTTCCTAACCCACAAGGAAATCCCTTATTTCCTCTCTTAATCAGCTGATGCTGCAAAACAGCCTCCGATAGAGGCGGGAGAGCAGCGTGGGATTGCACCATGGCTCTGACGTCCCGTCTGGGGCAGTGACAGACGTCGCTCCCCAGCTCCTGACCCACCCCTGGCTACTCCGTGTCTGCCAGCCAGGCTCTCGCTGCCAGCCACCCAGGGCCAGACATGCCCCTCGCCCACCTCCCGGCAGTCGGGGTGGGCTGTAGATGGGGACTGAAGTGTCTCCCCACAACAGGAGGGCATCCCACTGCCCAATCCAGCAAATGAAACTCTTCTCTCTAACCCCCCCCGCCCCATCCTGACCTCCGGTTCTCCCTTTGCTGCCTCTTTCTGTGAATACGCTCCTTTTTGCATTTCTTCATAGAAAAATAGAAGACATCACAGCCAAAAATCCTTCCCAAGCAGCTGGGGCAGCCGTGGGGCGACTCTCCCTTTGACACAGAAGTCCCTCATTCAGTATTGCCTCTGACAACAGAGGACTTTTGGCCACTCTCTTCTTGCTCAGATGCGGTTGTTATCTATCGCTCGCTGGGCGCTTCCTCTGCAGCTGGGAGCCGCTTTCATGCCCGTACAGTCATCTGCCGTGTCTCGGACTGGCACCCCTCTCTGTTATTTTTATATTTTTAGTGACCTTCCTTGTGCAATAACATGAATTATCTTTTTTTTTAATATAAGCATCTTCTTAGCAGAATATTAATGTATATAATTAAGATAGTATTTGGCTCTCAAATCACACTGTTCATCTCAAAATTGGCTTAATTACACAGCTGCTCCTCTAGAATGAGGCTGTGTTTGTTTAAAAGCTTAAATATGGAGATAGGGGCAAAATTTCTTCCTCCAAGGAGAAAACCTCCATTTCAGATTTCTAGCTATGTTAAACAGTGGCTTCTCCATTTTCAGGAGGGGAAGAAGTCAAGGAAATGGTACTGCTGATTTTTGGTTTAATCCTTTACATAGGGAGTGAGCCACAAATCCCTTTGATTTATTTTGGTGGGTTTTTTTCTGCATTATTGAAGGTAAAAAGCTTGAGGATCTTCCATTCCTTGGGTTGGTTCACATGCGGTTCCGCTTGTTTTCCTCTCTCTCTGACGTCTTGAAACTCAGGTGTCCCTAACAGCCAGATGAAATCTGTTGGATAAGGCACTTGCTTTTCACCAGCTTCCAGTTTGCAAACCATAAAACTCACTTTTACAGCAGCCTTAACCGCTCGGTGTTACAACAACATGGAAGAAAAATGCCTCCAGACAACTCTGCGGGATTATTTCAGCTTTCTGCGAGGCAGCTGAGAAGTTATGTTCAATTTTGCTGTCAATTCTTCTGCTTTAAACGTTGCTGCTGTAAACTATCAGTCCCTCCTGCGAGTACATTTGTGTTTGGAACTATGCAGTAAATCAGATTATAGCTGTCCTTTATTAACTCTGATGCACAAGATTTCAGCAGTAGAGGTTTGATTCAGAGAAAATGAATGAGGATAGTTAAAGTCAAATATAAATAGAGCTCATTAAAAAACAAACAAACCAGCCTCTGTTTCATTATGTGACTCTTAACTGCACCATGAGAATAGAAGTAGCTCTCATTAAAGTCCCCTGGCAGCCTTGTTCTCTTCATCTTCTTCTGCAAACTCGCTCACAAGCTCCTAGGTGCTCTTGGGGACGTGAAACCAATCTGCACCTTGCAATGGGAGAGAAAGGGAGAAAGCAAACAGAAGCCTGCGTGCGTGTGCACGCAATAAAATGAGCGTAGCCCTGCCAGCACATCCGCATCCCATCCGAGCCCCTAATTACGTCTGTGCAGAGTATCACCACCCCCCTGCACCTCAGACCCCTCTCCTATGCTCTGGCTAAGCCAGAGGAGCCCCCTGATTTCTCCTTCGCCCAGTGCCTCGGTCGGGGTTCGTGCTGCGGGTGCTGGTGCTGCTGCGGAGCCAGCTCCGCGTTTCCCCCTCCTGCACCCTGCTGCAGGTGGGTGGTACCTGGGGACGGGCTGCGCGGCGGGGTCAGGATCGCTCCCCTCCATGCCCCCCGACCACCGCGGCAAACCCGAGCATTGTCTGTAAAACGAGAATAAGCTGCTTGTTCCTGAGCGCAGTCTTTGGGGAGCCTCTGCCCTTTTGTCACCAACAGCCGCAAGGAGAGCTCAGAGTCCAATTTACACACGCACGGTCCCCGTGTAGGTGGGTTTGTTCATTTCTGGTGGGTTTTTAAGTACATATGTTTTGGGGGAAGGGAGAAAGTAAAAAAGCAGTGATGTACTCAAAGCATGGAAAAAATCCAGCTACGGTAATAAAATATAGTGTATAGCAGTCTGTGCTGAAGAAGGGGAGGTTGCACAATGATACCCAAAGCTTCCAATTCACTAATATACAATCGACCATTAACTTTAATGAGGCTTCAGATATTGTCTTAATAAATGCTTACGTTCATGAGATCCTGACCGTGTAGGTACAGTGAATGGGAAAAGAGGTATGGAAAGGATATTGGACAGTGTTTGAAATGAAGACCTGTAGTTTTGGAAAAGGAAGCTACTTTCAAAGCAGAGTTAAAATACATTTTCTCTTAAAAAGGGTCTAGTCAAGAAAAGGCTGTGTGAGTCTTATTACTGCTAGTGCAATAGCACAAGTGGGAGATTAATATTCTGCTTAAGCGAATAAAATTGCAATCTCTCTTGAGCAAATCTATTCCCACATGAACAGGGGAGCTCAAAAGCAAATAGCAGCTTTATGCTATTTACAATTGCACTCCTGGAAGTGATGTGGAGCCTGCAAGGGACCTGGCTGTATAAGTTGCACTTTTCTCATGGTTTTCCCCTATTTCCAGTTCAGTCCCACTGTTAGCACCAGTTCAATCCCAGCATTAGTAGCACTAGGAACAAGGAGTCATGGAGTCCTTTGTATTTTAAAGCAATGTATCATCTACTGCTGCTCCCTGCAAGCTTAACTGGCACGATGCCTGAGTGCCTGCGAAAAGGGCTCCCACCATTCCAACTTTCTGTGGAAAACCATTCCGAAGTTTTAATTAGTTTTAATTCATGATCGCAGAGCAATTTGGTGTGTGCAGATGGAAATCAGTAGAGAAGTGTTAGTTCATCATGCTTTAGTATTTTTTATGTATACATATGTTTTACAAAAAGAGTTGCAGCTTACTCAGAACCTGGACTGGACTGTGCCTGACTGTTTAATTACTGTTTACACAGAAGTAATTTGCAAAGTGTTAATTTCCGAAATCAATGCACTCCAGTCCAATAAATATTTAATGCTTCCATCTGCCATTTTTAGGTTAGTTACCAACCCTGCTAGATGAAGTCTATGAAACAGTTGTCTGCTGTTGACATAAAGGAGGGTTTTGAGATCCAGCTTGCATGGAAGCCTAGAAAAAAGCATGTTTCCTGAACCCAGTTATATTCTCTTTTCTAGATTAAATATGGATAGGGAGAACGTTGCATATGGAGACAGGTTTATAGCAGGCAGGCCTGTGTAAAATTACATCTGAATTTTCTGAGGGGAAATACATCAAGTCTTCCCTAGTGAGACTGTGACTGCAGATCCTAGGTCTGAATTTTGGGAGGAATCTAGCTGGAGCAGGCAGCATCTTTACCAGTGGGAAAAGCCTAATAAAGCGAAGGGCACGATGGCCATTTCAAAGAGCAAAGAGGAGGTGGAGAAGCCCCCTGCCCGCGCAGGCAGGACAGAGCGCGTGGGGCCGCAAGGGCAGCCAGGGCTCCCGCGGGTCGTGACGGGATGACGACGTCGCTTTCTGCAAAACTGGGAGCAGCAAAACTTGCCTCCCCCCGGCTGCGCGGCAGACTATTTAATTACTGATATTTATGGAGGATTTGGAGCTCTCTGGATGGGAATGCCCTGTGCCAATGCAAATGTCACCGCTCGCAGTACAACATGGGGGCCTTGATGATTAGTTCTGTTTTACTGTTTTTCTAGTATAATTATGTTTAATTCATGTGTTGTTTCATCAAAGTGTCTGTCACTCAGGGCTTGGCCTCATCTTCTTAAATAGCTGGATATAAAATTACAATGTGTTCCTCCAGTGAGACTGTATTTCCAGAACATCATGACAGCTTTATTATGACACAGGGCTTTCTGTTTAGCTGAACACTGAATTATCCTTTTAAAAAATCAAAATCTCTTGCAGTTGGATCATTAGGCTTGTGCCATATTCCATACAGGGTTACCCTAAATCAACATAATAAGGTTCTTGTGTGGTGGCCTTTAAGTTTTCTGGCTGGGTCAGGGTGGGCCAGTAGTTAACGCAGGAGGCAAATTGCAAAGCACCAAGCAAAGCAAGGCTGATTTTCCAGCAGAAGATGTTATCTCTTTGAGTCCTTCTGTGGCAGCTCTTGGAGTCTTGCCTAGTGGCAGCTTCCAGAGTTTATTCAGAAAGTAGTGAGCTAGAGGGAACGACCCTCGTGTCCCCATGGTTCCTAAAGCTCCTGGAGGAACCTGGAGGAGCGTTGCTACCAGTACCACCACGCTTTAAATACCAGACACCAAACCGCTGGTGTGGGCTGCTGTGAGATGGGTGGAAGCCTGTGCCTGCAAATACGAATCTGTACTTTAGCTAATGGTTTTAGCAATGCATTCAAATTATTGCTCATAGCTATTCCCTGCTATACTCTTGCATGTAAAAAGACCAACCTGTCTAAGCCTAATAGGACCCTAATGAAATTGTTTCCTGTAGCTTTATGCTGTGCAGCTGGATGTAGTAACTCCAGCTAATGCACCATGGACATGCAACAGCCAAGTTCTTCTCGATGCCCTTGATGAAGTTGCTGCTGTAGTGGATGGTGGGCTTTTGGGATGGGTAGATGTCTCAATCAAGCTATAATGAGACTTCTGGATTAAAAAAATTTGCTGGATTATGGAATAAGCCTTTGAATTGCTACTGTGATGGGCTACCCTTGTGTAACCAGGTACTACAGTCTCTTTTTGGCTTTCATGTGGGTGGTGATGTGCCAGAAGGAGAAAAAAAGAGAAGCATGGGGAATTGTGTTGGAAGCATAATTTGCAGTATAGCTTTGGTACAAGTTGCTTTTTTTTTTTTTTTAAGATGGCTTTTAAACTTTGTGGGGCAGGTGCTGAATGGCTGCCCAGTGGCTTGATTAACCAGCATCTAACCTCAGGAAATCTCCAGTGGCTGGAAATAAATATGAAATTCAGCAGTCATTTTGGTGAATGGCTGTGCCACTACTGCCAGAAAAGTGGGGTCCCAGGCAGTTTTCTTGCTGCTTTTATCTGGTTTCGTGAGGGAGCCAGGACCACTGCAATCGGGTGAAGTGCAGACACACAGGAACCAGCTCACTGTTTCTTACTCTTGATTTGGACATGTGTGTGATAGGGGGGCAGTCCTAAAGAGTATGAGGCCTTTTCTGTCCCCATCATCTCCTTTGCAGCAATTTTCTGCAGGTGAACAGAATCTGAACACTGCAGAAATCTGTTTGTTAATGTAAGACAGCATGGTCTACTAATCACAGCAGTGCTTAGTGGCAATAAATCCCTCTACTTGATGTTCCCAGCTCTCCCACGCAGATACCAAGGTGTTTCACCTCTTTGCGCCTCGCAGCGCCTGTGCATAGGGATAAATGAAGGAGAGACTTAGAGTTGCATTGTTGTTGTTGTGGTCTAATTCTAACCAGAACTGAGTGGCAGGAAAGAGCCAACAGTTCTTGGTTCCTGCTGCCATCATTTAGACCCAAATTAGTGACTCAGTGTGAGTTCAAAGGAGGTTTGAGCTGATCAGTGGGTCTGCTGCAGGCCCCCATTTCTTCCCCTGCAACTGGTGGCCACATGAGAGAATCCATCTCTTTTGGCCAAAAAGCAATTCCTCTTCTCCCCACTTCTTATTTCAAAAGGTTAGTTTTTGGCTGGGTCAGCTCCCCGGACAGGCTTGCTGTGCCACGCGATGTGTCCTGAGGCTAGGCATGGGGTGGGATGGTCTGGCCAGGGAGAGAGGCCAAGTCATCCCTGTGGAAGGATCGTCTCCTGTGGCTTTGCTGAAAATTAAATTTCATTGGAGGGATTGTACTGAAGACTGAAGGTGTGTTTGAACTCAGGGTGTGGTTTGTTATTTGACAAGCTTGTTGCCTTGATTTGCTGAGCTTTTGTGCAATTTAGGGGAGATTCTCCTCCTGCTGACACCTCTTCTGCTCTCTGTGACACCACTGTCCAAGCAGGACCTTCCTGGAGATGACTGTATGTGCACTGATTTGCAACCTCCTGAAGGCCAGTTTTCCGGGGCTGTGATTTTCATGTTTTTGTGAACCAAGCGTCCAACTGTGCATGACGAATTCAGCAGATGAAGCCAACGAGGCAGCCTTATCATACTGCTTTCATCCACGTATCTCCACCACAGGAACCGATCTCCTGTCCTGCACAGAGGTCAGGCAAGACTGCTCAGTTTGTGGAAGAGTGGGCCTCTTGCAAGACATAGTACATTGGCCTCTTCATCATCTCACTACAGAGGCCTGATTGTGCCGCTTCTGTAAGCTTCAATCAAGGAACTTGCTTCCAAAGACCATATTAGTATTCTGCAAAGAAAACTGGAGCGCTTTCTTCATTGAGTCAGCTCAAAAGACTAGTGTGTGTCAGCTATTGTAGGAAATAAAATGGCTGCTGGAAAAATTAAGCTTTTTTTTAAAAAAAAAAAAAAATGTTCTGCATTGAATTATTTCGGTTCAGAAAATAAGTTTGTTTAAAATGATGGGGGCTGGTTCAGGAGAGCAGTGCTGTGAGAGCCAGCAGCCCCCCAAGCCTGCAGGGTGAGACCCCCCGATACAACTTGACTTCTGTAGTCTCCTCCAGGGCAGTCAGCACAGAAGCAGCCTTGTAAAAGAGATAAGCAAAAGCAAGCTGGGGAATAACAGCACTTCCATCATACTGCATTTCCTGGGTATTAGAGTAATTCTATGATACAGAAATGTAATAGTACAAATCTGGCTGATAACCGTTTTGGTAAATAATAATAAAAGAGCTGTGACAGTTCAGCTCTAGCTTGACTAATGTAGTGATAGTATCTATCTTGAAGAGAAAAATGCAATAGCACAGAAAGTTCCTTTCTGCCATTTGTCAGGTGTATGGATGTCATTGGGTGACATTCAGGCCCATGCAAGGGACCAGCACACACACGCCTTTGGATCTGTTTTAAGCCTTTTAAAAATACCCTGTTTCTATATCCTGAACCTTTGCGCTTGATGCATTTCACCCGTTGTATGGAAAACAGCAGCCTCCTTCCCACATTTAATGTGAGGATCGCTGTTTTCTAACAGGCAGGAAAGAATCAGATAGCAACCCAGGCAATCTGTTTTTCTTTTACTACGTTAATAGCATTTGCTAGTGTTAAGAGACCTCTGCAGCCCTGGGCAGCAATATGGGTTGTGTGTTTTTCTTATTTAATGACCAAGAGGAGCCAGAGATAGGTGATAAACTTGGCTAAACATCAAGTGCTGAATGAAAGGGTTTGCATCTGACCAGGTGGGAAATGACAGGTTCATTGCTGTGCCTTCCTGTGCTTCCCCAGGCATACCCTATGGCATCAAAAGCTTGGAATTATTTTGCTTTGGGTGGTGTTAATTGGAATTAATTGGAATGGGCTGCTGAGTCATCTCCTCCAACCTGCATATTAATGCCACCTCACACCCCTCTTTCTTTCCTATCCAGTCTGAAAGCAGAGGGATGAGAAGGCTGCCTGGCAGCATCTGCGTGGTAGAGGTGGGTGGCGAAGCTCTGAGACCCGGCTCTCCTCAGCTGTGTGGTAACTGCTGGGCAATGCTGCCTTCCACTGACACGTTTGCTTTGCATTTGCCTCTTCTGGTTGCAGCCAAGGTACCCTATGTCCTTCTTTCCTGGATAGACACTGATGTTCTTGTGTGACTAGCTCAGGAGAGGTCTGCTTTGAGCAACAAGGAGGTGTTGGGAGCTCTGCTTTTAACTACAAGTGTGCAGTGCCTAATCTGTAGCCCAGATGAATTGTCAGCTGTGTTTTCATTTAAGTAATGCTTCTTAGGACAAAGAATAGAACATATAGGCTAACCCTGCTCTAATTTACTTGGATGGGAACAGGCTCTGGCTTTCAAAGTGGTAAAAACCAGTGTTGTTGAAGTTTATTTTACGGTAAGCCAGAAGCCCCATCTAGGATTATCGTCCATGTGCTCTGATGCAGTAAGAAATATGCAGGCTCTGCCTCGGAGAATGTGCACCCTTCTTAAAATGGTCTCCTATAGATCTGTGTGACTTGCCTGTCAAGCTTTAGTTAGCTCTGTGTCAAAAGAAGCAGTTTTAAGTGCCCAGAAGTTCAGCTTCATTCTTCTTTCTCTTTGGTTGTTGTTTTTAAAGCAAAACTAAATTAATTAAAATGGCCACTTAAGTAAGGTAATGTTATTTCCGGCTTTCTAAGAAAGTGTTGGAAAGGAAAAGTGCAAACCTTTGCTGGATTTGGCAGCTTCCTTGGAAACTCTATCCTTGTGTGAGAATGCATTAAAAATAATGCTCTCTGGCAGCTCTTTTGGAGCCTGGAAGCTAAAAGGTAGTAACCAAGTCTATATCACAGACTTCTTACATCTTCATTTAATCAGAAATCATGAATCTCTCAGACTTACTACTCAAATTCATGGAGAAGAAAGCAGCTGGTCACACTTAATTTTAATGACATTTCAATATTACATTGTTCTTCCTCTTTTCCCAAGCCCTGCAATAAGGTTCGTGCTTTCATATGGTAACGCAGGATGAACTTCACTAAGTCTCTCTGATGGCCAATTCCTGTGTGTAAGTTTTCTTGGAGCTTCTCTGCTGATGCCTGCTGCTATATTGTCTCTTCAGCTGGGACTTCATCCAAGTTTGTAAGCAGAGATGAGGCTCAGCCTCTGAATTTGGACCTAGCTCTTGACTTTTCCTGGAGTGCCAACTGGCCAAGTGTTGGGTACCAGCTGTACCAACTATGCTAATAAATCATACTGTCTCGGGTGATAAAAATTGGTTTCTAAATCTAGTATACCAAAGAAAGTGGTAGCTGTTATTCAGCGGGGAAATAGATTGCCCCACCTCTGAGCTGTAACTAATCAGAAATATGTGTTGCTGGAAACACATTTATTTTTTGTATGTCTCGCTCCCTTATTGCATAAAGACTTACCCATCCAACACCTATCACAGTGCAAGAGTATTACTATACATAAGCTTGTTGATATTTGGCATTCTGATGCTTGACTGGAGGGAAGATCTACAAGTTAAAAGGGTGTTGGAATAATAAAACCCCAAGTGTAACCTATGCTTTGGAAATAACAATGGTTGATGTTAGCCCTGAGGGTGTTGGGTTTTTCACTTAGCAGTGAAATGAGATCCTTGAATGAGAACTGTATAATTGTGCTGGAGCTTTGTGTCTGGGGCTGTGGCTCCTGTTGTCTTCAGTGTGATGTGTGACCCGAAGAATTGCTTTGCTAGGGACACCAAGAGGTGGTGATTTTACAGCTGTCTTTAGCTACAAGGTATATCTCTGATTCTCCTAAGTATAAGAACCAGTTTCTTTTCCTTTCTGCTGCGGGCAGTGTAATTTCTTTTTTTTAACTCTTTGTTATCATAACTCACAATGATAAACGTTCAACAGAAGCACCCCTCGAGGGCATGCTGTACCTCGAAAAGAAAAAAAAAGATCTTTTTCTCACTTTGCACAAATATTTTATGTTAAGGAGAGCTGGATGTGTGACTCTGGAGAGGAAGATGAAGGCACAAAGGCTGGCTTGGCAAGTCAGTCATGCATGCAGTGGTTCAGGGACGTGCATTCTACTTTCTCGTGTTCATTATCCCCCAACTGTTTCAGCTCTCTGGCACGTGGCTTGGGTCCTCCGCATATCCTTTGTTTCTAACACAGTGATTTGATGCTATTTTGCAATTGACTGCATTTAGTCTCTTGCATCAATTCAGAACAGCAGGTTTTTGGAAAGACTAACAAGAAATTCAGAATAAAATAAGTATACGGTTATCAATTGGTCTGAAAAAGATTGATTTTAAGAGCAAAGATTAAAGAAGCTGAATATGAGTAGCTTTGTCAAGTAAAGACTAAATAAGTAGATATGTTTTTACTGTACTCGTTGGGTGCAAACATGAGGAAGACTCGTTTAAAGTCCTCACTGGATACACCAAGGATGAAACGAAAGGGGAAGACTTGCTGTGATTAGCAGGTAAACTTTGAGACATTGCTGTGCTATAGAAGCCACAAGCTTTGTAACATCAGACTTCCCGATTCACCTCTTGGGTAACAAATTCAGTCTAGGAACAATCCTTTTCTAGTTGAGAAAATTAATAGATTTTGGCCTGTAGGATGTATTCTGATCCTGATCAGATTCTGATCTGGTCCCTGCTACAGTAGGTCTTGTCCACCCTGAGTGCTCAGTGATGCTGTGCAGCCAGGGGACCAATGCTGCCTTGCAGGGAGGTGGGTTTTCCTGGATAATGGGGCAACAAGCTCTGAGATCTGTGGCACAAAAGCACTGTATAATTATCTAAGGAGGTTGATGTGTGCTGCCCTACCTTTAGCATGTTCCCCGTTGCTCTGTTATGAACAACTTTCTTGGTTGTTGCTGATGTGGAATGTGGTGTGGCACCTCTTCTCATGCTCTTTTGTGTTCCCAGCCTCAACAGATACAGCTGGGAAGACCAGGTCTTCAGATGTTGATCCTCATGGGATTTTCACAAGGGTTTAATGTTGCTGGCCTTTTCCCTGAGCTCTTGCCTAACCATCTTGCTTTGCTTTCAGTGCTTTCAGCTTGAACCCCTTTCTCTGCCCTTTGTGTCAATGGGGCAATGAAATTGCTTTGTGCAGCAGGACACATCCTAACCTCCTGACGGACGGCACCGTTGTCTTCTCCCCCTCTCCCTCCCTCCTTGCATGTGTACAAGGGTGTCAGTGCCCTCTTTACCCACCCTTCATCACCCAGCTGCCTGGTTGGGCTACAGCCCCTGTGAATCCATGACTCACTGCAGAGCCTTTCATAGTTAAAAACAAAACAAAAAACCCCAAACAACCACAAAACCAACCTGCAAAACAATCTTTCTTTTCCACCATTTTCCTAATTTTATTTCTAGGGCTCTGGCTTTGCTTGCAGGAGGGTTGGGAAGCCCAGGACCACCTGCATGGAGCAGAGCTGTGATGTTGCTTTTGCTTCAGCAGCCTCTAGCGGGGAGAATAATACGGCTAAAGCCGGGGCAGGATTCCTCCTGTACCGTAACTCTACTGACTTCGTAGACCAACCAGACGAGTGAGTTAGTGTCTGGAGTCTGAGATGAACTCTTTTAATCTGTGTTGTAAGAAAAGGCTGATGAGTAAAGAAAAGGCTATTTTTTTTTATCCAAGAGGCCAATGTGGGGAATATTTTTTTTTAAATTTCAAATGTGGGGGAAATAAAGCTATCTGGAGGTGAATGAGTCACTTCCATGAGTCACCAATAGTGGGAAGAAGGGATTTAATATTTGTGAATCAGAATCAAAAAAGTACAGTCTGTTCCCTGCTTGGTGTGAGAGAGGAAATAATGGACAGTTTCAAAAAGCTATTTTCTCCTCAGAAGAAGAATAAGAATCAGGTTTTAGACTCTTAAGCATCTTGGGGTGGATGGCTGCCACCCCTTCTGGCACTGTGGTGCTGCTGGTCCCTGGGCCAACTGCACCCAGAGGTGCTCGTTGCCTTGTGGGTTTTTCCAAACCTTGGGACTTCTGTCCCACACTGCTGGTGGCTTTCTTGGTGTGACCTTGGGCATGCCTCCCCACCAGTTGTCGCTCACTTTCTCCTCTATAATATGAGGCCATTGCCAGTAACTTAAAATTTATGAGGAGCTGGCCTTTGTGCCTTCTGCAGCCCGTTTTCTTCCCCGCAGAAGATGATGTGTAAATGCAGGCGAGCGCCGCAGGCAGCGGGAGGGGGTGGCATGCAAACTGCGAGGCAGTAAATCATGCCCTGGCTATGCTAATAACTCTCTCAAATGCCTGGTTGTTGCTGTATAAGACTGTAACCATCCAAAATCTTATCAGAGGGAGGGTGTACAGCCCTGGCAATAAAAATACTGGGGTGAGAGTGCTGCTTGCACCAGCAGGTCATGAGGGCTCAGTCCTGGGTGCTTGCTGCTCAAAGGGTGCAGGACCCTGTGCATGCAGTGAATGTTCTGTGGCTCCTCGCTCCAAGGCTTGTGGGTGTTGATTCAGCTGAAGCAGAGGAGGAGGAGGAGGAGGAGGATGTGCGGGGCCTTCCTCCTGTGTCCGCCAGCTGTCACTGTTGCTGCACACACTCGGGGTGGCCGGTGCGTTTTGTGGCTGTGATTTACAGCTGAGCCTTTCAACACTGATACCCCTCCAGGCTGGAGTGGGGCCCTGTGGATAGACACCACGAAACGCATAAGATGATGTTTGCTGCCCCAAAAGACTGAGGATGTTTGGCTCATCCACAGTGTAAGTGAGAGTATTTAGCCTCATCTTAACAACCTGTTCCTGAAGCTGCAACTTTATTGCCTACTAAAAGGCTCTGTAAGAGCTCCGCAGATAATTTTAGTGTGTACACATTTCCCCACTTTTGGGTGTAACTGTTCTAGAGGTTTGGGGTTTTTTTTGAGGGGTTGTTAGAAAGCTAAAACTCCCTCAGACTGCTTCTCTGATTAAACAATGGTTTGTAAAACTGAGTGGGGGGAGGGAAGTAATAGTAAATTAGGAGTAGTGGTCACAGCAGGATCTGGCAGGCTTTGGCAGTGTGTGTACATGCAAATGGATATCCACATACGTAGGCACTCAACTTCTTCCGCATTGTATTCTGTGTGAATTTTCCTGGTTTAGTTGAATTAATGAGAACTGCTTGTGCTTGTAAAGTGAAGGAGATGGAATTTTACCTCCCCAGTGGGAAACAGCTCAGAGATGGAGGCATTCCTGTGTGTGCTTGCTGAGGGCTACTCTAAAACTGCTTGTAGAAGCAGTTAGCATCTCTTCAAGGTATTGCACTTTTACTGTCTGAGCTGACAAATACAAAGTTCAATTGGTACTCATCAACCTAAGACAAAAGTTGTCTGAAATCGGGCTGACATTCACCCTATGGTTTAAGAGACTATATACCTATATTGTAAACAAGTTTTGTTTGCGTTTAGATATCCCAGAACTTGATACTTGAGAGGACTGAGTCAGCATAGTGTTACTTGAATTAACTATTGATGTGCTTTGTGGAGATTATGCAGCAGTGAAAAACCCCACCACAGTGTTTCACATGTAACCTTGTTTTGGATTTGAGGTTCTGATACTTACTGATCCAGATTCTGCTGTGAGATAGAGATGTAAACTGGAAATCATGCCATCCCCTCAGCGAAGCTGTTCTAGACTTGCATCAAAGAGCAGTATCTGACCCTTAAAATTTAATTCTGGTAAAAGCAAGCACCAATCTACACACTCTTCTCCATTTGGATTAGATCCTGCCTTATACAAACATAATTCAGAGGAGAAAGTGAGCTCCTGGCAGAGACAGAAGGATAATCCCAGCCCCTGCCTTGTGCTCACGCACTTGCTGTTGTCTCCTTTCAAACCTATGCTTTCTTGTTGGTTGTCTTTCCTGAAGCTAAGCGTTAAGGGAAGCAAATTGATGTTTTTCAATAGTTTTCTCAAGTCCTGACCAGATTAGAAGCTCTGACTGCAAAGGGGAAGAATTTGTGGGAACATGTGGCCGTGCACAGCCAGAGCTGCGTGGGGAGTCTCCCGGGAAGAGCTTGGTGGAGTTTAAAATGGGTTTCTTCTGCATCTGAGCTACCATGTCAATCAGACCCCTTCTGTGCTAGGTGGCTGTGCAGCTAGGGAGGGAAAAAGGCATCTTTCCAATCTGCATTTCTGCTTTTAATTTGGCAGCGCAGCGGGCTGGTTTGCAGCCAGGTGAGTAGCTGTGCTCACAGCTGTGCCTGCGCCGTCGACGTCGCTGTGTCTGTACCATGGGCTCGGGAATGCAAAGGAGGCGAGTTATGATCAAAAAGGCCATTCGTTTCTCTAAGGTATTTGCATGTGCAGTTCAAATAAACACAATCAGAAGTGAAGTGTCCTAGCGTGTGCTTTGAAAACATCACTGGACTTGAGGATGTGGAAGGAGGCTGATAAGAAGTTTGGTCCTTTCTGAGCTCTCTTGTTGCCTCTCCTGCCTGCAGCTGGGTGCTGCCGCTCAGTGCTCCTCCAGACTATTTTTAATTGCTTTCTGCTGATGTGACGACTTCTGCCTGGATGTCCAGGGAGCCGGCAGTAGCACAGGCTAGTGGTCGTGCTCCCTGTACAGCAGTAATGGAGGAGTCGGTCCTTATCTGGGATGCCTCCTTGCTTTTCTGGCTTCAACGCTCCTCTGCCTGCTGCAGCCCTGGTGTTTCCCACGTGGGGTGGGGAGCTGGCAGCCCGCTGCACTGGGAAGAACAAGGCTTCTCAAGAGCTTAATTATGGGGAAATAATGTATTCATGGGATTGACGTGACTTAGTCTTGATTTATGCAAGATGAGCTGGGGATGGGTTTCTTCTAAGTGTTGGTGAATAAGGTTTGTGTCCTCGTTGACTCATAGGACCTTCCCTTGTTTCTCTTCTGTCTCTCTCCCTCTTTGTTTAACCACAAGCACTGCATTAAAATTCTGTTGCTGAATAGATGTCACATCCCAGGCAGTATTTGGCTTTTTCCTATATTTCCTTGCCGCGTTGAGGCTTACCTTGTTTATCAGGTTTGAGTAAACAGCCTGTGGTTGTGCATAGATGGGGAAAAGCAAAGGAAGGGTTAACCAGGTGATACCCAGATACTGCCAGCTGGGATGTGAGCATATGTCCATGTGTCAGGCAGAGGCAAATTTAGTTTGCCTAGCCTGAACCTGAGTAAATAAACTCTGCTGAGAGGTGGTAATATTAGGTTGAGCTCAGCACTGCACAAAGTGGTAATGCAGCTTCCATGTGGCTGAGCGGCCAGATAGAGTAAGGCTGCATCTGCTCCAGGAGCGCACCCTAAAAATACCGAATTCAAGCCTTGCTGTGCTAAATAGCAGTCCTGATAGTTAGAAAGACAACTTAAACAGTTTAAATAACGAGGGAAATTAAGGGGCCTGCTCCTATTTACGTTCATGACAGCAGTTAAAAGATACAGGCTATGTGGTGTAAGTTTGCTGCAAAGCAGTGAGACTTCCCCTGATCTGACATTTAATAGATAAGCTTAAAAAAAACCCCAAACTAAAAGACCAAACGATCTGACTTCCACACTGGCAAAAATGGGGAATACAAATGAAAAACTGCTGTGGGGCCACACATTAAGTCTGGTCCGCATCAGGAGAAACTGGAGGGAGATGGTGTGGTTGCACTGAAGTGTGACTCGGGGCTCACACGTGTTTACTCACTGAATCCGTCCCAAAGACTCTTAAGGAAAAGGAGATAACCCGGTGCCGGGTTCGCTATGGCACGGTTTCCAAAAGAGGCCGCTGGCCGCAGGACTCTCCTTCATCTGCACTCTGGAAACAAACAACCAATTTTTCATTTTTAGTGGTTAATTCTGAAAATATGAAGGTCTGTTTAGTCTTGTCTCCCTAACATAAACCAGCCAGAACAAGGCAGCTTGAGGGGAGTTTGCAACAAGTTCCCTTATTTGGAATAACAGTCGCTGTTGTAAACGTGGCAGCCGTGGGACTCTCCCACCCCGGTGGGGGTCAGGCTGGTCTTGCGATGCGTCGCAGGGCCATGCTGGGGGAGCCGCGGTGGTGATGGACACGTCTGAGGCAGTACAACAGGCTGGATTCTGTCCTGAGCTCTGGGTTGCACCCAGTTTGTAGGAGCAGGTTGTGATGTGAATGGGGCCTGGAAAGGTGAAATGTAAAATTTGTGTGGAGTCAAACTCTCTCATGTAACTTCCGTGGCTGTCATTTTACTGTTTTCCTTCTGTAGGCCATAATGCCATACTACAAGCTCCTCCAGGAAGAGCTGTGGTCCCTTGCCAGTCAGGTACTTGTGGGCACGCCGCCTTTGCAGGATCCTTGTGGCATGGCCGTGAACGGGCCGGTGCAGTGGCTGCGTGCGTGGCTGCGGACCTGCCCAGCACCTCCCTATTGCTGCCCTCCCTCCTCCTCTCCGTAGCCGTCCTCACCCTGCTGCTTATGGTGATCTTGATCCTGCAGGAAAGAGCACGGAACGGCCCTTGTGCATATTGTATTGTCCTTAATGTGGTCTCCTTTTCTTTACCAGTGTCAGATTTTCAGTAACTTGCTAATAATGGTGTGACCTTGTAAGCCTTTCAAATTTACAGCTTTCCCTGGTCTGAAATGACATCTTCTCCATCCTCGGCAAAAGGGGGAATGAGTTCTCTGAGCTCCTGCTGAAGGTGTGCTGGGAATTAGGATTTGGTGACCTGGGCTCCGCTCGAACTGTGGCATTTCTGTATGTTTGAGGTCTGGTTACTATTTACCTTTGGCAAAAGCAGAAAAAAATTTAAACATGTACATTTCATTTCTACATATGACTTTTAAGTTAAATGATTGCCCTTTATGCTGAACTATTTTTTTACACTCTCCTCTAATGCTATCTTTCTCCCCTCACTGGTAGTGTAAGAGCCTTCTGCTCAGTTGCTGCTGGTGAGCTTGCTCTTTCTTTCTTCCGTGTCTTCCACTGTTAAAATACTTCCATTTATTCTCTTTGTTGGGATTGCATTGCATGCTAATATTGTATGGCAGATGCTAAGCACACTTAGAATATGATGATGCTTGGGTATGCATTCATCACTGAAAGAGTCTATGTTTTTATTTGTTCAGTAAAGCACTAATGACAAGTTCAGATTGCAGACAAATTCTGTGTCCTCCCAAGAGCCTTTGCAGTATCAATAAATTTGGTTTTAATGCAGCTGTCTTTATTAAATTTGTTCATAAATTTGGAAGGTAAATTTGCTTCTATAGGTAGATATTTATCATTTCAGAGTCTTCTAACCAAATTTCCATAAATGGAGTTTTAAGCACTGTCTAAATTATTTCCATGCCATCTGCAATGTTTCACAGACCATTTTCACATCCTAATGATGATTGTAAGACAATGGAAATCTGCATTGCCATGAAGAAATGTTTCTTTTTTGCAGAGCATTTTTCTTTTAAGGAGTCACTATAATAACTTGTATTCCTGCTCAAGGTACTTTATAGATTCTGGATTGAGTTCAGCAATCCATCCCTATTTAACAAAGCATTGAAGTGCATATTTGAATTATACCTGCTACAAGAGAATGACTCTAAGTTCATATGTTGGGAACAGGAGAAGACCCAGAAGAACCTGTTCCCTGGCTTTTGAACTAACTAGGGGATCTTGAGGCATTACTGAGAGTGCTACAGCTGCCCGTCCAGGATTTCAGCCACATTGCAACTTCAAGATTTCTTCTGGAATGATTTAAGATGGGATGAGGAGAGCCAGAGCTCATCTGAGACACTGTTCAGCATTTGTTAAATCAGTGAGTTTTGTCAGAATTGCTGCCATTAGCTCATGTTCTGTGTTTGAAGGATGGAGCAATGTGGTAGCTGTCCTGGCTTTGGGGACAGGGGCAGTGGGGTGTTTCTAGGAGCTCTCTGGTTCTGTTCAGACTGCATGGTCCCACACCATTTTGGACCAGCCAAGCTCTTCTACTTTTGCCTGCTTACCCAGATGGGTGGGATGAGCTTTTGTAAATTTGCTCCTTTTTTAATCTTCCCATTACTAACACTTGCTGTTAATTGACAGTCAGAACCACAAGAATTTATTCCCCCTTTCCACCCACCTTTCCCTTCAAAACTCCCACTTCCAGAGCGAGCAATAATTACAGATGCCTTCAGATTGCTTGCTCTTTCTGTAAACACAGAGCCTGACATCTGGCATATTTTGAAGTTACTTTATTGAATCTTGATTGTTCCTGTAAAGAGGCTGCATGTGTGTCATACCTTAATGGCAGTAAATAGATATATCTCTTCCTGCACAGACTGAAGAGGAGATAATCTTCCAGGCAACCTTATGGTGGCCACAGGCTGGAGGGCTGATGCCCCCAGGGCTGAACCTGTGAAACAGGGACTGTTTCCATGAGAGTGGGAGGGTGTACGCGTGTTGATGACTACGCTGGTGTTGGGATGCTGGTAGGAATGGATCATAAGATGGATAAACACTATAGATAGAAGAGACAAAATACTGTTAGAGTTTAGGATTGAGTCAGTTTTGGGGGAAGCCTTGTTTTGATAGACTTAGGTATGGATGGGCATGAAGCTCAAAGTATCTTTTCCTGATTTAAAAGCTTTTCTTTTTTTTTTTTTCTTCTGTGAACAGAAGTTACTTGCTAGTGTAGTATGAAACTCTCTAAGAGTTTCCAGTATGAGCCAGGTGTTAAAGTAGGTTTTATTTTTACAAATTGGGAGATACTCTGCAGAGCTCCACACATTGCTATATAGTTGAAAACACCAAAAGCTTGTAGCATGGTGGTGCAAAAATCCTATATGTATAGCGTGAACTTCAAAGACAGCAAATGGCCTAGGAACCAGGAGAATGAACATGGTTTTTAACACAAAGGTGAAGTCAACTTCTTACTCCACATAGCGATCTTGCTAATTGGGGCTGTTGCATTTAAGATGGCATTTCCTGCCTCCTCATAGCTAAAAGCGGCCCTAAAAATCATTAACAGAGGATATTTTCACATCTTTGTGTTGAGGTGGAAGTGTTGTTCCTAATGTACAGGTTGGGGAAGAGGCAAAGGGAGGTGAAATGATTTGTCAGGGATCGCAGAGGAAGGTTAGTAGGGGCAGGAATTGATCCCAGGTATCCTAAGATCTCTTCTGACTTTTCAGCTGTGTTGGGGGAAGCAAGTTTTCTGCATTTACTACAGGAACTGACAGAGGAAAAAGTGGGTTCTTTTGTTACATTTGGTATAAACACAATTCCTTTTGAATATTTTGTGTTTGTGTGTGTCCTGTGACAAAGACATGCTGAAATTTGTTATGAAGGGCTACAAGGCACATTGGAGGGGGAGGAATGAAATATTTCACTTGTTCTCTATAGCATATTCCATATTTTCCTTGCTTTGGTTACATTTTTGTGAGGCGAACGATGAATTCCCTTGCCTATTATTAATTTATTGTTACTGGAACATAATAGCGCAGAATGCTGTTCATCCAGGAAAAAGCTTCAGCGGGGAATGAGTCACTGATGGTAATAAACTTCCGTCCCTCTCAATAGGCCATAGGACCATTTAGAAAAATGTTTTTGCCATGATTCCTGAATTGCTTGTGCTTTGTACAGCAGCTGGTAGAGATAAAACTGAACGGAGCTGGGCAGACTCCCTGTCTCCCTTCTATTACTATAGCATGTTTCTGAATCATACACAAAAAATGGTTTTGGTATGTAAGAGGGACTTCAGAAAAGCAACTCTGACCAGAAAACAGCCAGCGCTGCAGTGAGGATACATTCTCGAAGCATGATATTGAGTGTGATATCTACCATATATATAGTGCTCAGGGAGTTAGCAATGCATCGATGTGCAGAGCTGAGCTCTCTAGCGTTACCCTTCCGTGAGATGCGTTATCTCCCAGGAGCCCTGGGGGCCCTCAGGAGGCAAATCTGAACTGAATCAGATAGTGTTTCGCAGCTGCTCGGGTTAGGATGCAGCTTTGCATGTTACTGTCTGTAGCTTTCATCTTGTTTGGTGTGCAAGATCTCAGTTGCAAAAGGCTGGTTTTGTGTTTGATGGAGCTGTGTTGCATGTTCCCTGCTCTGCTGGATCCAGGTACCCAGGAGCGAGTGCCCTATTTGGGTTCAGGAGAGTAAAATGTGTTTCTGGCCATGATCTTTTGCTCTCCCCATGAAGAGGCAGTATGGTTAGTGACTGGACAGATAACAAACACGTCTTGAGCATCTTGGATCTATTAAAAATGGCATTGCTGGGGCATGAAGAGCATAAGCATCCCCCAGTCAGGGAACAATGTAGATCTTCAAAATGTGGTGGCAAGGGTTAAATGCTTTTAATATAATTTCCAGCCTTCTTCCTTCAGAGTCCTTTCAAGGCTCCTGATCCTCCAAGATTACTACTGCCTCCACAGGGGAGGGTGCGTTGTGGTGTTGGTTTCCAGAATATTCGGGGAGCTGCATCGTTATCAAGAACTGAGCATATAGCCATGAGGGCCAGATTCTGTACAGCTCATTAGATGGTGTATTCTGTATCTGTGCAGCAAGCCGCACCCATCATGTTAACGTGCCGAGTCACGTAAACATCATGACAGAAGGTTTTGCAATCCAGCCCTAAGTGAATGGCAGGGAGTCGGCGTAGCTGTCGTGTGAACTGTAGAGCTGTGGCTGGATGGCTGCTTTTAAAGTAGCCCAGTGCAAATGGGAAGCTATATTGTATAAACAGTAAATGAACCCAGCTTTGCCTGAATAATGCTTTTATTTCCAGTTTATCATATGATGGCTTTAGCTGACAGATTTTATGATTCTAGCAAGCACAATTGCTGTTATCCTTCAGGGCATGTTTTCATTGTAAAGCCTGCAATTGGGTGACTCCAGTGCTATGGTGTTATCTGTAACACTGCCTATTGGAGTGCTAATACAAGCTTTTCCCCTTTTTTTTTCAGTAGAGTAACAAGCCGCATTTTTTTGGCAGGAGATAATAATGTATTATGAACTATTTCATCATTTTTATCAGCGTTTAACAGATTTCCAAATCTTCCTTCATTAGAAGCCTCAGTAGATTTCACATATTTGCAAAAATATTTCACTTTGTGTTCCTCCCAAGTGTAGCACTGCTGCCGGAGCGGTGCGCAGCAGCAGCACTGCAGGTAGGGGTATGCAGCATCCCCCAAGTGAATGGTGCACAGAGTCAAGCTGTGCAGGTTCCTAGGCTGTCATCTCTCCTACAGGAAAGCTGAAGGACCTATCCTGCTCCAAGTGTCTTTGGGTTTATATCTCCTCTGCCAAAAGAAAGAATATTTTTTTGAAACACTGACACTACCATGAGACTGAAGCCTCACAAAAAGAATCACTTCCTTCCCACCTTCAACAAACAAAGGCTTTTCAGTATTATATATAAAGCTCCTAGTCTACTGTTAGGACTTTGAACATCCTGCAGATACCCCTGTTATTTACTAGAAGACACAGTCTGTATGTCAGCATCTCATGCAGGTCAAGGTTGCAGGCAGACTTCTTGCCTCTCAATTCAGAAGGTACCCTCTTAAATATTTGATGCTGCCCACTTGCTAGGGTTTCAGGCTCCCTCATGCCTGCTGTGCTCTCCATCCTTGTTCTCCCCGTTAGTGTATGCAGGAAAGCAAATTGCACATACATAAAAAAAGAGGTATTTGCATTCACAAAATGGATGTTTGTGTGCACCACTGCTTGTCCTCTCAAGTGCTTCCTCAGTTGTAGAAATGCTTGATACATGTTCACCAAACCACCAAACTGCTCAGATGTAACACTATCTGTGGATGAGATCCTCAGACACGCAAATTCCACCTGTAGTGCAGAGCTGGGCATCCTGGCGTTTTCTTTATGCAAACTCCAACAGCTGAAGACTTGGAGGTGTCGAGTTTTGTGCTGTGCTACCGTAAAGGATCTTGTCAACTCACTGGAGCAGATGGGGCCGATGAGGAGGTTGTGGAGGTGAGAGCAAAGCTGGAGCAGATTGGCCCTGAAGCACCTGGCATCAGCCCAGTGCAGTGCCGTGCACTGCGGGGCAGTGATGTTCCTTGCTGCTGCTGCCCACTGAAATAGGACTCACTTGGGAGCTGCTCTGCACCTTGTTTGCATATGGCCCATCACGCTGCCTGCTTTTGCTCTCCTGCTGTGACCTGGAGTGTAACTTTTGTGATGCTGCCTTGTCTAAGCTGAGCAGTGGGGCAGTGGCATCCTCCTGGGCTGTCTCCATTTCTTGAAACCCCCTTGCTCAGTGGGTGCCTGACTGTCCACTGTATTGGGTTTGTGTGGCAAGATTTTGGTAGCAGGGGGGCTACAGGGGTGGCTTCTGCGAGAGTCTGCTAGAAGCTTCCCCCATGTCTTCAGAACCAATGCCAGCCAGCTCCAAGACAAACCTGCTGCTGGCCAAGGCCGAGCCCATCAGCAATGGTGGTAGTGCCTCTGGGATAACAGAGTTAAGAAGGGGAAGAAAACCTCTGCAATTGCAGCCAGAGGGAGGAGTGAGAATACATGAGGAACAACTCTGCAGACACCAAGGTCAGTGAAGGAGGAGGGGGACAAGGTGCTCCAGGTGCCGGAGCAGAGATTCCCCTGCAGCCTGTGGAGATGACCATGGTGAGGCAGGCTGTCCCCCTGCAGCCCATGGAGGATGATGGTGGAGCAGATATCTACCTGCAGCCCGGGGAGGATTCCATGCCAGAGCCAAGTGGATGTCCAAAGGAGGCTGTGACCCTATGGGAAACCTGTGCTGGAACAGGCTCCTGGCAGGACCTGTGGCCCCGTGGAGAGAGGAGCCCATGCTGGAGCAGGTTTGCTGGCAGGACTTGTGACCCCATGGGGGACCCACGCTGGAGCAGTTTGTTCCTGAAGGTCTGCACCCCATGGAAGGGACCCACGCTGGAGCAATTCGTGAAGAACTGCAGCCTGTGGAAGGACTCACATCAGAGAAGTTTGTGGAGGACTGCCTCCCATGAGAAGGACTCCATGCTGGAGCAGGGGAAGAACGAGAGGAGTCCTCCCCCTGAGGAGGAAGGAGCGGCAGAAACAACATGTGATGATGAACTGACCGCAACCCCATTCCCCATCCCCCTGTGCCATGGGGGTGGGAGGTAGAAAAACTGGGAGTTGAGTTGAGCCTGGGAAGAAGGGAAGGGTGGGGGGAAGGTGTTTTTAAGATTTGGTTTTATTTCTCATTACTCAACTCTGATTTGATTGGTAATAAATTAATTTTCCCAAGTTAAGTCTGTTTTGTCCACGATGGTAATTGGTGAATAATCTCTCCCTGTCTTTACCTTGACCTATGAGTCTTTTGTTATATTTTTCTCTCCCCTGTCTGGCTGAGGAGTGGCATCCAGCCAGTGTCAATCCACCACACCTGCCTAAAATGCCATTAACTTCAGTGGAGCGGTCCTGATTTGGTTTTGCATAAACAAGATTGAAATTGGGCCGCAGCACACAGGTTTTGAGATTGCAAGTGAAATACATTGTTCATTCTGTCTGGAAATCTTAAATGTTGTGGGTATTGAAGTTGGACAGCCAAGGGGGTGACTGGAGACCTGACTGTCAGGGGCCCTGAGCTCTCGGTCCTCTGCTGAAAGGGAATGGGAGCTGCGCAGTCATAGCATGTTTAACAGTCAGGGACATGTGTTTTAGGCGCACAAATACTGCGGTTTTGATCAGCACCCAAAAGGTGTTTATTCCCTGGCTAGGACCGGCTTCATTTGTTTTATCATTAATTGTTTAATTTCTGTGCTGGGACAGGCCAGCACAGTATAAACAAGAATAATCCGAGTCACTGGAATTGTATTTAAACTGGTTGGAGTTCATAAAGCAGAAGAAAAATTATGATGTGTACTCCTGGTTTATGTTTACCTAACAAGCTCATTGAGTGGCAGCACACAGTGAGATGTAGGATGTGTGCTCCGTGGTGGTGCTGATACACGGTTGTGTGGTTGTTAAGGTATTCTTCAATGCTCACGTTTAACCATGAGACAACCAGGCTGAAGACAAGGGGAGGAGAAGGTGGAAGGTAAAAGAAGACAGAACACACGTTTTTTGGACACATGGATAACTGCTTCATTGGTGTGCAGAAAGCATTGTGCTGTGGGTACAGAGCATCCAGTGTGTAAGTGTGAATTGCAAGTGTAGGGATACCCTCTTTCCCCTGGGTACATGCCGCATCCACAGGCGGTCTCGATGCAGGGGCTAGCGCAGACTCCTTGCCAGCTGCAACAGGTTTGCAGGAAGCTCAGGAAGTTCGGTGCCAGTTCTGGATAGGCTAATAAATCTTAAAAGCCTTGAAAGCTGCGTGGGGAATTTATAAAGAAAATAAATGTGGAGTGCTGCAGGGAAGGACGGCTGGTGCTGGCTGTCTGCTGTCCCCAGGTCTTGCTGGCTGCTGCATTCAGCTGCCCTTGTAACCCATCAGTCGTTCCTGTGGGATGTTCTCCTTCCGCGGTCCCTGCTGACTACACTTGCAGGTTTCTCTCTTTTCCCAACCTGTGCAAGCTGTTGTGACCTCTTCTTGGTCACGCAAGTTCAGCACACAGCACTGCTGTCATGTAATAGCAAAACTCAGCAGTGCCAAATCTAACAGCTATTGCATTGCTTGGGAGATACAAAACTCCAAGGTCCCTCTAGAAATATTGTTCGTGCCAATGCTGTGGATACACTGGGGGGCTTTTGCTAAAGTTGTGTTGCTTGTGGTTTGTTGAAAGAGCAGTCCATGCTCTGGTTGGGCTTCTTTGCCCTAGACCCCCAGCGTGGGAAGATCCACTCCTGGTCTCGTACAAATCAGTGGAAATCTTGCCGCAGAATTCAGCCAGGACAGGGCTCAGCTGTAAAGATCCTTCTTTGCAGGGAAGAAGGGATTTGTTGGGTAGACATCACTAATTTTTGTAATCAGATCAAAATGTTTCATTTCCGTATTCCACTAAATATAAGGAAAATGAGTGCTGTTCAAATTAATTATAGATACTTTATGGAATGTGGGTGTGTGCTGCCTGGCTTTGTTTTTTGTCTGCATAATTATTGGACATCTGGGCCATAAACTCCACTGGATATCTTTCTCAACCAAAAATTAGCGGGGAAGAAACTTTCTCCTAAATTTCATGTATTGTTAATTTAAGCTCAATGTGCTTGCTTCCCAACAGAAATATGATGCCTTTCTGATAGAGGAATTACTTCTGTTGATTCCTGTCTAATACAGATATTTTGCAGTACTTTTCTTTCTTCAGCGACTGGTATGGCTTTGCTATAAGCTTTTTTCCTCCCTCTCATTTCCTACTTCTATGATTATCTGATGGCTGCAGCAGGCAGTGGTCTGACTATCTGCAGTTGGTTCCCGTTCTTATACCTATTTTTATCCTTTTGAGTTAACACACAGTAATTGCTGTTATTTTCACTGAAAATTAAGCATACAAGTAGCCATCATCACTTGCTCTCATTTGCTGCCTATTCTTCAGAATAATGGCAGATGCCGAGATGTAGTCAGTGCTTAATGCAGAGCTATGTCGTGACCACGTGGAGAACGCTGACAGCCTGTGAAAGGAGTTTGTGTTCTCAACAGCTTCCTAGTGGATATGTCTCTGGAGTTCACCCAGGTGACCTCAAGTTGTGTTGTGGGTTCAGGATAGCAGGTCTTCATTTAAGAGGCAGAGAAGTGATCCGTTAATGTTTCGTCCCAGAGGTCTTCTCTTTCGCTCAAGGGTGGTCGTACAGGGTGGGTGGATAGTGGGAAGTTTGTACAGATGTTGTGGAGAAGAGCTTCTTTTGGGTATCTCAGTTTATCCGCATTCAAAGCGAAGGTGTGTTAAGCAGATTTGTGAATAGTAGGTGTTGCTCAGTTAACGTGGCACACTGGTTGGCCCTGTGTTCATTACATTAAACCTCCAAGAGGAGATAAGACAAAGTTACTGCTCGCTACCTAAAGCTGGGTCTTCCCCTGCGACAGGCACCTCTCTCCAACAGGGCTCTGGATTTTGTCTTTTGGTGTTGTGTAATACACGTTAAAATCCTCGCTTGCTTGTAAACATTTTACTGTTTGAATACACTTTAAAAGGCTGTTAATGTTTAAATCTGCACCCTGAAATGTTTTCTTCATGGCAATTAGAGTGCAGCCAGAGAACAGCGCTTCAGCTTAATGGCTTGTGAATTCAAACTGTAGCGATGCTGCTTTCTAACAAGTGTTTATGTAATTTTCAAGAGCAAAGACCAGTGAAAAGCTAAAATATTCACCATGTTGGAAAATACCTGTCTTTAATCCCAGGTCTGTGAAATGTGAAATATGATGTATGACCCAACAGGACTTTATCTTGTGTGGGAGATTGTTAGCTGGATGATATAGATTTAGCCTGCCTCAGCTGACTTCAGAAATAATTCTACTTAATAAATATTCTGACAGATCTTCCACTCATAAGAATGGACTGAACTGGGAATTGCTGTATTGGGCATATAGTATTTCAGGTGTAATCATCATATGTCATGCACGGTCACAGAGACTGCAACCATCCAAACCATCATGTAATCATCCCAGTCCTCTCCAATTACTCAGCTTTTCATGCTGGTCTCTTTCACACCTATATCAAATTTACTTTTTACTACTACTTGTTAATATTTTTCAAATGGGCAGGTTTCCCTTCTCCATAGAATCTATTTATTTAGGGATATTTTTTTCAGAATATACCAAGTTTGTATCCTTGGAGTCTGCTCTCCTTCTGCTGTCTTCTGCCAGCTTTCCCAGCACCTCTTGCTTATTTATTAATTCTTTCTAGTGATTACATTTCCTAATTAGTGTTCTCCCATTTCACTTAATGCCTTGTGGCCCTCTTAGGGGGATGTGACTGGACATGCAACTGTCCATCAAGTGATCCTATGGATACCTTGGCCAACTTCCTCCCAAACGCCGAGGTGTCTGTTCCGTAGAGTGTAATTACTGGAAAATACCGTGAATGTCCTTGTGGCTGCTGGTTTCTTCCTGCCAGCTCAGCCACTTAAATCTATTAATGGACCTGACTGATGGAATGTGCACTATTCTCTGTCAGCTTTTAAAACAATTCCTGACTATTAATTTATTTAATAATTCTATCAAATTCCTTTCACCCACTTTTTCATATAATTTTGGATTTTAGCTGATTTCATTTATTTTATAAAACAAGTCTCTTTTTTTCTGTGCAGACTTTTTTCTTTAATTGTCACTTTTCTGACATCTGGTAAAATATCTCCATCATCAGTCATATTTTTCCATTAATTCTTTCCCAGCTAATTTTGCCTGTAATTGCTTTCATTTTTGTGAGTCGGGTCTTTTTATCATATGCATTATTCTGTAATTACTGTTTTGAACTTACTATATTTCATATGCCAAATGCAATCAAGTTGAGGAACTAGAGCACCTGGCTGCTACTATTTTTATTCTTTAACTCCTCTTTCCGTGTGAAGATGAGATCTGATGTGGCATTTCTGCCCTTACTGGAGATCTCGGAAGGTGAACATTCAAATTACAGCTTAGCTTCAATTAAACACTTGGGTCTTATGAGACGTGGATAGGAGCTCGTTGCTGATGGCATTGCTGGGTCAGGTGCTCGCTGCTACGGCTCTGCGTTCCCGAAACAGCTGCCAGCCACGCATCCATCCCCAGTGGGACCCTTCCTCTTGTCCTTGCTGGAACCTCTCCTGCAAAAGTATTTGCTCTGTCTTCTCCCCACATGACTTTCCAAGCTGACAGCACCCGAGATCCTGGTTGTGGATTTGAGGAGCCAAGCACTTGGCTTGTGCTTTCCTCGCTGCTGCACCAGGAGTGCAAAACCCGCAGTGCTGCATCTGACAGCATCAGGGTAGCTCTGAAATAGCTGATATGAAGAAATAGCCAGTAAGCTCCTTTATGTTTTGCCTCTTCTGGAGAGTCTTAAAATATTTTGAGTTAGTTGAAGTAGCCTACTTGTCATGATCTCTCTGTATTGATTATCCTTTGTGTGATAATTAAGATGCCACTTAGGGCAGGCTCTTGATGCGGTGAGTCTTCTGAAATGAATATTGCTAACAAACCTTCCCTCAGGAATAGATTCACCTCCGTGATGAGGGAAGCTACAGCATTTTACTGCACGTTTCAGCAGGCTGAGAGCTTGGACGTCGCTGATTAGTGTGGCTCACTTGCTGGGGGGTAATTAGTTAAGTAACTGGTTATGTGCCCATGTCTTCAATCCTTTAACTGGATCAATGACTTAACCTAACACAGCAATTCCTAATTACTTTATGAAACTTTGCTCAGATCCTGGACTCCATCCAGTCCAAGATGCTGCTGCTTTTTCATTAGTGGTTATCTAGGAAAGCAGCTAAGGCCAGCCTTTAGAATTGGTGTCAAGAGTGATGTTAAAGGAATATTTGTTCTTATTTTAGGTGCAATAAATCATTTTAAAAGCGATGAATTGGCCCGAGAAAAATCTCTCAATCGATCAAATGCCTGCAGCACCCCTCTGCCTGTGATATTGATCTCGCCCTGAACTGCTGAGCTCTAAACCAAAGATACGAGGTATCACTGCTGGAGATTTCAGTGACATTATTTTTTTGGAAACTAATTTTTTTTTTTAAGTGACCTTAACAACTGATAATTAACAACTGTATCAATAGCTGTATTTGGAAAGAAGATTATCTGAAAAATGCTTGCCTGTGTGGGTTTTTTTAGTGGCTTAATGTCTGAGGCAGGCTTAAGTTCATACCGTTGTTTGAAGAGAGTCATATCATTTGAGTGAAATCTGCAGAAAGTATGGTATCTGTTATACCAGCGGACCAGACCTGCAAGCAGTTTACTTGCTAGAAACTCAAAATGATCTCGATGATAAAATTTGAGAAGTAATTTGGAATTGGCAGATGTGACTCAGTAGAGACAACAGCATAATGGTGTTCTTGGAAAGAAGAATTTGTGGGTGCAGATAACTGTTAGTGTGATGGGGATCTGGGAGGCAAACTCAGTGAGAAGTGGTGTAATCCTGCTGCAAAGAATGAAATTTTATTCTCAAGGGATTTGGCAGAAGCCCCAGAGCTGGGCTGGGGCAGTCGTTTGTCTGAGTGATGGGGACTGAGCTGGGATAACTCATCCAGTTTTGGCCAGCACGCTTCGAGAAGGCTGTGGAAATGCTTAGTAGAACCCAGAGGAGATGGACAAGAACAGTGAGGCAGTGGGAGCCATTTCCAATGAGAAAGTTATAGAAAGAAGTGGATTAATTTCCTTTGAGGAGGTGAAGGGAGGTAAAGTCTTCCTTGGAGAAGGCTGTGAGAAAGCACAGAGCAATCCCTGGTCCTTCAGTAGCAGGGAAGGGACAACCACCTTCGGTGGAGTGTTTTAGCCAAATATTTTGGAAAAACCTTCTAGAGGTTAGGGTAGATAAGTGCTGGGAATGGTTACGACAGGAGAAACCTGTTTTGAGGGAGGTTTTGGTAACAAGTCAGACAACATTCAGCAGGTCCAGCTCCCCACCGTGCCTGCGCCCTGTATCTGCCGCAGCTCGCTCTGTCCCTGCTTCCTCGCATCCGTCCCCACACGCACTGTACATCCAGGCCAGTCCCACTGGCAAAGGCAGCCTAAGTCCTGGCAGAGAAAGTCCATCGCTAATCCGTGCAACAGGTATACAGCAGTGGCACTATTGGGACGAGCAAGAGTACAGTAGTTTAATCCTGACCTGGTGGGACCACCTCGGGGGTGAAAGGGTGCTCAGTCCTGTGGAAGAGTATTATATCATAGGATTAGGATTGATTTGCTTAGGGGTCAAATGGGCAATCCTGGATTTCTTTTATGAACCCATAGCTGAAATCTAAATTGCAACTCTAGTTATGAAATCTAAAAACTGAAAAAGCCCCTATCTGTAAAATCCATAAAAGTAATTTATAGACACCTTGCTGATCTTATCTCTTGCCAATGGAAAGGAGGAAAAATCAAGGTGGCTGGTCTGCACGTACCTAAGTGTTCAAGAAGCTAAGAAAAGTAGGCAGGTTTTAGGTCTTGCCTTAGTGAATTTGTATTCCTTTCCTCCTCCTTTTAGGTGTACCATTTTATACCTCTGTATGCCTGACACAATGACGATTTTTCTGTCTCTGATATAGGAACTATATTTGGGATATCACTTGAGAGCTGAGCTAAACTGCTAAATAATGGGTCAAATTTTTGCAAATTTTGAACACAGTGCTGTCCTCTTAAATTCTCTCTGAAGCCTCAGGAGTTTGACTGCTCAGTGATATCCAGCCTGCTGTGAATATCCAGCCTCTGAAAATTTGTTTATTTGTTTGCCTATTTGTTTATTTGCTCTGAGTGGTGCTGTTTAAAGTATTGCATGATGGATGAAGCTAATTGCTGAGCACTCTGAATACACCTGGTCTGGTGCTCACCCTCCACCTGTATCCAGCCCCTTGTTCTTTTTGAGCATCTGTGTTACATTGCAGGATCCCGTAATATGAGAAGAAGTCAGGACTTGAGCAGAAATGAGCTTTGTGAGAGCAGATAAGAGCAACTTGTGCTGGAGCAGCAGATGCGACTGTTGTTTTCTGCAAGTAGATGATTCCCTAATCCTCTTAAGGACAGCCTGGGTAAAATCCCCCTTGTGACACTAGGCGCAGCTCTGGGCCAGGTGGCCTCAGCTTCTGTCACCAGCTTTGTGAGCTGCTCTGCTCTGAGAAACTCTCTGTGCTGCTGTTGAAAAGCCATGGCAAAAGCAGCCGAGCTGCCGGGTGTGCGGGAAGAGCCCTGGGTAACAGCCACCATCGTGGTACAGCGAGACCTTCTGCTGAGTGCAGCTAAGCGGTCCTGTGTGGTTTTGGGTCCTCGGAGTCTGTGGGTGTTACGGAAATGTTCCTAGCAGTAACATGTGTAAGAGAGGAGTAAAAGAGTAGGCAAAAATAAAGAGGGCTGGCAGTGTGAGGTGAGGGGCGGATGAGGTATTATGGGAAAAGCTTAATGGTGTGAGCTGACCTGGCACAAGGAATATTTTGTAGCTCCCTCTGCCTTTCTCCAGGGAAAACCACTTCTTTCACTGATGTGTCTGGCCTGTGCAGTTGCAGAAGAAGGTTTTTCCACGTGGTTGGATTGTGAATAGCATGGTGAAGGAGAGTGGTCAGGAGGTAGGATGGTGGTCTGACACCTGCCGTCACTTTCCAGCCCTGTCCTAGAATTTCTGTGACCTTGGACAAAATATTTCATCCTGGAACATGGAATGTACCCCGACTCTGTAAACAGTCTGAAACAAGGACTTGGAAACTAGGACATTTCCCCCACTTGCCTTAGTTGATATTCCTTGTACAAGCCAGTAGTGACCCTTTAGAAAGTGTCATTGTTCATTATTTCATGTTTAATAAAACATACCTTCATCAGAAGTCAAACCCCAAGCTCCATCCCGTTGCTTTCCTTCTTCCCTGCCCTTCAGTTACCCTCTTCCCTCCCCCATCTCCTTGCACCATACTCAACCACCAAAATAGGCATCTTGAAACATTCCTTCCAAGCCTGTCTTACTAACTGCTGCAAGGAGTGATGAAGGCCATGTATGAATGCCATATGCCATCTTCATATTTGTAGCATCACACTGAAATTGCTGTAAAGATAAATGGCTTTGAAATTATTGTTTTCCTTTCAGTTTGGTAGACACCACTATTTTTGTCCTTGTTTTAACTAGCCAAAGAATTTTGGAAAGCCAAAATTCATCTTTGGAATGACACAAAATGCATTGTGGGAGCATGTCAAGGCTGCTAAGTTCTCTGGATTTTGGTGAAGATAATTTTGGAGGGTGCAATCCTGAGGTTTTTACTTGGGCAAATCTCCCACTGACTCATCCAAGACTACCATGTTAAAGCCATCAAGAGGAGATTATGAAAGGGTCTGAGACTGTATGCAGTATGTTTCTGTAATACCAATTGCTTTGGACACACAAAAAATGTATTAGCTTTATTTTCATATTTTCTGGTTTATTTTTAATTCTTTCACCACTCTTGCTCATCTGTTGTAAAAAGACCCTTCCTGACATGACAGAGGAGGCAAAAACTTCT
Source organism: Grus americana (assembly GCF_028858705.1). NCBI lineage: Eukaryota > Metazoa > Chordata > Aves > Gruiformes > Gruidae > Grus > Grus americana. The sequence goes on along the minus strand of NC_072858.1, from coordinate 14,361,064 downwards.
GGCCTTGCTTCCTTTGTAGGAGATGGTGATGGCAGGGTCTAGGGTTGCTGGTAGTAACAACTTTAAGAGGGAGAAGATAACATTTTAGTCCAATTTAACACAGCAGCTTTTCTGTGGTGGTATGCACCACCCTCACTTAGTCCTTGTGACTCAAGATTCAATTGATAAAGCAGCTGGGACACTGGAAGATATTCAACATCTTGCTGTCGGTCAACTACTGACTCTCTTCTACAGATGGTAGATGAATAGTGTGTAAAATGTAAGACGTGTCAGTTCACAAAACAACTTTCAGATACAGATTGTGATTTGCTTGCTTTTTTGTGAGTTTAAAGAAACTTACACATTTCAGAAAAGCTTCCTTCTTAATGGTGTCCTAACTGCCTGCTGGAAGTCCAGTGTCTGCCATGGAAGTCCAGCTCCATGGTTCAATCTTTCAAACGAACAAACTGCCCTCGGAAGGTATTTTTCTCTGTTCAGTATCTTTCGTCAATGAAACTACTGTTTACAAAAAGAGACTACATGAAGGAAAGGATTCTGGGATCTGAGCTTTCAGATGTTGAAACAAGCAGTTGACTTGAAGTTTGGTCACCCCAGGACCTGTTCCTGGCTCAACCCCTGTCTTCGAGAAGCTTCAGACTTCCTGGGCTTGGGTGCATTTCATGAACAGGAAAAAAGATGATTAAGAAAAAAATGAAGGCAGCGTTTGCATCAAATTAGCTTTTAACAAGCTTTAAGGCATGGAACTGTTGCAGCATTGCATACTTTTTTTGGCTTCAGTGGAGCTACTCTGCATTTCCACTGATGTAAAGAAGATCTGAATCTGTCCTCTTGGCTGCTCCACTTCAGCAATTGATTCTAAATCAGCCTTGCTATCCAAACATGTAGAATTGAAGATTTGTTACTAATTATGTAGCTGCAATTCCTGACTATTTTTCTTCCTAGTTTAGTAAAAATCTTTCTGACATTTAGCAGATTGACATTCTCTTAGCATCTCCACAACAATCTGTCCAGTTTGTTTAAGAAGGCAACATTTTTGGAAGAAACTGCAGCATCTCTGCTGGAAACTCAAGTACCTGGCAAGAGACACTTGAGATACTTGTTGAGCTGGCCAAATTCTGCTGCTATGCTTAGCGATTGCAATGGGCAGTTGTGTGACCTTATGTGTCTTCGACTGTCTAGGGTTCACCTTTTGTTTTCTGCTAGAAGGCTTGGGAAAAAGCAACGTGGAATTACAGACCACAGCAAGAACCCTGTTGTCTTGGATGGCTCATTCTCTGCAGTGCTGACTGCTCTCTTTGGTGAGAGGTGATTGATGCCAGCATGACACATGGTCATATTTCTAGTGTGTTTGCACATTTCCTCATTCCCGTGGTGAGGATGATAACTGCTTGCTGGTCAGATGTTGCCATTAATGCTTAGTGAATGTTTGACTCACCTCAGGGAAGGTATAAAATGCTGGATGACGGTTCCTGTTCCCAGACATCTGGAGAAGACTGGGGCATGAGGAAAGGTTTCCATATTAAAGATGTCACTTTACGACTATATTTTAAGATTCTATCTAGTTAAGAAGTAAACCTGTCCTAGGCTAAGGACAGGGGACCTGTCCTCTGAAACCAAATAACTACTGAAGGGCAGTCATCACTCTGAAAATAAACATGATGGTAGAACAATTTACCCCCTACCTGGTGGCTCCCAACTCCACCTGGGAACTGCCTTTCTCCAGCTGCCCAGGCTGCTCTCTCCACTGCTGTCTAGCAGCACTCCGAGAGCCTCCTTGCACTCCTCCTTGTGATACCTGAATAGCTTCACTCTGTGCTTGATTTTTATTTCCACCAGTTAGTGGTGAAGTGGTCTGTCAAAGAGCCTTAACAACTGTGAAAACACTTTGAAGTGTATAAAAATACTTTAAAGAGGCATTCTCTATTGTTTTCTGTTGTGGGCAGCACTCTTCCGGGTGTTTACACCCAATGCATTTGACATTTCAGAGTGATCGTGCTGACCTCGGCTGATGCCTGTGCAGATCGCGATGAGGATGAATACATGACGTGTGCTCAGAGTGCGGCTCAGCTTTTTTTGTTCATTTGGTTGTTCTTTATGGCAGTAGTTCGGTGGCTGCAGGCATTGTTCCATCTTGTCGGGCAAATCGGTTATCTTGCAGGATCAGCTGTGCTTATAGTAGGCAGAAGTGGATTGCATGTCTGTTTGGGGTTTTTTACATCATTTACTGCACAGCAACAATTGTTTTCTGTTGTACATGATGACAGGTACTGAATTCCAGGTTAGCCGTATTGAAGTATGCACTACTTTTGCTACAGTCCTTTTTGGCCATTAGTGAAACATAGTGATGACTTTGGGTGTCACCAACTGATTCAACAGGGGTTACTCAGAGTTCAGCCTTTTAGCAGATACTTAGCTTATCTGTACTTGTCCCTATTGGAAGATCACTGTTTATTCTCATTTTGAGCTCCATGATTTGGATAGCTTTTTACACATTGCTCATTATAAATTATACGTAGTGTGTTTCCATTTGGCCTGGATTCCTCTCTCTTTAAAAGCTTATTCCAGGATTTGTTCACTATCTCTGTTTCATATTCAAGTGGCCCTTTTATAACCTTGGTGAGAATTTACGTGTAATTTAAAGCCTTGTGTCCAGTTTCAGTTTACAGCCCCTTTTCATTTATGGCACAAGCACAGACTTTGTTCTGCTGTAGATACAGCAGTTAAATCAAGCGTTGTTGAAAAGTGGTGAAGACTTGGTTGCAGAGACAACTTAGTGACAAACCGGTCGCTTTCTTAATTTCGGAATGACAGCGGAGAAAATTGAGGGCTGTGCTGAGCCAGAGCATCAGTGATAACATAGTAGCAATCGATGCCCCTCAACAAAATATTTACTAACGGATCCCTACTTGTCAAAACTTTGAGGTAAGAAAGGCTGGAATAGATAGAAGTCTTTTTCCTCTTGCCCAGGGCTCTTTGACTTCATCTGCAAGATAAGTTCTCTTTTGTTCTTGGTTGAAGAGGGCATGTGACTTCCTTAGGCATTGCTTACTCTGCCTGCTGCTTTGTTATCTAAGAGGCCATCTATTAAGTAGTACGCTGGCAGAAACATACTCTTTTATATAGTACTTGTCATTTGAAGATCTCCAAATCTGTACAAAGTGGAGGAAATTTATCATCTCTATTTTGTAAATTTAGAAACTAGAAACACAGACACTCAAGGTCAGAAAACCATTGCCAGCACTGGAAATGGAACCCAGCCCTTTTGAGTCATGGTTTCTGATCTTGCTAAAAACTAGATTGCAAGTGGGGAAAAGGAAAATGGTTCTTCAAACCACAATTATTAATTTACGTCTGAACCTATCTTCTGTTTCAGTTAAGTTGCTAGGCTGCCATGGTCTCTTGTTTACCCATGCAATATAACAATATAAAGCTGTTTGCACAGGGTAACCCAAAACATTGCTTTACGTGCAGTGGCAGGAAACCACTGCACAGCTTAGGAGTGCCCATGCACGCTCTGGGCAGGGTCGGGTTGTGTGGGCCAGCGTTGTCCTCTAATGCAGCTTCAGCTGCAGAGCTGGATCCAAAGGAAGGGGGATTGTCTACCCGTAACTATGTACAGAGCCTGGCAAAATATGCCTTCATCCTGCTTTGATCCAAGATGTTGCTGAAATGTAAATAGTATAATAATATATTTTTAGATGCAAAGGCAGTGAACTTGTAAGAAGCAAATGGAAAATCCTCATGTGTTGCAGCATCCATCCTGCTATGTTTTCTTGCTTCCTTGAGTCACACTGTTTCATTCACTGTTAGGAAGAAGGGACGCACTTGCAAACCTAATTTGGAACCAAGTACAAGAGGAAAATAGTTTTTTTGTGTAGAAGAGCTGCAGAGACTTTCTCTTCTGTATGCAGCTGGCTTGGAGAACATTGCTGCTGCTTTTAAAAATACCAGATGCTGGCTTGCTGTGTGAGGCAGCAGCTCCCTGGGAAAGACACTCTCCTAAATTCCACCAGTCCACTATTGGAGAAAAGGGAATTAATTTTTCATCCTTGTCTCTGGTGGAGTCATCTCCTTTTTGTGAATCACAACTCGTCTCTGCTAGAGGTGACTGGAGCCTCAACATAAAGAAAACATTTCAGTTGTATCTGTGTTCTTAAATTGATCCCCGTCACTACATTCAAACATCTGCTCCCTGGGGAAGACCATTTGCTTTAGTATTTTGATTTGGAAATTGTACTGACGTAAATAGACAGAACATCAGATTCAGCATCTTGAATGCACTTTCCAGTCTCTGCATATCTTCAGGCTATCAACTAGGAAAAAAGATTGAAAGTATTTCCAGTGAATTCACTTAGATGCTAAGTCATTTAAATTCTCAGCCTTTTTAGCCATTGTTGTTACCAGACATTTGTATAATGGCACAAAGAGATGGTGTTCACTGCCGCCTCCTCCACGTTCACCACAGCGTGTAGTCTGGTGGGCTTGGGGACAGCAGCTTAATGGGATCGCTTTGTTAAAATGGGCAAGCCATCTCTGAAATAGAGGGCACCTTGATCTGATTGGAGATGGTGGGTTTTGTTTTTATGGAATGATACAACAAAATGCTTCTGTGTCACATTGACATAATAGGCAACTTCAAAAATCCTTGGCTTGAAGGTACATCAGGGAAGTGGTGCATCCAGCACCTCTAAGAGCGGATGGGAGTCAGAGAGCGCCTACCTCTTGCTTTTTCTCTGTCACAGCTCTGGGAATATAATTTTCTAATTCTGAAATGGGAACTAATTGAATGCTGAAGAACATTTGTGCAAGCTGCGGCTGAAATGAGGTGATAAAAATTCCTGAAAGGTCTTTTAGTCTAAAGCAAAGTGAAGGTGTCTGCTGTGCTTTGCTGCAAGATGTCCCAGCAGAATTGTTGTATTAAAGACAGTCTGCAGAAGGGCTGGCCATCCCTTTGTGTTGTCTTTTCTGTTTTATGGCATGTAACCTAAAAGTTTTTCTTTTGTGTTCTGTTGTTTTTTTTTAAGTTTGGGGATTTTTTTCCCCTGACTTTTTCTTTCAGTTTTGCTTGCTCATGAAAGGTACTGATACAGGACACAGTAAGAGTAAAAATGAAATCTCGATCTGATGAGATAAAGGATTTTTAAGTAGAATGCTTTGAAACTTTCTTTGATTAATACCCACTTAAGTCCAAAATCCAATGGGCAGTTTAGTTTCCTGACTAAACACTTCTTGAATTCCCTTTGATTATCCTCATTACAAACAGGCCTGGTGATTGTCGGGGTCATTCCAGCAGCTCCACCAGCAACGGCCAGATTTCATGCTCCTATCTTAAAGCTCAAAACCAAGCTGGACACCAAAGGAAGCCATTCTGTATTGTCCAGACTGTTAAAAGCCTTTAGGATGATCAAGAACTGATGCTGTTCACGGTCCCACCTTTAGCGAGGTTTTTACAACTTATCAGTAGAATCTCTTTGAAGAAGTTTATTGCTCAGGGTCTCAGCTCACCTGATAGATGTGCGGTTATCTTGAAGGCTTTGAAGGACTGATACAACATAGGAAAAATCACATTCTGCTTGGGCTGGATCCGATAGCTTCTTGTATATTTATATTTAGTTTTTCTTCAGCAGCCCTGCTTGTCACAAGGTTGATGCTGTAAGCAATAGTGAACAAATTTAGGATGAAGCTAAACCAAAGCTTTGCATTTGGTGCTGTAACTAGGTTTTTGCCTTAATTACTTCCAACTGCAGAAGCATGTATATCTTTGTAAGGTACTGAGTACCTTGGTATCTTAAACTGTAAAACATTTAGCACCCGTGGGATTTAACAAAACACATGGCTGTCTTTCTCTGGCACATGTTCTTCTCAGTTGCGTGAAAGCGTGAGAAATATCTCATGGTTCAGAGGATGGCCTAGGTCTATTCAAGTTGTAAAACAGAGCAGGTGTTTTCCATCGGTGCCCTATCTCTCTGTTCTGCCTCTCTAACTTCTCACTACTCATTTCCCAAAGGAAGCTCCTGGACTAGAGGCTCTGGGGCTTTCTGTGATGGAGGTACCCACTGCAGAGGCACAGGGAGTACTGTCCTTGAGACCAGCCACTAAACTCACCTTAAAAGCAAACTAAAAATGCTCTTTGTATTTTGTTTTGTTTTGGTGTGTTGGTTTCTTTGGTTTTGGGTTGTTTTTTTTTTAATGAGCTTTTAAAGGTCTCTCTTCTAAATGCACGGCTCAGTATGATTCAGCACCCACAGGATTTGATGCGCAAGGAGAGGCTGGGCTCCTGGACATGCCAGGGTATCACCCTACAGCCTCCCGTTGACCCCAAGCCTTCCCATGCTATTTCTGTAGTTACTTAGTGTCCCCCCATGTAACTGCTGCGGGCAGCACAACCACCTCTTGCAGGCAGTAGAAGGAAGGAAAGGCTGTGCCCAGCTTCTGTGTTTGCATCGCCTCCGGGCAGATCTGTTTATGACTATTATCACTAAACCCTGTTTGCAGGGAGGAGGGACCTAAGCCTGGAGTGTGCGTCTGGAAGCAGGCTCGGTGTGGTGTGTTTGTGCCTTACAGTGTCATCCAGGGGCTGTTCAAAACAAGAATTACTCTTGTGGCTTTATGCTAGTGTGTATTTAGGAAGCATGAACTAGACCATGGGAGAGATGTTCAAGCTACACAGAGTATCGCTGGGCTGGGCAGTGCTGAGGATAAGAGACACCATCGTGCTGGACTTCCTGCATCCATCCTCCACTTAAGCAACTGGATATTTCCTGTGGTCTCTGCATGCAAATGCTCTGCTTGCAAGCAGAGGTGCTTGGCAGGCTGCATGCTGAAGCTTGATGTCTCTCAGGCTCCTTCCAAAGGTCTGAGGTGTCAGATTGCAGCAATGCTAATGGTGAAAGGAAGAGTGTTAATCATGCTAATAACTACTCAATCTTTATGTTTACATACCAGAGAGTTGGACATTTTGCCTCTGTAGACCAAGTGCATTGCCTATACAGCAGTTATTTATGTCTCTGTATTCTTCCCATAAAGATCCCACCCTTTCATCCTGTGTTTTGGAAGCTCCCTGCATCCCTGGTTTACCACAAGGATTATGGGGGCTTCTGAACAACGTTACCCTTCCTCTCCTTGCTCAGGGCTCTGCGTATCCCACGTGCCACTTCCCACAAGTCAATGGTTTGTGTGGCCCCTTTTCCTTCTCAGTGGGAGAAGTCATGTAACTTGTGATTTTCCTATAAACATTCTAGAGATGGGTGACAGAAGTGAGATGAAGAGTTGTCTTGGCCACCACTACCTCTCATTTCATCTGCACGTAATTACAGAAGCAGCAGCTGTAGTGTCTGCATCTTGGATGCAAACAGATGTCTTTTGCCTCTTTTTTTTTTTCTTCTGATTTTATTTTTTTTTCTTTTCCCTAATGATCCCCCACCCCCAAATCGATAGCTTTCTGCCTCGTGGCGCCTGGAAGACTTCCTTGCATTTTGCAAGGGATCCAGCAGGGTGTTGCAAAGTTGTTGTGCTCAAAGAGAGCAAACTGATTGCTTGTGATCTGAGCAGAATAACTTTCTCTTCTCACCATTTTGAGCCAGGAAAACTTTTATCTATGTGTTGTCTTTCCAAGCCTCTTTGACAGGCATGGACCCTTGGGAGATGCTCTGGTGCAGTTGACAGCAATCTCCGTCTACTGATGGGCAGCTGAACGAGGGATCTGTTTTGCTATTATTTATTTATCGAGCCATGGCAGAGTGCTGCCTACAAGCACAGAGTGGACTGTGGCATTGAGCAATGCAACTCACACCCACCCTGGATAATAAAACAATTTAGAGGTGCATTTAGTTTCATTGTCTCTTTTCTATATGACTTAGCAAACAGTGCTCTGTTCCATAAATGGGAAAAGGCAGTCCACTCAGAAGAGGGAATGTGTAAGGAGCAGCAAGTGCTGTGGTGGTGGTTGCTGCCCCACTGCCACCCATCCTCATGTTTGGAGGAGAAAACTCTTCTCTCCATGGCTTATCCTTGGCTTCCATTTGGGTAGACCAGTGGTAGGGATGACCTTGTGCATCTCCATCCCACCCTTAGAGCTACAGAGGGGTGAGCAAAGGCTGGTTTGGGGACGGGATGAAGGTGGGCACGTGAGGGGGACTCTGCTCCACATGGAGAGAGGAGCGATGAATGACCGGTGAGGTCCTGGTCTCCATCCATGGCCTTGGTCTGGCTGTGGCAACCACCAGAGCAGGGTCTGTCCAGTCAGACAGTTTGTTCTTAAGCCTCAAAACAAGAAAGTGCATTAATTATGGTTTGCCAACAGCTGATGGTGTAAACACAGGGAAATGAGTGAGCTGCAGTTTAAGAGGGTACTATGGACATGTTATCTTCTGTGGACTGGGCACGGAGCAAACCCTGTACCTCTTATTAAGGGTTACAGCTGTATTTATTTTTTTTTTCAAGATTTCATTGCTGTTGACAGTCAGTCATCCTCCAAAGTCCCTCTGGATGCTGAAAATAGCATGTGCTGACTAAAGTAGCTGCGTGGGTGACTTCTGGGAAAAGAGCTTTTGCTTTTGATCCAGTTTCATTTTCACATCACAGGTGAGAAAGATCGCCCTTGAAATTGCTGCTTTGCTGAGAGCATGAGCAGAGAAGCCCGGGATGGCAGTGGCTGTGCAGAAGGTTACCCATAGAAGGTGGCCTGGGAACTGCGGGAAGGGTCCCTGTGGGCTGCAACGGCACCTCAGACCAGGTGCACTGCGTGCAGTGAACAGTTTGCGTTGTCCCATTCCCTGTTCCTTAAGTGCCTTCGGTAAATCTGAGATGTTTATGTGTGTGTGTGGTATCTAAAGTTTGTCTGCTCCTGATTGAACAAATAATTGCTTCTGACCTGTTTAATAATGAGTTTTCATTCACTGCTCACCTTCCTGGCACATCACAGATCTCTTAATGATAGTACCTTTACTTACCAGTTGGGGGATTGTAGCTGCCTGGAAATATACTTTCTCCAAACATTCCTATTAGCACAGTTTTTCTTGTCTGCATATTTATCAGTGATGAATACAACTTATTTCCACGTATGGTGGGTTTATATTTACCATTAGTGTTTCAGAGCATTGCAAATGTCTAAGGTCCAGTTGAGGGAAAACTGTAATATCGTGGCCATGTTGTAAGGCTTGGGCCATGAAGAGAGGCATTCATGGTGTTTGATTTTTGCATCTTTTAACTTCAAAGTAGGTTTAAAGCATTTTTTTAAATTTAATGCTATAAATGCTATTTGAATATGAAGAAATAGCAAAAGAATTTACTCCAGCAGGGAACCTTCCTCTACACAAACAGTAATCAGAAAAGACGCTGAACTTAAACCACATGAGATTCGCGAGTATTGACATTTCCTTGGGGCTGGTAATGAGGAACTCGCCAAGTGTCACAGCTGGTCCATCACCAGCGACGGCCCATAAAATGTTTTTTGCCGCTTGGCTTGCATCCCTTGTGGGAAGAGGGGCAGAGGAGCAGGCAGCTCTCAAGCACTGTGGTCCTGGTTCTGTGCATCTGGCACTGGTTGCCTCTCCCATCTCATCTGGGGTCTGACCTGCTGCTGGTCAGGGATGGCAGTCTGAGGTCCTTAAAGGAGTCAGGATTCAACCCATCTGTGACATCCCTGGCTCTTGGTGGCCATGTTTCGGTGTCAGTATTCATCCAGCATTACTCTTCCTCCTCCACACCTTGCCTGGTGTCAGAGCTCTCTGTGGCTGTGGTGCCTCTTCATATTACTCTTTGCTTATTTAAAAAGGGGGAAGAAAGCTAGGTGGTGTCAGGCTCCATTCTGTGTGCTGCCAATTCACCCTCTTACAGCCCTACTCTGTAAATTTTCATATGTGACAAAAGGGGAATCATTCCACTTAGTGCTCCAAATTTTTTTCAGAAATTTGTAGCAAGGTTTTGCAATAACTGAAGAATGACCACATTTTCTTCTTTTGAAGACAACCTCCAAATTTAATGCTTTTGACTAAAAACCATGAACACCTGACTTATTAGGTAAACAGCAGAGGCTTGAGGGACAGTGTGCACACACAAAACATCTGCTGTGCAGATAGTATTTAAAAAATGATGATATCTGAGCCTGTTGCATTCCAAGGGCTGTAAATTGTGGAAATGTCTCTAACAAACACAGTTCCCAGAACAGGACCTAACCCCAGATTTGACTGCCCTGAAACGCTAGACATAGGTCTAGTTGTGGTGGCTCGATAACACTCTGCTACTTACCCAAAGTTTAATTGTCTGGAGTTAGTGGGAGATGATCCAGCTGAAGAACCTGCAGCCTTGAAGACCTTGGCCAATCCATATGTTTGAGGCACCTGCAAGGACAGTGTGTGAGTAGCAGTATGGGTATGTCACACAGGAATTTTAATCGTTCAGTAGTGGGTAAATTAGCAATTTAATTATGTAATTAGGTTTTCGTGGTCCATTCAATCCTGATGGCTCTGTAGGGACTCTGCTGTGATGGAGCTGTGATGGTGTAACCGCCATATGGAAAAAGGCCCTCCAGTGGCATTTTACTGGCAGCATCTGAACAAGTGACTTTTGTGGGGGGGAGGTGATGCATCTTTCCTACTATCCTGATCTGTCAATATTTGTCTTTACTATAGCAATCTTGGACAATATTTTCTTTGTTTTGAAGCTTGTCTTCCTCCTCCTGGCTGGGGAATCGGTTGTCCCTGCCATCAGCAGAGACTGGGCAGCAGCTGCCTCCCTCCTGCAGGTGCCCCAGAGAGGAGCCGCAGGGCAGACCCCATGCTCCTGGCTGAGACTGGAGCTTCCTTTACCGATGTCCATTACTGATGGTGATACGCTGCGTTTGTGCTGGGCACAGAATGATTTCTTCACATCTCAGCAGTGTGGCCTTTTGCCATGAGGTTATCTTGACGTGATAATGTCTGGGTCAGCCTTCATCCTAACTGCAAGTGGTGCCTGTTTGGCCTCTTCCTTCAGCTAACTGCCCTGGTAAGTGAAATATCAGCAAAGATATAGCAAATAATTTTAAAGTATGCCAACCAATGTATGGCCTTGCAATTCTCAGTTTTGAAATGCTTCTAAATCAGACTATGAATACTGAAAAAATAGGTATGTTTAATGACTAGCGCATTGCTGAGTATCTTCTTGGCTCTGTCTCTGGGGGCTGCTAAAATACCCGATGGTGAGAGAGATAAAGATTTCTACAGGTGCTTTCCTTCTGCAGTCATTAGGTGTTTCCAATGCATCTGCAAAACTGCAGCCCTTGGAGTGATGCATCTGACACTTTCTGTGTCCTGGAGCTTGGTCTGTGCATGTGCCAGACAGACCACCATTGCTGCCAGCCACGAGATGTGAAAGGCTGGAAAAACCCACATGAGGTACAGACCAGATCACATTCAGGTTGTTTTAAAATAAAAATTTGCAAAGCTTTGCTCAGTAGGAATCTATGTGCCTAAAAGACATTGAGCAAAATCTTCACTTTTTAAAGTGGTGGGAGTGGGACATGGAGGGCCACATTTCCAAGCATCTGCCATGCTGTCAAGGATTTAATATTTGTGAGTCTGGCTGGGAAAAAGATTGGTGCCCCTCTTGCTGAGCTCTTTATAAAATATGACCTCCTCATTTGCCAACTTTATGAGAGCTGAGAGCTTTCTGAAACATATCATCCCTCCCACCCCCTTTAATTCTTCTTTTATATCTTGTTCCTCTTGCTTTTGGGCTGTTGTGTAGGTTTCTCTCCAGTTCCTCATGCCATTCTTCTGCTGTGTCCCACTGCAGGTCTACTGCCTGCATGACTAATCCGCTGAGTATCTCTGGGTTTTGATGTGAGAGTCCAAGTCCTGTTTCTCTGTTCTGCCTTCTTATCTTCATTATATGTTCTGTGCCCAGAGAAATATTAATTTCTAAATACCGTGCTTTCCATAGTGACTGCTCAGCGGCCATCTCATTATGATCTTAAAGGTATAAGGCCAGATGCTTTCATTTATACTAGATAAGGAATTGGCCTCTAAGGCTTGCATTAGCAGTTCCCAAACATTAATAATCCACGGAAATATTTTGCCTTTTACATTCCAAGAACTTTGAGGGCTACTTCAAGAAATTATTTACAACTAATTTTATCCAAATTCTTTTCTATTCTTGAGAATGCATCTTAATCTCTATGTTGTAATTTTTTTTCCTCTCACGTGTTCTTTTGTTTGGTGTCTTTATAGATTTAGCATGACTATCTAAATGGAAAATCTCTGTCTAAATATGACTCAGCATAAGCAGCCTTTACAAGCTTCCAAACTCTCCAGATCATGGTACACTCATACTGTGAAAATGGAAGTTTAAAATCATCCACTACCTATGTATATTATTTCTCCATCTCATAGGCTATTAACTACAGCAATTTGTATGAGTCTAACATAGCAAATGTCAGATGTTGTTTCCATTTCTGCTTTTGTTTTGCTTCACTGGCAAAATTCTTATTGATTTCAGTGGTGGCAGATTAAACCCTGCATATGTTTCATTTTCATGAGCCAGCAAAAATGTCTTTCCTCTTTATTGTGCCCATCTCCTTTAAATATTTCTGTGCGTCTTTACACAACTCTCCCACTCAAATTTCAATGTCTTCCAAGTCTCCTTCCTCAGCTCAAGTTGTCTAAATCCCGCCAAGTATTGGCTCAGACTGTGGTCTCACCCAGATAAACGTCCATCCCAGCTGTGTGATAGAGACACTGCTTCTGTTTGCTAGAAGGTGAAATAAGGTATTGAATAAAGATGCTTTTCTGTGTTGCCTGAGTTTTGAGCTCGGACTGCTAGGCGTTTCACAGACTTGCAAAGCAGCAGATAACTAAATGGTATTAGCAATAAACGGTAGGTTGTGGAGAAAGAAGTACAAGCGACTGATCTTTAGGTTTGCCTGAACAATATCCAGAAGGAATGATGAGCAAGGAAGCTCTGGTCTGTGAGCATCCATGGACAGACGGCTCCCCGTCCTCCTCAGCAAGAGCAGCCGATTCACAGGGGAGTTGCTAGGGTCACTGTGGTATGGTTGGCCCACATCTCATACACATTCTCTTAAAGAAACCTGTGCTTTGATGGGTTGTACTGGGGTTTGTCTTGAAGCAAAAACTTTTGTCTGGGAAGATTACAAACTCCTAAGACATGGATCTCGAATAGATTCCTAACTCTTAAAAAGACCATCATCTGAAATAGCGTCATGTCCATGTAATGTACAGACCTGTCCTGCTAACACTGAACATGCAGAGATATTAATCTTTTCATGCCTATGCCTAATGTTCCTATCTTAATCTAGATGGACAGAAAAAGATTTATACTTCTAAGCTACTCTGTATTAATGAAAAACATTCTTCTCTCCTGTCCTCCAAACACACTCTGCAGCTGCAGGGGAAATAGTCTCTGAAGTGGGAGTGAGACCACAGTCAGACCTTGAATGATATCTTGGAAATGTCAGTGGACTTAGTATACTGTATGTGAGTTAGAAGTGAGTCACAGTGCAATTTGATGAAGATCTGGTTGAAATTGGGGAGCACTGAGTGTCAACTGTCTGTGTTTTCTCCTTGGAGGTGAAGGCTGGGTGAGAGTCAAGTGGGGATCCCCCTGGGAAGAGCTACCGTCTCCTGTGGGCAAGGACACGCTGCTGCCACCAAAGCTTTGGTACTGGCTCCTGAAGTTACAAGGCAGGAGGAGATGTGGGACAACGTCCGCTTTTGCCCTGACAGGCAAAGAGTGTGGTGGCTGATTCACTTTGAGATGCATGAAAATTTGCTTTCAACAGAGCAGTTTAGCTGCATACTTGGTGTAAGCCTGGTTAAAGACTATATCTACATTATGAAGTCTCTGTTGCCACAACTGTGTAGATAAAGCCATTGAAGATGGGCATTTTGTCTGTGTGGCTACAAAAGCTAAAGTGACAAAGTTATTGTAGTTGACACGTAGCTGCACAGGTAAAAATGCTTTTGTACAGATAAAACATCTCCAGGACATAAGAACAGCTGAGTTAAGATGACCTGATAGGGAGGGAGTGATGCTCTGTTTGGGCTGATGTTGTAAATGATGTTATTGCTGATTTTTACCAGCCTGGGGTATGGCTCGCAGGTCACCTTAAGAAAGCAAATAGCTGCACAGAATATCTTAGAGTTTGAGTCATCCTGTGGAACATATACCTTAGGTCTAAAAAACAAGTTTTATACCTCATTGAAACTCAACTTCTTTGGTTCTAGTTCTGTGTAGGAATCACAAACATTTTTAGACCTTCATGCTGAACAGAGTTCAGATATGTTTTATCTGCTCAGTGGGTAGTTGTGCTGGGGTCAGATTCTGCCTATTATTAGGAATATGTGAATTTAATAAAATCTCTTGTTTATATCTAAGTTAATCATTTATTGTTTCTCAGGTAGGTGTGGTTTAACCTATAATATTCCTGTATTAAAGGCGTTTTCCTGTGTTCCACCATAACCAAATAATAGTTTGGGAGACTGAGAGAAAGAAGGGTGGGAAGAAGCAGACATCTAAGTAAAACATATGTTGAATGGGAAAAAAATCAGTCATCCTGGGTTCTGGGCCTGTGATTATTTCCACATGCCTGGACCGTATTGCTGTGCTGTGTGCCATTAATGTCATTGGATGCTTTATGCCAGAGTGGATTTTTTGCATATGCTGATGAGATCGCAGGATTGGGACCTTGATGGCTAAACGCTGCCAGGGCCGTGTCAGCACCGTGGGGGTGCGTGCTGCACGTGGGGGTCCGTGCCCTTCCAAACCCCCGTCTTGTGCTGCAGGTGTGGGCACGTGCCCAGCCAGCCCAGCAGTCCCTGACGTGCCGATGGCCGCCTGGCTGGTTAACCAGCCTCCAGGCAGCTGAGTTTGTCCTCAGCCCTTTTTAAGAAAAGCAAACAAGAACACTGGCTAATTGAACCCCACCTTGTAAAAATGGATATTTTTTTAACTGGTGCTTGGTGCTGGAAGAAGGCAGGGTTAAAAATAAGCTTAATGTTCCTATCCAAAGGTGCCTGTGTGTCGGGAAGAAATGCCAGCCTTTCCCCCTTGTTTTTGTCAGAGTTGATTTGTGAGAACGTGTGACTTTGGGAGCCATCGCCATTCTCTTTGGTTTCTGGTTGAAAGGAAAAGAGATTTGATTGCTCCCTCCAGATAAAAATACAGACGAGAATTTTAGGCCAGAAAACAACTTCTTTTTTCTTTTTCTTTCCTTTTTTTTGTTCTTATTTGAGCCTGCCAGATTGGTCTGCTCCCTGCTCTCCAAGTGTGTGGGCGGCACAGAAGAGGATGCTCAGACAAAGATTGGGGGAGGGAGGAAAAAGAAGTGAAAAAGACCTTTGGATTGGAACCATGGTGTATGGGGGGAAGAGAAGGCAGTGGCAGAGGCAGTGTTGTTTTGGTTTGCAAAAGCTTGCAGCAGGTCAGAAGAAGCTATGATAGGTCAGAGACAGTCTAGATGCTGTGGTGGTGAATATATTAGTTTGGTTTAGATCATGGGCAAACAGACATTCTTCTGCATTTGGTAATTGTATGAAGTTTGTGTCCCACTGAACTCTGACCCCTCCTACTGGAAAAGGGAATGTCGGCTGGAGGGGAACATGACTGTACTCAGTACAGTATTTCCATTTTGTTTTCATCTGCTTTGTGCTTTGATAAAGCAGGTCCAAAACAAGTGGCATTTTGTGAAGGTAAAGCTCTGATTTTTGTCCTGATTAAATCCTGTTTTCCTGAGCTGAAGAACCAAAAGTCATTTCTCATTCCAATAATAGCTGCCCCCAGTCTACTGCATCTGGCTCGTGATCTTTCATAATAGTTTTGTGAGACTCAGTTACATGCAAAATGTCTTTTAATTTGAGTAACAGAAGAAAGGAGTTAAAAGATATAGCAAGGGAGGAAGGGTATATTTCAGATAAAACTCGAAAAGCCACAAAGAGTCTAGGATGGGTAGGTATAGAGGACAGCAGTATCTGGTGAGGGAGAGCAGGAGACCGAAGAAGAGGTGAGCAATGGATGAACAGAGGGAATGGGAAAGGGCAACACATGTAATGGGCATTACATGATTTGTTTTGTGTTTATACCTGCAAGATTCATCTTGCCTGGGCTGGAAAATTCACCCCTGCGGTGCATTTTGTCCTTGGAGTGTTTGACCTCCAGCTCCTTTGGTTCCTTGAAGTGTAATGTAAAAGAGTTTGTGAAAGCAGCCCTGTGACAGCAAGTTTTGTAAATAAATCCCACTTCCTATAGGATGGCCCTGCAGCAGGAGGCGGGGAAGCTTTGGGGTGAGAAGGGGTGCACAGGGAGCCAGTCCTGCGAGAGGATCGGGGACTTTCCTCTGTGACCCCGGGACCCTTTCCAAGCCCAGGCTGAAACTTTGTGCGGTGGAGGACATTGTCTCGTGGACGTGCGGCATGGTCTTGCCTGTCTCACCAGCCCAGAAGGTCTCTTTTGGACCCCACTGCCCTTCACCGCCCTCTCTGAAGGACTTTCAACAGGGTAATAAAAACGTATTTCTCTGCTGGGCTAATATTTACATCACAAACACACAGTGCCTTTGCTTGGTTACAAACATCAGTGCGTGCAAGTGAGAGGCTTTTCTCAAAAGGGTGGGACAGGAAAACACAGAGGTTGTTTTCTCACTGTATTGGCTAAGAAAAATCTTTAGAAATTACACCTCTACGCCGAGGGAACATTATTAAGATTACAAAGTCAAGCTCCCAAAAGCTCAGACATGCCGGGTGGCAGTTGTCTATCTAACCTTCATTTATACCCTGGTGCCGGTGCTTTCTGATTATCTTATTTACCTCTTTGGTTTCACAGAGCTCCTGCCCATGCTCTTTCCAGAGGGCACTGAATGAAGATTGCTAGAGTGAATTAACCTGTTGCTTGTAAGGTCCCTGTTTAATTTTTTGCAAAAATCAAAATATGCTTCTCTAGCTTAGGCAGAGAGATGCACCACCTCTTCCTACAGGAATATTGTGAAGACAAATGTGGTGTTTGCTCAACAGTCACATGTTAAAGGGAAAATAGCCTAAAAATGCTGATGACTTCAGCTGCTAATTTCATTTTTCAGTGCAGAGTTTGGATATTGCTTATGACAAAGTGTGAACAAGCTACTTGTACAATATATATACTTTTACAGAATATAGAGAGTTCCCTGAAGGTCTGTTTGGAAAAATACTATGCTTTTGTTGCTGAAGGCTGTCATAGTGCCGTATCACATGGGATAATACTGTTCGGAGTTTCCAAATGTTTAATAGCCACAGAACGGGGCTTGAAATAACAAATTTCTCGGTCCCGACGTGCTGTCATTGTGCTGTGCCTCCGCTCAGACTCAAAATGAGGATATTCACATGAGACTTAAGAAAAATCTTTGCTGGAAGATAGAAACTTTAGTCTTCTTTCTGTTTCTTAGGCTTGTTCTGAAAGCAAAAGTCAGCTTCAGTAGGTGTTACAAATCAGCATTTCTTTGTTTTTGTTTTTTTTTTTTTAAATTAGAATGTTTCTTCTAGTGAGATGCCTCTATCTTCATTTTCCATTACATTTGGATAGGCCCAAGATTCTTTTGAAATGTGTTTTGCTTGAAGAGTTAGTCTGAAATGGCAGTGAGATGCTAAGCTATTAATGTTTATTTAGCATATGAATGAAGGTGAGGGCTGGAGGCACTCGAAGGTGCGGTCGGTATCATGCATAGCATGATACTTTCCCTCAGGAATGGGTTTTTGGCAGATTATGGGTGATACAGCCCCAAAGCAGGCATGGGTTTTCTGTATCATCTAAAATCTACTTTTCAGAAACACTGGTTAGCCCCATGCAATGCTTTACTACTTCATCTTACACTGAATTCTGTCCTTTCCAGTCTCTGCTACCTTGTTCCGTCCACAGGGTTTTCTCAATATATTATCCCAAAAGTATTCAAGGAGGAAGGGGCACTCTTGGCTTTTGGGGCATTAATTTCTTTCCTGACACCTCCATGCACGGAGTCACTGTCTTTGAAGATAAACCCAGCATCACGGGGGTCTTGCAAGAGCGTTTGCATGCTGATGGAAAAACGTTGTGCAACTTGGCTTGGGGTCAGTTCAGTTCCTCACCTTGGAAATCCTTCTCATCGCTCAGGCTCGCGTGCCTCTCCAGCACTGCTGTTCCCCTCTTCCACTCCTGCGGACGGTCGCGCAGGGAGGTTATGATAAAATGCTGAGTGCTGGCAGGGTCAGAGTTAGGCCCAGGATGTCTGTGGCAGCTTCGACTGCCTGAGCAGGGGTCGCAGTCCCCAAGCAGTGACGTGAGACCTTGGGCTCTCCTATCACCGCGTCTCTTTTGCCAAATCAATCTTGCATCCTGGACATCCATTACAACACCTCTCTGATGTCTTCATTGCCCTGTGAGAAGCAGCCTTTACTGCTGCGCCGCTGCGACTCCTGTCACCGAAGCAAACGCAACTGATGTCTCATTTACGCTGAGTGCAAATGTGGGGTGGATATTCAGCCTACAGATTTTCCCTGTCCTTAAATTCCCCATCCTGCTGTGCCTGCAGAGAACTGTGCCAGGATAATTTAGCACCTGGGTTAGTGGTCGCAGTGCTGGAATTTGTAGGTACGAATGGTGATTTTGATTTTAAGAATTTTTCAGCCAGGATTTTGAATTTCCTTTGATTTACATTTTGAGATTTGGCTTTCATCCAGAGCTGAAGCTTTATAATAATGCTTAATAACGACATAACTTGTTATATTCTCAAATGGCTGCCTAAACGTCAACTAATCAGCATACCTTTTGCTAGGGCAGTATCTGTATTTTTGCATTACAGATAAAGAATTGAAAGCACAGACATGTCTTTGGTCTAAGCCCCATCCATTAATGGCAATTAATTAATGTTAAAAGGATACGTAGAATGTAAGATTTCCTAGCTCTGGTCCCTGTTTCTTGTGCACTTAGCACATGCTGGTGAGACATTTTCTCTTGGATGCTTTCCTGTTGCGAACATCGCTTTCCTCTGGCGTTACAGTGGCAGAGGTTCCTGAAGGAAATCTGTTTTCTGTACAGGTGAAGTTTCCCCCCTAATAGCAGTCAGAGACTCATGCTGAAAAAAGACTTGAGAATGTGTTCCTCTAAGTTCTCCCATCTTCCTAGATGATCTCCAGCTGTGTGCCGAGAGCTACTATATTGAGTGAAAAAGGACAATTTCTAGTCAATCTATTTGTTACCATGAAGTCAAGTGCAGGTGGTAATATAGAAATTGATGAAACTTTTTCAACATAAAAATCATTAAAAGAAGATTCCCTGTCCTTGGAAAATATCAGATTTCCACAGTTCCCTCCTTTCCCCCATACTGATATTCAACGAAACATTTTGGCGTGTTTCTTGACGGGTAATCTCCACCTGCAGCACCATTAGATTGGATGAAACCCCCATCAAGAGATGTTTTATTGCTTGTTTTGTCTTGCTTACGAAGAGTAAACTCCAGTTCTCCATAGAGCCAAATCCAGTCCCAAAAGAGTTTTAGCTGCATGAGGCTCACACGAACTGGAATTTCATTTTCCTGTCCTGGCTTGTGCATATGTATAATCTTATCCTTGATCTCCATGAGGCAGATTTTTCATCCTCTCCTTCCCTATCTCTTTGTAGCTTTTTCTGTGTCTTCTCCTGCACAAGGCAGGTCTCTGCAGAGCTGGCTTTCCCCGCTGTGGTTCCCTGCAGGTAACTGCTGCTTTCCATCAGTTGGGGTGTAATGGGCTGTGTGGCCACGTTGGGATGTGTTTTCCCAGGCCGTGGTGGGTCTCCATCATCTTCCTTGTTGCCTTCTGACCAGGACACCAGGGAAGTAATGCAGATGCTCAAGACGCCTCGACTTCATACCCGAACCCAATGCCCAGGGCTGGGGGTTTTATCCTGGGAGGGGTTGGAGAGGTGCCCCGTTTTCTGCTCAAGGCTGCTTGGAAAGATCCAAGGTTTTAGTCTAATACACAGCCCGATGACTGTGAATCTATCTACAGAAGCCCTCTGCAGCCTCAGCATCCTATTCTTGCGGTTAATAAGTATATTTAGCAAGACTGGACGTTGCCTCAAAATACTCCTGCAGCAGATTCCTCCCGGCTTGGACAGCAGTGCTGCTGCCTGGCCGGAGTTTGCTGGACGCTGTTCACGAATGGGAATGGCTTTAGGGGCCGGGTTTCTGCTGGGTCCAGCCCTAATAACTTTGTTGGTGATTTAGAAGGGAGCACAAATGGTGATGATAGTGATTTTTGTACTTGATGCCAAAATGGGAGGCAGTGTCCGTATTGGCAAGGGCAAACAAATACCCCAAGGGGACCTAGAGGGTATCGGCATAGGGAACTGTGAAATAGGAACAGGGTTGCAGATAGGTTTTCTCTGTCTAGAGAAAAATCAGAAACGTGAAAGACCAAAGAGGAATTTGGAAAAGGGCAAGGTCTGAAATGGACCTGGAGGTGATAAGAACAAATCAGGAATAAGTTCCAGCACAACATGGCGGTGAAGGAAAGATTTGCCACCTAACAAATAATCCTTGAGGAATTATCACAGAACAGGGAGGAGAGGCCATTTGGCTACTGTGGATGGCTCTGTGGGGCTGCGTCCCCCCGCAGCCGCTCCACAGCACCGGGGGAAGTTCAGGAGAGGGGGGTGCTGGATTTTTTCTGAAAAAAAATGCAATTTTTAAATAAATTGAAATTGTTTATCATTTTCTGCCAAAGAGGATGACTCATTCTGGCAGTCTGCCCTCTCCACCCTCCCCCCTCAGACAAACAAACAAAGCCAATAAGTTGCAAAAAATAAAATAATCTGAAAAGATAACAATTCAAAATTTTCCTTTTGGTATATTCAAAACAAAGGGCTTAATGTTTTTTTTTTTTTTAAGACATCATTTCAGAGCTGGATTCAATGACCGTAACTTGAAAAAATGAGGTAAAAATAACTCCAAAAATAAAATGCTTCATTTTGAGTTAAAGAAACATTTTGTTCAGCAAGACGCACAAAGCATTCAGTTTTGGGCCAACGTGAAATGATATTTTTTTCCTAGCAATCTCTTGGTTGAGGCAGTGAACCAAGAAGTCAATTATTCACAGAGCTGTAGCAAGATTAAGGTAAGGATGGAAAGCAGAGCTGAAATGAGAAACTGAGGGAGAAAATTTGGGGTTGAATATCCAAGTCAATCTTCATTCCTCCAAGTGAAACATGGTAGTTAATGGCGTAAGCGCCCAGGCCCTTTGCTGCCAGCCCAAACGGGGGGGCTGCCCACCAGGAGATGAAACCAGTGATGTCCTTGTGGCAGCTGTGGGTCCCCAGTGGCGTGGGAGCAGAGTGGGGTGCTGTGATGGGATGACGTGACCCGAGAGATGTCCTGCACCCATCAGAGGCCATGCTGCGGTGGTCCTGGGGATGCGTCCTCACCCTGCACCGCTGCTGCCGTAAATGCAGCATTGTCTGGGAGGGGAGGAAAAAAAAATAGAAGGGGAAAAAAAAAAAGGAAGAGTCTTCTGCCAAGAAGCTGCCGTAAGCTCTGCAGAGTGTGACTTTGGGCAGGGAGGAGCGGAGCGCTGCCTGCGCGCTACTCAGCTAGCAAAGAGCTGCTGCGTGGCTCTGGGGTACGGGTGCTAGTCTCTTTGGCTGGGCAGGCGGGAGCCAGTGGGTGAGGCGGTGGTGGTGCCTGGCTGCTGCTGGGGGGCTCGGGAGAGGCTCCTCTCACAGGTTGGAAATGCTGGGCACAGCTTTCCTCACGCATGCAGCGTTAGTGCAAACACCCTGACTGTGCTTTCTGGCTTGGGCTTTTTTTTTTGCACTGCTTTTTTTTTTTTTTTTTTTCCCAGAAGTGCTGAGACCTCAGCACCCAGCCATCCTAAGCAATAATCCTTACAACACGGGCAGGAGAAAAATCTTATTTCCCGTTTTTTCCGGTGGCAGAGTCAAGGCAGTGGGATGGCAGGATTTGCCCAGCACCATGGTAAGAGTTGGGAGGCAGAGCTGCACTCAAGGCTGCCTAAGTTTGACTCCTGCTCTTTTGCAGAGCGAAGAGCGACTGCAGCATAGCATAAAGATGCATGAACTAGTTTTGGATGAGCCAGCTGAGAGATGCCATGGCCGGCTGTGGCAGCTCGACACCTGCTGTGTTAATTTACCCTTAGACCAGTGCACAGGAGAGATGCAGGGAGACGTGCGTGTGGGCAGGGGCGTGCGGTGCTGGAGATGGAGAGGAGGGAACGAGCAAGCTCCTGCACAAACTGCGGGGTGCAGAGAGCAACCGAGGGACCAAGCCTGGCTGCGGTACCCTGCGCACCTCCCTGCACCACCCTCGGCATCCCCCTGCTTTTAATAACGCTGGCCATTACCCATCAGCAGAGGTAATGAGCTGGAGAGTAGGAAGCATTGTATCTGGGCTGAGCATGCAAGCCTCACACAAAAGAGTTTACCGGGGGTAATGTTTTATTATTACAGTCCGTGGCGAGCCATTCTGCATTTCAAGCACTTCTTTGCTATTAAATAATTAATAATTAACCAGCAGAGGCCGTTTGAAGACTCTGGTGTGGTGATGTCTGGTAATAATTTTTTTAACTATTTTTTTTTGCATTCTAATTTATTCCAGGGCTTTGTGCTAGGATACTAAACCACTGGGTAGTGAAAGTTTCATATGGCCCAAGTTGTTTGATTTTTATTTTATTTTATTTTTTATAAACGAGTTCTGAAATTTTTTTCAGCGGAGTTGGCAGTGCCTCCTGCTTTGTTCTTAGCGTTGCCGGGGAGCCGGGTACCGCCGGGTTTTCAGCCCGGCCAGCAGCCCCCTCTTACCCCCCGCCACCTCCGGTAGCATCGCGCGTGGATGCCTTTGCCCGCTGCGTTCTGCACCGTGTGCGTGGGGGGTGTGTGTGTGTGGGGGACACGCTGCATCGATGAAACGCTGGCAGCTATTTCAGGAAGCCACGAAGTCTCCTCCTTCTTATGTAAATAAACATGACAGCTCCTAGCGCCGGTGCCGCGGCAGGAGGCGCGGGAGTGGGTGGAAGCTGCCGGCGCGGGGCAGCCGGCTCCCGCGTGGGCCGTGGGCTGCTGGCGCGGAGCGGAGCCTGCCGTGCCCCCGCCGGGCAGCGCGGCCATGGGGGGGCAGGTGACGAGGAGCCTGCTCTACGGTAAGGGCCGACCCGCCGCCACCCCTCCGCGGTGGGGGGGGTGTGTGTTGGGGGAGCGGGAGGCGGCTGGGGAAGGTGAGGCGGGTGCAGCGGGGGGATGCGGGCTCCGCACGGCTCGGCCTCCCGGAGCATCCCGCTCCCGGAGCGGGGCTGGCCGAAGGGGAAGCCCGGGCTGGAGGTGTGCTCGTCTCGCTGTATTGCCGGGGATAAGGGACAAATATCTGGCTGTGCAGCGCTGACGGGCGTGCGGAGAGGTGTCGGGGGCGAAAAGAAAGTAACGGGGGGGGGTGTGTGTGCAGTGTCTGACAGCTCCCACCGGGGAAACATCAGCGAAGCGATGGCAAAGGTTACTGCAAGGCAGCGTAGTAAGCGCTCAAACCAGTCACCTTATTTTTCCTTTCTACCAGCAGTTTCTTCTTAACATAAACTCTGGTTTATTTCGTTTGAAATTTTATGGTTTGGAATGAACGTTGGTTTGAATTGACGGATTTTAGATGAAGGTAAAGCTGTTAAGTGCAGCACGCTGTCTGTCTTCGCTGGGTAACGTAAAGCAAGGGAGAGGGGGGAAAGGGGCTGGAATATCCTGCACAGGCCAACATTAAACCAGAATTTCAATCTATAGACAACGTGCGATGCTAGCCATGTCCCTGTCTGCGCAAATCTCATGCCATAAATACTTCTGTGAGAATATTGCACTCCTTAATATTAAACTTGCCTATTGCTCTGAAATGTTCTGCTTAACTGCGGACGTAGTAAATGTGCTGCATATTTAGTGCGGTGTTAATGTCTTTTCAGAGATACTTCCTTGTTACAATAGTAAATATGGGTATGAAAGATGCAGGTAAAGCATTGCGTGGGCTTGGTGTATCTTGCATGCTTTCCTTGAATAGAGATGTATGAGGTATATACACTTAGGCTGTGAATATTCGTGTTACAGTCCTGATTCTTCTCATATTTTCCACCAAGTCCAAACCCCATAGTTTAAGGAACAAATGGATGTAGTTAGGGAGTAGGTGACTTTCTCCCTAAAGATGTTTAGCAAGCATGCCTCAATAGAGATTTTTTTTGGTCGTCATTTGTGTTCTGAAGTTTCCATGGCCTGACCTTATTTCTTCCCTAATCTTATGATATATATGCAATATGCGGAATAACAGCACTGTCAGGTCAACGTGAAAAAAGAGCTCTGGCTGTCGTCTTGTGGTTGTAAGGGCCTTTTCCCCTTTGAAGTGTTATTTGAATGAATTTAAAAAAAACTGGCTGGGAAAGAATAATAGCTATATATGTTTCCTGTGTGTGCCAGGGACTTGGCATTCCTGCTGGGGCTTTCTCCTGCCTGCAGCTGGCAGCGCACTGCCCAGTAATCCTGCAACTTCTGCCTTTCAGCGATTCTACTCCAGCGAGTGTGCTTCTCTTTAATTTTGATTTTGTTGGGAGAGGGAGACTAATGAGGAGATGTGGGTAATTAAATCAAATTTCCCTCTTCATACAGAGGGGCTACAGGCTGTGTTATGTTCAGAGGTGATGCACTGCTGCGTTTAGCACAGCGATGCTTTAAAAAAAAAAGTGCATTATATTTAAAAAAAAAACAAAAAGTGATGCAACAAAGCACATTTAATAAAAATAGATTACATCTGCACTTGTGGTTTGTCTGTGGCTACCGTTCCTCCAGTTCCATCTTTCTGTTGAATATTTCTGTTTCAGATGTGTCTCAAAATAGCTGGGGAAAGAAACTGAAACCTTATCCATTTCTCTGAAGGGTAATTGAAAATGAATGTAACTATACAGCAACGGCTTGTATTGACAGCCCTGGGGGTTGACATCCTTTGTTTTTAGAAAGCACAGGTAAAACATAAATTCATGTCCTCCAGACGTTTCTGGTAACCTCTCTGTGTTGCAAGAATGGGCTGGGATTTTCACAAGCACCTTAGTAATTTAACCTTGCTGAAAATCAGCTCAGATGGGGAGATACCGCATGGGCTGGCTGCTTGTGGCTCTGCTGAGCTGGTCCTGGGGACACAGCCGGTTTCCCAGAGCAGTGTGCTGGGTCCCTGCCTCCTCAGGGGCCCACCCTCACCTTGGTGGGGTCAGAAAAATAAATTGAGATAAAAGCTCCTGAAGTGGATCAGGAGGGAGGTACCCTTTCAAAAAAATCATAAAGTCGGGGTGGTGATGTTTAAAAGCTGTCGGTGCCCTAACGTAGGGATGGAGGTTTATAGTAAAGTGCAACCATACGCAGACTGTCATGATGAGGAACACCTGGCATCATTTTACCCTCTTTCACCCACAAATCTGCTTTCAAGCAGCAAAGCAAAGCCACACAGCATTCCTGCAGGGCAGAGGAATCTCAGCATCCTTTGGCAAGGGGAAAGCCATGGGTGGGCGAAGCGTCATGCCCAGGGATGTACGGTCAGTGGTGGTGGTAATGCTGGATGTCCCTGGACCTGCACTGCTGCTTGGGTGTGTTGTGTGAAGCCCTTCAAGCTGGTGCTGTGTTGATCCTATCTGAGCCATCTGGTGAGGTACATGCAGGCTTGCATGGGCAGGCATCTCCTTGAGTGAAAACACTGCTTTCCCATTGATACAGTGGCAGTGCAGGAGAGCCGTGCTAGTCTGTGCTGATGATGGAGTTGGTGGGTGCTGAATGGGCCCTGAGTCACCTGAAGGAAAGTTTCCCACCTGATGGGACTGGGAGGAAAAATAAGCTTTGAACCAAGGGAACTGAAGCATCAGTTGCCTGAGCTTCCTGGGAGAGACACACCTTGACTAATTCCTTGCTAGCAAACAAACCCCAATGGGCTTGTGCCATGAAAGGCAGCACCTTTATTTTTGAAAGGAGACTTTACATGTTGGGACATGGGAGCTGGTCATTCTTCCTTGTAAAATGACATGCACTGCCCAAGTGTCCCAATGCAGTCTCCATCCATGTCCCTGTGCTTGGCACCATGACAGCCTCTGCTCCTCTTCCCCATTCCCTCTCCCTTTCCCACCACTAGCCACAGAAGTCCTGGGGTGCTTTCCAGAGCTCTCTCTGCAATGAGAAGCAAAATCGAAATAGGAAGTTCAAAGGTAACGCAACCTTGATGGACAGGATGTTTACCTGCTGTGTGATATCTATATGTGCGGTGTTTACTTTAACAATATTTATAACAGGAAATGTTAATATGGTTGCTTGTTGTTCACGTGAGGTTGGTTTCTTCTAGAATGACTGTGTACTATGCTATTCCTATAACATAGGCAGAGTTTACTAAATATTTATATTAAACTACTTGCTAGCTAATCATGCTTGAAACATATTTCTAATAGATGCATATATCATATATGTTCTTGTTATGTGTTTGATTCAACTGTCACCTGCTGCAGTAGTTTTTAATTCTTCCTTATGGCTATGAGTGAGGTGCTATTTGCAGAAGATCCTATTCTTAATTTTAGGGGGCCAAATCCAGGAGTTTGTCTGAGAAAAAAACCCACCACCTGAGTAGTTTTTATTTCTCTTTCACTCAGAACCAAACTAACACAAAGTGATGGTTTAGCCAAGGAAGCTGCTGCACTGTGCTGGGAGAGGGATTCAGTGCATATAGATGTGCGGAGTTTAGTGATTAACATGTACACATCTCTTCAGAGGGCTTTTGATTACCTAGAGCGTACACAGTGGATTAATTCATGTGCAGGGGATATGTGAGTCTGTGCATACCTGCACATTTGCTCAATAACCTTTGCTCCTACAAGTCATAATTACTAATGAGTCCCTTATTGCAGGACTTTGTTTCTTTTTTGTTTTAATTACATGTCACAGGCATTTATCAGTGTTTTGTGGTGGAATAATTTTTACAAGGAGCAGGGAAGAAGGGTATCTTGTGCCACATTTTCCAAACTGTAATTGTACAGCATCAATGTAATTGCAAAGAGGTCCCTAGTGAGAGCGCATCAGCTTTTTAGCCTGGGAAGCAGGACTGATTGACAGATGTGGTTTTCAGTTCGAACGGCTGAGTTTTTAAGCTGCTTGCAGATGACGCTCCATCAGTTGTGGATACAATATAAATAATGGCTCGTGTGTCTTTGTGTGGTGTATATAGAGACCCACGTAAGTATTATGCATGGCTGGACTTTCCCCTTAGCAAGTGTGTATAGGCCTGGTGAGCAATGCAGCCACAGTTGTGTGGTTGTGGCACAAAAAGGGAGAAGGAAGCAGGAGTTATGGTGCAGCAGGACTCCATTGGCTTTTGGGTGGTTGTCTGGAGTAATTTCCCATTTCATCAGGATCTTATTTTCCATAGACTTTCCTGCACCTGGCTGGTCATTTACTCCTGTGCAAAAGAGGTGCGAAGCACTGGCATTGTCCTTCCTCCGAGTTTTGTTCTCCTGGAGAACAATTTCTGGGTCTCGCCCACACGTGTTGGCAGGAGGTATGGGATATTCGGGTGTGGCGTGGAAGCCCTCAGCCCCAGCGAGAGCTGCTGCTGTGGGGCTTTGGGGAACAGCAGAGGGTGGAGGCCATTTCCCTAGTGTAAAATAGCTGCTGTATGCAGCTTCATTTATTCTTACTTTGCACAATAGAGTTCTATTTTTAGCTTTCTTTTAATTTCTTGTAGTGTACTGAATGGTATGTCTATATGCAAGTGCTGAAATCATCCCCATGCTTTGTTTCTCACTCTGTATATTCATTGCCTATACTGCAATAATTATTCCAAATACTACATTTCACCCTTGCAGTTAATATCACTAAACAGAATTGTGCTCCAGTGCACACTGCTGTACACACCTTCAAGTTAATAATTTCCAACTTCTTATACCTAATTAAAACTGCTGATATCCCAGAAGAAATAAGAAACAACAACAGTGAAAAAAATGAAGACCGGACAACATTTATCTCATGCTAGTGAGATTTCTTTGCAAATTGGTATTACTTTGTATTCTTATCATATCTTAAGCTATTGTCTAGATTTTGGGGTAACTTCTCATTTGACGGAGTGACTGGTGATGGGATCAACCTCACTAGGGAGTTAACATCTCCCATATTCTGCAGATAGTTGCCCATGGAAAACCAATATGGGATTGGGGAGAAAAGGCTCTTTCTAAACTCACTCTGCTTTCAGCACGATTGGTGTATAGTCCCGAGAGCGAATGAGTGTGTGTGTGTATGAGAAATTAATCCTGCTCAGGGTTGGATTAACTGGTGCAGAAGACCCTGGGCAGGGTGCCAAAGCAGTGTTGGCATTTGCTGAAAGTGGGACTCCCAGAGATTATTTCGGTTTGTGCCTCTGACCTGTGGGTCACCTGCCAGTGTCCCAAGCTGACTGATAAAGCGTATTGACTGCTGACAACGCTTCTGAAAATTAAGTGTGTAGTACCTCTCTCTATATATAATTTTATGGGTAACCACGTTTATACTTGAAACCTGTTCTATTTATTGCGAAAGGCAAATGAGTTTTTCATTAGTTGTGGCACTATTTGACCGTAGGGGTCTGGTTACAAGTAGTGAGAGCAAAGAGCATCCCCGTTCTCATTTTGTTCTTTGCATTCATGGCATTTTCCTTAGTTTTTCTGTGTCAACTTGATGCTCTATTCTGGTGGGACCTAGGGACTGAATGTTGTTTGTCAGATTTTGTTGTCTTATTTTGTCTCCTCTTTGACTGATCCTCTCCCTCCTTGATGTGGAATTGTTCTTAACTCTGATCCTTCTTCACCTCTTCCTTACTTTAACTCTTGTTTTCTTAAGAATTATAGGTGATATGTTTAGCTATCATTCAATCAATTTAGAGGCAGCTGGTGTCTCTTCAGGAAGGTTTGTAGGATCTCCTGACATGTCCTAGGGAATCATTTGCAGGCTTAATCAAAATAAGTACTCCCGCAGCCAGAAGATTCATATTGCTAATAGTATAAAATAAATTTGCAAAACAAATACAATTACCATTGCTGACATGTAGCAGGAATCAAGAAGAGGCAGTCTCTGGACATATAATCTCAGAATTGATAGGCCTGCTTTCTTTTTATTAAAGAATTTTACATTAATGATATCCATACGTGCAGAGGGTTGCAATGAGATCAATATAAAAAAGATTAATCCTAAAGGAAAGGGAGTTTCCTGGAAAGTGAAAGCAAAGTAAATAATTGATCCCTATCGATTGCCCTCGGGAATTGGCAGGGATTACTGATGGCACAGCAGGGTACCAAGCTGGAGGTCAGGAGAGATCGTGCCTCCCTGAGGCTAAATAAGAGCGTGGCTGCCAGCCGCAAGCCCCACAGTACGAGTGCCTGCGCTCAGAGCGTATGCTGCAGCCCTGCGTATCGCTGTGCTTTGCTCCAGCGTTGATCCCTATTAGCATTGTTGTCTGTTCATTTTTCTCCCTGTCTATCCCCCTCTAAATCAATGTTTTCCTTTGAAAACATATTTATCTGAGTGAAGCTGGTCCAAAATGAGTCAGAGCTGCCTTCTCTGTAGCTCTTGTCGAGTTACTCTCACCGGTATTTCTGTTCCTTGACTCTGGCCTTGATTGTCTCTTGAAGGGATGCTGTAATTTGTTGGCATTAAAAATAATATTCACAATTATGGCAGTTGATGGTGCTGGGGAGAGGAGTCCTTTGGTTTATCTGAGATTTACCGTGGGTCTGACAGTACAGCAAAGGGGTCGGGCTCAGAGAGAACCATGATAATTGATCGGATGCATGAACATATTTTTCCCACTAGAAATGTTAATAGCACTTTTATTTTAAAGAAAAAGGGATATAATAAAAGCCATATACAGTAATGAATATGATGTAAAAAGTATGCTCCTGGTTGCCTCCCCCCGCAGCAGTCAGCATCAGCAGAAATCTGGAGTTTCCGCCCTCTCCATTGAGTTAAAATCACTTTTTTATGAGAAGCTTTTGTGTTAAACCAAGGCCCCTTGCTATGAAAATCAGCTCCTTTTTGTGGTTTAGTTTACACCCTTTCTGCCTAGACTAGTAAATGCATCCTAATACAGAGGGGAAGCATGGTGGGTCAAGTAACACTAGGTACCCATGGTCTGAATTTGCCCCGTCACGTTGTACCTAATACAGCGGCTCTGCACAGGGGCCGTGCGAGGCTGGTCCGTGCGGGGTGACCTACCCAGACACCCTGGTTTAGTCCCCAGGGCTGGAGAAGTTGCTCACAGCAGGCTTCGTCTGTGAAGTCTGGAGAACAGAGAAGGACCCAACACTTATCCCAAGCAGGGACTGCACTGGATGTGCAGTGACCTCTCTGTAAAATTCCCCTGGATAGCAGAGGCTGTTCCTGCCTTTGACTACCTTTGGAGAAGAGATCCTTATGGATCGAAGCACACAGAGCCCTAACAAGAAGGTGCCCACAAGTGACTTGCAAGTGGCTCAGTTTGGCTCTGAGAACACAGGTTTAGTCTTGCTGCGGGTGAAGTCTTTGAGTTGCTCGCTGTGATTTCATGAAACTTTCTCTGGCTGACACAGCCGTATTTTCTCCCTGATAGACCTTGCTGAGCAGCCATGTGGCACTGCATGGATACAACATTGGAAACTTTTGGCCAATAGACTTGTCAGCAAAAGCAAGACCTGCTGTGAGATACCAGGGCAGGACTGAAAATGTGGTTTTCAAGGAACTGTGAGGCTTGTGGCCTGGCTTAAGCAGAGCTCAGGCATCCAGGCTGCAACCTCAAAAGCAGCGCCTGTTGAACCAGGGGGCGGTTTGAAGGAAGCATGTGTTTGAGTTGCACCTTGACAGGCCTGGAAGTTGTTTGTTTTTTTTTGAATTGGACTCCTGCAAGAGCCTGTTCTTCTTCTGTTCCCTGCGGTGCTTCCTAGCAACCGAGCCCTTTGCTTGCTTTACGAAGTTCAAGTGATCCTCAGGCTACTCCAAGTCCCAGACCAGTGCTACCAGCCAGAGGGAAGCTGAGTAACCTCAAGGAGGGGTGGATGGGTTTGAGCCTGGGAGAGCTCTCCTCTCCGCAGGTGGGAGGTTTCCACCTGCAAAGCAACGACGGGGAAGGTGCTGTGCAGAGCCCCGGTGCGATGCTACCCCCTGCCTGCGAGCGTAGAGGGGGAATTGAGCCATAAACCACACCGTGGCACGCAAAGAAGCCATTTTAATTTCAGTCTCTGCTGGAAGCACCACATGGAAAAGAAAATGTGATCAGTATAAAAAGAAATGTTTATGTTTCTAGGAGCAGAGACCTCCCAAATAATTAACATCACTTGACAAACTGCTGTTTAAAATGCAAGTGGTTTAAGTACTGCAGCTCAAAAGGCATTCGTCACAGCTCTGGCGTAAATGCGATACATGCTGTGGGTTGGTTGCTGCTTTAAAGTAAAGAAGATTTCCGGTAAACATCTTTTGCTTAAGGAAAAATGTCTCCATGATTTTACTTT
The DNA here is from genome assembly GCF_028858705.1 of Grus americana. Taxonomy (NCBI): domain Eukaryota; kingdom Metazoa; phylum Chordata; class Aves; order Gruiformes; family Gruidae; genus Grus; species Grus americana. Next base: position 14,329,577 of record NC_072858.1, on the reverse strand, counting down.
TTCTTGCTTGGAAAAGCTAAATGTTAGAAAACTGGACAAATAGCAACTTGGTGGCAAGGGCATTGGGGGTACGTTTTTGAATTTAAATAAATCCTGCATTTTAGTTTCTGTTGCACAGATCGGGCTTTTGGTCAGAAGGCAGACAGAAATGTTTCATTGGCTTTAGCTTTTGGAAGGAGGAGAGAGAAGGGAAAGGGCTTTTGGGGGGAGAGTTTTGGAAGCTACAACTTCAGCTCCGATCTGCCTAATATTCACTGACTCAACTAAAACTACTTTAAATAAAACCTTACTTTTCTCTAGGGCTGTTGGGACACTGACTGGAGACGTAAGGATTGTTAAGAATTGGTATTTTTCAAAGGTTAAAAAATAGCAGCTTGCAAAGAGACTGAGTGTGGAGGGTTGAGCCTGGCTGGAGGCCAGGTGCCCACCAGAGCCGCTCTCTCACTCCCCTCATTCACTAAACAGGGGAGAAAAGACATAACGAAACGATTGTGGGTCGAGATAAGGACAGGGAGAGATCACTCACTAATTATCGGCACGAGCAAAACAGACTGAACTTAGAGAGGGAATTCATCTAATTTATTACTAGGCAAAACAGAGTAGAGGAATGAGAAAATAAAATCAACTCTTAAAACACTTGCCCCCACCCCTCCCATCTTCCCGGGCTCAACTTCACTCCCGGCTTCAACCTTCCCCCCCTCAGCGGCACAGGGGGACGGGGAGTGGGGGTTACGGTCAGTTCATCTCACGGTGTTTCTGCCGCTTCTTCATCCTCAGGGGGAGGACTCCTCTCATCGTTCCCCTGCTCCAGCATGGAGTCCGTCTCACAGGGTGCAGACCTTCAGGAGCAAACTGCTCCAGCGTGGGGTCCCCCACAGGGTCACAAGTCCTGCCAGCAAACCTGCCCTGGCGTGGGCTCCCCTCTTCACGGGTCCACCGGTCCGGCCTGGAACTTGCTCCAGCGCGGGCTTCCCACGGGCCGCAGCCTCCTTCAGGTGCCTCCACCTGCTCTGGCGTGGGGTCCTCCACGGGCTGCAGGTGGAATCGCTACACCCCTCATCCTTCCTCCATGGGCTGCAGGGGGACAGCCTGCTTCACCATGGTCTTCACCACGGGCTGCAGGGGGATCTCTGCTCCGGCGCCTGGAGCTCCTCCTCCCCCTCCATCTGCACTGACCTTGGTGTCTGCAGAGTTTCTTACATCTTCTCACTCCTCTCTCCGGCTGCAAAAGTTCTCTCCCTCTAAGTGTTTTTCTACTTCTTAAATATGTTATCACAGAGGCGCTGATTGGCTTGGCCTTGGCCAGCGGTGGGCCCGTCTTGTAGCCGGCTGGCATTGGCTCTGTCAGACACAGGGGGAGCTTCTAGCAGCTTCTCACAGAAGCCACCCCTGTAGCCCCCCCGCTACCAAAACCCTGCCACGCAAACCCAACACACTGAGATTAAAAAAAAGTTAAAAGAGAGAAGTGTCTGGAAGATAGAAATATATGGGTGCCTATAATGTGCTGAAGCATCCCAGATCAAAATGACTTCCGTCTTTGCACACCAAACAGAATCAGATTATCAAATATAAAATAGAGCCTTAAGAATCTAATTCCTTTTACAAAGGCATTATTGATGCTGTGAATTTCATGCAACTTGGAAAAGGAAAATTGCTCAATTTATTTTCTGGTTATCCTAAACTAGTTCAATGCCACCCTCTGATTTTTCATCTCCAAAGGGAAAGAGACCATCACTCATGCTGCCTTCTTATTTTCCGATTGTGAGTGAAGCTATGTATTTAGAAGGCATGCAAGTTTGGGAGCCCTGATGGGTGCTGGTCCATCTCACATGGAGCTGGAGCTGCAGCATGGTAGGAGTTGCTGTCCTTTCCTTAATCCCTCTGTCCATCAGTGGCTTTGCAAAACTGGCTGAAGAGACCTTGGTCAAACAGCATGGCTGTGACAAGGTTCCTGGACAATCTGTCTCCTTTCTTTCCAGCCCAAGGCTCTGTTGCTTGAGCAAGGGTGGGTGATTCAATATCTAGATTCCGTGCCTCTGTATCTCATCACTTGGATTTTGGATGGTTACAGACTGTAAAATGATCTTACTCTCCTTGGCCTATGCCATTCTGTGCATGGCTTATAGCAGTCAGGCTTAAGTGGGAAAGTGGGCAAGGTTGTCTCTGGGATGCTGTAGAAGAGCTTGCATCATGTTAGAAATTAATCCCTGAAATGGAGATGCAGTGATTACAGCTCCCTGTATCCTTCCTAGACAGATGTGCAATGGCATTTATCATACAAAGGATAAAACATTCAGGATATCTGTTCCCGTGGTAGAAAGGATAAAAGGCAGAGAAATATCCTTCAAATGTTCTACAAATAGATTTGAAAGAGTGAAGTCATTCAGTGGATTTGCAAGAGATGACTGCAGTTCTTACAATGCTCTTCACCAGAGATCTGTAACCTCAGCCATTTTTCTGGAAGATGTTTCTATCCCATTATCTGTAAAGTGACTACCCGAGCTTTCTTCTACCCACTTGTGAGTTATCCCGTAGAGACCTTTCTGCTCTGAACCCTCATACGGCAAAGCTCTCACTGGGGACTCCAGGTCATGCCTCATCCCAAGCTGATTGCAGCTTCAGACTGACCAGTGTACAGGCAATTGCTTGAGAGTGAGAAGTTCTTTAGCGTATGATAACTGGAATCTTTTGAGATTTATTGCCTATATACACATGACAATACACCTTTTCCATCTTCTCTTATTCCTGTGCTTTGGGAAATCTGTGCTCGAACCCACGTGGACAGACTTTATCCACTTTGTCTTTAGTGTGTGGCAGAAGCAGCAGTTTTTTGACACGTACGTGCCTGGTGCTGCTGGCTCAGTTGATGCAGGAGGGGGTGTGGTAGTATTGTGTGGGCAGCTGTAATAAAGTGTAAATATGTGCAAGTTACCTTAAATAACTTCAGTACTCCAGATAAGTGATTTTACAGTCCACCCTCTGGGGAAAAAAATAAAGATTGATAGCATTTTTGGATGTGTGCAACTTCAGTTGGATGACAAATATTTTGTGTTTTTCCTCTCTGTACTGTATTTACAACAGTAGGTTCAGATTATGCATTGAGATCTGCTTTTGGGTGCAGAAAACTAATCAGGGAAATGCTGCATGGCCCAGAGGTCTGGATTTGTAGACTTCAGTTCAACAGCTGCATCTCTCTGTGCTGGCAGGAAGGAGCATCTGTCAGGGATGCAGTGTGGTCCTTATTAAATTATAATTCAGAACTGTGGCTTAGAAAAACAGGTGCAATTATATACTAAAAAAAATATATCCAATGGTCTTTATTATGAGAAGAAATGCCCCTTAGCTGGACAAAGACTAAAGGATTTTTCCACAATTTTTCAAACTACAAAGAGCAAGGAAAATGGATGAATGAATTGGCCTCCACGCTTAATTGCTTCTTGCTCTTCTGAAATAGTGGAGGTGTCTTTCCACCAAGAGAATAAAGCCCCCTGAGTCCTTTAGGCTTATTTCCTATTTGCACATGACCTTCAAGGCAGTCACGCCATGAACGTGGCTACATCAGGAACAATGCTCTGAATTGTTTCTTCCTCTTTCCACTCTTATCAATACCCCAATATGTAAAAATGCCCTTTTGCATGAATTAAAAAAAAAAAAAAGTGTTTTGTTCCTGATCCAAGCTGGCTTGCTTTTCTAGCGTATCTCTCTTCCTTCAGCTATTTAGAAATGCAGTCATGTTTTTATCTTAATGATGTTCCTTCCAAGAAACCTGCTATGTGTTACCCAACTTCAGTAAATGGTAACTGGTAATCTGAGTTGGGAAAGGTCATGTGAGTAAGTCTGGAGCAGTAGAAAGTTGCTGAAGACTGAATCATTGGGAAGTTTTCTTCTGCACACATTGATGTTAGCACAATTTCCAAGCTAGGGGTGGCGAAGCTTCCTTGACCCCTCTCACAAGAAATATTGGGTAGCCTCCTCTATAAAATGACTTGAGAGGTTGATGCTGTTACCCAAGTCATAAGAAAATAACCATGAAAGTTTATGGGAGTTCTGTGAGGGCTTATAACGAAAGAGCTTTGAGCTTCTAGTTTGAAGTGTATTTTTGCCTATGCAAATCAGAGAGGACCGGAGCTCTTTCATGTGCTGTTACGGTGACAGGAGTGGTCTGGAGTCATCTCCCGCTGTCCTCTGGTACAGGGAATCACATCAGCCTTGGATATTGAACAGCACATGTGCTGACAGATTCACTCAAATCAACTGAAATTAAGATAAAATGTACTATTCTCTTACTCTCATTTAACTGCTGTTTCTTTTTTTATATGCACTGTGTAAACAGTTTGGGGCAAGACCCATCTCTTCTTTCTATCTCTGTGAGATTCAGCATGAGGGGGTGGCTAGCAGGCACGATCACTTTTAAAAAAATAAAACATCTCTACATGCTCTTGTCCTCGGGCAGCAAGGATTCGACACTCGTGGTCATTTACTGGCTGACCTGTTGCAGCAGATGCTGAGGAAAACAAGTTCCTGTATGGACTACTCCAGCAGCTATTTATAGCAAAACGTTAAGTCATAACTTCATGGGTCTGGCATGGGAATTGATAGGAAGGATGATGGAATAGTATTCATGCTTTTTCTTTGGAATAAGTGCCAGGGATGCTGTTTAACTTTGTTAAAATAAACTGTAACTTTATGCCCTGACTGGCTGTTGAAGTTTCATGTTTTAATTCAATGGTCCAGGTTCAGATGCTGGTCTGCTAAAGAAACAGGGTTAATTACTGGTACAGGGTGTTTAAACTGGTGCAAGTAATGTGCTGCAGAGCCAGATGAGAGTGGGAAAGTCAGTAATTTAGATTCCAGTTGTGACTATGGTACAGAAAGTGCAGATTAATGAAGGAATGTGCGCGTGGATGGCCAAATTCTTGCGTAAAGAGAGAAATGTTGCCCTTTCTCCTGGTTTTGCCTCAGCAGTACTTAGATTATTTGCCTGGAAAAAATAATATTTTTAATCATGTAGTAGTTAACACTTCTAGTGCTACTGGAGACCTCTCTGGTCTGTGCAAAACCTCTTGGTTATAATTTCTGTTTGTGCAGTGAGAAGTTGCTGGAAAGCAGGGCTGGTGTCCTGCGCTGGGTTGGCAGCTTTAGTCCTGTGCCAGCTCTGCCAGGTAGGCTGGAAGTTTAACAGCTTGGTGGTGGGAGCCCGGCGTGGAGCTCCCATGCTTTAATCCCAGCAATGCACCTGAAAAAATGCCATTTTGATAACAAACTTTGTAACCTCACTTAGTACCCAGTGCAAGTTACTTTGCAGGAATACATTACAGATTAACTAGTGGGTGCTACCACAATAAATCCATTTATAACTTTGTGAGATTGGGGAGCCTTGGTTAATTGCTGGGACCTGTTATGTTTTAGGAGAGGGGTGGGGTTTTGGTGAGAGAGAAATGTGGTGGATGAGGTGAGGCCAGTGAAGGAAGTGGAAGACTTGAAAGAGGGAAGTAGTTGGGCAACTTTAATACTTGTGACAAGGGAGGCAGCGGAGGAGGAGGAAGATGTTTTGGAGGGGAAGGGATGGTAAAACAAGCAGAGGGGAAGGTTGCGTGTTCTGTGAGTTTTCCTCAAGGAGAAATGGGCAGAGGGAGAGGTGAGAGAGAGGAAAGAAGGATTTGAATAGAGAAATGGTGGAAGAGGAACTCAGGAAAGTACCTGGCTCCTATAAGCCTGAAACATTTAAGAGGATGTTAAGTGTGGCCAAATAGTAAAGGACATAATAATTTCTTTTTACCTGCCTGATAAGTTGCTAGCTGTAATAAACCCATACTTTAAGGATTTATTTGCTGCCAAACATAGGAAGAAGGCCACTGGAATCAGTATCTTTTGGTTCCTTAGACAGGACTAAGTGCTCGCTCAGCCAGCTCCTGGGGTCACGCGGGCTGGCCCTCAGCCCTGGTTCACCAGGGCAATGCAGCTGCAGAACGGACACCACAGTGGGCTGGAACTACTTGGTGTCTCCACTGCAGAGTGGAAGGTCTTTGTCACAGGAAGCCTCAGTAGCTGGACATTGTCCTTCATCCATGCTGTCACCTTGGGGTGTCTTCTGGCTGCTCCGTGGGAAGCAGAGCGCTGGCTCTTAGGTTTGGAGACAGGCTGTTTCACAGGCACTTGCAGGCAGACATTAGTGGAGGAGACACGCTTAAACCGCTGAAAGGAGGGAATGGGAACCTTTGAGCAAAGCACTGCTTGGGCTCCAGAAAAATAATCACAACATCGTGGAATTGCTTGTTAAGCTTTAAATACAGCTGGGGTAAGGAGCCGCTTCAGGCAGGCATGCTCTCAAGAGACCCTGCAAAGAACGACGGCAGGGAACTTTAGGAGGAAGTGTGTGAAACAAATATGACTTGAGCACTGCGTTTTTAAACAAGACTACACAGGAAATGACCCAGTTTTACCTCAAAGTGACTTTAAATGGATGGTTTATATTAGGAAAAAAGGCGCACTCCAAACGTAAATATCATGTATTGATAGAAGAAAAACTGCTTCCTGCTGAGATTCTTTAGAAATGGCACTATGGCTTAAAACTTCATGGTATGTGGTACTGAATGATAAACATAATCTACGCTGTCCAGCTGGGTAAGAGAAATAGAAGAACAGGCTCTGGGATATATATCCTGACCCATCCAGATGCTTAATTAATTATACACACGTGACGCGTGCTATAAACTCAAGCAGCAAAATGCAGAAGAGGCAATGAAGCCACTGGAGATTTCACAACTGCGGTCCAAAGTTGACAACAATGTTCCTGATTTGAAAGGAATACGATGCCTTACTAACATGCTCTGCTGGAAGGCAGGAGCACATCAGGGCTGTGCTGGGTGTACCTGTGCTGTGCACAGAAATAGGTGTTTGGAAGGCACAAGGGATGTGCGGATCCGGAATCCCCAGCATGGCAGAGCCCACGAGCTCTTGAGGAAAGCTGCCTCAGGGGTAATGCAACTCTAGAGTGTGCTGAGAGATGAATGATGCTGTCCCTGTCTTGGAGCATTTTCCAGGCTCTTTCTAGAGGCATCCCTCTAGCAGTCTCTATTCTCTGCCCTGGAGCTACAAATACGAGCCCAGCACCCATACCACCTTCCTGCAAATGTCATCTCTGTAGAGATATTAATTTTCTGTCCTGTGTTGGGGAGTCAGTGCTATTACAAGGTCTTATTGTTCACTTGCCTTATTCCAGGGACACTAGGCAGAACCAAATTTTTTGGAGAGAGGAAGGTTAGGATGGTGTCTCCAGTCTGATCCTTTTGTCTTTCTTGGTCAGAAATGGTCTCTGATTGTGCTAAACAAGACACTTAGGATATGGAAGGTCAGAAACAACAGGAGATTTTTGGCCACTGCATCCCTAATGTGTAGTCTCATGCACTGGCATGAATGGTAGAGCAGTGGGAGAGTGTCCTCCAGCTGATGATCCAGATGAGATGCTCTTCATTACCTTCTTAAGACTTGATCTCTTTCCACTGGTGATAGAGGGAGTGTAAAGTACAGCATCCTAATTTAGCTCATTATATTGTAAATATGCAGTGTGAGTAGTCTGCCGTGGGCCCAATTCAGCATCTTGAGTCCAGAGGCACATCTTTTATTTTACATAGGTATGATTCAAAGCTGACTCAAGGGCTTGAATTCAGGACAATAGCTTCCTGAAGTTGCATTTTCTTTGCATGGCTTTGCATGTAGGTTACACCATTTTCTACCATCTCTTGGATTTTGGTTCTATGGGTCCATTTGCTTGTCTCTACCACTCTTACGTTTGCTTTTTTCCTTGCTTTCCATTGCTCCCACCTTCCTCCTCGTCCTGGCAAATATCTAAAGTTTAACCTTGACAGGTTACTTCTGTTTCTGGTGACCTCTCAATATTCAGACTTCCAAGCTATTACCACCGTACATGGAAAATGTGCCCAGGATAGACTTTCCATTAAACTGTATTTAAATTGGAAGAGAATGCTGGCACATCTACAAGTATTCCAGAATAAGATCCCAAAATACTGAGGCTTGTTAATCTTTTGGAAGAACAAAAACTCTTACTGATTTATATTTAGCAGAGGGAATGCATTTTAAAAACACACTCTATATGAGGCCCCTTGAAGAAAACATCTTTTACATTGATTTGTAGTGCATGGAAATACTACGTAGCCATAAAATATTTGCAGTCAGGCTCTGCTTTTATGTAGCTACTTTTTTGCAGCGTGAACTGTCCTGAACCCTCTGAGAGTGGCTGCTCTGCTGACTGTGGGCTGTGCGGTGAAGCACAGCTACCTCTGGGGCAGCAGTTTAGCTGTTCATCACAGCTGTGCCCGGTATTGCAGCAGGGGAAGGGAGAAAGTGGCGTGCAGTTAGTAGTACACTGGAAGTACTAGATTTGTGAGGGTGAGCCTTTGGTTTCAAAGCCAATGCAAGGTTTGTACTTGTACGCTGGGACCTGTCTAGTCCAGGTGCAGTGGTGAGGGGATGTGCTGTTTGGGGAGAACGCACGCTTGGCTTCCTGGCAGACCCGCAGGAGAACATGGGTGAGAGCAGAAGCTGAACTTGCCCTCTCTGTGTGCTCGTACAAGGTTAGAGAGAGGGGCGGAGGTGCCGTTGGCCTTAATCTCAGCAGCACCATTATTAATGTCTACAACATCTATTTAGTCTTAGTTTACATGATTGTAACTTAGAAGGAACTCTGCAATGGTTATACAGGTGTAAAATGTTCTGTGCATAGTTCTGATCTATACTAAAAAGATGAGTAACTGGAATTACAGTAAATGGGAGAGTCCACTGGATTTCCCAGGTGGACAATTCCTGGAAAAGGAGCTGGGGCAGTTAACTGGTTTAGAACAGCGGGTCAGAGAAGCAAAGAGAACTTGTTGTACAAAGTATACGTAATCTTATGGCCAACAGTGTATCTGCTTATCTTTGAGAAGATAAGGATTATCAAGAGGAGGTAGCATGGAAAGTTTTAGGGTTTTTTCTTCCCTCTGTCCCACCATCTGCAGTAAGAACAGATCCGCCATCACCCTGGGCAACTTGTTCCTCCTCCTCATGAAGCATCAAATACTACCAAAGGAGAAGATTCTTAAACTGTGCATCTGCAAGAGGAGGATAACCAGAATTTTTAAAACATCCCTAAATCTTAAACTGAACTGGACTTGATCTTGCTTTCTTTGGTTAGAAGACATAAATACATTTTTACATCTCTCGTTAGACTGCTGACAGACCTGACCTGATCACAGCAGAACAAAAATGCTCTAGATCAAGAAAGAGATCTTGGATGCTTCCAGAGCACCATTTTTTTACTTTGATCTTCTCATTTCCTACTCACAACATTTAACTTATGATGTCTTAGTAATAATAATAATAAATAATTACCAAAATGCAAAGAGAATAAGGTCAGAAGTGCCTTGCTGTTCTCAAAAAAAATTAATTATATGGCCCATGCAAGTCGCTCCTGCCGTGGATCAGAGGAGCTGTTAGAAGCTGTGGGGAGAAGTGGCTGCCGCTGTTGGAGGGAGCTCGGTTTCCTTCCCATGGACCTGGCTGGACCCTGGGGGACATGGCTCCTGAGGCAATTCATCCTGCCGCTGCCCAGCATCTTTCCAGGGGGGCTGCTCACCCCCTCTCTGCTTACACGGCAGACGGGAGCATATGGCTGCTTACTTATGCTCTTGCTGTTCTTATGTGCTTAGCGGACTTATGGTTCGTGGGGTCTTGGGGGGGATTTGCAGGGGGAGAGGGTGAGGAGGGAGCCTGCAAAGGGTGAGCTGCGTCCGCGGGAAGCGGAGCGGTGCTGGAGGTCTGGCAGCCGTCCTCCGTGGTGTGCCACCTCGGTGACTGAATTACTGCAAGTGGCTGAATTGCTGGGAATGACTGTGAGACATGCTGAGTAAACAGTGTCTAATTAGGGATCAGGAGATGGTTAATGATTACATGGAATCATTACTGAGGATGTCAAGTTTAAAAATTAATTTATAAGGGGAAGGGGTTTCTTCTAGACAGCCTTATGTGCATATGGAAATACTTATATGTTCACACACCTCTCTTTTGATACTGTCTTCACAAATAAAGGAGCATGATCAGCCACCTTTGTGGTGCTTGATATTTCTAAGTGCTTGCAGTGCCATCAGCTGGATTGTTCCTCCTGGAGATGGTGTGCGTGAGGGTCTGCCTCCTCAGCTCAGTCCTGCCCTGTTGTCTTCTCTTCCTGCCTGTCTCCTGCATTTCAAGGGTCTTCCTCATCTTCCTTCCCATGTCTGGCAGAGGCTCCTCTAGGCTCTGTCCAGGAGCATCTTCTCATCTTTCTCTGGCTATTTTCAGCCACAAACATTAGTTCAGCCATATCCTTCCTACAGAGGATTAACAGATTCACCTCTCCTCTGTAGTACTTAAGTCTCCTTTGGCCAACCTAAATTTTTGCTCTGTTTTTTTTTTTTTTCCCATAAAATATTACAAACAACTCAGGCTTAATATAAGGGAAGCAGAGCTCTTATTCTTCTGTCGCTCCTCAGCTCTTTTACCTTCTTTTTTCAACCTTTATAAAAATTGCCACCCTCCTGCCTCCTACTAATGCTCATAGCCTCAGCATCATCTTCAAGCAAGCCTTCGTTAAGCCTCACATCTGAGTTGTAACCAGGGACTTGTAAGTTGATGGGCTCAGCTGATCTTGCTAAAAACGCCCCATGCCCAGGTTAATTGCCTGGCACTCCTGCAGAGGTTATTGTCTCCGCACCAGGAGTGGCTGTAGAACAGGACACATCTCTGCTCCTCAGGTACTGCACTGCACGCGATGGAGGGCAAATGCACGTCCCAGCAGAGCAGAGAGGCACAGGAAATGACAGTCTCTGTTTCAGCCCATCCTCCTAAATCTGCTCAAACACAGCAATGTCCTGAGTTTTGCAGATTCTGCCTGCATCTCTCATCTTCAGGACGCAGCCTTTCCTTTCCTTTCTGCAAGCCTCACTCGTCTCTCTTCTGCCATTGACAAAGTCTTGCTACAGTTGTATTTATTCCAGATTTCTCCTGTTATACCTGTTTTCCTGCCCTCTGTCCTTACTGTCACTTTTTGCATCTCTCACTAGTTTTATTTTTTTCTATGAAATTAAAAATCAGCTTCTTCGCTCTGAAGGCTCCTCACAAACTAACCGCTCCCTATCACCCATCAGCCAGGTTTGAAAGGTGGATCCATTGTGGATCATCCTGCAATCAACTCCAGCTCCTATTGTCCACTTTTTATATGGGGGGCCTTCTCAAGGATCTGTAAAACCACCCTTGTCTTTCAGATCTGTTACTTTAAAAACAGCTTTGGTTTTTGGTCTCCAAAAAAAAAAAAAAAAAAAAAGCACAAGTCCAGGCCCCTCCCTGACTGGTATTATCTCCTTTCATGTGCATGTGGTCTGTCTGCACCTGCCTCTTGTCTTGGAGTTTGCAATTTAAATGGAAAATCTTACACTATGTGCGAACCTACTCTCTTGATACATGTCGTCACTGCTAAAATAGTACAGATGAAAATAAGTTACGTTTTGGCTTTGACTTATTTTGGAGTCTTGGATGGGAGTGCTAGATCTGACCTGCTGGCTCTGATCCACCTTGTAGATATGTCCCTAATTCGCTAAAGTTTAACCCAAGATGCTCCATAATTTCAGGTGTTCTGGATTTCATGCTCCAGAATTAACCCTTTACAGTTCTATCATTGAATGCCCCAACATCTGGAAAGCTGTCGTCTGTCGTTGTGGAAGAGCAAAGCTTTGTTTCCTGGTCATCTTGTAATGCCACGATGAGTAGTTCACCGTGGTGAGAGCAATCTGATAGGGTCGTTATCGTTGTAACAGGCACAGGGAGAGTTGAATGTAGACTGGAGATACGTGATTATTTATTCCTTCAAGAACAGCAAACATGTTTTTAAAGGCACTGAAGAAACCCTTGTTTTTCATTTGCATTAATTTACGGTTCTCTCTCTTCTGTGCACATGCCCTGGGTCGGGCTGTGTGTGAGAAAACAAGGTTTGCAACCTCTTTTCAGTTTCTACTGGTGTTAAGCTAATATTTATTTTTAGTAAACTGTATCTTGAAGTGTGCTTTTAAGAATCCATTTGCAAAGCCTACCACAATGAATTAATTGTGATTTTCTCCTTTTGAACTTTAGTAGCAAATGTGAAGGATCAGGGTAACTAGTTACACTGTATTTCATTGTCATAATTCCCCAAAGGGTGGAAACACATCAAAAAGCAATAAGGCTTATGATCATTCACCTCATAGTTGTTTTTTTTCTCCCTGTGCTGCTAGTAACGATGCAGCTTTGGAAAGGCTGTGCAGGTACTATTTCAGGTCTAGGGCTTTTCTACCGCACCATGCGTGCGTTCCCAGGGGAGGGCTTCCCTTGCGTTCCCCACACCTGCACATGGTTTCCTTCTCTTCCTTCTCAGAATCCTTCCTTTCAAATGCATATATGGTAAGGCCACCTGCCAAATAAAGCACTCTCTCTTAGCCTCTTTTGATAACGTAATAATTTTGAAACCCTTCTCTCCTGTCATAGTGTGGTGTTTTCACTGTCATTAACCTGCAGGACAGGTACCTCTGTCACCAACCCCAGACCTCTCCTCTCCTGCTCTCCAGGTGAATGGGGATGTGTTGTTCCCACTTGCTACTGCACGTCAGTCCCTGGGCTCTGTTTTGAAGTTGTCTTTTCTCTTTCTTTCAATTCTGAATACCTTTATTTCACATGCTCTAAGAAGTTTATCTTAAATACCTTGCAGTTAGTTTTCAGTGTGAAATGAGTTTTGACAGTATTCTGATAGGTGCCTATTGAGATTTTTTTTCAACTGGAAAAAATGTATTTTAAAAAATTAAATCCAGCCATTTCTTGCAACATTTAAGAAATCCCGAGCCTTTAAGATTATGCCTAATAGCCTAATATTTGCAGAGCATGAACGCTTCTGGTGAAAACCCCTAACAGGCTTTGGGATGCATTTTGCTAAGCTGAGAACATCCTGTACTGCCTTTTATATAGCGAATGGATGCTGCTCAGGCCTTGAGATCCGGGAGACCAGGGACATCTAACGCACATGGAGAGAGAAGTGTGCCACCTTGGGGGCAATGTTCTGTTTTCTCAGACAGGTCTCTGAAAAGGATGCGCTTAGGAGTGGCACACCTGAAGGCAGAGTGGTTCAGAGTGCTTCACATTGCGGTTTGTGTAATGTCTCCTTCACCTTGGCTTACCAAAGGTTTCAGACGATCCATGCCATGTACTTGTGGCTCAGGGGAGCAAGCGGTACGTTACCACTTCTGCTGCTCCCTTGGCGGGACTCATGGTATTAGGGGCAGGCTGCGTTCAGGGTTCAAACCCAGTACTGAATGAAATGGTTCAATCAGCATCTGTTACTGGGCATGAATTGAAAACTGAAGTCTTTAATCTTTAAAAGAGGGAGCAGATGCTGTTCTTTGTGACCCCCAACGTGAAAACTGGAAAGCTGTACGGGGGTCCATGGTGCTTCTCTAGGTTTGCAGCCCTTTGGCACAGAGGCTATTTTCAGCCAGGCATGATTCTGCTCTCATGATTTTTGTCACAAGATACCAGTTTGCGTGGTCCTGGCATGATGTTACAACTCCTGCTTGTCAGGAGGAACTTGTGTTGTGGAGTGGGAAACCTGCAGTGCCCTTGAACGTGCTCTCAGATATCAGCCTTATTTCAAATATTTGTTTGCAATTTGTATTTCAAGCTTCACCTTTGTAGGTGACTGATAAGTCAGGTTGTGGGAGAGGAGGAGTCTGGGACAGACTCTCAGTTAATGGAGCCTTGCACGGTTGCTGTGAAATCAGGAGGACTTTTGCTTATTTTGCCAACTGAAACTCTGAGCTTGTGAGTTTCACTCAATTCTTTTTTATAAAGAAAAACAATATTGAAACCTACTTCAAGGGCCTCAGCTGTATTGTACCAGTATTGCTGGTAGCAAAGGCAGAGGATGTCAAAACGTGTAGTAGTTTAAACAAGGGAATGGGTGAAGGCTGGAGTCCAGGTCAAGCCCAGTGTGAACAAAAACTTTAAGCAGATGATTTATTTTATTTTTAGCCGGCCAAGCAAGGACAGTGATGTATCTCACCAGCTTGTGTTTCTAAAGTGTCCCTTTCCTTGTCTAAGTCCAATCTTAGTTGCTTGTGTTGCCATCTGAAGTTGCCTGGTGTCTCCTCCTTTTGGAGTGGGCGTGCTGCCCTGAAGAAGTGAGCAAAGGCATTTGTATTTGGCCCACTGCTTTGTAACTTCTCTAAGCCTTTATAGGATGCAAAACCCCATTATTAAATAGTTGCACTTTTTAAACATTAAGGCCTTTTCTGGTCCTTACCAGAAAGTGTGTTCATCATGCAGGAGTCATTTGGGAGCAAGAAGGGGGTCTCCTCCACATTTGCATTATCCACCTGTGGAAGCTGATCCTGGGGTGGTTTCTTCCATTCCCATAGATCATGGTTGCCCTGCATTTCAGCTGTGTGCATGGAGGGCACTTGTCCTGCAGATGTTGGTCTGGCATGGGTTTGACCCATTCTCACGTAGCTGTGCCGGACTTTTGACAGCAAATAAGCATTTCCCTGACATCCTTCCTGTGGGGTCAGGCATGACCCTACAGCTCCATAACGCTGCTCCAGCAGATGTTCTGGACATATGCGTGTTGTTATCAGAGCCTGTTTGGAAAGCTGTGGGCAGTTTTGGTGACTCCATTACTGCATTTTAAAAGGATGCAATGTCCTACGGAGAAGTGCAGCAGTTGTTATAATCACGGTTAAATTATCCAGTAAAATTAGAGCATTGAAATATTAAGTCAAACTAATTAAAATGTGTGTGCCTTTGTGCTGCATAAGTTTCTTTTTGGTGAGTGACTGCTAGCAAAATTTTGAGCTACAAAATTCAGAACTGGATGCAAAGATGGCATGAATTGAACGTATATTTATTGGTAGCAGGTTCTCTTTCACATATATGCCCCACTAGAAAGTATCAAAGAAGTGTTGAAAAAAACAAGACTCGAAATGACCAGAAAAAGTGTTTTTCCTATTTTTCTGTGGATCCTTTGAGTTTATATTATCTCTAATGATTGATTATATCCCTCAATATGTGTCTTGTTTCAGAAATGACTCTGACTTCATATGTATTTTAGAGAAGCTGGAAAAGCTAGAAATGGAAGTTTTTACACTGATTGCTTACTTTTAGTCAGTCTACCTGTAAAAAAGGGATATAGCAAAACCAGAGACACAACTAAGAGATGAACAATGGAGAGATTCAGTGGCCTGAAAAATTTCTGCCAGAGGAGAGGCTTGGATGGTTTACTGTGACCATCTGTCAATGGTCTTGTCCTACAGACCAGCATGACCCACCTGCGGAGGTGGAGTGGAGCAAGGTTAAACTGGCCACTTTTGCTGGCTCTGGCTCATAACCATTTGTGATGGTGAATAGCATCGTGTTTGCGGTGATAAAGGAAATACTTGTTTGCAACATACCATTAAGCCTGAGGAACTCATCAGCAAGGTATCACTAAAACTGAGGGCTTAACAACTTTCCAGAGGGGTGGTAATAGAGAACGTATCTGGTTTGGAAAAAAGCTAGTGATACTGGAAGGGATGCAACCTTCTGTTCTTTGGCACATAAGAGAGCCTCTAATTAAACAGGTCTTAGGAGGTAACCTCAGAAGGTTCTCTCTACAGCGCTGCTGCAGCTCGTGTTGTTTTCTGACCACCCAGTCTGGGCTGTGGGAGAGGCAGGGGGCACTGCCCCGGGTCAGTAGCGTGCCCAAGAAAAGGTCAGGCTCATGTGAGCCGCTGCATCCTGACCTTCCCCATGTCAAGCTGCCCCTTTCATGCAGTCTGTTCCTCCTGAAGGTTTCCCTCTCCAACTTGCCTGCTCAGGTCAACCTCTACTTTTTCTTGGTACTCTGCACCTTATTTCTCTTCCTCCATGTGTGAGGAAGAGGAGAAGGAAGATGACTTATATGCCACATAATTTTTAGCATCAAATAACTCCCAGTTGGTTCGTCTCTCCCTTAAAGCCTTAATGAAAGTTTTTAAAGTCCTGTTTGTCTGGCATCCCTGCTCTGTTCTGAAGGGATAGGACTGTGCTGGAAAATTCAAGGAAAAAACCAGCAAGGAGATGAGAGGAAAAGGCTGGAGTGACTGATGCTGAAGTTGAATTAAAACGTTCTCATCTGAAACCAGGATTTTAAGTTCTGTTGGTAGTTATTCAAGCTCGCCCTGATGACCTGCCATTACAACTTCATGTAGCTTCAAGCTAAAACTGCTCCAAAGGCTGGAGGGAATAGGGGCCAGACTTTTTATTACAAAGCCAAGAATTACATTAGAGGTGTAAGTATTATTTTATAGTAGCTATATAAAGGCACAACTGTCAGCAATTAATTTGCTTGAAGAATGTATATAATTAGTTTCTACAGTTTGCGTGTTTGAGGAATAGAGTTTTTAACCATACTGTTTAGTCATTCATCTTTAAAGCGCAAACTGGCACATTGTTAAGGTCATATTTGCTTTTGTTGCATCCCTGAGTCTATCATGGAATAATCCTTTATTCTGTTGATACTCTGTTTCCAAATCTACCAGTATCTCCTCCCAAACATATGTGCGTAATGTAGTGTGTATGTGCACACAAGGAAAAGGAAGCAGATGACTTGTGTTCAGTATAATGATCGTTTTGTGCTTGAACTGCTGCAGGCTCCCTGTTGAAAAGAACCTCACGCATCCATTCGTTCATGAACAAAGCTGCTGTCATGACTGTGTTGATCGTGCATTGACTCTTTGTGTAGGGCCTTGGTTAGAGAAAGACGTGATCTCCTCCCTGCTTCATAGCCTTTCTCCCTCTTCGCTTTCCTCACCATAATCATAGCGTGCTGATCAATACCTTCATGACAAGTGGGATCTCAGCTGAGGTTCCCATCAGTGGAGGAGAGAGGAGAATGGATGGTGGTTGGTGGAGGAATCCAGATGGGTTATTGCTGAATGGTGCTTGAATATAAATTAGCAATGCATGTGTCCGAGCTGGCACTTAGCACGGGTGGGTAGGATGGCATCCAAAGACACATGGAGGCACGGATCGATGGAGTTGCTGTTGCAAAGGAGGAGTGAGAGAAATGGTCAAGTTGTGTGGGAGTCCTCTGGAAGTGGAAGATTTTTTCCCTAAGTGTGACAGCTTTGATACAGCAACTTCACACGTGCTTTGCTCCAGTTTTGGAACCAATTCTTGCCTTCTCTTCTGATGTGTGGCCTCAAGATGGCCTGTGATTTCAGTGATGAGCTGTGGTCTCCATATTGTGCTCTGTACTATCAGACTGTTCAGACGGAGTCCTCAATATCCTCATAGCCTTTTTATTGTTCATGATGCTCTAGAAACTCTTAGTGACTTACAGAGTGGGGATTTGAATAACTTTTATTTTGATCTATAGTTCCCCTCTGAAGTACCTCTGCTTTTTTTTTTTTTTTTGCATTGAAAGTTTTTTGCTTATTACTCACAGCAGATTTGAAACCCCTTTTTCCCCCATTCTGCTTTCAGATTCCATAGGTGGGTCATTTTCGGCTTCCTCCCACCGATGCCACCACAAGCAGAAGCACTGTCTCCCCATCCCACAGTGTGGAGCTCTGTCCATCAGCCCTCTGCTTTTCCATCCCCACACGAAGGGATCCCAGATCATCATGGACACAACACAGAAGGCAGTGAAGCGCCAGGCTAGCTTCTGCAATGCCATTACCTTCAGCAACAGGCCCATCGTTATTTATGAGCAAGTCAGGCTTAAGGTGAGTAAATGATACTTTCCCTTATTGCCATGTGAGCTGCTATGAATGAATGTCGGGGTGTACCAGGCTTTGGTGCTTGCACCGGATCTTTAGCCCTTCATTGAAAAGCACAGTAGTCAGATCTTGCCCTTAAAGACCTGCAGTCTTTGTTGGTACTTCTGTTTTTGTCTTTGTAATTCTTGGAACCGTCAGTACAGACCACTGTAGAAACTGGGAAGAAAAGGGAGATCCATGCTCCAAAAGAGCTTGTCTGGATGTTAGACAAGGAACAACAGATTAAGTTGAGACTGCTTGGAAAACAGCAACAAAAAAGGGCTGTACTGGCCAGCCTGAAAAGCAGCAGCCTGAGCGTCTCTCTAGCCAACATGTCCTCTAGGCTTTGCGTGCATCCTGCAAAGGAGTTTTACTGGGTGGGCTGAGGGAGGATGAGGGTTTAGTTAAGGTGTTCAGTTCCAAAACAAGCCCTTTTTGTCCTGTAGAGAAGGCAGCAGGGAGCGCTGGTCTCATGGAGGTGGGAGTCACCCTCTCCACAGCCAACAGCGAAGAGGTGAAAAGGACCTGGAAGTGAAGGTGCCTGCTTGTGTGCTTGGCAGGGAAGACAAAAGGGTTTTGCTGAAAGGGTGAAAGGAGCAGTCAGAGCGGTCACAGTTGCTGTCTGAGAAAAGGATCTTTCTGGCGGTCTGCTGACTGCTTTGCTGAATCAGTCACCTGATAGCATTAAGGTCAGAGGAGAGAACATTGCAGGCATCACATTTTTCTCATTGGCAGAAGCCGATTTCACTTCCTTTGTGTCTGTGGCGGCCAGGAAGATGGAGCTGGTATCCCTTGTGCTGCAGCTGGCGTGGGAAGTTCAGCTCCTCCAAGACAGCATGCCTCCATGTGCACCAGGAGCTGCTTCCCGATGAAGCAGTTCATCAGTCCCCTTAGGAACTGAAGCACTTCTTAGGCTCTCAGCACCCTGAAGGAGCTTGGGGCCCCTTGCATTCATCCACAGCTATTTTCCCATTTTTATGCCCTCTAGTTTGTGGGACTGCGTTTTTTCTGTTCTTAGCTGATTCTGTGCATTTCATTGGCACAAAGTAGGTCATCATCTCTGGCAGACATGTTCATGGCACACATGAAAGATCCGCCTGCAAATCCTTTCATTTATGCACAGGGAGTTTTCCAGGCTTATCTACATATAGCTACTGAGTCTGAATTGTTGCCCATTGCTAGAGGTCCCAGAGTGCTGGGACCTCCAGTGGCGTATCAGCCTTCCCTGCCTTTTCCCCTCACAGCCAGCAAAGGAGCAAGAGACGAGGAATATGCCTCCTTCTGAAAATATAGAGAGATTTCAGGCTCAGGCCCATAGGTAGAAAATCCATCCTACATGTCTCATGTTTCCTGTGGAGCCCTTACTGCTTCCATTCAGGCTAGGAGCCCAGCAGGACTCCCTCACCTTGCCTAATGGGATATTTTCCACGTTGGCCCGCCGTTTGGACAAACAACTGCGAAAAATGATTTGGGAGGAGATGAAAGCAGCATTTCAGTTTTGAAAACACCATCAAAGATTTGAGTGGATTTAGTGGTTTAGGCAAAGGTTCTGGGTTATTCCTTCCTCATTCTGAAACAATGTAGCTATCTCAGGAAATTCACACTTGTTTATCACTGATATTTTCGGATTTTAGCTTGCATAACACATGAAAAATCACATGTAAATCCTTCATCTCTGCACAAGGGATTTACGAGCAGAACTCCTGCTGAGTCTAATGAGAAGGTCTCGTGGGAGTAATCAACAGGCTTCAGCACCCTAGGGATGGATGGAAATGTGAAAACATCTTTGCTTCTCTGATAAGTCCGTCCTGCAGTTGCCTTGTTATTGCGTGTGCCTGTGGAAAATGGTGTCTTAAACCTTCTTGCCAGCTAAAGACTAACTATGAACCGAATCATTCAGGTCCTATAATGTCTAAACTCCCTTTGAAAAACTAGAAGAAAGAAGTCATGAGATATCATTCTAAGGTGGTGTATCTCGGGTTTTATTCTGAGATTTCTTTGCATCTTTGGGAATGTCATCGGGCAGCCAGAGCTGTGTGGGGTTTGGGAAGATTTCCTCTTTCTTTGCCTCCGAGATATATGTCCCAGTATGGTTTCTTCTGTGTAACTCATGACACTGCTAGGGAGTGGGGTGAGGTTGTCAAAGGTGGCACAAGAGCAGGAGCCTGAATCCCTGGAAACAGCCATGGCTTAGCAGTTTGGATGCAGATTGGATCTTTTCCTCTCCTTCTGGTACCTAGTGCACTCCCCAAGCTTTTCTGCTAGCAGTGACTGCTGAAGAGAGAATTTGGTCCATCATTAACCATTGCCTTTTTTGGCAAAACTGTGTACCCTTTGTCCAGCTGTGTCTAATTCTTGGCAGGTTTTATACCAGATTTTAATTTGGATATTAGTTTGCCTGTGGTCAGACTGTATTGAGAACTGTTTATAGGTGCTGATTAGTACATGGAACATGTGCAGCCTTGATTACCACATGAATATTTACTTCACGCGGCCTGCGATTTCTGTGAAGTATTGGCAAGAGACTGTGAAATAAAAAATTGTACAAATAACAATGAGGCCATATTTATCTCAGACCCAAAAGCTTTTAGGGCTTGCAGTAAATTTGCTGCAATAAATAATCCAGGCTTCTTCTTGGAGGGTGCGTATATTCCCTGTTTTGGCCCATGCATGTTCCTTCCACCCCCCTTCTGCTGGCAACACGCATGATCCTGTCCCATCCTGGCCAGGCATATAAAATAGCAAATTTGCTTCAGTCCTTTTCAGTGCCACCCCATCGTCCATCCCACAGGTGGGAGCTTCCCATGGTTCCTGGGACTGAGGTCAGTGCTCAGGTGTTTCATGTCAACAGTTTAGGTGTTTGGCTGGACTGAGTAGGGATAAAGAGCAGCACTCAACTGAGGAACTCTCTGTTGATAACCTTTCTTTCTGAAGCTTTGAGTTATTTTCTCTGATACTTTAATTATAAATCAAAAATCTTTAGGCTTTGAAAAATATCTTTCTTGTGAGATTGTTGTGCCCCCAAGGGCACACGTTCCAGATTTGACTTGGAGAGGAACATGTGAAATAAAAATGCAATATTTACAAATGTGATTAGAAGAGAATTCACAGGTCCAAAGAAAAAGTCTTGGAGAATCCCTTGGTGAAAATCCTGTGCTGTTGGTTCCCTAGTTGGGCCATGAGGAGCTGCTGCCAGGCTTTTGAGAATGAAGTCCTGCAGTCCTGGATATTCGGTCTTTGGCATTGCCACTCATTTGAGCCGTTAGCACTTTGACAGAGAGAGAAATTACAGTAAGGTAGCAAGTTTTGTGTGACATTGGATCTGTGGTACCTATCCATGTTTGTGCCCTTGTCCTGCAGCCGAGTGAAACTGTTTGAGGCTGCCAAGGCTTTGATGGAAGAGGGCTATCTCAAGTGCTCTCAGGTTTGCTACAGGTTCAGCGCATGAACAGAAACAGGAATTATGTGTCAAGTGGCATGCAGGAACTGTCCTGGCTCCACATCAGGAGGATTGGATCCAGCATCCTTAGGTCTTTCATTTCATAGTCTGGATGCTGACAGGCTGAATCCATTTGAGAGGAACAATTTCCAGCAGGTTCATACTCAACAAAACGAGAGAAAAAATTCTCCAAGGTCATCAGCTCCATCTGGGGACCATCCTAACCCTGGAAGAGGAAGAAAGAGACTTTGTACTTGGGTGGTGTTTTGGATGTGTTGCATGTGTTCATGACCTGCTGCCTGCTCCCCTCAGATCCCCTTCAGTCCAGGGCTCAGTTCATGTGAGAAGAAGCCGATGACTCTAGAGGCATCTGTGGTCCTTTGTCCTGCTGTCTCTCAGGTGCAGAAGGGTGGATATGACACATGCACCATCCCAAAAACTATAGCAGATGTTCCTGACCCCAGACACACTAACCGCATACTGACAGGTGCGATGTAGATGTGCACAACGTATCTTGGAAAACACCACTCACAGCTGAAATATATAGGTTTTCCCCAATCATAAGACAACATCTATTGTTGCCTCCTAATTGTGTTTTTAATACAGTTAAATACTTTAAATTGTGCTTTCCCACACACAAGTTCTGTGCTGCAAGGCTGTGATTTCATCCAGTCTGACAAGCCAAACAGAGGTAAGATTGTCTTTTACTTGGCTGGGAAACTCAGAAAACCCTATGGTGGTGACTGTGATTCTGGAGCGGGTGCTTTTCCCTCAGGTTGTGAGAGACCCCATCATCTGAGCACCATGGGGGGAAGAGCTCTGCCACTGCAGGTGCTGAGATAAAAGCTTTTATGGCCATTTTTTGGCACATTTTTTTAGAGGATGATTCTTAGGCCAAAAGGAATTACCCTACAAATAAAAGTGAGTCATCGTGCAGCTGTAATTACATTTCACCTCTCTGCATAGATTTAATTTGATTTTTTTTTTTAAAAAATATGTGCATTGTATCCTGAGTGTACATTGCTGATTGCAACTGAAAAAGCTACAGCAGTGGGTGGGTAAAATGTTTCCTAAATCTAGTGGGCTTATCTGCATGGTGGCTGTTGGTGCTCGATGGCATAGAGCCTGTAGCATGTAAGTCAATGTTCACGTGGCAAATGCTGTTATTGCTGCCGTTATCTTTGCAGATCACTAAAAAGCAGTGTTGCTGGAGTGGGGCTCTTCGACTCGGGTTTACTTCCAAGGATCCATCGAGGATTAACCCTGACACTCTGCCGAAGTACGCGTGCCCTGACTTGGTTTCCCAAAGTGGTTTTTGGGCCAAGGCCCTGCCAGAAGAGTTTGCGAATGAGGGAAACATCATAGCCTTCTGGGTGGACAAGAAAGGTCGGGTTTTCTATCGGGTGAACGACTCGGCTGCGATGCTCTTCTTCAGCGGGGTGAGGACGGCAGAGCCCCTCTGGGCTTTGATTGACGTCTACGGACTGACCCGCGGAGTGCAGCTCTTAGGTGAGTACCTGGGTCCGAAGGCGCAGGGAAGATGCTGAGCTGTTGCTGGCGAAGGGCCAGCCTGATGCTACCTGTCCCCCTCACTGTGCTGGGACAGGCACAGGGAAACAGCCGTTGTTCCTTCCCAGAGCATCTCATGACCTCAGCCTGCATCAGTGGATGTTTCAAACTTAGCATGTAAATATTACGTGAGTGGGAGGTGGGAAACAACTGCCACGCTATAGCACTAGAGGCCATCTGTAAATAAGTGGATTTGTGCTCAGAGGTGTTGCTCTATCAGAGCATAGTCTGAAGTGTGGCATATACCTTGTAAAACTTTTCTTTCTATCTCATCTGCTGCTTTCCCCATGCTGCTGTGGGGAAATGCATTTTATATGTTATGGATAAATCCTTCCTGGATGGCACTATTATAATTTTCTGGCTGGTTTAGTGGGCAGATTTGAAACGTATCTTTCAAATTACCTGGGAGAAGCTGCGGTTAGTTTTGCCAGGATGTTGCATTCACAGAGGAGTTTGGTTTGTCCTCTAGAGCGTGAAGGTTGGATATACAGTTGGGGTTGGAGGATGAGGAGTGCTGAGTGCCTTTGTCTTCTGCCATTCTCAGCTCAAATGGAGGTAGTTTGGCATTCATGAGGACTCAATCTAGCCCTAAATGTGCAGGCTGACAAGGTTTGGGCTATTTGAGTTTATACATCTTAGAAGAACTGAAAAAAGTCTCCAAGAACCCAATTTAAGAGGTGGCTAGGTTGCTGGGGGACCAGAGGTGTTAGCATGCAGCCTTGGAGTTGGCTTTGCATTGTTTCTGGGGGGAGAATCGCAGCACTTCTCTGTGCAACAGTAGTTTCATGGGTCTTGTTTTCACCATGGCAAAGGTGATGGTACCTGCTGACCTTCATGAGCTGAAGTTCCTTCTGAAGATGAGATGATCTTGCTAGGCTGAGAGAGATCCTGGCTTTTCCCTGTTGTGCAGCTAATGATCTCTGTTAAAATGACATCTTCATGCTGTATATCAAAAACTTTAATAAAGCCTCTTTCTGACAGCTTTGTTTCCTCTCTGCACTGCTTGCTGTATTAAAAAATATGGTGGCAGGACTGTCTGTAGCAACCTACGCTGCAGGGAAGAGGGATGTGGGTTCAGGAGGTGAAGAAATGGGACCGACCTCTTCTTGCTGCAAAAACTACTGGCCCAAGATCGCACAAGGCAGAGGAATTAAAGAATTTCTTGGCAGCTTTTTGCTTTCTTTTAGGAGCAGAAAGATTTATCTTTTGTTGTGAATCAGCTTGAATCAGAGCCACTAGGCAACTGTTCATAGGCCAAGGTGTTGATATTTGAATTGGGATCTAGAATTTGGGCAAATGTCACGCCAAGGGTTCAGTTAGGAAGAGTTTACGAATGACTCCAAGTCCTCGGCTGTTCTTGTGACATTTGGCACCTTGGGACTCCTCTGCCTGATTAATGAGGGCCCGTAACTCTGGATTATGTGTTTGCTTTCAAAACACCCAAGAAATAATTTCCTATCCATCATCCGCCCCTGCATTGTCCTAGCATCTTCCACATCCCCTTTCACAAGGAAAATGTGACTCTTGCCAGCCACTGACTTGCCTCTAGTCTAACAGGCTGCGGACTCTCCGGTGGGTATAAAGTCCCTGAATGAAGCAGGCAGCTTCTGAGTTTACACAGTTGGCGTGGAGCTCAGATGCGTATTTATAGCTTGTTCCAGCAGCCTTCAGCAGGCTTTAAGCCTAGCAACTGTGCCGAAATGTCTTCGTTTCATTATTACACAGCACCAAAAGTCAGAGCAGGGAAATTGCTGGCTGTGTTGCCTCTGGATCCTATAGACATACCCACTGCAATGCTCTGCACGCCTGTTTTAGTGTAGCAGACCACACATACAGTACAGGACAACTTGCCAAAAACTCCTGGGACAAATGAATTTCATAGCTTAGCTACAAACATATGGTTGAATTCAGCCTGGTATGGCATGCAGGGCATCTGATGGAGGCTGGGGATGCTGGAGTGGTATGTTGAACAGAAGAGCCTAGAATTTCAGATTCCGGTTCAGTGATTTGTTCCCCCCCAACCCCAAACACGTTCCTTGTTCTTGATACTCACTATTTTCCCAGTGACTGTAGGGTTGCAGGGTCGTACTGCGCCTCTGCACTGCCTCCATTTGCTTTTATGTGTATTTCATACAAGAATCTGACCAAAAGCTTTACCATTTCTGGTGGCTGTCTTTCTGTTTATCACAGAATTATTCCTTCCCCGCTCCCAATAATGTAACTTCACTTCCAAAATCAGACTTGCCCAAAAGAAAGACATGCAGCAGTAAGTGTTGTGTCACTGCAAGGTCCCGGCTCTGCGGGAGAATGCACAGTGTGCATTTATGTCCTCAAAAGTCACAACTTCCAAAACATCACATTTTTGTTTTGCTTATCTGCATTACAGCAGCAGTTCCAGCCAAATAAGTTAAGGAGGGCAATGACCAAGTCTAGTGACACTGTTCCTGTCTTATGGATTTAATAGAGAGATTTGAACAAAAGGGGGCCCAAAGCTTGGGAGAGTGAAATGATTCGCCAGAGGTTATACAGCAGTGTCACCCAATTCAGGGATGCCATCAGCCTTGTTGCCCAGCTCAGTCCTGCCTCCTTCTCTATCAGCATGGCAAGGCATTGCACAATACTCTTGCATCACTAAATTGTATCTGTGGATGAAAGAGAAACAACTGGTTTGTATCTTAATTTTTCATTTCCATCTGCTTATGGCTTTACCCATAGTATCAGCCTTACCGGTAGCTACCCACCTGGCATTACTGCTGTCAATGCACAGGTTTATGTAGCTGTTGCAGATCTTCCTGGGTCTGGCTGCCCTTGCTGTATGTTCAGAAGCAGAGCCCTTTGAGCAGCTTCTTCGCCTGCTTGATTTTGTTCTGAAACAGGTAAAAAAGGTTTGCCTGGGCCACTGCATCTCAGCCAGGGGGAGGTCGGGAACTGAGTTTGGACCACGTCTTGCCTGCCACTGCTGGAGCGAGTCAAAATGAGAGACTGGCTTAAATCCACCTTGAAGGTGGCCTCAGCAGTGAGGTACACAGTGCTCACGTGCTCGGTCACAGGTGAGAGGCTACTCCTTGCTCTCCTCACCTCTACCCACGTTATAGAGATGAAAAGGCTTAAACTCACCCAGGAATCTGGGCTCCTCTGACCACAAGGTCTCAGCTGGTTTCCTGCCACAGTGTAAAGGCCCGCATAGGGGCGGTTGTTGCAGTCGAGTGCATGCACGTTCTGTGTTTTAGGGCATGAGTTTCAGCGTGGATGCAGGCTTACGTGACCTCTAAACATGCCCTTATACAGTGACTCCCTTGCCGACATGCTCAACTTGCAGGCAGGATGGTTTACAGCTCTGCTGCCCTTTTTGGGCAGCTAGTTTTGCACAAGTGCACTTTTACATTCTGGGATAATTTAAAGTAATATTTACTAGAAATGTGGCTTAGCCTTATGTTATCACTTCAACATACACACATGCTCATTCACACTTCAAAAAGAGTCCGAGAAAAATGGAATATAAGCAATCTGCTGCCTTGCTGCTATAATAAAGCATCAAAAAAGGAAAGGAAAGGAGCAGCTGTTTAAATCCTGGGGTCTTCAGAGCCCTGGAGGAAGGATGGCAGCTCATGGGAACCAAATGGCGGTGTCACATTAGCCTGCTTCTTTCAAGCTCTTGGCTAGTGAGCCTGGCGTAGACTAAGAAATGTTCATGTACGCTTTCTGTGGACTCACTGCTGGACAGCAAGGGTGGCAGCTTTCCTCAGTGATGTGTAAGTTAAAGCATAACGTGTGTCTTCAGCATTTTCCTGTATCTTTTGGTGGGGAATTTCAGGTTTACCCACTGTATGGTGCCTTTTTGAAGATTGCTCCGTTTTTTGGGTAATGATCTTGTAGTGCAGGATCACAGAATGGTTGAGATTGGAAAAGACTATGAAGATCATCTAGTCCAAGCATCTAGTATCTTTTCTTTCAAAGCGTGACAGATATGCTCTAACAGTACGGAAAAATGGGACTGCAAAGAAATTATGATTTCAGCATACAGCCCCTGCCCTGTATTTCCAGTGGGGTAATGTGAGGAATGATCTGTTCATTTTCCTTAGTCTCATTTGTTACCAGACCCCTTTATTACTCCGTTCATGCTCTTCTCCCATTCATCTGTATTTTCATTCATGCAGTATTTCAAAGTAGTCTTAGTCTTTTGCCAGCACAGACTTGGAAAACCAAGGATACTTGTATTTAGATTGGCACACTGAGAGGCACCTGTTGAAAGTAAAGCTTCACCACCTCTTGGAAAGATAAAATATGTGAAAAACTAGTGAGACCTTGCAAACTGGGAAAAATCTTAAATGCACATGTATTAAATGTACATGTATTAAATTTATCTAAAGTAGAAACAGTATAAATACATACTTCAGTTATGAGTACATATACAGATTATAGTAGAATTAACTGGCAGTGCTATATATTATATTAGATACTAGGGAAATCTTTTCTTTCTCCAGCTCCCCTTCCTAGCTTCTTATTGCTTCATGTTTGCAAAGTATCAAAAGTCAAAATATGAACTGATCATGGATGGAAACGTACCCATCTTGGGACTCAAGCTAGTGTATATTTGACAAGGAAGTTGCACATTTTGTAGGGAAGGAAGGAAACATGTTTTTCTTTCTTTACCCCTGTCAGTTCTTAGGTAAATTGAATCTCTTGCTCCAGGGCACCTTTAGAAGAAACATTAAATAAGCCTCAAACGAGGTGGATTTATGGGCAAATTTCAGGTGTGAATGGTATAAGACTGATGATAAATCCAATTTATCGCATGCATCTGCAATTTTACCATGTGGTTATTACTATTTTATTTTCCAAGTGCAAAACATATTTTCCATTGCCCATGGGAATCCATTTCTGTTGCTATTCTGACACATGCAAATAAGCAGATTGATCTGCTGAGAGTGCTTCGCACTAAACAAAATGGGATAATCAAATATGACTGCACTGTATTTTTATAGTGTATTGTTGAAAGTGGAAGCTATAAACTATTTACACTCTCTGTGGAAGTCTGGATGGAAAAGAATAATATGTGTTTAAACAGAGTCCTACTTAATGAAGGCAAGATATACACGACCTGCAAACAGTCAGTTGTCATTGTTTTTCCGCATCTCCTAAGGGGAGAGAGAATTTCAATTGCTCATAAAGTTTTATTGTCTGTAGCTGTTGTCTCTATGGCAGCTGCAGGAAGGTCTCTAACACGGCTAAAAATGTGAAAACAGTTTAATAAATAACTAATCTCGTGCCATTTTAATCCCTGCTTTGCCATAGCACCTCTGGAGGGACATGTTTTTCCAGATGCTGTAGGTATCCACAAGTTAGCCCACAGCCCAAAGGCAGCTCCTTGTGCCTGAAGATCTGTCTGTCCTCCAGGTCTGTCTGTCTTGCTTATGATAAGGCTGCCGGAACAGCAGCACTTTCAAGCAAGCCAGAGTTCATCCTGGCCTTGTGAATGCAGTGGCTTTTTTTCCTTCTCTTTGCAGCTGATTGTAAACAACAGAGAATTTGTGCCTGTGAGCCTGGGCAGGCATCTGCCCCCAGCCCTGCCTGAGCCGGGCGGGAAGGCAGCATCTCCCCAGCCCTGCCTGAACTGGGGCGGGAAGGCAGCATCTGCCCCCAGCCCTGCCTGAGCCGGGCAGGAAGGCAGCATCTCCCCAGCCCTGCCTGAGCCGGGTGGGAAGGCAGCATCTGCCCCCAGCCCTGCCTGAACTGGGGCGGGAAGGCAGCATCTCCCCAGCCCTGCCTGAGCCGGGTGGGAAGGCAGCATCTCCCCAGCCCTGCCTGAGCTGGGGCGGGAAGGCAGCATCTCCCCAGCCCTGCCCTGCCTCCCGCTGCCTGCCCTGGCAGCGCTGGGGGTCTCGGGCTGTGCGCGTGAATGGCAAACACCGAGGAAGTCAGAGCAGCCAGATGCCAAGTAAAATAAGATCTCCAAGGAATCAACATTTCAGATTCACCGGGTCTCGATGAGGTGTTGAATTATGAAACTGCACACGTGCTGTGTGCGTTACGTATATTTTATCAGCGTTGCTCGTTGGTGTACCTGTTGCTTTGACCTGAACCACCTTTGCCTTAGCAGGACTGCTCGTAGAGCTAAAGCATTGCTGCAGGTGAACAGAAAGGACAAAATCTGGCACGTAATGTGCTATCAGGGATATGTACGTGATCCAAAATTGCATCCGCATCGGCGTCAGGAGGGCCTGCAAGTGAACCTGGGTAGGAATGAACTTGAGAGGGATTAGTCTGGCTATTATTGCCCAGACTGAGAAAAATGAGGACTGTAACAAGACAGAATGACCAGTGGAAAAAATAAATTCTGTGCTTTATAAAGTTCCTTTAGTTCTGGTGAGCTGAAATATTGTTCCTAACACAGGCAAGAAGGGCTATATAATAATATTTTCCATGTTACCCATAAAAGCACAATGAAATTTGAAAACTCTGACATTTGTAAGTGGTGTTTACGTTATGGGTATGTGTACGCTGTAGTTCAGATGCTGACATTGCAAAGGTAGGCCCCTGTGCTGAAAAAAACGATGCCTTCACATTAAATATCTGTTCTGATGAGTGATGTGTGCTTTAAGGAGGTAAATATTGCTGGTTTACTCTAAGAAGTTTATCTTGCCTTTGCTAAGTGGTGTTATTTTTTAGCAGAAGCGTGGAACCTGTAGTCTGGAAACAGTGATTCCATTTAAAAGGGCTTTGACCTTATTTTACTTCTGTTAAAGGTATAAACTACTAGAATAATTGAATATGTACTGAATTCATTACATAGTTATAGTCAGTTACAGAAGTTTCTAGTATAGACAGGGCTTTAGAGAATAATAACACACCACTAATGGAGCAGGGTATTTTTTCTGAGAAAGATTTCAAAGGGTTCCTTATGTTAGCAAGGATTGTGGCGTTTTGATTTAAACCTTTAGGATAAGGTATCTATGTTGGTTTTTAGAACAATATATTCTCTTAACTGATAATGTTGCATACAATTGTATTTTTCTTAGTTTGTTTAATGTGCTTCCTATTATAATTTTGGAAGTAATAGGTGTCTTTTTAAGAAAATTGGAGAGAATATGTTGATACAGGGAATTAACCTTTGCAGCTTTCTTAATACTCGTCTCCAAAATACTCAGCAAAATAGCTTAAACTGTACAAACCTTGGGCTGTAATGCTGAAAGCTGATTCCTCTTCATTCGTAACGCTATAGGTTGACAAAAAATAGGTTTACTACAATGTAAGATCGTTGGAGGTGGAGGTAAGTTTTGGATGTAGATCATCTGGTAAAAGTATAACAATTTATTGTAGTAATCTTGCAATTCCAGCTGTTCCAGCTGTGGAGGCCCTTTCCCCTAAGCCTGTATGACAGATGATGGCTAAACATTGCTTATATGATAAAACTAAACACCGGCTCTGTACAGTATGTCTCTGCTGGCATGAGATAGCACTTTGTCATTTCAAAGTCTAATTGGTATCACAGCTGCTGAATACGCAATTTACCGTACAGAGGATACGATTTTGTTATCCCCATAGGGGTCTGGGTTATTAAAAAAGTTTGACACCTTTAATAAAATTAAATTGGCTTTTCCATCCATATCAGCAACAGAGCTAAAAACAGGATTGCTTTGTACTCTGAAGTCTCCATCTGTTTTTCCAAGCAGTATAAGCAGAACTGTTGTTGTTGGACTCAGTCTGGAAATCCTTACCTGTAGTCCTACCCTACTCTTGGTTTTACCAGCCTAAACTTGGAGTCACTCTGGTTTTACACTGTGAGCAGAATCTAGCCCTGGGTTTTTGCTCATTCATCACTTTTCTTTGGCCAAACACTGAGCAGGAGAAGTGCCTCCAGACCTTGCCTGGCTTGTCCCGAAGAAACCAAAGCATTTTGACAGAGGGAACCTGTGCCGATCCAAGCCAGGACCTCTCCTTCCATGTACTCCTGTCAGGAGAAATGAGCCTTTTGGGGTCTGTGTGAGTGTAACTGCTCACACGTGGCTGAAAGCTGGCAAAAATGCAGGTGGTGTCATCTGCTTGTGCAGACTCAGACGATCTTTCGTTAGTGACTCGGGTCTGCAGTCACTAAAGCTGCTCTCCCAGCACTGATGGATTGGTGCTGCAATGCCCAGCCCAGTCAGGCATGCCGTGCTGCCTGCCACAGCGTTAAACCCTCACCAAACTGTGCTGGCAGTATAACTGTTGCTAAGTTATGGTACATTCTTGCATCAAAAAGTTATTGTCCATATGTGATGCGTAAGAGTGTACCTGCTACCAGTAACCTTAGACACCAAGTTTCACACTAAATCGTGATGCTAATACATGGGCTAGAATGAACCGTTTGTTCATTTCTGCCAAAGATATTAATTAGTTAGGATTTAATTTCTGCCAAAGATATTAATTAGTTAGGATTTCCTAGGCAGAAAGAGCCTCTCTGTTCATCAGCTGTACGTGACTCTCTTCTGACGTGCGCGAAATGCAATTCGTATGACTGTGTCTGTACAAACAGTACAGTGCAACTTTGGGGTTGTCTAGGTAGAGGATGTATTGAGTCAAATGAAAAAAAATTCTTAAAAAGTAAAACTTTCAGTGTTGCTTGCAGGGCAGGCAAACGCAAAGGTGTCATTGTGCTCTGGGGCAGGGGTTGGGGAGGCTGGGAGCGTGCACGGAGGAGGGATCTCTGCGCTGCCCCACGTGTGTGTGTTCTTTCCCTGCAAATTGGCTTTGCTCCGTGCTGGAGGAGAGCCTGAAGCTGAGGGGGTCCTTGGTCTTGCGCCACTCTTCTGTCTTCAGCATGCTGCAGTCTTGTTCCTAGTCCTGGCCTTAGCTTGGGACCAGCACACTGGGTCACTGAAGGTCTTGTGAATCCAGTGTCCTGTCTCTGACAACGACCAGCATCTCTAGGTCCTCCTTGGAAAAAAATTCTGCAAGTGCAGGTGTAATTTTCTCCTGCCTTTCGTCTTTAGTCATCTGGAGCTGCTATGCTACTTCTGTTCTCCAAGATATACTACATGCGTTGAATCAACTCCTGATTTTGATGCAGAGGTTACATCAGCTCTGCTTATGATGCAGCTGATCCTGCAAGGTGCTGGTGCTCAGTGAGACGCTGGGCTCTTACCTCCTGCTCAGACATTTAGGGAAATCTGGATCTTGCATTCTTCTATCACACTCTTTTAATCACATTTTCATAATATGTTCTTCTGACAGTATTACATGTTTCCCCTAAGTTGTAGCATTTAGTGAAAATATCATCCCTTGTACTGACACGCACTAGGTGAGTGCTTCTTCCTATTGTCACGGGAATTGCAGCAGGGTACTGTTGGCAGAACTTTGCAAAATTTATAAAAAGCATTTCCATGTATATAGGCTAGAACAATATGTCCAGTCACTTACAAGTTTTGATTTTCATGCATTAGCATCTTTTTGATGTTAAAGGCCTTTACAGAAATATTTTAAAAGAAATTTCTATTCTATCTGCTCCTATTACATTTTTTGAAACTAAACTTATTTGGGATTGGTAAATTTGTAATCTGTAGCTAGGGATAAAAGATTGATAAATCAGATTTCTGGCCACTGAATCAAATCTTGTGCCACTGGCTATGGCTGGTGTGTTTAAGAAGATGAAAATCTCTTGTGATGCATCTGGCCACCGGTGTGACCCTTCACAGATAATTAGTTCTCTTCAGGAAAAAAAAAAAATGTTTAATTGCTCTATCTTCTTTTAAGAGGATAAAGACCACTCCAGGGAAAAAGCCTTTAGAATCCAATAATCCTATTCCTGCGCTGGTACTGTGCCAATAAATACTGCACCACTTGCATGGAAAGATCTGAAGCCTCCAAAATCTTCAATGCAGAGTGTTCCCTTATTCTCTCCACACCCAAATCTGGAGGACTGCAGCACCTCAGGGCTGTGTAAGTGTTTACTTGAACCAGGAGACTGATGACAATTTGATCAACGTGTTTCCATTGACATTTACCTTTCCTCCTTATTCTGCAGTGGTGTTTCCCTGGTTGATTTTCTTTGCCCTCTTCGGTATCTGTAGGCAGCAGCCATCACCCTCCTGAGCCCTTCATAGGTATCAGCAGACCGCTCTGTTATCCCAGCGTGGCTGGGACGTGTGAAAGCATCTTTTGGACAAAACCACCAATGCTGTTGGTTTCTGCTCCTGTTTATAAAGCCTGGTTGGTTCTAGCTGGATCCAATTCAATGACTCTGTACGCTGGAGTACACTCGTGTTTCAGATGAGCCTTGACATTGCCTGCATTTGTCAAAACACTTTTTATTACTTTGTTCCTAACATGGTAGAGTCTGTGGATCTCAACTGTAACACTGCTCGGGCAGGTGGAAGGAAATTGGCCTCATGCTGAAGGTCACTGCTAGAAACAGTTGGAAAGAAAACTGAGCTGATGGAGAATTTCACTGCGGAGCTGCAGGGACTGGCAATTTCAACTCAGCCTAATTGGCTCACTCAAGAGAAATACATAAATAATGTGGTCTTAGGCCATAATCACTATTACGACTATTTGTATGATAATTTCAGTTTTGGATGTGAGATCTAAAAGACCAATGCTCCGTAAAAAGCAGATAAGCTCCAAAGAGTCTAAGTAACAATCTCGTGGTGAGGCAGAGGGTGCTCTACATTGGCAGGCTAACGGATGAAAGCTGATGGAGGAGATATGCAAGCGGGAAGTGAAATACCATTTTTTTAAAGGTGTGTAGTTCCCAACTGGACAGTTTACCCATTCTCAGTTGCTCAGAAAAGACGACTGCATAGGCTGCAGGGCCTGAATTCAACAGGATGGTGAACTGCTTACCCACCTCTTGCACATATGTAGTTGTATCTGGTGTGCCAGAAATCAGGTATATGCTTGAGTAAGTCTGTTAATTCACATTCCTAAAAATAGCCATGTGCTTAAGTGCTTTGCTGGATATTTTTCTTTGCCATCTGCTTGTTACTGGGTTCTGGGCAGGGCTTGCTAGGTCAAAACCAGTGGTCTGTGGTTAATCAGTAATTGATGGTTATGCAGGGATCAGGCTCTGTGCTTAATGGTTTCCCTGAGAAGTAAAGACTCTTTTAGAAGGAGGAGGAGGAGGAGGAGAAGAAAGATCAGTGTGAGCAGGGGAGGCTGGAACACACTGCTTTTCTCCCAGCAATGCTTGCTTTTCTTGGAAAACATGGCTAGTTTCTGTGCAGGAAAGTTTAAGAAGGGATCCAGAAGCATGAGGAGAGCAGGAAGATAAAGGCATGGAAACAGGGTGAGCTGCTGTCTGAAAGTGATGGAAGAAGGACAAGTTTGGCAAAGAGAGATCAGGTTATGTTCATTGGGAAGGCAAGAACAACCCAGTGACCAAGATACCATCCCTTTCTTGCCTGGTTTGTTCACTCAGACAAGGTTCAATTTACACTTGTAAATCACTGGCTCATTTTGACTTTGTGTTGATAATTCGTAACCTAAAGGCTTTGGTTGTTGGTTTTGTTTTGTTGTTTGTTTTTTTTCCCCCTCCCTTTATCTCGACAGCACAGGGTGTTAGATGTGTTTGAACTGTTTTGAATGGGTCACTGTGAATGCCTGGCATGTTCCTTGAAGATAAGTGAGCTTTTTTATCAGGTCAAGTACGTCCTACTGACACTCTCTCTATCAAATGGATCATGAAGATACAGGAGAAAAATGACACATGAGGAAATATCTGAGTCAGATGTGTTTCTTACATCCCAAATTAGATTGGTGGCTTTTTGTTCTGCTCTTGATAACACCTATTCCTCTTTGTGCAACGGCTCTTTTCATCATATAGTTAGAATCATAGGATCGTTTAACTTGGAAAAAACTTTTAAGATCATCAAGTCCAACCGTTACCGTTAGTTAATTTATTATAGAAGTCTGCTAATAACAAACATTGGCAGATCTATCAAAGGGGTGTTTTGGCTGAAGGTGAGCAGGCCGTGTGAGGAGAGAGTAGATACTCTTTTGTCTGTCAGTGCTTTGCAGTGGGGATTTCACACTCCTCAGTCTGTGTCTGTGGAATTTGCTGCCGGATGAGCTCCTGTCTATTGAGTTGCGCATCTCTAGCTTGCTTGTTGAGGGAAAAAACTCTCTAAAATATGTACTGAGTGTAGTATTTTCCTACAGAGGGTTTAGTTACAATGGACAACCTAGAAAATGAATGCAAATTACTTGCAAATGTGGCTTTAAAAGGGACTAGTTAAGCTAACCTGAATCATTTCTATGGGCAAGCATTTAGAATTGAAATAGCCTGACTTTGGTTTAGCTAGAATTATAGTGAGTTCAGCTGACATTTGATTTACCTTGAGAGTTTTACTGGCAATCACAAAAGTGAGGGGGAAAAAAAAATCTTAGCCCCTCTCTGAGATGAGTACTGGGGTAAATGGTGGCCACTGCACAAGCCCAGGCAGACATCTCTTCCTGGCTTTAGCAGAAGGGTGAAACCGAGCAGTGGATGACAGCAGCTTCTCCAACTGTTCTGGGTAGACTCAAAGAGAACTTCACCATCGCTCCTGGAGATATTTCACTGTTGGGGTTATTCTGGCATAAGCGTCACCTGGGGCATATTTGCAGCCAGCAGTCCCAGATGCTCACCACTGCTGTCCCCTCCTCAGGATGTTCCTATTGGCAGCTGTTTGACAAAGCTATTATTTTATGGTATATTTAGTTCTTTTTTATCTTTCCTCATTGTCAGTCTCTCCAGCCCAATAATCATGTTTTCTTCTTTACCACAGCCTCCATATCCTGCTGTCATTCTAAAAATGCTTCTGTGATGTTAAATCTTTTCCAGTTATATGATGAGAATTAATTCATTCTGATACAGCCATGAAAATCTGATTCAATTCCTTTTTTTGGTATCTCAGTCACAGTCCTTGATCACAAATCAGCATGAGTCAGAATTTCCCAGGTTATTATTTCCTCCAAAAGGCTGATTGCAACCCTGTCTCCGTATTTAATATCCTTTTCCTGACTGCGGTGAAGCTGAGCAGTTGAGGCTGCAGTGATTTTATTTGGAGACCTGTCTGCTGTTTTGTCATTTGATGCCACAAGTGGAAAAGAAGATGACACCAAAGAATATCCCAGACCAGTTTTAGTGTTGCAGTTTCCCATCGTCAAGTGGTTGAGTCCATGCTGGCTCTGCAGCATGAAGATGCCTACTGAAACAAGCAGGATTTATTTCTCTGGAGACTAAGAAATCTTGGGTCACGGGTGAAGAGGGAACACAGTGGCTTTATCAGCTTGTGCCAGGACATGAGAATTTAGTAACAACGGGTTTTCAAACTGGCCATATTGTGCTGAGATCTTCTGCCAAAACAGACTGTCCTGAAATGTTTCAGATAGATAGGTTTTGAATCCTTTTGGGTTCAACTGGTTAAATGAGTAGCTTATCTGGAGTTACTAAAAGTAGACCAGAATGAAAAATAGGTGGGAAATACTCTCTCTGAGGCACTTAATCATTAATTTATTCTCTCCAATACATATTTCTCTCTCAAATTTTATGTCTGGAGGGCAGGACCACGTTGGCTGCCCATTGAAAGAGTGGAGTGCCGTCGGTCTGTTCTTCTGCGTTGGGCTGCGCTGTGGTCAGGAGAGGTTTGAAGGCGCAAGGAGGCTTCCCTTTCCTTACAGAGAGCCTCTGGCTCTGGAAGCAAACACAGGAGGAAATCCTGCTTCCACTCACCATTGTACCTCTCCTTATTCTGAAGGATGTGCTGTCGGCTGAGCCCCAGCTGAAAGGGCTGCAGGAAGGAGCAGGCATTGCTTCTTGCAGGTCACAGGAGGCAGAGGAGGTCCCTGAGCCTGCCCCAGGGGGTTTGTCACTGCACAAATTCAATGCCCAGCTTGAGGACTAAGGAACCATTTCCATGTTTTCTATTGATTGCTGCAGTTTCCTTTTGTGGTTCTCTTGGGTCCTTCAAATAGGGCAGTAGTAGCTTTAATACTCACTTGGGTTTTTTGCTTGCTTGTTTGCTTCCTGCCAAGCTCTAGGAATATTTTTTTATCACATGAAAAGAGAAAAAAAATGCCCAGATAGAGTTTGGCCCATTATTTTTATGAGGGAAGAATATTTATTAGGATTTAATTGTGCGGGAAAAGCAACTGAGCATTGCCTGCAGGGGAAGGCCTTTACACACTGGTATGAATACATCAGATCAATAACTAATGGTTAACAGGAAGGGACAAAAAGCCATCCTTAATTTTAGCGGTAAAGGATTAGCTCCCGATTCAGGCTCAGATTTCTCATCTTCCTGGGACAAATCACACAAGTGTCTGCTTTCTGCAGGTGGAGATACTGCTTTTCTTCCTGAGAGGGGACTGTGGTCCCCTCTGAGTTATTGGATTCCTCGTGTGCTGAAGTGGGCAAGCCAAGCTACTGGTCCAACAGAAGTGCCCTACCTTTGTTTGACTTCTGTGCCTTGTGAGTGTGCTTCTGGCAGAGACATGAATTACTGTTTCATGATTCAATTTTATATTGTGTTCCATATACCAAAGGCTCTGCTGTGATGCTGCTACCCTGGTAGACACAACCATTATTAAAGCTTAGGTGAGTGAACTCAATTTTCCCTAAAATTTCCAAACGATTCTAGGTATTATTAGTGAGGATAATTAGGATAAAATGCTGGTACACTGAGCAGAATGGGTGGCCTTTGTGAGGCTCATCCATTATTAATCAGCCATGTAATTTCCCTTAAGTGACAAGGTGCGATTGCTTTTTTATAGGCTCAATTGCATCTTCATGCTACGAGCAGAGATGAGACCCTCTCACCTGCATTATTGTGAATTACCCATTTGGGAAACGAGGATGCTGTAGGTTGGAGATACTGCCTGGGAGCTCGCTCGTGACACAGAGAGACAATCAGGTGCTGAATAAGCAAGAAATTAATTCTTCTTCCCCTTTCTCCTTTCCACATAAGAGACGGGTTTGTTTTTGCTGGAGCTTTGCCTGCATCAAGGCTGCAGTATGGAGCCAGTGTGTGCTGTCACACTCAACCTTTGGCGTGTCAGAAAGCGGATGATGGTGGGGGCAAAAAGCCTTCTCTGATGGTGGTATCTGCTGAACGTGCCTGCAGGGCAGAGGGGCTCTGGGGGGAGCAGAAGGCAGGGGCACCAGCCCTACGTTAAAACAAACTCCTCACAGATGAAAGAAATGTAGTACTCTGATTTAGTACAACCTAATAGTTGTGCTTCAAGTGACTTATAATGAAGAACGAATCAGTACACGCTTCGTTAAAAACAGAGTGATAGCATAATAAACATAACCTTATTGAACTCAAGGAAGCATAAATCACTTGTAATTCAAAAGCATTATAAAAATAATTATGATTCACTGCTGAACTCTGTTTTACAGTCTGTGAAAACTTCTTATATTTTGCTTTCAAAAAGGCATTTCTCGTAATCAAAGTTGTTGCAATTAGAGGGAGCGGTAATGATCCAGAAGATAGTTGAGCGATGTTGCCTTTTTGAGGATCTGTACAGCTGCCATTGTCATAGTGTGAATAGCGATGCTTGGTGTTGGCAGAGAAGCTCCCATGGATCAGAGCTCCAGCAATTGGAAATGGTGTGTTTTGCAATACACCCCCATTCCCCTAAACCTACCATGATGTTGAATTCCATCCACTTAAAACAGAGCCTATGTTTAACAATAATTTAAATCATTATCCTGCCTGTCAGCTCGGAGTTAAGGGGCTGTGCAACTGCGATTCTCTGTTTAGAAACTGCCTGGAATAATAACTTTCAGATGTCTCAAATATGCACCACTTATCTATAACATCTAAATACAAATGTCTCCCTGCTGAGCAAGCCCGACACTGTTTACCTATCATGTCCAAACCATTCCAGAGGGTTTGCTTGGCGTGGAGCGGAAGGCCCTATATCCGCAGCTCCGACAGCACTGTCAGTGTAATGTTTTTCAACTCCTCCTCACCTTTAGGTGATTGCAGAGAAAGAAACAGCCTAAGCCTGGGGGTGACAAGTGAAGAATGTCCCCACACATGCATCCCCCCCTCCTACCCCCATGCCAAGGGTAAAAGTGCATTGCGAGCCAGCCCCGCGCTCTTGCAGACGGGATGATGCTCGCGCCGTTGGGTCCCTGCCAGCCTGCTGTGAGATGATCCAAATGCTGAATCCCGCACGCCCTGGGCGTGCTGGGGCTGGGCAGTGTCGAGGCGCTGTCGCCGGCTTGGGGGCCCCGGGCTCTTTCTCTGCATGCAGACCTCAGTGGGACCTGTCAAGTCTCATTGAACGTCAGGCTCCAGAACTGGCTTGCGCCGTATGCTCCCCCCGCAGCTACGGCACGCCAAAGATGTGTGCTGCGCAGCCGGATGGCTCCGCTGCCGCCCGAGGAGCTGCCGTGCTGGATGCAGGCACTCAGCACATCCCTCGAGGGGCTGCAGGGGCAATGGGCTTTGGTGTGGAGCTGCCCCTGCAGCTTGTCTGAGAGTAATCGGCACAGAGAGAGCTGAAAAACTCCTCTTTGCTACAGCTGACCTGTGGCTTATCATGGGGGAGCCCCTGTGAGTTTTGGGCCCTCTCCCAAAGATGTGGAGTGTCTCATGCCATCCATGCCTGGAAAGAGAGGAGCTTCATCCCCAAAAGGGGCATTGGCTACCAAAGGCCTCTGCATGATGCTCTACCACCTAACGGGATATGCTACGTAGCCTCCAAATTTCCTAATGGATCCTGGGGAGCCCCATGCAGTGCTTGGGCTTTGCTTCCCCTGGGCACACAGAACCCCCTTAGCTGGTGTGCACTGTCCTGATACAGCCAGTGAAGGTTAAATAAGGAGAAATGAGAAGCATTTAATGCATCTTTGCATCATCTTTGGTCCCTAGGTGAAGTCTGAGTCACAGCTCTTATTCCATATATCAGATCTATGCAAATGTTATTGACGTTCTTCCTGGGGCTCTTATCCCTTTGCTCTCAGTTAATTCCTGGATTGTCTGTTGTCCAGCCCCTGCAGCGCTGCTGCTCTCCTCATGTTGCACAACAGCAGGTTGTCTGAAATGTATGTGTTCTGGTCATTGAAAATTGCTGCTATTTTATTAGATTTTATAGAAAGTGTGAAAGTTAGACTGTTAGCAGGGGCCAGGCTTGGTAACAAATTGTTTTACATGGCTATGGTTATGGAAGCAAGCCTCCCCCCAGTCCAGTTCGGACAGGAGTTAGCATGTGTGTGTGTGTCCCCAGCCACCCAGGGCTGCCACAAAAGAGCACTGCTGGTCCTCTGCCTCTGCGGCCAGGTTGAGCCCATGGTAGCGTTTTTCAGAATAGCTGCAATCAGTGAAGAGTGCATAGCATTGGCTGAGCTCAGAACATGGTTTCTTCTTCCTTTTTCTTTTTTTTTTTTTTTTTTTTTTTTCCTAACGTAGGCTTCCTTGTAGGGATGTGGCTTGGAGAGGAGTCCTTTACAGCTTGCTCTCAGCCCACTCAGGAAACCAGGTCAGTGAGGCTCAGTATCTGATGGCTTTCTTCATGCAGCACGCCTGCCTGCATGCACATGAATATACAGTCCAGTTTACTTGCTTGAAATGCCCAAATTGTGTTTCTGTTCTTCATGAAATATTCATCTGCTTGGATGTAGTAAGCCAGGTTTTTCTGGTGGTGGTGCTCCTGGACAGAAGCGTGCACAGGCACGTGGCTCCGATGCCTGCTCAGCTTGCTGGAGCTGCCGGTCCCACCTACCAGTCCAACACGGTGGTGCTCGGGGAGATGCTCTGCCTGGGAAGCCACACAGCTCTGCCACACTCAGGAAACAACCTGCCCTGAGGCCACCTTCCCTCCATTCGTCCTCCCACTTTGTATGGTTGGGAGCTCCATCTTTATGGGCCTGTCCTCACGTACGCCCATATCAGAGTGGTTGGGGATGGGAACGAAAGCAGCATGCAGGACCCACGGGCTTTCCATCCTCAGGCCGACTCCTCCTGCACGCTGACTCTTACACCAGTTACTTTATCAACATCTTGTCACCTCCTCAGCAGCTCTTCACTGACTTTCTCACCTTCATCCACACCAGAGTGCCTGGAGCACGTTGGCACAGCAGGAAAGTTTCATATATTTAACCTGTTTATCATCCACCCCTCTGCTGTGTGTCTGCGCTGCTTGTGTGTGACAGTTAAAAGCTACCTATCTCACTGACACAGAATGTAATATTTACCAGGTGTTCTTTGTAGCTTGGCCGGGTATGCAGGAAAATAATTTGCAGGTACCAGAATTGCCTTCACGCTGTTTGTTGCTCTAAATTTGTACTGGGTGTTTGCTGCCCGGATGGAGAGAAGGCTGCGATCCAGGATGCTGGCATCTCCAATGTCTTCAGCGAGAGCTGACCAGTGACGTGTTTCTTCCCAAGTGGCATGCCGAGGTGACATGACAGAATGACAGGCAGATGGTATTAGGTTGCACAAGAAGCGCTGCTGGCCAAAAAGGTATAAGCAGCTAGCGTGAACCCGTGTGGTCAGGTCCAGCCAGTCTGCATAAGGAGCTGGGGCTAGTTTCATTTATTGGAGGTGGGAATTGTTTGCTATAATAAATTAAAGGATCAAAACTGAATCGAATCTCAGCTCCCCCAAAACCCCTTGTGCTCTCTGATCTGGTGTTTTGATTACCTGAGCCCATTCTAAATGCTAGCTCAAGCGTCAAGCCCTCACATTTCCATTTAGTTGTTCAAGGAAAACAATTTTAATAGCTGCCCAGCTATTCATCAGGATTAGGCCCTGCTGGACTAGTTTGGATAACATGCAAGCTAAGTGCAGTGTGGTCCCAGTTTGACTTGGAACATCCAGAGCCACCAAAAAAACATTTGCTGCATTAACTCAAACATGTTCCTCAGCCCCCTCTCTTCATGGCGCTGGCTATGTCCAGTACCAGGAGAGGAGGGGCTGGGGGAGAGCCCACTCTCCTGTTATTCCTGGCCTCAGTGGAAACAGGGAGAAGCAGAAATATCAGCAGAAAGCATGCACTTTTGGAGCTCCCACCCCTGAGTCGACATGGATGCTGAGGAGAAAAGCATCTGCATATTTGGGCGCTTACCCAGCTGGCCCCCCTGCCCCCCGGCAGCAGTGCCTCTGCCCGTCGCTCGCTGCGTGCATCCCTGCGTGCCCCAGCACGGAGCACAGCGGCCTCCCAAAAACACCTCTGGGATTTGAGCGGGGAAAGTTAATTTGTTCTGTATTTATTCTCTAAGTTTAGATAGCTAGTACACTGTTCTGCCAAGCGTTGAGGGAAAAAATTCTTCATTCCACCTTAAATGTTTCTTGGAGTGGCCAGTGCTGAACTGAAAGTCCCCGGCCAGCCAGCGCTGAGCCAGATTTCACGTTGATGCTGGAGACAGTGGTGGCTTCAAGACTTGGGGATGCACATGGGTTTCCTCTCTTGTCCATGCATCTTCATGCAGACATCAAGAAATTTTGTTTACTTAATCTCCAGTATTTAGTGGGAAAATGCTGGAAAATGCTAGTAAATGTTCTTTTTTTTTTTTTTTCAAAAAAAAAGAACTAATAGAAGTTGAATAGATTACGGTTGTTTTCATGCTGTCACTGCTGGCTGGCTTTTCCCTCTCCAGACTTCACTGGAAAAGGTTGGATGATTCCTGTGGGAGGCTCAGGCACCCAAACAGATTTGGACATTTAATTGCTGCAGTGGTGGGGACCTGTCAAGGGTGATGCTGGCTGCCTTCCGTGTAATCGCCGAGATCTGGAAGTGGGAGCTGGAAATCCCATAAGAATCTGGTTTC
This sequence comes from Grus americana, assembly GCF_028858705.1. Taxonomy (NCBI): domain Eukaryota; kingdom Metazoa; phylum Chordata; class Aves; order Gruiformes; family Gruidae; genus Grus; species Grus americana. The sequence continues at coordinate 14,287,006 of NC_072858.1, read as the reverse complement.
TTTAAGTACTTTGACCCTTTGGATTGGCTGTGGAGGCTCCTGGGACAGCAAAATTTATGTAAGACATTTTGCAGTGTCATCTTTTTTTTCAGTTTTAGGAAATGTTGAGGCTGGATGGAGTTCAGCGGGGTGAAAGGGACAGTTCTCTTGCCTTTAATAACTGCTGCTGCTTGTTTCTGAGGCGTGTCGGTTGCTTTCCAAGGGGAGGCAGGATAGTATCTGCTTTCTGTCCGGTAGGACAGCAACCATTTTATTCACAGAATGGTCTGAATAAAGATACATTACTGAATCTTGTAGAAATCTTGATGGTGAGACAAAGCCCTCTCGCTAACTGAAAATAATGTTGTTTTTTTTTAAGCTCTCTATATAAATATTTACAGATCTGGATATACATGTAGATATAGAAACAAACAAACCCCAAAACAAACACCGCAGAGAGACCAGAAATCTTCCATACTTTCACCATTTTCATGAAAAGCAAGGGAAAAATAATACATTAAATTATTCGCACTTTTTTCAATTGTCTAGACAGTGCTATACTGAAATAACACAGTATGTCTAGCTGAAAAGGGAATTCACTTAGGACTGCGGATCCCATGCAGATAGCAGGGAGGAATTGTGGAAAAGCTTTGGAGAACGGTGAGAGCAAGCTGTCCACCTGGGCAGTATGTCTCGGAAGAGGTGCTGCAGCTGAAAGTGGCTGTCAGCTGTCCCTACCGCTCGGTGCCATCCTTGGCACCGCATCCATGGGACGGAGGAAGAGTTCAGCTGGGACCTTCAGCACATCCAGAAAATACAAATTATGCAGGAGAATGGACCTTGTCTCTGATTCTCTGAAAAATAGAGAATTACCCATGTTGAAAGTAAAGTAAAACTGTGAAGGGAGAAGTTTAGCTCTTACAGGTTATGTACTCACAATAATTTAAGGATCTGAAAAAAGGAGAAGAGTGAATTTGTTGTTGCTTCTGTTGTCATGGGACTGTTCTTCTGGCCTTGTGCTTCCTGCGTTGCACAACAAGCACAAGATGCAACTTCTCCGTAGGGGGAAGTGTGGCAGTTCCCTCGAACACTTAAATACCTCTTGATTCCTCTAGTTGGACACGCAGTGGCATGCTCTTGTTTTTTTCTATTCTCTCCCTCTCTCTCCCCAAGCACCGAGACACGCAGCACTGCCAGGTGAGCTTGGGCAGAGCTGGAGCCATGCTGAAATATTCAGGCTACCCCACCACGGTGACTCTTACGGCAGGAGCAAGTGTCAAGATAAATGTTGTCTTTCAGAGTATGTTCTCTCTTCACCCTGCTCACCTTCAGGCATGAAATGAAACCTGAATTTTCAGTTGAACACATGGAATGCAGGGAGTAAAAATCAGAGTAGGATGTGATGTGTTTGAATTTTAGGCATCCTAGAGTTTTGTGGATCATAGCTACTCTCTTTGTTTTTAATGTGGGCAGAAGATTCAGCACCATAACTCTGCCTATCAGCACGAAGTCCATTGCAAAATGATCTACCAGGAGAACATTCAAGTGTGAGCAGGGTAGACCCTCATGTTGGGAAGTACATTTGCAGCATTGCAGTATAGGATGGTAGCTGCCCTCGGTGAAGAAGCATTTAAAAGCTATGCCAAGTGTCTCCTCTCTGTCTGTCAGCATCATCTTAACTGAGCACCAACGTGTTTAAGCCAGTGCTTTATGTTTCTCTTTGGGGAGCCAGGAGATACCACAGCGTGTGCCTGCTAAACGCAGAGATTCAGGTCTGAGCATTTGAGTCATCAGGCACGAAGTCCCTGAAGATTTTACGGCACAGATTTCCAGGAGAAGTTCAGCTGGTGGCCATCTGCTCCCCAGAGAAATGCTTAAAAGGCCCCTTTCTCCCTTTTAATACCTAAAACATTTCAACATTTAGCAAGCCAAGTGTAGGATCTGTCACTGAGGGCTCCGGGACCTCATTCCCCCCGGGGGGTATTCAGAGCAGCGGGAGCTGCTCGCAGGAGGAGGACTCAAGTCACCAATCACAGAGATGAAACGACCTCCCGAAGGCTCGGTGGGGAGGACGAGGGACAGGAATAGAAACTGGTGAACCTGACTTTCTGCCTCTTATTCTCAAGCACGGTTAAAGCCCAGCCTGTTCACATGGTACAGTGGGTGACTACAGATGTGGTGGGAGAGCGGTGGGAGGGACGCTCTGGGCGGGAGTGGGAGCAGAGACAGGAGAATGGGATGAGATGGAGGCAGATGGTTGGGGGTATGGTGAGGAGGGAACCTTAATGGTGAAAGCAGAGGTAGAAACCCCACCAAAAGGGTCATTACAGAAAATACTCATTTTGCTCCGTTGGGAGAATCCATGTTATTTTAGAGCATGCTCACGGGACAACCCGCCCAGTGTTTCTAATCTGAAATCCTGTTGTCTAACACGTTTTTGCCTGTTAACATTTTCCAATCTATTGTGTAAATAGATTCTATTTTAACATTTTGGCAAATGGCTTTCTGGGAAAAGCCCGATTCCTCCACCACTCCTCCGGGGTCCCATTGTCCGGGGTCTTATTTTTCCTTCCTGTTTCACATGAATGTGCAGAGCTCTGACAATTGCATTTGTAGTCTTGAAATGTGAATGCCTTCCAAAGCTGGAAGGAGTCTCTCAGTTTTTGAGATTGACCTTTGATTTCCAGTGACAGCCAGGATGGATTTCTGCAATTTTTCATGTTGCCCAGAGCCTGACATTGACTAATAGGACTGGATATTCAGCAGGAATGGCAGGAAAGCCTCGGCGATGAGATTTATTCATGCTGTCCATGCGTAGTTTCAAAACTGTAAGGCTAAGTTCCTGTTTGGGGTGAGTGGAGCAGTGTTACAACAGGGGTGAACTTAGACCATTGCTCCTGAAGGCGCAGAACAGCTCTTTCTTTCAACCTCCCCCCAGATCTGTCCGATCAACAGCAAGCAGTCTGTGCTGCTTCAACTATTGCACTAACAACATGCAAAATCACATGGTTTTCTGCTGAAAACCAGCAGTTAGCCCATTGCATTTGCCTTTTGTTTATCTTTCTTAAGAAAACAGCGGATTCTGCCTAGTTTTAATGGAATAGTCTCTTGCTGGCTGGAAATTACTAGCTATAAAAAAATGTAGCAGGACATAGCTCACCATGTTTGAGAAAGGTTTCTGCAGAGCTTCTACACTGACTGACCGGTGGAACACACTGGGAAGACAACTCACCAGGGGAGAAACTATTTTGCATTCTGGTTATGTTTTTACAGCCAACTGGGGTTGCTCTCAGCATCCTCACGACCTGGTCCCTTCTCCCCTGGATGCCTGGGAAGACATCGGAGCCCACGATGGTCGTGCTGCTGGACAGGTTCTTCAGGGCACCCAGGGGGGTTGGCTGTGCCACCACCAAGGAAGGGTGCCAAGCACCCACGCCAGGCACAGGGGGACTCTGCGAGGAAGGGGGGAGGTTTTGGTGCAGCTTTGTCTTTCCCGATGGATCAGATGGGGGCTGCAGGGAGAGGAGAGGGAGCTTTTTTACTCTGCAGTTAGTCAGAGATCTCTGAAGCCATTTCCAACTGTAGATAATTGGGGTAAATAAACCTTCACATGGAGGTTGTCCGCAGAGCACTGGTGATGCAGTAGGACATTGGGGCTCCTATTTTAAAATTCTTCATTCAGATCTCTATCTGTCCGTGAGTATAAACTCATATGATTAGAACAAAACTGATTTTAATAACTGCTTCATTCCTCCCTCTCTCCCATGTCTGGGGCAGGGAGAATGGATGAAACTTTTTTTTTCCTGTTTGCTAGTTAACCTTTTTATTTAACGAGCACTGGTTGAAATTAGAGGAGAGTTTGATTTTTATTTTTAGAATAGTGAAGCACTATGTGAAAACAGTCCTCGTTTACCTTAGGTTTTGTAAAAGGCTATTGCTATTTTTTGCAAAACACAAATTTTGGACCAAGTTTGATCCGACAATGTTGTTTTCAATCCAAGATGGGTTTGAACTGGCCACTCATCCTCCTTTGCCCTCAAGGGCACCGTGATGGATTTCACAGAAGTTGAAAATCACATCTCCTTCAGTTCAAATACTCTCAGCATCCATTACGGGCCCTCACACGGCTCATCCCTGCGCAGCAGCCGGCGGGACACCTGGGATGCTTGTTTTCCCTTCTCCCTGCTCTGTACCGCCTGGCAGGCAGTGGCTGGGCTGTGGATGCTGAGCCAGGAGGGAGGATGTCCTGACTGCTCCTCTGCAGTAAAACGCGGGAGGCAGTGCCAGCGCAGCACGGCATTTTGCACCTCTTTGCAATGCTACGTGACCTTCTCATTTCTCCATGGGCTCTGGCACTGGGCATCCTCCTGGTCTGGAGAGCATCCCCATGCTGGGAGCCAGGCCCAGGAAGGTCACTACTAAAGGATCACCAAGCATTTACTTGGCTTTTTAAAGTGCCCCTTTCTGCCTCCTAGGTCAGAATTTGACCCCGGTTCAGGCAAAACAAGAACTGAGCAGCCATTTCCTCAGCATTCAAAGCAATGCGAGGGTTTTAAACCCATTTCAAAATAAAGACTTTCAGCTCACAATTCATTTGGGCATAAACATACACTCACCAAAGAAAGATCCTCAGAGAAATTCAGCTGCTGAATCCTTGACCTCCAAAGGACCCCTAAATGTAGTATTGTACGCAATGTTCTTCTTTTTGTGGGTGAGATATTAAGAGCTTATTTATTTATTAGAAAGTGGTTTACGATGTAAGTAAATTAGTGAGTTCCAAGGCCCTCTCCCAGCTGCCAGATGCTGGGGGGATGTTTATGGCCACTGTAAATAATTTCATAGCTTAATACAAATACATTTTTAGAAATCAAGGGCTGATGTCTACATGTTTATGGCACAGTTGAGGATTTATCAATTCCTCCAGAATATGAGAAATAAAACGAACAGTATTTCAGATATTTTAAAAATTCATAGGAAAGAAAAACCCCAAAGGTGTTCTTCATTCGCGGTGCTCTGGGCTCAAGTCTGCGTTGCTTTGGCTGAGCTCTCCCAAGTCTCATCAAGTCAGTGAGATCAGAAAATGCTCAGCATCCTTCAGGACCCAGCCCATGCATTTTGGAGACTGCAAATGGTACAGACAGTTTCCCCTGCACTGAATATGTATTTGGAGATCACTTTGCTGCTTGCTGAATGACCTTTGCTAAGATCAGCTTTAAATGACAGAAATCGGATCCTTCACAGTCAGCAGGGCAGTGAGGTGGAGCAGCACAAGGGATGCGCTTTATGTTGGGGCTAAAAGGTAACCATGAGTGAGCAGCACCTGTGGGTACCAGCAGAAGGGGGGCTCTGGAGGGAAACCTGCTTCCCAGACGAAAATAGGACACAGAATGAAAATGGGGCTGGAAGGAATGTCCTTTTCAAGGCATGTGGGCAGCGAGGAGTTAGAAATCGGTGAGGTGACGTCAGAGCGTATGTGGGATGCTTGGTATGATTTTTGTGAAAAGTCTCAGTGCCTCGGGGAGGGATGGGCAGAAATGAAGTATTACAGATGCTTCATTTGAGCTTTAGGTCTATTTTCAGCCTTTGCGTGGATGGGCCTGCAAATATCAGCAGAAGCTGTGGGCTGCTTCTGCCGTGGTGTGTTGTGGTGGCTGCACGTTCCCGTGCTGCGCTCTCCATAGCAACATATTTTCAATGTAAAACCACAGAACCAGCTGAATAGTTATGAGTATTTACACTCCATGTGCACAGGGGAAAGCTGATGCTGATGCTGAGCTGCTGCGTGGCAGAAACGGTCCTGGCTTTAAACTGCAGCCTAAGCTGATCTCTTGGTATGGAGTTGAAATGCAGTTTGATGATGGGAGGTGCTTAGGCGCATGGACTCACAGGTGCCTTGTTCTTTTTGAGGAAAAGCAACCCTTTTTATATTACCCAAGAAGTCCACCAAGAAGCACTTTGTTTTGGGTGCACAAGGCTGCCCTGTGTCTCCAGCAGGCCAGAGTTAGATGGCTTGACACAACAAGGTTTGCCCAGGCTAATGGTGCCAGTGCTAACTACAATTAATTTAGGGCAAAATAACTTTTTTTGCAGTTTTGAGATAGCAGTGAATCCCAGTGCGACCCTGCCCCAGATCTGGCAGGCTGATATTTGGGTACTCTCATTGCAGTGGTGTCAATTTTGCAGCGAGTGTTGCCTGGCACCATCCTGATCCTCTTCCTTGATGGTGCTGGATTGCCCAGCCTTGAATTTAGCTGCAGGGGTTGCAAGCTCCAGCAAAGCAGAGGCGGCTGTGCAGCACAGACAGGCGGGCAATGCCTGGCCATGGGCACAGCACCGAGAAGGCCAGGGAGGTAAAGGGAAGGAGCCTGCAGGGCTCAGTGGCTAATCCTGGCCATGCTGGCTTGCTTCCGTCTGTCCCTTGAATCATTCCCCTCCTGCCAATTTCTGGGACCGGTGGGTGTGCGTGCTGGTGATGGCTTTGAGGTGGTTTGGCAGGTACAGCAGTGGTAGAGCATCCTCTAAGTAAGTGCATAGCCGCTGTTGAAGGAGCCGGCTCCTGCAGCTCTGCCTTTAGCCACCCATGGAGCAGGCACGCTCGGCAGGACGGCAAAGGCACAGAGGCAGTGATAGCATTTGATACGTCTGTGCTGAACAACTGGCAGTGCTGGGGAGCAAGACTGCTGACCTGGAAAACAAGCTGAGATTAAGAAATGTCAAATATCTGGGGAGAAGAAGGTTTCCTGAAGGGCTGAGAGGTGGAGAAGGTAGACTCCTGAGGTTACTTGGGATGGCTGATTTCAAATGGACCGTAAACCCTCTCCTAGCAGTGGTGCCTCTGGGAAGGGCCATCCTGACACCCTGTTGCAACTGGGACTCACCTCCCAAAACTGGGCAGGAGGACATGAGTGTAGAGGTGACCGTGTCTTCCTGGGGACAGAGCTGGAGGATGATGCCTTTTAATCAACAGCCTTTGGGGAACTTCTCACAGGGTTAACATAGCAGTGGACAGCCTGAAGCGGGCACATGAGCCACACTGTCCCTTCTGACTTACACCCATGGGTGCCGCAGCTGGCTGGGCTCCAGGCAAAGCCACCATGTAGCAATGAACTGGCACCCTCAGCTCTGCAGCAGCTTAACCTACAGTTAAAAACCTGCTAACCCCGTAGATGTTTTGATTGCAGTAAATGTAAAAGTGAACCCAGCAGCCATCCTGTTATTTGTTTCCTTATTGAATTCTGTTTGCCTCATGTTGCCCATAAATGTGAATTTTCAAAGCGCTGCAGACCTCACTCTGGAAGGAATTTGCATCGCCTGAGCCTGGGAGAGCATGGGTGACCGAGGCGGCTTTAACAGACCTGAGTGAAATGCTTCTGGCAGAACAAAGCAGTGAAATACAGTGGATAACAAAGTTGTCATTTATCACTGTTCCTGCAGATTCGTGCCCTGGTGGCAGGCTCTGTTCATTTCTCTGCAGGTGGGGCAGTTTTTCTGCTGTGGGCAGCTCTCCCGGCTGCGAGGTAGCCGTCATGGCAGAGCTGATGTGGCAGAGCCAGCAGCGTGGGTTGGGTGACCCTCACCTCTCCGTGGTGGGATGCAGGGGCTCAGGATGCACCGTGCTGGCTGTTGACAAGACAGCAGACAGAGACAATTTCTGCCCTCAATGCTGTCAGTCTGGCCGTGCTGCTAGTACAGTTTGTGCCGGTGCATTGGATTTGGGGAGGACGCTGTAATAACTTGGACCCTACATAACTCAGGTTTCTCTTCGCTGTTAAGTCCTATTGCTCTCAGGGCAAGTTCGTGCCTACTCCAGCAGTCCTTATGAGCCCCATGATTTCTCCATGCCAGTCCGGGGACTAAAAGTTGCCCCCACATCCCCCTAGATGCCAGGCCCTGTTGGAAATGGTGGGTCAGCCCGGAGCAGCTCGCGTCCCTTGCGGCAGCGCGGCAGCGGGACGGTGCCTGTGCACCACTGCGACCTAGTGGAGGGAACGACGCTTGGCCGGGGGATGTCACGGGCCTGGCAGCACCGAAGAGCTGTTTAGCTCCAGTGCTGAGGGTTCAGCTTGCCTGGAGAGGCTGTGGAACCCATCCAACACGAGTCTGTCATCGCCGAGAGGCTGCAGCATTAAAGACCAGCAGGACGCTTGCAAAAATGCATGGGGATGCAGAGCCCTCACAGTGTTTAACAGGAAGAATAAAAGAGCTGACAGGGCATATACGCAGCATCTCACCATCTCACCCTGACCCTCTCTTCCCTGTGTTTATCATACCCTCTCGCTGTGTTATGTCTAATTTGGGCTGTAAGCTCCCCGGGATGGGACTTGCTGTTTTTAACTGCCAGGCGCCAGGCACACCTAAGCCACCTTATAAATAATATTTCTGTGCAGAGGGGAACTTGACCCTGGGATGTAAAGGGGTGGCTATGGCAACAGCTGTCTGGGTGCTTTGTGTCTCCTATGGACACAGAGCGAAAGGGGCTGGTAACGTGGCTTCAGCTCGGGCTGGAGCAGAGCATGTACAGCTTCGTGGGGCCCTTTCTGCACGTATCCACTGGCTTCCTCCTGAACATAAGTCATTTACACTCCTGTGGGATTTTTTTTTTTCCCTTGCTTACCGTGATATGAAGAAGAGTTACAGAACAGAAATACAACTAGTAGTAACCCTTTCTTCTCTCTTTTAGGATAATGTTACATTTGAGCACATAATCTGCTTTTTCTTCTCATCTGGCTTTCAGAAATACATGGGTTTTAGCTGTGCACCTTCCCAGTACCATCCTGTGGCAGGCAAGAATGAATGCAAATGTGAATTATCCAGGTTTTTGCTCTGATGACTGGACTACATCCCCGCTTGGAGACAAAGAACATTTTCCCAGTTGTAAATGAAAAAATAAAGCATACCTTTTTAAAGTCAAAGCTGTTATAGTACCAGAAACAGTGGGACCATACTGAGCAGTGCGGAAAGAGGGACCATTTTTCCCTGATAACTAGGTCCCAGACAGACCTGGGATCGGTCCCAGATTCCTTAGACTGAGCAAAACATCACCGGTGCTGGTAATGACGTTTCAGTTGATGTAAGCCCAGCAATTTTTATTATTATGTAGCAAGGGTTTGATAGTTCCCTATGACAGTTCAGAGTATGTGCAGAAAGGTTTACAATAACATTGCCACCAAATATTGCTTTCAATTTTGATGTTGAAGGAGGCAGAAGCTGAAGAGAAATCAATATATTAAAGGGATGAGAAATCCTTGAGTTTGGGAGAGTCACCCCTATATTGGTTACCATCTCTCTAGTCCATACAGGTCTCAGCAAGAGAGATATCAGCGTATAATGTTGCTGCATTGGCTCTTTTTATTGCTGATCATTCCCAGTTCAGTCTAATCTCCAAAACTAAGCTTGTTCATGACATTCTGGAGCTAAACTTTATTGTTTACAAACCATCACAAAGTAGGGGGTTGATTAGCTGTTTCCCAAACCAGAGGAGTATCATGGGCTAACAGAAACAGAGGGTAAAAATAAAGGCATGGCAGTCTAACAGATTGACACTGGACAAGCAGATGAATGAACACTGGTACCCATTCCTAGCCAAACTGGTGCAAAACCAATACATTACGAACAGGTAAGGAAGAGATTTAGAGTGTGTGTCAGTCAGAGAGAGTGACCTTTGGCATAAGCTGAAATGGTAACTCCTACTAAAAATGCATGGACAGTGCAACAGGGCATCACGTGGCAAAAGGAAGCTGCTGAGAAACGGCAGACATCTGTCACAGGAGTTTAATGAGAGGTCAAAGAAGGAAAGGAAAATCACCCTGTGGAAAGGGAAGAGATCCAAAAAATCTCACTGCATTTTTAGGTGCTTGTGTTATTGCTCGCCTCCTGACCCCTCCTTGAAAGATCTCAGGGACCAGTCATAGCACAAACCGGTTGCAAAGTCAGGCATCTCTCCAGTACCGTGCTTATAGCTGGCCCTTCAGTGGTGCTGCTGGGGAAGCAGTGAGATGGTTGCGGGAGGGCTTTCCCCCCTAGGTCAATGCCTGGCTCCCATCAGACAGTCCAGCCTGGTTTACCGCAGGGGATGGGTCTCGATTTTAGCATCCAGTTTCCCTCAAAGACCATCCTCCATCTCATCCCCAGGATCCCAGCAGGACTGAGCTTGTTTGTGCTTAAGAGTGTCAGGTTGGGAAGGGAGAAAGAAGAGGAAGAAAAACAGTGCTGTGGGAAGGTGGGACAGCAGGAACCTTTGGGAACTGAAGCCTCAGGTCCCCTTCCTCCGGGGGCTGAGAAAGATTTGGCTACTGGGGCTGCAGCTGCATTTAGCATCCAGCAGCGTATGCTGGACCTTGTTGTCCATGCAAATCCCGTGGCTTCAGCAAGGTTACACTGCCCTGACTGGCAGCCACGCTGTGGCCCTCCAGCTGATTCTTGTTTATACTTTGAATTTGCAGCTTCAGAAAAGCCTCCTGTCTTTCTGTCTAAACCTTTTGAGGCCACATCCTATGATCTGTGCATTTAAATTAGCTTTGCTGATAGCCAAGGTGTTGAAGCTTTCCCTGGGATAAGTGAGAGTGGAATTTGTCTTTTTGCTTGTTTAGGAGTTAGCTGGGGCTCTGGTAGCAAGATTCAGCTCTTTAGTTCCTTTAGTTCAGGGTAGCAAAATAATTCCTAAAGAAATCACAAGCCTAAGGGGCATTTGCTGTGACAGAATAGATGAAGAATTTATTGAAGACATGAACTTTTCAATTACGTACCTTGGCAGAAGCAGGCATCAGCTCTCTGATTCCCCGCTAATTTCGTCCAGCCGTGACAGCTAGAGCGACTGATTTAGGGTTACTGTTTGAGGTAGTATCTCCTCTGCTGTTCACTCCACTGGCAGGATGCAATGGGGCAGCGATGGAGAGCAAGTGTGGCACAAGAACTTTTTGACATGAAATGTAGTTTTTAAACCTTACCCTGCGCCCCTGATTTGGGACTGCTGATATGCTCGTGTGTACGTCCCATTGCCTTTGAAGAGATACAAAAACTTATTGAGATGAAGTGGATGTTTAAGTGCTGTCATGAAATGGAACAGACCTAAACACGTGCTGTGTTCTGAATTGGTGCAGACCACAATAAATGTGCTGTTTTAAAACAAGCTCATCAAACAAAGCCTTGATTTACTGTTTCTGCGCATAATTGGGACAGTGCATCTTGCAGACTGCACCAGCTTGGGAACAGGAGTGGGGCAGATGGGGGTAGTGGCTGCATTGTCATTTTGTACATGTGGAAAATAAGTCAGGAATTTTTGGAGAGCTTTTTCGTGTTGAATTCTGGGGGTGGAAATTCTCCAAGAAAGAGACATTAGAAATTAAAACAAAGCGAATATCCTGGACAAATAACATTATGTGCATTCTTGCAGAAATATAGTGGTTGAATCTTTAGGTGGGGAACCAGCTTGGAGGAGGAGAGATGATTTGTAAACTTAATTAGTCGCGGCTGAAAAATTGAAACAGTTTTGGCAAACTTTAGCTGTTTTCTTTCACTATTTTCAAAATGATATATTTCAACTTTGAATCTTGAAATATCATTTTAATCTTGAAAAATGCAACAGTGATTTCCAAACAAGCCCCAGAACTCAACTAGAGAAGCTCTCAGTCCAGTATTCATTTGCTTTTATAAAAGTAAGTAAGATAAACTGAGCACTTTGTTTCAGGTTAGCCTGAAATACTGTATCTTTCCAATTTATTTTAGTTTTTCTTCAGGCAGTTGACTGAAATATTACATATTATCACTGCCCTTCACAGGTTGCGTCTTCACTAGAAAATGTTGTGCTCTTTGCTCTGGTTAGTGATGTGGGGCAGCAAAATCCTTGTGATATCCAGGCAATTTATCATTTTGCCCTGCCAGACCAAACAGGACTGCAGTGAGCCCAGGATGGTGATCGGCAGCAGCATTTCTGGGTTTCCTAAGGAAAAGAGAGAAGACCCAATGGTGTTCATTCGGGTCAATAAGCAATGGTGCTGGGTAAGATGCCGCACCTTGGGGAGACCATGGCAAGGACGAGGTGGTTGTTGGTGTGTTGAGTTCTCCCTGAGCAGCTGGCTGAAAACTGTCAGCGATGGTAGGAGCCTTTCTCTGGGAAATGTGGGGAGAAGTTGGGGAAGGAGTCGTCATCTCCACGCCTGCATGAAGGCTCAGGGGTAAATGAAAGTAAGTGAAAAAGGATAAATGCAGGATACATAAATACCACGGGAGGGAGGATGATGGATGGGAAGGAGGAAGAAAGTACTTGTTTTGAAGAAAATTGCTGTCAGATTATTCAGGGGATGAAGGGATGTGTCTGATGTAGCTTGGGAATTGGCTGTGAGCACTGAGATGCTATGGAAACATTCGCACAGTAACGTAAGAAGGATTGGAAATAGAGTTGTTGGAGGGCCCATGGCAATCTGCCACACAGTACATGAAAGTGGAGTTGTGGGGCTAGCACTGCATGCAATGGTGGACTACTGTCTTATCTGTATAGGTGAGATAAGAGGGTCAAAATTTCTAGAAGAAAAGGAGAGTAAAAGGGATGATAGTGCCAGGAGTCACTGCATATGAGAAGAGGGCTGTATAAAGTTATTAGACAACCAGGAATTGCAATTATTGCCTTAATTTCCCATGAAGAAGAATTAGAAAAGAACTTTTCCACAGAGAAATTTACATCTTAAAGATCAGGAATCATCAGATAAAGTGATAATTGGCAGTGTCCAGGAAGAATTAGTCTTACAGAGGTAATTAAAACAAGTAATAAAAGATTTTCCAGCTGCAGAAAGAATAAGAGGAAATGGAAAGGAAAGGCGGAGCGCTCTACAGGGAGAGGCAAAACTGAGATTAAAATAATGTAGGTATGATCCTAAAGGTGATGATCATTTTACTGTGGTTTTCAAACAGGATAATAATAGCTGAACATGGAAGCTAGCAGGCATGGGGCAATGGAAGTGGATATCATTGCATCAGGGTGGGAGTAAAATTCAGAGACTTCATGTGTGTGAGATAGATGAAGGAGTGAATAATGGGGTTTAGGTGGTCTCCACAAATCCCAAGGCATTTGATTTCTGCTCAAACCATATTTCTCTGACTTCATGGGCAGTTAGGAGTCATCAAATGGAAAACTCATGAGCATAATAAAGGGAACCAGACATGGACGTGCCAACATTCAGAGGTGGCTGTAGCAGTAGTTAAGCACATCTTCAACCTGAAGGACATCTGTCAGCCTTCAGGACAGCTGACTGGGGAAGCTAGGTATATCCTGAATGAGCCTTCCTGAACGAAACCCAAAACGTGTTGTCTGTAACACAGATGTTGCCAGAACCCTGGAGACTCTCTCTGAGCATCAGCTTTTGTGGAAAAGAAAACAAATCCACACCCATAGCATGCGTATGGAAGTTTGTTCTTCACAATCTACTGCCAGGCTCTTTCAAAACATTCATATTTGCTAAGGAAAACAGTAATTTATTCTAATTTTATGAGGCTAGTTATGCTCTTTGTGCTGTCTCATATGTTCATATCCATTTGACATGCTTACAGATGTTATGCAGAATTGTATGAATGTTTGCTATGAATCAGACTGGTTCAGAGCACTTTATTAGATAGCACATGTCCCAAAACTACAGTTTATCAGTCAGTTCTCAACCTTTGTACCTTCACCTATAGACTTACTCATGTATGAAATTGTATGCTTTCATTCCTCAGATTTTATTGAAGAATATGCAGATGATCAATTCAATTACTAAGCTGGCCTGGAAACCACAATTATTCATTCTGGCTTAAAAACAGCTGCAATTCCCTAAAGCTCAGGGGTTTGTATTTTTTCTTTCTGAATATTTCAACTTCATGCTGGCAGCACATGAGCTCACATTCTTTTAGAATCTGGATTTTTTGTTTGTTTATTTATAATTTGTTTTGCTGTGATGTTTTATCTGTACTAGTGGTACAGCATTGACAACCCATGACAAGAAATCCGTGATAATCCCAGTAAGCCAAGGGAGGATATTTATCATAGAATCATAGAATCATAGAATGGTTTGGGTTGGAAGGGACCTTAAAGATCATCTAGTTCCAATCCCGCTGCCATGGTGCTCCAGCCCTCTGATCATCTTTGTGGCCTCCTCTGGACTTGCTCCAACAACTCCATGTCTTTCTTGTACTGGAGACCCCAGAGCTGGATGCAGTACTCCAGGTGGGGTGTCACGAGAGTGGAGTAGAGGGGGAGAATCACCTCCCTCAACCAGCTGGTCATGCTTATTTTCATGCAGCCCAGGATATGGTTGGCTTTCTGGGCTGCAAGCACACGTTGCCGGGTCATGTTGAGTTTCTTGTCCACCAGCATCCCCAAGTCCTTCTCCTTAGGGCTGCTCTCAATCCATTCTCCACCCAATCCACTCTTGCCCTGACCCAAGTGCAGGACATTGCACTTGGCCTTGTAGAACTTCATGAGGTTTGCACAGGCCCATCTCTCAAGCCTGTCATGGTCCCTCTGGATGGCATCCCTTCCCTCCAGCGTGTCAACCACACCACGCAGCTTGATGTTGTTGGCAAATTTGCTGAGGGTGCACTCGATCTGACTGTTGCTTTGTCCATGTTGCTGACAAAGGTATTAAACAGCACCAGTTCCAATACCGACCCCTGAGGAACACCACTTGTTACTGGTCCCCACTTGGATATCAAGCTGTTGACTGCAACTCTTTGAGTGCGACCAACCAGCCAATTTCTTATCCATGGAGTGGTTCATTCATCAAATCCATGCCTCTCCAATTTAGAGACAAGAATGTTGTTCAGGATAGTGTCAAATGCTTTGCACAAGTCCAGGTAGATGCCATCAGTTGCTCTTCCCTTATCCCCATCATAGAAGGCCACCAAATTTCAGGCATGATTTGCCCTTAGTGAAGCCACGTTAGCTGTCACCAATCACCGACTTATTTTCCATGTGCCTTAGCACAGTTTCCAGGAGGATCTGCTCCATGATCTTGCCTTTCAGATTGCAATGAGCAGGAAGCCAAAATTTGCATGTAGCCACTAACTCCTGCTTTAACCATGGGAATGCAGACAAAACGTGTGTTTTCTCTCCATTGACTGTGTGGTGATACCAAGCTTGTGGTTTCCATACTGACCATTGGGATCCCATAATGGATGAGGAGTCCCAAGTAGGTTGAGCTTTGAGGTCAGAGGAGCAATCTGCACATGGAAGCAGAGGATCAGCAGGTAGAGAATGAGGCATTGAACAGAGAGTTAGGAAATGAGAGGGTGTACCGTGGAAAATGGGGTGTTCTTGTCGTGCACTGGGTTAAACCCCAAGAGGTTTCACTTAAGAGCTCTGCCAGAGGAGTCATCTATCCCCTTGAACAGCTTACTCCATCCCACAGTTTCCAGTCTATAAAATAAGAACATTAATTCTTCCTGCCTCCCACTCAGCATTTATATATCCTTTCTGTTTACATGATGAGGAGTGTCTTCTGCTGCAGAGCCCCGCAGCTGAGTCCAGATCTCAGATGCTGTTTGCTCCGGAGCAGATTTTACTGTCTCTTAAAGAGCAGCCTGAGCATCTTACATATATAGCTGGTACAAGTGAAATTGTCTGTTGGCTGTAGTTTTGCATATATTCCTGTAAGCGTGTGCTAAAAGAGAGCCAGAGCAGTGAGAGCAGAAGGAAGCAGCTTTGTTTTAAATGGGATATTTATACTGTCAATGAAATAGAGACATGCACATATGCAGGTATTGTATAAGTAGGTGTTTACTTTACTGACATCCTTGATTTGATGTGGGCGTTTTCGAGGAGAAGGAATGGTTGATCTGAGGCAGTAACTCAGGCAGTTTGATTGCTTGGTTGTTCATAAAGGGAAATGTACTTTGTAGAAGTGAATTCCTAAGTATATGGCAAAGGAGTTTTTTAGTCTGAATCATTCCTTTGAGGGATTTTAAACATTCGCCTCCCACATGCTACAATAACACTCTAAAAGTGGCTTCATTCGGCATGATCCGAGAAGCTGCATTCTGACACCTGATGGTTCATGAGAAATAAACACAATGGAGTGGTCTCGGGTCATTTAAATTCAGGATTTAACAGTAACAAGAGGGAGGGGAGCATCACAGCAGAAGCACCCACCTGGGAGCGTGGGTCTCTGCAGCGTTATGCTGAGCGCGGCAGAGCCCGGCCTCCTCTCCAGACCTCACACGGAGAGTACAAGTTTGCAGAAAAACAAATAGTTTTACAAGTGTCTGCTCAGACACATCGCCAGCAGGCGAGAGCACTTTGGATGTGTTCTGTAAGCGGAGCTTCGCCTCTTAATGACTGGAAGCGTGGCCTCAGCTTTCTTCACTTCTCAATTTTTCTCCTGTGTTTATTTTAAGTAAGGGTGATTTTCACTTTCCTGTTTGCTTAGCTTCTCCTGGTACAATAAAACAGTTAAGATACACGTGACAGAGCCTGAGAGACCCTGGAGCAGTGCATCTCACGGTGGTGAGGATGTCTCAGACACCATGAGTACAGCAGGCTGCATGAAGATCTCCTTCCAGTTGCCCTTTAGTTTGGGTGGATTTTGAACCCAGGGCCACTCAGTGGTTCTCCAGACCCAGCCACGGCTGCTCTTCTTCTTACCAGTGGAGGTGGTGCTGCAGACTGGGTGCCATACACACATTGGGCAAGCTGGTAACCAAAAGGGTTTGTGAACGGGTACTGCTCCTTGCCCCCAGTCACAATGATCTTCATCCTTCTTTTAGGAGGGATAAATGAGAATATAATTTGTGTCCATTTTACTGAATTTTCGCTCCTCAGTCACCTTAAAGTACATAATAAATTGAGCTATAAACAACATACAGAAATTGTTCCGGTTACTTCTGCACCGAAGCATGGCAGTTCCCCAGCAGTATACATCAGCTTGATAGGACCGAGTCATCAAGGGAGCAAAGATTGCCACAGCACGACACGAGCAGAGTTCACAAGACAGGCAGCTGAGCTGGGATTAATACCTGCACTCCCACGATGGGGAGTATGAGGCTGTGAGTGACAGAAGGTTTCCAGAAACACAGGTTCATTTCTTGTCTTATGACTGGTTGCTTTTCCCAATTGCCTTTGAGTGCAATGTTATTTTATGGCGTGGTACATCTGCCTCATATTTCAGACACATCTCCCTGCAATGTCAAAGTCTTGCCAAATGGACTGTTAGCTGCATAAGTGTGCTGTAGACCATGGAGGAGATGGCGCAAGATTCCAGGTGTTGGAAAGCCAGCTGTTCTCCCTGCAAAACCCCACGTGACAGGCAGTGCTGATGGTGGGAAAAGGAGCCTTCATCTGTGTTCCTGAGCAGGAATGGAGCCCCTCCAGTGCGGTGGGAATAATACAGTATACATCCTTTTGCAGTTGTATACTTATATAGAATGTTCTTGTGGGGCCACTGACTTCAAGATGTCTTTTTGGTAGCTTAGCACCTCTGAGGTTCCTCGGTCACGGAAATTATACAATGAGCACCAATATTCACTAAAAATACTACTATCCAGTGAAGTAAGGGATTAAGAGAAGAAAAATGCATTTGTGAAGAAATAAAGCAAAGAACAGAAGGAATGAAAGAACATGGGGCTGTGCACGGGAAGGGAAGGAATATGCCAGCATGTTTCTGACCTTACCAAATTTTTTTCTCTTTTCTGAGTAGCTGAGGACAGAAATGTTCTCTAGACGCAAGGAATGACTGAGTTGTTCCTTGTTTTCTCAGCATTTCTCTCTCCTGGGTTGTAATATCATTAGAAAGGGGATAGATTCTTAGGTTTCTGAGTCCCCAAATTTTAAGGGTTTTTTTTTGGTAGTAATAAGTCTCAAGTTTGATTTATTTAGACTAGGTTTTCCATAGCTCATTCTGCAGAGAGGTTGCAGCCCTCATACTCTGAAGAAATACAGTTCATGTGAGGCCATAGGATTGCACCAATCTGAGAAAACTCATCAAGAGGAGGAGATCTGTGTCCTTAGAGCTTGCAGTTAACTACTGGACTCTGCAAGTCTCCAGCATGTGTGTGCGTGTGTGCTGAGTCTGCTCTGCTTTCCCCGATTCTGTACAGGTGTGTGAATACTGGCTGCTCATGACCTTGGGAAGTCAAGCCTTCAAGCGGTGACAGACAGTACTGAAAAAGAGGAAGGAAATAATGATTTGACAGTCTGACAGCAACACATCCCCTTCGGGTTTGTGTGGGGCTGAGATGATCTCTGCATGCTGGTGGTTAGAAATGTTTGTGTTTGGATGTGCATGTAGCTATATGAAATGTGCATGTGTGTGAGATCTATAACAAATAGTATACATACTATACATGTTTAAGGAAATAGATGATTTTAAGAAGACAACATTTGGCAGTGGTTCAAAAAAAAAAAGGTGGTGGTGAAATACTTCTGATCTGGATGCAGCGACTTACAGCTGTATCTGCCTGCTCACCAGCTCCTTGTAAGTGCTATTGTAAAGTGTTACTGCAGTTTCATTGAGCCTGCACGAAGCAGGAGGCTCCTCCATGCTCTCTGAGCAGGAAAACAGAGCTTTGAAGAGTTTGAGGAACATACTTCAAGTTAATTTTCTGTGTAAGGCATCAGCTGCTGAGAAGCTAAATTTTGCAGATAAACCATACTAAAGAGGAGGAGAAAACAGAAGACAGCTGAACTGCTCAAGTGCCCTTCAGTTCTACCTTGCAACCCCTGTTCATTTTTTTCTTGAACAAAGCCAGAAAAAGATACAAATGGATACGTGAAGTTCAACATCTTGTACAAAAATGCAGTGTCTCAGATTCTCCAACTGAGGAGCAGAAAATTTGTATTAGAAATCCTTTCCACTTTAGCTGTGTCTATATTGCTACCAGAAAGTTTAAGTCTCTAAATCTGGCATTGGCACCATAAGTGCACTGAGGTAGAGCTCAGCAAAACCTCCCTGGAAAGCAACCTGGGCAGCCAGCCTGCATCGAGCTGCCGTGGTCGTGGCCCGTTTGCTGGTGGTACCCCAACCAGCTGGGTTAAAGTTTGCTCTGGTGACTCAGTGAGTGCTATGGTCTTCACTCACGAGTCCATCTATTCACACCCAGGGAGGTCTCTCACCAGGTGACTTTTCCCAAAGAAACACTGCCAACTGCCTTACACAGGAAATTTTAAAACCTTGAATATTTAATAAGAAGGGATGATTTCCAAATTCTTCAGGCTGAAGCCGGCTGATCTCCTCAGTAATGGGTCGTTGGATCCATTTTGTATTTTATAGTCTCATCACATAAAGCCATTTCATCTTTTTGATGTGTGCTCCAGGTT
Organism: Grus americana; assembly: GCF_028858705.1. NCBI lineage: Eukaryota > Metazoa > Chordata > Aves > Gruiformes > Gruidae > Grus > Grus americana. The sequence goes on along the minus strand of NC_072858.1, from coordinate 14,267,748 downwards.
TGTCTGCAAACATAAATGTGCCTGAATACTCCTACCTGGAGAGTCCCTCCTTTGTAGGCGTTAAAGGTCAGTTGTGAATGTTCTGCAGGAGCATGGCTTGTGTTAAGGGCCACTCCAGCACGAACAGCTTGGTCTGTGTTTATAAAGTGACAACTGGAGCTTTAGTGGAAGAAACTAACTTGTTCCTGGGTATCTTCTGAGGAAAGCAACTGCTCAAAGTCACCTCATTTGTTTCACATTTCACTAGAATTTTTCTTTCCTAGCCCTTGGCCATTATTGGTTATTTTGGATAAATGGCATTCCACATCTCTTCCAACTTACCTACCGCCTCAAAAGATGAATCTCGCTTTTGTTTTACTTTATATTCAATGGGATTTTTTTTTTTTTCTTCTTTGGCTGGGTATTTTGTGATTTATAAAAACATATAGCCCTGGAGCAGACCAGCATCTCTTAGAGACTCATCTCTCTAAATTTTCGCAAACCCACTTCAGATACCAGTAAACCGCAATCCTTTCTTCCATGGGTATTTGCAAACATTAATGAACTAAGTATCACAGTCAATCCCATATGTTTGAGACATCTTATCCCTTATGTGGCCAGGCATCTGAGCTACCGATGAATTTAAGTAAAACAGTTGGATGTGTAACCTTGGTTTGCTATCACTGCCATGTGTCTTGTGTGCAGAAGAACTCCATCTCTCTTAACCTCTTTTCAGATGGAAAAAGATATTTTGTCCAGCAGCCAAAGGGAAATGCAAGCATCCTGGTGGAAAACAAGCTGTTTCAAAACCCTGGCTGCAAGCCACCCACACATCACAGTTGTCATCCAGGCTGCACATGCATAGTTACAGGGAATAAAATAGAGAAGACCTTCTGTTCCTATTCCAAAAGGTCTCTACCCATTCACCTATACCAAAAGATCGTTGTCAGCTGCCAGTATTAATTTGTTCTCCTGTGTGGGTTTCCAGCCAAAGGAGGGTAAAATAAGTTGAATTCTATCCAGCAGGAGCACTTGCAATGCAAATGCTAGCCCATATATTACAAAGCATTAATGCGACCCACTTCTAAATTACTCGGGGTAATTTCTGATTTTATTTATTCCTCCTTTTCTTTAATTAACTTCTGTGAAGAGAAGCTGAAATACCAGTATGGGAAAAATCAAATATGAGAAACAAAGCCCATTTTTATTTTGAGACTCTGCTTCCCTTGTAATAGCAGTTTATTTAAAGAGGAGCCTGGAATAATCCAGTTTAAGCAAAGCAAAGAGCTCTACTGAAGCCAAACTGTGTGTGGGTGTGCTCTTGTCAGGGCTCCCAGAAGAGGAGGGCAGGAAAGTCTGTTAGTCAGACCTCAGATATTGCAGGAGATGTTGGTTATTCAGTAGCTGGCATTTTTCCTTGGCACACCGGTACAGGGTCACTACTCTGGTGTACTGGGAGAGGGTGCATCCCATCGGGAAAATCCTCAGATAACCTGAGTTCCTGCTCTTTTATTGTTGTAAAAGAAAATCCCGAGGATACGTGGCTGGAAGAGGTGCCCACCTAGGTCCTAGCGGGTGGGTTAGGAACGAGTCTCTGCTCCTCTGCCTCTTCTTGTCGTTCTACTTTGTGCCGTGTTTGCGGCCGGTGCCGGGCTGGGGTCTGGCCGTGATGTTTTGTACCACCTGCGGGCGATTGGGTTGTACAGGGTGGTCCCACCTCATGTCCTTTGGACCCAGGCTGGAAGCCAGAACAGTCTTCAGGCGTAGCTCCCGCAGAGGAACCGGCAGTATGCGTCATAGCGTGTTACAGCATTTGCAGAGAACTACTCACATGCTCAATTTTCTCACAGTGAATTGTCTCTTGATGCCATGGGCCCCTCAGAGTTCAGAAAGTCAGGCATAAGTATAAATCTTTGCCTTATCTCAGCTTACTTTTATAATCTGTTTAAATAATGTTTTTTCTCAGTATATTGCTCTTTAAAATTTCTATGGCAACAGCGTAGCTAAGGATATGTTAAATAAAAGTAATTTAGGCATTAAAGGGAGGTGATTATGTTCCTTAGAAAAAGAATCAGTTAAATTGATGATTAGCTCTTGAAACAACAGGTGAGACTAGCAAAGAGGATAAGGTGCAGTTCTGTTTCCACTGGTGGATTTGAATGTGTAAGCATCATCTTTCTATGTTACATATCCGTGGATTTGATTTTTAATTATTTGGCTTGGAGATAATAAATGATTATATGTTATTTATAGAAAACTGCACATTCCCAAGTTCTGCACTATGAAATCCATATCTGTACTGGTTTGCAGTGAGCACCAGAACACTAATGATTAATTGTATTTGGGAATATTAATTAAATTTCATATGATGATAAATAAATTAGAACGGAACATAGCATTTGTTTTAAAATAAAAAAATGTGTAGTTTGATATTTATTTCCTAAATGTATGGGAATTACTGTAGACAATAAAGAGGGCATGAAATCTCAGAGCCTGTATAGATATTGATTGGTATGTTCAGGGTGTATTTCAGATATTTACCCTCTGCTTCCCCTCTCCAAGGAGATCCTCCCCTGGTCAATTCTTTCCATCGATTTTTGAGTCTGCCTGCTCAGAAGCTGAAAATGGTGATGCTGGTGGGGAAAGTACAAGAACAGCAATCGATTGCAAATACATTTTATGATACTCTGCTTCCGTATTTTAAAGGGGAAAATTTATTAATGGCAGCAGGTCTCTGATTTTCCCTTTTAAACGTATCAATCAAACCGATAGCGATTTGCAAATCCCTGGATGTTTCCATTCCCTCTGAAGTGACCCCCTCTTTTGTTTGCTCTCTCCCTGCAGACAGTGAAATCATTCCTCCCGACTGCCTGCGGCCCCGCTCCTTCACCGCCATCCGCCGGCCCTCGCTGCGGCGGGAGACAGAGGACACGCGCCTCTCAGTCAGCCTGTGTGACCTCAACCTGCAGGAGGAGAACTTCCACGTGACGGCCACCACGTGCCCCATCCCGCAGAACTCCCTCAACTCCCAGCACTCCCACCTCCTCCCCTCCCAGCTGGAGAGCGACCTCCGCTTCCACCACCTCCGGGGACCCCATGTCAAAATCCTCGATGACCAAACCGTGGCCCGTCTGGAGCACGCCCGGGAGGAGAGGACTTTGGTTTTCACCAGCAGACCCCTTCGGATCAACGAAACCATTTTTGTCAAAATCAACAAGTCCAATGCTGTGCGTACGGGGACGCTGTCCTACGGGGTGACGTCCTGCGACCCCAGCACTTTGCGTCCCAGCGACCTCCCCTATAACCCCGAGTCCTTGGTTGACCGAAAGGAGTTCTGGGCCATCTGCCGAGTCGTGGTGCCCCTCCAGAGCGGAGACATCCTGGGATTTATGGTGAATTCAGATGGCGAGCTGCACTTGAGTCACAACGGTGCCGGCACTGGCATGCAGGTCTGCGTGGACTGTTCCCAGCCCCTCTGGATGTTCTTCGTTTTACACGGCGCAGTCATACAAATTCGATTGTTAGGTATGTCAGACCTCCTTTTTCCAACCCTTACACATGAGACAGCAAGGGGGGGATACATCACAGGGGAAGCGCGGAGGGAATGAATGACTCCCTTCTTGCTCTAGGATCAGGTGCAAATTTTGTTTTTTTTATAAAAGGAGAAAAAAACAACCCACGAAGTCACATACATGGCAGATGGATATGAGTTGTAAGACTTACCTCTTTGCACTTCTCTAGCGTCCTTCACTTGATGGTCTCAAAGCTCTTTTCAGATAATGAATTAAGCCTTGGAGACCTCCATTAAGTACAGATGAGTCACCACTGACCTAGGAGAAGCAAGGAAGGGGGAGGAGAGGTGCTTTGAACTGAGCTAATGTAGGGCATAGCCACCAGGAAAAATGAGATCCAATTGCCTTCGCTGTGTGTTAGCTCTCTGGCGTGACCGATTCCCCAAAAGAGCAGTCCCCTTGCTTTCCCCAGGCTCGTATGTGAGAGGCAGGCTAGCAAGCGGAGAGGAAACCCTGTGCCTCATGATCCCAGCGGGGCACAGACCAGCACAGCAGGAGAGGGGTTTCCTGGTCCTCCAGCCCTGCTTAAGGTGGTGTAGCTCATACAGAGTGATGGACCTCTGAAGAGCTGACCTCTTTCTCTTGATATTTTTGTTCTGGTTTTAAGCTCTGTTAATGGAAATACTTCATTTAAATGCTGAAAGTCATGCTTTGAAGGTGTGGAGGGGAAAACATTGAAATAGCATTTGCTCAGGATCAAATTTATTTTTGTATGTGTGTGTATATTGGACACAAGTTTAGGATGTGTTTGGCCATGAATTTGGACCATATCATGGTTATGCTGGTGTCGGTGTCAGAAAGTAAATGATGGATTCTGACAACATGATGTAATTCCTGGTATTCCTCTAATTGGAGATGATTTTAAAATTCTCCTTTCATGTTCATACTGTTCTATTCATATAACTTTACATTTACTTATATTCCTTTTCACTTCAAATCCTATTAAAATGCCCCTCTTACCCAACAGGAAAAAAAATGCCAAACCCAAAAGCCAACCAACACCTCCTTTTTTAGGATTTATAGACAGTCTTTGAAGATAAATCGTGGTGAACACACACCTCTGTCTGCAGGGTCCAGTTCACCTTAATCACAGTATGAAATGCCCTATATAATTTGCTTAAAGTTGACCATAGGCCTATGCTGTAAGTGTTTTGTGGCTGTTAAAGGCTTACAGATGACAAATGTAATACTGCAATTTATTTCCAGGAGCGCAAGACTCAATCCCTGATAATTCAGCCTGATTACATTTGTTGTGTGTACTGTACATAATCCATGGCCAGCTCTGCTCTCCACCAACATGTCGTTGTGATAATGGTAGGTGAAGTCAAACAGATCCCAGTAAAGTAAGAGATTAAATGCCCCTGTATACGTTAGAAGGAAAACATCCTCAGGTCATTGAGCTGCTGGTAAAACTAAGTCATTGTCCAGTGTTTCCTTTCATATGAGATCACTCATTCTGGCAGTTTTTGCACAAAGTGAATAGTCTGCAGTAGGTCCTGAAACGGGGCAGAGAGGATGTGTCTCACCAGAGGGACAGAATTCAACAGGACATGGATTTGAACACAGGTCTTTTGCATCCTGGGCAAACCTCCTGCTAAGAAAATAATTTCCTAGAACCTGTGTATGTCCTCTCTACCTGCTCACAAGTTCAGCCCTAACCAGTGTACTCTCAGGGCATGTTTTATATAAATCTGTGTTTGGATCCATGCAATGAAATCTGCTGAGTTTGGAAACTCCTCACTACCTGTATTTGTGACTACATAACAGACTTTTCTGGCCTTGGTCATTGGAGGAGAAGCTAAAAATGGACTATTGTTCTTCAGTGAGATGTAAGTGAAAGGAACTGGACTTGCTGACCTTGCCTCTCTCAAGGAAAGGGTAGGACCCTGCTGAGCGTACAGCTTTATCCACGTCAGCTTGGGCAGCAAGCTGCTATCTCCCTGCTAAAAGCTATGAAATTGGAGCTTGCCTATAGTCTTTAACAGGTATTAAAATACAAATAGAGCTTTTCAGACCTGTGTTTCCAGTATAACAATGCTGGGAGCGGTACAGTCCCAGTATCAGTACAGTGCAGCTGCCCAGAGAAGAGTGCTGATGCTGTTCCAACACTGCACATCTCTGCAACTGCAGCAATTATATGGATCAGCAATATTCCAACAGAAGGCAAAGAAAATAATGAACTCCCATCTCTAGCCTTCGCAACATTCTTAGGGAGGTGATGTGCACTGTTTGCACTGCAGTGGAACAGATTATGGTGCTTGCCATAATATCTGTCATTATAATATTAGAAAATGTAAGAAGAATATAAAAATGTTCATCTTTCTAATGACAAGCTCCATCTTCAGAATGCAAACAAGACTAATTTTGTGTGATCTATCTTTTGTAGTTTGAGCTTTATATCACAGGAGAAGACATGTTTATAGTCATCTTTTTCTAGTTTTAATGGAAACAGTGAAGTTCCATATCCTTGAAAGAAATGAGACACAAATACTGCAAGAGGCATAATTGTACCAAACCTATCTCAAACAGCAGATGTCATTCTATTTCTGGGGGCATACCATTATTAGATTAATCAAAGCAATGCTATGCAGCGTTAAGGGAACATCAGCCCTACAGCCAACTATAAAATGAAATGCAAGTTGCTGGTTTTGCTTCCTCTTCAGGTTTTCTGTTTCATTTGGAAGATGGAGAAGGTGGAGAGCAGCAATGCTGCTCTTGCACCTAAAGAAGGTTTATTTTTGAGTCAGAGGACAAGGCAGCTCAGGGTATTGATCACTGGATACTACAATTAGTTATTTGGTCCTGACCCAGAGCGGGACCAAGCTCAGGTCTCTCCTGGCTTGTGGTTTTACCACAGAAGCTGACATTTGCTGACCGCAGTTACTCAACACTGTTGGGGATACAACATTTATTTCCTAATCTAAATATCAGGGGAGACCATCTCTACCCCAGCTGATGGTCTTACAGAACTCTGTAAGAGTAGAGGGCAGGGTTTGATAGTAAAGAATTCTGACTTCTGTTTCCATCTTGTCAATCTAGCATCACATACTGGCAATATATTTGCTGTAGAAGAAATAAAAAAGTAGAAAATAGAGATGAGGTTGGAAACACTATTTTTCTTTATGTCACCCCAGCAAAAGGAAAATAAATGAAACTCATGTACCTCTGTAGCCTATAGAGGCCACAGTCATCTGTAGTGGGAGGCAGAAGGATGTCAGTTTGTTGCAAAGAAAAGGTTAAAAGGCAACTTGACCACATGGAAGGAAGATAAATGAAGGAGGAGGGCACTTTAATGTAGCAGATAATAGCATAAAAAATATCAGGCTGCTGGAAAATGAAGGGACACAAATTTAAATTAAACATAAGTGAGGGTAATTAACTACAGGAACCAGCAATTGAGGGAGGCAATAGATCTTTTTGTCAGGGTTGGAAGCCTTTCTAAACATTTTGTATGTAAAGCGCTGGTCTTAATTCAGAAATTCTGTGGGTTATGCACATAGGACAACCAAACAGAAACCCAGAACATTAGGCATGTAGAAATGAAACAGCCTTTGCATATCCTTTAGGAATTCCATTAGTTCAGGCTTGGGTTGGTTTTTTTCAGGCATCATTCCTGTACAGTCGACAAAACCAACCTATTAAATTTGATTTACTGCTTTCAGCTTTTGCTGGTAAGCATTTCAGCTCACACACAGTTTTATCGACAGCTCTGAAAGGTTGAAATGAGTCAGTCTGGATACATTGGTCTGGTTTTGGTCTGGTTTTGGTGGTGTAATTCATTTATGAAGTAAAATTGATCGACTCCATAAGGTTTTAAAATGTATGACTCATGTCTGGAGGAGCTATCACAGCAATAAGTTTATATATTTAGTATTTGGGGATCCAAATGGTTGGGGATATTCTTTCATTTTCTTTTGTTTCAGAGTGAATCACCAGCATGTAAAACCATCTTCTTTTGTCTCCTTTATTTTGTTTTGTTTTGGTTGGTTTTTTGTTGGTTTTTTTTTTTTTGGTGTGGTTTCCCTTGTGAATTTCATCTGTTCCAGTTTTCTTTTGGGCAATGAAATAACATGTTCCATCAACAGTCATACTAATGAAGCTGAGTTGCCAACGTATATGTGTCTTTTCTATCTGTGCACTTCAATAACTCCAGCCCCACCAGAACAGCTGCACAATATTGCAGCTCTCTAGATGTCTCCTAATGCTGGCCAAGAGTCTGCATTAGACCTGAAGAAAACACCCCAAGAGCCAGCATTTGGTGTGGGTGAGTCTGTATTCACATCCGTGCTGAATAACTGCAGAGGGTGTGTGGGCTAAGCTCTCCTGCCCTCTTTACCATGAGCACTGAGTTGCGGCTCCTACTTAGCTGCCCATTGCAAGATAGTTATAAAGCAATTGTTGCTGAGGTTTCCATCCTTCTTTCAGACTTTCTCGAAATTGGTCAACGAGCTCAAAACTGGGGAGGCGAGGAAGGAAGAGCTGGCCAGTTGCTCCCTGACTGGCCCAGGACTCCAGCATCCCACTGCAGAGCAACTGTCTCTTCCAAAACAGTTCTCCACTCTGGGTGCAGTTATATACTTACTTTGCACTTAGAATTAACTGCAGCAAGCAGGCAAAACATCTAAATGATCTTTGGTGTGTACAGTTGTTACACACACTGCCCGTGGTGCAGGCAGCAGGTACAGATTGTAGAAAAGTCCCTCACGCAGGCAGGGAGAATCTGGGATTTTGGTTCTCCAGCTCCAAATTTATAAGCTTCTCCTGCCTGAGAGAAGCTGACTAGTTCTTTGCAGTAGTAAATCACACACCCTTATTTCTGATCTCAGAGGTGGCAAGTACCCATTTGGGAACTTGATCCTTCTCCACCTCGCTTCGTTCCAGTGACATGGAAATTGCTGAGTTAAATACAGCACAAGAGAAACCTGATAAATGCGTATCATTGTTGCACAGAAATGCATATAATGAATTGCTTCCTTTAACAAGTGCTCAACTGGAAGTGCCTCAGAGTTTTATTGCCCATGTTGTTTTTTTTTTTTTTATTTTAGAAACATTTCCCACTTGTATGGAAAATTGACTCATTAAGCTGATTGGTATCTAACAGGCCTGTGTTGTGTGACACTTAACTGCCTGGAGTTCCTATGCACTGCAGGGTACCTGGTATTTTATGGGATTGGGGGGAAGGAAGACAGTTAATATTCAGTCCCTCTTGGAAAGAAATCCACTTGTATTAATTGATGCCTCTTCATAAACCCTCCTATCATGCATGGTTTTATCTTTCATCGCAAGTGACGTACACATTCCTGATGTTAAGTTGTAAGAGCTGCACAAGAGCATTACAGTGTCCGTAACTTTGGGGCTTGATTCTAGCACTGCACAGGGCTCTCCATTCATGTCTTGGTTTATATTCATTGTTTTAAAGGAGAATTAGCACAAAGGAAAGCTGTTGTGTTAGAGAGGGCAGGTTGCTTAACAGCTCGTGCCTTGGAGAACTGCACAGTCATGGAGAATTGGATACAGTCAAATGCTTGTCCCTTGTGGTCAGTGTCAGCGATGTCGGAGTTAATACCTGCTTCTGGCACCTTTGTACCAGCCAGCTAAAGATCTCATCACATGTGACACATAATTAACCCATACTTGCCACGGGCAAGTGAGGGAGCATTAGGCTGTGTACTGAGGTATCAGCCAGCAGCGGGGTAAAGGTTGGGTAAAGCAAGCGGGTCTCCTCTAAGCGAAAGCCACAGGGCTTGCAAATGTCTTGTCCTCTGCACGCTCTCCTCCACAAGAGCAGAAATGATTATCATCACTAGGATAATAAGCTATCCCTGGCTGCAGTGAGATGTTCATAGTAAGTGATGTATAGATTTCCCTTATCTCATAATGTTTTTGCCTGCCTACAGTGAATATAGAGGATATGGGATCATATACCAGCCTCTTTGAATTGCAACTTGTCTGTCAGGACAGATAAAATCTGCCTATTCTTTGAACTAACACTGGCATGACTTATTCTGGCTGCCATGAGAGTGACATAGCAGACTAAACTCTTTCTTTTCCTTCTTTGTCAGATGCCTTTTTGTCCTGCAGAGTGTCCCACAGAAATTCAGGGCAGTGCTGGCCAAGAGAAGTGAAAGTATTTGTTTCCTGTGTGTATCTGCCACCCTATTTATACATGTCTGTCTTGGAGAAGCACAGAGCTTGGAGGTGCTGGGTTAGGCAGCAGTTTTCTTTTTGCTCACAGGACCACTTTTGCTGTGGTCTCCGAGATACTCTGAGCCAAATGGCCTTTTTGAGATGGAGCTGAAAAAGGTGCTGCTATGAACAGAAGCATTTTTGGTCAGGGTAATTAATATCTGTGATCTTTTAATGGGCTCTTTGGTTTGTTTTTCTTAAACAAGACGAAAGCTCCAACTCTCATTTTTCATGCGGTTCAGCTACTCAATCCAGGCTTCTTTTTTTTTACCTCCCATTTATCTGTCTGGGTGCTTTGTTGGTCTAGTATTTCTCAGGATGAGAGATGGAGCCCTGTTAGAGGCTCTTTCCTTTTAATTCAGCTAGATGTTCATTGCATGGTATCCATGCCATCAGGATTTTGCAAGATGAAGTGCTGAGTAGCCGTTGAACTTCACCTGTCAGGTCAGGAAAGATACCTCGTAAGTTTGCTGCATGCTCTTTGCTGTCAGACAGCACATTGGGCTTGGGCTGTGAGAGCTGCTGGATCAAAAACTTCTGTGGTGTCTGGAGCTTTCGCATTTCTCCTGCTTAACTGGAGTGTGCATATGACTGCAGGAGAGTAATAGATGTGCTGGTGCCCTGCTGACCTTCTGGACACAGCAGACAGCAATGCTCCAGTGAAGCCATACGGTACACTCCTTTTCTGATCCACGTGAAAGTCTGAACTGTTGTTCTCCTTGTGGGTTGGATCTAACTTCTACTTCCTCAATCAGTGGTTGTCTGACATCCATCTGCCAACACAAGCTTTATGGTTTTGCATGCAAAATCTGCCAGGCTGCTTTTTGACCTATTTCCGGACATTTCTGTAGCATAATGCAAAATCCCTTATGTTTTCATGGGCTTGTAAAGAACAAAATGTAATATTGTTCTCTTCAGAACAGTTTTAAAATCCCCCAGGAAATACTTGAATGCAAAAAAAACCCCCCATGGATCACCAGCTGATGTCAGTCACCTGAGAGGCAGAGATGAGTTGCAGCATAGAGACTGGGCTCTGAGAGCATAGCTGGCCAAAAACCATTGAGCCCAACGGGAAGGAAGCTCTGGTTTCTGATCAATGCAGTATTGTTCCCATCGCTGTGGGAACATAACAAATGGCTGTGTAAATACATGTATTTTAGAGCATTCAGAAGTCATGGATATGCTTACATCCTTCCCTAACATTATTGTTGATCTTTAACTACCATGTGCCCAGGCAGCAACAGGTGCTTTGTTCCTTTGTTTTAGCATGATGGATTCAAAAGTCCCTGTTGGGCAAGACCTGAGTGGCCCTGGGGAACAGAATAGTTCTCCTGCAGCCTCGGCTGGAGGCAAGAAAATGTGGTAACGTGCAGAAATGTATATTTCTGCTCTTTGGAGCAGAGAACACACTGTGGGTAGGGCTGTTATTTTAGTATTGAGACTGTCTTGCTGAAACCAGGTTTGGTATTTGCAGCTCTCTCTAGAGCTGATGGAACATTTGCATTAGTGAAAAACAGTTACTGAAATAAAACGTGGAAGCATTTAGCTCTTGCAAAGCTTGTCTTGATAAACTCACCTTTTAGTGGATGTGCCACTGATGGAATACCAAGGTTTGTAGTATCAGTGTGAAGGGACATCAGCCTGGGGAACATCCAAAGAAAGAAACTTCATCTTTCTTTCTGGGAGAAGACAGAGAAAAGTACCCAGGAGATCTGAGTACGCTGTGTTTGGCCACTAGGTTGCAAGATCAAAAGAAGGTTCAGAAGGTTCAGGTTCCAGGTTCCCCACTGCATCTTCAGTATGGGCTTTTGCTCTTGTAATATGCAAAACAGCTGTGTAATGCCACCAGTCTGCATTCTCTAATAGTTTAAACTATCTCTCTACCTTTTTCTGAAATGAGAGAATGAATAGAAGAAAAAAATAAAGTGGGAAAGTTCTACACAAGCTACACTCATGACCAAAAAAAAAAAAAAAATGTATGTAGGAGATTTTCCAGTAAAATAATAGTAAGGACCAAAATTGAGGTCCCAGTCCTACCAGTCTTGCACCTGGTTATTTATCAAGGGCATTCACATACTAGTGGTCCGCATAAAGCCAAAGATTAAGCAAAGATACAACTCTTCACAGGGTTAAGTTGCTCTAGTATCCAGTCTCAGCAACGTCACGGCTCACTCAGACTGCAGCAGCCCACGTGTTTGGGACAGACCTCCATAGGCAGATGTTCACATGAGCTCAGTAGCCACAATTGTGCCAGATTTTTTTGGAAGAACCTCGATCCTATTTAGATAACAAAATCAATGGCCCTGATACGTTGAGGGTGTTAAATGTGAAAATGGAGCAGTTTTGGAGATAGGGGAATTATTTTAGCTAAAACAGGCTTAAAAATCTGGCTCCTCACAAAGGGAAATCAAATTGAGAGTTTTGAAAGGCATCTAAACGACTATGACTGTCAGGTGCCCAGTGCTCACTGGACTAAAATGTATGAGAAGTGCACAGCTCTCTTGAGCACCCTTAAATATGCCAGTTGAAGGCTGCAGCCAGGTTTCAGCAGCCGTTCTGATCTTTTCCACTGTGTGCTGGAAGCTCTGGGACCTGTGAATGGATGGAACAACATTGAAAAAAAATCTATCAATACTATGGGTAATTACCTGATCTTTATTAGCTGTCCTGTTTATGCAGCAAATGTGTTACAAAAAGAGAAGGGGCTGTCAATGTGCTCCACATGATACTCAGCATATGGGCAAGTCAGTATGTTGCATAAGACTTTATCTTCCTTAGAAACTGTGGCAGGAGGCTCCCATATTTTGTCTTTTAGGTACAATGTTGAGTTAAGATCCTGGCATAGTCCTTAAGATGGGTACAGGTAAGGAAAGCCCATTAAAAAGGTGATGATGATCAAACAATGTGGTTATACATTATTTTTATAATGCTTGTGAAATAGGCATTAAGAGCCTAGACAGGTAATGCAACTAGCAGGGGGTGAGTGAACCACCTGAGATGGTGTTTGATATTGCCAGAAAGCATTCTAGGGGCAGAAGTCATGATATCATTCCTGTTTGCAGCCAGCAAACACTGAGTAATGCTCATTTTTTTCTTTTCTTCCTTAAAAGTGAAGTGTCCAGACTATGCAATACATCATTTACACATCAAAACAGCAATTTTCAGCCTGTGTAGCCTGGTTTCTGTGAGACTTCCACAAGCACAGTCCCAGTGCTCTAATGGAAACATTGTGAGGGCCACAGCTGCTGTCTTTGGTCACAGTTAGGATGTTCTATAAAAGGGCAATTATGCATACAGGTAACTACTCTCATAAAAATCATAAATGCTCGATGGGATCCCAAGAGACTACCTGCTTCACCTTCCTGGTCTTAAAGAGCACTGATGATGGAGATGTCATAGTCTCTCTAGGAAGTCTGATTGCTTTACAGTGCTTCACTATCTACATGTCTAACCTGATTGCCTTAGGAGCCTGAACCCATGATTTCTTGTTTTATCCAGATCTTTCACGAAGAACAGATTGTTTCTTCTCTCTTTTTAGCAGCCTGTGAAATATGTTGCCATATTAAAATCATAGAATCGTACAACATTTTAGGTCAGAAGGGACTCCTGGGAATTACCTAGTCCAACCTCCCACTCAAAGCAGGGCTAACTTCCAAGTTAGCACAAGACCATGTCCAGTTGAGTTTTGAGTATTTTCAGGGACAGAGATACCACAGTACCTCCAGGCTCCTGCTCCCGTCCTTGACCAGCCTCGTATGACCCTGGATTGGCACAACCTTTTCGTAACAGGACAGCGTTGTTGATTTATGATCATCTGGTGACCTCCAGCAATCCCCAGGCCTTTTTCTGTAAAAGACAGCTGTATTTGTATTTGAGCGGACTAATTCCCTGTCCTGTATTTGGGTAGGTGATTATCTCTGCTTAAATAAGTGCTGCATTTTGTATTTGATCATATTGAATACCATCCCATTTATTTCTGATCCTATTTCCAGTTTGGCAAGACCATTCTGAATTACAAACCTTTAGCATATTAGTGGCCTTTCCTGGCATGATGTTGTCTGTACATTGCATGGTAATACCCTCTTCTACTGAACGTATAAGACGCTTTCCTTTTGTGGGTGGACATACAGGTTTGTTTATTTGCACCTCTCCCGGAGTGATGACAGAAGTACAGAGAAAGAGTCAATCGGCATTGAATTTTGCTAATAATTGGACTTTGCAAAGATGAAACAGCAAAAGGAATTTATTCAAAATCCATTTAAAGGTGATTCCAATGTGTTTGAGATCAAGCATGAGACAAGTTAGCAGCGGAGACAACTTATCTTTGGGCTTTACGGAGAGGAAGAATGTTTCTATTATCATTATTTAAATTGATTTATTTAGACTTATTTAATGTTTTAAAATCATGGTTTGAAAGCTAGCTCTTGGTGGGAGCTCTGTGCACACAATGAGCATGTTTGGCCTTGAGCACATGTATCTGGTTTTAGTTAAGCCAAGCTGGCCACACTCATTCCACCCTGCACGTGATCTCATTCCATGCTCCTTGTCATGGTATCTGCACACCATCCAGCAATATATCAACAGCGTGAGTAACGTGTCTTATGTTGATTATTCTGTCACCAAGGGAGAAGTGTGTCTTCTCTGGTAGGGAACTCAGATATTCTTAAACAAAGCTCTATAATTATGCTGGAGAAAAGTCAAGAGCTGCGCCTTGTGTTAGGAGAAAGAATTGGGAAGGTGTGCACTGGCTCTTGGGTCTTGGGTTAAGGCCGTGTTGGGCCACAACCAGAGAATTGTAGTTTCTGCACTGACGAGCTCTTGTTGCACTGCGGAAGGCCGTTTGCACTGCTGCCAGCATGCTTCATCAGCTCATACTCTGTGACACTTGGGCTACCTTCAAATTCTCCTACTAACCCGGAAAAAAATTGTTCTTAATAGTCTTTATTTTGCATTTAATGAAATGACCAGGTTGGTGTTAAAAATGCAATGTGCTGTGTGTCAGCCGAATGGAAGAAATGTCTGCAGGCTGCAGGGAGGAGAGGGAAAGCTTGAAAAACTTGTTCAGCTGCTCAGTGTTCATATTTGTTCTGTGTGCAGTGAACGAGCTGAAATCTTTGCCCCTGCTGGGCCTGTTTACAGTGTGCATTACCCACAGGGCAAGTTTTCTGCTACAGTCATCTGTCAGATTGGAGGGGAATGGCCGTTGCTAGTGGTTGTCATTAGAGGCTGCATCATTCTCTTTGCATATTTACTGAGCTAAACTCCAGCCTCAGCTCCCGTCCATGTGATAAAGGAGGTGCCTCTCTACAGCATCTCAAGCGTGAGAGCCCCAAAGCCCTTTATAGAGGCTAATTCAACTTCAGATTTGGCCTGTGAGCAAAGCACTTCTCATTTGAAGGGGGGTAAAGCTGAGGGACTGAAGGCTGAAGTGAATTGCTTATTGTCCCGTACGCAGACCTCAGAACAGATTTCAACCCAAACATGACCACCCTTAGTCCCTGTGCTACACTTAACTTAAACTGCTCAGTCTTGTTCTGCTAAAAAGGGCAGGAGAATCTGGCATTGGCTGCTGCTGTGCTTTTTTTTTTTTTCCCCACAATCCACAATTGGCGCTTGGAGTCCCCACTTCCCAGGTTTGGTCCTCCTTGGCTCAGCAGCCTCCCTGCAAACAGCAACTGAAGGACCTTTCTGGCGCACGGGGTGTTCCTGGCCTCCTACTGCTGCTTTTTCTCTGGAGAGTAGCTCCGACTCATCAAGGACACTGCGGATCCAAACCCTCTGTGTCTCTCGGCTCCTTATATGGTAACATGAAGAAGTCTTTGCATTTTAGTTCTGATTCAGAGTTACCCTGGTTGTCTTCTCAGCTGGTGAACTAGAAACTTTAACTTTAAAGCCATAGGCAAACTAGTTCTTACCACCAAGAGACCATACCTTGGTTCATGCACGTGTATACCGCTGTCTCACCACCATCTTACTGAAGACCAGGCTGCATTGTCAACAATGAAATTCCCCTACAAAACCTTTGCAATGGTTATAGTTTTAAGCATTTCCATTTTTTTCCCCTTCTGGAAGGGGCTTTAATATACTTGTTATTATAACAGCAGAAGAAAGAGGCTGAGACGGAGGGAGGGTGCCAAACAGGCTCTGGGGCAGAGCCGGCTTTTCTAGCACACTAACACAAATGTGATGGTAGGCAGTGAGAGCAGGAGGTAATGGAGCTGGGGACACCTAGAATGGACTTAGAGGCGCTGCAGTCTTGATCCATCACACCCAGGCATGCAGGGAGTGGAGAAAATGTTCCTGAACAGAAGAGAGGTGTCCTTGTTCATCCCAGAGCCAAAGGCATTTTGGTAACATCCCTGCCTCTGACAGAAGCCATCCTACAAAAGAGGCAGAGCAGTGAGCAGAGCTTTTTCCTGATTGCGAAAGCCTCATATTTGTCTCTGGGAAGTCTTGAGGGACTTTGCACAAATTTGTTGGAGCCTGGAATGATGTAGGTTTGCGCCGTGTGAGCAAAGGGTGCTTTGATGAGGTGATCTGTTCTTGTGCTGGTGTCCAGCCCACCCTACTGCAAGCCGTGTCCTCCCTCTACTGGCCACAAGCCCATCGCTGGATATAGTGCTGAAGGCATATATAAGCATGAAACCATAAGGAAAGTAAGTGCTCTTAATGACTTGAGACATTTAAGGGCAGAAACAAAGGGTTATGATGGCTAAATGGGCTCCAGCAAATTTCAGGGGCTGTGGGAGCTCAATGTCTCTTCAGGGCCAGCTGCTAGCATTCACAAAGATCTATGAGTTTGGGTTTTTCTTCCTTTATCTCTTCCCTAGATTACATGCTGATGAGACACAAATCCGGACAAGCCTTGAGACCTGCATCCCCTGCCACATATCCCCAGTGCCTTGTCAGCCCCAAATTTTAAAAGTAACTGTCGGTTTCTTTTCTTGTGGTGCAGGTTCCACCATATTAGCCGAGCGGCTGGGGCTGTCCACACCAAGCTCGCCCACATCGACACCCAATTCCCCCACTGTCCTCTGCAGCGGCGTCTCTGACCCCATATTGTCTACGTGTGGCTCTGGCCCCCTCTGCAGCTCTATCAGTGGTAAGTGTGGTGGGATCCCCCGCTGCCTTTTCCATTCCCTGCCCGCTCCTGCACTGCCTCCCTTCACAGTCTCACACTTGTCTCCCAGAAAGACTCTAAAACCACAACGATCAACAGAGTCTCCCGTCAGCTCCCCCAGGGAGAAAGGGAGAGCCTCAGCAGAGGCTATTTTCAGTCTGTTTTATGTGGAAGCCGCTTAGATGCCTAGACAGCAATATTTCTCCAACCCTTTTCATCATGAAAGGTCCCAAGGGAGGGAGCAGAGTTTTTGTTACGTGCGTGGCCCTGTGATGCACAGCTCCTTCTGGAGAGCTGCGTGGCAGTGACATGTTGCATGCTAGCTTAGACTGGAGCTACGGGTATGCCTACAGCCCCCCCCCTTTCCCTCTCCACATGCCTTCTTTAAACTCTTCAGAAAAAGGCAGTAGTGATATTTCTAATATGTCAATAAATTCCAGTAAGACTTAGATAAATGTACATGCAGTAAAAAAATGATAGGCTGTTCTGCAGCATTTTTAAAACCCCAGGCACCTGCATGATCCCAAGGCATTGCTGGTAGGATATATAACTTACCAAATCATTATCATTGTTGTCCAAACCAAGAGTGTTTTTCACTGAAAGTACCTACCAGACTCGAGTCTAATAACTGGTGACAGCAAACATTCAGATTTTTAATGGGTTTTGGGGGAAAAAAAATAGAAATTTTCTCATTATATTGCTACCTCATCTGGTTTCATTGACGAGCCCTCATTATGGATGTGCTGTGAGCATGTAGTGTAGATATGGTGCTTAGGGACATGGTTTAGTGGGGGACTTGGCAGTGCTTGATGATCTTAAACGTCTTTTCCAACCTAAACATTACTGTAGCCCCTCATAGCTCTTGAAGCAATGACCCACTATGAGCTAGATGCGATCCATGCAGGTATCACCCCACCCCTGTCCTGAAGGATCCACACACACAGTGATTTCTAGCCATTGTGGTCCTACATCCCTAGATCAGCCCTAGAGATGAAGCACCACTTTTCTTGGGAGCTGCTGCCGCCATGTGCCACCTGGCCTCTCCCTTTTCAAAGCAGATAGCTTGATCTGCCCCTCCTGATTTTTCCTCCTTTGTTACTGTTTAGACGGTGGTTTGAAAACATGAAACTGCTCTTTGTCCCTGCTGCATGGGAACAGCTGTCTCTTGGTTTGCTCTACATGGGCAGCAGATCCCAGCAGATGCTGCCTTTCAGCTGTCCTGAGTCTTGGCATGTGAACCAGGGCTCAGTGAGTGGGACAGTAGGTGACAGGAAGGACTCCTGATCCTGGAACATCCATTTCTGCTAGGGCATGGTTCCTCCCTCTGTAGCTGGCTTCAGGGCAGAAATTACTCTAGGATGTCAAAAAGCCTTTTAAGCAGCATGAGCGACCCTGTTGTTTGTGTTTCAGGCACAGCTCCCAACTCTCCGATCAGCTTGCCCGAGTCACCCATCTCCCCATCCGTCTCAGGGCCCTGGGGAGATGAATGCACCATCTGCTACGAGAACATGGTAGACACGGTCATTTACTCCTGTGGACACATGTGTCTCTGCTATTCATGTGGGCTGAAGCTCAAGAAGATGGCCAATGCTTGCTGCCCCATTTGCAGACGGGCCATCAAAGATATCATCAAAACATACCGCAGCACTTAGAGCAGCAGCAGATGCTGTGGTGGGGACTGTGCAGGTGGGGAGGAGGCTTTGAAACAACACAGGTCTTGGCCTCTATTCATCATCCAGGAGATTTGAAAACCATCACCCACCACCCCCCGATCCTCTTTTCCATGGACAAGAGACGAGACAAGCTTAGGCGCTGCTCTTCTACCCTCCAGGAAAGCCCTGGGGCTGAACTCCAGTGCGTCAGGGAAGTTGTGATGGACTACTCTCCCTCGTGGATTTTAAACTTTATCTCAAAAAAACACAACCAAACAGCTGGTGCAATCATCCCTTTTCTACACCATGCACAGCAGAGGGAAGTCTTCAATGCTTAGCAGGAGCAGCAAGTGGTAAACGGTTCAGTGCTACACATCTCCTTCCAGAGACACCCCGCGTGCAGAGGACAGCTTAGCAGAAGAGGAGAAACAAGCAACACGTTTCTGTGTATAACCAGCCTGACTGTAGGAAGCCCCTTAGAAAGGATGGAGCGAGGCAAGCTTTGACCCAGCAAACGAGGTGCAGTGAGCACATTCACAGCGGAAATACTGGGGCCAGTGCAGAAAAGGACCCAGGATTTGTGAAGCAAAACCCACCCCCGTGCCCGCAGGCAGAAGAGCAGCCCCATAGCAGCCCCTCGAGGGCTGTCCTCTGCTGCTCCCTTGCTGGTTTGGCAGCCAACACTAGCACTGGCCTTGCTCCCTCCCAGCAGCATCCAGCCACCTCCTGTTGCCATCCCATTGCATGACGAGCAGCTCTCAAACCCTACCACCATCGATCTGCTGTGGCTTGTCCTGAATGGTCTCCACCCAGCACGAGGGATTCGGCAGCATCTCTGCCCCTGTGGGCCTACCGGAGATGCGTCTCCCTCGCCTTTCCTCCTCCTACCATCCAGACAGCACTTGTGAGGGAGAAAATAAAAGGGAAAAAAAAAAAAGAAACAAAACCCCCAATCCCACTGGGGAAGAATGTATAAACCCACGCGTCTGCGGGTTTCATTTACTGGTAACTTTATCACTGTGCTTTAAGACAAAACCAGCCAGGTGGCACTCAGCCCTTCACAGCCAGCCCGCCGGCAGGACATGGCTGTCCTTACACATTAGGAAGAGAGGAAAGAACAAAAAAAAATAGCTTGAGGGGTTTGGTTTGCTTTGGTTTATTTAAATAAATCCCCTTCCTTCCTGCCCCTGTTGGGAACCCCGCTGTCCTCATGGAGGGTGCCTGCAATGGCAGCCCCCATAGTTGCTGTGACAAGGGCTGCTCCGCCATGGCCATTGGCCTGGCCCAGGGCTGCCAGCCCTTGGCCCCAGGCAGGATGGCTCTGCAGCAGCAGGAGCTGCCTGTCTCCCCTCCGGCCCCATCCTGCTGCCTTCCAGGGCCACGTGGGAAGAAGAGATGGGGAGCAGGCCAGGGTGCAGCAGTGTTCGCCCTGCCATGTTGCCCGCCGGGCTGGGAAGGCCATGGAGTTACATCCCTCCTGCCAAGCCTTTTCCTGCACCTCAGCATATGGCCACTGACAGGACACAGGGCGACAGTGTAGCATAGAAATAAAAGCATTTAATATGCGTGGCCATCTGCTGCAAGGGGGCATCATGTCCTCTCCAGGCAGCTGGTGGGTGAAGGAACACTCGCAGAGACTGTTCCTGAGAATGCCTGGAAAATAGGTCCTTGCCCTGTCCTCTGGAGGAAGTAAGAGAAGCTACTAGCTGGAGAGCGCATGCAGAGCCTTTCTCTAAAGGCGCCGCCATCACTGCAGCCTACCATGGGGGTCTGCAGCCACCCCCAGCCCACTCCGGTGGGCAGTACTAACTTGAACGCTGATATTCTGGTTACAGGGATTTATGTTATTTCTTTGCATACCTCTCACGTACAGCCCTAACCCTGCCCTGCACTCTAGGTTGGCTGTCAAAAGCCCCAGGGCACCATGGCTCCTGTGCCCAGACACCCTGGCTGACGAGTGGGAGGAGGCCAGGTTGGCACAAGTTGGGGGTCACAGCAGTCATGCCAGGAACACAGCTGGTCTGCAGGCATGCAGCCAGCCTCCAGCTTGCCTGAGGACAGAGCTGTGACCAGCAGACAGAGGAAGCCTGTTGCAGGAGGGAAGGAACCTAAGGGGTAGAAAGGTGTTGACAAAATAGTGGATGTGGGAAAATGTGCAATAAGCAGCCTCCCGAGCCTTCACCACGCCAGTGGGACTGGTTCCCCTCCACGCAGGGCAAGCCAAGGGGTACATTTTATTTTTCAAAAAACTCCATCCATGGGTACCAGTGCAGTGGTGTGAATTCCCTTTTCACCTTTCACATTCAGAGTGTTTTAATATATAACTGTGTTTGTTTTACTGTGGACCAAACTCTAGGCGTTAGCAGAGGCTGAAAGCATCCGCCAGCATCCAAGCTCAAAAATTGGGGTTAAGTCCTGCTCCCAGCATCAGCTGGCCTCTGGTTGTGAGCAGGGAAGAGAAGAGCAAGGCTCTCTCCAGGGAGAAAAAAACAACAACAAAACCAAAACCCAAACAAAAACAGCAAAAGCAGAAACAGTAACAACAATCCTAACCTTTTGTTTTGTTTGATTGGTGTAGGTTCCCAGGTACCTCTGTGTTCTTGTGTCATTTGCATTTCATTGCTTTACTTTAAGATGTTTTGTGTTCTGTTTAAAGAGAAGAATAACTCATTGTGAAAAATTGGATAACTGTGATTGTGAATAAAGTTGATTTAGGTATTCTGCAGCAGCATGAGCAGCTGAGTATTTACCATTTCCACAAGTGTGGCAAAAGACAGCAAGCAGTGCCACGGTGAGAGGTAAGAGCACTGGTGCTATGAGAGCCTCTTCCTTGGGGGGAGCTGGGTGGAGAGAGCTCAGGCTTTCCTTCAGTCCTTGAGGATGAGGGGGTATTGACAGCTGGTCCCCAATGGACCCCATACTCACATAAGGAATAAAGGAAGCCACAAAAAGTAAAGCAAGGACTAACCACATTCCTGCAGCTTAAGCCCCATGCTCCTGAGCCTCTTCACACCCTCCCCAGAGCGAAGCCACAGTTGCTTTCTTCTCATGGCCTTGTTTGTACAGTCCCCTGAGTGCCTGTGACCACCAAAAAAAAAAAAAAGCCCTCACCAGCACAAGAAGGAGAAGGCGTACTGTGAGGAACCCCAGGACCATGCTGTTTAGCCTGGTAGGGGCCAGGTAAGGAAGGGGCTGAAGATTAGGCAGAGCAGTAGCAATATAGCCAGCTGTCCCCACCCCAGCTTTGCAGACACACAACAGTCCAATACTCGACAGGAGGATCCCAGCCCTGAACTGAGCAACATGTTGACAAGGCCCACTGACAAATCTGGCCAAGGGAGATACTAAAGCAAGATGCAGGTGCTTTCTCAGCATGTAGCAAGGGACACAGGGACCCAAAGGGGGTTTGAATTCCCAAGAGTGATGCCATCTCCCCCAAAATCCAGTAGCTCCTGCTGCAGGGATCTGCTCAGGAGCACACCTATAACACAGCCATGTGAGATTTCCTCCCCATCCCTTTGTTCAACTATTCAGCAGATGAGAGACTGTCTGTATTGCTAAATCTGTCCTGTGACAGGAGAGAAGTTGGAGCACGCACAAGGAGGAGGAAGATGCCATCTGCCAAGGGACTTCCCAAGAGAGGTGTCCTCAGCCTCTCCAGCTGAAGCTATTCCCCTCTAACAGCTCCATAGTGGCCTAAAGCTTCCCAGGCTAGGTAAAGCAAAGCCACTTCTGCACCCCAGCTTTCTCCAACACCACCCTGAGTAGCTCTTGGCTGTTGGGACAGGGCAAATCTGTGCATGCCCGTGCTGCACTCCAAGAGCTGTGCCCAGCTCCAGCTTTCCCAGGGACAGGAGAACCTCTAGTGAGTCTGGAAAGCTCCTTCTGGCCACAGCCCAGTCATGGCAAGCCTCCTCATCCCCTCAGGAGCGAGGGGGAGAGCTGCAAAATGCAGACTGTCCCTAGAAACCAGGGACACTGACCTGTCAAGACAGCATCTGCCAGACATGTTGAGCCCAAGCACTGTCACATACTAGGAGAAGAAAAGTGCTAACACTCTGGGCCAAACTCAGATCCTCCCCTGGCATCAGCTATACGTCCTTGTCTGCTGACCATTGCTGGGGTCACCCTGCCCTGACCTCCCTCCCTAGGCCATCACCATTAGCTCACCAAATCCAAACCAGACCCAGGATTTCACCATCACTCACAAGCTATGCTCCACCTAGACCAAGAATGGCGCAGCACAGACCTTCCCCAGCAACAAGGCATCCCACTACCGCAGCCCTCCCGCTGATTCAAGCTGAGCCATCCCCCAAGGTTTCCCCAGCTGGCGGCGACACAGCCCACGGGGCCCGAGCCCACGGACCGCGCTGTGGGGGGACGAGGAGGAGCTGGAGGAAGAAAGGCCCCCCCCATTCCGAGGGAGGATGCTCCGAAAGTGGTCCAGCAGCAGCAGAGTTTGTCCAGCATCGCCACCTGGTGCTGCGTACCCGGCACGGCACACAGCCTCTAGCAGCCTTTTTTTGGTATTTTTTTCTTCTTTCTTTCTCCTCCCTCCCCTCTCAAGGTTGATTTTACTCCTTTTCACAAGTGCTACAAATACACATAAGCAGGACCAGAGAAAATTAGTCTGAGTGCAGCACAGCTCTGGCAGTGGTGCTCGGAGAAATGGGGGCGGGGCACAAAGGGAGTGATGAACAGCAGGTTACAGTATACATGGGGATACATTAGTATATGGTGATTGCACCAGAAAAGCCCTTTCAACCCGAAGCTGGCTGGCTCACTCTACACACAGAGGAACAGCGGGCACAGTTTCCAGGCACACTAGTCACTAAGTTTGTGCCTTAAAATGCCCGGGACTGCGTGCTGCCTCAGCTCGAATTGCTGGCATCCTTCAGAGAGCTGAGATGCCCAAACAGGGCTCCTCCTGCATCACCTGCCTGTGTGCCAGAGTGGAGGAACATCTCATAGGTGCTGTTAGCAAACACCATGCCTCTGATGAGAGCTGGGTCATCTCAGGGTCTGGGTGAGACTCATTTCTCTCTGCAGGATGTTTGTGAAGAGCCACAGCACATGGTGAAGGCGTAGCCCCATGCTAAAATAAGGGATGCATTCATGCGAGGTCATTCTCTGCTGCAGGAACAAAAAGTTGGGAAGGGCCAACTGCCCCCTGCAGTCCTGCTTTCCAAGGTGGAAACCAGGCACTAGGCATGACCCCTTTTACCTACAGATTTGCAAACTGCTAACGGACAATGAGGAAGCGGACAACACTTCATAAAGGGCTCCTATAGCCGAGTTGGGTATTGAAGTGCTAGAAAACAAACTTGTTTCCTCTTCACTATTACATCCCCTATTACAACCAGCTCCCCCATTGTATCCCCTAATCCACTGCCCTCTGCATCCCCGAAAGATGTCCCACATAAGGAATAGGGATTCATTAGGAGAAACTCTTCCGTTTTACCTGTCTGCTGCTTCACACGGTGAAGAACTTCTACGTGTTGAGACATTTGGGGCCTCCAACCTTCAAAGTCGGTTAAGAGGAGTCAGCAGGGCTCAGCAACTTTGCAGGATCAGACCTTAGTATCCTGTGTGCAAGCCTGCACGCAGGGGTGTTAAGGGCTCATCCCAACTTGCAGAGGAACCCTTCATCACAAAACCAAAGGGCCACTCACGTAAAAGGATGCTTTTCTTATTTTGGATCTGATGCTACATCCCTCTCCAAAAAACATCCTGATGGAGTACTTTAAACTTTAAGACCTTGCTCAACACAGACAAAAGGCCTTCATGTTTGAGGGCAGAGATGAGCAGTCCATAAAACTTTGTGGATTAGTAGAGACACAAAAAATACAGCATACAATAACAACTCAGGACCAGGGGACAAGAGAAGCTCCTTTATCCAGTTAAGCCTAAGCCGAAATTTGCAGTTGCACGTACCCATAAGTCCTAAATTATTCTGGGAAAGCTAAATTCAGTGGTTTGACAGACACAGATGGAATTAAAACAGTACTGAAAAATTTCAAAAAATAAACCAACTGGATCACAATTAAAAAGGTCAAAAATTTATTTTTCCTTAGGGCATAAGAGGCAGTGTAAACAAAATACAAACAAAATATCACAAGTCAATTCTTACAGTCTGCAAGCATTTGAAGATAGAGTACCCTTTTCCCACCTCCCCCCAGAACACTGCAAGCCTGCTCAAATGTTAACAAACAACAATTCCAGACCCTGAAGATCCAGTGAGTTTTGCCATGTCCCAAGCCAGGACTAAATTTCTCATGTAAGAAGGACACTGCATCTGTTTTATCAAACAATTAAAAAAAAGTCCAACAAAATATAAATATTACAGACAAGGATCAGATTTAGCACCACCTTTGGTCCAAGCAATCAATGAACTGGGAGATGACAGGTACAGTCTGTTTAGCAAGTCCTTTCTGCCTGAGTCTTTGAAAACATTAAAGGTTCACATTGCAAGAACTTGTAATAACTCTGAGAAAACAGCCCTCAGACTCTGGCAGTCCCTCATAACCTCCCCTGGTCCTGCACACACGGGGAGGAGAGCATCACCGCTGTGCAACAGCGCACACTGCCAGCGAACAGCACTCAAAGCACCTGGCAGAGCTAAGCTCGGTCCTGTGGGACGTGGCAAACACTGTGCCAAAGGCCTGATCCTGCTTCAGCCTGGCAGAGCTCTGACTTGGGGCACGGCTGGAGAACAGGAAGGGCAGTGACAGTGTGCATCCTGAATTTCCCTTTCCACCCTCCAAAGCCCAGCAGACTGCAGCACCTGCGTGCTGATGTCCGGAAGGAGCTGAAGTTACCCAAATGCGAGTTATTTCAGCATATCTGGAACACACAAATCAGGAGCTCTTTTATTGAGCATAATTTACCCCAGGTCTTTTTTAGGCTCATCTTTTCCAATACACGCATGCCTGTCACAGAGGCACGGCTATGAATTTTTGCAGAGGGATGTCTATACCCACTTGCTGTGCCACAGCACTAGTGTGGGCCAGGGCACAGTCACAAGGATCTGTGACAATCCTAGGAAAAAAAAAATTAAGTTCATAAAGCACCTGGCAATATTTTACATTTATTGCAACTCCCTCCTCTACAAGTGCCCAGAACCTCCGTTTGTCTTTTCCTCCAGGAGTTTTTTAGCAGTCTTAATTAACCATTATTAAATGCTGTTCCATTCCAAGATACCGCCAGCTCTAATAAATGCCTAAAAAGAAATGCCAAGATCTACTTTTAGGCACAGCAATGTGAAGTTTTTGCTCTGCATCTTCACATGCACAATTGCCTGAGACAATTTGTGTTTCTCACTTCCCATTGAATGACCCATGCAGAGTTTTCACCTTTATAGGCACAGACATGATTAAAATCCCCCAAACAAACATTTGATTTTTAACTTCACTGCTTCAGAATGTGCTGCTTTAGGGAGATCCCCCAAACCTCAATTACTTTACATTGTTTTGCAGTTCTCTGAGCAAGCACTTGGGCACGGCACGTGGCTGTTTGGCAGTCGTGGAGAAGAGGGGAGCCCCGTGTGCACAGCCCGTCCCACACAGGGCAGCAAAACCCTGACCCAGTCACCCATGCCTGTGAGATGAGCAGACACAGGCTGATCTGCTGATATTCAATCCCCATTTACTGCACTTGGCCTATGACGTAACTACGAGCACTGAAAACATTCTGGACAGGGCACTAAAGTCAAGTAAAGTCTGCAAAGTCTGGATTAGAGGGAAGGTGCTTTGCACAACTGTTTCCCCACCACTGCTGACAGATCTAGAGCAATGAAAACACTGTGCTAGGATCATTTCATTAATTCTCATGGGGACAGAAATGCACTTCTGTTGTCCCAGTCACAGAACCAGGCCCATAGTACCGTATGTATCAGCTAAATAGTCACAGGTCCCCAGGTGTTCTGTGCTGAAGCTTGAGGGACATTTCTACAGCATCATTTGGCAAAAAGGAAAGCTATATTTTCCCCATTGATAATGCATCTTTTGTCTTGGCCTGTAGAGAAGTTAGTCATCTTTGTTAACTAGTACTCTAATCTGTATCAAATCTACCACGGTTACACGCAGACTCAGGGACCAGTCGCAAAAAGGTCTTCTGTCGTGTGACAGTTCACACAGATTTGGGCATCTGACCCCTCATTAACAATGACTCTTGCCATCAATGACAAAAAGTACTATTAAGTGCAAAAAAAAAAAAAAAGGTCATTTTTCTGGGTTTCAATTTTACTGGGATGATTGAGAAAGACAAAATTTTGCCTATCGTGCACATGATTTCCTTTTCTAGGAAAACACCTCAGAGACCCAAGCACAACTGGACCCTTGCAGGAGCTGTTCACTGTACAAACAGTTTTATCCAACTGGTCACCATTTTGAGTTCATTAAACAAAAACTGGACAATGCATGAGGCTGCAGTTACTATTTCTGTCTCTAGCTCACATTTGCTATAGGTACATTAAGGAGTGATGCTGTCAATGTCAAAATACTTGTCAGCTCTGAAAGAATCAATACTTAGCCAAAAGCTTTAACATCTGCATGATAAACAATATTCACTCCACTACCTTCAGTGGAGCTGGATGAGAGGCCATAAGAAAATATGGTCCAAAGCTGTTATCACAAAAAAGGGTTTCCCCAGACTCATTTTATTCCTCTCTTGGCTTAACTTGCAACCCAAACCAAACTGAATGGACTCCTGCCCATAAACTCTCTTAAAAATAATAATAATAAAAAAAGCTCTCACTTATTCCTTCTCATATTATACTGCATCAGAAATCACACCAACTTCTAGACCATTTCCCAAGCAGAACAGACAGAATGGTTCCCATGTTAAAAAGAAAACAAACAAAAAAAAACCAAAATAGTGTCACCAACTTGACCACACACACTAAGACCAGCCACACATTTCTCTATCTCTGATCACCGACATACTCTCCCAAGCTCCCACCAGGTACATTTCCACCAGCTAACCACTAGAAAAATGGAGCACTACACCAACACAGAAATGACAACAGAATCTAATATCCAAGGTCACATTAAGAACATCAACCAACCAGGAAATCAACTGCAAAACCTCACTTAGACCAAGCCTAGATAGATTTTTTTTTTTTGTCGCCAAATACAAACTTGGGACAGCAAAACCCATAGGCATTTCCAGTCCAGACACGTGCAAATGCTCTGCTAATGGAGGTGAGCACAACTGCTCAAACAGATTTCAGTCTTCATTCAACAACAGGTTTAGGCTCCCAATAACTGACTGCCCACCATTTCCAGAGTCAATTAGGGCTAATTAATAGCTCTGGAAACAGCTATGGATGTACACGTCCAGCTGAGCTGCTTTCAACACCCACCTTGAGTTATCTGCATCTGAACTTTAGCTTAAGCAGCAATCAAACTGCTGGCAAGACTTCTCCTGACAGGAAATTTGATATTGAGTCTTAACTGAGGAGGCTCATCTGCATGATTCTCCCCAAACACTGCCAGTAGAGTAACAAGCACTGCTGTCTGCAATTAAATCTGCAATAAAGAAACAGCACTGATGTAATGTCACATCAGCCAGACAGCAGAAACGCACCTACTCTGTAAACTATTGACTCTGCAAATACTCAGTTTGGATCCTCAGTACAGAAAAGTCATTGTAATGCTACATGCACTTTGCTTTTGTAATACTCCAAGTTTGAACTCGCCATGAGCAAGTCTTTTCAGCAAGCCTATTCGGCATGCTGCAGAAAAATTCCTCCTAGAGACTGGAAACAATTATAACTTCTCCCCCTCTCCTCTATGAAAATCCAAGACAGGAAATTGTTAAGTCAGCTATTCACCAAAATATTTAATTTTTTAAAACGTTTATTTTTAATTCACTTTTTATTTTTTCCAGTTTACTAATTGTTACAGGCTAAGTTCCAGTGACTGCACTATTCTCTTCTGTTCCGCTTCTAGGGGACAGAAACAAACTGAATCTGGATGCTCAGGGGGACCTAGAGTCAGAACAGAATTTGATGCTCCCCCAATCTAAACCCCAAGAGTGATGATGGGATTTTGTTTATTTATTACTACTTCCCTGGTGACCCAGAAGCAGTTCAAGAACAAGCCTTCAAACAACAGAAGAACTGTTTGCACAGAGAAAGCTGCCATGTTGCTTAATTTCAGACATCAAATACAGAGTCACTAGTACAGCTTTGAAGGGGAATATCTGGACAAGCTTGAAATATTTATTTTAATATTAAATGTTATGCTTTGAAATTTTTCCTATAGTGCCAAATGATTCTCCCTCCCCTCTGTTTTTCTCCTCCACCAAGCAGGGACCAGGACAGACAGGTACCATTGTAACCAAATAACCCTGAGCAAAAGGAAAAGATCACTAAACCCAACATTTTTCCAGAAGTACCACTAGCACAGGGTTGTTTCACAGAGGGCCAGTACGGGCAGACCTGAAACAGCCACTCTTGCCCGCTCCATCAGCCGAACCTCGGTATATGCAAACTCTCAGACACACAAACTGCCTCAACCACAACAAACACGTAACCCGTGTTTCTCTTCCTTTGGTGGACCATTGGCTTCAGGATACAGATTGTTATACTATATCACAGAGTGAAAAAAACTCAACTTTTCTCAATAATGAAAAATCCTAACACAGAGCAGTGTTGTATTGAAACCATCTATACAGAGAAAACACCTGCAGTGTCAGACCCAATAATTTATGGCCTTCTTAGAAACATCTTTTTCCTCATATTTTATCTCTCTCTCCCCTGCCAATATAGTTACCTTTCATTTCTTTCCAAATTATCAACATAGTTCCCATTATTTTGATTCAGTAACAAACAGGAGTCTCAACTCAGGACAGTAGTGGCTTATGCTGACAAGAACAGGTCTGTAAAACGCCAGTGTGAATCTTTAAACCAAATTTATTTATTCAAAAACAAACATAAAACAAAAAAATTGCACTCTCCAACTATTATCAACGCTACCTTGATGCAAGAACAAATGAAGAACATTGTTAATGGGACCAGCCCAGCCCTGGTATTATAAAATGGGAGAAACTAATTTGTTCTGCCTACGCCAGTCAGGTCTGCACGCGGTGCGGCTTTTGCTCCAGGAATAGCTGTGGAGCCCTAGCCCTGATGTGAGGGCACCCAAGAAAAAAAAGATTCCCTTGCTTCACTCTTGGCAATTCACGCACACCCCACAAAACTGACACCCCAAAGTAGAGTTATGGGTGACTTTTTACAGACATCTGTGCTTTGCTCCAAGTTGAGTCCAAGATGGAGGAGGAAAAGCAGCAATAGCAACCTACATCCCAACCCAAAGTCAACTGACTGTGGGGGCTTTTGGATCCAGCCCTACATACAGTACTTTATTGAAAATTATACACACACAACAGACACGACTACTGAGCAGCACAGAGGGAGAAAAAGAGAAATACAAGCACGGGGCGGAGCTAGCAGAGGCCATCAAACAGTTCAAGTGTGCAGACACATTCCCCATGCATCGCTACATTGGTGGTCCCTGCTTCTATCAAGCAACTAAAAGCAAATGAAAATAAAATAACTTACACAAACATTTGCTCTCAGACCATCATTTTGGTACTGTTGGCAGCTATCAAACACTGCACTTGTACACAGTGCTTCGCTATGTGGCTAAAGAGCATCTGAAGTTGCCAGAGAAGGAGCCGCTGGTGATGGGAAGCCACCAGCAAATAGCAGCAAAGCTCCAGTTGGTTTTAAAAAGCTGCAAGACCCGTAGGGAAGTGGATCATGGCATGGCAGCACCAAGGCCCAGCTGTCCTGTGCACCCTTTGGAGGTGTAGGAACTGAGGACACAGTGCTTGCTTTTGCTGAGAACAGTCCATGCTGAGTGCCCGCAAGGCGCTGTGCTCCACTGCGGGTCTTCTGTCAGCATAACTCTACTGATGCTCATGGACTTCTTGCCAGTTTAGACAAGAGCACATGAAAAAATTAAGTTGGGTCCTTAAAACCAGATTCATTTGTAAAGTATTAGAGGTTTTCCAAAATCATGTAATTGATACTATTTCAGTACAGCTGCAGAACTCAGTTTTTGTCTGAATGCAAAGGGCTCTGGTAATATTAAGGCTTTTTGACAAACTTAAGAACAGCAGGACAAAAATTAAGTAGAAAGTTGAGGTACACCCCCTCTCCAGGGACATGAACTAGAGCCACAGGAGATGTACTTCCCAGAGCTCAGAGCTCAAATGCTCTGGCTTTCACATTTCTCTGGCATCTTATGAAAACAGTCCAGTTTTTCAAAGGTAGTAGATTTTGCTGCTACCTGGAAAGTCACATTATTTTGGACAGATGGAAGTTCTCCTTTCATTCAAATAGAATTTAAGACAAAAACTCTTTTGAGGAGCCAAGTTTCTGCCCAACTTTATTTTGGACCTGAGAGATCAGCCTTTGCAAGCCAAGAAATATGAAATCAATACCCAAATCAGCTGTGAACTAACCCAGATAAAATGGGGACTTTTTTTCTTAGGTTAACAATAAAGAAAGAAAAGAAATAAGGACTTGTAAAAATATTCCCATAGCTCTTGCAATAAATACAAGTAACAATACAGTATCAAAACTTGGGACTGCACCAGCAGGATTATTTTCCCTTCTGGAGTTATCATTGATTCTGAAGCGCAGCAGAGGACATAGCCAGCAGAGACATACCAGAAGACAGTATCATGCATGGATGACAGAGTGTTTCAAGCACAGCTCAGAAGTCCTGTGTTGATAAGGACGTTAATGCACATTCTATACATAATCCTGGCAACATGCTGCATAATCCTTATATTTTCAGTAACAGGTGATGCTCTTTTATGAAAAGCAGCCATTCCCACCCCAAGCCACCCCAGCTACCAGTCCCTACCTACTCAAGGATCCTGTTTTCGTCCAGCTGCCCCCTCCCATGCATTTCCCCTTTCCCCTAAGAGTGCATGAATAGAGAATTGCAAACATTTCACACTGCACGTTCCACTCCAAGTCCTGGATGAGGGGCCTGTTTATTCTATGAATATTGCACTTATCCACTCATTGGATTTGTTTTTTTCTCAAGAATGCAGAGTATTTGGGAAAAAATAAAAACAAATAGTAGGATACAACACAGGAAAATATGAGTTATTAACAAGCTAGCTATGAAGATCTAAAATTAAATAGTACTAGTTCTACTCTGTTAATACTAGTAATATGAAAATAATGAATGCTTTATCAAATTCCCTTGGTTTTCATATAAGATAAAAGCAGTAACTTTCTTTTTAACTGAGGAAAGCAATGGATATATATTACAATAAAATACGATTCGTTAAGATCTGAAAATGATGAAAACAATTATATAATGCCTTCGTCAAACTTTATAGCATCATAACGGAAGGAGTCTTTGGGGTGCGTATCCACAAGGGCCAAATCCATTTTTAGTTATACCCGTGCAGATGTGAAATTCCATTTTTAAGAGTCTAACCGTGAGCCAATTTAAATCCTTCATTATTGTGTATTTGCTATTACTGTACACATTGATTTAAAAACTTCCTGTCGACACATCAGTTAAGTATCCCGACACATGCCCATGGTATCTTTTATATCTTGAAAAGTTAGGCTTGCAAAGGACTGGTACATATGACTACACCCACCCATTGCAATGTGTGAGAGCTAAAACAATTAACAGGAATTGCCTCCCACAGAGAAAGGCTGCTAACAAAAACATTACTCTTGCTGTTATGAGGAAGTGTTTTGAAAGGGGACACAAGGGAAACCAGCAATTAAACTTTTCAGGCATTATATAAACCTCAATAACGAACTCAGAAGTGCTCATTATTATTAAAGTTGCAGTATACAGCAAGATACAATTTTCACATTCTTAAATTTTGTTCTCTGGCATTGGAGTTTGGATTTTCTGCTGGTCCAAATTCAAGACTTTTTGGAAAGCACGGACAGCGGGTGAGAGCAACACAGTGACAGCAGCCGCCTCTTCCCCCAGAGGAGGGCCCCCTTCAGCTGCAAATGGCTTTGCCCAAGCTCTGCAGAGCTCTTCCTCTTAACAATCTGGTTCAAGAATAAACCAGAAAGAGAAATTTAGACAGTACAATTGATTTCTGCATTGAGTGTTCACTGAGGTGTACGTTACATTTAAATATTGTTCTTGATCCAGTGTCAGTTTTGACAAATTTAGTAAATAAAGCTTAAGGCAACATTAACATTTTAGAAAACAGCTAAAACATTTCTAGCACTACATTGTCTTCTGAGGCACCCTGCCAGGTTTTCCTGCCCTGCAGTCAGCTTTTCTGATTTAGCTTAAGGCCTTTCACTCTGTTTCACAGCTAACAGTGGAAAGAACTTGCTATTTTGGGCATCAGTGGAGCTGACCAAAACTAGCTGCTCGCTGATGGAAAAAATAATTCTTTTCCTTGTATCTCAGTTGAAAGAATCAAAAAAAGAGATCAGTGAGAGATGCTGTGACAATGGTAAGATGTGAAGGGGAAAAACTGCATTGGGGGGGGAATTTGCTTTAGAAGTGCCCTTTTTAAGCACAAGCAGTCAAACCAGCCACCCAATAAGCGTAAGATCAAATCGAAGCTTTCCCACCAGGCACAAAGTCCGGCATGCCAGGCAATGGCCCACATTCATTTCTAGCATCAAGTAGGTCATCTGCACCCCATCCTTTTTGCCAGCACAGGTAGGGGCAGAGGGAGGAAGGAGGCCATGAGTGTGGCTTTGTAGCCCATCTACTGGTTCTGGCCTCTTCTCAGGGGGCCATGGAGCCTTTGAGGTGGGATAAAGGAGCAACTGAGCCACGGGTATTGGGCTGCTGCTTGAGAAAACCCTGGCAGTACTGCAGGCACCCTGGCCCAGTGTTATCCCCTGCACCACTTGGAGCTTGGCAAACCACCTCCCTCCAAAAGCCAGAGCTGGAGAAGCGAGCCAGTGAGGTGGAAAGGGAGCTGTGGAAGAGACTGACCTCTGATACAGAGCTGGTCCATGTTTCACAGGCAGATCCTGAAGCCCTCACACTAACCAGAGCCTTGCGGCAATCCTGCATCCACTGGGCACCAGCCTCATGCAAGGCACACAGCAGCCAGGCACCACAATCGTCTGCCAAAAATGGCTTTGTCACCCCAAACCCTGCAAGGACTCCTGCATTTCAGAGGTGCTCTTGGCTTGGCTTTGCTGGATGCAAGTGTGATTATTTATAGTAGTCCAGGCTCTCCCGTCTGCATGCTGCTTTCCTCTCCCTGGGTAGAGGCTCCCGTCACGCTGCACCGTACTCAGAGAATTCAGTGGCTCAATGCAGAATGTCTGGGAGCTGCGCTTTTACATCCCCCCAAAGAGATGACCTAGTGGGAATGTCTTTAAACAAAACTTTAGAATATTTTAAATAATAAGTTAATTCTTAATAAATATGTGCTTCAAGAAAATGATAATTATATACTGCACCTTTAAATAATGCACTTAGTTCTCTGCATTGGCTTCCATTTTGGTTTCTTTTATTGTTAAAGTGCATTAATTCAAAATAATGAACCACTTCCGCATCATTATTGTTAAAATAAATCATAACAACATTAATACGAGTCACTAAGTCACTACTATTAGTACTGCAATCTAGCAGATAACTCTATGTATTGCTCTATTTAATACTGTCCAGCAGAAGAATATAATACTTCTATTATAATCTCACAACAGCTCCAGCAGTCTTTTATGGCTGCTACCATATTAGTACAAGTAAAAATGGGGAGAAGTATGAGAGACAGGGCCACAATGCCTCAGATACACATCCAGCAAGATGTAGCTAACTGGATACATACATATATATTATATGGCAAGACATTAAGGTACAAAGAGGACCCTGCACACTGTGGCATGAGCTGTTGTGCAGATACACCTCCCTCTCCTGCCACCACAACTGAAAGGGATCCCAATCAAAACACCCTCCCTCCCCACTTGGATACAGAGAGCTGCTCAAACCACAGCGCTGTTCGTAGCCAGTTGTGGCACCTGGATATTGTTTTAGTTACCAAAAGGACATCAGTCAGGTTAGCTGCAGGCAACTCTCTCAATGTTACCATGGAAATTAAGAAAAACCCCAAACCACAAAAATAAAGACAAGAACGATGTACAAATTGTGTAAATTTTTTTGACAAACATGCCCAGTAACACATGATACTCTTGTACTATTTTACTCAGCCCCTTGATCCCAGGTATTTTAAAGTCTTTATAATCTTTACCTTCCAAGCCAAATCAGTATGAAGCTCTAGCAGAAAAAAGGGCATGTATCATTTTGTGTAAGCCAGTAGTGAAATGGTCTGCCCCCTCCCCCTTAAAACAGATTTACAATGCTGCCTACTATTTAAAGGAATTAGATATGGATCTTGAGTGATTAACAAGGCCGTTTAAAAAAAAAGTATGACTTTCTCAAGTACAGTAGGGATTTAGCCAAGGACGTTTACAGTACAAGAGCTGGCTACCTCAAGAGTAACTCCATATTCCAAGCCTATTCCAATAGATGCTTCTTCCGTTTCCCATCACACTACCCCACCGTGTGCCACATTTCAAAGCACGAGTGAAGAAAGGCAAACAGAAATGGAACTAGAAGAGGCAGCTTCCCGGTTAGATGCATTCTAACTGCTTTGATATTACATCTCTGAGCCTGAGAAGCCCAGGCACACTTTCCAGTACAAATGTACTTTTTGGATTCAAGTGGGAACAGAAACACATATTTGGCTCCTACTTCAGTTTTAAGTCTCTTCTGGTAAAATAAGACACAAAAGTAAACCCAGAATGCACAGAAAAGACAAAAAACAAAACACAGAAAAACAGTTCCCCAAAAATATACAAATTAAGGATGTGCAGACTGAGTTTGATGGCTTCCCCCCGCCATTGTAAACACTGATGTTGCAGAAGGTTATGGCTATTTCTAACTAATACGTTGGTGGGCCTGGCCAGCAGTCAGCACGCTTAGATTCGGACCAGATCGCAAAAACGGAAGTAACACATTTGACAGCTTTGTCTTCAGTGTCTTAAGGGACTTTTGTACATTTTGATATTATGACAAATTTTGAGAAAGCCAGTTCTGGGAAGAGAATCAACCAGGATCGCCTGGCAGGAGTCAGGCACAGAACCAAATACAGAGTGTACAAAGTATTCAACGTGCTTAAGCATGGGGTTTGTAGGTTTGTTTTCACAAGCACCAGCAGGCATCGCTGCCCTAGAACACCTGAAATCCCAACTCAAAGAACAAGACAGAATGAAAGGAAACAAAAAACCACCAACTGACACCACCTGATTGCCTTTTCCGGTGAGTTAGCATTAACAAGAAAACACAGCTGAAGTCAGAGACTAAATCCCTCCGCAATGAAAAGGCTCCAACTCTGGACCAACCAATTGTTGAGAACAGTAAAAAAAGTGAATGAACATCTCCAAAGGATCAGAGTCCCTCTGTGTTTCAGAAACTCCCATTCACTTCTCACTGTAAGTTGTGGAAACGCATCCAAAACTCTTGGGTATTCCACATACAGACAAGAATTAGGAGAAAGGGAGCCAAGATTGTAAAACAGTTTGGCACAAAACTCCTCAAGTAGATGCATGTGTATTTCTCTCTCACAAAAGGCACACATTTGGTTTCCTATCAATAATGGGAAAGATGGGATATCATACCCTGTTACACATACAAGATTATTAACAACTTCACAAAAAGGCATTTGACTATGCTGCATCTTCCTCATAGTTGCTTACGACATGTTAACCCCACAAACCTCTCCAGAACATGGCAGATTTGTCCTCAGCATAGATTCCTTTGTCCCTTTGTACAAACTGGAGCACAGGGAAACATCTTTTTGTGTAGCAATTGTTTTTTCCACATGTACACAGCAGGAACAGTATAAATTAGGGAGGTTAAAGATATTGCAATATTAGTTCTTTTTCTCTAAGTAATTTGAGGGCACCCAGCCTTTGAATGGCTTCACACCACTCATGATCTGGCAGTACCACCAGCCATTTGGGTTCCTTTCGAGGACCTCCATGCAGACACCTTCCTGAAACCCTGCAGTCTCCTCATCCCCTTCATAGTCTGCAATGGAAACATAGATGTCCTTGAGATTGTTGTGGATGAACTGGGATTTCTCAATGGGCTTCGGCCTGACTGTGGATACAGGAATCCCATTCCTCTGGGTGGGGAGGTTGGAGGTGGTCTCCAAGCCCTCTGTACCCGACCGCTCAGGCTGCTTTCCTTTTGTGTCACCAGGCTGCGACCGTGCATTGCTGAAGGAGGAATTCCGACGGACGGTCCTAAGATGATCTGTAGTTGTTAAAGACTCATTTCTGCGCAAGGAGCATGACAGGTTGTTATCCTTTGGTGGTGGAGACACAAACACTGACTGTGGCCGGACAGCAATTTGCCTCACACCATTCCTCATTTTGACTGGCCCTGATGTTTTTGAAAAACCACCAGGAGGTTTGCTTGGGATGGGTGGCGTTGCACGTTTGCTCTGGTTGATGGTGTTCAAAGCCTGAACCCTCTTCTCTATCTTCTCTAAACTATTTGACTTGTTTTCATTTTTCCTGTTCCTGGCAAATGAGGCATCAGTCTCTGCCGATGTGGTTTCTCGCTGGTTATCAGGAAGAGCCAAATAATGGGAAGGAGCCCAGCCTTCCATGTCTCCATATTTCAGGTACCACCACCCACTGGCTTGCTTTTCCAGCACTTCCACTTCTACTCCTGCTGGGAAGCAAATTTCAGAATCCTGTACCTTTTGGTATGAGTCAGTGGTCACATAGAAACATCTGGAGTCATTTTCTTGCTCAGTTTTGGCTGGATGGCTAGAGCAGAAAATGCCATGAGAAGGAGCTGTAATGAGATCAGCCGAGCTCCTCCTAACAGGATCATCTTGGTTGTCAGAAGCTGTGTTTGGGGGGCTCTCGGACTCTTCACTTCTTGAACCTTTAAGTCCACCTCTGAGTTGCCCGGTTGGCCTCAGCTGACGCCTTAAAGTGCTAATATCCATCTTTTCTTGGCTCTGAGAATCTGCCTTGTTCAGGAAGGGTTTGGGCCTAACGATTGGCTTTGCTCGAATGGAAGGACTCTGCCCAGGTTCCTTCTTCATGCCTGTTCTTGGCACGCTACGTAAGCCAACATCTGAAGCTGACCTTGGTTTTGTCTCCTCACTCCTGGAATAATGACATTTTCCAAGATCAGGCTGGATGTTTTTGTCTGTCTTGAGCTTCACAAGTGATGATTTAGGAGAGCTAGAACATGGAGAATTCCTTCTGATCAAGGAGACAGAGGAGCTTTTCTGAGAATCAGAGTCTCCACTACATTCCTTATTGGACAAAGCATCTTCCACATAACGCCTGAATCCCTCATTCTCATAGATGGTCTCTTCTTCGTGAGTAACATCTTCTGCAGACTCTCCTACCTTGAACTTTGCTTTCTGAAGTGATGACACGGGAGAAGGCTTGAGGGGCTGAAACAGCCGTTTTTCAGGAGTGCCTTCTTCACGATGACTTTCACTCACTTCACACTCCGAGTCGAAGCCAAAGGCAGGCACATCATACTCAGGTTCTTCATATTTGAGCTTGTGAGGAGAGTCCTGAGTATCTCCTGAAGACACCGTTCCAGGAGCTGTTCCTTCTTCAGAGTCTTTTGGTTTACTGGGAGGTGCTGGGGGAGGAACTTTTGGGCGGGTTAAAGTACTGGTTCTTCTGTTCAAATTCGGCTTCTTCCTCTTGTCAATGTAAGACGCTGGAGCCCATCCTTCCTTCTCTCCAATCTGCACATACCACCAGCCGCCGGAATTCTTTTCTATAACCTGAGATGACAAGGAACACGTTACTTAGATAAAAATCAACTAATTGGTTTTCACTCCTCCCCTTTCAATCCGGTCCCCTGCAATAGCCAAATATTACAACTTTCCAGCTGCACTGTTAAGGCTCACCTCTGCTTTTTGTCCGCCACGAAAGCTTATGCCATCAGAGATACACGACTGGAACTCTGCAATGGTGTAGTATTCCACTTCCACAGAGGGTGGCTCTGGTGGTTTGGGCAACTGAAAACCCTACGGCAAATAGGAAGCTTGGTTCAATTAAACCAAAGAAATAGTGGGCTAAATAGCAGTATGAAAAAATATTTGCCTTTATTCACTAAAACTCTTCCTTCTTCCTTTGTTACTTCCTAGTGATAACTTCCAATTCTCCAGAGTGGAAGCTGATGCATTGAGATGGGCCACAAGAGAGAAGCCTTTCACAACACTCACTGTTCATGCTGCCTTCACCAGCTATTAAAACTGCAATAATCTTTACTTGAACAGTAAAACATTTTACTGATGGGCCATGAAGCGTGAGCTGCCATTCCAGTCACAGTAACAACAGCCCATTTACTCTGAGATTTTGTCCAGAAAGACTCAATCCTGGATGGCTTGCCACAATCACAGAAAATTGCAGTGCAACAGGCCCATAATAGATTCTGCCTATCATCAAACATACTATCTTAAATGTAATCCTAATGAATTATTGCTCTTAATCTGCCGCTGGATTTTTAAACAATCTGAACTAGTCGGTGATATGAGATAATGGGCATCCAACAAGGAAAATATCAGAGACCCCTATGAAGAGTTTTGCTCAGCGAAAGTGAAACAAGAAAGGAAGGACTTCACTATAGGATCAAAAGATTCTAGTTCCTCCCAGTAAGAGAGATCCAGAATCTCTACTCAATCCCAACACAACCTGCATTTAAACTGCACAGAGGCTCCACGAGGAGCAGGACACTGCTACTTACAGCCATTCTGGTAGCATACCAGACTCCTCTAAAAGCTAAGTGCCTTTACATTAAGCTGTCACATTTTAGAGTTTGTTACAATTATTTTTAAAGTGATAAATGGGATGAGTCAAGAATTTCAATATCAAAAGCTTTTCAGATTAGCACATCGCTCATCTACAGAACGACTAAATCATGGTGAAGCTTCACAGCTTCTGCGCTTCACTGCTTGTGGTTCTAACACAAGAATTGCAGTATGCCAGGATCTCTTGAACATGGGTCAGACCTGCCACAGATAGACACACAGGACAATCAAAGACACAAAATGATCCTAAGCCATTAATGTGCATATGGCAAATGGCATACTGTGCTTTATTCACACGGTCCACCATTTCTCAAGATAGCCTGTTGTAACTAACAACCCATGTTTCATCACGCACAGCATGTGGCATTTCACAGAGAATGTATCACCATACCTTAGGAACCGTGTCTAACAATGTTATAATTGGATGTTTCTGCACTATAAATGCTGAAATACAGCAGAAGTGCAGCATAATAAAATGCCTTCAGATAATAGGATGGTTTGGATTAAATGAAGATAATTGGAAACAGCAAATACGTTCAGGGTTTCACATATATTATCATTGTTATTTTTAGCACGTGATTAAGTGTAGTAGCCTTGCCAGAACAAAGTCTAATTGAAAGAGACACAAAGAGAAATAGGAAGAAAATGCTAGTATGTACTCATCTCGTTTGTTAAGAGGCATCTCAGATGACACGGAAAAATTACAAGTCACATACTGCTCATAAAGGGCACGGCAAAGATTAAACACTATGTATTACCTAGTTATAAACACGTTATTAGCATGATTTTTATGCAAATAGATTACTGAGTAGCTCCCATCTGAAGATGACAGTCCTAATCTCAAGTTAGTCCAAACTTCCAGAATTCTAGCTTTGAGGATAAACAACCATAGGCTGTCTCAGTCCTGTAGCACACATCCTTCCATAAGATCCCAAGTCACTTTCAACATATACAAGAGTGAAGCTTAGCCACCTCAAAATGGTAGCAATGGCAGGAGGGGAAACCTTCCCAGTTGTTAAAGATAAGAGAAGTTCAAAAGCTCCAGACTGGGCTACAGACATGCAGAGGAACTTTAAACCTTC
Source organism: Grus americana (assembly GCF_028858705.1). NCBI lineage: Eukaryota > Metazoa > Chordata > Aves > Gruiformes > Gruidae > Grus > Grus americana. The sequence continues at coordinate 14,227,325 of NC_072858.1, read as the reverse complement.
TGAGTCAGCCAAATGGGCTTTAATGCTCAATGCATGGAACACAGTAGCTTTAGGATGTTCTCCCTTCAGTTCAATACCTGCTTAGTTGGGGCAACATTTTGAGAAACAGAAATCCCTAATTAACACTAGGATGGCCAGAGGTTTGCTCAATACTTCAACAATAAAATGAAGAGCCATGGAAATAAAGGATCTCTCAGATACCCCTGCACTTTGTGCAGCTGCAGGACATCTCATAAAGCACCTGCACACCTGCCCCATTGTTAACATATACCATAACACAATACAAACCAGACTGGATTCTCTTCGTGGGGGTGGCCTTGTTCTTAGATTTGGAGAACCTGAACAGGGAAAGAAGAGGCAAGAGTTTACTTGATTTTGTAAGTACTGCTAAACACATTCTTCAGCAGCTCTCCACTACTACACAGTTTGAGAATATTAGAAGTCAGTATCTGCAATATTTCACGCATCTCTAAGAAACAAGATAGGAAACTATGAGGGTATATTAGAAATACCAAGGTAGCTTAGCTATTCATCTCAGCTAAGCCAGCAAATTTAAGAGGAAATCACTGCCAGAAAGTAGTGGATTGTATCTTCTGCTGGAACTGACCAGCTCCATTGGAGATTGGCCAGCAAAGAATTGGCCTAATATCTAGTTTTCCCCCAGCAGTAAAAATAATCCACTAAATTAATAACACTCACACTGTCCTCTATCATAGTATCTTGCTATTCCTTGCACAGACTAGTGTTAGCATCTGTATTTTGCAGATGAAGTAGTAAAAACATCATAGCAACTTGCCCCCAGGAAAACAGCAGAACGAATGCAAGAGAAGACATAGGTAGTCTCCTTGACTTTAACACACCACCACATCATCCATATTACTGGGGCTGGGGGGCACATTTTAGAGTTTTATAATGAAAAAAAGAAATCTTCTCTGGGCAAAAGAAAAAAAGTAAAAGCATACTGGCTAAGATAAAGAAGAACAAGACAGCTTTTGTATAAAGTGAAGTTAAATTTTATCACTACTAATGAAGGATCATGTCTTGGAATCCCTGCAGATCTACAGACAATGCAAAGATCTGCTCATGTGGACTCAGTTATAAGACCAAGACACATGGGACCTTAGCTGACAGGCAGTGTCAGCCCTGAAAGGTAGAAAACAAGAACTCATTGCAAGCCAGTGGAAACCCAGACTACTTTACTGCCTTACTTATTTGAGCTCTTTGAGGTGCTATCCTTGCTACAGCTGGGGATCCCTGCGCCAGTTTGGAAGCCTGCTTGTCTGGTGTCATCATGGCATTGCCATTAGAGTCATTGCACAGGATGGGCAAACTGATTTCCTTCTTGGTGATATGAGTTTCTGCAGTCTCGTTTTCTGCTTGAGTTTCCTTGTCAGTGGATGATTTCTTGTTCAGCAGGTTACTGATCTCCATGATGTTTCCTATGATTTCCACTGGCCCAGTTAAGTTCTTTTTCCTAGATGGAAGATCATCTTTTGCCTTCTTCAGATACGAAGCTGGGGCCCAGCCCTCTTTGCCTAGATACCTGCAGATGCAAAAGGAAACATCATCACATCAAACACAGTCTTCTCACGCATTTCAGGTATGGCAGCTAAGGCAAAAGTGATGGATGATAACATAAAACAAAATTTATGGTTCTCAGATAAGGTTTTGTGGTCTCTATTTGTTTATTACCTATTAATAAGACATCTCAAAGTCAGCTGAGCTAGCAGTGAACTGTGGACTGCTGTTACAAGCCACTTCTCATCCTAAGGAAGGAGTTTCTCTGGGTAAGAAATAGTTACCCACAAGGCAAAGGGCTTCACCAGTTTGTTTTATGCCATGTTCAGACAGTACTAGGCAAACTCAGTATTTTCCCCTACAGCAAAAAAGCAAACTAGCGAGTAAAATATTTTAATAGTTTTAATACTTCCTAGTGGCAACTCTAAATGGAAAAGGACTAAAGTAAGAGTGTACAGAGCCCCTACATCTGCAGTTTATAAGGCTCTTGTGCAAGCCTCCCCTCTTGCAATTGTAATAACAAACACCATCCCTCCTCCCATAACTCCCAGTCCTGTATGATCAGTTTCTCTTATGGAGAATATGGGACTCTTAAACCACTGCAGCTTCCTCTAGCACTACAAGATCGAAAAGCAATTTGACTGAAGAAAAATGGCTTTTCCTGAACAACCTAGGGGCTATTTGAATAAACTGGGAAATCTGAACAGACACTTGAATCCAGTATGTGTTCCTGGAACACCAGCCTGAGCTGCTCGTACTACACTTCAAACTAAAGTCATTCTTCCACAACTGGGCTTTTGGGAAGATGGTTTTTCTAACTCCTGCCATTCCTAACACCTCAGCAGGGATTTCAGATTACAGTCAGACTCCAGGGAGGACCACGTGGATGAACTCTGCTTTCCCTAATGAAACCCTAACTTGCTACAGAGTGAGTCACTGAAACCCTTCTCTCTTTACTCCCTCAAGATACAGATCAAGCACCTGTTTAGGTTAAGTGGGAAAGCAGGCACCATTAAAACCCTGGTGCTCAGGAAATCTGCAGGAAATACAAAGGTTAAAACAGTAGGACTCTAAAGCTCTTTAATGAAAATGGAGACTCATTCGACAGCAGAGGAAGGAGCTGGGCAGGGTGAAGGGGCGTGGAAATATCAGCAAATCATTCCCTGGCAGATGAGTAACTGTGTCATGCCAATGCTTGGATTCTGAGATTTGCAGTGAGATTTCTGCACCAGGGCACACCCTGGGCCCATTCACCACATCCAGACACCCAAGAGTGGCACTGGGACTTTATGGGGAGAACAGGAAAATGCAAAGGAGGTTTACTTCCCTAGACTTCTTCATTAGTCTTCCTATACAAAAGCAAATACAATTGCTGTACTTCTAGCAGTGACCACAAGGACCTTTCTGTCCAAAATCCTGGCTTTTCCTCCCCTATCACCTAGGTCAGCCAGGACACTAGAGATGCTGCTTCTCCCTACATACCTGCCTTCTGTCACACACACGAAGGCAAAGATAGAGGATCTACTCTGCTCAGAGAGTTTAGCAACAAGTTTTTCCAAAGATTCTGGTGTCAAAGGAAAGCATCCCAACAGCTCTAGGCTCTGTTTGCCGCATGGAGACTAACAAGAAATAGCAAAATGGTAATGACTTGATTTGACTTCCAACAGATACATAGCATCCAGCCATTGATACCAAGATGCAATGTGGATCTATGCAATTCTGTCCCCTTTGAGGCTTTTCTGATAAGCCTTGAACCGAGTCAAAAAAAGAAAAGAAAAAAGGCCTCTGTATGTGCCACATCCCCTGTTATGGCAAGGCATCTCTCAGTGTCATTTTTCAAGCCCTGACGACTTTTGGCTTCATCCCCTTTTGCAGCAGACAACCCTTTTGCAGAGCTATGACCAACACTTTCTGCTGCCTATGCATCAGGGAAGGTTGTTTTTGGTGTGCTTGTTTTGTTTTGTTTTTGTAGCTTTTGTTTGGTTTTTTAAAGGACATTTATAACTTTACATGATCTGGAGACATAAAGGTTTTCATCTGTGAGAAAGCCACATTTGCCAATGCACTGAGCACTCCAGTTCCAAAGGTTACTTTCAACAGAGCTTGATTGTGCAAAACCAGCAGGAAAAAACAGTTTACATCCATCTTAGTTTGTGGGAGACTTAACATGTTAAGATCAGAAAGGCAGCCACAGGCAGGTTCTGTAGTGGGTCGTTAGTTCTCCTGCCAACTGTACGTATCTGGATCAGCCCATATAAACCCGCTGCTTCAGATACCTCTGATCTCACATAGTTTCTCCCAATGAATAGTGGAGGCAATAGCTGGACAGTTAATAACTCTGGGCAACATACCCTCAGCAGAGAGGCTGTTGCTGGTTATTTCTTCCTGTGAGTTTGTAAATTCAACCTAAGTTAATGCTGAGCAGTAGCTGCCAGCAACTGCCATTTCATTTGTGCAACTTCACAATGTAAGTCAAATAGGCTTACATTTTTCACCTTAGCTCTTGAACTTGGCAATCTCAAAGCCCTTTGTAAACATCACGTTAGAAGGCTACTTGATCTCCCCATTTTATAGGTGAAAAAACTAAGGAAACTGCTAATTAGCTTCAGAGAGGTCCTGAACCAGTAATGATCTTCATTTCACATCTAAGAGTTGAATCACAAGTATTCTTCCTTCATTATATTCACAACCTACTGGAGACATTTCAAACCCCATCCAAGATTTCTCCTCATTTCAGTGCCACTATCACACCCAATTGCATTTCATTCACATGGGCTGAGGCTCAGAACAAACCACAAAATGAAGATGCTGGCAAAGAACAAAAGCTTTACTTAACATATTGCTCCTTACTTGGCCTGCAATCCACTTGGGTACTGTCACCTCCAGGTGACAGTAACTGATACAAAGCAAGATCTAAATAATGGATGTAATGACAGCTATGATCATAATGGGAAGCAGACAAATCCACTGAACTCAGTAGAAAAGTAAGAAGGATCCCAGGTCCGAATGTTCCTTTCGCTTCTCTAGAGTCCCTGTGATTTTTTTAAAAGTCATAATGCACACAGGGCAAAATAAAGGAAAACACCAATACTGCCTCTAGCTTCTACAGCATTGAATTGGGAGGGCTGCAGAATTAGGTGCAGTGATTCGGTTCATGGGTAATTCCAAAACCCTCCCTGTTTATATTACATGAAGGAAAAAATGGATTCAAACCATAGGAATGTTAAAAAAAAAAAGTCAGAAGTGCCTCTGCGAGTCTGACAGTCACATCTGCTTTCCAGCTCCAGAGCACTGGAATTACTCCAGAGGGAAGCAAACTAGGGGAAAAAAAAAAAAGGAAAAAAGAAAAAGAAGGACAGGAAATGAGGATCAGCACATGGCCAGGAATTTGGGGAAATTACATATTTAAGGTGGAACAAGCTAATGTCTTTAAGGTGGATTCCATTTGCAAGCTGCTGGATTTGTTTTTATTTCTACACATTGATGTGTGTGTTTGGTCTCCATTACCCAGCCCAGCAGACAAGGAAGCAGAATTCAACTGCTGTATCTTCCTGCTCCCTCTCCCCTCACACTCACTGCAGGAGGAGTTGCTCCTTTTAAGGCACTCAATACTCAGAAAAGCGTATTACTGCAGAAGAGGAATCCTTTTCTGAGTGGTACCTAACAGTATTCAGAGCAGTTTAAACAGCACAAGAAGCTGGAGGTCAGCCACCCAGGCTGCAAAGGACCAGCTTGCAGGGATGAATCACTGCATCAACATTTCTAAAAGTTTTGTCCATGGGATAAAAACCTGTTTCTAAGAACGGTTTAATCCTCCAGCATAGTGCTCCAGAGAGGATGATAGCTGATAGCTAACACACTTGTCACACATATATGGAGAGCACCTAAACCACCTTTCAATAAGAAGGGTTGCTCAACTTAAAATGCCTCTTACAAAAAGCCAAGAGCATGCTGCATTCTCCAGCTACCACCAGCAGCTGGGACATCCACTCTCCTTCCAGAAGGCCACCATGAAGGAGCCACTTAAGACAGTGCAGCAAGCGTCACTGCCACCAGAACGCACTTCTGCTATATAGAAAAATGTGTATTTTGGGTTGGCCCAAAGGGGTGTGCGAGGAAAAGGGGAAAAAAAAGAAAGAAACTGCTTATTGTAGAACTATTAATATGGGAACCTACAGTAGTAATACATCTGCATTTCAGAAGGAGAATACCAAAATAAAATAAAGACGTCTTGCAATGCTTCTCCACTCAGAAAACCTACATGCTCTTGATTCCTCTATCTGCAACTTTGGATTCCACTTCTGTGAATGATTAAAGGAGAAAAAAAATGTGACCTGACCAAACCCAGGCATTTCTGAGTTCCTCCTATCTAGAGTGCCTTCCTGGCTCCACTGCTATCTTTATTAGCCTATTCCCTCTATAGGAGCATTAGAGAGAAGAAAAGAAAAAACCAGAAACAACAGTTTTCTAAGTAAGGGACATCGAGAAAAACAACATTGCTTCAGTCAGCATTTTCATAGTCCTCATTCATAGCTAATAAATCAAGCAGAATTCAAACAAAGGCAACTTATGGCTTGGGGAGGGAAAGAGGAAAAAATAATCACTATAATTACAGGCTGAATGGAAAAAGATGACTAGATGAGATGTTTTGCACTGCCCGACAGATAAAACTTCACCTGTTGTATCACAGCTTGTTTAAAGAGAAACAGGATGTCACAGCACTGCCAGATTCATAGATACAAAACAACAGACAGAATCATGACATAGCACTAAAAGCTAAGCGCTGCATTAATTTAGATGGAGAAAGCTCTCATTAAATACTTATCCTGACACCTTCTATCATTATCTGAGACATATCTAACCTCCATTTTCCCCATAAGCTTTTAAAAAAGGGGATTCTTAAGTCACAAGTCTCCTCTATGACTGTTGTTTCAAATATATAACAAAGTTTGATACATGATGATAATTTTGCCTGCCCTTGGAATCCAGTCCCTCTACATTAGGAATATCTAACATGGACAGGCAGAAATCAGGCAAATCAGTTGAAACCATTGATAAGTTTGGAAAAGGGCTATAGCCAAACTGATCTCTTATATCCCTGAAAATAGCACTACCTGGCCCAAACAGCTCAAGAGACCGCAATCAGCCTTTCAGTATTGCTATAAATAGATTTAAATGTGTTGCAGAATAACTCTGATACTGGAAACACATTAAAATTACACACAACAGAAAGCCTTGTTAGGTCTTACTGATCTTAAGTCAGATATGGGCTTTTAACTTGAAGGAAGAAAAAAACAATAATCTACAAGTTCAGGAATTTTCCCACTGGAATAGTCCACAGCTTTTGCAGACACTGTTACTTTAATCACCTTTGTATCATCTTAGCCTTTTCTTTACATTTCTTCAAGAAGCATTATGAACAATTTGGGCTTTTTTGCCCAGCTACAGAATTATTTAAATGCTAACATTAAGTGAACGATCAGAAAAGTTCATTGTCACAGGTTCTGCAGCAATCTGGCTACACAGCTTCTTTACCTTATGTACCACCATCCTTCCAGGTTCTTTTGGATGACCTCCACGGTGACCCCTTTTTCGAACCCAATCTCATCCTTCCCCTGGCTGGCGTACGGCTGAATAGTGACATATTTCTCTTCTAGTGAAGGAAGAAAAGGCAACATCAGTTAGGGTCAGAATTAGTCCAGCTGTTTTTCTGTTCTGCTTGCTTTTAAACTGTTATGCAGTGATTACGTGGAGCCATTACAAAAGGCGGAGCCCTGCTCAGGGGCCCACTGATTATTTATGCTGACGACATAATAGATAATCAGCCTCTTGCCACTACCCTGCTGCTGATAATCTCAAAGTGTTTCCATGCCAATAATGACACAAAGTCCCCAGAGAGCTTCCCCCCTTCTCCCCCCCGCCCCAAGTTCCTCGAGTGGGTAAGGGAGAAGATTTGAAGCTGGACTTAACTCCCATACTGTAACTTGACAGAATGAACCCAGCTGCCAAATCAGCCAAGCGTCACCGCGGGAGCTCCAGCCAGTTGGCTCTTTTGAACATGCACATGGCTGCACAAAGCATTGTGTTACTGAAACTTGAGCCCTGCATCCCAAGAGGGAAAGATCCTCACAACTCAGAGGGGCTGGCCCATCCCGCTGCTCTGCTTTGTACCTCTTGAACAGTACAGGACTACAGCAACAAGCTTGAAACAGTATTAAAAAATGACAAAAGAATTAAGGGGTTTGCATTTGACAGGAGACTATGCAGCATCTTGCATTCATAGGTTGTGAAGTGTTTTGCAATCATACTTTTGCTAGACCTCCCGCCAGAGAGATACATGGGTGGCAGTGGTAAAGGAGGGCCAGAACTAAGCCAGATACTTCAAAAGCACAGGCTAGATTTCAAGTACAGTGATTGAGCCAAAAACTTAGCATCCCTATTCATCTCCAGCAGCTATCCCCTTCCCAGCTGGGCAGGGGTGAACAGGCTTACTGAGAGCAAGGCAATGCATAGAGCAGAACAGACACTTTCACAGCATCTTCCTCCACCCACCAGGAGTCATTTACTGCAGGATTTCCAACACACTCAAGGTCAACCTTTTCCTCCATTAGCTTCGAAAATTACAACTGGCATTGAAAACCAGCCTTGCTCTGCAGCAGCAGATACAGAAAGTGTTACCAAACCTCTCTCCTGAACCCAAGTTACAGTGCATGTAACAGCATGAGTTTCTGTAGCTGGATCCAAAGCAGGGGCAAGCAAGCAATAAAGCGCACCCCAACTGGCCTTCCTAGTACTTTCTACTGGCAGTTGCAACAAGGCACAGCCAGGAATAAACACAGAGTTGTCAGTGCACAGGAATTGGCAGGAAGTAAGTGAATCCAGAGCTCCTGATCATTGCAAAACAAAGGAGCTATGGAAAGGTTGCAGCAGCTTGAGGCAAATGCTTTTTTGGAGAGAGCGAATCAGGCCCAACCATCTGTGTGGTTTTGTGGCTCAACTGCGTTTTGTCGCTGGGTAAAGCATAGAAACTTTAAAAAAAACCCCAACCAACCCTTACTGAGACAAAGTAAGAAATAATACTTCGGGGAGGGGGGGGCGGGGCAGGGGGCAGCAGAAATGTTGGCAGAGCATCTGATAGCAGAAAATTCAGCAAAGCTACATCTCTTTCCTCAATGGGTTGCATTTGGATCCTTCTAATTCTGGTGGGGTAAACCCTTTGCCTCCAAGAAGAAAATACTCTCTCCTGCTCTCCCCTAGGAAGGCTGCTTTAGCTGTTTTATCACTGTTAAGGAATTCCAGCTAGTTTGTAATTAGCACCATCAGGATATCACACCTTCCCCACAGAAATATTCTACTGCAAGATGGGGCCTGACAAATGAAACCCAGTTAATGAAATCCAGCTTCAAAGTCACAGGACAGCTTTCCTAGCTGGGTTTCTGTTCTGCGTGGTAAAGGCAGACTCATTTTTCCTCTATTTCAAGTGACTGCTGCTGAAGGAGTTACATGCCCAGTTTCCACTGCATGCAAAGCCTCAAGCACTAAACTGAACTGCAGAAGATGCCTGGGCAGCTAGAGCTCATGCCTCAGAGGAAAGGGCCAAGGGAAAGGCCAGGTACTGATAAGCACTGCCCATATACACATTCAGGCACTTCCAGGGATGTTTCTAAGACAGTAATAAAGAGTTAAGCCATGTGTTTGCTGAGCTGTTGGAAGAAGGCCCTGCTTTGTCTCTCCCCCATACCAAAGCCACTTTATAACCAGGGCTATCAGAGTTCACCCTTGCCACTACAGCTACAACTGAAATTTCTCTGTCTTATTTTTCCTCCACATAAACAGCAGCCCCTGTTGCAGTTATTCAGCTCCTCTTGCTGGGCAGAGTGGTCTCACTCTTCAGGGATGTGACGTCCCTCCTGTAGAGGACAGGGTAGGAGGCCACAAGTGAAGTGCTCACTCCTGGATTTCAAGACAGCTTTCACAGAGGGGGAAAAAGGACTGAACAAAAGTAGGAAGGGAAGACAGGAGAAAGAAGTTCTTCCAGGAAGTAAGACAACCAAAAGAGTGTTAAAAATTCACTTAGAAAAGAGGGTCCTACAATGTTTTTGTTTAGCACTTCTATTTTTAAGCCTACAGATCAAAACCAGGAAGCCACTATTACAATTTCCCCTTGCAAAGTGCTTTCACAGCAAAAATCACAGCCATTTCCAAGATTACACACGTTTGGTTTCTTTCAGCGGGTGCAGGGGATACCACAAACATACATGAGGTTTTAACTTAAACAGTATTCTGGAGATATGGGCCCCCTTGCAACCAAAGTGTAATTCTGTTTTGCTTCTCAAAGACTATCTCTAGCCAGTGGTTGTTTTGTATAAACCAAGATTTGCTGAAGGGAACAGCAGAGCTTTCAGTAGATGCATCACTTAAGAGGACTGATGTAGCATTCAACACATCAGATTACCATTTAAAAGTCTTTAAGAGAAGATAACTGACACTTCATGACTGATACATAAAGTTACTGAAAAGGATTAATACAGATAAATGGCTTCATGAGAGAATCAGCAGAGCATCAGCCAGTAGAAAGACAGTGCTCTGAGTTACGCTGAAAAATCTGAAATATCATGCTGGTTTTGTTCAGATATTATGACAGGCAATCGTATAAAACACACATCAGTGAACCAACCTAGACCTACCATCAACGTTGTATGCCCAGATCTACAGAGAATGCAAAAAGTGTTTAATTTTGATTCATTAAGTTTTGACTTAACAATTACCAGCAAAAAAAAAAAGCAAACAAAAGTATAATTTGTATCCCCCAGCTGCAGCTTACATTACATCAACTTCACCACTGAGGTCAAGTGGGCAGAATAAACTTTACTATGTGCTAACAAGTCACGTGCATCAGCTAAAAGGCTGCATTTTGGAAATAACGGGATGACAGTCCTACTCCCCTTCAAGATCTGCTGAAAACTGCGTAAAGGCACTTCTGTTCTTAATGTGACACCCAGAGATCTGTTAATAGGTGCATTGGGTTTGCATGGCAAGGTTTTGGTAGCAGGGGGCTACAGGGGTGGCTTCTGCAAGAAGCTGCTAGAAGCTTCCCCTGTGTCTGTTAGAGCCAATGCCAGCCGGCTCCAAGACGGACCTGCTGCTGGCCAAGGCCAAGCCAATCATCGCCTCTGTGATAACACATTTAAGAAGGGAAAAAAAACAAGTTAGAGGGAGCTTTTGCAGCCAGAGAGAGGAGTGGGAAGGTGTAAGAAACTCTGCAGACACCAAGGTCAGTGCAAAAGGAGGGGGAGGAGGTGCTCCAGGCACCAGAGCAGAGATTCCCCTGCAGCCCATGGTGGAGACCATGGTGAGGCAGGCTGTCCCCCTGCAGCCCATGGAGGAAGGATGAGGGGGTGTAGAGGTTCCACCTGTAGCCTGTGGAGGGCCCCACACCGGAGCAGGTGGAGACACCTGAAGGAAGCTGTGACCCTGTGGGAAGCCCGTGCTGGAGCAAGCTCCTGGCAGGACCTGCAGACTCGTGCAGAGAGGAGCCCATACCAGAGCAGGTTTGCTGGCAGGACTTCTGACTCTGTGGAGGACCCATGCTGGAGCAGTCTGCTCCTGAAGGTCTGCACCCTGTGGGACAGACCCTCGTTGGAGCAGTTCGTGAAGGTCTGCACCCCATGGGAAGGACTCACATTGGAGAAGTTCGTGAAGGACCGTCTCCCGTGAGAGGGACCCCATGCTGGAGCAGGGGAAGAATGAGAAGAGTCCTCCCCCTGAGGATGAAGGAGCAGCAGAAACAACGTGAGATCAACTGACCACAACCCCCATTCCCTGTCCCCCTGTGCCACTGATGGGGGAAGAGGTTGAAACCAGGAGTGAAATTAAGCTTGGGAAAATGGGAGGGGTGGGGAGAGGTGTTTTAAGACTTGATTTTATTTCTCATTGCTCTACTCTGTTTTACTTGGTCATAAATTAGATGAATTTCCTCTCTAAGTTCAGTCTGGTTTGCCTGTGACGATAATTAGTGAGCGATCTCTCCCAATCCTTACCTCAACCCACAAGCTTTTCGTTATACCTCTTCTCCCCTGTCTAGTTAAGGAGGGGGAGTGATAGAGCAGCTCTGGTGGGCACCTAGCCTCTAGCCAGGGTCAACCCACCACAATAGGTCAATTAGCCAACTTCACCTATATTTCTTTACTTCTAATTTGCAGGTCGAAGGTATCTTCCCCAGCTGAACCGAAAGAGGTGCCTCTACTGGAAATTCAGCTGCACTAGTAAATCTGAACAAGGCATGTATGAAGAAGCAAAGCCTGTTTGGCAGAGCTACGATACAAGTCTGTCACATCATGCATTATCCAACTGCAACCCACTTAGCTTGGAAGACAAGGATTAGTATGTGTCATTCTTCCCTCTCCCTGGACACAGACACTATTTAAAATGTGAACAAGAATTTCTACACTGTTTGGACTACCCAACTCATACCACCCACTTGTAGCCGTGCTCTGGCCAGCCCTCCCAGACGCCCTGGCAGCCCAGCACTCAGTCCATTAGTTACTCCAAAGCCTCACTTCCCTACAACCTTTCTCCTCCTCCCTTTACTCCCCCCCAAAGAAAGGCAGGCTTGTCTTTTATACTGGTTCTACCTAAAGTCTCCTGAAAAAAGACAGTAGAGGCTTCAGGTCAAAATAGAGAGACAGATCCTGGTGGATCACTGGGAAAACTGTGGACAGCAGAGGACAGTTCCCATGTCCTTGTAACAGCCCACAACACAGAGAGAGCTTTTTCTAGCAACTGAGATTTCCCACTGGCAAGCGTAGCACAGGTTGTTGCAGTCCAGCTGCAAGGTGAGCGTGTATACAGGACAAAACATCTGAGCTGTACAATGCCCTGCATTACAGCTATGTACAGAGGCAAGACAATCATGCTATTTTCAACAGACCTGGTACAAGGAAGCCAGTGGTATTGGAGAGTTATGGGTTGCTCCTTCACAAGCCACAGACATCTAATGCCCTTCCATGGCTGTTAGAAGGCAGGGGAACAAACCCAACAAAAACACCCCACCCAAACAAAACCAAACCAACACCACAACCATTTTGTGCTCCTCCAGCAACATAACCACACTCTGCCAAGCTGAGGCCTTTCCTATACACAAATAGCAATAGCTTTGAAACTAAAAAGCTGCTTTAAAATCAGTTTTTGAATGCAAGCCTAGTGCTGCAGCAGCTAAGACCATTCCCTTTTCCTTCCTTCATCCTGTCTTGCACCCACCACCTCTCCCTGCATAGTTCGTAACTTTGCCATGAGATGGACCTGAAGCCAACCTTCTGAAGGAAAAGTCAGTATGATCCTAAGTCTGGTTTGGTTCACTGCAGATCTGCAAGAGCATAAAGGAGAAGGAAAGATGCTGGGAAAGGTGAGACTGGTTCTTTTAGTGGTGGCACCACAAACTCTGTGCAAAACTCTTCTCTGTACTAAGCCAGGCCGGTCTCAATGCAGCTTCACTTAATTTTGAGGAAAAAGGCCTACTTCTGAGACTGCTGGAAGCAGTCAAGTAAACCCATATGAAACTTGATCTAAAACCAGGCTAGGATAATTTAAGAGTACCCACATATCTTCTCCTACCCATTTTAAGATGCAACTTAATAAAGTGCAAATTTTTGCATAAACAAGATTTATAATACAGCTCTTAAACCATGACATGATTTACAGTAGCGCAAGATGACCTATAAGCACCTTGGCAATGCTCATTAAGTAGTAAAAGATCACCTTTGCAGCCACAGTGTAGTGGGGACTGAAATATTTCTTCTGTCTTGCCCAGCCTGTTCAATGGCTATAATAAAACATATTCATTGCAGAAGAACTAGGGATGTTACATTAACTTGTTAAATTTTAGGAGGACAATGTCAATGACAGTTACTTTTGGGTAATGGCAGACCATGACAACAGTGCTTTGTGTTTTTTCCTTTTGTGTAGGATTATAGCTTATAATTAAAGAGCCAGCAGATGAGTCCATTCCATCACGCTCCCTTTAAACAGCATATACTCAAATAGGTTTTATTTTGTTTCACCTGCTGTATTTCTGTCTACTAGTAAAGAATTTTTAGGCATTGGGCATGGCTTTTTCCATGTCAGGTGACCTGTTAAGACACCTCTTCCACAGGAAGAAAAAAACCACAACTCTGAACAGCTAAGATGAAGCTCCATTCTTTCCTGAAGAGCCCATACCTAATTGTCTGACAGAGCAAGAGACAGAGCTCGACAGCCTGTGAGGCTCCTCCAAGCCCATCTGTCAATCCAGAATTTCAGATTTTACACGTGCACTTGCACACACACATACTACACATTAAAGTTATGAGGTGTCTTGAGAAGGCAACTTGGTCCCTCCTCTAGCTGTCTGGATTTATACTTACTGTCAGGTCAAGGAAAGCAGACCTACAATTTTACTGCTCAAGTTGTAACGTAGAGCTTCAGTAGTGCTTTCCAAGTCTTTCTTATTCAATCTTCCTGATTCCCCTGGCACTAGTTATTTCAAATTCCTTCTAGTCTATCACCAAGGTAACAGTTCCTTTCCCCAACATCTTCAAAATCCTCTATCACTGCTGCTCCTCACTGCTAGAGCCCTGATCTGGCCCTTCAACTTCTTTTGCACAGTCACTACAGCCACCTCCTGCCTTCTTTGCCCCTTTCCCAGTCTCTCAGCACACTGCTCTTGCCCAAGGCTCTTGGCACAGCAGCGCTCTGGTACTTCTGCCAGACTCCTACCAAGTGTACACCCAATTCAGTTGTCCCATCTTGAATTTTCAAGCCTGCATGCTGTGCCTTGCTTTAATATCCTACTACACTCTCACATGTTCTGCTGCCTTTGTATTTCCCACTCCTCCAAATGCTTTCATCTTTTCCCACTCAGCCCATGCTTTTCTTATGATGCCTCATTGACCTGAGTAGGCTCCCTCCTCTGTGGTATCAAATAACCTGAAACTTTCAAATCCTTCCTAAAATAAGCCTTACCTACCCTGACTTCCTGCCTTGCCAAACAAGCTTAGTCTTAGTCCTTCTCCAAAAGCTTTTAAAAATACCAAATAAATATCACTTTCCACTGTGAAAAACCTTTTGGTCGTAATAAGATGCATGCCAAGTTGCCACTTGCCCAGGGCTCCTTTGATGCACAGATCTCATTCTCTTTGTTTAGGCTGTGAACTATTTAGGACAGGAACCTTGCCTTTGAGCTGCTAAAATACCATGCACTTTTCCAGCCCTGCATAATCAGTCTCATCTCTCCCAGGCAAGTGGCCAGTGCACATATATCTCTGCTTCCATGTTCTGAGCACCCAGTTTTGCATACCTCTTTCACCTATATTTTATAAGTTTGCTCTTTTCTGCCTCGATAAATAAGTGTGGAAGTTATCTGCAGCACTTCAGGAGCCAACCAAGTTAAGGGAGTAATTTCCTTTGCTCAGCTGGCCTACATGCCCCCAACTTTGTGACCCCATCCTTGTTTGATATGCCAGTAGGGATAGGGGGGAATTAAGCTAGAAATTAGCCAATTAACAGTCTCTCAGCAAAATGCAACAGCCCCAACCCTACATCTTCCAAACCACAGAAGAATTTTCTTTCAAAATACTTTCCCTTCAGTCAGCAGTCTGCGCTCGCCCTCCCCCACTCCTCCGCTCCACCCCCCCCTTTGTCAGACCTGCTTCTGGAAAAAGTCTCACTGTTCCAGAAAGCAATGCATTAATTCAACATGGACTTTGTTTTACTTGTCTAAATATTCAGCAGAGAAAATAACTGTCCACAGTTATCAAGTGTGTTCATCGGCACACAGGAGCTCTTCAGCTTTCATCTGTCCCATGTGTCGTGTCCCCTCGCCCCCCGCTTTTTTTAAGTAACAGAAAACCTCATGCAAACAGATAGAAAAGAACAATAATGACATTTCTTCTAAACAGTTCTGTATTGCACATGCTCTTTCTTCAACCAGCAACAGGCAATAAACATTTACTACTTTCCTTAGAGCACAGAGGAGGGGGAAAAAAAAAAAAAGAACCCAAAACCTAACAAACTCTGAAGTTGCTCTGTGCTGGTTTGATTTAGCATGGCAAAGCAGCCTTGTGCTGTGAGCAACAAACATTTCACCAGCATCAAGGGCAAGCAGGGAAAAAGTGAAAACAAAGGGAGAAGTCTCGAGGGTAATGAAGAGGCTGCTAAAGAGGGCAAAGTGGCTCTGGTGGGATGCTGGAAAGGGTAAGAGTGCATGAGCACACCAGCCAGGCTGAATTACCAGTATCAATCAAGGGCTCTTTCCACAGCTAGAAAACTGGCTGCAGAATGACCTACCCAGGCTAGGACATGGGCTTCAAGTATCATGACCAACTCAAGATGGGGTTCAAGTATCACAACCTCTGGGTTACGTGGCTGCCTTCCCTTTATGTCCCATCCATCTCTTCCCATCAAGCTCCCTCTCTCCATAAGTTAGGGAAGCAGTAGAAAGACCTATAGTTTCCAAGTTCTAACTTCAACTCTTTCATTGAATAGCTTGTTTTTTGTGCTAGCAGCTACTCTTAAATAATAGGCTCATTTGGCAGAAATTCAGCCATATGTCACTATATTGTTGATACGAATAACGCAGTACTTCCCTGAGTTGTAAGAGCTCCAGTTGAAAATGTTGGGCACACAACCAAAGCAGCAATAACTTATGTCAAATATCTGGCATATAAAACAGGCATGTAAGCCCCCACTTTTCCCAATCAAACTGTAATAGCACAAATGACTTCTCATGAAATTAGCCTGTAAACAATCCTAAGTCCTCTTCCAATGGAAGTTCCAAATAGATGCATGTGTAGAATTAGCATTTTACCCGCTACAAGAGAATATGAAATCTACAGCCTGCTGGTCTAACAAGTGTCAGGACTGAGGAAAACCACAAACATTCAGCCTTCTCCTCACAATCCATATTTGTATTATTGGAGTTTTGTAATGTATAGACAAAAGTTTAGAAAGCGTACCACATTTAAAAACATTTAACATTTAAAAAAACAAGCTCTGCAGCTACATAAGAAACATAAACCAACATAATCTCTTAGATCTGGGCACACCACGGACCATTTTAAAGAGTAGATCAGCAACAAATGTCATCTGTTTCTCTTTGTAAAAACAGACTACAGCTGTTCTCTTTGCAGATTTTTTTTTCCAGCTTTAAAAAAGGAGAGCTACCATGATGTTCAATAATTTGTCTTTCATCTTTCTTATTCATAGATCCAGTAACATTTCTCCCAAATATCTGAAGTTCAGGGATGCGTAGCCTCTTCAAATGGCTTTGGAAAGGGTAGAAATAAGACACATGTTACCCCTAATAATTCTTCCCCCCATTAGGCAGTCTGTAACAGGGAAGGAAACATCCTTCCCTTGTGCACTCAGGCTTTTCCAGTATTTTTAATATCCAAGTCACTTAGAAAATCCTGGCCTTCAGAAACAATGCTTAATTCCTTCAGTTCTGGCTTTTAAGTGATTCTGTCACAGACCCAGTCGGTAAAAAATGCTTGTTAGTGGTACCCAAGCATAAATATAAAGGGAAGCATCCTTTACAGCTTGCTTTTAAACTCCAGTGAACTCTTGGAGCTAACCTTTCCAACAGCAGGGACTATCTCAAGCAGAGTATCACTGGGTGGGAAGGATTTCAGCCAAAATGTTTAATTGAATTTATTTCCAAGAAAGAGGCCACGTGGGGGAGGGAAGCTGGTTTGCCTGCGTTGAACAACTCAACCTCCTGTTTGAGCAGCTCAGTCCTTCTGTGCTTTGGAGCAGAAACTTGAAGGTTGGCAAGGGTTGCATGTGTACACTTCATGCATTCTGTCATTTTGTGCAAACCCACCCAAATTTGGCCTTGTTAGAAGTCTTTTGGGCTGGGGTGGAGGGAAAGAAGGGAGAAAATCTCTCCTGACCTTACATAAACTGTCATCTGTTAGAGTGTAGTGATTCCGGACACCCAGAGAGACTCATACTTTCAACAACTGCAGTTTGGAAGGGCTAGATGTCTGTACAGGCTGCAGCTATGCCAGATGATGAAGCCACTGTCTCCAACCTGTCCCCAAGTATTCAAATCACATTCTTTACTTCCAGTGAACCTGCTCTTGTAAGAGCTCCCTAACCTACCATTTCAGATGACATTAAACAACTTATTTCCAGTCAGCCTGGCTAGCTGTGGCTGAAATGCATTGGAGAATGCAATTGGATAATTCAGCTCAGCCATGGAAGTTCAAGTGCTGAGATTTAGTTTGAGATAAAGCACATATTCTCCAACACAAACCCAGCATTGCTTGGGCCTAATTGGGAAGAAACTGTTATAGAGCAAGAAAAAGGCAGGGATGGAAGAGACTAGGGGAGCCTGTGGTGGGGAAGACTGCCAGGGAAGACACTGTGACACTGGTCAGAGGGCAGGTCTGGAGAAGCTGCACACAGATGGTAGGCATAAGGGTGCACGAGGGAAAAACCTGGGAATGCAACATAGGTCCTTGAGTCTTACCAGTCAACTATGCTAAGGGACCAATCATGCAGTCTTAATATTTTATGGAGCTTTGTTTGCAATATTGTATGAATATGAAAGGATACATTTGTTATTAAACAAATTGTTTAGAAAACCGATTGCCAGAAATTCTCCCAGTTAAATTGCCAGGAACTATCTGGCAGAATTTGACAATACAAAATAAGTCGCTCCTAAACTCTTGGAGTATAGAAATAAGCACAAGTTCTTTTTCACAAGCCAGTATGCATGCTTATGGGAGTTATTTTTGGTGCCTTCAGGGTGTACTTGGTGGCTGAGAAGCAAGACCTTATCTTCTGAGGGTAGTTCCAGTTGCTGCAGGGTCAAGCTACAGTAGGAAGAACACCCCTTTTGTTAGTTTCGTTTCCTCAATAATACTTTGAGGCAAATGTAAAAGGTCACTGAAAAGTTGTATGTGCTTGACACACACATGAATCTGCATACAAAACTGCCAAAGCCAGGAGGAGATAAATTTGCTACTTTAGAAGTACATTCTCTCCTTAGTAGGAAAAGGCACCTTTTCCTTAACTGGGAAGCTTCTCTTGTGCTTACGTTTGGTTCCATCCCCTCAGTAAGGTTGTCTGAAAGTTACACAGAGGTGCAAATGGCACTCCCCCCCCCCCCCTTATAAAGTGCAACGAATACCATATCTGGACAATCTTGCAAAAAAGGGGAGAAGAGGATAGAAAGAAGTACCTTTACTCTGGGAAAGATGATTCACATGTGCTGGAGAAATGCTTGGTTTGGAAGATTCCTCAGACTTCACCCAAATGCAGCTTCAGAACAAGGTGTTCCCTGTCCCCCACCCCCCATGCTCCCTGTGAGAGTGGCAAAGCTAAAAAAAAATGCTGCTACTAATCCCATTTTAAACATCTAGGACTGACACCAAAAGCTCCCAAAAGTTCTGAAGAAGTCTGTCTTTAGTACCAAGCACTGCTTGCAAGAAGGAGAGGGGATTGGAACTGGAATGATTCTCATCTTTCCACACCAAGCACTTTTCCAGTGCACACAACTCTGACCATAGCTTTTTGGCATTCTCCTCATTTTAATAGCCCTAAAAGTATCACTTGTCCTTACTGAGGTAGGAAAGAACGAGTATGAATATGCCCAAAGTTAAAACACAACAGATGTGAGCTTCCCCAAGCGGCACGAGGAGTCAGACTGCAGAGTTACCCTTAGTTATTAGCCTCCAGCTCTTGGGGTGCCTAATCCTGGCTCCAAAACACCCTCAAGCAGTAATGTACGAAATTGTCGTCTGAACTTGGGAGCTTCAGCCTCTCTCTATCAGAGTAATAAAGATGCAGACCCTGGCACACAACAGCCGAAGCTGCAACGTGGCTTTTGGTGCACCCTTAGAGGCTGGTGCCATAGGAAGCTATTAATTCACCTCGACTCTGCTGCCTGTTGACTATCCCGCCCAGCGTCCATCGCCGGTCCAGGCGTCTCAGGTGAGCCTTGCGTCGCTTAGAAACTAGTTTGGAACATGGATGGAAAAAAAAAAATGATGGGAGGGTGAGGAACAAAAACAAAACATGGCATTTACAAGCACCGGTCTTGTTAGCAGGAATGGGTTAGGTGGGATGCAGAAATTTTGTTTTAGTTTATATAGTACAGTGGAACAAATTAGCTTCTTGAGCCTGAGCAATATGAACCACCTAGAACTGTCACAAATTGCCATTGGCTTTCCTTAAACCCAATCAAAAATATACACACACCCCAAAACAAGTTGCACAACTGAAGACAACTTGTCCAAGGAGGCTGCAGTGGCAGGACAGATCAACATCATTGCTGTTACATCTCCTAGTTAGGCTGCATGATCTTTGGAGAATTCAGTCTATTGCATATAACATCAAACCCGATAGGGCTCTAACCCTCTCTAAGGAAGTTATCACACTATAAACAAACTCCAGAAGGAAGAAAAAAAAAAGAAAAAGAGGCAGCTTCTCTTATGTGAGTTCACCTGTAACAGCAGTACTCAGGAACAGAACCCAAGTGAAAAGTGTCTGATGTCTCCTTGCTTGCAACATGTGACTCACAATCACTGCCACAGCTAATTCTCATGATCCAAACTTCTAATATACTGATTATAAGGAAAAACCTAACCTTGTAGTTATTGAGCAGGCTTAAGAAGCTAACAAGCCAGAACTGAGAATTAGTTACACACTGAAACAATAAGTTATGCTTAAAATATAAACAAAGGCAAGACACCTATGGAAATGGCATTGTGAGAGCAGCTGTGCACAGAGGACACCACTTGTTTTCTGGATCGCAAACGTAGAACTGTACTCAGTTCCTTTTGCTTGTGAAAGTGTGAATGACACAGGAACCATTAGACTGGCACAGAAACACAGACAAACACTTCTTCCATTCAAGGGCTTCCACGCCAGTTTGGCAACTACTGCAAGGGTGCTTGGTACTGCAATAAAGCAGTGCAAAATATTACACTTCCGCTATCACTAAGGCGCAAACACAACCATTTTGTTAGTGATGCCAGGAAGTTGTTCATAAACTCTGATATCACATTAAAAAAAATCACTCAATTCTGCTTACGTGTACTCATTTGGGGAATATACCCTTATACTCATGAGAGCAGACACCACTGCCTTCTAGAACTATGTTCTGTAGACAATCAGGTACAGCAAAATTATTTGATTGGGGAATGATTTGCTGAACAAGTAAAAAAATTAATAACTTCCCCCAAAAGTGGCTTTTGCCTTTTTGCCCTTTATATCTGTCAGGAGCTTAGACTAGAATTCTGCCACCAGCTCAGTCTCCTCAATTCCTCCTTTGCTGTGACGCCTACACCTTCCCTAGTCACTCTAAGTGGAGGTGTGGTGAGTGGCGTTGAACAGACACAACGTCTAGCTTGTGATACTCTGTACTTCCCCTTTGATCCCATGTGGGTCAAAAAACCAATTGTCAGAGAAGCTGGATTTCAAGTTTATAGATCACCGTGTTTTTGGCTAACAGAAATCAGTGATCCTCTTGGAAGCCCACAGTGGCACAGAAGACGAGCTGTCTTCACTCCTTACTGGTAGTTTTTCTTACCAATTGGTTTAACCTGGTGGCTTTCTCCAAATCAACTGGACATTAGACTGCCAGTTACACACATGCTACACAAGAGGCAACACAGGACACTTCACGTACAGATTATAGCAGAGAGAGAAGCTAAAACTAAATCCACGGTAAGACTACCTGCATTAGGAGGTTTCTATACGAAAGAGAGGAAGTGAAAGATGTTGAACTTAAAGGCTTCCAGGAAGGAAGGGCGTGGAAGGGGTAGGAATTTGCTTCGGTGTCAACACAGAGCAGTCACCCACAGCTCCCTGCTCACACCAGGAGTTTGGAGGATTCAGCCATCCAGGAGCAGCCCTTGAAAACAGTGGGTCACACAGATCTACCACACCATATCCTCCTCAACATATGACTATCCCCAGTGACAGACCTTTTATATCACAACGATGCTTTTGTATGAGTCAGGTGCTTTTTCCTCAACAATACTGAATGTTGCCATTTGATCCCAGACTTGGACTTGGCTGGTCATGCCACAGTTATTCACCAGAAAGGTTATTTATCAATAAATGTCTAAACCTTTCCAGAAACCATTTTAAGATGTTTACTTTAACAGCTCCTGTGGCTGCGAATGTTTCTTTAGATTGCTTTCTGAATGTTTTCCAAGCCTTGTAAGATGGTGTTGGTCTAAACACAGGCCCAGGTAGCAGTCGACTGTCTGCCCTCATCCTGACAAAAGATGTTGTGCAGGCTCAGACACAGGGAAGAAACACTTTTGTCTTTCTCAGGGAACAGACTATTTAAACAGAGACACATGGAAATATTACTGCTATGTAGAGGCAGCATTATTACTAAGTTGCATTCACCACCTCCTTATCTTATGCCTGCCAGAGCAGAGCAGACCTCTGGGTCTGCCTGGCTTATGGACTTGTTCCAGGCCTGCTGCAAATGGAGAGGGCCAAGAGGCTGATACAGAAAGCTCGCTACATTAGTGTTTCCACCCTTTCAAAGTAGGCAGAGCACAGATCGCTCAGTTGCAGGAAGTCAACATCTCCAGGAGTCACTCAAACTGGTGTGAACTCTAAATCCAGGGGCTATGGCACTTATTCCACTTAAAGTGCCTTTCTCCTCAGTGACATTGGAGCTGCTTTCTCCTGCCTACTGAGAGAGTTGGCAAGTTTTCTGTGTAAGTGTGTTCACTTTTACACACTTTTCTTTAAGAAAGTGAATCCAAATTGTTCTTTCCTCTCTTATGGAATAACTATTAGAAGAATAGCCCAAGTAAAGGAAGAACTGGAGCGGGGGGAAACAAAGAACAAAAGAAGTCTCAGCTTATGTGGTTAATAACAAAGTTACTGAAAAGCAAGTGAAAGCCGGAGTACATCATAGCAGCTGCAGAGGAAATGCAATTAGATTTGTCACCAAGATGGACTGAACAGAAAGGGAAGAACAGTCTCAGGTTTCAGCATATCTGGATTTGGAGTAAGTCAGGGAGCATGACTGCTGACCATAGCTGAGGAGAGCAGTGTAATAGATTAAAGTGGACCAAGAGGAAAGAGATAAGGAACATCTGATGGATTTTCCATTACCCAGGAAAGACTGCTGTGTGGCAACAGCCCTGTGCAGAATACAGTCCAGAGGGCAACATGAAAGGTGGAGGAGAGCTTGAAGTGAAAGCAGTTTAAGCAATAAGGCTGTCAAGCATGCGCTATATTTAAGAGTCAGGAAAAGGGAGGAAGCTACAGACCAAAAGACAAGGCATTCTTTAACTCTCAGAAAAAAGGCAGTAAGTTTTCGTTCTTTACTAACAGGGAAACTTTACTAACTGCTTTTGCATCTGCTAATATGTTGCATCATACCAGACTGGTTCCTGGCCTACCAGTCTACAGCCAGTCTGTCTCTAAACCCTAAGTGACCCAGGATATGGGTAGCTTTGAGCAGGGAAAAATGCATTACAAAGCCAAAGATTTCAATAAGCCACAGATGTCACCCTTGGGGCCCAGCACAAGTTATGTTTTGCCTGTGTGCTGTCTTAATGGGCAGATGGTCACCCCAACACATCTCTAAGCCTCCCGCCTGTGCTAAGGAAAGGTCAGCTGAGTTTCCACATGCTTTTTACATAAGTGTCACGTCAAGAGCACCTAGAAATTTAGCAAGAGATTCATTAGAATGGAGCAAATCATAATAAAAGTGTCCTTTGTACACAGTTGCTACATGAGAAGTCCATTAAGATGTGGTTAGTCTTTCATAATGGAACAGAGGAACATGTGAGGTTGTACTATTCTGTTTCTGGAACCTGAATTAAGCATCTTTAGCCAAAAACCAGCACAGCTAAATACATATACATGACAAATGGCATCTCAGTTTTAACAGAATGAGACCACACCAAATAAAATTACCTTTCCACACAATCATAGACCACAAACAGCAGTGAAACTAGTTTCACGGATTAATTAAAAAAAATTGTCATGAGAAGCAAATTATAATGAGAAGAACTATTAAAGTTAAATCTCACTCTTTTTAGTAGCCTGTGGCTATAACAAGCATCTTCCTCCAATTAAAAGCTCTTACTTGTATAATTTCTACAAACAAGCCATGCAAGTTCTCTCCTTCTGTGGACATGAGAGTCCAAGACCTCTACCAAATTGTACTGCTTGGGCTTGCACATAAGTTGTTTGCATGCTTTTTAAGGTTATTAAAATGAGCATCATTTCAGCTTTTGAACCTTTTGTCACACTGACAGCTCAAGCTGGTCACAAAGGGACTACACTCCAGTTTCTTCTGCAACAATTTACTGATACAAGAGGGGAGAAGAGGTTACTGCACTGAATTAACAGCCATATGTGGCAGCAAGAGTTTTCAAAGTTTTCCTAAGGGGAGAAAAGCACAAAGCAAGTAAATACCAGTTTCCCTTTGATAACAAAAAGCTTTCCATACCTTCCCCAAATTTGGATGTGTTGATGTCAGAGTCATCTCTGGTTCCATTTTGGGATTCCAGGTATGTAGCAGGGACCCAGCCCTGCTCCTCTGCTGTGCTCACAAACCACCAACCTACAAAAAGAAGTAAAAGAAGCTGCTAAGTCAGCATTAAGAGGAACAAGAATAGCGAGATGCTACTGAGAAGGTGGCACAGAGGCAGCAGTTTCGGTGCAGGTTTGACTTATTCTGCAGCCTCCTAGAAGGAGAGGGGGTTTAGTCCTATTATACTGTTTCTATCTGATACTCTCACTGTGGTAAACAAGCATGTGGGCAGGCCTCATGTAAAAAAGGTTGCAGTAGAACAATTTATTTTAAGAAACCTGAAACCTATTCATGACAACTCTGAGTTCTCCAATTCACTCTCCCAGAGCAAGTCTTGCAACTTACATCTACAGTATCAAAACACTTCATATGTGTATATATGCGTATGTGCATATATGTGTTCATGAATGTATGTGAAATAGCACAAAAAAAACCATTTCCCAAATCTTAGTATGAGGTATCACAAAGTCAAAAGATGGAAATAGGAAAGATTTTAGTAGAAGGGCACAGATTTCAGAACATGATACAAAGTATTAAGCACTTGTAGAGCGCTTTTCACCACAGCCAGTGTTTAACAAACATGACCTGAATTCAATGCCCTTAGAAGCTGGAAAGGACTGCACAGAACAGAAATAAGAGAGAAAAGCTTACTGAAATGTTACTTCAGGCCATAAGCACTAGTTATTTGCCTTCCCACCTGAACATCCAAGTTTCTACCATTATCTACAAAAATATTAATTATTCACCAACTATATGGGTCTAACCTTTAGGTCACGTCCATGGATGGATGAATAAAGTTATCGGTGAGCCATCTTCAGGTTAAATGTATCCCAATCATAACTATCCTTGCCTCTTTTCTTGCTTGGCTACATTGATTTATTGAATCCTCCACTGCTTTTGATGTAGACTCACTCACCCAGAGCTTGCTGCTCTCAGACATGAGCACAAATAGATTCTGCTCCATTCAGGTGAGGTCAGGGTTAAGATACAGAACAATAAAAAGCCAAGCAGGTAAACAATTTCTGTTGTTTTCTACAGTCTCCCCAAAAATGCAAGTCACTTTGTCAGGACAATGCAAACTATTGTTCAACACCAGTCTTTCAGCTTCCCCAAAGGGAGTTGAGAAAATAGCTATTTCTGTACATATGCCTCAAAACAATTTACAGACTTTAACAGCTGTCATAAACCCAATAAATTTCACAGGAGACTCCCAAGTCTGTCTGTGATGAGCAAACACAGGGATAAGCCAGCTTAGTCTGTAAATAAACAGGGCACAAAAACTAATTAATTTATGGTGGGGCAAAGCCCCGAGTTGTGTGACGGCCACACAGCCCTCCCAGAGCTGGGAGGCCGCAGCCCTGGGCCTGGCAAGGGGATGGGAGGTTCACTGGGCTCTGCCACCGTGCAGCTTTCTTTAAAGAAAAAAAAAAAGCAGCCAGCTGAAACAATGCTCAAGTGCTCATGCTAAAAGTCACCCAAGCTCACTCCAAATCCTGTCACGGAAGATGTTACCAGAAAACAGTAGTTACAAACCCTTGTCTTCCTCCCTGGGGCCTGTGGCTAGGAGCCAATGTGCCCCAAGCAAACCACCTCACTTGCCACTGCAGAGCTGCTAGGTAGCTCTATTTATTTACTCTCAAAACTCAGACATGGCTTTCCATTTTCTGGCTCAGCAGAGGTTTGGAAACTTTGCTTCACAAGGCTCATGGTTGGAAAGTTTAAATTTAGTTATCCCCCCTCAGCAGGAGGTAGATTCTCCTGCCACGAAGCCCACAGCAGTGAACATGCAGGATCTGCCAGACCGTTTCAAAAAACACATCTTCATGGTTGTTCCTTATTTTACTAGTAACGTATCAACATGGGTAGCAAACACAGTTTAACATACACTTACAATTAGGCACAAAATGTCAGAAGCTGGCTTTCAGCTGATATCAATTAGACTGGAATAGTTTATGTAAACTCTTCCTCAGAAAGAAATTAAACAATTGCACAAAAAGGACTTGCCTACACTTAAAAACGTGTGCTTGGGCCAAATTCAAACCATAGTGAAACCGTCTTGGAGGGCTGGATCATACGGCCTTGACGCAGACCCAGTGCTAGCCCATTTCGCAATATGGCTCCTCTAGTTTGGCTCACTGAGCTGCATTGCAGCCTCAAGACGAGTTTAAGGTCTTGTGTTTGGGGCCATAGTCTGGCTGAACCTCCATCCATCCATCCAAACAGGGCTCCCTGCTAAAAGGCAACCCCTCACCCCCGTGCCTGGGCACAAAAACATGTGCCTCCCTCTTATCTCCATGCCTCCTTACTGCCATTCCCAGCTCCTGAAAGGCCTCGGCAGGGAAACCTCATGACTCCACTGATCTTAAGAACAGGCTCCCACATACCAGCTGGAGGTCAAGTCACATTTGAGGTACATTACAGTCAAGTAACTCAACGAAATCCTTTGCAATGTACAGACAGTGCATGTAACAATCTAAGCGAAGTTTTAAGCTGCTTTGATTCTTCAAGCCATCACTAGGATTAAAGAGCTCATTAAAGTTTTAATTTCTTTCTTAAGATTTCCTTTATAAACTATGTGCAAGGGTAAAGTATAAATAAGAAACCTCCACAACTACTGAGAACTCAGTAGCATCTGTCCAGGTTCAGAGAAAACCAGCCCCCACTCTGAAATTCCTTTCTCCCAGTTCAAGCTTGCTTCTCCGAAGGACAAAAGAAAGGTTTTAATGCAGCTCTTTGGAATAGCATGTCCACAGAAAAAAAAGAATTATGTTTTACTTAAACAGCTTGAACAACTGAGAAGCCTGAGAAACTTCCAACAGCATCCCCCAGCAGCAGAGAAGTCAAAAATGGATGCTCACAAGCAAGACTTGCAAGGGCTTAGAGTGGCCAAGCAGATATTGCATAGGCAGCTCACTCCTTATGAGGCAAAAATCTGAATTATGATGGCACATCTGAGCTGTAACCCTACAGAAAGGAAATTACAGCATAGTGCAAGAATTGACAAACTCCTAGCAGAAAACGGCCGAAGCACAGACAAGCTCCATAATGCAGTCCGTGCATGACAGCCACAAACTGCACAACTCTGCCCAGCTGATTGTGAAGTACTTGCTCCACACCATCCCCTCATTAGAAGCATTAGGGCAGCTGCCATTTGGTCCCACCACCCTTCCCCCACCTCTAGGTTCATGGTTTGCAGACAAATTAGCCAGATTGGTGCCTGTTTGCAGAAAGTCAGGGCTTTAATGGTGCAAAATATCTCGTCCCCTCCCCTGCCATCTTTCCCAACCCAGAGCATCACAGAAACGTTGTTAGAAAACTTGCTTTTGAAACACAGAACAAAACATTGCATTTATTTTCAGTTCTCCCTCTATGCTGGAGTTGAAGTCAACTTCACAATTCATTATTAAAACCATTCTGCAGCAACATCTGCAGGGAATTATGTAAAGTTATCTCTGTGCACTGCCAAGCCAGTCTGAGGTTTGCTCTTGCACTCACACCATCTGTAAAAATTAGGCAGTGCTTTACAGCTTGAGTTAACCCTTACAGATGCCCCTATCTCTCAGGCATCAAAATGGAAGTCTAAAGCTGATGTAGCATGGATGTCTAGACAGAGATTCATCAGCCCTCTTACCTGATGAGGACTGAAATGGAGTCTGAGCCTCACAGAAGGCACACAGGGGGTTGTCGTCACTGCACCCAGACCAACCTCAGCTCAAGCTTTACTGCATTACTCCAAAACCTGCCTTAATTTTTAAGGCAGGATTGCAATTTTTTTCCCCACATATGTTGACCCCTTGGTTGGCATCTGTCAGCATCCCTAGGTGCAACAGCAAAGATGTCTCTACGCTCAGAGTCCAGCAAGGCTCTGATAACTCTCACTCATTATCAGCATGGAGCTAGAACACTTACCAAGAGATGAAAAGTTCCATGGCAAGACGATGATTGCAAAAGAGATTGGTCACACTGGAGAGTGACTAAATGACAGAAATACTTTGATTCTAAAAATCATGTTCTTGCTTTTAAATTGTATTCCCAGTCCTTTCCCCAAAAGGATTTAAAAAAAGCAAAAGAATTAAGCATTATCCACAACCCACACAATGGGAAACTACTGGAATATAGTTAAACATCCATGTTTCAATATTGTCCCTTTCTCCACACCAACAGGAAAATTAGCTATTCCTCTTGAAGTCTGCCTAATCATAAGATGATACAAATCACTTAAGAAAAATAAAATAATGAAGGATCATGCTGAACATTGGTTTCTAATTCTCCCCTCAGCCATTAATTTCTTTATAGACTTTCATTGTCAATTTATGAGCTTAACTAAAGTAAACAAGGAGGACAGCAACGCTATAAAAGGGAATGGGAATCTCTCCTGCATGAGTGGACTACACATTCTTCTAAACAAATACTTAAATAACACTCTACCTCTCAAGAGCCTTGGAAAAATCCCACTCAAGCAGCAGTGTGGTACATTTGACATGTGCTCTTTGGGCTTCAGACAACTGCTCCCTTTTAAGTGCTTCTGCCTTGGAACCATCTCTTGAGCATTTTTTTGATCCAAGAACTTAAACTGTCCCACAAAGCAGTACCAGAGACAATCAGGTCACTTCCAGACCTGGCACACAGACCTTTTTTGTGCCAACAGCTAATTACTTTCCTTCAGAGATGTGATCTGCTTCATTAAAAACCAGCTAAGGCAAGAGTATTGCCGTGCAGATGAAGGTGCTTGCTTTTTCCACCCCTCTAGAGCTCTTCCCACACAGCACGTGTATATTTGATACACATAAGGAAGTCAGTTGTAACTCAGACAGACCTCCAAAGAATATGCAGAAGCAGAAATACAAAGGTACTAGAAGTAGCATTATGCAAGAGGGATTTTCTGCAGTAAACATTCTCACACCGACTTCCTGAAAGTTCACTATAGTATCTGTACAGTGATAGCCTCTAACAGCCTACATGCTGGCTCTGCTCTCTGTAAAAGGCTCCTTCAGTCCCACACGCTTGGCAAAGGCTCTGGGTTGAAAGCATTGAATTTGTATGAATGCCAGCATCCAATTTCTGAGTGTTCTGCCCTTACAATTCACAGAAGAGGCATCTTTCTTTTAAATGTGGAGATATATGAAGAGGTCTTCCTCGCATGGAGTTGACTGTAGTTTGGGGTACAGAAGTCTGTGCGTGAGTCACTGCACAGCAGACTAAGGCTGTCCTCTCAGGATGAATTATTAAAGTTGGTGAAATATTAAAGGCAGCTTTCATCTTTAAACACATAATGTTTCCCAGCCCGTGTGCACTGCAGACTTCACTGCAGCCACCATTTAACCACAAAGCAATGTTTATCTCATTTTAAAGATGGAAGTGGGGCTTAAAGACGTGCTCGAGGAAGAAAGATGCGCTTGCGGCAGACATCCTACTTGAACACGATTAAGATCCACAGCACAGGTTGACAGCCCTTTATGTGCAATACCCAAAGGAGATTGGGCCACACATTTGGATTCCAGCTCAACCATGTGTCATGATCCCTCCAGCCAGTTCACATACTAGAGCTGCAGGCTAGGAGCATGGTTCGCACGGGCAACCCCACTTCTCACAGGATCCTCATTTTGCAAAGTGTTGCAGCCCCAAATACCTGTGCCTGACTGCTCTTGCAGTCAAGAATGAAGATTGTTATCTTGCTTGCAGCTACTGTGGCTGCACTCATGGTACCGAGTACTGCTTTTGCAGTTCAGGAATAAAACTCACCACCCCAAGTTACTGCTTAACTCCAAGAGATTTTCAAATTTGCTGATGCAATACCCCAAGAGCCCCACAGCACTGTGATGGGGCAGAGTTGTTAGCTTTCTCATGCAAGAGAAGAGAGGAAAAAGGATCACACCTGTCATTCCTTCCCTGGGAGCCCAGCATAGGAAATTGGAGCTTCTATATGTGTTATGAAATGGGATTTTTACCATAGCACTAAAAGCTGAACGAAACAGTACAAACAAAAACTGTTGTGGTTTTTTTTTTTAAAGGAACATGAGCTCTTCTCAAAGAAAATAATTAAATTTGAAATGTAATAAGCAAACACTTTCCTCCTGGTACCAAACGTGTCACAACATCTGACAGAACATACATTAGAAACCACACACCTGACTGCTGTTCAACAGCAGTCACAC
Organism: Grus americana; assembly: GCF_028858705.1. Lineage (NCBI taxonomy): Eukaryota > Metazoa > Chordata > Aves > Gruiformes > Gruidae > Grus > Grus americana. The sequence continues at coordinate 14,197,094 of NC_072858.1, read as the reverse complement.
AACCACAGGCTACATTCTGCCCAGCAAGCTACCTTCAATATTTGAAACGGTAATAGTTTTATTATTTAGTGAAGAGAGAACACATAGAAGGAGGAACGAAGAGAGGCTGCACACTCCTGTGCCTTGCTCCAGTGTTCAACTAATATCTACAGGAGTCCCTATAAAAAACACAATAGAAACCTGACCTTAAGAGCATCACTTAGTAATCCTGACAAGCCAAAGCACACATGGACTACCCCTAGAAACACTTTTCTCTCCTTCCTTAGGGAGGGTCTGAAAGCTGAGTTGTATTCTCAGAGTACAGGCTGCAGCAGTTTTTGCTTGTTTTGGTGATGGAAATAACACTTGAGGGCTTCCTGAGGTGAGGGAGAAGATGGGGAGCAGAAGGTGGGGACTTCTGGAAGGCTGGACTCTGATGATGTAATTTTTTTGGCTATTAACAGAACAGCACTTTGCCTTATGGAGCTAAAAGTTCAAACAAAAGGCCAAGAGCTGAGACCATGGTTTGCTGTTCTCCACCAAAATTTGCTAGTAACTGCAAATGCTTAGGACTCAGCAGCAGCACAGGAAATTGCATTCCTTGCACTGCTCTAGGTGTTACTAAGTTCAAGGAAAATAGAAGTGAATCCCAGAGTTTGGGTGCTGTAACATATCAGGGAGACAATAGAGTTCTTTCCTGCAATGAATGGCTATTAAAGTAACCAGTTGTTTCGAGTCTATATGGTTATGGATTTGCTATCCTAAATCCTTCTAGTCTGTCGTCTTCCACCTCTGCTACTAATCTTGTGGCATTAGTAGATGAAGACTTCTCATCTGTGCTGTTAGTATATCCCTCTGCTGCTGTACTCCAGTTCCTATGCTTGCAGAGCTGGCATGGAGTAGAGGACATACTACATGTGAATAAATACCCTACTTATTGCTGCCCACACAGGTTTTTCCTGGACCAAAAGCAGCTGACTAGGTGCGTACATAAGTACTCGATACAGAGTCCCAAAGTGCATCTCAGATTCTGGCTTAAACATCTAGCTTGCTTGGATTGATTTCACATCACATTATATGCATAAACACACACGTATATATGTGGAAATTCACACCCTGACCTCTGCATTCAAATACATATTACCCTAGTCTTCTGCTGGGATTGGAACCATGACTCCTTGTACTTCTGGAAAAAGTAGAAGTGTTCAGAACATGGGAAAAGTTCATGGGAAAAGAGAAAACTGGATAATATACAACTCAGCTCTAATACTTTATGGGTTACATCACTAGTAGAGACGATGGATATTCAGAGTATTAGACAACTAGAAAATAGCACATTACTGTATTTGTTCGAATCTTATAAGCTAGTAGGTGACAAGCATTCCAGAGGTGCACATTTCACAAAATACTTATATCTTTATCTCTTATTACAGTTGTGACTTCTTGTGTATATCTGTATATGTGTGTGGGGGGAGTTAAGTAAAGCACACAGTTTATCTTTGGGTTCTGATAATATAAACCAATAGTTACAAACTCCAAGTGCTGTATCTGCAGCTATTTGCTGTGGCTGAATTGTTACCCAGGGGCTTCCCCTCCCTGTTTGAAAACAAAACCCCTCAAATTTGTGTATTGACACAGCTGGAACGAAAGAATCTGCCAAATATGTTTTTCAAGAATTGGCGCATACATCCACAAAGCCACCATATAATCCAGTACAAATTACACAAGTTGTGTCCTTAAAGCAAGGGAGTAAAAGCACTACCTATTATATTAACAGCTATGGAAAAGTCTTGGCCATTGCCTATAAATCCCAGATCAAGTCCCATCACACTCCAGATCACCAGCTTCCCTTAAACTGTCAAGTACCCTGGGCTCCCCAAGACAGCAGCAAAGCACCACTTCCTAAGCCTGCCCATGGCCAGCTCCAAAACATGCATAGCCAACGTGTTGAAAGCGTTGGCCAGCATCCCCAGACCACTGAAATTAGGTGATCCACAAAACAATGAAGTCAGCCAGTTCTACAGGCCAGTCAGCACCCAAGAAGTTGCAAAAAAAGGTTTGCCAAGGCTCAAACATCCTAATGTCTTCTAAAAATAAATTTAAAATAATTTTTCCCTTCCTGCTTTACTTCATTTCAAGAACACCTAATGGTGAAACAGTCTGTGCAATGTGAGCTGCATTCCACATAGCCCTATGCGTTTGCAGCTCAGTCTTTGTTCAGTATAGGAACAAAAGAAACTAACAGAGGGAGTGCTTTACTCAGAGGAAGTATCTCATCAATCATGACAAGGAACAAAGCTATCTTTAGGTGGGCATACTGTACTGCGCAAGCAGCCTAGCTGCAGCTGCTAGCCTGTGAATGCCAAGTACTGTACAGTAACTGGAGTAAAACAAGGTCCATCCATAGCCCAATGGCTTTCAAGAGGTTACTGACTTGTACTGGTATACTAGCCAATCCAACCCACAGTACCAACTCAGTTATTATAGAAAATACCTGTTTACTAATCACGGATTTTCCTTTTCTAATCTGATCTGCTTGGAAACAGGATTTCCTGTCTGACCTCAAGTTCCAGTCACACTACATACCAATTTTCACTTTCAATGCAATCTTTTTTTCCTCTTGAAAAGTGGTAGATTTACATGCACCCTTCAAAGACAAAGTCTTTGAAGTCCACAAGGCAAGGTAAGATTGCTAGAGGGCACTCAGACTTAACAGCCAGTATAAAAAGCTCTGCATTAAGTGTCTATTGGCAACAAGTAGTACTTCCTTTCCTCTTTCCCTTTCCCTAAAGGTTTCTTTACTTCAGTAGGTCCCAGAAATTGACCAGTGAGCTATTTACTGTTGCTGATGTCTTTCAGTACAGCTTCCCTCATTATCTAAGTTCATGGGGCACTTTCCTTCCTCCATGCTCAATTACAGCCCATGGTCTTTCATCTTCTACTTCCAAAAGGACTTTTGTCCTGTATCTCCTTTAGTGTTTCTACTGTTAGGAAGATGTAGCCCAAGTAGAAAAGTTAAGCAATAAATCCATTTCCCACTCTCCTTAAAGCCTGTCCCCCACCTCCTCTCCAGCAGTCCATCATGTAAAGGTTGAAATCTATAGCTCCGAGGTTTTAATGAACCTGCCAAAGTGACACTGTAACACCATGTTTAAATAAATCAATAATTTACAAGAGCTCCCAACCACAAGTGGGTTTGCTGGGGCATGGATAGAGGACGACTCCAGCACACAGCACAGAACATACAGAAATCTGGTGGGCAAACCCAGCCCGTGGCAGCAGACAAGTAGCCCACTGCCTTCAGAAAACTATGCCAGCACAGCCAGCTCCTGCAGAAGATTTTCCAGAGCCATGAACAACTGATTACAGCAAAGGCATGCAAACAGATGGCTTTCCGCCCCACGAGGCATGAGGAGCTCAGCCCCAGGAGCCAACGGAGACTCTCTATTAGTCATTACCAGTTGTGGGGTTGTGTGTTTTCCGTGGTCGGCCAACAGGGTGCAACAGTCAAGCTCACAAATAATTTCCTTTACATTCACAGGACTTAATCTTAAAGCAAACACATTTTGTGTCCAAGCTTTCTTTAGGAAAACATGAATAAGCTTTCAAATGGGCCTCACAGTAATCTTGTCCAAAGATTACAAATTACTTCCTAGTGGTTTAAAAAAGTTACAGACCCCCAGCCCCAGCTGATAGGAAACAGCCTTCACAGGCAGCAGAGAATAGCCAATATTTACTTCCTGCACAGATTGACAAAAGTCGCTTTTGTTTTAATTTCTTATTCTGAAGTCTGTAGAGAATGTGGTGTCAGTTGCTTACTGGGAAATCCTCAAAACCATGCAGAATCCAGAAAGAGAGACTCTGTGGACTAGGAATGATCCTAACAGAGTACCAAACAGCATTCCAGGTGCTAGAGTCAAAATCATAAAGGAATCCCATTTCAGTTGAAAATACATCTGCCCCTTCTGAGGCAGACTTCGGTTATCTCAGGACAGAACAGAGCAACAATGGACAAGAGCTTGAAGCAAGGAACAAAGGCTATACTATATACAGCACAAATCAGAGGACAAAGCAACCAAACAATGATATTAGTTCAGTCTGCAGCACAGTTGAGTCACCAGATTAAAAACACTGCCTTTTACAAAAAGCTTTTATGGGATCCTTCTGAACTTCAGTACTCCTGCTAAAGGAATAGAGACACCTCGGTTTGCTGGTGCCCAGCACAGTGTGCAGAACAGCTCCACTCTGCTGCGCTCAGATAACCACCTCACAAATTGCCATTTCCGTATCCTGGCTGTTCCTTGAAGCTCTGCTGTCCACATACGGCTTCTGTCCAGTTCTATTTATTAGCTTGATCTGGCAAGATCATAGCCCAGGTGGTACGTTATCACGAATACTGGTGTAAGCCAAACTGAACGCTCTGCTGTCCCCTCTGACACTGCTTCATTGCCTTTCTCCTGAGCTCCATTCAAGCCATGTTTCTGCAGTGACCCCAGGAGCTCAGCCTCAGAGCTGCCTGCACAAGGCTGCAGGAAATGACAGCTTCGGAAATGAGTACCAGAGTGATGAATAGCAGGCTACAAGAGCAGCCAGTGCATTAGCGGGCTGCCAATTAATGAACTACATTGTATTGAACAAGGGCATACATGGGCAAGTAGTATCACTGGCACTCCCCAGAAGATATGACAAACCCAATTCAGTATTTTTTGAATGGTTTTTCCAGACTTCTCTAAAATTTAGAAACTTAGACTTGTTGCTGTATTTTGTTCAGCAGGAAGCTGAACTGGCCCCATTTTGAGCAGATTATGGAAAATTGAAAGAAGAAAAAAAAAATGGGGAAAGAGATTTGCCTTTTATCTTTATATGTCATGAAGACCCAGACAATGAGGTGGAAACAGCAGGGAACGTTCACCTTTAGGAAGGGGATAACTGAGCTCATCCACATAGACTCCAAAAAAGCAAGCAGGAATTACTGGGGTATCTGGTTCCATCAGCTCTAACAAAATGGTGCATCAGCAGCATGAGAAGGTGAATATGGGAGAGCCACTGTGGCAAAAACTTCTAGTAAGATGCCTATTTTCCCCCCCTCAGTCAAAAAAAAGCACTCATATTACAGAAAATACTCTGCACACAGGTAACAAAACATTTGTTTCTACTCATTCTGGCTTAGCCTCCGGATAAGAAGGCTCCACACTATGCTCAAGCATCTTTGCAGGGCTTCCGCCACATGGTAGGTAAGCATGTGACTTCCCTGCAGCTTGCTTGGTTGTCTCACCTGGGATGCTGACTTTAGAGACTGATATTTAGCTTTTGGTGCTCCTTACAGACTGGAAATGCAGCCTAGACTCAGAGTAAAGAACTGCTCTACCTTGAGAGACTAGAAACACCCCACTTAGTAAGTCTTGCACTATGGGAACATCGACAGCAACATTCCTATTAACACCTTCTTCATAGAGAAAGGCTGGGTTGCCAGCAGCCTCAGTTGCTAATCTGCCACCAGGAAGGCACTGTTAAATGTGCAGTAAGTCCCAATATTTAAATATTTTCATTTTCTGACTCTGTCTCTTCAAGCTTAATAAAACAAAGCCAGATCAGGCACTAAGCACAGATTTGGTGGCAATAATCAGTGAGGCTGATCTTCTGATGCTAAATAAAGGTTAGCAAAGCAAATTAATGATGTGAGATACAGAAGAGCTGTCAATCTCCACGCACTTCAGAGCTGAGACAAGACAAATGTATCACTGTAAGGCTTATTCCTTTCCATTAGGAATAAATCAACCATGAAACAAGGGCAAGAGTAATGCTGTCCTTGGGTGAAAAGCTGAGATTTGCAGACCCTCCATTACAAACACACATGCATTACACAATACAGCACCATTTAAAATAAGCAGCACAGTAACAGATTACCTAAACCTGTTAGACAGATGATAGAGAGGCATAGTGTTTATCTTTTCAACAGGGAGTCACTTAAGCTTACCCTATGAGTGCATGTGAGATTAAACCATTCCCTCTCCCCAGTACAAGGCTACCCAAAGAGGACATGCTGGACCGCTTGTGACTACCCCCAGCCAGACTGCTGCAAGTGCTACACTTTCCACATATCTCCTCCTTTCTTTGCACAGGCAACTGCTATTCCCCAATCACTCATAGAAAACCTTGAGTTCAGGTATTCTGCAACCTCATACTTTTCAGGATCTCACTCTTGGCAGATTGATGGCCTTTCTTTCTTTCTTTTTCTTCTCCTTCCCCCCAAAAGCATTTATTTACCCTTCTTATTTTGGGAAAGGTCCGTGTGTTTCGGCACAGAGGCTGCATGTGTACTGCACGCTGAGAAAGAGGATGGTGTGGTTGCTGGGGAGCTGGCCTAGCTTTGGGGAGTTCTCTGCAAGAGAACTGAGAACCAGACCAGTTCTTTTCATGGAGGAGTTTTTCTCTCCCCAATTTCCAAGTCTTAGTTACTTCCCTTCCCCTCCTCCACCACCCAAATTTGAACAGTGTTTCCTTTGTCTGTCCCTTATGTAGACTTCCATTCTCTGGAGACAAGGCCTAAATGTCTAGCACAACAGGACCCCCGTCTCAGCTGGGCCTTAGGCACTGCCATAAAAAACAGAGATCACAAAAGCATGGCTCTTGCAATGTAAAACAGCCCAGATAGTAAACAAGTCTTTGGATAGGTCTGTTAGCTGCCATATTAATTATGATGTTGGAATGCTATGGCTTAACAAAAGCTTACATGTTTGTTTTTTTTTTTCCAAAACATCCCATTTAGTGACTATGCATGCACATTTCTCAGGATAAATTAGAGTTCACTGCAATACTTACGTAAAGTATATCCAACAGTGCACCTCCAGCAAGACCAACTGGACCACTAGCACATTTTAGGATGACGAACAAATTGAAGTTTCCTCGGCAAGCTTCCCTCACAAGGGCTGCAGGCCAGGATTACAGAGTGGAAAGAGCCCAACCTGGGTAGAAAGTACGTAGTCCTGTAGCTGCTAAATCCCTACTGGGGAAGGGGATTTCCTGTTACATTTCAGAGAGATCTACTCCCCACATCCCTTGTTTGCATGGGTTCATTCAACGCACACTAAATTCTCAGACTCCAGCTCAGCAACACATCATGCAGTGCAGTCTGCAGAAGGCAACCAAGACCACATGTTCCTTTGGAAGGACAGACATCACTTCCAACTCCCTTTTCTAATTTATGCAGAGACCCTCAACACCAGGCATGAGGGAAGCCACCTCCAAGGCATACCAGTCCCCTGATAAATTTCTTGGTCAAGGTTCTGGCTAGTAACCAACACCTCTTGAATGTTCAAAACTGCCTCCTGATGTTCCTCAGCCCCACAATAAGATATAGCACAGCTCTTTTGTGCATATACAAGCCATTTTCATGAAAATCATGCTTTCCTCACCTGACGTATTTGTTACCAGTTGCTAATATAAAAGTCAGTGGGGTTGCCTGGTACCAACACACATGGTATGGTCTGGGAGCACAAAACAAGCTTTTTGCCATACTTATTTTGGTAATGGTCACACTATACTTGCAGCAGTTCACGGTAATTATTAGTTAGTATTAATTATGCAGTATTACCTTGTTAATCTTATTTCTTAAAACAAGTCTTCCCAGTCTGCCCTGCCAAACAATAATTGGAACTGGTTTAATAAAGTTTGGAAGTCAGCTTGGCATGGTGCTAAAATTAAGGGCTTAATTCTCGGTCCTACAAAAGGTTAGATTTGTTGGTCATCTGCCAGCATGTACTCTCTCAACTCTAAGCTATGCCCCTACTTGCTAGTCCACACTTGAAGCTGAAGGAAAAAGAAGATTCAAAGGAGATTTAACATCTGCTCTGCCCTCTTGCATCTTGCAGGCCCATAGTGCCACATCACCTAGCTCACCAATACTGTGCCTAATAACCTTTACCAGACTACTTATTCTAAGGAGCAGGGCTTTTTTCCATAGCTGAAGTTACAGTATGGAGGCTATTCCAGGAACACAGGCACTGGCCACCAATATACAAGGAATTGTTGTACAGACATCTAACCTGCTTCCCAAGATGCTTGGTGAAGATTTAGGTGACAGGAAGGTGGAAAGATTCAATCTTACAACTTCTATCTAGTTAGATTTTAATTTTGTTTTTCCAATTTTCTCTGGCACTTCAGCTTCTGCATTTACCTTGGCAACACTTTCCAGGAGTCCCAGAAAAACACGAAGATGATCCAAAGTCTCAGGTATTTCTGTCAGCCTATCACATCAGCAAAGCCAGATGGACCAAGCCATAGCCTTGAGCATCACAACCATTGAAATTTCAGAGCATGGTTTGACTTCATGACAATTTTATAGTTTGAGCAAAATGCAAATAAGTATTTTCATGTTGCACCTCCTAAAGCCTGAGAATATCTAACCCTATTAGAAGATGTGATCTGCTTCTACTTGGATGCAACGAATGAGGTATGACAGAGGGAGAGGATCTCAGGAACACCTCTCCACCTTCCTACTACAAGAAGCAATTAGTCAATTTTGCTCACGTCTGTTTAAGTTCTGATCTCTAAAGAGAAGATAATACTCATTAAAGTAGCCTCAGAGTTCGATATGACATTTGACACATTTGCTGATGTGACTTACAGATGCCAGCATGGCTATGACCTACTTCCAGGAGCTGCCTCTCCCCCTCTCCTTCTCCTAGGAAATGCAGAAGCCACCTCCCCCACCCCCCACTCTGTTTTTTTCTTCCTGGTATGTCTTTTCCATAGAAAATCAGATGGGCAAAGCCATTAGCCAGTTGACTACTTCTTACTGCTTTTGCCTCTCCCTCAGCTGGGCAGCCCCCTACAACACAGGAGTCAGGAGGAGGCTGAATCTATCTCCAAGCAGAGTAGAGGCCATCTCTCCATTTGTGGAGTGGCAGCTCTTGTGCTTGCCAGCACTGCTTACCCCCCCCCAACCACAAAAGAATGCCATTTCCACCTCTATTTTTACAATTGCAAAAAGATTCACACTACAGTTTATTTATAAAAGTAGGAAGCTTTTTTTTTTTACATGGATTATCTGAGTAGGCTGTAGTCTCCTCTTCAGTAAAGGTATTTAGCAGGAAAATAGTGAAATACCCTCAAACCACAAGTGTAGGCTTAAGCGCTTTGCTGAGTTGAAGAGCAGAGCCAAGAAGTGAGCAACATCTTTAAAAGATAAAAACTCCATCTGCAAGGAGCCACTTGTTCACTTTCTGAGGGTCATCCCTGTACCGCGATCCCAGTAGGCCTTTAACTCGTCACAGCTTTGTGCTGTCACTTCCAGCCTCGCTCGCTTTTTCTTTCCAACTATGTCTCAAGCCTTTGGACGAGTCTATGCTTATTTGCAACTTAGTTTTCAAATCCTGAGCCAGAGCCAGCGAAGCAAAGCGGCTTCTCTAGATGAGGTCCTAGAAATTAGCTACAGAAGTTTTAATACAGCGAAATAAGAATGCTGCATTTCCTTCCTCTCCAAACTAAACAAGGGTGTGCAAGGGGCACAGGTATTGCATAGCAAATAGGAAAAAAAAAGCGAGATGAAGCCTTTATGACTGGGAAAGAAGTTACAAAATCCACTTCCAGCTCAAATATATAAAGAAATTGAAAATGTAGCTTACCTACCCCAAACATTGAGCTAAGGTCAGGGACTGGTTTCAGGTTGGAGTTCAGGGGATTTCTCATCTGCTGCTTAAAGCTTCTGTTCCTTTAATGAAATGCTGGCGATCCTATCCAGTTGCAAAGTTAGCAAGCAGCAATAGAAGTCAATAATAAAGGATATCAACAGCCCTGCCTTCAAGCACTGCTAGCATACCTTAGGGAATATAGCTTGTAACTGCATAGTTAAGTTGCGCTGAGTCTTAATACTATTTTGGTCTTTAGCTTCTGAGAAGCATTGCTAGGGCAGACTACTTTAGTGATTTTTATTTATTTTTGAAACAGAAATAAATATACAGAAGAGTGAGCAAAGTGTGACCCCCAGATCATTGTTTCTGTGCCTGTAACTATACCATTTTAAATGTGATCAATAGAAAGCCCTACTTTGCTAGCAAGATGCCAGTCTTTAACCAAAGCCAGAAGTATCAGGGAGCATGACATTTCATTCAGCTAGAATAAAAGACTTCTTACGACAGAGATGAGGTATTGATTAAAAAAACACCAAAAAGAAAAGCGGCTGACGTACCCCCTGCCCGCTCAAGCAAGCTCTAAGTTTGAAGAACAAGAACAAAATGAACTTTGGTTTGACTCCTCTGTGCTCGGAATTACTCTGCAACAACGATTCCCTGCTGCCAACACACACTCCGGCTCCGAGAGCGGGGATGACGGTGTCCAAGCCAAACACACGTGTGGCTGGAGAGACTCGTGGCAGATTAGACAGCTCTTCTTTGTACCGATACATGAAATACATCTGGGGCACCCCAGCTATATTAAGGGCACATTCCTTGGCTGAGCCGATGCTTGTTGAGCACCGCTGCAGGCATTGGTGATGCTCATGTCTGGAGCACTGATACAGCACTTCCAGCAGCTCCCCAAGCTGGCAGATGGAGATCCCTGGGATTGAGACTTGTGAAACACCTCTGAGCGGTTGATATTCTCACTCCGATTATCTAAATCCCAACATGAAAAACATGCCAAAAGCATCCTTACTCTAAATCACAACGAAATGCTCAGTAAGAGGCTGGATCTACAGAAAGCTAGCTGCAAGCAAAGGCAGCTCTTGGTCATCAGTGTCACAAGCATCTTGAGGAGTCTGCTCAAATCTACAGATACAACTGTATGTCCAAGTCAAACTCCTACCTCAAAGTCCCAAACTTCAGTCATGTTGTGCATCTGGAATCAAGCTGTTGCCACTCCAGACATGGTGCCTTCTCTAGAGAGTTTGTACCCTCCAGAGCCAAAGCTGCCAATGGTGCCATTTCTCAAGTTTTGTTGTTTGGTTGGGGTTTTGGGTTGTTGTTGGGCTTTGTTTTAAATTTCTTTTTTAAATTTTTTTAAAAGGCAACAGAAATATTAGAAACTGCCATTACAGCGATGGTATCATCTAATGAGGAAATTAAAAAATAGCATATGGAGTTCCCTTATTATCCATTTCATTAAATACCAGCACTCTTTTAGCCACTTTATAAATGGCCCATCAAGAAAGTATGAAAATTTACATTGAATCAGAGGTTAAGGGCCAAAACCAAACCAAGTGTACCAGGCTCTCTTTTGGATTTATATGCTATGTCTTTTTCATGGATTTAGCAGTAAAACTTTCAACTGTATAACATGAATGTTCAGTTTAACATTAGTAAGTACTAGTAACATCACTGCTTATGTCAATCGGAGGTTATTTGATGAGGCATCAGAAGATTTAGGAAGAGAACAGACATCTCTACCAGTGGTGAGCTCTTGCCCATGCAGCAGAGCGTGGGCCAATGAGAACCTTCCAGTCCTCCTTGTGCTAGTCTCACCACAACATTCACACTTTGCACTGATTTCAAGTTTCCAAACGAGAAGCTTTGCTGGATTTCCAATTTCTAGATATCCCCATGCCAGTGAAAAAAAGGTTCTGAAGAATTTTAATTTTTCCAGACTGCATACCAAGCTTAATTCCTCATTCTGTTACTATTGTCTGTGAGTTCACTTGACAATTTTCAGCTCTTCAGATTTACAGCCATTCCTAGCAAAGTATTTCATCCACAAATAAACGCAACCATCCTTTTTCTGAAGACAAGGGGAAAATATATAGAAAGCACACAGATGTTTGGCAAGTACATCAAAGTTAGGCTAGTCAGTACAAAAACCCTCCCCAAAACCCCTGACGTTCTCAGTGCTTTAACAATACAATCAAATTTTAAATATGAACAGAGGGGGATTTCAAATGGGTACATAACATCTACAACAATAAATTAATTGGAAGTGCACAGAAACCTGGCCTACAGAAAACCATTCACTGAACATCTTCACGTGCCACTTCATTCTGTGAGGCCAGTCACACTGAGTCTGGGCAAATCTTTGTTTTTCACATTAATATAAAATTAGATGAGGCTGGGCAGTGATATCAACTCCTGGCCAGTAGGTATCAACTTACTGTCTTTGGCAAAGTCATGCTCGTGTTCTCTGCATAGTTGGAGAATACGGTATTTGGCTCTTCAAACCCTGCGATTCGCTGCTGACCCATGTACGTTCACTCAGATGTTCTTGGATCTTTGGAGAGCAGAGAGCACTTTCCCCTCCGACAACATTTCATAACTTCAGCACGTAATACCTTTTCCAAAGGAGGACAGATGTGCAGGAATAGTTTCAGTCTTCCAAGAAGTTTTCCATTAGGATCTTGATTTTTCTCTGGCTGTGTAGCCCAACAGCATAACCACGGCCCCTGTGAGGCTGGAGATGGGAGGCTGCTGCTCGAGCAGTACTTGCTGTGAGCAGGCTACCCGGCTGAGGTTGTGCCCATCCGCTCCCTGGCTTCAGCCGCACCGCTGTGAGGAGGCGTGCCGGCACACAGCTACTCACCCTTTTCTGGGGAGCTCCAAAAAGGGCACCGCAGAAGAATAGCTTAAGCCCAGCTTGTCTTACAAGGGAAATTTCAGCCAGAAGCTGTTATGTCAAACATTTGGGTTTTTGAGGGGTAGAAAGGCATCATATGGGCTGGGTGGGGGGAGTGCCTCTATTTTGTTTTCAGCGTACTGTGTATCCTAGTTACAGGAAAGAAGCCAGCAATAATGCCTATCCCACTCACAATTCAGGGGTTTGGGGTTTTTTTTTAGTTTTGCAGGCTTTGAAGAGGAGAGGGAGGAAGAGGAAGATCCTGAGCTCCAAGAATTTTGCTCTTGGCATGCCAAAGCCATCAGTAGAAATGCCTGGATTTTCCACGATGGCTTGGATACATGCCACAGTAAAAGGAAGCCACTTCATAGTAAGCTCCCGTCCATGAGGAGACACACTTCAGATCAATCTGCTTCACAGAGAAGGGACTACCCCCCTTTGCTATAGGGAGACCTGATCTGTACATGAACGAACTGCTCCTGCCCAAACAGTCATCAGGCTGATCAGTCAACCTGAGCGACTAAGGACACAAGCGAGTCTGTTGTCAGATTCCACAGGAAGGCATCAAAGCCACGATGATGTTCAAGGTGGATTACTATGGGCTAAAGCAGTTGAAACCCTGCAAAAAGCAGAAGGGAGAAGGAATTGATGGAAAGGACAGTTGTATCCCTAGAACTCCAAGAGAAAGTGAAGTTTTCAGTAGGGATTTGGAGGCTGGAAGCAGAAAGACAGCCACAAGTTAACTTTTTGATATCTGCATGCACCTTAGGAAGCGTTATTTGTTTCTGCAAATTCCTATTAGAATGCACTGGTTGTTGCTTACTCTCCACATTTTTGCCAGGAAATCCTGATGCTGCTGTCACACGATTGAGAAGTCACTCACTAATTCAGCAGAAACCCGACACTCCAGTGTCTTTGGCTGTAGCCACTGTACAAAGAGCATTTGGGATCCTGTGGCATCTGACAGCTTTCCCCTCCTCCAAGACTGACATTAACCAAAAGCCTCCTATCCAAAACAAAAACGCTAGACAGAACACAACCCACATTCCTCCTATTTTGGGAAAGTCTGGATTGGAAACCTAATTTCTCATCTTGAACCCATGTGTAGCTGTTTAAGCGTAGTTCAGGAGCCATATGACTTTTACAGCTTATTCCTGTGAATGCTATAGAAAACTAATAAAAGAGTGAGAATCATCAGCAAAATGTATTACAAAATGCAACACAGAATAAACTGGAGCAAACACCGATCATACTCATACCACTGCTGCCCACCAAGGACATTCTGCTGCACTGAAGAGATGTGTTGAGAAAAGGCAATTTAGTGACAAGCTGAGAGCTTGAAAACTCATTCTCTGAAGGGAGGCTGGGCACTCAGCTCCCATTTCACCCCAAGCCTGCTCCTCATTTCCATGAAAAACTGCACTTGGATTTTCCAGAGTCTGCACCACCTATTCAGAAACCAGTCTTGAGCAGAAGTGGCAAGTTTGTGCTGCTGCCAGTTCTTCAGCCCCTACTTGGTCACACCATAAAGTCCTCTACCTCGATTCCCCCTTCTACCAGCCTTCAAACAGTAATTTCTGAACACTTTCGGGCAAAATTCCACCTATTCTGTTTCTGGCTTTGAAACAGAAGAGGACAGACAAACATCCAAATACAAATTGAACGCACTTGCTCAAAAGACTCCACTAGTGTCTCAACAGTTCTCAACTAGTCAACACCTTACATTTTTATTTTTAAAAATGTACTTCTACCATGGTTCTTGGACCCCTTAAATCAACGTCATCAAATTCCACTATGGATTTAGACTTCACAACGTGACTTCAGTTCTCCCAAGCACAGAGTAAGAGTCTTGTGAGAAGGTTTCATGTCTGCCAGCATCCACTTCCAAGTTCGCCAGCCCTGGATAGCAGAGGAACAAAACAGGATAGCTGCATAACAGCAGTCAGTATCCTACGCACTCAGGAGCTTCCTGGCTACGGCTGCATTATGAATTTCATGAGCTGTCAGCAAACAGAGCTAGGTCTAACTGTGTGCCCACTGGTTTTGAACTGCATGGCTTGAAGCTGTACACATCCAGCAAAACAAATATCAAGCCCAGTTGGGCACCCAGTTATAAGAATTATGATGATCAGGAACTATTTGCTGACTTGAACAAAGTTGTTATTCACACCCATTCACTAGCAAAACTGTAGAAGTTCAGTCATTCGCTGCCGCAGTGTTGGCATCCCTGAATGTAAAGCAGCAAAAAAAGCAGAGAAGGATGGGTGGCAAAACATGACCAGTTATGCAACTCAGTTCCCTCCTCTATACTAAGAGCTAGCCCAGACACCACAGAGCACAAGAGGCAAAAATTAAGTAACAGAGAAAGGCGTGCATGACAGAGGGGTACATTTGAGTAGCAGACATCAAGAAAGAAGCCAATTTTAATGTTCCTTTGCCTGTCAGGCTAAAGGCACCTACCATAACTAACGCACCTGGAGCATTTTCAAGGATGCTGGCCACATACTGCTCACAAACTTCACGGGATTAACAGTACAGCCTGTGGGATGAATCATTCCTATGTCTTTTTTTATCCCACATTAAAATCTCAGAAGGAAGAAAATGGTGGCTTGCTCATAACAGATTCTCTCTCTCTGCTCTCCAAAAACATGCAAACAACTTGTTAAAAATTGGATATTGCTGAGGCTATAGATACACTCCAGAGGAGTATATACCACTGAAATAAAAGTACGGAAGTTACTTCACATTGTTAGCTGTACTGTCTTTTGCCATTCTTTCTAAAGTTATTTATTGTATCACTGATGGGAGGGCTCTGCCTGAAGTGAGTTGGCCATAGGTAAGCATTCAGTGGAACTTCGTTATTTCCAGGAACTAGCCTTTACAAGTCCATTTTCTCCCAGAAAGAGTTACTGTTCAGCTTCAGAAATCAAAGATAACCAGTTCTGATCTCTGTTGTGACTCCATTTGTACAGGGGCAACTACAGTTGTGAAATTTGCTTTCTTAAGTGATGACTGCTTTTACCAATCTAGGTCAGGCTCAACTACAGCCATCAACGCTCAGTCCTGCCAACTCACTTGCAAGAAAAACACTAAGTACCAATGGATGGTCTGACTCCAGAGCTCTACCTTATAAGTGCAATTCTAGTCCATCCACCAAGATCTGATGAAGGCACAGCTCAGACAGCTACAGAAAAGTGCCTCAGCATCACACTATTGAGGTTAAGGCAAAACTTCAGTCCCACAGAAACATTGGATTTTGATTTCCTTAAACTGAGGAACGCGCTGTGTTACATTTCCTTAGATCAGAACGTCCTTCTGACAGGTGAAATTAGCAGAGGATTTAGCTATCACAAAATATCAGAAAGCATTAATCACATGAGATTCTCTGCAGAAGGTATAGGAGATCAGTGGAAAGGAACAAAAACCACAGCAGAATAAATGATACCCAGGAAGGAAGTCGCTAATCTCCACCTGCACTCAGTTATCCTCATTTCAGGCCTCCCCTCCTGCACTCACTTAAGTTTCTACCAAATTTACCTGGGGCAAATCAGATGGTCCACTCAGGCATCTGCTTAAACAAGAGGCAAAGAAGAAATAGAGGAAGGATTATAGGATTTGGGGATATAGGGAAGAATTACTAGTTAGGCAAGTTTCAGCTGAAGCAGATGGTGCTCCTGCTGTACCAAGGACCTGGCATTATTTTACAGAAGCCAGAGTAGCTCACCTGGCAGCCTGCAGCTTTCGCTAAGGCTCAGATGAATTTGGCCCAGTTACTGTTTCTATTCCTGTCACTGCATTGACCCCACCAAGACACACTTGCCAAGGGTAAGCGCACACCCAGGCACTCAACCTCTGCTACATCTACACATAATGGGTGGAAAAAAGGCCCTTGTGCAACTCAAGAGCACCATGCAAGGAGGTCTCAACACTGGCATCTGTCACAGCATTGCAAAGGGTGGCTACATCTCATCTGTAATGGAAATTTCCCTGAAACCACCAGCATTTTCCCTCAAATGCCACTACACAACAATTCCTGGTAGACTGAGCCAAATTTAAAGCAGAGTCAGCAAGCATCTTGCAAGCCATCCCCAGAATAATTCAGTCTGAGTTCCCACACACACATTCTGCGGACAGCATCCTCATTGGGGGATGCTGGTTTCTGTACAAGATTGTTTGCCAAAGAGACTCTGGGGTGGCGTAGGGAAAGCAACACCCTTTCATGTGGCTGGCTCTCCAACCTGGATACTTCTGCAAAAGAGATACTTAAACTTCCCAGTTCTCAGTTGAGTGGAAGGGTTCACACGCCAACTCCCAGAGGCTCATTTCTTATTTTAAAACCAACAGGCTAACAGCCCAGGAAGTGTATAGTCAGCTCCAAAAATACACCAAAGATGTCTGGAATGACCAAGTGTGTAATTTAACTTGTAGCTGGTACAGGAACCAGTTCTGCTTGCTGTGCTCAGGAGGAGCAAGAGAAGCATTTTATATAGGGCTCTGTTATCCCATTTGTCTGTTGATGGAAATAGCATCCCATTTCTGGTCATTCTACTTTTATTCAAGAACATTTTGGTCGCAGAAGGTCTACTTGAAGCAAGGGAATAATTTGCAAGCTCACCCTCAGCATACAGCTATCCCGTAATTTTTCGTTACTCTGCAGAGAGTTTCCTTCTCGGTAACAATAAGGACTTGAAGTCACTATTAAGACCAAAACCTCAAAGAAACTGTCTCAGATTCCTGATCCTGTTTTCAGGCAAAGAAGCAAGCTTCACCTTCTCTCCCGTGAGTCAGCGTGTGCAGTCTTCCTGCCCACAGCTAGAAATGCACATTCTTCAAAGTGGTTTCCAGGGCACTGAATAAATTGACCTTGAGTTTAATCCTAGGGTTTCAAATGCTCAGTCATGGATCTTCCCAGGTTCACATTACCCAACCTGAATCTCCAGCTATATTCAGTTAAGATAAATGGGCCAAGTCTCTCCAAGCAGCTCAGGTTTTCCTCATGCAGGAGGCCTCCAGTAACATCCAAATGCTGTAAAAGCCCATGTGGGAGATTAAAGTGCTATTTATGAACTTATCAGTGTTCAAGCCAATGATTCAGGTTTAATATTAGATGCTATTCTTCCAATCCTAGGGTCACCACTGCATGCACCCCCCCCATCACCTCCATCATGTCCGAATAGGGACTGTGTTCAGGGCTCCCTGACCTTTGTTTCAGTTTCAGCACACTGAAATTTGTTATTCCAATTGCCAGGTTCTGTATGCAGTCACCTAGACTCCTTAAGAGCCATTGTCCTTTAAGAAGGATATATTTCACCTGCACATATGGTCACTGTTTGAAAGTCAGCACAGTGCCTTAAGACCTGGACATCAAATCATGAAGGTGTTATCTTACACTTGTCAGACAGCAGACATGTGCCTGACAGCGTTAGTCTAGCTAGTCAAGCTGCTGTGAATCATGAAAGAGCAACAACTTATTTTCTCTTTTATCCAAGTATCAAACCAGTCTGGGATTCTTAAGCAAACATATGGCAGCTGTATTAATATAGGAGCAAAGTGAAGCTAGGTCTGCAGCATGATTGCACCCAGCACTGCCCTTGCCCTCCAACCTCTGGGAGGTACGCTTGCATTAAAGCCCATCCCACCAGCACGCTTACCAAAAAGGGTGTGTGCGCACAATGGGAGAGAGGAAGAGATCAGCAGGAGGCAGTTCTGTGAACAGAATTAAAACAGCTCTTCAAAGCAACAGGCTAGGACTTTCCAGCACACGTTCACATTGCAGGGAGAAACAGGAGATATGGACTCAAGTGAGGTCTGGGAAATACTTGGCATTATCACCAAGTTGAAGTTTGACTATGTTGCCAATATAACTGCAGTCCAGTTTCATTTGAAATAAAGTGATGTCCCATTGCATGTGAAACTTTCAGATGAAGTCACACAGTATCAAGATACAAAAAACCTGAACTGGCCAATAAAAATAGCAAAGAGAAGCCAGCCAGTAAAACAGAGATCCAAGAGAGCCCATCTCATCCCCTGTGTCTTCCAGAACTGCTTCAGTTAACCCAGCTGTGAGCCAACATCTTTCTACCACAAAAATAATTAAAGTCTCCATCAAGAATGCTGGAAAGTCTGATGTCCCGGCCCGAGGGGCGGATGGGAAGAGCTGACATACACCCCTCTGTCAAGCCACCCCCTAAACCTGATTGTATTATGAAACTCCTAAGCAAGGCAATTACTTCTATAGGTTTTGATTAATCTGAAGATGGACAAGAAATTGTTTTGTGGAGAAACTGAACTCTTTTTAATATGAAAACCAAAAGTAAGGAGTTATGTTGCTGGTCGTAACTGAAACGCGTCTGCTAATGATTACAGCTTCCATTTTACTGCCAAAGTATTATTAGAACTGCTTATTTGCTGTGCAGCTTGGGGAAAAAAACCCCCATCTCTTCCATCCTTTATTAATCTTGTCCTCGTCTGACACAACAAAAATGCACCATTAGTCTTTTGCTTACTTTGAAAAATGGGCCCGAAAGTCACCACAAGAGCCAAAGTCTTTATGTATAATTGCTTTCTTCATTAACTAGAACAAAGGGCAGAAAACGTCAGTCACAATGCATTAAGTTTAGTATTTTCAGGGCTTATTTAAAACCATTTCAGTGACCTGCCTTCTTAAAAGAAACTTTGATACAATGAAAACCTATGAAATAATTGCTTTTTTAGATTTTTTTCTTTTAAAGGCAGTCACATCCCAAGGAACAGAGCCCACAAGGTAACTACGGGACTTATTGGAAGGCCTCAGTAATATCCTTTATCTTCTTGGCCCCAGGTAGTTTCTTGCAGCAGCGCTGAGCTGGTGACCTATTTGGCTGATATAGGAAACCCAATCATTAGAAAGTTTATGTATTCTAATATGAAAAGCAGATTTTCCTTGGAAACATTTTCTTGGGGCAGGTTTCAGGGTCCTGAAACTGGCAGTGACTGCATAAACAGAGGAGGTAATGAGTAAAGGCTCCAACCAGGGATGCTGTGTAAAATTTTTTCCTTTTCATTCTGCCATCCTGGGCTCCAAACAGGGTATGCAGCAGAAACAGAGAATTTAACTATCTGCCTGAGTATAAAGTCTCAGCACAGCAGGATTAGATGAGAAGGGAAAGACGAGGGAACTTGCAGGCAGCTGGAAATTTCAGAATTGAAGTTTTCAGAGGCCTGGTGGAAAGTCTACTGTTCAGGAGTACCTGGCTATGTTGTATGGCAAACAAAGGGAGTATTGCTTGCATCTTGGCTTCTCCACACTTACTGATGCGCCCTGATCTTCTGAGGCTAATTTGCCTTTATAGACGACTCAGTCTTCAAGTCTGTGGTTTCAGTGGTCACATCCCACTCTCCCCAGCAGCCAGACTAACAGGGCAGTCTCAGAAGTCCTGGAACAGATTTCATGCCCACAGCCACCAAACATGATGTCCAGATAGGCTTGTTCCCTCTCCTACTCTTCAAGAGGGTCTTAAGGGTCTCAGCCCCTCGGATATGGGCAAGTCAAACCAGCTGCGGATAAGAAACAATCTTTGCAAGGACTGACATTGAGTTTTTCCCCCTTTGAGCTACACTTGTGGTTTGGAGACAAGAAAAAAGTCTCCACACATACTCACCTGGCAACTGTGTGGGACCTCTTTCAGTCCTGCCTGCGTGAAGGCTTTGCCCCAGCAAGTGGCCTTGCAGGGCAGGGGAATTCCTTCCTCTGGGCTCCCATTCCCATTTCTTCAGAGATTAGAGAACAGAAGAACTAAACTGGTAGTATTTTGTTCCACATCAAGCCAGGTGGAGGGAAGTTTAAAGAGGGAACCTGTTTACTTCAGTAGCATACTTAGAAGACAGCAGATGGGAAAAACCCAGCCCTGGAGATGAATATTTAATATATTTAGATACTTCCTAGTCACAGCAATAACCCTTCCCCCTAGCTTAGAGAAATCTAGGGGTGGGGGAGAATGGTCCCACAGGCACATGACATCAGCTAAAGAAAAGGCAAACGAATGCAAAAGTCAAAGTGGTCAGACTTCAGATGTCTCCATAAAAAGGAAAAAACCCCACACATAACTGAACTAGCCCTGTCAGAATACCAGTTGCCTAAGATTAAGACAAACAATGGGAATGGGACTAAAAATGAACATAAACTACACACTACAGCCCAAAGCATTTAAGAAAATATGCTCTAGAGGGATGATTTCAAATTGGAAGTTCAGTTTTATTGTCTATCTGGAGACATGTTCCTTTAACACAATCTAAAAGCAAACTCTACATAGAGGAGATGTTATAGGCACAATTAAAGAGGAGAATGCTTTAGAGGAATATAACCCCATGACATGTCGTGTCCCTATTACTTGTTAATCATTCTTTTCCCTCTATAGGACAATGAAACGAGGCAGCATCGCTTGGAAAATAGTTGTTAGTTTCTTACTACACTGAAAACTTCCATGATGAACCCAAGGGAACAGCACTACTAGTTAACTATAGCAAGACTTTATGAATGCACTGAAGGTCACTTTAGTATGACATTCAGCTGCTCTGAAACTCAAGTGAGACACAAATAATACAAGCCACCAATCCAGTCCTCCATCCCAACAAACAAAACCTCCCTAGTAATAGGGCTCCAGAGCAGTCTGGAGGTGTCCCAGGAAAGCTTCAGCAGAATTAGGCATTGCAAAGGGCATAGTGTCACCAGACAGCCATATTTCAAGTGTTCATAATGAGCTTGTCACCAAGAAGTTAGAGCAAGTACACACAGCAATTCAAAGCTGGGCAAAGGAAAACTGAGCAAGGACATCTATGAAATGCAGAGGCTTCCCAGAAGAGATGGAAATGTCAAAGCAAAATTAAAGGGACAATCTTGCCTTGTCACAGGGCTGGAATGAGTATTCCCAGCAGAAAAGCAGGAGCCCACTCAATCTCTTTGCACAGCCACAAAACTGCAGGTATTTCGGAGGTGGCAAATGGAGAACAACCTCATTTTCCACAGTGACAAAGGACAACTACAAACACCAGTGTATTAACAATCCTGCTTTGGTTCTGGCATAGATAATTACCTTGCAAGCTCTTAAATACAGAAACAAACGTCACTTGCCATGTAAGTTACTAAGCAGGGGAAAGGAAAACCATTTAGACACCACAAGATAGCAGCATGAATATTACAACACATTCATAATTCAAGCATTTTGTTTTATGCAGCAGCCTCCCAACCTCAGCAGAGATGGTGGTGTGGCAACATTCAAGCAATAGGCAGGGCTAGAAACATCAGTCTCAAATAGCTTATTGTTGAAGCCTAGGTATGGGGCAGCCTTGAACTGCAGCTTAGATGTAACCGCTTCAGAAATCTTGTGATATGCTTCCTTTCTGTGCACAGTAAATATAAGTTAAATTCTTGAAACTTAAATGAGGGCTTCAGCCATACCAACATCCTTTACCTACTGAGAGTTGAATAGTCAGAAAAAGAAAGCAGCCACCACCTCCTTATCCCTGTGGAGGTGCACATTTAAAAATCCAACCAGTTTAGGAGTTAAAAAAAAAAAAAAAGGCAAGAGAAAAGGGGTTAGAAAATAGCTTACACAGTCACCAGAGAGGTCAGGGTAGGCTGTCAAGGGCTGCTTCCAGATTAGTACAGCTGCTAAAATCATTAGACAGTGTCACCCCACCCTTGGGCTCCCAGGGGCAAGAGCACAGGAAGGAGGGCTCCTCCTCATCTCCTGCTGATCCGGCTGTTTCTGGTATGAGTGTAAATTCCCTCCATCCATTCAACATTTTGCAAACAGGCCACTGGAAGAGGGAGTGCCTGTTTGCAGTATTTGCAGGGTTGGTCAGGCACTCTGTTCCCAGAAAGGAGCTGATCTCCAGTGAGCACTTGGCTAGAGCAAGTCATTGCACCCAGTTTTACCTCTCTGCACTAAGCTTGTCTCCAGCTTCCCCTGGAGCCAGCACAGAGCCTGGATTAGTTTAAGTGTTCCCATCCATCCTACCAATACTCCATTGACCCCATTTCCATTGTCTACTTTAAAACAAGGCATCCAGGCTCTCCGCACAGATGCCAGCTTCCAGACAGCTAAAGTTTAAGTCAATTCCACCCTCTGCAACCAGATGCATCAACAGGATGCTTTGCTTATACCACTGCAAAACAAAGCAAGAGAACAACTAACCTGATCTTCAGGCTTTTTGGAGACAGCGATCAGAGTCAAAGACACTGCTGCAGAGAGACAAGCACATGCCATTGAGCATCCTTACCCTCACCACAGATGGCTCTGAAACTCTGCCTGCACAGAGCAGCACTTCTCTGGCTCCTGAGCTGCAAGTGTTTGAAAGAGAAAAGCATTTCTACTTTGCCAGCATTGTCCCTGTTTGGAGGGAAAATTTCTACAAACACTGTTTTCTAGGACATTAAACAACTTTCCAGTAACTCCTAGCCAAGAATTCCTCATCACCCACCCTGCCTCTTCAAATGCCTGTGTTTGTCTGCCTTAGTACATATACTGGGCAGAAAGCTGCAGCAGGACAGGAACTGATTCATAAGGGGATCAAGTATCCTCTGCTGCAGGGCTGGTGACAGGCCCAGGAAAGCAGGATGCAGAGCATGGCAGCACTATGCTCAGAATAGGGCACTGGAATCCACAGACCTTTGTTTTTGAAGAAGGGGTTTGGGGTGGTCCTTCCTTGAACTCAGTTCTGCTTGTTAGGAGAGTTATGAACACTGGTGCATACAGGAGTAGTTACACAAGCTATCCCAGGCATTTAGTGGTGGCCACTCACCCAAACCCGTCCTCTGGGATGAAGCCACTGGTGCTAGAGGAAAGGTGTTTGATCTACCTAAGTATTTGTTTCTCCTCCTCAAATTCCAGACACAGCTTAAGGACTGATGAAGAGAAAGGTCTGTAGTATGAGGGAGTATTTACTTTTCATATCATGACCGTGGTCTCTTACAAGGTTTAAAATTCAAAGACACAGCCACGCTGGGAAGAAATGGAGATGCAAAAAAGTGAAGTAGCTTTCTCAGAGCAAACAGCAGGGCAGGGCAGGATGTACGAACAAAAAAAAAAAAAAATCAAGTCCTGAATCACATCTGATGGACCATGCTCTCTTGAAATGCTTTGTAAGGAGAAAAATAGCTTTCCAGGGAAAGCCAGCATGCACAATTGCACCTGAAATAAAGCATGATGTTGGCAATTAGGCATACTATCTCTGGCAACACATCCAACCAGTGGATGCACAGCTACTTACATTTCATAAGCAAACATGGTAACTGCATTTGCAATTTGGTATAGAGCTGCATCCACATTCGAACCCCAGGAACCCGCTAGCATATCACTTATCTGTCAGAATAAGCAGAAGTGCACTGGGTTATGGCCAGCTTTTGCAAGATAATGCTAATGCTGTGAAACATTTGCTAGCAGTGCACACAGTGCCATGCTCCCCCTGTGTACAAAGGGGGGGATCATGAAGACAAAATCCTAGAGAAAGGAGTAAAGCAGCAGAAGCTGATACAGGACAGGAATAGTTGTCTTCACAGACTTTAAAAGAAAAAAAAATCCCACTACACTAAAGGCAGACAAAAAAAAAAAAATCAATGCTACTTGCAAAAGCAGGCATGGCAGAGGGGATACAGGGATGAAAGATGATCCATGAAATGCAAAACCCCCCACCTTCTCTGTTTCTATCTGGACCACTTTAATGGTGCCCCTTTAGCCAAGATGCTGTAATTCATCAAGAAAGTAAACTTGGTCCAATTTGGTAACACCAAAGTAAAACCAGTTACTTAACCCTAGAAAGCAACACCTTCAAATAAAGTGTGCTGTGTTTCTCATGAAGAGGCAGAAGCCAAACTGAAAAAGCTCTCAATCTAAGAGGATGGAGTTTGCAATAGGGAAGCCAGTGTATCCCCAGGAGTCAGAGTCACAAGACAGCTGTGGCCTATGTCCCTCTCCTAAATCATAACTGCAGCCAGCGAGCAACACAAGTGAAACCAAATGGTGATGCAGAGCACGTTGCCAGGTACACGCTGGTTGTACACACAACGCTGGGAGATCAGCAAGTCCCAAGACCCCTAAGCCAGGGCACTGAGACAAGCAGAGACCTTCTTTACGGTGATACTTCAGTGCCATGTCCCACATCCCAGCCAAGGACAGAAAAGCAGCCTTCCTTCCCAGACATCCCTTTGGGTCCCGATAAAGTTACGCTAGCCATAATAGCTTTGTTTTACGTATTGCATGTAATATAATAGTGGAAATTGGTCTGCAGTTAT
Source organism: Grus americana (assembly GCF_028858705.1). Taxonomy (NCBI): domain Eukaryota; kingdom Metazoa; phylum Chordata; class Aves; order Gruiformes; family Gruidae; genus Grus; species Grus americana. The sequence goes on along the minus strand of NC_072858.1, from coordinate 14,172,307 downwards.
GTAATTGCAAAGGAAATGGCTATGGTCCTGCTCAACCCAGCTGAAAACACCATTGCACGATGCCTCCACCGCAGACACGGCTCCCGGGGGCTGCAAGGGAAGAGCCCCTGTTCTGCCTGCGAGCAGAGCAGCAGTGGAGGCAGAGGTGCTCGGGAGTATGCTTATACTTCACCGTCTGTCAGGTTTTCCATTGCAAACACTGCCACCACAGTTTATAGCTTGACCGTTTCAAGCCACATCCACGCAAAACTTGGCAAAGAGGGAGCTGCTCTGGTCCATTCCCTCCCCCTTCTACCTTAAAGAAATCTGTGTCAGATTCCTGCTTTAAAGTCACAACATTTCATTTCTGTAGCAGAAATAAATTTTTAAGTCATTCCACAAGGCTTTTTTGGTTAAGATTTACAAGAAGCCTATGTATTTGACAGGCAAGACTTGAGTCAGCTATTCATATTGTTATTCTGAAACAGCTCAGAGATGTTTAGATAGTGTTGGACGGCGCAGGTTGGTTACACAGTGCATTTAAACAAATCACACTCACTTCCAACAAGGAACACAACCCTTGTAACTACAGCCTGTTCCCAGACACCATCTGGGGAGACTATAAACCTCTGTTTTTCTCCTGATGCACTTATGACCATTCCTACATGCAGATTTTCCTCCGCAGTTGAGGAAAAAAAAAAAAAAAAAGAGAATATCTATCAGATACATCAGGCACACTGTGGTCTTCTGCTAACATAACTAGAATTCAGAAGAAGGTCTGAAGGACAATTTTTGTTGAGCCAATATAGGTATTTGTTGCAAAAAATAAAGTGTCAAAGTCTGAGAGCTGGTACATTACTAAATTTCTTGTGAAGTATGGAAATCCTACAGATTTCTTTCCGTCTAGCAAGATTTGCTTCTGTGGCAACTGCAACAGTCAGGTTACAGTGACCCATGGGCTTCATAACTGAGATGAAGGGTTTCAGAAATCATTCACACATATGCTACACTGACCTTGCTTTTAAGTCATAACACTGAACAGAAGTTGCAACTTGAAGGTGATGTCCAAGTCATAACTTTCCCTGTCCTAATAATGAAGACAACCTTATCCAACTCTTTTAGTGAAAGAGAAAACTGAGTATGAGACGAAGCCCTACCAATTGGGTTTGCACACGTCTGACTGCAACACGCCTTAAATCACATCTCTGATATGGGAAAAGTAACACTGGATTTCACTACATAGTAAATGCAACACAGTGTTACTTCAGATGAAGTTAACATAGCTTGACGATAACCAGATAAGACTTCAATAAATCAAAAGCCAGATTTTTTTCCCCCTTCTATCTCTGCTCTATGCACTGGCCTTTGAAAGCAGAGCTTACTTCCTTCCAGGGGAATACACAATTTGGAGGCAAACAGAGGAGATGGTAACTCTAGCCCAGGTCCTAGAAGAGTTCAGAAGAAAACATCCAGCAGGACATGAAACAGGCACCATCATTTGGAAACAACTTTTGAGCCTCCCTGTGTAAAAACCTATGAAGCCATCTGACCAGTAAAGTGAAGGTGTTGCTTCCCTACAAAGCCATGCACCAGAGCCAAGTTAAGGTTTCTCCCACTCTGGAGAAACACAAAAACATTTAAGTGTCCCTAGGCATCAACATGCAACCCTATTCAAGCAAGGCTTTTAAAATCAAGCAGTGATCCATACTATCCAGTATATACATTCCTACATATCTAGCTGCCCCAAAGTACAGTTAAAAAACCCAAACCCAGACATACAACATACTATATGCATGCATACACACAAGGAGGTTTGAGCTACTGGCCCAGCAGCACACCCCATGCCCACTGTCCAGTCTGATGGGACTTCTTAGCCACAGAGCTGACAAGCCATCTAGCCATACTCCCTTTCTGTCATTGAGGAAACTGTCCCTGCTGCAGATGACATCCATAACACTTTACATCACCTTTGCCTGTCTGGATCAGAACAAGTCTGGTTTATACAGTCACAGCTATAGTTTCGTAACACTCGAGCCAACATAACCATGCAGTCAGATGAATTACCACACATGTGCGTAGCCCAACAATCTTATTTTCTTAAAAACTGTATCGCCATGTTCTTAGAAGTCATAACCACATCTTCTAGGCGTGCTTGCCTACACTAAACAGATACCCAATTCAAACAATAACTGAAGAGTTTAAAGAGTTGACACTTGAGAAACTTTTGCTAGTTTCTTTACATGCCATTTATAGGTTCAGCTTTAGCTGAGGAGACAAGAAGTCATAGTATTAAAGTCATTCCTGTGGTATCCCTAACATAGAAGAGAGTGAGAGCGTATGCTTGGAGTCCTGTTCTTGGAACAACTAAAACAGGAGTTCCCTGCCAGAACAGTTCAGACAAGCATCCAAAGCAAATGATGCTCTCTCCATCACCAATCTGTGACTTTTTTTTTAAATATGTATCAGTATTTTATCTATCTATAAAGGACAAGATCATAGCATGGAGTTCAGGGCTTCAGATTTCCTTTCTTGTTTATATGGACAACAAGAAATCTGGCTGCTAAGCATCAGAATATGGTCTTAAGAACTGTAATCCACATTGGAGGCTATTTCCTTAGAAGAATCACATTTCTGGACCCACTAATTAAATTCAAACCCTTACAATCTCCATTTATATCTCCACACACCACGTGGTTCAATACACTATGATGTGAACTGTGCAAGGCGGAGAAGCCACATTAAAAGAACACACAAAGGAATTGTAATTTGGAATTCAGACACTTCTTGCATTATCTAACAGCCCGATACCCTTAGCTCCCTAAGCCATATTCTAAGACAGGGATATCATGGATATGAATGGAAGTTGCCACAATAACCGGGCTTGTTCTGACAGCAATAACACCCATTATTGACAGTGAGGAGCCCTCAGGCTTGGAAGGAAGGATGGTTGTCTACCAGCCCAGAGACAGTTTAAGAAGTTGAGACATTTTTTGCCCCCCTTCAATCATAGCTATTGCCTTAACATGGGGCAGATAAGCATTTTGGCCTCTACTAGTTTTGCAAATGATACAGTCAGTACCCAGGAGACAGGCATTTCTGGTCACACTAGCCAGTTCATTTCCACACACTATCCTTTCAGACACCACACTAAATCACTGGCCAGCAGCTGACTGCATTACTTTGAGACAAACGAGCACTAGGCTTTCATACAGCAGAGAAGTGACCGCTCCATTAAAAGAAAAATAAATAAAAACATACAATGCATGGTCATCATTGTGGATAACCTGACTCAGAGCTCTGGAAGATGGATTTGAGTCCCAGATCAGGGTGCCCTGGTTCCCCCAAGCTCTGGCATGCCCAGCATGCTCCAGAGCCAGCCAGCTGTGAAAGCCCTGCGTGTGGGGCTACCACAACATCAGCCTTCGCTTGAATGGCTCCAAATAGCAGCCGTTTCTCTGGATGAGGAACACACTAGTCACGAGTGGGCTGGAAATCAGTCCTGGACAACAGCTCTGGATTAATACACAAGGAGCACTGGAGGGGAGGAGGGGGAGCTGCTGAAGACAGGCAGTTATTCAAACCAGCTGCCAACTTGCTCCAACCACTCACGTGTACACAGTCTCCTGCATTTGTTCTGCCCGACTCAAAGCTACCAGACATTCAGGAGTTAAAGCACACAAAAGACATCTACGCAAACACTTGCCAAAAATCTCATTTTCCGAGTGGAAGCTGCTTATTCCAGGAATGGCAGAAGAAGGGATTTCATCTTGCTTTTACATGACAGGCTCTGCCTCCTTGTCTCAAAATTCCCCAATTAATACTTCTGCAAGAAGTTTTGAAACTGTGCGTGGCCACGTATTTATCTATGCACATTCTCTCCCCTCTCTACCAAGCTCTGCACCACGGGCTAAGTTGTCAAGCCAAGTTTCATCCCAAGCAATTTTTAAACACTCATCCTATAAATCCTCTGAAAAGGGAGTTAGTAATGGAAATGCTGACAGAGACATGAAGAAACAGCAGGGCAACTATATCAGTCTGCTATATATCAGCTTCATTAGCTGCAGATCCTTCTCTCTTTCACCTTCGTTTTCCATTAGTGTACTTTGGCTAATTAATGCACAAAACCTATGAAACATTCTTACAGTAGAAGGCAACATTTGGCCCCAAGCCCAAATCAACATTGAGAAACTTCAACATCCTCAGCCAGACATAGTAACTGTACCAGATGGAGCTAAAGTACAGCTACAAGTAGTGATGAAGAAACCGAAAGAAGAGGAACACATGCAAAAAAATCAGACCATTGGAAGAGGGAAAAGCAGCAAACGTGTCTTACCGCTTTCATTTTTCTCTATGACATCCACGACCTCTCCAGCCTGGAGGCTGATCTCAGAGTTCTCCTGCTTCTCATAGTTGGACACCACCACATATTGCTCCAGGATCATGGGTTCAGAGCTAGCATCAGCACCTGGGGAAGGGAAAAAGCAAGCCGTAAGCCAGCTTCCAGCCATGGCTCCTCGAGAGCGACCTCCGTCCATCCGATTCACGACAGGCCAACTTGTCACCAGAGCCAAGCGAATCAGCAAACAACCTTGGCTCGCAGCATATCCCCAAATGGCTGGCCATATAGAAACAGCCTCCTCTGGCCCACAACCCAGCAGCACAGAGGGACATTGGAGAGAAGAAAAAGAAAAAAGGGGAGGGGAAAAAAAATATGAAAAGGAGCCTAAAACAGTGAATTAGTTGCAAAGTTTCATGATGGATTCTGAAAATAAACCTCTTCCCAACATGGTTTCCACAATCCTTGCTCCCATTCAGAGAGAAAAATCCTGGGCAGAAGCAGCATAAATCCACAGCTGAGCCATCCCCCCAGCAAACCCAAAGAAAAAAACAGCTCTCCCCTTGGCGGCTCAGCTCCTTCTCCACTCTAAAGGCTTGAGCTGAAAGTCAAGAGGGGGCTGTAGATGCCAATCATATTCGTCTGCACTGCAGCCCTTAAATAGAAACACATGAGCGGGATTGAAAGAGAGGGAGGTGGGGTGGAGGGAGAGAGGGGAAGGCGGGGAAGAGTGTTTACTTGAAACAGAAGAAGAAAAAAAAGTTCTAGCGCCAGATCCTTGCTCAAACACGGCCACCCCCCGCCGGCTCCACAGTTCCGCATTCCCCGCGGCGGAGCGGCCCCGAGTGGGACGGGGGCACAGCACACTCCGGTTCCCCATCTCCATCGCCTTTCAGCAACTTTTTGGAGCCCTTGGAGCCAACCTCTCCAGTGGTTCGGTTTCTCTTCATACTGAGGGCTTTCGGCTGTCAGAGCCATTTATGAATGAGTGTAGGCTCTCACACAAACAGGGATGAAAAAAGGCGCAAAATAACCGTTCTCCTCCCTTCCCCCCACACTCCTGGAGTAGTTTCTTGGGTTTTTTCGATTTCTGACTTTTCCACCCTCAAACTGAAATCATGCATTTTGGGGTGGAGCCGCGAGGCAGGCACACCACCGTGCCAGACCCAGAGGGGAAACTCCTCGCGCTGCCGCTCGCTGTACGAGACACATCTCGGCTCTCCAGTGCAACACGAGCAGCATGGCTGGGGCCTCTGCACCCCCAAGCCCAGGCACAGACTGAATATGCTCTGCCTGGAAACCACCTTGATGAGTCTTGAAAACTTTTAGGACGTCAGGGTTTCTTAATTTGCCCTCACTTATACACTCCTCAAAGTGCCAAATCAGAGCAAAAAGCACTAACAATTTCTGTTTAAGAGCCACCAGACACATGCCTTAATGCAAAATTATTTTACAGGTTTTCTCAATTACAGCAACATGTATTAGGGCAGAGTGGTTTGGGCCAACAGCATTATTATACATTTTACATAGCAAGAGGCAGTTCCTGTCTCTCTAGATCAAGGCACAGATGGAAAGGGGAGAGAGTGGCAGATGTACGACTTGCAGCAATTCCCATTTCACGTGATGGGTGCGGAGCCAGGAGCAGACTCCAGGTCTCCTGAACCTCTGATGACAAATTGGCTACAAGAGACGGGAAGGAAGCAGCATGGTCTGAAATTGTCCACCGGACAAGTCAGGGGACTGACAGCCAAGCACAGGATGCTCAGCGCTGTATTTCCAATAGCAGCATGTTCATATGTGTTTGGGCTGAAGATGCAAAGTGATTCTACAGACAAATAATTAGCATCCCTGCCAAGAGAGAGGTAAAGAGTGCATCAGCCATTAAAACAGCATCCTGTGAAATGAAAAATCCTAGAACAAAAAGCAATTAATTCAACCATTTCCTGAAAGGAAACGCTATCACAATGCCTCCCTTTGGACCAGATTGAAGAAATCCAGAAAATTAGAAGGCTTCCTCACTCCCTGAGCGTGCCTCTGACTCTCCTCAGGTTACACAGGTTAATTTTCTTTAAAGAGAAGTCATCTCCTCTAGAAGTTTTTGTTTAAGAGATTTAGCTTTTCTATGGATATTTGAACCATAGCCAATAGTAGGAATAGGGGAGAAGACCATGAGCTGACAACATTGAAATTTATTATAAAAATTTTCACCATAGCTGTTCATTCCAAATAAGCATCATGTTTCTGCTCATGATTAATCAACTTGACTTGTGTGTTCTGGTTTAAACTAGAGTGTGATGAGATGCCTTTCCCTGTTTCACATGGCTTCCCTTCTCACACAGTCCCTTCTCCAGTATAGGACAGGACAGCATTATCATCTTCCTTCAACCTATTTATGCAAATAACACCTGCAACCCCTACTTCATTTTAGTCTTAAAATAAATATCAGTTCTCTAACCAGAAACAAAAGCCATTGTGGCAGTACATTTATGCATGTGCATCAGCAGAGAATTCAGTGCGTGGAAAGGCAAAAGGGGGGACCAAACCGTGGCAAAGGGAACAAGGAACGTGCAGGAAACTACTTGCTAAATAGACACCCAAAAGGTCATCTTTCCTCTAATCTCCTTGACAGTTTGCATGGGAATAGAGTAAGGAAAAACCCCAAACCTGCAGCATTGGCTTGGTGTCAGGAGCAGTGCTCATGTGATGCACACGTACTGCTGGGAACAAAGAGAGGACCAGGCTGGCAAACACCCTGCCGTCAGTCACCGAGCCAGGGACCATGTGCCAGGGGAGTGCCCTTGCTAGGAGACCCAGAGAAGCACCATTTCAAATCCACCTCTGCAACTCTGGGTCCAAAGAAAGGGGATTTGCAACAGTCTGGCAAGATGGGTTATATCTGTACTCACGTATCCAAAACCCAGCAGGACTTTGATGCCATTTACTGGCCTGCCTTGAATAAATACTCACTGTAGGAGGACTTCTTTCTCACTACAGTGGCTGGTGCAACATATACAATTAAGAGACTGTTTTAACAGAAGCTTGTATAAGTGTTCCAGGGTTCCTATTAATACCAAAAAAATAGGGTGATAAATTCCTTGGTCTAGGAAGTAACCAAGGTCAAATAAACTGGTTCATTTGCAGCTACAGCAGATCACACCTAGAGGATACCCCCTTTTGGGAGATGGGGTCCCTGTGGCTCCTGGAGTGATGCTAGTCCAGGATTAAGCACTGCGGGGAAGACTTCAGTAACAGTAAAAGAAGGAAGAAAGAAAGAAAGGAGAGGAAGAAAGAAAACAGAAAGACAGCTCCTCATAATCAGAAGCCTTAAACATTTTCTGGGTAACCTGGTTTCGGTTGTTACTACAGTCCCTTTAGGCATAGTCAGTAGTGTAAAAAAAACCCCACAACCCCAAACCAAAAATTTTAGCCCTTTTCAGCCTTCCATCCCCCACAAGCATCTTTAGATTAATTACTCCTCAGTGACACTGAGGATGCCCACAACACCACTGCTACATTATGCCAGACTGCAGGTTTTCCCCCCAAAGGGGATTCAAAAGAACAAGACAGGCAACACTGCAGAGAGCACAGCGCCAATTACACCCGCTGCCGTGGGCGCTTCCGCATCCCTTCCAATTAGTTCAGGTCTAATTTGTAACACAGGACACAGCATCACATTGAAGCGTAACAGCCTGCTCAGTGCAAAGCACACCAGAGAAGAGGGATGCAGAGCGGCATGAGTTTCCCGGCAAGCTCACACGCACACTGCAGTGCCCCCCTGACATTACAGCCCCACTTTTTTTAAAAGCCTCTTCAGCCCAGGCAGGAGAGATGGAGAGCAGAGGATAGGATAAGGCTGGCGTGCCAGGTAAACATCCCACCTTCTCTCCCCCAAAAAAGCAGAATTTAAGTTTTGGTTTAGCTCCAACTTGCAAGCCCTCCCCAGAGCAGAGCGCACGATAGATCGCTGGCTGAAATAAGAGTTTGCTTGCCTCTCCGTTTATTTTTGCCTCGAGTCCGTTTCCTGGTTAAAGTCTTGAGGATACCCCTCCTCCTCTCCATAGGGCTCCACTTTACAATCCGCCCGCTCCTCACCTCAGCAATTCCCTTCCTGGGGCTGGGCAGAAATGTCATCGGAGCTTGTCCATGCCCCTCACAGCTGGCACTATTAAGTGACACAGTTGCACTCTGTCCCCCTCGCCAGGCAGCGAGGAGGGAGCATCATTCCTCCCGCAGTACTCAGAGACCAGCAACTACTGTGAAAGCCTCCTAAATAAGAGCGCAGAGCGCCCGTTCCAAGCAACGTCTTCTTCCTCCTCCTCCTCCTGTGTTGCAACAGCTAAGACCTACAATGGTTTTGCAATAGCCAAAAATTAAAACCACCAACTGGACTCCAAAAATAAAATCATCTGGATATGGAAATCTGAGACTCCTGATTTTTGCCAGAGTACTCAGCTGTTATCAGGCTATAAACATGTCTGCTCTTTTAATCCATACAGCGCACAGGCTTTTATATTAACCTTTTATGATTATCAATCAAGTGTTTACAGATTCAGACTAAATGAATTAGTACTGAGCTGGTCAGTGGAAGTTTTGCAGAGGCAGCCAAAACCACAGAAACGGTCAGTGAACGCCATAAGGATGATTCACAGCTGAACAACCAACTGGCAGGTAGTCCAGCTCTTCCGACCTGGGCACAACTGCTGAGGACACATGCAGGGTCTGCACACAAGTTTGGCAGAAAGCATCCCCAAGTGTCACGGCTCTCCATACAATATAGTCAGAGCTTCCACTTTTCTGTGCATAGGGAGGTGTAACTGTGGTAGCTTGGATCTAGAGCTGTGGTTTGTTGTTAAAGCCAATTCTTCAAGGATAATTCTTTATGTATCTCTGGAAAGCTCCTTTTGGGGAAGGAGAAGGAAAAAAAAAAGAAAAAAGAATACCCAGAATAGCAGCAAGCCTACTTAAAAATCCTCAATTCAGTCTGTTGCCTCACAACAATCATATGCCCAGCTCTAAACACAGGGATTTTCTTCCCCTAAAATCTCTCCTTTCTTATCAGAAGCACCATGTCACAATGATAAATAAATGCGTTAAATCTGCATGTTTTCTTTGAGCCTTCCACCAGTGATCTATCCCCAAGTATTTTAAGATAGAGAGCTTAGGTCTGCCTAAAAATTGGGTTAAGTGTCTACTGCACACAAGATAAAAACCAGACTTTATCATGCAAAGCACATGAGATTACACAAGAGCTCACAATCTCACAGGGGTCTTAGAAAAGCACTTCCTAAAATAACCAGTTCCTAGAGTAAGCAGAGGGATGAGACTGATGAAGCCTCCTACAAATCTCCTTGGGGACAATACCGAGTCAGATCAAAACCATGTTTCTAAGCCTAGGATCTCTCCTCCTAGTCAGTGGGGTGGGTTTTTTTGTTTGGTTTTTTTGTTGGTTGTTTGTTCTTTGTTCTTAATGAGCCTTAAGCAATCAATCAGGCCTTTGACTCATCTCCTTGATACTCCTGCACCCCAGCTTGTCACTCTTCAGCCCCCTTTCCACTTACCAAAATTCAGGCTATGTTTGCACATCAATTATTCCCAGAGGTAAGAGGCCATCATGGCTTATGGCAATAGGAAAGTGGATTCATCTCCATCCCTTCTGCCAGACAGTAATCTCCCCAATGCTAGCATTACTTAACTTTGGAGATCAACAGCTCTTGGTGTAACAGTCCTGAGGCAAAAAGCTTTAGGGACAGAAGCAGAAGTTCAGCACCACCCTTAATAACTAAAGGAATTCAGTACAAGTCCAGTCTCCAGGTCTTAGCAATAAAACGGTACTGGCAAAAATCCCGTTGCCTCGTTACAGATGAAAATACATATTTGGATAAGTCTATCAAATGGGTTATTAATACACTATAATTTCTGTGGTTCTTTCCTGAGCTCAGACAGGCAGCTCTTTTACTAAGGACAAAGCAATTCCGTTACATTTTCAGAAAAGCTTCAGAAGCAGGAGACACCCTGCTAGAGGCACAGATAGGATTAAAGGCAGAAAGGGAAGCATTTGGATCTGACCATTTAAATGATTCAGAAGACTCAAAGCAAGAGAAGTTTGGCCTAAAACCTTGTCCAAATCCCAAAGAATGCCCAAGAATAAGACAAGGTTGCGTACCATCCACCCTGTGATGGCCAGGTCAGCATGCAAACCCTCTCACCTCAGGTTAGCAGCCATGATTCACGTACAAGAAGTTTCTCCATAAGTGATCATCCATACATACACCTTCCTCAACTTCACAGCACTTGTGCTCTGCAAGCCTTTCAGTACATGGGGCTTCCTTGCAGAGTAGCTAAAACCCTAGTCTTTCTTGTTTTCTTCCTGGCTATACATGCCAAAGTCTGGTATAGATGGTAACTCCATGACCTGCATTAACTCCCTCCTTGGCCCCCTGGGGTTGCTGCTACAAACAGCTACAGGAAACACAAGTCAACAGTATGCATTGCCACCAAGAAGGGAATATGGCTAGCCATCACAGCAGCAGAGAGTTAACCTGACTCCTAGATTTATTCCCCAGCATAAGGCGCACACAGTATTTTCTAGTACTTCTAAGAACCAAGATTTGGATAAGCCTTCAAGAGTTTGGGACAAGTGGCAGCTTTAAGGTAGACTGTGGCTTCCAGCACCAGAGTACGTGTCTGATGCACAGCTAAAACCAGCAGCAAAATATCAGCCCCTACGGGGAGCGGCACATCAGGAACGAGCTTGGCCCACTGTAATGACAGGCACTCTCTCAAGTGAGCACTCCAATTCAGTTTCTTTCTTTAGAGTCCCCAGCAGCATTTCCAACAAAATCCTGACAAATGGAGAAATTCAGTGCTGACCTTTGCCAAGTGGAGCTTGTTAGTCTCAGGATTTTTTTTTTTTTTTTTTTATTTTTGATCTGCTAGGTTTTAAGACAGAGCCAAGAAAAATTAGAGGCAGGAGGGTGAAAGGAAAAAAAGTTGAGTCCTCTTTCCATTCCTTCTTGGAAAGTTGGCTCTCTGAACAGCGATTCCAACCAACTAGGTTACAGGTAGCAACAGTTAAGAAAAGTATTTTGCACACAAATCTGTTAAACTGCTTGGAGAATTTCACACAGCTGCTAGACAGGGTCTTCCACCAGGCTGAAATCACCTATATACACTGGCATTTGCCCTAGTCCTGCTCAGGAGTGCAATGCATTTGCATTACTCCACATGGCACGAAGCAGACTAGCCAAAGAATTTAATGGCAGTTGGGGTGCCCCAAACTAGTGCCCCACTACAGCACCTCTCAGGATCCGGCTGTATGGCATCCATCTTTTTCCAAAGTAGGAAATTAAACAACTTGCAACCCTTCGTTAGAGACTCCACTTTGTAGAGCAGGTTCGTGTCCTTGGCTGGAGCTCAGGCAGCACCAAAACAGCTTCTGTTCTAGTCTCCAAACCCCACCCTAGGTATGTACCATGTGGTTAAAGATCCCATTCAAATTCAAGTCTGTTCTGTCAGCCTGCCACATTATGATACGGCCCACAGCAGGTCTGGACCAAAGAGTAGCTGTGCTGGAAACTAGGGATTCATTTGGATAAGTAAGCTGAAAGGCTACATGAACTGCAACAGCATGGGGAGCTAAGAACCTGCCAGATGTACCAGAAGACATCTGAGCAGGACTATGAATCAACATTCACCTTCCTGAGCACCATGCAATGCTGTTAATCACTTCTGTTTGCCCTATTATCATGCACAGATTTTTGAAGCCAAAGTAGCAACATGCATTTAACAAAGCAGTCAACAAAAGGGAAGAAATATCTATTAAAGATTTCACTTCCTTGCCCTTCAAGAATGAAAGCCTTACCATTCAATTTGTCATCTCACATATAGCAACATGAAAACAGTCCTGACAGATGTAGAGTCAGAGAAACCCAACCTCACCCCTCAGCCAGGTAATTGAAGGGCTTCTTGTCATTCTTCCCAAGCAACACCACCTCTTCTATCTCCTCCTCAACATGCTTCCCTCCTGCTCAGTCTCGTTCTGTTTCTCTGTCTGAACTCCCTGGTGACCTATCAACAACCAGGCTCCTGTGACCGAATACTTCAGATGTTTCTGTACTTTTATATCCAACTACCACCCTGAAATTAGACCTACTCTGCTAAGATTGAGCAGAAATCCCCCCAGGATATATTCAACTTCTGTCAAGGATAGCATGTCTGAAGTCACAGCAGTCTCGCTTACTAAAAAGCTCAGAAAAGCAAGCATTCATCCACTGAGGATGGTAGGATTTTGTTCACATACTTTGAAGAGGGCATGAACTTCCGTGTTTACCAAGTCAGGTATGGAAAGCAGCAGGAGTGTTTCCACCTTTCCTTGCCTTGAGACCTATGCGTGGCCTTAACCTCCTGGGTGACCAGGTCAGTGTTCTGTACAGACACAGGGTCTATGGCTCATGATCATTTTTACTAAGTCTGAAGGAAGAAAACACCTTTTCTCTGGTATTCCACATCAGGTGACAAATGTTTGCAGAAGAAATCCACTAGTTACTCAGGAGAAGTCCTGATTCCTTATACTATAAAGCTTAGTTTCCACCTTGTACTGGACTACTTATCCCTAGACCCTGACACCTCACCTAGAGGTTGTTTCCCTACTCCCTCCTCCTTCCTAACTCCTTGTGACAAGGAGCCTGATGCTCCCATAAGAATTTTGCGTCTTCCTCAGAGTGCCATGTTTTCCATATAAACCCCTTTCTACTCACTGTGGAAAAGCAAAAGAGCTTTTCAGAACAAGGAACACAGTCATGTTCTTCTTTATCTCAACCCACAAGATTTCTCACTTCTCGTCTTCTTCTCTCCTCCATCCCACATGGGATAGTGAGAGAGCAGTTGTGCAGGTACTTTGCAGCAGCCAGGGTCAACCCACCACAAGAGGGGAAGCTGCTTTGGATTGTGGCTTTGAGATGGGCAAAGAAGATACAACACAGCAGACTACTATCCACTGCTAGCAGCAACATCAAGGTGAGGCAGTAGTCAGAAAAGCAAAGCTCTTTGTCAGAAATCATGCATCATGAAAAACCAATACACAAGTAGACAACAGATCCTGGATATCCACTGTCAGAGCCTCACATTCAAGACAACTCCAAAACCACACACAGTTTGAACTACAGACTTCTTTTTTAAATAGCATGCAGAACACCAAGACACAAGAATTTACCTGGAGCAACACTCTTTTTTGGAGTCTCAGACAAACTGGACATCCAAACTTGAAATCCAAGAAGAGGGCAGCCATGAAAAGAGAAAGTAATTAGAGAAACAAGATAACAGTCATATCAGAAAGTTTGAAAGTCAGTCAAGACAGCTTTCAAAGAAATGTTAAGTTTTTTTTAAGAGTGGTGTTGGCATGATGGGGACTCCATTAAAAGTCAAGTCATAAGAACTACCCAGTTAATTTTTGTGTTTTGGGAGACTTGCAGAACCTATAAAACTGATCAGTAGTTATCCAATTTTGAGATCTCAGAATAAGATATGCTCTGAGCTTATTCCCAGTAGGATAGGGAATGCATACCAAGAGACAGTTTGACTCATTAAGCCTCAGACCTGCAAAAGTATTTAGCTTTGCAGCTGTTAACGATCCCCAGAAGACCAACAGGCAACTCAGATTGAGCTTAGCAAACACACACAAGTTTCTACAAGCATTTTGTTACTCTAGAATAGCGTTAAGGAAAATAACAATAGACAAATAATGCTCCATGGAAAAGAGTACAAAGGTCCAATAAAGGTACATTCAAAGTATAACAAGAAATACCATTTTTTAGCCAATGAATATGAGGTAGGAACCTGGTTAAGGAGAAAGCTTATAGAGTTGCTACCAATAAGGTCAAAAGATTTCCCTCCCCCTCCATGAAATGAGGTGTAAATACTTGGCTTGGGATTCTGGGAATAATCTTCAAATGTTAAGTGTTTGAGTTTTTTCCTTTGAATACCGTGGAAGCACGTTTTAAAAGTTAGCAGGTTTGCCCCCATTTCAAAATAAGAACCAGCAAATATTCCCCTTCTGTGGGATGAGGAAGCAGAAGCGCAGCTGTTACTCTCACATTACCTAGGAGAAGAGATGAGGAGAGGTGTTTATATGATAAGCTAAGAATTTCCTAAAATTTGGACAAACAATTCCAAAATGCAATTTTAAAAACTTATTTGCAATGTGGAACCTAGTTCTGGACCCATCAGTTTAACAGCAAAGATTCACCCTTCAATCACTTGGAGAGAGCGGCAAGCTATACTGATGACCTTGTCTATTTGACTTGTTATTGTCTTCCGACCCGCAGAATATCATCAAGGCAGCCAAAAATCGGTAATAGATTCCTAGTACATACATAACTGAGAAATTACTAGCATGATATGAAGCATAAGAAAAAGCTTTCAAACCTTCCCACTGGAAACCAGAGGTCCAAGAAACACAACGCTGTGTTTCCTCAGTGCTAAGGGAATGGTAAGGTTTTGAAATCCTTTCTTTAGATCAGGCATACAATTTTCATTGCGTTAGAGCAAAACTGGAATTCAGAAGGATTTGATGTTTTCACTACTTTTCAGTAAGTTCTCAATAATGGCAGTTTGGAGAAAAAACCTGAAGTCTTCCAACCATCTAAGTCCCAAACCCATGCACTGCACTGTCACAATACAGTAAAAAATACACTGTGATAAGTCACAATAATTTACTTTGTATTATGATTTAAGAAAAAAGAAAAAGGCTCTGCATTGGTAGAGTACAACAGGAAATCATCTGGCAGAGTAACTTGTGGTCCAGCTTATGGAGGGAATATATAGCATGTTTCTATTACAGACTCGGGGCACGCACAGGAAAGGGTGTGAAGGATTTGTTGTCAGCAACTTGTCTATTAGCTTTCGAATAGACTTCCACTGCCTTCAAGAACAGGATTATGAACTTCAGTCAGCTGTCAGATCTTTTTCCAGACAGAAGAACCTGAATATGGCAGTGATAAATAAAGCAGAAGATGTTATTATAGGAGCAACTGGGAAGATTTCAGTTTGCCCCAACCTAAGCTGGCAGCAGAGGGCTGAAACAGCCAATAATTAAAGATAGAGGGAATAAGTTGCACTTAACACAAGCTTAGGGCTACCCTACCCAAGAAGAGAGGGAGTTTAAGCCTAGTTCTGCAGTAGATATATCTGCAAACACCCCATGTGAGATCTCAAAGAACCAAACTCATCATAAAAACCAATTCTGTTAGCTGCTATTTTTTTAATTTCTTTTTAAAGAAAGTATTTTTTCTCCTTCTCAAAAGCCATTGCTCTAAGCCAGAATAAAAAGGGCAATCTAAGTATTAACTGGTAAATACTCCCACAGGTCCCCAACGTGGGCTCCCTGGCCCAAGAAGCTGCATAAAAGGAGCAGCACTCCTCAGCTGCCCCAGCCTGACAGCAGCTAGATGTGGATGAGGTTGCTTCTGAAGCAGAAGACAGCTAGCATATTTCAGCTGCTCCTGCACATCTGCTTAGCATTAAACTTCCTTCTTGGGGATATTTTTTTTTTTTATTCCAAGACGTTTAAGCTCTAATTGCTACCAGCTTCTGAGAGTTCCCCCTACAAATAATAAAAATATCAGACATTAGTGATGGATTCCACTTCACAGAGAGCTCAAACGAAGAGCCGCGGAGGGAGCCAGGGTATGGGGAGGAGGTCAAAGGCCCCAGAAGCACACTGTGCCCGAGCCAACAAAACACAAGCTTTGAACGGCCCCGGGTTTCCCCTTTAGGACAGAGCTTTACTGGAATTCTGCATGGGGCTTGGAGCCGGTTTCCAATGGGATTGGTAACGGTAAACGAACAAACCCTTGCTTCCTGCCCCTCCTCTCCCCCATCGCCGCACGGCTGAGTGCCGGCTGATCTCAGATGACTTGGAGGTGTGGGGGGGGAAATCTCAGTATTTGGAAGGGAAATTAAAGTTGCTTGCTCAAAGCAAGCCACTCCTAAGGCAACGGCATCCCTATTCTGCTCCTAACGCCAACCCCCACAGCCCTTGCTGTCGGCTTCAGCTGGAGCCAGAACAACCCCCTCCAATCGGAATGATTTTTAAAAGCTCAAAAGAAACACAGGTCCATAAATTACAGCTAAGCCACAGGGCTGAGGCGGTTGTGAACAGTGCAGAGGAGGCTCCCCATCAGAGCCACACTGCACAGAAATAGCAGCGGAGCAGGCGTGTCGCTGGAAGTGGCTGCTGAACCTCATCCCATCCAAGCTGCCACCACAGAGGTGGGCAACCCCCAGATGGGTCAGCTGGGCTCCTCAGGTGGGAAGGAAAGGAAGGAGTTGGGGGGGCTGGGGGGGGCAAAGGCTTTAAAGACATAATTAAGCTGGTTGCTGTGCTGAACGAAACACATGAAACAGATTATTTTAGATTTCACCAGAAGCTTTTCTGCTGCCAGTGAGACTGGTTTGTTTGCTGCTCCTCCCACCACTGGCAAGAGAACAGGCGCCAGACTGCTGGGGACCAACGCTTTACGCTTGCGATACAGCCCCACTCATCTCATTTTAGCAGCAGACTATTTGTCTTGTGTGCAGTTAGAGCAGAGCGAGCTTCAAGGAAAACCTACAAAAGCTAGAGTCAGTCTAGAGTCAAATGCATGAGCTCAACGCTACCAAAATCCAGGAGATGCCACATTCATGGTTCACATCAGTACTGCACATCCAGCTGGGTCCTGGTCCAGCAGGTGCAAAGAAACTCCTCCTCCACAGGCATTTTAGCAGTAGCTACTGATAAAGGTTTCTTTTTCTCAGTAACATTGCTTAAAAAGTTCAGTTCAATGTTGAGTCCAGCACCCATTATTTAATACGGCTGTAAAGGCCAGAAGGAACACCCTCCTAAAGATTCACAGGTTGCTTATCACCAGGGCTATCAGGGACCTTTATAACAACCTTTTTTTTAAAATAGTGTCTGTATAGCTGTCTAGCCTATTAAGCTATGTATTTCCCAACAATATTCCTGCAGTAATCCTGTGGAATTGGCTCATACTGGTCATGAGTCTCAGCATGGCTGTAGTTCTGGCCATGTGGCCTTTGCCCCAAAGGATTACTGCAGACAGCTGAGAAGGTAGCATGGGCCAAAGACAAGTCCCAAGAAGTTATTTGGATGTAGCTACCTTGCTTTGGAGGGTAAAAAGAGTTTAATTAGACAGGCATAACCTGTTTATGGACATTGCCTTCCAAAGGAGATAACAGTCCTAGGTCCATTTAATTAATAAAACTCTCTTGTTCTCATGAAGCCCTACCTTAAACATCACCTGGGAATACTGAAATCTCCCTGCAGCTGTTAAGGTGCACCTTAAAATACTGAGAAAAGGATTATAAGAACAAGTGGCCATGCTGAAGAGATGCTAACATTTGAAAGAGACTGCCCCTTTCCAACAGTAATCAATTCTGTAGGTCATTAGTCCTCTCCATGAGGAGGTACTACTAGCTCAGTTATTCAAGGACCACAGTGGTGAGTGCAGCTGAGCATTTTGCAGATTTGTTTCCCAGACATACATCCTTCCTGTCTTAATTGGAAGGGTGAAAAGAGACTAAGCACTACAATCTTAGAGTAAACTGAAACTATACTGGCTTCCTGGGAAGTCAACGATCAGTGCTCCACTCCAGAGAACTTCACTGGTGGTCCAGTAACTGGCAATGATTCCTCAGACTGGAGCTGGGGGAAGTAAAAGCTGCTTCTACTCATCACCATTCAAATAAAAGGCATTAAAAGAAGAATGGGAGTGTTCTCATCCCAACAGTGGTATGTGATAAGTCAGCAAGAAGTTGGCTGACCAGGCTGTTCCTTAGAAGCGTCCATTTCTTAGCAGTGGCCTAGAACCTTGTTCACTGTAATGTTCATCACATATGGCAGAACAGAAAATGGAAATTAAGCCTTTTTTTTTCAAGCAAGATTTTGGAGGTCAAGCCTGCCAAGGAGTTGGTATAAATGAAGTGCCATGTTGTTCTGGGCACTCAGGTGGGCCACCTCACTGCCCAGAGCAGGTAAGGAACCCCAGGGAGCCAGGCTTAGTCCACCCAATCCCTCCTCTGGCTCCTCCAGAGCTTCTTGCTGGGATTTTGCTTCTACTTCTCCCCCAATCCTTTCTGCCCTCTTCAGACAAGCTGAGGAACAACCTCCTCCTCCTGACAAGGTGAGGCAGCCCACCCATACAACCAGGAGCAGGAAGCTCAGTGAGGAACCCCAGAACTATGGGGCTTGTTTCTGCTCCCATCTGCAGACAGAGCACCATGTTCAGTGTACCCTCATACCCTTGTGAGCCATCTCCAAACCCTTCATCCCCCAGACCCACTGACCATCCTTTGTCAGCCTGTCTCCACGTTTCTCTCCTCTAGGCCCCTTCCTCTTCAGCTGGGGCTTGACACTTTGGTTAAATGGGAAGGCAAGAAGATGCAACAGTATCAGATTAGGGGAGGGAGAAAGAAATACTGGCTGTTTCTAACCTCCCCCAGGAATGGAAATAGTTATTTTTAACAGAGAATTACTCTGATACAGTGTCTACATGGAGTTCTACAATATGGCTGTAAAACAGCTTGGAAAGAGGAAAAATGCAGATGAGCCTTAATCTGAATTGGAATCATTTTCACACATTCCTTGCTCACACAATTAGCTCATTCAATTTGGCAGAGAACAACAGATAGCCAGAGAAATGGGAGGATGGCACAGAAAGGTTACAAGTGTTTTGATCTATTTCAAGCACTACTGCCCAAGGCGCCCTGTTGAACTGCACCATTGACACTTGTCCCTCCAGGCTCCCAAGGGACCTGAACAAAAACAACATTTGTGCCCAGTGCAAGACCCAGCATGGGCCTGGTCAGCCATTACACGTCTTAGGTACCACAATCACAGATTTATTTGCTACTGTGATTGCTGGGCAAGCAGCAGCCACCTATGTCCCTCACCAGAGCAGCTTAAATAAGCTTTCCTTGCTCTTATGCCTGTGGCATACTGATGTATCATGTTTAAAGTGTTTTAAGATAACCCTTGAAGGAATACAGAGATATATTCAAATTTTTTCCCACTGGGAGTCTGCATTTTAAAGTAAACCTTTTGCTCCTGCAGATATCTCCTCTTCTATATACTTGAAGCTGAACATTACCTCCCCTCCCCATGCCATCTGTTCAAGAGGTAGTATGTTGAAGAGCTACATCTTGAAAAAAAAATATTTGACTAGTAGATTATCAAACATGCAAATCCAGCATGAGTAAGAGGATTGGCACTAGGCATTAAATAAGGCCTTTAATTTTAGTCCTATTCACTGAGTTCAGCCCCATCATGAACAGCCTGTGTAGGGCTTGTACTCGAAAAGAGGTGCTGCATTTGTGCAGGAGGTGGGGGGCAGATGTGCTGAGCCACAGCGATGAGCCCAGCGAGCACCTTCCTCTCCCCCACAGCAGTGGCCGCCCCGAGAGCTGCTCGCCTCCCCAGCACCACGCTGCAAACCAATCTCAGACCATTTCCACTTGCCACGTAAGCAGAGCTGCCTGGCGTACGCTAGACCCACACACACTGCTTGGAAAAATCTTCACATCTGGCTTTCACGTGACTTGAGCGTGCCTCAAATTCATCATCTGGATAACTCACTCCTGCAGGGGAGAAATCCACAACCAGAGAGCCCTTTCCTGAGTCGGAACGGAGCAGCGGGGAGAGAGGATCGTATGCTCAGCAAACTGCACAGCACCATGCTCACCAGCTGCATTTCTGCAGCCTCACACAGTCCCTCATCCTTTCTAAGAGTACAAACCTAAAGAAAACTTAGTCCCAATTTTCTACTCTGTTTACTTCTGCAAAAGCCCGTCCTAATCCCTTTGCAGACCCAGAAGTACCCAGGATTGTTTAGTTTTTGTTCTGGCAGCCATAGCTCACATTAACTCTTTCCACATGGCAAGCAAGCACTGCTTCCCACATGACCGCTGTGGTACAGCCCCTGCACATAGAGTTTTGTAGCCGTTCCCAGTTTTGCTGGGAAGTGCCTAGAATATCTGAACGCTAATCCACATCTACAGCTGTACAAACTGAGAGTATCACCCCTCTGAGGAAAAAAACCCAGCCTCTAACACTGCCAAGGAGGAGGGCAGAGAACCCCTAGCCGTTGCACTTGGAAAGTCACAGGTACATATGCACACCAGGATTCATGAACAGCTACCAAAAAAAAAAAGCAAGAGTTAAATCTTGACTGTGAAGAAGTCACAGTGCCAAGCATAGAAAGCGTACCACAGCATCGGCATGTCCAGGCAGCCTGTTTTAACCGGCAGCAGACTGAGCTGGCCGATTGATGCATACGTTATAACTCCTGCTGAACACCTCTAAGTAATGCTTCCAGCCACCTCTGGTTAGATGAGCCGCTCCAGCCAGAGCAGACTGGTGAGGATTTTACCTGTCACACAGCCTGGACACAGGCCAGCCAGAATGTGACAGGTATAAAACCATGCACAAAGCTGGAGGCACTTAGGGAGTGCTATTTTAGGGGTGAGTGCTCTCAATAGCCTAAGGATGCAAACTCTGCCATGCCGGTTTCCTTCTCACGAGAGACATTCAAGTTTCAGGTGCTCACCAGACTAAGTTATCTAAAACACCCAGGTAAGAGGTCTGCTCCTCTCAGCCAGCCAGACCTATCTGAGCCATGTACAGATTCCTGCAAAGGCTGAGGATCACCACCCTCCGCTCCAGCTCCCAAGTGCATTTCTCACCTGCCTTATCTAACATGCCAAAATCAAATCCGATACCACACAGTTCTCTCCGTGCAAGAGAGGAAAAACCCACACAGGCAGCATTAATACCATCTGCCACTGAGAGACTGAGGAGGAAGGCGGAACAGGAGCAGATGGAGAATAGAGAACCTTAAAAGCACAAGAAATGTCATTACATCCCCTAAGGTACCGAGTGCTTTCTCGGCACTCAACTGAAGGCTCTCCGAGGCATTTGCAAGGGTGCGTGCTGTTCTGCCATGGCTGTGCTTGAGCCACACCTCATACTTGCAGTCCTTCCCTGCCTGTCCAGCCTCCCTGCCCTCTCTCCCTGACACAGCTCTGCGCAGTGTCGATTCTGAACTGGGAACAGCGGAGAGCACAAACACATTCCTTTCCCTAATCCTGTACCCTGTCCCCACACTTCAGTTTAAAAGCCAAGGAGCAAAACAAAAAACCCACACGACACACAAACAACTCTTCCTCTCTTATCCTGTCTTCCTCCCACCCCAGCATACAGGCCACCCAGAAGATGACAGTGATCCTATACATCTAACGGGCCACATGTCTTGTCAGCAGAAAACTGAAGCACTGCAGAATAAACTCTCCTATCTGCTCTTCTCTTCAGTAGCCTCAGGCAAAACTCCAAAGCATTTCAGTTTAAGCAGTGACTTTAAAAATACGGTGTACAAGGAGAAGTGTAAGATCAGTGTCCTCCTGCCAGAATACCACAGGCTGGATTTGGAGCGTGGGATGGGAGTGGACAGATTCACATCTTGACCGAAGATGCAGAATTGGGTCACACACATGCTGCAAGAGATGAAGTGTGTCTGACTTAGCTGAAGCTCTTCCTCGGATCCTGCTCTGTGCCAGTGCACCTGAGCACAGAGTAATAGCCCAGCTTTGGGAAAGACGCAGAGTGGATGTTCCTTCAATTATATGAAGGATTTGTTAAGAAGAAAAAAAGGGGGACTCACAGACTTGTTAAAAAAATAAAAATCAGGAAAGAATGAGCTGGTTTGGGAATTACTGCATCAGGCAAAAGCTGAACAGAAGTTAGAGTTTAGTAGATTCACTAGTTGAGGACAAATAATTCTCCATCGTGAAAAGAGGAAGCTCTGTCATCAAGGACTCAACTGAGGATGCACATTAAGATCATCAACAACTAACTCCTTCCAGAACCAGGCCCAAGATGTACATCCCCAGTAATTATATGCTAAGATTTTTTTGGTCCTTGGTTGCTATGCTTCTGCCTACTCTATCCTTCTTTTATTACTAAATCCTTTATCCTCCTGTCTAAAAAGAAAAAAAGCTATGTGAGAACCAAAATGTTCTGCCAGAATCTGCTGTTTTTAAATTCCATGCGGTAATTAGTACATACAGCCAAGAAGGTTAATCGTATGATGGGAGAACAGATCCTGATTTCTGATCAAAAGCAATCCTGTCAGTACATGTTTGTGAAGTTACAAAATAGCAGCTGGCAAACTACCTAGTCCAGCCATCCTCATCAACAGGCCAAACGGCACCCAGGAGCCACTCCGCTGTTGCTGTTTCTGCACTAATTGTGGAAAACAGGACAAAGGAACGCAGCACGCACGTGTAATTCATCAGGACGCAAACAAGAGCACGTGCCTCAGTCTGCAGGGATCACGTCGTACCACAGATTTCTTACAAGGATTAAGACACCAAGCCCAAGCTACGTGGTTTAAGATGTTTCTGGGACCTTGCCATGGGCTTGGACAAACTTAGATCTCCATCCACCACCTTAAAAAATATTTAAAAAGATTAACCTTCAAAGCTGAAGCTTTCCTTTCGGATGGAGTATACAGAGACAGACTTCAGAAACAAACACCACAAAAGCAGAATGACTCAAACTAACATTTTAATTAAAAAACGCATTGCTGCTTTGCTGCTATCACTTGGGCTCAGATTCACTAAGGAATAACCAACCGCCTGCTTCGTTACTCATGCACACAATGCAGGTAGCCCCAAGATGTCTGCTGCAGCCATCACCCTGACAGAAGATGCATTGCCTCTTGCTGGGATTCACCATGTTAGTTAATTGGAGAGGGGAAAATAGAGACAGATTTAACACTCAACTGAGTAAGTTAAGGCACGCCCACAGCATGCTACCAGTTGTGTCCACAGCTCTTCTAATATTAAAAAGGCATCTACCACTTCAGATGACATCCCATCAATACTGCAACAACTTTAAGGCAAAGGAAAGGCAGCACTGTGCCTCTCAGAGACATCCTTCCTTCTCCCTCCACTGCAGCCATCTCCCACAGATATCATAAAATAAATGCCAGGGCTGGAGATCCGTATGTTCCCTCCTCTCCTAAAAGCCTGCTGCAGAGCTAGGAAGCTGGCAGAGGGCTCCACGCTCACAGCCTTGCTGGTCCAGCTAATGGCTCACACATTTGTGACCCCATTGAATGATTAAGCACAGAAGGGCTAGCACACACCATTCATTTTCTCCATAGCGCCTCAAAGGAGGCAGTTCAAACTGAAGTTAAGAAAATAAAGCTCATTTATAAAAATAAAAAATGTAAGACATGCTATGGAGCTCTAAGTGCAGGCAAGACACGTGCAGCGTGACAGAACCAGAAAGGTTAAGCTCTGAAGTGATGAGCATAGCTCAGCTGTAAAGACAGAAAAAGCCAGAAGTTAAACCATTTTCCTTCATCATTACAAAGGAAGCAGAAAAAACCCTATCCCTGATAGCTCAAAGAAACAGCAATTAAGACATCTCCTTGAAGCTGACAGAGCACACATCCCCAGTGTGCAAGAGCAAGGGCTTCCCAAGTAATGAAGAATTAGGTTAAAGAAAAAACTCTTGCTGTCAGCTCCACCTGTAAGCCCAAGGCAGCAATCCCACAAAATGATCAGTCATGCAGGCCCTTGGTGTTGTTACAATGATCTGCTTGTTTTTCACTTGGAGGCCCCACTTCCATCACTGTTGCAACTCTCTCAACTATTTCCCTGTTACGGGAAAAAAGAGCATTACAGATGTTTCTATAAAAAGTTTGAGAAGTAGCTTCCAGTGGACTCTGAAGTTTTTCTTTACCTGCCAGTGGATACATCCTTCCTAGTTTTAGATTACAGGAGGGAAAGGAAGCAGAGATTGTTGTCTGGGTGCTGCCATATTCTGCTAGTCCAAAAATTGGATGTGGGAACCAAGCTGAAGGACAGCTCTCTCTGCTGAGGAAGCCAAGCCTCATCAGCATCCTCACTGAGGCAACACTGGCTTGGACCAAAGTTAAATTAATATTCTAAGTGCTCAGTTACAAGGGTTATTTAAATAGACTTCAGCTGGCAGACTCAGCCAGAGCACAGCCAGCTTGATGCAGGCAGGATCTGATCAACTAGAGAAAGGAGATGCTGCAGTACTGATGGAGCCATAACTTTTTTTTTTAAAGTTTATTCCCCCTCACTTAGAGGGGCATCCTACAGTATAGCAACAAGGTGCCAGAGAAAGCTGCTGAACAGTAGCATGAAGCCAGCTGTGCCCTCAGCAGCAAACAGGGCAGTCAGAGCAGTGGGAGTAAGCAAGCGGTGGGATTTTTTGTTATGATTTCAGAAGAGTGAGGCCAGCAGTGCTCCTGCTAGTGCACACCAAAAGCAGTAAGCAAAAGGGTTTGGCCACCTACAAGGTGGGTGACAGAAATCCATGCCTCAGCTTTGAAAGCAAAGGTGAAATCACATCTCTTCTGACCTCACCATTAGCCAGGAGAACCCTCTCAGTAATTGAGGACCACTGAGACTCAGCATGGAAAAGCTGTGGAGCCCACACCAACTCCCTATTGATACCAAACACCAGGTCCCAGATGCTTGCTTCAGCTTCATGACTGGGGATCTGACAACAACTTCGGCAAGAAACCAGCCAAGAAAGATTTTCAGCAAGGGAAGAGGGCATGATCATCTTACTCCAGGAGTCTGAAACTTGCTCTAGCCAGCAAGGAGGGAGGGTGGGGTGGGGTGTGGGACATAGCTTTGGGAAGAAAAGCTCCAACTGGCTTTACAAGCCACATCAGAATTAGCAGATGTCTCAAGGGTTAATTAGTTCACCATGCACAGATGGTAGCTGGTAGGGTTTGCAGAGTGGATTAACCTAATTTGTGGCTTGTAATGTACCATGCAAATATCCATTACTAGACCTGCAGCAATTCTGTCCTTATTTTGATTTGAGGAGAGAAAAACCACACGATGGATGCTTGCATAGAAGTAATGCCTGTTTTGGTGACAAATGAGTTGCTGTTCATTTGGTTAATGCAATCGACAAATCGGAGTCTGAAAAGTAATTCCTTCCCTTTTTGCTACAGAGGGTCTTTGGAGAGACCTAGACGAGACCATTTGTTGCGAGTGTACAGAATATGCCCACAGTAACAAGTCCTTGCAGTTGTACTGAGGTCTCTTCGGCACTGACAGATGGTCACAGAGCAACAATTCAATTGCCTGGAAATATGAAGGCAGCTTTCTGAAGCTGCTCTGCAGCATGTCAAGTAAAGCCCAACAAATCCAAGTGAACAGCACATGTGGCAGTTCAGGCCACAGCAAACGCCCATGCCTACGCAGAGCCTCAGTCACTTTGGTGAAGACCCAGGTCTCAGAGCTGACTGCAGGTTAAAGCATTTATAATTAGATCGCAGCCAAGTAAAGGGCTGCGTGTTTATACAGCACTTTGCACAAGAGGAAGCCCGGCTCAGGGCTGGCATGCAGAGATGCCCCAGATCAGTGCAAGACTCCCTTCTGTTTAGCTAAGGATGTGCCACGCTATTGCATTTGGTTCAGAAGGTCTCAAATGTTTACAAACAATATCAGCTGCAGCGATAAATGTTTCCATAACACCTATTAAACTCTCAACTTATCCAATTTCTCCCTGCTCTAAGGGGCAAGCACAGGACCAGCTAGACACACACTCTGGCAAGGCAGAGGTCAGGGTAGAGGTGAGGTTGGCTGTCAGAGGCATTCCCCAAATGTTTCTGCCATCAGCCACGCTTGTGTTGTGCCTGCACATGCCTGAGCTGCAGCAGCTGTGGGATTCCTGCCGGACAGTGTGGGACAGCCGTGCTCACACCCAAGAGCCTCCTCCCAGCACATCTTCAGTCAAGACAGAAGATGTGTTCACAGGTCTGATTTGTTGGGAGGTGCTTGCATTTAAAAGTGCCGACTTGTCTCTTGTTTAAAGACAGTAGTGTCTGCACCTATGGAGGAAACTGCGTTTCAAAGCGATTTGTTATCTTAAAGGACTCTCACAGCACATCCTGGAAATCTGTGCTTATTTACCCCATCATTTCTTCAAGCACCATAAAGCTGGTCTTTGTTAGAGGCTGTAATACCAACTCCCTTGGCATATTCCTTCGCTCGTTGTGTGCGCACTCCCACAACATCCAGCTCCAAACAGAAGGAAGCATTCCTCCGCCACTCTAAAATCAGGCAAGAAGACGGCTGAGAACAGAGTCCCTTTATGCAGCTTACTTTGGTCAGAGAGCTGCTTCACATTCCTCTTCCTACAGGGTAAGTGCAGAAAGAGCGTCCCTGAACCCCACTGTTTCCAAGCCCTAGCTGTGTAAGCAGCCAAGCACCCAGGAACAGAGAAGAGGAAACAGTCCCAAAAGGCGACCCAGCAGCGTGCGGAGGTGGGACAGCCAAGGGAGAGAGCCCGACCTGAGCATCCATCCCTCGCAGGGATGGAAGAGCATGTCACTTGGGATGCTGAGGGCAGGAGGCCAACAGAGAGCCCAGCAGGGCAGCAGCCACAACTGGCATCTCAGCTACACTGACTCAATTTAATCCCTCTTCCCCCAGTGTCATGGCAGATGAGCTCCAACTTTCCCCCAGAGCCCCAGGAATGGAGGAGGAGTGGTTTCTCACACTCCCAAAGCAATTCCTCACATCTCTTGCAAGAGTATTGGAACTCCTGTGCATGTCAACTGGTGCACTGAGCCCAAAGCTCTCCCGGTTTCCTAATGCTGTTCTAGGTCAGTGCTAAATCAGGTTTCCCCAGAGACTTGAGCAACGTTTTTTACTGGTCCTTCCATGCCCAAAAGCCCCCAGTGTTTACTACTATGCAGGACTGCAGCTTAAAAGCTCTCATAATTAACCAACAAATCAATCCTGGCAGTGACATTCATTGGAGTCCGGTATGTTACATGCCTCTTCCCTTCCTTCCCAGGGACTAAGCCATTGCAGTGTTTCTTCATCATCTTAAAAAACAGTAAGAAAAAGTTCTCCCCTCCCCTGCACACAGGCCAGAGTTTTCCAGGAGTTACTATTGGTTTGAAAGGCCTTTCTTTGGATGCCCTGAATGCAATGTGGAGCACCCAAGACTCCAAACAAAGTCAATGAGAGTTGCAGGTGCTCAGTGCTGCTTGGGGGAAAAAAATAAAATAATAAAAAAAAAGGAAAGCCCTGACACATCCAGCTCAGAGCAGCCAAACCCAGAGGCCTATAATTACACATCCCTATTGAAAACACATCTGTAAAAATCACTAAGAGCTACAAGGGGAGGAGAAAAATTAGATTTATATAGTTCCAGATCAGGGTTTTATAGGACATTTGAATCTAGGATCTTAAAAACAAAACACTGAGCCTTTGAGGCAGCCCAAACCCAGACACAGGCACTGAGAACATTTTGCATCAGAAGCCTCAACAGAGCTTTTTGGAAGGGGGGGAAGGGGGATAAAATAAAAATTCAGACAGAACAGAAAAGCATTCCCTTTCCCTCCAGAAAAGGGACTCCAACTCTCAGGCTGCATTTTGACTACCTGCTCAGGTGGAGATAGACTTAAGAAAAAAAAAAAAAAAAGAAGAAAAGAGAAAAATAATACAATTATTCTCTCAGATTAGAGAAGGAGCTGCATAAATACAGTCAGAGGAAAGCAGTCATTTTAAGTGCAATACTATATAAGGTGGGTTTCTTCTCCTCTCCGGTGCAAAGAAACCAACGCCTGTCTCTAGCAGGCTTCAGCAATAAAAAGTTAAACTGCAATACAATCTCACACAACACCAGGCAAAGGGAAGGTTTAGGGGGTGGGTGGGGGGTGGTCATGCAATACATAAAAAGCTTAGTATCTTACCTGATTTTCGCTTTGAAGATCCATAGTCCCTGAAAAAAAGACAACAACAAATAGACATGGTTAGAGCTGGAAACAGTGGTGAGAGAATGGGTGCCTCCCAAATTTCCACCCATATGCTCAAGGGCTCATCCTGCGTGCTCCCTCCTTTAAAGAGGAGGTCAGGACTGCAAGGCATTGACAGGCAGCGGCCAGGACGGATCCTGAGCAGCACCAGCTCATCAGCAGCAGCAGCTGGGGCTTCTGCAGCACCAGGGGCTCAGGGAGCATGTGATCAACGAGACAGAGCAAACCATCCACAACCAGCAAGGCAGGGGAGAAGGGTGTCATTTTTTCCCCTTTAAATCCAGCTACTAAATGCACAGCTACTGAATTAACCTCTGACATTCCCCTGGAGAAGAAAGAGAATATTAACTGTTTGCTGCAGGGGCGCGGCTGCCACAGGCTCATCTGGCATTGCTTGCACTCCTCTCCTTTCAGAGGCTAATTAATTTGTGAATAACCTCCAGACCCCTCCTAGTTATCTCTGACAAGCACTTGTCTTCCGCAAGGCAAAAAAAACCCCAAACCCCAAATTTTCTTCTTTCTTCCAGGACGGGGAATGCACCCTTACTTTTCTGTAGTTATTTAAAGGGTGCTGGCACCTTTGGTCGTGGCAGAACAGCTGAAAGCTCAGACAGCTGCTACAGAAGTGGGAAGAAATTACAGAAGGGAGCTGTGAGAACTGATTCGGGATAAGCAGAACCAAGGACAGAAATACTTCGCTATGGCTGTGCTTCCTCCAGGCGCTCTCCAGAGCCTCTCAGACCCAGCTCTGAAATGGTCTGCACAGGCAGGAGCCCGGGCAATGACAGATGGGGCAGAGACGGCATCTCTGTGCAGGCACGGCACCGTCACACGCCGCACCCGGCGGCGTTAATATTGGGAAAACCACCAGCTGAACCCACCGCAGAGGCAGGCTGTGTTTGCAGGAATCCCACCGGAGGGGCAGGCAGCAACCTCTAAATTTTTGGGGGGCAGGCTGTCAGGAGTGGGTATTTTGTCACTTGCAGCATGCTGCGTACACTGGAGGAATCAGAGGAGGATTGTCCCAAACCGTGTTTTTAATCTCAAGAGAGTTTGGGGGATCATCTGAAGAAACAATACGTGTCTTGAGGGCAGAGGTATGTCTACCAACAAATTCTGTTTCTGCCAGCACTTTGCGTGTATCCCATTGCCTTAAATATCTAGGATTTGCTTCCAGTAAGTAATAACTACTTGGGAGTTTTTTGCACCCTCTTCGAATTTTCCAGTGTCATTTCTACTTCAATTAAATGGTTGTTTTCTCAGCCATGTCTGCAGTTGTATTTGATGTGAAGATGATACTGCTAATGAATAGGCTGCTGCTTCTACAGAAGTGATATCATATGCAAATGTAATGCCTGCTATATGGTGCCCAAAACAGAGATCCCTCAGAATGGGCCAGGGAGGGCACAATCCCCAAAATGTAGTCCTCTGCACCGGTTCCGCTCCCATGCCAGCCTGGAGCTTTGCGGTTGCTGTCAGTACAGCTCTCTTGGCATGTGAAATTCTGTGTTTGGTCCTGCCCTGAGCTGCCTCTCTTCTGGCAGCGCTAAATGGTGAGAAGGTGAAACCCTGCTGAGATCCACGTGTGCAATTTGCTTTAACTTAATATCTCCATTGTGCGCATGCTTGATGATCACTTCAATCCCTTCTGCCTGTCCCGGCTTTCTGCAGCGAAGCTCCTGGACTTCTCAGAACTGCAGCTTGGAGCTGGGTTCAGCTGGCATTTCCCTCTGCAGCACGCTGCCTCCCTACCTCCCTCTATGTCGTACAAAAAGGCTGCGCCCAGCTCTTGCAAATGTTAGCACCCATGAGGACCCTGGGAGGATGGTGCAGCTATGCACAATCCCTAGAAAAGAAACACAGCCATCCTTCCAGCCTTTGCCAGGAAGCCCTCAGCACACATTTCCAGGGCAATCTCCTGCCAGCCAGCCATACTGGGGACACCCCACAAGCATCCTAAGAGAGGTCGTAGGTGAACAGAGCACACCCAAAAGGGTGAAGACGAGCAGGATTAGACACAGGCAAAAGAGCTTTCAGCCTGATTGAAGTTGCAAAAGAAAACCCAACTCCCTTTTGCCACTTTAAAAAACCCACCCAATTTACACGATTAGAAATGGGTGTATTGATGGATTGATATGGTTAATAAGCAACCAAAAATGGATAAAGATGTTGCTGAATGTGTTTGCCCATCAGATCAGGCGAAAGTTGGTACCCAAGTTTGGCAAGTATAGCAGAAGATGATTTAGCTGTGCTCTCGCTGCACAACAGTGGCAAACGCCACAAAAAGCTCAGAATTCAAACCCCCATTCTGGATGCTCTCCCACATCTTTCAGTCCAATCTCCAGCTGGTTTTAGGGCTTGTGTGAGTGACTGCAGTAAGGTTTTAATGAGGCTTGTTCTTCAATTTTAAAACATGACTCATCCATGCAATTTAAAGAAGGTAGAGATTAAAAAAAAAAGCAAAATTTTGAAACTGTTTTTTTCTTTCTACATGCAGATCATGGGATGACAAGAGATACAACTCCATAAAGAATTTTTTCACTTTTTTTTTTTTCTTTCTGTTCAGTTCCTCATCTGGCTGGCATCTCTTCCACAGCAGAAGCACATAATTTATGGAGGTGTACCTGCCCTTAAGTTTCCTCCCACAAGCCCTGTGGTGGGCAGACATGTTTTGCATCACAACACTACTGCAAGCACAGAGCACTGTCCTCGATATGATGTGCCAAGCCACCTTTCTGGTCAACGGCAAACATGGTGCCAACAGGGCAGTAACCGTTCATGTAGGCCAGGAGCTCTGGTCCAGTGAACCCCATCATCGCTTCTCTTGTGGCTTGTGCGTGGTGAAAACAAACCTTTAGGTTAGTCTGAAGAGGGAAAAAGCCCTCACTGTCACTGCAAAGTGCACAGCTGAGCAATTTAGCATCAGCTACAAGAGGATGAAGCAGCAAGTAGGTCTCAGCAATGTCCTTTTGACATCAGGAGGGTAAAGAGCATCATCAGAGGATCCAGAGTGTATTCAAACTCTTGAAGGCAATTGGACCTACAACTTCTGGTCTTAGTTTCTAGTCTTAAGCACAAGGTCATCCTTACAGAAGAAATTAAATGATCATTACAAAATATTTATTTGAATGATCACCACCTCCCAACTCATGAGGCTCGCTCAAAAAAAAAAAAAAAAGCCAACAATCAATCTGTTGGGCACATTTTCATCTTTTCATTTATTCTTTCTGTAAGTTTTAAAGTCAAGTTTTATCAGGTTCTGATTTTGGAGTTCATGAAGCCCAAGTACCCCAAGTACCCCCTATCTCCCTGTCTTGTCACTTTTTTGTACACCCACATTTAACTCATAAAATCAGGACATAGCAGTATCAAATAAAATGGAGCTTGAAATAAAATCCTCATTTCCCCAGTGAAACTCGGAAAGCCAAAACTTGTTCCTCCCAGCGAGGATGGGAAAAAAATCACTGCTGAAATAGAAGACAAAGAAGGTATAGCAAATAATCTCTCTGGCTGGGTAAAGCGCTCTTTGTATGCACACTCTTCTCTCTTCTGCTAATGAAGAAAGCCAGTGCTGCTGCTTTGCAAGAGCAGCAGCAAGGAGCCCTGCCTGACCACATATTTATTTTTTATGTCCTGTTATTTCACATATGATTCATTGATGTCTTTCCCCTCCCCCCCAAGTGATGATCTATAAGGTGAATACTTCTTTGCCTCACTGTTTTCAGAGGAGCTTTAGTGTGAGGCTGAAGTATGGGATTATGTCTCCAAGATAATAAAGGAAATTATTTAATGGTTTCTCTTACTGTAACAACTTCCAAGTAGAAACTTTGATCTTCTCCTGCAATACAAACTGCACCTGGCACACTGCTAGCCCTTAAATCAGACAAGAAACCTGGCCTTGCAGAAGAAAAACCCTTCCAAGGAAAGGTATGATGAATGTCATGTCTGCAGCTACACAGGGAAGCTTTCTCTTCGGCTCTTGCTTTTTTTATCTTTATATCTTTATACACATTTCCATTCTTCTTCTTCCATTTTGATATAAGAACAGACACCACCATCCCAATTTCCCTTCCAGCTGTAGCTACAAGAATAGCAATGAAACCAGCGGGTGCAACTAAGAATAGCTCTGGCAGGTCCCTTCTTCATTAGCCAGGATCACTCCATACACGAACAAACGCCTTTCACAAAAATAGCACATTTCTAGACTTTTTTGTATAAAAAGATAGCAATTTTGTCTAAAGTCTTCCTGTGGGGCACCACCTTTAGCTAACACTGAACCTCAGTACTGGTGAGGAAAGTATTTCCTGCTGCTAACAATATTAAAATATCACTGGTGCCAAGCACGTCACACAAGCTGGACGCACTCTTCTTGCTTTGCTGACAAAGGAGAGGGAGGCTGGATCTTCTTTCTCATCAGTATTACACCAGGATAATGTTACTCATTCGACTTCTAGCAATGAATGTGAAAGGAAGACCACGAGCATTGCTATAGAGCTGATTGCTCTGTTAGCACATTAAGCTATCCACAGTCAGTCTGGAAATTTGTAAAAGATAAAAATACCTTATGTCATTGAATTTATATGTCACTTGCAATCTAACTTAATTTCAAAGGTTATATTAACAATGTTATGGAAAAGTTTTATGGCACAGACTTTCTTTAGGGACTGACTTTGCAGCTGTATCAAGTTAGAGTTAATAAACATTGATGTGTGCGTGTGTGTTTTCATCTAAATACAGATATACACAAACAAGCAGTGGCACAATTGGAAAGTTGTTTAATAAATGAGGAGTATCCTCACATTCGCTCAATAAAGGCTAGGAAATGTTCCAAGAGGAGGAGAATACTGGAGGTGACTAGGTGTGTCTGTGATGGACTGCCTATCTCTTTAGCTGTAATTCTAATTCTATTTGATTTGTATTTGGCCCAGAGTGTTTCTTCTGCATCCTCCATGGAGATCCAGCAAGTGAGCAGAAACCTCCTGCTGAAACTAGCAAAGTTTGCAGAGCAACACTGCATCAGCTGCTGGGTTGCAAGGCTGCAAGGCTGCAACTTGGCTCCTGCTCCCCCTCTGAGGTGATGTATTCAGTCGGGGGACCTCATCCCTGCGGTACCTGCGATGCAAAGGCTCTTTTAAAAGCTTCTCCCCTTTGCCACGGGACAGCAGACCCAGCAAGCTCACTCTGTGGGACTCCTCCTTTCCCAGATCCGTCACCTTTTAGCCTGGGGCCTCTGCCTGTCAGTAAAGGAAGGCTCGGCTTCAACTCATTTAGCAAAGATTTCAGACAACCGTGAGTTTCAGCCGTGAGAGAAAACAGTGCCTGCAAAGCATGAGGAGCTGTCAGACCCACGGAGGAGCACGGCCAGGGGAGCCGCACAGCAGACATTTCATCAGACGAGACAGAAGCTAAAGGGAGAATAAATCATCTTTCTGTCTGTTTCTCAGTGTTTGCTGTCCAAAGGAGACGAGACAGTGACAAACTCTGAGTAATGTTAAGGTTAATCTGTATCCTCTAGAGTATTTTAATACATAAATTAAAATTGTTCTGTATTTGTTGGCTTTTGCTAATTCATGTTTAAATACATTGTAGGTGTTTATGTTCCCATGCTCCTTAATTCCTAAAAGTCTCTAGTGGTGTGGGCAGGCTGCGGTGGAGATACATGACATTTCAAACAAACAGCTCGGATTATCATTTGATCGCCAATGATTTGCCAGGCAGATTAAAAGCACAGAAATGTTTTAACAAGAAAGTCCACTCCCTCCTTCCCAACGCTCATATGGTTTGCAGTCAGTAATGAAGACCGCTTTTTCACAAACTATTTTTCTTAGCATCGCTATCAGATTCTGTGACTGTTTTTCAAGAAAACCAATACAAAAATACTTTGCTACTGCTCTTTACACGTACAGAAACCTGAGCCTTGAGAATATATTTGCATCTTGAAACTCTCCTAACTGATTTTCCTCAACAGCGAGACTGACATTTTCTATTTGAGACAAGGCACAAAATCAAGTGTGATCAAGAACTGTCACTAGATGCCTACCTGTCACCAAGGCCTGTGGCTGGAGGAGCACCCGAACACCTTAATACTATACAAACACACGGGAGCTATATGGAGAGTGCAGGGTTAAAATTCGCATTCATGGTACGCAAAGTGCAAAAGTTTAACCATTCCCACAGAGCTCTGAGACCCATATGACACGTAATTAAGCAAAATTAACTCTATATGCTATGCATCAGGAAGACAAACTCAAACACATGGATACATACAGCTCTATGTTTTTCCCCTCCAGCATTCCATCCTCTAAAATCATAAAAGCACAGCTGATCTCTTTCCCGAGCCAAATAAACAGATGAAGGCTTTCTTCCTTTTTTTTTTTTTTTTTAGAAAATATTCTGCTTATTTCCTGATATAAATTGTTGCATTGTGGAACCCTCTTGAACATGAATCTGTCCTTTCTGAGCAGAGGTCGAGCTTTCCAGCCATGTCAAAAAGGGCCCCATTGTGGCGGTCCCGACACTCCAGAATTCCTTGCCACGAGCAAAAGGGACTCAAGGGGCAAGAAGAAAATCTGACGACCTCACTTCAAACCCAAGCACTTCTTGCTGGCTGGAAGCAGTCTCTGCTTGCTGCTAAGAAGGGTAAGCCACTGTTGGGCAACCAGCTCCTTAAGCGAAAGGAGACAACACAAAAGAGAGAATTTTGCCTTCCTGCTCCCTTTCTGTTGTCTTCACAACGTGGCTGTAATGCTGGCACAGAACAAACAGCAGAGCTTTTTAACTTCTGGTTAGGCTGCGGTGATTTTCCCTGCATCACATAACAACTGATGGCCCACTTTGGCTCACCAGGACCCAGGTAGAGGTCCTTAGTTATCTGATAGCTCCCTTGAACCCAACAAAGTGAAAGTCAACCCAAGTTCTCTCTGAGAAACTCCCAAGCACAACACTGGAAACTCTACTATATGTGCAGAAGAGCTCTCCCCTACACCAGTAGCCATAGCTCGCACAGAAAAGCCAAGGTTGAAAGGAGATGGACACTACCTCCTCTCCAGCAATGCTCCCTGTACCTGAATCCATGGATTTGTATCATGAAGGGGAGCTGCAGGACAAGGAAAGCTGGTGTCCTCTCCTCTGCATTCAGAGAAGCCTTGAGATTAGCCCCGCACAGCACACCTTGACCTCTGCCACCAGTTCCAAAGTACAGGGACTGCAAACCGCTCTGAGACAAATGCTATCCCCATGGACCACCTCAGACTCATGCAGACCCACAGTGGTTGGGGGCAGCTGTTACCATTTCTTTTTTTTTTTTTTGTATAAAGGGGTATAGAAGGATGAGAAATGGGTTCAAGGCATCCCACCCCTTCCATAAATGATTGGGGAATGTCACAGATTTCTGTCCCAAGATTCCTCAACAGTGAAGTTGATCACTTGGCTCTGGAGTGCAACTTCAGTATTTGGCTCAGGCTGAAGAAATGCAGAATTGCCCTCTTGAATTTTTCACAATTATATTTTTATGATTAAATTATCCTCCTGGAGGAAGACAGGGCTTTGG
Source organism: Grus americana (assembly GCF_028858705.1). Classification (NCBI taxonomy): domain Eukaryota; kingdom Metazoa; phylum Chordata; class Aves; order Gruiformes; family Gruidae; genus Grus; species Grus americana. The sequence goes on along the minus strand of NC_072858.1, from coordinate 14,136,570 downwards.
AATCACACATTCAGCATTTCACCAGGCTGTGAGATATGGGGCAGGGCGATCTGACAGCAAAGCCTGGTCTCTCCGGCACCAGGGAGAGACAGCTCGACCCAACCTGGAAGCTGCAGGACACTGGGGCAATGAGCTAATGCCATGTGATCCTCTACTGCAAGGCTTCAGCGGCCTTGAAAAAGACAACGTGAATGTTTATAGCAAGCTTTTTCCTGGAAAGAAGTATAAAAACAAGATCTTGCCTAAGAGTCACAACCTCATCTGGTTTTGTTTTACCCTGTTTATTCCTTCAGATGGCAAATTTCTCCACAGGACAGAAAAATGTATTTACCTTAGCAAGAACTCTGAGTGGAAGTGCTCTTCACCCCTTCGAACCTGACCTTGCTTGTCCCTTGTGGGGAGGCCAATTTATCTCTGTCTTACAATGACCAGGCATGTGTCACTTTATTATAGCCTTTATAGCATAAATGCTGAGTGATAAAAACAAGGTAATAAAAATTAATCATTCTCATGTGCAGCTTTTCCAGTTGTGCTCTTCACTTTTGGATTTTATTACACACATCTACACATAGATACAATATATGTTTAAAAGATGCATCTAATCATAGTTACAAATTAAGAATTGAATATCAGAATCGTAAATTTACATGTAACTTATAAACTAGCTGGGCTAATGAGCTTGCATGTATATCATACGAATCTGATTAAGAGCTTAAGAACGCAGCACAGGCTTTGAATCTTCATTTTCTTTTGAGCCCTTCCTGATTTGAGGGTGGGCCCCTCAAATTCTAGTTTCCATAGGAGATTTGGGTCCAACCTCTGATTGACAACCACATGGCCCATCTGGGTTTTTAAATTGCAGCCCAAATGGTGATTAGAAGAAAAGGCAGAGTCCCTTTGCTGTCCCCTTCCAGGGACATGTTCCTTCTGCTGTTTCGCACTGACTTGATTGAAGCTACGTGCATGGTGCTGCCGCTGTCTCCTCCATCCCACAGTGGCAGTGGCCCCCCACAGATAACCTCCCCAAAAGGAGACATCACCCACTGCGCACCAAGTTGTGCCTGTTCACGGGAGGCAGGATACCACCACCTCCACCAGAGACCAACAGTGTCGCCCCCAAAACTCTCATCCCAGAGAGTCCTTGGAAAACAAGAGAGAGAAGGAAGAGGAGAAAACTTGCAAGTTACGCATTTCCAAGCCTCAACTCCAGGTCCAGACATAGCTTGTCCAAAAAGGCTTTTGCCACTGAATTACTGCACCGGGAAGAATAGTTGGAGCACAACAGTTTAAATCAAACTAAGAGAAGAGCTTCTGCATGCAACACAGTTGAATCATGGTACTCACTGGTGTTAGACGTTGTAATCACCAAAACTAGGCATGGGTTCAAAAAGCAATGAGATAAATTCATGAAGCAAGGATAAATGGTGGCTATTGTACTCCATGCTCTGGATGCTTTGACCCAAAAAGTCCCACAACTGCTGAATGCCAGAAGCAGAGAGGATACACAAGGGAAGCTCACTCTGTATTTGCTTTGTTTCTTGTATTGGCTGTAAGCCACTGTTGGAGACAGGAGGCCAGATGGGGCCCTGGTCTCACCTAATTGTGGCCTTATAATATATTATCCTGTAAAAGATCAGACTGGATTAGGATAAATTACACCCAAATCATGCTGCATTACTCAGCACATTAAGTTGTCCTTAATCACATACTTTGATGGTCTAGATTCCTGCTTAAATTTACCTCCTGCGCATATTTCTGTGCCTGTTCTGTTGAAACAACTGCTGAATTTCAACTATACATAACCAGGCTCTAATGAAAAGCCAATAAGGCTCTTTGATCAAGCTTTAATAGGACTCATCATGGGGACATACTCTGCTGTGGCAAAATGGTTTCCTCATCCTGTCTCTTTCAGAAATGTTTTGTGAGCCTTTAAAAGCAATTCAGCCCTGATTTATGTCAGCTAAGTGATTTCTGTTGCACATGTGAGTTACAAGAAAAGGGCTCTCATCTCAATTTGCTACACTGTTCAGGAAATCAGTTATAAATGCTGCAGTGCCTTCAGTGTCTCTGACTTGAATGCAGCGGAAACTGGCAATTTGAGTAAATACTTCATCATTCCCAATTCTTCCATATGCCGCATCCAGTACTTGACAAGACACAACCTATAGGATATGTTTTTTGGTAAAGGGTACTGAGCTTCCCCTGTCTAAGCTGTTTACCTAAGCTGTTTCCAGAAGATGTTCAAGGAAGGAAACATGCAATTCTTTAATAGAGAGCATATGAAACATGTTGATGACTATCTAATAAAATCGAGCATGCATTCAATGAGAGTGAGTCACCTCATCACAAGTTTAGAGATGAGGGATGTAGCAATGGTGACTAAGCAAGCTCACGCAGCAAGCCAGGGGTGCAACAGCAACCCAAAAGTTTTGATGGCCTGACCCGACCTGCCAACGCCATCCAGCCAGCCCCAGGCACAGGTTAGAGAAGGTCTCTTCACAGCAGGGGCTGATGCCCGTAGAAGGACAGGAACCACTGCAAAGTGCCTATGGCCAGGAGGGGTATTGCCAGCCATCGTAAGTGCTACAACCACTGCTGCTGCTTTGCTTATGGTGTTGCTGAGCAAACATTGATGAATCCCCAAAATTGATGAATCCCTGAAATAAAGGATCTCAAAGAGCACATCAACTCTTCTCTCTCATTTCCATTTGCTAGAGAAAATAATGACGGTAACTACTAGGGAAATAAGGAACTATTTTCTGTGAAGTTTCTTTTATTGTCCAGTTTGAATCTCCCACACCAGTTTGTGGCCATTGCTCCTGTTTGCATTGTTTGCCACTACCAGCAAGAGTTTGACTCCAACATCTTTGTAACCGCCGTTCAAGAAGCTGTAGCTTGCTGTTAGATCACCCCTTTACCTCCCCTTTGCCAAACAAGTAACAGAAGCACAACAAAAATATCCAACTATTTTTTATCCCATTTTTTCTCACTCCTCATCTTGGGGCAGAGGGACCCGAGAAAGGAGCAGTGACCCACACGACAGCAGTCTGGGCCGCCTTCCTCCTGCTCTCCCCTCCTGCTTGCGGGAAAGCCCTCGGCACAAGCAATCCCTTCCGACTCACGTACCCTCATCAACTGCGTCCCACCTGTAAGCACAGTTTCCCCATGGCAAATCTGCAGGGGCTAGTGACGCCGAGCCCTGGGGAGTTCCACAGGAATGGGACCCTGGAGGGAGCCCACGAGGAAGGCAAAGAAGAGCCTCCTGCCTGCCCTTCTCCTTTTGACTGCCCAAGCTGCGAGGATACCCACTCACAGCCTCCCCCCAAACGCTCTCCTTTGCTCTGTACCAGCCTCAAAACCACCCCACAATGGGCACCGGATCTCAGCGTTGCTGCTCGGGACTCCCCGCAGCCCGTCCCAGCACATGGCACAAGCACTGGCACCAGCCCACACGGCAGGGGCTTGCACAGGGAATTCCTAGGTTGCCACTGGCATTTTTGACATTTTAAAGGCTCTAAATTAGCAAAGTAAGAAATGAGTTACAGGCATTCCCAGACATGGGCCCTCTAGATCTCCAAGTTCCCAATATAAAGGAGATGGTGCCAGATGCTTGGTATTTTACAATTTTGCATTCCTTTCTGGTGCTGTTCTTACAGTGTCTAACACTTCTGCATACTCATCTGGCTTTTTAGCAACATGCTGCTTGGACCTTTCTGTCTTGCTGCTCCTGCTACATGTCCAAGGGCAGTAGGACCTAAAAGATTAAGACCGCAGTGTGCATAGACAGCAGATGGCTATTGCATCTGTACTTACTTTGCACTGCTAAATACCCCATTGCCCTAGCTAGTTTTACATCCCCTTTTAGTGGTAGATCTCTCTCCCGACTTTTTAAAATCATCTGTTGTGCATATGGCCCTAAAAATGGTAAATAATTTTCCAGGAGAGGCAAAAACTTAAGATGCACATGGGAAGACAAGATCAAGCCCACAGTATGAACTCCCACTTCTTCATCTGGTGACTGTAGTCTTTCCTTTCCTCATTACGTTTCCTTCAGATAGAGCAGCGAGATTAAAACACTGCCGCTTCCCAAGTCTGCCTCAGCAGCATGTCCTCAGTTAACTGTCTTGCAACATCAAATGTCTTTTCAGCATACTAAAAAGTAAAGTTGTTCTCTATAAGACACCAATTTTATATACCTTGGAATTGTTTCCTGCCTGTTTCTACAAAGCGGCACATGGATATATCTTTCAAGTCATCGGGTTCTCTACTAGTCAGAGACATAAATCACTGCATGTAAGATCTACTGTGAGTTCATGAACTCCAGGAAATTTTTCTAATCATTGTCCTTTGAACTGAGCTTTTTCAGAAACTGTAAAACTCCAAAACATATCTAGTAAATAAATGCATCTAGTAAATTTTGCTGGATTGGCAACTACTAAAAGCAGACTTGTCTTCCCTGATTACCTACTAGCATCAGGCAGTCTTAAAATATCCTCTGTGATTTTTACACTAAAACATAAAAGAAAAAAGAAGTCTTGAGCTTGTCTTGCCCAATATAACTGTTGGGATTCATTATATGATTCCAAATTATCACTGACAGGCACCAATTAAGCGAGAAAAATAGAGACAACTTCCCAAAAATAAAACCTTTCAAACACTAGGGTTACTTTTTAAGGTAATGACCATAACCCCTTTCAAATACCCATCTCTGATAATGGCTCCCATTCTTCTCTGCTCCCCAAAAGATTAAAGAGCTAAATTACGTGGCATTTGCAAAGAAGCATCACCAAGTTTCCTGAATACTCCATCCTTGGAAGTACCAGACCCACTGAACAAGGATTTATTGAGCACCCCATGAATGAATGGCGATGCTATTTTTCATACTGTGGGTATGAAATAATAATTTAAAAAAAGCCCTATACTTCAAGATGATGTAAGAGATTGTTTCAGTCTCAGTGCTCAGTTCATTTTGGGAAGGAAACAAAGAAAATAGCACAGCTATTTCAGACTGAACCAGTATAAGATTCCTGAGACTAGAGATGGACAGATATATCCTAAGTTTTATAGACCCGTACTCAAAATTATCAAAACTTCTAGTACATTTTGCTCAGTTGGTACTTGATCACATACTTATAGATTATAATACTGAACTTAAAACTCACTTTGCAGAGGCAGAAGATGTTTTTGCTCGTACACGTACGGATCCATACTAATACTTCCTTTTGAGCCTTACTTAATTAAAAGGGCAAATAAAAAAAAAATCATGTTGACCTCAAATATATGCCTATGTACTTGCCCCAAAACACCTCAAATCAGCTGACTTTCTAAGGTGACTAGCATTAAATATTAACTCTGGAAAATATAAGAAAATATCATATATACATATATGCATTTAAAACATATACAGATCGTAGACATGAAGGCACAGAAGTGCCATCACACACGACAAAACAGTGCAATGTCTGAATGGACCAAAAGTCCAGTTCAGATACAAATTTGGATGTTTTTCAGACCTGCTCCTGCAGAAAACAGTAAATTTCTCCTTGTTCCTTTTATGTAACTCCTGTCCAATTCTCAATCCAGACATTAACTTTTAATTCACCTCTTACATCTCTAAAGGGTGTGTGTGGGTGTGGGTGTGGTATTTCCACTATCTTTTTCCATGTTCTAGGTTCATAAAAGTGAAGAGGCATAATGAATTAATTTAATTATTTCCATCCATTCAGCTGGTTACAGAATAAGACCTTTTAATTCAGCTAAAGGAGAAATTACTGGTTCCTTCAAAATGAACACTGATTCGGGGGGTATTTCTGGTCTGTAAGATGAAGGATCTCTATGTTTGCAAAGCTAAATGGCCATTGGTAGCTTATTACTGCTGTAACTGTTCACGTTATCGGATATAGACAATTGATTACATTTTCGCTTCGCCCACATCTGATATATAGATATCAGATGTGGGCGAAGCGAAAATGTAATCAATTGTCAGGAATTACGCCCCCTCCTCTTAGGCTGTTGATCTCACTCACTCAGCAATTCAGAAGTGCAGAATATCAACGAGGTTCTGCAAATGTCGTGCCCTGCAATCGGCTTTTGTGCACTATTTTCTTCCTTTGTTACCTAAAATGCCAGAAGCTGGACAATAAGAATCCACAGCCTCAGCAGGAACATTGCCTTTCCTATCGGGGCATGCCGTGCTCTGCCTGGCGGTGAGCTCATCCCCGCAGAGCTGTATCTACCACAGGATGACCAGAGCATCCCTGAGGTCCTGGGGAGATTTGTGTATCCTGAAGTCCACACTGCAGTGTCCAGCCAAGCAGATACACTGGATATCATACTATACTACAATCATGCTGCATAAAAACAACTGTAAATGTGAAATGAAAAGGTCTGCATTGCTCTTAGCTCCCAGTACTGACTGAGTTTGAATTCAGGGCTATTTTGAATAATCTCTCACTGCTGTAAAATACTGCAAGATTCAAAACTGGGATCTGGGCTCACCAGCCACAAGATGCAGCAGTAGGGATCATGAATCTGAACGTGAAATAGAGTGTCCTGATGCCAATAACCTACTTATTAATGATTTCTTCCAAAGTCATCCTCTGGGACCGAAGCTAATTCCTGGAACCTTCTGCTTTGCATCTGCTGCCTCTCTGCCACCAGCTACGTGCCTGTCCTGGCCTCACTGCTTCTGGCCCCGTCCTGCCGTCCCCTCCGCGGCTGATTGCCTCCCTCCCCTCCTTATAACACACACCTCGCTGTAATGCAAAATCACTCTGATCGCTACATGAACAACCGGGGCCCTGCACAAAACCCAACCCTGACCTACCTAGCAATAGCGTGTGCAACGCCAGAGACTCAGCTCTCCATCTTACCCAGCTAGAATAAAAAACCTTCAAGGTCTGCTGTACATCCCATCCATTAGTGGTGCCTGGGGAGCTGTGCAGAGACCTACCTCATGATTAGATAAAAGCTTTTCCTTCTAAATCACTGTTCAGAAGAAACCAAGGGTCTGGAAGAGTGAACTCCACATACATTAGAGGCCGGGCACATCCTCTATGCTGGTTATTTATGTGTCTTTGTTTTATGCTGAAGAATGCAAGGTTTTGTGGTAGGGAGTAAGTTGCTTCATTTGTTTGCTGTGACAATGATATCAAGACCTTCTTCTCAGTAAAGACACAGAAAAGGTAAAGTGTCCTGGTTTTAACCAAGAAGAAACACTGTTAAAACAATGTCGTGAAAATTTTAGAGCCCTGTGTGTATCAAAACAAATCTGACAGAAGGAAGGAGAATGAAGGCTAGTGATTTTTGGCCACCTGTCTGCCCTCGCTCCCTCAGAGTCTGCACGCCACCTCATGCTCCAGAAACCCCAGAACTGCTCTAACCAGTGGAGAAACAGTCCAAAATGCAAACATTATACCCTGTCCCTGATCCCTCCTTCGCCCGCCTAGAGGGTCTTCAGAGGGCAGGCAAGGAAGCCATGAAAGCAGCCGACCTCCTGGAGCACATGGCACGGGGACATGCACAGAGATGGTCCCCACTGAGCGCATGTCCCAGGGCCACGGCTCACCACCAGCTCCCAACAAAGTCTGTCTCCCAAAGAGGACTTGAAAAAATAACAGCAACGATGACAAGAGAGCTGCAAATGTGTGTCCAGGTGCAGTTTTGCTCAATGCTTAAAGTCAGGAACATCTCAGGAGGAAAACTGCAGTTCAGGCTGGGAACAGACCCTACCTGAAAGACCTCAGAGCATCCAGTTGCTAGTGCAACCATGGCCATGTTATCTTCACGGTTGAGCACCCAGAAACTTGGGTGGATCTCTCTCCTCAGAGACAGGGACAAGCTGCCACAGCATTTCACAAGAAGAAAGCTGAGCAAAGAGCTCCTGACCCAAAGTCACAAAGGAAGAGTGGAGGCTGGGGTCTAATTTCTTGGTCCCTCAAAGACTCACATTCAATTGCCTGACCTTCATCTCGTGTCTTAGCATGAGTTTAAAAATACACTGGTCGTCTTAAAAATGTGTCACTACTCTTAGAAGCAAGAAAATCAGGTTGTGGGTGGGAGTAACTGCACAGTATATATATATACTTTTGAGCGACAGTCTTTTAAATTCCACTTTACAAAAAGCACTTCAGGAGTTGAACACACAGTTATTATCAGAGGCTGGAAGCAGAACTGTTTTAAGAAGTAGGGGTCACTTTCTATTCACTTTTTTAGGAAATAGACATTTTTTTTGCAGCTCTATTTTTTAGAAAAATAATTATTTTATGCTCAGTCACAGCTTTTCACTTGTAATGTCATGCCCAATTTAGAAGATAATGAGCACCAAATGATTTGGCACGGGGATATACTCAAACAAAGGAAAAGAAACTGCTTACAATTTATGATACGCTTTGATAGCTGTGATTTAAAAATGCCAGTGTTTCATTCCAGCAAATGTTACAATAACAAGCACAAGACTAATGACCTGATGCCTTGTCAGAGATGTTCACAGGTCAGATAAAACCACCACATTATATCTGCAGGATCCAGCGTTTCAAAGACAGCCCTGTTTGAGCTTCTCCTGGGCTTTGATCCCCGCAAGCTATACGTCAGCACTATCCTCCCAAAACCTGGCCTCATGCTGAGGGTTTTTCTGCCGACACACTTTAAACCTCTGAAATATGTCTGGGCTGTCCTACCTCCCATCCACGGCCATCTGAACCACCCGAGTGGTTTCCTGCGATATGAGGAAGCAGCGAGAGGAGAGAAGAGAACGTTCAGCCCACATCAGGCTTTGCCAAACAGCTGGTGAAGAATAACCTTAGAAAAACTGATAGTTAAGCAACTGAGGAGGAGATTTGTCAATTTAAGAGGAGCGGGGTGAGATCATCCATTGCCTTCTGTTGTCTTTTGGCTGAAAGCAGCCAACGGACAGCTGGATGGCCCCCGATCCTGCACTTAAACACAGTCGCAGAAATATTTGCATTTCATCATCATGTTGCATTTTCCTCTTCTTCTCACAGGCCTTCCCTCGGCTCGCTCCAGGGTTTTCAAGCCTGTATCACATCCCTTCACACCTGCTGCAGTCTGTTCACATTTAACGTTGAGCAGAGTGTGAGTTGTAATGAATACTTTTCTCAGCATATTTAGCATCTCCTTCGTTCAATAAAGTTTACAATTTTTTCAGAGTGCCTCATTACTTAAAATTATTAGCTACATAATCTGGGGAAATTATGCCGGATTATCCATAGGTAGGATGCTCTGAGGATGCGATCACAGGAGCTCAGAGGTGTGGTAGCGAACCATACTAACACATTGCAGCTGGTGACACTGCTCATGGATCAGGACACGCAGGCAGGATTTCAGCAGCACCTGCACTTTTCAGTCACTTCATTCGCTACGGAAAAGGCTTCATTTCCTGGAGAATCCTGCAGCACTTGGACTCCCTCACACCACCAGACCATGCTACCCTTGAAGAGGCTGCACAAGGACCATGCAGACAGCCCTCTGAGATGTGAAGGGAATTGCTGTGGTTACTTAAAATAACCCGACAGAGAAATGAGGTTTTGCTGGGACTCTTCCACCTGTCTTTGCACAGGCATGGTCAAAATTCCTCCCTGGGCACTGCAGAGCAGCAGCAGCACTCGTTCCAGCCCTTGGGGTGAATTGCAGCCATATCTTGGGCTTCAGTGAAGTGAGTTTCACCCTCTGGATTTGACACTTCTCCCTCCGAGAGACATGCATAGGGTGAATTCACATGTAAATGTTGTACTGTGATATGTTGGGTACCAGCAGACATGGTCTTTTGAGGGCCCACATGCTTGCAAGAAAAATCTCTTCTATTCAGAGCTAAGCTCCCCTCCCTTCTGCTTTTGCAGAAGATATAATTCAAGGCCAGATGCATCTCTATTTCATAAATTATTTTACAGATCAGTTTGCCAATCCAGATGGATTTTCTGATCTGCTTCAGCTATGAAGTGATTAGCAGAGTTTGCCATACAATATGGGATTAGGAGAAGACTATAGACCAACAAGATTAGATGGAGGTATCAGAAGAAGTTAAGCCACTGAATTTACTGAGCAACTTTTATTGCAACACATGGTACGTCCTTCCCTACTGGGATCCATGTCTGCACCCTCTCCCTGGACCCTGCACAGTCCTGTCAAGTCTGTCAAGAGATAAATGTCCAGAGCCACAGTGATGCTTGTCTTCCCTTCCTTCTGCAAGATGCTAAAGAGAAGCCGATGCCTTGACAAAAGCAGGCTGCTTAGGGCTGACTTTACACCCAACCTTCATTAAACTGGGCTTCCCTCTCCTCCCTATTACTAAGAACATTTGCATGAAGATTTAGCACTTCATTTCATTATGGTCCATCTGCTCCTTGTGGCTCATTTCCCATTGTCTGGTAAATACTTCAACATGACTTGCAAATGATTGCAAAATGAGAGGACAGGGAGTCAGGTGAAAGCTGTGCAACCCTCAAAACAGGACAGTAATCCTATTTTCCTACAAATGTCCCTGAGGAGCAAGGCACACAAGGAGAGGCATGCAGGAAACGGAGAGCTGAGGCACATGGTGGGCTCTGAGGTCCCCGAGGAGCAGGGGCTGAGCACAGCACATGACATGCTGCTGCCTGACAACGTTGGGGCACAATCGCTATTTCTGCCCGAGCACCACAGCTGTGTTTGCTGCCACGTCTTCAGCTGTTTGACAACCGGTGACAAACACGCATCCCCCCTCCTGGCAGTAGATTGAATTTTCCCTGCTGTGATACATGGGCTTTTTAACTATGTGTGGCTGACTCCTGCTACGACCGGCTTGCTTTGATTGATAGGCGGTAAACGCGCTTTATTCCTGTCCCCGGCAATAGCCCCTGAGTCCCTGTCGTGCATGGAGGGCACTGACCTTCGCTCTCTGCCCACTGAGTCCCACTGGGGCTCATCTGGTGATGGTTTCTGCTCGATTTCAGGCTCCTTTTTTTGACACACTGCTCCACACCTCCATGTCTCCACATGTTAATCGCTTTGGATCAGCAGACCCGCAGCAGGGCAAGAGTTGGTGTTAACTCCAGTGAGCACTCTTAGCCTGGCTGCTCTTGGTTTTCAGACCAGATATCACTTTTCTGGCAGGTTATCGCTCACGACAAAGTCCTGGCAGCACCCAGCTGTCGTGGGATGGGGGCTCAGACACATCATCATCTCCTGCCTCCTTTTCCCTCTCCAACTGGAGTCAGCCACAACGTGGATGGGCCCAAGCCAGCCCTATGGGGACACCACGCTTGGGTTCAAGCCCAGACGCTGAGGCTGTGCTTTATCTCTGCCCTAGAACAGAGCAGAGCAAAAAGCAACTCTTGGGACACTGCAGTGACCCATTAAAATTAATGGGGTTAAATCATCCTGGTGCAAGCCACCAACTTCAAAAGAATTACACAGGGGATGAATCTGGAGCCATTATTTTTCTTCCTTGTGCCTTTCAGAAAGATGATCTACTTTCCAGACTGCTACATTCAGCTTATGCTTCGGTCAGCCAGTCTAACTAATCTAACTACCCTCTCATCCATCTCTTACTCTGTCCAAGCAACTCCAAGAATTGCTTACCTGCTCTAATTTTCCCTGTGCAAAACAGCCCTCATATACTTCCAATTGGCCTAATTAATTGCCTCTCTCAGGGGCAAATAAAAGAAAAAAACAACCCAACCGCGAAACCAAAGTTTCATTAGAGAAATGGCAAATTTCTTTTCTACCAGAGGTTGCAGCAGCGGGTAAACGAGCAAGTACAAATGCAGCAATTTTAAACACACCCCCCCATGCACACACTTAAAACGACAGTGCACAAAACCTGACCATGACTGATGTATGTCACATACACTTTTCTGTAATTGGAAGCACTTGTTTGAGGTAAGGAAGTGCAGGAGACCAACGAGACAGGCAGAGAAACCTCACATGTAAAAGATATAAGCTCCCAGCTGCGCTGTTATCTGGAAGCCAGTCTTGCTCCTGAGATGGCTCATTCAATAACAGCGCCAGTGGAGATGGCCTTCAACCCTTTCAGCAAAGAGCGCAGTCACCTTAAAAAGCATAAATCAAAACTGTTAAAATTGGCAGATGATTTGATAGGAAGAAATTGCCTTTTGAGAACTGCTTTTTGTCTGCCAAATTTACCCAGACGCAGATCCACATATGGATTTCTAACCTATCCAGGTTTCAGTGGTGATTACAGCAGCGATTGTGGTATGAACCATGCTAGACATATTATTTTGGGAGAGCTGATGCATTAGAGGTAGACAATGAAAAGCTCAGAGTGTATTTGGTCCATGAGTTAACCCACCTCCATAGTTCCCAGGTATTCAGCTCTGGGGGTTTTGGCACAGGAAAAGCAGACTTGAAATTCAGCTCCTGAACTGGTTTCAAACTTTGCTGAAAGTCCGGAGGTGTTCAGATCTGGGATTTTGACTAGTAGCTCCCAAAAGAGGCTGCTAATTTCTCAGGGTAAGACAGCAGAGGATGGGAGGAACTAGTGTTATTTCACTTTGCTCTAAACGCAGTGCAACCATCTGTGCAGCCGCTAAACCACGGGGCCTTGAAGGAACTACAAAATAGTCTGACTGTAAAGTCAGTCGCTGAGAAACAGTCACTGCCGAGCTGACACAGCCTGCTGCTACTCCTCAAAACCCTGGAAGAAATGCCGCATGACAGCTGCTTTCTATCTCCCATGCTTTGGCCCCATCATGTCCCCTCTAGCATCTTTTACAGCCGTGGTCAGACATATACCAACGATGTACCAGGATGAGTAACGGACTAAATACAAAAATACAGAGAGATCAGGAGCTCCACAAAGCTGCTTGTAAATCTACTAAAAGTGGCATGTTTCCATAATAAACAATCCGTTATCGCGTTCCTCTGTTCCCACTTAGCGGTCTGCTGAGAGAAGGGAAGAAAGAGGCCGGTTTGCAGGGCGCTGCATTTAATAGGAGACAAGCAGACAGCGTGCAATGGTCCGCACTCCCTCTGCCGGCTGCATCCGCTGGGCCCAGCATCCTCCCGGAGCTCTCGGAGGTGATGCTTCTCGCTCTGGCAGAGGCCAGGCACGATTAATCCCTACTGGCACTGTGGCAACACTGGTGCAGGCACCTTCTGTGAAGTAAGACCCACTCTGCCAGGATTTACACAGATAAAGAATAAAAGTGACAGCACCTATGTGAAAGATGAGGTCTACATGGTATGGCATAGGGCTGTGAAGAAACACTCTCCAGCTGGGACTGAGAAGTTCCTGCTGTCGCCTCCGTGAGATGCGATCCATCATTGTGCACAAAGCGTGCACAAGGCACGTTGGGTTCAGTGGATGGGAAGCACTCTGGGAACCAAAAGGTTTGCAGTTCTGTTACAGGTAACACTTTCATTTCCCTTGCCCTGACAACCTCTTTTGCCAATATCCCTGGACAAACAGGGCTCTGTAACTGCAAAAATCATCTGTCTTCCAAAAGGTCTGTTGGTGAAACGTATTCAGCTCAATATGCTTGATCATGTCATGGCAAAACTGGCAATACCTGAAAATAGAAATGTATATAGATACATCCAGCTGGCAGGACCAGGGATGGAGCATGCAGGTATGCCTATGTATTTCGTGACAGTAAAATATGTATTTCCAAAGCACAGACTTGATGACGTTACCCTGTCACGTTTGGAAAGTCAGATTTTGGAAAGTCTGAATCAGAAAGCATGGAATTGCTGTGTTACCCATCAGCCAAAGGTATCCTCTACCAGGAGGTGACCTGAGAGCTAAAATACAGATTAAGCCATGCACAAGTAAGTGAAGAGCTCCTGTAAAGCAAATCTGAAGCAGAGAGAGAATCTGAATTCAGGACTTCTTGTTCCTTTCTGCCCACTCATCCCATGAGTCCTGCTGCAGCCTTGTCCGACGAGGCTCCCACTGTGCTGGCTACGCAGAGCCCCTGCCCACCCAACGGTGATGGCAGGTGCAGGGCACCTCAAGCCTCCATTAAACAGCCTGTTTCCTGCTAATTACATCTTGAAGGCTAATGAGACTTATTTTTCCTATGTCACTTTTGATATAATGGGGGCAAAACAACTCACATCATGGTTTTTAAGGTATCAGGCAATTTAATTTCTTGCTTCTCTACTGATCTCTGAGCAGGCACAACCCTTTTGATGTCCTGCCCCATGTTTTAAAAGGATGTGGCAATCATGACAGTCTAGAAATGTGCATACAATTATGAATGCTAATACAATTAACAGTGAAAGACTCATACTTGGATCAGAAACCCAGCTTTCTTCCAACTCAGGCCCTCCTTGTAGGCTTGCAAGTAAATGGGTCAGATAGCAGTACAAAACTCCAGATAAAGAAAACTACTGCTTATATGGAAAAAAAGACCAACAAATTCTTCAAAAAGCCCTGACTAGGCACTGTCAAAAAGATTAAAGACAGGAGCAGCTCCCTCGCTATTAGATGGCAGGGTCAAATTTCATGTAGGGTAACTCAAGGCAGAGTTACCCTGAAGATGCGAAGGATTTGGATCAGCTGTGAACTACAAGTGGGTTTTACCCTGGTGCGGAGTGCAGCTTCAGGATTAGTGCCTGTACCCCTGCAAGGCACGCGCGCACACACACGTGCACACAGAGCAAATGATGAAAAATGCATGATCAAGTTTACTGTAAAACTCCCACCAAGGATCAAAGCTGCTGCCCGCAGCAACACTCGCTGGCCCCAGCCAGCTTCACATGCTGCCTTTTTGAATTTTCTAACATGGGAAAATACATCAAACGCCTTGAAAGGGGAAAAGCGCATCTCCAGGGAACAGCACCTTAAGCAGGGAGGCAGTATTGTGAAGGAAGAGGGTTTTGTCAGCACTCAGCAAATACCACGGGCACAAAAGCAGGCAGTTTCCCAGAAGAGAAAGAAAACTCCACTTGGCCAAATCCAGAAACAATTAGCCCAAGCACATCCTGTTCGAAGCTGGCACTGCAACAAGGAGAGTCCTTGCCACAGCTGGGAATACTTGGCACTTCTGAGAACAAACCAGTTAGTACAAATTTAATGGATTTGAGTAACTGGACTGAGGCTGGTGCCTCTTCTTAGAAGCTTTGAGGAAATTTCTCTTCCTAGGCATGGGGGACTGCAGGCAGCTGGCTCAAATCAGAGCCCATAGCATCAAAGGCTGGGTCAGCATCTCCATCACTGGGGGCTCTTCCCAGCTTCTCCTCCCTTCCCAAGTCACTGACCCACCTGTGTAGAGTAAGGATGCACCCTGCCCAGGACTTGCAGCCCCAGCTTCTCTTCTGCGAGGAGGCACGAGTGGCCAAGGCAGCTGCTGCCCAAGGGGGCTCAGCCAGGAACTGCTCTGGGTGCTGCTGACCGGTGGGAGGCCATGAGAAGGGCAGAGACCATGCGTCTCCCAACAGCAGCTGGACGTGGCTCTAAAACCTCAAGAGCTGTTGCTCAGGTTTTTCAGTTTGTAATTGCAAATGTATTTTCCTCTTAAGACCATTTTACCAACAGTTCATAACTCTGTGGCTTGCAAATTGCCCAGCTCTGGGTCAGACAGTTGCATGCAACTGTAAAACATCAGAAGCTGCTTGATTGAATCAGGTTAAAGAGGTCCCAGGCCCCTCTCCCCTTCCCCCGGGAGCAGTCATTCTTTCCTTTACTTGATCATTTAAATCTCTATTCTGCACCACTCCTACCCCTTCCCTGAGCCTTCCATTTCTCCTGCAAATGAAGAGCTATTTTCCTTCAGAGCACCACTTGGAGGGCTTTGATTGGAAATTTGTCCTTGTTCCATCATTTTTAAAAGGCTTTGCGGTTCCAACTTGCTCCCTGCTCTGGGTTAAAGGGAGCACCTTGGAGAGCTGTTGATCACTGCAGGGCAGGAGCCAGGCCTGGCAGGGAATACCAGCCTGGCTAGGAGGTGATCAGCTGCTGGCTGCCGGATCCCATAAGGACTGGGAGGGAGGGGTGGGAAGCATACAGGGCAAGCAGGGACAGTCTCTGCCACCTAGGGAAGAGTTGTGCCTGGGAAGCTGTGGAGCGAAAGACCTTCTCTGAGCTTTGCTGAGGAGCATCAGTGTGAAAAGCAGCAGCCCAAGGGAGCCTCAGCAGATGTTGGGTGGGGTTTAATCCTTCCTGGGTCAAGCAAGCCAGCCAGAACCTGGATTAATATACAGTGTGTCAGGCTGCACATGCAATGCACTGGCAATGCTATTTGGATGACAGCAAACATGCAGATTAGGTGCTGACAACTCCCCTAACAGGATCACGCACAAAATTTGGCCACAAGAAGAGCTGTCACTCCAACTTTCACAGCCAAAAACGCAAGCAAGCCAGTGACACCTTCCACACTGAAACCCAGCCGAGTGCCCCGGCACAGCCAAAGCTGGGGGTGAGAAAGGTTTCCTCTTCCAAGTCAGCTCTCTAGCTCAGTGAAGCTGGAGCAAGCAGAGCCTGGTGATCAGCACAGCTTCCCGGGCCTGGGGAGATGATTCAGTCCAGTATGGAGTATTAAAGAGACAATTAGATAATCTTCAATCTCTTCCATATGCTTACAAATGTCTGGTCCAGGTGTGGTTCTGGAGTTCTTAGTATTAATGTCCAAGACTTCAAGTCTGCTTCTTTCCCATTCCCTCGTCAAGTCTTAGATGCAACATTATTAAATACAAAAAAATGACTATCATAAGACCAACGGAAAAAGATAGGGCTGTAACACCTAATAAGAAGCCAGGTGGAAAAGCTATTTCATATCTGTTCATAGCAACATGTCACAGCTTTCCCACTGTTGTCTAGAGGAATTCCTGCTCTCCGAGATGCAAGAGCCAAGAGAAAGTCAGCTTTGCCAGACAAGCATGGCAAGGGGGTGAGGCAGGGCACCTCCCCAGAGAGCAGAACGCACACGCCGCCGCATCCAACATCTACACAAGCCAAAGGCATTTTTTTCCAGCTCAGCTTGTGCCTTTTGCTGCGCAGTAAATGCATGTAAAGCATCATCTCCCCACGATGTGGCAGCAGCTGCCTGCAGAGCCTGTAACACAGGGCCTTCCCATGCCCGACCCCTTGTCATCAAGTGGAGCTATTTATAAAGGCTGCAACAAGCTGTGCAGCAAACATGGCTTTGAGAGAGGGTAGGAGAGTTCCGCAAAAACCACCAAGGGCAAACCTTAAAAACTTTAAGCTTGCATGTCTCGTTAGCAAGGTTTTTTGGCCCAACTGATCTGCAGGTTGCCCGTGAAGTTAAAGTATTGCCATTCATTTTCAAACAGAAAGTCAGACATAGGGATGGTGAGCTATGGCTGTGGTAGAAGGAATGTACACATCTATATGTACATACACATGCACAGAAGAACAAAATATTATTCCCTGTATCAAGTAGTTTTTGACATGTAATGGACTTTCGGATAAGTTTTGTGTGAAACCCAGCCAGAAATCTGCTCTCTGGGGCAATGTGGAACACAGAGCATTTTATGGACTGGGGTAGCTGTGCCTGTTAACGTCCCTGGCTACCCTCCAGCATGATGAAGAGTGCTGAGAAGTCCTTCTCCTGGCTTTCCGGGAGGGGAAGGACACTGGGCAGGTGAAGCCCTGCCTGGCCCGCTGGGAGCTTGGTCTGCTGTGACAGCCATTGCTAGTGAGGAACGGGATGTCGGAGTTACGTGGCCTCTCCCGGGGGAAGCTCTTTGTAAAACAGACACCAGTGATGGGAAGGAGACACCAGACACCAACTTTATTTCACTGCAGTCTCAATGCGGTCTGCAAGGACAAAGGACGGGACACCGAAAGAGCTTGTGCAAGGCTGGGAAAGGATACTGCTCTCTCCCTGCTAGTGAGTCCTCCTGCTGGCATGAAAGATCCACTTCATCTCCAAGAACCCAGCCATCACCCTCTTGAAATTCATGCTGCCCTCCTCACGAGTCCTCCCAGCAGCAGCATTCATAAGATCAGCCCTCTCCTGACACTGGAAGACACCTTGGCCCACCCAAGGCTGACAAGTGGTGCCATGGGTGGCCCTACACTGGATCTGCGAGAAGACCAAACGGGTTTTGTCACCAATGATAAGAATAGCAGTTGGAAAGAGAGGACAATAAAAAAAAGGCAGTAAGAGACAAGGGGGGACCCAATGGCAGCAGCCAAGTCATGCTAGATATCATGGCATTTGCCTTCAAGTGGTATTAGTTCAGTAACCACTACAGCCCTCACATTCAAGAGCCATCTTCAGCCAGCAAGGTTCAGAGGAGAGGATCTATGGACAATCCATAGCTCTGCAGACTTGGGGAGCAGTGGAGGGCAGGCAATGCCACCTCCCCCGTGCCCAGGTGGCCCAGGCACTGCCACTCTTACGCTGAGATTGCTGCCACACTGTGCTCCACGTTTAGAGCTAAGGCAGCTTTTGGGAGTCCAACCCTAGACTAGAGACACGGACCGTGTGATGCAGGGACTGCTCTGCCTTCGGTGGGAACTTGCAGCCTCACAAAGTTTGCTTCCCAGCTCCCACGTAACCTGCCCCTCAGTTAGGGGGGGCAACGGGACACGTGCTTACGCCCCCCATCTCCTTCCACTTCAACCTGGAGACATGAATGAAGAGTTAAGTGTGTTGAGATGAAATTTATGTAGAGGCAACCCTATGCGTTGGCCTCCGGTGAGCGAGGTCTTGCCGAAGACGCTGCTGTGAGCTGAAACCTGGCTGGTGTGTGGCAGACAGAACCCAGGCAGGAGGCGAAGCTGCTGCCATAGCCCACACGGCCCGACAAGCTCCCCAGCAGGCACGGCTCAGCTTTCCCAACACAATACCTGCAGCAGCAGGACCTGCTCCGTGGGCAGCCGTGCTCCCAGGCAGCCTGGTGCTAACTTGCCTCTCCCTCTCATGTGGCTTGGACACCGTTTCCCTCAGTGTTGCCAAGCCACGATCCCTTGTCTTTCTGGGGTGTGTGGGCATCTGCAGGCAAAGCTGGCAGGGCCACATGCCCGGAGTCAGTGAGGCTCCTGTGCTGCAGGTGAGCTGCAAGGCGAGCTGGGCAGGGGTTCAGGAAAGCAGGATGGGCTCCCCTCCAGCTGCCTCCATCAAGGCTGTTCTCTTGTGATAACCATGCCTCACACTCGGCTCTGCTGCAGGAAGTTTGTTCTTGTCACCCCATTTCCCACCTTCCTCCCCTCTCCCTGCAGGTTCGGGAGGTCGCAGCCCTGGGACGTGCAGAGGAAGGAGGCACGCAGGAGCAGGCTGCCCCTGCCACCCTCTTCCTAGCTGGCCCCCGACACCTGTGGTGGGATTTGCCAGCAAAGCGCTGACAGGGAGAACCAAAGAGCTGCTCCAGTGGTTTGGTTTGCCTCATGAGCACAAGCCTCCAGCAGGCTGCTTGCAAACAAACCAACCAACCCTGCTATAAATCCTTTATTTGTTCCTTTTCCCCATCCTTCTGCCAGAAGGTTTGTCCCCTGCACTGCACGGGACCACACAAACAGCTGATTCAACATCCAGAGCGAGAGGGGACGAGGTGGGAGCCCCAGAGCCGCCTGCGCTTGACACAGAAGGACTCTGCTGGCAAAAAGAGCTTCCCTCCACTTTGAGAGCTCCTCTCCAGGCACATCTCCCCACAAAGTGGATGCCCTGCATCCCCTGATGCTCCCTCCTGTCCTCTCTGCCCTGCAGAGCAGCAAATTAACATTGCCATTACTGCTCACATGGGCAGCCGGGGGAGAAACCCCAGTGGGGAGAAGGAAGAAGCAGGCAGAAATGAGTGGCTAGGGATGAACCTCTTCCAATGATAATAAAAGAATAAATGGCTTTAAGCAGCCCAATAGCAACTGGAAACGGCTTCTAGGGATACATTGCATGCTTGCCTTCACTCCTGCCTTCACACAGGACTGATGGGAGCCTGAGTGACTGAAACAGCAGCATGTCCCTCCTGGCTTCAGGTTTCAGCTTCATACACTGAGGCTGTTTGATGGAGGGGCAGGGAAAGGGAAGCCATGGGTTATTCCAGCAAAAAGCCGTCTCTGTGCCACTTCTCCTACATCTAGTCCCTTGCTCTCAGACACACTCAAGAAATAAGTACAGTGCCTACTCGGCAGCAATGGTGATCGGTGCAGACAGATATTGCAGGCGAAAGGAAGCTGCTAACAAACTCTATGACAATAACGGCACTTTCCACGCATTTGGCACTTGCCCTGCCAGAACCTCCAAGCCCTGAGGGAGCCAAATAGCCAGGTGGGCTCCCAGTAAAGCCCATTATTTTCAGGCAGGTTGGATGAATTTAGCCTATTCTGTTAATTTTACAGATACTTAAAACACTGAATTTGTTCAAAGTGTCCCCCAGTTCTACATGCTGTCACACAACCTGGGCTCTGTTCAGGCCTCACATTCTGAAGCGCAGAAACCCTGGGTAGAATTCCCATCAGCAATGCAACTTTAAATGCGTTCCTATAGTAGTTGATCAAGGGGCTGCAATACTCCAGGACACTCCGGGATTTGCTCTCCATTTCAAAACTACTGACTTTCCAAACCTGGGAACATTCAATCCAATAAATGGGTCACCCTAAAACCTGTCTTCAAACATCAGCTCTGGTGGCAAAACATGCTGCTGAGATCCCACGTCCTGAGTCCACCTCAGATTCAGATAATGTTCACCTCGGTGTCTCTGCCCATGGTCACCATTATTTTTTCCTTTCCAGAAAAAAGCAGGGTCACCAACAGGTTTTGGGGAGCAGCTGCACGTGGAGGTGGAAGAAGCGTCGTAGCTTTTAATGGGAACAGCTTGCCGAGGAGTCATCGGGCTTAGCAAGGGGAGGGAGAAGGTTTCTGAGCTGCCAAGTCAGCACTTTGCAACACCTCTGTTCCTGTGAGCTCTGCACCGGCTGGTTCAAACCCTTCCTGCAGGTCAAAGCAGCACCATCACCAACAGAAGCTCAGTGGCAGAAAGCAGTATGCCTGCCACAGCATGCTGCAAAGCTGAGTAATAAACAGCCCCACCTCATACCTCAGAAAAAACCTAGGGACTGATGTATCCCCAGGGTAACTCAGCTGACATCAACAGTGTTACCGCACATGGTGCCTGCCCTGTAACGTTATACAACCCGACGAGGTTGCTCACTGTGCCAAACACCATGGGGCTGCCCTTGCAGCAAGAACCAAGAATTTGTTGCAGGATCTTCCCCGAGTGCTGGACTTCACTGGCGCCCTGCGGGGGGGCAGTTCACAGCCTCTCCCTTAATGCAGTCCGAGGGAACTCCTTGCAGCATGGCACAGGGAGAAGTTCAGGTGCGCATTGGATTTGGCAGGCTATTTGCATGCCAGAATTATTATTTCGTATTATTTTTCCCCAATTCAACCAGCCAGTGCAAAGTGAAGCTGTCAGTATCATGCAAGCTGTAGCCCATCACAATCGGAGGGCTAGTGCGACCCATTGTTTACATTTATCCTTCCCATGTCTCTGTCTGACCCAAGAGATGTTAATAGCCTCAAGGCTGAAGAGAGGAGAGTGCAGCACAAGGGATTTCTTCCATAAATGACCTTGCACCAAATGCATTCATGTTTTAGAGGTCATAGGAAAAACCTCTATCCAGAGAAAACGAGTTTAAAAGGGTTCTGTCAAGCCCAACAGATGCCCTCTTTCCTTCCCCTGCTTCTTTCAGGTGTCAAAACACTGCAATATTGTTCAGTGTCCCCATCCTCCTGAGGATCAGGGTATAAAACATTAACACTTCCACACCCAAATGGGTTGCAGTATGCGCTATTACTTCTCTCCGCATGCAGCATCCAGCACCGGGTACCGAGCAAAAAGAATTCTCTAAATGTAGTCACAGTAGTTACCTGAGGTTTCACTCCTATCTCAGCATAGCCAGCAGTAACCCACATTTTAATCCTCAGCCTGAAGCAACTAGGAAGGAAGAGAAAACCATCCATTTTTACAGCCAGGAGCACACTAGCTCTGGCTGCAATCACACATTTTCTCCACTTTCTTTTTTAGCTGTTTTTCCACTGGTGCAACATTTGAGCCAACACAGAGGATATCTGAATTTTAGTCTCGAAAAAAAACCTCTAAGAAATAAAAAGCAATCAGAACAGATTTTGCAGTGTCAAATTCAGCTCTCCAGAGGCAAAGGATCGCCTCGTATTCCAAGTGCTTCTGGCCCTTCCCACTTTCCTCCTGGTCCAATCTCCATCTGTTCCTCCATCCCTCTCCCATGCCTCTATGAAGTCTCCACTATTTCAGCATGTCCCCCAGCAGACAGCAATTACTGATGGTATACGTTATGTCAGCCCTAATGGCCTATATGTCTGCTGCAGATACACAAACCTGCTTGTTTCTGCCCCAAAACTTGCAATCTGAATAGCCAGACAGGGAAGGGGTGAGGGAGTAGAAAGCCCAAGCTGAACAAACCCAGTGCTGGCTGCAAGTTCAACAGAAAGTCTGTATTTTTCTAGGGCAGTTAGTGATAGAAGTGAAGTGACAGCACCAAAAGAAGAGGTTAGAGCAAAAGGCCAATCGGCCAAGTGAAGGAAAGCCCGCGGCTGAACTGCAGGATGTTCTCTGAATGTCCCAAGGTCTTGGCTTGGCTGCTTTACATCTGTTAGGGCTGGCTAGAGCCTGGCTGGTTTTCTCTGCAATTTATTTCCTCAATCCAGTCGGGACAGAAGAGAGTAAGGGTGCAAAGCAGCAGGACCATGGCACTCTCCCAGCGGCACGCATGCTCCCTGCACGCTGCCGGGGCTACAACCAGTATGAGAGGGCGAGGTGTCTGGGCTGGCTACCACTTTCACACCACTGTCCCTCAAACACAAGTCCTGTATGAACCTGTTTCTGCCTCTGCTCCCACCAGCTGGAGTCTGGCTGGCTCAGTCTGGCTGGTTCATGTTTGATCTCCAGGATCAAAGAGGAGCTGTAGGCTTGGAGGGGCAGGGAATATCCTCTTTGCCGTCTGTCTGAAGGAGCAACGCAGCCTCGGCTCTTAGCTGGAGTCTGTAGGTGTTTCCTCACTTACAGCAGCGCAGATGGCTTTTGCCCTGCTATGCACCCGTTGATTCCTTAAAGGCTTCTCCCGAGTCCCACTGGCATCTTAGCAGACCTTCCCAGAGCAGCAGCACAGGGAAAATGCAGCAAATAAATACATGCAAAAATCTGTCCCTTTTTATTAGAGTTTCAGAAAGGGGATATTTGCTGCAAGAATCCTGGACTGAATCCAAGAAATTGCAACTCTTTACTTCTTATTTCCACCCCTGTGACCTCAGATCAAGTGGCATTTAAAAACCAACAGAATGGGGCTGAAGCCACCAACCCTGGAAAGCTGAACCAAGAAACTCATCTCCAAATGCCAGCAACGGCTGCCCCAGCTCTAATGATCCCCTTGGAGGCTCTTCTGCATCTCAGCTAAGCATAGTAATACTGCGTTACATTTATTCAGACCATATGTAATACGCGCAAGAGCCCATAAAAGCTTAAACAGCACAATAAACATTTGGAAAAGCACAGTGACCAGATTTACAGGGTTTGGATACCTGCCAGCATGACCCACCAGAATCAGATCCTTAAGTTTTTGTGTAAGCCCAGGACATACATACAACACACACATGAATGTGCTGCTATCCTTGAAAAAAAGATAAACAGCTCCCAAAGCCCATCCCCAGCACTGGAATATGATGGCCTTCCACTGTGTCTGATTGGAATTAGTTTAAATCAAGGCCATAAAGAAGGTCTTGGCAAGGAGAAATAAATGTAGCACGACAAAACTTTACCCCAGAGCACACAGTAAAACTGAGAAAGAGGGAAAGACGAAAAGATTTAGACACTTAATTGCCATTAAAGGGGAGATGAGCCCTGCTGCAGAAATAGACCTGTGCTTTGCCAAATTCCAAGATATTTTAATGCTGATATTCCTCCACAGGGATGATGTGCTATCTCCTGTGCCACCTACCAGTCTGGAGGAGCGGGGGGATGATGGCTCAACAGAAGGGAAGAGGTGTGAAGTGATGATGGATCCCAGGGGGTGCAAAACATTTTGTCCCAAGAATCTGCAAAAAACTTGAACTTTCATTTGTAAAAAGTACTTTGGGATAGTGGGAGAACCAGGCACCAGTGGGATGTAAAAGTTCCAAGGTGAAGAACAGTTGAAAGAGTTCCAGTTTCCTGGTTTCTTGGGCATTTTGTGTCCCCCCCTTTTTTTTTTTTCTCCTCTACATTAATTAACATTTATGGCTAAGCCCAGTATTTTGCATACCTATAGCCTCTTTCAGCTCAGAGATACTGCACAAGTAGCTGTGAGCATCCAGGGCTCAAGACGGAGAAGCCAGGAGTCCTGGCTCTGCTTTTTGTGCTCTAAAATACATCCAGGGCAGAACCAGGCTTAAAGCAAAAGCAAAGAACAGCACAAGATATTGCTTTTGAGAAACCTGCCTCATCTGTTATGATAAAGGAGAGTATTAGGGATTAGTTGGCAAAACATGGAAGGAATTGCCCACCTCCCACGCATAACTTCCCAGAAAATGTTTTTACAAGTTTAAGACAAGTTGCTACATAAAGTTACACAAAAGAAAGACTAAAGCGTGATGACAGATTTACTTACATGAGGCTCGGGACGTGAAGATGCCCTTGCTGTTAAAGAACAGGCTCAGAAGCACTGGTCCGCTTTGCTTATTAAACCGCACAGAAAGGCTGTTTGTGTTTATCTGCTGCTCCGGGAAGTGGATTGCGCACTGAGAACAAAAGCTACATGCAAAGGCACATTCTCTCACCCACTGGCACGGGCACGCTCAGGGACAGCTTTGCGTAGGACAAGGTCTATCTCCAGCACCAGTGGCAACAGGGCATGGGGGCCTCCAGTCAGGTTGCTGCACGGTATGAATTGCTGGAAAGACCACACATTTGGTGACCGCAAAAGCTAGCGAGGAGGCACAGAGTAGTAAAGGGTCCTGTGGGAGGAAAAGATGCACTGAAGGAAGGGCCAGGATGGCGTGGGTAACGGAGCACACACCAATGGAAAGCCTTTGCGGCTCCTGAGGGGGAAGTCAGGCAGCTAAAGGTCTATCTGAGGCAGATGTGCTCGTGTTAGTTCACAAGACAACAGGCACAAGAGTTAGGGATGGGAAATGCAGGACAGGACAGGCAGGGAGAGAACAAAGCCAGTGGGAAGGGCAATACACTTTTGACACATCCTTCTTCCACCCGCTTGGGAAGGTAGCTCGAACTAAGAAACTTCTGCTCAGGCTCCAAACTACACAGCTGCCTGACTGCTCGAACGGCCCCAGCCAAACCTCCCCGCACAGACAGCCCCGTGGGGCTGGGGGAATCTCCAACACAAGCTACCATCAGTAAGGGACATGGGGGCCAAACGGTGGAGGCGGCAGCTGAAACAGAGAGCAGAGGACATCAAGAGACACCCAGGGCTGACTGCAGCCCCAAATGGACTGATGTGCCAGGAGCCGAAACAGAGTGTAGGCTCCCGAGCAATTTATCCTTCTCCAGCAGATGCTGCTCCCAGTACTTACAGAGATTCGGTTGAGGAAGAAGAGGGAGGCCCAAGAAACCATCAGCCTTCCTCCCTTCCTCCACACTCACACTGATCCTTTCCAGAGCTGCCATGGGACACAGTCTGTGCATGGAAGTGGCTGCTTCATCCACATCACAGCTACAGCCCACCCTGCTCTCCGTGCTGTCCCAGGGCATGAAGCAGCGTGGACTGGTCTTTGTGTCTCTTCTCCACAGGTATCTGCTGTTCATCTCAGGAGAGTGACTTTAGATGAGGTAATTCACCGCAGTTTGGGGTGGGAAGATAACAGGGTGAGGTCAATCATGAGCTAAAGATCCCCTTCCCGTGCTTACAAACAAGAGATGAGTGTGTGTTTGCTTGGAGGACCGAGGGGCCAGCAGCTGAAGCAGAGAATTTAAGGGCACCCTGAATCCTAGTCCTGCTGTAACCTAGGGCAAACTACTTCAATGTTTCTTGGCCCCATTTTGCTCAAATATAACATTTTCCAAAAACTGATATGGAAGTTGATCCACTCCTGCAGATCTGGGGGGTTGTGTATCAGCAAGGCAAAGTGTTGGTGTGCTAGCGATATTCGCAAAGGCAAATAATGGAAAGTATGCTGAGAGTCACAACATGAGCTAAAATTCAGACCTTCTGGCTCCTTTTCCAGCCTTGGTGACCTTTCAAAACCACTTTTGTACTTTTGCTTCCTGTAAAACCTGTATTTCACAGGCAAGCTGAGAGAGTGGGTTCATGTTTGGGCTGCACCTCAAGGTCTATGGTGAGGTAGCTCTATAGAAGGGCAACGCAGTACTATTGCCATTACTACTACTGCATGATTCACACGACACTTTCCTTTCAGTATTATTCTTAGGAACAATCCCTGGGAAGATTTTGGTTTCACTACAAAAATAAAAAGAAATAGATTATAGGCAGCTAGGAACAAAAATAATCCTATTCCCATGTGGTTTGTGCTATTTAAAGGGACACAATACCTATTTTTGAAAAGAGCAGTCTCAGAAGACAAACAACTGACATCTGTCAGCACAAACAAATTTGGAAAAATAGACATAATGTCATTTTCCAAAAGCTTTAGGTGTGCCTGAGATGACCCAGTGTATGGGAGCTGGAGTGGAAGCATGCCCTGTGTGACAGAGCCCAGCCATTCCTCCAGCAGAACACGAGAAGGGAGTAGTAGTTTTTCTAACCAAGCTTTAGAGGAGGATCTTGGTTTTGAGCCAGGAGGTTGAAGGGTGAACACAGCAGCCCAAGACTGGTCGCACAGGGAGAGTATTTTGTCCCATGTTCTCACATTTCTGTTCACTGTCCTGGGTATGGTCAGGTGGGAATAAACATGATGCCATGTATTCAGCATGAACTGCAATTCCATGTAATGGGCCAAGTTCTCCTCTGCTGAAGTATCATGTGGCTGGACAGAAGCCACTGAGCTAACAACATCTGTCTCTTGCAACGAACAACACTTGGAGGCACCAAGGAACTGGCAGTCGGTGGGAATTTGCCCCAGACAGCACTGGATAAAGCAGGAAAGTCTTATTCCTCCTGCATTCCCACTGCATCTTCTGTGGCCGTCTGCCAGGGAAAACTGTCTGCCGGGATCCAGAGGTGCGAGGATGGGCTGAGGTGAGTGCTGGAGCTGAAGGACGTGAGCAGACAGAGCAGGGACTGCCGGAGGAGCTGAGGGACCCAGCTGGGAGTACTGGGATTTCACAACATGGAAACCAGGGCGGGACCACTTTTGGTTCTGGCACACCGTGACCCTCATGCAACTGCTGTGAAGCATTAACTTTGTCCTGGACAACCTGGAGGTAATTTAGACATGTCTGCAACATGGAAAATCCCAAGCTGCAGACTCTAGAGTTAGTTTGAGTGTGTTTAGATCTACATGTTTTGCTCTGGGACCATCTCAAACTCCAGCAAAAACATTGGGTAAAGAAACAGCGGAGAGTAGGACCACATGCAATTTGTGCTGGTGCTGCCCATACAGTTACTGTCACTAACAACTGGTGGGAAACCAGTGAGAGACACAGCATCTTCAGAGACAGATGCTCAGGACATCATCCGCTGCTCTCATTTATTCTGAAGACTTAAAACAAAAGGTTTGGGGCAACTGCAGACAGGACAAGGCTGAACACAGAAGAGTAAACTTGCATTTGTTTGTCTATAATATTAACAGGCGCATTATGTAATTTCCTTGGCTTACTGATGCAGCAACTCTGGTTACAAGATGAGATGGGATTTCCTTGAGGTCATTCCCCCAAACTGTGTGAGTTGTTATTTTCCTGGCTCACCCACAAACAGAGTGGTTTGCTCTTCTGAAACACTAATGTCCGACCGTTGAAAGGTTTTGCCAATCAAAACACTGTGGCCTTACCCCATTTTAATAATCTAAGGCATCAATCTCCCCCTTAGTATTTGTTTGATGTGTTCTGCACCCTGCTGAAATATCCCCTCCAGACCTCCCTGAGCTCAGGCTCTGATTGAAGAGAGATGCCATGCTTCAGGCCTGCAGCTTTCTCTTGAAACATTTAGCAGGGGATAGTGGTAAAATGTATTTATTTTCATGTATTGAGGAAAGACCATATATTCCAGCCTCTTTTTTTTTTTCCATCACTCAGAGATGGGCCTGAGGCCAAAACGGTGCTGCTAAGCTTGTTTTCTATTTAAAACCTTCATTTTTATTAATAACCCTTTACAGCCTACACACCAGCACTGCGGGAGTTGCATTTCCGTGTTATGTCATCGTGAACCGTTATGTATTTAATTCCTGTACCCACAAACCCATATGGACATCATTAAACACGCACCGTACAGTATTAAAACTGTGTTCCATAAAGTGTGATTTAGAAAAAAAGACCTATGAAGTGCAGATTTTTTTTTTTCCTAAGGTCATGGGAAAATGAAGAAGTAGAGGAGAGAGAAAAGGTTCAGCGGTGCTGTGGGTTAGCTCATAGCTCTCCATGCCTGCAGACCAAAAACCCAGCCTGTCTTATCCACCATGGAAGATTAATTACCCAGTAATTTCAGGCCAGAGATGACGAATTTCTATTTGGCAGACCACAGAGACAACTTCTACAAAAATTACAGGTTACAAACCAGCACAAGACCTTGATGATTTTATTTCTGCCAAATTAGGTTTCCATCACGTCTCCTGAAAGAAGTTGCCTTTAGCGGGGCAAAAGAGCAGGTTTCCCCATCCTGCTGAGGGTTACTTATCAGCACCACTAACACAGGTGAGGGTAGACCCTCGTCCCAAGCAGGATGCGTGTGGCACGGGGTTTACTCCCAGTTTCTGTTACGGCCCCAGACTGGCTTGTCCTGGCTGTAGCCTATGCTAGCAGCGAATCCAGCAATCAGGCAACTTCTGCAAGGCAGTGAGGGCACACTTATCCTCAGGATCCCGCCTGTGTCCAGGACACTCCTGTCATCCCTCTGTTATCTCTTATGTGGTATTGGGGGTGAAAAAATATGGGAAAGAGAGAAAGTAATGGAAGAAATACATCAGAGAGCAAATAAATCAAACGTACAGAGTACCAGTGGGACAAATAGAAATGAGTGTAGCAATGCTGGGGGAAGCAGGACAGAACATATTGAGAAGGAAGAAAACAATATCCAAAGGGTGTAAAAATAATGAAAAAAACCCAGAGACAGTTAAAAATGACACAAGAAAAGATATGTCAATATGAGGCAGAGAAGCAGATGCAGTAGGGGATGGTAAGAAAGCAAAAAGAAAGCAAGAGATAAAAACAAAGCACAATTTAAAAATGTCCAGTAAAAGATTTATGTATGTATGCAAAACAGGAGACAATAAATCAATTGCCTACAACACCCACTAGACAGCTTGCGATGACCTAGTCCTTTATACAGGACTGAGACCTGCCAAACCCTGTTTGACAGCTGAATTCCCTCTGATCGTGGAGCAGGCACTAGCTGAAGCAAACAAACCACAGTGAAAATGGTATCTGACAGGATTTTACAAGAAGTACAGCCACAGAAAGGTATTCTGCATAGTCTTGTGCTTATTGCTTTGTCTCAGAGCAGCTGCATTCCCTCGTGGAGACTGTATTGGTGCTCCCTCGATTTTACAGCTATGCAGTCAAAAGGTCCACTCAAAGATACAGATGAAGATACATACCTAATTGCTTTCAAGCCCTTTTGTGTTTTCTTTATGAAATATTAGTAAACATAAATTCATAAAAAGAGAATTCAGCTAAACGTTAAGGCCAGTTGAGCCTCTTTGCTGGTTTTGCTGTGTGACATCTGTGTTTAGGAGTCTCTGAGAATAAATGTCACCTGCCCTCATCCCTTGAAAGCTGGTGACTTAATTCAAGCTAAATTTGTTCTGTTGGCCCCAAAGCCTGTGTGTGCGTTCTCCACAGATGTCCATCTCCAGGCAAGAGAGAAGAGTTAACAGGATTTGCAGAAGGGGTTACTGATGAATGAACCTCCTTTACATTCCAGCCCTCTCCAGAATTTTTCATTCCCATCAAACATACACATGAATACACACACAAATAACTTTGGGTGCACGTGTGCTCCAGTTGAATTCAATACAGTTATTCACTGTGTAGAAAAATACCCACATGGATAAATGTTTGGAGGAGGAGGACCACTCTTGGGATGAGGCTGACAGCAAGTTTAATGTTATCTAGCTGTGTTACTCTGGAGGTGAAATGTTTTTGACATGCGTCTCTGTAGGGCTGTGTCCTACTTCATTCAAAATCTGGAATTTGCTTTGATGTTTCAAAAATAAAGCCTTAAAAGAAGCAGCAAACATGACTGGCAAAACTTCTTCAGGAAACTTGCAAAGGACCGTTAGAGCCCCAAGCTGTTAAATGTTCTGTTTTGGGTCAATGCCCTCTTAAACTGATAGTCGTATCTTCTACTTATACAGTTCCCTGGCATGTGAGTATAGGTGAACTGAACGTAGCTGAAATGGAGAGAAGATTGGAGATTTTCTGAGCACATATTAGCATAGACAAAATCAGGGCAGAAAGCAACATTTGTTTGTTAAAGCCAAAAATTCTGTTTGCTGACATTAATTCAATCTTCTCTCACAAACACTATTTATCCTGCCAGGGATCAGGACTTATTGGGCAGTAAACCAGGGCTCAGTAGTTTATATGCCTGTCAACAAAAAAATTAAATATAAAACACTTGTTATAAATCTGCATGGCCAAAATTTTCTGATTTATGAGGATGCTGAATGATTGAGGCAAGAATGTATTTTACAAAAAGCCTTAAGAGAAAGCAGACAAAAAAGGAAGAAGAAAAGGTAGTAATTATATAATGCACTGGAGACCAGCCTTCCATAAGGAGGAGGCAAAAGGGACTCCTCTTACGATACCTATTTCATCCCATGCCTAGTAACTCAAAAGCACCTAACTTTCGAAGTACTGCATTTTTCATAGGCTGGAAGCACCACAAAGCATCCTTCATCAGCCTGGCCTTTTGGCAGTCCTCCTTCTCCAAATGCAAATGCTACATCTGGAAAAGGCAAGAATCCTCTCTCCTGCCTGAAAGCCTCCTTTTATCTCTGTCCTCTGCAGAACTACTACTTCTTGCAACCACTCACTCCAACATACTACTTTATTGAAGGGATTCAAGGCTTTCTCCTCATCTGCTGAACGTCTGCCTCTTCTTAAAGTCCCAGCTCACCTTCGGAGCCCTCTCGCTAGCTAGTGCAGGTCACCCTGCCATCCCTCAGCCAAACCTCCATAAAAAACCCCCCGCCTGAACACACAGGTGAGCATGAAAATGATAGCAATGAAGATTAACAGAAGTTTATTTGTCAGGCCTGGCAAGAAGAGCATCTCATTAGCTGGTATGGCCTGTGCAATTCAGCTGCCGGGGGTTCCTGCTCCCGCCAGGGTATGACACTGATGCATCATGAACATTAATAACATTGTTAGTGCGCGTCCAACAGAGCCCTGCTTTGTGCATTGAGATGGCCCAGCAAACAATAAGATACTTTTCCACTGACCTCTTGCTGGAAGAGTTTAAAGCTGTTTGCAGGGACGTGAACGACTCTTGCAGCTTTCTCTAGTTGCCCCTGGCTCTTAGCTTCCCTATAAAGATAGGTATGGAGGTGAAGGCACTAATCCAGATCCAGCAAGATGCCTCAGCACCCAGGTTACTGGCTACAGCGACTGCAGAGGTTATGTGCAAGCTGAAGAACATTACTGGGACCACAGAAAAGAAAGAGCTCAGTTTTGCTAACCACATGCTTCCCCAAATTTGGGAGCTGTATTGCTAAAAAGTCCTATCCTGTAGGAAGAAATGCAGAACATTGGCAACATGCACTGGTCCCCACTACAGAGTAAAAGCTACCCCAGTTACTCAGTCCGCATACATTGTTTGCATTTGCCCATATTTTCAGGGGTTTGATGACAGCCTTACATCCCACCTTCTGGTCCTAAGTTCAGAATAGCTGAAATCATTCTCCTCACCTGGGGTAAAAATTCCCTGTGCTATTCCTGGTGTCACAGTGCTGTGGCTGGGCTTTTTCACAGTGAAACCCTCCCTCCTCTTCTTTGATTTAGCAGATATTCATAATGCCCCAAACAAGTGTTGCACCAGGGCTTGCTCTTTAATGTGTTCATGAGCTCTTTCTTTGCTCACCAGATGCTGGCAGGGGAGAAAGGGATCAGCCACGGGACCGATGCTCTCCCAGAGCTGCCCACTGGAAGAGCAAGGCATTAAATAGTCAGGACCAGACACGCCGCAGCACCGTGAATGGCAGATCAAGTCCCAACCACTCAGCACCCAGAGACCTGAACGCCATTGCAGAAGGGGTCACCTGCAAAGCTGTCTGCCTGATGTCTCTGTACATGTCTGTTCACTCTACAGCTGTCCTGCTGCTCAGTAGGGCTGATGAAAACTATCCAAATTCTGGGTTTGGGGACCATGTTTCAACAGGAACTGAGAGGTTCATTTTTGGTAAAATATTTATGAAAAAGCAAGGTCCTCTTTTAGCCAGACTTAGAGGATAATCAACATCTCCACAAAATACTGCATTTTCATGTAAATAAGATTAATTTAACATCCTCAAGAACTCTACAGCTCCCCTGGCAAGAAAGGAAAACGTTGGTGAGGTTCTAATCATTAGACAAAGGACTGAGAGCAGCAACCTATCCAACAGGGAGCAGCAAAGGTGGCAACACTGCTAATTCACTAGTGAAGCAGGACAGCTTCAGGTCTCTTATGAACCCTGTCTCTGGCATGAGTCATTCACACTTCATTCCCAGCATGCTTGGATGGGAAAGGAAAAGGTTTATCTGTTAGATATGGTGCCCCTTCAGCCCTGCCGTCCTAACCCCATAATTGTTGCAATGGGTGTCTTCTCATAAAGCAAAATAAGACATTTTTTGGCCCCTGACTTTCAACATTTTCTTCTTCTTTTATATTTTCAAGCACTAGGTATCTCTGGTTACTGGTGATTTTTTGCGGTGGTTCCCAAACGAGCCTGAACTGCTCTGATTTTTCAAACCCACAAGACTGTAATTGAAAGCGAATGTAATCAGACATATACAATGTTCTGAGGTTCACCACAGTACACTGCAGTCAGCATTACTGGAGTGGCTATTAAAACTCCTTGGAGCTGGGAAGCAAATACAGCTTGCAAGAATCCAGCAAATAACCAGCATTTATTAGATTAGACTAAAGTATTGCAAAGCCACAGTCAATCCTCTATTCAGAATATATAACTGAGGTCTGTTTAAACGAACATCTTTCCTGAGCTTAGGCCAATTGTTTTAAGAGCTGTGAATGGAAACAAGGAAAGAATTCTCCTTTTAACACAACAAATTCTGCAATCCTTACATCAGCGTAAATCTCGAATAGTCCATTACTGTCAGCAGGGCCGTTTCAATCAAATTCTGGCATAACTGGAAAAAGAAAGTGGCCCAAAGACAAAGAGTATCTTTGAACCCAGACACACAGCTCTAGCTAGAGATAAGCAGTAGCAAATCCCTTCCATAAACCTCCCAAACAAAATGCAAGCATTCAAAGGGGGGTGGGGGGCTTAATTGAATTCCCACTGGCACTTGAGTCTGCACTTAAAAGCAGGTCTAGGGTTATCTGTGAAATTTCAATTAAATCAAAAGCTTTGATAACATGATAAGTCACTCCAGAGTTTGGAGTCAAAACATGTTATTTGATCCTCTGCTTGTGTTTCTGGGAACAGCACACATGAAAGACAGTCAGCTGCAGACCAGTCAAGAAGATGGAAAGGGTGGAAATGAATCTACCAATAGATCACTGTGTCTCCTGCAGCCAGAGCCACTGGAGGTCTGGTATTTTTTATACATCCTAAGTCCTAAAGAAGGCACCCCATTCCTCAAGAGACAGAAGGACAGAGCAAAACAGATCATTTCAGACGCGTGCAGCACTCCAGGGGATGTTCCCTACTGCCACAAAAATGTTTTTTCTTTCCAGGCTTGCTACAAGCAAGGTTTTAAACAGCAACAGCATTGGGACCTTAATGCAAAACTCTATGGACGCGAAACGCCAAGCCCTCTGTACGTGATGAAATGGATTTCCAGTGCAAATCCTTTGGTGGCATGGGGTGAACAGGTGAAGCTAGGTGCACCAAAGGATAATTGTCTAACGCGCTGTTATGATACAGCCAAGCCAGAAAGGAAGCCCAGCTCTCCTCCTAACTCAAAGCAGGAGGTGGTGGCTCTCCAGAGAGACTTGACTTGCTTTACCTGTTGTTCAGCACTCTTTGATTGCTAACTCTTCCTCCTCTCTCTTCAGTGGCAACTACTGGATGCTAAGGGTAGTACCAGAGACTCTCAAAGTCCTGTTTCCTGAGGAACATCACCTCTACTTCCCAATGTTTAGACAGAAATGCACCTTAAATAAATGTGAGATGTCGACTCCACCTAGCCTGTAGTCAACAGCATTAAAACACATTTTAGGCAATGCCTTCCCTTGTAACATATACTACAGCCTGATAAAACCCTATCAAATGTAATGGGATGACTTACATTGCCCCCAACCAGTTCAGAATTGCACATAGGGTTGCACTAGGCACGTGTACATGAGAAAAATGCTGGGTTTATAACCAGCAAGGCTACTGATCCTCAACAGCATTATAAATAAAGGAACTCTCCAGATAAGCAATGTCAGAATTACATAGCGAGTAACAATAGGAAGCACAGAGCACTGAAAAGTCCCATGTGACCCCAGGCGCCACTGGGGGATAATTTATCACCCTGGCAGCAAACACCCCATTGAGCACGCCTGCCCCAGCGCCCTCCTCTTCAGAGTGGAAAAAGATCTTCATTAAACAATAGTGCGACCGTATTAAATATAGACATGGCAATGACAAGCTGGATTCTTCTCCATGATATAATTATATTTGTAACATAAGCTGCCTATTCTTGTTTTTCAGAGACGTGACACACAGAGGACAAGACAGGCTATATTCAATTCTGTCACGTTAGTGAAAAGAAAACTCCACCCGATCTCCTCCTGCCTGGCAGGTCATGAGTCAACGGTGACAGATACCCCAGTGCCTGCAATTAACCTGCTAGCAGGGGCTCACCAGAACAAGACATCCAGATAAGAAAAGGAAGTCCCCATCCCTCTTCCTCTCCTCAGTTCCAGGCTTATCCACAAAGCACAGCCAGACCGGATGCTTCTCTTCTGCATGGACCTAAAGATCTCTTTTATCAGCATGGGCGACTCAACCCTATGGGCTGCCCCTGTTCTGGGGTGTCAAACCAACCATCACCAGTCTTTAATCGGAGACTTTCAGAAGATCCTGTGACACTGAATTAAACATTTCTAGAAGTGAGGGTTCAAGGACAACGGATGCCCCAAATCCTTCACAACAAGCTCGATAACCTCTGAATCCAGTTATTTTGGTTCTGCTCCAAGCCTGCCTCATTAGCTGAGGTTTCCCCCACTGACAGATGAACAAACTTGTTCTTTTGGCTCCCTAACTGGTTTAGCATATAGAAGCACCAGTAGAACAAGCTGTTCTGACTGGTTTTAGAAATAATGTTTCTTCCAATGTTGACTGATGATTTTAAAAACAAATTATTTTTGTAACTGGTCATTTCTAGAATTATACTATGGAAGGAACAGGGTTTCTTTACCAGAATCAAATGCTCTTAGCAAATCTCTGAAACTGTACATCTGCAATCATACTGCAGATACAGCCAGGAGCTGAGAGGCCTTTCCAACATGACAAAATAAATCAATGAGACAAAAAGGAGCAAATTTCCCAATCCCTTGCATTAACCACTAAACTTCTCATCTCCGGAAGGAAAGAATTTTATGGGTTAAGTTAAACATTAAGCAAACTATTACTTTCTAATTTACAGAATAGGCTTTGGCAAATTACCAGCAGTGGTTGTTCCTTCAGGATATGAACAAAAATTACTGGACAGGAAAAAGGCCCTCAAGCCAACAGGCCTGGCATTTACTTCTTCTAAAGGCAATGTCTCCACATTTCAAAATACCTTTTCAGTCCCAACTCTTCTACAGAGAAAGAAAAAAAAAAGTATCTTGAATTTGTGCTCATAAACCGTAAACTTTTACTAGCACTGACACTACCGCTGTGTTTGGTCCCAGCAAGGCAGTGTCTGGTGCCACTGCTGAAGCAGCAGCATGTTGGCAAGGCTCTGATCTCGCTCACACTCTGATGGATTTTGGATAAGTCTGGTTATACTTAATCCATCCTGTGCCCATGACAGCACGCCACTTTTAAACCCTGCAGCACGCTCCTAACCAATCCAGGCAAAAGCTATTTCTGTACACTTGGCTGCCAGTGCCAAGTGTCAGTACAATAAACTATCTTTGCTCCTCTCAGCCCTGTGCCCTTTCACAGTCAGACCTACAAAGCACGAGCAAACCAAATGTGATATTCAAGGCAAGGAATAAAAGCTCTTGCTGTACGGTAAGAGCAATAACATATGCTGTCCCAACTGCCAATCTTCCTTTTTTTTTTTCCCCCCGTGGTTGCTGACCCTATTTCATTTAACGTGTTTTCTGTTTTCCCCCAGGTTTATTGTTTGATATTTATCTACTTATAATTTATTTTTTCATTTTCTGGATGATTAGCAAAAAGATTCAAATCTTTTCTCAGGAAGGCTGCATTATTTGCTGGTATCACCAATGCTGCAGCCAGTAGCAAATTTCAGTATCCTCCATTTGATATTCCAGCCCAAACGTTGCAAGGAAAAGGGAAAGTCCCATATGAAACTAAAGAAGAGGACAAGTAACCCATCTATTACTTCCTTTTTTCCCATTCCTAGAGACTCCTCCATCCCTGCATTGGCTTAGTTTATTTAAGATAACAATCTCCAAGTGAGACCTTCCCAACGATCACAGTGACATGCACTGATGAAAGGCAGTGTACGCTCTCAGCGTATCTAGAGCCCCTTTTGACAACGGCCGGGTTCCAGAGACTGAGCTCCTGCTCCCCAGGTCTGAGGAGGCACAACTGGGAATCAGCCACACTTCACTCCTGTATTTCTGGGGCACAAGGCTGCCTGACCTCCCAGCAACAGATTTATTATGGTCCCACACTATGGGCAGGATGCTGGAAAGCACTTCTATGATTTAGAAGCTGAAAAAACATTTTCATGACAAATTTAGGCGCTGAGGCCAAATATTTCTAGTAAACACAGTCCTAAAACAGGCACGTTGAAAAACTAAACACAGGTGCTCGGATGCCTAAAGAGTTGTGGTACCTAATTCCCACTGAAATCAGTGAGAGCTGGATGACTAATTAGGAGTAGCCAAGCAAGGCTCTTGGCAAACTCAGTCCTACCAGGTCATTGCATCTTTAGCTACCTAAATCTCAGTGAAGGTGATTAAGTAATTTTTTGAAAATATTAGCTTTTTCTTCCCTTCAGAACAGTGGGTCTTCACTGCCTTATCCTGCCACCATCTTTTATGAGAGCTTTTCCTGCTCTTTATTTTACAATTCACTTCCTAGCTGATAAATCATATAAAAATAAAACTTCCATCTTTTTCTGATTTTGCATTTCTTAGGGAAATTAATTTCCATTCTGCATCTCTCAAGTGGAATGAATTTCCCTAATAAAACCTGTGCATTGAGCAGTCACAATACCACTGCCAAGTGCAGATTGTAACACCAATTGTCATAAAATGGTGTTGATTACATTCCTAAACGATGTGAAAATTCTCTGTCCTGTAAGAAGGAGCAACCACAAACAAAGAATGACAGCTTTCCTCATACCACATCTGCTCGGAGACTCGACTATCAAATGTGTTGGGAAACACAGTTCTAAAGGGATGAAATATAAGAGAAATGTAAGGGATGAAATAGAAGAACAAATATTTGCATAGTATCAAATCAAAATAAAGATAGATATTTTACAGATTAAAAACTTCTCTCCTTTACCAATAAATAACTGAATTGCTATTACAGGGTGGATCAGAGTACATTTGGTAAACAGAAATAGTCATGTGTAAACACAATCATGTTTATTGATAGAAAAAAGTGTATTAGAGAACTGTGCTTTAGCACTGGTAGACAAACTAAAACATGCGTTCTTTACATGGCCGCTGCATTACCCTAGCAACTTCTTTCCAGATTCCTCATCACAAATTTGTAATACGTGAAGAATAAAGGGAGAATCCAGGTTGCATTTTACAGTGACTGCCTGGCATCCAGGTATTTGAGTGTTACATCAATATTTACATGATGGAGATATGATCAGTAAAGCTCATGGCTACAGACCACAATAAAGCATTTCTGTTCTTCAGTAAAGGCAACTTCAGCATTAAGTCCATTTTCTGTACCAGTCCTCATAATATTACATCATATACCTAATAAATTCCCTAGTTTTCCTGGATTTGCATATTGTTTGAAAATCACTTTATGATTCTTACGGGAAAAATACTCTCAGATACTGAAAATTGCTTTAAATTCAGTTGTTAATATTGTTAGTGGTGGTTTAAATAGAAATTTCATTTGAGCCTGCATGCATTTCTGCAGGGGGGGTATCAGAGAACTGAATCCTTGGCTCTTGGTCTAGCTTTTAGACTAGATCCAGACTCAGAAAGAAAAAGTGAACTCTCACATGAATGGTCTGGCTGTGATACTTTGAACCAAACTACAAAAAAAGCCCTAAAAGCAGTGGACCATATGCAATGTCTAATTGATTAATCCTACTCTTTGGGTATTTCTGTTATTTCTAGTAAAAAAGAATCATTAAAAAAATGGTTTCTGAGATTTTGTTTGTTGACTATGAGCCCTGGCCTGACCTCAGCCTGGAATTCAAATCCCCAGTAGAAGTCTGAAATTAATCTACCGCTGGCTTAGTTATCAGTAATTGTAATTATTAACACAAGTATCCAGTAAATGAATGGCTTTCAGTGACATGATGTTTTAACTTAAAGTAATGGATAAATAAAAATGCACTTCCTTCTTACTTTACAGTATCTTTTCCCATAGCAATGCAGGATCTGGTCCTTACATGGGCATGGTACAAGACACAAGCCCAGCCATTTGCCTATAAACATATGCATTTGCTCAAACACTGAAATTCCACATTACAAGCCTAAGCAGGTGAAAACTGCTCCTCCTGTACCAGAGTTGATGGTTTGAAGCTTGCCTTCTCCGCAGCTAATCAGTGGAGCGGAGCAAGAGCAGCAGAAGTGGCTGCCCTGGGAACAGTGGTACTGGAGCTCCAAACCCTCCTTGCACATCAGTGCTCACAACACGTGCCGGCTTCCTGACAAACGACATGCTTTCACCATGTGAAAGGGTCCAAGAGAGCTCCCTCACTATCCCATGGAGGGATTTTGTGTCCTCCTATGGTCTCTTCCATGCAGCTCCCAACAGCAGGTTTCCTTCATGCTATCTGACCTGGAGCTAGCTCCACTGGCAGGAGCAGACTCAGAGGAGGCTGTCAGACGGTTCAAACACTGTGATTTCTCGTGACATCTCTCCAGCTATCTGCCTGTAAGCTGCTGTATACAGAAGAGGTTTAACAGGGCTGAATGGAATACCTTCTGCCTATTGTCAGAGGACTCAAAAGCCTGGACCATCACCAAAACAGGAAACAAAACCTAAGCTGTGAATCCAACCGAACAAATTGGCCAGATTATTACAGTGTTGGGAAAGCCCATCTTTTATTGTAGCTGGATTGCGTGCTGCTCAGCACTGCGGGCAATCAGAGCACAGCAGCAGTAGGAAATGACCCTGTGGGGAGCAGCCTGCAAGCCAAACACGGCATAACCCAGAGAGGACAGTATGCAGAAGTAGGGAAGAGGCAAGGGTAGGGCAGATGAAGAGTTACAAGGAAGAAGCCGGGAACACATTTGCAAAAGTGCCTAAGGGACTACAGGGAAATGTTGGTTTCTTTTAGGACAATAGGAACAGAAGTGAAGGGCACAGCTTTGCAGCTGAATTACTGCAGTAATACATAAATTACTCTATGTGCATCATCGCGAGTCATAGCTGAGCAATTAAGGGCATGGATACCTCTCTGCACATTCCAGCTGTGAGGTAAACCAGGCTTTTTTGTGCCTCCTCCCTCAAAGTTTAAGCTTCCACATTTTTCTGGCAGGGAGCACATGCTCAGTCGCTGATCTGCGGACATGCAGTAACTCAATGGACTCTCTGGGTTCAATAAACCAAATGCCCATGGGATTAAGGCTACACTCCTGAAAACTAGTTAATTAAACTCTAGGTCAAGCTTTGTCTTATGAGGCTGAGCTGCTGCAGAAAAATAGAGCAGGTGATCATGAAACTAAAGACCGCCTCATTGTGCACAGAGAGAAGACATGAAGGTGGCACGAGCAACTCCATTCTGCCACCCCTTGGCTGAGTCCTTCACTCAACAATATTTCTTCTTTAACCCAGCCAGTTGAATGCCATGTCTATGCTGACGTATCAATATATGAACCACCTCCTGCACTGAAGGCTAAAAGAAGTAGCTGAAGAAATAAAGAAAATAATTAGCGTAGTCTAGATGCTGCCCCCAGGCTACATTCCTGCCACCTCCAGTGAGATGGATGATGGACCACGAGGTCCGGAGAAGGCTGAATTCATAGACTTGTATACCACTGGCTCACTGTTTCTGGAGGGGCTTGGCAGAGTAGCAAAATGAGGGACTAAATAAAGGATTTCTCTGGCTGATCGTGCTCCTTCCTGCAGTGACTGCTGTGGCTGAGAATTGCCCTGGAGGTGTCCTTCCCCCAGACCCTACACAGTGGTCCAGCGAGCGCCAGACCTCCTCCCTTCCCCCTCAGTTCACAGAAGAAAAACACTAAGATGTTTCCGTTGGCTTTTACATCATCTTTTTGTAGAGACTAATCTTCAGGTTCAACAATACATCTTTTGTGAAGCGCTCCCAGCAGAAACTTTAGACACCTTCCCTGAGATCTGTTTGCTTACAGAAGACGAGGTAGGATTTGTTTAAACCCAGCTAGATTAATGTCTTGCAGACATTAGTGAAGTGAGATTTAATCAGGTTATTGCTCTACATTTTCCAGGGAAATAAACCACACTTATTACTAGGTTGGAATAAGATGCAAGGCTTGGGCTGAGAAAATTTCATCCTTTTTGTTTTTCCTGGGGGGAACAAACAGATGACTTGAAAATTGTTGCAAGGCTGTTGAACAGGGAGCTCAGCAAAAGGCCCCCAACAATTTGTAGGAGGGAAAAGAGAAAGCAAGCCATAATGGCTAGAAGCCCAGAAGTGGACCTCAGTTCCCATTCCCTGCCTTGCGGAGGTACAATCCTGACTCTATTTTACTCAGGCCTAATGCTGTATGCTCCGTATCTGTACAGAAAGCAGACAGGAGTGTTAAACAGCATTTAAAGCAGACTTCTGAGGTCCATTTCAAATACTCCAGGTGAACTCTCCTAAAACCCTGGGGACCTCACTCCTCTTCTGAGTGTCTGTTTCTGCCTGGGACATGGGGATGCCTCCTTGCATCAGGGCGATCTTGTGGGATCAAGCAACCTTTGCAAACCTTCTTCAGGCCTTGAGTGTAAACTGGTCAGCAGGTCTCAGAGTGTAGGCATATCCTGCCGCAATGGGTTCTAACTTTGCAATATGTGTTTAACAATGAACATGCAACTGTATTTGTTCACCCCCAAACAAAAAGGCTGGCTAGAAAAAAAAAAAAAAGGCAAAAAAGCCCCCAGTTCTTTTTTCAGACCTTTGATTTCAAAACTGCTCTTTTTCTCATTCAAAAAACAAAAAAGACTTCATTCTCAGCTACACTAGCAGTGTTTTCTTTAGAACAAATGTTAGTATGTCCCCTTGTATAAAACCGCTTATGTGCAAGAGACAAAGTTTGGGAAGTCAAACTGCAAAGGTCCTCTCCTCTACACCAGCATGGGAACAGACAGCTGAAGCCAATACAATACAAATCTGTCTGCTAACTACAGGTTTGCATGTGCTGAAGTGCCCAAAACCCGAAAGCTTTTTATCCATTTCCCCTTACCCAATGGGCTGCGCGAACACTGGAGAAAGCAAATTACAGTAACACAACCCTCAATCAAGTTTCAAATCATGCAACAAAGCAGCGCAAAACACAATGGGACCAAGTCAAAATCTTATTGCGGAGCACAATAAAATATATCCTGTTTGGTATGAAGGAGAAAAGGAAATATCAGGTGAGGCAGCACAGTTGCTTGTAAATACCCTCCTGCCAACGCTTTCCCTGGATAAATTAGTCCTCTGAACCCTGACTGCATCAGCATGAATCAGCCTGTTGGCTCCAAGGTAAAAGCTACCATTCTGTTTCGTGTTCAATGGGAACCCTTTTCCCAACCTTTTCTTGGCTTCCTGCTTAGAAAGAATAGACTCTCCAGAGACAATTTTGGATCTAGACCACAATCTTGCTCCCTTCAGATAACTAAGTATCTCTGGGCAGGAGTACATTTAAAGAAGCAGCTGGTAATTATGAGCCAAGTGCTTACTGGCAGGATTTCCCCCTGCTGCTGAGCCAATGCTTTTGGGAACTGAATGACTCTTTGGTGATAATTATCAGGTAAAACCCACAAGCCAGGGGAGGTTCCCTCATTAGAACCATCAGCAAGAAACAATGCAAAGGTGGGCGGAGGATGGCTGAAAATTGTGTGTGAGGGTTGCTTGACTCCCTTGTCCTACACACATCAGACTTGGTTGTACATAAATTGCTGGGCATTTTCTAAGTAGTGCTTGAAAGGTACAAAATCTGTTCCTACACCTACGGCAGTAATAAAACCAAATGACCTTTTCCTTCCAGCTAATCAAAAAGAACCGAGCGGCACTGGAAACTCATCACAGCACTTACTCTTTCGGAGGGTTAAGGTCTTCTGGGCGAGCTTCGAAGAACCTGAAGACTTCATCACACTGTGAAATGTGAGGAGGAAGCCGAACCAGTGCCTGCAAAACAAAACAGGGAGGGAGAAGCACTTAGAAAAGTCAAGTTCAAAACATGGCTTCAAACATCTAAACTACCAAGCAAGAGGAGGCAAAACAGTCCTGTCAGGGAGAAGGGAATACAAATGGAAAGCATCGTGCCTGGCTACTTACATGAGAAGAAAGGAAATAGCATATGTTGACTGCAAATCTAAGTAGAATGCAGCGAATTGAGACAAGCAATGGTTCTTAGAGTCAGCCAATGTAATTTTTTTGCCATGTGTACAAGAGCAGAATTTGGTCCACGTGTGTAAAACCATAACGCTGAGAAGATAAGTGCTCTGTGGCTGGGACAGTCTCTGTGACGTGTTTGCACAGCACCTCAAACAATGCAGTTAGGGCTTATGGGCTCTATGTCAATGCACACAAGTTCAAGCAGTGAAAATCTACAGATTCAACATCCACTAATACAACAGATTAATGTGCTCCACAAAGCTTTCCATTAAGCACTGTCATAGAAAAAGCAGAGTTTGCTAAAAAAAAAACCAAACCAAACTAAACAACAATTTGCTCCTAAATGAACAGGAAAGGAAGTTTGATTAACTCTCTGGGAAAAAAAAAGAAAAGGCAGAGAGGCTATTTCTGCATGAAGAAGGCTTTGCAGCACATCCTGGGTAACAACGTCCATGCACTCTGCAAGGCGCAGGCACACAGCGCTTGTTGCATTCAGCAATAGTTTGGGAACTATACAATACAATTTGGGAAGCAACCACATAATGTTGAAGTGTACTGGAAAGCAAGACTTCAAATCAATGAGACAAGCATGCAAGGCAGAAAAATGCTATGAATTTGCTGTTCAGACTCTTGAGCTTGATGGTGCCAAAAGAGGCCAAAGACCCGTCCACAGTCCACAGAGATGGGACAGCAGCTCCAACTGACACAACTCTGAAATTGCCTCCAGAAATGACCAGCAGGAACAGAAAAGAGGCTGGAGTTCACCTCCTCCTGTGCTAAGTAACACTGAGAATAAGCTACAAGTTAAATATAGACCAAGCTTCTTAGAGGTGCTGTAAACCTGTTTGACAAAATGAGATGGTCTGGCTCTTCTGCTAGTTGAAAGTAGGACAAACAATGTTGAAAGACAGATGAAAAACTGCACCAGAGCTAAATGAAAGTGTATTAGGGTAAACTGGTTATACTAACCCATGAGACATCTGATTGATCTTGGTCAGACAAACCAGAAGGCCCAGCCAAAGCACAAAGGCAGGACAGGGCAGTTGGTTACCCTTCATGGCTGTTTTTAACTGTGCTTTAGAAGTGGCCAGATTTGTTTCCAAGACCACTCCTGCCTGGGGATGTGAAGGAAAACAGATGAAAAATGAAAAAATCATGCTCTGAAACTGCAGGTCTCCAGTACTAGATGATGGGGTCTTGTTTTGAGGTGGCCTGAAATTCAAAGCCAAGTGTTTCCAGACCTATAGCTCTCCTTTCTCTGGTTGAGGGATGTTATAAAAACACAAGGAATATCCACTGCATCTCAGCAGGCCTGTGAAGAATGAGGCACTGGCCCATCATCTGCACTATAGACCAGAAAAAGACCTTGCAATAAGAAGCAGCATCAGATACCAAAGCCTGGCAACAGCCTGGTGGATCCAAGTGCTGGGGCATGCGTACAGAGCACTGCTGGTTGCTGCACCAATGCAGGAAGAAAACTCAAGTGCTTTAATTTGAATGAATGATGCCCTAGTCTCCACCACTATCCACTCAATCTTGCCATCTTGCCTAAAAAGTAACAAAGGTGCAAGCTCTCTGCCCTTATTCCTAGTGTGTATAAATGCATGCTTCCAGCTGACAAATCAAGACTAACATGGGGAAGTCAGAAACTGCCCAGGAACAGTAATAATTATGGCATGTTGAAAGAGAAAGAGAAATGCCTTGCCAGCACAGGCTAACAAGGACACAGACAACATTAAAGCATGTTTTATTCAGCTGCATCTCAAGCAGGAGACAGACTTATGCAGAGGAGTAATGCTGTCTAACCAACAGTGGATGGGGCTGAGATTTAGTGATGGCTCTATTACTAACACCCTTCTTGGTTTGGGCAG
Source organism: Grus americana (assembly GCF_028858705.1). Taxonomy (NCBI): domain Eukaryota; kingdom Metazoa; phylum Chordata; class Aves; order Gruiformes; family Gruidae; genus Grus; species Grus americana. The sequence continues at coordinate 14,091,658 of NC_072858.1, read as the reverse complement.
GTTACTTAACCTCTTTCCATCAAATTCAGCAGGGATATATCTTCAGTTACCCATTTACAATGCTGAGCAATAACACTTACCTAATCTGCAGAAAGGTTATGAGGCTCAGATATTTAATATCTACAGTGTGTTTTGAAATCTCAAAGGGCTTGATCTTGTGCAGTCAATGGGGCAAGAGCAAGCACTGCAAATGATACGTATCATTACTAGAGAAACACAAATACCCAAGTTATACCTATCGCAGGGGGTCCTGGACATTAGACACCTTCTCAAAGAGTCACCACTTCCTTACAGGTCACCGGTGTTCACCCTTCCCAAAAACCAGGCTACAGATGTCAATACTGAGCTGGAGCACAGAGTGGGTTTTCATTTATGGGGGAGCACAAACCCTACCAAGTTGCCGTGGAGAGTTGTGTTTCTAACTCACAGGACGCTTTAGGAAATCTGACCCCCCTGAATCAGTAGTCCCCTGCCTGGAAATCTCTAGGAGCACTGTGGTCCTGCTGGGCCAAAGGGGGATAATTGAAAAGCACCTCAGTGACTCCAGGATTTCGCAGGCAGCGGATAAAAATCAGCCAAAGCTGTTTCCACACCCAGCCATCCACCTTCCCACCCCACGGACATGGCAGCCCTGGGGCAGGGCTGGCTCTCCTGCTTCTGAATCACCTCCCAAAGTGCTGCAATTTTCAGCCCTGTGCATAGAGGTGGAATGAAATCCACCCGGTAGTAACTTGCCATTGCACGTTTATCGTTGAGCTCGGGTATAAAGTCTGCAGCCAGTCAATTTTTACTTGTTTTTGTTAAGGAACAAAACCCTAAGAAGCCATAAGAAACACTAATAAAGGGCAAGGAAGTGCAAACAAGGGTGTAAAACCGGGCAGTGTTGGTCTATTGATTTTGGACAGTGGCAGGGAGCAGCAATGCTGTTTTGAGAAACAAACGTCTCTTCAGCAAACATACAACATCCACCCGGGAGCAAGCCAAGTCCAACGCAATTCCAGCGAGTGAACAAAAAGTGCATTGAGGAGATGAGGGACACTGCTGTCGCTCTGCAAGCAGAAAATGCAAGTTTCTGGGCTTTCCAGAAAGACAGTTCCAAGGCAGAGCTGCAACAGCCTGAAGGAAAGACTGTGGGGTCAAGGAAAGAAGGGTAAAGAAAAAGAGGAAAACAGATGGTTAAAGGATGGAAAGGACAGGGAAGTGACATTCTTCCTGGGATGTGGAAACCAGAGGTAAATGCATACAGCTCCAACTAGGAAGTATCCAGAAACAGTAAGGAATTTGCACAGGAAAAGTGAGAGATAAAAAGTGCCAGCGAGCAGAATTCAGCCTTGCACAATCACTGAGTATTATCAGTAATAGCATGTTTCCTTGCTTGGCATGCAAAGGCGGACGTGCACTGCTAGACTTCACATGCTCCTTAGGAGATAGGCTTTTATGTGTTATTTTAGCCTTTAACGATGTCTGTCTCTCTATATTACAGGTTGCAGACAGTCTCGCAGAGCGGATGATCCGAAAGGCTATTGAAAAGCTGTAATGCCAGGCAGGTGTTGAGCAAGGAGCCCTTGGTGCTGGGGATGGCCGGCTCTTCACAGAGCACCAGCTCATCTGCAGGCAGGCTGCTGCATGCCGCACACGGCATTCGAAGCAGAGCAGAGCACCAGGCGCAGGCAGGGATTCATCACTTAAGGTTATGTGAACTGCAAACAGCTCTGTGGGACTACGTTACAGCTAGAAGGCTTCACGAAATACATGTGCATGGGTGTAAAACCATGCAGGTACTTGTAAGGATGCAGAGTGCTGTGTGTTGCATATATGCAGATATATTTATAAAAAACCCACGCACAGACACGTATACGTAGAGATATACAGCGCGTGTGTAGGCATGTGTGTATATATGCACAGAATGATATTCACCCCACTGAAATTTATATGTTTAAAATGGGAGACTGGTTGCACTTGTCTATCAACTTGTATCATCGCTAGAGAAAGACCAGGACCTTCAGGGGATGCTCTAACCCATCATGGACATCTAGCTCTGGGTGGGGTGAATCATTGACTGTCTCTCCCCGCAGCCCGTTGAGGCAGTTCAGGTACATAGCTTCTAGATCCCTAATGTTCAGTGGGGTCAATCCCAGCTCTGCACACAAATACACAGAGCCAGCTGTACCACATGGTTATGACTCCTTGACTTTTCATATTAAGTATCCTTTAATTATCATTAATCATTAGTGCCAGATGTTTGGGAATGGCCCTGAGTTCAGCAAGAGGGGAAGGTGCAATTAAACCAGTTCATTTCTCAGAACAGAGAAATAAATTGTTTCACCTCCATGAAAACACTTTCTGTTTCTGTTTTGTTGAGAGCCTCAAGTAACTCCAAGCTTGAACCCAAAGCACTGAAGTGTGGAAGTTGGATGGCAAATGCTGATGCTCAGACGTAGAGGTGGATGAAGAGTGCATGGTAGTGACTCAGACTGCAGCAGGGGGGTAGATGTAAGAATAAATAAAAGGTTGTGGGGAAGAGGAAAAGAGGGTGCAGAGTTTTGGAAGTAACTGGGACATAGTTCTGGGCCTCTGGCATGGAAGGACCATAAGGCAATGGAAAGCGAGGCTCTACTCCAGGCGCTGAGAGAAATGTCGCAAATAATTAACTCTCATTACTGCAGCTGGTCTAAACGCATCAGGATTCTGAAAAGTAGATTTAAAAATGACAGATAAAGTTTGAAAGTTTTTCACTTAAACTCTTTCATTCTTGACCAGGATGAACTATTATTCCATCTTTGATCAGCACTTAGTTGTACAATGGATAGAGACAGAAACGTCTGTGTATCTGTCTTGACAGGTTCAAGGATTAAACCTTGAAAGAGAGGCAGGACTGAGAGACCAAGAGGGAGGTAATTATGGTTTTGAAGTATTGTCTCTCAAATTGTTAATATTAATAAAAGAATGACCAATAGTCCTGGCACTGACGTGACTTGCTCATATAATTTTTATTTATGTGCCATGCATTTGGGTACTCAAGCCTCACTATAGAAAAGCCCACAAGCTGCTTCTTAAATCCACCTTCAGTCAGGACAACATGAAGGTGTATGACAAATTCAGGTAAGTGTTTATGACGATGACACATTATTCAGATCTTAAGACCTCCCCTGCACAAAGACGTTTCCCTCAATTAGGACCAAGACGCACAAAGATGCAAGTCTGCAAATGCTGGCCCAAGTCTTCCCAGAGGGCTGCGTAAGGAGAGAGCGGTGGTTTTGTGAAACGCTGACCCGAGAGGTCCTTCCTGAACACAGGGTGGTTCATACTGGACAAGCACGCACCAGAGGTGTGTTTGGGAGATCAAAAGCTTAATAAATAAAATGCCCCTGGCAAGGCAAGGCTATGAAGTTGCTCTTTCTTTCACATTGGCAAAAACTCCTAAACAAATTAAGAAAAACCAGGCCCAATGAGCCCAAAAGACCTTAAATCACACTAAATTAATTCCAAGCCTACAGTTAAAAGGGAAATCATCCAGAGATACCAATTCCAGTGGGCAGCACACATTTACAAACGCTGTTTGTCTGGTAACTCAGGTTACCAGTAAGGACATCCAGACCCTGCACTTTCATGTTTCCAGACGAGAAAACTTCTGGATGTCTTCCCCTGTGTGTCCCACTCCTCTGTTTTTCATTGCAACTGCAAAGCTTCTTGCATGCTTAGCAAAAACACTGCCCTATTATCTATGTTATGGCATTTCTCTAAGCTGGTATAACTCAATGAAGAATCGCCCAGGCACGAGGGGTCAGGAAGCCTATGGCTGTAGGGTGCAGAGGGCTCATGCCCCTGATACAGAACATTTTGCAGACCTCCCCTTACTGCCAGGTCTCCCCACAAACTCTCAGACAGCCTCTGCCTGACTGTCACTGCCCCTGTGCTCGGCACAGGAATCACAACACATCCAAACAGCAGAAGTCAGACCTGCTTCTCAGCCATGCAAATCACCACACTCTGTCAGAGACAGTCTGAAAAAACAAAACAACAAATGGTCAAACATTTGCACTGCTCATTTGCCAGGGCCCATCTGTGCTTCAACTTTCCAGGGCAAGTGAAATGGATGGAGAACCCTCATCTGGCAAAAAAATTACCACCAACTTTGCATCTGAACCTGCCTCCCTCCTCTGCTTCCTCACAGATTCCAGCAGACAAAGGTCTATTGTCTCATTTATTCATTTAATTATTCCATGTCAGATTTTCTCCATCAACTTCACCCACATCATTCCAGCATAATTCTCTACATTTTTCAAAATAAAGCATGTTGTCTGCCTACCCATTTTAGGACTAGCATGGGCCATAAGCTTTGCACTCTTCTTTTGTAGAAGCAGGACTGAACTTGTCAAAATGATGCTCTTGCTCTACAGTTCTATACAATTCGCTAAAGAGTCAAAACATCCACCGGACAGGGGAAGAAATGCAGAAGCAGCTAACACTTCCAAAAAGGTGGGCATGATCCCACTCTCAAGTCACGCACATGCACCAGTAGCTACTACAGAGTAGGAAGCAGTAGTGAGTAATATTATTTTAGCAGCAAAAAAAATTAAAAAATAAAACAAAATCCCTTTTTACACCAAGAGGGGATTCATTGCATTTCACTTCAGCTTTCTAGAAGTTAGCATCAGAGCTAAGTGAGCCACTCGGTTTCCCTCTGTAATTACAGCTTAATGGAGAGAGACCCTGTGTCTGGTTTAGGCTGGTGAAGTGAGGCCACTCTGGTTCAGACTCATCAATTTTCTCTTCCCAGTTCACAGCTTTCTGTCATTCCTGTTAACTTCATATTGGGATGGAAAGATTATAATAAGGTTATGAAGGTCATGTTCCCAGAAACCTTCTAAGTGGTGACCTTCAGTGAAGGTAGCAAGAAAGCATTTCTGAATTTTAAGCCTCTGATAAGCTGCAGAGATGAAATCCTGTTCCTGCTGAAGGTCAGTAACAGAACTACCACTGACTTCACTGTACTAAGAAGCTCTCTTATAAGCTGTTTCCCTAAATTTTTTGTACCTTTGAAGTTCAGTGCCTGATTTTCATCATTATTTTCAGTCTTGTGGACTTTCATATGCTGGGCCAGGTTTGGAACAGCAATAACACAGGACAATTATTCTTTGAATAAATGTAAATTGGATGAACCATAAACGTTCAAAAGAAAAACTTATTCTCATAAAATGTGCAGACTTAGAAAGACTGGGAGAGGTATGAATTGCAACTCTCAGGTCCCTCTGTTTATTTACACAGGTTGCCAACTGTGTGCTGTGGGATTTGAGAATGACTGGGAATGTCCTGTGCCAGGCAATGGCGTGACCAACTACCATCTTCCTTTACTCTCTGTAATTAGGAAGAAGCTGTAGCAGAAGGTGAAGAAATCAGCCCATAACTGGATCTGATGACAGGCAGGACATCATAGTTTCTTCTATACTGTTTTCAAAGAGTGGGCACAAGCTTGTCTACCATCCACACCGGACACAAATTAATGTCCGGGCATGGGTTTGTAGTCAAATGCAGGGGATGGAAAAAAAAGCTTGGCATTGCTTTACTTCCCAGCACTCGCTGAAACTCCCACCTACCTGCAGCCCAGACTGTTCAGGGACAACCACAGTCATACATGCTCCAACAAGATACATCCCAGGGGGGTGGATGAGTTAGCGAAGGCCTTCTTTCCTTACAGGCCTGACACCCCATGCAGAAAGACACTATGGAGGATGCAGCCCTCTTGAAGCTCACACAGACATGAGATGCAATGCCTGTTGAAGTTACTCAGTGACTACAAGCCTTGCTCTCCAATGCCATCCAGATTTAAACATCATCTACTGAGGCAAATTGAATACAAATTACAGAATACTGCAAATGAAATAAAAATACACTACATCAGGCACGAGAAACTTCTGAGCCAGAGATCACTGGACGCTGGGATAATATTCTGGAGAAGGTCTGTCATACTCATTGCTGGGCACCTCTGTGGCTGCTGCTGGAGACGGGAAGCACTGAGCTGGGTGAAACTGGGCTAATCCAACACGGCTGGGTCTACACTCATAAAAGCAGCGCCTATTAATAAGCAGGTTAAGTAAACAGCTCAGCTTTAGGGAAGCATCCAGCCATGTCTCCGAGCTGGGCAGCAGCAGCAGATCTGCATGGTATCATCTGAACCAGAGCGAACTGAGCCAGACTTCTCCAGGAGAGAAAAAAGGAAGTGAGAAGGATGGCAGCAATCACAGCGCTGTGGTGTCAACGAACGTGCCAGCGGTTGACGCCACAACATATTCCTCAGTTGAGACCAGCGGGGCGCCGGCGGGCCTGGCCGGGTCAGGTCAGGTCTGTCTGGGGCGCAGACAATGGGGTCCCAGAGAAGCAGCTGCCCCCCGGCATAAGTCACTGCTTTCCCCACCACGCATCTGCCGGGTGAACCCTGACATCAGCCCTCACCACTCCTGTCGCGGGCAGTTCCTGTCTGAAGGAGGGCAGCTGGGGATGCGGTAAGACCCAACATATTTTAAAGAGAGCCGTTCAGCCACCGGCAGGAAGACAGTGCGCTAATTGTCACACAAGAAAGCCTGATCTCATGAGATAAGACTTTAATCGTAGCTTCCTCGCCCGGGGGGTGCAGATGGCACGGGTTTCGCTGCCCCCCTCCAGCACGCCTCAGGCACTTCGGCGATCTGCTCCTAATTTTGGATGAGCAAATGTCTGACTGGAGAAGTTCTTGGGAATGTATTTTTTCCCCTCCACCTGCTCCTCTGGCTTTCTAAAAACGGAAAGAAAACCCCACGGGAAATAAGAGAGGAAGTCTGGGGTTTAAATTATGTGCTGACGCGCTCAATACCTCTGCAAAAACTGGGTATCCGCCTTACTTAGAGATGACTTTTAATCTACTGTCAGAGGATTAATTATCATCAAATCATAAACTCTAAGCTAGGGAGGAAAGATTAGGTGACTTACTTAACCTTCTTCTCAACACAGCCATGCTTTTCTGCCCTGCAATAAATTTCCAGGCTTTCATTCATCAGGAGAAGCACTCCTGGAAGCCGCTGGTCCACCCCCAGTGCTGCGCCAGCCGGCACCGTCCCTCACATGGCACTGGGGGACAGACGGGCAGGGAACAGAAGAAAACGCTGTCTTAGTTGTGCCTCTCTGCCTGCTCAACTCCTGCACTCACGGAGGCTGAAGTAGAAATAAAATCCACGTTTAGGGCAGATGAGGCTTACGGCCTTTACTGAGTAAATGAGGCGCCAACCTGGTGCATAAAGTTTGTAGGGGCAAATGCTACGAGGACCCTGGGAGCAAACAGTGCCCTCTGTTTGAACCTGCCCTGTTAGTCCTGGTGGTGTTTGGGAAGGACCACCCTTCCTTGTGATGGACTCGACACAGATGAGGTTCTTAGCCGTATTCAGCAGGGAAAGGCCAGCGCTGGTGGTGGCCGTGAGCCCCCACCCAGCAGGGCTGCCAGACGCCCCCCTGGAGCTCTTACCCTGCAGTACTCGTCGATGGGCTTCAGCCTCTTCACAGCTACGTCTCGGACATGGCTCCTCCGGAACAGGATCTTACCTGCGGAGAGAACAGATGAAAGGGGAGGGTTAGGGATATTGCCTGCCATGTGGGATAGTGCAACAGCACCAAGGAGAAAGGTCAGCAGATGGGGTTTCATCCCTGGCTCCAACCACGGCCGTTGGCAGTGCTGGTGGCTAAGCTCTGCAACCTTGTTACGCCCTATGACAGAGGAGTCCCGGTACTCCTGGTGTGGTTCGCAAAGCAGCAGCTTTGTGTGACTGCAGCCCCCCCGTCACTACAAGATGGCACGCTCAGAGCAGGTGTGAGCCACAGATCCGCTCCTGCCCTCGGAGCAAACCGCACAGAAACATGCTGCGGGGCAGGTGATGGAGGGACCTGGGGCAATAGCTATTACAGGAGCGTGCACAGCACCTCTCGCAGCTGGACGATGCTGGTCTTAAGTTTGCACAGGAGATGCAGGACATGACCAACAACTACCACAGGCACAGCGGCTCTGTGAAACCCTGTCGATTACCACTGAAGTCCTGCTTGCGTAAGCCGCTGGAAGGGAACCACAGTGACTCGCAGGGCTGAGGGAGTTTTTCTGATTTCATTCTGTAGATAACGCAAAGTGTTTTGGTCCCCTTTTAGCAACTGCGTTACCGTGGAATGGACCAACACTGTGTTATGACTCCCTTTTACTTTGGGACTGCTTTGGCATGTCGGTGCTGGCAGCACAGGGAGCATCGCTGGGGTGGGATGCGAGCTCCAACTACACCTCATGCCTGCCCACTCAGCTGCTTCCCACTGCGGATGCTCCTGCCCTTGCAGGCAGACAAACCACACAGCCAGCTCACGAGCAAATACGAGGCTGTTGGTGACAGAGCCCTTATAAATCTACAGAGGGAAACCAAATAATAGAAGAAAAATAAACAAACTCTCTTTTTTTGAAAGAAGAAAAACAACCTCAGTGTCCTTAATGGATGACATTTCTGCAAGCAGCTAAGATTAAATAAACGGCTGGGTTTTGTGTGAAACTGATTGTAACAAAGTTTATCAAAATAATCTAGGAGCTGAGTTTCCCCACACACAAGGATGTCATAGAGTTGGTATTTTTTTGGCTAGAAGGGATTATATCTTCATATCCTTTTTTGGTGGTTTTCTTCCCTTTTTCTTTTGTGCTGTATTTCTTTTAATGTAATGAGACAAGAATAAATTATATGTTCTCCTTGTGGTGCAAGAAAACAGTATCTGCCAGCATTATTTAGGCCATGAAATGTCTACGTAAAAACCCCACTGACAGACTTACCACCCCCTGCTCCAAACTTCTTCTGCCAATAGGCTAGTAAGACACTCATCCATAGATCATGGGATAAGAAAATGGACTAGGAAATGAAATCAGATCCAAAATCTGAGTATATGGCTTTGATTTTGTCATGATTACACAAGCTGAGAGGTTAATGAAATGACAGCCTTTAACAGGCCAGTAGCAGAGGCTCTAAACCCTCCCAGACTCGGCTCCTTTTGGTTGCCTTTTCCTCCATAGCTGCTAATCTGGAAGGCGTTACAGTCTTTTGTTTCAGACAGGAGAAAGTGGTTTATCTCCATCCCCAATTCTGTCAGCAAAACAGTTTGTCCTTGTGAGGTAAAGCCATTTCCCAGTGCCATAAATTTATCTCTCTGGGTTCCCTGTGCTTATCTCATTACAAAGGTGAGCCATTCCTGTAGGATGGGATGCCACGCAGTCACAGAGCACAGGGGAAATTTTCAATAGGTGTCTGAGATGTTTGTCGGAGCTTGAGCGATTTAGCCAAAGGCTGCTGAAGAAGGAAGGTGGCACTTCCATCTTCCTGCACCAACCAACTTTGGACACACCAAAACCTTGCTGCTTTCCTGCTTCTCTGCCCGGTAAATGGGGAGAGCTACCTGCACTTCCAAAATATTTTTTATTATTTCCGATAGCCTCCTGGATCACATAGTATTTGTACTGCACAACTGCAGTAAGCAGCTTTTTTAGGGGACAGAGGTGTGGGGGTAGCTGTAGGGAAAAGACTGGTTCCTTTCTCAGTGCTCCAGCAATGCTGGTATGGGAAATCTTGGCATTTCTTTGCAACTTTTATAAATATACTGCAAAGAGAAAGCAACATTTTGGAAACATTATCACTTTCTGGCTTTCCTGTTTTCAGTTCAAGCCACGTGTCAAAAGTCAAAGTGGTCACCATATAAAAAACATAAAGGAACCCAAGACTTAAACACATTAAAGATCTCCTGTAAATGCAATTCAGCTTTCCTAAACAGACAGTTTACAGGGAGGCCCAGTCTTCAAAGTAATGTAATAAATGAAAGACTCAAACATAAGAAACAAGATAAATATAATAGAGAATGTTATATTAAACACAGAGTACAAAAAAGACCCCAGGATATGATGAGTCTTAATTCAGTCCTTAAATGGAGATGGAAAATATCAGGATCACTGTGGTGTTAGGATGAAGCAAAGCCCAGAAGGTGCTTCCATTTTTATCCCTTCAGAAAAAGGAAGATTTTCACTCTGCTGTTGGAAGCTGGAAAAGGCTCAGTGAGGGCTGTGGGGAAGATCTCTGGCTGCCCAGTCCAGTAGAACATTCAAAACTGAGATCTGGAGAAGGTCAAGTAATTTAGAGCACCACGGAGTAGCAGTCAACAAGGAAAAAACCAAGAATTAAAAGGAGGATGCTCTGCAACCACATCCAGTTCTGGTGGGCAGCAAGGAGGAACCCTGACCTCCCAAATCCTGGGGGTCCTCAGGCACAGAAGCCTCATTTCCAGGGGTACTGAAGCACCTCTAAGGAAGGATAACTTCCCAAATTCCCAGCTTCTCCCCTTTTCTGGGAAGACATACTGTACTGACAGAAGCTCATCTGAATCCGCCACAATCAACCAACAGGAACCACTGCAGATCTGGTACGAGTTACTACTGCTTTCTCCAGCTCCCCCATTTCTACTGATCTTCCTCCGAAAGCAGGAGAGGTCCCATGGGGCTGGAAAAGGAAGGTAACCCAAGACACCCACGCTGTATACTCTTTATGCTCTCCAAGTGGGTGCACTGGACACAGACCCCATTAGGGTCGCCATAAAGAGCTAAAGAGTAGGCAGACAGCCGAGCAGTGGGGGTGCACGTAAGAGCCAGCGAGGAGCCCTCAGGATGGCAGTGGAAAGGAACATTTCACGCAGAGCTTACATGAAGTGGGGAAGTCCTGGGGTGGCTGGTAAATGCAGAACAGCCCAGGCAATTTCCTTGAGAGGGTGGAGTAGTGGTTTATGTGCTGCTTCACTTCTCCTCTGGGTAGCTTCTACATCTCTAAAGAACAGATCTACTTCTAGGCGAGTACATACAGCGCTGCTTCCTCTCTCCTGGATTTTACTGCAGCTCTTTTAAGCCTCCTCAGGCACTACACCCCTGTTTTATAGAAGGACGAGCGACACTTTAACCATGCTGTGCCCAGCTAGGTAGTGAACGGGAAGTCAGTCTCAGACTCAGATGGGAAGCTATAGGCTAGGTGCTGCCTCGTGCACATGTTAGGAGGTCTGGCACATGTTAGGAAAGACTCCGAGGACTGCAGCACTGGGAAAGAGAGATGTGGGGAAGACGCAGGGCTCCAGCCCTGCTGCTAATGCAGGATAACAATATTTATTTTTATCCTTTTTTCCTTAAAGAAAATATTATTCCTAGGAAATTAATGTGGATAAGAGGCAAAGTATCAGGTTTAGCATTGTAGGGGACATCTTAAGTAATCCCTTCATCTCTCTGTATATATATAGATGTAGTCTTTAATTCTGCGACCACACACCTCTTCTCCCACAAGACCTCAGTTTCCTCCTGTATACACAGCGGGTGCACAAAGTGGGAAGAATAAAGCTATGCAGGGGACTGTCTATCTGGCAGCTGCTGATTCTGTAAGCTTAAAGGTATCCTCTGAATATCACTTTATTCCTGCATAACCTCATACTTAGAGTAGCACAGATTTTAACAAGCACAATGGACCCCAAGAACAAACAGGCTTAAAAAGCATCCCAACGCTTGGGTCCTCCCATTAGCCTACAGGTCTGTGCTGAACACACCACAAGGGTCCGTAGCCTAATGCTTTGCGATGGTCACGAACATGGTTTGTGCAGGGAAGAAGCCCAGCTCCTGGTAGGTCTGGAGGCAGGACAGCACCAGGCATCACTAGGCAGAGAAGCACTAGAAATCCCCAAGGGGATGCCTAGCAGGAGAATCCAGTCTTTCCTCTTCAAGAGAGGGGGACATACGCTATATAGCCCCTACAATCACAGCAGATGCCAGCTGTCATAGCAGCTACTGTCATAGACTGGTTGATTTGTAAGCTCTAAGACAGCCTCTAAAACAAATCTCCTAATCACACCTTTCACTGCCAAGGACAGGCAGCTCTGCCAGCTTTGCTGCTGTTGGGAGCTGTGGCAGGGGCAACAGGGAGGCAGGGAAATTGCTGTTTAGCTCCCTTCCAAATCTACCAGAGATCAGATCCATCTCTTGCTCTTACTCTCCAATTGCTGAGCTTGAGTATCCTTTCAAGGGATGTCGGGGTGATGGATCAATCTAAGGACACCGGTTGTTTCATACAAGGAGCGCCTCCCTGTCAGAGGTTAGGAAGAGCCCAAATGCACTGTCAAAGAGACGATGGACAAATGCATATTCACATTTAATCTTCTACTTCAAGTACCGTCACCACACTTCAGAAGGCAGTACGTGCAGCAAGCCATAGCATAAATATTCAACAGCAGACAGCCTGAATACTAATAGGCACATTAAAAATACTGTAACGTCTCATCTGATTTATGTTTAAAAGAGACATGTGCTGCCTCTGACTACAGAAACTCCAGCTGTGGAGACTCTGTCAGTCAGCTGTCTCCAAGGAGTAGAGAAGAGCTCCCGTTTCTGCCTCTTCATGTTGTTCTTGCTACTGTGCTGTTGGTTCTCTTTTTACCCGAGAACCTGGGAGGTACCAGGTCTGTAAATATATTACTAAGCAATGTGTTCAACCTAAGATCAACTTCTCAGAGACAGCATCTGCTTATGAGACGAGGTCAGACTCTTTTTGCAGTTATACTGGGGTTGCATCAGTAGAAAAGACTAAAGAATTTAGCCCTCATGCAGTTAGAGGTTCTCCTTTTGGGCTAAGCAGCTTCCCCCAGTGTAACTAAAACCATTTTGCTCCTCAAGTATTTTTATGATGGCTTCTACTCCTTACACATAGCTGTTATTATTTTTATACACTGAAGAAGCACAGATTTGCAATCAGATATGACACAAATTTCCCTCAACCCGTTTAAGCTGTGACATCCACCCCAGGGTCCTGCAAGAAAACTCTCAGGCACCTGTCACACAATGTAAGTCCTACATGGAGCATTTAAATATGCACTGCCACCTTGCAATGTAAAATATATAACTCAACAGCACAGCACTACGGGACAGATTAATTTTATGTTTCTCATGGAAGTACGTGTGATTGTCAACAGATGGCAATCTGATAATGGCCAAAAAAAGAGTTGTGTTCCTTACAAAATAATGTCTTAATTTTACATGGGGATGTCAGTTTCCATGGATTGTTTCATCCATGATTTCCTGAAGTCAGAAAGCCAGTGCCAGGGTCCTAACATTGGTGGCATTTGCTCCTGACAAAGAAAGGGGAGGGAAATGATTCATACAGTTTCCATCAGTGGGAGGGGAAAGGACTTTTTTAATAAGTAGAAACTCATGACAGAGTCAGAACTGTTGACTGAACTTGGCTGCCAAAGAGCCTCAGTTGATAAAGGCCTTTGCTAATCAGCAGGAATTACTATGGAAGGTGACAAGAGGTGATAGAGACAGATGGGGCAGCCAGGAAAGCCAACACAAGCAATAACAATATTGCCCTGAGATACAGGGGATTGTGGGGAGGGTGTCCTTCTGCACTTGGATCCTGTTTTTAATATGCACAAGCTGCAATGTTAAAGAAAATCATGGAGAAGCAATAAAGCGTGGGAAATTACATGGCTTTATTATAAAATAATATTGCCAGAAAGAGAAATCTTCCCCCATTAGAAGCGATACGGCAGAATATGTCCTTGTGTGAATAATTACAAGGGCAAACCAAAGACAGGCAAGAGGTGAGGCTGGATTCCCCATCTGCAAAGATCTCCTACCTCTGAACCTGGCTGCTTTCCACTGTCTGTAGGGGTGGCTACAATCCTCCAGGGACAACAGCATCAGCTCTAGAACAGCTTTGCTAGTACAGAATTGGGAACTTCAAGCACCAGGCACAGCTGGAAGAAGGAGAAAAGCCATGAGCACTGATGCTGAATTCAGGAGTGACAGATGGGGGCCATGGGGTGCAAATCTCAAGCTAACAGCTCTGTTACTGTTTGTACAGTGTTTTGCATAAGCCAAGAGCTACTTCATGTTGCTCTGTGTCCTGCTGCTATCACCCAAACAACCCACTGCTCCTGTAACCTCCTTTTCAGCTGCCCCAGCTGCAAATCTCCCACCTCCAAAGCAAGGCAGGAATCATGGTGCAGTCAACTTATGCAGCGTTTGGTCTGGAATGGGCAGACAAAAGTGGTACAAAGTTATCCTTTCAAATTTCTTACTGTGGGGCGGCTCTCTGTGCATTGGTCTGTATGCACCAGCAAACCCAAGGAGATCCATCACCTTGCTTAAACCAACTTTACTGCCAGAGTACATCCAAGTAAAGCATCTATCACACACAAGAGGATGGTAGCTTGAGCATAAGTCCCCAGATCCCTTAAAATTGAACTTCCCAGTTTGTGTGTGTTTGAAAAATGTTGGGAGTGTTGATTTGGTGAGTAAAATCTTCAATTTCCACAGTGAAATCAGTGTCACCTCAAACTACACAGCTCAGCTTCCCCCAGGTGGAAAGTGAACTCGTTTGTAATTACTGGTTGCAAGTGTTAGATTAGCCAGCAAACAGCCAACTGCTTTTAATTGCAGAAAGCAGTCAGTTTGTCTGAGGGGAGAGGGAGAATGGTATTTATACCTGCAGCAAGCAACACTGGCAACTGGCACACCCTCACCCAGAGGAACTGACCTGATGAAAATTATGAATCCCACAGAGACAAGGAGCCAAAAGAGGGTCACATTTTCAAAACATCTGAGAAACACTGCCTTAGGAAACAGCACGGCTTCCTCACACCGAGCATGCAGGAGCGTCTCCTTCTTTGCATAGAGTCTTTGCTGCACTGGGAGCAAAAGGCACGGAAAAACAGCAAAGCCTATGCAGATCTAAAGAATGTCCCCTGCCTATGCATACTCTCCCAGGAGATAAGAATCTGCATGTTTACACATCCACTGCACCCAGAGTTTTGTTGAACATCCTCTAAAAAGGTCTATTTCCAAATTTCCCGGACCGAGTAATCTAACATGCAGAAACATCAGAGCTTAAATAGCAATCAAACTATCTAGACCCTATCCCAAACTTATCAGAGAAACACCAACCACTACATCTCATTGCTTGTGCTGAAGCACTTAGTTTATCCTATGTATCAGCTGATGCCAGCATCCTGCTTTCACACAGGTAGTTAGTGCCTCCTAACCTGTGATCTCCGAATCACGGGGGTCTCCAGACAGTCTGCAGAGCTATATTCAAAAGTAACTTTCACTGCCTGGACAGTGTGGGAATGACGTGGATCACTGTATGTTGATCCAACAAGTTTGGCAACCAGCAGCCTCTGTTCGTATTACATATTTGCTGGTGAACGTGCTCATATCATCTGAACTACTGCAGCTCCTGACCCCAGAGGGGGAAAAGGCAAGAGTCTCTCAAATGCCTCACCTTAACCATGAAAAACGTTCTTTGTGGAGGGCAAGACCATGTCCCTGTAGCTACACTAACTAAACTCCTCCTCTGCTCTTTCAAAAAAAAAAAAAAAAAAAAAAAAATCAAGTACCACCTTGCTCACTGGGGTCTGCTGAAGTCAATAGGCGTCTCTACTGACACTCAGTGGTATGGACCATCAGGGAAGGACCATATGGTCCACCTCAATCTTTTAAAGCAGGAGCCTTAACACAGTGAGCCTATTAAAACATTTGCACTGTCTTATAAGCTCTTATGAGACTTGTCATTACTGCATGCGCTGGTGTGACACTAAGCCCAAGACACTACCTCACAGACACTGGGCCAGCGCAAACCTTGCCAACAGGCAGCCTTTGAGCTACATCCACCGGGGTTGAAGACCTTGTAGCAAGGTCACTGGAGGGAGATGGATTTGCACCGCATCCTTGCCAAACTACACTGGAAAAGCTCAGTAAGGTCCTAGCCACATCCTTTGGTGTGACTAGCAATAACACTGCTTGGGAGACTCCACCCTTAAGCTGGTTGAGAACTGAAGCTGTGAATAAAGTAACATTTGTAGATCAAAGTTGTTATTACGAGGAGGTAGGTCACACAGTAACGCGGTGCTACAGCATATACTCTTACAGGAACATCGCAGGGAGAAATTGAGGGGTAGAGATGCGAAGGTGGCTTCACAAGGTCAAAACATGAGCACACACTAATGAAAGCAATAAAGCTAGTCCCTAGATCCCTCTGCTGATAGTATGCAGAATGAAAATAGGTCTACCTTGGCATCTGGGGCCAGAAAATCTTTCTGTTCAAACATTTATTCTAATAAAAAACAAATCCTTGATTTCTGCCACAAATAAGGCAAAATTCTCTCCAGTGGAAGACCTCGATTAAGTCAGCTGCCAGGTACAACGTCCCACATTACAGGAAGTGAAATTCAGCAGTCAGATTGGCAGGGACAGCGCTCCTCAGAGCAGTTGTGGTATTTGGAAGGCACCAATTAACACAGAAATTAAACAAACAAACAACGTGGCAGCAAACATAACTCTGTGCTTGTCAGAGGCTGGAACTCACCAGCTAGGGTTTCAGAGAGCAGTATTCAGAAATGAAATCCCCTGTGCTTTGCAAAACAGAGCACCGTTCTCTTTTTCCAAATGGAAGCGCTCTCCTGGAGTCCTCCAAGCAAAACCTCTGACTAGTTTTAAGCTGAATTTTCAGTAGACAACAACAGGCACAGAAGCAAGCTGTTGAACAAAAATGAGACCAAAGCTGGCTGGTCTCCGAGACAGGAAGCTCATCTGCTGACAAAGACACCACCTCAAACCACAGGTTTGGTTCCAGACACCTCTTTTTAGTATGTCTTATCTTTTTGTGTCTTTAAAACAATCTCTGGTAGGGATTTCCTCTCTGCCTGCTCTGATCACTGGTAAAGCTACTGTTGATTTCAAAAGCTCATGAGCGCAGTCCGTCTGCACCTCCCAGCACTGACTCTGAAGCCGGACCTGTACCCCCCCCACCCCCCCGCCTCCTCTGAGCTTGCAGCTGGGACACATGATCTGGCCACATCTCCTAACAAAACAGCCTTTGGGTCACATCTGTGGCCAGGCCATCCAGTAGCACCTCCTCTTTAACTCTTGACCATGAAGCCACCTCATTGCCCTTTCCCAGCTGATGGATAGACAGCTAGCCCGCTCCTTTGGTAGGCAGCGGACATGGTGATCCATGTGGGCACACGTAGCCTGCACCAACACAAGCACGCGTCGGGTCACCCAGCCTCTCAGGGAGAGCAAAGCTCACTCAGATTGCTCCACCTTGGCTGCATGACTAAAAGCACTCACCCCAGCAATTACCATGGCTCAGCTGATGCATAGGAACAGGGAAATGATTTTATAATTATTTATCAGATAACCAGCCTCCTTCACACCTAGCTCCTCCATGTGTGAGCACTTTAGCCATTTCCAGCTCAGGCCACTTAATTCAAACTTCGCTCATGTGTGACTTGGCACCGGCAGTGCCAGCTGACACTGACAATCTCCCTGAAAAATTCCTCTCGGCTCCTCCACGTGTGAGTAAACACAGCGTTAAGGGTGCAGGAGCAACCCAGAGGACAGAGCTGCTGCCCTGGAGCTCAGGGTGGAGGGTGCTGAGCATCCCCAGCTTTCCAGGGACATCTCCTCCTGGGTGGAGGAGGAAACAGCACTGTCAGATGTCAACAGCTTTGCCCACTGCAGAATAAAAAGCCTCTTTCAGGGATTAATGCTCTAGGCAATTACTTGCCCCTTAAAAAATGCCTTCAGCCAAGGTGACAGCAGGACTCTAGGACTACGCACACTTTTGTTTCCCTTTCACGGTTAATATGGCCTTTTCATTTCCCAGGGAGAAGGAAAAGAGGTGGACTGGAAACTAATGTTTTGTTACTTTTTGTTTTTAATAAGGATCACTGGGCCAGCAGCATAAACCATAAAAAATACCCCAACTTTACTGCTAAATTTAAGAAAAACAGTAACACGAATAGGCACAGAAATCTGAATTAGCAATGTGAGCTGATAATTACCCTTTTGGTCCCTGATTAATGGCATTTGAAGCTCTAGAGACACTGAGCAGCCAAAAGGGATGGGCTGCTAACAAAATCCACACCACCAAACAAACTGGTCTTTCTCTCCCTCTGCCACCACATGGAATGGCAGCTCCCCAAATGCTGTTTGCCTTTGTGTCCTGGTGTGCGGTGCTACACAGGGCTGGCCAGATGTACAAAGTCCCACTATTGGATACCTCAGATAACCCCTGTGAGGTGGTCCAGCCTGCAGACTTGTGGTCTCCAAGAAGAAGGTCAAGAATGGACAGATGCCATCTCCTCCATTTCTAGATGGAGAATCACCATCCATGTGTTTAGCTGCTACAATGCAAGAAAGCAGCTTGACTGGTAGTTATACTGACAAGGGACAGAAAATTTAGTCCACTTTGTTGCAGCAATGTAAGAGTGCCGCATTCCATTGGGTCAAAGCTCGCTGGAGTCCAGCTCCCTGTCTACAAGAGTGGCCAGTAAAAGATAAGGAAGAAATTCAAGGAACAGGACATGTGTAATAGGATCCTTCTCCTGATAGAAACTCCACATTCCTGCACATCAGTGGTTAGATTTTTTTTCTGAATTAGAAAATAATTTTTAACAACCAGTGTTGCCTCCATCCTACAGAAATTGTTCTAGTACATTTTTGAACCCACAGATATTGTGGTCCCTATAGAGTCCTCTGGAAATGAATTTCATAATTTAATCACACAGCATGTGATTACATACTTCCTTTTGTTCACTTCACGTTTGCTTTCCAAATTTCACAGGCTGCACCTGGTTTTTGCATTCTGAGAAATAAAAATAATCACGTCCTCCTCACTCTCTCAAATTCTTCATGATTTCACAACCTTCTCTATCCCACCCGTCGCCTCTGTTCCAGACTGAAGACTTTTAGTCTATTTATTCTCCTCACACAGAAGCCAATTCACCTCTGCAATCACCTTTGTCATCTTTCTCAGCACCTTCCTTTATTACACCCTTTTGAGAGGCATGACCAGGACTGCACGTGGTATTCACGATGTGGGGAAAAGATGGATTTCCGCAGCTGAAGCTCTGGGTTTTGTTCCCCATTCTTTGCCTAATTCTTTCTAACACCACCTTTGGCTTTCTGACTGCTGCTGACTGCTGAGCTGTAGTTTTCATGGAAACATCCTCAGAACTACTGAAATATCCTTCCTGGATTGCAATGATCCTTTGTTCCTCCCATAGCGCTGCTTTGTACTTACCAACACTGAACTGCCTTTTTACCATTGATATCATGAGATCCTCCTCCAACTTTTTGCAGTCAACTCCAAATTTGAATATCCTAAGTAATTTAATGATCAGCTAAGTTGGTTATATCACTAACACCCTCTTTTTGCAGATTCTGGGTTGAACAACACAGATCTTACAACAGATCCTTCAAGAATTGTTGATGGTAAAACCATATGTCTTTTTTGGATATGAAGTTTTTAAGTCTTCATCCCCAGAGGATGCATCGTTTCAAACTGTGGGCTCATTTGTACCTATTGGCTTTCAATCCCCTATTTTTAAAACTTTCCTGTAACATTTTTAATTTCAAATGTCAGAAACCAAGTATTACCGTTAATGTCCACAAATGCCAAAGCATCCATTCTTAAATGAAGGCTCCAATCTGGCAGAAAATAAGCTTATGGCCTACGTCAATCATACATCAAATAACACGAAAGGCTGTTAATATAATTATCTTCTTATTGCTATTTTGGGAGGCACAGTAGATTTCGATGGAGCTTGTAGTAATAGGATCTCTTATGCCATAATTTACGAGCACGTCTGTCTTGAACAATTTTCCACATGGGAAATTAATCACATTCTGCCTAATGGGAGGAAAAATATCCCCTTGCAGTTTGAATTGGATTTGCCATGGTCAATTGGACATGGGATTCTTCTTTATCCCTACTTATAATCTGAGGTATAGTGTTGCCATCCAAAATTCACTGTGTTAGACTCCAAAGATGGAGATATTTCACTGATGGGTGATACTTTTATGCAATGCCCACAATGAAATAAGTCAAATACACCAGCATGGCATAGCCACAAAACTGGATTGTGGCACATGTCAAGTATTGTAGATAATTATTGCAGAAACTCCCTCCCAGTAAATTTCATTTACAGACTCTGTATAGTCCAAGAGTATTTTGATGGTACTTCTGTGAAAAAGAAATACTCAGGCCAGAGTTAGGAAGCTGGCACCATAACATCTCTCCCTGCCAGTGCACCTATGCAGATCGCCTGCAGCCGGACTTGGATGAAATGGCTGATCTGGCTTTGCTCGGGACCACACCGGGTGAAACAGCTCACGCCACCATTTCATGGACCCACCTTCTGATTTGAAGGTGCAAAACAAGTTATGGATTGCACAACGACCTAAAACATCCATGATCCTCCATTTGATGTGTACCTGTATCTCAGTGGTACAACTGGAGTAAATTTAGCTAAGACAATGGGTTGCATAGTTGAAATCACAACACCAGCAGCTCTACTTGGTACAGGAATGCAAGACCTATCAGCAGAGCTGCTACCCATCCAAAGATGCACTGGCTGGGATGAGGTCCCCAGAGACGCGACTGGATGCTGAAGGTCACTAAACACTGGGGCCATACTGCAGTTCTGAATGACACAGGACAAGGTATCAATGACAGCTCAAGGACTTACAGGTCTCATTCAGGTGTACAACATAGATGTTTCCTACAGGTAAACTCCTGCAAGACATCACAAGGAATTTAATATGGGGTCCCCCATGTGCCAGGCTAATGACTCATTCGGAGCCTGGATGTTCTTTCTATCTCCACGGCCACTCAAGACTAAACTATCCAGAAATTGGGGCTGACCTTCCCTAAGGTTTTTACTGAGATAAATTTGCAAAATTTCAGATCAGGTTCAGATTGTAATCCTTTCCTCTCTCCCCATCAAATACCCAGTGTGCAGAGCGAATGTCCTGGTGCCGATTCATCTCCACTGTGTATCTCAGAGACACACTTCTGCTTGGAAAATCCTGATTCTTGTTTTCAGTTCCACTCGAAAAGGGGCAAGAAAAAGAGACTCAAAAAGGGTGAGGGAAAATAAACCAGAAAACTAACACTTCAGCTGGCACCAGAGATAAAAACGGTGTTTCCAGGTAGCAGGAAAGGAAGCCAAAAAGATCCGTGTCTCTGGGATCCCTTGACTTTGCCATTAAGAAGCAGAACACGAAGTTACTCAATGTTTCTTTAAGGCTGAAAGACTAAAGGAAAACAGGATGGCTTAAAGTAAAAAGGAGTAATCGTATGACTGGAAACTATGAGTGCCCCTTAGCCAAGCACCCAAAGGAACTGAGTAATGTTCATTAGTCAGTGACTTTATTGGTACTTGGGACTTTCGACTGCTGAGCGGGATTTAGACCGAAAAGATATTCTGGGGCATGCTACTCTATTTATGTTTGGACGGAATTCAGCCTCACCCCGCGCAACATTTTTCCATGCTGATTTGAGCAGAACGAGCCCTCACTTTTTCCCTGGGCAGGATAAGAGTGGGTCCCTTCTTGGGATCAGCACAATGGAAATGTCACTTCCCGACCAGTGGGGCAGGGGGAGATGGGTGGAGAAGAGTGGTCCTTCTGCAAGTAACCTAAAGATACTTTCCAAAAGATGTATTCCCAGAGCAGAAACCCACCCACTGTCCCAGAGACTGTACAAACACAAGACAGTTCCTGAGATTAATTTGTTCACAATCAAAATGCTCATTTCCACTGTGGCTTTTGAACAAGTTAATACATAGCAGAGAGGTGCTGAGCACCTGAATTAACACTGGGCACCTGTGCAAAACAAAATCCAGGCCATACCTCAAAACTACTCGACTGCAAGAAATATGCAGCATTAAAGGCTGCCTCTCCAGCAGCTTGGTGATGCTGCACTTGCCACAGCAACACTGGGTAAGACTCAGCTATTGGTAAGGTCCAGTGTGTGGAGGGATGGGGAGAGAAGGGAAGCGGGTTCAGTGGAGCCCAGCAGAGAAATTCGTCAGCCACCCAACAGTCCACACCACGCAGCAGAGCCTTCCACTGCACTCGTTTGCAAGATGTGCAAGAGTATTACCTGCTGTGTTGCGTAAACCTATGTTGTTGCACATGGATTTGAAAGATTGGGCTTTTTCCTTATAGACAGTCAGAGAAGAGAAGGAGGAAGAAATAAAAAAGCATTTCTTCTAACTACTACAATGAATGCTCTGTGACATGAGACCTTCTGAATGCAATATTCATACGTGTACACTTCAAAGAGCACATTTAACTGAGGGACTGGTGTTGTGGTGACAAAAATTATACTAGTGCCACTTACAAATCAGAGGGATGTTGTCCAGAAATCATAGCGTTTGGATTAAAAACCTGGAGTAGTTTAGGAAAACATCAGATCTTGAGAAGTTTCTACTACTGGGTAGACTAAAATTCTTCTTTTTGAGGCCAAGATCTTACAACCACAAACTACTGACACTTCGTGTCCAAATGCTACACACTCTGAATTAATCTTCATCACAACAATCTTTTCACAGTGTGGCTCCAAATAACCAAATCAAAGAAATACAACACTGAAAGGGAGCTCAAGAGACCAGCAAATCCATTACCCTGATTTACGGCACAATCAACTCTACTTAAGGCACTACTGAAGAAGTCTGTTTATCTTGTACTTCTAGACCTCCAAAGACAGACACTCCTCATCTCCTCTAGGCAGTCCAAATCCAAAATTATGTCCCCAATGCACTACAAGAAGTAAGGAGGATGCACACACTGTAATTTTAGGACACAAAGAAAAGTTTAAGTCTGATCCAGCACTGCGTTTCCCCCTTGTCTAAGCCCATGGTTTCAGTAAATATGCCTTAGCACACACTCAAGTAATGACCACTTCCAATGAGTTTGATCTCCAAGGTGAACCTGACACGATAAGGAAGGGACACAGTGAGGAAAAGACCAACGGGGGGCAAAGGACTATGCAGAATGACCCTGATCACTTGTTAAAGACCTTATCCAGGGGAATATAAAGAACTTTTTCCATTCACTTACTGAGGCTGTGTCAAGCCTTAGCTTGCACACACATCTTGAGCATTTTCTCAAGTATGCAGTTTCCAGTCGTCTTATTTTCCCTTCTCTGAAAGGAGAGCCATCTGAATCCCAAGCAGGCCCTTAAATCACTCTGAGTCAATACACAAATCTTGTTTAAAGTACCTTATTTTACATGTTATTTACCCAGAAAAAGTACCAGAAGAGTCTTTTTCACAGGTATTTCTTTTGTAGCTCAACAGTTGTTTGGGGTTTTGTTTTTTTTTTTAATTTTTCTTTGCATGACACTGTTTTCCACATTGTTTATTTTAACTGACATTTTATTAATTTTTGTTCATGTGCCAAGAGGGCAAGACAGGTGCATTTCAGATATTGCATTGGAGTTTAATTAAATAACTATTACTTGAAAAAGAGGGCACTGAAATGACCGTCTTGAAAATATTCACTAAACAAAGAATCTAACTTATTTCTGATATTTTTGAAGGCATACAGAACACTTGGTTTTTAATAACAAGCAGATCAGTCTCCTGCAGTCAACTCTTCAGACAGCTCAGCTGCCTGGGAGTGATTCGGGAGGGTCACTTCTGAGTCAGCTCAACAAGTCAGGTTGCTTTAGATCATCTTATAACCCCCAGGAAATCTGTGTTAGTAACAAACCACAGAATAAACCCAGAGCCCCGGAGGAATCCCAGGCATCACAAATACTGAAAAGAAAAATTCTTTCTTGGCCCTTTCTAGGCATTGCAATAGGGAAACACTGCAGAAAAGGAAGAGCGCATTTCCGAATGAAAAAGCCATTAATGAGAGCTGAGTCTGGCCCCAGGACTAGCACCGATCAGAACCAAACTGAGTGACATCAGAGCTGACATATCATTGCTATGAGTGAGAACCGAGCCCGGCTATGCCACAAGATTAGAAACATATGCAGCATCAGTGAGCCCCTGGGGGACAGCAAACCATTCCAGGCTACGGATGAGAGAAGAAAAGCGAGGAGTGCGTGGGGGACAGTCCCTTCATCACGTGCTGGCATTGAGATGGACCCAAAGGACTTCAGAAAGGGACACAAACACCCACGGTAGCTACTCTGCAGAACCACTAGGACCTGCGTGTGGCTCATGGGGCTGAGGAAGCCAAGAAAAGCTGCGTCCTTGTGCCGGAAACAAGCAACGTGCAAGAAGGACAGAAGCAAGAGACAGCAGTTAATGAGACTGAAAAGGATTATCCCCAAGTCCCCAAGGACTCACGGGTAAATACAGGTTTTCCTGCAAGCATACTGATGCTCTTGACACTCAGGGTAATAGCTTTCCTTCCATTGTATTAAAATAGCTAACCCATTTGAAACAGAAGTCAAATTTCCAAACACACACACACCGGGAACACACCGACACTTTAGAAAACAGGAGCTGGGGTCAGATGACACTTGGACTCTTCTGAAAATTTCCTGCTGGAGCCTGTCACACTGTAGAACTATCCTGAAATAATTTGAACGCTCCAGGAGGAAAAGCCAGCTGCTTCCCTAAGTCAGCCTGAGACCTGCTCTTGAGATCCTTCATTTGCTCACCCAAAATAATCACATTCTTGGGAAGGAGGCTTTCACTGCCTTCCCCAATACCCAGAAAAAGCCCAGTTTGTGATCCCCATATGCCAATGGGAGGATCCTACACCCTGTCTGTACCAGCCTCTGTTTCCACGAGGCTGTGTTTTATGAGTCCGACAGCACTGCTTTGAAGGACAACAAAACGGGAGTGAGACTGTAAATCACCTGGGAAGAGCAGTACTTCACTTTCCGGTGCTGCTGTCAGCCTATACCCATGCTCCTTCAGTGCAGTACCAATGTCAAGAGAAACTGTGTCTTGGGCAGCCTAATCTAAAGCAGGCTCTTGTTGGAAACAGTCAGGCACTGCCAGGAGGAGAGACCAGGCTCCCACCATCTCCCCTCCTTCATACCGTACTGCAAAAGCCACAGATCACCCTGTGTCGCTCACTCCGCCAACTGCCTCAGCCCTTTGATACCCAAATTCACATTCCTTCCTTGCACCTGCCACCCTCCTGTCCTCTGAGGATGCAGCGGTGAAATGTCCTCTCTTAGTTATGCTATCACACACAGCAGCAGCCGAGAACCATTTTTTCCTTTGCAAAGAAACCACTTCACCATAATGTAGTAAATTTACTCCCCAGTAATTAAAAAGCTTAAGCTCCAACTCACGCTTCCAAGCATTTGCTCAGAAGGGAGGAAAACTAACGAAAACACTCATAGCCATCACCAGAACCACCCCTGTGAAAGTCCTAATTCCCTATATTGCTTTAATTAAAAGCGGATGAATAGGAGTTTCCCAGCCTAGAAACCTTTAAGAGAAATAAAGTCAATCTATAGGCTTATGAAAATAAAACAGGAGGAGGGAAACAAATGCAAAAACCCTGCCAGTTTTAGGGCTTACCAGAGGATTATAACATCTGGACTCTCTTTTCAAGGGGAGGTGAACCGGGGAGTGGACCGTATGGAGAGGACACAACCACCTCTCGGAGCGAGTGTCAAGAGCAGGGAGCTGGCGCTGGGAGAAGAGGAGCAGAAAGCCACAGAGAGAGGCAACACCCTTGCCCACACGTTTTTGTCTTCATGACTGCCTGGAGGAATGCTTCTATCTGCTGACACCGCAGAACAAAAGATCTGGTTTAATTTCAAAAAAAAAAAAAAAAAGGGGGGGGCCTATGGGGAGAAAAATCCTAACAGATGATGACTATAGCTGACCTCCAGTGAAACAGAGAACAACTTGGTGAGGAATAATCTAATCCATAAGAGCAAAGTATTAATCATCACTGTTACAGCAAGAGACCACCCTGCTCTAGAGGACATCTGCAAACAGATGTGAGCACGGAGGCCTTAAACACAGCAAGAAAGGCACCAGTTGGGTATAGGTCACTACAGAGGGACTTCAGTGCTGCAGTGTTTGAGCGCTGCACAATGCTTTATGGATTTATTCTTTTAACACCATGGGGAGATATGGTAATTCTAGTTTGTCTCTTTTTTTTTCCCCAATAAAAGAAGCGCAGACATAGATCGGAACCCCCTATATCCCACCTGAGTCCCCAGATCTTCTGTTTCCTATTTGTAAAGCACCTCTGGCAGTGGGAGACTAGGGCAAGTCTTGGGCAGAATTAATGACTAAGCATAGGCTTAACTGATGATTCCCAAGATGGCACTCTATGGTTGGGGGCAGAAAGAAATTGAAACCAAGCCCCCGCAGGGGGCTCCAGCCCCACCAGCCATCCTCACCTGCTCTCACACGCCCAGGGTGAGCCCACGCATGGTGATGGGTGTGGGATGACATCTCAGGGGCTTCACAGAAGCAGTATTGACACACGCCCAGCGTGCACGCACAGAATGAACCAAACCTGATTGTTTTTCCACTTGGGCTAGAGAAAATTAAAACCTTGTGAAAGTCACTTTGTCTTAGAACTAAAGCAAATTTACTTTGCTTAGCTTTATTACATCTTACCCTTCTTATCAGTTTGATTTCATTCTTAAGTCGATTTAAACCCTAGTGTCATATAATCTGGCAGCCACAGCAATGGGCTTTATACAGAAAAACACAGGGAAAGGGTTTTCAAAAGCACTCGGACTCGCTGCGACTGCTCCTGCTGAAGTCAACAGTAAATCCAATGATACCGCTGGGAGCAGAGGTCAAGGCTGAGTAGGCTTGATGCTATAGAAACTTATGGGTGGGATTTTCAATTTCTTCAAAAATGATTACTAATAACAAAGTATATTAAAAATAAAGAACTAAGTTGTGACCTTGAAAATATTTACATATGTGCCTAGCTCACAGCTTGTAAGTAATTATGGGGGGCCTGATTTCTCTCACTTTCTCTAATGTAAGCCAGGAATAATGGTCCAGATGCACGTGGAAAACCTTGGCTCATGGAGAGGGTCAGCTACAGTGATTTTGGTGGAATTACTCATGCTCTGCAGAGCACAGGCATGCACGCAGCAAGACTCCTTAGGAACACCAGGATCTTCCTAAACCCACAGCCACACTGACATGTAAATACACCAAATGTGAGAAGGGACTTTCCTGGCTGTGATGGTGCTGGATATCTGCAGAAACAGCATTAAAATCCACTCACTTGTAATTGACCATAGTAAAACTTGGATCAGAAAACGAGGGCTAGTTAAGAAAAACTGGAAAAAAAATGTTTTATTATTTGTGTGGATCTGACTCTGTGACATGAATTAATCTAACTTCAAAGGATGAAACATCATCATTACAAAGCTTTGCATCGAGTATAACCGTTTCCAGGCTATTATGCAAACCCAACTGAAATAATATTATGGGTACAGGATTATTCTGGTTCCCTATTAATCCCAAGAGGAAGAGGGATGTGACTTATTTTCTCATCCTGACAAATCATCTCAAGACGTTGCTGAATCAGACTTGCTTGCAGCTTAAGAGGAAATAGGTAAAAATGTTTAGCTTTTATTACTAAGTTTGAGGATTCATTAATGAGAATGTAAAACTAAACCTCATTTAAATCCCTTCATTGTTCACGATATAAATCCTTAGATTGTGTAGTTACTCTGGAATGGAGAAAGAAAAGAGCTAGAGAAGGTCACTTCCCCGGCTATTCGTTTCCAGGCAGTCTCCCTTCCAGGTTCCTGCACAATACAGCAGTCTTCACTGCAAACGTTTCAGGGGAAAAGCTTTACTTGCATAAAGGCTACAACTGTTCCCACTGCACCGAAGCCATAAAACCATTGCAATTGAACCAAAACTTGATAACAGCTTAATGGCATAAAGCAATATTTGGACTAAATTGAACCTGATCATATCACTCTAAAGTTCTTTTCCAAGTTAAAAGGCTTTTATTTATAGTCTTTGCTTACACCCAAGAGAGTTTGACATATTTTAACTAACCTGCCTTCCTTGTCTTCTTAACCTTGGTCCCTTTCCAAGAAAAAAGATGTCATCTGACCACGGATGGGGTTTGACTTCCAGCAGCAGAATTAACCCACAACACAAATCCCTTGTGTTTATTCACTGAGTGATGGTGTGTATCCTGGGGAGTGAGCTTAGCTAATATTTCCTTGATGAAAGGGGTGGAGGGGAACAGGCTGGAGGTACCTCTGTTACCACATCAACCACTTCCATGAAACAAATCTCTGAATCCCACCTATTCCAACTCTTCTGGTTTCATAGACACCACCGGGAGAGCAGAATACACCAAGACTCACCAGTAGATCGGTGTCACTATTACTGGAACTCACTGAATCTCCTTACTTACACGTCCCCGCCATGCTGACACAGCCATCACAGCCTACCATACTGCAGAAACGTGGCTTAGATGGTGCAAGCTTGGCTACAAACACAGACTAATTGGACCTCAGGCAAAGCACGCTACAGCCTTCCCTCCACCCACTGAGTACACATGGGAGGGACTTTGGAGCTGCTCCGGTGGTCAGCTACTGTGTCAAACGTACACAGCATCTGTATGGCACTGCACCAGCCATCCCAGTCGAGGAGGGCTAATGAAAGGACAACTCAGCAGCATTTATAAACCAGACAGCGTCAATTCACTCTCTTTTCAACAGGGCTGGAAAAAATAACATTTTTGTCTAGGGTGAAGGAAAGAAATTGAAAACCAGGATTATATCAAGTTGAACAATGCCATGATCAAAAGAAAATCTTTTCCTCATCTCTGAGGGTCTTTTTTTGACCTGTGTCTGAGGGTCTTTTTCAATCAGGTCTAGCAAGTCCCTCCTCTGCACACAACATTGTTCACGTCTGCTCCAGACCTGGCTGGCAGTGGGCATGTGATGTGATGGTGGCATCACACGAGATGCTGTAGTCCCCAGATCCTGGACACCTCATCTGCCTGCAGCAGCACTACTCTGAAAGCTTTGCGCCTTCATTTCCCCAACCCCCTTCCCAAGGCTGCTCTCTGGGAAGGAGCAGGGATATACCTCACTAGCAGGGATACCTCACCAACTTGGCTTTGTTAGAGCAAGACCAAGGAGCAGGAAGAGAGGCCCAGGCAGGTGGTTCAAGCAAGCTCTTGGTGGTCCAGCAGCACATCCCTGGCTGTGAGATGCAGCAGGGAGCAGGGGGGGTCATGCAGGGCAGTATCACACTCCAGCAGAGCAGCTTCTGCTTGGCAGAGAGTGTGCTCCTTCCAGCTGCGGACAGCCCACTGGTGGCTCTCCTGTCCCCTGTCACCACGTACCAGAGCCAGCAGCAAGCAACCCCTTCTTCTCCCAGCCCCTGGGAGAAGGGGGTGGCTGGGACATTGTGCAAAAATAAATATTTATGTAGCCGGGGCCTTCCTTCCCCTGACCTGTATTTTCTCCCCCTTCTTAAAATGTCACAGATCAGCTGTTTTCATAATTGTGCAGGAAATTAGTTCCCTGCTGGCTGGCAGCTTAACACCCGCCTGGGCTGGGTCTACCGTGGCTGCACCGCTCATCTCTGCTGGCTCCTGCACCCACCTGGGATCTTCAGAGGGTGGATTTGGCCAGAGGGGAGACGGGACAGTCAGGGACACAGGCACAGAGCTGCATGGCTATGGTAGTCCTTCTCATAGCTGCAGCTTAGAGGAACCCCTATCCCCTGGTCCATGGGTCAGATCAGGATCCCGGGAGACCCGACACTCTGTTTATGCCACTTCAGAGCAAACATCCAAACCAGACTAACACAGCTTCCTGCCTGCACACAGCGGCAAGCACACTCAGGAAATTCAGGCATATTTCAAGCTTGCGACTTTTTCTTTGTTCTTCGGACAAAGCCTTGTTCACTGGAGATGTTGCTAAAAGGATTATTATCTATAGGAGACTTCTCTTCCCAAGAGGAAATCTGCTAAACACACAATTCTGCATTTGCTCTGTTTTGTAGGAGCTGGGATTAAGACACAAATATTTTCCCTTCTGCTCTCCGCATCTAATGATTTAAATAGACCATTGGTGACGGCATTGCCTAGTGGGAATAGGCACAAGCGCCTTTATCCTGTACTCTGGTCTGATGGTTTTGCTGCTTGCCTGAGAGGGTATAAAGCTATGCTGTGTTTGGTGGGAAGAGCTGGAAAAAGAGTTGGAAGAATTTGGTGGGAACCACATCTAAAGTGCACTCAGTGAAAAAGTTAAGTCTGCCCACCAGCCCAAACATCTCCAATAAAACTCCATCAAGGGCCAAAGCAGATTGCAAATGCTTTGCTTATTCTGGGTCAACGCTGTGCTGTTCAGAGCCCTGAATATGAGAGGGAACCTGCAAGTCTGAACTTGCTGATGCTTAGGATGTAAAAGCAGAAGGAATGTAATTTTCTGCTCTTTATTTAGAGGTGGCAAAACCCTGATAGAAAATGATATGGTGAAAGTGCTTAACTTCAGACCCAAGGAAATTTGAGAGCAAACATTAATTACCTCCATCCTGAGTACAAGCCTGGGGCCTGTATTAGCACTTCTCTGAATGGGAGAAGCTCAAGAGGATTGATTTCCCACTTCTAGGACTTACTTTCTTTTCCTCATCTACCTACCCTTGGTTTCCTCTTACTAATTCCCATGTTATTTCCCTCCCTTCACTTCAGCTTTCCCATTAAGCAGGACTACAACTCTAAAAAAAATAATAAATCACAGGGGGGCAGACACTGGCATGGGTTATTTCATTATAGTGGAAAGAGATTCAGTTTAGCAAATCTCTGCCTGCAGTATCCCCTCACTCTGCTCAGAAGTATAAAGATCCTCTTATGAGTAAGGACAAGTGTGTTCACGAGAGCCTGAAAATAGCCGCATTGTGGATCAGGGAGGTCTGCCAACACATCACACTTAAGAACATCAGCACCCAAAAAGCTTAATAGATAGAGAAAATAAAGTAGGAGAAATCACTTGCGATCAAGCAGAAAATTCCCAGGTTCATTGTTTCCAATCCACAGGAAAAAAATAATCACAACCTATTTTAAGCATGTGAGTATATAAATAAATCAGCTGGCCCAGCCAAAAGGCAAAGTAGGCTGAAACCAGATTCAGAGGTCTAGACTATTACTTAGCTGTGAGTCTCAGCTGGGCTCTGCTCTCCTCTCTTGCCCAGGCAGCTTAAATCTGAATACAACAGAGACAAGATCAGGCAGAGGACTAACATCCAGAGGGAATATCTAGAGCCTGTGGGGCTGCAAAGCCATCTGAGTCCCTGGCAAGCCTGACTCCCATGTTAAAAAGCACTTTCATTATATGGGCCATTTGTTGATGGATTGTGGGAAAAAGTCAGATTTCAACCCAGAGATGAAGACAAGCAAACCCTTATATAAATCCACCCTCTCCCCAGCCTGTGGGTTGAATGCAGAATGCTCTCAGACTTGCTACATACCACCCACTTTAGATTACAGACTTGCAGAGTTATTTTTAAAAAGTAATTATACTAGTAGAGGGCACACTCATCTGGAACGGCTGCCTGAGGAAACGACGAGCCCAATGCAGCTCAAACTGCTTTTCAAGTCTATAATCGTGTTTATTTATTGCCTTTAAAAACAAGAATCAAAATCCAACTAATTTCTGAGTAAAAACGTCTGTATATTTCCCCAAGGAGTCCAAGCAGCTATACTGCACTGAAAGCCTGCCCTGGCCTTTTTGGTCTAGCATCCAGCTTAAAAAAAAATATAAATAATTCCCATTACCTCTGGCTTCAAGCAAACTCAAGCCAAAATCCCTTTCCATTCTTTGTTTTCCCTTGAAACTGTGGCTTGATCATTACAAAACTCTCATCAGGAGACTCAAATAGTCTAATGAGAGGCACATCATGTTCTGCATATGCTGATTTCTGCCCAGAGGTGGTTTCTGGTTGAGCAAAATACCGGCTCTTAACCTGTGTGAGAGGAACAGGTACAAGCCCCAGAAAAATATCTGTAGGTTTTTCCTATTCCAATCCCTCATTTCAGCTGCCGGCCAGTGAATTTTGGATCTGTATGCTGAGAAAGGACTCAGAAGAGACTGAAAGAGACGAAAGAGCACCAGGTACTTAGGCAGATGCCAGCTTCTTTTTCTTTTTTCCCTTTTTCTTTCTTTTTTAATAAAACCAGGCCTTTGATTCAAGCCCTATTAATGCCCGCAGACTTCCAGAAGGTCTGACAACGCCTGTGAAACAAGGCTCAGCATGCAAAGGGAAAAGCCCCCCCTGCGCTCCATTACGTGGGGCTCGTACAGCCGCTTCCTCGTCGGGCAGCTCTGAAAGCTGGCGGTCCCTGGCCACTGCCTTTTCCACAGCTTCTTCAATAGGAAGCAGCCTGAGGGCATCCTATGACCTCATGCTTGACGAGTCCGTCTTTCAACCAGAAAAGACTTAAACCCTAAAAATATCTCCACGGAGACTGAAGAAAATAATACGCCTGCCTGCCCCCCTCAAAATCATCAATCCTCCCGCCGCCCGGCTAAGGAACAGCCGCTTCCTCCCGGCAGCCCCTGCTTTCCCTTCAAGCCCAGAGCCGACAGGATATCCATTCTCCTCTTGTGAGAGACAGGAGATTAATTTTCCGCAATAGCTCTCCTAGCAAGGCAGAAAATAGAAAGAAACAATAGAAACCACTTTCCCAAACAATAGGAGCTCCTGAAGAGCAGCTCACCAGAAGCTAGGCATCACCCAAGTCCTAAAAAAGCTGGAGTGGAAACAAGCCAAGGACCTGTTAGCCGTCTTGCTAACACACTACCCTGGATCAAATATAAGTTCATCTTAAACCTGGACGCACTCTCCCCTTTCAAAGAACAGGCAGGAAAACTGAAAATATGTATATTAAAAGGAAATTATATTGCATTATGGAGCAGCCCCAAAAGGCTCTCCCATAGTCACTCAAGCCCCCCGCATCCCACGCTGCAGCTCCATGGGTCACCTCCCCAGCCCCTGGCAGCTCCTCTGAGGTGGGGACAGGGGACTGCGAGCTAAAAAGTAAGATACGACTAGGTCTAAGATAAAGAGAATTTTATCTGATCTCTCCTCTCTTTTTTTTGTAACCTTTAAGCTACTTTTTGACTAGCTCTGAACTGCTACAACACCTTTCCATGCAGGTAGAGAACTCAAAATGAGTGCAAAGAAAAGTTAAAATCACTTACTAACACCTTGTTGCCCAGGTGCCTTTGGAGCCCAGAGCTCTCCAGGAGAAGATAATAAAAAATGGAAAACAAACCTGAAATCAAATAAATATATTTCTGCTCACAAAATCCGGGTAAGTATTAGGACAAGGAATGTATTTCCTTTTAAATCTCCACCTAGCAACCACCTCTCCAAAGGAGTAAAGAGCCTCTAATAAGAATATCTGAGATTTCTATGGGTACTGTGCAGGCAGTGTGCTCCCCACAGTCACCGTGCCCTCTGCCTACTGAGGTGGGCAAAATAAACATTGAAAACGCCGCGTATGCACTGACCACCACTGAAATGCAAAGTTACACGTGGCCACATCCTAAATTCACTGATGCTCGTCTCGATTTACACAGGTAGAACATGAACCAAAGGTGACTGCAGTTAGGATTGTTAGGATGAGCCCATCATCTCTGCTTCAGAACAAGAATAACCACCCAAGGTTGCTGAAAAAATGTTGCTTCTCCTCCAGTCCGGAGAAAAACAAAAGGAGCAAAGCTGGAATACATATACATAATTGAGAGGGGAAAAAAGCTGCTGTCATTGCCACAGATGAAATCCTGCTGCTGCAAACCTGTTCAAGCCTTTCTCCTTGGCTTCCTTTTCCCCAAAGGCAGCATTAGAAAGGGGAGGTGAAAAAAAAACCAACCCAACGAACCAAACCGAAACTGAAAAGCAGATATATCCACCTGGGATGCAGTTCATCGGCAGGAGATCTCCTTCCCCACTGCAGCCCACGAGCAGCAGAAACAGAGGTGAAAAGGTCCCAGCCAGCGTTGGTGAGCGGTTACTCCCCGTCGTCCTGCATTGTGCAAAATGGGGAGGCTCCTGCCCGTGCTCCCCGCCTGTCGGCACCCCTCGCCAGCCCCAGGTATCTGGGCGGTGCTGGGATGGCCTCCTGCGCCCTCTGCGACTGCACCTCTCCCTTCCCACAGCCCTCCTGACTCATGCGTGGGGCCGGGCTCATGCCTCCAGCTCCCACTTTACTTGGGGAACGGCCCCCAGCAAACCCTGAGGAGGAGAGGCTGTGGGGTTCCTCGGGGGAACTGAGAGCCTTGCCCAGAGATTAAGCAGTTGGGCAAAGCCCTCCTGACGTGGAGCAGCTCACCTCGCTCCCCACCCGCCATCGCTGGCATAAGCCACACGTTGCAGCTCAGAAGCAAAAAAAAAAATGGGGCCAAACCTGCACTACCTGCAGGGATCTTCCTGCAGTACTGTATTTGCTGCCTCTCCTTAAAATGCCTCAGCAGGCACACTACGTGTTCCCGCTGCCTTGGGACTGAGGAAGGAAAAAGCCCCAGAGACCCCTTTGAGATGGTGCTGGGGTGTTTCTTGGGGGGAAGCAGGTCATCAGGGCATAGCAGGGCCAAACGATGGCTGGTGACATCTCATCCACCATGCTGGCATCCCTCCTGGTGCCCCAGGACGTAGCCATCAAGCTCTGCTGGCAGCACACACCCCAAAAAGGTTGGTTTCCTCTTTCCTCGCCCTAATCAAGGGAGGAGGAAAATATGAGTAGGAAAGAATGGAAGAGAGAAGGTGCCTCTCTGGCAGAGGCTCCCAAGTGCTGGAAGCAGGGACTGGAGCCAGACCCTTACATTGCTTCCTCAACTCTCTGACTGAGCTGGTAGGGCAGCCTGCACCGACCCCCCGGGTCCCCTGGGACAGGACCTGGCTTCCCAAGGGTAAGGAGAATTAGGCACATAAAGCAGTCTCCTGGAGTGGGATGTCTCCCTCTCCAGGCAGCAAGGAAGCTGCAAGAGCAGGCACCCCACGAGGATTTTCCCTTTCCAGCACAGCCTATGCAAAAAAATGCTGTTTTTTCCAGCAGAGCTCAAAACTGGTTTTAAGTCCAGGCAAGGACCAAGCTGGAATCTGGGCAGAAAGTGCAAGGGGCTGCCAATGTCAGTGCCCAGACCTCTGTGCCGTGGAAAGCCCAAGCCTCTCTCTGTGGCATGGATCTGCAGCCCAGTAGCCAGCATGATGGGATGATTTCATGCCATGCAGTATGTTTTCCTCAAGGCCACACTTTGGAAGACATGGTGAAGCAAGAGGAGCTGACATCCCTCCAACTTCAGCTTTGTTTCCAGATGGCTCTTCAACTTAGTGCCAAGAGAAACAAAAAAAAAATGCAAGCTCTGGAGTCTTGGGTCAACCACTGCAAAACTGTTAATCCCAGAGTTGTATTGCCCCGTCTCTGCCATTTGTATTTGCCACCGTGTTCTCCAGAAGCTCAACAGACCAGTCTTCACCTTCCAGCTGAAGTTCCTTTATTAATTACCTCAAGATCCCTGAAATAAGGGAGCCCAAATCCACAACCTCTTCTCTCTGCTGATGCAGATATAAAAGTATCTGAGAGGGAGGGAGCAAGGCTTTGAGTCCACACTCCAAAGATCGCTCTTCAGACATGAAGCAGGAGAGGTGATGGAGAAATCAGTGCACTGCAAATGGGTTCAACCAACAGCCACACTGGTACAGCCAAACCACGCTTTTCATCTGTGTCTTCTTACAGTGACAAACCATCTTTGGTCTAGAAAGGGGGTTTTACAGCAAATTTTATTCTAACTCTTCAACAGTTTCCCTCTGTCCCTCCCAAACAAAAAATTCATACCACTGACTACAAAAATGCTCTCTGGCCACCCCAGAAGCAGGGTTTCTTATGTGGTTTTCTTCTGCCCCACCTCCCCTGATGCAGACTTTTCCAACAGTAGAAAGGTATGAAGGCAGGGGAGTGATTCTCAAAAAGTAAAACAAAACTACAAAATTGTCCACAGAACATCTTTCACAGGACTACCTGACACTGCTTATTATTTTCTTTCTCCTCTTCATGGCACTGAAAGCCGCAGAGTCCTTACTTGTGTAAGAGGGAAGTAGGGAAAAAATATATATGAAGAAATTGATAAAAATACAATAAAGGTGTCTAGAGGAAAGAAAAACTGCACTTTCCTGCTGTTGAACCCAGTATGGTCTCTCCTTGGAGGAAAAGGCTCTGAACTCTCTCACACCTTCCTGGGGTTTCACAAGTGAAAGGCTTCTAGCATAGTCAAATGCTAAAGCTTGATAGCCCCAACAGGGAGGCACCTTGCTCAGTAATTTGCAACCATATAACCACCCCAAACCAGCAACGGGGAGTGCAAAGGGGGCTATCATTTGTGGTAAAGCAAAAAATCACAGCCAACACATAACAGGTCAGCAAAGCAGTGGCCATCTGCACCCAGGTGGGGATGAAACCTGCAGCACAACTCTTTCTAGTACCCAGGGAATTTGCAATCTGTGCAGACAGTGCGAGGGAGAGAGACATACAGCTGGGACCTGAACAGGGCAGCGGACACCTTTTGCTTTCCTCATAAATCAGGATCGTGCACCACCATCCCTGCTTTGTGTGGGGTAAGCTGAGACATAGCATGACTATGTCCAAGCCACAGGACCTGCACTGTCCAGCCTCTTGCTCCAGATGCATATCCAACTGGTGCTCCTGATCTGACCGGGGTGACAGCTGAGCACACGCTAGTCCCTTCCCTGTGGGAAGGAGATGCAGGAGGTTGCTTTCACCCAATGAGACCCTCTGCATGCGCTATCTGCCATCCAAATGATCACAGATAGACCAGGAGGGTGTCCCAAAGGCCATTCATCTCTTGGTTTAGACATCTTCTCTTCTCCCTCTTCATGCCAGAAACAGACCCAGCGTCCTGGATCCCCCAACCCCTGCTGCGACTGCTGAACGTTTGGGGTGTAGAAAGGGAGACATTACATTCCTTCGGGACCCACAACAGGCCACCACCAGGGCTAGGGGGCCCTTTGGCCCGACCTGCTGTGGCCATCCCTCAGTTCTTCCCTTCCAGCCCTTGGCTGCAGCAGGAGATTCAGGTACCACCATCACCCACTTCTGCCTATGGAGCAGTGGCTGCACAGGCAGCTGCTGTGGCTCCACCATGCTATAGGTGACCTGCCAGCCAGTCCTGTATGCACCCTCTGCCCTGGCAAAGTGGCCTGCAAAGGTGGCTCCTCAATTCCCAGGCTCAGATCATGCTTTTATTTCAGGAGAGCGCTACAGCATTGCTGAAGCGGGCGTCACAGGCTGGCACGCATTGACTTTCTAAACTGGACATGATGGAGGGGAGGGAAGTCATCCAAGCCTGCAAGCAGCACAGGCAAACCCAGGACACTCAGAACCCAGCACACAGAGTCATTCCAGCTTGGCTGAATCAGGCCCATAATAAGCAAACAAGATCACAACATCTTCATAAAAGTAGGATTTAAGTACAAACATCTGCCCTGCTGTTTTTTAATTAAGACAGTTTATAGCTGAGTATTCTCCGTCTGCAGAAATGCCATGCGTATTCTAATTACGGCAGCTAGTTTATTTAACAGAGTTTGACATTGTTTGACGTTTAGCTGAGTCACCTTGTTCCCGGGTAAAGCAACAGGGGCTTTTCAGCAGTTCAGCAAGAAAGAGGCAGAGATTCAATATCAAAAGTAGAACATACATCACAGAAATTTTAAATTAAATACAGCTGAGGTCTATTCTATTCTGGCAGCTTTTCTCTTTGGGACACTAAGTCAACACAAATGTTTCCCAGATATAACTCTTCCCCTCAAGGACATGCAGCAGTACCATCTCCATTATGTTCTTGGACAGTGGGAAGGGTAGGAAGTGTTGTAATGGGCACATGGGATGCATCTCGTCCTCTGCCAGTATCACCCGCTCATGTATCGGGACATCCATCCCTAAGAACTGCCCACAGGCTGAGCATCAGTCACCTACATTCAGCCAATATTTTTCTAGCACAAAGTAAAAGAAATGGGTCAGTGATGGCCAATACAGGAGGAACAACTGTTACCTGCAGACAGAGATTTTCCTGCAGCACCTCACCTAAAGCCATTTGCACTCCTGTACAGTGCTTTTCCAGGGTCTCACAATGCTTTCCAGCAAGAAAGGCAGGCCAGCAGTATCCATCCTCATTGTACAGAAGTTTCACAAAGTGACTTGTCTATGAGTTTGTTGGTGGCACAGCTGGAAACAGAGCCCATGTTTGGACTCCTCTCCTCATCCCAGGTTGGAAATGGAAGGCAACACCACCTCCCCCTGGCTGCAGAGGGGCTGGATGCAGCACAGGGCACTGCAGAGAGCAAAGTCCGATCCTGGGCCTGCCTTCCAGAAGGCCCATGGAGGCTGCCGTGCTGCCCTGCTGCAGCTCTGATGCCTGTGTCGGATATTTGCACTGCTGGTTTCCAATTCCCTGCTTCCCCACTCGGCCTGGAGCTGTGCTCACCACACATCTGGAGCAGCGGCTCTGCCTGCATACAGTGTTGGGGACCGCAGCATGCTCCTGGAGACGACTAAGCCCTCCCAAGCCAACTTCTCTTTACAGACCTTTGGGGAAGATCTGGGATCTCCTTTTTATAGTTAAAGACAGAACGGACCTTTTAACAGGCTGAAAATACTCCATTTATCCTGGCAGGCAGTGCAGCGAGCCAAACTTTAAACCCACAGCCAGAATCGTGCAGTCAGACAATAGAGAGCTGGCCCAAGCGTGCATTTCCAAGAGCATGCTGCGGTCTGGCTCATCTCTCCTTGCCATCCCTGCAGTTGCTGCTGGGAGAAGCTGTGTGGAAGTGTGTGCCATTACCTTGAGAAGAGGATATCCATCATGTCCAGCCCCTCTCTGAAAGCTGTCAGAGGAACAGTGGCTGAGGCCAAAGAGATATTATTTATCTTTTTGGCTAGCATTGCAGAAATCCCTGTTTGCATTCAACCTTCTTTCAGTTTCCTTTATATCTCAGCGGCAACTCTAATTATTCATTCCTTATTGTACAGTAACAGTGTTTGCAGAGCCACGGCATCCACAAATGGAGAAAACAGTGTCTCTGGCCTCTGGTGGCCCCCTACTTGGCAGCCCAAGCTCAGGCTGTCTGGTTGCACCCCACAGAAGCCATTGAATTCCTCTGTGCAGCAGGGCACGAGCCAACCTGAA
Source organism: Grus americana (assembly GCF_028858705.1). NCBI lineage: Eukaryota > Metazoa > Chordata > Aves > Gruiformes > Gruidae > Grus > Grus americana. The sequence continues at coordinate 14,052,611 of NC_072858.1, read as the reverse complement.
CCTGAACAGCTGATGCAGGATCCCCTGGGAGCCCTAAACACCATGCCAGTTATTTTAGGAGGAGGTGGAGGTCTGGTATCACAAGGCTGCATGCACGAGCTCTCAGAGAAATGGCATTTGTTAAGACAGGTCACAAAAAGTACTAGAAAGGGTGGCTGGGGAACTGCAGTCCTCAACTGCTCTCAACCATCTTATTCTGGGTTTCCCCACTGCATTACCTGGTAGAAAAGGGATGATTCTTTGCTTGGGGTCTTTCTGGCCTCCTTCAATAGGGAACTTGTCCAGAAGCTGCATCTGCAAAGGAAACAGAACAAACGTCTTAGGGGAAAAACACGGACTGGCTGCATAGGGACCAGGGGATCTCTTGGTCTGCATGTGGTTTAAAAGAGGATTAGCAAAGCAAAGCAACTGCAGGAACCCCTCTGCCTCGTTGCAGGGGAGTCTGTGCATAAAAAGGTATGATACAGTTCGCTCCAAGAAAGGGAGGGCAAGTTTCTGGCAGCGCAGAGGAGCTGGGACGAGGCCCAGGCAGACATCTGAGCCTGGCCTTGCCACCGTTCTAAAATTAGGATCTCATCCTTGGTTACAAAATACATGCTTCAGCCCTAATCCACAGCCTGCCTGTGTTGGTGGAGACACAGGTTTTACCTATCCCTGCGACAGACCACCCACCTGGCTAAAAATGCTGTTCAAGCAACCGGATTAAAAGTTATTTAATAAAACACCCGCTCTGCCTTCTTGCTGGCAAGGCACGGCCCACTGCCCAGGTGCAGTGAGAGCACTCATGCTTTCCCAGGGAGAGAGAGATGGGTTTGGGGGGAATATCTTCCACTGCAGTCCCTACACGGAGGGCAGCAGCAAAGAAAGGGCAGCAGGGACAGAGGCCTCAGGGAGCAGAGCATCCCAGAGGACATCACCACCACGAATGGCCAGAAGGCACAGCTCGTAGTAGGTGCGCTCTCAGCCCTTAACAAGCAGTCTTTAGCACATGGTTATGGATCACCTGAGCTAGAGTTTCACCCACATCAGCTAAGATCTTGCCCCACCAGCTCCTAAACCCTGCCCACCACAACCACCTGTTTCTAACACACCCCTAAGGGCTGACCAGCCTCCAACCTGCAGAGCTCAAAGGGGTATTGATGGCTATGGCCAGCTTGCATGGTGGAGCAGACTGCTGACCACCAGTGACTTTCTATGGAAGCAAGCCTAAGAAAGCGGTACATTGACCTGATGTTCCTGAATGAGCCCTACAATTTCTCTTTGGGTGATAAGCCTGGATGGACCAGTGCCACTGAAGATGAACACTGGCCATGCACAACCTCAGCCAGAAAGGCAAGAAGCACCTGCTCCAGTGGCACCTTCATGGACCTGCCCAAGAGAGACTGTCCCCAGCCCTGAAAACTGCCAGAGCCTCTCACCCCTCCCACTCACCCTCTGCACCCTTTCGCTGTCATTCAGCCCGTGGTGCTATCAAGATAAATACCCAAATCTTCATATTCTATTTCATTTCTTCCCATGTTTCAGATGTACAATGCAATGCTCTATGTCCCTGTTGATCCTACACAGAAGCCTCGGCTCCCTTGGCCTGTGGGAACACCAAAGCTCCTGCTAGCCCAGTGACTCGTTTCCAACAGACCAGGAGAGATGTGTCTCAACCCACAGTTCACAGGACCTGTGGCCTCTGAGGAAGGTAAGGAAGGAAAGGAAGCGGTCCTGTTACTTGACCTTGCAGACCCTTACCTCCTCACCTGAACTGGATCTACAGCTCAATACAAATACCTAAAGTGGCAGCAAAAGCTGCATGGGGGGGCTCATCAATCAGCATTTAATCTCATCAATGCTATGTGTCTGACAGTGAGGGTGTGTGAGTTAGCAGTTTTGCTAGCTCAACAAGACTTTCTTTAAAATTTTATTTTTTGTTTTTCTAACATGGGGAAAAAAAGAATTTTTTGCTGGTTTTGTTTTAAGCACACAGAATCCTTGTCCTCTTCCACCGCACAAAACATCTCCAGCATTTTCACCATATGGTACAGCAAACCAAAGATCAAGAGGAAACCCAGGAGTAGAAGGAACATCTGCGCAGGAGAAAAAGTTAAAAGATCCCACATGTTTCCCCATCAGGGAGTCAGCCTGGTAAATAAATACACCATAGCTTTGCAGATTGTTAGCTAACTCACTTTTCTGCCTAAGGAGACACGTTTTTTATTGAAAATGGGAAATTTTGTTTTCTTGTAGGTAGAGCTCCGGGTGTCTGAGGTCAGCCATGGGCAGGAGTTTTGTTCAAAGAAAAAAAAAAAAAGAGGGGGAGGGAATCCCCACTGATTGACTTGAAGTTTTCCTGTTGCTACACTTTTAGCCAGGAAGGCGATTCTTACTTTACTACACAGTGACTGATTCAAGCTGGAAGCGATACAGTCAAATTCCCATGGTTGTTCTTGGAGTTAGATTAGCTTGGCTAATACAAGCCTTTTTAACCACATCAAGAGAGTGACAACGTGTATAACTTAGCGCTATTTATCTAAGGGGTGGATATCGGCAAAATAGATACAATAAACTGCAGCTAGAAGAGTTTGGCTAAGATTTCCTAGACTACACTTTCTGCCACAGCTCTCGCCTCTGCTGGGAGGGTCTGGATGGCAGGGAGCTGCAGGGAGGCAGAGGCGCTCAGGAGGCCACCGATGCAATTCATGGGGGGACAGCCTGTCCCAAAGCAAAGTCCCCAGGAAACATGGAAGATTTCTCATCTTCGATATATGAGACAAAATCCCAATGGCCAACATGCACACGTTTGTGTGAAACTGAAGACAAGGAGTGTAGTTGCTGCTCCTCAGGAGACTGTACAAGGTTGGGCACCCATGGAGGAGTGTAACAGTCCCTCTCCAAGCCCTGACCCCAGAAGATATTTGCCACTGACTTGTGTACTGGCCCCTGGACCAACAAGTTGGGTCTGGCATTTGTGCTGTCCCAGCAATAGAGACAGGCTGGTGCTGGGCAGCTATACAGGAGGTTCAGGAGGAAACTACTGGCTGAATCTCAAGATAACATGGGAAACCCAACACACCTAAAAAGGATCTAAGCAAGCACATAACTGCAGCCCAGCAGCTATGTCCCTGCCACTATGCCCGGCTATTCTCATTTATGCCTAAAAAAGCACTTCCAGCATGACTATGTCTGTACAGATGAGTATTAATAGGAGAACCTGCAACACAGACTGGAAGGTAATGACTGCTGTTCAGTTCTGCCATGCAGGAAACCCTTCAGGATGTTAAAGCCAAACAAAGACGAGCAGAAGCGTGGAGCCTTCCTTGGCACTTCCCTGCACCCAGTTCTGCCATTCAAAGACAGCCCAAGTTAGATCTAAATTCCTAGAAAAGCAGGATCCTGTATCCTCTCACCCACAGAGAAGGGGGCAAAGCGGAAAATGAGGAAGAGACGTATGCAGGGGAAAAAAACCAGCAATGGGCCTGAATGAAACATCCCAAATTTCCCAGAGGGGATGGGATACCCTGAGTCAATGCCTAACACCCTGGCTCAGCCTGGCTGCGGTAAGAGGAGACACTAACCGTGGCGATAAATGGAGCAGCCAGGAACGGAGGGAGCTAAGGGCTGCACCACAGAAACTCCTCCTGGTAGTCACAGCACTTTCCCCATGCAGATGATTAACAGCCAAAACCAAATAAACAGATTTTCAGTTTACTTAATCAGATGTCTACAGCGCATCTGAAAGTTGAAAACTCTTTAGTCCGTAATAATAATTTCCTTTCATGGAGAAACATTTATTGTTATTATTGCAAATATACATATGATGGGGCATAAAAATCCTTCACTTAATGCTCCTGTTATTCCGCTCAGACATGGACAGTCTCCACAAATTGTCACTCTCATCTTTGATAGATGACATTTAATTTAGGGACAAGATTTGCTGAATGACAAAGTCATTCCCTGTCACCTGGAGTAAAATCATCCCAACATGTAGGAAAAGAAGAGCAGGCTGGATGAGGAGGAGTCCCAAAGGATGGAATCTTTGGGCAGATAAGAAAACACAAGTGGGCAATGCATTTTGGCAAACCCAGAGTAGTCCATACTCAGTTCATCTGCTTACAAGTGTTAGTACGTGAATCCTACCATGGGGGAGCCTCCAACTGGACGACCAGTGTGATGAGCAGCAAGAAATCTATTAGCCCGTCACTGTGTCACAGGGTGGGGGATCTGTCTGGAAACAGGGAGGGTATATGGAAGTTGGAAAGTGAGCTTCCCACCCATTTGGGCAGTACATGTGGGGTCAGGCTGAACAAACACACCCTACTCCTGCTTCTGGCACAACAGATGCATGTCTACAAATAACACACCAGGCTCTGTCTCTCCAAACTGCTCTGGGTTTGCCAACAGCTTTCCTACATAAGTCCTACATGGAGTTCTGCCTTCTGCTCCGGGCAGCTTCCTTCTTGCTTCTGTGCTAAATTCATTTAGAAGATCTGCTATAAACCCTGTGGTCCAGATTATGACTTTCTTATAGTGGTCAGCAAATAACAATGCGATTTATCCCATTAATAATCAAGGGAATTACTCATGTGAGTTGCTGCTCATTAAAATGAGAGCAGGCTCAGAGCACTGGTCCACTCCTTACTACTTGCACATAACCACAAAATCACCTGACTTGCAAGAATGGAATAGGAAGATTTCAGTGATATCAATTCTCATAACTGGCCTTTTTGTTGAAGTCCCAGCTCCTGGAAGCGAGCAACTGTCTGAGAATTAGCATTCACTGTGAGAACCAACCAAATGAAAACTACTCTAGAATTTATGGTGCAAAGCATAAATTTGGAAACATGACCCAAATTCATCATTAAATGTCCAGAAACTGAAAGGCAAATAACATAGTCTGCATGCTTTTGATCTAAAATAGGGAGCTCTGGAAGCTGCTCACACACATAAATGAGAAATAAGAGGTGTAGCCAGTGTCCTCGCTTACAGCTAAGCTGTTACTTCTCATCTCTTCTGCTTCAGGCCACCTTTACCTAAGAAGGCGAATATACTGTGAAGAGGGATGTTCCTGCATACAAGGACCATATGGGCTCAGCAATCGTCAGCTGATGGCATGTGTGGTCACTTCACATGAGTTCTGCTGTGAAAATAAGATTCAGGCCCTGTCTGCCTTGCAATGGTACCACCTGATTAAAAATCTTAACAAAGAAAAACAAGTGCTGCTTGAGATGTTACAAGTAGCATCTCTGAGGACAAGAAGCCAAGCATCTTCCTGATAATTATTTACTTACTACATTTTATTTATCTTAGTTAGACTTTCATAAAACAACATTTCTTTCTGTTGTAGATATAAGGACTTACAGCACATGAGTCTAAGGAGTGACTTTTGCAAGAGAGGCTTTTACTCAGCCAACCAATGCAAGGGACATGAAACTGTTCAATGGCCTGATCCTGTGGCATTTGCCAGTGGGAACTTTGCTCCCGATTTGGTCTCAAGATTTTGGAAGTCTGTAACCAAATCTAACTCCCTGAAATTAATCCACTAAGACAGTTACCTGACCTCCACCTATGCCTCACACCAGACCCTAGCTAGAGTTTCCTGCTGGGCTGCTAATTCCTCCTCTTCCTTCCTTGCAGCAGTTTTAACTCTCCCCCAGTCAGAAGAGTGAAGTTCTCCACACCCCTTAAAATGAGCAAATTAGGACACTCACATAATCTCTTATCAGCATGCATATCTTGCTGGTTCCTTTTCAAGTGGATGTAGGTTTGCCATGTGCACAGATAAAATCAAAGCCCAGTAGGAGGTCAGCACTACAATCATGGGAGATTTATTTTAACACACAAAGACCCTGAGGATGACTTTCATTTAAACCCCTTACTTTGGCAAGTGAAACAACATCCACGGCTGCAAAGGGACACCGGACTCCGACCTTTTGCAGAGACAGATGGGGCCTTGCTCCCCCTCCACAGGGAGTCTAATTTACTTCTGTCCCAGAGAAATATTGGATAAAAATCAAACCATGACCAAGAGACCATGAGCAGCAGATTTTTGGCAAGGTGCCCCCAGAAACCCCACCGAGTTTGCCACCTTACTCTTGGTCACTCAAGTGGTCCAAGGCTACAACTCTTCCTACACGAATGCCAAGAGGCATATTAGCTTCTCATTTTCCAAGTGCTCATTAGAAAATGGATTTTTCATTTAAAATGAGGCAAGCCAACAATAACTTTAATTTAGCCACTGCTGGACTTGAAAGGTAAAGTACATGAGGACAGTTAGGCACCAGGCACCAGGCACATGGTGATCCCAGCTCTCAGTGATCCCTTCTCATGAGGCTGATCTGAGCCCAGAGTTCCAAGGTGGAAAGAGACTACAGCCAACTGAATCATAGAACCATTTTGGTTGGAAAGGACCTTTAAGATCATCAAGTCCAACTGTTAACCTAGCACTGCCAAGTCCACCACTAAACCATGTCCATAAGCACCACATCTACACATCTTCTAAACACCTGCAGGAATGGTGACTCAACCACTTCCCTGGGCAGACTGTTCCAACGACTGACAACCCTTCCCATGGAGAAATTTTTCCTAATATCCAATCTAAACCTCCCCTGGCGCAACTTGAGGCCATTTACTCTTGTCCTATCACTTGTTACTTGAGAGAAGAGACCAACACCCACCTGGCTACAACCTCCTTTCAGGTAGTAATAACGTGATAATGTCTCCCCCCTCAGCCTCCTTTTCTCCAGGCTAAGCAACCCCAGTTCCCTCTGCTGCTCCTCACAGGACTTGTGCTCTAGACTCTTCACCAGCTTTGTTGCCCTTCTCTGGACATGCTTCAGCACCTCAGTGTCCTTCTTGTAGTGAGGGGCCCAAAACTGAACACAGCACTCGAGGTGAGAGCTCACCAGAGCCAAGTACAGGGGGACAATCACTTCCCTAGTCCTCCTGGCCACACTATTTCTGAGACAAGCCAGGATGCTGTTGGCCTTCTTGGCCACCTGGGCACACTGCTGGCTCATGTTCAGTTGGCTGTCAACCAGTGCCTCCAGGTCCTTTTCTGCCAGGCAGCTTTCCAACCACTCTTCCCTAAGCCTGTAGTGTTGCATGGGGTTGTTGTGACCCAAGTGCAGGACCCAGCACTGAGCCTTGTTGAACCCCATACAATTGGCCTCTGTCCATGGATCCAGCCTGTCCAGATCCCTCTGTAGAGCCTTCCTACCCTCAAGCAGATCAACACTCCTGCCCAATTTGGTGCTGTCTGCAAACTGACTGAGGGTGCACTTGATCCCCTTGTCCATATAATTGATAAAGATATTAAAGAGAACTGGCTCCAGTACTGAGCCCTGGGGAACACGACTTGTGACTGGCTGCCAACTGGATTTAACTCCATTCACCACAACTCTTTGGGCCCAGCCATCCAGCCAGTTTTTTACGCAGCAAAGCGTACGCCCATCCAAGCCGTGAGCAGCCAAAGAAGTGGGGCGGAGGAGAGGAGACTTCTGTACGTGTATGTGGTTGTGTGCACCCATCTAATAAGAGAGGGCTGCCAAAGAAAGTGGAAGAAAAGCAAAGGTGCTACCAGGGATCTGAAACTGGTGATGATGGAACTCACACCCTCAGCAGGAGGGGTTCATGGCATCTGCAAATCAGAAAAGATTGAAAGTCCCTGATGTAGATAACGAAAGCCTAGATGAGAAGGGGAGGTAAGATACCAGAATAGAAGATGGGTTATTAGTCAAAACCCTGAGGAGCAGCAGCAACTTCTTTCATTTTGAATCTGAAAACAGCTGTGCTACTCACTGACATGACTGACGGTTACAACATCATCAACTATATTTTGAGTTATAAACGGTGTGATCTGCAAGAAAGGGAAATGCTGGAATCAGATTGAATTCTGTCGCCTGCCAGAGCTTCCCCATGGATAATCCTCTCTGGCCCTGTCTCTGCTTTTGCATTTGCAAGATGCGAGACAGATCTCAGGAAGGTGGCATGAGATTTTATCAAAAGCCAACAAACACTCCAAGCCTTATGCTGCTGAGCAGGAGACTGAATTCAGAGGAACTGTACTCTTCTAAAATCAGCAGGACAGAAGCAAATGGAAATGTATTTTCGGTGGGTTTCAGATATACTTATCCTCCCATTTGTGGGCTTGTCAATCGTAGCATATTCCAAATCCTGGTTAACCAGAGCATCCAAGGGGGTCTTTCACTTAAGGAAGATGGTTAGCCACCATTTCCAGCAAACAGATCTCATGCTATTAGGTAACATATCCATATCAGCATTTAAATGCCAGGAGGTCAGAACAAGCAAGAGAGTAGAGAACATGACAGCCTGTCTCTACGGATTCACCTTTTATATGTCTGTTCAGAGAAGATCACTTCCTCAGTGGTTTGATTTCAGAACAGATTTGCTGCTACAGCTAATCAGCAGAGTGTCCATGACATAAGTGGAAGGACCTGATTTACTCCAGCCCAGGACTGTACCTGCTGAGACCAATGACAGAAGCTCATGCACGATGGGGAACAAAACCACTGCCCTTAGGGCAGATCCCTCTGCAGGATACAGCTGTTGGAGGATTTCCCCTGGATGTGGGTTGCATTGAGCTTCTTTTTATTCCTCCTCTGCTTCACCCTCTCACAGGAACAACAAACGAGTTTGCTCGCACAGACAGCAGGAGGTCTGCCTAACTCCCAACCCTTCAAATTAGCCAAAACAGAGCTGTTCCCGAGAATAATATCAATTAGCAAAAGTTCACAAAAGATTTGGAAATCTTTGGGGGAGAGCATGAAACAGACTGAGCACAGCACAGCCCATTTGTCAGCTGCTCACATGTATAACTGACATCTTATGCAGCAGAAGGAGGTGAAACTCCATCTCTTCCTAAAGCAGTAACCGGTTCCATAGTGCAGCAGGAATAATTCTATCAGGCAGCCAGTGACACTGGCTCTCTCCTGGTGTTACATGATGCCGCAGCATGCAAGAGAAGTGCATTAATTCAATCCCTGAGAAGCAGCAGCAACTGGATTTCCTTTTATTTTGAAAGAAAAAAAAAAACAACCCTGAAACAAAAACCATCCGAATAACAGGCTGACATGCCTGACAATTACAGCATTATAGGATATGTTCTGAATTAAATATAGTGCAATCCGTGAGAAAGTCAAACAAAAGCAGGAAAATGCATATAAAATAAAGAGAACAGACATTTACAGCATGGTATAATCCCCAAAGGGAAAATGCCTCTCTCAGGTCTGAAAATTTCCACAAGAAATCTTGGAAATCTTACAAACCTCTCAGTATCCAACTAAAACAGCCAGGGGAGGAGAAGGGGGGGAGCAGAGACTGGGGGTCTTTCCCCAACACGATCCATCAAAAGAGGGAATGCTGTTTCCCAGCTGAGACATTTGGTGTTTTTCATACAGAAATGCAGCTTTCTCTAAAGGCTCCGCAAAACAAGCCCAGCGTTTGTGGCTAATGCAGACTGGCAAAACATTCAGAGGTGCTGGTTTGGGATGACAGAGGCACTTGGTGCATCTCTGAAGAGCTCAGAAAGCCCACACTGTCCTTTCACAGAGCAGCTATTGATGTCTCCTGCCAGAAGCATTTTCTTTCCCCAGTGCTAAATTAGACTGGCCTCATCTGACTTAACCACACTGGAAGATGCTTGGACAAAGGCTACTTCATACTTTTCCATCTCTCTGTGATGATTATACGTCCCTTGTTACTCCCGTATCTACAGTGGATTTGTCCCAACAGCATCCCTGGAAAGTAAGGCCATAAAATAATGACTGTTTGAGAGAGGCACGGAGAGATGAATGCTGCAGTTATGTGGCACAGCAGGGTCGTGCAGAGATGTCAGAGCCACACCGATGCCATGCCCCGTCAGATCAATTAGCCAAGCTTCTGAGGAAGGCTTATAATGTTGGGAGGGGGTGCAAGCGTTTTGCCTTTTTCCCGGAGGCAGCACATCCAGAGACAGCCCAGGTGCTCAGGCTGTTCAACCTGGGCACATCCTAAAAGGCTTGCTGCAGGTCACAGCGAAAATCCTGACTGGGAGAAGAGCTGACCTCGACTCTAGAGCATCCTTCCTCACCTCCTGCAACTTTTTATCCTTACAAAAATCACAGGCCTTGAAGTGTCCCTTCAGACTGCACATAAGTGGCAAGAGACCAACGTGCTCCGGTGACAGACACTATAGCAATGGTGACAATTGCCCTTGGACATTAAGGGGTGCAGGACCAAGCTCTCCCCTAACATTGGCCTCCAGGCAGCAGCAGAACTACATCTGACAGCACTGTCAGAGCAAAGGTTCCATTTTTTAAATACGATGGCAGCTCTAAGAACTTCACTGAAAGGGAGCAAAGCACCCAGGTCACCTCCATTAATCACTGCTTCCTACATCACCTGGGAATTTTAAAAAATATTTGCCTACCATCCTTCTTTAAATTTCAGTCCTTTCAAGCCAACCATTTAAATACAGCATAGTCCCACTGAGCTTTATGGGTTTATTGGTGCATCAACCTTACTGAGCCACTCCAAAGACCTCACAATGAAAAAAATGCAAGTGCCTAAATCCTGTCCAGGAGAGCCTGCTTGTGCAGCCAGGAGCAGCTCTGCCCAGTGCAAAGGCTGGACAGGTCAGTGGGAGGCTGCAGGGCTTCAAGCCCTCTAGTCCTCGGGAAACTCCTGGCAGCACTGGCCAATGCTGCATTGCAGCTGCAAGCAAGGTTCTGGAGGGCGCATCCTAAAAGCAGCGCAGAGCCATTAGCAGAACACTGCTATTAATTACATACTTGCTGTTAGCACAAATCACACACCAAATATTAAGGTCAGCAAGATTTGCAGGCTGATTGGGTTTTGTCCCAGTCTGTTTTGTCCAGCGCTGTCAGATTATCCAGAGAACAAAACTGCTGGCCTGCTCTGCAAGGTCACAGATTTAGGAGGGCATCTTGCAGGGGCAGGGGGCTGGTTCTTCATTTAAGGGCCCCCTCACATGCCCTCCTAGGTCCAGCTGGTCCCCCAAAGCACTAGGGGTGTCAGGGGCTGGAGAATCACATCTGGTAAGCAATGCCCTCTTCTACCCTTCCTTACCCCTCTGTCATACAGGTGTAACTGCTGATTTCATCAGTGTTTTATGCAGGAGCTACCCAGCCTACCCACTCCATCTCCGCAAACTGATTTTGTTTGAACCAGTGCAAAGCCAGGCGCAGGAATGCTCTGAAACCTGATTTATACATTAGATGGTCATTGATCTTTCACCCACAGAATCCACAGAGAGACTTCTGCTGCTCACACAGTGGTGGCCACGGTTTTAACTAAACCTACTTTAAAACACACCCTTAGTTAAATTGGTAGAGTTCTGTGAGCCCGCAAGACTACTCCCCTACTTATGCTACTATGAGAGAGATGAGACTTTAGCTCCAAATGTATGAAACTTAATCCCTCTGTTTTCATAATCTACATCTTCTCTACAGCCTGTTAGCTCTGCTTAATATATTGTCCCTTGGAAACCACAAGTAACTTCAATATTGAAAACAGAAACAATAGCTCTGAACACAATGGCACATTTTACTTCAGAAACTCCATCTGAAATAGTATCTACTCATCTCCATAGGACACTACTCGTAGCTCTCGGGGAGACGGGGGAGAGCGACCGCCCAGCTCAGTACAATGAAGAAACCGTGCCAAGCAAAACATAACCACAGGTTTTAACTCCACACTGGGAAGAAACTCCTTTGTTGCCTTCTCTCCCTCTCTCCTTACCTCCGAACCCCAAGATGTTTTGCCTGCGTATCTGGTTCCAAACACATGTGTCTCCCATCTTCGGGGAGATTTAGAAAGGAGAACAGACAACAAATCCCATCGCCTATGCGGGCAAATGGAGCTGCACGGGTAACAGATACCTTGCTCCGGGCCTCGAGGGAGGTAAGCAAGCAGCCAGCAGGACAGGCGGTTTTGAACAGTTCAGAGCCAGCTGCCAGCCTTTACACTCCCAGCCCCAGCGTGGGCCCTTCGGCTCGGGCACTGCCTGGCCCCGGGTGCTGGCGTCTCCCCAGGATGCTCATCTGGCACATAGGGACAGCGAAGGTGTCCCATGCACAGGAAGGACAGACTCCAAGCTGGGGTTTCCTGCTTGGGGTTGCAATGGAGGGAGGGAAGGATTTAGGGGCTGGAATACAAGAACAAACCTCGGCTTACAACAAGTCTGTCCTTCTTACCAGTGCCTATTGCAATGGCATCTCATGGACGGGTTTCTCTGCAGATTTACTTCTGGGCAGGGGAGACAAAGTCCACAGGTATCAGAAAAGCTGTTTCAAAAAGACCTCCCATTGCTAGCACAACCGCACAACACAGGCACCTTAGCTGGACACCCAAACCCATACCAGCTCCTTCCAATTGCTGCCCCAATGCACAGCACGGACACTGTTCTCTCTCTGAGGGATTTGGGTAACAACTGAGTCCTTAAAGCCCACACCAAGAAGGAGGATCCCAGGGGACCTGCGCAGCCATCCCAAAGGACCTTGCAGATGGACCAGACCGTGACACAATACTGCACTGGAAGGAGCAACAACACATCCTGCAGGATAAATCTGACCCAGCCGCCTGAGAAGGGAGGCTGGGACTAAACCCTTATTTTTGTAAGTACAAGTCTGCCTGAGAAGGTTTGTTAATTTAATTAAGAATGAAAGCAAACCCTGGGAAAGTAGATGGGTTTGGACGGCAGCCATGGTGGCTGCGTGTGCGCGGCTTGGAGCAGGGTGGGCACAGCAAGTGTTTACGGGGCCTCGCGTGTTACTCCAGGATTTTCATTCAGATAATAATCATCCATCCCTGGGCGCGCCACTTGCAGACCAGATGGCATTCTGTGTATTATACCAATTAATCACATGTAATATTTGGCAGGGTATTAAAAGCACCGATGGAGGTCTTTGACAACGGTGAGGGTTTCTTTGGTCTTTTTTAATCTCAGTAGCTTTTAAGTGGTGCAGGCATATTGTCAGGAAATACTGTCAGGGCTGTGACTTTTCCAAATTTGCAGATGATAAAACTGTTGCAAGTTGTGAGGGACAAACTGCACACGGAGGCTACTGCCTGCATCCGGGAGGAGAGGGACTGCTTCCAGCTCCATCCTCCCATCAGGAGGTTTCCAGACTGTATCCCTCCCTGGTAGCTTTACGAGACCCAGTGGTGGGACCGTGGCCAGCAGGACCAGGCGCAGCAGGTACCCAGTACGCTGCTATCTGCTGCAGGCAGCACAGCACTGCCTTGAAAGCCAGAGCTGTGTCCAGCCTGTCTGGCCATACATGCAATCCGCTCTGCCCAGGTGAAGGATACACTAATTATGATGCAGGTATGCTTGGGTGATGCAAGCAAAGGGTCCTGGGGAGAGCAAGCTGCCAGGAATAGGCAGCTCACACACAACTCATCCCATCCAGCAGCTCCTTCCCAAACATTTCTGAAGGGCTTTCTGAAGGGAAGGTAGTGACCTATGGGTTGCTTTGGTGGCTAGGCTGACGTCCAACCAGGACAAGATCAGTGAGGATGCAGATTTCTATGCCTTTCCACATCATGTGACCAGCTTTAGAAGCCGGACAGGACAGACAGGCAGGCCAGACAAGCATAACAGTCATCTTGCACTGACCCTGCTGGGCACTGTGCAGGCATCCAGGGATATTTCTCATCCTCCCCATGGGTTTGCACTTGTCTGTCCTGTCCTCCTCCCCATCACGCAAATCCACAATAAAGAGACATCAGAAGGATGCCCAAACTGTGGAAATATCCCCACAGATGTGTTGGAAAGTCCAAGTCTAACCAACAAGCTGCAGGTACCATACAGGTTTCTGCTGCCCCAGGCCCTGGCTCAGGCAGGGAATTAACATTTCACAGACCCTCCTCAAAATTACTTGATGATGCTTTGTCACAGAAAGTATCCAGGAACACAGTTAACTTGCATCAATGAGATTCTGGCCATGTCCAGGCCCTGTAATTCCCTGTAATACAGCCAAGCTGTACGACGGCACTGTGGTATCTAGACCTGGCTGCTGGAGCTGTGATCCTTGTGTGTTCCACAGGGTATTTATTTGATCAGCCTTTAGTGCCTCGGCATTATGGCTGTAACAGATCAGGGTACAGCTTCTCTACGGAACTGCCTCTTCAGCCATCTGCAGAACCTAGCCCTAAAACTTCAATTTTCTTTAAAAAAAGGATCCCAAAAAAGAAGTAGAGCAGGGAGGAGGTGGGAAGAGAAATGACACACCAACTGCTTTCTACCAGAACACACGCAACTTCGAAAATTAGATTCCACGTATGTACCCTACTGAGGGTAAGATATGCTATTTTGGAGCACAGAATGTCCTGTTTTCCATCAGAAAGTAAGACAACAGCCTCATCCATTCCCAGCTATTACTAACCTCCCTTCATTATCAAACAGGGATAGAAAAGGGCACAGGAGGGCAGGAACTACACACCTGTGGCCAGCACGCAGGCGAGCACAGCAAGCTGCTCTTTGCCAGCAACCCAGATGCAAAGTTATCTCGCTTAATTAGGGCTTCCTTGGGGGGGAAACCTTGGCTAAAGTAACTGAACAAATAAATTACACTACCAGACACACACGCATACACACAAATAACCTATTTTGCTCAGCCAGGTGCAGATGATTGTTTCTAGTCCTTCATCTGAGGCTGGTGCACGTCTCTCCATGAGGTCAGATGCCGGAGAACGTCACACTGGCCAGGAACGGAGGAAAATCTGAGAGCAACTTAAGAAAAACAGAAACAAAACTCAGAAGAAATTTTCCCCGCTCCAACAGGTGCAGAGATGTGATTATAAGTGCTTCAGACCCGGGCTTTCAACACAGCCTGAGCATCAAACTGCAGATCTAACATGGTTAAGGAAGCTTTGAAATCTCACCCCTGCTTTGAAGCTTGCAGATTAGTATCAACGTGGAGAAGGATTTGAAGCTGGAGGAAGATTCTCATATTTCGAAAGCAAGCACCAGCAGGTGAAGGGGCAAGCAAAGGGGCTTTTCTCCATTACAGGCAGCAAGAGCAGCCTGGGCAGGCAATCCTCTGCCTGGATGCGGGACTGAAGAGCACTGAACAGCGCAGATACAACAGAGGCTTGAAAACAGAAACAAATTTGCAACAAGGCAAACAGCCAGACAGCTTCTCTTGCATTTCTGTTAAAACCGAGCAGAACATGATTCAAACATCAATGCTACCGATGACAGACAGGCTGACACTGTAATAGTATCTCATCTACTTAGAAACATCATCTCTCAAATGTCAAAGAAGGTGGAAAAAGAACTCCAAACTTTATATCCCGAGTCTCAATGTGTCCTTCAAGGTATTGCTTCCAGATTTGATCCACATAGAAAGAACCTATTTCTAACATCAGAGAGGAATATGGAGAAAGGAGGAAAAACTAAGAGGAGGAAGAGGTAGTGCCAGGGGGTTATGGAGTTGATTCTCAGCATAGTGCTGACTCGTAGGAGTCGCCAGGCCCAGGAGATGAGCCCTGCATGCCTGCAAGGAGATGAAAAAACAATGAACCTACTCAGAAAAGCAAGAGGAATTTCTGAAAAATCAATGATTTCTAGGTTGAAGAGGCACATCATGCAAAGGTGATTCTTTCTTCCACGATGCCACTGGATTTTCAGGTACCACCAATTCTCTTCCCAGGGAAACCTCTCTTACATTTGCCTTCCCAACTGGGAAGTCTCCAGGGCTATTATGGTGCCACTGATTGTGTTGGCAATGGATAACTACCAACTGGCTTATATTCTTTACCAAGAGGGTGGTCAAACACTGGAATAGGCTTCCTAGAGAGGTGGTTGATGTCACAAGCCTGTCAGTGCTTAAGAGGTATTTGGACAATGTCCTTAACAACATGCTTTAACTTTTGGTCAGCCCTGAAGCGGTCAGGCAGTTGGACTAGATAGTCACTGTAGGTCCCTTCCAGCTGAAATAGTCTATTCTAATACTGAAGGCCTGTAGGATGGACACAGAGCAAGGATTTCCGTATTTCTGGTGTTCAAGATGATGACAATCGGACAAAATGTGAATTTTCTGTGAACTTTTAATGTCATTGGACCAGAACCCAATATCCGGGACTAAGTTTAAAACTCTGCACGTGAACACAATGACCAGTCCAAATTTTCATCACAACCCCAGTCACCGCTGTATCTGGGCACTTGATGGCCATGAATGAATTTATCCTCTCAAAATCCATGGGAGATGAAAGCTTTTACAGAATGGAGAAACCAAAATCCAAATCTCTTAAACTCAACTCTGCTGGGGGGGGGGAATACAGTGTTCTTCCTTGCAGGCCTTGTGGTGCTTTAATCATCCTAAGAAAATAAGACAGAAGGCCATACACTTTATATGTATTTATACTATGAATTCTGGTTTGCACCAAAAGTATGAGAGACTACCATTAAACTTGCCACCCCCATGGAGAAAAACAGCCCCTAGTGCTGGTGGGCACATGGAAGCTGCGACTGTAACCTTCCCTGCACGAAGCTCTGGCTGCTGATCTCCTGAGGACAGGGGCACAGTCAGGGCCCAGCACAAGTGGCTCGATCCCGAAGTCTCACCCCAGTTGTCCCCATCTCCTTTCCCTGCATTGGTAAAACGCTGCTAGCAGTGTAATGCTTTTATCTTAACAGAGAGCTCCCAAGCTTTACTAATCATGGAGAACAAAGGGATTATTTCTTTCAACATATTCATCAGGGCTTGTGGCTTCTCATGCATTTTCCAGCCTCTAACACCAGAGAGACCCACCTCTGCTCAGAGCTGGTATGCGCTACTGAAATACAAATAAATTAACAGGTCACCACGAGGGAAGGAAAGAGTTATTTTTCCATTCTGAAGACTGACTTGAGAGCCTGATGTATCTGAAATCAATTTTTAAAAATATATTTAAAGGGCTCTCTTTTATAGAGGGACTTTGTTATGACGTGGAAAATTCACAGCTCCTGACATCAAGCCATGGGTGGAGGGAGCCTGGAGTATGAATTAAAAATAATGTGGTTGTTTGCAGAAATTAGCGGCACCGATTTAAATCCACACCCCCCTCCCTCCTCAAATAATCACCCTGTGAACGGAGGTGGTTTATGGAGCCCTCTGGAAAATGTTCCTCATGGCCTCCGTTCCGAACCCAAAATAAAATACATCACATCACAGCAAATACTTCACCAGGGTGCTGCTCTCTGTTCTCCCCAACCCACGCCTCCCATTTGTTGCTAATTAAATGAAACAGCAGGTGCTTAGACCACAAGCACAGCAGGGCTGCAGCGAGCAACAGTGATTAAACCCCCCTGGAATGTCTTCTTGGAGAGCTGCATCTTTCCAGGGACCGGACTCAAAGAGGAAAGACGAGATTAGAGGCAAGGGCTGGGTCGGTCTTTGGCTGCGAGCTCCATGATCAGAGGGTGATTTCAAAGGAAGGGTCACCAGAAATGTCAGGTTTCTGGGGAAGACACTGGCTCCTCTCTGTTTTTCCAAGACACCTTTCCAGCATCCTTGCTATGGGGTGCATGGAACATAGCGTGGTCTGCCTCTGGGCTGGAGACATCTCCTTTCTCACCCAGTTGAGACCCATCATCCCAACGCAAAGCAGCCTTACCCACACCAAGGCATGTATAGGCAACTCAAATCTTCAGGCAATGATCAGCAAACGCAGTCCTTTAGGCAGGAGCCATGCCAGCCTAACCCTGGGCAAGGCCAGGGAACAGATGTACAACGAGCCAGGGTATCAGAGCTGGCCGGGAAGGTTATTGGCCATGTCTGAACACATGACACATCAGGCCATGCTAAGGAGATGTTCCTAGTTGCCACCCAGAGCAAATGGGTGCAAGTCCGGAGATTAGTTTTGTAACAGCAGCTCACTCTTTGGGATGTGTCTTCACACCACGACTCCTGGTGCACTCGGTTACCTGCTCACCTCCGCGCTGTGATCCCATCCACAGGTACTCTGGGAACACAGCATGGACTGAACCCACCCCGTTTCCTTCATATGACAGAAAATGGCCCTTGCTGCCACCAATGGCATCACCAAGCCTCACCTCCTGCCACCAGAAATCAAGCAAATCAAAAAGCAAGTACTATTCTGTTACGGATAGGAAATAGGCAATGCCGTAGGAAACGGATAGGCAAGGAGCAAGGACACTTATGGGCAGCCAGAGCTGAGAACCCCATCAAACCAGCTTTCCCCTGCATCCTGCCCTGAGGCCTCCTTGTTTCACCCCAGCGAAGTCCTTTGCTCACCATGCACCCCATCGACAGCCATGGCTCCCTCTCATCCCACTGTGGCAGCTTTGCTACAGCGACTTCCCACCGAGACAAGCTGGGATGACTTTAATCCCCCAAAAGTCACTGGTGAGTACTAATGCAATGGGACCCTAAACCAGTTACCAACCGGGATAACATGGTACAAGCCTAGAAATAAACTCATCCCTTCTATAAATTCCACTCCTAGCAGCAAAAGTCCATGGGACTAGGACATAATCCCAAGAAAGAAAAGCACTATTTATACTTCTCCTGAGCAGTTCACTTCTCTCTGGTCACTCTGCTGACATTTCACTTCGTCACCAAAACCTGTTAGAAATGGCTGGGGGCTTGGGGGGGAGGAGAGAGAACATGGTCATTAAGGTCTGGCTTAGCTACTGTAATACAACTAACATTTGGCTCTGTTAAAAAGACTCCCAGCCGAAGACTTCAAAGCATTTTACAAACATTAATGAACAAACTTTCTCCAGGAGGGCTGATTATAGCCCCCTTTTTATGGGTGGATATTTCCAGATAACCTTCCTGCCACACCAGCAGTTCCCCACTCCTTGTTCCACACCACAGACTCCTGGCTCCTAATTACACAAAAAACTAAAGTGATGAAATATATTTTGACCTAAGAGCAGAACAGGATTTGACATGAGGTTTATTAACAGCAACAGGCAGGAACCTACAGCCCTATTGCTCCTGCAGCCCACAGCACACCCCTGCCCAGCCGTGTAATCCAGGGCTGTCCCACAGCCAGAACAAACCCGAAGCTTTGCAGGGCTTCTCTCCACCTTGGAAATGTTTTTTGCAAACTTCTCCTTTTGCTTAAGGATAGCCAGGGACCACCTTTGTGGAGCACACCACCTTTTACTTTTCCATCTGCCTTATTCCCAGATCCCAATGGCAACTGAATCTCTGCCACCTCCTGAAACACCAAATGCTAAATCCTACCCTTATGTACAAGCGAGATGTGTCAGAATCAGCACCCTCTAACCTTCAGCACGGTAACACAATAGGCATCACAGACAACTACACAGGTTTTTGCTAAGCTGCAGTAACAGCCACCAACACACCAAAAACTACAAGACAACCTGGATTTGATACAGGGATGCAGGTGTTCACCATGTATCATCCCACAACATGTTTTCCTCACCAGGAAGACACACAAACCAGTTTTGCTCAGGCAGCTGCAGCACATCACTGTAGTGACCAGGACAAGCCTAGATTTGGATTTCAAAGTTCCCCAGACCACAGAGAGGCCAAAATGTCCCAACTCACTGGGCTGTCAAAAGCCAGAGATTAGTCAGATAAAAATAAAAGCCTGTGAAATCATTTTTTCTCCAGATGGATAAGATATACTCTATACTATAAGACAAAACTTCAATCGTTAAACTCACCTTAGTCCTTCAATGGAATTTTTTCCCTGTTATTTTACTTAGTCCTTTTCTGGTTCACTTTCTAATTCTTTCCCATTTGGCATTTTCCTCTCTCTCCCTCACACAGTGTTTTCGTGGTCGTCCTTCGCCTCTCTCAAAACACCTAGCTGAAGATAGTAGCTCAGCAAGTCCCACTGGTTTTCTTAACACACCCTTAAAAAACCCAAATGCATCAAGATCCAGGCACACGGCTCCAATGCTAACTCAGTTTGCAAAAACGCTCTAAATCAATTAGGATCTGCCCTTGACTGCACCTGGTGAATCAGAAGGATCTCTGCATCGACACTGATGTCTCATCAACAGCTTCAGTACAGAGCCCTGCTTGCACTGCAGGTTTAGAAATTATCTTAGACACAGAGATGCTTTTCCAAGTCTCTGCTTAGTTCTTTGGGAGCTTGTTCATATCTGCCGATCAAGAATTTGTCAGCAACTCACTCTGCTCCAAAGCATGGACCTCCTTCCTGGACTGCAACTCCCCGCTCTGCTAGCTTTGCACCCTCAAAGGGTCCCAGCTGCACTTGAATGAGTCCCATGGGCAAGGACCCGCACCGTTAGGGACAGCTGCAGCTCACACCAGCTCTGCTGCAGCTGCAGGCCTGAACAGTGTGACCTGCTACTACAGACCTGCGGATCCCACCCAGAATTAAGCTCTCAGGGTTTGGACTTGGGAATGCCGTGGATCAGTAACACATCCTTGGCATGCTCCTAGGACACCCTCCTCTTGCACATATACCCTGCGTGCTTCTCCTGGGCATGGAAGAGCGAATGCTAACCCAACAGTTAAATGGTGTAGCTTCAGAAAACTACAGGCAGTGAGAAAGGATCTGACATGCTGTAAGAGCTCAAGTCCTCCCTTTCCTCCATGGATCCTATAGACCAGATGTCTCCTTTTAAATGAAAAGCAAAAGGTGGAGAGCAAAGCCCCCAGCTTGGCTGGGTGTTGTTCAAACAGGGCACCCAGGAAGGAGGGTGCACAAAGCTGCTGTCCCAGAGCAGGAGGACTCTTGCTTTCTGCATGACTTTGCATCATCTGCTCAACAGCGTGGCTTCTCTGTGGGTTTTGCTGCCATGACTGCTCACTCCACTGGAGACTCATCGATGCTTCCCCTGAAGGAGGGAAAGAGGAAATTGCAAAAGACAGTTCTGCAGTGGGAATACTTGTGTTTGCATGAGACATGAAACTGCTCTGGCAGCAGAAAAGGAGAAGCACGCCACAACTCTAGGCAAGCAGGAAGGGAATAAGGCAGAAAACGTACTCCCAACTTCATACTTCATAGCCTGCTTCTGCAGAAAAGGTCAGTTATTCAGGTGCTACAGGGAAGAAGTAAATAGCACCCAATGCTCATAAATCAGGCTGGGGTGAGTCTGATCAGGAGCCTTTCCTATGGCAGGCAGGACTACACGCAGTCTACAGTGGAAGAAACGCCAGTTGACACTTTTGTTTGTCTGGTAAGCAAACTCTGGTGTTACAGGACCAAGAGCTACAGCTCCTTCCAGACACAGCCTTCCCACGTCTGAGCCTGTAAGAGCAGAAAGCCGGGAGGGGCGAGGTGGCAGGGAAAAGAGCCCTGACAGAGCCCTGCATAACCTTTCCATTATGGCTGGGCAATTTTCTATTTGCACTTAAATGCAATAATGTAAATAAACTCGCCGTAACCCTTACAGGGCTATTTAGGACATTTGCAAAAACAACCAGCTCCTCTCATCACGAGCCAAGGGATGTGAACACAACAGGCACTTCTCATCTCGGTCTCCACACACTTAATGAAAGTGAAGGATTGTATTCCCTGCACAAAAGCGGAATTGTGTTTCAGGGCTGGGGGTGTGAACTCGGCGCAATTTTCCGGCAGTATAAATAATTGAAAGTTGAGTACGATTAGGGGAGAGCCGCGAAGTGGTGGAGGGGGTGGAATTGTCATGCCTGAACGTTTTGGGCTTGGGTACTCCAGGGAAGAAAGGCCACAGAAAAATCCTGCAGAGGAATTTAATTTTCACACAGAGATTCCAGGAAAAAAAAAAAAATAAAAAGGCTGATCTTGATCTGTGGTAAAAGAGGAAATACGCTAATAAAGCGGTACTTGGAGAATTCACTGCCTGTGTGAGAGCAGCCCCAGAGTTGTAGCTTCGGCTGGGGCTGGTCCCACAGCCAAACTGCTCTCCTGTGTTTTATTGTTCCAGCAAACAAAACCTGGAACAAGGTTAACAAACAAGTGGGTTCCTCCCAAAAGCCTGCTGTGGAGACCTAATGGGCTATGACGAGACGTTCCAACACCAGAATAATGGAGATGGAGGTAGGATAACATGGGAGGTATACACTGAGCCTTGACATGCTCTGCTGAAGAAAGACTTTCAGCCCAGCTTACCACGATTCTGCATAATCCCTCGTACAACGTATCATCCAGAAACAAAACCAGGAGGCACGGGCCCAATACCAAAGTGTTCCATCATGGTTCAGAATTTTTGGCAATTTCAGGCATGTTTTTCTAAACTTTGCAGGGACCCATGCATCCTGCTACATTTGATTTTTTTAACATGAAAAGCAACCAATGGCTATGAAATAGGTCTGAATCCTTCTCAGCTGATCTAAGTCAACCCAGTTCATTTGGGAGAACTTGCTGCTCTTCCTCTCTGTGGCTGTATCCAGGAGAGCCCTTCCCACATTGAAGGGTTTCCACCATCCTCACAGTCTCCGGGTCAGCGATAGGTGTGGATGCAGGTACTGATAGCAAGAACAACTTACATCAACCAAACCTCTAGAAAGCAAGGGAATAATTCCCATCAAATAACTCTTTTGACTAATTTCACTGCTTTCTGTGCTTGCTACAGGCCCATAAGTGGAGTTTGATATTCTTCAGGTATTCCTTGAAGGATCTTTGGAGGTAACAAGCTTGTGTGGTTCAAATGGTGGATGCAGAGTTATCTGACAGTACGATGTAAGCTCACCTTCCTGTTCCCCAGCAGAGTGGCTTTAATCCTTTGTAAGTCGGGTTCCCACTCCAGACAATGTGAATTAATCCACTGGGAAATCTGCTATCCATAACAGTTCTGCAGCGCTCCCTTGAGATTCTTGGCTCGGACAAACCTGCTTGAGTTAAACTCTTTCTAGATAATTCATAAAAAATGCATGCACGCAAAAAGCAGGTAAAGCAATTTGTTAATAGGTTCCAAGTAATATCCACAGAGACTTTTCCAGTCTTTGTCCTGTTCTAAAAATACTATCCCATGAATATGTGAGCATCTGGTAATGTGGCATTATTTCACATCTGTCAGATCTGAACTGGAGAGAGAAGCTGAACCAGAAACTGGCATCACAGCTGAACTTTCCCAAATCTTTCCCAAAGGTTACACAGCTTTAGGTCAAGAGCCTTCAGTGCAGGCTGCTTCTCTCATACTCAAGGTCCACACACGCTCTGAAAAGCCCACCCCAGTGGGCTCTTAAGCAGTGACAGTCCATCACTGCTGAGCTCTGCCACTCATTTAATTTCCAAGATTTCCCTGATTGTACCTGTAAATCTGCAGCCAGGGGAAGCTCTGGTCCAGCTGCTCGGGCTCAGCACTCTTGCTGGACCTCCTAACCAGGACACTTCCCATAGCTGCTATTCCAGAGATCGGGTCTCTGGGGGAACTCTACTTTATGAGCTCTCACTCTCCAGCTGAAATCGGAGCCACTTTGTAACTCCACGCTCCCCTCTGAACCCCCCAAGGCCTTCCTCCGTGAAGCAGAGCTGGCAGTCATCGCCATCGCAGCATGATCACACACCTCAGAGATGGACTTCACACTCTCTCATGGTTGATGAGATCAACAGGGCACTCAATGCATCCAGGTCTCGTGAAATCATGCAGAGCAAAACCCAAACGTTGGCATTGTCAGAGGCAGCAGTTTCCAAAGCATTACCCACCTCAGATCACACACCACAGTCCCCTTGGCCCCAGGGGCACAGGCTCTTCTCTTGCCAAATAAAATTTATCTGCTGGCCAAAAGCACACAGTTGAGCAATTCTGATTTATTCCAGCAGGGATGAGGGATACGTCTGTGTGCATACACACACATACTCTCCCTAGAGTGAAGATGGAAGATGCTTTCTAAGAAGGTTGAGGAACAGCAGTAGGAGACCATGTATAGTTAAAAGGACACAGCAAAGAAGTCAACAACCTCTTTGTGATGCTGCCAATCTTTCAAAAAAAGCCCTACTCATTTATCTAACTACATATAGAGCCTGTAGCTGAATTAAACTTTGTTCTACTTCTACTATCAGGATCATGCCTAAAGAAGAGCTACAAATTGAATGTTAACAAAGATCTGCCAGTGTTGAACTACTCACAGGCTGCAAAAGACAGGAAATGAGCAGCGACAGTGAATTTCCTTCAGTAATCAGAGCAGATCACTAATTGCGCAGCCCCTCTAGAGCAGCTTAGGTTGTCACAGCACACGAAGAGATCGCAAGGATAGATGGGGAAAAACTCATTTTCAGAGCAGCCTGCCACTTGATGTCATGCTCCTGTAAGACCTTAGAAGTTAATGAGCATTTAATCTGGGTCAGATAAGGTGAAAGCTTCTTGATGGTGTGATGAAATGTTTCAATACTACTGACTCCACACACAGGACATGAACACCAGGGAATAAGGACTTGTCAACATCCAGGAGAATATCAGCATTGTATGGAACAATGTTCACATGGTGCAATGACCCCAAACAGCATCCACTGCAGTCACTGACCAGTCACCCTGGTCTTGTGCAACGAGGAAATCAAGGACACAGCTTTCAGAGATGCAGCTTCCAGAGATTCCCATCCCACAGTGGGGTCAGGACAACCACCCAACCAAAGCCCCAAAACCTCACTGCTACCTTGTCCAGAAGGTATAAGACTCCTGTGGGTGTTTGTGGATGCCCCATCCCTGGCAGTGTTTAAGGCCAGGTTGGATGAGGCTTTGGGCAACCTGGTCTAGTGGAGGGTGCCCCTACCCATGGCAGGGTGGGTTGGAACTAGATGATCTTTGAGGTCCCTTCCAACCCAAACCATTTATGATTCTATGATTCCTGGTATTGCAATACCTTTTGTGCAGTGAGAGGTTCCGATGGCACCATTGGGAGACTCACCTCCGACCCACGGAAGCCCCCAGAGAAAATGAAAGCCTTAATCCTTTGATAGTAAAATCCATTCCCTGTCATTATAGAGGGGCATCGCTATTGACAACTCAGACCACCGGGACAGGGTAGTGCGGGTATCACCTCTGGTCTTGCCTTGCTGCCGTCACACCCTGAGGAGCTGGCTAAGCCACTACCTCGCTTTCTAAGCTCACCCATTCTCCTGGCCAGACCTGTGCATGGGGCAGGCAGAGGAGTATTCTAAATTGGTGATGAGCAGCAAATATCGCTCTGTAGCTGTCATGTAGAAGATTCCCACAGTGCAGCGTACGGGCAATATTCAAGTGTCAGGTCTATGCCTCAACAGCACCCAAGTGCAGAAGTATGAAGGGGAGGGCTCACGTAGGTTGGGTCGCTTTCTCAACTGCAGGTTATTTGCAGTGGACATTGAACGTGCCCTCTATTGTAGCTTGGCAGGCACTTTGCCATTTCCCCATCACAGCCCTTGTCTTTGTTTGACGTGTAAAGACTCTTTAGAAACAAATACTGGAAGCTGAACAGATTGTTTTGCCAAGCAAACATTTAAATAATGATGGAAATAAGAATTATAAACAATTCCATTTATTCATTGCAGACAAAGATACTGCCCCCCAAGCCAGCTGGTATCCTAAGGCACTGACTGAGCGCTAGAAGGAAAAATGGTATTTAAATAGCCTTTAAATCAGCTGAGACAACCATTCCCAGCTCAATAACTATATCAGCTATTCTTTTTTTTCCAGGGGCATCTCAATTCCCCCAGCAAGCCCTGTTACTGGCAAGCTTTCTGCTGGGCTATTTTTCTGAGGGCAGGCATCAAGGGGTTGCCGCTGCTAAGAGCCAAGTCTTGCAAGCGCGGCTGCACCGGGAGCTCCAGCACAGCTGCCAAAATGCAGCAGGCACAGTCAGCAGCCCAGGACTCCTCCTGGAAATCTGGTTTTCTGCATCACCTGCAAACCTTGCCACTGTTGGCCTCTCCACACACTGTCCAGGATAGCAGCAGCAGCAAACTGGCCCATGTTTACTTGGAAGAAAGGACATGCCATTTCTCCCCAAGGAGCCGGTGCTGACCTTTGGGAACAGACATGTTGACAGAGCCACGTTCAGATTTCCTCTGAATTTTCCCAGGCTTGTTTCAGTTTCAATCCTGCTCTTAAGGAAGCTGTTTTCAAACCAAACCCTACATCCCAACTGCTGGAGTAACTCCATCCCCACAGCCCCATGACTATCAGGGATGGCCGTGAAGCCAGCCCCTGGTCTGGAGGAGGATTTCGCAGCAGCTCTCACTGTCTGCAGCTGGGCCAGGATGCTGAGGGCCAGCATCCCACACCGAGGGAATGGGAGCAGGAGAAATTTGATCCTTGCAATCCAGACCATCCTGGCCAGCATAGCCCAGAGCAGAGGAAGGCACATGCATTGACTGCAGAGCCCAGATCCCCTGCTGTCAACACAGCCCAGCGGGAGCAATGCCAGCAAGTAAAATCTTCCCCTTCTCCCTCTTTGCCTTATGTTTCACTACTTACTTGCACCACACTGATGCAATAACCCTCTGCCATGCTGTTCTTCCCCACCTCCTCCCCTGCCCTATTCAACCCCACCTTCTCCTCCAGCTTTCCTGCCTGTTTCCATACGTACCCTCAGACGCACATGCGTAGCCCAACAGAAACACTCCCCAAGCTCGTCAGAGGCTGGGAATGTTTTTAACACAAACCTCCCACGCTGCGAGAGGGGCAAGCTGCATCACGCGCAGAGCCACATCAACAGCCCTCCTTCCCTTCCCACACTGCCAGGAGCTATGTGCAGGGTGGCACCTATGGAACAGAGCATCACTCATTGCAGAGTGACCCTGCTGCTGTGGATGGCTGAGAAGACCAGGTGGGTGACTCTATTCATCCTGCTATAAAGGCCCAGCAGGTTGAGGGTTAGGAGTCAGCATCTGCAAAAGCAGGAACACACTTGACCCATTGTATTCTTACCTATGCTCTTCACCACTAATAAATTTAGCACATGCTTGAGCTTGTCCATTCATCGCTCCTGCAGAGCTAAAAGCATGAACGTTACAATATGAAGGATCATATGTCCATCAAAAACAGTCATTACCCTGTGCCGACTCTCCCTTTACTCTGCCCCAGAAAGCCTGCACCCCAAAGCTGACGGGTCCTGTTTTCAGCAACAGTAACCTGGTGAAACGCAGGGTGCTCAGGCACATGGCACAGTTACAAACACCAAACTGCAAACAAGAGTGGATGTTACAATATTTGATACAGCTTGGGGTAACAGAGAAAGGGAACTCTGTACAGAAGAGCACGTAACGGAAGAACGATCAATAGCAACAGCATTCGGATGAACTCCAGCCCAAGTAAGAAAAGCAATTACTGTTTTTTTATAGTACCATTTTTGTTTAATGTGCTCTTCAATGCTCAGTTACTCCATTATAGTACTATAAACAATCAGGATGACCCTAGCAATAACAAATGAAGCTCTTGATGTTTTATCGTCAGCCTGGAAACAACTTATATCTCTTTCCGCTCCCTAATAAAATTCTTGATATTCTTTATTTTTTTAATGTTCTAATTGGCTGCTAGTGAGTTCCTCTTTCTGCGCCACTTTGAAGAAAACCTGCTTAGATCAGCAGACCACATCAGGCAGATAATTTTTTGCTAACTGATACACAAAGCCAATGCTTGAACAGAGCCTTGTTTATTTGCCTTTTCAAAATTGTGACATTTCAGATGTCTCCTTGCAGCCAAAACATCTGTGCGGGTCATTGTGTGGAGAGACGGCAATCTGCCTACCTAACATTCCTGCTGCAGCTCCAGCGAGGACATCACTCGCCTCTCACACAGCCAGAAACACAACTTGGGATTCTGGCATGCCGCTAAAGCCAGCTGCTGTGTTTTGCCTTGGAGAAAGCTGCATTTTGCTATTGTGAGAAAGGATCTTCCACACACAGAGACCCAGCTGTCCTCACGCGAGCAATGGAGAGGCCGGTATCTGAACATAGGGTTTGGTCCCTCTGCCGAGGCTCTGGTCCTGTTCATGCTCTGACTCCAGGCACTGAGTAAGACAGGTATGAAATCAGACTAGAACGTTTGGAGTTGCTGGATAAAATGCAGAATATGAGCTGCTGGTGATTGAAGCTAAGATACCAGGCACTGAAGCATGGTCACATTTTCCCTGCTCGCTTTGCTGGGGAGAGGGTTATGACCCAAATGGGGTCATAGCATCTATAAAAAGCCCAAGGTGGTACTGAGCAACTGGCAGGGTGAGGTGGGGAGTGGGGTAAGAGCCACCCTTCGTACTTGCCAGCTGCAAACACTGTCGTTGCTTCCCAGTCCAGCATGGTGACTGGGAGGGTAAGCTGGTTGCATCCCTACACTTCACCTTATGCTTTGGGTAATTACTTATGCAAACACTCAGCTGCAAATCCCCATCCTGCTAACAGCCTCCAAAAGCACCTTCCAGCCAGAAAAACATGAGTCTTACATCTGTAGATGTCTTTTACTGCACAGTGGAAATGCCAGGAGTTATCCCTGCTATCCCAATAAAACAGTGTCCTTTCTCAGCATCTTTGGGGACAACAGGAGCATTGCCAGCCTGAACTACCAATTCAGGAGAGGCTTCTGCTACCACCACTAGCAAATCCATCAGCGATAGTGGGAGACTGTGAACGGTATCCAGGGAATGTACCTGAACAAGCCACCAGCCTGCTGTGAGGGTCAGCGCTAGCTACAAGTGATGTTCACATCACCATCTCTCCCAGTGATGGGCACATCATGCTCCCCCATTCTGCATTGCAGACAAGAGCCAAGCACCCAGGTGCAGAGTGCATGAGAAAGCAGCACTTCAATTACATTAGGAGGTGGCTTTGACCCCATGTGGTGCTCAGGTGCAAATGCCTCCCCAGGGTGAAAGACAACAGATAATTGGACTTGACAAGCAATTTATCCTAATGCTTTCATCTATGCAGAGTTAATTCAATACTTTCAATCCTATTTACTGAAATGTTGGCATCCACATGTATTCTGCTACCATCATTTGACCCACGCTCAGCAGCAGATGTGACTTGGTTGCATAATTAAATGATACAGCAACAACCTGATTTAATTTAAGCCCATATTTGTAGCTCTCTAGCCCTCAATGAAGCAGCACAAGGCTGATGCTTGGCTTGTTGCATTGGGTTTTGTTTGCCTTACTTCTCACACCTTCATGAAGCAAACTCCAGCTTCCAAATCCCATGGTACGTCCAGTCTCGCTGCCCTATTACTCATCTTGAAAACAGCCTGACTCCCAATTCAAGCATATGCGCTGCTGAAATAGCATGACCAAACACTTCTAGGGTTTGAATCCTTGGGACAGAGCAGCCTCTTACTGCCTGCAGTGCATAAGAGGATTTGCTAGGAAGTGTTTCAAAAACCCCAGTATCTAGTAATGCACAGGCTCTCAAAACCACTGAGCCACGTCCCACAGAGACAGCCGTTCAAGGAAGGACGGGCTCTTTTTTTAAAGAAATATGAAATTGCAGTAGTGAAATTAATTATCTGTATGCCTCCCTCCTTGCCCCTAAGCAGCTCCCCAGGTTTCTCCATGGGTCCTATCCGGTGTCACTGTCAAAAACAGGCATTGCAGCCCTGCTTAAGTCATTACAAGTCAGCCCTTGTTCCCCCACTTCCAGTCAAAGGCAAAGGAGACACGTGCAGGCTTAGCAAGTCCGGAAGCGCAGCTCTGTTGTGGACACAGTAGGATGAGTGGAGCTGTCAGAGACCTGCAGACTCCAGCTGTTTTGGACAGGAGCGGTGCCCGCAAATCAGCTGAGCTTTACTCACTGACCATTTGCTTGATTTTCTGCTGGAAGGGCCACGTGGCGACAAGCCAGGACATCACCAAAGTATATTGATTAAGCTAAGGCCACCATGCATGGTATCAGGTTGCAAAACGCAGGTCCAACCAGTGCTAGCTCAGAAGTTCGAGCTTCCACCACAAATTTGGAAACCACAGGTCATCATCTTATCTGAAGCAAAGCGAGGAGGATTTAAGGAGACGACCTTGATCCTCAACAAGCAGATGGCACCCTCAACACCTGCTGTGTGGTACACAACCAAAAGCCATGTTCAGCCCTTCAAGAGTTTGGGGAATGTGGACTGGCACCCCCATGTTGCTCTCCAACTTTCATCACGAAAGGCTCTGCTCTGGGCTTTCCATTAGAAACATCACTCTTCCCTTCAGGAAATCTTAACATGACTGGGAATTGCTGTCTGCAAGGCAAGATACAGTGCAGCTGAGAGCCCCATTACAGGCCAGTCATGGTTCAGACAGCAAACATGGGGAATCCTCCACTGCTAAACCCTGAAACAGCTGCTTTACAATAGTTGTATTTTCCTATAAATGCTATGAAGGTCTCCTTGTTGCAGATGCCTGAAGCTAGAGATATTAAAAGCAGGTCCACCAGGTACAGGGAGCCATTAACTAAGCATTATGACTGAGCAATTGCAAGTAGATGGAAAAGGGGCTGCAGAGCTTCTACATGAAGCTTTGCATGCTTGCTTACCCACGTGCTGCGGTAAAGCAGCATTTGCTGGTGAGCAAGAATCACTGCATGTCAAGCCATAAGTTTCCTAAAACACAAGGGTTTCCCAAAGTGCCCTAAACCTTTCAGTTGCTTTTCCAGCTCCCTTTGCTGGCTTCCTTAGTTGTAAGTACAAGCTGCAGTTCAAGACAGAAAGCCCATTTCCCCTGGCTCATCAAGGAGATGCTCTGGCAGCATCAAGAGCCCAGAAAAAAATAATAGCAAAAAAACCCCAAAAAAGAATCACCTCTGGGAGTCTAAAAACACCTTATGACATGCCTGAACACACAGGGCCTTGTCTCCATCTTACAGCTTGGAAACTGAGGCACAGATCGCCACAGTGACATGCTTACAGAGACATCACAAGATTGTGGAAACACCAGTGAAGACCTCAGTTTTGGTAACTGTACACCTCATGCTGCAAGAGCTAAAGAGGCTGTTGCAGAGGGCTGTCACTGCTCACACTGTGGTGGCCCTGACAGAGATTCCTGGGAGGGAAAAGGGTTAAGGAAGGGAATTTTGTTACTTTCTTGTCGTATTTTCTCGTGGGGGGGAGAAGCGTTGTGCAAGCAGGAGTTTTCCACTGGCGCTAGGCCCCCTTGCACTTATCAATGGGACCTTTCAGGACTCACTCCCTGATTGAGACATCATTTCCTGTCCAACACACTAACCCCATTGATAACTCCACACTTGATGGGAACTTTTCAAACCTACCAGGAAAGGCCAGGAGACCCAGAAGAACACATACATGAAAACAGAACTGGGGGGGAAAAAAAAAAAAAGACAGAGAGAGAAAGAAACCGTTTTGGCCACAATCTGCACGCTGAAAACAAATGTTTGTGATTACGGAGCTGTGCATCTTTAGCAGGTACATCAGACACAAAGAAGCCACTGACATATTCTTCACAACAGTGAGACTGGCAGGTCTGCTGGTTCAGACCAGTAAGAAATGGAGAAGGTCACAAGAGGATGCTTAAGAACATCCCTCTTTTGTCTCCAGCTGCACAGCAACACGGAAATCAGGATGGCCACAGAAATGGTCTTGTTTTCCACCAGAAAAGGTAGGGGGCCATAAGTGATAACAGCTTGCAAAACAGGCTAGAGACTTCAGATGTCTGAGTATCAGAAATGACACATAAAAGGGGAGGCAATGATGAAACTAGGACTCTCCAAGGTATCTCAGATCAGGTACCCACAGAAGGAACCTTTTTTTTTCTTCCTAATTTATCATGGCAAAAGGCTCAGTGTTATTTCCCAGGGCACAGCTCAGCCAGCTGTGTACACCCTTAAGACTGGCTATGAGGACTCATTTGACATTCTAACTACAGCCCAGCTCCAACCACAAGCTCCACCTCAAAACTGACGCTTCCCCCAAAGTTCAGGAGTCCAAAGCACATCTTTTGTTTTCACCTGTCTCCAAACAGATTTCATAACCCCAGGCAATTACAGTTTTGCCGTCTACAAAGGCACACTGATACAAAGTTATTAATGAATCTGGATTACTGATAAATAGGATAAGAGCCAGAAAGCTCTCTCTACCCATGCAGGTGCCATGGAGCAGCACCAGAAATGAAGTATCTGATGGCCATGCTGAAACTTTGTAATTTGGACATTTCTAGTTTCCTGGCTTCAAACTTCAGCCAGCAAGAAAGCTTTCGATGAAATCTAAATAGACAGGCAGGGAATATAACAGGAGCCAGGACACCGGCTGGCTGGGTAGATGGTTAGGAGAAGGGACTGGAAGGTTTCCACTACCATCTCCATTACTGAACTGCTGTGGGAGTGTGCAAAAGCTCTGTTGTTTTCAGTTATTTGGGTAAGTAGTTTCTGGGAGCCCAAAACGTAGCTTGCTCTCTGTTCTAAGTGCATCTGAAGTATTTAAAATTAGATCCCCTCCTCAATAGGACCCATTCATGAAAATGTCAGCTTTAAATGTCTTTACAGTGCAAGTTACTCACTGTGAGCATACCACCCACTTATCTTATACCCTACAAGGACAGAGTCTGAAAAGTTTCAAGATCATGACACGTAACAGACCAAACAAGCACAAAGACTTATTTAAAGGTATGATTAACCCAGCTAAGAACATGACTAGAAGTGTGAGTAGAAATAATATTTTGTGTTAGACAAGATAGACTTACCTGCAGGTCAAAGAACTTGCTGTATCTCCGGTAGATGATCTGGGAAGTCAGGTCGGACCATGTTACGTTTATGATATAGACCTGTTCAGGGAAAGGAAAACACAAGTTAAGGTGGGCTCTGAAGCACAGGGTATCTCTACAGGCTGAACAGCCAGTACAGGTAAATTCCACATCTCACTGGCTGCTCTTGCTCACAATGAGGAATATAACCCTGGGTGCAGGACTAGCCTAAATTAAAGCCATTGCCCCACTGCAGCCTTTAGCAGAGTTCTCAGGAGAGCGCCCAGTGTTCTCCCACCCATCCCCATCACCAGCTCCCACTGATTTTGCCCTCCCTGCGATGAGAACTTTAATCAAATGATGGTGCATTTTGTGGTCCACGATAGTACACTTTGCCTTCTACCTCTGCCTGTTCAGAGGGTCCCAGGGCCTGTTGCAGGCACAGCTGGGAAAGCTATTCCACCCCTGAAGCAACAGCCCATCGTGGGCTGCTGCTGAACCCCATGGCTGGCTGCTCCAACCCCATGCTCCAGGTTTTCCTTGTATATAGAGCTGTGACTGTGGCCCTTCCCAGGTGAGATGTGGCTCTAGTTCAACAAGGAAATTCAAAAGGAACTCAGCTCCAGGGGGGTTGTAGGATTACAGCCATGCAACGCAGCTACTTACACACAGCCCTACCTGCATGACAACAGCTCAACCCTACAGCATGCAGCCCTTGCTGAGTCACACCATGCCACTCAGCAGCTCTGGCACCTATCAGACTCATTCAAAGGTGATGTAAAGCAGGTCAGCAAGAGTGACGCTGTTTTCTTACAGTGGTGGAAACAGCAACACAAGCCCAGAACAAGCCCAGGATTTCCCTTGTTCAGCCCTAGTCCAGCTACAAAACAATCATTTTACAGAAACACTGTTTTGCCGGAAGTTGCAATTAAAAAAAAAAAAAAAAAAAAAGATTCACACGCGCATGCACACACATCTAACACACAAATGTTTCCTTTTGACCCTACTACCTCCAAAACATTTTTTTTAAAAAAAAAAGGAAAAAACAAGCCAGATTCTGCTTTCTGCTCTCTCATACACTAGCCTTCAAGCCAAATGGTTCTGCTGCCTCAATGACACATACACAACAAGACTTCAGCAAACACAGGCTGAAGCCATCAAGGACGACCACTGAGGGTGACTACGCAATGCCAATGTAATGGAAATCACAGTGAGACCAGCTCCTGGACTTTTAAAGCAATTTCCAGGCTTCACATATGGAGTGAGATACAGATCTGGCAGAGGAAACAGGAAAGCATCCCTCCTCAGCCCCAGTGCTGCAGCAGGAGCTCTCCCTTTTGCCATGGATGCAGAAGTGAAGCTCACTGTCTGCAATGATGGGGAATAGATAATCACCCCCCTCTTCTCCACCTCCCCCAGGACACTAGCCCATCTTCTAAGGTGCTGATGCAGGGTAATTGCTTCTGTGTTTTTAATGATAAAAGGTATTGCATGAAAACCCCTGGAGGGACGTTGAAGAACAGTCAACAATGCTTCTCCAAGGACTACTAAAGGATTTTTCCCTTCTCTCCTGGTAGGAGAGAGGTGTCATCTGATGTCCTGAAAACCATGGAGGTCCTGCGGCCTCATTTTCCTCTCTGCTTGTTATGACCTTGTTCAGTCCCCAAGGCAGTTTTCTCCCTGTCTCCTGCAGCCCAGTTTCATGGTATTTGAGAACTGGACACACTGAGCACAGGCTGTTAAGGAGATCTGGGGCCTTTCATAGAACACTGAGGGCAAGGACTAAGAGCCTCAATTTGACTCAGTTATCGTATCAAACCTATCTGCTGCTCCCACAGGAGCGGAGATCATTGAGGCTGGCAAAGGAAAGACTGTCCAGGGACGAGAGCACAAGTCTCAGCAAACCCAGGTTATTCCTCTGTTGAGTTATTCCTCTATTTCTCCTGGAAAACCAAGCCACGCAACCTCCCTCCTGCAGTACCCCTATGCACAAGGGTGACACCAGCACTGCCCTGCCTCATGAAGGGGGGATAAGACTGCATAACATGAAGATTTCATGTTCCCTTTAAAGATCTTAGCCATGCAAAAAAGCCAGAGAAGTCAGAGGCTGGGAAGGAAGCTGCTGTTGCCAATTTTCAGGCCAGCCACGCTACTCTGAAGAATATTTTTCCATGTGTTTGTTGGGGGGGGGGGGGGGGAGTTTGTAGCTTCACTCTGAGCTAATTCACAACACAAATATTTCTACTCGTTCTCTATCCAACAGCTACTTTCAGATGGAAAAACCCATTCGATTAAAAACAGATCATGACAGATGGGAGCTGACTGGGATCCAAAAGCAACTTCAGATACTGTAATTCTGGCCCTGGGTTCTCACAAAGGGGATGAGACAGGGATAGGAGAAACATAGTGTACATGCAAATAAAGATCATAGTTTTTCTTTAATTATGCATCTTTTCTCCATAAACTAGAAGAAAATACATATGCCACAGACATCCAGGCTTTTTGAATTTCATGGCACTTCAGGCTTCCCCATGTTTCTCTTCAGAACCCACAAAAACTGCATGTCCCTGAAATTTTTAACAGCCTGCAAGTCTGCTTGATTGAGATCTAGTCCAGACAGGAGTTAATGCTGCTTTGTTCAGTGGTGCAGTAAGTGGCACAACACCCCCATCACACGAGGTGAGGCTGAGCTGGGTGTGGAGAGATATTCTGGGCAAGAGGCTGGATGTGTCTGGTGCAGGGAGCGGGTGTAGGAGCAGGACCCCACCGCACGGTGCAGATACAGTCCCATCTCTGAAATCCTGGCTCTGCAGAAGCTGCCACTGACTTCAGTCAAGCCAGGGTTTTGCTGTGCATTTAAAACAGCAATTAAATCTTTTTGAGCCTTAGGTGTCTTCAAGCTCAGCAAGCGATGAATCAGGCAGTGTGCAGATGCACTGACTTCTATTTCATGGGAAGATCATAGCAGGAGCAAGAAAAGCCTTCAGTCATAACCTGGAGCTCTGTGAAGCGAGAAACAAATGGGAACAAAATCTGTGTGGTGGGATGCAGGTGCAAAATCTGAAATGGCTATTGATTTTCTTTGCTTATTTATGTGTAAATCAAATTGCTTCTTTAAGGCCACCATTTAATATAATGGGGAATAACTGTTTGCTTGAACTCAGAAAAGATCTGTAAAATACCAGATTTTAAAAGAAAGGTTTAGAGGTTTCAAAAGCCTTAAATATCACATTTCTCTCCCTCAGAGATCAGAGTTTGGTGATTATTTGCTTCTGCTGCCTTAGCTGGACCCATAACCTTTTCATGAGCAGCAAACATTACATCAGCTTACCTCATCATTTTTTTTTGCTCAGATCTTAAAACAGGTCGCTGTGAAAGCGATCAACGATATCCCTGGGGAGAATGAGAAAAGCAGTCCTGGGGGTGCCTGAGGTCATGCAAACGCAACAGGACAAGGAGGCAGCAGGAAATGTCAGATAAATATGGAGAGCCGTCCCACGCTCAAATGCCCGGCAGGCCCAGCATCACCCTCACGAGCTGCTTGCAGAGCCAAGGGAGGGCTTTCTGTGGCATCTGATGGCTCCCCAAAACCGAGCCATGCAAGCCACCGCTCCAGCACACAGCTGGTCCTGCCCACGGGAGAGTCCCAGGCCTGCAGCACGCTGCTTCTTGATAAAAGAAGATAAAATCAAAGCATCTGAGGTGTCTTGGAGCAAGCTCTTCCATGTAAGTACAGTGTTTTACTACAGAACTAAACTTTAATCATGATTGCAAATTACTAATTACTACAATAATTAATGAAGGTTAAAAGACCTGCTTTACGTATCTGCTACATTTATGACCTTAAAGAAGTCAAAATGCAGCTGCAAATGCCTCACCTTAAAAATCCTTAACAAAAAAAGTTCTTCATAATAAATAATTGAAGTACAAATTACAAACAACTTAGTGCACAATCACTGGATACTCCAGCCACTAAGAATGTTCAATATTTAGTTTCAGAAATCCAGTCTTTTTTTAGTCTACTACGTATTTTAAAGTAAATCCTTCTTCAGAGAAACAAGAAGCAGGTCTGTACAAACTGAAGAATATTAATCAGGAACTGAGCTTGATAAGCAGCTCTTAATATTCATGCTGCATAAAAGGTGCAGGATGTCAGGGGGATTTTATCAGCTGCTAATTATTGTTTAATTCTAGCTGGGAAACTTCCATTTTATCCATCACAGAGCAGAAAATGTATTGCAAACTGGAGTTATTGCTCTCTCTTTACTGCCTACACCAAGTGATGAGGAGAGATGA
Organism: Grus americana; assembly: GCF_028858705.1. Taxonomy (NCBI): domain Eukaryota; kingdom Metazoa; phylum Chordata; class Aves; order Gruiformes; family Gruidae; genus Grus; species Grus americana. The sequence continues at coordinate 14,015,793 of NC_072858.1, read as the reverse complement.
CTTCCTATTACAAAAAGTATTCACTCAAATGGGCATGACTTTGTCATTGAACGTCTTATTTTCAATGCAAAATACCCAGTTCCAGCTGGCACAAAACCCAGAGGTAAAGAATTGAGGTTATTCTCATGTGACTGATTTTTCAATTGGCTTTTTAGAGCCTAATGTTTTCTTTCCTACGGCCAGATGAGCTGGAGTGGAAGATAAATGCCTGAAACAAGCAGTTTGATGAGACGAAGATAAGAACATTCACAAATACATGAGCTATTGGCAAAGACAAGATTGAAAAGTAGAGACTAGAAATATCCCTGCACACATGAGAGAGAGTGCTGTTAACCTTTAATAAGTAATTACAGTAAATATCAGCTACTAGGAAAGTTTTATCAATGCAAAAAACTACGCTATGGTGCAACTTGTATGCAGATACCATCACGATAGCCCATTTTATCCTGGAGAATATCAGCTTCTTCAAAGTCTTGTATTAAAGTGTTGGATGTTTGTCCTCCAGTGAATCATGACTGAGTTGGAAAAGACACTCCTTTTCCCCATATTCAGATGCTATCATTGCCTGTGAGCTGGGAACTTTCCACCAGCACAGCTCAGCATGCAAACGCTCCCTGGTCTGCTTCCCTGCAAAGTCAGCCTGAATCCCGCAAGGCTTCCAGCAATTTCAGCTGGTTCATTTAGCTGAGTTTACATTAAAACAGCTCAAACTGCAGCAGCCCTCCACAACATCAACATACATCCGTGTCCTAAATTACTGGAGTACAGGCACTGCACCAACTTACTGTTTGCATAATGCTTTTAATGTCACAGATGCTCTGATGAGTACAAATCAGTGCTGGCCCAGACCCAGATTTAGAGTGATAACACCCTAGGGACAGCACTTTCAGTACCCACAAGGCTGAAGCAGCAAAGCTGCTCACCTTTCAGCAGTAGCATGGTTGATTTTTAGGTACCTTCTTGCACCCCTCAAGACACTGGCACTGGTAGCCACGGTTTCCCCACCTGGATATGTGGGGTGAGAACCCCTGGTGTCCTCAATTCCCACCTTATACATAAGAGCCAGCATGGCAGCAGGGAGAATAAAATGCCCCAGGAATAAGCACGAAGAATGCAACCCCTCCTCACGCACACATCACCTGTGCCTTCCCTTGCCTTGGATCGCATTCAGACTTTCGGAAAGTTCGCATTCGACTCTGGATCCAAAGAGCGCAGCGTGGGCTCCTTGCCCAGCTCTCCAGCATCCAAAAGGCCCTGAAAAGCACTGTGAGACCTGGGAAATTCCTACAGACATGAAGTCAGACCCTCAGCCCCAAGCCCATGGCGAGTCCACCACCAGTGCCATGTAATGATATCACTTTTCAGCACAACAGTCTCGGGGGGACCACAACTCAGCCAGGGCAGGGCCAAGGAAGAGCTATTTTCAACCCCAGTCCAGAGCTGTTCTTGCCCCAAGAATTTGAAGATTGAGCCGAGAAACAGGGATGAGGCTGGGAAGAAACATGAAACCCAAGCAGCCCCAAACAGGAGAGCTTCTCACGGGGTGGCTGCTGTCATGGCAGGGTCCTGAGCACGGGGACTGACACAGGCTGCACAAAGGTGCGGAATATCTGGCGTTTTCATGAAGCAGATGTGGTTTCATGGACTTCCCTCTACCCGGCTCGCATTTCCATTACCAATGGGGGAAATGTAACTGAGAAAAAGCCAAAACAATGCACAGGTCTGATGGACCAATGTTGCATGTATCTCAGTTTTGGAAGCAAAGCACAGTTACAGTATGCTGGGAGGGAACAAATTGGACAGCCCCAGCATTTGCCAGTTCTCATCTGTGAGCAGACACCACACAATTTAAGCAGGACACAGCAATCCCAGTTTGCGTCACAATTTGCAAGCTAGTTTACAGTCTAACATACAGAGAGAGGGGAGGAAAAAAAAAAAAAGGATAGGTGAGTTTTCCTTCCTTCCTTCATTGTTTTCTTTTGTGGATCTTGTTTCACCTCTGAATGGCAATGCAAGAAGATTAATGCAAGATTAATACTGCTTCTCTGTTCAGCCACATCACATCAAATGTGTTCTGTGTAGAAGACAAATAAACTCATGTCTAGCTCTGAACCAAGCCATACTCTGAGACTCAAGCTGAGTCCTTTCTAGTTTAGAGAATCTCACCACTACTGCATCTTATACGGGCACTCCACCTTCCTCCCAGTGGAGAATTAGCCAGGATAAAATCCATTTCTCTTTCCTCAATCCTAATAATGAGGATAGCAAACAACTACCTCGAGCCAGCCAGCAGACGTCCCTGGGAACACAGGAAGAGGAGCTCATTTGAGTATGGAGGCACCTGGCTAGAGGTTTTTGCTGGTTTCCTAGCTTCAGGGATACGGACCAGACAAGTAACAGGGTTGTGTCTGAGTGACTAATCCAGCTCATTGTGCTTACACAGGCAGAGTAAGACAATACTTAGCCTCCCATATTTTTCTCATACATTGATGAGGTTTCAAAGTCCGTGGTTCAAATTTCTATTTAGTCTCATCTTCACCCCTCAAGGCTTTTGGCATTTGCCAACTTGAGTTTTTAAGTACTCACTTCAGGCCTTTGCAGCACCTTCCTGCTAAGAAGATGCTAACAAGTCCCACACAATCAGAGCAATAAGCCAAAAGGGGAAAAAACCTCTTCACTGCATTTTTTTGTGTGGCCATTTGCATGGCCATGAGAGGCATAAAAAGGTAAAAAGTGGAGTTTGCACCCATGATTTGCGACAGTAACTTGACCAGAGAGCTGCAGAACTGGAACGGCTGGGAGCCCTGCAGCTTGGTTACAAACTGCTTCCAAGCCTCTTGCTGGGCTCGTTTGATTACTTCATTTAACTTCATTCTTAGGGGTGTGCGAGCAGAATGCGACGTGTCTAATTCTTGCAGACATGCAATATCTGTGTTGCATTAGCAGGGCTTTGTTTGTTTTTAAACTGATACCCTGGGTCGTGTCAAAGACCTGTCAAGGCTCCTATCTTATCTCCAACATATCCAATAACTGGAGCTCACAGAAAAAAAAATAAGAAACAGGACTAGTAAAGACTGGTCGCTTCCCTGCTACTGCCTCCCTTCTTCAGGAAGCAGAATAGCAGCCTCCCTGCAAAGAAAGAGCAAACAAGGGAAGCAGACAACATCTACCCATTAGATTTACATGTGTACACGAGAGGGAAAGCATCTGTGCAGAGTACATCGTGGACTTGTATTTCAGTTTCCAATCTGTTCCTATCCACCTGCGTTTACTTTCCACATGTGATGAAACTATTTGTGAAGCAGAATAACTACATAACTGAGTTTCTGCCATTTAAGAGTTGAGACACAATTAGAAAACACATCATCTAAGCCTACAGAGCATTAGAATAGCAGAGTGACAAACATAAAATGGAAATAAGAACATACAGGCTCTCTGTGAAACCTGGCTCCCTCATGGCCTTCTCAAATGCCCCACCTGGGTCTGAAAGAGGTTGTCTATGGCAAGCAAATGAAAATAATCCAGCTGCACTTGAAGGTAAAAAGTTTTCATCTTATTGCCTCTTAAACCTGGATCCCACCTGAATTATAAACTATTTTAACTCAGTGCTTGTGTCTTTCTCCCCAGCAAATGGTTGGTGTTTCATAAAGACCCCAAAATATGAGAATGTCCTCGTGAAAGAAGAGAAGCTCCTTTCAAAAACAGGAAACGACTGGGAAAAGCAACAATCAACAGACAAAATAGGCCCTCTCATATTTGAATTTCAAGTCCTTCAATTAAGTTTCACTGAAAGATTTAATAGGAAAATTGCATCAATTTCACTAAATTAGTTTTAGAAACTGATTTGTAGTTGTTCTGAAAAGAAATGTATCACCCCGCAAGGGTACAGCTCAGCACAGAAGTCCTCAGTGCCAGCGCTGGATGTGGAGGTGAGGTGGATGTCACACATCTCTTACAGCCGTTGTGTTGGTTGCAGGGTAAAGGACAGGCACAAAGCAGTAATGGCACTTTTAAAATACTATTTTTGCAAATGAAGATAATTTCATTCCCCTGCCCATATTCTCTTCACAGGAAGAGACCTTAAAAACTGACTCAAAACTGGCTTCATCCTGCTTCCACTGAAATTAATTTTAATAGGAAAGTGTTGAGGACAGCTATGAGCTCCTTTAAAATCTCTCCTTAGTTTATAATACATTTTTCTGGCTTCAGCTATAAGAGATCAGTCTGCTGTTCGGTCAGTGCTGGCACCACTCAGATGAGATCAATATCTGTGAATTAAATCCAGCCCCGGTCCAAATGAGTGCAACCCACATCTGGTTTTGACTGCCATTACGGAGTCATCAGATCCATGGAAGCCAATAAGAAGAGTTTCATTCCCTTCACAGTGCTGGATTAAACCTCGCATGAAAGTGGAATTGCTAAAATATCAGAAGGATGCTGCCAAATCAGAGAGACTTAAGAGAGAAGCATCTGAACTGATTCTGGCACAAGAGGAATTGACATGGGGGATGTTCAAAATAGGATGAGTAGAGCTCTGCTCGTATTTAAGGCAAAGGGATGTTTGTCATCGAGTGCCCTAGGGCCAGGGATACAGGGATAGCTTGGTCAAATGAGAACTAACAAAAACCTGCTTGCTACTGTGTTAAATGCCTCAAGATTGACAAGACACAGAGAGAGAAAACATGACCTGGAAATTGCTGTTTTGCAGTTAACACCAAATCTCACACATCTTTGCACAGTTATTTATGCCTGGGGAAGACCTCTCCAAGTACCTTTCTGCTCTGAGAACGAGGGCCCGTCGGTTGTAGCGATGTGTTTTCCCAGCTATGGGGCACCTATACAGGGCTTAGAGCACACACAGCCTGTGGCCACGCAAAGACAGAGCACACCATGGCATTGCTGACCCTGTTTTATGTACAGGCACAAAGCAGATTATTGCATTCTGTAGGTACATAGCTTTACTTACAGAAATGACAAAAACTCCCTGCACAGCCTGCCTCATAATTGCAAAGAGGCATTGCAAAACCCAACTTCACTTTCAGCTTCTCATGTTAGGGATTCCAGCTCTGCACCAACACTTGCATGTAGTTTATATTAGCATGCAAATCTTTCGGCTTTGATTTGTAACCTTACATATGACCCCCAGATGCAGCGTTGGAAAAGCAAAGCAAGGGCCTGGGAAAAGGAGCAAAACTCCTCCAGGCCTTTCCAGAACAATGACAAAGCTCTGGGACATTCCTAGTCCAAATAATGGAAATTCTCCTGGGATTTTGCCATAGAATAGTGGGATTATTTTTTTTTCCTTCTCGAGTAGAGGGAAACAAAAAGTTTGTGTAAACCAAGAGACCCTCTGATTCACAAAGCCAGTCCTGAGGGGTACAGTACCTTGTGTGATCTATAATCCCTTACAAAAGAAGACCACTCAAAACCTCTTCTAATATCTATAAAGTTTGTTTAACTACATTTTTCGTGCACTACTGAAGGATAAAACTTGAGGTGAAATCAACTGAATCAACCAGCAAAGCATCACAGAACTGCCAGCATAGCGTGCTGACAGATGAGTATTTGCATTTTAATTGCAAAATGCTAGAAGACTGACTGAAAAATGGACTTATCCTCAAAATGTAAACACGGTTCAACAAGCATGCAATGCATGCAGATCTTTGATTATACTGTCTGCATGACCATACATACATAAGACTGAGTGTACTTGTTCTCTACAGGACAATACTAACAATGTGAAACCAACTTTAGGAAAGAAGGGAACAAACCTCCACAACCCCAGAAAGATGCAATGCTGAAGTCACTGGAAAAATGTATTTCACTGAAGTGATCTTTGATTTCAGGCTTAGGAGAAATCCAAGTTTCTTGTGGGGAGAAGAGTAAAAGTAGAAAATGATTTTTTGTCCTAGTCTTGCAAAGAACGCCTGAATTTCACTGTGAAATGCCAAAGAGGCGGCAAACGTGGAGAGCCCTCCTTATTCCCCCCAGTGCTTCTGGCCAAGACAGGAAAACTGACTCCTGTGCGGGACAGATTTTTCCCTGTCACGGCACAGCACTGAGTTAAACACAAAATTACCTTCTTCCTGTGGAACTTCAGGGTTTTCAGAAAGATACTTTGCCAAATCTTCGCACCCTCAATCACTGCCTTTTTGCTAAGTTGAACTATTGTCTCTGCCCTTTCCTTCCCTCCTACTCTTCTCACAATCATCCTCCTTTTCCCTCCTTTTCCCACGCTTGGCTTCCTGCCTTTCCACTTGCATGAACACCCTCTCCCACCCCAGACGCGCAGGACTATCATGGACAGCATAAACCCGCTCTTCTCCAACTCTGCAATTTGCAGCCTGGGCCACACACAGGCAGAGGCACATGCAGCCATCCTCACTGGTTTCCAGATCGCATTTATTCGGCGCACCAGGCTGCCGGTTCTGCAGATGGGCGAGCTTTGCTCTGCCCTCCTGGGATACAGTGATACAGAAGAGATGCTTTTGCAGCCTAGAGCAATACTGTGCTTCGTGTATTTCTGCTCAAAACGTTGCTCCCCCTTTAAAGCCTGCAAATACAAGGATCCTACAGTAGGAAAATATATTTAACTGCTGGGCACAGGGATAGCTGCTGGACAAGACAGGGACACTGTCTAACTTTGTGTCCCCAGCTGAGGACTTGGGAGACGCGTCTCCAGACTGTACTGCAGCCAGAGGAGAAAGTCCCCAAGTTGTGCTACTGACATGCACTGCCCAAACCAGCCTGCTTCTCCCCAGACCCTACACAGAGGGTGCAAAGGAAATGGGCTTCTAAAAGGATGTAAAATTTGGGGATGGGGGTATCCTCAGTAGTTGTAACCGTACTGCCAAAGGATGCGATCACCAAATCAGCCCCCAAGCCTGGCTCCTTCACTGCCATTGCCGCTGGCACAAGCCATCCCCTTAGCTCCCTGCCACAAGCCTGGACCCTTTCAGTGCAGGGGAGGACATCATCCCCAAGGGATTTTCAGTCACCCTGGGCTGGGCTTTGTTACTCACACAGCTTCTCTCCGGAACAAATTCCACGTCTCCTCTGGAGACATGTGCTGCCATTTGGTAATGCACTTTCTGTCAGAGCTGCCAGGGGTGGCAGTGATGGCGACCACACTAATTCCTTCTCATTTACCTATCACAACCCAGCCACAAGCCACACATACCCCGGGAGTTACTCATTTTTGGAAGGAGAGCATGCAGCTGCAAGTCAGCATGTGTCACCTTAGAAATAAGCCTTTTAGGGCCATGCCTATATTATGTGTTCTATCAAAACCAGTAATAAAAGATGAATCAGCAAAATGACTGTATGCATTTACATTTCTGTCAAATTCAGGGTTTACAGTGCCTTGGAACAATAAACAAACCTCTTCCTTTAAATCCCCAAGCCTGAATATTCTCCCACTCATAGCCACTTAAAGGGAATTATTAATATTCCACAGAGAAACTCTGTTAAAACTGCTTAAGTGACCACCCAAAGTCCAGCAAAATTACTGTCTGTAACAGCAGGCTTTCAAGAACTAATACAGCTGCACTCGACACATACAGCATCTGGAGACAGCAGGAATTCACTAGGCAGGATTTTGGGAAGAAGTTCTAGTTTTATGCATCCCAAAATTGGGACCTCAAACTAGTCAAAGCTACTCATCTCAGATCCTTCTCTAGGTACGTGGCTAGGGTAGACATCCAAATCTGGAGTTGACTCTTCCTCTGTCTGCAGAGGGATCCTATATTAAACAGACATCTAATGTCTACGAGGCTGAAGTTAAGGTAGATGTACAGTAAGAAAAAGTATACATGGTGCAGAGATGCTCAAATCGACACTGAGCTGTGTCTCCTCCACGATGCAGTACCACCAGTTCATAGTGGTCCATGAAGCAGCGTGGTTGGGTCAGTCCCACGTCTTAGCAAGGCATGTTAGCCCCAGCACGGCATCACTGGGATGCAGCTGCTCTGCTCAATGGAACCTCTGAACCAGCCCCACTGCACACCTCAGCCATAGCCACTGGGTCCAACTGCTGGCAATGTAATGCTTCCAAGTTGCCAGATCCTTTTAAAAATGAGTATTTGACTCCAATCCTCACTCAGAGGATTCAAAGTTTTTAGCCTGGGTCCCCAGAGTGATTTTAAATTCCAATTTATGAAGTGCTAACACAGGAAGGAACTGGAGGCACCACTATAATTTACCATGAAGTAGATATGCAAAGATAATAATCCTGACAGCAGGCCAGCGCACCAATGGCCCACGCAGGCACAGCATGGACCAAAGTCAGCTTGTGCGTTTAGTGACCATGGCCAGGCAGCAACTTGGGCTTGTGGAGCCTGGGAAGAGGGCAGGCATTTTTTAGGAGATGCTTCGTCTTTGATTTGGCTTGGCTGCCAGTTTCAGAGCAGCACTCTCGAGGTGCAGCTACTTTGTCAATACACCCCCAGGAACAGGCGTACAATAGATAAGGCTGATGGGTTGGACAGTCAGTTTGGCCAAAGGGCACAGAAATGTTCTGCCACGACGGACAAGCAACAACTTTTATCCTATCCATGGGCAGCCAATGGGTTACTCCATCCCTGAAGTGAGCTGCAGAATGAATGCATCTCCTGCCAAGCCTTTTGTTAATAATGATCTGATTTGAAAATCCTTTCCCTAAGCGTTCACTCTTACAGAGCGGAGTTGAAGCAGAAGACTGAGATAAAGATGGATGTGCTCAACAACTTCATGACCTGTTTCAGATTTCAAACCTTGCCTGCTGCTCCCAGGCGCCAACCCTCAGCGCCCCAAATGTTTCCAGCAGGTAGCAAGAGCAGACACAACAGAGCAACATGCAGCTTCTATAGTACCTCATGTGTCCTTGGTTTTTTGCTAGGACCGGGGATCTGCTTACAGGTAAGGATACACCAAAGTCAGCTTGGATTAGGAGATGCAAGGTCTGCCCCAAACAGCCACAGCCTTGGCTGCCAAAGGGAAAGATGGAATAAAAAGCCACGGAGGGAGAGCCAAGCCCTGCAGCCATCTCTGCTTCAGGGCTGAGCTGGCCAGAGGGCAAGCTGAGCCGAAATCATTCACGCTACGTGTGCAGGGCACGAAGCAGTCGGCTGAATGCCACAAAATGTATGAGGTGTGAATTACAGCATCATAATTCACGCCCTGAAGTGTCTTATTGCAAAACGGCTCAGGGCAGAGCTAGGATTTTTTTTGAGTGTTGTAATTCCCCTGCCTCTTTCCTCTCCCCCGCAACCACCCTTCGAGTAGAGATACATCCAAAGAGGATCAAATCTCACCCTCCTCAGCCCTGTGAAACGTGAGCAAAACTAGCAGGGCTTGGCCCACTGTGCCTTTTCTTAAGGCTTCAATAACATTAAATTAATACTATTCAAATATCAACCATTTGCTGCCTTGGAGTAACACAAAGACAGATGCAAAATCACCGAATCCACAGACAGGTGTTATCAGCAGCCTCTGGTAAGTGCCACAGCACCCCGTGCTCTAGCAGAGTGCTTCCCTTTCCATCCACCTCCATGCACTGCTCTGCACCAGGAGCAGGTGGGCTGCCAGGTAAATCGAGGCGAAATGCAAAGGAAGATCTCCAGGTTCTAGCCCCACAATCTGCGTGTGCCCAACTCTGTTTGCAGCCCACTGATGGGAGCTGGCTCTCCACCAGGTGGTCTTCAGGTAAAAATAAACCCTTGATCATGCACCAGCAGATGCAGACTGTTAAATGACAGGGGTTGCCCTCAGCAATGCCACCGGGCCTGCGGCTCCAAGATTTGCACTGGTGTGCCTCACATAGAAGGAATGGACATCCTGGATATTCCCTGGGCACAGTGATGGGGTGATTTATCGCACTGGAGGCCAGCAGGACAGCTTCCAAGGTTAAAAAAATAAAATATCTCTTCCTGGGTCAACCAAATCCCACTGGAAGCAGCAAGTAGGGAGGAAGTCTCCCACAAGACACACTAAACCCTGTCTGACGCAGCCACCACGGCTACTCTCATTTGAGGAAAGAGACAAAGTCAGACAAAGTGAAGGCAGGAGCTCTTCCAGATGAGAAAACCACAGGCTCAAGTGCCAAAGACACATCATTAGGCTCCCACAGTCTCTCCTCTGTGTTAACCATCCAAATTACTCTTGAGGATAAGTGAAGGAGGCCAGTTGGAGAACTGACCAGTAGTTTTAGTGGGGGATAACCACCAGCCCCAAGACGTAGCTGACCACAGGGCAAAACCACTGCTCCCATCAGCATTCTCCAGGAGTGTCTCAGCAAGCCCAGGACCGCCCTGGATGGGATAGGCAAGACCAAAACCTGGGCCTGCACGCCTGGGACCCACGCTGTCTGTGCTCCAGAGAAAGCGATTTCTGCACCAGTAACACAAAGATAGCTGAAAAGTTCCTCGTGGCTTGTAAACACGGAGGCAAGTCTCACCTGATGGTGAGATGGTAACCTGATGTTTCCAGTTCTCCATGGTCACAAAAAAGATCTCCCTTTTTCTAAACATTGAGATGATGAGTGTTTTGCTTTGGTCCCGTGGAAAAATGTCATCTCCTCAGGAGGGGAAATCTTCCTGGAAAGTACAGGGCAGAGACTAAACAGTCTGCAGAGATCACAACAGTGATCCCTTGGAGGGTCAGCCTGCCAAGGCACTGAAGAATATGTTACACTTCAAGAAAGGGCCTAAATTCCCAAGATTTCAATGAGATATAAGCCTATGCTTAACTCTGTTGCTGACTTGCAGCCTGTTACTGTCAAGGTCTTCCTCTTTGCCACTTTGCCCAAAGTAGTGACTAATTACAGCCCCTGGACTTGTACAACTGTTGATTTGTAGGCTCTGTTGAAAATCCTAACTCTTGGTGACTATCATCCTTCCACCATAATTTTGGGCTTTCCCAAAAACAGGCCCATGCAGTCAGTCTACAACCCTGACCAAGTATGATGATGCTCTTCCAGTCTTGCACGGTTTAGCAGGAACCCTCCAGCCCAACATCTCCCCAGCTGCAGCACACATGAATTGCTCCAATACCCTCATTTCACACATCCTTCCAACTTCCAGCTGGAAATGACTGAATCCTCTCCAGATTGGTTCACTTCTTGCCACAGCTGCAGCAGTCCACACACATTTCCAACCATTGCTAAACCATCCTACCTGTGGATGCCGCACTGCCAGTCATTCAGCCTGGGGAGGGCTCTGAAGCAGCCCCTCCACAGTGACAAGAAAGCCAGGTCATGATTGCAGTCACTCAGCAACCAGAACTCCTTGGAGAAGCTGCCACGTGGCTTTGGTCTGTCAACTGCACTGCCTCCTAACTTGCAACCACAAAGAGCCACAGCCAGCAAGCACGTCGCCAACTCTCCAAGTCAGCAAATCACTATCACAGTGAGAAATCATGCATACAAAGATACAGAAAACAGAAAAATGTCACACCTCTTCTAGCTGACTAGCCCCATTTCTGTCCCATGGATTTAAGGAGTGGGATAAGAGAAAGAGGCTGAAGGTTTTTTCAGGAGTTCAATGAAATCCCATCTATGGGAGAGGGGCACCAATTCCCATCTGCAGACCTGGCCACTCAACAGGTCTACCAGTCCACTTGGAAACACCTGCCTGGCCAACTGGAGACCCAACTGCCTTCTTGCTGACATGGGAGCCCTCCTTAGCTCAAAAACTGACTCCAGAACAACGCTGAACTGCAAATCTCCTTGGCAGGGTAAATTATTGAAGGATGATTTAAAAGTGAGCTCTGAAGCTAGGGAGCTCAGCCAACTCCTGCATCTGGCCACAATATTGAGAGTCAATCCCCTAGTTAATAACCTCAGACTCCATCGAGGTGTGACATTAAAAAACAATCCAAATAATATCCCAGCCATGTCACTTTATTCTTTTTCCCCTTGAAAGGACATCTGGCATGCAACACTTGGGTTTTTCCTCATCCCAGGGAAACCAGCAGCAACATTTTCCAAGGGTCTCTGTTCCCTAACCAGGGAGTGGAAGGGATGCAGTCAGTTCATGCATGGCTCCTAACATTTTTCCAACCAGCTGGACTCCCATCCCCTTCTCTTCTCCTCTCTCCCATGGAGAAACACAGTTGTTGGGGAGGGAAGGAAATGTCATTCCTATCGCTGCTGCTCCAAAATCAGCAGCTGACAGTGGCAGACTGCAATGTACCCACGACCTCCTTTAGAAAGGTAAAGACATCTCTCCCACCTCACATACAAGAATTCTCCAGGAACAAGTGTCTCAGTCTGGACACATCTAGCTATGGAAACAGTCTGTAGATCTGTTTCTAAATCCAGCTCAAGCAGAGCTTCCTCCATGTCCATGCTCTTGCATGCACCTTCATGACCCCTTTAGAAAAGCAATTTCAAGATCATGCCAGTAAAGCACCAATTTCTGTTTTCAGGTTGACACAAGCTGAAATTCTCTTCCAACTTTGTGTTCTTGTGATTTTTCCAGCTGCCAAGAAACCATCTCTTCCCCAGAAGGAACTGTGGAAGTAGGCTTGGATACCTACGACAGCTCCAGCAACCTTACGAACTCCTCATCACAAAACCAGGTAGGACTCAGACCAACCCAAACAGCATCTAGACTTTAACTCCTACCTTCAGGTGAGCACAGGGTCAAGGGCCGTTGATGCCAGTGGGATGGGTGTGAAGACGGAGACCCTGAGAAGCCCAGTCTGAACTATAACAGTGAAACATTAGAGAGTTCTTTCCTAAATATGAGAACGTGGCCTTAAAGAGAACCATAGCATTTCCAGAGAAAAACTGAATTGAAGCTACACCACTGAAATGGAGTCACTGCTCCGAACACATTTGGAAGCTCCACTCCAAGAACCAATACAACCATGTGACTGCCTCAAAGCCAAGGGGATGGCATCTGGAGGTGAGGGGGGTGGGAGAGGCTTTTCCAAGAAGGGAAGAAAAACCACTTTAGGAAAAGTTTGCGCTTAGGTCTTAAAGACCTATGAAACAAGGGGGTGAAATGCAGAGGGAATTCACAAGCAAACATCCCTCAGGAACACCAGCATCAGCATACACAGCTGGGACAGGTAAACTTGATAGTGCTAGGCACAAGACAGAAGAAAAAATGTTTTGGAGGCAAATTTTTTTTTTTTTGCAGGAAAAGGGTGCAACATGGCTATAAAACAGTGCATTTTCATATCAAGTTTATTTTGAGCCTTGGGCTGCAGGCAGTGCTCTCCTACCGACTGCCAAGCTGGCTACTGTGTTCCTCTTCGCTCTGCAATACTTACTTGATTGGCAAGATACTATTTCAGAGCTCTAAAACCCTCCTGGAACACGCTCCCAATAAACTGAATTCCTTTTCTAACTAATCATTTTATTTGCCTAATAATTAGCAGCACTTGGAATAAATTAGAAACCACAGGCAGAATCCAACGGGGTTCGGTCCCTGCCCAGCAGCTGTTTATACCCTGTCCTGTGAAGGACAACGACTGAGGTCTCCAGCTCAGCTCCTTGTGCTGAGGCTGGGCAGCAGAACAAGCAGAAGGCTACCGGAAGCATGTTGGGGAGCTGCCTGCTCTAGGGCACGATGCATTCCCAAGGTTAATAATATCTGACTCAACTTCTGTGCCCTACCTTGGCCTAGAAAAGATGCTCTCTTTGGGTACTTGCCTTCAAAGAGCAGCAAGTCCTGTCTATTCACTTCAACATAAGCAAGTATGCTCTTACGGGGTGCAATGTCCCTCTGCAATGAAGAAGTTGCCCTTTGGCAGGAATGAGGCAGAGCAGTAGCTGTAATTTCCCTATACAAAGCAAACAGAAAGTACGTTCCCTGCATTTCTCTAGCAGTAACTGGAGGCATAATCTGGATGCAGTATCCAGGAGACTGAACTGCTCTCCAGCCATTATGGAAGCAGCACCGTAAGGCTAGGTCTAGTTAAACCCAGATAAAACTCATTCTAGAGGCGCCTTAGAGCAGAGATTAAAATTCAGCAGTCGGAGGACAGTTATTCACAAAAATGAAGGATGAACAGCTTTGTGAAGCCAGTATCAAGGGTACATTTATACTTAAACTAACAACCTTTCAGATAACACTGAAATAAAACTAATGTAGACCAATATTAAGAGGGCATGCTGCTGAAATGCAGCTGCAGCACAGCAGTGCCCCCCACTCAACCAAAGCTGCCCCTCCAAGCAGAAGAAACTCAACGGAGCCTCTTTGTGGCACACCCAAATCCTATGGGATATAAAAAGCCCATTGAGTCGCCTGGCATGGGTGCACAGCAACTCAACCACGCACAGGGATCTTCTCTTAAAACACTTCTCGTCTTCCTCTGTGTGCAGGCATACAGACACACACGGTCTCCCAGCCCAGCAGGGATGAGACATCCCAGTATCAAATGCTTCAGAAAGCTCAAACGCCAGTCACATCTGATGAGGACAGCAGCACAGGCTTCAGCATTGCGGGGGAAAGACGGCCTCCTACATGCTGACCCACCTCCTGCTCCATCTCCTCTCCCATGGAGCCTGAGGCAGTATTTCCACTAAAGTCCTGTGATTCCATACGCCCAAGTTTGAGGCCCAGGGCAAAGGCAATCCTGGGACAAACCTGTTCTGTGCAACGTGCAGAGGACAACAGAGATGTCCCCAGAACAGGGAACATGAGCTTTAAAATAATCTTATGGGGGGAAGAAAGGACAATATCCTGAAGCATAAAACCACTTTAAGCACATTCGTTTCGCAGTTGCTAGAATATAAAGCCAAGCCCTGGAGCTCTGCCAGCCAGTCAGTATTTTTATGACCGTATCAAAGCACATGATAAAAACAAAAAGCTTAAGGGTCAAACTCAGTGCCAGGATTAGTAACCAGGCTGAAGTGAATAGTGTGATACCAAGTCTGAACAGGATCCTCTGATCGCAGGCACTAAAACACATTTGTTTTTTTTACACAGACAGCAGTCATGCCTGAAATCCCTGTGCCAGATTCCTCCTTCTGCCCATTCAGGTGGGGAGGGCTTTGTGCAAAATCTCTAAACCCTCTCCACAGAGTCTGCAGCTGTCTCAAGTCACGTACATCACCCCAAGGAGCACATTGTCCAAACCCTTCCCTCATCACTATTTCAGTCCCCTACTGCAGACGCTGCCCCTGCCAGGGCTGCTCCCCACAGCAGAGTATTTCCCTGCTTTAGGCAGTATCCAGGGTATGACAAGTTTGCAGGTTGGAGCCTGCAAGCACCAGAAGAGAAGGGTTCCCTTCTGAGTAGACTTCAGGTTCTTACCAAGAGGGCTAAAGGCAGCTATTTTTAATTTATTCAGTATAAGGAATCAGCCGGCTTGTGCCAAGGGATTTAGCAGATGCAGCATCATCAGAGATTAAGAAAGACCAAGGGGTCATTTCATGCTACTTCAGAAACCGTTGAGAAAGGGCATCCATTGCAGACAGGAGATCCCAACCCCAGCATCACCCACAGAAACTGCCTCAGTGACCGCTGGCAGTGGAGACACCCTGAGCGAGCCACTTGGGAGCCCTGCTCAGACTGTGGCTGGTTTCCCAAAAGCCAGCATGCTCACTGCAGGGTTACAAGGTGGTTATACAGCTGGGACTTGCTGCCACTGCTGCAGCCCAGAGCACAAAAGGTTTGCAGCTGCTCCAAGCTGAAACGCCTGGAATTAGAAACCATCAGAGACACCTTCTCACCCTGCGGGTATCAGCACTTTGTGCCTCTGTCGCCTTCATCCTTACAAGGCATGAGGCAGCAACGACAGGCACGTGAGCTGGGGAGAGGAATGGGGACACTGGTGGGTGGTGGCATGTCCCCTGCAGCCTGGCAGGACACGGTGTCACCTCCTGCCATTGCAGTCCCCTTCTGCATAGCCGCAGAGCCAGGGCGTCCAACACAGACCTTACTTTCAGCTAAATTTCTCTTTTATCCAAGGAGACAGGAGGCTTCCCTATCAAATAGTGTTCAAGAGTGAATTTTAATGGAAGAGATCAGAGAGAAGCTTAAAGCTCCGGTTGTTTGTTTTAAACACTGGATGTTCCCTTGGCTTGGTTATTTTGGCCATTGGTTAAGCTCCCTTTTATGTTACATATAGAGAGAATTTCTTCTTTTCTATGGCAAGGCTGATCAAAACTGGGAGTGATTTCCTTCCAAAATATTTTTTTAACTAAATAAAATGACTTATTTGTTGCACTCAGTATTTTTCAACAGTGCTTTAAGTTTCTGCACATGATGCAGTGTTTTATTCCAGATTATGTAGATTCAAATAAAAGCCTTTTTCCACCTGTCTTTCAGCAGGAAAAATGTCCTTTTTTAATGTATTAGCATTGATTCAACATGAACTGCAATGATAATTCTTCAGTTTGTGTTATTTCACTAAAACAAAAGTTAAAAATACACAATTTTTTAGCCACAGTGGTTTTAACTGCAGACAGGAATTCTCACAACAGGAATTAAGGACAATTTGGGGACTATGTTAGGCACAATAGAGGCTTTTGATAAGTAGATGCCACTGTGACCTGTTTGCACGTAACAATAAAATTACAATTGGAAAAAGGCACTGAGGGAGGGAATGGCTGTGGACAGAAAGAGAAAAGCCTGGTCCCCCTTGTTCGAGCTGTCCACCACCCATCACTCACGTCTCTAAGCTCTGACCTTATTTCACACAAGCTGCCAAAGAGCTTTCATCCTGCAAAGTGCTGAGCACACTCCACTCCCACACATCTCTCTCCATCATCAAGGCTTGGTGGATTTGAGGCTGCAGCTCAGCCCCAAAAACACAGTGAGATGGCACCAAACATCACTTCTAGACTCTGCCCGGAGCAAGCTGTAATTTTGATTAAAGAAGCAAAATTTCTAGCTCCCCCAAGGAGCCTCAGCTCCCACTCGAATTTTTCTTTTGATCCATCTGTCCCCCTTAGTCAAATTTTTAAACAGCTAACAGTGTCATCTTCTCACCTTCCTGACATCACCTGACCCACAGGGCTTGCTGGAGCTAGACTTGAAGCACATCATACAATATTATGCCACCTCTGATGTAATGTGTCTCTGTGAGAGATGACGGGGCCAGACTGTGCCTATGCACAAATGCGGAAAGCAATTTTGGGGAAGAAAACATAAAGAGGAACTTTTCAGGAATAAATTAACAACCTGCCACAAACAACATATGCAATAGTGTCTCTGTTTCCAGCTACAGCTTGTCTGATGAAGCAATTAAAAAAAAGTAGTTTTTACAGGGTAGTTTTGATTTTCTCCCTTATTTGAAACTTCAGCTGACATCAGCAGGAAGAGCACAGGTCTGACCACACTGCAAAGAGGAGGTGTAGCCTTCCCCCAGAATATACTTTATATCTAGTAAATCCCAAGGCTGCTGTAACACGTGGGTCCAGAAACCCAGTCTCACTGCTGTTACATCCCCAGTCAAGGACAGTTGGGCAGGGATCAAATCTAAACCCACAAGTACTGTCTCCTCGTGACCGCGCACATCACTTGTACAACTCTATAAAGGCATCTTCCGTTCACTAAACAAAGCATCTGACAAAAATGGAAAAACACCACCATATCCCCCAAAACTGAAGGAGAAGACACGGAAAAGGCAGTAGCTTGTGTCAAGCTAATGAACACCAGTGGTCACTATGGCCTTCATTAAGGTAATTTTGCAACTCTGATTTAAGAAACAAAGTAGAAAAAAAAAGAAAAAGAAAGCAGCAAAAAAAAAAAAAGAAAGAAAAAAACATCAGACCACGAGTGATTTGCCAACAGTCACACGGCAGTCTGTGGCAAGGATGAGGACAGAAGCCATGCCTCCTTACACCCGAGTCACTATGAGAGATGTTTCACCATAGCATTTTCCCCTCAGAAACTGCTTTCATTGAAGCCCCAGTTCAAATATCCCTCACTTCAAGGGGATGAAATTTCAAAGGAGATGAACCCTTCAATGCAAACTCATCCTTAGGTTGTTCTTCTTGCTGCCTGGAGGAGACGGCACTGCTTCTATCTTAAAAGGGAACATTAACAAACCAAAGAGATTGGTTTTGAGCCAGTTGCATGTGCCCACAGCAGATTAAACACTGGAAAAGGAAAAGCCAATGTATTTTGGGTTACCTGCCCAACTACAGGCTTTGAGCACAGAAGTTTGCTTCTGTGAACTACCCTGTGAATCCCAGAGACAGGAGGACCATAACATCTTAATGGCATAGCATGGGGATAGGCAGCCCTGGCACAGCTCAGAGACAGGCCCAAGCTGGCCTCAAAAGGGTAGAGTAGATACTGCAGTGCAAACCACAACATCCAGGTGAGAAATAAAATAAATACACCAAGGTCTGTGCAGTCTCAGCTACACAAACCCAGGGCTACAGCTAGCTCAGACACACCTACACAATGTGCTGTCACAGCCAAGAGCCACTTTATTTGCGAGAACAAAGATGAAAGCTGTTGGTCTTTTCTCAGAAGTCGGTGATGGTTTTTAATGCTCGGCATTTGTGAAGTCAGATGTGTGGGAGAGAGTCTAAAGAGCTGCTTCAGGTCACCCCAGAGGTGTGCCAAGGCAGGGTCCCTCAAATTTGAGAGATGCACTGAATTACTGCCCATGCAGGGTTTGCATTTACTTTCCCATCTCATCTCTTGGACCGTGGCTCTGGAGCACGTAGCAGGAGCAACTCAGAAGATGCCAATTTATAAAGAAGTGGCTCCTGGACAGACGCCTTTGCACTCTATGCTGAGCACCACCATGGAGCAGGCCAGAGCCTCTGACTGCTGTCACCCCGCCCAACCAGGGAGCTTGTGAGGATGCCCGTGTAAGATTGACAGTTGGACTTGATGATCTTAGAGGTCTTTTCCAACCTTAAAGATTCTAAGATCTGCAATCATATTTTTGGCACTAAGGAAATCTTCCCTCAGACTATCCAATGTGCACACCTCAGCCAGGTCAGACAGACCAAGGACATCCATCAACTTGTCGCCTTCTCCTATCCAAAACAGATGAGAAAATAGTATTGACCCTTTACATTGTTCTGAGGACTAATGAGCAACATTACAGCGCAGTGATGAAGTTGACTGTTGCCTCTTGCTAAGTCTTATTATGCCTGTAAAATTAAACAGCTTATTTAAAAAGTGGTAAAATGACTCCCACTTCAGAACACAGCTCTCAGGGGAAAAAAGAAAGTTTGCAATTTCAGCAGGGCAATGCATGAGATTGTCTTAATTACCAAAGGAAAGGCAGCTGGTTCGGTTCCTATCATCTTAATTTTTCTCTCTTTGATGTCTTGATCGCATCTTTTGAACAACACGCTTGAAGCTCAACACTACAGAGAACACTTATTTTCATAATGAAAGGGAAATATTTTGCTCCATGCATAATATTTAGTTATCCTGATAGGTTGCCTTGATAGGGCTTCATATATTGTGTTTTCAAGCTAAGTCTGAGTTTAAAAGAGGCCTGCAGGGTAGTGCAAGACTTCTATCTAAATGATAAATATGCAACCAGTGTACGTGTCTAGCATCCTTTAAAGTGATATCAAAAGGTTTCTAATAAGAAAGATACAAGCACTCAAAACTTTCTTATCCTAAAGGCATAAAAAGGAAGTTCACTTGTTTCCCATTTTAGTTTTAAAAGTTAAAATTTCTAGGCCGTATGAAAATTGTTAAACCTTTGCACAGCACAACAACAGATCTACTGTTGTACAACATACAAAATGAAAAACTCTCTCCACTTCCCACAGACACCAGGGACAGCCAAAAATCTGGAGCAAGCACACAGCTTTGAAAGCTGTCGATAACAGGATTGGGTTTTGTGAGAATCACAGCAATCTATAGAAAATGTACTTGTATGCCCCTTCGCACTACGCTACGGTAACAGGAACAGCAGGAGGGCAACCCAGCTACACGTACACAGCACCAAATTCCTTGGGAGGCAGCTGGCCAGGCACACTGGAAAGGCAGCTCTCTACAGCTGCCTGCAGTTAGGAGCTCTTTTCTTGATAAATGGGCCCCATTCAAGATGGGCTGCAATGCAATTTATCAGAACAGTGTAAATTGTAATCTGAAGTCAATGAGGATATCCCCATCAGGCTGCACACCAGAGCAAGGGGTAGAGAATTGTGGAGGAGAACTTGCTAAAAGGATGTTCAGAGACAGGAAAAATGTCTCCAAAATGTTTATGACCTGGGCACAAAGTTTAGGGCTGTGGCCAACACTCCAGTCCTCCACATACAAGCTGAGTTTTGATATTACAGGTTACATTCAGTCTATCTAAACAAAACCTAGCTGCGGAGGAGTGACTTCAGGATGCAGACTTTATTTTAACCATAACACCCATTTCCTCACTCTTTTCACTTTAAACCAGATGTTATTATATTGGTGTGTGTGACATTTACACTTAACAATGCAGACTCTGCTTGGATTTGCTGAAACAGGGAACAAAACCATGATTAAACTACTTCCTATATGCAAAGGCTCTTTGAACATCGTGTGTGTCACGGAGACTGGCGAGTCAGAGGAGCAACCGCTGCCCAGCTGAGGTCAGACATGCTTAGAGCTGCAGCTGAGCAGATGTAGGAGGCAGCTGGCCACCGCTCACCACCGCCCATTGCTGCCCCTTCCCTCCAGCGGTTACCACCACCTCACATCTGCCAGAAGGACCAGGTGTGCCGTCCCTTGAAAATCCAGATGAGAAAAATCCTACTAGGAAATGGGCTGTAGTTAATCCCTGCTGATTTGGGAGAAGGGAGAGCACCCGGGATCGGATCTGCAGGAGGACGTGACCTCTGGCCGGGAGTAGCTGGAAGCGATGACGCTTTACCCCAGCACAGGATAGCATCCCTGAGCACAGCCCCAGGCTTCCACTGACGGACAGAAAAGCTTCTCTTCCAAAAAAGGAAATAATTTGGGGCTTTTTTTGCTCCCTGCATTGGCCAACCACAGTCTCAGAGAAATGCCAAGACAAAGCGGCTGCAGAGAAGACGGCCAGGGCTGCTTTCGGTGGCAGCTACCCCTGGCTCAGAGGCACTGTCATGCTAGATAGCAGGAGCCTGACTGGCTCTGGGGCCTGCCTGGTCCTCTGGCAGAAGCTGCATGGGATACCAGAAAAGGGACATATACCGTGCTCCTAGATATGCTGCAACAACCTGAAGTCACTCATACCAGCAACACGTGTGAAAGGACAGGGACATACACCCTCACAAGCACACCTGCTCTTAAGAGATGTAAATTTAATTGAGATTGAACTAGAACAACAAAATTAAGAGGTCGACGTGCATCAGCAGCAACGCAGCTAGAGTCAGGACCCTTGAAGCAATCCTCCCCAGATCAGAGACATGTCTGAAACAAGTCAGGGAGGAGAGAGACAAAGAAAACGGCCCCCATCACCCACGAAACTGCAAAGGAGGTCCTTCACAGCCCTTGCTGGGTGCATTACTGTACTACAGAGGGGCAGGGCTGACATGGCTTTGTAGCTCACACCAAGATCCCCTCTCCTGCACTCTGTCCACCAGCCCACCTGAGCTCTGTTAGCAACCAGCAAGCTTTGGACATGACTAAAGATGGCTAAGACTGTAGATGTCTGTAGCCCCCCCCCCAGCAGAATTTTGGGCCCATTTCTACCCACGTTCATTTGATACCTTCTTCCCTGCCCTCCTATTTGCCTCACTGCAGAGCAGCTTCCAAAACTTGCTTGCTTTAATCTTCAAAAAAACCTTTTCTATCCCACTTAAGGATGCTGCAGAGACAGACCCAGACTGGGGGCAGCCCAAAAGCTACCTGCTCTGGTGACACCAGCCTCCCTATGCTCTACTCATCCCTTCTCCAGTGAGCTCCAAAGAGTGGAGAAAGGCTGGAACCAGCATTAACACATGCCAGCTGAGCCTGTGGGAGGCAGGGGAAGGTACTGCCTGGGTGTAAGCAACACTCATCCTGTCCTTAGAGGAATGGTGGGAAGGAAAGGCCACTACCCTCTGCAGTCTTCCTCACAGGGAGCAGAAGAGACAAACACACATGCCCCTCAGCCACAATTTCATTCTCTAATTTAGCAGAACTCTATCCAGCCAGCTTCCAAAAATAAAAATAGACTGAATTTTAGGTGCTGGGACAGCCCCCTAACACTCACAGAGCCAGCAAGGGGCTTTTCTCTGCCTCGGTACTGTCCCCTGACAGTTGAGCTGCCAAGGAGCCGGGATGTGCCAAAGGAGCCATCGCAGCTGCAAGACCAGCTGAGAGCCCAGGAGAAACTGAGCCAGTGCATTCTGCAAAATTCTGTGGAACAGTTGCTCCAGCGACTTAAGTTTCTCACCCCTTACACGTACATCTCTCCCCCAGCACTGGACAGCCCGTGTCATTTTTATCAGCATCAGTTTGTGCTACCTGGGGAATGCTAAGCATGCAGCTGAATTCTATTTAAAAAATCATGTTTATTAGAAAAATACATTCCTAGTGAGCTGACAATATATTTCACTAGAGAAGAGGAGTTTTAGGGCATCCTTTGTAACATTACTATATCTCTAAATAAAACTGAAAGAGACACTTGGTGCATTGGAAATTTGGCTGATTTTCAGCAACAGTAATGATAACAGTATGTATATCCTGTTCCTCCTTCTTCCAGCATGAAGGAAAGCTCTTACAGTCTAAGAGGACAGCAATAAGCACAGGATAATAAAACCACTCATTGTTGAAATACAAACATGCTCAAAATACATCAAATTAGGAGCTGTAATTTGAGAGAGGGAGGCATCTCAAGTTGTGATAACAAACTCTTTCTGCTGGCAAATCCATAGCACTCCATGGCCAGAATCACCATTAGCATGTTTCTTTACAAAGATCAATTAAACCAGGGCAGAGATTTAAAGATCTTCCCAAGGAAACCCAGTGAAGCAGTGGGAGTTGCAAAAGAGACCTTTGATTCACTCTCAATTCGCCAGATGAATCATTTCATGTTGAACAACCACCAAACCACACTGAAGAAATGCAACCAAAAGCTCCCAATCCCTGAAGCCATTTCAGACAGCTCACCAAATCATTCAACAGATTGATCAGCCACATTACCAAAGTGCTATGATTTACTGTATTACATGCATTAGTTAATTCATGGCAACTTTGCATAAACTTTGATTTGCATTGCAAGACAATTTGACTCAGTTTAGCAAGTTCGCTATACCATGGATTCAAGCAGACTATGAGTTCGCAGGGAGAGTTAGCACCCCACTACTCATGCACTGTTACTTATTAAGTTGCAGTAAATTGCCTGTGCAATTTAAACTGAGATCAAAGGGAGACCAAATCCAGCCCCTGTAATTTTGGCAATAGCATCTCTTTGCAAGATCAGTGCTGAGCGCGTGGAGTCAAAATCACTGTTACAGCTCACTGCTCAAGCACGAGGAACCTCAATTCCTCTGCCCAGCAAACCCCCATGGACACAAGCAGGAATCCAACTGCAACAGAGTTAATTGGCGATAGTCAATCAGGTTTTTTCCTCAGCTGTGCACTCCAATTATTCAACTTCAACTAACCAATTATTGAAGAATCACCTGGGAGCAAAAGACTGCAGAGGGAACAGTTTTGCAATAAACATTCTTGAGCTTAACCTCCTTTGTATAATCTTTAAGTATTACAGTAACAACAAGCCTAGAAAGTATTTTATAGCCAGTTACACTGCTGAATGTTAGCCTCTCTTTTTCTAAAGTAAGTGACAGCTGTTGGCAATCCCTCCAACCCAGCTCCTCCTGCTAATCCCCATCTGCCAGCGAATTAACATGGCCTCAGGAAATGGGCCCAGTATCTCGGGCACGTTATCTTTAATGCTGTCTTGCCTTAGCACTTTACACTGTTTCCATGCCTCCATGGGCACAACAGGCATCAGTTGTTTGACCCAGGTGCTTATCATCACATCTGATTCCACACAGCTCATTTTACACTGAAAGGTCCCAACCACGCGACTGCCCAGGAGATGTCTTTTCTTGTCTCCTGATGGTCACTCAGGAGTGCTGACCCCAGTCCCACAGGCTAGCGGCTAAGATGGTGTGCTCCTTAACGTGTTCAGCAATAACCTAAGAGAGTACTACGGATAACCCTTGTCCTCACCCCAGAACATATTTGGGCAGTTAGAGCAAGGGTGGAAAACCAGGGTCACACCTGATACTGGCCAAGACTAGCAAAAGGGATGTCAGGGTGGGCAGCTCAAAAACTCCCAGGAACAGTCCAGTTTCCAACACACAAGTACTCACCACCTCCCAAGAAAACAAACCAACCCCAAATCCACTTTCTCAGGGCCACTCTTTCCTAATTTCACCACTCATCTGCTTAGTGACAACAGGCACATCGTACCAGGTCACCCATCCTGCAGGCAAAAAAACCCCTAGGACAGATCTGTATCATTTTCCCTGCAGGGCTGCACAGAGGTTTCACCAGCTGTGTATGAGGTTTTCAGGAGCCTCAGAGAAGCAGTGAGCTGGAAGCACAAAGCATCACTGCGTTCTCACTAGTAGCCAGCCCTGGTTCCTCCCCGCCACACATCTTTTAGCCTCTCTACACGTGAACCCTTTACACAGAAGCTTTACAAAGGAGCTGCCACTGAACAACCGTCACTATCCCAGCACAAATGTCTTGCTCCCTCCAGAAAGATGGCTTGCAACCTTCTGGTTTTAGCTTTAGCAAATTACAATAAAGACTTGTAAAGATTTGCCTCACGATCTCCCACCCTGCTACCTATTGCTGACATTTTCAGGGTAGGCACATGCTCCAAGATGCTTCTGTAGTTTCACTGACACTTGTGGAGAAGTGGTGTCTGCACATTTTTCATCCACTGAACAGGAAATTTAAGCCTAAGAAAGGCAAACCTACTGCCAGTTGTTACTTTTACCAGCACTTCTAAAAGCCACAAGTCTCAGCATGAAAACTACTGCCTTAAAACATAAGGCACTGCGTTGCTCCCCTCTTGGATCTCCCAAAGAAATCAGCCTCTAAGACGGAGTTAAGCATCTGAAGGGCAAACAAGTCTCAGAGCACTTTGATGAAGTAAGCTGCAGCCATCCCAAAGCCTTCCAAGTTCACCGATAACAAATTAGTACTACAAGATGTGTAAAAACTGTCACTGAGCATGCTAGTGAACACACTGAACAATCTTCATGTCAGGTCCTGGGAATGTTCCCCAGCAAAGGGGGATGGAGGGACACTAGCCAGGAGGATAGCTGGCCAAACAGTCAGGGTCAAGGATGGCTTCGGACAAGGAACTCAGTGCTTTGGAGCAGAGTCAGCACCCAGCTTTGTAAAGGGGACAACTTCAAGCGATGGTGATTTTAATGGCAGCAGATCTATAACCGCACAACTTGGACTCATGGGGACTGAAATCCCAGGGGTTGTAATGGCCTTTTCCTTACCCCAAAGACAAATGCCAAAAACATTTTAAAAGTGCAGATATGGAAGCTGAAAAGAGTGTTTGTCAGAAACATCCCAGCATCGGTTTCGGATCATCAGCATCACAAACCAACCTACAAAGAAGCTTGCTGATAATCACCCCAGCTATCTCTACTGATACACGTGTGATGTGGCACGTCATTTCTGTGCCTGCCAACACTACAAGCTCTAAATGTGACCCTGGCTCTCTTCCCCAAGCTCTGAGAAACTCTTGTTATGTTTGGCTCCCCTCTTGTCCTCCCTTCACAAAAACAGCATGCTTCCACAACATCAATCTGGAATTATTTACTGTTGTTGAAGCTCAGACAGAAACCGCAGGCCACCTCTCCTCTCACCCAAGAGGGACAAACAGAGGTTGCCCAAACGAGAGGGCTTCACCCAAGTGCTCTATCAACCCTGCCAATCATCTCATTGGGCAAGTTGCTGCCCGCTAAAACAACACCCTTCATCTCTCCTGCTCTGTTCCCAAGACCTGCTGAAAACTAGTTTATCTGTGTTTCCAGAACATTAAATAGACACCATCTGCTTAAAATTACCCTCATTAAAGCTAACATGGGAACATAATCAACCATATTTTCTCTTCTCTGCTTTTGCAAGTGGAGTGTCACTTGCAAGGTTTTGGGACTAGCTCTGAAACTCCCTGAAGGGAAGAAAATGAAACCGTGAAAGAACCACAAGTTACGCTCCAACAAGCACCCTCCTTGTGCTGACACAGCGCACAGCTCAGGCACAGGACAGGCCCAGGAGCCTGTCTCCAAATCGCATCTGACTACATCTGGCAAATCACCCCATTGAGGTCAAACTTATTCCCAGGTGGCTGTATCCAGTCCCTGCCAACATGGACAAGGCTGTACTCAGCAGTGCAAATTAACCCCTGATACGCTTGAAGTTGCCCAGACTGAATTATTGTCAGTGTCTGAGCTAAGCAGCTCACTTGTCTGCAACGACTGTGAGAAGTGTGGGGCAGAGAAACTTGCTTGCTACGCACCTTTGAGGGTAGCCTTTTCTACAAGAGGAGGCTAGAGCAGCTCAGCAGAATGAAGGCTAAGAAGGGACACCATCACTCTCTACAAAACAGAAGTGGGACAGGAGGTCAAACCAAACTGAGAGTGAAGAAACCTGTTTATGCAAAAGGACAATACTGGTGTGAGAACAAACAAGATGCTTGTGAATAAAAAAAAAGTCTACACTGGAAGTCAATAACCATCAGAAATTTGAAGTTTCCAATCAAGCCAACCCAACCACCTTGAAGGTCCATTATGTGGGAATGCAATATGCTTTCACACTATTAATGACCTAGGTCTGTCCCAGGTCTATGTTCTACAGTCCCACGACCCACTCACAGTACTTTCAGTCATAAATGCAAAAACTTTTTTCCATCAGCCCAAATTATCTGCTAGTCTTGTGACGGCTCTGAGAATGCACTTCTGCCAGGAGATATATTGCTGCAAACACAATGCTATCCCTGTCTGATCTGCCTACCTTGCGAAGAGGTGCTGATGCACAGAATATTGGGGGATCCTTGGAAGAAAGGCATTAAATAAGTACAAAGCCTGAATATATTACTAATAATACCACATATGATATGTCCACAAAAATAAATTGCTACTTGACCCAAGGCTGAGAAGCAGAAAGCAATCTGCCTAGGCCCAGGTGCATGACACTAACCCATAAATACGTGATGGGATCCAAAAAAAAAAAAAAAAGCATATGGAGCAGAGGAGGGAGCTGGAAGTGATGACAGGAGGCTCACTTCCTCACGGCATGCACTGTGCTTCCTAACTTCATCTGGTCAAGACTCAACAGCTCTCACTAATATTAGCAATATGCCGCAAGCCTCAGAAGCCTGAGCTAGTGCCATACTATTAAGGGACTTGTGGGAGAACATCAGAAGACCCAGGCTGAGCCAAAATCAAGTTCCATCAAAGCTCAGCGCACTGTTTTTAATGAAGCTAGTTGGTAAATGCTTAATAGCAACATAGAGAACACAGTGTGCTTAGTCTTTAGCAATCGGTAGATTAGACTTTCTGACCCAATCACTTGCCTTGACTGCAGTGTTTAGTAGCAGTCAGTCTTGTCCCCAGAAATTTGTCAATTAATTTTTTTAACCACTTGTACTTTCACGCTTCATACCACTTTTCAGCAAGGTGTTGCACAGCTTAATTACACAGTGGAGAAAAACATTTAATTTTATTCCACCTCATACCCAAGAATGTTGTCATTCCTGCACCACTGCCAAAAGGCTGAACCCATTCCTCTCCAGCAACTATCTGTGCCTGTAGCAGAACAACTCAGGATCGGCATTCAAATGAGCATCTCTCCTCTTTCCTCTGTTTTTAGACTACTTCAGCTGATTTGGGATATCATTTCAGACAGGTCTTAGTATGAGAAGAATTGGACTGTTACCAGGCTCAGAAAGCCCATCTAGATATAGGGATGGGAGGTTTGTTTGTTTTAAGCAGATTAGCTCCCATCCACTGAAGGTACCTTTATAAATCTTTACTTTCATATCCTTCACAGAGACAGCTGGAAATAAGTCTAGAAGCAAAACAAGGTACAATAGTTACAAGAATGTTATAAATGGCTTTATTTCATCTGTGGTCAGCGTTGTTTCTGAAAGCTAAGGAAGTTAGTTTATAATGTTAGCAATTTGACAACTAGTTTTTTTAATAGGAACTCAGCTATTGTGTTTTGAAACAAACAGGAGCTAGCATGGGTGGGGTATTGCCCCGGCTATGACTTGACTATTATTTTATCAATTAGGAACAAGGCTGGGCTGCAAATCCCTTCACCTTGTTTTGTATGCAGGAACTCATGAATCCAAGAGTTTGTCTTGGCTAAAGTCACCTTAAGATGAAGCTTTACAAACCAAGACATCTTTGCTAAACAGATACAGGACGTCTAAGACAAATAGGTTGGAAAGTGTTAGCCACAACTGCTAGACCCTACGTGTTTCCCATAAAGCATCTGTAGGCTTTTGACGGACACAGAGACCAGAACACAGGCAACAGTGGGAAGAAAGAGCCTGGGAACTCAGATAAAGACCCAAAGTGAATGGACCTTTGCTGACGACAGCACTGTAAAGTTGGCTTTCGTGCTTGGCTGCTAGTAAAACAATGACATAATGCTGTTTACTAGCGGGGAAATCTGAGGGTTGGAAATGGGTCTGTAAAAAAAACCACTAACACAGTTTTTTGACAAGCCAACAGATTAACATCTATTGTCACTGGGGCAAGGCCAAACTCAGCTGGAAAAGGTCCAGGAGTTTGATGTCACCAAGAGGCTCACAAGGACGTCAGCTAAAGAGTGTTCCCATGTCATTTCAGCATTCAGTGCTGCATTACTGCCTAAAGCAAGCTATTAGCCACCATCACCTTCTGTTTAACCCTTTCTGTCAGGACATGCAGTAAAGACAACATGTTGGCCTTTCGGCAATAGGGGTTTGACTCAGATCTGCTACAGCTCACATTAACCAGATGCAGAAGATTGATAAAGGACCAGGCAGGACATGGTGCTGGCAGATAAAATGCATATTCAATCAGGTTTGGACTGTTACTCCTGTGTTAGTACTAACTACAGTCTCTACCTTTCTACAAACAGAAACAGCATGCATCATTTCCTCATTTGACTCCTTAGGATGTTTTCAAGTGCCCTGCGATCCAAATCACATTGCCAGTTGCGCCATCGACTTGGTCCAAGTTAAGGTCTTCATCATAACCAAGCCAACACCTCTCACATGCAGCAAGACAACGGCCAAGAGGTTTCAGCTCCTCACCAACAAGATCCCAACACAAGGACACCTGGACTCCCATAAATGCAAACGCCTGGTAGAGAACCATCTTGCTCTACTCACCAGATAAGTTACAGCCCTGATGGCTTAGCAACACTATATGATAATGTGGTGGGCAGAGCCCCACAAAGCGCTCAGCACACAGGGAAAGCTTTCTGTCACCTCTCCTCAGGCGCAAAGGCTGCAGTAAGCACATCAGTGCTATACTCTCAGTCCTTCTACAGACCCTCAAAACCTAGTGGAAGGCACTGGTGCTTGTCCACAAGATATTCTTCAGTCCAGCCCTACTATACTTGGAAGGTCACCTAGAACTCCAGAATTAGGACAATGGGAAATAACCCCATGCTGTGGGCAAGATTATAGCTTTTCAGAAGAAAGGGGGAAAAATGAAAGAATAAAAGAGTATTCTGAGGGTCTGGCCAGGACTGTGAAATCAGCTCCAATGGGACCTTTGCAAACCTCTGCTTTCCATCCCATTTCCTTGACCATGCCTTCTTCTTGCTTAAATGCAGAGCAACACAGGAGTTAAAACAGAAGTGAAACGCATGCACACACAAAGTCTCACATCAAAACTCTAATTCCTACCACAAATACAAGAGAAGAATTATGTAAAACAGCAATCCCAATGTTCATCCTGGCCAACAACAGGGCACACAGATATACAGTGTTACTCACAGCTGGAAGGACCAGTAAGAAAACCCAACACTGCCACAGCCAAGCAATTCAACCAACACCTTCAGCAGTGACGCCAAGGGTCTGAGCACCAATGCCTTGCTCCCATCCCCAGGCTGTACATCCTCAGATCCTGCTCACTTGGGCCAGAGCCTCAGTTCTTTTAAAAAAAAGGAGACTCCTCCAAGATGGTGGACACCAGTACACACCATCGCTCTCCAGCACCACTACCAAATTGCCACCGCTGTACAAAAAGCCACTGGTCCTTACGCCAAGAGGATAGATGGAGGTTTAAAGACAGACTGACGGACTCTCCTGCCCAGATCATGACTACTGCACTCTCCCAGGGTTGCTACCCATGACAAATTCATTTAAAATATTTTTAAACTGAAATATTTATACTTATCTTTACAAATCAGGGATGTCTGTATTAAAGGAAGAAATGCAAGTTACAGCTGCCTAGCTCAGAAACAGGTGGAAAGCTGCTTCCCCAAAACAGTTCAGAGTTTTGACATAGACTGTTACAATCACAAAGACAGCAGCAAGAGATTAAAAAGAAAATCTCTTCTTGAGCAGTAACAGCCAAAAGACTCCTCTGTATGCCCCAAGTGAGAGTATTTCAGAGGCTGGCTACTGCGCTAGATTGATTTTGAGTAAAGCATCCTGTGTTGTCTTTGTAACACACCTTCTGCTGAAGCATTTGACGGAAAACTTGCCTGGATTCAGGGAGGAGAAATAACTTGTTAAGGATGTCCATGGTTTGTAAAATGCAGAAGATACAGCACTGTTACCCCTTGGTACGTGGAAAACCAGCATAGATGTTCCTCTAGAATCAGTCACTTTTTATTCTCTACTTCAGCCAACAGCTCTAATCTCTTACTATTAACAGAAAATAAGCAGCCCTTTGTTAATAAAGAGGTATTACCACAATGCTGGTTCAGGGATTCTGACAGTTTCACCTGATACATAAAACACACACATGTATGCACAGAGCTTCCCTCCTACTCCTGGCTTTCCTCTGTCCCATCCCAGAAGCCAGCTCCAGAGTCTGTTTTAATCCCACTTAGGAAAATGCTGAACTCCAGTCTTTCTTCCTGTGACATGCTTGGGAGATGGGAAGAGGGAGGTGCAATTAATCTGCTCTCCGTGGCTTTCTTCCAGGAAAATACTTCACATATCCTTGTTTGTTTGTTTTTAAATTCTAAGTGGTTTTAATACTGGTGAAAGTTGCTGGAGTGACAGCCCTGGGAATCTGCAAGCCTCCCACTTCCACGCTAGCAGGGGCTGTGCCAGCTGCCCTGCTTCTGCTGAAGACCAGGAGCTCAGCTGCCTCTTGTAGAATCTATCCCACAAATAACCGTCCCTCAGTTCAGGCTACTCGAGATGAAGCAGGTGTCAGAGTGCCAAATTTTCAGGCAAAGGAAATATACTGAGCTCAGAGACAGTGCAGCAAAGCACTCACAGGGCAGGGGAATGGAAAAAACATTTTAAACTGATTTTCAGAGTATTTTGCTTGGAGTCACAAGGGTCTAGTGTCAGCTTGCACCTGCTGCACAGGGGAAAATCAGGAATAACCTTCTACCCACAAAAAAATACATGCGTGGGTTAACTTATAAACAATAACAGAACAGCCTGAGCCAGAGAAGGAAAATCTCCGGGCATGCTGAGGGAGCAATTAGAAATCTCATCTTCACAGAGAAAATGGTAATTCACATGCTCTCTGTTGCATCAACCCCCCAAGGGTGCACAAATGCCTGGAAAGAAGATTTCGCCTCCGACAGTGAGCTTTCCTGACAGGGAATACAGAGACACCGGAGAGATCTGACAGCAGCAGCCTACAGCCACGGGCCTTGCTACCAGAAAGACCATACCTCCATGCTTCACCTTGAACACCTCCACAGACCCTGGGAGTCCAAGATGGGAAGGAATGCCCTAGAGGAACAGGCTTACAGCCAGCAAGCATGGCTGGCATCCTAAATGTACATTTCCTCAGAGGGGAACATAGCTTTTATATCATCCCATTCATTACCATTGTCTGCTGAACGCTATTAGGGAAGAAACAGTCTGACTCCCATTTCCGGATAACGACACGACCTTGCCATTCTGCAACCACTGCTCCCAGGGGTGTGCCTGATGGTAGAGGAATATGACCCAAACTCAGGAGTTGCAAAGCCTGTGCTAGCAGTCGGCCCTTAGGTAATACACACATCTTTTCCCTCAATAAAAGGTACGTAAATCCTGTTAGCTTTGCAGCAGAGCACACTGAGATCCAGAGAGGTTAAACAAACAATCCAAGGCCACACCACCAGTAAAGAGGACATGCAAGCTCTTCTACAACACTGCACAATGTCTTGAGTGTATCACACTGGACATTAGTTCAAACCTTTCTGGATGATTTGTGAACTTCATACATCAAAGTATGCACTTATAGACATGTCCTGGACAGTGGAAAACCACGTTTCCAGTATTTCAGGGGCAGCTATGGAAGACTTCTGGAAAGGAGACAGAATGGCAGTGTGGAGCTCTTCTTTAAACACAGCTATGGTTAGCAGTGGTTTGGCATGTTTCTCCTGATGAACACAGATAGGGATGTTTTCCTTGCAAACAAGTTTGCATCAAGCCTATAAAAATCATGCTACTGACTGCTGAGAGCATAGCAGCCTAGTGCATCACTGCATTTAGTTAGTGTGGTTTATAGGAAAAATAAAACACACCCTATTGGTCAGAGAAACAGTGCCAGCAACATATCAAAACATAATTATTGCTAGTTAGGTTTCAAACACAATATGTATGGGATCACACACATATTTATGGACACTTAAAGCCTACGAATATTTTATTCCATCCAACGAGTCAACCATCACAAACTAAAG
The DNA here is from genome assembly GCF_028858705.1 of Grus americana. Taxonomy (NCBI): domain Eukaryota; kingdom Metazoa; phylum Chordata; class Aves; order Gruiformes; family Gruidae; genus Grus; species Grus americana. The sequence goes on along the minus strand of NC_072858.1, from coordinate 13,983,094 downwards.
AAGTTGCATTATAATAACGAATGTTACTATCCAGCATTACAGCCTTATTGTGGAGCCATGGTACACCCAGATCCTGGGCTACAGCAGTCAGTGACTATTAAGACCAATTAAGAATACACTGCAGCATACTAGTGCAATATGTGATGAAGACAGATTTGGGGATATATTCTGCCCACAGAAGCAGAATGCTCCCAGTCTAAGGCCTTGGTTCATTACCTACACATCGAGTTCCTCTTCCAAAAACTGGAATAAAGAGTAGCTTTGCCAAAGTCAATGCTTAATAAAATCAAGAGGAGAATCTTTATGACTGTCACAAAGGCCACCCTAAGCATGAGAGCACCAGTTGACACCACCACATTCAAGCACTTACAGGTACTACAATGAATAGAATATATCTCTGGTCTACCTTCGTCCCAGGGCAATTTAAAGCATTATGTTATCCTTCTTCGTGCCTGTTCTTTGCAATGATGACTAAATGATGCCAGACTTGGGTTACTATTATGTTGAGAGGATTACCTGCTCAGCTAGTTTTGATGTTGTCTCACTGCCCCACCTGCCTGTATCTGTGTGTCATCACTTGTCTTAACAGCCCAGCACAGAGACCATCTTTCAGGTCTGTCTGCACAAGTTTTAGTGCAAAAGCATCCTTGCTTTGTAATAAAGGCTCTTATGCATTTCAAAACCCCCCATATTTATAAATACATACAATGAGTATACTATATTACTGGCATTTAGTGAATGCACATTTGAAAGACTGACTAGATTATTATTATATATTCACCTAGAAGGTGGTGCAAAAAGTGAGCAAGCCAAAGTGGGAAAGTTCTAACTAGGTTGTGAGATTTTCCACTTTAAAAATCCTTTCAGGCAAAGAAATTCACCTAGTTTTCTTGCATGTCCCCAGTCCCCAATGTGGTGATGTCCCTGCCTAGAAGAGGATAACAAAGAGATCCTGGAGAATATACTTTTGTTTTTATAGTAAAGACAAAGGGAGATCTACTACATTAAAAGCCATACTAATTACAAGCTTATCCTTAAAACTTTCAATAAAGCCTCTCTTTAAAGGTGTGAGCCAAGGCCCAGGGAAGCTACTGGGAGGTTTTTTTCCGTTGACTCGACTGTATTTGGTTTGACACTACCTGATTAAGCAGCAGACACCACCAATTCCAAACAGTATGCTACTGTGCAGCTCTCTGCCTTCTTCATACAATATTTACACAGCACACTCCAGGCGAGAAGGTGTCAGCTCTAGCTACAAGAAAGCATTCAGCTTCACAATACCAAACAACATACGGCGCTGACAGCCCCCTCTAATGATCCTGCTCTTCTCTGCGGTTACTGGGGATCAGTTCCCTTTGCGCAAGCCAGCATGGATTAAGAGGACACGGCATGAAAAAGGAAGATAAAAAAAATCTCACATTAGAAGGTCCAGCTGTTTCCTCCCAAATGACTAAATTAGAGTGCATGTACGTCACCTCCTGCCTCAGGTAGGGTCACATTGAATCCCTCTTCCTGTTTAATCCATATAAAATGGGAAATGGGTTTTGAGGAAGACAATGACAGAATATGAGGGTAGTATTTTTTCAGGCTGTGTACTTTTATTAGATAAATTCAAGACTGCTTTGGAAGCCAAAGAAAAGAATAGAAAAAGCTGCCATACGCTTCATGGGTGGCCTTGGGCCAACCGCTTAACCTCTCCTTGCCTCATCTTCCCAGTGACGATACTGGCATACACCCTACCTTGCAGGGATGGGAGGAGGGCAATAACTTTGAGGTGCCCATCTCTCTGAGGGCTGGGTGAGCATGTGGGAGGAACAGATGGGCTGCTCTGGGATGCAGGAAGTCTGGGCTCCATTTCCTATTCCACTACTTGCTTCCTTAGGATGCCTGTTCATCTCTCTCTCCAGTCATGCCTTCTGGGAAAAGGGCATGATTTGGTCTCTCCATTCCTCTCTCTCTTAGCTGAAAGCAGTGAGCTGGCATAATTTTGACTATAACCCATCAAGCTGTGTTGCACAAGTGGGGTGCAGCACCCATCAACGCACTACTCAGAGGTCTCATGAAGCCAGAGGTCACCTGCAGCTTGCAGCAGCTGAAAGCATTTGTGCTGTCTCTTAGGTCAACATCTCCCTGGTAAACAAGTCCCAGTGAAAGCCAGTAGTGGCATCTCAGTCACTTCTAAAATGTAACTTGAAGGCTTTTGGAGCTCTTGCCCCCAGCTCATGGGCTTGCTAAAAGCTTTTTCTCTGAGCTTCCCTTTGGCTGCCCGCCCAGGATGCTGCAGGCTCAACCACAGGAGAGCCAGGACAGGCAGCCTGTCGGGATTTACCGCCTCCTGCGTTATTTCATTCTGCCCTGACCACAACAAATTAGGACAATTACCTTGTCTCTCTATTGGTTTTTAATCTATTCCGAAGGCTGGGGACAGCCATTTACTTTGCAAACTGCTGAATTTAGATACTACTGTCTCTTGGCTGAATGTTACCAACAGACAGCTCTGCTGGAAGAAGGGACTATGAGTGCTCCTTGATCTGCTGGGCTACCCTACTGCACGCTGAAGAAGCCTTGAATTATAGAGGCAATGACTGCCAGACAGTGCATGATGAAAAGCAGGTAGATGACAAAAGCATCTGAGCCATCCTCCTCTGAACAAGCTCAAAGGACTGTGCCTCTCTTGGGCACTTTCTAAGATAAGGTAATATAGAAAAGACCTCCAAGACAGACAATTACACACAGGTATGGCACTTGAAGGCTAAGAGGATGCTGAGAAAAGGAAACAAGTGAATCTTTCAAGGCAGTGAATAAGAAAAACCTGTACATTACATGCGCCTCATAAAACAACGGTGCCTAAGAAGTAAAAAACCCAACAGGACATGGAAACTAAACCCTCTGCTGTTAGGGAAGAATTTCATTTCCATCAACAACTAGTTGCAGTAATAAGGAAGAGAGAAGCCCTCTGAGCACTAGTAGGTACATACGGCTTTGGACCAGCAAGGTTTGATCGATCTCTCCTGCTATCCCTGCTCCTCTGGCCATTTGGTTGAACCAACCTGCAGAGAACTGTCTATCCACACCTTTAAATATTTCTAGGTATTTCTAGAATATCTGGAAATACTGACTACTTCCTGTCATGTTTCATCAGACGCTAGAAAACAATCAAAATTTTGTAGCCTGCAAAAATCATAAGATCTGCAACTACAACAGCCAGAGCAGTGGAAATCATCCTTAAAAGACATACGTCTACCCCAGCAGGGTGGTGGTCTACTTGCAGAGAAAGCCACTGCACAGAAAAGACAATGTTTTACCCCAGTTTGCATTCTCCTGAGCTCTCCCCTACTCCTGCACACAGGGGATCACAGCCACCTTTGACATAGCCCTTGCCAATGCATGGAAGTTCAGTTCTGAGGAAAGATGAAGTCATGGAGCTGCCTGCTAATTTTCTGGCTCTGTCCCAGCACCCCAGGCAAAGATAATAGTAATAATAATAATAATTCAGACCAGTGAGTCAAGCCTGGAAGTATGGCCACATGGTGTGTCTTGATGGGGAGAAGGGGAGAGCAGAAAATGGATCCTAAGTCCTAAATAGGTACTCCATCTACTCATCTAACACTGACTGCCTTCTGATTCACATCAAGTGGCTCACTGCGCTCTACCTGCAGGCCACCAGCCACGTGAGCTCCAGGTATGTCACATCCTGTTTGCTCTGGACGACATCTGGCTCACAATCTCCAGCTCTGCTAATTAAAAGGGTCAAAAAAAAAAAAAAAAAGCCAGGCTGAGCCTTTCTTACCCATGAGCTGCTGGTACTCCTAGCACAAGTGGCACATGGAGCACCTCAATGCAGACCTGCAGGCAGGGCCACACTGATGACCCAAGCAGGGGGAATCCAGCTCCTTCTCCCATGGTGGCAATGAGGGACCAACACAGGAACAAAGATCCTTGCCACTATACCCATGATGTGTCTAGACCCTCCTCATCAGAACCAGCTTTTGTATAACCAGCAGCTTGCAACAAAGAGAAATAAAGCCATGAAGATGCCTGATCGCATCGGAGTCGCTCTTGAGCCTAAGCAGTAAACAGGAGCAGCTAAGACACAAGGAACAGAGTTTGACCCTAGCAGTACAAGTATTTTCTTCAAAACATGCTGACTTTTTACAACAGGTCACTTGTGACAAGCACACTCACAGTCCCCTGGGACCAGTGCTGAAACGCAACCCTGCACGACTCAATCCCTTACAAATCAGCAATGCCAGTGCTCCGAAGAGGTTAGCAACCACATCCATGCAACGGAGAGTTTCCTACAAGAGTGATCTTGACACATTCAGGGATGGCATTAAGACATAATTACCCCAAGGAGGAATCAGGACAGTATGCAGATGTCATCTCAGATGACTAAAATCAGCAATGCACCTCACGCTAACTGGAAAGAGATAGGGCAGCCACTTGTAAAGCAAAAACATTTTACCTTCCCTCCAAGCTGTACAAAGCTGAAAAACACACAAAGACAGGAAATCTGTACTGATGTATCTATCCCTGTCCTTGGGATAACACAGGCACGCTTAGAGACCTCAGAAATTACCTCAAGCATATAAATGTTTAGTGAGATAATGCGCATCAGTAACTAATCAGTCCTCTGTGGAAGAGCAAGTAGTCAGGGAGGGGGGTGGGGGATCCTGTTCATTTGGCTTCTCATGAATGTTTGCCATCACCCAGGTCCTGCAAAGCTGTGAACAGGTGAAGGTGCTAATCTCCTGTCTCCTCTCTGAGAGCAGGATCAAGCACATCTGGTAGGCAGAGGCTCCCTGCAGGGCTTCTCAAGGAGTCAGACATTTGGGTAAGCTATCTGCCTAAAGATAACCTGGAAACAGGGAGAGGGGAGGATGTCTTGTTTAAGCTCCTCGATGGATGGTTAAAAGAGGCAAGCATCAACAGTGGGTCTTTTTAAATAGAGAATGCATTTCTGGTTTGGGATCATTTCATGTTTAATTCAATCACAATTTCAGACTAAAAGCCAGAGAAGCTACCCCATAAACAGATTAAACTTCAACAACTGAGACTTTCAGACTGAGACTGTTTAAAACTTAGCAGGGGCCGGAAAAGGGATTTGGGTTTTGTTACCAGCTTTTTCTCTTCAGAATGATTAACTGACACCTTCAACCATTAACTGCAATGTCCTAATCCACCCAGCCTCACCACAGCACTGCTCAGCCAATGTATGACCCCTGTCGCATCAAGGGTCTTTCCAACAAACCCAGACTTGACCTTCCTGACATTGTTCTTTTTAAAAGAAAAGGGAAGGGGGAAAGCAAGGAGATTTAACATTTTTGCAGTATTATCAAGAGCAGATCAATTTTTAAAAGACCATCAGTACAGAGAAAGAATAGGAAATTAACTGGGAAAGTCAAAAGCTGTAAGAGCAGCTTTAGCTTTTATCAGGGATATAACATACAAGGGGCATGTGATTATTGATCCAACCTTCTGTTTATCCTTTCACATGCTGCCACCCAGGGCCCCCAGCCAACTGGGTGGTGTTGTGCTGCCCAGTGGCTGATAGGGATGCACTGCAGATTCCTTCCCTAGTAGTGATTTCCAAGGGGAAGAGAGAGCTGGCTGGGTTCCTATCAAATAGCACTGGATCCAAGATTTTAATCTCTTCCCAAGTGCAGAGCCCTACAAATCTTCCAGTGAGGTATTAATCTCTTCAGAAGTTTCACACATAGGGATCATAGGAGGATATGCAAAGCCAGCTTCTTTCTTTTACTTTCTTGAGTCAGGGCCACAAAAGCTATGCTCATATCACAAAAGACATCAGCTCCAGGGAATGATTCCTAGCATCTAGGCCAAGCAGTGCAGGGGCTTATGTGCTACTCACATTTAGCCCTCTCCACATGCCCACAATGCCTAAGACTTGCCTTCATCTCTCCAGGCTCCACCATGGCCCTGAAAAATCACAATTAAAAGGAAAAGGATACATGTTAAAATGCCTGCAATACCTATGTCACCATCCACCAGAGAAACATATCATTAATACGATGCCAAGGTACATGTCATACGGCCTTAAGGCATGGTCTGAAGGTGTTTAGGGATGTTAGAGGTAGAAAGGCTTTTTAATATTACAGAGCCACGTAAGGCAGAGAGCACCAAGCTTTGTACTCTCTAAACTATTCACAAGCAATGGAGAAAACTAAATCCCAAGTCACATTTATATTCATTTCAGAAGAAAATAGTTGTTTCATATTAAAAAAAGAGCACAGAACCAAACTAACAGCAATCAATAGATCAGACCCAGGGAATTAAATTCTTTGACAGTGTGGGTTCACTCCAGCCAAAGCCAGATGAAAGGCTGCAGCACATGTATCTCTAGCAAACTGCAATTTAGGAAATGAAGAAGAGTCCAAGACTTTTGGACCTGTGGGCTAAAATGGGTGGCTATTATTGTTAACTGAATTACTCCAATGCTTGTTTGTGAACCAAGACCCTATTATGCTGAATACTGTACAGCCAGAGATTAAGAATAAGTGAGACAAAAGGCAGACACAACATTAGTCACCCAACAAACCATTTAGTTTGTGATTTTTTTTTTTGACCAAAAACTGGACACACAGGGACATGGAACTGTTGTGCAGAGGACAATATTAGAAAAGGTGTACAGAGAGAAGGATGAAGGGGAAGAAATAGATTTACCACTAGAAGCATTAAAGAGAACTTCTTGGAACAGTTTAGGTTACTGTTATTAAAATACAATGGCAATGATCATCAAGGAAATACAGATGTATGTTTCTGCAGGAAAACACAGGAAATATTTTCTTTCAAAACTGTAAATACAGGATTTAAATCCTTGTTTTCTGGTTATTTTCTAACAAATAAGAAATTAACAACGTCAATTTCTCTTGGCAATCAGGAAGGTAGATCTTTTGTATATCTTTGTACGTGGCAGATGTACTTCTCTGATGCTGAATTGCCACCACCTTTCAGGTGAGATAACAGCCTGCAGCTGTGTCAGCCACAATTCACAGCAGCAGCTTGCAAAAGCTAAAGAAGCCTTTCCCGCCTGGAAGCGGTGAATGAGTAATAGACTGAATGCACAGGTCCAACTGGCAACCTGAGAGGACACGAGACCTAAAACTTCCACTCCTATAAATTGGGCACAAGATGCTTAATTCCATAGTAGATGAGAGCTTCAGCTTTACATCTACAAATCAGCATCTCTCAGCAACATAGTGCCCTCTAGCTTTAAGCTGGGTTATGGTTTAAGCCTTAGAGAAAAAAGCTCGGCGATACGAAATACTATTACAAAGGTTTATGTCCAACCCTTGGCCTTACATTTCAGGCAACCCATTCAAATGTTGACCAGCTCTGAAGAAGTCCAGCAGACATGCAGTGCCAGGAAACACAGTATACTCAGAGTGATTTCACACCAGACACAACACCCCCTCAGGCTTTTCCTTACCAAAGCTGGATGATTTACCTTCTCTATATACAAAATCAACCTCTTGTGTATTAAAATACAGGTTGTATTTTGAGGAAAGAGTTAAAGGATTTGTTGCAGCTAGAAGCTGCTAACAGCCAGAGAGGGACAAAAAGATGCCTTTTCTACTTATGTGGATGTGCAAAAGCTACTCCACTGTATGCTGCAAACTCCGGCAGGCAAAGACACTTCTACATAACACCCTGCAATACTGGAGTCTGGGAAGGCTGTTAAAAATCTCCTCTGATGCTGCTCTTTTGGCAGTAAGGTGTGAAAGGAGGAAGGCAAAAGAGAGATGAAAGAGATCCCAGCTGCTGAGTCTGCCTTGATAACCATGCAAACTGGCTACCCCCTCAAAAAAAGTTGTAATGTAACTTAGGGGAGAAAACGAGTGAAGATGCATTCAGCACCTCTGGCTCACTGACCCTACAAGCAGCAGAGGCTTACTCGGCTCCCCACTGGGTACTCTGTAGTGCCACGATCAGTATGGAAACAAACCGAGGAGCCAAGAGACCTGTCCCATCCTGTGCTGGATCTTGCTGGGAAAGAAGGGAAGATCCACCTTCGGAAGGGAAGGAAACTTCAAAATGATAACATTAAAAAAAAGCCAATAGCTAAAAGGGATGAGAAAGGGTGAGGAAGAAGAGCTGCATTTCCATTGGAAGCTACCTTTCCGCACACCGAGCGGGTCCGCGGTGCCCCCGGCCGCCCGCAACCTCGCGGGCTCCTCACCTGCGTCCCGCAGGGCAAACGGGGAGGGCACGCCGGCAGCCAGGGCTGCCCGGGGGCGGGTGCCTTGCCCAAGGTCAGCCGGGGGACGGCTCCCCGAGGCAGCGCCGCCGGCCCCGGCCGGGCACGCTCCGGGAACCGCTCCGGGCCCCGTCCCGTCCCGCCGCCCGCACACGTGCACCGCCCCCCGCGGGCAAGCAGCCCACCCGGCAACGGACTGGGGGCTCGGCCGGGCTCCACCGCCACTCACGTAGTGCTTCGAGGGGTTCCTCCGCTTCTCCACGTCCACCACGTTGGCGTCCAGCACGCTGTAGGACAGCATCTTCGCGCACGCCGCGGCGGGGCTCCGCCGCTCCCTCCCAGCGCTGGCAGCACCCGGCGGTGGCAGCACCCGCCGCGGCGATGCCGGCCGGCGCGGCGAGCGGGAGGGATGGAGGGAGGGAAGGAGGATGCCCCGGTGTCGGCTCCGCCCCGTGCCGCGGCAGCGGCTCACCCCTTCGCGGCAGCAGCAGCCCGGCTCCGCGCCCTGCCCGCTGCCTCAGGCTGCGCGGCCAGTGCAGCGGCGGCGGCAGGAGGGGCAGGGCCCGGCCGCCAGCCCCGCCCCCGGACGGCCCCGGGGGGCGCCGGCGGGACGGGAGCGGACCGGGAGCCACCGCCCCCGTGTGGCGGGGGGCGCGGCCTGCCTTGAGATGGCGGCTGCCCGCCACTTCCCTCTGGGTGCCCCCTTACACCCCGCGCGGTGGGGGCGAAGGCCTTGGCGGGGGCCCTCTCCCTCCCGGAGCCGCACCCAACCCTGGCGGGGTCCTCACTCTTCGCCGCGGTCCGGGGTTGCTGAGACCGGCCCGGACTCGAGGAGACCATGGGGGAAGGGAGGTTGCCCTCCCCTCCCGGGGCAGAGGAAGGGCGGGATGCCTCTGAGGCAACCTGGTCCTGCAGAAAGTGTCTGAAACATCCTCCCGGAGCGGCCGGCCAAGGTCACGCCAGAAACCTGCCAGCAAGCGGGGCCGAGCCCGCAGCCTACCCGGCTCTAGCTGGCAGCTCAAGGCTGGCCACCACTTCGGGAGGTCCACACTGCCCCAGCCTGCGGGGCCGCAGGAAGATCAAAGCTGGAGGAAGGTTGCACATACTTTTTGTCATCGGGGCTTTTAGAGCAATAAACCCATTTCAGCTCTTTGTATATACATACAGAGATAAATGAGCATCATCTCCCCCTGTCACACTTCAAGAAGACTTTGCCCTAGAAATTTCAGGTTTGGGTGGTGGTGGTTTGTTTTGTTCTGGTTTTTTTTTCAGTAATGCAGCATTACTTTGCATATGATTATTTGCAACTTACATCAGAAATGGGAACTGACGTGTGATCTTCCAGCCCTCAGCTCATTTCATGACATTCATTAGCTGTTCACCAAATTAACTGAAGTCACTAAGATCTCTCATTCCTCTGAAGCCTCTTCAACAGCAGCCCATGCAGATTTTCCAGTAAGCTTCCAGAGCGTTGCTGACATCTCCAGACCTGCAAGCGTACGAGTGCAGAAAGGTCCCAGCTCCTGGCAAAAAAAAGCCCCATATTTACAGTGAGAATGGTCAATCTCAATGTGATTTCATTATACACACTATAGGCACAGTTTCTGAATCACAACTTTTACAAGCGTTCTTAGCCCTGCAACAATGATCATGAGAGAGACACCCGAGTCACAAAGCTATAGATAGTTGAGCCTGAAGGCTGATGTTTGAAAGTGGTTGGTTTCAAACCATAGCTGGTTTCCATGAGCAGCTTAAAAAAAAAGAAGGAAAACCAGGAGCAGCACCATCAGCACACAGCTACCAACTGCTGCCAGGTGGTATCTGCTGCATAATGCCAGGGAAAGATGCTCTGAGCCAGCCTTCTCCTCCCTCCTCAGCTACTACACAGCTTACCAAAACTAGCCAACTGACCTAAAATGCTAAAATCCTGGTGTCCCACCTGAGGCTGTATGCAGGCACACGTGAGACCAGCTTTTGGTAACAAGGAGGGTGACAGAGAGGAAAAGTTGTGCCTAGCTCTGTTGTCATTTTTCAGGCTTGTCTTTTCTCCTCCAGTGCACCCTCTTCCCTCCTCTTCTTTGAAGGACTTCCCACCTCTAATCCTCACGCATGACACAAGGCAGCAGAGCAATTATTTACATTAGAAACCTTCACTGTTTAGACTGGCCAAGAAGTCCCCGGTGTGCAGAGCAAACAAAGAAAATTCTTCCCTGAAAATGTAAATACTCAAATAACCCATTGATAAAAATATGCCTGGCGCAGCCAATCTTTTGGGTCTTGGATGCCTCTTTCCTGTGAGCCATTATCAATATATATCACACATTTCATCCCCATCTCCTATCACCCTGTCCAAAAGCCATTGTCCGTCACATGTGAGAAGTCATGACAGTCGAGTGAAGTTCCCACTGACTGGAAAAGGGGAAACATAACTCCCATTTTTAAAAAGGGAAAAAAGGAAGACCCAGGGAACTACAGGCCGGACAGTCTCACCTCCATGCCTGGCAAGATCATGGAGCAGATCCTCCTGGAAACTATGGTCAGGCACATGGAAATTAAGGAGGTTATCACTGACAGCCAACATGACTTCACCAAGGGCAAATCGTGCCTGACAAATTTGGTGGCCTGCTATGATGGGGTTACAGCGCTGGCAGCTAAGGGAAGAGCAACTGATACCATCTCCTTGGACTTGTGCAAAGCATTTGATACTGTCCTGCACAACATCCCTGTCTCTAAATTAGAGAGACATGGATTTGATGGATGGACCACTTCGTGGATAAGGAATTGGCTGGATGATCGCACTCAAGGAGTTATGGTCATTGGCTCGATGTCCAAGTGGAGATCAGTGAGGAGTGGCATTCCTCAGGGGTTGGTATTGGGACTGGCGCTGTTTAACATCTTTGTCAGTGACATGGACAGTGGGATTGAGTGCATCGTCAGCAAGTTTGCCGATGACACCGAGCTGTGTGGTGCGGTCGATGCGCTGGAGGGAAGGTATGCCATCCAGAGGGACCTCAACAGGATTGAGAGGTGGGCCTGTGTGAACCTCATTAAGAAATTCTTCTCTACAAGGGTGGTGAGGCACTGGAACAGGTTGCCCAGAGAAGCTGTGGGTGCCCCATCCCTGAAAGTGTTCAAGGCCAGGTTGGATGGGGCTTTGGGCAACCTGGTCCAACAGAGGGTGTCCCTGCCCATGGCAGGAGGTTTGGAACTAGATGATCTTTAACGTCCCTCCCAACCCAAACCATTCTGTGATTATACGAAAAAAATATTGAAAGGTCACCCCCATTGTTAAAAACACTCAGGGTTTGTTTTAAATCAGCTTTCAAAACATTTCATTGTGAGGGAAAGATACAAAATACATCATTCTCCAAACACTCTGCCCCATCCTTCCTGACATTCTTACTAACTGGCATCTTTTTACTGGTATTCTTCTCATCTGTGCTTGTAAGGAAGGAGCTGCTATTTTTGGTCCAACCTGAGACCGGTGCTTTGAGGTTTATGCTCCCTTGGTGTCCACCCCATACTTTCATGGCATCTGATCCACCATTCACCTTTCCTCTATGCACGACAACTTGATTCTCCACCACGCTTGACAACCTTCTCCAGCTGCAAAGCCTGCCCAGCCCTTGTACAGATCTGGCTCCCCTCCTCCATCTGCCGGTTTTGTGTTCACCACCACCTTCTGCTCTCCTTGTTTGTTTGCTGCATCCCTCCATCTACATAGGAAAAATGTATGTTGCTAGGGGCATGGATTGTTCTTTTAAAATATGTACAACACCCAGTCTAATGGGAGTCCGATCCCAGGCTATTGCAAGACTGGCAGAATACTGAAACCCCTTATTATGCTGCAGGCTTGGGAAAATCTGCTCCTCTCTTAGGCAGCAGCTGGGAAAATGAAGCTGACTGCACTTCCGAGCCTTGTGCTCAAGAGCCAGGCTCCGGCTGCTGCAACTGAACAAGAGAAAGACCGCGTATGCAGCAAAGAGCACGGCAGCTTCATTGGATGACCAACCCCACGTGCTGAAGAGCCTGTACCTGACTAGGACCATGAACACATGGGCTGAGGCACGGCAAAGTTGTAGGGAAATAATAACTAACTCTAGAGATTTGAATCCTAAATCTCCTAGTGTTTATATTTTTTTCTTAAAGTCTCCATTACTGAAGTCCTATCATTACATGGGAATATCACTATTATTAACAATTTTAATACACATATTAATATCAACAGCTGATTTAATAATTCACCTTTACAGACTCATGCTTCCAATAAAATTCACCTGAGGAATACCCTGGGAAATTCAGACTTCTGAAGACTGAGATAAATGAGCTATTTTAAAAGCTTTTTTCTACTCATTTGCTAGGTGGGTATTTGGGCAAAGATTTTTTTTTTTTTCTTTTTTTTGAGCAAACAGGTAATCACATTAGCCTCAGATCTAATACAACTACAGCCTGGCAACCTAGACTCTGCTCCAATTACAGCAAAAGCTGATGCATGACAGAACGTGTGTGTGATGGTCTCAGAGCTGGAGCATGACTTGAGTTTTCATATTTCATATTTCAAGAGGATTTTGTCATGCTCGCAAGTTTTTTGTAAATAAGCATTTGAGTTGTAAATTGAAAACACTTGGATCGTGAAATCAGTGAGAAAATAAAACAAGGGACAGGCTTTTCTGTGCTCCATTAGGGCCATTTCTAATGCCTCATTAATTCATGGCATATCACCATAGATAAGTACACCCCCCTGAAATATTAACCATACTATGCTCTAACAGCCCTGTCTGTTGTGGCTGGAGTTGTTGTTAAAGGCGACTTTTCTCTCTTGATTTTGCTTTTCTGTTTTCTGGCTGGGCAGCCAGGTCAAACAGTGTTTTCCTGTCCCACAAACTAGGGGAGGCTCTCAGGGTGCTCAGGTCCCTGGAGGGAAGCAAAGCGCCCTGTGAGGTGAGCCCCTTGGGGGAAGGGGAGCATTGCAGTGCTGTGCATGACAGATTAGCCACACAACTCATTACTGGCAACTAGAGTTGCATGCATAATCTGCTAGACATGGTACAAGAGACGTGCCCCTCAGGGTTTTATTTGGCTCTGATGTGCAACAGCACAACACAGAGCCTTTGTTACGCTCCCATCTCAGCTTCTGTACTTACAAAACCTCAGCTTCTTAAAAGGGTTGCTTTCCATGCAGTCCTTCCACTTCAGGGTTTCAACATACACATCTTTTGACAGGAGCGACAAGAATAGTAGAGCCTGTCTGGCATTCAAATCTCAAACTCTGAAACACAAAGCACGATGCGATCTTTTTTTCCTATTTTTTAAAAGCCAATTGCATTTCATCTTCTTGGGACATTACTGCTCTTTAAATGAAATTCACTCTGGAGTTAAATAGGCCCAGCTAATGTGGTAGAAGAGAGCCAAAGACACCAGCTGCAGTCCTGGCAGAGCAGCCCCCCGAGCACAGTAGTATGCCCCTTCCCTTCCCAGCCTCTTCACCAGAGAGTGCTGCTTTATCAGCCGCTGCGTGCAATCTAGTGTACTGGAAAAACAAAATAATCATTCCCCCTGCTAGCTGTGTACATGCTTTCCCAACGGCATAACAGCTTTTACTTACATTATGAAAGAGCTGCTTCACCATCTTGACTTAAATTATAGATTATCCTTTTCTTGAAGCAGCTATCTTACAATTTAACCCTTTCATGACTAACGTTATTTTTCAGTCCTCTCTTAGCAGTTGTGGATGAAGGATTTCCAACTGCAGTATATGCATTGCACAGTCTGCTTAGGGTAGTAGGAGCAAATTGCAGACTGTTTTTCATCCACGTACACCTTGTACTTTTCCATTGTTATGAAGGCTTTGTAGATATCTGTTGACATGGTTAAAAAAAATAAAGCAAGCCCAAACCACACTTTTCTTGATGTATTATATACATGTCAGGCTTACATTTGAGACAGCTGAAATCTATCAAACTGATCACAGGTTTGGACTGGGATTCCCCAGGTTTCTTCCTGGATGCTATCCCTGACTCCAGTGGCTCTTGCTGTTCTCAAAATAGCACATTTTGAGACTGGCTTCTGCTTCATCCTCTGCAAAAAAACTTGACAATCCATTATTGAAAACGCAGGCTTGTTACAAATAAAGTCAATCTAAGAAGAAGTAGTCTTTCTTTGCATTTTCTTCCCATGTACATGGACACCAAGTCCTCTGTATTAACAGATTTAAGATTTCCACCAAGCCCTTTTAAAACTTGCATTTCCTTGTTCACTAATTTTACTCATTCAACCTCTTCTGAAACAAACCGTAATTTTATTTGGCTGAACATCCCCTAGAGAGAGTTTATCTGCCAGTATCCAAACCAGAAAAAAATTGACTGATGGACTGTGAATTATACAAATGTATCAGTAAAACCTTACGAAAAGTTAGTCATGGAACTGCAGTTAGATCATAGATGATAATAGCACAAGCTTGACACTGTAAGGAGAAACTTGTAACGTGCAACCTCTACCATTCAGCAGTGGAGTGCATTGATTTTTTTTTAATTTTTTTTTTGAAGTTACCTTCATGCAAAAGCGAAGTGGTTTTCCCAGTAGAGAGACTTCTTTAGGAAGAACACTTTTGGACCTCCTCAGCAGCAACATCAGCCCACGGGTAGATATAAACAGTATTTTTTCCCCCCAGTCATTCCCAGGTTAGACTTTGTATGGCAGTCATAGAGATGCTTGAAAAACCAAATGCCCTGTAGAATGTTTATTGCTTGGCAACAAGGAATGAGATCATCCCAAACCAGAAAATATCTTGTGGAAAGTGGAGCTATAGTTTCTTTAGCAGGGGCTGGTATAGGTGTGGTTCTCAATTTGGAACAGTGGACACACCATCCACATAATTCCAGGCATCTATCTGAATCCAGGCATGTGTTAAGCCGTGGCCATGCAGCACCAGGGACGCAACCCTACAGACCATTTCACTAACAGGAGTCTTTTTCAGCCACCGGTCTAGTGACTAAGGCACCCAGAGACCACCTATGAGAAGGGCAGCTTCTCCTTCAGGACTGCTTCCATCAGTTAGCAGCAGCATCTGTGTAAGTGACCATTACATTGTCCTGAACATTTTGATCCTCAAAGGCATTTTGGTGTCCAGCTCTTACTTTAGCATCTCACTTTGAGCATCCAAGGCATTGGTCTTTTAGAAAGGACAAAATACCTGCAGAACAGAGGAACTGTTAAAGGGTAGTATAAGGAAGGCAGAGGAAGAACATATAAATATTAGTGTGCTCTATATAAATTTGTCCATCTGTTTATGATAAATGTTCTCTTACTCCATTTTTTCCTGCACTCATTTCCTCTCCTGCTTTCTAATTGCAGAAAATAAAATAGTACAAGTCCTTGCTTTCATTACATGCAACACCTGCTGCCTGTTCTGAAACAGATGTCTAAAGCATCATTAGGCAATTATTTATTTAGCTTTTTTCAACGGGACTAATTTCAAACATCTTACTGCTAAATCCTCCTCCCTCAGCTTCCTCTGTATTTCTCATCCTTTCCTATGTTCAGAGTTCCAACAAAAACTCCTCTCTGCATCAGTTTGCTCCTGTTATGTTTGTCCTGGATCACTGTACTCACAGAAGGACAAAGAGACTATAAGCACTTTGAACCAGGAATTAAGTTCAAGAGATTTTACTGGGGGAGAAAAAAGGCAAGGTGAGGGAAGAAAACAATGAGAGAGCATTAGTCGGCAGTGTAGGCAGTAGTTTCAGAACACCAGCTGGCTTGTTACAGCTCTGGGGCTTTTTGTGGACGTTACAGCAAAGAAAAGTTTTACCTGCAGACAAGGACAACTCCTACGCTCTCGATGTGCATGATTTAAATTTTGGCAATAGGAGAAAAACCCAACTCCAAGCACCCTTTTCATTTCCCTACCACCTTCATACCTGGCCAAGAAAAGCACACGTTAGAATCAGGTAGGCCTACAGGGCTCGCACGACTCTATTGTTGGGGAATACATTTGAGGGAATGGATTCCTCCCTCCAATTTTCAAATATTTCTGTAATATTTGGATGAGGTCTGCACTCCTGGGAGGAACCATGAACTTTCCTGGTCAGTAACAGGCTTGGCACATGCTTCATTTAATCACATTGGCTGTTACGCAGCGATGCACGTTTGCGATTTCTCTTACCTTGTTCACAGCAGAGGTGGGATGACTTTCCTGTCTGCTTTACTTTTAACTTAGGGAAATTCAAAAGAAGAACTAACTAGGTGTCTCAGTCTAAATCTCCTATGGAAGCAGTGGCTTAGCTGCAGCCTCTCCTCCAGTTTCAAGCAAAATGAGCAGATGTTTTGGCCTTTACACGCTTGTAGATTCACAGATTGCTCATCACGGGCTAAGGTGGCAGACAGCTCCAGTTCTAGCTGGTAGGGAAGGAGTGTTCATTCTTCCAATCAATAACAAAAGCAAGCTAAAACAAGAGCTGTAAAACATGTTGTGCCAGGTTAATTGGCACCGCACCGTTCAGTGGTTCAACACTTGCTGAAAATTGTTCCTTTAGGTTATTTCTTTCACTGGCAAATCCCTGGTTATGTTATGCTCAGGCAGTCTTGTTAATCTGGGCTGGTTTCAACTTGTAAATTACTGTGACTAGATTAGGATAGCCTCCATCGTGCATTTAAAAGATATTGGTGGGAATGGGCTGGTGGCATCCCTAACAATCAGTTACTCAACTTTGTACCCTGATGTAGATGCTGTAACCAGATTTCAATGCTTTGATTTGCAGTTTCCCATCACGAATGTCTGCCTTGAGGTGATCCCTACGAGGAAACTTCAGGAAAAACAGTCCAGTCATTTCTTAAAAGAGCATTCCAGAACAAGTACTTTTTGTGGCAGCTGAAGTTACAAAAATGGGTTCCTTGGGATTGTCTCATGTGTGGTTTCTCTAGTGTTGTATGACTGAGTTTCTTCCTTCCCCTTAATGGAGGCACTAATTTGGGCTTCCCTCTTCTATCAGTGCATCCATTTTCTAAAAACATGTAAGACCGTAACCGCTCAGGGTCCTTCACCCCTCTTAACTAGCCAAAGTCAGAAGTTGACAAATGCCCAGACACACAGTATAGTCACATCAGAGTATAATCACATTTTCTCAGAAGAAACAGGCCAGGAGACGACACACTAGCCAGTAGACACGCAAACTAAAAGTTCACATCGACTTTACAGATCATGTCTGCAATGAAATCTACAAGGATGTGAAAGCGGCAGGGAGAGGCAGATAGCTTCTGTCAAGGGCATGACTTGGGCTTGCTTAGGTTTGGGCAAGACACAAGTGTTTTATTTTTTAATTACATTTATTTTGTACTTGAATACCTGCAAGAAAACCACCACTAGAATCTCTGAGGGTGCCACTGGGTCTTTGGGAGGGTGGGGTGGAAAAAGTGTTGTTTTCCTGAAATTGCAGCTCTTTCCTGCTGCAAACTACATGGGGAAGAAAGCTCAAGAGCTAAGAGGATGATATCTGCCTCTTCTGGTGCCTAGAAAAGGAGCAAAGCACAGTCTGCTGGAACAGGAATGGGCTGTGAACAGGCCAGGTCAGTTAGGCAAGGGGGTTATACTGAAACTTCCAATTGCCAGATGCTGACAAGGATATTTGAGTTAGGAAAGAAAAAGGGAACAAAGTAGAGAGGAAGGAGGTTTGACCAGGATCTGTGGTGCAGAGATGAACCATGAGACTGTGAATGAACGGCCTGAGAAATTGCAGTTAGAGGAGAGAGTGGAGAGCAGAAATAGATGAAAAAAATTAGAGGGAAAAGCCTCTGTGCCTGATAGGGCATATTGCTGGGAATGAAACCCAAGATCCCTGGCTCAGCATTTCCCTGCCGCCAAAAACCATCCACAAAAATGTGTCTGTAATGCTGGGGCTCATGGAGGATGGTAACCAATTATTATAACTATTCTTTTATCTTTGCAGCTGAACTTTTGTTTGTTTGCTAGCCAGTAGGGTTGGGGCAGGAGGGCTGGAGACTACGCTGAAAGATGGCAATAAAGAACATCGCGCCACACTGACAGGAAGTATCAAAATTCAGGTTGCCCATGGGATCTGAACTTGCTCCCTTCCCATTTAGAGGTAAGTATAAAGATAAAAATCTTTGCTAGGCACATCTTTTTCCCCACAGGATCGGCTTACTTCCAAAGTAAACCAAACTGCATTTCTTTGACAAGCAGATTTTCAGTACTTTGTCTCATAATTCTCCATGTGGCTCCATGCCTCACTGACTGCTCATTGATGAATTCTCATTCTGAATAATGAATTAGCAACTCCTATTTATGGTGTTCAACACTGGAATACACAGGTATGGACAGATCCACAAAAGTAACAGCTTTAAGTCATGTAGCCAATCTTTAAATTTTTCATTTATTACTTTGAAAGAAAAGCTTAATTTCCCAGGTAGCTCGTCTAAAATACATACCCTCATGGGTACAAATTTACAATCCAAAGATTTGAGAACAAGAACACTCAGAACTCATTCATCTGAATTTCTATATTTAAGAAGCCATTTAAGAAGTCATAATAGGGAACAGGATTCCAGGAAAAATATTTGGTACAACTAAAAACACGGAGACCATCATTGCCTCATAGGACCTGGAGAGCAAAAAGACAAGACAGGCAAAACAATATGCATGGAAAGAGAGGCAGAGAAAAATAAAGCTGTTAGCAAAAGTGGGGCTTGGGCTAGAACTAAGTCCCACTCCAGCATCTATCCATTCATCCACTCCCACAGAGCTCTTCTCTAACAGCTCTCACCAATAGATCTCAAGAGCTTTTAATGACTAACATTAAGAAAAATAGAGGCTTATGCCCTGCACAGGGAGCTGTATTATCCCTAGTTTACAAAAGAGGGAAACTGAGGCATGAAGCAACCTCGTCTCTTCTCTCACCTAAGCAGATGGCGGGGGCTGAAGGTAGAGCTGTTCCTTCATTTCCTCACCAGAAAAGCAATCATCTTATACTTTGCTGGAAGAGAATATTAAGATTCTTTGGTAATTTTTGTTCTCAGGTGCTGCATTTCTATGGAAACATACCTTTTTAAAGGTAACATAAAAATGCTGACAGCTTTTAAAAACTCCATTTTACTTACCTGCCTTTTACTGCCATAACTGTTTCTATGGAAACTGGAACTGACCATGAAGCAGTCCTGCAACATGAATTCTCACTTGTCAGTTTTACGTTAAAGTGCCACCTTCAAAGTCCTTTAATAAACCAGTAATAATTGTGTTGCTTAATGAGTTTTCAAATTAAACAAAACAAGAAAGCACGCTTTCATTGAATATTCTGCACAATATTTTGTAGGTGTGGTCTAAGAATTTTAACAGTGTGCATGATATGACTCTCTTGGTTAAGGATATGATCTTTAAACAGAGAGACAGTTTATTAGCAGTAAAAGCCCTAGTGTGTGTAGTTAGACTTACATAAAGGTGACTTATACCAATATGGGTATGTCTAGACTGCTGTCACAGAAGCATACTGTAGAGATACTGAGTGAATGGGTAAATCAACCTACAGAGAGCTCTGTGCTCCCACAGCTAGCTGGGGTAGTTCTGTGCAGGCATATGCATACGGTATTCCCTGTAGGTACAAGAGAGGGAACGCACTCAACCAGAGTAAGTGTTAGTCTGTGTTGGGTGGCTACCGTGGAAAAAATAAAAGCATGCAAGCTTAAGGCACAAGTATTCCGTACGGTTATTCAGAATTAGAATCTGTGTAACTTAAATCTAGGCTCCTCCGCTCTAGTAAAAACTCTAAGCTCCCTTATGTTCATATTTCCCTGAGTTAAGTGAGAAAAACTCCTTTCTCCTGTTCTTGGAGAGCAATCTCCAACAGAATGCACCCTCAGTCATAAGAGTCCAGCATCGCTAGCAAGGACCAGCTTAAAAACTTCCAAGGACAGGTTCTTTCCAGAGTCACTTATCCGTCTTTCCAGAGATGAATTCTTCCTACCTCATCTCTGATGCTTCACAGTTGATTGGTGCTTTTAAATTGCAACAGTGGCAGAACAGAGAGGCAAGACACTGCATCAGCCTCCAATGCATGGAAAATAGGTGGCCAGGGATTTTAGGCAGACTTTACACATAGAAACACATCTAAAACACAGGAAGTGCAGTGTCAAAGTTGGAAGCAACAGAACACATTAGACTATCCAAGCTGCAAAGGACAAAGATGTAATCCTATTTTGATACAAATTTATCTTAAAGAAACTCTAAAGAGCAATACGATCTCCACACTATCTTTTCCTTGAAGATTCAGCTGCACAGAGCTCCTCCCACAACTCATCCAGCTCACACACTTGGCTGACACCCTCAGAAGAACCAGAGTCTTTCTCTCTCCTAATCTAAGAAAAGAGATCACCTTTCCAACTGAGCTAGCAGTGTTCTTTTAACCCTTTCCAAGCAAAATCAGATTCTGCTAATTTAGGACTTTCGAGAAAACGGCCAAGTCACTCTCTTAAATTAGATGCCATGCTCTTCCATATGGTCCAAGACACCACATACTTTCCTTTAAAATACCCTCAAGTTCATGCCAAGTAGGTGACTTGTCCATAATCAAGCAGTAACATATGGTTAACTCCTGAAGGGAGTCTGAATTTAGGAATCGATATTCCAAACTACTTCTCCAATAGAGAGCTTTTGTTTTTAAGCATCACTTCAAACTGATCAGTAATCAGAGCAGGAATCTGAGAAGCAAATCTCCTCTGTGGCCAACCAGACCTTTTTGTAGGAATAAATTAAAGTTGCAATTCCCCTCAGTACCACTGGACTTCTTTCCCTGCTTTCCAGAGACGTTCACGGTGGGAGAGCAGACAGGGAAACTTCTATAATTCTTTCTTAATCCTCTTTTATTTCCTTCTGCACAGGTACATCCCTTCAGCACCTGTTTGGGCCCATATTGAGATCTGACTGGAAGGTACCCAACTCAAAACAGAGCAGCAACACTAGGAATAGGGCAGCCTGCAGGGAAACCAACTACTGAGCCCTGCAGCAAGTAGGGAATTTACAGCAAAAGAATGATTCATACATAGCATTCCACTATGGACAAATGCACCATCTCTTTAAGGCCAGAGTTTTCCACAGGCCTCTGAATGCAAATGCCAAATATTTTGTCATGCTTTTCTCTTAGCCTATATCTCACTGCAGCCAGGGCTTGGAATGAGGCATATAATATAACAACAAACCAGAGACCTGGCACACGTAGGGCTACTCACTGGCTTTCCTCACGCATATGGTTTATTTTTCCCTGCTATGTCAATCCTTATAGGGTTTACCACTACATCTGCCTCCTGGGAGTCTGCTATTTCAACTGTTACAGGGAAGGTGCAGAGCAAAGAGGAAGGATACATTCAATCCTCTCTACTCCTTTCAAGTTAAAGGTCTCACCTTCATACCATTAATTAAACAGATATATTAAACAGACAAGCCCCTGCAGCAGCGAGCCCTCTCTAAGGATAAATACTGAACAGCTCGGGGCTTTGAACTGTGGCACATGACAGAGTTCTGATTATTCCAGATCAAACATCTTGCAAGTAACCTCCTTTAGGTCAATGTTATTTCATCAATGCCTTGTGTTCCTCTGCAAGCACAGATATGGATAGTATTTTTCCCCAAAGGTGACAAGGAATAGAAGACACAAAAGGCAAAAGGGAGCATGGAGATAAATATGGATATAGTGGGTCTTGCTGGCTTTCATATCTTCTTTTCCAAAGCATCTGATTTATGGTTTATCATTTGTGATGTAGGAAGCAATTTAAAAATACACAGCAAAACAGTGGCTGATTTTGAGAATTCTGGTCTGAACAAAATCCACAACAACATGCATCAGCAGCACACATGGTAGCCAGGGGAATCCAAGTATGCTTGACAAGCAGCGGGCAAGGTTGCAGGATGGGAAAGGGATGCAGGATCCCATTCCTGAATATTACTTTTCAGAGAAAGGTGAGGACTGCTTTAGTAGTGAGAACGCTGTGCACATTCAGGAATACATATTTACAGACATGGTACACCAACACCACCAGAAAGGACAGGCAAATCTTTTGATTGTTTGCTTGCATGTCCTTTCTCTAGCTATTATAAAGTATACATAAAAAGAAAGATCCATAGCTATTACCATGTGGAAAGATCACAAGATTAGTCTTTAAGCCAGAAAAATGATTCCTGACATGACCACTGCTGTAAACAGTGCTTTTTTGCAGTGACTTTTCTTTATAGCTCACTAGATGTAAATGTGAGGACAGCTATGTCGCATCTTACTGCAAGGAAAGAGCCCAGCTTCTTTTCCAGCTTCCCTGCTGTATTAGGATGTCCAAAATCAGTTTGATACAACTTTCACTGAGAATAGCAAGGAATACAGCAAGAATATTAAAACAAATATTTGGACAACTTCTCTGGAGCTGGACAAAAACAACATTTGGAGAACCAGAAAGCTCTTTTTTCCCCATCTAGGTCATACCAAGTAATAGCAGCTCTTCAGGGTCACTCGACCTCTCCCTTCTTCCCTCCTTTATCCTGAATGGACCAGAACAAACGTATCATCTTCTTTTCTTTAAAATGTCATATAATATCCTTCCATAGTGCTGACAACATCACTGTTGCTCTCCAGCAGTTCCAAGACACGGTGCATCACCACTTCAGCCAGAGAGGGGTTATAGCTCTGCCGAACACAACTCAGGACATGAAGGAAATGGCAGCCTTTTTCAGCATCTGCAGAAAAAAAGGAAAATGCAGCCAGGCATGGAGGAAAGACTTCAGTCTAACTGCCTCTTTTTAACTATTATAATTCAGACTAGTCATGAAAAAACGACAGCTGTCAGAGAGGAAGAATGCCCTAGGTTCTAAAGCAGAGATGCATGTACTCAGAGGGAAGAGATCCAGTCTGTGCCTACAGCTCTCCAATTATCAACTGGCTTTATGGGAACTAGCAGGGCTGTAATGAGTAATGAGGGTGAAAGATAATGAGTCTTGCAAACTAATATACAGGGCTTGTTCAGTACAACTTGATGATGAGGTTAATAAGGGTACCTTCACCGTACACCTGTGGAAGCCATCCAGTTTCTGCAACTGCAGAAGAAACCAAATTAAAATCCTTTTGCTCATACCCAATTTTATAAACATCTAGAACAGAAGGAAATTCTGTGGCCAGGACCTGTAACTGCTTGCCCAATGCTGGCATCTTGTGGAAAAACTGCTACAGTGCAACTTTTATTCACATGGCAATGCAATCCCATCCCTGCAATTCAGACTATTCAATTACAAGAGCAGAAAGTCACGGAACTTCAGTATAAAATTTTGTGTCCTTTTAAGAGGAATGAGCCCTGAAAATGTACAAGAGAAGAAATGCAAAAATAATCCCCTTTCCTTAGAGGGCAAGCCAGGGACAAAGGTTCTTAATGGCTGCTGTATTGCATGCAGCTGCTCTGTGCCTGGTGGAGCCATCATATAAAGCTCATCTGTTCCACTCAACATTTCCCCCAACAGACCCTGCAAACCCACTAATCATCAGTGGTTGCAGTATGCTCTGAGTATTGAACTCCACAACAGATTTCTTTTTCCTCCATGCCTAACAATGGAAAATGAGCATAAATGAGACACATCAGCACAAACAACTTCCCTCCTCCTCAGCTCACATGATGTAATAAGTTTGATAAGGGTAATAAGTTTGATAAGGGTACTGAGAAATTTCCACGGGCCAGGGAGATCCCTGTATTTTGTTGTTGTTGCTGCTGCCTTTAGTTTTGTTTTTGCCAATCTCTACTCTAGAATTGGCTGAGCCCTAGAACTGCCTTAGAAACTGATGAGAAAAGTCACTGGTAGATAGGAGGCAACACTGAATACTGGCAAATAATTCAGCCTATTAGGCTGTGATTCAGTAAAGATATTTCTTTAGAAGTCAGTGATCCAGTGTGATTAAAGACCTTTGTGGCTGGTAGCCAAAAATGCATCCACCACCCTACGACAGGTAAGTGCAGAGAACAGAATAATGCTTCTACCTGATTATAGTGACTGGTTTTGCAAATAAAGTGAGTAGCTGCATTTTCTGTTAGTCATAGGTTTGTCATAAGAAGGTCAAAGTGTCCATCCCTGATCTACAGTAACATAGCTTAAGTATCAATGAACTAGATTAGTGACTCAAGTGTTACCCAACGGTACCAACATACTCTCCTCTTAGATGCTGGTAGAAAATGGCATTTTGGGGTAGCTGAGGTGTGAACAATCAATAAGTAACCCAGAAACACTCCTAGTCTACCACCTAACTTTGAGAAAATACACTCCTTCCAGTGAAGTGATGCTGTCCTTCTTTCATTAACATACTGGGTTCTAGCTTTTGGCTACCAGTTGAGGTAAGCCAGGCTGTGATTAACTGTCTCACTTGACTACCAATATCAGAGGACAAAGTTATAGAACAATTACTATTTGCCCACTGTGGACATATCACACAGGGTCCATTTTGACATATTAAATTTAACTTCAAGAGGTTCTGGTTTTTTTCCTCTCTACTATTAGTCTCATCTAAGTCTAAAACCAGAGCAAATGTGATCAGGCTGTTTATAATTACAACTGGAGCCAAGGACTAGGATTGTTGTGTACGCATATTACAGATCAGAGTTTGTGGAGCTCTAACTAAGCACACTGAAGATTTTTTTATTTGTACAATAGTTTCAGGCAGCTGGGTTGGGCATGAGAATGTGTCCCAACTAAAGCAATGGGGTGAGGCATTGCCTTGAAAACTGGCAGAGAAGTAACTCATTGGAGAGAAGAGTTTGGTTTGTCATAAATCAGTCTTCCTGTCATGGAAAATTAATATTACTCTTGAAGGAAAATGGGTAGGAATTTCTTGCAACAAACAAGCAAAAGCCCATGAGGTATTACCAGTTTGTATTTTCTCACTACGAGCCTGCTCACTAGTCAAGGCCAAGTGGGTGGCTAAGACTCATCCCACCAGCAGAGGGGGGCCGACAGTTACATTGAGCTCTGCGCTCTTGCATCATTCAGTGACAACAAAATATCCGCAGTACCGTGTTGGTTTTGATTGAAGCTTCTTGGCTTTCCTTCTCAAAATCTTCTATTACCAGTGACCAGGACATTGAAATGGTCCTTCTGAAAACTAGCAAAGAGACACTGACCTGGAAATTATCCTCTTTATAATGGGAAACGAAGTAGGTGGAAAATTTCAAGGAGAACAAGAGGCTCTGTAAAGCAGTTGCTATTTTTAACCTGCTTTGTGGAAAACATGGCTTTGAGGACTCAGGACTCTCTTTCTGTGCCTGATCTACAAGTTTCTCTCTGATGTTGACTCCTCCTGACTGGAAGGAAGAACTTCCCAACTTCTCATGGAGCATTGGGAGTACTTTACCAGTGTGATAATGCACAAGATGGGAGTTCAACACCAGGCAGTCGCTCAGTGCTCTGTGTCAACTTTATACAGGTTCTGGCCTTTACAGTGGCACAATTATTTAAAAAAAAAAAAAAAAAAAAGGAGAACTAGCTGATGTATAAAATGGGCAGAGGAGTGATTTGACTGCTACAGAGAAGATGTTTGTGTTTGTTAATTGGATAAAAGACAATAGAACAATGTGATATGGTAACTTGTTGCACTGAAACAGCCTCAGGCAAATAAGCCCATCTTCACCTGCATGCCCAGTAACATCTACTCCCTCCCTCCCCCAAGGATACAGAACTTTTACCTCCACCTACAAACCCTGTCTACATTTGTACCACTGCTTAAGGTAGCCAGTTGAAAACTCAGAAATAATACTACTTCACTTAGCCTTTTTAGACTGCAGGATAACTACCATATCCCAGGTCCTACAAGCATTATTATAGTTATGATAGTATAAGGATATGAGCAATTTAAGATTATATGCCTTATGTTCTAATCAGGCATCTTTTCTGTACTAAAGTGCATTCTGCCCCACAAATAGCTGCACTCCAGCAGTAGGTGATCCCTGTTGACATTCTGCCCAATGAATTGAAAGAAACTCTGTAGCAATGTACCTGTGTAATTAGCAGACATTCAAGTCAAGCACGAGCTATCACTATGGCAATAAGACACAATAGGCTTGAGGGACAGGGACAACTCAGAAGCCACATGAGGTACATTGTCTGAAAAGAAGTGGATTTTGTTAGACTGAAATCCTTACCTGCAAAGAACAACCACCTGAGCTTAAAATCTACAGAGACTATCCTACTGACTTAAATAAATTTTATTGTTGACTTAATGGAGGCAAGGTTTTCACCTTTCTGTAGGGTCACTTTTGTGTCAACTCCCCTGTAGAAACTGAACTAGCAAGATTTGCTACTTATCCAGCATGCAAAGCAACAGCTGCTAGGTGCTGACCTAACCCCATTACGTTTGGTTTCTCCCAAAAGCTAAGTATTCTCAAAAGATATGGATCTAAGATAATGGCTGCTTATTTCAGATCTGAGAGGTTTGCTTCCTGCTGGGCACACCTGCTCTTTCCCTCTCCGTGCTCACAGGAAGTTGCTCTTGCACTCCCGCTTTTAGCTATACTGATTAGCTATACCAGCAACTTAGCTTCGAGTTCAAGGGTAAGGACAAGAAGCATATCTAATCCAGCAGCAGGAGGAGATGTTGTCATCAATAAATCAGCACCAGCTCATCAGAGTCCTGATCACACTGGTACTTACGCCTGGGTTTTCGACAGTCTTCTTTAATCACATCAAGGGTCACTTTAAGCAGCTCCTTATCATGGACAGTCACCTGGAGAAAACAGAAGAAACTGACAATTTATAGCAGTCTATTTCACAGTAGATGGCATGACTGTTGGAAAGCAATCCAAGGCCATGATATATTCTAAACTGTCATAACTACAGCCTGCATTATATACTGCCTCCGAGATTAATAATGAATGTTAAAACTTTAGTTATTTTTTCTAGTACCATTAGCAGCATCCATGAGTTAGGTGAAGAACATGATATACCAGAATTCAACCCAAAGGAGGGCAACCAACTCAGTAGAACACCAAGTTTCAACCCACTTGGATAAGAGAACTGTCCCAGGGCCCAAGCTTCAGTGTGCTCAGCTGCTTCAGGGCACAGTTTGGCAACCCAGGGAACACAGCGCTTGGAACAGCAGCAGTGCTTAAGTCTGGTGCTGAGTTACACAAAGAGCAACTCAGTGGGTGATACAGAGGTAAAAGCGACGGTGAAGTAAGCTGCAGATAAGACTTTTGAGTAAACAGATAGCACTTGGATGTCCAGCTACTGTTTCTGAAACATTTCTACTGTTTCTACTGACTATGAAAGTCATACCCTGAACTTGTTTGCAATCACAGCTCAGTTCCTTACATGGTATAAGTCCTTGGAGCTACTAGGTTTCTGGAAAACCATCCCTTTTTCTTGTAGCATCCTTACTGCTTCCTTAAAAACACTGTGAATCCTTTTGGAACTGGAGTCACTTTTTGACTTCACCTGGATGGGAAGAAAGGAATGAAGCAGATAGTGAGAAATCTCAGCTCAACTAAAGTTACCAGAAAAGCTTCAGATGCTTTCAAGAGCAAGAGAACTTCAGGTGATTTTGTCACACTTTTTTTTCATTTAGTAATTCACAAATCATATCTGTTATGTATGAACTGGCATCCCCGAATTAAAAAAAAAAAAACCAAAACCAAACACCAGAAGCTTATGGTTCCTTAAGAATACAATCTCCTAACTGCCTTCTTTGTATTCAGCAGCTATTTGATTACGTACTGAGAACTCCCTTTTGGAATAGGCTTGTGACACTCGCAGAGCATTTGACTGGTTAGCTAATCAAGCTTTGCTCATATTTAGAGATTTCCTGGTAATAAGGATAGGAAGATAGGAAGATCAGTGCTTTGTCAGGTGATATTCAGGAACAATTCAAGTGCTGGGGATTGGATGCCCATCTTCTGATTTGAAACTGAGGCAGTGTCCAAGGAAAAGGAGGAAACTGGCAAGAACAGTATTTGTTTCTTGTCCCCTTCTTTTCGGAAAGGAAAGGAAAAATCAGGGAAAAGCAGAGTTTGTTTGGAAGCAGAACAGAGCTAAGACAGTAGAATGACAGCTAGGGAAGTGGAAGGAAATACAGAATCAGTTGTGGAGAGGAAAAAGGATGGGTAGATAAGAGTAAGACCAGGACTTGCTCTTCTTCATCTCTATGTGTCCTACTATGTCCTTCAACCCCCCTCCCATTTATCTACACAGACTGCTTCAACTCCCCAATTGTTGTTTCCTCATCTGTTGATAGCACGTTGTGCTCCCTGTGGTTTTCTTTGAGAATTGAACTAAACTGCTTCCCACAAACCAACATGTGATAACTAGAACCACACCAGAGCAACCAAAGCAAGATTTGCCAAGCCATTTCTTCAACTATCACCGTAAATGCTCCCATCCTGTCCTGAACAAAAGTATCAGACTTCACATATCCTACTTCACTCACCAGATGCACTCACAGAAGCCTTGGGAGTGAAACAGGCAACCATCATGCACCAGAATGAATTCACATTAATATGTGAAACAGACACCACATTAGCAATGGAAGAATCTCTTTTCACAAAACATTCATTTGATCCATTTGCAAGTTGCAAGTGAAACTGAGTGCTTCTAAGCCTGGAAGCTGATGCACCTAACTGGGAATAGTTCGGAGATCCAATAGGGGTATTAGTGTGCATCAAAGTTTCTCTATTCCCTTCCTCCAGCTAATCCTCAATATTTCAACAGGCAATAATCACATTTCTCTTTCTGTCCCACAAAAGCTACCTTTTTCCTCTCAAATCAACAGTCAAAAATAATTGCTTAATAGTTTGAGATAATTAACATAGAACAATGGCTATTATGCTTAGTTCAGTTTTCATCTTCTGTTCCAGACTGAAAGACTTCAGTGCCCAAATGTTTGTCCCCGTGTCTGCCACGGCTATATCAGTTTAGACAACAACAGATATTGCTTCTAACTACAAACTTGACCATACATCTGGACACCATTCCAGTCACAGTGTTAATACTTTCATAATCATATTTCTCTTCATAGTGCCTCTTCTGATGAACTGAACAAACAAACATAAAACGTAGCAGGAAGGGTTAAGTAAAGAGTGAATATTTTCTCATGGAAAAGCAGATTCTCATAGCCACATGCAAAATGAAGAGACTTTGCCTTTCGCTCAAATGCAGTAATAAATCCTTGAGAATCTAGGAAACTGCTAGCAAAGCAACCACCTCAAGACTCTGATCAATTTTTAATGTGAAAGCAAACATTTGGGGAGAAAAAAGATAAAAATATCTCCAAAGCAGCACAATAATTATTCAGTTTGGCTTAACAGTGAGATCCCATCAGAAAAGGGAGATAATTAAAAACAGACTCTGTGTGAACTGACATACAGCTCGGCCTGGATGGATACTGAAACAGAATCACTAAGAATGCAAAGGATTTGACAGAGTGAAGGCAGAGAGGGAGGCTTGGGAGCAAGAAAATAAGCAAGCAGCTGCTACGTATCAGCACCCTCTCATATGTGCTGCAGAGTCCAAGGGAAAGGGCTCCATGGCAGAAGGACTGTTCCCAAAGAACAAATAAGGGCTCCTGCCCTCTTCAGGGGTTTTAATATTATCCTGAAACGACAGAAAAAGTTTGGGTTTTTTTCCTAGTGTGCTCAGGGGTTTTAATATTATCCTGAAATGACAGAAAAAGTTTGGGTTTTTTTCCTAGTGTGCTCTAGTGTTTCCTAGTGTGCCTCATCCTCTCCATCCCTCCTAGTAAAGCAACAATTGAAGAGTTTCTTTGTGAACACAGTCTAAAATTACTTAATCTATTCTTTTGGTCCACCCAAAATATCTCCAGCATCTCATCCTGCAAATTTTTAAGTTAGTAGTACTTCTTCCCAATACCTTATCACTTTATTTTATGCTAAACCAGGCCCTCATTTCCTCTGGACTTGGATCTCCCCTCAAGAGCCAATGTATACCTAAGCTTGTGATTTAGTCTACTGAGCAGAAATCTACAGGACACTGAACATGGGGCTACAGACAGAATAAATCTAGGACTACGAAATCCTATGTGATTTCACATCTGTGCTTTTATTTCAGCAAGAGATTGAAAAATGCTTGCATTTCAGCAGTTATAAAGATGTACTGTAGCTGTTAACATAGTTCCTTCTGAGACACAGCTTATTAGCCATCACTTTACTTTTACAAAGCCTTTCATCTGAGAAACACAGATATTAAGTAGTTTAACTGCTGATCCAAAGCACCAGCAAATTTCAAATCTGGATTTTGAATTTACCTCTCACAATGTTCACACCTCTTTTTGCCAAGTGCCCCCCTTTGGCACGCCTTAGTTTCCAGGTGCACAATTTCACGTTCCCTGAAGTGCTGACAGCAGGGGTCGTCCGCCGTCCCCCCCCTTTCCCAAATCAGGTCCTTTTCAAATAAATGAAGCTAAACATCCAAACACATGAGCATCTAAAAATCATTCATCACTTTTGCAAAACATGTTTCCTTCCCCCCCCTCACAAAGAGAGAAGCAGCTATTAAATAACAATTTTACCATCACTACCTTCCCTTCTAAGACCAGCCCAGGACTCTATAGCAAAGCCAACAGAAGAATCCATGTCTCCAGAATTAAGTTGGTATTTTAATCAACATATTAGATCTGATGGATCTCACACAGCTTAGTGGGCAGGTGCTGTGCAACCAGTTATTCTCAGACGTTTAAAACAAGACAAACTCTGTACAATCAATAACAGGGTAAAGAATGAAGTGGTACAGGAATCTGTCTGTTCAAAACACTGAAAGTATGTAACCTTTGGCTCATTATGAATCACAACACACCCTGATGGTGTTAAAGTTTCCTGGTATAACTACACACGTGATTCTACTCATGGAATTGCCCTTTGCAATTTCTCATGCAATGTTTAACCCTTGGCTTAGACAGGTGACAATTTTAGTAATAGTGATTCTGGACATGTCAGTCCTGAAGTCCTATAATAAGCTTTGCAATATACTTATTTAAAGTAGCAGTGAAGCTTCCTCAAGAGGCAGAAAGACAAGCACATAGAATCAAGAATGTATAATGCACTATGTTATACCTACAGTACAATGTACAGGGTATGTACAGTAAGTATGAACAACACTGTAAACCTCCCTGCTTTAACTACTTGTTGTTGCTGACATTGAGATAATATTCAAATCAAGAGAAGTACAAACAGCAGAATCTAGAGAGCACAACCCAAGTTATGTGGCCAAGCTAGTGACATACACAAACTGCAATGGTAATACTAACATAGCACACACTGTAGCTTAAGCATGGAAGAAGTGCATAAAAATGCTTAATTAAGACTGGCTGGTTGCAAGTCATATCTATTCCAGTTGAGAAACTGGACGGATCAAGTTCACATGTAGTTTTCTTTATAAAAAAAGGAACCAAAGACTTGTCCATTTGCCAAACATAATTGCCTAAGTCTAGCAAGTACACTTTTAAGGTTCTCTACGCACAAGATAACTTTTTCTGGTTTTTTGCTTGTAGTCTTCCTTGAGATACTCACCCCACCAGCCTCAAAAGTAATTTGTTTTAAGGGATAAGGGAAAGGCTAAAGCTTAGGGATAGAGGGAGCACTGGTTATGTGAAATAAAGCTCCACTGGTTTTAAAAATTGTAACAGATTTGTTAATTTTTCATTATTTTTAAAAACACCAAGCCTTCCAAGTCTCTCACCCATCTTCTGTAGACTATAAAATTAAATGTTCCCTAGTATATGTCTGAGCAGAGGACATGATTAGAGTTCTGCCATGAGGTAGAATTGCATCTGCTAGAGGGAAATTTATTCTGAAGAACCAGAAGACTGCACTGCCATGGAGCCATTAGGACTGGAACTAGGTATTGTGCAAGTACTTTAAAAGTTGGGAAAGAGATGAAAGGGGAGCACCACATCCCCTAAGATCACAGGGAAAGGAAGCGAGAGGCAAGAAAAGAGTTTAACAGTAACTGTGCTCTAGAGCACTGGAATCAGGATAAAAAGATAAACTTATACATCCTTTCATATCTAGGAAAAGTGCAAGAAGTGCACAAGTGTGTATATTGCAGTGTGGCCTAATTAGTTTGATCCACTCATCTAGCTCCTGCCCAGGCATGAAATAACATCATTCCACATTAGCAGCACCCTTTATCCTTTTAGTCTCAAGGCGACCTAAAATGGAAGACTACAGAGGGGAGAAGAAAGGAAAAGGGACAGAAATCAGACCCATTACACTTATTTTTGTGGATCAAACTGGGTACTTGACCCTTTGCCAATTACAAGAGGCACACCTTCAAGAGACAGAGCAGAGGAACAATGAAATGCATTTCCAGAGCATTACTAGGCATTCCTCTTAAGGCATTCAGGTCACTTGACAAGTGCAGGTTCTTTCTTATGCAAAGATACATAAGCCTCTTTGCAAGGAATTAATACCAGAGGGCAATAGGGAGAACTGCAATTTCTAAATAACCATCTGTGTGCCCAAATTCCTGGGACACATACTCATACCCTTGCATCAGGGTCAGGAGCAACTATTAATTATTATGATAGCTCCTCATGACTGCTAACACCACCGATGCTATATTATTTGTGTTGGCTTGGTTTTTTGGTTGATTTTTTTTTTGTGCCTTTATGTTTGTTCTGCATCAGTTCCTACTTTAAATGGCTTTGCAAGTTATTCATCTTGATATTCCTATAAATGCTGAAACTTCAGAGATGGAAGTTTCCAATATTAGTCACAATGAACACTACTTCCTTTAATGCAAAGTGTTTGGGAACTTTTAATACTGTTCCAGCTAGTTTAGAAAAAACACCCTGTCCCACATTGGGACTTTTCTGTCAAAAACGAGAATAGCTCCTCTTATTGTTTATATCCATGCTTGCTTTAAAGAAAACAGCAAAAACACATGTAGTAAAAATAAAAGAAACAGCTATCAAGAAGCAGCTATCAGAAGCAGTTCAACGAGGCCAACAGGAATAGAGCTATTTTTTCATTATTATTTGACCTCATCTACAAGGGACTGGTTTTTGTGGGGTTTTTGGGTTTTTTTGGTTAAGAATTAAACAAACATCAGATGTTAACATAACATAGCACTTAACTTTACAGTACCTATCAGAATCAGGCAGTGAAAATGACTGCCATGATTTATTTCTCTACACAAAACCAAAAAGTAAACAAGTGAGTCACAACCCTCTACTGTAAGTTTCAGTTGCCATTGGTAACATGGTAAAAGCCATAACTCTGTTACTTTTGCAGAAATTTACCACTTCACACCAACTGAGGTTTGCAATTTATCCAAATAACACAGAGTAATATAAAACCATTTTACAAAATGCTTTTTGTTCTGTTTCCCATTCTGCAGTTGATCAAGAGGATACTATCTCACCAGAATGTTTCTTAACAGTTTGGTTACACACAACTGCATGTAAACTGATTTCAGTTAAATCTCACCTTCTGATCCTTTCAATCATGGCCTTTCACAAGTAGGGACTTCCAACAAGAGAAACATGTAGCAGGGAACACTGTTCATCCACTCATTACAATCTCCTTTTGAAAGCTACATCTCTATTAATATATTGAGCTTCAAATGAGAAACAAGACAAAGACTTTGTGCTTCCTTTTCCTGATCAAATTCAGGATCTCAAACATCTGTCCCAAACAGCTCAAGCACCTTAAAGGGATGTCCTTTTCTGATACCACCACTATTTACAGACCTAGAGAAGTTAGTGCCTGTTGCAGACTGTAAGGTTACTCAGCCCTAATACAAGATTACCCTTAACAACAGAATTTTCTCATCTGGCTTTCTTCAGTCCAATTTTATATATATGTCTCAAGTGACAAGGTTTCCTCAAGCTCTGTAAAAAATTCATGCATAAAGCTAAAGCACTTGTGTTTTTTGAACCCTCTGAAGGCACCAGCCTCTATTATTTTCTCCCCACTAAAAACTTGAAACAGTTACATTCACTCACCTCCTGACAGCTGAGACTGGGTAGATGCACACCAGCCAGCGACACCAGAGTATCAATTGTTTCCAGCTCCTGTTGGTAAAAGGTCTGGATTTTGTTTTCTAATAGAAAGCTTTTCACTTTCTCATACAGCATATTGATTGAGAAATTCTGATGCTCCAGGCCACTACAAGGATACACAGAACATGTCAAAAGGCAAGAAATATACTACTAACATTTTTTAGAACAATTAGCTAAAGTTAGCCTTCCAGACTGGTTTTCAAAGGTCAAAAGGTATTTTATTGTCCTTTAGAGTTTAAATTCAGATTCTTTAATTAAAACAGACCATTTTTATATGCAGTAAACATCTAGTTCCTCTTCAATCATGTGCTGTAAGTGTTGTGATTTTTAAGATCTGCAATCTCTGAAACCACACTACATGCATCAGACCTGCCAATAAGCTTCCAGCTACCCTTACACTGAATACAGGAATGAGTGTTTGACTCAGTTTATTAAGGTTATGTATTTGTGATTTGACAATGACATAGGCAGCAGAAGTTTGATGGAATAGCTCCTTATCCTTACACATGAAACAAAACTCTAACATCTAATCTGCTGACCTCAGCCCAAAATCTTGCTCCAAACCCCAGCTTTCTAGACTAGATGCAAGAGGCCTGTACACAGTATTGTACTACTTTCCTAATATTCACTTTGGTTCAGCATTATATTTCTTTTCTCAGATTATGGACAGGTAGCTCATCTGTATGGATCATCAATTATTTGGGAGAAAAGTAGGCTGCTACTGTATGCTTGTGCAGAGTCTAAATCACAATCAGGCCCCGTTCTATCTTTCTCCACAGTTATTACAATAACAAATAAACAATAACAAAATCCCACACTTCGCCCCAAGACCAGTCTGGATACTGCATTTACCTCTGTCCCTCCTTGGGGTATTGGAAAGGTTTATCATAAACTTCTCTATAGAGACAGGGGAGCTCCAGCATTCTTGAAATCTGAACATCACACACAGGATCATCCACTTTATCTGGTGCAGCAAAAAGAACACACATACTTGGCCAGAACTGCCATACCAATGTTTCAAGCAAGCATACCTGAGGCAGCACAACAGAGCTTCACATGCCAGTATTAAATTGGCAAATTTTGTTCACTGTTGTTTTTATAAAAACAAAACTACAAAGGCCACTCCTGCTTTTACAGTTTACAAGGAGGTAATTGACCTGTTGTGGTGCGTTGCAGATTATGCTTTTGTAAGACAACTTATTTAACTAGAATTTATGATCTATTTTACCTTTCAGCAGTCTTTATCCATTAGATGAAGTTAACACATAGTAAGGAACTTTATTTGGGCCAAAGTGAAAGCAATTTAGAGGCTATTTGAATTGCGTGTTTCTCCTTTGATGAAACACTGGTATTAATACCAGCCCTTGAATGGGTTATTATTCATAAACCTTCTGTCTGGAAAGAAGGGTTGAATTCTCAGATTTTAGCTAGACCTGAAAAATCTATAGACTTTTTACTGAGCTACACAGGGCTTTAAAGAGACAGGCTTCCCCCCACCAAAGGAATCATCTCAGTATTGTCTCTGAAAGATTTCACTGGGGAAAACCAACTCTTACACAATAGCTCACACACAGAGAAGTTACGCAACTGGAAGCTCTTAGGGTATAAACTGTGGGCTGCAGAACGCTGCTGCCCAAAGAGCGATACAGGGCAGCACCTGCATGCAGATCTGTGCCCCAGTGACTGAAGATGAAAAACACTTCTCAGTCACTCTGCAGAGCCAGAGAGTTTAGGGGAACCTGGGCTTCAGTGGTACAATGCACCCATGCACTGCTGTCTGCCCATGGAATGGATTATACAGGCTGCAACAAACAGCAACTGTTTCTCCAAAGCAGCTAACGCTCTTGATGAAGTGTGACATAACTCACCAAGGGTCACCAACTCCCTTCCCATGGGCTTTGGCTGTTCTACTTCAATAGAAAGAAAATTGAAGAGCAAGCCACTCTCACAGATGCCCAGCCACAATATCTGCACAGCATTCCTGTATGCACGCTAGTCATCTTTTATAGATTTTTCCAGGAATGCCACATTTACAGACAATCTGGTCTTACACATTAAGTTGTGTGTTTTCTAACTTTATGCTGCTAAAATTGAAATAAAGACATACAGATTAAAATCTCTTTAGAAAAATGAGATGCCAGAAAATAAAGTGGAAATTATTCAATGAATTACATGCAGCTTAGGTCTTTTCACAAATTCAGACAGCTAAGTTACATGTGTCATGGATCCATAACACTCACAAAAACATGAAGCCTGAATTTCTCTTTGTTGCCTGTAGGTTCGGATGTGACCTCTGACCCTGACAACATCCCCAATCTCCAGCTGGGTTTTCTGGCTCACCATTTCTTGGAGTTTCTTCATCTGTTCAAGCACAGTAAGACTGTTGGGTGTGCTTGGACAACCTGTAAGAAGTGAAGAAGTGGGGGAAAGGAGATCAGGCCTTAAGGCCAAGAGGACTGTCCTTTTGCATTTATCCAAACACCTAAGCATCACAGGAGTCATATTACTACTAAAAAAGGGGTAAGGTCCCAGGCACCATGTGTCCCGAGTAGCAAAACTTTTGGGTGACAAAGTCAGTTTACAGTGTTATATTTACTTCAATAGTTCACCTGGGGAAAGTGTAAAAGGGAGGAGATACTGATTTACCACTGAAAATGTCACAGGTGGGTTGCAAAATGGAAACATTAATTTGAAATAAGTTTTGTCATTTTTTTATTTTGTCATACTAAGATGGATGAGAGGGGAAAAGAAAAGTCAGTTGAATATTTACATAAAAGAAGAATGAGTCATCTGAGGTAGGGCCAAAGTATTCATGTGATGCAATTTGATTTCTACACTGAAGTGAATGCAACTTGACAGAACTTCACATTTAGGTAACACACCTTTGAAGGAGACTAAATTTTTCATAACTTAAAACCTGATTAATAATCCAAATATCCCTGATCACAACAACAATAGGCTGGAAGAAATTTTCCTGTGCCCCCTAGGAGCTGTTTTCTTTAGCAGGTACAAACGAATTAATTTCCATTACAAACATAGTGTCCATTCAAGCACTACTGATGTACATGTAAAATAAGTACAGAAGGCTGAAACAAGCGTTCTGGGTCCTCATTCTATTTCAAGCAGTATTTCATGCAATTCCTTTAACGAATTTAAGTTCCTCGCAAAAAACTAATTTGATTGTGGGTCCCCATTATTTCTTTGGAAATCTGTGCCACACCATCACATCTCTAAAAATGAGAGCTGTCTTCTAGATTCTAGTTGGGATCATTTATACCACTTGTCATATCATTATTAAATATATTTAAGTATGAATTATCTCTCTGTGTAAATGGGCTTGTTCCACAGACAGAGTTCTTTACTTTTACATCAAGCTTTCCTTTCCCCGTTCTATGCGTATGTAAGCCTAATACTGGCAGATGACACTAGTAACATTTATTTCAGTAGGATTTCATCAGCTCCATATCAGAGTTGTCAATCTACTACATGAGCTTTCAAGAAGGTCCAAAGTAGAAAGTATTCCATACTTTGATCTATGAGAAATGGTGGGAGAAAAAGCAAAGAGAAAGCCAGACACTGGTGAGTTCTTCTGCTATTGAGTGCAATAATATATTCATTTCAAATGCACAATTTCCACACATTTAGAACTTTCACAAGTGATAAAAGACTGCTGGCATCCTCCCACTGTGTTTTAAGCTACTTTTGAGTTCATTACTACTCATCCTGCATGAGCAGGAGAATATGACTGCAAACAAAGAAGAGAAGATGAATGCTGAAACCACTCTATCACAAGGGTGGGGAACACAGATCAGGTTGCTGGTCAGTGGATTGACTTTGGAAACAGAAGCTGTGGCATGTGGCAGATTTCCAGCCTACTTCCTCACTACATGAAGTCACAAGAAGAACCATAAGAGGAGGATTTTCTGAACAATGTCACAGCATAGAACTCAGATACCATATTACTCAGATAAGAAAAATGCATGACAGGTCATAACATAGTGGTTTTATTGGCGTGACCATTGGACGCAACACAAAAAAACCCAAAACTCCCAAAATGGCCCAGGCTGCAGGATGTGATGGTTTAAAAAAAAAAAAATTTAAAAAAGTTGAATTTGCTCTCCTGCAAGTTTCACCACTTACTAATGATCAAAACATGAGACGAGCAAAATGTACAGTCAAAAGAGGAATTATTTATTTGATAAATTACCTGATAAAGATGTTTCTGCTACCATGGGATTTTTCCAACAAATACAATTTATAACTCCAGTACTGTCATCCACTGTAAAAAAAAAAAAAAAAAAAAAAAGCAAGAATTACAGAGTAAGAAAGCAGGTTCCAAAAAGCAAAGATACACAGATATGTAGGGAGATGACTGCCCAGGATATCTCATTTCAACCAGTCTGAAAGGGAAAGTGGGTGCTCAACCCCTACTTATACCTCTGAAATAATCTCCACAGTCATTTCAGTCATGAAAGTAGCTCAGCACCAGATACCATGCTTACGTGCACAGTCAGCAAAGTAACAGGTATATTCTCAAAAAAAAGATCAAGCACTAATTTAAATTATGAGGCTTCAGTACATGTATTGGATACTAAAGGGTTGTAATCTCATTGACAAGGTCAGAAGAAGAATCAGTATTGAAAGCTGAAGCCAGACAAATTAAAATAGGAAACCAGGCACAAAACACAGAAGCATTGCTGTAACAATGACAAAACAGCACTTCAACATTGAGGGATACAGTCATGTGAATAGACTAGGAGTGCTGCTACCTCCATCTACACTGATTTCCACACTAATACTGTGTACAAAATCTGCTGGCCTTTCCCGTACAAGAGGATGCTCCAGAGAGCAGAAAGGCAGCTCCTCTAGCCAGGAAGGACAGAGGACAGCACATGCCTGTGGTTCTGCTCTAGGCCAGGAATTCCCAACTTAAAGTATATGAACTGGTGGCATGTAAGCCACTTCCATTGCCAAAAAAGCTTAACACCTTCTCCTGAGCACAGGAGCTGTCTAGCTTTTCCTGTTTTGCTAGTACCTTATCAAAATAAGTTTTGCAATTTCTGCTGCAGGCACTGCATCATCAACAACAGCAGAAAAAGACAAAACCCAAAGAAAACTAAAAAAATATCAGAATCAATTGTTCTACAGATCAAGAGACTGTATATAGATGGCATGTCCAACAAACACTCTAAATAACAAGGCACTAAATGTCTTTTAAGCCACAGCAAGGATCACATTTCCAGTCCAGCTAGCACTCCAAGCACCTTGGTCATTGAATGTAGCCATCTCCAAGATTGAGCTTCCACTCTTCACAAATTGTAATCTGCGATTTTCTTCTGCTCCTTAAACCATATCCATGACTACAAAAGTAACAGCAATGTTTACCAGGAAGGTACTGACTGGTACCTGCAGTTGTTTCCTCTGGGAACCATAGCATCAAAGCAAAATGCCTTCGCATTGTCTCACATGTTTTGAAACAATCTCCCTACTTAGGGGGTCCAATTTCAAATCATTGTCTCACCTTCCTGTTTCCCAGTGGCTTAGCTGCACATTCCTAATAACACACATACAGCATTTATAAGACGCAGACAATTCCAAATTCAATCACAAAAGTATGCTCATCTCATTGCTGTCCCCCTCTTGAGCTGATGTGTTTGCAGATATTTCAGCAGCTTTAATTTTGTACCAGAACACAGATAATCATCTAGCTGGTAAGATTTCCTCTCCTTGGTATAGACAAAAAGCAACTATTTTAGTAGGAGTCAGGGCCCCCATATACCATTGCAAGCCATTCATGCAAGCCAACAATAGCAATAAAAAACAGGGCAGATGACATTTCACTATTACTGCAGCTTCCAGATGTTCCAGCTTGCAACTGGCTCTGTTGCACCAACTGCAACAGATATGCTTCCTAAGAAGGGCTTAGAGACAAAACAAACAAGGCTGAAGGATTAGGAGGCCAGACTCCTCCTCATCAATGTAACAGCTGAAAATGGAGTCCTGGAGAGATTGACCTGTTCTTGACCACACAGGGAATCTGGTAGCAGAGCAAGGCTCCAAAACAAAGTTTTCCCAGTTCACAAATAAAAGCTTTGAGCAAAAAGACAAATAACTCCTGAAGCACAGATGAATGAGAACTCTTGCAATTGTATTCTAATTAGACAGGAGAATGTTAATCTATTTTAAATGCACTCAAGGAGTCTACAAGCTTTTGAAAACTTCCTGTGCTCACTGTGCCACCCTTCCTCATTGCCTTGGCTTTAAACTTTTGTTTGTTTTTTGTGGGTTTGTTTGTTTTTTTTCCTGTTTTGTTTGGGGGGGGGTTTGGGGTTGTTTGGTTTTTTTTTACTCTTACATTAGCTACTTGAGGAGTAGCACTCTCAAAGCTACCTGGTAAATGAGATAATTGTGTTCATTTTTGTTTATTTATAACAAAAATGGTATGGTTCTTGTAGGGCCTATGTGAGCCTACTGAGATCTTGGTGAGATTTTTTTTGTTAGTTTTTAAGGCAAGTGCCTTTCAGCCTTTCAAACCAATTCTGGAGTATAAGGAAAACCACATCTGATATTGTTTGGGGTTTTTTTTTAAAAGGAAAAGAAAAATCCAAGAGGTCAGAAAGGTGCCTTAGCTAAAATATGAGCCTGTTCAAAGCTACATTTTAATTAGATATCCTTCTCCTAATTGATCACAACAGCAGCAATAAACAATCAAATCGAAATTTCAAAATCAGGTTTTACACAGCATGTAATTTTTATTTTTTTTTAAGCCAAGAAAAAAAGTCAATTCAGTCTTTTACATTTATTATTTTGTCACCAGTTCTGGCTGTATGATTTTCCAGGACAGAGAGGACCTAAGATTCTCTTAAAATGAGCAGTGTGTATTCTGAAGTAGGTAGATAGGAAATGGAGGGGGGGAGGGGAGGGAGAAGATAGTGGCAGTGATACAAAGACATTTCAGTTCTCTATCAGAAAAAAAGTACAAAGGGGGAATTACTTTGTAAGTCACTTTTGAGCAGATGGAAAGTGAGCAAGTACTGAGCAGTGTGCAGCACTCCAACTGATGCAACGCCTGCTCTGTGACTCACCAACCAGTCTGTTGAACTGAGAGATGCAAGAAGTTACAAGCAGGAAACTGTCTAAGAAGTTACCATTTTATGCTGGTGGAATCAGCCTGCCTGAAAGGGAGGGCAGGCTGGGGAGAGGCACCCTGGCAGGTAGCCTGAAAGCTCAAACCAGGAACTGCTGGAACAAAGAGCAGAGTTGGATGTGAAAGGACAGCAGGAGCCAGGCTCACAGAGCTGTACTTAAAGGTCAGCTGATCTAACACTAAGGCCTTCCACTACTCTGCAGTTTCTTTTTATTTCTGTTCCTCCATTTTCTGCCATTCTCAGTCAAACATTCCCAACAAGTTTACATCTGAGCTAATGCTGACAGTAGCGTGGGAAGCCCTTGCCCATAGAATTGGTTTTGCCTTGGTCGTTTTGACTCTGTCTTCCTCTGTTCTCATGAAGCAATAAATACATTTGTATACTAGTGCAACAGAAGAATAATAGTTAACATTCAATTTATGTTTCAACACTTCATTACATCATCAATTACACGTCCGCCTCAACTTAGGTGCTTGTTTAGCCTGTGCTACTTCAAGTGCCAGAGAAACTCGTGCTTCAAAATATTTACCGTTAACTTGTTATTTGGCATAATGGCAGGGTAATAATGAACATCTAGAAATTAGACTAAAAAAAATAGATCTAGAAAATATCCACCCTAAGAAACTTGCTGGGACATTTCTATACAGCACAAAGCCAACTTTAAGCACAAGCAGCTGCACCCATGGTGCACTAGCAGTTAATGCTACTCTGCAGCAGTATGATGCAACTGCAGGTGTTGTGGAAGCCGGGACCTCGTTAAGTTGTCAACTGTATCTTCACAATACTCCTGTGAGTCAGGGAATTGCTGCTGCCTCAATTCCTTAAGTGAAGGTAAGAGGCGGCACTCTGTGACTTACCTCCATCAGGTGGAAACCCATGGCAGAGGAAGACACTGGACACAAGTCCTTCAAGTGCTTCAACAGGATCTATGCATTTGGCTCCCCCTTTCTACTGTGAGATGACCTCCCCCACCTTTTGAAACTTGCCACATCACCACTACTCCACTCTGCTTTTTCTCCAGATGAAAAAGACAGCTGAACAAAATTACAATCAGATGTTTCCATGTTAATAAAATAGTCTATTAGGAAAAGCAATAGGGTGGAGATGGCTCCCAGCTGGTGCTGGCAAGGACTGGTACTATGATGCTTGAGTTAGATTTGCTAAGGTTCTTATGCATCTAAATATAAACAAGCTCCTGACTGCTATTAAAAGCTGGCTCCAAGATACGACAAAACATACAAAAAGTCAGAAGGGATTTCTAAGGTTCAAAAAAGGAAGAAGTGACTTCCCATTTGCAGGCACTGTTAAATCCATTTA
This sequence comes from Grus americana, assembly GCF_028858705.1. Classification (NCBI taxonomy): domain Eukaryota; kingdom Metazoa; phylum Chordata; class Aves; order Gruiformes; family Gruidae; genus Grus; species Grus americana. The sequence continues at coordinate 13,940,381 of NC_072858.1, read as the reverse complement.
TATCTGACCAAGGGAACGGCACATATATGAGAGGAAGATGGTGGAGTCCAGTGGCAAAGCACTAATCAAAATTAAGATTTCCTAGATGACCTCAAATGATTCAGTTACTCTGCTTTAAATATTTGTTTCTCTACTTTTGTGGAGATAAACAGTAGCTTCCCTAAGTTTGCTAAATAATCTGATCTGCAGATATACATTATATTAGGGTAAGAGCATAGTAGTTTCAAGAACAGACAATGGTCAAATAAGGCAACCTTTAAGTTCTAACGGTAACTAAGATTAGAAGGCTGATAATCGTAAGAAGAAAGAGAAACTTTTCTTACCTCCATAATTATAAAAGGCATCTCGCTCTTTCATTTGAACCACTATCCCAACAACATCCACCTGTCTTACTGGACGTCCATTATAAAAGAATATACCTAGACAAAGAACATTCTTGTTAAGTGTAACTATATTTTTCTTTCAACATCCTACCCTACATAGTCACATTTGTCACTAAAACATACTTTCTCACATATTTAATATATCAAATTATATCTATGCTTACTCATATGAAAAATCCCCTGGATCAGTGAGGACTGGGAACACTAGAAGGAAGAATTATCAGCTCTACTTAGGATACCAAAGCTTGCTTTTGTAAAGTGTCAGAACTTTATTAACCTCCTTTCTTGCACATTTGGACATGAAAAACAGTTTGTTTGCTACAGGCATTAGGGGTTTTTTTTGGTTACATTTCAGTTTGGTTTTGGGGTTTGGTGGGGTTTTTTTGGGTTTGGTTTTTTTACATCTTCATCAGGCTTCAGAATAAATAATGGAACACAATGGAAGCAGTTTGAGCTTCTCACAATGCAGCTGTTAGTGATTAAAGCAGAGCCTGCAAAAGGAAAACCAACATAATTCTATCTTTCATTTCTAAAAGATTTGGGGGCAGGGGAGAGAAACAGCCCTCTTAGACTGAGGAGTACACTATGCAATCATCGTGGACAGCATCCTTAACTTCAGTTTCTGAAATAACATGTTCTAAAAACATGCCTTCAAAGCTATTTTTGTGCATCTATAAAGATGACTTGAATAACATGTAAAAACACGTCCAGGAAACTGAGGAATCAGAGCCCAGTGGACTTTGACAGCACTGAGGTTGCCACATGCTGTAATCCCTTTCAAGGGAATGACAAATGTTCAAAAACATTGATGTGAACATTATACACTGAAGCGTCACAGTCCACTAGCAGGAGGATAACAGGACAATAAGCTCCAGATCTATCCTGGGCTGGCTAATTTTCAGTCAATATGTTTTCTTCAGTTTTTGAATACTTCTGCTTTACTGAAATATGCCATCTGGGATGTTCAATATCTGTCTTCTAAAAACTAGATAACTCAAGAGACTCAGAAGGGAACATTTGCCTCCATACACTGTGACAAATCTTATTCTTACAAAGGGAAAGAGAAACACTGCAGCAAGGGAGTCAGGAAAACGTTCTGTATTAAAAAAAATAAAATAAAACCCAAAAATCCAAAAATAGCTTGTCCTACATAGCTGGCAGCCTTAATGAGCCAGGAATTAACTTTCTTCACATAAGAAAGACCAAAAAACTCCAAAGTTTCAGAAGAAATCACAGGTGATAAGCCAAGCAACTCAAAAATCCACTGCAATGTTTTGAGGATGCATCTATCACTCTTATCTTAGAGCTGCCTATACTAATCGTGCAGGCACTGGTCAGATCTGGGGTAGAGAATGTTTAGCAGGTCTGTCTACTTTTCTCTCATTCCATTTACCAGGACACCAACAAACACTGCTATAACAACCCTCAACGGAGATGCTCCCAGTGTATATAATTATTCACTAAACCTTACAAAATCTCTATAAAAGAAGGTCTGGGTCAGTTTCAGGGTAAGTCTATGGAGCAGATACTCCAACCTCTTGACTGTGCAAACAAGCAACATGTTATTATGTTCGTTTCTGAGTTAGTAAGCTGAGTTTCGACAAGTGACAGAGACCAGTTAAAACTGGTTCTCTCCATCCCCATAAACTCAAAGAACTCCACCCTTACTCTCCAAGAAACTATCTGAATTCGTATGAAAGAAAATTATATTTACACTATTAAAAGTTGTTGAACTTGATGACTTCAAGGTATAATTTGTTTCTCCTGCCACCTTATTTGTTCATATTATGTTGGTATTGGTAGCAATACAAAATATACTAAACGTGAAGCTATGTGCAAACACATTCAGTCAAGCTCCTAGTAACCCAGTAAATAACACATACATTAATACACTGTTACCACAAAAGGAAGCCACAGCAGCAGTAACAGGGGGCTATAGATACAGAGCTCCCGAGGGCAAGTTCTGGTCATGTCTTTACCAGCTTTACTAAGCCCTGAGCTGTTTGCCATTGCTTTAATTATTATTACCTCGTTTTATGCTATTTGTAGCTTCATCTCACCTGTTGATAAACTGTCACAATGCAGTGGTGCATGATAACTCTGAAAAAAGCTCATTTCCATGATGTGATTACATGTTACAACTGAGTTTGACACCCACTCTCATTTCAAGGCCTCTAACACAACACAATTGCTGTTTTTATCTGGGAGGTTTTCCAGACTTCTTGTCACCATTTATAGCAGGAGAGTAATTGGCCAGGTTTACTGCTTTCCTCTGTGTTGTTTTAAGGGATTAGTCATTGTAGCATCAAATCCTAATGCTTAAAAATGGAAAGAAAAAAAACTTATTAGGTCATTCAGCCTATTTCCTCAGGGCCAATGCAAGACTGTTCTGTACAGTAAACTCCTGGCAATCTGTACAGTCAGGATATAAACAATCCCAGTGAAGGACATCCCACCTTTTTCCTGGGAAGGCCACTCCATGGTTTAGCAGATGTCATTCTAAGGATGTTTTTCCTGATATTCAGTCTGTGCTTCTTTCCATTCCTCCTAGTTACAACTCTTTGTTTTGCACTCACTCATTCTTAATTACCATTACTTAATGACTGATTTATAGCCAATCATATACTTAGCGTCAGCTGGTCTTTAACAAACCCATTAAAGGCAGGAAACATTGACAACAAACACCTACCTTCTTCCTTCCACAAAAGATTTTTTTTTTTTAGTGTTTCTGTTGTGCTATCATTTGTTGCCAATGAATAAGATACACTGAAAGATGTCTGGTTTGGTACATACACAGCACCAGGAGAATGAACAAAATTCAGAATGTTTGTTCTATGAAATTTCATTTTATTCTTTAAAGTTTGGTTTAGAAAATGATGCAGGATTGCAAGCAAGCTTAGGTGTGCAAAACGCCAGATGCACAGGAAGTGGAGAAAGCTCGCATGCACCAATTTTAAAGGCTGGTATCTTGACATAACAGATACCACTTCCTTAGGATCATCTAGGGGAAAAAAAGTAGTAACAAAACTGTTAGAGTTCCCAAAGCAGAAGACAACTCACTTGACTAAAAAAACAGGAAGGGAAGTGAGAAGGGAAATTCAGGTAATTTAGAGGTGAAAAAAAGAGAGAAGGATTGTACTTTCTAGGACTATTCCTGCTCTTGTGAAATGTTTGTTGATGTTTCTAAGTTTAATTCTGCTGAATATATTTTTGCATATGTGTGTGTACTAATGTCCAAGTCCAAAATACAAAACAATTCCATGTCAGCAGACTAGGATTGTATTTTGTTTAAAAACAATTAAAATGTCTCTAATTGAAGGAGGAACAGTTTTTACCGGATGCATTTGCTACACCAGTACTACTATAAGACTGCACACTTTAAAAAGTACTACTCACTCTAGTACAAACATCAACAACAGAGTATAGCCTAATTCTTGCAATGGATTTAACGCAAAAGTCTCCCATTGTGTCAAATAACAGAGGTATATATACACAGGGCTTTGCAGTTTGTGAAGTCCCTATGTACATAAAAATGGTTGTGAGAAGAGCAAAAACCACCACCCATTGGTCCTTCATTTCTGCAAGAACAGCACTGCTGTTATCCTTGCTGTTAAAGAAAAATAAATAAGAATAACAAAACCTACAAGGCAGAGCATATTCAAAGAGCCAAAGAGACACACCTTGTCTCTGTGGAGAAAAAAAAAACCAAACCAAAAAAACCCCAACCCAAACAAAACACCAAAACCAAGCCAAAACCACACTCTAGAGTTTACTGCTTTTCCTCATTAATTCTAAGTTCATTGAGTTCCTTCCTGACAATCTTGCACCTTGTCAAGCTTCAGTTTGGAGTAATGAACCCTTCTACAGCAGAAAACATACTGCAGTCTATCTGAAGTCTTTGTAGTGAAAACAGAAATTCAAGGTGAGACCCACATTGCTTTAGACAATGTACCCATGTGGGTGATATTGGCTGAATACCAGCAGGAAACAGACTGCAAAGCATGCAATTTCCAACAATGGTTAGGAAATAAAAGGTGTGGTATAAGATTCAGCACAGATCCCAGAATTTACAATAAAGTTGTTCAAATGTATGAGGAATGTCATACATCTATCATATCTTGAAATTAAGCAGACAAAACTTCAAAATCTGTATCTGCTTTATGATATATTAATCTCCAGAGGAAAAAGCAAAACACATACACCCAGCAATGCCATCAACTGTCAAAATTTTGCAACAAAGAAGCATAAAATCCTTCTCAAATGTTGTGGAGACAGTGGAAAGATGTAACAAATATGGCCAGAAAGGACCAGCATTTTTAGAATTAACTTTATCAGAATGTAACAAGCACTGCCACACAGAGGAAACACAATGTGTTGGGTTTGCGTGGCAGGGTTTTGGTGGCCCCCAGCCAGGCTCAACCCACCACACACAAGATTACCTTATTGTAAAATAGGTTCTGTATCTATCTATCTATAAGAGGAAGAAAAGCCATTAGAATGAACACATTTTATTTTTCACATATATTTCACATAAAACCTGTTGTTCTTAGAACTGTTACAGATACTAATGTCACTTAGCATGGAAAATTACTTTACTGGTGTTCGTGAAGCATTCTGCAATCCCTGGATAAAGAGCACAACATAAATCAATTATAATTCTGTATGCATTATAATTAACATATATAAGTACATACCTGGCACTTGTTTAGATTCTCTCATTTCTTTTATATCTTTAATATAGAGCCTTGCAAATGCAGAAAATACAGGATCCATCCCCCAGTACAGAGAAGGTATCTCCTCTTCATGTGTCTTGGATTCAGGCTGCATTCAAAACCTGTGAACATAGAAGAACTTGTAACTATTTTCTACACAGGTAAAGAGCTGTTCACTTATGTTCCAGCTGAATGAAAAAATAGCTTGTGATTTTACACACCATAACACAGTAGAGCTGATGAAGAGACACAGGAATTTATCTAATATGATGTTACCTTTGTGTTAACACATAAAATATTCAAAACATCAATACTGATGATTTACTTGAAGTACTGATACTTGACAACAACAGTATTTTTCCCAGCTCCTTCAAATGAAAGAGAATTTCAGGGATATTCTCCTCTATGGACCCATAAACAGAGAACCAAATTCAACACTTCTTTAAAAGAGCAGGATTGTGGGATACTAACTGGTTACTTTCCATACACTTAATTATTCCCCCCCCTTTCCCTTCCATAAGATATACTCCTCATTGCTCATCCTGTGCTTTATTGTGGTGGTGGGGAGGCTTATTTTTATAAAATAAAAGCAACTAGCCCTTCTTTATTTTGGGCCTACAGTCTCCAATAATTTTGTAACTGTTACTTTCTCCTTTTACCTCTTGAAATTTCCCTGTTTAATGCCTGCTATCTTCTGCCATTAGCAGAGCCAATTCTCTGCTTTTCACAGAGACGATGTTGAAAAAAAAAAAAAAAAACAGCACTCCATTCAGGAAGGATCCTTGTAGAGATTTGGAAGCTGAATATACTTTTTATTAGCTTCTCCCGTATGGATAGCTAAATTGTTCCTCTAAAGCTTTCCAGGTCACTCTCGAATGGGTGTCAGTCACTTACAGCTGTAGGGCAAAGGTGGTAAGGGGACTGATTTTGAATAGTGTGTAACAGGGCTGAGATTTGGCAGCTACAGTCTCCTGAGAGGGAGCAGCTACCAGTTGCCAGTGATCTCTGCAGTCTGCAAGAGACACTTCTAGCTACTGATGTAGAGGCAACACGCCATGAATATCATGACAGCATCTTGCTTCTTTGCGGAACAACAGAGCTTGGATTTTGCATGATTTCTGTTATCACGCTTAAAGTTTAATTAGAGGCAGAAAAACAGAGCGTAGCACAACATGCTAGAGTATTGCTGACATCTACTCTACACTGTGAAAAGAAATGCAGATGACAATTATATTAATTTCTATTTTAATTTATTTATTTTTTTAAACAAAAAAGGCTAGTGATACTTTGACCTTCCTTAGGCTGGTCATTTATTTTGTGAGATGTTGGAAGTATTTGATTTAGTCAGTTCCACCAGTCACTTCACATTTGAGTAACAAATTAAATAGTTTTGTTTACACCTGCATTTATGTTTCTCTCCCTGCTACAGGCAGCTTTTCCCAACCTATCCTTTTTGCATGTGATGTCTACTCAAAAACATCTCACCATCCTTTCCTCACTCAGTCCTCCCCATGAAGCACATGTTTTCTGCTGCTGAATTGCAGACACTGCTCAGTAGAAATTTATAAACTAAGCTGTTAACTGGATGATCTTAATAATGCAAAGCTGCTATTTGTCCATATGGCAGTTCTCTGATTGCTTGTTGTAGTCTATGTCAAATTTAGACCGTAAACTTTCCCAAACACATGGCTTGAACCTGTATTTTACTTAGCATGCTTATTTTCATAACAAAATTAGTCTTCCCCATCCCTCTCTTTTTGCTTGCAATCTCTACTACAAAGTTGCCTGCATTGTCCCTATGTTACTGTGCTTTATAGCTTCTATAAAAAAAAGTATAGGAAAAAAAAAGAAAAAACAAAAGGTCATGGCAAATGAGAAGAGTTCACATGTCAATCAGTAAACATACACACTATAGTCAATAAAGGCTAACACATAACAAGTTGGAATAAAGAGAAGCACTACTGGTCAGTGTCATCCTGCCTCCCACCTGCAAACAGGAACTTTAAAGATGAAATTTTGTCATTAATGGTGCCAGAGTCCCCCAACTATTCACTTTTAGAGGCACTTCTCCCCTGACAAGAAACATGGATACAATCACAGTCTTGTTCTCTAAGATCATCTTTCATACAAAATAATACTCCTTTCTGCAACATGCTCCCCAACTTACTCTGCATGGTTACAAAGTCTGTCATAGCTAAGCACCCATTTTTTCTCCTAGACAGACGGCAGACTGAGCTAACAAACCAAAAAGAGAGAATCAGGTAACAAGCCCATCTAACTTTTTGTATTTTGTGTGAACAGCCATTCATTGGAGTAAAAAGCAGAAGTTACCCCTGCACGTGTGTACACTGAGGGCAAATCAATGAAGCAGCACCACTGGAGATTAAAAATATCTAAATTTTGGTATTTCAGTAAACAGCTGTCAAGTCTGAAATACCCAAATGTTAACAGATCGCTAGCCAGAAGTCCAAACACTTCTAGCTTAAATGAAGCATCTCCCCAGCTCTTTTATTGCTTCCCTGTCCTGAAGGGAGAAGGATTTCTGCAGCAAGAGAAAAAGAGCTTTATCTCAGAAACTACTGGGAGTTAAATCTCAAATTCTGGAGCTTCCTTCTAGCTCCCAGGCTTTGTTACAGCTCTTCACTGGAGAAATTTACACCCATCACATCTATCTTCATGTACAGAACCACTCTGATTCAAGTCTGCTGTAGACACCAAGTTTAATCTTCCAGATCTGGCAAAGATTCCTTAATAAAAAGTAAATCACACCCCCAGCACTATGAAGGCATCACAAAATTTCTTGAAGTCCACAGGACAAATCTGCTGAAGTCAGGAGTCACAAACGCTCCATCCACACCAGGCTGGGACAGCGAAAACATACTCCAGCCACTCACTTTCAGCAATGCCTGACAGGCACATGAAGAGCATTCTGCAGGACAGTCTCTCCTATCTATTTTTCAGTTAGTTTCCAAGCTTGTTTCAGGCAGATTTATAGTGTTAGAAGACATAATTCTTACAAGGCAGATAAAATTCTTCCCATCAATTTCTCTTTTGCTATATAATAGTATCTTCCTGTAACCTTTTCTTAAATTGGCACGGGAAGCCTCTCCATCCCAGGCAGAATATCCCAGGGGTTAATTAATTAGTGAGATATCCTGGGGAAAGTGGAACTTTCCATTATGCTCAAAGTGTTTTCAGCTCTTAACTGGTACCATTGGTGATATGCTATCAGCAAGGAAGATAAGAGCTACCCTGTACAATGAAGATCCAAGGGGCAAATAGCAGGCATTGTGGAGATGCACAGCATTATAATCAATGAGAACACAGATAGCTAACAATAGACAATTCTGAACAGATAATATATGTACAAATCTTTAAGGATTAAACTGACTTTTGCTGAAAGACGGTGATAAGGCTTAGCAATACAAACAACACAGAGTTCTAGCAAAAGGTCATCCCTTTCTGCATTTTGTTTTAAATGCAGTGTAATGAGTTGACGGTTGCTGTAGTGCAAGGAATTAAATCCTGCTACAGGAGAAAAAAGCAAGAGAAGCATCTGGTCTACAAGTTTATTAGATATAAGATATCTGTATTCTATTTTTACCTCTATAAAATAACTCCAGAGAAAGGCTGTAAAGGCATAATCAAAAACAAAACCAGAATTAAGTTCTGCTATTTGGACCACTTCTTAGGAAAACAATTCTGTTTCAAAGGCAAAAATCTCAAATCTACACAGTAGTTATCTAAATACAAATAAACAAAAAGCCTCAATTTGAGATTATTCTAGACACTAACCTATTAAAATAAGGCTCTCTTTCACCTACTGCTATCAATGTTAGCTTTCTTGACTGCAGTGAGAACGAAACCAAGTCCATAATCCTGAGTTACCTTGTGAGCTCAGCAAGGTATTACCCTAAAAGGGAAAGAAGGAAAACCAAGGAAAATTGGCTGCCTTCCCAACAATGCCACCACCCAAACCCAAGCTCATTTGCTTTCTTCCCTCCCAAGCAGCCTACCTGGTAGTCTTGTTAGAATAGCTCCCCCCATTTAACACCCGAGCAATTTATTCAACAGAACTGTCCCTGGCCAATAAATTTCTTGGCTTCTATTCCTGTGTTCACCATGTACCTTTTTCAAAAGTGGTAAATAGTTAAGAATTGGTCTACTTCCAATCCCAGTGAAATGGCAACCCCAAAGAAGAATATTTGTTTTAATGTTTCTTGTTGTCTTTTCTCCAGATGTGATTAACAACCAAAGCTCTTGGAGAAAATTGCCTTAGTTTGAGATAAATCATTTGGAGCCATAGAAAAGGTGTCTTGCCAGCAGTTGTCTGCAACTACTCTGCAACTGCTGGCAGACTGCTGCAAAGATTCTTTGTCAAGTTAGCTCTGAAATAGAAGCAGAGAATATTTGGCCACCAATATAGGCAGCTGAAACATCCTACCAGGCATTCATTCTTCTCCAAAGACTGCCACTACTATACTAGCACTGATGATTTACATGGAAAGCAGCTCCTAATCTGTTAGAGTTGCCCACCCAGTGCATTAAAACACCTTGAAGTCACCATTGCTGTACTTTAATAAATCAGGCTACAAACTGTGGCTGCTAAAGAATTCCTTCATGGGCCAGCCATCCCTGGCATAGAGCGAGCAACTTGTGGGAAGTGGAGCAGAGTCAACAACTGGGTTTTGTAACAACCTCTGTCATCTGAATTGAGCTCATCTGCATTTGAGTCAACACCCTACATGTCAAATGAGTATTACTCAATTCTTCATGATCAGCAGAGGCAAGTCCAGCACGATACAGTTAAAAACATTGCTTGAAATACAGTGGGTTTAATTACCCAAGGCCACATACAACATTTTAAATTAAAAACAAACCAACCAAATATCTTATTATATAAGTAGATCTTACTGAGCTGGAAAGCCTTTTGTTACAAATAATATGGAATAAAGATTCTAAAAATGAAACTCACCTATAAACTTTTTAAAAATACATAATTAAAAGCAAGTTTTCAACATCAGTAACAAGATATATTTTGATCTTCATGATGGTTTTCATCACTGAAGGACAAAAAAAGCTCCTGGAAAAATGTGCATTGACATCAACTTCACAGCTGTTAGAAAATTATCAAACAGTAAGATAAGGTCAGTTTGGATCCACTTCCTACTTGGTGATTTTATTAAAAATCAAAGTAGGATAATCACTTTCAGTCTTTCCTAATAAACTACCTTCTGCTGCTGCTTATGTGAAGTCCTTTAAGTTTAGATGCTACATGCTGCAACGAGTGTCAGTAAGGGCACTACGTGTCCCGTAGGTCTTATATACAAGGCAAGTACAATTCCAATTTAAAAAAAAAAGGCTTTGAAACAAAATTAAGAGAGCTAGAACTCCTCCGAACTTCCAGAAGTTTAGCAGTTCCTGAAATGTTACTTGTACAAGTGTTAACATCTGTCTAACCTCCTGAGATAACACATTTACCAAAAAGAAAGAATTACAGAATTTTTCTTAAAGATATTGCTTGAATTTGTAAACATCATATGTCTGTTAATTACATCAGATTATAATACATTTCCCTGACAAGGGAAGATGGTGCAAGAAAAAAGACCCATCACCACAAACTTTAGCCAGTAGGGAGTCTATCGACAACATAGAAAGGTATTGCCCACAATGCCTATAATAATCAGGATATAGATAGGATCAAAAAAGCCTTGTTTTATCAATAAACTGACACCACTACTATGTAAGACTTCCAGTAGACTTAATGTCTCCATGGTTACTTGCAACCTGTAATGTACTTCCCTCTCTGTTTTTCCCTTTCCACTGCACTGGCTAGAAATCCTACTGGACAGGCGCATGTGGCTGCAGGAGACCAGACAGATTGGCTCCTCCAACATCAACAATCTTGGAAGGAAGGGGGACAAAGCTGGCAGTTCTAGATTACCTTCTTTGGCATTGCAACTTGTTTTACATGCAAGTTAAACCTTATAAGAAGGTTTTGGCACCCAATTTTCCAAAAGCATGATTCTGAAAAACTAACAAGGAAGTGTGCAATAAAATAAACAGTAGAAGTAGCTCCTTCTGAGCCTTGTCCCATGCATTAGTCACAAGATATTTTCCTACATATCAAGAAATCAGCAAACCACTCAACAGACCAGTAAACTAGCTCTATATGTTTATTTGTCATGGACAGCTGTAAGCATAACATAAATAAGGTAGTACTACTGCTAGTCAGAAAGCTTCACTCGTTATTTGTATTTTAAAGCTATTGGATAATTACACTGAAGCACCTTCAACTAATACTCTAACCTGTCTCGAGTGAGGAAGTCTATGAAAATGATTAATTCTCTCTGAAAGTTCTTAATCACCCACAGCGCTGCCAGAATGAGCTGAACTGCTGAAAAGACATTCTTTCACTAGGAAAGAAGGTTCTCAGTTATTAGTGTGAAATAAAAACAAACAAAACTAAAAATAAATTACTTCTTATAAATCATAAGTTTGCTGCTTGGAAAAACAGTAGTATGGAAGCTTTGATAGCAAGAGGATTCCAAACAGGCTCTTGGCAAAGGAAATTTTTTTTGACAGATACATGTAAGCTACTGATCCAACATAAAGCAATATTAATTAATTCAAGTTAACTAACAGAGCAAAGAGAATAAAACCCAATTCACCCTGGCTTAAGGCAACACAGTTAGCTTTCCTACTTTGGTATAGCAGCATAAAACAGATTTAGTGCCACTTCTTGAATGAAGATTTTCAAATTTCAGAAATTTGGGTAGAAGTGACAAGCAGTGGTTAATAGCTCTCTGAAGCTATTGGGCCTGCAAACTCCCTGACAACGTTGACTCAATTTCTAGAGGCAAGTTTTCCTGCCCATTTCCCTCCCTCCCCTTTAAATTAGTTTATGCATCTGGTGTAAATTAAAACAGCCTCTGGAATAAGAACAAAATTTATGTGAACATTTATAGCACAACAGAGCACCCCATTACAACCAGAGACTTCAAAAATAATTAACCTACCACTTGGTCTAGGTGCACAGTTGTGATAGTTTTCAAAACATTCCCAGTGCATACCAAAGCATTAGATTATGACAGACCTGTTTAATGTTCTGAAATCAATTTCAGTTTTTCTTTGCTATACAAGTGAACCTTTTAACTAATTTTGAAGTCTCAGATCCAACTAGGACCATCATATATTTTGTGAGCGTAACTAGAGACTGAGATTACTCATTTGGAGCTCTTTTGGAAGACTGAGACCTAACTGTTACTCTTCTTAGAAAGATTAATCCAGTTAGCTTGACACCAATCTCCGTTTCTAGACTGGTTGCATTTGTTCTTTCTTTGGTTGTTTTTTTATACTATTCCACAAAATTATTCTTTTTCTCCTCCAAATAGACTCATAATGCTTCCTGTCAGAAGGCACTTCTTGTAGAAAAATGTTTAGATGTTCCAAAAGACAAACCCATGCAAAACTAAAGGCAGCAGGAAAAAAAGAGAACCAAAAAAAAAAAAAGCATTGAGACCAGATATATAAAAAAAAGAGACTAAATATATTATTACAGTATTCTCTGTTTTACTGGGGGAAGTTTGAACTGTCATCCCACACAAGATCAAAGCTTTTGTCATGCTTTTCTAATACATAACACAGGTCCTCTCAGCCAACATCTAGGAAAAATATCAAAAGGGTGTTTTTTCTGTATGAAAAATGGTACAATTCCCAGCCTGCTATTCTCCGAATTTCTTTTGTAACTGTGCTTCCTTTCTGAGGACTAGAACTTGCATACCTGAAATAGAGCACAAGATTTGTTAGTCACACCCAGGCTGCTCTGACCTACAAAACCAAAAAGTTGTAGAAATGCCAAAGGTGTGTAGATATCTCTTGATTCCTTAAAACAAGTTGTTCTGCACAATTTCTTACACTGCACTCTGTGAACTCTGAATGATCTGAAGAGTAGTTTCTTCTCAGCTAAAGAAAGCTGGCTCATCATCCCTTATCTTCGACTGCTAAACTCTATTAGAACCCATTAAAAATCCAGAGATTTTGTCCTCTATTTACTTTTGGGTTAGCAATTTTTGTAATTCTCTGAGTATGTTCTGTAATAATGAATATTTTACAGATGCTCCCTCTGAGGTCTGTTCAAACCTCATCACTGAGAGCTGATATAGGACTGATACAGAACAAACCAAAACTGTTCAGGAATGCCTGTCCTGCAACATAAGCATCTTCTTAAGAGCTTTCCTCCCTACTGAGCAAAGAAGTCTAGGCTTCTTGGCTAGTGATGATTTTTGCCCACCTCTAAAAACTTTTTCCAAATCCAATAGAAAGGCACCAAATGGACGTAACACTGTTAAGATACTTGAAAGAAAATACCTCACCAAAGACCATGGCTGCAACTTCTTACATTCCCTACATGAATCACTGTCACAGCTAATATGATAAAGTCACTACTATTTCCGCCTTCTTGGTACGTAAAAATACCCCAAACAAACAGCCTTTTATAAATACATTCATGCATCCTTAATTGCATTTGAACGTGAACAGATGTCACTCCCTACCTCATGCTTCTCAAAGTAAGTCCTTCTGTATACTACATCCAGAACAACATATTATAGCTCAGCCAGAAGCCACAGGAATTATTTTTTCCTATAGGTAGTTTTATTTTCTGCTACAGAAAATTCAGTCCACTTAATGTAATGGGCTTTTTTACCTTATTCCATAAATATTGAGTGATGTACTATAAAACATAATTTTGTTGATTAGATATTAGATTCAAGGTCCCTTCTGTCAAAAAAATAAAGATTCTAGGGCACTTGAGACAAGGAGCGCATCACATCACAATACTCTATTTTCTCATAAGCAGGTCCCAGTGCCCAAAGTTTGCATATATTATTGTTGAGCACACAATAGCTGCTGTTTGTCTTAACAACTGACACATTATTACAGCTCCACACATTGTTACTGTACCAAGAAGAGATCCTACATAAAACCAAATTCTACTTTACAACACATATTAAACTTTTTTTTTTGCCTCAGAAATTGAGAATTACACAATAGCTTATACAAATCTAGGTAAAAAGATAAGAACATTACATATACAGAAACTATTTTAAACATGGTTTTAATAGAAAAATAACATTTTTCAATTAAAAACTATGCTGTTTTCTCAGCTAAATCAGTTTACACTTTAAAGTATAGCTTTGCATTAATAAATAGTTGGTATCTCACATTCTAAATGTTATTTCTCCTTTTTGCTAGTAGACATGTCTCCCGTATTATCCCACTGCAATGCCTCTCTTTGGGATATTATTAAAGAATCGGTAGTTTTCAGTTCTATCTTTTTGTCAGATTCTCCTTTTTGTGTGTGTGTGTGTGTGTGTGTGTGTGTGTGTGTGTGTGTGAAGTGCTCCTTACTTTTCAGTATTGTATATTTTTAATAATAGTTGTAGAAGGCATAATAAGCTTCCTGCTTATGCTTTCCACATAACCAGGATTGGGTTTGCTGTCTGTCTGGCCAGTCATAATAAAAAACAGATTTAAAAATAACTAATTTTCATATTACAGAACAAGTTATTCAGTCCCAAGATTCCACAGCTGATCAGGATCACAAGAGAACACAATGTCCATTCTGAAAAAAAGGTTCCTGGGAAACAGAGGAAGAAATTCAGGATTTGCAGAAAGAAAAGCAGCAACACATGTGGGATTTTTGTTCAGACATTTATTGTGCCAGTATTGACTGAAAGCAATATTGAGATGCAAAGCTATCTTTATCCTTTAATAAATTTCTAATCCCAGCAGCTATGTGAACTAATGCAAATTTGAAAGCCACAAACAAAAAGAGCAAATCAGCTCATGACTCCTATGCAAGAGGAAAAGGTCTAATTACCATCTTGGAGGAAAGACAAACATGGTGAAGCATTTGTAATACATGCTTTCATGTGACTTAACTAAAGCTTCTAATATCCATCAGATGGAGGGGACTCTGCAAGTTTTAAATACTTTGCCTTGTGTTCATGTACAGTTTTGATCAAATAGACTTTTCTTTAAATGAAATATAATCTCAAATTATCAAAATGGTATTTTAATTGCATATTATTTTAAAATAAATCAATGCTCTAGCTAGACTTATTCATATGTGGTTCTGTGAAAGATTGTTACAGTCATCATGACATGGAGGGAAACAATTTTTATTAGACTACCTACAGCTATCCACCAATGCAGCTCAGTATTTTAATAGTACCTGAAAATTCATATAAAAGGAGTTTTTCAGTTAAATACAAACCAAAAAGTGTCCAGCCTTCTTGAAAAATGTTATCATGAAAGAGGACCTGAAGTTTGTAATTGCATTAGTCAGTTAAAGAGAATCAGCTATGTAAGTTCCAAGTTGTTGACACTTTCCATTAAATCTGAGGTTTGCTTCTCACTCAAATAAGTATAAAAGCACAACTTACCCCTCCAATTAAATATGACTATGTTTCCGAATATCAGTCGTGAAGGTGGCTTTCTTGCAGACCAACTATAAGCAAATATAAAAACATATTTATTTTTTGCAATAACTTCAATTAACACATTAGACCTTGAACACCTTTGACCAAATATGTTTCCAAGAAATATTCTGGTACTATTTGTTGAAATATCCGATCCTTATTCAAGATTTCTGTATTTATATTATTGCTTTTTCTTCTGACATTTGATTTCATATAACTCCTATTGAATAAAACACCATTGGTTTACTTGGAAACATTCAGGTAATTTGGCAACTTTTATATTTGCTCTGTCATTCCCAAAGGCAATGCCTGATATCAAGAGAACTACACTCCAAGAGTTCTGCTGGCAGCGGTAACTCCATAGGTAGGATGAAGAACCCCCATCAGGCTTTTCCAGGACAACTCACCTCATACAGTTAAATACTGTGTGATAAAGATAGGTATCTAAAATGGGAAAGGATGAACTGCCCACTGAAGATACCTTTCCCCACTGACTACTGAAAAAGCTAGGGCAATTTAGACTCACACAGATTTTTCTGAAGCCAAAATTAGATCAATCCTAAACACTTTAACACTTTTTTTTTTTTTTACTGCAAACATCAAGTAATACCCTTACATGGTGAAGCTTCCAAATGCCACATGTTTCTATGGCAATTCTTGGATTAACTGGTCCTACAGTAATGCATTAAAAAAAAAAGTCATGTAACATATAGTTTCCAGGTTACTGACAGGAGTCTGAGCATTGATTCTGGCTAATGAGATATGGGCAAGCTCTTGAGTGTCTAACCTCTGGTATTGTAATTTTTTCCTGTTCGTATTCTGTATGAGTGAACTATTCCCATTACTCTTATCAGAAAGGTTCATAAAGTACCAAGTACAAAACTGAGTCTCTTTCTTGTTCCTTTATGAAGACAGCTTTAAATTTCAAATGCAGAACGGAAATACAAGTCTCTAAGCTACAGATCTATCAACCGTACATTTAAAAGAAGGGGTTTAAGAGTACTATATACAATAGTCTCCCCTCTCAAAGCTTCCAATAAATGGGTAACATGACTTGATGCTCCTTGGAAGAAAATGTACAGTCTTTTAGGCTGCCCTCTTACATCATAAAGAAAAAAAAAAAATGAGCGCTCTTTTGTATTTCCTTCTTCACCTCGTCATAAACATGGGATGTTAACTAATGATACTACTAGCTCCTCTGTACTTACCACCATTAATTAGAACATTAGGACACAGGAGTCAGGTACAGCATAGCAAGTGTAGAGGGCTCACAGAAAAAGGACAAAAATTTAAAAACTTGGCATGTACACAAAGATGATGAAAATGTCAGAGGGAAGAAAAGGAACATCTTTAAGGTCAATATACAAGATGGAAATAGACTGAAAACACCATGGTATTTAAAATCCACTGAACTGAGGTGCTCTTATGAGGTGGCTACGCATTCAGAACAATACGAAAGGAAAAATGACTGATGCTGAACAGGAAAAGGGAGAAAAAGGTCAGGTATAGGAGAGCCACCAGAATTTTCTCATAAAGCCGGAAGGACTGAGGAAAGTTAGTAAAGCTATGGTGGTACAAGGTGAAGTATCAGCACTTAATTCCATAAAATCCCAAACTCCAAAAAAAAAGGGCTTAGATTCAGAAGGAAGCAAGGCAGCTTTTGGAAACAACCTCAGATACAGAGGCTGGACACACAAGGTCTTTTGCAGGAATGCAAAAAGAGGAGATTAAAAAGGAAGGTGGGTTGTTAAGTAGAAGGATCTAGAAGTTACAGTAGCACTTAGAACTGAAATGAGTCCAATAGCAGACATTAACTTCATGAACAGAATAAAATAGAAATTATAGCGTATATGGAAAAACACTGCCATATAATTGAAAAACATCAATGAAAACACCACATACATCAAGTCAAGAAAACAGAAGGGACAGTGTTGAGTGCCAAAGGTGACAGACAGATTAAGACGGATGAAACAAGAATTATGCCTCAGATTTAACCACAAACATACCACCTGTGACCTTATAGCAGTTCAATGAACTCAAACATCAGAAAGAAGATTGGAGGAGATCAGTGAAAGCGTGGGTGGACAGAAAGTCAAGACAATATAAAAATATACCATTAAATATTTTGAAAGAACTGAAGACAGGATGTAGGACTGCAGTGAAAGGGCAATATATGCTGTGAAGAACACATTTCAAATTAAATTTCTGAAGCAAGTATTTATTTTCAATGAAGAAAAACTGAAGCAGAGCAGTTTAAATGAAACAGAAGTGGAACTTAGGGAGTTAGGAAGTGTAAACGATGAAGTCAACAGGAAAGGATGGTGATATTAAGCAGCAGAAAGTATAAAGGAGACTTCTAAATCTCAAAGAGATGAAAAAGATTGCAGTAAAGAGTTACAGCTATTTTTAAGCCTGCGTATTTGATGCGCAACTAAGATAATTCTTTAACATCTTTACTCTGACATTTTAAGGAAGCATTGAATTTTCAAAATGTATTGCATTAAATTCCTGAAAGAGAAATTTTAATATATTTATAACTCACTTTTACCTTTTTATCCTTGCCATCTGGAAACATTTACAGTTGCTAAAAACTCCTGCTACCAGGAAAAAAAAAACCCAAACCATACACAAAAACCCCAGGCTTCATACAGCCTCCTCTATACCAGGAAGTCAATGCAAATTGGGAAGGATTTGCTACTAGCACTTAACCTTCACCTTAGAGAGTTTATTTTTAGATTGAGTGGTAAGCTGTAACTCTAGAGTGAAAGAATAAAGGAAAAAAATAAGACTGAGCCACATATTTCTTTTTCAGATATAATGTTTTTATCTTGAATTACTTGTTAAAGAGTGAGCAAACAAAATAGAAGTTAAAAGCAAAACTTTATCACTAGATTAATTGCTCCTTTCTTGTGCCAGCCTTTCATCTTATATTTTCAACATTATATGAATTAAAAGCTCTCTGGAACAGGAAGACTATAAAAGACTATAGCAACACAGCTGTAGTACCTACTAACATTTAGTCATTGGTAGGATGACACTACTATCCCTGTTCTGCTCTGAGTGCACCTGTTTTATCACTCACAAGTTCAAAGCAAAGTGATACATTATATAGATGCTGTACATGAACTACTTACAGTCAAAAGTTCATTTATCAATAGAGCCAAGAAAGAACAGGGCCCTGGTATCCCAGTCCCATAACTGCCAGCCTTATTAAGGCAGCAAGCTCAACTACATCTGTTCACATATAGCTCAAGAATTTTTCTTTTAGTTTTGCATTTACTTCCAGTTATTATTACACACTCTGACATGCACACATACACCCCCCCACTGCCCTATGACATTAACCTTGAGGCTAAAGAAAAGCTAATCCTGCCTAGATAGAAGGATTTCATACTATGGCTTTGGATTCCTTTTTTCCTCCATCCTCTATCAATTGGTCATTTCAAATAAATAGATGCAAATTAGTCCCAAAGCACTTTTTATCCAAGCAAAAGCAAGTTAAAATAAAAATATTCAATTTAAAAAATAAATTAAAATTACTACTAAAGCCATCATTGTATTTTAACATCCAAATCAAAGCTATTGTCCCACCTGAAGGGGCACAAAAAAAAAAAAGGCATTATAGAGAAGAAAAATAAATTAAATTTAAACTGCTGCTGGTAGTACTGGAGAAACCTTATCAATCACTCTGTTATTGTATTTAATCCAAACTATCTGCATATCATAGAGCAGAAAGGAAAACAGCTCATCTGGATTGCAGTTGTTTTGGTGTTGCCCTTACACACATAAATAGCCTTGGCCTTAACAGTTTTACATTTTGTGGCCAAGCTGTCAGTAGAAAGGAACCACAAAGCCCAAGATCGTTTTTGAACAACAAATGCTGATTATTACAAAAAATCAGGACTGCTATTAGGTTAGCAATAGTACTTGAAAGGCTCTCTATTCATAGAGTAGTACTACCCTTGAAACTGATTTCATATAAAGAAATTAATGCATGACACAACATTGTTTGATTCATAAATTCTTTGTGGCAGGGGCCATCTCCTTGTTCTGTGGCAGGACAGTACCTAGCACAGTGTGTTCCTGTACACTATAAATACTATTAGCACCATTAATTACTCAACACACAACACCAATACATTCTTAAGAGGCTTCTACCCCAGCATGCTTCAGCCATCAAAAACATTATCACATGATGCAAAGTTCAGTCCCAGGATACTTTTATGCCCGTACTTCTTTCTGAAGGACCCTTCTAATCTTCATTACTACAAACACCTGTACTATTAGACAACTCCTTTGCTGAAATCCCTTTCTTGACTCAGCCCAGCACTTTCGATTGCTTAGTCATGCTTCTCTCAAAGAGACTGTTGCGGTTGCCATATGATCCCCATAATCGATGCATCTCAATGCCTTATTGCTATTGAGTTTACACATAGACTACCCTCCTTAGATAGCAAACTATTGTCATGCTAATAAAATGGTCTGAGGAAGGATACACACCAGAGGCTTGATCTTTAAAAGCTTATAATGCAGTTTGAGTCAATGGTAACTGCAGGCACTCAGGTCCATATGAGGATAAGGTGTTACACGATTTTCACTGGGTGTTTGTCTCATTGTCAGATCTCTGCTAGGTCTTACATCATTGCCTTACTGCAAGATCGACTTCCTGCCTCCCATCACAACCTACACTTTGCCTCCATGATGTCTGCTAGTTGTCCCTTATCCAGGCAAAGGGAACGCCTCTTGCTTTCACATGACACATTTAGTGGCATATAAACAACACAACTATTAAAATGCAATCATACTTCAGGCTGATGAAGGAACCGCTTGTGGGAAGAGAAGAGAAGGTTGTGAGGTAAGTCAAGCCTGTCCCACTGATTAAATCTCACAAGATACCAAACACGTGCAGCACATTAACATCACACCCTGCTATGACTGAATCTGTGACAAACCAGTAGCAGGTCTAGGAACAGCACTGGCCCACAAACAAATGAAAGTCTTCTAACATTGCCTTCTTCTACTAACACCTTCCTCAAAGGACCACTCCCGAGCTCAAACTCTCCGGGAGGCACCACCTGCCATCACAATGCTCCTGGCAGACAAAGGTGGCCTCACATCCCCTTCGGCTCCCACAATCAGATCTGGGAGCAAGGTGGGGGGAAAAGGGAGTCTGCTTGTGCTGAAAAGAGGAACTCAGGGTACCCAGCCAGCCCTGAAAGGAAGCTGTTCTCCTACCTAGGAAACATCACCTGCTGCCACAGGACTGAGACTTTCCCTGCACGGGACAGTTGAGCAGAAAGAAAAGCAGGGTATCCTTCAGGATAAGCAACTCAGCAGAGGGTAAAGGATCCCTTTTCCCCACAACCCCTCCCATAACGGCTACTACAGGACGAAAAGGAAAGTCATTTCCCTCTCCCCCTCGACAGCAAGTACGCAGCTGACCCCCAAGGAAAAACAGGAGGGAAGGACGAGAACTCGCCCACCCCAAACACTGCTCCCAGGCCCTGGGAAAAGGAAGGATGAGGGGAGGGAGATAACCCCCTCCATCTTGAGGCCAGACACCAACTTACCCGCCGGAAGTCTCGGCGCGCTCCTATTGGCTCGCGGCGCCGCCGCCGCGTTACGTAGCATGGGAAAAGCCCCGCCTCTTCCCCCTTTGCAGGCGACGAGCCGTTGGGAGGTGGGGATATGGTGCTTGCGCATGCGCCAGAGGAGGCGGTGGCGCGCGTGCGCTGGCGCGGTGGCGGCGGTCGGGGCGCGAGGCGGTTCCGGGAGCGCGGGAAGAGGGGTGGGGGCACGGAGCGCGCGCACGCGCCGGCGGCGGGTGGAGGAGAAGGAGGTGCCGCCCCGCCCCGCAGGAAACGGTGGCGCTTGGGCCCCGCTCTGTGAGAGGGCAGGGGAGTGAGCGGGAGCGAGCCCAGGAGGGAAGCGTCGTCTTCCTTCGCTCTGCCATCCCCGGACGCTGCGGGGCTCTGCTCCGTGAGGGCACTGGCCGGGAGTCAGGAGTGGGGCAGCCCCCTCCCCTCCCTACATCCGCTCCGTCCTCCGAGGCGGGAGCGTCCTCGGCCGGCAGCGGGGTGACTGCTCCCCCCTTGCCCGGCGCACAGCCGCTGCCCCTTTCTAGTGGGAGCCGTGATCCCTTCGTCGCCCCTCTTCTCCTTGGGCTCCGTCCTCCGCCCGCCGCCGCCGAGCCGCCCGTCCCGAGGAGGGAGCCCGGCACTTGTTGCGGACGCGATGGTCACCGGCCCGGCCGAGTAGGCAGGAACCGCGGAGCCCATCGCCGGAGAGGACCGCTGCGGCTCGCGTCGAGAGCCCGGCCCCTTTGGGGGGCTCTGGGGGGATCTTGGGGTGTTGTTTCCCCTCAGCGCCCGGCGGTGACGGTTTCCCAAGCGGCGTGAGTGAGGACTTTCCTCGGCCCTCGTGGGGATCGCGCCCGGCAGGACCGCCCGTTCCGGATGGTCACGGCGGGCTGAGGGGGCATCGCCGTCCGCCGTCCGCCTCGTCCCTCCGCCTGGTCGCCTGGAGACTGGCCTTCCTCGGCCCGAGGAAAAATGTCCTTCTTCAACTTTCGTAAGATCTTCAAGCTGGGTGGTGAGAAGAAGAAGAAACAATACGAGCACGTCAAGAGGGATTTGAACCCTGAGGAGTTCTGGGAAATTATAGGAGAGCTGGGAGATGGTGCTTTCGGTAAAGTGTTCAAGGTAAGGGCAAGTCGACAACTCAAATCACTTGTAGTATTGCTCGCAGCTCAAAAATAACTTGTAGTATTGCTCCTGAGTCCGATGCTATCTAAAGCTGGCCTGTCTGTGAGCTCTTGTCACCTTGGGATACCTGTTGTAAGTATCGAGTTTCCGGAGAACTTCCTTAAGCAGGTAAGCGCTGCGCCCACCTGCCGCCCCGAGAAGGGACATGTCCCGAGTTCCCGTGGCGTGCCGGTTGCAGAGCACAGCGTGTGATCCAGGCGCCTCTTGTCCACAGAGGCTCATTAAACTAAAGATAGAAAAGATCTATTAGGTCATTGTCCCGCCTTCTGCTCCACCCTGCCGGTTGCTGAATTGCTCGCTTCTCCTGTATTTTGTTGGGTGGTTGTGGTTTGGGGGTTTTTTTGGGGGGGTGGGGAGTAGGGGGGGTTGTCTCATGGACAGTATGGCTTCTGGTCTTACAAAAACTGTATTTTCGTAGGTGCGAAGTTCATACTTTTGTTTTTTAAAGTTTCTCTATGGAAGGAAACCCATAAACAGTAAAATTTACTTGTGTGTCTTGTGTGTAGTTTATAGGGCCAAGCTCAATGGGCATTCTCCTATCTTGTTCCATATAGAATTGAATTAAATAGTTGAGTTATCCTGGCTTTCTTTACGTGGCACAATTTCTGTTGCTGGATCTCCTAACTTCTGTCAGTTGTTTGATGTTTAAATTTTTAAGTATACTAGTACAAGTAGTGTTTTTAAGGATACTTACCTAGAATTTATCAAGCAAAGTAGAGAACAATGACATAGATACAATGCTGCTAGTGTTTGAGAAGACTAGCTTTCACGCAATTCTTTAGCTACTTTTCTGCCTTCTAAAAGGGCATCAATGCTTCGTGTTTGGTTTAGGGATAGTGTGGAAAAAACATCATGGAGGATAAGCATGAGAGAATCGGGGAACTGACATGAATTGAGACTCTGGAGCAGGCTCTTGAGACTAGAATAAAATTGCATGAGAAAGAATAGTATTTGCAGTGTTTCTGAAAGCTAATTTGGTCAGAAATATATACGGAGTACTGCATTTGAGAGGTTATGAAATCCGGGTGTTCATGAAACCTGTGCTATTTTTGGTAGAAATTATTTTAGATTTTATTGTACTGTGGTGCTACTTGTTTGTAAATTGAGCAAAAGTGCCACAGTTAGTTCAGAATGTTAGGTGGAGTTTTTTCACCCTAGGAATTTGTGTCAATGTTCTATTTTAAGAGCATCTAGTTTATTTTGATGTTGGTGTAATACATAGTCTAGACGGTTGTTCTTATGTCAGTGTGGAAGATGAGTGTTTTGTTGGGGTTTTTTTTGACTGAAATAACTGGGAAATACATCTGAAGTTGCTATATCCTAAAGCTTGATGGCTATGAAAACATAATGTTGTCTCTAACAGCATTTGCAATTAAAGTTTTTCTTTAAACTTCATACTGGAGTTTTGATTCCCTTTTCATGAATATAATGCTCTGTCCCATAGACATGACTGGGGAAGCCTCAAAGGCACAATACTAAATACTAAACCTCTTCTCACTTCATGTTTATTTGTAGGCATGTCTGTGTTAGTAGTCTGTAGAGGAAGTTGTCTGGGCAAGACAACTGGTAAATTCTACATTTCAGTGTATTTTGTGTACAAGAAGAGTTTTTTCTAGTTGGATGTGATTTTTCACTTTGAGATTTATTTCAGAATGTGAAATGACAAAGTGTAAACTGCTGAAATTGAATTTTTCAAAATTAAACCCTCTTTTAAAAATAATAGCAGTCATAATTACACATGCAGTTACATTTGTAAACTTGGGGAATGTAGCACATGTGAAAATTAACAGGTACTAGTTCTCCTGGGGAAAAAAATTCTCATTAAAAAAAAAAAGTCTTCTACTGCATGTATTCAGCAGCTTTCATTTTGTTTCCATCTAGTTTGAGAACAAGGATTACACACAGATACTGTGCTTGTGTTCCTGCATCTGAGCATGCTTGGCAAGAAACTGTTTCGAAAGCAAGGGTGTGTTAGGTTGTTCTTTCTTGGATATACAGCTCGAATGAGAAACTGCGAGAATAGCCATTCAATACCTTCTCAAATTTTGGAATCAAAACTATAAACTGGAACAGAACTGTCAACTTTTGAAGACTTTGTCTTTAAGGAATGTGTGTATGTGTGGGGGGGTTGGGTTTTAGTTTTTTGTATGATGGGGTTTTTGTTTTGGGTTTGTTTGGGGTTTCTTTTTTTTTGTTTGGGTTTTTTTACTTACCAAAAAAAAAAAAAAAAACCCAACACCCTAGTGTCCATTACATTTGTCAAAACTGCATTTGCCTTTGTTTAAGATCAGTGTGTGACAGGGTTTTGGCAGATATATGATAAAATAGAATTGCCAGATAAATAAGGGTTTGTATACTTTGGACTCCTAATAAAACATAGGTTAGATTGGTTACATTCTATGATTTCTCATAGAGAAGTATTTGGTTTAGTTGTGTAACTTGTCTTCTGGACAAAGTATCAAATATTTAAATAAAACCCAAAAGCAACTCTTAAATGATTCTGACAGTATTATGAAGCCTAGCTGATTAAATTATTCACATTGGAAATACTATGTCTAGTGATAACTACTTTTGTATGCGATTCAAACTTGGGATTCTTTCCCCAATCAAGTACAAGGGTTGTGCTTATTTTTTTAATAACTTTGTTAGCCAAACTACTAGAAGAGCCTTTTTTCCCTTCTAGCTGTTTGTTCTAGTTTTCTAAAGCTTTCTTAGCTCTGACAATTCATACATTTATATTCACTAACTTCTAAGTAATGTTTAGAAATACTCAACTGCTGTTGCAAGCCTCTCTTGTGATCAGAGGAGCTATGTAACTGCAGACTACTGATGGCAAAGGTTTATGGTTGTATAGGACTTTTCATTCTAGTCCTTTTCAGCCTCTTCCAACAGGCCATTTTTAGGCTGTTTTCTTTTCTTTTTGCTCTTGGCTAATGAATAATGATGTAGTTTTCCTCCTTATTCAACTTATAGACCCTTGCAGTACTTCAGTATCAGGTGATGGCCCTTACAAAGAGAATTTTGAAGTTGCTGATGATAGATGTTTTTCCATTCATTTAAAATTGCCTTTCATGGGTTATTTAGAATTACTGAACGGGCTACCAGGGTTCTGAAAGCCACTGAAGAAGCATAATATTAGCACTGGGGGCTGATTTCAACTTTGAAATTTGGATCTCAAACTACTCTTTTTTTTATGTTGTGGTTTGGTTTTTTGTTTTTGTTTTGTTTGTTTTGGGGGGTTTTGATGTGGGGTTTTTTTTTTTAGGAGGAAGATTGAGAGATTGAAACAAACTTCTCTTGATTTGATAAGGTTAAGTCCCCTGAAAAAATCTTAGGCTCATACTGTTAAAGTTAATTGTAATCAGTTTGCCTTAGAAATGAGTTACATTATTATATCATGTTACTTTTTTGTGCGTTATATTGCCCTGTTGTATCAAATGTAAGTTCAGTGCACATGGTAAACATTGCTTTAAGGTAAATCAGTATAAGTGTTAAACTGTAGTCATTTTAAGTAACCACATGAGGACTTTCAGCTTTAAGCTGCTTTCTAAATTCCCAGAACTTTATGTTCAGATGGTGTGAAAACAGACCTTTAAAATGCCTAATGTGTTCTGTGGCTCTCGCTAAAGTTCCTGATTGAGAGTCTTTATCATACAGATGCACATAACTAATTAAAATGTGGATATCTTCCTAAGTTAACCTTTTGAAGGAAATAAAGTGCTGGGACTGTATTTAGTAAAATTTGCCAACCTTTTTTGCTAGTAAGAACATTGTACACTAATATAAGAACACTTATATTGCAGAAAGGCATTTTCCTAGTGTTTAGTTGGTGTCATCTCTGAGCCCTTCACTAGAGGATATTCCTCCAAGAAATTCATGGCCTTTTGGCAATCATTATGGTAATTACGACTACCATCTGTACAAATATACTAATTTTAAGTCTTCTGCAGGAACAGATTCTATAGCACTAGAACATATGTAGCAGTATACTATATAAGATATAGGGTATCTATACATGGTATGTATATAGAGAGAATATATAATCTATATATATTTTAATAGAAATTGACAAATTGTTGTTAGAGAATCCTCTGTACTTGTCTGTTTGTTTTGAATTGCATTCATGCTTCTTAGTTTGAATTGGAACATTCTACCCATTTATAGTATCTCATTTACTACCCTGAATCTAAGATGTTGGAAGCGTGTATACAAGATTCTCATAGGAATTTGGAAAATCAAATATTTGTATTTCATCTGAAGTTACGAAGGCAAGTTTTCCAACTCTCAGCAATTAACTGGTACTTGGTTAAAAAGCCTATTCTGCTTTCTCTTTAGGTTCAGAGAAGAAATATTGTGGAAGCTGATACCCATAATCATAGTCAACAGTATTACCAAATGCATTATCTTGTGAAAATTACAACTACATTAAGTATTCATATATACTTATATTTGCAATAGTGGCTGATACAAACTCATCTCTGGCTAATGATAGTGGACTTTTGATAATAGCATTTCTTCAAGTCCAATAAACTAATGATGTTCCTTCATTTAAGTTAATCTTATGTTTCTGAATTTAAAACAATCTTACCTGTAATGTACCTATATGACTTAGAGGAGACCTTGGTTTTGCCTTAATGTCTTCTATAGCAGGTAGAATCAAACAGAATTTTTAAATAGTGATTTAATAAGACTGCACCAATTATATCATTTAATAATAGTGTGGTCTTAACTTCTTTTAATGCTAAAATATGAACTGATATTTGGTGGCTGCCTGAAGTACCTTTTGCATACCACTAACACCATAACTTATTTTCTAATCCTAGAAAATACTGTAATTAGTCTGACCTGAAAACAAAATCAGGGCAGAGCAAGGAGAATTTATATTTCCTAGTTCCTGTGTCCTTACAGCACATTGTTCTAAATAATTCCTACAGTTGGATATTGCAACCTGAAGTTATCTTGACGATACTAATGTATCATGCTGCTTGCTAGGGTGGATGTCTTTTACATCTGTAATTTAACATTCACATGAACAGATTTTGACCACTTACTATCTAAGCTGAAGCACTGATAGGCTGATTTTTGCCTGCTCTTTATCTTTTGACTTACCTGGTGTCATTAGCTCCACTAATTCTTTTGAAGAATTCATTAGAGCTTTGAAACTCGTGATCATTCCAATATAAAAAATACAGTTCCCTGTGGAAGGATATTGCTTGAGTTCATCTGAAATCCTGTATGTTTGATACTAGTTGGAAGATAAATTTATGTTTGAAAATTTCCAGTTAAATACTGTGTTTTGTGAACCTGAAGTTTCATGTGTGACTCTGCCATAAGCTTAGACCTGGAAAGAAAAAGCAGGTGAAAATGTCCTAAATTGAATTTTAATACATAATAATGAATCAGTGCAGAACTTGTGGCAGTTTTGATTAAAATTGTTTGCTATACTAAATATATTTTGTTCTAATCTATTTTCATTCATAATTGACTATGTAAGTCGACCTCTGATTAAACTGGAGCAATGAAATAGTACAGTTGTCCTCAGGAGATCTGAATTCATAATATTCACTTAGATGCCATGGTGCTTTGTTTAGCCGTAGAGGCATTAGTAGATAGAGAACAGAGTTGATTTACTCTCAACCGGCTAATGTATAAGATGGCAATGTTCAATTTTAAATATTTAGTCTAAGTAAAATAGAAATAAATCTTTATCTAAAGCTTGCTAAGATCAGTAATTTCTGTAAGAGTAGCCTGAGTATTTTAGGGCTGCTGTGTATGGTCTAGATAAAAGAAGATGTGTGACTATTCGTAGAAGACAAACGATTTTAGGCTTGGTGAGTTGCTCTATAATGTTATCTTTATTTTCGCACTATTGCAGTTTTAGCATGTTGAAGATACCGGATAAGGAAAAGGCAGTATCACTGTTTTAAAGCCTGGGAAATGTGTCAAGGGGAAAGCTTTACAGGGCCCTTTACACCTTTTGTCACTCTAGCTACGTTTTCTGAGGAAACTGGTAGTGCAAGAAAGTCATTTGTAGATGGTAAATTGAGATAATTTTCTTGTTTTAAATGCCCATTTGCAGAAGGTAATATCTCCTTTCCATTTTGTCTGTAGCAAGGAAATACTGTAAAGAAGTAAGAAGTATAACACGTTTTGTGTCTCACTATTTGGACATCTTTAAGTCACTCAGCTTAAAGTCAGCATCACAAAACTTATGAGTTAATGTATTGTCTGTCTGTTGCATTCAGAGTTAAAACTGCAAACAAGTTTGTGGAGGATAAATATAGAATGCTCACGATCACTCCTTGGTAAGGCAGTCATCTTTTCCAAGGTGTGAGCACAGTTATATAAACTCTTTAAAACTCCAAGTAAATAGGAAATCATGATTTGATTTTATTTATCTATGTTTATAAAAGTTCCTATTTTTTTCATGTCATCTGATATTTCATATTTCTCAGCTAACTATTTGTGTATTTGGACTGTTGGTTTCTTAATTGGAGAGTAAAACTTTGGATTTCAGGCATAAGCTAAATGTGACTGTTTAATGTTGTCAGATAGACTGCAGAACCAACTTAAAGGAGCTTCATTCTAACTTGGTGAAATAATTCTTCATATCTAAGAAAGATGCAGCCTATTTACTTAAATAACTGATATAGGAACTAAAAAAAAATGTTTTGGTACTGTGTGTTTTTAACAGGTTTTGTAGACAAATTGGTTAGACCTTTTGAGCTTAATCTTTGGCAGGGAAATAGTCCTCCAGTATCACAATCCTCCAAGCAGTAATAGATGCTATTGTTGCAGAGCAATAGTTCACAAGTTTCTTCTGGCGATGACACAAATTCTAGTTTTGACCGCCCCATAACCAGTATTGAAGAAATAATTTGTTGGCTTTGTATTTGCAAATGCCACAATCCCCAGTGTGGGATTTTTTTTTTTTTTTTTTTAATTGAATGCAATTATGAATGGGCCTTACATATTTCGTGGGCCATGACCCACGTTTTGGGAATCTTGTAAGATTATAAACATCATTCTCCTTCAATGGCAGTTGTGTCTGTAAAAGAGGCAGCATGTAATTAAACTCTCTGTTTTGAGATCTTAAATGTATTCCTTGAGACGCTGGTGCCTGAAGTGTCATTTATGAATATTTTTTTTGGTCTTTACTTCTTTGTGCTCCCCCAATAACCTTTAATTATATTCAGATTATACACAGAACTGATGAATTCATGTTGTCTCACCACTTTTGCCTATTGTCTTACTTTACAGTAGCTGCCAAATTACTCAAATACAATGCTTGTGCTATCTTTTCAATTGATACTGTTTGGATTGTTCCAGTTTTCAATGTTTAGTGATGGAAAAGTCATGAAATTTGCAGTTAGAAAACAAAGCAGACTGAATTAATAGCACAGAGTAAAAAAATTAATTATGTTTTATAATTTTTCTTCAAACCTATGTAAAATACATATTGTAACTGCCTCAAATTCATTTTTAATGGCTTTATAACATGCTATAGTATAGAATGCTTGAAAGAAATTTTAACTGTCAAATATCTCTCAAATATGTTATTTGGAAACACATTTTTTTCCACTCAGAAATGGGAAAGAATCTTTTTAGAGAGCAAGGAGACCTAGTACTTGCAGAGTATGTTTGAAGGATGTCAGGCAATAAAAGTTGGCTGAGTAATACTCAATAAAAGGTAGTAGGCTACCTCAAACCACTGCAATGGTATTCATACTTCGACAAAAAATTAAGGCTTTACTGTAAATATTCATTTTCCATTGGCATTTCAAATTTTCTGTTGAATATGTTCTACATTCATGACACAAACCAACTACAGTACATGCAGCAGCACATTTACCTAAAGCAAAAAATTCACAATAAAATAGTAAATGGAAGATTCTTTGTATGTTTAATGCACCTACTTAAACTATCATATTTGGTCTTAGGAGGACATACTGTTTCTTAAAGCAATTCTAAATGTATGTAAAAGGAAGTTACAATATTAAAGTTATAGATTTTTCTTGCTTAGTTTTATTCTTCTGGATGAAGACTGGTTTGCAGTATTCTGTGGGACTGAATGTGTTTGTATAGAGAGGTTAATGTAAAACAGCTAAGCGTGAATGGTGATTTTGAAGCTAAGAGAAAGGCACAAACTTTTCCCCCTTTATATAGCCATGTTTATATTTTTGAGCCATTTTCTATTTCGTTAATTACCTATAGCCTAGAGCAAGAAATTGCTCAAGCATAGATTCGTGCTTGAATCAAGTTCCACCCAAAATCTGGCTTTAAGAAGGTTCTGATTATCTGAAGCATGCTATTCTATGATATGATTTTTAATTTTTAATTTTTACTGATTTTTCTATGGAGAAGAATATGAAGAAGTGAAAAAGTAGGATGGTACTACAAATAGCCAAATCAATTTATTGATTAGCATTTAAAATTTTCCTCAATCTCTCCTTACTATAGAGGACTAAGTGGCTGTTACCTTAAAGTATCAGTCTTAAAAATTAATCTGTTGGTTGTTCTTTCAGAAAATCTGGAACTGAAGGAGGCCATGACAAAGAGATTTTATTATTTTCAGAAAGAATTTTTTGCAAAGTTGCATTAATGCAGTTATTTAAAATGAGTGGGTGAGCAGAGTGGAAGGGCAGCTGTACAGTCTGCTGAAGTTTTTGGGGGAACCATTACTCCAGAACTTAACTTGTGCCTATGTCAAAATTATTTTACATAGTATGAAAGCAATGGTGAATCCGCATGCTAAGGCAGAATTGTTTTTGAATCCATCTAGCTTGATAATGAATTGGAGAAGACTGCACCTTTACTTTCTTCATATCTCACTGAACAGCATTTTACATCTGAGACTTGTTTAAGGAGGACTTCAAGGAACTGGGTTTTGTCTCTAGAAATGTTTAGTCATAACCATGATTCAGAAAACAGTGTTCTGAGGGAAGTTATTGCAACTTTGTTAATGATACAGTAATAACTTGGCAAGACTTTTTGCATTGGCATTTATTTTTTCTTTATCTTGTTCTTCTGAGACAGATTTATGCTGCAGAACCAAAGCTTTTCTCTAGCACATGTCTAGATTTCCCATTATAGAAGATGACTTTTCAATTGTATTTCTAAGCATTACTTTCCCAGGAAAAGAGTTAATACTTTGTAATCAGAAGGCAATAAAACCATAATGGAGAAACATCAATTGAGTGCTTCAGCAAGAAGTAGCATGTTGCAGTAAACCCTCATCTCCTTCACAGCCTTTGTCTCAATCAGGCTTTATTCAATTCATATGCTGCCTTTTTTTTGTTTTGTAAAGTTCAGTCATGTTCCTGCCCCACCTTCAGCTTTTCCTGTTGAATTGAAGAGGCCCAACCTTTTTAGTCTGCTTTTTATAAGACAACTGCTTGACCCTTTAATGATTTTAATTGTCCTTCTCTCATTCTCTTACTAGCTCAATTTCTGCAGATGCCACAAATCATTCAGTTCACCTTTCAGGCAAACTGTTCTGTTTTTCAGTGCTGGATAGTCGTGGGTCTAGGTCTGTGCAACTACATTACCCTCTGAAAACTGTGATCATCACTGGGAAATATGGTCAGAAGAGTTTAAATGGGAATTATCCCCAAAATTAAATCAAATCATTCCAGTACTGTGGAAAAATGGGTACTCTCAGAGTTAAGTCAATCTTGTTTTTACTCTTTCACCCTTTCCAACTAGTTTTTACTACTAGTGAAGATGCACTAACTGAGTTTCTAAGACCTGAAAGAAGGAAACACTGCGTGCTATTTTTCATCTCTCTGGGGTGGGAAGTCTGAAAGCTTAAGGATCACCATATAAACAAGGATACTGTCAAGTGTTTCCTGTTGATTGACAGGGATAACTGGGGTACCTGAAAATGCCTCCTTTGCTTTTGACTGTAGGAGAACTTTTAGCTGTCTCTTAGTAGCAAACTTAGGTGTTCTAGTCAGTTTAATAACCCTAGAAGTTGCTCGTTAATTTAGCATGTTATGCTTAAATAAAAACAAACAAAAAACCCACACACCTCCCCTAGCATTTAAAAGTGAAATGTAAAAACGACCTAGTGTATTGACTTGTTAACTCTCTTATTTATGATGTCCGTTTCAATGTTTATTGATGCTGTTGTAACTGCTTAGTCTTTAGAAGTCCAGCATGGGACCTCACCTTTGAGCCAGTGTAATATGAAGAAGATTCTTTTGAATCTCTGAAAAGCACTAAAACAGTATAGAACTGTGATATTAAGTGAAAGAGTCAATAACACATCTTGTCAAAGTGGTGCATTTCAATAGCTTTAGTAAGTACATAAGCGACTTTTGAATAATGAGTGGCTGGATCTTTACCATGACTGTTTTCCGCAACAGTTTCCCATGAGGCAAGTCAATGCAGCCAGAGTTCTGGCAGTGTATTTCCACTCCCACCTGCTTCCTTATGACAGGTCTGGTGCTTGCCCACCCCATGATGATCTGGTTCAAGGAACTAAGCCACCCAAAATCTGATTGTACGTGTAATCTTCTTGGCTCCCCAGACCAGCTCACGGGAGGGCTAGACAAGTGACAGTGCTGATGTAAGGGAAAGATGACAGGAGAGTGTGAGCATTGGCTTAAATAGCTATAAAAGGGAAGCATCAAGGAGGCATATCAATATTCGGAAGTTGTTAAGGTGTGTTAGATGAATGCTTTCTGTGAGGACAAAAGAAAAAATAGATGTACTTCTGTTGTATAAGTCATCTGTTGTTAGCAACGGTACTGATATGCTGCTGCTGGTATTGTTATCAGCCAGTAGTTCTGTCCCTTTGCATCACTGACATCCACGCGAGAAGAATTTTGTTATGTAGACAGACCTGTAACTGGAAGTTTACTAAAAGTGTATGTTCCCAGTTTTGTTTCAAGTAGTGATTCTTTTCTTAACTTTAGGTATGCTATGTAACTGCTAGAAAACAATGACCATTTTGTAAGACTTCTTACTTGGCACTAAATTTACCTGTATGAAGAAAGCACAGAAACTGAATTTAATTTCAGAGTGAAGCAAGAAGTGGGTTAGATAATTCTCCAAAAAGAATGGAATTCTGCATTCCTTCTCACTGTACAAATACACCCCAAAAGATAGCTCTCTGCTTCAAAAAGCCTTCAGCCTAATAAAATAAACATGAGAGAAAAGGAGGAATAGGAGAAAGGGCAAAGTTTTGTCAAAGAGAAAACTCCCTCGTCTCTAACAGCCCTGCCGGTGCATCTTCATTGCTGTCGCTTCTTGGGGACATGGACAAAATAAAGCTTTCACAATTCCATTAAAAGTAATATTGCCACAGTATTGAGACAAGAACAGTACTTCCTCTTGAACATCTTGTGTGCTTAACGGTTTGCAGTGTTTAAAGTTATCGTGATACTCAGCAGTTCTGTCAGAGGAAGAATATTGTTCCTACGTTGTGTGAAAATCTTTAACTGATAGAAGCTCTTAAATTCATTAGACGCAAAAGTCTGAGTAAAGCAACTTTTCCCTTTGCATCTTTTGTGCATCATGCTCTGCAAAGAGAGTAGAAGTATTTTATCTTGATTTGTTTATCTGGATTTGTTTTTAATAATTTTATCAAGTAATGCAATTATTCCTATGGCCATTTATATTTATCACTACCATATTAGGTAAATTCCGAATGAATTACACTAACCAGTAAAATGGCAAACAGCAACTGCAAAAAATGCATCAGAATTTGAAAAAGATTATCATCAGCAGCATGCTTCTAAATTAAAATTTCTTTTGAAATCAGCTGATAAATAATAGGCTAGCATTCATATAGAATCATAGAATGGTTTGGGTTGGAAGGGACCTCAAAGATCATCTAGTTCCAACCCTCCTGCTGCGGGCACGGACACCCTCCACTAGACCACGTTGCCCAAAGCCTCATCCAACCTGGCCTTAAACACTTCCAGGGATGGGGCATCCACAGCCTCTCTGGGCAACCTGTTGCAGTGCCTCACCACTCTAACAGTAAAGAATTTCTTTCTAACATCTAATCTAAATCGACCCTCCTTCAGCTTAAACCCATTACCCCTTGTCCTGTCACTATACTCCCTCATAAACAGTTCCTCTCCATCTTCCCTGTAGGCCCCCTTCAGGTACTGGTAAGCTGCAATTAGATCTCCCCAGAGCCGCCTTTTCTCCAGGCTGAACATCCCCAACTCTCTCAGCCTGTCCTCAAAGGAGAGGTGCTCCAGCCCTCTGATCAGCTTTGTGGCCCTCCTCTGGACTCGCTCCAACAGCTCAATGTCTCTCCTGTACTGGGGCCCCCAGAGCTGGACGCAGTACTCCAGGTGGGGTCTCACAAGAGCAGAGTAGAGGGGCAGGATCACCTCCCTCAAAGTTTTAGTTTCTCAAGGTAGTCTGTTATTCTTAATTGTTTAGTTTAGTTGTTTAAATTCACCAATTAAAACCCCCTAACAAACCAGTTAATCTGAAAGGCAACAATAGAAGCAACATGTTGCACTACTGTGCTGAATATGAATGAAATTTACTTACAGAACCCAAGACGCTATTTTCATGGCACTTAAATAGCCAGTTTTCAAGGAATACCAAATGTTTATTCAGATGGCTCTTTCTTATCTCCTGAGATGTCATACGTGCAGCACAAAGACAGCTAAGTCATAAACTGTATGTGAGGTAACCTTTCTAACGTGCATGTCAGAAGATTTCACTTTGTTCTCATGTAGCTTTAGGGTCATTATTTAAGACTCACAAGAAAACTACAGGCAAGTCACAGACAGTACAAGCATTAAATAGCATACATGATCATAGTGAATTTTGTATTTAATCAAGTTCATTGTAGAACTGACTTGAAAATAACTTGTTTACATTAGAGAGCTGAAAGACACTGGCTTAAGTATATTGATTTCTCTGTTGTTGCTGCCTTTGCAGTTGGTTTCTGTTAGATTGTTTTAAAGATAGGTACATAAGGAA
The DNA here is from genome assembly GCF_028858705.1 of Grus americana. Classification (NCBI taxonomy): domain Eukaryota; kingdom Metazoa; phylum Chordata; class Aves; order Gruiformes; family Gruidae; genus Grus; species Grus americana. The sequence goes on along the minus strand of NC_072858.1, from coordinate 13,905,084 downwards.
GCAATAACTTCCCTCTAGAATTCTAAATTTCCTGTTCTTTTTAAAATACATTAATACCATAAAAAATATGAATTGGTTTCTATAACAAAGTTACTTTAAAAATGGGGATGATGTACAGCTTTTTTATGAAAGCTGTCAAAAGTTACTCTACTTCCTTTTTTGTTACTTCAGAGATAGGGGAAGTTTCATCTTAACAGACTAGAGCCTGCATGGAGTGACAGAATATATGCTTTGATAGTTATGCAAGAGCTGTTGCCAGTTTTAATGTGGTATTGGTGTAGTCGCGTTTCATTTCCCACTTACAACTGTATCTTTTTATAAAATACTGAATCTTAAACTGCCTATATAGTTTATATTTTTCCCTTAAAATAAATGAACTATAATTTATTAATTGTTCATTTAGCAGGACAAAGAATGAAATGGGGTGATAATGCTTCATCTTATTTCATCTAATCTTTCCCCTCTGGCTATTTGGCTGTGCACGTTTCAAGTCTTGAATATGGTTCATATTACAGTATCAAATTATACAGAACCTTTTCCCAAACTGCCCATATTTTTGAGCTGGTAAGATGTATACACTTTAAATGACAGTTAAGTTACATCTGTTATATCCCATCATTTTCTACAATAAATACATAAAATAAATTGTTTTAGTACAGGTCTTTAAATGCCTTCCTTCTGCTGTATGAAATGTTGATCTTTTAATAATATTCTTTACTTCTTTGACAGCAAGTTTTTTTAACTTAATGACTGTGCCACATTTCATTTCTATGACTGTAGTTTCCCTAGTAACATGTCAGAAGGTCTTTGTTGAAAGGTTCGTAAAGTCCAAAGAAATTGTCATATTTCTTTATTATTTTGTTGACTTGTTCTTTTCCAGTTTGAAAAGACATAATTTGCTATGCTCAAGTCAGATGCACTTTGTTGTTGTTGTTTTGTTATACGTGAATAGCTGTGCTGGGTCAGCAAGCAGCTGTAGCCATCTTACATCTGATCCGGCTAAAGGCTCTGGGCAGAGGAGATCCCAGTTTTGGTTTGTAACCTAACTCCAAGGAGCAGGGTAAGAGGAGGAACTGTGGGTTGACCTAGCCACCTTTTTTTCCCCCCTTTCAACAGAGAATATTCTAGTTTGATATGTGTAGTGTATCTGTGAATGTGCACTATGTAGTCTGTAAAGCGTGAGTAAACAAAATGACTTAGTGCTACGTGAAGCCAAAACGCTCTGTGGTGTTATCTGTTTAGCAGAAAGCTACAGAGTTAGCTTTTACAACTCCAAGTGTCTCCTTGGGAAAAGATGTTAGCAGGAGTAACAGTGGCTCTATGAGCTAAAGGGAACTAAAGCATAGTTACAGATGTTAAATGACTAAAAGCAAGATTATAACATAGCATCCTTGCAGGTAAAGGAATCGGAGGTTTCTTAAGTCCTGTGTTCAAACAAATAATAAAATTCTCACCTCTCAACCTGGCAGCGTGATAATTTTCTGAAAAAAGAACAATCTGGAGACAGCTTGTTGGTTGTCTTTAAGTAATTCTAGTGAACAGCTAGAATTAGCAATTGTTGTTTGATTAAAAATTATTTCTTGATATCATTGTTTCTTGGAAGCATTATTAATTTGTCATCTGGAATAAAGGTGTGTTTATTGCTGGAATAAAAACTTAATTTGAAGCTGTAGTGATTAAAATAAACTTGTAAATTAATAAGTAGTAAGCATTTTGTGGTGTTTTGTTGGTGTTTTTGTTTTGTTTTGTTTTCCTAATGACACAAGACTGAATAAATAACTGTAGGTTATCTGTAATCCAAGGTGAAGATACACTGGGCTACTAACTCTCCTGGGAAGCTGTAAGTCAGTTTGGGGCTGACATTCTCTGGTGCTTGATCAAAAGGAGAAAACCTCTGCCAGCAACTGTTAGTGTCCTCTGCAGATGAAAGATACTGGCAAAGCAGCTTAGCACTGCAGGGATAAATCTTAATTCGTCACAGCTCCCCCTTCTCAAGTATAGGAGTTGATTGTAAAGCAGAATTGTGTATTTTAATACTGCTTTTGAAAGTACTATGTACAGTTGTTATAACTGAATTTAGGAAAAAAATACTAGTTCTTTGCACTTACATCTCTGACACCACTTAATGTGTTAGTTACAAATATTTGCCCAATATTGTCAGCTGGTCTTCCCTGTTGCTTTTATGTTTTTATCACACAACAAGAGAAGGAAAAATAAGAATGCATTATTATAAAACAGCATAGCATATTTTGGAGATTTTCTTGCCAATGTTTAGCAATTTTTATTTTTTTCTTGTTCTGTTTTTAAAACAGATTTGCTTAAATAAGAATGATGCTGAAATCTGATTTAATCTCTGTTAAATTTCCTCTAAAGGACTGTTTCAGTTATTTTGCAGATATTTGGCAGTTCAGCCCTGGTACTTTTCAAATATGCATATAAATATTCCTTCTGATTTCAGTGACACGATGCACGAGTCAGGATGGGAACTCTGCTTAGCTAGTATACAAAATACCACAGAATTAATGAAAATACATAAAGGGAATCATGAGGTTAAACATGAAAATTATATTCCATACCACTCCCAAAAATAACTTGTGGAATCCTCAGAAACCAACTGTGGAGGAAGTGGAAGAACCACAATAAGTACGAAGTACAAGGATAACGTTAAGAGTGAAGTTGTCATGGAAACTGATCCAAAACTAGTATAGCCACAAAGGCAGCACCAGACCACAGTACCATAAAGATGTACTTCAGTAGTCTGGGTTGAACCCTGGGCTCCACTTCCTTAGTAATACTATTTGCTTGTAGGAAATAGAGACACTTTTATCTACGCTTGTATTTCAGTATTTTTTCTCTGGCATTAAACAGTTCTGAAATAGAAGATAATGTATAGTAGATAATTATGATACATTGTGCAGGCAGGGAAAAATTTGGGCTGATCAGTTGTAGTTTAAGGGTGTATCATCTTCTTTGGTAGATACTATCCTTTCATTACTTTTTTAATAGTTCTTTTGTAACAGTCATTTCAACAAGTTTTAGCAGGTATAACCAAAGTTTGCTGGGTTTCAATTCCATGAACCAACCATATGTATAATTAAACAAAAAAGTGGAATTATCTTTAGGTTTTTTTATTACTATTACATTTTCAAACATTGTGCAGAGAAAACTGGTGCAAAATAATGTGGCTTTTTTGAAATGACTAGCTCATCTTAATTTCCAGAAATCTGTGGAGGTTGCCATCTCCTTCATTGGCCTAACTTGTGATTTATTGTAAAAACTGTGATTTAATATTGCAGAGGTAGCTATTTGCTCTTGAATTCAAACTGGTATGTTCAATTACATTTCTCAACATTCAGTGTTAGAATTAATGCTTCCTTTTCTCTGATTAATTAAAGTAGATTTTTTTTTTCTAAAATTCACTAGTAAAGAACATCTTCCCATGTTTTGAAAAGAAGTTTGAACATTTGATACTGATCGTGCAGGTTTTTTTAGTTTCAAAATGCACAGGACAGTGTTAAATATGGTATAGTAAATTTATACAAAACAAAGACCTGTGTAGCTTTTCCAGCAGGCCACACTACTACTTACAGATTTATTTGATCAGGCTGTTAAAATGTGAAATTATAGTTTTGGTTTTTTTCCTTGGTTCATATGTTTAAGAAAGCCTGAGATACACTGCTTTGTGATAGCTCTGAGAAACAGCTCTTGCCTTTATGTTGTACAAGGACAGCTTTTCAGTACTGATTACTCAGACATCGTCACAAAGCATGTATGGAGCTAGATCTGACAATCCCAGGTTTACACAAAAGTGTAGCTTTTTACATGCAAAGCCATCTTTTGCTGAATAGCATGTGTGTATTTTTCACTTTTTGGCAACCTTGATGATCTATGATTATGACTGTAATTTTGTTGAGAAGAATGAGTCAGAAAGGAAAAGCTTCTTAATTGATTTGTTTTGCTGCCTGCAAAACATGCCGTGTGGTTATATAACTTCTCAGAAGAGATCAGGCATCGGGAAGAAAGGTGATGAATAATTTTCTATCTCGTGTATCAGCTTTGTTTCTGGTTGGCTGAACAAGGGGTGAAGGACCTACTTAACTTTTTTCAGTTGTAAATAGTGTTTAATTTTTTGATATCTGCATGCTACATTGCAGGAGAGGAGCTGCAGAGTTGGGAAGGAAACATTTGCTGTTGATAGGACACTGAAACAGCTTGACACAACCAAGGCTGAAACTTCATATTGGCCATCTAAAGATGAAAGACTATGAGTTATCTCTGAGCTGTAATCCTATTACTCTGGATGGTGGCTCTGCTCTCCCTGCTGCCCGTGGCTGGGAATATTCAACTTCTTGGCTAAATGCCCCGCCAGTAAACATGCCTTTTAATAGTCTGCTATCAGTCTCTTCACAAAGCTTCTGGCTCTGGAACTTATATTTGCATATGTGATGCTGTACAAAAAGTAAGGATTAATAGGGAGGAGTCAGTAATTTCACATACTTGCAGATCCCAGTTTTGTGTAAATGGTTATTCTTCCTTCTTGTACTGATACATTCTCAAATGTTTACATTTTTGTGCGTTAGATGTCATTGCCATTTGTGGGGGATTTAAGTTCAGAAAGTAATTTGCAAGTTCTAATTTACAAGAACATATTTATTCTATGCAAACCTGCAATCCATCTTTCTAAAAGTACTTTATCTTAGAATTAGGAGAATAAGAGTATTTTTCTGTGTTTTCTGCCAATGAAACTGTGCTATCCGTTGCAAGAACTGTGCTGTAACATACAGTTTGCTATTCTCTTGTGCATACTGTCTCTCTGTAGTTAATGTTTGCTGCGGTAATCGTAACTATATAATCCAAACAGAAGTTTTGTTGGAAGGATTGCAATATTTATGTATTGTTGCATATATTAGTTAATCATTTCTGTGTCATACTGCATTAGTCAGATCTTGGGAATGAGTTACTCTAATTCAGTTTTTAACCATGGTGTATGAGTCTTTTGAAAAGATCAAATTTTGTTAAAGAAAGAAAATCTTTCTCCCCCCTTTCTTCCTTGGCAAGATTGAACCATAACCACTGAAGATGCCAGTTTGCATTTCTTACGTAGGACTGAAGCTTAAATCACCTGTCATGGAAGCAGAATCAAATGTATTTAAGCAGAGTATTTGGAACAGCTTGAATTGGTAGTTGAGAGCTGAAATATAGGAAGAAGCTGCTGAGCTACTGATACAGGACGTATTTTGAGAGGGCAGAACCTCTGAGTAACTTGAATGGCTATTTGACTTTAGATGTTCATGTACCCAAACACAAAATGAGCATATGCAAATCAAGACTGCATCTACACAAACATTTTTTGCTCCTGCTCTGACCTTTGGAGAATGTTATGTGGCTTAAGAAAGACTTCAGCCAAAGTCTAGGAAAAACAAACATGCCCACAAAAAGCTGTAAATGCTTTTTTTTTTGTTCTTAATCCAGAGGGGGTTTTATTTCCAGTCAATACAATGCTACATAAATCTTATGCATGAATAGTAAAATCCTTTCCTACACAGTTGTAAAGAGCATATTTCTTATGTGCTTCTTACAGGAAGTCATTTATTATAGACTGCATTGTGGAGTGGAGATGAATAATGTCTTATTCAAAAAGAACTTTTAAAATCATGTTTAAAAATGAAGATTTTTAAATTTTTATTTTCAAGTGTAACTTCAAATGTTTAATCAGTCCTCAGAAATACCCAGTGGAAATATGCTGATTCTAAAGCTTTTTTCTTTTGAGAACTGGAAAAAAATTCTGGATCTAGACCTACAAAATTTTAATATCTCAAGTCAGAACAAAGGTGAACATTTGTTTTGTTTATAATTGTTAAGATGCTCATAAAGATAATCATTCTGTCTCTGTAATCACTTCTGGTTTTTAATGAGGTGTTTTAATAGAGGTACCACAAGGAGGAAATAAAAGAAACTTATTCAAAGCAGATTTCTAGTTACTTCAAGTAAAAAGATCTGGGAAAAATCAAAATACAAAGTATTCTGTCAACAGGAAAAAAAGCAATATATGCTATAAATGCAGCAAAATCCCTAGCATGTAATCATGCATGCTAATTTACCAGTGCCCCACTCTCTCTCAAAGGTGAAACTGAATCTGAAAACAGTAACATCTGTTATTGTTACCTGATGTAGAAGTTTAAAATAGTTTTATTTAAAAATAATATTATTACCATTATATAGTTTACATGCAAATTTGTGTAAAATTGAATTTCAGATTTTTTTTTTAAATATCCTTCTTGTAAGATTCAAGAGAGTGTGTGGCCATGCATGCTTCAAAAAAAGTAAATTTACAGTTATTATTTTAATTCTCTAGAAAGGTGCTTTATCAACCATTTTTTTTTTTGCACATGTAAAGCTACCAAGTCTAATTCCATTGTGGAAACAGACATCTGTTTCACCTTTTCATGTTTAATTTACAGTGCAGCTCTAGAATAGGAAGGTTGGTCTTTCATTCTTGCTATAAAACATGAAACCAAAACAAATTATGTTTGTGTTATTAAGTAGACCTTTTTATTATTAGAATGTGTGTTGGAAAACTTCAGTGGTTTGTTTTCAAATAATGTTATACAGATCTCTCAGCTTTGTTGTTAAAAATGGGAGGTCAGATACTGAGGTTGGGAAGATTGATTGGGTTTTTTGTTTTGGAAAGAATATTGAGATAAAAATAAATGTTACAGAAAACCTTTACCCTCAACATAAGATGAATCAGCTAGGACTGTGCTCATGAGTGTGTTTTCCTGTTACTGCTGTTTTACTGAATGTTATCATAAATGTTTATCTTTAAATCTTTTATTATCTTCTGCCTCATTGCGAGAATTATTTATGGCTTTGAATGTAATAATATTTAGACCCTGGAAATCATTCTTAAGAATTCTTACTTTGCTGTCTCATATCAGCTTTTCTCTAATATTAGTATAATGAGATTAGGTGACAGAAGTCAGGTTTTGGGATTCTTGCTGTGTCCTGTCATGGGTTCATCTCAACTAGATTTGGGGTCAAGATGCCCCCATGCAGCAGCTGCACCAGCAGAGACAGGATGAACCACCTTGTGGTGGTTCACATCAGGAGTCAGTCTGCTGCTGCTTGGGTTTTTGCTGCTTTGGATGGAGCCTATCTCCCTACTTCCCATTTAATTTCATTCAAATGTCAAAAGCTAGGTGGAGTAAATCTAGGCCTTTTCTTCATGGTCTTTATATATAATTGGTGAAGTAGACTTCAGTGCTACAACTTCATTTATTCAGAGACAAAATGTAACCACTGGAAATGCCTTGACAAACTAGTGTTTTTATGATGGCTTGAGAAAATATACATTCTTTTTTTAAGTTTACTAAATTCCAAGTTACAGTATTCCTTCAAACATAACTTACAAGAGAATTATTAGAAAGTGTGTATAATTTTGTGTGTGTTTAATATTTACTTTATGCCCCACATATTAAAAAAAAAAAACCCTCACCTTGCCTAGTTTCGCTGGATTAGTTTCTTAGTAATATTCTGTGAATAATTATTTACAGCAACTGGATTCTGATTTTTTTTTGTTATTTAAATAACAGTAACCCTAATTGTTTGTAATTTCTTATGTTTAAAAAAACCCAAACAATATTTAAATACATAGCAGGAATGCTTTTTTTTTTTTCTTTCTTGGGTATCCACGGTCTTGTTTTCCTTTTGTTTTTCAAGTCCAAATCTTACTTGCTCTCCATTTGACCTTATCACTAGAGCAGTTCCTAGTTCCCTAGTTTTAAGGTGTGGAGTAATAAAGTAGAGGCTGGCAGCATTTTCAGTGTGGCCAACTTCCATGAGTAGCCATCTGTGGAATTGCTCCTACACTTCAGACGCAAAAAGAGTAAAACGCCCAGACAAATTAATGATGTCTTGGAAGCTTTTTAACATGGGAGCTTGAATACAGCCCCTGGCAGAAGAAGAGCATAACCTACTGATTACTGGTAGAGGATCTGTTTCCTACGTGGCTTTGCAAACAGCTGTGCTGCCACAACGTGGGGAGTGTCAGAAGGGCAAGAATGTGCAGTCAGAAATGAGAGGGTGGAGGCTACTTAATGCTCCTTGCCAAGTGTTAGTAGATAGTACTTTGAGGAGCAGCACAGAACTTCATCTTAGGAGTACAAAATAGTAGCGACCCTAAGCTATTGACTGCATGATGGTTTAAAGAATATTCCTGTCTTTCATTGTTTCTTGACTTTGAGAAAAGTTATGAAACCTTTTTTCTGATAGAATTTATCTAGAATTTATTTAGTCTTTAATATGCAGGTATTCTCTTTTTGGAGAGAAGCAAAGACAGGAAAATAGTATAGAAATGTTAAGAGAGGGGTTTTTTGTTGGGCTTTTTTTTTTTCACTGGTGACAGTTGTGTGGTGAAATTCACATATATATGTTTGCTGTGACTTCTTTTTATAGGCTCAGAACAAAGAAACAAAAGTACTGGCTGCTGCAAAGGTGATTGATACTAAGTCAGAAGAAGAACTTGAAGATTACATGGTTGAGATTGATATTTTAGCATCCTGTGATCATCCTAATATTGTTAAGCTCCTAGATGCTTTCTACTATGAAAACAATCTGTGGGTAGGTATTTTTTTCTTCTCTAAATGCTTTTGCTAATTTCAAAAGCTTATTGAAATTACTTTTTTTTTTTTTCCTTGGCTTTATTAAAAGATCATTTGTCAATCACATTTCTTCTGGGTTGTCACAATTATGGTAACTTCAGTTTCAAAACTAATTTGTAAATTGTGAGTATGACTTTTAGGAAATTGTCACTGTAAAACTGAGGTATGCTGAGTCATTTGGTCAGGAGTTTGAATCTAAAATTTGGAAGTTAGCTGTTCATTTTGATGTATGGAGACAGTTCTTAGTGCTTATTTGTAACAGCAGGACTCAGATTTTAATTACATTAGTGCAATTTAGAGTGAGATTCAGAATCCATGGCTGAAAAATAAATAATGTGCTGAAAAGGTCAGCCTGTGAAGTATGTATTTTAGATATGAGTGAATTCATTGGTACTTCCAGGAAGGACAGTTTACCAGGACTTGAACCATAATTAATTTACTTAAAATCTAGATATTTGTACATAGAAGTATCATGTGCACACATATGACTGTACATCACTCTTCTGCTATATCCTCTGTACTGAATAGCTTCAGCTGTGAAAATACAATTTTTTCTTTTAGGTGATCCAATGCAATATTTATAAGTGTTTTTCAGATTGTACAAAGAATACATGTTTTTTTAAATAGAGTTTATAATTTTAAAAGATACCTAAAACAAGTAAAAGAAAATTTCCTTGGGGTCTTAAAAATATGCTTTATCCTTTAAGCATGATAACAATGGAAGTGCAATACTATGTTTCCTGATGTAGATTTATTTTGGTAAGCTTTGTGAAAACTTTGTGTGATCTGAATGCAGAGAAAAATGATATTGTATAAAACAGTGGAATAGTGAAAAAAAAAATCCATGTATAAAGGTCAGCATGAAAGCAAGTATGCATAAAAGCAGAATATGAAACTAGAGGATAGGCTTCACTGGCAGAATAAAGATTGAAGAGGAGCAAATATAATTGTAGATAATAAAATTGTAGATATATAGTTACAGTGAAATGCAGAGACATGAAAGCGACAAAGGGACTATTATAATGATGTCATAAGTAAGCAGAATGTAGTGGAGGAAAAAAGAAAAGAAAGATAGTTGGATATAAAATATGTTTTTACTTTTCAGTTTTAGTAACACAATTTCTCTACCAAAGAGGCCTCTCTCATATTGTCAGATCAAACAGCAAATTTTGGAGAAAGAAATTCTTTATTTACAGTTTCCCACACTTAACTTACTTGGCAGTAGGTATGCAGAAGCATGTAAATGGAATAATGGTTTAAAGAATTTACAAAGAGTTGCACTATATAATACTTTTATTAGTACCATAGTTGTGAGAATTAATTGTAATAGTAATTTGAAGTAATATGTAACATAAGTGGTGTATATATAAGTGTTATGGTATAAGGTATAATTTGAGGTTTCCTCTTTTATGGGCAATTATGCTCTCGTTTTTGAAGTACTCTAAAGGAAAAAGTTAAGATACCATTTCCCAGAATATTGACAGTTAGGATTCTGACAAGAAATACTTGTTAGCTGTCAGACTGAAAATAGTAATTTAATGTTTAAAGTTCAAATTAAAGAAGAAGAACACATAATGAAGGGTAGAGTGTCAGTCTTGGATGACCTTTCCTTTTTGTTGCCCTCCTCGTTCCCTTTGTCTACCCTCTTTCTCCTTTGTATATGTTCTTTCTGTCCTACATGTCAGCATAGTTTGTGCCCCAAAATAGTTGGAGTTTATTTTTGTTTCAAATGAGAACTGGAGATGGAGTTGTTCTAGTATTAGATTCTGGGATAAGAGCCTTGATGTATTGTAGGCATCAAGGAAAATCATAGGATGATAGAATGGTTTGGGTTGGGAGGGACCTTAAAGATCATCTAGTTCCAACCCCCCTGCCATGAGCAGGGACACCCTCCACTAGACCAGGTTGCCCAAAGCCCCATCCAGCCTGGTCTTGAACACTTCCAGGGATGGGGCATCCACAGCTTCTTTGGGCAACCTGTTCCAGTGCCTCACCACCCTCATAGAGAGGAATTTCTTCCTAATATCCAATCTTAATCTACCCTCCTTCAGTTCAAAGCCATTACCCCTTGTCCTATCACTCCATGCCCTTGTAAAACAGTCCCTCTCCAGCTTTCCTGTAGGACCCCTTTAGGGGCTGGAAGGTCTCCCTGGAGTTTTCTCTTCTCCAGGCTGAACAACCCCAACTCTCTCAGCTTGTCCTCATAGGAGAGGTGCTCCAGCCCTCTGATCATCTTTGTGGCCCTCCTCTGGACTCATTCCAACAGGTCTATGTCTTTCTTGTACTGGGGACCCCAGAGCTGGGTGCAGTACTCCAGGTGGGGTCTCACAAGAGCAGAGTAGAGGGGGAGAATCACCTCCCTCGACCTGCTGGACACTCTTCTTTTGATGCAGCCCAGGATACGGTTGGCTTTCTGGGCTGCAAGCGCACATTTCTGGGTCATGTTGAGGTTAAAAATGGAGGAAAATGAATGTAAACATCTGAATTTATGGATTTTCTGTAACTTTTAAGAATATTTTTTCATATTTTCATCTCATCTGAAACAACAGAAGAGATAACATCTGCTACTGGAAAATCATGTAGCTCTTATACTTGGACTTTTCAGTCAGAATGATTATACTATAGCAGTACAGTTTAATAATCGAGAAATGAGCTTGCAGGGGTTATGTAAATCACATTACAATGAGTCAGATTCAATATGACTGTTTTATAAGTTTTATTATGCAATTTTGTGTTTGGATTAAAACTTTTGTCTGAGGATCTCCAAGCATTTTTCAAATAATTTGATTGAGCAGCACAGACCTACTTTTAGCTGGGTAACAGTACCAGTATTTTGCAGAGGTTAGTGAAATAATTTGTCAAGGCCAGTCAGTCTGAAACTCAGTTCTCCCATTAATGTTCCCTTAGTCAATGGTTCAGTTCAGTGGAACTATTTAATCTATAATTTGTGTATTTTTTTTTTTTTATATACAGATCCTGATCGAATTTTGTGCAGGTGGAGCAGTAGATGCAGTAATGTTGGGTAAATAAGTTGTTTCAAATAATAAACTTAATAACATCTTAAAATTGTAATATATATGTTTTAAGACTTGTTTCACATGTATATTGTGTTGAAATGCAAGTATTTATGTAATTGGTGCTACATGTGTTGAATGTTGGGGGTTTTAAAATAGCATTTACACCTACATCTAGGGACATTATAACTTCTTAAGTTAGATTAATTTTCTGTCATCTTTGAAGTGTTTATTTTGAAAACATGTTTTTGTCTTGATCATTTAAGTGAATGTAATGTTCTCATATGCTTTTGGAGCTCTCTGTTGTTATAACATAATCTATATGAGGACTTTTCAGGATTTCATTCTTCCCCTTCTATCTTCCAAATTATGTTGTGATGATTTTTTATATTGTATCAACCCTAAAGTTAGATTTTTTTTCTGTGCCTATTCTGTACTTTAGATGAATGCTAATACCAGTAAGTAAAGGATCTAGTCTTTAAAATCTTGGTGTACCATACAAAAGAACCAATCTCTAAACTGTTTTGCATGGTTCAGATAGGTAGGTATACGTAGTTCATTACAAAGAGGGTTTTGGGTACAAGCAATGAAATTTTTACTGAAAGGAGCAAATATTTTAAGATAGAAGTTCTTCTGACATATGATGTTCAGAATCTGTCAGATTAATTAATTTTCACATATACCTCTATACTGATTGCTATGAACCCATAACAACATAAAATGCAAAAATGTTGTGTTTATTTCTGTCTCTTTCTCTTGTAGAGCTTGAAAGGCCATTAACAGAGCCGCAGATCAAAGTGGTGTGCAGGCAGACACTGGAAGCATTGAACTACTTGCATGAAAATAAGATCATCCACAGAGATCTAAAAGCTGGCAATATTCTTTTCACATTAGATGGAGACATTAAACTAGGTAAGCACATTGCATCAAAAAGTCTTTCCCAGAACTTTGCATGGTCTTATAATTGTATTTTCCTTAGGCTGTAGTTTGGCAGAATTCAGTATTTATCCATTTAAATATCAGTCTAACAATGAGAGTTTTTTAGATGCAGGTGATTTGCCAGTGGATCCACTTTGTTCAGGGTTTCATCAGGGGCAAATGTGTATAAGCTGTCAGCCTTTACAGTGGCTCTAGTTCTACCGATGTCATAGTTCCATGACATAGCACCTTGTGTTCAGGTTTCAAAAAATCTTCTCTCTATATGATGTAGGTGATTAGTTGTACTTCTGTAGATGCAAGGTATGCAGAGAGTAAAAGTAAGGAGAATCAGATCACCACTGCAGATGTTCTTTTTAAATGTAAGCAAGACGTATTCAAATTCACAAATACATCTACTACCTAACTCATATTGATCACAGCGTCTCTGCAACATATAGTGCATCATCTCTGTTAAGAACTTGAGAATATTTAAGAACCTGCTTTGCTAGATTGATCAGTTAAGTGTATCTGTGTTTTTTGCATGGATTCCCTTGCACAAGATTGTTACTTGTACATATACTTGCATGTGCCTTTCTCTTCATGCACAAAGTATGGGTAACTACTATTTTGGCTTTTCTTGAAAGCCTGAAGATTTAGTGATGGACTCAGTCTCATAGGCCTTATTTATAACTGTAATATAACCACTACTTTAGTTTCTTAGTACCGATATAAAAGAAATCACAGATCGGAGCAAGAGTCTCATGGTCAGAAAGAGAAGAATTTGTTTCTGTTCATTCTATTTGCCTCACATCACCTGGCTCCTCTTCATACGGGCTGGAACTATTTTAAGCTTTTGTCAAGTTCAGCTGATATACAGAACTGTGCAGGCTGTCAAGATACTACTTTACAGTTCAGACCACAGGGAGATTTCTTCCATGCATATATTTAATGATATATTCAGGTTTGCTAATTAAGATTTCTAAAAAAAGACTTCAGTTTTGAAGTGTACAGCATCCCTTGAAAGAGTATTTTGCTTCTGGTACACAAAGAAATGGGTAATTCCTTGTTTTAAAAATATGTGGATGGCAAATAAACTTCTTTCATTGCATGGGTAATAACTTTAAGCTGAAGGAGGGTAGATTAAGATTAGATATTAGGAAGAAATTCTTCTCTGTGAGGGTGGTGAGGCACTGGAACAGGCTGCCCAGAGAAGCTGTGGATGCCCCATCCCTGGAAGTGTTCAAGGCCAGGCTGGATGGGGCTTTGGGCAACCTGGTCTAGTGGAGGGTGTCCCTGTCCATGGCAGGGGGCTTGGAATTAGATGATCTTAAAGGTCCCTCCCAACCCAAATCATTCTATCATTCTATGATTTTATTTTTATAAGAATTTGAATTTTTTTATTTTGGTATCTGTAGTCCCTCAAGATTTCAGATTTTGCATTTGAACACGTAACACTCTTATTCCTTTCCCCACCCCCCACCCCCACCCTCAGAGTAAAATTAGACTCTCAAGTGTTGAGCTCATCAATTAATTTTGTACAGATGGCAACATATGATTATTTTGTCCCTTTGCTCCAATATCTAGATCTTCATTAAGAAAGTTACATCTATAATAAGCATATAACGCTAATTTAAATGTTGTCTTTTTTTCCTAAGTGAGAAATGTAGTGCTTTAGGGACAAGCAATATTAATTGCAAAGATAAAGTTGATTTTTGGTTGAATGTTACATCAGTGGTGCATATGTGAGCTTTCAGATATTTAATATAAAGTGAAAAGTCATGTGGAAAGAAACGTGTAAGATAAAGGGAAAATCTAGCTTTCTGAAAATAAAAATTGAATGAGCTGTTGAATTAATGAAGAGCTGATATGCTGTGTCTGAGTAATACGACCTTCATAGGCTAAAGAAATTGTTTTCTAATTAAAATAATTTAACCTGCTTATTCCTGCAGTAAATACATGCATCAGTTTTGTCCCACTCAACACTACCATTACTTTTTTTAGCAATGGAGAATAATGTTTTTTCAATATTTTTATTAGAAATGCTATAGACCCTTCGCATTCAGTTACCAAAACACAAATATTTTTATCTCACTTAAAAGTTTTAATAATGCAGAATGTTTGATCTGGAACATGCAACATTTTAAAAGACAGTTGTAAAATATAAAAATATATGTTTTCCACCACCTGGTTAATAGCATTTTACTGTTTACTTTAAGCGGATTTTGGAGTATCAGCTAAAAACACAAGAACAATACAAAGAAGAGATTCTTTTATTGGTACACCATATTGGTAAGTGCACTGTTTTCCTGACTTTTTAGTATGAACTAATATCTTAATAATACCTTTGTTGTTAATATTACAAGCTTGACACAGTATTGTGTAAATATATTGAGAGTAGAATGTGCTGCTTAAAATGCTTTAGTGAATTTATCAATTTAGAATCTTTTTCAGAACAGATAAGAGTGCATTTTCTAATCTGACACTTCATTATTCTCTTTGCAGGATGGCTCCAGAAGTAGTAATGTGCGAGACCTCTAAAGATAGGCCTTATGATTACAAGGCTGATATTTGGTCTCTTGGCATTACTTTAATAGAAATGGCTCAAATAGAGCCACCTCATCATGAATTAAATCCAATGCGAGTGCTTCTGAAAATAGCAAAATCTGATCCGCCTACATTAGCACAGCCTTCAAAATGGTTGGTATTTTATTTACAACTTTCCCAACCCAATTTGTAGATTGCCAAGTCATATATGTACTAAACTTATGTTCATGTTGAACCTCATGGGACTGGCTTTACACGTAAAGTCAGGTACCTATTCTGTATGTGTTTGTACATGTATACATGTGTGTGTGTGTATATCCTTATGCAATTGGGACTATGGCTTTTTTGTCGTATTTCTGTATAGAAACTTTTATACTGAAATATTTTGCAGATTTTGCATTAAAATGTATGCAAAATTGATCTTTGCAAATGCAGTAAAAGATCTGAAGACCATCTGAAAAAGTAACATTGAGTGAAAGCAGACTAAAGTATTTTGCTCTTATCTATTTGGTCATTTTAATATCTTTATGTGATTCAGTTAGTGATACAGCAGATGTGGTGTGTTATAAATCCAGAGCCAAAAGTAAACTCTTCCAGAAACTGAGGAACATTTTAAAGATTGTATTTGTGCACAGTGGATTTTGCATTCCCGTACTATCTTCCTGTTTTTCTGAATCAATAGCAGGACCTGGAGTTGCAGTGTGGATGCATGTGAAAGCAAAAGAATATTTCACCATACACTAGTCTGATGTCAAACAAAAGAAAAACCACTACCTGTTTGCTTTTTGTGTAGGTCATCAGATTTTAAAGATTTTCTGAAGAAATGTTTGGAAAAGAATGTAGATGCAAGGTGGAGCGCAACTCAACTTCTACAGGTAGGAAGACTTAATTGTTCAGAACTGTTGTTGAAAGGTAGGTATATTTTGTATTTTTTTAAAAGCAGATCAGTATTATAGTAACTATTTAAATAATTTCAAATTAAGTGTTTGTACACAATCTGGTTTTAACATTGTTGCATTTGTCCTTATTTGGTAAAATTAAATGATACCAAGTGCAGATCAAATTCTTTGTTTACATATTTTGATATAACTAATTACTTTGCATAAGTATTTAAATTATACCCTGATACTTATATTGGATGAAGGAGATATTTACATAAGTAGTCTATTGCTGACAGGTGTTTTAAAGGCTTTAGTACTCAGCCTTCCTCTATAATGCTGTCACTGCAGAATACCTAAACAAGAGTAGATGTGACTAGGTACATTTGATTCTGTTTCACGTCAGCGCGCATTTACTTTATCCAGAATACATCCGGCATATGTTGAATAGATTTAAGCAGCAGGGCGAAGCAGAGAAAGAAGATTCAGACAGTAGGAGAAGAACAGGTAGCTGTTTCTTCTTAAAGAAAAATGTAGAATTCTATGTTCTTACTAGGAAAAATTGTTCTAAAGACAAAGCAGACTTTTTCTAGAAAGAATATTTCTAGATAAAGCTTATCAGAAAATTATTTAACTGTGGAGCTGAAAAGAAATGAAACCCGTTTCCAGGAAAAATAACCTTTTAAAAAATCTTTCTACTTTTATTCTTTGGATTTTGAAACAGGTCAGTATAAATGAATTATTTTTAGCAAGTTCATTACACTACTTACACAGTATATTTGCATACAAATGCTTTGATTTTAAAGCTTTACAGAAAAAAGTATATTAAGACAGTTGTGATTAATGTTAACTGTGAATCTTCAGGTTTGAGAGAACCAAAGTAATGTTTCTCTGAAGTTATATTTCTTTCCAGTTATGATTTTCGTACTGTGTACAATGAAGTCAGCACTTAATATTGTGCTTTTTTTTTTATTTTCACAAGCACCCATTTGTTACTGTTACTTCCAATAAACCAATAAGAGAATTGATTGCAGAAGCTAAGGCTGAAGTTACAGAAGAAGTTGAAGATGGTAAAGATGAGGATGAAGAAGAAGAAACAGAAAATTCTCTGGTCAGTTTAAAACTTATTTTTTTAATATGCAGCTAGTTTCAATCACCAGTTTCCTATGGAGGGCTCCATTTCTGATGTGCCACTCAATTTTTGCAGCAAGTCTTCTAAGAATAATGGCATAAACATACTGTAACTGTATTACAAAATAAGTAGTCAGCATTTTCAAAATTAATATGTTCTTAAACTCCTTGAGAACTAATAATAAATAATATTATCTTCATTTATTTTTACATGTATATGTAGTGTAGAATTTTAAAAATCAGATATCAATTTTTGTGTAAATAGTTTTAAGTCAAAATGACTAGATGAACAAGTAAATGTATATTTGTATTCCATAAGATGCTTAAGGTATGTGACCATTATACTATAAACTATGTTTGTGATTTTACAGTGTGTCTGTCAAAGAAAAAAAAAAAGCAAAACCCCTTGTGTTTTACCACGACAAGGTCGCATTTATGAGTGTATTTCTAAAGATGCTTCAGAATCTCACAACACAAATTCAGTTCCTCAAAGGGCAAAGCCATGAAGTTAATGATATGGTAGTAGGTTGCAGAGTATACAGGTAGTGTGCTGACTTAACTGGCTCAAGCACTATGAACAGGGACAGTGACCAGTACCACCAGTAGCTGCCATTGCCAGCAGTGGTACCAAAGCCAAATGCACATGCACAAGAAGCACGCCTCCGTTCCCTCCTTGCCCCTCACCAAGCCAGTCGCATCCCCTGCCTTTCATATGACTTTCCCTATCCACCCCAGCAGATCTCCAATATGCGTTCCCACCAAGTTCCTCCAGGATTTACTGTCTATCTCCTAAGGCATCACCCACCACCTCCCTCTGCTGATTAGCTGCTAAGCCATCAGGAGGGTTGGAGTGAAGTCTACCCTATGACTCAATTAAGTATCTCAACACAAGCAGCAGGTTGGGAAACTGTGAGGTAGATGCATTTACATTATTTACTTGTGGTAACGTTAAAAGCTGCTTGGAGATCAACACTAAGCTTCTAGAACAGTTACATGAAGAAATCTTTTAAATGCACTTTTGATTTAGAAGGAATTGTTTTCTGTATGCTTAGGAAAACCTTAAGGTAGGAAATGCGCAATCAAACCATGCTTGTTACAATAGCTAACCTGGTATGTTCCCAATGGCAAATCAGAAGCCTGATCTGCAAATTACAGGGTTCTAACAGTAAATATAGACAGAGATATTGCAATCACTTTGAAGAGTGAAAGAGCAATTATGGCTAAAATGATACTTTATTAGTATATTCTTTTGTATGTCTGTATGTAATCTGATAACATTCATTCATATTCCAGCAGCAGCAATTTCTACAGTTATGTAACTGTTTCTATTCTAGTTCCATATTGCCACTTATTCATGTCTGCTGGAGGTTTTCACCATTTTAATGGGGTTTCACAGTGATTAAAAAACAGACCAATTTTTTTTTCAGCCATTTTTAACAAAGAACACAAAGAAAGATATTCTTTTTGGTGAAACAAAAGAAGGTCTTAATATTGCAATTTTATCAGTGCCACACCAAATAAAGCTACACAGCTCCTTCCTTGCCAAACTGGCACAGAGATATGTGTCTTTCAAATCCAACTGTAGATGGGAATATTGGGGAACTGAATTAAAAAAAAAAAAAGGAACATGATTGTAAAAAGACTCTTGAAAATTCTCTTAAGCATGAGGCAGAGGGCTGACTATGATCCCTTTCCTTCAATCACAGCATATTTTATTAAATTATGAGAGATAGAAGAGGGTTCTTGTGGATTTTTGTTCAGAGCTTGTCTGCAGTCCATGCACTTGTTCTGTGGTAATACCTAGTGAAGTACTCTGGGACTACGACATTCATATAACTGCTTGTAAATGCAATATTCATCTCTGTTCAGGTATTCTTCAATAGAACTGTGCTTTAATTAAGTTAGAAAACGATTAAATATTTTTCTTGCTTTAATTTTTTAGCAGTTACCCACAGACAAGCGTGCATCCTCTGACCTTAGTATTGCCAGCTCTGAAGAGGATAAACTTTCGCAGAATGCCTCTGTTCTGGAATCTCTTTCTGAGAAAACAGCAAGTAATGCAATTGAGGACAAAACCAGCACTGTATTTCCGGATGACAAAACAACTGGAGATGAATCTGAGGACATTAAATTTAGGAAAACAGCTGATAACATATGCGATACTACTGTTGGCAATATGAAAGTGCAGAATGGTTCTGTGCCAACTGGTGAAGATGAACAAGGCAAAATATTGTCAGCTGAAAAGACTAGAGAAAGACTAGAAAAAGCACGTGAAGATACGGAACCCCAGAAAGGAGGGAAAGAACTTGATGCCATAACAAAATCAGAAATAAAGGATGAATCCAACCTAAAAATAGAGAAAGAAAATGACATGGGCGATGAACAGACAGAAGATAATAAACTGAAAACAGTACCTACAACTGAAAATAGTATAGAAACCGAGGAAGCCATTTCTAAGGAAACTGGTGAAAAAGAAGAGAAGGAAAACAGAACAGATCTCTCAGAAGATAAGGAAGAAAAGGTCCTTGCAGAAAATACTACAGAGCAAAAGAAAGATAAAGATGAAGGTCAGAAAGAGGCGATAATAGACACCACTACAGAAACTCTACCTAATGCTGCAGATAAAGTTGCTGATGAAGAAAAGGAACTAATAAAGCATGGAATTGACAACATTAAGGAGATAGGTGGTATTGCTGAAAAACAGATCAGTGATGGGGATAAAATACCTGAGTCGGAGGATAAGCCAGTGGAAATTCAGGCTAAGCAGGTCCATGAGATAATCAGCTCTGAAGAAACGCTATCAGAAAGCCAAGATAAAGCGATCAAAGTAGACAAGAAACTGGCAGAAAGTGAAAATGAGGATATTTGTAATATAAGCAGCATGGAGGAAACGGAGATCAAAGACTCTGGAAAAGACGTAGACCAGAAAGCAATACAGAGCAAGCCTGAAGATATTTCTAATAAGGTGGTGGATAACCTGACTTATATGGACCAGAATTCAGAAAAGCACAGACCTGAGAATATCCAGGAAAACAATATTCAGATAGACAAAGAACATTCAGAAGTTACTTCTGATGAAATAATGAAGAATAAGCTTCAAGATGCTGCTGATGAACAAGTTGATGACTCTGAAGTCACTCCAGTCCCCAGTATTAGTATTAGCACTGAAGAAAATGAGGAGAAAGTCAAAACAGATAATCAAGACAATACTGAAACTTTACAGCAGCTAGAATCGGAGAATTTGAAGGAAAATGATGCAGATTCGGGCACTGGTTCTACGGCTGATAATAGCAGCATTGATTTGAATTTGTCAATTTCTAGTTTCCTTAGTAAAAACAAAGAGACAGGATCAATATCTTTACAGGTAAGTATAAGCAATCGTATGTTTTTATATAAAATCCTATCTGAGTGTGACCCTAAAATTATCTCCAAGTTTGACCCTTGCAACAAAGAAAATTGAGTGAGAAACTAGTATGACAGTGTGGAATATAAAACAGTGTAGAAAGTGAAGTATTGTAAATTGCATGCTCTAAAAGTCTGGATTTTGTGCAGTTATGCAGCAAAGCTAGAAACTTCAGAGCTGCTAATTATATTCTTATTTTGTTGCATAATTGTATTTTTAAAATGTAGACTTGCATATAACAGGAAGTCTAACAATATTAAAGGTGAAGATTTGTGAATAGTTATAGTTCACAGCTGATATTCAAGAAGACTAGCTCAGTGCCTTACACTGCACAGAATCCCTGTTTAACAGGACAAATCTCTTATAACATCTAATCTTATATAGAATTCCTGTCACTTCCACATCTCTCTGTTTAGATTTAGAAGATCTAAGGCAGGCAGTCTCTCACATTTGTTTATTCCGAACACTGTACTCCTACGGCTCTAGTATATCGATGCCATTATGCCAGTATGAATGAGCTTAATCAGAGGAAGCACATTCCAGATTATGAACTTTATTTATATCTTTATACTAATATGATTATGCCCATACTAGGATAGTAACTGTGTAACCATGGATTTAAAGCAAAAAACCCAAAAACAAACCCAAACAAGAATCATAACTGGCATAGCTGTGCATGACTTCAAGGTGTTTGCAGTAGCCCTAACACAACGGAGATGTGGTTTCAGCTGGGGTCCCTCTTCTCTCGTAATGAAACAATAAGAGCTCTGAGAAGTGAGATTTCTCCAATTCTGTCAGCAAGATCATCACATGATTTTTGACTAATATATATGAATTTAAAAAAAAAAAAAAAAAAAACAAACTTTCTTGTTTAATTTATTTCCAAAGCAGAAGTAAGTAGGTGAGTAAATTGCTATTCTGTTTCAGTACTGGTTTTCAGAATTAAATACCTTTTTTGGGTGACTGGGAAAATTATGGTCAAAAGCAAACAGAAATTGCAACTATCTTCAGCTCTTGAAAATAAAACTGAATCAATTCTGTTCAGAGTTTATTTAGGGTTGTTTGGTTTTTTTTTCTTCTGGCAATTTAGATGATCAATAATTACAGTTTTCCTTTGACTAGAGAAAGTTTCAGTACATAAGAATTTTTCAAGTTCTCACTTGATTAGTGAGGTACCTGATAAGCGAGAAGAACTCCTGATTACAGTAGGCCTTCACAGGAATGTTTGAAGAAATTTAGTATTAAGAATAAAGGTAAAAATGGATAAAACTTAAATACAGATTAACTTACCAATGCTTTTTTCAGGAAACTAGAAGACAGAAGAAGACTTTAAAGAAAACTCGGAAGTTTGTTGTTGATGGAGTAGAAGTGAGTGTAACTACATCAAAAATAGTTACTGAAAATGACTCAAAAAGTGAAGAAATGCGATTTCTACGGTAAGTGTTTTTAAAAGTAAAATTTACAAGAGGTTAGCAGCTAATTTTTTTTCTCTTTGAATAAAAGGAGGGGGCAAATAATCTTATTTCTGTAATATTTGGGGATTAATTTCAATTATTTTGTTAGTAGAAAGGAATGCAAAGTGTTTCTTAATAAGACAATTCAAAACTAGTTTTACTGGACCCAAGTTGTAGATGCTTTTTTCATCTTTTGCAATATTCCAGTTCTTTTCTTTTCCCATCAGCATTAAGTGTTCTTTTTCGTTATTAGACGTCAAGAGCTAAGAGAGCTAAGGCTTCTTCAGAAAGAAGAGCAGAGAGCCCAACAGCAACTCAGCAATAAGCTTTTGCAACAGCGAGAACAGATGTACAGACGTTTTGAACAGGAAATGACAGTGAGTTTCCGGATTTTGCAGCTCTTAAAACATGGCATCTTAATGGAGTAGGCAGCAATGAGGTGTTTCCTTTTTTGATGGCTATAGCTTAGTTTTCATTCTTGTTAATAAATGGCAATATTTTCCATTGTGGGGTGCCCAGCTTGTATGCTAAAACTCTCCTGCCGGAACAGTTCATCATGGCCATCCTCTGTTGTGGTACAGCACTTCACTGAACAGAATTTAGTTTTCTAAAAGAAGATGCCAAATTATTTTTACAGGGTAAAAAGCGACAGTATGATCAAGAAATAGAAAACCTAGAAAAACAGCAGAAACAGACAATAGAGCGCTTGGAACAGGAACACACAAATCGTTTAAGAGATGAAGCAAAACGCATCAAAGCAGAACAGGAGAAGGAATTGTCTAAATTCCAGAACATGCTGAAGAACAAAAAAAAGGAGGTAAGAGACAATGATGTTAATATAGAAAATAGGGAGTATGAGCATAGCAAATGGTTGAGATTAGGTCTCCCAGAAGTCTTGTAAACCTCATGCTATACTGAGTTGTGGAAGGGTTACTAGCAGTCAGTATTATTTCGTTTGTTTTACTACCTAAAGTGAAATACAAACAGCTACCAGGAAGATTTAGGTATTGATTTAATCTAGCAAGCATCACCAAATTAGAAGACTTTATTTTTCACAGAATCTTTAACAAAATATTTTTTTCTCAAATACTAAATTTTTTAAAAAAGTATTTTCTTAAAGATTGTGAAAAATATTTGAAATTACTACTTTAAACAAATCCAGCTATAGCAACTTAGTAAATACTTATCAAGTTAGAATTTCAAAGAAAAAATCTGGTCTTGATTACTGCTAAGAACCACTTAAATTCCAAAGAATTTTTTTTGTTGTTGTTAATTTGGCAGATTTTTATTGAATGCGTGCTGTTGTTCAGAATTCCTTTATATGAAGTGACAGCAGTTACATGGATTTAGTTTTTTAACTCAAAAAGGAAAGCCAGGAGAGAAAAGTCTCAGTAACCTGCAATCTTTCACAGTTAATTTCATATGTGTCATACAGTTAAGGCAAAACAAATGACATTGGACACTGACACCTTATGCTATTAACTTGCTTGCATGAGAGTAAGAGAAAGTGATGTGTTTCCGTGTGGATTTTGCATCTTAAAAGCTGTTTTATTTCATTTTCAGATCAATTGTGTAGTGCTCATTTGTATATAAATGGCTCTAGTGTTTGCTCTAATAGTTACTAGACTCACAGAGATTTCTTTAGAAATCTGTACTGTCCATGCTTTTGCATAGAATGATCCTGTAGTACAAAAGTGCATAAAAAATAGAAGTTGTATTCGGTTCAAACCATATGCTCATATGTAAATAACAATTTTTCTTCTTTTGCGGTGCCTCTTGCATTTTTGAGTCTCTCTCTATTTACTGGTGATTGGGTCCTACATGGAAAAGCGGGAAGAATTTTACATACTGCTCTGAGCTAAAAGCAGTTCTTTCATGGAAACAGGAATAGCATGTGGTGATTTGGACTCTGTTTTCTGATGGTGCTTCCACTATTAAACAAACAGGCATTTGTTTTTGGGCGCATAGTTTTGTATTTAAAGCTTAAGAAGGCAATTTACAGTTTGAAGGAAAATGCAGCTGGTGCTCTAAAACTACTCATTCTATATTGGAGTGTGCAATGGTACATTTTTATAATTCTTAAAAATAAATAAAACACATCAGCAAATTAACAGATTAATAGTCAGTTGATTTAGCCAGGTTATATACAGAATCTTTCTACTAATCTAGTCTAATTCACCTTGGACTGACACACGTTCCATTCCAGCATACGTGTCATGAAAAGTTTCTTGAAAACATACTTAGTTATTGGTGGGTTTTGCTTTTAAATTCTTCAGAACCAAACACAACCAATTAATGTTTTAGTTGCTTGTATGATTATTTTAAAGACATACCGAGTAGATGTCATGTATGATTGGAGACACTAATAATGGCATCTTATAAATCCGTGTTTGAGACAGTGTCAGAAATAGCTGGTTTTCAGTGGAAGTTATTTTAAGCTTCCAACCGTTTTTCACAGTTTTACCATGAGGTGAACATACTCCATAGTCCTCTTGCCACAGTGCTTCAAGAAAATACCACTTTTGCAGGTGGTGGTTTTCTTAAGTATTGACTATTCTAGCTGCTGCATGAAAACACAAGCAAGAGACAGTCATTTCCGAGAGCACTGGCAGCATTTGCATGCAAAAAGAGGCTGGCATATACCACCTTTCTGCGCTACTGGCACACATAAAGCACGTATTGTTCCTTCTCTTTTCATTAAGCTCTTTTCACTAAACTAACATCCCTGCCACTGAAGTAATGCACGCTTCCCAGTACCTCTAGTGCTTGACCTGCATGTCCTATGTTCACAGTAATGCTTGCTGTGGAGAAAAAGTGTTCTTTTTGCCACCTTCTGCATGCTTATATACACTGTAGGTTTTATGTGAAGTGGAGAAAGCACCAAAAGAGCTGAGAAAAGAGCTCATGAAACGCAAGAAAGAGGAGCTTGCACAAAGCCAGCATGCTCAGGTAACAACGGCAGCTTCAAGCTACTAAAATACAAAGGGCAGCACTATTCACACAGCTTGATGATTTCACTTCTTGTTGTTGTTGAGTGAATATGGAACTTAACTCAAACTAACCCTACGTACTGCTCTCTTTCTTCAAGTACTCCCATGTCACACCCCATAGAGTATACTGTGTAGAAATGTAGGAGCAGCTATTTCCAGGTTTGTGCTGTTAAGTGTAATATTTTGTATACTGTACCAAAAAAGAATGGTATTTTTCTACAGCAAGTTTCTTTACAGGGCATTTATGAGTGGTAAGTACCCCATAGGTCCATCAAATTACAAAGGTTACAGTCAGAAGTAAGTTTTGAGCAATGTAAGTGCAGGGGAGAAAAATGTATATAATATGTAAGCATGAGGCATCTTGCTGATAGGAGCAGTACAGATTAGATAAAGTGAAGTTATTTAAATGTCAAAGTGTAGGTGTATGGAAACTTTACAAGACATCATCTATAATTCCACGCCTTCAGACTTGCTGCTTTTATATGACCCAGCTAGAAAGAGTATTTT
This sequence comes from Grus americana, assembly GCF_028858705.1. NCBI lineage: Eukaryota > Metazoa > Chordata > Aves > Gruiformes > Gruidae > Grus > Grus americana. The sequence goes on along the minus strand of NC_072858.1, from coordinate 13,879,585 downwards.
AGAAAAAAAATATTGGCTTTGTGATGGCCACAGCTTGTACAGAGTGAGTTTGCACCACAACAGAGCAGGTTTGGATTGAGTAACTTAAAGATTAAATGTTTATGTGAGTGACCTAGTAGAAAATAATAGCAACTCTATTCGATTACGTGTTTAATTCAAGAGGGGATTTCCCAGGACAGAATGTGATTGAGTTGCAGCACTCTCCCCATAGCAAGGATATGTGTCTCGGAACTTTTTAAGGAAACAATTAAAACCCTAAATTTTCATAGTGTTTGTAGTGACTTAGTTTGTTTCCTTTGCTGGTTTCAATTTCTTGGAGAGAGGTGAAAGAGACAATTTTAAAGGTGAAATATCCTTGCTTGGAATGATAAGTACTAGACAAGGTGCAGAAGCTTAGTTTTAGAATATCTAGAACTTCTGACAGTGACTACTTTTGTGTGATTAGCCTTGATATTTTAAATGTATATTACTAACATACAGCAGATTTAATTTCTTCTTTTTTTTGAGAACAGAAATATATTTCATTATATTCTGACATAGGAAGTACATTGTGTCCCACAGGGCGTTGCTCAGGTTATGATTCAGTCTTTTCAGTTGTCTTCATGTACACTTTTCAACGCACAAATGCAGGATGTAAGTCTTAAAATGCAAAGCAACAAAAGTTTTATTTCCCTGTTTTTCCAGATGTGTGTTTTCTCTTCTCATATGTGCTGATCAATGTTACTGCTGTATCCAAACTAGTTAGCACAAATTTATGTAATTATGCCCTATTCATAGTAAAAAGGTCAAAATTAGAGTAGTTATTAGCTCTGGGCAAGACATTGAAGTTTCACACAACCGGAATATAATACTGTTCTCTGGTGTTTCTTATTTGTTCAGCACATGTGAGAAACAATGTGTGACTTCTGTGCTGTGTGTGCAGTGAAACCATGCATTTTAAAGATATCTGAGTTTATTTAAAGGTACTTACTGGGCAAAACCAAGTGGTAATTTGAAAAAGGTGGGCTGTCTTGCACTGTCTGCCTTTTTCACCATCCAGCATGTTCTTAAGTAAAGTCCGTGACCTTTATTATATGTGATACTTGAGTATCCCACATGTGTGGGAAGCAGAAAGGCCAGGGTGTTTTCTGAGATTGCCTAGTTTATCTCATAGTGCTAGCAATTGCGAAACTTAAGATTTACCATGTAGTGAGAGCAGCAATGATACTAGAATGATTGAGTAAAGCTCAAGCGTAATTGCTTTTTGACCGTGATTACACTAGAATAGCTTTCTGCCTGCTCCCTACAAATAAAAAAAATCCTGGCAAATTAAACACAGTGTTAATTATATGTCTGCACCCTCAGAATAAAAACTTTTAGTTTTCTTATCCTTTTCATCTAGAAAGGGAAACAGAAAAGTATTTTTCATCAGTCCATATATTTGATTAGGTATGTCTGACTTAATTTACGGATGCAGCCTTCCAGTTCTTTTTGTACTCTCAGATCTGCTGCTGTCAGAGCTTTTCACCAACTTAGTCCACCTCTGGTTTTCTGTTACCTAAGTGTAACTGCTATCCACTGGGAGAGATGAAAGCCTCATCTATTAATAACTTCCTGTGAAGATGGAAACCAGGATTCTCCTGGTCGTGATAAAAAGTATTTTTAATGGACATTTAATTCCATATGTTGCTGACAACTCTCTTGGCAAGTAGCGTAGGTTCAGTAAAAAAAAAACAAAAACAAACCATAGCTCAGGAGACTCTTCCACTGATCATCTGTAGCCCAGAACCATTTTCCTGCCTCATCCCATCTCCCTTACAATAGACCATCTTTAACGTTGCTCTGTTATGTATAACAGCAAGTGCTTCAGCTGCCCACCTTGGCTCTGACAGGACACTGCCAACATCCTTTCTGTTGACCTTTACATCATGGTAGAAACATCTGCTCTAACTTCTTGTTCTTAAAGAGTGTGTTGTGTGCATGCTTGCATGCTTGTAGATGCTTTTTTTTTTTTTTTTTTTTGTGATAGTTGCAAAGAAGAAAGGCAACAGTATGGTCTTGGGGCATGGGAGGGGGGTTCTTACTACTCCCTGCTTTTCATGATGTGATACACCCTGGATAATGGAAAGATGCAGGTGATGTGGGGATTGCATCAGGCAGATGGCAAATCACTTTGCGAGGAGCCAGCTCAGCTCTGGTGTGGCAGACTTCCAAGTCCTGCAAAATACAGTTCCTGCCAAAGCCAGGTGTCTTCATAGCAGTCTTGCAGGACTCCTAACCTCAGTATCTTTGTGTTCATTGCAAGATAAACCACTCAACATAAATAGGCTTTAACTAATCATCCAGAACAAAACAACTGTACATACTTCTATTTTCTTACATCCATGAATAATTAACCTTTGATATGATGAGATCAGCTTTATATTGAGTACTTCTCTGTGGTAGCTTTGGACCTGCAGCTTGTTTTGAGGAGAGACAAGAGATGGAATGAATTGCAGATTGCTGGCTAGTTTGTTGCCTTTGGTTTTATTTCTGAAGGTATTATTTAAACAATAAATATACTCTTACCTACTCTCTTCATAGAAAATAAAGAGATTTATAATTTTATAGCCGAGGCATGTTAGCTTAAATTTTCATAGATGTATTTGTTTTCATATATAGCTAATGCTGAGAACACTGGGAGTTTCATTAAAATGTAATGTGATTATAAGAACACAATTTAATTTACTTCTGTTGGTTTTTACCAGGAGCAGGAATTTGTGCAGAAGCAGCAACAAGAACTGGATGCATCTCTGAAGAAAATTATTCAGCAGCAGAAGACAGAACTAGCCACTATTGAACGAGATTGTCTCAACAACAAACAGCAGCTCATGAGAGGTATCCAGCATCAGACTCTCTCTTTAAAAACAGACATTTGTGTTGTATTTTAATAAAACTATAGTCTGTCTTAAATTTATGAAATCAAAGACCTTTGTGACTAAACTAGAACCATAATAAGAATGTTTCTATGGAATAGCATTGTTCTTACAATGCATTTGTAGGCCTCTTCTAAACGTACACTAGCAGGTAGATTAGAAAGTATTGTACTTTCTGAGCCAGCCTTCCTCCTTTTTCCAGCTCGCGAAGCTGCAATCTGGGAGCTGGAAGAGCGACATCTACAAGAGAAGCACCAGCTCCTCAAACAGCAACTCAAAGATCAGTACTTCATGCAGAGACACCAGCTGCTTAAGAGACATGAAAAAGTTAGTGTTGACTTTGACACTTTCTTTTGTGTATTATAATATGCGAGGGGGTGTTATCGAGTAGTCTTATGATCTCTACTGGTAGCTGTTTGCTTGCACTGGCAAGACCCACACAGGTATTTTGAAGCTGTGTATGTTCTGTTGAAAGAAAAAAAAATTAATTGTCTTACTTTAATAACTTAGTAACATGTTGAAGTATATTTTTTCCCTTTTGATTCTTAAAAAATACCCAAAACTAAACCAACCACAACATCAACCCTTTTCTATTAAAAATACTAAACTCGGCTTATACACCAAACCCAGTTTTGGCTTGTGTTTAAATAAATCTACTCATTAATAAATCATCCTAGAATTAAATGAGCAGAATGAACTGGATTAGCTTTTGGGCAAGTAGCTGACAACTGTCTCTTTATAGCTAAATCCTATATAAGCTTAGAAGACAACACTTACTTTCCACAAGGCATTTTGGTTTCTATAGAATACACTAAACAGAATAGTTCCGTTTTTGAAAATGTAAACCCCATAGGGAGATATTATAGGATCTCCTTGGTGATTGGAGCCCGAGCAGCCTCCACCGAGGCTTGTTTCTGTACAGTTTGGTTTGTCCCCGTAATGGCTGTTGTTTTCAACAAACTGACCCTTCACAACTGCAGTAGAGGGAGTTCAGTTCTGCAAATTTCTCCCTTTGAATAACAGACTTTTTAAAATGCAGTTCAGGAGTTGAACAACCACTGGTAAAATAGATGTGTGTTCATAGTCATTAGAGAATTTCATCTGGGCTGGGCATGATCCAGAGCTCTCTGGAATAAGTGGAAGACCCCCTTCTCCCCATTGGTATCACCACGGCTGGGGCTGGTTCCTACTGAAAGACGCCGACTCAAACATCATGCTTATTGAGGAAAAAAGGTGCAAGTATTCTAACATAATAGTTATGCTGTAACATTTTAGGAAACAGAACAAATGCAGAGATATAATCAACGCCTTATCGAGGAGTTAAAGAACAAGCAAACTCAGGAAAGAGCAAGACTGCCTAAAATCCAGCGAAGTGAAGCAAAGACTCGAATGGCTATGTTTAAGAAAAGCTTAAGAATCAATTCATTAGCCTCTCCAGACCAAGACCGTGAAAAAATTAAGCAGGTAATTAATAAAATCAGTTTTAATAGTGTAAATGCTTAATGTGATGTAAACGTGAGGATGGAATAGAGTGCACTCTCAGGAAGTTCACAGATGGTTCAAAACAGGGTTGATGCACTGGATGAGGTCAGAGGAAGTCATCCTTCCCCTCTGTGCTGGTCAGACACACTTGGAGTGCTACTGTGTCACTTGGCTTAGAGGGAGATAATTTCAGGAGTCTGAAAGTGAAATGTGCTGTGTCTTAAGGAAAAATGAGAGTGCAGAGAGAGAAGTGGAATGACAGACAAAACTGTGAGGGCATTCCCTTTGTAAGAATTTTTAAAAAGAGTAAAGAAAATACAGTTACTGTTTAAACCTTACAAAACCATTCTTTTCAGTTATGCTGTTATGTATTCATTCTGTTATATACAGTTCTTTAACTGTTGCATGTAGAGGCACAATATAAGCCATATTTTTATTTTTTCATTTTAGTTTGCTGTTCAAGAAGAAAAGAGACAGAAGAATGAGAGACTGGCTCAGCATCAGAAACATGAAAACCAAATGCGGGACCTTCAGTTGCAGTGTGAAGCAAACATCAGAGAACTGCATCAGTTACAGGTTAAAAATAGATGACATAAAATGAACATTCAGTGGGAAGACTCAGGTTAATAACAGATGCAGGCAAAGCAGAAACATCTTTTCCTTCATTTTTATTGATTGGTGTCGATTTTTTTCCAACTTTGCTTTCAAAGGCCTGCAGCGTACTGCTTAACCAGATTCATATGCTTACATCAATTAATGAGAAATCATTTTACATGCAAGAAGAGCATGAACCAGAAGCAGATGATCACTTCTAGAATATCTGTTGAGTTTCCAGTGCTATTTTCTGTAGGCAACATTTCCTTTTAACCTGATTTTGCTGAAATGTCATTAGTCAGCACAGAGGTAGGCAGCACCAGGCATTACCCACAAGGCATTTGCAGCAATACATGGGATGAGTTGGTTTTTACAAAGCACAGGCTGCCATGTGTACTTGAGCTTCTGGAACATACTTAGAAGGAATTCTGTTCTTGCGATAAGGACCTCTATTTTGTCCCTTTTGGTATGCGTTTCGTAAAAGTTCCTGCTGTATACCAGAGGCCAGATCTCCTTTTCCACTAAATCTGCATTTCCTTGTTTCAGGGACACTGGGGAGTCATAAAGCATTAAGTGATCACCTGCTGATAGCCTTTGTGTAGAGAAATCTTCCAACGACCAATGAAGCTAGTTCTACTCCATTCACTTTCTTACATCCTGCAAAAACAGTCCCTAACTGTGCCACTAATACGCCTCAGTAAATCCTCAAGTACCGTGGGAGTCTTGTGAGAGTTTCAGCTCAAGTAAAATTGAGCAGATTAGGGCTACTCTGAGCTTCACCAAGAAAAATTGGCCCCTAGCTGCACTCGGGTCTAGCCAAGTGCGTTTCGGTTTGGTTCCTGTGGTTTTGTACTCTGAATCAGACCCACTTGGGACCGGAACCCTCGAAACAAGAACATGGGGTTTAGAGACTGCCATTGCCAACTGCTCTTAAAATTCAAACATTTGATGTAGCCAAATACTTAATTTTTTTTCTTGCCATGCTTCAAAAGTCCTTTGAAAGCTAGGCAGATGCGTGTGTACCTTACTGAGAGGGATGTGAAACTGATGAGTGGTTTGATTATCCTTTTCCTTTTTAAAGGGCAATTCTGAGGCTGCTTCTGCAAGTGCATTCCTCTCCTTTCTAAGCCCTGTTTGTTAGTCTCAGCTCCTTGGCACCAAGAGTTGAAATATTTTCAAAAAATAACCTCCTTTTTAATGCAATTGATTTTAATAAATTACACAAACTGTCTTTAGAAAGCAAAGTAGAAATGCTGTGTGACCTTGAAAAGCATTATTAGGCAGCGAAACAGGGGTTTGAGTAACGCTGTCAGCTGCTGCCTTAATGATATCAACAGTTTATTTGGATTTACAAGTATTTCTTATCTCATTTGGTTCTGATGGAAAGATCAGCTTTTGATAATGCAGCCTTGTAACATACTTTTATCTTGTAATTATTCACGTCACAGTTTACACAGAATAAGCTAATTAAAAAGAATTAGGACAACGTATGTCACTGTGCAAATGTTGAGTTGCCTAATCTGAATTAGTTTTACATGAGGATTATCTTTATCTTGTTTTAAGAACGAAAAATGCCATCTACTGGTTGAGCATGAGACTCAGAAGCTGAAAGAGCTAGATGAAGAGCACAGCCAAGAACTGAAGGAATGGAGAGAGAAATTGAGACCAAGAAAAAAGGTAAATCAGAGCAGTTTATGAATCTGTAAATAATCAAGAGTTGGATCTGGCAAATACAGACAATACAAAAAGTATCGCAGAGGAGGGGAATCCAGCAACTACAAAACTGCTATAGTTGACTGAATAATAAAAGATGTTACAAAATGCGCAAAAGCTGAGCCAAGGGCATGTGCACCAAAAAAGGCTGGTGTGTTATCAGCCTCTTTCGGTGTTCCCTCTTGCAGGGCTTGTGTGCGTATTTGCATATAAAACTTATCAGCTGGAAGTAAATCTAGTTTTAGGAATATATTTCAGAAGCTGGTAGGTTACTACAAAAATTGAGTGCTAAATAACAGATAGAGGGTGGTGGAGGCTGTTTTTTGTATTTTATTTGAAAAAGGAAAGTACTAGATTTTCACACAGTTCCAAGAGCATCCTACAGACAGATGTTCTTAGCTTGCAGTGTCTTGGTTGTCTTGCAGTTTCAGAATTGCTAGGTAATTTTTTGCGTGATGATGTTTGAAGTTACAACGTTATATCAGAAAATATGTCACCAATATAATAGGTTTCTTGTACTTTGCTTTGTGATCCTGTGACAATCTGATTTGGGTTTTAGACGCTGGAAGAAGAATTTGCCAGAAAACTGCAGGAACAGGAAGTTTTCTTTAAAATGACTGGAGAATCTGAATGCCTTAACCCTTCAACACAAAGCCGGATTTCCAAATTCTATCCAATCCCCAGCCTTCACTCCACTGGGTCCTAACTCTGGGGACTCCTGTAGGTTTCTTCATATTTGGAATTCTCCATCCTCATCGTCTAACCTGACTTAATTGGCAGTGTACATCAGAGGACCTAGCATGTTTTATTGTCAGGGGACACAATCATTGTCATGACCAGTTTCTTTACTGCTTGGAATGGAAGAAAAGAACAAGGGTGTTGGTGTATAATGGTAATGGTATGTCCTTCAGATGTTTCAAGAATAACTGGGGTTTTTATCTCGGTCTCAAAAACTATGTTCTCTATGATTTTCACTTTAAGCCTAAACTATTAATTGTACTCCTTCTGATCACAAAAAAAAATGGTTTCTCATGTGAACATTTAAACGGTATAATATTAGTTCTGCTACTGTGTTTTTAAGTGTCTCATTTCTCCATGAGAGAATTCCACAACTGAAACTGCCACGAGAGGTTTAGAACGTTACGTTGAGCAGTGTCTTCATAGCAAGGACTGAAACTAATTACTCCGAACATACCAATAATCAGAAAAATTAACCCCTTATGTTTAAACATGATTGGTAAAAGCAAAAACCTTTGCAACTTCTTTAAAAAGAAACCTCTGGCATAAATTAAACTGAGCTGATCTCCATTACGTATTTTGTCCATTAGTTCCATAATGAAATGGGGTGCTAGTTTAATTAATACAGTGCCTGAAACACTTAGATATGCTAAGCCTGGGAACAGGATACTGTTCTGTCATTTAAAAAAACAAAACTCCTTAGCATTGTTGTTACTGTACAAAACAGAAGATTTCTTGCTGCTACTGCCATTGTTGTTGTAAATCCTCACCCTAAAATATTTTGCACTAAAATATGTAAAGGTGAAAGAAATGCTAACTTTAAAATGCACATTTTATTCTTTTCCTTAGGTATTACAGGTGGTTAGTTCTACACATTGAAAAACTGTAGAATGTATTTTTTAGAAAGCGGTGCGCGAAGGGCATGTGGTTTCTCTAACTGTACCTGGAATGGGTAGAGCCATTTTTCTGTTCTTACCAAAGCCTGTTCATTTAAACTCCATCAGAAAGGTGGAGGTGGATGATCATATTTATAAATAACCATGGCTAAAGTCTGATTTGATTAGAAGTGTTAGATTTGATTTTTTTATTTTAGTCATTTTATTTTATAGAAAGATTTAAGTTAAATATATAGACAAACTACGTTATGGAGCTGGGTTTTTTGCTTTTGTGTTGCCACATACTACCATAAGCAGTTTTTATTTTTCAAGTTTATAGATGTAAAATAAGTTATTTACCTGACTGATCTGCAGTGGAAAAAATCTGAAATGTTTCTCATATAGCTGGTAGGGAAATACAACGGTATTAGGTCACTTCTACTGCGCTCTTTTCGGTGGTTAGAGTTTGAGTCATATCAAGACAGTATTATAAGCTGTACTTTGGTATGTTTGGGTTCAATTTGTAAAATAGTGTTTGCTTTCTGTCATTTGAGGCTTGACTTTCTAGTCTCTTTGGGTATCAGTTGTAAACATTTTATTTCGCTGGCTTGCATTAAATGCGTGACTGGTGACCATTACATGATGTTCATTTCATGGGAACATTGTTGATGCATGTGAATTAACTCAAAAATTAACATAGGACTTTAATCAGATGCGGTTGAGATCTTGGATGCTGAAATCCTTGGACATTGAACCGATACCTTCTCAATGAAGATACTTAAAATTTACAGCACAGTAAAAAAATTGCAAAAATGCATGTTTTAATTTAAATTTTGTAACTTTTTGATAGCATAATTACTTTAATAGCTAGCCTTAATTTCTGGCATTTTATTATATAAAGGTGTATTGTGTACTGTTGTAAATTCACATACCATATCTCTAGAATGCTATCTGTTGCTCAATGCAAGGTTCTTTTAAGTTGTTTATTTAGTAGGGTGACACATGTCTTTGAAGGCCTTTTACTTATTAAGCTCCACCATCATAAACGGACTGTTACTAAAATAAGGTTAAACAATCTCCCTCTTTGTATTTAACAGAATTTGTTTGCAATTGTGTATGAGGTGGGCTCAGTGCTTTACTTGGGGAGCAGACAGGGCAGGCAGATTTCCTCTTTGGATTATCTCTACCTTCATCCACGTTAAACCCTCAGCGGGAAATGTTAATAATCTCCTTACATTTTTTGGCAGTTTCAGTGATAACCTGCTAATATATATTGGCATACTGTTTACCTCTGTCTACATCTTTTAAATCTTTTATCTGAAGATCCTTTTCATGCAAGCCCCTGCAATCTGATCTCATCGCAGATTGTACAAATAAGTAACTGAGTTCTGTGACGTAGCAATGAAGCCTTCAGGAGTGTTTGGTCAGGTCTCCAGCTGTGGAGCACTGTTCAGCAGTTGCAACCCTGTGAACTGCGCTCAGAATTGGTATCAAGCGTGAAAACATGTTTTTTCCGGGGGGATAACAGGAACTAGCAGGGGTACTTGCACATTTAGACTGATCAAATTGGGTTTAAGTATTGCAGAACATGAAAGAGGTGTACAGTATTATATCAGTGTCAGAAAATTCAATTCAAATTAATTTAGTCTCACAGAGGCTGGAAGAGATTTCCTGAGATACAAAATCCAATCTCTCTCCTATCACGTCACATCCCTTTAATAAAAGTTAGAAGCTCCATCTCCAAGGCAGTTAGGTGCTTTTTCCTTGGCCCAAACAATGTACTTCCTTACTGAGTGCTTGGCAGATCTCATTTTCCCCATGCGCCCTTCAAAAGACGACCACAAATCAGTATTTGCTCATATTTGTGTTTTACTACATCATAAATACTGTCCACAGGAAAATGAACAAAGGCGATAAAATGCATGAATTGCAGTGCAATATATTGGTTGTCCTCTTCTATTTACAACTGATTCTCACAAAACACCTGCCGGCAGGCCCACGGCCTCGGACAGATTCACAAGTCGTCACAACTTGTTCTTCCTGAGCTCCAAATGCAGATTTCAGCACTTGCTGTCAGCGTTCTTGTAGATGCAGGAGCCGGTGGCTCTAGGCACATCCTAACAGTTACCAGAGCTCCCGTTTGCAGCATCTTGCAGGCCTCTGCTAATGCCACATGGCTGGTAGCCCAGGGGCTCTTTGGCTAACCAGACCTCAGCTGGACTTGCTGCCTGTTCTTGTAATGAGATTCTGCATCTGGCCTGAATGGAGCTATGTGAGGTGGGGAACGGGCTGGGCCTCGGCCTCCTGAAGTCCCGGAACAACTTACCTGTTCACTTGGTTAAAGGGGAAATATTCCAGCATGTTTTTTCCCCTGATTCCCATAAAACAAATTTGTTTCTTTTCCCAAGCACACTGCTGAATACAAGAGAAGCATGGAGGCATGAAAAGGTATGGGGTTGAGGTTGTTACGTTGATTAGTTATATCTTGAGTTATTAAAGGTTTTTCTTTAGAAGGCGTCAACTGAATTGACACCTGAACTCACATTCAGAGGTGGCAGTACCCCACTGTCCTGACCAGTGGCATTCACTCAAACTGATTTTTCACATCATGTTTAAAATCCTGATATTCATTCCCAGCTGCATCCTTTTCTTCAGACAATGTTTTAAGCTAACAGCCTTTTAAAATTACATTTATGGGTATTCAATATCTAATCAATTGCATGATTTAAAAAAGTATTCTTCTGTCCTAGATGACTTTCTCTATTATAACTACATGCCACTGAATTTGTTTTTCTTCATAAATAGGAAACTTAGCACCTTAACTAAGACCAAGCAGAGCAGTAATGTAATTACTTTCATTGCACCACAATGTCTTTTATGGTGGCAATATCACATAGGAAGTTTTAAGTTGATTCTCTACCTGAAACAGTATGTGTCTTGCAAGACATGGTACAGGAAAGGTTTAAATAAATTCAGGCACTTAAATCCACTTGTAGGTAGCCTGATTTTCAGAGCTGTGGTGTAGCCGCAGCTCCTAGGACCTCAGAAATGCTCATCTTTGCTGAAAATCAGGGAACAGACTTAAACATGCGAATGAGCTCAGTGCTAGTTGCTTCCACTGAACTACTGCGTTTTGGTTACTCTGCCCTGGGGAAGTGGGGCAAGTTTTTGAGGACAGTGACTACACAGTCATTGGAGGAAGAGGCAGGGAGAGGTATTGAGGATGCTCGCTGTGTGTAGGTAACTTTCTGCTTTTATGTTAGCATTTACAATCTGGTCATTTTACTTCAAAATCTACTTCTGGATCTCAGAAACTTCCTTGCATTGATGTGTCCATGCACATTTCCCATTCCCCGACTTGTACTGTCAGCTTCACAGCAGATACAAAATGAGGTCAGAGAGAATACCTTCCTTGTTCACAGGCAGGCCGAGGCCAAGATGGCCCTGTCATGTTTGTGTCTTACAGAAGATGAGAACAGCTAAAGGGAAGGAGAAGACAACAGAAGCTCTATAGTGTTTCTCTGTATTCCTTGCAGAGCTTTTCATTGTTCTCCACCCCCTTTCTCTTGCCTCCATCCTCATACTTCATTTCTGAAGCTGCTTCTGTGGTTCTGGCACTAGGGCAGTCAGTGGTGCCAAAGAAAGAAGAGAACCTCTTAAATAAGAACATGCTCAAAACCAGCTCTTGAATAAGGAGGGCTCATGTGCTTCCGGGGTACTGAGAGTCACTGAGCCCAAAGATGCTCTAATTTTCCAAAATCTCTTCCACAGTTACCAAGCTAGGTGGTAAAACCTCTTTCTTACTGATTATCAATCCTAAAATGGTGGAAAGAACAAACTAGAAAGGGACATCGAGTGAAACCTGTCATGTTGAATTGTCACACCCTTGTTTTCTGTAAGAAAGCCAAGCAGGGTTGTCTTCTGTGATAAAGCATTCAAATCTGAGGTGTCTCCAACCAGCAGTTTGTTGAATGTTTTGTGTTAACTGCAAACCAAGTTATTTTTGCCTTACAGAAAGCAACCAAAAATCACGAGATGGATGAATAATTCGCTAAGGGGCTCTGTGTACAGCTCATGGATGTGAACTTGCAGTAGCAGCTATACAATGGGGGTTTTTTGTGTTGTTTTTAAAAATAATTTGATTCATGGCTTTCTGTAGAATATTGTAATAATTCTGCTGTAAATACAATAAAATCAGTTTGCTGAGAAGGCCTCTCTTGTTCATGGAAAACTCATGTGAAATACAAGTAATCTGTGAGTGAATGGGGCAATGAGTCACTGACCTGCTTTGGCCAATACCTGGAACTGATGTAGCACTTCAGAGGGTGTGTGTGCATGTGTAGGTGTGTGCATGGCCCCTGGGAGCACCATAAAGCTGATGCGGTGTCCCACATGCAGTGACCAGCAGGGTGTGAGGTGCCATGAGCTGCCCGGCCGTGACATGCCAGCTCCTGCCCAGCGGTACCTCGCAGCTCAGCCATGGCCCGGCCACTGAAATACTGCAACCCCGTGAAACTGCCTTGTGGCAAGGGAGGTGACGGCTGTGGCAGCTGAGACAATGTGCAGAGGCTCCTGCTGATGTGTTTGGAAACTGCCAACACCTGTGAGAGTAGCAGCTCCGTGTCTGCTTGGGCCACATACCAGTGAGGCAATGAGAAACAAACCAGCCATCGTCACCCACCAAAACCACAAGGTGCATCTGCCCGTGGTCACAGCGAAGGTGGTACTGGCTGCCCAGTGTAACACTGATCAGGCAAGCTTGGGGTGAAAAACACACTTTAATGGGGCTGTTTACATTAATTCCCCCCCCCCCCAGTGTTTGAAAACAGAAAACAATACAAAAATATTTTTAAAAGGTCAACAAATTATGTTTAAAAGTGCTTCAGTTTGGTCCCTGTGCATGTCTTGTCTCACTGTGCTGCTATAAACAGGCATCACAAAGCACGTGCTGCCCCAGGCTCCCTGCAAAGTACTTACGTCATGTGCTGTAGCCCATCACTGCCTGAGCCCCTCTGGTAACAGCTGGTCCAAGGAGCTGGGCTCAGCTGTGGGGTTAATGGCCATGAAGCTGGGAGGGCATCACTTTCCAAAGCGAGTCACAGGCAGGGTGCTGACCCCAGGGGTCTGAAAACTCTACCCTGGGCACTACAGGGCAGGCGGCAGCACTGGCCCACAGCTGGGCAGGGAAGGCAGAGCCCAGCTTGTTCTCCCTGTGTCACCTGCTACCCTGCAGCAGCAGCCAGGCATCGCCAGGGCTCGGCTGTCTCTTGCATGGTCACTCAGTGCAGCAAGCCCCTTCCTGCAGACTGCCAAGCCATAGCCCCGTGCTGTACCAACAGCACCTGCTGCAGCAGGTCCTCCTGCTTAGGGCCGGCACAGCAGAGCTGGCCAAGAGGAAATCCCAGCACGGTGAACAAGCTTAGTTCCAGGGTTTCTTACAGGGCCTTTTGTCCTGTGGGTTGAAGCTGATCTCTGAAAAAAATCATGCGTTTACATAGCTGGGAGCCATACAAGAAGCTTGGACTGGGTGAGATGGGAAGCCCTTGTCAGCCCAAAACCACATAAGCCTGAGAACTTTGGGGAGCTAAGCCAAACATCAGCAGCGAGCAAATATCCAGGCAAGGGCCATGCTGGACACATAAAAGAGCCATTCAAATCTCAGCAGCGACACTGAACTATCAAGCTTAAGTGCTTAGCTGATCGGGAAGGACGTTTTAGCATTAAGGCAGTGAAGATTCAGGCTAATTCTCTATGGGCTGCTGGGAATGCTGCCCAGTACAGAACTGAAGTGGCTCTTTCCTTAAACCCCAACACTTCTTCTTTTTCTTCTGCCAACATACACTTGTTCACCTGGGGACAAGAAAGGCAAAAGGAGGGTTATTTGAAAAGTTCACGTGGGGAAAAAAGACAAAAGAACCAAACCAAACAAAACACAGGGCCATGTGTTCCTAGAGATGGGCTGGTGCCTGGGGAATCCTCCACCCCCTGACAGGCAAACCCTGCTCCCCTGGGGCTGCCAGATGTTTGTACCTTTCTCTCCTTTCTCTCCTTTTGGTCCCCTGTGCCCGTGGCGGCCTGGCGGGCCCATCGGTCCAGGGTCACCTGAAAGAATGAGAAGACCAAGTTTGCCCTTGAGCATGACTGCCCCACGAGCAGGGACAGGCCAGGGTAAGGGAGACCAAGCCAGGATGATGCTTGGGCTGAGATCTAGAAGGTGCCAGCTCCATTGTGGGATGGCCATGACCTTGAGCAGCCCAGTGCTGACTATCGCTGCAGACACTGTGCTGCTTCCTGGGCGTTACGGGGCTTGAGCAAGAAAAGATGGCAAGTCTTACCTTTGGGTCCAGGATAACCCCTCTCCCCCTTTTCACCGGGTGGCCCCTGGATGGCACCATATGCTGGAGAGGGAAATGAAGGAGAGGATGAATGAGTGGGACAAACCACTTGCAAAGGGCTCTGTGTTGACTTAGAGAAGAAGCAAGTCACACTGGAAGGACATTTCTCTAGGTTAGATGGGATTAGACTGACTGAAAGCAGGATTTTTAAAAAATGGTTTGGTCCCAGCAAAGTGCCAGGGGCAGGCTGTGAGCTCATTTCACCACACTGCTCTGCCACCCTCTCCAGGTGTCCTGGCTGCCACCAGGGGTGGAGCTGGCCCACACTGAGGGAGAGGAATTTGAGAGAGAGCGGGCAGCAGTCTCATGCTGTTCTACATATGCCAGCCCAGCCATGTTAAAATGGGCCACAGCAGTTGCAAGCACAGTGGTCTTCAGGGTTTAGGATGAGTTTCCTACAAGTAGTGGGAAAACCTGATGTCTTTCCTAATGATGAGACTGCATCTCCCCAGCAAGGGAGGAAGAGGATGGAAAGACTTTCTGCCTTCAGCTTTGTATCTTGACTGTACTTTTACAGCATGCAAAGGTGAAGAGATCGATAGGTCTATGAGAGGTTGGAAAGCATGAGCCAGAAACACCAAGTCAACATCACTTACTTCTAAAGAAGTCCATGAGGTCCTCGGTGACATTGCCATAGGCTGCAAAGACCCTGCTGATGCCAGGGGGACCAGGAGGGCCTGGGGGACCTGCAGGTCCCTGTGCAGTGTAAAACATCAGGTCCTGGAGAATACCTCGGCCTGAGGAATTAAAAATGTCATTTGAAAGGAGCTCTGGGAAAACTGTGGCTGGATACTGAGGCAGGAAGGTGTAAGGGAGAGCTGTGGGCAGCAGGAAAGGTGAGTGAAGTGAACAACATGACACCAGGCACAGAGAGTAGGAGTTGTGGCTGGGACAGGGAGGGTTGGGACAAGCAGGTATTCCACTCACTCTGTAGGCTCTCTGACACGCGGAGCGCCAGCTCATTGTAATCCAGGGAACCAGTGAAGGAGTTGCTGTAGGATCTGCTTGAACCTGCTGATCTCCTGTGTGATTCCTCCTCTGTCAGCAACCCATCAAAAGACCCATCACTGCCCATGGAGGCATCATAATAGCCATCGCTGCCCATTGAGGCACTGTAAGATGACATGCTGCTCGTGGAGCTGCCATATGAGCTGCCTGTGCCCAGTGATCCCCCGTGGGATCCCTCAGCACCAAGGGATCCTCCATGCAAGTGCTCAGAAGTCCGTAACCCTTGGTATGATGAAGACATAGATCCAGCCACCAAGCCACTGTCTCCTTTGGGTCCTGGTGGTCCCCGTGGCCCAGGGGGCCCAGGTGGCCCCAAGATGTAGCTTCGAACTTCATCACCTGCAAAATACAAGAGTGGGGACTTCAGGAACACTGGGGTACCTGCCCCCCCGCCAGCTTCGCAGAGGTCAAGTGCTACCAGCTGAATGAAGACTGGAGTGTGAAATTCTGGCTTCCAGTCATGGCAGTAACCCTCACCCACTGCCATTGCTCAGGCAGCAGGCACGTATGGCAACCTTGATCTCTACAGATGGCAGACACCCTCCTCCTTCCCATCTCTTCAACAATTTTGGGTGCCCAGTCCTGGAAACATGCCCAATGATTTTGCAGAAGGGTGCACTCAGGTCAATTTCAGCACCCCTGCCAAAACAGCCATTCTGTGATCAGGCTTCTAAAAGTGAGCGTCTCCCCATGTTTGTGAAGGGCTGCTCCGGATGACTTGCCAGCCTGCGAGCTCGGACCAACGCTGTTTCACAGCTGGCTCAGTGCTGCCCTCCCACCCCTACGTCATCCATTGCTCTGTAGGCATGTGTTTGTCAAAGAAAATGCTTTTCCCATAGCACAGCTCTGCAGGTGACCTTACTAAGGACTTGCTGTTCAGTACAGGCCAATTGTAACTGCCCAGCACCTGTCCCTTTTGGCTCACAACATGGACTTTTGCCTTGCAGTTGGACTGAGAGGAGAGAAGCCTATGGAGTGCAGTGTAGTCCTGCGTAGACCTGGCAGTAGAGATGAGATGTTGCTGCAGCCCCAATTCAGGGAAGGCTCCTACAGAACTGCCTCAGCTGTGCAGAGCCAGCAGCCTACACAAGGCAAAGCATGGCTCGGGGTGTGTGCAGGGAGGATGGATGGCGGTCCCCTTACTTTTCAGGTACTGGATCAGCTCGCTCCTGAACTCGTCACTTTGGGTGATGTCAGCATAGGACAGGAGGCCGGTTCCTGAGAAGCCTGGTGGTCCTGGAGGGCCAGGAGGGCCAGGTGGACCCTGGACTCCAGAGAGGGAGGAGTATCCCACACCTTGAGAGAGAGGAAGAATTATTTTCTGACAGTGAGAGCACAAGGAAATCACACATGTCTCAGGATCTTGAAAGTTTAAAGGCTGTAACCTCAACTTCCACCCTTTTCCAGCTGATGTTGATGAGATATTTTTTCTAAGTGACCTTGTTTTCAGTGGGCAGTCACAGCCCCTGGTAAGCTAAATCCCAGCCTCAGTCCCCCCAGAATCTCCCTGACAGCTGTGAGAAACACAAGTGCTTTACTTTGTAGGTAAGCAGACACGTCCTCCAGGGAGGTGCCAGGTGATCCAGGGATCCCTGGAGGTCCTGGGGGCCCTGCAGGACCAGGGGGCCCAACAAGACCACTGAATTCAGAGTCTGTAAGACACAAAAGAAGAAAAGGAGTCACCCAAATCACCACAAACCTGATGAACTTTCCCTGACAATACAGGTAATGCCAGCTGCAGCCAAGTATAAGGGGCTTTTTTCTCCCCAGCACCTTCTGGTGCAGCTCATTTCCTTGCGTGTACATGTCACATTGGGAAGTCTGGAGATCCCAAAGAGGGTAGAAGTCCCTATTTTTTTAAATATACTTTTAAAAAGTAGCATAAGAAATTCCTTTATGCTGCAGAGTTTGGAGAAAACAAAGGAGTCCCTCCATCCCTATCCCCAAGAAGCACCTAGCTGCTGCTGCTCTCCACAGGAGCACGGAGATCTGTCTGCAGCCCCTCGCAGTCTGTGCAGGTCCCAGCAGAGCCCAGGAGGCCTGCAGTGCTGCTAAGGCAGAGGGACCTTCAGAGTTTCATAGACGGTTATTTGTGGTGATGGGCAAAAGGGGAAATTCTGTGACTAAGCCTGTAAAAATAGATTCTGGGGGTGTGTAGGGACCTATGGCAGGGGAGTAAAGAAGTTGGCTTACTTCGCAGGTATGCTGTCAGGTCACTGTAAGAAACACCAGGTGTCCCTGGAGGCCCAGGTGGTCCAGGGAGCCCAATGCTCATTCCAGAACCTGCAAAAATCAAACAGATCCAACAGCAGCATGTTATCAAAACAGGCTGCTACAGTGTGAGCAGTCAGGCTGCAGGGCTTGGTCACAGACAGTGCACGGGGGGGTCCTGCAGTGCAGAGTGTGCCCATCAGCAGATTGTGCTGGGAACCAGGGCTCAAGCCTTGTTCTGGACTTGGAGTTAAAGCTTGCCGGTTAATCCCAACACAATGGCACCTGCAGACAGGCAGGCATCAGGCCTCTATTCTTGGCAAAAGCTCTGCACACCTTATGAACCCCTGACGTGAGGGGGTGACCCCAGGACATGTAGCTCAGCTGTGACCTACTGGCTGATGCATGTGCTGCTCTCCCCGTGTCTGCCTATCTGCAAGCAGCTTTGGTGCAAAGCTTTGCACCTTTGTGACTTGCTTTAATGGAATGTCCTTGTTGATAAAGTGCAGCTGTCCTGCTTGAGCCGTTAGGGTGCTGCTGTTAAACAGCAGTTTCCTGCTTCCAGAGCCAGAGCAAATTTCCACCATCTTTGGAGTAGCCCATTAGTGAGATCTGGTCTCCAAGGGTTGTTCAGAGAAAGTGAGCACAGACCAGGCTTTTAAGTGATTTTAAGTAGACAGTTGCAGCTACCAGGATTAGGCATTTTAGCACTGCTGTTGGGGATGCTCTAGAGTCCTCTCTGTCTGACAGTTCTTACATGCCATATCACCCCTTTACAGATGGGAAAAATGAAGCAGAGAGGTGGAATTTGTTTCAACTAACTTTAAACTTCTAAGAGTTTGTTGCCTGGGCTGCCTGGACACAAAGCAGGCATAGATCAACTCTTCCACAGAAAGATATATCCTGGCCACAGACCCAGTGAGAAAAGGGTTATAAAGGTACTTGAAGGTGTTGATGGGATTTCTAAGATGGCTAAAATGAAATTATGTTCCTAAGCTCAGTTTTTAGCAAAGCAAGAACTCATTACTAGAGTCTGTGGATAGTATCTTAGCTACAGGATATCTTTGTTCTCTTCCAAGTCTCTCACAATCCCTGTGAGGAGGTCTCTGTAGATAGGGATTCACACAGTTGACATGGGAAGAGTTTTCACTGACAGCATGAGCTTTCTGCTCAGCTCCCAAAGGAGCAAAGGGAAATGCACACTAATAAAGACCATTACTTGTCAAGTAGCTTATAAACCGTCTGGTCAGCTCATCATAATCCAGCGACATGCCATTGCCCCCTGGTCCAGGAGGTCCCGGTGGGCCCCGAGGTCCAGTTAGATACTGACGAATTTCTTCTCCTGGAAATGAAAAATGCATCTTTTAGACTGCCCAGCTGCTGCAGAGAAGCCAGGTGTAAGAAGTCCCCAACTTGTGAGCTGAGCCTTCACCATTACAGAGACCATCAAAACCTATGGATGCAAAGCTCCTTTTCCCCCTCTCCTCCTTTTCTGAGTGTGAATTGCCCTGTGGTGTTGGAAAAATTTTGACAGGGCTGGATACCTCCTACAACCCAGGGTTTGAGGAGGATGAGAATCTGGATTGCTAAAGGGACTTCCTTGTGCTCTGTTTCTTCAGGACACCCTGGACATCTTGGGTAAAGCAATAAAAAGCAGCTCAGCTGGGAAAGACCAAGCTGAGCTCTGTGGCATTTCAGCAGCCATTTGTCTGTTTGGAACATGGAATCTGATTGACTCCCCACTGAATCACATAGGAGGAACGCAGTGTTGGCCAACATCATCAATACCGTCAGGCACAGTAAAATGACATCCTGGTGATTTATCTATCAGCCCAGAGTAAAAGTGTGTGTAGAAAAGAATACAGAGCTGGGTATCCTCCTCACCTTAAGAACAAAGACATAACAAGGCTTTGGGGTGGCAAGAATGGGGGGAACCCTAAGAGGGTGGGGGAGCTGGAAAGTAGAAACCTAAAGTTTAGTGGGAGACTGGGGAAGTTGTGGGGAATTCCTGAAAAGCAGGGACATAGGCAGATGCCTCCTAGAGGGAGGGAAAGGGAGGAGAGAGAGTGGGAAACTGCAGAGTTAGAACAGTGGGTATGAAAAGCAAACAGGTAAGAAAGTATAGCTTCTGGAAAGCATGCAAACTCTCCAGTACAAGACTCATAAATCTGTCCCCAAAGGACTCAGAAGGAGACATCACAGGTCACTCAACAGCATCTATGGCAAGCCTTTGCCTTCTGAAGCAGCTGCTGGTAACTCCAGTTGGAGACACAAGACTGGAAGGGCAGCTCTCCAGGCTGCTGGAATGCTTTACCCCAACCCCCATGTTTCCCCTGAGGGTCACTTACTCTGCAGCATGTCCAGAAGTTCTTGGTACAAAATGGATGTAGTTGATGCCGAACTGGCATATGACTGATAACGATCTGAAGAGCCTGTGGGAAAGGTTTTACATCAGGCAGAATGAGACAGAAGATGAAGAGGGGTCAGGCAGGGACAAAGGAAAGCTTAATTAATCCAGTTTAACTGGTGGAATGGGGTCCCCATGCCCCCAACCATGATTCAGTTGCTGTCTCACACAGCCTGGTTGTCTCCACAGCTGTGTGGTCTGTGCTCTTCTGACTGAGATTCCAGGCTGTTTCCAAAAGCTCTGGGAATTTCATTTACTTTAGGAGGGCCCCAAGCATACAGACAGCCTCAGAATACTTGAGACCACACATACCAAATAGATCCACCTCTGTTTGGGTCTGGGGGCATTACAGGGTCTAGCAGCTGATGTTTAACGTGAGACTTTTTAAACAGCGGCAACTTTAAACAACAGTTATTTTTTAAAACTAACAGAAGTTAGTTAACCTAACCATTAAAATGAGACAAGGCTCAGAGGCCACCTCAGCTGTTTGGAGTCCTGAGTCAAGCCTGCAGAAGATGAATAACTGGGTTGGGATGCTGCTATTTAAAGACTGTTGTTTCTCCTCTGGTTCTCACCTCCTAGGTGTTGCACAAGCTCAGCCGAGAGCATGACTCAGTACAGAGCTTACCAACATGGTGCTTACTTGTCATATAGCTCATAACCCGGGTAGCCAGCTCCGAATAATCCAGGTTCATCCCATCCGCAGTGGTGATAACTCCAGGTGGGCCTGGAGGGCCTGGTGGGCCTTGGGCACCAGTCAAATAATGCCTTACGTTGTCACCTAAGTAGGAAGCCCAAGATATGCCCACATCATTAGAGGGTAGACAATGGCCATATGCACAATTACTGGACCCTCTTCCCCTGGCAAAAAGCAGGTCAACAGGAGGACAGTTCTACAGAAGCCACAGTGGGCAACAGCACTTCGCAGTATTCAACAAAAATAAGGCCAGAGCAGTAGGTCTGCTGCTTCTAAGGAGAGAGTGACAAGGGACTCAGGGAGAAAATGAAAGCTAGGCATGCATCTGCTGATCTATGTCAAAATCTCATTATACTCACTCTTCAGGTAGTCAGTAACATACTGCTGAATCTCCTGAGATGAACTTCCACCTGGGCCAGGAGGACCAGGTGGCCCAGGAGGTCCTGGGGGTCCCTGAATTTGTCTGGATCCACCTATAGAAAGCATGGAAGGAGAAAGCGTGTTTTTGGCATGGTTGCATTAGACCAAGCAATGCTAAAGTGTGCTTGCATTGAGCCCTTCCCACAGGTCTGGAAAGAGCTTTGGGAATGGACTATGGAGGGGGTCCCCCTCCATATCTAACCACAGTTTGAGCATGGGCTATTAGGCAGTATAACATCTTCAATGAATTTGGCATCTTATAATTCAGCCTATGCAGCTCTGCAGGGATGAGTCCAGAGACTCCCCTGGCTTTATATGACAGACCTGGTCAGTTTGTGCACCGGAGGGCAATGCTGTGCAGAAATACAGATAGAGATCCATAAAGCGCTCATCCATAAAGCTCGTTAGGGTAACCTCACTGCCCTGCTGCTCCCAATCCCAGCCAGCCTGGGCAGCACCAGCTTGAGAACCTCCTCACTCTTCTCCACTGCAAGATACAGGTGGGCCCTGTGTGACTCCTGTCACCCTGGTGTTAAGTGACACCTCATGCTCTTTAAGGTGTCTGTTTCCCTGGCACCCTGAGGTAGTATTCCTAGGACATGATGTGGAAAAGCAGAGGGCTTGTTCACATGGAAGGATACTTAGGTTAATCCATATGCACTTTTTGTGAAACTGCATTAATATCCTGCAAACAGAGATGCTCTCATTCAAAATGAAGTAACATTCACGTGAATTCACCTGAGGGTAGGCAAAACTGAACAAATGGCACTTTTGTTCTGATCAGAAGTGTTTCCACTAGAGGGTTCAATGCAGTTTTCCTAATCCCTTGTGGAACATGGTTAGGCAACCTGGAATCCCTTTCTTTCATGTCCCATGAGGACAAACTCTGACTCAAAGGATTCCCAGTAAGCTGGAAACAGAAAACTTTCAATTCTTAAAATTGTCTGATTTAAGGCAGGCTGTGAAAAAAGAGATTTTGAACACAAATCCCATCAGCATTACTTTGGCACCCACAGTGATAAAACCCAAAGGATCTTTTTCGAAGTCTCTCACCGGGATGTCAGCATTTCTTGATAATATCAGAGCAATGATAGTCCGGCCTCTTACCTCGAGATGCTCCTGGTATGCCAGGAGCGCCTGGGACACCTGCATCACCTGGAAACCAGAGTGAGGGAGACAGACAATTGTAATGGATGTCACTGGATGTTGCATAATTAGTCATGTAAAACAGCTGAGCTACACGTTGTCAGAGAAGCAACTACCTAGCCCTTGTAATGACTAGATTGAATTAGCAGCTTGTTGGGGAAGAGCGGAAGGAAGAGGCCACAGCAGCTTTCCTGAGCCTTCTGTGACCTGCCCAGATGCATTGTGCTCAGAGCAATTCTATTACTATGGTCCTGCTCTGCCTGAAAAGGCAGGGGTGGGTATGGCTGTAGTTCTCAAAGGACCAGGTTGCTCCATCCTTCAGTCTCAACCACTCTTGGCTGTGTGAGGCCACTGGCAAAGAAAGAAAGAAGATTTTTAACTTTACCTTTGGGTCCAGGTGGGCCTGGTGGGCCTGGAACTCCTGGAGGTCCCTGCAGGGTGACTCTGTCACCTGCCAATTGCAGAAGGAAGGAAAGTCAGAGATTCACAGGAATAAAGTGTGTGGACAAAATCCTGGCTCCACTAAAACTAAGCTAGAATCAATAGAGCAGGATTTTGCCTCCTGGTTTCATCCTAGGGGCAATGAATTAAAAGCAGGAAAGAGGGCACAGACTGACCATGGGAGGAGAATGCTGAAAGGCCAGGCTCACCCGGTTCTCCTGCATGGGACATAGAAATGGAGGAGCAGTCATATACCCAGGCAACCTACACTGCACCCCACTGATACCTCCTGGAAGCCTCCTTACCCGTGAATCCTCGTGGACCTCGTTCGCCTGTGAACAGGAGAGCAGAGGAACAACGTTAGCATTTGCTTTGTTCTGATCCTCAGCAACCCAGCCCACACTGCAGAATATTATCATGGCCTTCAGTTTGCATGGCAGAAATGGGTAAAGGGAGTAGGTCCCATCTTTTCCTGCCAGCTGAGGGCTGAGCTATGCTTCACAGGGCCACCTCCTTGTACTGACTTAGCCAAGCCCACACTGCATTTTGCAAACAGATCATTCCCCTTTAATGGCAAATCTGAAGCTCTGAATGCTCCTGAATCTAATGGGCTTGCAAAGTTGGGATCTGAACACAATGATTGCCTTGACACCAGTACTGAAGGATAATAAATTTCTCCGACAAAGACTGACTTTTATGGCAGCAGACAGGAGTCCTATTTAGTGACCACTGTGCTAGCTTTCTTACAGTCTTACAGTCACAGAAAGGCAGGAGACTTTCTGCTTCCAAGCCCTTCCTCCCTTTTTTTCAGTCTGAGGTGCTGAGATCCATCTAGTGTCTTGGTGAGGCAGCAAGATATACCCACCTTGGTCTCCCTTCGGGCCTGGTGGGCCTGGTGGACCTGGTGGGCCTGTGAAGAATGTTTCTGTAATTAAAACAAAAAGGTTTCTTCATGACATCCAACAGAACATGACACAAGTTTCCTCTGGCTCCACCTGGTCCTAGCCAAGGATGTGGCCTCTGGAACCCCATCAGTCAGGACGTTCCCAGGGCACAGGCAAGGGAATGAGTGGGAAGAACCCACCTGAGGTGGATGCAGAAGATCCTGGTCTCCCTGGTGGGCCTGGAGGTCCTGGCAATCCTTCTCCTAGGCAAAAGGGACACAAACAGGCTTCAGGAAGGATGAACTTCAGCAGTGTAAGTAAATGCAAGTCAGAGCTGCTACATCTCCAGCCATGGCCATAGTTCAAGTATTTCCAAGTGTAGGCTAGTATCATTGTTTTCTCCATATGCATCTATCCCTGTCAGTTATTTTTCATTATCATTTGCAACCACAGGAGACGTAGGACAGAAAAACTTACTTTGTGGTACAGAGTGCCTATCCCAGCTGGTCTTCACTACATCGAGAGGGAAAGTTCATTTCATCACACATCTGACCAGCTCCCCTTTGCTACTGAGCAGAGAGCAAGGAATGGGGTTATGGTCCTGTCTCGTGTCCTCCTGTACCTTCCCTCTTCTGGGTGTGAAAGGGAAATCTGTGCTACAGCAAGTGGAATGGGGATATGTTCCACATAAGAACCACTCCATCTGTCCCCATCTGGAAGTCAAGGCTGGACAAGTAAGAAGTAAAGATAGAATTGATTGCAGTTACTTCCTTTGGGGACTGGAGAACATTGAGTGTCTTCCCAAAAAGTATGGCTTTTACGAATTACTACTCTGGCTGCCAAACCTCTGCCAAAGCAAATCTCTCTTGGGCAGCGTCTTGCTGCTGTGAAACTATATTGCAATGAAACTGCATTAGTAGGAACCTACTACGTGAAGTTCTGCTTCCAGGAAAGTCAGCCCTACTAACTTCCACCAGGTCCAACATTGCATCTGGGATACCACAAGGCACAGGATAGAGGCACTAGAAAAACCTCCCACTTTCCAGGTTTGTTTCAGAGAAACGAGCTCTTACCGGGGGGGCCACGAGGTCCAGGGGGTCCCTGCACTGATTCACCTGATGACAAAAGAAACAGGGGTATTATAGAATATTTACTCAGCAAACTGCACTGCCCAGAAACGTCATATGTGTTAACGTCCCTCTGCTTACGTACTAAGCTCTGCTATATTACGTACCTGGTGGTCCAGGGGGGCCTGGTGGTCCTGCTCGCCCTTGTAAATCTGTCAGCACTGTGCAAATGAAACACACACAAAAAAAGGAAAATTGTTGCTATGGAGCTACTGCTGCTATGGAAACACTGTCGTTACATTGCTCTAAGAAGCTCTTACAGTCAAAGGTGGGTAAGGCAGGACCTATGTGACCTAAGCCAAAGTTGAGGCAGAGAGGGGAGACAAGAGATGTGTTTGGTTGCCAGCACGCAGGTTAGGACATAAAGTAAAATACAGTGCTGAGCAGGCTGGCAGCATATTGGAAACAGGGAGGAAATGTCTCTGGAGAGTAATGGTTACTGAGGGAAACAGCAAAGGACCCAAAGGCTAAAGAAGTGGAGAAAGAACTTTCAAGGAAAGGAAAGATTCATTCAATAAGGGGCAAGTTTTGCGAGGAGAACATTACACAGCCATTATTTAACAAGTAGCCACACTGTGTTATCTTGACTGGAGGTGGATCCTCACTGCCAAGCTGAGGCACGAACTCAAAGTTCAGTGATGCCGAGATCCAAGACTTGAATGGGGGGGTGGGACAGTACTGAAGCATGGTCTGGATTGACATGACCCCTTTCAGAGGGTGATCAAGCAAGGACCATTTATGATTTTATGCCTTCCTCTGACTTGCCTCTCCCGCACATTTGCAGAAGTCCTGGAGTCTAGGAATACTGACTGTAAGTGCACCACACATCTAGTATTGCACAGAGCAAGCAGACACTTTTCTCGGTATGCTGCTAAACCATTCTGTTCTGCTCCACTTATTTTCATCTTAAAATAGCATTTGCTCTCCTGTGAATTTGTCCTCTAATTCACAGAGAGATTTTGATTTCTGTTGCTTAGATTAACGTGCCTTTTCAAACTGGTTTTCCTCTTACGGATGGCTCTGTGTTCATATTACATAGGGAACTGCCCTGCGTGAACACAGTGGCTAAAAGGCCAGGCTGAAACCTCACAGCTCTGTGATCAGCTCTGCTGTTGGGGACTGACTGTTCACCAGTCACCATTCCTTAGCCTTCTTCTCTGTGACATGGGCCTGGCGCCATCTACCTCCTTTTGAAAGCACTTTGGGATGCACAGATGAGAAGGAGAGCACAAGAAGTAGCTGGTATTGCTGTAGCCACCACCAAACATACACAGACACACACACACACACACACACACACTTGCCCTATGGCATGTTGAGGGGCATCTCCTGTTAGCTGTGAGCAGTCCTTGAGGCCTCTGGCACCTCTCCAAGCAAAGGAGTGGAAAGGCAGGCCCACTTACTTTGAGATGCTAATGATGAGACTTCTGTTTTGATAGTTTCTATCACAGCTTCACCTGGGGATCCTTTCTCGCCCCGTGGACCTTTTTCAGGAGAGAAAAAAAAGAGAAATATTTAACTGAGAGAGGGTGACATTTTGTACCCACTCCTCACCTCCTCGACAACAGGTTCAGACTTTACTTATGTGAACTGGGGGCATGAACTCAGTCCCTGGTTCTGAGGAACACTGTATTCAAATGTGGAAATTACTGCACAATTTGCCCTAATAGGATCATAGAAAACCGGCTAAGGTTCTTAGGAGTCAGCTCTGTTCAGGCCCTTCCAAACAAATGTCTGTCCAATTGACAGTGTTTTCACAGTGACGTTATTCCCAATTTGGCTCTAGTTTGTTCTCCCACCTTTCAAAATGGCAGGAGGAATCCAGCTGGGCTATATCCCTGTCCTGGTTTTGGCTGCAACAGAGTTAATTTTCTTCCCAGTAGTAGGAATAGCACTGTGTTTTGGATTTAGGATGAGAATAATGTTGATAACATAGTGATATTTTGGTTGTTGCCAAGCAATGTTTATACTAAGTCAAGGACTTTTCCACTTCTCATACTGCCCCACCAGCAAGGGGCAGGGGGTACACAAGAAGCTGGGACACAGCCAGGACAGCTGACCCAAACTGGCCAAAGGCATATTCCATATCATATGATGTCATGCTCAGTATGTAACCTGGGGGAAGCTGGCCAGGGGTTTAGACCATGACTTGGGAACTAGCTGGGCATCAGTGGACTGTGGGTGGTGAGCAATTGTGCTGTGCATCACTTGTTTTGTATATCCTTTTATTTTTATTATTTTTATTATTATTATTATTATTATTATCTTCCTTTTCTATCATATTAAACTGTCTGTATCTCAATCCATGAGTTCTGGGGTTTTTTTTCCGATTCTGTCCCCTGTCCCACTGTGGAGGTGAGTGAGCGAATGGCTGTGTGGTTGTTTTAGCTGCCTGCTGGGTTAAACCACAACAATCCCCTACCAGAGAAAGGCAACTGCACTTGAGAAGTGCCTTAGAAACACCAGCCTCAGGAAAAAATAACAGAAGAAAAAAAGACATTTGCAGCATCCACATCACACTGGCTCTTACCACCACCCCCTTCTTCCCCTGGGAAAGAAAAAAATAGAAATTCTTTACAAGATTAATTAAGCCAAATAATGCAGCAAAATGAACTGAAAGGAAGAATTCTGCAAACAAAAGGGAAAGACATTTTGCCAAGGGCTGAGAGAATTAGAAACAAAGGAAAACTAATGAACTCATTTCTCTTAAGTAGCAGAATCAAAGCAGATGGAGAATGGTACCTTGCTGTCCAGGGAGACCAGCTGGTCCAACAGGACCTGGTTTCAAAGGAAAAAAACCAGATTGCATTAGATTTTCCTGGTTGTATTTTACAGTAGCAGCAAAGAATCAATAGGTCTTTTATAAGAACTGAGACTATCAAATAATGCATTTGTCTGCACAAGTAAATGGAATTGCTATGGGCTATGACTTCATCAGTGTCCCATGTATTACTTGAAGCTCCAGAGAAGAGTCTTATTTTTCATCATGTGCCAATTAACGTGCTTGGTGTCTCTTAGACTGGGGAAACAACCAGACTGTTGCTGGCCACAATAGAAATGTATTGCCCTCACCTTTCTCTCATTCCCTGCTGCAAATCAAGGCTAGCTCTACCAAACCAGCCCCAGGACTAGCTCCAGCAATACAGCTGGGAGAGGCACAAAAGTGTCATGAGAGCCACGGCTCAGGAACTCTGCTGCCTGACACTAGCATGCTGGAGGTGGTGTCTGACCTGAGACAGAAGAGTGTGAGGACCAAGCTCACGCACAGCCAGAGTCTGTGTATGTGTGTTTGTGTGAAAGATCTGTAGATGTTCATGTGGGATTTCTGCTGTCTTGAGTTCAAAGCTAAGACTGGAAAACAAGCAACTCCTGATTCCAGTAACAGTGCTGGGAGAGGGATTAGACCCAAGTCTGCTCCCCTGAGAGGCAAAAGAGCTTGATTCTACTCTCTGGATTTGACCTACCACTACTTTGTACTCATGAGATCAAAGGACAACAACAGTGTTCCCAGTTTCTCATCTTCTCAGCCCTCCCTTCTGTCCTGCCCCCCTTGTGATCATATCCAATTTTTCCCTTGAGGCTGCTGCCTCCCTAATTCAGCCCAAGATCTTGATCTTTCTGCAGGGAAGGGTGAGGACCATAAGTATCTAGACTGCCTGAGCAATTTTGCCTCCCTGACAGGGCAGCCTGGCAGAGACAATAAGCATCACACATTAAATTAAATGCACAGCAATGCAAGCTGCCTGCAAAAACCACAGCAGAGGAGCAGCTTCCTCACCTGGAACACCTGGAGGTCCAGTGGGGCCAGGTGGGCCTGGGGGACCTGGTGGGCCTGGCAGAGCAATAGTTGACGAACCCTCTGAAACACAAACACATACACTTGCACACATACACATACATATACACATCCAACGAGTGTGTTAACAAATCTATCCTTAAGGATAGTCCCTATGGGTCTGACAAACAGTTGAGATGAATTTAGGAGACATAACAAAAAACAGAGAAAATCCTTCAAAAGCAGAATTGTTTAAACTCTCACAGCACTACATACCAGCACTTATGACTTTTCCTGGAGCTCCAGGTTCTCCTATGAAAAGAAAGAGAAAAAAGATGAACTTTTTTGGGGAAGATTTTTCACTAGCTCAATGACATCGTCTTGTTAAACGTGATTTCTGTTCTCTTTGCCCTTGATCTCTTGTCTGAGAAGTCATAGCACTAGAAGGTCATAGGGGAAGCAACAGAGCTCAGCTAATCCAGATATACTCTGATCAGCTTTCCAAGCACTACATCTGCCAGAATAGGCAATAGGCCTTGATTTCTCTGAAGCAGGCACACACCTTCCATTGCCGTCACCAGGCATCACACTCATACACTCAAGGCAAACCCAGGTTTGCTAAGGTTTTCTCAGTGGAGAACTGTCATGCTGAGTGCCTCAGTAGATGCTCAGCCTTTGGTGTATGCTCAAAGAGGCTTTGGCTACTGTCTGTTTCTCAAACCTTCCCTTCCTAAAGCCACTAGATGCCACTGTTGATTCAGGGACTGGTCAGCAGAGCAGATAATCCTCCCTAAAATGAAGTGCTTAGAGAGAAAATTGAGTATTAGGAAGAAATGAAACTCACCTTTAGCTCCTGGTCGGCCTGGGTTGCCTGGAAGTCCTGATATGAGGTGGATGAACAATTAAAAGTGGTTAGTGAAAATACTGTTTGTTCCATTTTTTCCAGGTACCCAAGTTGAGTTTCACTTGTGGGTGAAGGAACTCCCTACTCAAGACACTGGCTTTCAGCATTTATAAGCAGGTCTCTAACAGCAAGTGGAGGAATTCACAGTGGACCATAGGCTAAGCTGGTAGTGTCCCTGGGCATAGTTAAGGGCTTCCCTTCTCCCACTGCTGCCTGGATGATGGCGCTGCTCCCTAGATTTACCTGTAGCTTCTTCCAGGTACTGCTCCCTGTCCTGAGGCTCCTGGATAAATTCCCTGGTGACTTACCCCCTAAATGACCTCTGCTTGCAGATGTCACATCCTCTCTTTCCACCTCTATAGCTACATCCTCTCCCCTCTGTTTCCGCTGCTGATTAGAAAGACTTCAGTGATGCACTGGGAACTGAAACATGTGATTTGTTGAAAACTATGTTTTCGGGAGAGGTAAATTTTCAAGCACTCCAAGGCCCTGTGCTCCTCAAACATTACACACCAACCACAAAACCTGTCTCAAAAACCCAGTGAGATGCAGAAACCTTGGGATATCACTTTGGAAGCCCCAAACAGCACAGAGGGAAAATTACAAGGGGGTTTTGAGCCCATATCAAAGTGTGTCATTCATAAATTGGAATACAGTGGAAAAACCTACCTGGCGGTCCTTGGGGTCCTGTGAGACCTGGAAGAAAAAGGCAAAAATTCTAAGATGTCGAAACAAATTTCAGGTGGTGAAAGGACAGACAGGGAGAAAAAGATTACATTTACTTCAAATTATAGTGCACAGCCCACAAATGGTGCAAATTGACCTAGCACCTGGTATGTAAACAGAATGTTGGCTCATAGCAGCTGATGTTCTTGTTTCCAGTGTGTGCAATCCTGAGATCACAACAGGTCTAGATTCCCTGAGTGTTTTCCTTTCATCACCATCTTACAGTACAGAGATCCTCTGCCAGCCTTAACTTCAAATTAAGACTGGAAATTGTTGACGAAGACATCTGTGTTCCTGACTAAGCAAAAAGTATTTCTGGTCTCCGTATGCTTTTACCTGGCTGTCCTGCATCTCCAGAGGGTCCTGGAGGGCCTCGGGCTCCTGGCATTCCCATAAGACCCGGTTCACCTAGGGATATAAGCACCATTAACAAGTTGTAAGTCACTCACAATTTACCAACCATTCAGGCTTGGCACCAGCTGTCCTGCAGCATTTTCTACCTATTGTATCCTCATAGCCACTGGTCAGTTCCAGCATCAGTGTCTGGGAGGTGAACATCAATGACAGGAGAGTTCTGTAGTGAGAACTCTGTCACAAGTTTACAGCCAGCTCCATTATATGTCTCAGTTCCATGCTAATATTGTTGACTCTACAGTTCTTCTGAGACAGCAAGATCCCAGAACATGAATCTACTGCTGTCTTCTCCCACTTGTTTTACAAATCAGCCTCCTGCCAAATCAGCAAGTACCTGCACTTCTACCTCAAAGGAATCCCTTACCTCTTTCACCTGGCTGTCCATCACGGCCAGCTTGTCCTGTCAAAAGAAAAGAGATTGTTAGGGACCGCTAAATAGTACCACAGTTGCCCTGTCCTACTAAGCGGAGCACAGCCCTAAACACAAGAGAGTGTTTTTTCATCATATTGCATCTGAAAGAAACCTTGGCTACAGTTACTGAAGATCCTGATAAAGTTCACTTGAAACTTAACTGTAGGACATCTTTTCTGAGTATACAGACTAATCTTAGCTATCTAGAGAAAAGACCTAGGATCACAACCAGTATGATTTCACTCCCATATTGTTTCCTTGTCTGTGCTCACGGAAACACACTCTGGGTGGAAATGACATTGTCCCACATATAAACACAGCTGTTTTCTGATACCCACCTATAGGTCCTTTAGCCCCTGGCTCTCCTGGAGGACCAGGCATTCCTCTTGAGCCTTGTTCACCTGTAGCGAAATGGTATAAAAATGAATCAAATAAATCTTGGTGAAGATACAATTTATGACTGTCAGCAATATTTGGTGCTTTGCAATTGAAAAACAGCATTGACAGGATGTTCAGGCCTTATGATTCGTGACTGTCTCTGGGCATTAAAAAAGCTCAAGTGAAGTGAATACAAGGCACATGAGGGAGAATTTCCCTAAAGCTAAATACAAAGATTGCTACCAAGATTACTGGAATCAAGAATGGGACCTATTTGTTTAAAACTTGGGTGCAGAAATAAAATTCCTATAACCAATAACATCATTATATTTCTTCAGAAAACTAACTGGGATTGGCTGGGCTATGTTATTTGAAAACTCAAATAATGCATGTGTGTATTAGATAGATTGTTACTCCAGGAAAAGAATCCACTGACCTGTCATTCCACGAGAACCCTTCTCACCCTGATCACCTGTGGTAGAAAAAAGGGAAGGATCCTGTGAGATTCTTTCATTGTAAATTATTTCCACTAAAGAAAATAAAGTCTGCTTTCTGACAAGAGCTCAGAAGAAAAAGCCAGAGGAGGATATGGTTAATACCCATGGACAGTATCCATATCTAAAGGCATCTAAAGAAAATATCCACGAAAGATATTTAACTGATCAACATACCTTTGGGTCCAGGGGCTCCAGTGGCTCCTTTCTCACCTGAAAGATATATGGATGATTGAAGAATAATAATAACAAGTCAGAAGAAAAAGGAATTTCATGCATCAAGAAAAATCATAGGGGAAATACAGGTACCCTGATATCAGACAAAGTCAAACTGGAAATTCCTTTCCTTCAATACAGCTCCATCCATCCGACCATGTTTCCTTACCTAAACTGCTCGATTACCTCTGTGTCTCTTGTATTTCTCAATATTTGCTCGCGATCACTGACTAAACCTAGTTCATCCTCCCCTTTTCTCATTCTTATGCTTTTCTTTGCCCTCAACATCAAAACACTACACGCTCAGACCAAGCCTGCTACTCAGAGCAGTGCTAGAAAAGCACATCAGCTAGTGCTGCTGTAATTGCCAGGAGAAGAGAAGCTTACCTTTAGCACCCGGGAGACCTGCTTCTCCTCTAAAACCTTGTAGGCCGGGAGGACCTGCAGAAAAATGAGATGGGGGATTTAATCCATCCCACTCATCATTATGCATCACTGAACAAGAAAAACTATGAGAAGTTGTCACTCTGTTTTTGTTTTCTCTAGTTTCTTGATGCGATAGCAAAGGAATGCAGCACTCACCTGGAGGACCTTGTGGGCCCGGAGAACCCATCAGACCTGTGAATAAGGAACAAGGATTTTCTTTCAGTAACACCACAATTAGAAAATTAACAAATCTCTTTTGGTTTGCCCAACAGCATCCACAACCCAAAATGTGTTTAGCAGATCAGAATTCCCCCAGCCACTAGAAGAATCACTGACATCCTCAAAACCACAACAACAAATCCACACAACCTAGTTCTTGTGGCATAGAGGAAGTGGTTTTCCCTAAAGTAAGATAAAGAGACTCAAGCCTTCCATCTTGGCTGAGACGCTGGGATCTCTGCTTCAGCTAGGACCCATTTTTTATAGTGCCATTTTTATCCCAGTTACATGGATTGTAGAGCTGTAACTATGTTAGAAGCCTGTTAGGGATATGGAGTTTACCTTATTATTGCTGAAAGCAGAGAAAAAAAGCAGCTGGAAACATCACACATTTTAAAGATCGGTGTTTTGAGAAACCTCTTTGCCAATGCCCACTCTCACTAAAAATCTCCAGAAATTTATTGCTCTAAAGGTTATGTGTACCTACCAAAGTAAGTTTTATCTAAAATGAGGACCATTAGTTCACTTTTCTGATCACTGCAGCGCAGCAAAGTGAAACAGCGAGGTTGGAATGCTCATTTACTCCTAACCAGTCTACTAGGCTCGGTCTGTCTATCTTCATATTTACCTTTAAGGCCAGCAGAACCTGGGGGACCAGGTGGCCCTGGAGGACCTGGCTCACCAACACCACCTGCAGAATAAGAACATGAATAGATACTGTAGAATACAATTGTGATCCCATTTTTCCGCTATCTCATCTCCTGTTATTCTTTCTCTGGCAAGTGCCATGAATAATCTGGTCAGTTCAAAACACCCAAATAGCATGCATTGTCCAAGAAAAAAACCCCATCTCACTGGGCTTTAGGATGAGCAAGACAAATCCCCCAGCTTTGGTGACCTGGATAACAAGGAAAAAGATGACCTTGATACTAATCGCTTTTGGTTTTGCCAAACTCAAACCTGACTGTGAGACCTGGCAAAACAAAACAACCCTTGTTTACCCGTTGTAAGTTTGGCAAAAAAAATCCCTTAGGCCAGAACTGTCTGTACTGGGAAATGTCTAAAATGAAATCTGGATTTGAGTAATCAAATCAAATTCTATCACTGAGGTGTTTTATAAATTGAGAACAAACTCTAGCTTTTATCCCTCTCTGCTTTATGCAAGAACGGGACACTTAATTCCTACCTCTATCTCCTTTTTCTCCAAATCCAGGTGGTCCAGGCTCCCCTCGAGGCCCTGGCAGCCCTTCTCGACCTCTTTGTCCCATGGGACCTTCCATTCCAGGATCACCTATAGGAAACAAATGCCTTGTAAAAAAAGGTGTCTTTATGGGAGGCCTTGGGCAAGAGGATCCGTGGCCACCTCCATGGGGGAAGGCAATGATCACACCAACCCGATGTCTGTATTCCCATGCCATGTGTCAGTCACTTGTGACTCACAGCGTTGATGGAGATGCTCACCCATACTGCCTTTCTGTCCTTTTGGTCCTTCTGGTCCTTGGTGTCCAATTGGACCAGGAATGCCTGGAAAGAAAAACACAACTAATGTTCAGAGTCCTTGTCTATGTACCATGAAAGCATAACATGCAAATTAGGGGACTCTGGGAACCTGAAGCCTGGAGGGATTCATCAGCTGGGGTAAAGAATATATTACTTGGAAGGTGGGTGCTTGAACAGGGATCTCTTTAAAAGAACACAATACACATAAGAGCACAAGGAAGTTGGACTAAGTATTTGTGCAGTTGTGGGACTCTTTCAAAGGTAGGCCGGGATCTTCACACCCCCAAATTAGGCATGTTCAACTAAGTGGAAGTCAGGCTGAGGCCTTGCTTGTAACCCAAGTCTCTGAGCTGTGTCTGTAGCTCAGCACCAAGGTATTAATCAAGTGATTTAGTATATCTGCTAAATATTGACTCTTTAGAGAACCACCTCGAGTTAGGATTGCAGTGCAAAATTTGTTCTTGCGTGCAGTAATGTCACTAAATGTCCCCCTTCAAAAGGGAATTGTACTACTGCCCACCTGGGACACCAGGAAGTCCTCGCTCTCCTGTAGGGAGAAAGAAATACAGTCAGTGGGGAATAGAAGACCCTGTTTGTCACTTTGGCCAGTCCTCATCCCCCCATAAAAAGGAGTTTATGTCCCTGGCATGTTTACAAGTTCTACCCTCTCCAGCAAGGCCACATTGGGCCCCTTATATTTACACAATGGATTGAATCATTCACACCACACAAAATCCTCAGAAGCACTCTGTGATTAAACCAGGTAGAGCTTGGCTCCAGGAATGACTTTCATACAGGTGAAAGAAGTTTCTAGATTCAAAGTGAGATCTGTTATCTCTTCTACTGTGAACTCTAAAACTGTCTTTGCCAGAGCAAAAAAACCCAACCATCAGAACGGTATCAGAACTACAGAATACATCAGCTTCTCTATCTAATTTCTGGAGTAATAACAATCCAGGCCCTATGACAGCAATCTACCTGAGAAAGCAGGTAACCCCAGACTTACCTCTGGGACCTTGCATTCCCATGTCACCTGAGAAAAGAGGAAAAAAAAATCAGGAAAGATCCTGGAGATATTTCCAATAATCAATCATTCATTTTGTTTTTCTAGTTGCTTTCCCACCCTCAATGAAAAGAGTTTTGGGTGAAGAGGGACACTTTACACTTGAGTAGTGCAGGATCAGACCCATCCCGCTAGTGGCAAACAAGATCTGGCATTTCACACTGGCACAAAGCAAGACTGGGACTCCTGTATTAGCTATGCATGGGATCAGGCCCTCTAAGTGGCAAACCAGCTGTACACTCTTCTTGTTCAATTGTCAACCAGCTTCCTCTTTCTCACTGCCGATTGCCCCTTGTGGCAACATCCACCCCAAACTTGTGTATCGCCAGAGCCAAGGAATAGGACAGAAGAGAAGGACTATATGGCTGTACCTTTCTCACCAGGTTCTCCTCTCTCCCCTCTGAAGTAGCCTGTAACAGGAAGTGAAGGGGCTGTTAGACTACATTACACAACAGAATAGCTACTCGCTTCACATACAAGGATCCTTCTATTTGGATTTTGAGGGTGCAGGCAGCACAGGTTATCAAGCACAGCATGGCTTTGGAAGTAGAGTTTCCTCAGCAAATTTTCTTTTGCAAATCCATGAAACTTCTGAAGCTGGGAGAATGTAGGCTTCTCTGTTCTTAACCTATTTCCATCATCTGCTAAACAGAAGTAAATAATCTCTCCCTTGCTAACAAAAGTAGCATGAGAAATAAGGTGTGGGTTCATTTTTCTGTGTAGTTCTTTCAAAATGGAAAAATCACTTGCTACAGCAAACATGATGCATCCTGGCACAGCATGGCATGTCCACTACCTCCTTTCTTCTCCCTTTTCTGCTGGCTTTAAGGGATGCACCACCAGTGTTAGTGGCAGCATCCTGACCTCCAGCACAGCCTGTCTGTGAGGACAGGTGAGGGCACTACTTTTGACAGACTTCACGGTACTCTAAAAGTCTGGTCTTTAAGCCCTTGGGCAGTCAAATCCTCCCACTCCCCTTTAAATAACCTGGTCTCATACAGCATCACAGACATTGACTCTGCTCACCTCGTTCCATTTCCTTGTTCAGTCTGCTCTTCACCATCAACCAAACTGACTCTTCATTTTCATAAGGGAAGGTTGAGGAGGGTGAAATACCATGAAGAAAGTCTACTCTTGAAACATCCTTTTCTATTTTTGAATTCCCTTGGTTAATTGTCAGGAGGCCGCCATTGATTTTTTCCAGGTTTTCCACACGAGATTTCAGCTTTCTCACTTCTTCCGCTAGAAGGTTAAAGTAAAATGTTAAGGAACATGCTGTCACAGACACACGCCTGAAATACCTACTTGTAATAGCAGGGACAAGGCAACACTATGTCAGCTAGCAATGGCCACTGAATTTTGCAGGATAATTCTTTGTATCTTTTTTCCCAGCAGGGATATCTGGAGTTTAAATTACAACTTTGGAATCTGTTAGTCTCTGAGAAGTAAGACCTCAGGAGTTTTCCTATCCTACTTACCCCAAGACTATATAACCCCTCATCAAAGGTTTGTATTCCTTATCCATTCTTTCTGTTCATTTGCAATATCTTAGTGACAGTCACCACCAAGCTGAATGTACTCCTCCTCAGTTCTCTGCCTTGATCTCTCTGGTACATGGCCTCTTTACCAGCTTACACCCTCTGTTTATCTTTCTATCCCATTCAACATTTTGTCCCTCAGTTATTTCTTACCCAGAGCAATGAGTCCAAAAAGCAATCCAAGGAGAAGCAACCAGGCCAGAAGCAAACCCAGGAGCCATTTCCACCAGCTACAGCAGGAACCACAGGGACACCAGGATGGTGCTGATCCGATTGCACCCCCAACATCACCATTTCGTATTTCTGGAAGAGGGAAGGGGCAGTCTCCTGGTTAATGAAGTGTTTCCTTGATTTCAGAGTCAAGAATTGCTTAGAATAAGGACATGAAGGACTTATACGTTATACACAGGCCTATGGAGAAAAAACTTTACACCCAACTGCACATGGTGGGTGTAATTCTAGTCCCTGCGGAAGCTGGGAACCGCATTCTCAATGAGAATTCCAACAGAGGACAACATTCAGTGTGTTTTAAAATAACAGCTGAAAAAGTGATCCCCTTGGGGTCAATTTTTTGTACAGTTTTGAGCCATAAATGACAGCAATAGCCAGCATGGTCTGTCTGAGCCCTCTCCTCCCCATAAATCTGTCCTGGGAGCAGGATGCAGCTGTACTGTCAGCTATTTGATTTTCTCCAGCAATAAAATATACCCCAGCTGTCCACTCATCCACAATCAAATCACTGGTACCAATTTCTCTGGCATGTGCTCTGCTCATTACAGACAGAGTAGCCTCCTGAACATTCCCTCCCTCTGATGTCATTGCACTGAGATCACTCATGTCACTCAAGAACAATTGCTTTTTTCTGTATTGTGCTTTGGTGCTTCTTCCAATGAAAGTCTGAATTGCATCACACTTACCTGCATAAGTTGCTTTGTCCCTTGTTGGCACGGATTTCAGTCCTCCTGTTTAACAGCAGTAAAAGAGGTTTTAGAAGTCTTTCTATGCCTGATCAAACGTAGAGCACGGGCTTGCAAGGGGAAAGCAGTAAGAAGGAGAAAGTTCTATTGCATTTCCACAGGGACAAACTCTTACCGTTTGCATCTGATTTTAGGCCGGTATCTGTAGCATAAGAGGAGGAAAATCCTTGCTTCTCTTTCTTCAAGGTGTCTTCTACAAAGGATCATGAACAGGAACTGAATATAATTAAAAACATTACACCAGAAGTTCAACCAGGCCTATCTTCTTTCATTGGCAAAAGGCATGTTTTTTACTGGGAAGACACAATAGCTCTGCCTGTTTAAACCAGATCTATTTTTTGCTTTCAAACCTCCTGAGCTTTGTGAAATATTCCAAGGCATGCTCTGGAGCTTCAAATGCAAAAGCTAGACCTAGATTGCAGCTGGCATGGTCAAAGGCTAACTGCCTGCCAGAGCTTCTTGTTTGGATTGCAGGGGTTTGAGTAAGGTGTAGCGTCCTGAACAATGAACTACTCCTGTGATCAGTTTCCATTTCTCTCCTCTCAGCCTATCCACATGTCCCGAACAAGAGAAGTTACCTCCATTAAGCCCAGTGGTAGAGGCACTAAAGACTTTGCCGCTGTCCTTTGTCATGATCAAGAGCTCCATCTCCTTCTTTGCTGGAGCATTCTCCTTCTCCAGCAGCAGGAACTTGCAGTCTTTGCGCAGAATGTCATCGCCTTGGGAGCTCAAAACAGTTCCCCCTGGAATATTGGTAAAGGATGGGAAAGAGGAGAAGATGAGTGTGGGCCACTGAGTCATAACTACAAGCCACAACACTTTTGTGCATTACAATAGATAGTCCCATTGTGATTGGGGTTACCACTACTATATACGCCCTGGTCACTGAAACTAAGAGGAGAGCTGTACATGTCATTAGGTTTCTTTAGAGATGTATATTTCACTAGCAGGGAAGCAACTGCTGCCAGAAATGGAGAGCATCTGGAATTCAGTCATGTACAGAAATTATTTGCTCAATGACCTCTTCACTTCTCAAACACACTATAGAATCATAGAAACTCAGTCTGACAGACACGTTCAAGGGTCATCAGAGCCAGCACAGCTCAAGTTGAGGAGCACCTTTAGCAGATCTACTCTGTCAAGCACAAAGCACTCCATATCCTTGGGAGCTAGGCATGGTTATGAGGCATTGAACTGTAGCTCACTGAGGTTGGGCATAGGCCAAACAAGGCTAAAAAACATCAGCATGGTCACCCTTCTGCCATTAGGCAGTACCGAGTATGCCTGGAATGGCGTACAAACCTGAATTTGCACACAAATTGACACAACATTGACAATCAAGACAACCAGAATGATATTACTCCATTACATTGGCACAAACCTGGAGTAAACCTGTATTAGAAATGTTTTCTTAACTTCTGTGGTGTTTACATCTATTTTTAAGCTTCATTTTTAGGAGTCCTTGGATTACAAAAGAAACTTGACTTCCCTTACATAAAAAATAGAAGACTAATTTACAGCTCTTAGAGTTGCAGAAAAAAGCTGGAAAAGATGAAGGATGAAAGGCCAGTAGAAAGACCTCAACTTCTCTCATTAAAAAAAAATCTGATCATGTATAAGTCAACTCCTTGATTTTTGAGTGGTTGGGGCTGGTACTACTACAAAATGATGTTTAACAGCAACCTTGCAAATGTTTTTTGCTTCAAAATGAAGCACAATTTCACATGTGTGATCTTCTATCCAGTTACCTGCCTCTTGAGCAGAAACAGCTGCAATTAAATCATCCAGGTTACCACAAAGTGGGGGAGAACTGAATCAGACCAGCTCATTTGCTCATTCTTAGCTTCTGGCTGATTTGGTTTCTTTTCAGAAAGGTACTGGTGGGAGACTCGGCTAGTGACAAGTCATACTCCTGAGGAGCCAGGTGTTAGTGACAGTCAGCTGGATGAATCCATAACTCGTTTTTATCATGATATGCTTGTACAAGGACATGTCTAAACAACTGTGAATGACACACTCACCTGCTGAGGCAGACACACCAGTACTCGCCATGGTGTTGCTCTGAGAGGTGTTCTTCATCCCATATGCTGCAAAGAGGAAATCTGAGAATGAAAGAGATGAAGGATAACAAGGTACCTACACACACTGACCTTGGGTTGCACACCATTTCAAAAATCTTTTCACATTCAGGGTACCTAGGACAACTCAAACAAGGGCTTCCCAGCAAGCAAATCTCTAGTGCTTACATAGGCAGTGGGAGCTGTTCCTGCACATGCAAAGCAGAGGAAACGTTCCTCAGTATCCCCTCATACCACACTACTCCACACAAGAAATGGTAATGAAGGCACCTCTGTCACTATGAACTTTCTAGTCACTAAGGAAAAGTGGAAGAAGGCAGTGCACACTGGTGACCCTCACACTTTCTCTAGGCTTAAATTGTTCCTGACCTGCGGAGGCTGCAGTAGCATTCTGGGTCAGGGCTGAAGAGCTTGGAGACAGGTTGTTTTGAACTCCAAACACTGCAAAGAAAAACATTGCAATGGGGGTTATATGAGTCCTACAGGGCAGGTGCTATTCTGGCTAAAACCAAACCAAACCAAAACCAATGATAATAATGATGACTTCTCCCAAGAAATTTCACCAGATAGCTGGAGGCATCACAGGCCTAAGCATTTCTGTTCAAACATCTTCCTTACAAAATGTTTTTTTCCTTAGATCATTTTGCTGTATAAGTTACTGTTGGCCCAGGACAATAACGGTGACCACATTAAAACATTATCTCAGGTTAGACTGTGAGGCCACTCTCATGGCTGCATGGACATCTCTGCAGTGGGACACTTGGGAAAAAAGGTAAATTTAGAAAACTGGCTTGGTCTGACAGGGAAATTTAAGGAGATAACTGCACACAGGATGTGTCAAAGTACTGTCCAGAGAGAAGCAAATGGCTTGGAAGGTGGCACCTTTGGTGGCAGAATCAGTGTGGCAATATTAGTGCAGTGTACAGACTGCTCTCTCTGCAGCCCCAGTCAGAGACCCTGTATGATGGCACTATGCTGTGTAGACATAGTGTGTGTGACTGTGAAAGGAAGAGAAGTGGTTTAGTGACATTGAAGAGAGTCTGCCAGAAGTCATGAGCCAGGTGAAGAAAAGGGAAATTGCAGGGAAAACT
Organism: Grus americana; assembly: GCF_028858705.1. Classification (NCBI taxonomy): domain Eukaryota; kingdom Metazoa; phylum Chordata; class Aves; order Gruiformes; family Gruidae; genus Grus; species Grus americana. Next base: position 13,838,342 of record NC_072858.1, on the reverse strand, counting down.
GACAGAGGAGCAGTGAGTCTTTATGGATCAGGACGCATGAGTTTATTTTTTAAGGCATTACCCTGAGTTGTTCTAGGGAAGAAACAGGCTGGTCTAACAGGTGTCTTTCAAAAGACAAATGATTCTCCTTGGAAAATCTCTAGTTGTCCTTGCCTCCCAGATAAAAATTGTCAGAAGCTAACATCAGCTACACAAGGCCGACTCAGAATAAATCCACCGTAACGAAAGAATAACTGGGGTGTGCAGACAAGCAGCTGACACTGAGATGAGGAACAGAAGAGAAACAGAGTGATACCGGTATTATTTCATTGTACATGTCTGCCGGGACTGAGGTGCTGTGAAAGTGTGAAGGGAAGAAGAGAAAAATCTGACCTGTAGAGGAAGTGCTCAGGCCTGTGTTCAGAGTATGATTGCTGGGAGCCAGGTTATTTGGAACACCAAAAACTGCAAAGAGAGGAAATGAAATGTCACTACTTCTCTGGAATCAGAAATCCAGCACCCGAAGGTCAGTGGCACAGTCAGAAATTAAGTCGGAGTCACTTGGAAATGCAGTTAATGAAAATGCACAATAATTGCACAGAGGAAAAATCTTCAAAATTGTGACACCAAATGACTCTTTTACTGAGCTGACAAAGGGGAGAAAATCCTACATCAGACAAGTTTCAATCATGAGACAGTGTGAGAAAGTAAAGCTTTTAATAGCATGCTATCATAAAGCTTCCTGTGGTTTTTCTCTGCAGCTGGGAAATGCAGCATCCCTGGCATTTAGAAGTGCACCTTACAAGGTATAATCACACTCAAGACTTATTGATTACATCATTAGTCTATGAGGACTGAAGGGTTAGGCTCAGTCCTTCTTATGATGGGCCAGGATAATCCAATGTTAACTAGAGTCTAAAACTAGTTTTGATAGGGACAGTCAGGACAATAGATCCTCACAAAGGATTTTCAAATACAGTCAGTGTAGAAGCAGAGAACACCAAGTTACAGAAAATCAGAGAAAATTCAAGCATATCCCCTGCCATCTCAATTCTTCCATCATTTTAGTTCCTCTTGCTGTGCAAAAAAAAAAAAAAGCAGTGCTGTTGACCCAGTTTCAGAAGCATCCTTCAAGCCTAGGTGGTCCATGGAGCATACCTGATCCTGTAGAGTGAGACATAGCATTGATCAAGGAAGAGCTGTTATGGTATCCACCAAGGGAAGACCCAGCAGGCAGAGTGGAGGACCACATGTATGAAGGGTGGGCAGTATTCAGTACGGTTGTATCATATGTCCCCGACACTGTAAAAAACCAGAACAAACAGAAGTGGTTTTCAATGAGATCAGCCTTGTGGCTTAGCATGCATTGCAGGTTTACATGGCAAACAACTTCATCTGCCTTAAATTTCAATTACCCTTGTGGAGTCAACACAATGACTCCAGGTTAACATGGTGTAACTGATCTCAAATGCCACCTGATTACGGCCCACCTAAATTTTAACGAATGGAATAAAGATTGACCTGATAGCATGATCATTCACAAAACACCTCGAAGAGACTTCATTGCTTGTAGATGCTATGATACCAGAATAAAACAGTCCAGTCTGCCATTCTGTTAATAAATCATCATGAGCCGCAGGACATATGACTTTTGCTTCCCACATATGGCTCTGATTGGTTCACTAGTGTATTGGACTAAAATTCCCAGTTTGAGACAGGATTTGAGCCATGTGCAAGAAAAAAGTTATTGCTTGCTCCCAGATACTGGTGAGGGACAGTGGAGTGAATGTGAATACCACTGCCTCAAGCACAGTGGTGAGGCTTATAAATAATAAAAGCGGGTTATAGTGTTTTAAGTACCACTTCTATTATTATCAAGTTGTAATGATCTCTGAACCATGTGGTGTGGCCAATACATCAAACCGACCCAAATGTTGTCTTCAGTGCTATCTCCATCTTGCTTGGAGATAAGAGATCAAATTGCTCTAAGACATATCTGCTTAGAGCTCTTGTTTCTGCTAGAAGCACCTCTGAACTAAAGCTGGTGGCATCAGGAACTGGCTTATTTTTATGGAAATTAGACAAGTCACTAGAAAGCTACCCAAGATGGCTCTTATTAGGGTAATATCTGGACAGCCCTCCAGCATTCTGATCCTTTTTCTGTATTGCCACCACTGCCTGGGACAGAGACCATGTATTCTTACTTGGATGTTCTTAGCAACTGGATATTTTTATGTCAAATAAAGTTTGGGATGGCTCCAGTGTTGCCAATCATCGTCTGCCAAGTACCTGACTGAGAGCTCTCAGTAACCATCTTTGTCTCCACCACAGCCTTTTTCGGTATCGGGAGTGTACTTGACGGTGATCGAGTAGGGCTGCAGCTGGCTGATCGACTTCCTTTCAGCAAACGTTTCACATCATCCAACTCTGTCCCTGGCAGGAAAAGCAAGTGTCCAGAGTCACCCAAAAGCCATTGTTTCATCGATCTGTAATCTTGCCCTGGGTAAATCATTCAGGGGAATTTACCTGTGAGTGTCATAAAGTTGTACTTTTTTTTGGGGGGTGGCACTTCTGGGGGTGCCACTTACAATAACAAAGCTTCAAGGCCTCATTTCTGGGACTAAGTAAAACTACATCCTTGCAACACCACCATCTAACCCACAGCATGCTTCCTTGTTCAGAAAGGGGAGACAAATGAACGCTCTTAACAGGAAAAAAAAGAATGACATGCTGCTATCTGTCATGATGAAGACTGGGTCTCGCCCAGAGACACTGCAGGTATACCCAGAGCAGCAACACCCTCTGTCTCATACCTGATCCCCCTGGAATAAAAGCCATGTCACTTACATCTGCCAGAGGGAGATGCACTCTGCAGTCGGACTCGTATTTCACTCTCTGGGAAGATAAAAAGCAGATCATGAATATGGAGTGAGATGCATTTGTGTCCTGGTCTGGGAATGAATCTTTAGGCTGAAGTGAATTCCTTCCTTCTTGCTGTCTGTGTTGCATCTTGCTGTCTTGATCTGAGCAGCACTCCTGGCCCATGTGAATTGGTTGTAAATTGTTTTGGGTGACTTTTTGTTTTGGGGTCACATTTTGCTACTTTTAATTCGAGAGCGCTATATTTTACACATTGAGGGCCTCTGCTGAAGTCAATAGCATTGTTACTGCCAGACATACAGAAGGCCTAATTATGCAGTCCTCAATCACATTGATATTTCCACTCGTCACTTTATTATTATTATTATCCTTCTGGACAAAACCTAGAGAGCCAAAAGAAGCTTTTAGTAAATACACAAATTCCCTACTACTTCTTGGGTGAAATTCACACTGTCATCTCTAAAGCGGGCTGTACAACTTAGTCTCTTACAACCTGCTGACTTCTCTTTTGGCTCACTGAATGTAACCAGGCCAGTTTTAAGCCCAACATTCTCACCAGGCGCTCGATTTTATTACTGATTTTTGCTGTCCAGCACAAGAGACTATTGAGTTAATGTGATTTGGTTGGGGCAAGCCTTTAAGCTTGCTACCCACAAGCAAACTGGCCGGCCAGGACATGTGATACATGGTCCTCAGGATGAAATCTGACAGTGCATACACTATAAAAGAAACACTAGCTTTGGCATTCATGTGGATAAGCTGATGGATTGGAATTATTTTCTGAAGTAATATCAGAAGCTGGAGCTGGTTCTCTGGTGTCTGTTTTATTACATATGGCCTAGTTCTGCTGGGAGCCCAGGTATGTACTGTGCTAAAGGAGACTGTGAAGATATGAGGTAGAATAATTGGTAACTGTGACACTCTCCAGGAGGAGTGTGCAAGAGCACATTTTGATTTATATCCACTGCTAAAATTAACTTGGATAAAGTGACATTATAGTTTCCTCTTCAAGCAACTGGGAACAGATATTACGCTTTTACGGAGCAATATGATCCTACTTTCCCCAACACTGTTAATAAATTATTAGAAGAGCTGAATGATTTAAACAATGCAGAGCTTTACAGTGAGCTGGCTAAACAGACCACAGCAAGTCCATCATTTCCTCACCATCTCCTTACTACCAGCATGAGTTTATTTCAGGGTATGGCCTTATGGTTTGTAAGAGAGATCGCATTAGGAGGAACATGAATACAATTACTGTAAATATGTCAGAGGCGAGTCACAGAGCACGGATGGACCAACTTTATGGTAGTGAACAGATGAGATGGAATACTATGTCCTGTGCCCCCAGATGTCCAGGTCCCCAAGTAGATCCTCCTTTCTGACACAGTCCAAACCACCATGACTTTCACTAGGGTCAATTTTTACACCAAGCTTGTTTAAGCAATGGCTTACAGATAAATGGTTCACATCTGCAGTGGTGTAAATCCACATACCTCGTCTGACTGCTCAACACTTAAACTAGCTGATTCCAGATAAGGAATAGGTCCATTTAATACACCCTGAATCATACTGAAGAAAACAAGGGAGGCTTCTACAAGAACAGTATCACTCACCTCGACTTTGGCTTCTCCCTCTCGTGGAGGCAGATGCTGTGAACAGCAATGAGAGAAAAGGAATATTAGGCTTCACTGCCTGTGACATTTCTAAAAACGAACACATGGATCTTGCTCAGAGTGCTCAGATTCAGACAGTAAACTTTACTTGGGGCACAGCTGGGGAAATTGAACCCTTAGAGTTTTTACCAGGTTGCCTTTAGAGCATAAGGTGTATTAAAGAATCAGTAGCACCTTTAGCATTTCTGGACCAACTGCTGTTTCTTTCTGTACACATAAATGTTGTTCATAGATGGTGATCTCCCATTTCAACAGGCCAAATGGAAGCTAATAGGCCTGTTTACCCCACCAACCAAGTTGGACAGTCTGAAACCCTACCTCCTCTCTGAGCCGGAAAGACAGCCTGATCATATTATTCCACTATCTGCACTGAGTAAAATCAGCAGGTCAGAGTTTGGACAGGGCAAGCTCATACCTGCTGACAACGTTCACTGTAAATATATCACTTGATAGCCAGTTCATCTTTCCATGTAAACATGTTGAAACCTAGAAAAGAGCTACTGGAAAAGTATATCCAGCAATGGCTCAAAATCCTACAGGGTTTTCTTCCTTGGAGCTGTTCTCCCAGTTATGTCCTACGCCATACAAGGAGTGTTACAAAAGCAGCTGCAGGTAGCAGATATACAGTATGCACCCTCTGTTTTAATATGTATCAGCTAAAGACCCTGCTGTCAGCTGTTAATGTAAATCCCAAATAATGTAAATCCTCTGAACTCACGGAGCTGCACTGGCTGCCCAATATAGAGGCAGCATAGGTAGAGCAAGACACAGCAATGTGCAAAAAGCCACCATAGTCACCAAGTCATGTGACCTTGCCATAATGTTCAGAAGAACAGCTCTAAAAAGTACGTACCAAACTCTTTTCTGGGGAACTCAGGAGAAGAATTGGCACTGGAGCTCCCTGCAAAGAACAGAAAGGTGCTCATTAATACTTTTCACAAGATCATTAAAAGCTTTCAAACCATGTCTTCCTGGTAACTGTATAATCCCAGTGGGCAACAAACATTTCCATTTAAAAAAAGGGAGCTATTCAGGATTACATGAATGAGCTGCTAATGTCTTTCAACAAAAATATGCCACAACTCCTTTTAGGAATAAGCATTACTATAAATAGGACTTAATCATTAAAATGTGTCCCTGATGGCTTATTTCCTAGTGAAACCACAATGGGATTCTTGTGCTATTTGGGACAATCCTGAATTAATGCGACCTCAGAGTGCACTGCACATTGCTTCCTTTCCATGGCATGTTCTGTGATACCTTCATATGTTGCATGGCGGTTAACATAGGTTTTTCTTTCAAATGTTGAGCCAGGTGATTTGGTGAGAGTAGAGCTGGGAGACTGGGTTTGTCTGTAGCCGCAGGATGAGGATGATGAATTCAATCTACCACTTCCACCTAACAGGTAAAACAAAACACCCTCAGCAAATTGAAGACATGCCCTGGATGTACACCCTGGATGCCCTGGGTGCTTTATGTTACTGTCTTCTGAGCTGGACAAATTTGCATTGGTACCTCACAACTAGAGATGGGCAAGAACCACATTTGGGTATAACTCTGGCTGTCCTCAGCATTCAGTGCAGAGAGGAGTATTGGTTATCTTTGTGGTTTCAAAACAAATCTTATCAATGATATATATGACAGCAGGTTTTGGCCCAGGGGGATGAATGAGCCGTCTCCCCTGAGCATAAATAAATCTGGCTCCGGATGATACTGGGTTTTGGTTTGGATACAGATCCACCTGTAAACTCAAGTGTTATATGACACAGGCCACAAAAACTGGGAGACTGGTAAGCCAAATTCAAAGTGCTGAAGGATGCAGTTCATGAGATAAGGGAAAGCAGTGTGCATCAGGCCTGAGACAGCCTGGAGGTTATTAGTGGCTGTTATATTTAGACAGAGGAAAGAGTTTCCCTTCCTAATTCACATCAGTGCTGTGGAGAAAGAGCCAAGCATCCATACCTGCTCAGTGTTCATACTCTTGTATGAAATCTAATGCTGGAGTATGATCAGAGTACAGCAAAAAGGGCGCCCTGTGATAAAGGGCAGGATCAGACTGGATATTGTTTACCCATCACTGCAAAAAGAGTGTGCCCTTGCGATCTCAACAGATTGGGTTTTTTTTCTGAATTTCCCATCTACAAGGATGTTCAGTAACTTTTGCACTTAATTCAGCAGAAAGAACTATTGTGACAAGTAGGCCTCTGTTGGAAGCATTCTGCAAGCAGAGTGGGAAAGCAGAGATTAGAAAATGCTCTGTGAAACTTCAAGAACTCCTTATCTCTGAAGTTCACACTCTTTTCTCTTCCTCCACACACTGAAAAGAAATAACAAGGAAGATGGCAAATCCTGCAGACTCATCTGAGTTTGCAGAGCTGGGTTCAGTTCTCAGACTGGTGCCAGTCCAGACAATTAGACTGACATCTTCACTGGAGTTACTTCACATCTGCCCTGAGGCAAAGTGATTCCACACTCTGGCCTTTAATTAGTATGGAGGTGTCTGTCAGATCTATTGGGTACTGCTAATTCTCCTGTTGAGCTTCCGAACTGCACTTCGCTCCCTTTGATTTGTCAGCTCTTTTGGAGAATGTTTTCCACAAGGACTTATGCAGTCTGTCCCACTGGGGACACAGAGAGGGGCGTGCCAGAAACCTGGTTAGGAAGCTGATTCTTCAGAAACCTTTGCTATGACAATCTATCAGCTGGGCAAAGAATGTTGTTAGAGAAGAACCCTGTTGTATGGAGTAGACAGCACATACTGATTTAGCATGTCCAGAAAACCTGGCAGACTGTTCAAAGTGCTAAAGTCATGGACGCATACACACAAGAAAATATTTTCTAGGAAATTCTTTAATAGTATTGTATCCTCAGCAAGATCAACAATAAGATTAATCAAAACTGTCTTTTGAACAAAAATGGTCAGAAAGATTGCGATTGGGAAGTCCTGAAAGAAGGGAAATTTGGTTTCCAAATGACTTTTTAACAACAGTGGGAATGACATTTTTTGTTGCTGTTCTCCTGAAATCAAGTTTTCCCTGTGGAAAATGGGAATTTTGCCATTTACTCACCCATCCTCACACCCAGCTTTAGGGAAGGAATACCTTTACTTTGAGTATTTGCCACTTCTACTTTTGTAAAACCTGTTTTCCTTACCTCTGGCTCATCTTAATTCCCTGCCCTGAATCTCTCCTCAGACCATTTATGCTGCCTTTGCTCTCTATTTCCTCACTGTGCAATGTCTTCATTCCTTACTTGAAGTCACATAGCTGCTACCATGGGTGTAAGACCTCTTTTCTACTCCGCTCCCTCCAGTGTGGGATGATGTTTTGAGTCCACTGCTGCTCCCTCCTTCTGGAAGAGATGAGTATAAAATGAGACATACTCTCAGGGTAAAGGATGAGAAGAGCAAGGACACTGCAAGGCAAGACAGGAGGTACCCAAAGCTGTCCTCACACTTAATTACAAGTATATCTTCATGCCTGGCAAGATATCAGAACTGCAGAAAAGTGTCTTGATAGAGCAGATAAGCATTCACACTGTAGACCCAGCAGGTTTGTACTAAAGTTTTGCTCAATACATGGACCGAAGGATACTCCTGTTAACCCTTATCATAAATGAGATAGTGCGATTCCTTTCCAACCCAGCTGCAGCAAGCTAATCAAGAATATGGTGGTATAAAGACCATGGAGGATTCTTTCCTATTTGTTGCACAGAGGTAGAAATCACCCATGACATCTGATATTACCCAAAAAGATTCACTCACTGTTTTATACTGGGTAAGATGACAGGGGAATACACTGCAGCCCACCAGTGGAGGCTGCAGACCCATAACTTTTGACCCTTGATCCCAAGAAACAGTCACCACTGGAGACCCTATATCTGAGCTTAAACCCTTGGAGAGTCTGGTCTACCAGTCTTAGTGGACTGTGTAGCTTTGTTTCTGACAATACCCAGATGGCTCCCTATATACTGCTCCTTCTCTCCACTAACAAGTCTTTTGGAAGAGGCATTTCTGAAAATAGCTTCTCTTTGGGTGCAAGTCTTTCTGCAGCAAGACCTGCTGCACCCAGGGATTTATGGAAATGATGCAGCCAAATAGCATAGAGGGGCAGAGAACACTGAGCAGAAGTAATGTAGTGACTGACAATTACTTACTGGGTGGTAAGGATGTCAGTCTTGTGGTTACAGTCTCTGTAATAACTGAGGAAAGAAAAGGGTGCAGAAGTAATGGCATGTTACTATAGCCAAACAAGATCAATGTTCTACTTCATTTCCATGGAAAAGCACGACTCATTCAAAGACGATAGAATCATTTAAAGAAAATTCCCATAAGACCACACTGCCTGGGCACTGCAGTCTCATTAGCACACAATGCTGTGTGGTTTTTTGCAGGCCTTTCTAACTACAGTAACACAGATCATCACTGCCATGAAAGACTTTTTTTTCTTTACAAAATCCCTGTGACACATAGAAGTATTATTACTTCTGGGTCCTTGTGAACCACAGCCATTGCTGTAACAGCAAAGCCCATGGTCAGACCCCTTACTAGCTTCATACAAGCTAATTCCCACAATGCCAGCAGGAAACTTATCCTCTGTTTTACACATGGCAAAAAAAGGTATCTAAAGACCATTTTCTAGGCCACACAGGTCACTGATATCAATGGTAGGAGGAGAATCCAAACGTCTGCACTACTAGCTAGAAATGTTACCACAGGGCAATCCTCTGTGGTTAAACAATCAGGTCATGCTACATGTCTCTAAATGTCTCATCTTGGAACATTCTATTCCTTATTCTGACTTCAACAGAGAGACCAGGGACAGGTGCAGAATTTAGTTCTGGACCTCTGGTCAGCATTCAATCCCTTGCAAAACTGGGCATCCGCTTCTGGGATTTTTGGAGTGTGACATAAAAATAAAAAATCTTCTCCTTACGTCTTTCAGTAACTTCTGATCCATCTTGCCTCGTTTTCTTTGTTACAGAATCCATACCATTGCCACCTGCAGGGAAAGCAGACAGACTGCACTCAGAGCTCTGTGAATAGTAGGAGATGACAACAGTTCCCCACAAGCCCCAACACTTTTCTCCATTCAGCTGGGGACCAGACTGCCTGGAAGACATGTATGCCAGGGATTTTACAGTGCCTTTCCAAAGGTATGTGAGTATTACTAATAGATCAGCACCACTTGCCTACAAAACTGGATGCTGCACAATGCAGCAGAGCTGAAACAGCAGGAGGCGTTGTGAAGCCAACAGGCGAGATGAGATAGGGGGCAAATGAAGCAAATCCACCCAGTGCTGAAGAAGTTCAGACCTGGATTTATATCCAGAGTTTGTGGTACTACACTATGGTCTCCAGCTGTGCCCCTGTAAAAGCTTAATCAAAACCACAGGATCCAAACACCACTCCCACACATCTGCTCTGGGCAGGACTCAACAGTACAGGATTAGAAATGCAGGCAGCTGCAGGAGTAAGCTACCTACACCATGCCAGTACTGCCAGAAAAACCTAAGCAGAGACACTGTTGTACTTTTAACAGCAAAACGGTACATTTTCAGGGTACATTGATGCTAAAGCCACAGCCCTGACTTCAGTGAAGCAGAAAAACACTGGAGGTACCTTTAAACTAGCTATTTTTGGCAGCAAGGAACTAAAGGTAGGAAGTGCTTTATCTTACATTACAGGCAGAGCAGAGACAGTTTGGAGGTGCTGTCTGCGGCTGTGGAATCTGATCTAATTTAACGCCAGCTCAGGTCACTCTACACAGCATTGGAATCACTGCTGTGAATGCTGTGTATACTCTTCTTCATGACTTGGATCCCTCTCTAGTCAAAATTACAATCTGTAGCAGAGGTATGACTGTCTGCCAAGGTAGGAATACCACAAAGAAACGTGATTGTGGAAAAGAAACATCAGCTAGAAGAGAAAACACTTCTGTCAGAAGGAAATATACAGCCGCTCACTCCTAGTCTCTCTAAGAACATTTCATCTTATGCAGCCACAAACAATGAGAAGGATGAGATTTTAATTTGCACACAAGGTGATAATAGGCCAAAACGCTCCACTGCATTTGAAGACTCCTGCTTAAAACTGAAGGTCCAGCTGTACCAAAAACTACACACTTAACAGGCTGAGTCTATAAAAAAGCTTTGGATAAAATTCCTTCCAAGTTTTAGAGCTTGAGGCAGAACTCAAGACCATGCCCTCCAATTCAGCTACCATTTGAGTTTGATCTTCATGAGTCCACTTACCCTTCTGCAAAGTGTCTACCAAGTAGCTCCCTTGATGTTACACTTGTGCTGCCCATGCATAAATAACAACACAAAGCAGGATGCAGCAGAGAATCTGCAGGAATATCTGAAGTTCAGATTCAGTTCTGTCTTTGAGCAGCTCCCGCTAGTTCCAGAGCTGGACAGGAAGACTTTAGGTGTAGAAGGCACACTATCAGTCAAGCCACTTTAGCCTCCTATTGCAGACTCAGCTGAACCTTGTGGAGAACACCCACAGTTCCCACAGCCCTCACTCTCTGCACCTCAGACACTGAGCTTGGCTAAACAGCCCTGCAAACGTGGTTCCTGAGGCCACAGCCAAGTCCTTACACAACCTTGGCGGCAGGATACTACCCAACCCTTACAGTGCTTGCTACCACTTAGGATTTCCAAGGGATTATCCAGGGCAATGATTCCAAGGCACATGTGAGACTAGAGCTATATGCATTACGAGAGCTCCTCCTCCAGCAGGATGATGGTCTCCTGCAATGGATGGGTTCCTGGTCATTCATTCCAAGGAAAGGCAATATCTCTGCTACTCTTCCTTATTGCTTCAACAGTGGAAGCATCTTTCAAGCTCCTTCCCTAAAAGCAGATGCTGGAAGCTGTTGTCTAGATGTCAGCACCGTTGGCTTTGCCAGTGTTTTTGGCAGGGAACACAGCTTTATATTTGGAAACTGCTTTCCTCCTGCTTTGTAGCCCCAGAACTCCACTTCTGCTATTGGGAAACAGTGCTGGTTATGGATGCTGGAAAAGGCCAGCACCACCATGGAGTGAATGCATCTTCTGCACCTTTGCCTTCCCTTGAGAAAGGGGAGTATCTTGCTCTGATACCAATTCAAAAAAAAAGTAAGAAGAGGTTAAACCACATCTTTGGAGCCACACATGCCACTGCCCAGCCCCAGCACATAGTGCATTTTGACCTATGTTGCATGTGCATTTGCCACCTGAATGCAAAAGCCAGCCCAGGCTCCGGCAGGCTGATTGAACTGGATTTCCTTTACCTGCCAGGACTGACTCATTTCACCAGCTCCTATCTGGACTCACAGAGACATTGCTGTGGGCTATGTCTGTGGCAAAGCAATAGCACTGTTGAATCAGAGAAGCCACCTGCAATTATCTCTGAGCAACAAGCAGGAACTTGTGAAGCAGGATCACTCTCAAACAGTGCAGGCAGAATAAGACAGGGCAACCCTATGGCTGCTTTAACATAAGCTCAGGGGTTGTAGTGCGCTTGTGGCATCCACAAAAACAGGGAACTTGCAGACCTTAATGGCACTAGGAACCAGGAGAGGTCTAGCACTGCCACACTTGCGCACACTGCTGCCTCTCTGTACAGCACTGAAAACAGGATAGTAATAGCTGCCCAGCTTTGCAAGGCGTGCTTAGATCTGTGCTTTCTTTCCACATAAGCCCGACACTGCAGTGTGCCTCCTGCACCCCCTGTTCCACCTGACTGCAGCGCAGCACACTGGCAAGGATGCTAAGCCAGTCTGAGATGGGACATTCAAACCCCTCTTATTATTTTAGAAGTCAGGTATTGTGTACAATGGTAATAAAGTTTATTACAGACATTTTTCAAAGGGGAGGGGAATAGCCACAAAGACATATTTTAATGGAAAAATGAAAGCAGGCATGTTTCAGATTCTTTTATTCCTCCACAATGTCCTTCCAGTTTTCATGTCAGAATGCTGTTACACTCTCACAGCACATCATTTCAGCTCTCTCCTCCCTCCATTAATAAGGCTCCTGCTGTGAGATACTCCATTAGGAGAAAGAGGCACTAGCAGGTGCTGAGATTAATAATATTTAATGTCAGTGAAACGCTTTGATCACAAATACTCTGAGACTCAGTAGATGCATCCAAACATGTCACTGACTATGTTAAAAGCAAATGCCATGGCTCCCATCATATCAAATCCCTCTTAGGGTGCACACTGAGGAAGAGGAAGGACCTCTTATTCAAGCCTTTCAGGTGCCACTGTCCTGGGACTTAGAGAACTGGTTCAAAAATGGCCTCTTATCTCTCTTTTACCCCACAGACTAGGAATCTGACCTTCTCATTCTGCTTTAAAAGCTGTTCCTTTCCAGTCATTCTACCAAAACCAACACAGTCAGAATTGAATCAACCAAATCATGCTTCCAAATCTGCTCATTTTGTAGACTCACTGAAATTATGCTAATGCCAGAGAAGCAGTTTAGATGCCCAACTAAACCCTGGACATGCTGTAGGAATGAAATTCTGCTCTGCCCACAACCTGTCCTGGCGTCTTTGACACCAGTATGTGCTCTTTTCCCAGAGCACAAGCAGGAGCACTGCCCAGACTTCACTCCGCACTGCCAGGTGCCTTCCTTTCAAAAATGTGTCCTCACTGTGCCTACTTAATTATGCTACCCAAAGAGAAACAGGCCAAAGCAAGGCCATTCTGACCTGCACAAGCTTCTTGCCTCTGGCACTGAAAAGGAGACAAACAATCTGGGTTTATACAGAAAACGTTTATACAACAGGAAAGTGCTACTGTCACCATTTCACAGATGAAGAAACTAGTCACAGAAGGGCAAGTACCTTCCCCGAAGTCACTCTACAAATCAGTCCAAAGACAGGAAAAGATGACAGGTCTTTTACATTATGCCACTGTGTTCAAATTGCTAGACCTGCTACAGAAAGGATTCAAACTGATTCTCAAATCAGTCTTTTCTGACTTATTGTGACACAGCTTCAGAAACACCTTACAGTGCCTCCTAATCTTCTATGACAAAAATGTGACCCAAAGTCCATAATCAGTAAGTCACTGCTGATAAATAAACCCACCCGTCTGAGACAAAGCAAAGCTTGTCCATGGCAACACAAACCTTCGTTCAGAATCTGTTCCAGGCATTCTCAGGACTAGAGATCAATTCCTTAGTATTACACCCTGCACCCACCATCTGAAGCTTCAATTTACAATCATTATTCTTCCAGCACATTTCAGATCTGCTTAGTTTTAAAAACAGCCAACAGTTAATCTGCATTTCTTCATGCAGGTACCCTTACAGAACAGAGAACATTCAGCTAAACTTTATCTATTTGCACAGTAGTTTCACAAAATGCATTCAAAATGTACCCAGAGCGTGGCTTCACATTTCTTATCTCCCAGCAGGTACACTCTTCTCACTTGATACTCACTTTAAAAGAGATACATTTACTGACAAACGCGAAAGCAAAATGCCCCAGGTCTTACACAATCTTATTTTTACATTGTATTCCCCACAGAAAAATGTAACACTTCCTCTATTTTGCCTGAGAATACAGGCTTGTTCTGCAAGCAATCTGGAACACAGAAAATACAGGATACTTTTTTATTCTCCTTTTTTTTTACAAAGTAATGTAACTTACCTGGAATGCTTTGGTTACTGAACTGAAAATCTGCTTTTTCTCCTCACTCGTTTCCTTTCTACCAAAATTTGCCACCTACACTTTATATCATGTCCTTTCAAAGGTGTGTGGAATCTGAGTGATCATCCAAAAATGTTCACGTCTTCTTTATTTAACCTGTTTTATTCTCACCCTTCTTCTGCTTTTCTATTCCCGTGCTCTTAAACAAGTCCCAACAAAGGCGTGTCGTGGTTTCCTGCCTCACCCTACCCTTCCAATTATCTGACACTCACTGGAAAAAAAGATCTGCCTCCAGGAATCAAACTTTATTGAAAGCAAAAATGCTCCTACCTATTTCCTCAGGTAGATTAACTATTTAGATCCCAGACAAACGTGTGAAGATTTACGTCAGCGAAAATGAACTGTTATGGCAATGCTTTGTGATACACGATCTGAGATTTGTTTTGGCATTTTCTTACAGAAAGTTACACAGCACACACTGATGTCTTTGCAAAGCTGGCTGCAAGCCAAGTGTATTTTGGTGCTTGTAATACAAGGGGATAAAATCCCAGTTAGTACAAACGGGCTGAAAACTGGTCAAGTCAGTGGTCTGAACTTGCTTGCCAACCCCATAGATATTTATGCTCTATTCAGAAGGCAGAACTATTAATAAATAAAAATACACCAAACTGAGTAAGGAACAAAATTTCTTCCATGTACACCACCCACAGACTTCTCACTGAATAGGAACTGGAGCAGAAGAGCAGACATGGTAGGTCAAGGCAAAACTCCACCTAGCTCATGACCCTGTCTCCCACCACGGCCCATATTAACAGCCCCAGAAAGACTATGTGAACACGACAAGCATAAGCAGATATTTTCCTAGTGTACACTGGAGACTTCCTAAGTCAAAGGCAGCAGCATTGCAATCATTCCTTGATGGATTCATTCCATTACTTTGTCCACTTAGTTTTTGAATGTGTACAACATTACAGCATGTACAGTGTCCTACAGCAAAGATTTTCACAGCTTGACTATACCTTGTGTGAAGATTTTCCTCCTACTGAACATAACAGCG
Source organism: Grus americana (assembly GCF_028858705.1). Lineage (NCBI taxonomy): Eukaryota > Metazoa > Chordata > Aves > Gruiformes > Gruidae > Grus > Grus americana. Next base: position 13,823,104 of record NC_072858.1, on the reverse strand, counting down.
TCATTTGGTGCCCTGTGCTTCTTTATACGAATCAGAATTCACCTTGGCTTCTCTCACACTACACCAATTTTGACAGATTCATACCACTGAATAGAAAAGAACTTGATGCTTCATATACATTTTTGCACAGAACTTTTGAGGGATTGTAGCTGAGTACTGTCAAGATCGCACTCTGTTCTTTTAAGTTCTGTACTGGAAATTTCCAAAGGTGTGTAGGGACATGGCTGCTATACAGCACTACTCTGCCACTCTGAAGGCTACGCCCCATGTTTGTTGATAGGGATCAAGACTTTTTCATCAGTGCATCTCCTAAATCCCAGAACTTGTATTCACATTTATCATTAGTCAGACAGATATTTATGAAGCATAATTTCCTCCCTGCATGGAGGAAGCATCCATAACTCTGCCTTCCGAACACTAATCAAAGGACATTTAGTTGTCTAAACGAGCTGCATGTGGTAATTAAGTCATTAAAAGGCTCAGCCTAGGACCTGGCCAAACTGCACTTGGCTTAAGCTTTGACCAAAAGGCTAAAAGTGGCTTTAGCTTTTTGAAGTTCATGCTCTTTGAACATGACACATTACTGTCCCTCTTATTATCAACTGCACTTTAAACCTGTACTTTGGTAATCTAATTTTACATCTGCTTCCAGCGTAATCCACAGCTGTATGCTTCAGACATACCTGGCTGCTCACAGAAAGAGGTCGCTCAAGAAAAGACAGCGCTGAATGCACTGGGCTACTCTAGCTCTGTAAGACCCGTTAGTATGAGAGATACTGGAATGGCACACAGACTTCACTGGAGCAAGAGATGAGACCTCACATTGTAAGATAATGTCCTCAGGACTGGAGGAATTTTCTCCCTGCTTCACCTTTGTCTACCAGTTTTCTTCATATATGTATAAACAACAGGTAGCCATCATAATTTTGATAAAATAAGAAAATTACAGTATTTTAATCCCTGCAGTGTTTTCAGTGAGAAAGGTACTGGTTTAATGTCTCTTGAGAACAAAGTGTTTATGGAGTGTCTCTTCATGAGTCATTTTGCCAATTTCTTCCTGGAAAGAAAAAGAAGGTGGTGGTACCTTCTGTGGTGACAAAGAGGTACCTTAAAAGGAAACTGAAAATAAATCACATCTTGAGAACAACTGACTCTGCATTTAAAAGAGGAAATTTAGGTGAAGATGAAGTTGAGGATGCTGCCTGGTGATATACATTGATTACTTCGCTCAGGTTCCTAATAGGCAAGTGTCAACATCAAGGACATAATTTAGAGAGGTCCTGACCTTTTACCGAAGTCAGTGATTGCCTCAGGTATTCAGAGCACTGAAAGCCAGATGTTTAGCTGTCACAGTGCAATGAACTGCAGCAGACCTAGCTTCAGGTTGTCAGCTGCCACTTCTGCAGTAACAGTGATGGTGTGTGGACTGGTGGTTACAGCAGGGGAGGCAGCTTGAGCTCCTCTTGGAGGTAACAATCACCATCCTCCCATTCCCCTATCTGTCCTGCTCAATTTTGCTTTTAGAAGGTGAAGTCAGTAGATACGGAGTTACACTGTGGCTGGGTGTACCTGGGAATGTTCTACGAGATGCAGAGTTTGCTGCTTTCCCTGTTCCCAGCACAATAAGAAGCTGCACAGACTTTGAGCTTTCAATCGATGCCTCAGTCTGGCAGCTTTGGAGATCAAATCATAGCTGAAGACAGCACCATCTTCTCTGGTGAAAGATGCTCCAAAAGTTTACAGCAGCTGATGCTGGCACTGAAAAAGTTGAGAAGATGAGGCAGAACTCTACAATGCACATTCACTGCCCCTGGAAGGGGGCTGTGCTACAGCACACCTGAATCACTTCTCACTCTGCAAGGGGAACCCAAAGATAAATAGTCTCAAAGCTGAAGTAGCTGGTTTTGTCATGGCCGTCCTCTAGCAGCTTAAGGTGTGTTCATGGTTTAGAAACAGCCAAGTGATGATAACTTGTTATCTTCAACTTCAAAGGGAGCTGTGGAGCACAGGATAAGGTGTACATTGGTCTGATAATTCCGTCTCAATTGACACATAAATTACACAGCTAGTTAATCGTCCAGCAATCTGATTGGAATAGTGCAGGTCCATACAAGGATGGCTTGCACAGGGAAAAAGAAACCACACCTATTTCTGGGTAGCAACTGCAGTTCCCTCTGTGCCTTGGTTTTACACAATGGAGCCGGGCAGCTACTGAACCAACCAGTGCCTCCTGAGTCACTCCCTTGACTCAACACCCTGAGTCCATGGCTTGCACATTGCTTGAGAAACTCACTGTGAGTAACCTCAGGCATGAATAAAAGCTTTGTGGAGAACTGATCATTGCTTTTGGGGTGCTGGGAGGTGAGTAACATCAGGATGCAAAAAAACATTGCTAACTCCATCTCCCAGCTCCCAAGAGACTTCAGTGATCAAGAGAAGACATCTTGGCTGTTTGTACACATTAATATAAAAGCTGTACAGCTAAGGACTGCCTTTCCTCTCTCCTTTTGGCTTTATATAGCATTCCACAAAACAGAAAGCTTGCTACAGCTTCTAAGGTTTATCACAGTGCAAATAATAAATAGCAATAATTATAATAAAGCTACATAGGCATATGGAGCATTATAAAACACTGATCCTTAACAGTGCAGGACAAACTAAATTGTACTGGTCCAGAGAGGAGAGTCTGTGTTGTTCTGGTGGGGGACAGAGACTGGGTGGAGGTGGCTGAAGACTTGGGCTTGCTGCTCTTACTACTACCATGTAGACGGGAGGAGTGGGACTCTTCAGCAGCTGTAGACAGCTGTCTACCTCTGCTCAGAGACAAGCCTCTACAGACACTAGGGCCCTGATGCTGTCTTGGTGCTCTGCAATACAACTGCCTAATAGTTACTAGCAAGCAGCCCAGTCCAAGGCCTGGGGATGGACTTGTGCATTGTCTTGTGTGTCTGGGACTGCTCCTGATAATGTAAGCTTTGGTGGCAGACAGATCCAAACAAAACACACCTGTGACCTCTTGAAATCCCTCTGTCTTCTGTGCAGCTTTTTATGTGCATTGATGCTTGGGCACATTTTACATCTTGGTACAGGTCAGGCTGCACAGCAGGAGATGGCTGCAGAGCCAGGAGTTATCATCCACATCAGACTCACCTCTAATGGCATCAAGGCTGGGATGTTAACAGACCTGTTTGCAAAACTGATCTGCTGCCATCTCTCCCTCTCTCCCCCTCTCCTCCCTCACCCATGGTAATTACCCCAGCAGCAAACCTCAGCATCTGCCAGGGAACACCGCTGTGAAGCAGATGGTCCTGATCACTGCTGCTTTGAGGGGTATCACTGTGAGTTTAAACTAAGTAACTTTCATCCATAAAGCTCCTCTCCTTCCCAGTGCTGGCATGATGAATAATCCCTTTTGCTTTGTCCTCTAGGTAAGAGTTGCCTGCAACACATGCTGTGTACAGCAGCAGAACCATGAGCTGGACTGTCTCTTGTTTGATATTGCCAGTTACTCATAATCAGCCCACTGCCCAATCTGCTTGGTCAAAGACAAAAGAAAGCAGTCCTTGAGTATTTTATTTAAAAGAATGCAAAGTTTGATTCATGGGATCAAGTAATTTCCTATCCCCTAGCTTCTAGAAAACCACTGACTGTTTGCAAGCCCACGTTTGAACCCATAAAACAGTTTTAGCACCAGTGCCTTTTAGACAAAAAATATGCACCAGAAAATGCATTATTTGCTAACCTCACACATCAAATGTTTCAGTCAGCCAGGCAGCAAAGGGACACAACCAATGCCAGATGACCTGGCTGTGGAGCTGCCAATATAAATAATGGAGAGAAGTCAAAGCAAACTGTTGTACAAAGAACTAGCAGCATGCAAAAAAAGCCTTTCTGGCAGCCCCAAAGAAAAGAAGATTTGATTTGTGAATAGCTCACCAGCCTTATCCATGGCTGAAATTCCAAGCAATTAGTATTTCAAACAAACAATTCAACAGTTCTACCTGCTGCCAGTCCAAAGCCTGCAAGTTTAAGCACCATTACAAAAAGCAACACAGGGACAATTGCAGTGCAACAGTGCACATCATAGGACAAAAGCTGGAGACAACACTTATCTTGGCGATCTGCCTCAGAAAATTTTAAGTGTTGGCAAATAAGCCTGATTTCTGTCTGCCATCTTGACAGAAAATTCAAAACACACATTGGCAAAAAATCCTGATGGAAAATCTCTGCTGGGCTCAACTACAGCTTGCAGCAACTCACTTCCTATACAGAGAGGGACTCTCATTAGCAGGATGAGAAATGCATGGGAGGGTGACTGAAGGGTGTCCAAGTGCAGTTTTCTTTTGCTCTTCCCTTCTCCAGCTCTATACATTCCTACCCTGCAAGTTCTTTTCCCTGCTAAGTTTCAAAGGGTCATTTTTGGATCAAGGATTATTTCACAGCCCAGAGAGGATTTTCAGGAGATTTTAGGAACAGAAGTGCCACTGATACTCTGTCACTCAGGTGAGTTTGTACATAGTGTAAGAACATCTCCTGAAAGTACCTAGGCACAGAGAATTAAATGAAACACAAGACTGTGCATAAAGCCCATAGAGCTTACCCAGCCCAAGGAACCTGGCCAAGTGCTGGGGACCACTGCAGGGGCGGTAAGTGAAGAAAGCACCAGAACTGTTGCTGCAGGGACAACTGAGCTGCAACTGAGTCTATACTGTTTGTGGTACATCTTCTGTATCCCATCCCCAAGCTCTCTAGCCATATCTTTATTCCTAGAATCATAGAATCATAGAATGGTTTGGGTTGGAAGGGACCTCAAAGATCATCTAGTTCCAACCCCCCTGCTGCGGGCATGGACACCCTCCACTAGACCACGTTGCCCAAAGCCTCATCCAACCTGGTCTTAAACACTTCCAGGGATGGGGCATCCACAACCTCTCTGGGCAACCTGTTCCACTACCTCACCACTCTCACAGTAAAGAATTTCTTTCTAACATCTAATCTAAATTGACCCTCCTTCAGCTTAAACCCCTTGTCCTGTCACTACACTCCCTCATAAACAGTCCCTCACCATCTTTCCTGTAGGCCCCCATATTGTCAAGATCTAACTTGGCTTTCATAATAGGATTTCCTCATTATCCACATTGTTTACACACAAGCTTGTGCTAAGAAAGAGCATTAGCCTGAGCTCCAGAGCAGCTTGCGGGCAGGCCCAGGGCATCAGCAGTGGCCAACACTCCTTTGCTTGCTCAGTCCAGATTGATCTAGCATGCACAGGTAAATATGAGCAGGTGTCACTAGTTTTTACATATCCCAAAAGGCCTAGCAGCCATCCCTAGAAGGTTTTCTAACCAATATGCAAGGGATTTTACAGTGTATCTTCTCCAGAACTTGGCTTATCCTAAATGCTGTGTTGACACGAACTCCTTAGACCAAGACAAAACCAAGTTTGTATGTGGAGCAAAAGTCAGTGACTTAATGGATGTGGCAGATTTATACTCATTCTTGAGGTGGTGCTTGCAGTGTACATAGACCCTCTATGGCCCTGCCAGGTGCAAGAGAAAAAGGGAGATTCCTGTGACACTGATGTCAATAAAGTGTAGCGTGCCATGAGCAGCCTCTCAGCAGGGCTCCTGATTCTGGGCAGGGGAGGCCCAGCACCAGAAGCAAGCTCAACGAGCACATCTTCTAACAAATTCATCAATAATATAGCTTCGCAGGTCACCAAGAGAACATGCTTCAATTATCAGAGATTCTGATTTAGCACAGAAGCAAACAATCACCCAGGGAAAAAAAGAATTGAGGCGTAAGGAGATTTAAAACGCGTATTCAATATGTTCATTTTTCTGTTTTGCAACCTGACAATTTGGGGCCCATTGTGGATGAAGTACATTTCACCTACCATTTTCAACCACAGAATTTCTGAGGAACCTGTGGTAAGTAAAAGCAGCATATTGCCAAATGATTTTAGTCTACAATGGAGGGATTTTCCCCTCCCATTGAAAGCTTTAGAAGCCTGCAAGTTGAAAAAGGCTGGAAACTATTGTACCAGATCAGAGAAAACATGTTAAAAGCACAGAACATGCAGCACAAAGAGTATACTATGTATGGTTTGATCCCTTCTGCAGGGATCTTTCCTAGCACATGGAAAGTACCCAGCAATTTTGCATTCAAGGTAGAAAGGAAATGATGATTCAAACTCAGTCTAGTTTATTAACACAGATCTTTACTGTTCCCTATCTATATGGCATGCCAGTCTGCACTTCAGGAAACATAAAAGCATTAAAAAAAATCAATATAGCCAAATCAAATTTTTTAACTTCTCGGGTTTTATGTTTGCACACAATAGGCTTTTTGCAGTCCCTGGATGGTGTGTCTGCTCTTGTTGGCATGTCTGTGCACATGTGTGTGTTGATCATGAAACTACTTTTGTTGTAAGTTCCAATTAGAAAACAAAAGGACATTGAATACAATGAGCCAAACCTGGTTTTGTACTCCAGCAACATTATTGCAGATTTTGTGTGGCTTAAAGAGAGATGGAGTTTCCCTCAAGAGTATATGGCAGTTAGGAGAAGGCGAAAAGACAGACCCAGAATCGGGATACTCTCTCCATTGTTTACAACAGAAGAAATAAATGATGGTGCAAAATCATTAGCAGGCTGAAAATTCTTCATCAATTTTGTTTTTCACACCACTTTAATAGAAAAGTTTCAAGAAAAAAATATTTTTGTTTCCAACAGAGTTTGAAAATGACAGAAAATGGAAAATTTCTTTTTGTTCCTTTCCTCTTTTTTTTTCCCCCAGGACAGTAAGAGGAATCATTAGGAATACAGGTTTTGCCAAAGTAAATGGTTTAAAAAAAGTAAAGCTTTTTAGAACATCTTTTCAATATTTCTTTTTGATTTTTATAATTTAAAATGAAATTCCCTCCCACTAAGAATTAAACAAAGAAAACCACGTATTTCTTCCAAAAATGTTTGCTTAAATAGGTCCCATTTGTTAACCCTTTTTGCTAACTTTTTCAAGCTGTAGTCTGGTTCTAGGCAGAACTTAAAGAAAGTCACTGCTAAATGAGGCTGGTACAATCTAAACCCAGAAATGATAAGATAAGACAGCTGATTTTCCAGATCTGAAGTGTGGCAACACTTGGACATTGTTCCCATGTAACATTTTTCTGGGATCACTCTTTGGAGTAAAGGGAGGTGAAAGCACAAAACCATATTTCCACTCCTTTAAGGGGCAAATAAAAACAATTTAAAAACACACATTTCATGCACAATCATGAAGCTTGATTTTTTCATTCAGTTCTGCCAGGTTTATGTAGGTAAGATTCAAGAGTATTAACTTGTCTCTGAGTTTCTATCTTCATATTTGAAGGAAATACTGTCTGGTACTAAATTAATACTGATGGGGTAAGAATCTCCCCTTAGTTAGAAATCCATGTCAAACTGAAATTAAGACATTCCACTTTTTTCTGGAGAAGCAAGAAAAGGCCAGCCCAGTGGTGAATATATTCACTTGGAATATGCAAATATCTGTGTACTGATTTAAACCTGTGATTTTTGCATTGTTCTCTCTAACCCTGTGATCAGACAGTCTGTCCTGAGCTGAAGGGGCTTTGAGAAAATGTTTCCCTTAAAATAGTAAGATTTTGGGGGGAATTGTCAAGCTTAGGTAGCAATGTTTCTGAGGGGGGAAAAAGTGGGTTTGGATAAACATGTTAGAACAGCTGTGCTCTGTATATCCTCGGAAGTTCTGACTATCCCCCGGGGCCCATGCATGATGAAGACTGAGGCCATTCAGCAAATTTCCTGAGTCAGACATTGAATGGAAGACTACAGAGTTCTACCAGATTTCTGTTCCAGAGATGGTCCCCGTCAACATGATCCTTCTTCTTCACTAGGAAAGTACTTCCTGTGATTAGGCTCTCAAGCATTTCAGGGTGGTGCTCACTTTTCACTGCCAAAGTAAACAACGGAATGAAAAGTCCCTTCTGGGCTACTAAGGTGTTTCCTTTAAGGGAATGTGCTCTGTTGTGAGCCCTGTTTATTGCCAGTGATCATTAGGGATTTATCATGGATTGGCATTTATCACAGTAAAGATTGGTATTGTTATCAGGGACAGGCATTTCAGCTTACATCAGCTTCTTGTTCTCTTGGGTACTTCAAAACCATAAATCAATTTTCAAACATATGCTCATCTGAGTATTGCAAGAGAGTTTTAAATCAAGATACTGATTTCCTTCAATGTAAAACTGGATTTGGATTGTGCTTGTTTCCGTTGCATTTGTTTAGATCTGGATTAACACTACACACTGTAAAGGACCAATCTGGATCTTATTTTGGTTCTGAAGGCAACATCATACCACTTGCTATAACTGCTTGTGGCAAGAAGGCACGTGAAACTGGTTTTATTTCTACTTCTACTTCTATTTATTTGCTAAACTGGTCCTCAAAAAGGCTTGAATCCTTCTTCCTGGCTGCTGTCATGCTGCACCTGCTTTTCCTGGGGCACACAGCCTCACCTGCCATGTGCAGGCTTGCAAAGCCCCAATTTAAATGGCACTCCTTTATTAGAGGATACATTCCAGAGGCATAAAATATTATTATCCGATATACATAGCTAGAAGACTGCTGATCTCCTGCAGGACTGCAAGCACAAGATGGGACATGAGACTCTTGGTAAAATCGTTCTCCAGAATGCACCTCACGTGGCAGCTGGAAACTTCATACATGTTCTCATTTGGAGACTGCCTTGGAGACCCTTTTCTCTCACACTCTAAAAATTACTGAAGTAAAGAATGAGTTAATCTCATTGAGCGGTAGTAACACTTCTTCAGAGTTGTCTTGTCTTTGGAAACATTCTCCTATATTACTGAAATGATGTTTTCATCACTTTTTTTCTCTCTTCCTTTCTTCAGGAACTGCTAAGTATCTTCTTCAAGACAGAGATATTAACTGTCCTCTTTCTGCTCCTTTCACAAATTTTCCTTGTCTTCTCCTTTTTGCAAGGAGCTAAGGAAATGAAGTCCTAAGTTTTGTGGTCATAGGAGGGAAGGTGTTATTTCAATCCACGTGACTGGCAGCAGAGTTCTGTGAGCTGTTGTATTGAAGTTTTTGAAATTTAGTACCTTTCCCTGGTCTATTCATTTCATCTGTGCCTTGAGCTACTCTTTATTTACAAAACAGAATTGCTCATTTAACTTACAGTGCATTGTTTCTAGTCCTTGATTTAATACCTAAAGCTTTAATTTACAAGTGCTAATATTTTTAACTTTCCTGACTACATTTTCCAAAAAAGCCCAACCATCCTTACTGAGTTCTGCTGGAAGGACATTCACTCCCTTGAGGCAAGCAAATGCATCATCAGATCTATACTGAGGGGGTAAGTTGTGCACAACACCTGTTTTGATAAGCACTTATTCATGATAGAAGTAATATTCATTTATCCAGAAATGTCCACTATTACACTGGTTACAGTATCAATTTAAATATGTCTTTTGTAGGCTACTATGTATGCCTTTTCTAACTGACCCCCGACATACACCTCAGAATCCCTTCAGCTCAGTAAATACTGTAAAATGAAGAATTGGATTATTGCAAATAAGAAGCATGTAGTTTATAGCACCAATAAAAAGCCGAATCCAGAATAAAAGAATGATACAACAGTTCTAAAGTTGTCTTTTTTTAAATGTTCTTCTCAGTAAGCAAAGAGGCTATAAAGTTCAAAGCTGCTATATTCTATACCGCACACAGGGCCTATGGCAAGGATGCAGGGAGAATATGTGAGAGGGTAAGAAAAACACTTCATTTTTATTGCACCTTGAATAGAAAGAGACCTCTGACCGAAGCTCTTTAAAGCGATACAACTCAGAAGCTCATATCCCAATTTCAATAGTGCATCCACAGAAGCTTTGTTCTACAGATCTGAAAGCCAGGCAAATGCTGTTGTCCTCAACAGAGGGATGGGAGGCTTTGGTGGAAGACATCAAATTAGACTGTGATGGATTTGGTCACAGATTCTAAATCACTTGCATACCAGTACAGTATCTTTCTCCTCCTAATTATGTGTCTTTAGTTCATATGATGAAAATCTTAAGCCATTTTCAAATTCATCAACCAATTTCTTAGGAAATGGAATAAGGTGGATGGACTGAATGACTAAGTCAGACTTTCAATCCTTCAAAGATTGCACAGATACACTATATAGAACAACCAAAGTCAACAAGTTTTAAACTATCTGTCATGAGTAATAAGCTACAAATGCCACAGCTGGGCATGATAAGCAACCCTTGACTCCACAAGAACACATCAAAAACAGGCATTAAAAGAGTTATACTGTTCAGCAGATCTGAAGCTGAGTCAGAGTCTGCTGAGATGTCTTTCAACAGGGAAGGTTTAGGTGTCTTTGTCTAGAACATACTTTCACCTTGACTTTCAAGGTGAACTGGTTGTTTACAAAAAAACACCTTTATATTTGGTCTGCAGAAAGCACAGTGGTCTTTCTTTGCTCAACCTGGTCATTGAAAAGGTTTGGAGAGAGTAAAGTGTGTACAGTGTGCAGTCCGCTCCATGGTGGTTATCCTGGAGGATAACAGGTCTTTGCTCTGTTCATGAGGAAGCTGGCACAGACTGAGACTGGGATCCAACTGTGTTCCACATGGGGATTTTTTTTAAGATCTTGGCCAAAAGGTACAAGGTCTGTCTTTCTCAAATTCTGTTGTTATATATGGATTTTTATAAACACTCATTATTTATCTCTTTCATGGTGCCTTTCATCTGTATCTTGTTGTGCTGAAATTAATTATAGCATCTGTGTACTTTTGTCTATTTTGATATGCCAGCACTTCAGTAATCCTGATCAAGTTTCACATCTACATCTGACACCCTGGCACAGACTTCCTGACCGTACAAACATTCCCACAGAGACAGAACAACAGACCAGATCCACAGGGAACAATCATAGACTCAACACTTCTCTTCAGAAACCATTCGGAAAAAACAGATACAAGGGTTCAAATAAGCCCGTCCCCACACATTCTTTTTTGCCTTGACTCTGAGTTAATTGTGAATGGACATAAGTAAAAGCTGGAAACTGTGACTGGAGTTACAGAGTAGTTAGAGACACACCACTTATCAATCATTAGAATGAGAGTAAATATTTGAGCAATATTATAGAAGTCAAAAGTCATAGCTGGCAGCTCATTAACAAGGGTTTTTCAATCTGTTTTATGATCCCTCACTGTTCTTTAATCTAGAACACCTTTTAGTTTGCAGCTTTCTTATGTGGGTTAAAAGCACTATTCAGTCTCATTCATGGTTATTTTCTTTATGCTCTGATTTCCTCACACCTCTCCAAGTGTCTCACTTTTCATGAGAGATTATGCTTCTGCAAGCAAATATCTAGCCAGACACACCTTTGCCATACAAAACCACAAGTGATATGCTAATTCCAACCAAAAGCTGTTTGTTGAAGTATAAACAAAGAGAAGATTTGTGACCCAGAAAAGAACAGAACAGATCAGTGCAGGTCTGCAGCCCTTTGATATTACTTATTTCTGCTTCATAAGAACGCAGAGGTACAACGCAGGCTGTGGAATATCTACCCATGTTTATTGGTGGTGTAGTAGTAAAAATAGTAATAATAGTAATTTCTATAGAAATCATTCAGCTCTTTCATGCATGACACTCTTACAGTTAGTTCATGCACAGTTAGAACCCAGATGTGCTGAGCTGCTGCATCTATCACAATTCATCTAATTGATCTGTAACTCATTGTTACAATCAAAATGACAATGTTAATGTGATAACTGTAGGGCCAGCTCTCCAATATGCAGAGCTGATTGGGAAGGTTTTATTTTCAGCAGGAGTAGAACCCTGAGGAAAAAGGAAGCTTTGATTTTCAGTGCCTTGCTTATATCAGGGCTTAAACACTGACTTCAGACTAGCAGGTTACTTTTTAAATAGTTCTAAGACATTTGCAAGTGAACAATCAAAACATGGATCCAAGCTACTCAAGTCACCTCTGCTTACAGTTTCTGGCAGTTTTTCTGACTTGGCTCTGAACCTTCTGACTGTGCCCATCTCTATTTTCATGTCTCTGCTTGAAAAATCCCATTTCTTAGCCAAAGCACAAAAGTATTGCCTTTCCCAAAAGCCAGGACTGTTGTGTGTCACCACTTCTCAGCAAGATGACTGGCTGGAAACTTAGTTGTTATTCAAACTTTTCATTTCACAGTGATTCAGATTCTCATTAATTTGCTTCCATCAGAAGTTCAGCTTGTGAGACCTGTGATAACACACAGCCTTCTCTTATTAAAATGAAGGCACCCTGGGCTTATCCTCACTCCATATGTTATGTATTTCAGATGTTCTTGCTGGCATGGATCTTTCTGGGTATATTTATCGTTATCACAGGGTTGCCAGATGCGTGTTATGGTAGCTGCCTTCCTTACCCAGTGCCTGCAAAGGAACTGCTCTTTGGATTCTGCTTTAATAACATCCATGATTAAAGTTGTCAGCTTAAGGCTTTGTAACCACTACACCTAAAGATGTTTTTAGCTTCCAGCATAAATTAAAGAGTTCAGAACAAAACATTTACACACACACACACTCATCCAAATATTAAAAATCTGTACTAAGAAAATAATTCTGTTAGGTACAATGGCAAGATAAAAATAATGGACAAAATACAGTATAGGTGTTGATCTGAAGTGAGGAACCCTCACTAGCAAGTGTGTATATTTATTGGAGTTCAGTACATTGAGTTCACTGAATCCAGTTTTTTGGAAAGATGAGGTACTGACAGGGAGCCCAGTAAGAACATCGATCCACTGCTCCCCCTTCTGACAGAATAATGTTTGCCTAAGCTTATAAAGAATTCTGTGAGAATCTTTATACATTTATTTTTATGTACATGTGTAATTTTAAGCACACAAAATTATACAAATGTTGAAAATAAGGCTGAAAAGGCCTTCAATTAGGTATCTTGTCCATCCCTCTGTCCCAAGACCCAGTTCCACCTTAACTATTCTTGATAGATTTTTATTTAAAATACTTTTAAAACTTTCCATGAGGTTTCAGAGCCTCCCAAGGTGATCTGGTCTGTATCTCACCATACTTCCTGCTAGAAAATGTCTTGAAGTTCCAAAACAAGTATCTCCTGCTTCAGCTAGGATCACTTCTTCTCTTCCATTCTCAGTGTAACTTACCTCCTTTCTTGCCACCACCTTTCATATATTTGAAAGCTGTTGTCATATATGCCATTAGGGTTTTCAACAGCAGACTAAGTTTTTCCTGTTCCTGCAGCTTTCCTCAGACACTGAGTTTCCTAGACCTCTGATCACTGAGAACTACTGCTAGCCTTCACGGGGACTACCCACATGCCTAAAGCTACACGCATATTTAAGTACTGTGCTGAACTGGGGACTTCATTCCTAGTGTTGCCCAAGGCTGTCAAACACATGCTGGTCTAGTTTAATTGCATGACACTTCAGTTAATTAGCGTTTTGATAATAACATTCTGGCAGTTTTGCAAATGCCTTTAAACTTGTAACTGCAGGTAAAAACTCCCATATTTTGCTGGTGAAGGACAACCAGTGCCAAATTGTTGTGAACCTCATCCACCTGACCAGCAGGCAGTGTTTAACTTACAGTTGCATAAGGTTATGAACAGTGCAGGCATGAACAGCGTGTATTGGAAACTGCTGTTCTTAATATGTCTAGAGGCAAATTCTTTTGCCAATAAACAGCCATGTCTGATACCTAATGCTTACTGAGACATTGATACACACATATACCCCCATCCTCATCAATGAAGAGGTTTGATCCTCTCCATTTCAGTACACAAAAAAAAAAAGAAAGCATCTGTGGTAGCTAATGCACACCAAGCGTATGCAATCAAGCAAAAGAAAGAAATCAACAAGCCAATACGTGCCCTAAAATATTATAATGAAAACTTAGGAAGACAGAACCCAAGTGAGAAGAAGACAGAATGGAAACAGAGACTATGCAATTGCCAGAGTCAAGATCAATCAGGTCACAGGAGGGAGGGCAGTGAACTATGGTTGTGTTGGTGTTAAAGGGGCTATTAAAATTACACAGTCATACTTCTGTTCTGTTTACTTTACTGTAGCTATTTGCAGTGTCACTGGAATCCTTCAGCTTTTCCTAAAACAAACGCACAGTGTCTGCACAACTGAACAACAACAAACTAGTGAAAAAAGAGCAGCTTCTAGAAGCAATACAAGTAAGTGTACAATAAAAAAATGGGATGTATAGCTCCCAACATATAAACAACTTAGCAATAAACGAGCATATGATCAAATACAAGAGAATTGTTTGTTATGTACTTGTGTGCAAGTGAAATATTTACAGAATATTTCTGTGTCAAGTATTCAGGAACTGTTAGGGACAACTGTGAACAGTATTTTAAAGAATTAGAAAGAAAATCCTAAGAGTGTACCTTTAATGCATTTTTTAATACTTTATCTAGGAAATGCATTTTTAAAACATCAGTGGGAAAACAGTCAATATTCATTTGTGGAATATAATCTAAAGATGCTCTGATTTGAACACACACCCATCTCTTCATGAAAGAGCTTCCTGATTTGGTGACTACCTCTTGGGATTCCTCTGCCTGAGACAATGAACATTAAGTCATAGTGTAATCACTTACAGCATCAGTTTGAACACGGCTGCATCTGTGGGACATAAATGTAAAGGGAATCTTAGATTGCAGTTGCTTTCATTGGAGTAATGAATTTAACAGGCCAACACAATGAAAAAGGCCGCATCTTCCACTTAGCTGCTTCCCAGAAAGCAAGCACTTGAGGAGCATTTAATCTTATCCCACGTTTCCTACCTTTCTTCCACCCAAATTATGCAGATGAAAAAAATGTTTACAAATTAATTAAATGAAATTAGTTGTTGATATAAAATCATCAATTCCAACTAAATCAGCTAAGCTAAAGATTAAATTGGCCCATATGACCTTGTTGTTTCAAAAATAAGTGCAGCAATAATTAATAGCAGCAATAGAGTTTATCGCAGTGATTTCAAGGTGTGGGGTTTGATCCTCCACATTTTGGATGATAAGTCACTGCAACTTTTCCATCATATCTGTGAGGATGGTTCTTGCACATAGGTTTACTTCTTAGGAAAGGAAAAGTAAGTATTTCTGTGTAAGATATATACATGAATCATTTCCTTACTATTTTGTTCTTCATTGATGGTATTGCTCCTGTGCTTCTGGTGACACAGCCAAGTCTTAAGAGTGCATCACAGAATGACTTCACCACTCTGGCCTGCTTCTGAAATTTGGCAATATGCATGGCAATGTATCTTTGGTGGACTCAGGTTCATGATAAAAGGAAAACATATGAATTCTTTAGCTTCTCGAGGTCCTCTCAACTTCTCTACTGCCTGGTAGACTCTCCAGGGAGCTGTACCTCAGGTTGGTTGCCTGGTGTCAAACTTAGACTGCAGACTTGACTGTTAAAAATGCATACTACATCTGGAATAATGAGAATGGCAGACTTGAGGGACATTTGCCTGAGCAGAAAGGGGAGCATCCATTTGCAGTTTTCTCAGCAGTGCTATGCAGTGACTCTGATGTTGCAGGCCAGCATCAACTTTCGGCATCTCACCAGTGTTGGCTTTTGAGACATATTTGTACTTCTCACCTGCAAGATGCACCTGAGAAGCTGGAAATCAGTGAGGAGAGCTATTTATTTGTTCTAAATGGAACCTGAAACTCCTTGAGATGGCAACAGCAAAACACCAAGACCTTTCAGTAACAGGTACTAGCACAAACATTCTGTCTGAAGAACCTCCTCTTTGCCATTTCCAACCTCTGCCTATTGTCCTTTTTTTTTTATTTTAAACACATCTTTAGAAAATCAGCAGTTACAGCTAATACAAGTTACAGGTAATGCAAAGTAGTAGTAGCTCCTGCATTATAGTGATGTTTGTGAGAAAGCATGTCTCTTTAGTTTTGAGAGAAAAGCTTAGGACAAGGAAGTGTTTCACCAGAGGTAGTTTTACAGTTTCCAGGCTTGATTTTAGAACGTGAGAATCCTGCTTTAAGGAAAAAAAGATCTGACCCAGAATTCCTCGCTTAAGTGGAAAAGAAAGATATCACTTAACAAAATAAACTACATGGAGTAGACGGTGACAGTCTTGATTACTTTTTGAACCCATGTATCACACATGATTAAGTAGGGTGCACCCATATGTGCACTGTTGATCCTAGAAAAATGAATCCCACATAGGACTTCCTATCCAGACATCAATGCGGACAGTTTAAAGGTTAGTCATGCCCGGTTTCACAAACTCAAGAAGAGGCAGGGTATATGCTAGCTAAAATTCCAGGGTGATCTATCTGCTGATCTAACTCTGGTGGAGTCTTTCAAGAGAAAACTTGTCAACGCACACCCATGTGTTGAGTTACCACCAAGCATTTAACAATGATGAAATAGCTTATTCTGGCATATGTTACCCATAAAATGCTTGTAATTAACCGAAGGAAAAAATGCACTAAACTTTAAAACATCAAAAACAGAATAACTCTTTCAGCTGTGAAAGTACTGGGAGATTTCCAGTTACAGGAGCGTTGCTTGAAATGGTATGGCATGGCTCTCATCAAAGAGGTTGATGATGAAGAGAGTTGTTCAATGACTACTGATATGTGTGATGGAGGTCACTGATGCCAGGACACAACCTCAAAGCTATGTGGGCTACTGATGGGCAACTGTCCCCAGTTAAAGTGGGTAGCACTTGCTAACCTGGTTCACCAAAGAATTTTCTTTCTTCTCTCAGCATCAGTTCAGCATTCCTGGAATCCATTTGAGAAAAATGTTCTTCACCCAAAATACAGTTTCCTTAATGTGTTGAGAGAGAGACTGGTTGCCTTCTCACACATTAAACACAGTGTGAAACACTTATGCTAATGCAGTCAGTAATTCCAGTATCTCAGCACCACATGAAATCATACCATTAGCTCACTCCATATGCCACACTTCTACTAACTTATATTAGGATAGCATAGTTCTGCTTCCCTTCAGCAGAAACTTTCTCAATGACTTCAAATGTCACAAGGGCTAAGCTGCCCTTCTGCAGTAAGGCAACACGACAACAGTAAAAATAACGTAAGAATAATCACTTCAACCCATAGGGGTTGTAAGAAAATATTACACACTCATCGGTAAAGCTCTTTCTGTATGCCTATGTACAGAAAGGGACTTAAAATACAGTTATTTCAGATATGAATGTGAATAGAAAATCTGCACTGAAATTACTTTGGAAATATTTGGAACAAGAGCAATACAGCTCACAAATACTGAAATACCTGTTTTGAAATGAGCCGTAACTGGAATAAACAGCGTATTTTATTCAAGAAACATGGAGAAGCCAAACAGCTTCACTGCACATTTTACTTGCTAAAGGAAATGGCACAGAAAACATTCTTGTTGCCTTCCCTATAGCTGAGTATTTTGAAAGGATGGGTGATAAGCAAGTATATACTGAATTCTCATTGTCTGTAAGTACCTTATGTCTTTTGACTTTAAAAGAATTTGCTTCAACCTTTATAATAAAGAGAGTTTCATACCTGTTCACAATTCTTGGTGAATTGCCTACCTCACAAACCTGAGGCAGCTGTCCTTAGACATGTGATTTTGTTTGCACGAATAATACACAGACATATCCCCCATATCACAACAACTATGCGCACTTAAAACATTATGTAAGTTACTAACTGGATGACCAGGAAAACAAGAGAGAGCTTTAAGCCAGCTCTCACGAGTGTATTAACCTGTGAGCCTGGTTTGCAACGCAAGCATGGTGAGTGCCTGACAACACTGCCACATTGAAATCTCAGCCCTCTAGACATGACTTTATTGTCAACAGTATCCAGAGATGAAAAACTCCCATGAACACCACATTCATATTTCATCCTTAGGAAAAGAGCTCCAAATTTTTATTTTATAAGGCTTTCTCTAGCCTCAGGTAAATGACCTAATTTGTTTCTTAATAACAGGGAAGAACTGTATTTTTAAATCCTGCTTGCTGACGCTGCAGTTTGGTAGGGAAGGAGGTGTGCTCAGTAGAATGGTTATTTGTTCCGAAACAAAATGATAACCAGTGATGCTGCTGAAGTGATGATGGACACTTCTCACTCATGTCTATACTCAGAGCAAAAGTGAAACCCCCAAGAGCCCAGGAAGAAGGTAAGCTGTGCATCTCCATCTGTGCTTACCTGCTCACCGGATGACTTGTTTGGTACCCCAGTTTAATTGACTGAGTCCACCCAAGGCCGACAGACTATGGGTAACTGCCCTCAAACTAGCTCATCTGCACTAGCAAATAAACTCTGCCCAGTTTTTCAGCTTCACCAATTTCAGCAGCACAGATAAATGCAAACAACCCGAGTTACATGCACACAGCATGAACTGAACTTTTGTATTAAGTATGTGAGAAAATGAAACAACTCTTCAAGCTCCACTACAATCCAAATACCTTTAACACAAAAATATGTTCTGACCATCACAGATGACAAAAGCTGTACCAGGGACTAGTTTGGGCAAGGGCTTAGATTTAAAAGGCTTGAATTTTCTTAAAATAATGATCAATCAGTTCTCCAGCAAAGACAAGAACACTGAAGGTCTGTTTATTGTTTCCTTTGTCTGGTACAGTCTTGTAAAGACTTCAAACTGTAATTTTTGGCATGACTATGTCAGAGAAAATCCCACAAGCAGACACATAAATAAGAGACAGTCTTATGCCATTCCCCTTTATTAGCACTGTGCCTCACCCACTTGGTTATTCACACATGCAGCAGCGAGAACTAGGAAGCCCATCTCAGCTGGCTTTTACATTATCTATTAATGGCAAATTGCAGGGCCTCTCAGCTACAATAAATTATGCCAGTTTTTCTTTTCAAGACAGGTACCTTAAAAATTGAAGTAAAAAAGAGGGAATAGTCTAAGCAAGCCCCAGATGTAAAGCAGAAAAGCCGATAAAATTTTACTTTTACTTTAGCTTCATGCTGATGTCATTCTAGTGACTTCACTGTAATTACTGGACATTTGCACCATTATGAGAGCAGAATCTATCTCCCAAGGACAGGTTTTGTTGTCATAAACTGGTTTTACTCCAGGTATCTGGTCTATAAAGCCCTTCCCTTAGTATATTTACATGGCTATAAGCAAGTCAGAACATTTGTCTGAGAAGTGAATTGCAGCCAGCAAAAACACAGCCCTAGGCCCATGCTGAAGTGGGTAGGATTTTAAAAATTTCTGCAGCAGTTAGTGGTTAGGCACATAAAAACACTCCACCCTCCTGCCTCAGGCAAGAGAGAATATGCAGGCGGTGCAGAGTGTACTTCATGCGTCAGGAAACATCATTTGGCTTTAAACAGGATCAACAGATTTCAGAAAAATGAGAAAAGGGGGTAATGCATATGTGCCTTAAGACTTAGTATGTTGACTAACATCTCGGTAACTCATTGGCAATGCTTAGGGAGAAAAGGCCTGGCTGTTGTGCCCAGCAAACTGTTAAATGGAAGCTTTGTGATGCTCCTGGCTCTCTGGAAGAGAAGAACCCATAAAGGTCAAACTGGAGTCTCTAAACCCAGCATCAGTATCCTCTACTATTACTCTCCACTTTGGCTTTGCTACTACAGATGGTACCCACAGGGGAATATAACATGTTCTTGTCCTGTCAGTGCCGATGTGTGAGCCCTAGTGCTCTTCTCGTAATTTAATGTTAATCAGAGACAATACATAGAGACTATCTTTCAATGGTGCAAACTGATGTAAACTGAAAAAAAAATAAAATTCAATCACTAAAATGTCATCACAGAAACACTAAAGAAAATAAATCCAGGAAGGACATTTTCCTTCTGGTTCCTTTGGGGAAACAAGTTTCTCTGAAGGGAAGCAATATCTACAGCAAATAGAGCTCAGTAATTTTATTACCCAGTGTGCAATTTCCTATGCATTTTTTCCTTTTATTTTGCTTACCCCAAACTATTCTGATCACAAAAGGAATAAAAAACCTCACAAATCAAACAATAGCATTACAGTGTTTAATAAAGACTGTATTGCAATGAACTTGATAGCTGTGTGCATGTATCCATGAGCTTAACTGAACAGTATGAGAAACGCTCTACAGTGTGCCATAAACATGCTGGTATCAAAAACACATGGATAATCTCTTTTCCTCAAGGGAAACAGATATGCACTTTTCAGAGGAAAGTTTTAGTCTGACTCCGGTTTGCCATCATTAAGTTGCAGATAACATCATATCCATCACTATCGGGTTTCTGCAATAAAAGTACGGGATAGTCACTGGATAGTGATTGATGACACTCTAGTTCCCAGCTCCGTCAGGAGCCTCCTGCCACATCTTGGACAAATCATGTTTTTGCAGTACTACGTGTAAACACCAAGTAAACCCACAGGTAAATGTGGTAAACACAGCTAAACACTTAATACCAACCTGCAATACAATCTCCTCCTAGAGTGATTACCCATCAATGAATACTGATGATAATGCTGCCTTTTCTCTACTCTATGTGTAGTACATTAAACTCATAAACCCAACGTCTGGAACCATCTTTCTATCTTCAGTGTCTCAAGCAGACTGTAATCCTCACCTGGAGTGGGGCGCATGGGCGCTGCTCTAAGAAACTAGCAATGGTAATGCACAGGATGACTTTTTCATGTGTTATGTTCCTGTAAAATCTTACTGGAATCTCAGCTGGCAAATGATCTAAAATCTCAAACTTTCTGTTGTTCTTGTGCAACTCAACTGTTAACATGTCTGTACAACAGAGCATGAGTAATTTAAAGCAGGGACCATCCTTGAGACAGAAGGAAATATGTTGTGAAGTTGGCAACATGCCATCTCAAAGCTCCAGTGTATTTGAGATCCAACCCACTTGATAAATTTGCAGCAGCAGTTCTATTAGAACTTTGACCGTTGCACTCACGAGTCTATTTTTAACATATTAAAAAAATTAGCTGCAGGTATTTAAAAAACAAATAAATAAAAAAGGAGCAGGTTTTAAAAAATGCCTCCAAACTGCCTCAACAGTTGAGGTATTGTGTGAGTTTTTTTGCTAGACGGTTATAAAAGATCATACAACTTAGTCACATAATCTAACTTCCCACGTTTGCTACTGAGAATATAATTTCTAAATCAATTTCACCCATAGATAGTCAACTCCTATACAAGGAGCAATCTAAAGTTCTCAGATTTCCCAAAGGGACTTGTTCTAGGTGGGCTTTCAATGCTTAGATACTTTTTACTGTGGGAGAGAAAAAGGTTGCTGTGAAATTATATTTGAAGGGAGTAAATCTATGTATACTTATGGTCAAAAGCACAGCAAGTGCTAACATATTATCAGACCTACACTCAGTGCTTACTCACCTCTCAGTGCAAGAGTGTGTGTCTCAATACAGCTGGGAGTTACACAAGGTGAAGAGAAAATTGAGCATCCTCATCTGTGGTTGTGAGAAGGAACCAGGCAGGAAATTAATGCATTTCTGCTACACAAATTAAGGGCATGATCTAGCAAGAGCATGCAGGTGTTTGTATTTCATGTGCAACACTCAGCACAGCTGTGCAAGACCTCAATGCACAGCATGGAGCAGTTCAGCTGTGGGTAGTGCTGGAGGAACCAATGATACACTATCCCCATTGCTGTTATGGCTTTAACATGGCTCATTTTCTCAGTCCTAACAGTTATATTGGAAAAACACTTTGTAGAAGTCAGTTTTGAGAAACGTAAATCCACGTGGGGAAACCAGGTCTGCAGCATGGAAAGGAAGTTTGCTGATAAAGATAGGAAAATCATGCTTGCTTCAGCAGCACCTTTGAGCATCAGGACACTAATTCTGCTCTGAACTGCATGACTGTGACTACAGCTGGGGCTGCTCCTTGCCACAATCACAGTCTACCTGCCTGTTTTTCCAGTCAAATTTCTTCATTTTCACTTCTTCCTCCTTCCCTCACAACCAAGACAGCGCTGTTCAGATCACACTTCTCTTGGCACCTTCCTCGGATACAGTTTTTTCCCCTTATGCAAGGAGACAGTACCTGAGGTAGAGATAATGGGTGGCTTGAAATGGAGAGCTGTGGTTCCCTTAGCTGTGCCGAAAGGCTGTGCCTGGGCCTGCCCTGCCCCTCACGGTGGGGAGCACTGTATGCCGAGGCTGGAGCCTCCCTCCTCAGCACCGGGACACTTCCAGCGAGACAGCACCTCGCCTTGGGCAAGACCCCAGCCACGGGGTGGCAGGCCCACGCTGGCCGAAGGGACACGGCACGGCCTTACATACTCAGCTGCAACAGACGCGCATACGAGGTTCCCAGGGATGCCCCGCAATGGAGGCTCCGCAAGCCCCGCTCTGCCCGGCACCTCTGAGGCGGCAGCAGCAGCACCCAACCTGCCTTTACCGCCTGCAGCAGCAAGCCTCGCGCGCGCGCGCCCGCCCACCAGCCCTACACAGCCTTCCGCTGCGCGCAGTCGCAGAGCCGCCTGTGTCGGCTACGTAACACGCTGCGCGCGCGCAGGCGCACTACTGATGCGCCACTCGGCCCGCCCCGTTCCCCCGGAAGCGGGAGATTGAAGCGCTGGGGCTAGTACGGTGCCGGTTTGCTTCGCTCGGCTCCTTTCCCAGGTGTCTGGGGGTGGGTTCTGCTTCCCGTGGCTTGGTGATGTTGGGGTGGAGGAGGGAGGGGAGTGGAGAGGGTCCCTCAGGGCTGTCTCCTTCCTTGCCCCCCACGCCGGGTCCCGGCCCAGCTGGCTGATGTGGGCCTTGTGCTCCGTGGGCAGCCTCCGCCTTGGACTGTGAATGCGCTGCGGGTCTCTGCTGTGCTCCACTTCTGGGGAGCCTCTTGGCCCTTCAGGGTGCATCACCTCAGAAAGAGCTCCTTGGCTCTGCTTATGGGCTGCCCAGCCTTCTCTCTGCTTCTCTGTAGGGTGGAAAACTAGCTCGAGAAAAATTGTTAGTAAGCCTTTGGTTGGTGAGAGGAGAACGTAAAAGGAGGGAGTGCTGTTACACAGTGTAGCAATAAGCAGACAGAGGCACATAGCATCAGAGACTTGCCCAAAGTGCAAAATCAAGTAAGTACTCAAGTCCAAAATTGTCTTTTTCCCTCCTGGCCCAAGTTTTCCTTACTTGCTGGACAGAATTATTTTTCTGCGTGATAAATAGCATGAAATGTAAAGGATTCTTGGAGATCTTGGGGAAGGATTTTAAGAGTGCAGGAGACCTATGTGAATGTGCTGCCAAAGAGAGTTAAAGTAACAGCATCAGTGAACTATTGGAGAACATATTCATTGTGGTCATTTGAAGACAAATAATCTGCATTAGAATGTAAAGCCAGAGAGTCACAGGATTTATTTTGAAAGAGTTGGCAAGTCTGTTGAAGCTAGCTCTTGGGCTCGAAACTATTTTGCTGCTTAATAAGATTTATGAAATATTTGTGACATACTGTATATGTAGCTATGATGTAGCTTTTTCTATGCTCTTGCTTACATTAAGCAATAATAGTAATTTGCATTGTTTGATGGGCACTGTGGACTCCCTTCACAGATTGCTAAAATGCTCAATTAACTAGACTTTAGTAAAGAAAGTCTTTTTTTTTTTCCTTTAATAGAAAACTATATGTTGAATTTTGAACAACGGGGGGGAATGTTGACTTTTAAGATAAATGAGGACCTGTGTCCTTTGGTATAGAGCCAGGAAGACCAGGGTTGCTGGGTTAGTAAAGCTTTGGCATACTGAAGCTTTGGTATGCCTGCTCTCTGAAGAGGAATCCCCTTATGCCAGTCTTATGTTGCCTGGTGATTTGTTTGCAGGATTTTATTTTTAAGAGGCTTCTGTTTTGAAACTCCTAATTGCAATTTACAGGTAAACAGAGGCTTGGCTGATGATTTTCCAGCTGCATTTTGGTCATTAGCATGTGGTTCACAAGTGCTAAACTAAGTTAAACATTGCCAAATCAATTTGAAGTTGGTACATGCTGGGAGGTATGACTTATTTAATTAAGGTGCTTTTCTGAGCAAACTGGGAATGCTTACTTTTAATCTGAAATTCTACTTCTGTGAGTAATTACTTTTTTAAGCAGCCTCCCCAGAAGGATCAAATGAGACAGTGGTTCACAGACCTGGTTACCCAATTATTTTGTTTTATAGAAAAGATTAATTGTTTATACACGTGGACAATAAAAATCTTGTGGCTCCCAACAGTACTTTTATCATTACTTGGGATGCAGTTAAATGAAAGGACTGGTTCTTCACAACCTGGCTTAGTAAGGATTATTCCTTTGAGTTAGACAAGCAGTAAGGGTTATTCAAGTTAAGAAAATACAGTTTGTTTGGAGTGAGTGCTTTTTTTTTCTTGGATGAGTGTAGTGTTGCAGGATCTGACCTTGGATTTACAGGCATTCTAGAATGGGTCCGATTGCTTCATAAGTTGTCTTGTTCCTTTTTAACACTTGAAAGAGGATATCAGATAGAAAAAGTCTTATTCTCCATTATAAATTTTTTTCTAATATTTTTTCATATTTTTAAGAAAAAATTCCATGGACCTTTGAGTGAGGGAAAAATAATATACAAAATTCATAGTAAGATACTTTATACCATTTAGTAGTGTCATTCATCCTCTTGAAGAAAAGCCATCCACAAAGCAAGATGTTACTTAGCACATGAAACAGTTGTATAACTTAGGCAGATGTCTTTTTGAACTTAACAATTAGAAAACAAGCCTTAGTATTTCTTATTAGAGCTTTTTACTCATTTCTGCAGCCACATGGCTCATTATAATCAGGTGAAAATGGCACCATACATAATTCATTCAATCTTTTAACAGAAACTGCTATCCATCTCGAGATGGAAGAACCAGTGCTTGAAAAATTGACATCTTTGTGCAGTACTCCAAAGGATTCTGGGACAGCAGCTCCACAGGGAACTAGTTCAGGGAAACAGGTATGAAAACTTACTTGTTCTTCCAGCAATGTCACTATCTGCTGAGCTCTACTTTGGTGTTCATCCTAGCATGCATTACAGTGATGCTGTCACTCTCAGCATCCAGACCTGTGCTGGATACATAGGGCTAGTTAGCAAGTGTTCCTTAACTGATCCCTCTCTCTCATATTTTAACATATTTTCACAGGTCAAACTGTTAGACATGGATTATAAAAAAACCCCAACATTGTTAACTTCTTTTGAAGAAAAAGAATCACTTTAGATGCTTATCAGTGATGGATCTCAAAGCATGAACAAATCAAAATTATACAGATCATTTCTAATACACTCAAGTAGAATATAGATGTTTTATACTAGTGCTAATACAGAAAGTGTGTATGTGTGGTGGGATGGAATAGCAAAAAAACCCCTCCTGTCCTTATCTCTATTAAACTAGAGGGGGAAATTGAACTTGATGGAATAAAACTAGCCAAGTTGAAATATACTGTGTATCTTCTGCACAAAGACTAGACAAGTGGGTTTGCCTTAATATGTAATACAAGATTTGCTCCTAGAAAACGTGAAGGTACATCTTTCCATATCTTGCAGCTGTGTGTGCAAACACATGTGAAAGGAAGAAGTTAACTTTAAGAAAGCTATAGTGAGAATTAGGAAGTCTGGCTTTACGATGATCTTTATATACATGACATAATCTATGTAAATGATAACAAGGGTAAACAGTTCTACACCTCTTTGAAATTTGATGAAAGATTAGATTCTTCTGATCCCTCTGGGGTTGTTTTTTTTATTATTTTTTAGCCAATGAGCGCAGCTCTGAGGGAGCGATTAAGGAAAACAAGACGTTCATTTAATGCTAATTTTACAGTGGCAAAGCGGCTCAAGATAGACTCTGAAGAAAAAGACAGTGCTGATGCTGACAAAGGGTGCTTGCCCAAGACAATTACAAATACAGATTGTTCCAGATTACAGGATGGTTCTGAAAACGTGGAAAGAAACAGCACTGGACATACATGCTTCAGAAGTCCCTTACAGGAAAATGATCTCTGTGGATCAGCAGAGAATTCTCATGTGCTACAGTCTGACCTTAGTCAGCAGCAGTCCCTGGAAGAAAAAGTAAGGCTGGTGAAACAAGTGCAAGAAAAGGAAGAACTACTTCGAAGGCTCAAACTGGTTAAGATGTACCGATCTAAGGTGAGGGGAACCTCTGAAAAAGCACTTCTAAATCATTCTTTGAATTCATAGTGTAATCCTCATGTATTGGTTTAAGCAACAATACTGACTCACCCTTTTTTTGGTGTGGTGTTTGTATATTGTCTCAGTTTAAGGCCTTTTATCAAAATAGATCAGCAGGGTACCAAAAACCCCTACATTTCAGCAAATGATAAAATTTCTTTTTTTTGTTTTGTCCCAATTTCAGAACAACCTGTCTGAACTGCAGGCTTTGATAGTGAAATGGAGAAGCAGTACCCAGCTGATGCTATATGAACTGCAGTCGGCCTTTTCTGCAGATGGCAAGAAAGTGAGTCTCACTCAGCTGATAGATACTTTTGGATTAGAAGACCAGTTACTGCACTACAGCAGAACAGAAGAAGATTTTGTAGATCCATAATCTACAAGTGCGAAGCATTCAGTTCCACACACGCATAAGAAGAAAAGACAATGAATTCTGATCACATAAGAAATGTTGATCAGACAGCGGACGTTATGCTTTGAGGTTAGGAGGTTTTCTCAGGAGATATTTGTAAAGCTTTGTACTTAGATACAGTAGGTGCTGTAAAAGGCATTACTTAATGGAAAAGATAAAACTAATGCTGTTATGAAAAACTGGCTTGATAACTTGATCAGTGAATTGTTATTTAATAAAAATAAGATGAAATCAAGTCATACATTTAACAAATAGAAGGCAGTCCATTCTTTGATTAGTCTTTGCATGGTTACTTGTCTTGAAGTAACAAACTCAATTGTTATTTCTGTTGATGTTCAGATGAGGAAGAGTTCAGTTCTCTGTTTATATATACATCCCCATTTTACAAATGTCTTCCTGCTGCCAGTCAGTTAATGACAGCATTTTGCAAGTTAAGTAGAGATAACTAATTTTCATGTTGTTAAAATTCTGAAGCTGCAATGAGATGTTCTCAATAGCTTTAATTATTACTGAGGGAAATGTGCCATAATGCATTCATTTTCAGATACTGGTCCAGACAGTTGTCTTCAGGGAAGCTGTCTCTTAAGAATTCTGCCACAGCCTGAGATAATACAAGGGAAGGCAAGAAAATCACAACCAACAGCTGTTAACGCTGCTACTTCATGTGAGAGCCAAGGTGTTAACTCTCTTCAAATAAATAAGAAAAACAAGGCCTTGTCTAGTGGGAGTGCTTCAACTACAGCATCATAAAGCTGAATAAAACTTCAGCATTTCATTTATGCTCCAATAAATGTTGTCTCTTTATATGTTTTTGTTTTTATCTTAACTTGAAATTGCTTTTTTTCCTCATCATAGCATATGCATATAGTGTGGTAACTTCTGTCTGCTTTTGTTCTCCTTAAAATCATTGCTTGTCAAGTGTAACAATACATAAATCTTCACTACAGTACAACTCCCCCTGCTATGAATATTGTTATATATGTGATCACATTCCTTATTGGTTGTATCTATCTCAACTGGTTTGTTTATGGCTAGCATTTCCTGTTTCCTTAAGGGAGTCATTTCTTGCATATCTCAAAGGAAAGAAAATCAAAGATTGTACAGACCTTTTTAACATTGATAGGGCTCGTTAGACTTAAATCTGTACCCACAACTTACTCCTAAGAATACTGAATGTTGCTGTCTACAGAGAATTAATTAAGAACAACCTTTATTGCTAATCACATTTTGAGTATTAAGATACTATTTCTTCTGTTTCTTTGGGTTAATAAAAAAAGATGGTGGTGCCAGGTGAAGGGGGTTCTCTTCCCTGAGATCCGTGGCAAATTTGGAACTCTTGTTTCTAGGGAAGTTTCAGGAGGAAGAAAAATACCTTGCAAGAAGAATGGGGATGTAAGTAGAATCCTTACAGGCCCCAGTTAGAGACAATAAAGCAAAAATAGAGGTGGTGTACAAGATCACAACAGAAGTAGCTTTCCTTACAAGTGTAGAATTTTGTTAAACTAATGTATCCAAGCTATTAATGCTCTTACAAGGGAATGAGTGTAGATTTTATGTGCATTTATGAAAAGAAGAGAAGAATCAACACACACCATGGAAGAGGGAAATAAAAATGTCAGAATGCCTGAGTAGGTAGATCCTGCTCCAGCAGTTGTTAATTTTATCAAGGGTTCTTTATATTTCCTAGCTGTCTTGGGAGAGATCTGGCAGGAGAATAGACTGTAAAGGGCTGGGAGATAACAGCAACTCTTTTGGAGGCCAGATGCTTCCAAACCTGGTTTTCCTGTGATTCTGCTCATGGCAGCAGGTACTGGTGGCTGTGGGTAATTATCATAAACAGCAGCAGCTTTCAGGACTGGGCCAGATAGCACACATCATGCTGAAGCATACCTTCATCTTCTTAGCAACCTACACCTGTGCCATCACAAGTGTAAATATATTTAAAAAAGAAAAATTAAGTCAAAGCCTCAGAAATGAATTTTAGCAGATGCAAATTCATGGATTTCTTGCAGTACTGTACCTTCAAAATGTTCTACAATTGCATATTGCAGACTAAGGATATACAAATACACCTGTTCTTCTATCAGTCTACAATTTCTTGTACCTTTTGTTTTCTGTAATGAGCTGTATGGTTTATATAATCAAAACAGCAGAAATAAATCTCATGAACTGAAATATAACAGGGACAAGACTAGGTATAAAATGTACAAAACAGACAAACATGCATCTTTCAAACTGAAGCTATTTTTAAAGAAATTACAGAAGAAATAATTTGTGGAAAGAAAAGTTCAGGGAGAAAAGGTAGTTGTTCAAGGTCTTTTTCTTAGACAAGGCCACGGTATTATAAATCTACCTGGCTTCTGATTTTTAAAGAATAGGGAATGTTCTTGATCTCAGTCTTTCAACTTCTGCCTGAAGAATTTCACACTGTTCTTCTTGTTCCTTTACAAGACCTCGTAGGCGTTTCTGCTTCAAAATCTGTCGGTAACGCTGCTTTGCAATCTTTTCAGAAACATGTGTGTCTGCATAAAACCAAATATAAGGGTTAGCCTGTACTTGCAGGGGATGCATAGTCTATATATTGGACCTGTCCCAGGGTTATTCCAAGTTCTGTATAACACAGGCAGACATTTTAAAAAATGTTCACAGTTGGGTTTAAGAGTCTTTATAGTACTGAATAAAGCAAAAAATTTCAAAAACGCACTGGGCATGATTCCTTTAGCTTCTAGCAAGTACCCACTATTTTGAAAATCTGTAACTGTTTTACTTGTGGAAAGATCTCTACAGTTTTCCTAGTAGCGAACACCCTTCTCAGCTCCACATTACTTCCTCTGTTCCCTGGAATGTGTGGAAAGTGGGTTAAAGAGTTCTGAGAAAGGATGAAAGCATGTTGCCTAATGAAGATATTAATGACTATAATATTTTGACTTAAATAGTTTCAGCAATTTAGTCAATTAACTTTGGTTACAAGAGCAACAGTCTCTAGGTATGCTCTTAAGTGAACGATGTTAAATTGCTGTGGTAGAAAGGGCACCGCTAATTGTGCACATACAGTAATAGGCGCTCCTTGCCCCTTAGCTGATGCTGATGGAGAACAGGACCATCTAGCCTTGCAGATATTTTCTGAATCTTTTTTGCTTGTCCCCAAGTACATTACTGTGACTCACTGGCTGCCTCAAAGATGTGCCTCCTTTCTGAAACAGACACAAGCATTTCTTTCAGCTCCAGGCTGAGCTCATAGTTTTCTTGCTCTTTTAAACTGATGCACTTCTCCAACTCTTTAATTCTTTTCTGACGGTTCTTCACATTCTTCTTGTGCAGCTGCCCATTTCCAAAAGAATAAAGCAAATATATGAGATTATACAGAAGCTGTTCAGACAACCTTTAGATGAAAACCTATAATCTTAAGCACTGCATTGTAGCTCAATAAACTTTCATGTATTTTGATTTGACTAGTAGCATGTTCTAGCTTTACTTCATATAGTGTCTTTCACACACACTGTATTCCAGTATGCTTTATGGAGTTCTAATATAAGCAGCAGACAAAGAACAAAGAGGTATGGGTCAGGGAGAGAGATATATTAAAGATAAAACTTGAAAGGCAAAGGGAGGAAAGGAAATCAATGGAATCAGTGAGTTGAGAACACTTTCTTGGCTGCTGGGAGCTGCTGAAGAAAGGGTTGTTGTGCTGAAGCTGTCGGATGGGCTATAAAGGGACAAGGTAAATACTAAAGCTTGAAGAGTAGACTGATGCCAGCTAGAGCAATCTGGAGAAAATCCAGTGGAATCACTTAAAACCAAGGATAATCATAATTTGAATGTTGAAATAGATGACAGAGCCAGCAAATCAGATTGTTGTGTCTGTGTTATTTTGAATATAGCGGGGGAGTGATATTATGAACAGGCTGGCACTCCTGCAGAGAAACATTAAGCAGTGAAGACTGGAAGAATGCTTCATTAGAAACGGAAGAGTGACTTTTATAGACGGTGCTGTGTAAGAAGTGATAGGCAGATCTGTATTCAGATGTTCGGGAAGGAAAGCGTTTAATTCCAGTTACAGTGCAACAGAGGGTTCTCTCCATAGGATTGATCTATGCAGCAATCAATGTACGATGACTGCTTCCAAAGACTTTAGAGAACTGCTGCTGTAGACAGCTCAGTGCAAGTTGAAGAAACTATTGAAAGCCAGATGAATAAATACATGGAGATACATATATTCATCTGTGTGTGCTGTTATGGCTATGCTCCAACAGTCTTTGAGTTAGCTGAAGAGTTAATATGCCTACATCAATTGCAGTTATTCCTTATAAACACTTCTTGCTAATGAAGGAGAGGAACTGCATTTAAACTAAGGAAGTGTCTCTCAAATGTAGTGGTTCACTGAGGATTTACCTTATCCATGATGCCAAGAGTCTGCTCCATCACTGAAATGTGGTGGGCAATGTGGCTGTTGTAGTTCAACACAGTTAGGAACTGAAGAATTAAAACCAGAAAGAAACCATCTTATTAAGCCTGTTTGTTCTCAACAATTCCACACTTCCGTAAATACAATCATACCATGGAAAACTCAAAAAACTAGAATTCTGCACAGTGGAAAGGCTTATTAGTGATCATAAATGGACATTGTAAAGATATGCCTGGATGCTGTGTGAATACTAGACTGTACAGCTGTTAGAAAGAATATTATCTCTTATGTGTTAATGGAAACAAAGACCAAACAAATTTGTTGCGAGGTTGTCAAAAAACCCAAGCTACACTTTTGTTTCTAAGGTAGTCTAAGCTAACACAGTGAGAGACCAGAGCTATATAGTCTGTCTTCAGGCCAGAGAAGAAAGTGATTATTTTCTGTCAAGTGGCTTCCTAGTAATTCTTACTTCTTTTATTGTTCTTATATCTGCATAGTATTTCAGGTTTCAGAGAATTTATTAAAGATTTTTTTCTTGGGCACCCTACTACTAAAATATCTCTTTATCAAATGACAAATGGTAAAAGAGGCTGTATGACCTATAATGGGCAGCAGACAGTTTTCTGTAGATGTAGATTCATCCTTCCAGAGTACTGTCCCACCAAAGTGACAGGTAAAATTTTGTGGACTGCTCTAGTTAGAAGACGAGAAACGGGAAAGCCCCAGCAGGCTCCTTGCCTGCAGCACCAAACTAGTTTCACTCACTGCTTCACAAATAGCCCTCATTCCAGGTGTTCTCAGGTCCTTGCCTGCATGCATTTACCTAAGCCATCTTTCTTTCTGTTCCTATTGTTGGGGTCTCTGTTGCCTTGTCTTTCCTACTAACCCCACATTTCTACTCAAAATACGAAGTCAAGTCAAGCCCCTCAGAGCATTCAAATTCTGATTAAACTGGTGTATGCCTTTGCTATGGGCAAGTCTAACTCTCTCTGAAGGGCAATAGTTCTGCTCATCAGTTAAATGAAGTTTGAGCTAATGGCAACACTCTGGTGATAAATTTGCTACAAGAACTTTTCAGTGTGTTGTCACATCACCTCTGGAAAGCTGTTTTGTGGGTTTTAGTTACAGAAGTCCCTTAGCTGTGATTCAGAAATGAACAAGCAATTTGGAGAGCAGCAAAACAAATGAAGCCTGAGCAAAACACATATTTGGGACTTTCTTTTGATTGAATTGCAATATCCTTACCTGCTCTCCAACATTTTTCATTTTCTCTGTGCTTTATAGCTCTCCCCACTGCAATATCTCTAGCCCACCCATCTTCCCAAACTCCAAACCTTTATGCCTCTCACCTCCTTGCCACAAAACCATCATCTTTCCCTGCAGTTCTCTACATCCCATACTGCAACATCCTCAGGCTTCCCCTACAACCTTCTCTTCTTTCTCCTCTCTTCTCCCACTGGTATCCTTGGCTCTCTCCCACAGCTTTTACCTATGTTTTCTGGCCTGCCAGCTGGGCTTGTTCAAAGCTACATGCGTGCTGACTTGCCGGCCAGGCATGGCAAACAATTCTCTGTCCTCCTGCTGCTGGGCCAACACATGGCAGTAAGTGGAGCTCAGCAAGGCTCCTGTAGGAACACTCAATCTTTGTATAGTGAGCAAAAGTTACAGTATTTCAGTGAGATACCAAATGAGGGCACGTGAGATGTTTTACTTAAAAGGAAGTTATGGTGCTTTATTTAAAAGATCTGTTCCTTATGGCTGTAAAATCCTGATTCCTTACTCCCAGTGCCAATTTTGAAACACTAAGAGTTAGAGCTAATTTTGCCTTTGTTGACACCTCAACATAGAATCATAGAATGGTTTGGGTTGGAAGGGACCTTAAAGATCATCTAGTTCCAACCCCCGTGCTGTGGGCAGGGACACCGTCCACTAGACCAGCTTGCCCAAAGCCCCATCCAGCTTGGCCTTGAACACTTCCAGGGGTGGTGCCTCCACAACTTCTCTGGGCAACCTGTTCCAGTGTCTCACCACCCTCACAGAGAAGAATTTCTTCCTAATATCTAATCTAAATCTACCCTCCTTCAGTTCAAAGCCATCACCCCCTGTCCTATCACTACATGCCCTTGTAAAACAGTCCCTCTCCAGCTTTCCTGTAGGCCTCTCTAGGTACTGGAAGGCTGCTGTAAGATCTCCCCAGAGCCTCCTCCAGGCTGAACAACCCCAAGTCTCTCAGCTTGTCCTCATAGGAGAGGTGCTCTAGCCCTCTGATCATCTTTGTGGCCCTCCTCTGGACTCACTTCAACAGGTCCATGTCTGTCTTGTACTGGGGATCCCAGAGCTGGACGCAGTACTCCAGGTAGAGTCTCAGGAAAGTGGAGTAGATGGGGACAATCACCTCCCTGGACCTGCTGGTCACACTTTTTTTGATGCAGCCCAGGATACAGTTGGTTTCTGGGCTGCAAGTGCACATTGCCAGGTCATGTTGAGCTTTTCGTCAACTAACACCCCCAAGTCCTTGTCCTCAGGGCTGCTCTCAATCCATACTCCACCTAACCTGTATTTGTGCTTGGAATTGCCCTGACCTGTGTGCAGGACCTTGCACTTGGCCTTGTAGAACTTCATGAGGTTCACACAGGCCCACCTCTCAAGCCTGTCAAGGTCCCTCTGGATGGCATCCCTTCCCTCCAGTGTGCTGACTGCATGACACAGCTTGGTGTCATCAGCAAACTTGCTGAGGGTGCGCTCGATCCCACTGTCCATGTCATCGACAAAGATGTTAAATAGTGCCAGTCCCATTACTGACCCCCTGAGGAACACCACTCATCACTGGTCTCCACTTGGACATTGAGCCATTGACTGCAACTCTCTGAGTGCAACCATCCAGCCAGTTCCTTATCCACTGAGTGGTCCATCCGTCAATTTCATCACTGATCAATCTCAAGAGTAAAACTTCCCTTTGAAAGCTGAATTATTGACCTATTAGGCATCAAGTTTCTCCATAGTCGTAAGAGACTTCAGAGGTATAAATGATCTTACAGGTATAGGCAGAAAAATTTTCTGTAGTTAAAATATACATTAGAGAAATTTACTCACTAGCTGACGATCTTTTGAGATAGGTAGTGTTACAATATCCCGAGCCTTCTGTTTCAGATCTTCTATCTGCATTCTCATTTTCTTGTGTTCCCATTCCAGCTGAAATATCCCTTTAGAGAAGTCTTTACATTCCACCATGCTAGCAATTTTTTTTTCTCCTTGAGCCTGAAAAAATAGATAAATCTTCATTAACACATTTTACAAATTATGGAATAATTAATTGCAACAAGATGGGCAAGCTCCCAAAGTTATAATTTTAGTAAGGAAAACATGCTATACTGCAGTTTCTTTCCAGACTTTGCTCCAGATGGTTATCTTTTGTGGAATTTTCTTCCTTTTTATGCTCTCTGCCACAGCCTTGGATCGTAGAAGGAGATGAAGAAAATTACAACTAACCTCTCTCTCCATCTTCCTGTCTTTCATAAGAATGTGAAGGCATTTTAACTCTACAGAACACAAACTTGCTCTGTATTAGGTATTCTGCAGTTGTTACTGAAGGCTTTGTGCAATAGCAGCAAGCAATTTTTGTACAGCTAGAATGCCTAAGAAAAGAACCTTTAATGAGAGCATGAAGAACTGTTTTAAGTAGGATCACCAATTTCACCTTACATAATAAAGTGTATTAAATTTTTAAATCTCAATGTAAGCTACTGTTCAAATGCTTCTTTAACTATAAGTTTGCCTTGAGGGAATTTTTGGACTAGTGCCCAGGATATTAGCATTTTCTATTTAAAGTGTGTGTGGAATTGATGGTGTGTCTAAAAACTGTTGCCATTTCATTGATCTGAATTGTATTGATCAAACATCAAGAAAGTAGTCTGTATTGCAATCTATACGTCATGATAAGAGACATTACAGAATTCTTAATCGCTTCTAAATTACAATTGAGCCTACTGGTGTGTAGTAATGAATTGAAACTAGATGTCAAACTGGAAAAAAAGCAGAGCCCCTGAAGGACAATACATTTGTTTAAAAAGCTTAAATTTCCTTCAGATAATGTAAATTACCATGATAGAGCAATTCAGTTCTTCAATAACACTCTTATTAATGAGAATAGCATCAGCGTAGTCTGGGATTTCAGTACTTTCCAGTTCCACCTGTCCTTGTTTTAGCAAAAACTGGACAGTCAAATTCAACTGAAGTTTCATCTTTTCCTCCTGAAGCCTAAAATGGCAGAAAACAAAAGTAACATTTAGTGATTTCAATAGGATTATATAAATCCTCCCATGATTCTCAAAATGTTTCTGTTTATTACTGATACATGGTATGTTCACATAGGGGTTACTCTTTGACCACCTGTCTTCTATTTGTTCCCAAAGTGACTACAGAATTTGCAACTTATTTCCATACTCCATTTCCATGAAGTTTTCAACCACTGGATTCAGTTTAACATACTCTAGCAGATGTTCTGAGAGGAAGTGTCCTTACCGAACAGAAATCTTAACAACAATTGAAAAGGACATGGAGAAGACTCCCAGCCAGCACCCCTTTTCTTGTATAATTTGTCCTGGGATTTGTTCCTGAATGACGATGAATGTGAAAATTATGCCATGTAGGTGAAAGTGAAATATTTTTGCAGGTCCAAGCAGCTCAGTGAAATGAGGTGTCATATGACCGAGCAGCATATTGCAATTAGGAGTGATCACTGTATCTACATGAGCGAAATTTAACTGAGCTACCTAGCACAAATATGGCCTTGAAGGCTTTGGGGGGATTCACTGTATAATGTAGCTTTGGGGGCAGTCAGTTTGCACTGAACACCACGCTGCCATCCTTATTGATGTTGTTACTTGGTAGATTAAGACTGGTTTGGCCTGCTCACATGTGCTGCAATAACACCTCTTTTCAGAAATATCGTAGGTCTCTTAGATGAATCCTAGATAAAAGAGTGTTGGAGAACACAGCTGTGTAATTCTGTGTGTAACTTTTGGTTCTGTGTTGGCGGAGTATTAAAATACAGCTGAACATAGGAAAAGAAACAAAATTACCAAGTGAGTTCTTGGAAAATGTCTTCTATTTCTGATTTAATCTTCTCATTGTCATCCATTCTTCTCTGGAGAAAGGCCTGCATCTCTGCCAGTGTTAGGGCTTTCCGTTTCACCTAAGAAAGCAATATCATGAGATTCTGAACTTATTCAACTTTGCCACTATGTCAGGGCAAGCCTCTTCAAGAACAGAGAAGACAAATTCTTAAGAAGACATATGTATGTATAAATATGCAGCCTGGCATTTTGAGAATCCCAGTAGAGCACATGAGACATAGAGGTTACAATCCTTACACTCTGCTAAGAAAATAATTTATTCATTTATGCATAGTTTATTCACATGAAGGGAAATCATATTTCCTTCTCTCTTGGTCAAAGGTCATGTATCTCTGTCTCTGGATAATTCAGATTTACACCTTCATGCTTTTAAACTGAAAAATATGGGGATGCATTGATGCAAGTGTAGAATGCTAATGGGAGAAAATAAGTCCGACAGATGATGGAAATCAAATACCTTAACAGTTTTTTGGTATGGATAGAGAAAAGGAAAATTATCTTTTTTTTTTAATGAAACCATATCAAGGTCACAATCATTCTGACCAAATCTGTCCACATTAATATGCTAATTTTTCCTCTGAAGGGGAACTAAAGCTGGTTTCCCTCAATACATTTCTATTATTCTGAATTTAATGTGGCTAGAAGCAACTTTCAAACTCAAATGCAGCTTGTCTACACTGCATTGTCATTTCACCACTAGCTTGACCCTACACTTGAACTCCACAGAAGTTTAAGACCTGAAAATATCAAGAAGTATACTGGCAAAATAAAGAATTTTACATACCAGCTCCTCACTCTCCACTTTATTTCGTCTAGCTAGACAAAAATGTTCCCATATAGATGGGTCTAAGCCATTAGGCATGTGCTCAGGACTATCCAGTTCATCCATGGCTTTCATTAAAAGGGTGTGTGCATCTTTGTAATCTTCAGCTGAGCCTGAACAATCCCCATATGGGTTAGCGGTGTCAAGGAGCATTTCTGTCATTGGGGTCCTAGTGCACATACACAGTACATACAGTATTTACTTTTTATTTTCTCTTCCATAAAAGAAGCTCACAACCAACTAAGAACATTTCATACTCTCAATCTCTTGCAAAGAACAAATAGGTAAGACTGCATCTTACACAAAATAAGAATATATGGTTTTGAGATCTAATGATTATTTAGATTGCATTTAAAATAGATTGTGTGGAGTGAATAAGGAAATGTAAGTAGTCAAAATAGCAATCATTAGTGCGATAGGAAATCAATCCAATAAAAAGGAAACAGTCTACTGATTATCAAAATAATTTAGACTATTGAAATAAATAGCATTCTCATTCTTGAGTCACAAGAAATATTAGTATTTCAACAGATTGAATCGGGGGATCTTACTTTGGTCGATGTTTGTAAAGTTGGAAAAGCTCATCAAGGAGATTGGCAGGTACGTCAGCAAACTGCTTTGCAAAACCACGTTCCAGATTCTGGGAGAGAAACAGAAAGGTTTCTTGTCACCACAATGTTATTTTAAAAAAAGCATCAACCTGCCCATATCTTAGAAATACAGAATATGATGCTATTCCAAGCACTTCCAAGCATCATGGGAATCTGGACGATTTAATAAATTTTCTATGCACATACTCTCCTTTACTGCTTAATTTCAGTGATGAGCAAGTTGACCAGAACTCATCCAATGTTTGCAGTGAAGTATGCTCTTCTCATTAGACACAGCATTAACTTTTTTAATTTCTGAACCTCCTTGTGTTTTTTCAAGAGTCTCACCTTCTCTTCAAGCACTGCTTTTTCATAGGTGTCTGTGTAAGCCTCAATTTTATTTTTTGTAGTCTGGATTGTTTTTGCAGTCTTGACCTATAGCAAAACCAAAAGATTTCAGGAATGAAACTCAGCCAGCAGCACTGAATGGCCATTCATATATGCTGATGAAGCTGACACTTTCTTATTTCTAGAGAAAACCTTGTGAGCTATTTTTGCTAACAATATAATGCCTTATTCAGGGGTTACTTGTAGAGACTGCTAAAAGGTGAGCAGGTGTGAAATTAAAATAGTCCACTGCTAAAGAAAGTAAGAAATTTGTGTAAGAAATATCATATACAAATGCTTGCAAGTCTTCTGTTTAAACTTTGAATGTAAGGACCTATGTTGACACTTGATTTCACTTGCATAGAGATTTCCATTTTCTTTCCTGTCATCACAGGTAAGACCAGTCAAGAAGTCTCAAATGCTGTTCAGTGGAGGGTTCTTCATTTTAGAATGTGGCTTTCCTGTTGTCATGACACTGTTCTGCTATATGTCAGGATACTAAGCTCATCTGTTTTATCAAGGTTGTTAAATAGTTGTACTCTGCTGGGGAGACCGTTTTGTTGTATTTGACAGTTTACATGGACCAAAAGATATACCAATGAGAACATTTAGAAAATAATAAAAAAAAAGATATATTTTGAAAAATGTAAGCTGGTATACACTTGGCCTCAGATAATTTTAAAACTAGTTCAGCCAATTCAGTGGTAGGAGCTAGATGCCTGCTTTGGAACCTCTCTGTGTAGCTCACATACGAATGGCTGCCTCCAGGTCCAAACACAGAGGCCTGTACAAGCTGAGTAGATCTGACATGGGGAGGTGTTACTATATGATCTGTGGACTCAGGAACAGCCCCATGAAGACAAAGTGGGCAAATGGGATAATATTGGCCTACATTAGACACCTCAGTGAAAAAGGTGATGGCATTACACATTCTTTAGTGCATCTTCCTGTCATAAAAGCATCATAATTGGTGCTTTCAGCTTGATACTGGATACTAAAAAATACTATATATAGCAAACAAATAGGAGCATGCCCTTCTGATCATCTGGAGTTTTACCAAAGAACTCCAGATGAACCAAGATGAGTATCTATTTAAAAAATGTATGTATGCATAATGTATGTCACCTGTACAAGTTGAAAAAAAAAATAAGTGACCCTGTAAATTGTCAGAAAATAATGTATGGCACAATTTTTATTTAGAAAGAGCAGTCTTCACAAGAAACTGTATTGTAAATATTACATTTTTCCTAAGAACAGCATTCCAAATGATAACTTACTTTTTCTTTCTCCTTTTTCATAAGGAAATTATGAAGTCCAGCTTCTCTAGTGTCCAACTCTTCATCCAACAGTAAAGCATAAACAAGATTGACTATTTTGAGTTCTTCCTGTGAAAAGATTGTAATTAAAAATGTTAACATTCCTGCTGCACAGAGGCAAAGATGAAAAATTAATGTTCTCCGTGATACCTGATAGATGACCATTTCTAATTTCACTTTCCTTTCAGAGAGTTTGCACACAGTCTCATCAAAATTTTGTGTTGTTTCCTGAATGGAAGCCTCAAGTTTCTTCAATTCATTTTCCAGTGCCTGGGGAAGGGAAGGACAAGAGCAGCAATATTACAACTGGAGGAACAAAGAAGCTCTGATATAATATATCAGATGATGGAGAATATACAATATGGAACAGTATCTTTCAGCCAAAAGGTCCCAGAAATTACTTGTTTGGAAGGAGAGTGCTGCTAGGCTACCAAGTTATGTTGTCCAAATACCACTTTGAAGGATAAATATAACTGTATTATTTGTGTATGGCATCAGCAACTCTGGGAATGGAACCTGAAAAAAACATTTTAGGAATACTGGTACATTTGTGAAGGAAAGTTACCTTTTATCAGGTATCACAAGTTTGGCACATTTTGGTATAATTAGAGATTGCCTTATTTTACTGTCTAAGCTAGGACTTATTTAATATGCCGCATGATCTTTGTTCTTCATTTGTTCATCATTTATTCTATTTATCACTATTCAGTTTCAGAAGTAGCTCCTGAGAAAGATCAGAAACTTTGGTCATAAGCACTGGGAACAAAACCACTTCGTTTCTCATTTTAATGTACCCTTCTATACTTCTCTTTTTCTTCATTCAGCTCCTTGACTTTTTTCTCATGTTCTTCAAATATTTTCTTCTCTTCATCATTCCAAACATGCTCAGGCTTGGATATAAAAGGAGGTGGAGGAATATCCTGGAAGTATTAAAGACAAATATCCTTCAAAAGCAATATTAAGTGTCCATCATCACACTAACAAACTATAGCACGCATCAAATTTAATGAAAGGTATTTCTTAGTGGTAAGGAAGGTACAAGCCTTAAGTCTAACTAACATATATATTGTTTCTCTGGTCTGTTACTTGCTCCAGTAGTTTTGGTGTATATGTATTGTCCTATTCTCTCTCCCTTACAGGAAAACACTGCTGGATCTTGTAAAATACAAGTATTTTGTACTCAAACATACTACTGTCGGTACAAGATAAATCACATTTTCTGTTTCAGAACCCCAAATCTAACCCCATGTTAACGTATACTTCCACAGGAGTCCTAATTTTCCAAAACAGATCAATTCCAGGGAGAGCACTTGGGTCTGCCCTATCCTTTTTCTGTGTCATTCCTTCACATTTTTTCCTTCTTTTACTACAGTACTGTCTATATATGCTGAGTTAAATGGAATGCAGTAATTTTCTGTAAGATCACAGCCATGGATAATAGACCCTTCCCCCAACAATACAGTTGTTGTAATGGTAATACTAGATTCTGTTCCTGTTGTATTCCACTGTGATGAGGACAGGTGTTGATGAGTAAAGCGCATGCAGGCACTAGAATCTTTTGGTCCATTTTAAGTCCAGTGCATGGTCTCTTACGGAGTCTATCTAGGCATAATGCAATTCTACAATTCTCTGAGTTTCTTCTATCACTTGGGTTGGCAATAATTGCTACTTGAATTTCACATTTTTCTTAAAAGCCCATAAGCTACCTAAATGATATAGCAGAAATGCAGCTCACCATTTTCAAGATGTCTTCCTTTTTGACTTCTAGCACTCCACCCATCATGTCATTAAGAGCACGCAGCCTTTCATTGTCCTGGGAATGACCACAAAAAATATTTTAGTGTACAAAAGGATGTGTAGTAATTGGAAGTTTTGGGAACGATAATAGGGTAGTTCACCTCTAGATCACGCATACGATTATACTGTGTGTCACTAGCAGACTAATGCTCTTCAGTGATGCATGTGAAATATGCTGAAAGTCTCAGAGTTTTTTGTAGTGGACAGATGTTCATATACCAAATAACTTACTAAAACTGCCATTCTGGCAGATTTGGAAAGAATACATAGGCATAGACTACTCCTGGCCAGTTGGCAGGCTAGGATGAAGTTGTAGTGTCACTCTATTATTATGCCTCTCTCTTTGGGCCAGAACCACCTTAGGTTTTTCACAGAGGCATTTTAAAGCCAGAGGGAAGCATTACGATCTTCTAGTCTGATCCCTGAAGAACAGAGGTCACTCAGTCAACAAACACATACCAAGCACAAAGCTCTTGATTGAGCAGTAGCGTGCATTTAGAAAAGTATCTAGTCCCCAGTCCCCTGATATCGTATTTTTAATTGCCACTAAGCACATTTTTAAAAATTGTGAGCCTAACACTAAATCTTTTCTTTCTGCAGCTGGCCTATGTAGTTCTGATTGTAAACTATAATAAGAGAGAAAAGGCACACATTATCATTACCTATAATTTTAAATTTATTCTCCCATACTACATTACTGGAATATTCCAGTGCTGCACTAAATAAGCCTAACCAGAGACAAAAGCCTATTCAGTAAAAAGGATTCTACTTTAAGTACCATAGCAGCAAGGCGTCTTTCCATTTCAAGCTTAGCCAGCACTACTTCTTTTTCTCTCTCTTGTTGAGTCAAGTATTTTTCAACTTTAATCTGAAGGAAGAAAATGAGATTCATATCAGGGTTCTTTTCTTTTTTTGTTGATATTAGTTGTGTTTTGTGCATACCTTTTCTGACAGTGGAACAACATGGACTGGTGGAAGAGCAAAGAGAAGTGGGGAAAGACTGACCAAAAGAGCAGATGAGGTCAGTAGAATATATTGTATAAGAAATATGGTGTTTCTTTATAAATTATCAATTCAATTTATAAGTACCGTAATAAGTATGCTTCAGTACCTAGATACTTAGTCTGAAACTACTTAGTTTCAAAAT
Organism: Grus americana; assembly: GCF_028858705.1. NCBI lineage: Eukaryota > Metazoa > Chordata > Aves > Gruiformes > Gruidae > Grus > Grus americana. The sequence goes on along the minus strand of NC_072858.1, from coordinate 13,780,872 downwards.
GGTGCTCAGAGAAAACAGAGAAACCCTTATCTATGGATACCTGTGCAATCTTATAGTCAGGAACAGGGGCAATTTCTACCTAATTTATGGGCAATTAACAGAAATAAATTAAGATTGTATACATTTTATTAATTTCAGATTGACTTAAGAGCTTTCTCCCTAAAAAAGTAAGGGAAGCAAAAGAGTCAAAAAGATTATTTTAAGTACACAGACACATGTTTTAAGGCTTTTCAGTACTGACACAATGTCTGGTAATGAGAAGAATTAGAGAACTGTATTTGAGTGGGTGAAAGAGAAAGATTTATTTTTCAGATACCTCTGAATCCTGAACAGTGAGCGCTCGCTCTGGTATCTCATCATCTGTAAGAGTGGGCTCCCACACTTCCACTTGGAGGTCAAGTTGTGCCAAGATTTCTTGGATCTTCAGGTTTCTTTCTTTCACTCGTGTTATCTCATGCTGCTTTTGTTGTGCAACTATGTCAAATTCCTTATTAAAAGCAGTTTTGACTTTGTAAATGATGTCCTGAAATAGCAAAAAAGGAAACAGCAATACTGCACAGGTCACATCCATCCATGATTGTATACCACTCCTCAAGCCATCAGAATCATACATGTGTGTATTTCTGTGCGTGACAGGGAGATAAACTGGTAAAGTCCTTTTGTGAATATCATGAGGGCAGAGTTCAAGCTTTGTTAAATGGAGGTGGACAAATTATCTTTTTTTTCTTTTTTTCCTAGAAATTTTTATTCCTTTTCTTCTACATATTTGCCATTTGGTAAAGATTCTGAAAGAATTATACTGCTGTCGAAACTAGATAAAAAATTAGGCTGCCTTCTACTTGCTGTTTTTTGCATTCTTTGGCTGAAAGAAGAAGGGGCTTCAAAGAAAAAAACACGTGACCTGTAAATCTAGAGATTGTAAATCACAGGTGCAGAGAGGCAGAGTTAAGGACATACTTTCCTTACTTTTAAGGGATGCAACCTGCAGTTTTGATATGCTTTCATGTGATTTTCTGACATAAGTAAAATGTGCCCATTAAATAAACAAACATTGGAAACCAATTTTTTTAAAACACATGGGACCTTATCATGATTTTTAAAAGCATATATTCTTAGTGGAATAAAATCTTCCTTTAGCCTAAATGATTGATCTCATCAAAGAAAGTAGAATATTAAGAGAGAAAACTATGTATCTCTCCTACTGTGTCAATTTACAAAAATAAAACATGAAAAGGTTTTCAGTTCTATCATTAAACTTCACATTTTGAGATGCTTAGGTGTTTGCAATTTGTATTACAATAAATATTGTGTCCATGATTATTTCATTGATTTCTACTATAAGAAGTTAGGATGCAATAAGGCAGGATGGCAGATAAGGTACAATGTTGCTGGGAGAAAAAAGGCTGTGCTCAATGTCTAGCCAGTCACCTAGCTCTCAGCAAGCTTGCTGCATTGGCCCAGAACACTGAAGATATATCTACACTTCAATATATAATATGCATCATTAAAGTCAGACAGCAGAAAGATCTAGTTACACCCAAGCTTACATCTAAAAGTGCTCCTTGTGTTTCTTCCCCATCTACTTTGAACACTAGTGTATCTACTAGATTTTTATGTATTACAATGCATAATCATTGAGCTCTGCTACCATTTACAGCCTTAAAGAGCTCTGAGGAGGCAATGTAGTAGTTTAACTTTACAGTAGTTTAACCACTTCTACCCTTGTAGATCATCTTCGTAAGAAACCTATTCTGTAACATATTTACTACTTAATAAACTGGCCATGGTAAAGGAAGCAAGAGTCTGACAGTAATGAATAATAAATAACACAAACATTGAAGACTCCAAATGAAGGGAAGGTAAGACTGGAGAGAACGAAAATGGTGTGAGGATCCAGCTGATGTTTCATTCAGCAGCAAATAATAGGGAAAGAGGTCACGTTTTCACAGGGCATGCTGACATGTGCAAGCTAGCATTGGCTATACAAACTCTTAAACTGAAGCACCAGTGGGCAAATAAGATACCCTCAAATTGGGTAACCAATTTCATAAAAATGTTTTTCTTCCAGACCCGAGATGGCAAATCCACATGATGCTCTACTGCACTATGTATGTTTATCAGCTTTCAGGTCAGTAACTCAGAGACCTGTGCAACTCCGTATTGTATAGTGTCAGTAAGCCCAAAATCTAACAGTGGCTGTGACAACCAACAGAAATGGCAGCCTCACTGCTGTAATACAAATTTAAGAAGACATCACCTTCAACAATACTATCTGATTGACCTTCTGCTCCCTGGTGTGCAAGTCCCATTGGTGATATAGGATAGATGTGTCTCCACCATACTGTGAGCTCAGACTTCCAATCAGGCAGTAAGATGCACTATCATCAGCTGTTACTTCTGCCTTCTCTCCTTCTTCCTTAGATAATACAATCTCAGACTCAATCTCAAGATTTTTCCTCTGAACCTGAATATCACAAACATGAAAACTGTGTTAATTTTGTACATGATCCAGTGGCACATGTATGAAAAAATTCTAGAGGTTATATTCTGCAGTTAAGATCAGTGATCAAAATAATACATATTGAAATTATCATATCTGGAAGACTGGGTCCATTTGTAGGTTCCCCAGTACAAGACAGACATAGATCTAGATATAGGGAAAAAGATGTTGAAAGTTGATGGGATTTACAGACAGTTCTCTTTAATAAAACATTCAGCGGAAAGAACATGTTTTTCTAGCATGTTTAGGTACAGTAAACAAAATTATTGGGTCGATAAAGTGCCCGTGGACAGATGCTTTTATGAATGATACATTACTTGCCTAACTTCACCAAGACATTTACAAAGTAAAAGTATAAAGAATTAGTATCTTAGTAGAAAAAATAAAAATTAATAAAAATTTAGTGACAGATAACTGGAGCAGGGGAACAACAGTGAAATCATTAGCATGCAAACACACACTGGAAAGTTTAATTAATTACTTTTAACTAGCAATTACTTCTGTTATAGAATCATAGAATCTTTAAGGTTGGAAAAGACCTCTAGGATCAAGTCCAACCATCAACCTGACACCACCATGTCTACTAGACCACGTCCCAAAGTGCCATGTCTACATGCTTATTGAACACCTCCAGGGACAGTGACTCCACCACCTCTCTAGGGAGCCTGTTCCAATGTCTGACCACCCTTTCAGTGAAGAAATTTTTCCTAATATCCGACCTAAACCTCCCCTGGAGCAATGTAAGGCTGCTTCCTCTTGTCCTATCACTTGTTGCTTGGGAGAAGAGACCAACAGCCACCTGGCTACAACCTCCTTTCAAGTAGTTGTAGAGAGCGATAAGGTCTCCCCTCAGCTTCCTCTTCTCCAGACTAAACAACCCCAGTTCCCTCAGCTACTCCTCATAAATCTTGTGGTCCAGACCCTTCACCAGCTTTGTTGCCCTTCTCTGGACATGCTCCAGTACCTCAGTGTCCTTCTTGTAGTGAGGGGCCCAAAACTGAACACAGTACTCGAGGTGTGGCCTCACCACATGTACACATGGGTATACTGGAGCAAGGCCACTAATGCAATTAAGGGTTCGAAGCATCTAACATGGGATGACAGGCTGAGAGAGATGGAATTGTTTAGCATCAAGAAGGAGAAGGCTTGAGGGGATCTTAGTAATGCATATAAAAACGTGATTGTAGGGAGTAAGGACAACAGTCAAGGCTCTTCTCAGTGGTGCTCAGTGACAGATTGAGAGGAAATGGGTAGACATCAAAATACAGGACATCAAACAAACAAAATAAAACACTTTTCCTGTGAGGGTTGTCAGACATGGGAAGAGGTAGCAAATAGAGGTTATGGAATCTTCCATCCTTGGAGATATTCCAGACCTGACTGGACAAGGCCCTGAGTAAATTGCTCTAAGAAGGCAGGACTAGATGACATCCAAAGGGCTCTTCTAACCTCAACTATTCTGTGATTCTTTATAATACATTCGTTCTGAGTAAAACCACAACATTCTATCTTTATTTATCTTCTAGATTTTTTTTTTGGACAATTTCTACAGCAAGCAAATAGACCTCAGAAATGTATCTATTTAAAGAAGGGTTAAGATGCCAACTCAGAACATCCTGATCTGAACTGCCTTGATGCAGTACTTCGAAGAGATTGTACCGTAAGACCAACTGTCTCAATCTTCTTTAACCGAAGAACTTTCTCCAAAGTTTCTAGCTCTTCTTCACTACGTTCCTTCAGTGGATAATTCTTCACTTCACAAGCCTTATGGAAGCACTGTTCAAATTTAAAAAAACCACAACCATCAAAAACCCAAAATAAAAACTTCTTCAGAATGCATCCATCAATTCATTTGTTCAATACCTGAATGCTAAACAGTTATAAAGACTTCTTAAAATCAGGAATAAAATTGAGGATCAATTAATATAGACAATATAATAAAAATACAGAAGTAAGATTAAAAACGTTTGCCTTTTTGAAAATGGTTAGTTTAAAATTTTCTTTTTTTTCTTTTTTTTTTCTCAATAATCTATGGATATGGCCTCTTTATTCATGGAATTCAACCAGAACTAGATTTTATATAAAATGACTTGGTCTTTCACCACCCTTGAAATAATCCAGGAATCCAGTATCATTGGTTTGACTAATCTCCCTCTATTTAAAACAGGTAAAATCAGGGTTAAATTTTGCATTTATGTTCTGTGTAGCAGAAGTCATAATGACTGCACACAGAAAAATAATATTTACCTCTCTTTTTAGCAACACTACATAAAGATATTCTCTGAGATTAAGGAATTAAAGAGTTGCTTATTTGCTTATCAACACTCTTATCCAGCTTAGAAGGTAAAATCAGCCAGGCTCAGACAAAATGAACAGAATGAAAGATTTGCATGAGACTTGGGAAAAAGTAAGTTTTTTTCCCATACCATAAGCAAATCAGAAAGATGTTATACTTCTATTTATTTTGACTATGTACCTTAAGGAAGCAATAAACTACTGTAGAAAATGAGTTAGAAAGCACAGGTTACCTTAACTGCACGTCCTTTTACACACATAGCATCCCAGCACTCACGTTTGATGACATCCTGCAAATAGCAGTTGACTAAATTCTCCATCTCAATCTCCTTCCTCACCTTTCAAGATACAGAAAAGAACAAGATGTGGTGCAAAATAAAAAGTGTATTTGGGTTTGTGTGGCAAGGTTTTGGTAGTGGGGGGGCTACAGAGGTAGCTTCTGTGAGAAGCTGCTGGAAGCTTCCCCTGTGTCTGACAGAGCCAATGCTAGCTGGCTCCAAGACGGACCCGCCACTGGCCAAGGCCGAGCCAATCAGCAATAGTGGTAGTGCCTCTGGGATAACAGAGTTGAGAAGGGGGGAAAAATACCTGTGCAACACCAAGAACAATTGCAGCCAGGGAGAGGAATGAGAAATGTGAGACAAACGACTATCCAGACACCAAGGTCAGTGAAGGAGGAAGGGGACAAGGTGCTCCAGGTGCTGGAGCAGAGATTCCCCCGCAGCCTGTGGAGATGACCATGGTGACGCAGGCTGTCCTCTTGCAGCCCATGGAGGATGATGGTGGAGCAGAGATTCCACCTGCAGCCCATGGCAGTCCCCATGCCTAAGCATGTGGATGCACTCAAAGGCGGCTGTGACCCCGTGGGAAGCCCATGCTGGAGCAGGCTCCTGGCAGGACCTGTGGCCCCATGGAGAGAGGAGCCCATGCTGGAGCAGGTTTGCTGATAGGACTTGTGACCCCATGGGAGACCCACACTGGAGCAGTCTGGTCCTCAAGGACTGCACCCCATGGAAGGGACCCACACAATATGGGCAATTTGTATTGAGTTATTGAAATAAATCTAACAGATTAAATGAATTACCAATATTTCATCATATTAGACTATTGCAGCTACTTTCTCCAAAAACTATATTGCATACTACTACTAGTGAAAGGCATCATCTCATATGTAAAGAAACGCTTTATAGAACTTAAGCAACGTACCCAAGGCCACAGTGTCAGATTTATAGTTTCTAGCATAGATCACATTCCAATTGGCAATGTCTACATCAACAGCTTCACCTGCTTCAAAAAGTGGCTTAAAATACTTTTAAGTTTTCCTGCTTCTCAGCAGTGAACAGCTACGCTGATATAATCTTCTGTTCTTAAACCATTCTTTCCCTTTCCACTGCTAGTTTTAAAATGTTCTCCCCTCATTCTATCATACCCTGGCCACTTTTTGTTCAGCCTCTTCTTGCGCTCTTTCCTGTTCTTCTATATCCAGGTTGAACTCCTGCTGCTCCAGTTTCTCAATGTCTGGCACCTGTTCATTTTCATGCATCATTTTCTGAATCTGTTTTTTAAAAAATAGGTATAAGGAATAAAAAGTAATTTGAATGTGGATAAAGGAAATGCTGTTTTTAACACTATAGAACTTGATATCAAAGAAAATTATTTTAACTGTCTCCACTTTTAACTGCTTCATGGTAATTGGTAGAATGTGCTGCCTGCAGCTAGAGACAGTCAGTACTATGCAAATGTATTTAATCTTTCTCTTAAAGTTCCTTTGGATGTCATATGTAAAGTTGTATATACTTTCCAAGAACCTGTAGTGCAGAGTTTGTTCTCTGGTTCTAAGAAATTTATTAATTTGTTATCTCCTTATTAAGTTGTTATCTATCTCATACAGTTCAACAGAAGGAAGTGCAAAATCCTGCACCTGGGGAGGAACAGCCCCATGCACCAGGACATGCTGGGTGCTCAGCAACTGGAAAACAAGTTCACAGAAAAGTAGCTGGGGGTCCTGGCAGACACCAAGTTGAACATGAGACAGCAATGTGCCCTTGCGGCAAAAAAGGCTATTGGTATCCTGGGCTGTATTGAGAGTGTTGCTAGCAGGCTGAGGAAGGTGAGAGACATGGACATACTGGAGAGTCCAATGAAGGTGATTATGGGACTGGAGCATCTCTCATATGAGGAAAGGCTGAGAAAACTGGGACTGTTCAGCCTAAAAAAGAAATGGCTTGGGGGAAATCTCATCAATGTATTTACATTGAAGGGAGGGTGCTAAGAGGGTGGAGCCAGGCTCTTTTCAGTGGTACCCAGTGACAGGATCAGAGGCAGTGGGCACAAACTGAAACACAAGAGGTTCTGCCCAAACATCAGGAAACACTTTTTTACTGTGAAGGTGACTGAGTACTGGAACAGGTTGCCCAAAGAGGGGATGGAGTCTCTTTCCTGGGAGATGATAAAATCTGTTTGGACATTGTCCTGGGCAGACTGCTCTAGGTGAGTCTTGCCTTATCCTCTTGCAGATAGCAGTTTTTATGGAAGGAAACAGAAGGACAAGGAGCGGACAGTAGTTTCTATAATGGAAGGCTGTTAGACAGGCAGAAACTAGCCTGCTGAGGGGATAGATTGCTCAGGGTATAAGAGTAGCACAAAATATTTATTTGGAGCAAAGGAAACTGAGAACCAGACAGTAGTTCCTGACAGGTTCAGTGTATAGTCCCTGAAGAAGCACATCTCTTTATTACCTGTCTGCTCAGAGTTTATGACAAAAATGTAACTGAGCGCTTGAGCTGATAGCCATAAAGGAAGTGTACTTGTAAACAAAACTGGGTAAGCTGAGCCATTACCCTTGCAAGAAACTCACAGTTTTACGCAGCTTCTTAATTCCCATTTGCAGCTCTTTCTTCTGGTTAGCAAACCTCTGAGTCTCTTCTCTAATGACCTGACATACAACAAATATATTGTTGAAAGACAAAAATAGACAAGAGGAGAAAAAAAAAAAGATTGAAATAATGTAAAGGACCATTATCTGTACAGAAAACAAAACTCCAAAGGGATTAATAACTGAAACAGACAGAATTCTAATTCAATAGAATGATTCTTAGAACTGGTCAAGAGAAAAAAGATTGTACACCCAGGTCACATTGTAAACTGGTTGTACAGCAATAGAGTTTAAAAGAAAGAATATATTAAAGAAAGAAGTAATTACTAGTGAAATGATTACAGACACATTGAAATGGGTAAAGCCTACTGCCAGAATTTAAGTGTTTATATTCCTTAGATTTTTCAGTGTCACTAAGCATTTCCATATTTAAAGACACAAGTAAACTAACATCTGTTACTCATTCTGGAAGCAGTGAAATTTTCTTTGCCCCTACAGCCTTGCCGATTCATCTCTTAGGGAACATTTTGCAATTAGCCTGCACCTCTGGAATTTGCTTTCTAAAATAATTTTACAACTTTAAATAGGATGATGGCTATTGATTGAAAGGAAGGGGTGTATCATTCCAACATTGGATGGACTCCATCCTCTAAAAGTCAGATGCAAGTCTCTGAAGACATTAACAGGCAGTTTAAAACAACCTAGGACCACATTACTGCCCTTCAACCTTTGCTTCTCATCACCTTTCCCTAGCTGATACTCGTAGTCATTTGGTACTCGTGTATGCACAGTCACATGGATTTGTCAAAAAATCTCAACAGAGACACCAAAGCATGAGTGCCAGCATCAAAGCAGAAACAGAAATACATTTCTGGGAGAGGGATGGAGAAGATGCCACTTTCAGCAGCAGTATGTCTTAGATTGACTTGAGCCGCAATGAAACTGCATCATAATTTGGAAAGTCACCCCTGAGATCACTCAGAAAGCAATGATATTTTGCTTTGTCCCATCACTGAACCTCAAAAGCTTGACGAAATACACAGCTCTGGCTCGTATCAGAAAGAACCTCCATAAATTCATATTTCTGGGAAAAAATAATCTATACTAACATTAACATAGCAGTTTCCAGACTCACAAAGTGTGAAATCCCCTCTTTGTAGGCAATTAGATCTTTGATGCACTTTTATTTCTAAAAAACTTTGGTTACATAACATACCTCAACCTTAACCTGAAATAAACCTCAGGGGTTTTGTACTTACTGTCATATTGTTGAGTACTGATGTATCAGTGCTGTAGAATTTGTTATTCTGGCTTTTGGGAAGAAGAGAGCACCTGCTTGGTTTCTGGTAATAATCTTCTGGGTAATTTTTTGACATTTAGAAGAAAAAAAGTCTTTATAAGTTTCTAAAGGAAGCCAATTTCTCTGTCAATTTTTATTTAGTTTACTCCTTGTGTAGATGTGGTCTTTTGGTCTTTAGAGCTCCTGTTGTGCTAGGTACCTTCTCTGATGTGTTTATAACCTTGACCTAGGATTTCCAAAAGTCTAGATCGCAATGTCTTAAAGAGAGGTCCAAATGTCAGAAAAGCTCTAGAAACTAGATTCCTTTACAGCATATAATTTGGCACCCCAAATCACTTCTGACTCCTGAAAACTCTGGCTTTGATTAATACTTGTCCTATGAAAGTACCTTCTTTATTTTCTGACCTATCCATGTCATGTCATTGGTACTGGCTGAATACGAACTGGTGACGCTTCCACCTTCTTCTGTCGCCTCTACATTGGAAGATTTAAGTGGTTCCTCCTGAAATTAAGGATATAATCATCTATCTCAGATACTTAGGGAAAATGAGAGACAGAAATGAAATTAAAAATGGACTCACATTAGAAGCAACACCACCACCAAATTCCAGAGAGTTACAACATTTTGATTCCCTAACTAGTCCCCAGATTTGATCCTGCAAACCATTGATATTATGCAAAGCCTTTTGACTCAAAGGGGCTGACTGTACTAATCTCTGTAATCACTGTTTTGCTTGATTTCAATGGAAAAATATACGACTAGTAATACACAGTGTATAGCAGTAACATCACACTGGGAATGACACAAAATGTCACGTGAGGAGAAACTGACTTTCACAGAGTTTTCTGTGGCTGAAGAAACCAAGTGAAATTGAAGATGTGAATGTCATCTTCCCATAACTATTCTATTTCCTCGATAATACTATTCCACAAATTAATAATTAAGCATATTCATCCTATCCTCAGGGGTATTCTTCTACTTTTACAAAAGGATTAGAGTTTGTTTTGAGGACAGTTTTTATCATGTGTAATTTTAGGATAGTGGTCAAACTTTTTTCCCCATAAAAATAAAGAAAACACCTGAAATTTCTCTTGTGGAAGTGATTCTGATGTGGATTCCAGGTCAAACTGCCATTTTGCCATAGATTTTAAAAAAACATTTTCATTTGAAGTAGACGTGTTCAGTATAGGAAGAAGAGATTGCCAGTGAAAAGCAGCTTCCTCAACTTCAATTTTCTTTATCTTCCTAGTAAACCGAAAAGGAACTGATGTATTTTTTGTGTATTATGGAAAAGGACGAAGTATTAAATATTCTTTATAACACAATTATTAAGTTGTTTAAAAATGTCTATTCAATATTTCTAAATATGATTCAATATTATTTGAGTTCTAGAATTGCATAATTAAGTGAAGTTTCCACAGAACTAGAAATTCTGAAAGATGGATTACCCAGATTGGAAATACTGCTCTGGCAGAGACATCTTTAATCTATGCATCTACCTGATTTGTTATACCACAGAAAAGCTGTAGTTTCAAGTGTCTCTGCTAAGAGCTCTCTATAGCCACAGTTGAATTCCCATTAAAGCTGTGATGTCTCCTAATCTCTGAGTTAAAATGGTATCTCATGAGATGACATCCCTTATATCCTCAGAGAGCCCCTTCCAGATGGTTTATTTGACAGTGATAAGAAGCTCACTATGGGTAATATTTATCAGAAGACACTCCTATATCTTGTGTTGAAACCACATCCAAAGCACAAGACATTCCCCACCACAAGATGGTTGGGAAGCTTTTCATGAGCCAGGGAGACTGCCTCTAAAGATGAGAGGAGTGATTTTATCTCTATCCAATTCTTCTCCTTACTTTAAGACTAATAAAAAGGAAGTCTATATCAGAAGTATATGCAAAAATTAGTCTCTCAGGATACAAGAATTTACACCATCAATAATGGTCTGCCACTTTATACATACTTCCATTTCAGACACACCAGGGCACCATCATTTTTGCCATTAACGAGGATGAATTTGCCATCCAGTGAAAACACCACAGATCTGATTCCCCCTCCTTGATATGAGTGACAATGCTTTTGAGCAAGCATATCCTAGAAAAGCCACAGAAGCAGTATCAGCAAATATGTTTTTCTAATGAATACATCTGTAAATTATGCTGATTTATTTTTAGATAAAAGTAAATTCAATATGTCAATACAAAGTATATAAAAGACTAGGATTTCTGATTTTGTAATTTTTTACTACAGATGGGGCAAGTTTCTAGTATATTGATTTTGCAGGAGATAAAGATGATTAGTAAAATTATCTACCCTAAGATTTACTGGAGAGGAAAGTAAGTAGTTTGTATGATTATAGACACATTCATTATAAAAACAATTGTGCTGTATAATGCTATGTCAGTTCATGTTCAACATAGTTTTTTCTGGGACACCTTATATTCAAGTGAAGAAAAGCTTAGAGTGAAAGAAAGTACCTTTCACACCTCTTTCTCGTGTAAACCAAACAAAGCCCGTGCCTGGATGCCTACCTACCATAGTAGAAGTATAATAGATGAACAAAACGCCATCCTTCGCTGCTGATGCCAGCCACCGGCTGTTGGGTGATAAACAGAGGAACCCTGATCCAAACTGATTGCTAGGAATTCTCTTTTCTGATAAATATACTGATGGATCTTCCAACACATTCTGCAAAACAAACAAAATGTCAGCAGCAGTTCAGATGATGGAAATATCTATGCCATTTTGAGAAGACTAATGATAGCTTGGTGGGTTATCACATGTTGGAATTGAAAATGCTGTTGGATTACTGAGCTCAGGAAGCAGTACCATTGCTATGCTGCTGATTTGCTTCTCATCTCTTCAAAAGGGTATGTTGTTTGTATGTATGTTTGAGCCTCGAGTTTCTTGGCTCAGAAAGTACAAGACTTGTGAAGGAGGAATGCTCACATCTGGAACTCACATTCTTGCTTGACCTCTTAAACTGAGGGAGACATATGAGCTGCAGAGAGCTCCAGTTCATCAGCAGGCAATGACAGGGACGTCCTGAAGCCCCCACTACTTCATTGTGAGGCAGGGCTGGGTTTGCAGTTGTGTCAGAGTCATGGGCTCACATTAGCTCAGTTCCTTCAGTAGCTGGATATTCAGGTTACTCAGCAGGCTGCACAAAAGCACAGCTCCAATACACAAGGTACACGTGAAGTGCCTGCAAGCTGTATGAGTTTTAACAACCAATATTTGCCTTTCTCTGTAATAGAACAAGGAGATTGCTTTTTCCAGGTTTCTGAGCAGGTGGTAGGATACTGAAAGTTGATGTTTATGGATGGAGTAGGTATTTTTAGTGCAGACATGATTTTTTTAAGATAATATCCTGCTATATTCACTTCATCTACAGCATTTGTTCGCTGGTATTTAATCACCACCTAAAATAAAACAGCTTGAGAGAATTACCTCTTCAGAGAGATAGTATTTACAGATGAAAGGTGCACAGGTACAGTAGCCATACACAATGTTGTCCTTCAGTCTGACTGCTGAGCTCAAAGGGTAATCCAGATCATATCGCTCCTTTTTAATGGCACTAGCATTAAGCATTCCTTGTTCATTAACATATTTATCATTATCTAGAAGATTGAAAAAAAAACAACAGGGAGGAAGAGGCATCACTACCACTAATACAGGTGCTTCACCTTTCAAGTGATTATGAACACCAATCTCAGCAAGGAGTGAGCATGATGCGAGTTTTCAAGGAGGAGACTGGGAATTAAGATATCTATGTTTAACACTAACTCTGTGGGCTGTGCCATCCTAGCACGCTGTAGCGAAGCAGAGAGATAGCTCTACTAGCTCTAAAGAAACACTAGAACCAGTTCAACCACAGTGATGTGACAATTTGTACACGTTAATTTACCCTGCTTCTTGGGTATTATGTAAACAGTGCTCATTAATTTGCATGGATGTTCATGTCATCGTTGCTTTCAGCTAGAACTTTAGGCACCTCTGCCATGAAGTACACACAGCCTGGGTAGTATTGGTTAAAAGACTTAAGTTCACATCTTCAAAAGGTCATTTTATTGGTTTTGGTTGCTTAATTTGAGCTTTAAAGATACAGCTGAAATTAAGACTGATGCAATAACTGTAGATCTTCAGCAACTTTGAAAATCAAGCCTCATTTTATATGTCTAAAATTGGGCACAAAAAGAAGCCCAATATTAGTAAATTTTTAAAGAAAATACTAACTTCATTGAAAATTACTTTTCAAAAAGTTTGTAAACTGTAAGGCCTTTTAAAAATTATATGTAAATAACTAGAAAATCCGACACTAGGCTTACTAACAGTTTTACAGTTTTCTCCACAAAAGGCTTTGTTAGTAATTCATTTGCATATAATGTGAGTAAAATGATATAAAAATAGAACGATGTTAATAATGAACACAGGCTGCTTTTTGCTGTAATGTGATAGGCAGAAGACGTCACTACAAGTCTACAGACTGCTGTATGAGAAACGGTGTCCCAGGAGAATGTACAGATGAGATGAAGAAAGAGATTAAGACTGTCAGTGTTAAGGGATGGCAATAATATGTTCTTGCCTTTGAAAAATATCACCTAATATATATTTCAATTCTTACCTGTTGTGAGTGCTGAAGATAGAAGAAAAATTTCCAATCTTGCTCGCTGGACCTCTGCTACCTGAAGAAGTACCACCACTTCAACTAAGTCATTCTTGAAGTCAGAAACTACAGAAAGATCCAGCATTTCATCTGCCAACACTGAAGCAGGTAGGGAACACCAATGCAAATTGTTACTGAATCACAGTAACATTGTTTTTATCAAGATATCATGTGAAACAAAAGGAGATCCATGTTCAGAATACATTCCCAGCTCAACCACACAGTTTTGAGCTTGTGTTAAAATATCAGACAAGCTACAACCTGGTTTCAGAAAGTGCTGTATGCATACAACTTCAGCTTGAGGCATCGGGCACTGAAAATGCTAAGCACCAGAGTGTTATTATTACATTAAACAGTCAAATGTGAGTTTACATCAGCTTGAATTATAGCAATTTTGAGGCCATCTGCTGATAACCACCAGATAAAGCACAGCAAAGCCCCCCTCTAAGAAGCCAGGCAGACAATGAGAACACAATCAGGCAAATTCTGAAAATTATCTAAGGAGATGTAATCCTATATCTGTCAAACCAATGAAAATGATAAAATAGTGTCCTTTATACTTAAAATTATGATGTAGATCAAAATGCACAGATGTGATCTGTAAGTATAATGTTATTGGAATTGAGAGACTGCATAAACGAATTTACGCATTTCAGAAGGTTTTTTTGTTAGTTAAAATTCCATCATTTTTTATTCTTCAGTATCAACCAGCAAAGCTGGCAATTCCAGCAATCCCCACGTTAAAGATGTCTGGGGCACACATTTATAACAGGAGATTGCACCCAGCTATCATGACCTACAGTGTTTTAGTCCAAGTTCTCATATGGTGAGCCACAAAGGTCTGAAGTTCTTTGCCAGCACTATTACTTTTGTGCTGGAGTTGTCATCAGTTGGTCAGCTAATACATTTTCTTCCCTGTGACTTACATGTGCCCTGGAAGAAAAGTAATATTGGTGCATTTGCTAACTAAAATTACAGAGGAAACGAAAAAAAAAAAAAAGATTGGCCAAAACAAAATATGGTTTGGAAATAGGTGGGAAGAACATGTTTAGTCCTCCTAAAAATAAGTAGAATGAAGGAGAGTGGGTTAGTCTGACCAGCAAGTATACTTAAAATACAGCAAACAGTGAAAACACAATGTAATTAATGTTGTTACATATATTACCTACATATCCAAGAACTTGGAATAATTTTGAAGGCCGGGCATCTAGAATAAAGATATGTCCTTCTGTAGCTCTAGCGACGAGGAACTGGCCACTCTGATCATAACTGGGAAAAATATAAATCCAAGTAGAAAACAGTACGATACAGTCAATAAAAAGGGTCAAATAATTCCACTCCCATAATTCTGCTGACTTCATTGAGGGTATAAATGCAACTGAAATTTCAGTTTCTAGGTTTACAGGCCTAGGGCCTGATATAAAGCCCAGTGTTCTGAGTGCAGTTTCTGAATGAGTGAGTAGTCAATCTAAAGCTAATGATACTCCATTAAATCTTTCTTTGAAGTTCACTTTTTAAAAATAAAACTGCTATACACATTTTGATATTATTTTGAATAGATATGTCTTTGTTTACATTGACTTGACTTTGAATAAATTGCTTTCTGTATCTATTTTTAACGTTTTATCTTAGGTAACTGAAAAGAGATCACATCTGAGTCTCCAAATAATAGGCAGTTTTATATTAAAGTTTAACAGTTAAAAATGCATTCTATTTTTTAAAAAGTAGAAGTAAAATATTCTCAGTTTTTTCAGTAATTGAAAAAAAAAACCCCAATCAAATGAAAAAAGCCTTTTAGATCACCAGAGCTAATTACAGGAGGACTGGTATATTCCGGAACTGTAAACAAATGAATAATTAACAATGGTAATAAAAATCCACCACATAAGAAGGGATGACCAAAAGGTTTAAAATTAAATTCACAAAACCTCAAATTTATATTCAGTGACAAATAACCCTCTAAATTCAGATACACTCAGTTGTGCATAACTAATGCATATGGTGCTCTGTCAGAAAGGATCTTATACATCAGTATCGTCAGTGCTCAGTTAAATCTTCTTAAAATAAAGGTTTGTTATATTTCTCTCATGTAAATCCTGCTACTACTCCTCTTGCAAGCAATTCAGAATATGTTGGAAAAAACTGAAGCTGTTAAAATATTTTACTTTGATATTTTTAGAATTAAAACTTTATTTTTTTTGTTCAACAACATTACTCAAGCAACAAATTGACAATATTCCTGCTCGTGTTCCTACATACTTACTGCAAAGACAGCAGTGGAAATTTGGAAAGAAAAATTCTGTGAATAACCCGTGGAGCTTCAACTTCAGTAACATCAAGGAAATAGACTTGACCTCTTTTGGTCCCTATAGCAACACTGCTGGAGGAGGGACAGCAAGCCATAGCAGTTGCCTAGTTGAGAAGTAAAAGATACTTAACAGTTCCACATCTTTTTATATATTATGCTATATGTTAGTATTCAATTTCTTTTACTATTTAATAGTCCCTAAAATAAAACAGTGAGTGCACTGTTATGTGTACAGCTGTTATAGAAAGGGATTTTTTTTGCTTAGTATGTCAGATTTCAGGGTTTGAATGCATCTTAAATCATAGAATAGAATTGTTCTGGTTGTAAAAGACCTTTAAGATCATCGAGTCCAACCATTAACCTAGCACTGCCAAGTTGACCATTAAATCAGGACAAAATATTGACAGTTTGAAATACTTTTATCAACTCAATTCCTAAAACCTGTTTTTCAGATTGGTAAAGGCATTTAATTTCTATACACTTGAAACTTTTCCTTTCAGTTCTGACACTCATTAAAAAAACATTTAATAAACTAATATAATAAAAAAATAGATTGTTATTTACAAATATATCATAGAATCATAGAATGGTTTGGGTTGGAAAGGACCTCAAAGATCATCTAGTTCCAAGCCCCCTGCTGCGGGCATGGACACCCTTCACTAGACCATGTTGCCCAAAGCTTCATCCAACCTGGCCTTGAACACTTCCAGGGATGGGGCATCCACAGCCTCTCTCGGCAACCTGTTCCAGTGCCTCACCACTCTAACAGTAAAGAATTTCTTTCTAACATCTAGTCTAAATCGACCCTCCTTCAGCTTAAACCCATTACCCCTTGTCCTGTCACTACACTCCCTCATAAACAGTCCCTCCCCATCTTCCCTGTAGGCCCCCTTCAGGTGCTGGTAAGCTGCAATTAGATCTCCCCAGAGCCGCCTTTTCTCCAGGCTGAACAGCCCCAACTCTCTCAGCCTGTCCTCACAGGAGAGGTGCTCCAGCCCTCTGATCAGCTTTGTGGCCCTCCTCTGGACTCGCTCCAACAGCTCAATGTCTCTCCTGTACTGGGGCCCCCAGAGCTGGACGCAGTACTCCAGGTGGGGTCTCACAAGAGCAGAGTAGAGGGGCAGGATCACCTCCCTTGACCTGCTGGTCATGCCTCTTTTGATGCAGCCCAGGACACGGTTGGCTTTCTGGGCCGCAAGTGCACGCTGCCAGCTCATATTGAGCTTCTCATCAATCAATACCCCCAAGTCCTTCTCTTCGGGGCTGCTTTCAATCCATTCCTCGCCCAGCCTATAGCTGTGCTTGGGATTGCGCCGACCCACGTGCAGGACCTTGCACTTGGCCTTGTTGAACTTCATGCAGTTTGCACGGGCCCACCTCTCCAGCCTGTCACGGTCCCTCTGGATGGCATCCCTTCCCTCCAGCGTGTTGACCACACCACACACAGCTTGGTGTTGTCGGCAAACTTGCTGATGGTGCACTCAATCCCACTGTCCATGTCGCCAACAAAGATGTTGAACAGTGCCGGTCCCAGTACCGACCCCTGAGGAACGCCACTCGTCACCGTTCTCCACTTGGACATTGAGCCGTTGATCACAAGTCTTTGAGTGCGACCATCCAGCCAATTTCTTATCCACCGAGTGGTCTATCCATCGAATCCATGTCTCTCCAATTTAGAGACAAGGATGTTGTGCGGGACAGCGTCAAATGCCTTGCACAAGTCCAGGTAGACGATGTCAGTTGCCCTTCCCTTATCCACTGACGCTGTAACCCCATCATAGAAGGCCACCAAGTTTGTCAGGCACGATGTGCCCCTAGTGAAGCCGTGTTGGCTGTCACCAATCGCCTCCTTATTTTCCATATGCCTGAGCACAGTCTCCATGAGGGTCTGCTCCATAATCTTGCCACGCATGGAGGTGAGACTGACCAGCCTGTAGTTCCCTGGGTCTTCCTTTCTACCCTTCTTAAAAATGGGGGTTATGTTCCCCCTCTTCCAGTCGGCGGGAACTTTGCCAGACTGCCAGGACTTCTCAAATATGATGGTGAGTGGCCTGGCCACTTCATCTGCCAGTTCTCTCAAGACCCGCGGATGCAACTCATCAGGTCCCATGGGCTTGTGCACCTTCAGATTTCTTAGATATTCTCGAACCTGATCTTCTCCTGCAGTGGGCGGTTCTGCATTCTCCCAGTCCCTGCCTTCTGGGACCTGGGCAGTGTGGCTCAAGGATTTGCCAGTGAAGACTGAGGCAAAGAAGTCGTTGAGTACCTCAGCCTTCTCCATATCCTGGGTAACCAGGTCACCCGTTTCATTCCAGAGGGGACCCACATTTTCCCAGACTAATTTCTATCAGGGCTTTGGCTTTCCTAACCTGCTCCCTGGCTGCTCGTACAGTTTCTCTGTATTCTTCCCAGGCTACCTGCCCTTGCTTCTACCCTCTGCAGGCTTCCTTTTTTTGTTTGACTTTGCCCAGGAGCTCCTTGTTCATCCACGGGGGCCTCTTGGTGTTTTTGCTTGACTTCCTCTTTGTTGGGATGCATCACTCCTGAGCTTGGAGGAGGTGACCCTTGAATATTAGCCAGCTGTCTTGGGCCCCTCTTCCTTCCAGGGCTTTGTCCCATGGTATTCTACCAAGCAGATCTCTGAAGAGGCCAAAGTCTGCTCTCCTGAAGTCCAGGGTAGTGAGCTTGCTGTACACCCTCCTTGCTGCCCTGAGGATCCTGAATTCTACTATTTCGTGGTCACTGCAGCCAAGGCTTCCCTTGAGCTTGACATCCCCTATCAGGCCCTCCTTATTGGTGAGAATAAGGTCCAGCATGGCACCGCTCCTCGTGGGCTCCTCTGTCACTTGGAGGAGAAAGTTGTCATCAACACATTCCAGGAACTTCCTGGATTGCTTGTGCTCAGCTGCGTTGTCCCTCCAGCAGATGTTAGGGTGGTTGAAGTCCCCCATAAGGACCAGGGCTTGTGAGCATGAGGCTGCTCCTATCTGCCTATAGAGGGCTTCATCTGCTTGGTCCCCCTGGTCAGGTGGCTTGCAGCAGACCCCTGCTATGATGTCCTGCCCCAGCCCTCCCTTTAATCCTGACCCATAGGCTCTCGGTGGGCTCCTCATCCATCCCCAGGTGGAGCTCCATGCACTCCAGCTGGTCATTGACATAGAGGGCAACGCCCCCTCCTCATCTGCCCTGCCTGTCCTTCCTAAAGAGCCTGTACCCTTCCAACCCAACACTCCAGTCATAGGAGCTATCCCACCACGTCTCTGTAATGCCAATAAGGTCATAGCCTTGCAGGCACACACACGTCTCCAGCTCCTCTTGTTTATTCCCCATGCTCCGTGCGTTCGCGTAGAGGCATTTCAGTTGTGCCCCCGATGAGGCTGACTTATTGGCTGGGGTGGCTGGAATCCTTTTGATGTATCTTCCCAGTGTTACCCCATTGGTTCCTGTTGCATCTGGAGCCCCCAGCTCGTCTCCTCTAGGCTTTGAGCGTGCTGTAGTGCATCCAGCACGTCTCTGAGCAGTAGGCCAAGGGCCCTCGCCAGCACCCCGTCCCTCCAATCTGGGCACATCATCCCACAACATGTCGCTGGCAAGCCTGATGTTATCCCCCTACCCCTTCAAGCCTAGTTTAAAGCTCTGTCGATGAGCCCCGCTAGTTCCTGGGCGAAGATCCTCTTCCCCCTTTGAGAGAGATGAATCCCATCAGGGATCCCAAATGCTTAAAGATACATCACTAGGATATTAGGTTGAAATGTTTCCTCTGCTTTATGACCGAGTTAAATACATAATTAGTTCAAGGAAACATTCTGGAAGATAATGTTTTTTAAATCTCTTTCATGGGTTGTTCAAAGACACTACTGAGCTCTCCTCAAAACTGGTTTATCGAAATCCGTGGAATATTATTTTATGAATTGAAAAACATTAAAGAAAATTGTAAGCATTAAAGAAAATTGTAAGTATCAGTCACAATATAAGCTCCTGTAAGTATCAGTCACAATATAAGATATAAGCTCCTGGTTACATGTACCTCAATATCAAGGTTTAGCTTGCTGAGACAAGTTCCATCGTCCAGGAACCAAACTTGTACTTCTCCTGAAATTGTTACAGACTGTTGAACAGAGAAAAAACATAGTCAGAAGCGGGTGGAATAACCAAATAGTCTGGAAGTGACTAGTTATCTTCTATAGAATATAAATTCAACTCATGTCTAAGCATAGCAGATCAAGGGGTACTAGTTTTGCTTGGGATTATCTTGCTTTTCCTTTAAGTCCAGTTGCTGCAAGATACACCTACCTAAGGAAAACTTTTAGTAATTTTTGTGAATTGCTGCAACTACAGGAATGGTCTTTAAGAATAATGAGGCAATCTAGGTCAACACATGTAAGCTTGATCAATATTAGCACTCCCACGATACAGACAGCAATAGAAAAACCTGCTTACAATTTTCTTTGCATAGGAAAGGGCTTAAGGAGAGGTCTTGTTTTCTCACATGACATATTATGCATATCATAATGGTGCTTGAGTTCTTGTTATATCCAGGCAATTTTATGATTCCACAGTAAAGTATAGCTAGAGATCAATCAACCCTCACATTACTCATTCAGAGTCAGGTAAAATTTATCATTCCCATGCTAATGACAAAAAAAAAAAAAAAAAGAGAGATTCAGAAAACCTAATTGATCGAGACCCCAGGGTTCCTAGGCTGGCTACTTGAAGAATTCATGGCCTGGAGAAGAATCAGATTTGCTGGCTAAAATATGTGTCTTGCAGGAGTCAAAGACATAGGAGGAAAGCAAGGAATTTCTCAGAACGCAGAGATCCATGAGTAAGGCCTTTGTCCCTGGATCCAGGACAGAGGCATCTCTCAGGCTGTTCCAGTTTGTGCTGAAGGCTGAAAAGATCAGTAGGAATTTCTTGTTCCAACATCTATTCTCTGAATTGAATCCACCTTTTGCTCACCTATGTTCCTGAACAATAGTGAACCACACAAACCAACAGCAGAACCAATATGACATTTTAGCAGCCTGTGAATTATCCGCCCTGGGCAAGTTCTGAGCCTTTTATAGGCCATACCTGAATTAAGGCTATTTACTTCCTTAATGAGAAGTTACACAACTGTAACAAATATCAGAACAGTCCCAATCTCTGCAAGGCTTTTGATTTTGTGCTTTAGCAACATATTGGTTACCTGACAAGAGCCACTATTACATATAAGAAAGAATACCATTTCTTACCACACAGTACTTGTCCCCTGGAGTAAGAAAATCAGCTGCCAGAAAACAACTGCTGCATGCATCCAAGAGTTTGACAGCTTCTCCACTGTGGGCAGGTTTGTAAGTATAAACTGTCCCCTGACAAATAAAGAGAAATAATCCATCACTGGGCTATGAAACTTTTCATTAAAAGCTTTCAAAGACTTAAAAAATACCCATCTTTCTGAGCTTCACTCTTTAAACTTTTATATTTGACTCTAAACTGAGGTAAAAAGTGTACAGTAGAATTCAGCTGAATTTAGTGGATTATATTGATTTACACTAGCCGAAGATCAGGTTAGTTCATTTAGAGTGATCCAGCTAGTCACATTTTCAGGAAGTTTTGTTTCTCAAAATTGCTTTAATAAAATAATTTAAGACCATTCTATTTCATGTTACTCCAGGAATCAATAAATATTCTAAAACAGCATAAAACACAAATCATAAAGCTTAAGCTTTTAGAGATGGTTTTATCTAAAGATCTGAAAGCCTCTTAGAAACAATTCATTACTAATATTGAGAAAGATTTTAGAAGTTCTTAGTTCTAAATCAGAAGAATGAAATCAGAGAGAGTGTGACCAAAGTTACCATTGCACAGCTGTCATGAACCCAGAACGTCCTGACTGACACGCACACTCTTTACAAAAACATTTTAAGAGCTTTAAAAATGCCAATTTAAATGATTAAAGGTCTGGAAAAACAGGTGCAATTTGAGGATTTGGGACCCTTGAGTAAGATTTCTGGACATCAGGCTAGTCAAAGAAGGATTTTGGACTGGGTTACCAGACAAATTCATGTACATGTACAGAAAACTCTATTGCACAACCACAATAGGCCTGATGTACCCAAGCTACACTTTTCTTGCTGTGCAGATATTTCATACTGGCAGTATCAGCATACAGGTATAGTATCACAGGAACATCTCATTACATAATGCTGTTATCTCAAATGCTATACCTGGTCAGTAACAAGCAGAAGTACAGTGTAATCGGGAGAGAACATGAGGCTGGATATGGGCTGTAAGATATCAGCGCAGATTTTCATCTCATACTGCAGATCTTTGATGTGATAAAAGAATAAAATGCCCTCCTGTGCAGAAAAGTACAAATCCACATCAGGCCTAGGTCATTCATCCTAGCCTGCTCTGGCAAACTGAACTGCAAGAATTTCTGAAAATCCCTAAAGTAACAGTGTTTAACTGTATCCCATCACTAATGGTCTCATTTGCCTTTAGTATGTTTAAATCCAGAGGATTCTTACTAATAAATCTAAGGTGTTCTTTAACACAAGTCTTAGTAGCAGACCATGTTTAATAACAACAGACTCTTGTCAGTTTATACTTAACATTTTATGTTGTTTTGTTTGAGACAGTATAAGAATTTTTCCCACTCTTAAGGAGTAATGTACAATGGCATTGTCAGTTTGGGTTAAATATTGAGTTAGATTTTGCACAAAACCATTTGGCAGTTCTCTTAGCCATTTTCTCTCCTTTCCTAATTTTTGTCCATCCTTCCTTTCTGTTCCTCTAGAATACTCTTTGTATTTTGTTAAAAATAAGATTGTCCTCTTTTGTTGCTTCTTTGACTACAAAAATGGAATCTCTTCCCACTCTGCTCTCTTCTGATTTCTTGTCTAAAGTCCTAACAAAGAAAATATATACAACACCAGAGAGGACCTTTATAGTTCTGCAGCTGTCCCCTTTTTTCTAGCTCCTGTCTTTGCAGTAAACTCTGCAAATACACTCCATTTGAATGTTTTTTATTTTCATACAATAAGAGTAAGTTAAAAGCATAAAGGATGCCTTACACTTCCAGCTGTGTACAGTCCTTCGTTACAAAATGCCATGGCAAATGGAACTGTTTTTTGCAGATCCTTTAGTTTGCCACCTGAGAGCACAAAACCACATAAAATATCAAATTTAATTTATTGCAACAATGTGTCTCAACTTCAAATCTGGGATGATTTACTATTTGTGAGTAAACTCCATTGGCTATATATTCTTTGGACTTTTTGTTGTGATAATCAACAAGAAAGCTGGTATATGTAATTTGAAGCGACAGTCCTACTGTGATCTGATGAACTAGAAATTAACTTGAGAAATCATTTGATTTTGTAAAGGCTGCTAAATAGCCACATTGAAGTTTATCAATAACAGAATCATGAAGTCATTTTGTTTGGAAGGGACCCTAGAACTCCTCTGATCCAACCTCCTGCTCAGCACAGAGCCAACTTCAAACTCAGAACCAACTTCAAAGTTAGATCATGCTGTCCAGAGTCATATCCGGCTGGGGTCTGAATATCCCTAAGAATGGAAATTCCATAGCTTCTCTGGGCAACCTGTCCCAATGTCTGACTACCTTCACTGTGAAAGTATTTTTTTTCCTAATATCTACCCAGAATTTCCATTGATGCAAACTGTGTCCTGTGCCTGTCTGGTTCCACCTTCTCCGTAACCTTTCATTAGGTAGCTGAAGCAATAGTAAACCCCCCCATTTTCTTGTCTCCAGGCTGAACAAACGTAGTTCTCTTAACCCATCTTTGTATGTCGTGTGCCTAGACTCTGCAATAATCTCTGTGGCCCTGTGCTGATCTTCGTCCATTATCTGAATACCATTTTGGAATATGGAACCCAAAACAAAGCATTTGAAACAAAACCCTAAATCCTAACTCAACTAAACTACAAGTGATTGCAGTTCTGAAAAAAGTTACTAAAACTAAGCAGTAGAGAACCTATTCTAGTATCAGTTATTCCATTTTAAATTAAAATGAACAGAAATTATTTCACTGCTTCTGTTTCTCCTGAGGCTATTCATTTGGCTGTGTATTAGAACAAAAGCTATTAATCATTTGTCATGTAAACATATAAAAGATTGCCATTGACATGTCTTACAGAGGCCAGTGTGAGCTGAGTTTTTCTAACCAGTGGCTTCCAGTTGTACTCACATATTATTACTCCCAGACATCACTGATGCTGCCTAAAAATCTATTAGCTTGATGTGAACATGGAAATACCTTTCTTTTTCTGTACTTCTCTACGAACATATGACACCACGTCCGATATTTTACGCATGTATTCTGCACAAAAGAAAACAATTTATAATGTCAACCTTATTTATATTGCAATAAAAGTCAGTTGTATTCCAGTCTACTGAACAATAGGCCAGTATACTGAATCAAAAATGTGCATTCTTTCCCAATATCCACAATTTCCGTCATTTATGCAACTGAGCAGGCACAATCTTTATGTGATTCAACTTACAGCTGTAAAAGGGAGATAGCAATACTTGCCATGGAGACTGGTACAGATGCAGATTTATCTATCTTCTAGTGCTAAGTTCTGGTATTGTTATTTCTAACTATGATTTTTTTATTTGATTTACTTATGAAGGAAACTTCAGCCAGTCTGAAAAAAATGTCCAAGTGAAATGTTATGGCTGCTTATGATTCTGTTTGCATCACCATAACAGGAATTTAGCATGCGCTTGAAGTTGGACATGCACGTAATGTAATTTACTGCTAAATAGATACAGATTGCAGTATGTTTTAAATTAAGCAGAAGCTTCAGTGCAATATGAACACAGACAATTTTGTTACACAGCTCTAGGACACAATTCAAAGAAGAATATAGAGGCCAGGAAAATGCCCAGATGGCAAATATTCTTGTTGCCTTCTACTGAACTGGCAAAAACATTTCTGGTCACACCTCAGCTTTTTATTTGTTGATGACTTCCAACTCTTGATTTGGTAAACTTAAAACTCTGATAATTTCAAAAGCAGAGAAATAATGCTGGTTTGTTGGTTTTAAGAGCAGCCTTCTGTTTCGGTGTTAACTATCAAAACTGAACAGAGATATAGTACTTCGGGAAAGTCAGGGATACTTGCTGCAGCTTGAAAATGTATTACATGGCAAAAGAAGAAAACAAGATTATCACCAGCCTATTAACACTGATTCAATGTTTATTGGAGAAACAGTTCTATGCTGGTCTACAACAGGATATTACCCAGTTCTAGTGCTAGGGAGAAGCATATTCCAGTACTCCTCTTAGACCTGACTAAACCAACAAACTTCACGTGCACAGTAGGACTGACGCCTTCCATCCCTGCAGAGGACAAGAGGGTACAGGTTGCCAATGCCAGAACACTTTATACTGGCTATGTCTCATTGTCCTCCATCTCGGGAGCCCTCTGAATGGGCACAGAAGGGTAGCATGTGGCAGAGAGCAGGGGAGAGACCTTGGGATTTCCAGAAAAAAGAAGGCATGGAATGGGCTGCTGTTGCCAGAAAACTTTAGTCAGTCACTAGCCTGCCAAAGGTCTCCATGAAAAGAGACAGGTGGGAATATAATATGGCAGGCAAATTGCCTCAGCTAGTTGCAATCAATCTGAGAGACATGTACTGAGTCCTCTCATTCTAGAATAAATCAAAAGCAGATTTCTTGGTTTGAAGTCAAAGACATGTTCTGTTCACCCTCTGTGCTTCATACCTTTTGCAGTCTGATAGTCTTTACAGCCTTGTTTTCATTAGAAAATAGTTTATGTAAGAGCTGGCCCTAAGGAATTCTATTAAGAAGCATTACATTAAATTCAGTTTTGTTGTTTGAAGACTTATCGTGAGGTTTCAAAGATCTGTTCTGACATTATCTAACATACAAATAAGGACAAAATAAAATAAATTATTGGTACTTAACTAATAGTAAAAAGACTGTGTATAGCTGGTATATTAATAGTTTAATGCTAATCTAGTAGGGCTGGTTAACAAGATCTGGGGTCCTGGAACTATTGTTCATTTTATCAGTTTTTATGTTTTTAGAGCTTTTTCTCTTTTTTTTAACCAAAGAAAAATGAAAGCAAATTATCAGATGCTAAAGAAATTCACACAGAAGTTCAAAAGACATTATCAAATGTTTATCATACTAATAAAATAAATATGGCTCTACAATATAGCTTTACCATTTCTGCAAGGTACACAATAGGAGAACAGAAAAGAGCAAAAAAAGTTTTAACCTATTCACTTTCCTCCCTACTTGAATAAAGCACACAACCCAGCTATTTCTTACCAGGTAGAGGTTTTTGTTGAAGAACAGAAACACTGCATGTCTCAGCATCAATTGCCAAAACATATCCTTCTTTACAGCCCAAGTAAATTTCTGAGGTTGCATTCCAGCAGTGGGCAGTAGGATTCATTGAAGGCTTAATATAATTTCTAGGCTGCAACACAAAAATAAACAAGTTCAATCAACAATTGACAAATATCTGTACAAGCAGTTACATACATTTTAAGGCAAAAGAAAGATCATTACCTCATAGTCTGACCACTTGTATAACATCACCCTTGTTTTATTCAATCATCCTCTCACTGAGGCTAGTAACTTGAGAAACAAGAACATTTTCCAGAAATTCTATGTCTGGATATAGTGGTGATGAACTCACCTCTCTCCCTAGAAGCTTGTTTAAATGATGAATTATATTTTCATTTAAAAATTATACAGTTTTAAATTTGAATGTATCAGATTTATTCTCTAGCACTTGCATCTGTTACAGTTTTGTCCTCTAGCTTGGAAATCCCTCTGGTATCTTCCCTACCCTTGCAAAGATATTGACCCACCATAACAAGGTCATTTCCCAATTTTTAAATGATAAAATTATGATAAAATTCAACATATTGAGTCCCTAGTTTTGGGGGGGGGTTTGACATCAGAACAGCACTGGAAGCCCAAACTGAAATGGTTACCCACTATGACCCTGGCAAATGCTTTTCAAACTGCTTTTCAGAATAGTCTTCCACTTCGTAGACATAACCTGCTCATGTGGTCTTGCATACTTGGCAGTACTAAAATGTATTTTGCTTGAATAGTTTATCTTATCATATAATCCAAATTGCTCTGTAAAACAGCTCTGACAACCTTTGTGTCATCTGCAAATTAGTTCTAGAAATATCCCTGTGACAGATTTCCCATGTGCCTTGAATTTCATTTTGCTAAAATAAATCTCATAAATACATCACCCATAAAACAGAAAGAACAGAACTTTTCCATCAAATATTATTAAAGGCAGTGACTTGTTCAGATACAACAGTAACATGGGTCATATAAATACCACGAAAGAAAGAACCAGAATGAAGAGAATTCAGAGAGGGGGCAATTATAGGGGAACAAAACACAAGAAAACCTTGGGAGAACATTTAAAAGAGAAGATTCAAAGAACCATACATGTGAGCAGAAGTGGTGAGGAACACTAGACAATATGATGGATGAAAAAACAGAAGAGTCTATAATTGTATAAAGCACCTGCTCTCTCACTAAAGGTTCCATAACAAGAGGAAATATGGATGGACTTGTGATGAAAACATAGGACAGAGATTCATAAGTATCTATATTTCATTAGTAAAATATGCCAGGGACTTGCTATATGATTCTGGGTAAGTAATTTACTCTCTATTTATGCCTACAAAGCATTTTGAATTTCTCAGGGGGAAAATGTTACAGAAATAAAGTATATAAATATTTACTTTATAAATCAAATAGGACTAACTGTAATAAATCTATAACAAATGGGGCTTTACATCACCCAGAGAAACATTTAATATAGGCATTTTCACTGATTTTATGAGGCTTGAACACCACAAATCTTTGGGAAGGTTGTAACTGAACTACTGTGAATCAGAAGCTTCCTGTGTAAAGACAACTTCTGTAATGTTCCTTTGTACCTGCTGTCATGACTGTCTTTACATATAAACTAGATAAAATACGCTAATCCTAGGATGAGATTACGTAAATCCCAAACCAGGTTGCTTCTTGAGCTGTGCATTGGTACAGTGGTGCATAATAATAATAACGACCTTTTTGAACTTCTCTCCCTTTTGAGTAGCACCTCTTCAGAGAAA
The DNA here is from genome assembly GCF_028858705.1 of Grus americana. NCBI lineage: Eukaryota > Metazoa > Chordata > Aves > Gruiformes > Gruidae > Grus > Grus americana. The sequence goes on along the minus strand of NC_072858.1, from coordinate 13,752,786 downwards.
AAAATTCAATATGGATCCTTGTCATGGACAGTTTTATAAAAAGACCATGGAATAAAATTGGTACTGGGGATGAAGTGGAGTCAAGTGGGCTTGTCATGGAAAAGCATATTCAGAAAACTCGGGTCCCAACTGTAAGAAATACTGAGACAGAACTAAATCAATTTAATGCAAGAAAGAAAAAGATTGAAAGCTGTAGGATATTTCAATTCCTTTCACTCTGCTGCCCCGTTGTGGTTACACCTTGGTACATATGCAGCCTCAGTATCTTGTTCTAGAGTATGGAACCCTAACATATTTCAAAGAAGCAAACAAGTGCACTTGCAATGGGCTTACTTTTCCTACTCGCCTCTCACAAATTCCTTAGGAGTGGGCTACAGCCTCCAAGGACAAGGTTGAGGACAACTCCTTTAACTAATAGTCTAAATAAATGGTTCTCCACTTTGGATGCTTACATCGATGTGAAAAACATTGATCTCAACTGACTCAGATTTAGTGACAAAGAACAAAAATCCTTCTGTTGAATTCTGCAGAGATAGGAAGAGCTTTATCAGGCCATGATACTATTCCCACTGCATTCAACTGAACATACCTCATTAACCACCACAGCAGAAGCAGGTTGTCTCTTACTAATTAAAAAAGCATTGATGATGGTAGAGAGGAAAATAACTCCAAGGTATTTACAACTGTCAAGGAACAGATTTTAGGCCAGAGTCAGATAACTGCTTATGGACATTTGTAATCGTATACAAATCGTTAGTGATAGTAACCATTGATACATCTGCTGCAGCAGCCTGTCAATTTATAAAGCCAGCGAAGAATGGTAGTTATAGCACCTCTGTTTTGGACAGCCTGGTCCATTACAGCAACTGTAAACCGAAGATATCTGGACATCTGAGGAACTCAGCAAGTTCAGGCATTTCAATCTTTCTCAAAGTCGCGGCATTAGACACTTTTGAATATAAGGGTCTTGATAAAAGAATATTTCAAAGAAATATTTTCTCCATCAAGTATATTCTGATTAACTTGTGCAGGAATTGCTTTGCCAAAAACGTATGCTCCGTGTTGGGGTGCTGGAAGGAGGTGTTTAACCTGACAAGACACATGCATGCAATTCACCCCTGGTGTGTGGGATTACAAGATCTAGTAGTGGCTCAGTTTTTCTGCTAGGTTAGAGATGGAGTATACACGCACAGGCATGCGTGGAGGGGAGAATTAGTGCTGTAAGGCAAAATAAATGCAAGTCCTGCAAAAAATTACTCAGCTATCATAGTCTGGAGAAAGGTGAAAACATGCCAGAAATTGATTCAGTGCCTTCTGGTGCTAAACTGAGTGTAGCGCCTCACAATTTAGTGCACAGGAAACAACACACCACCACAAGAGGAGCAACAACAGCTTGTATTTCTGTAAAAACCTTTCATTTTTTCCTAAATAACCTGATGTTCATTACCTTGTCAATATTGACAACCAAAATACACCCATCTAGGGAATTTGGACAGTAAATAACTATCAAAATATTTACCATGTAATTTGAAAGAGGAGGAAATCTTTGTCAAAGACCAGTAGAACAATCTACTCCAGGAATATTTCTATGTATAAGGAGAACATAATCACCTTAAAGTTGCTAAACAGAAATCTAGTTTTTTCTAAAGGCAGCTGGGAATGCAAAAACCCTATAGTGGTATGTGGTATGGATGAAAGCACAAACTTTTCTGTGTGGAAAAGTTCACGACATGGTTCTGCAAGTTCAGGCATAAGAACCTACCATTCCTGAATGGAATAGCATCCATTCAAGGACACATAAATTCTATTAAGCTTCACAGACTAATATGGCAGTTGTTTTTTTCCCCAATACCTCTTGTAATTCACTTTCAGGCTAAAGAACAAAGTGGGTTTTGCAGTTCATCATCTGCACATAATATGAGGCAGTAAGGCAGAAGAAAAAGGCAATGCCCCTGGTGAGCTTACATTATCTTCATTTTCCACATTCTAAGTGATCTGAAATATAAGCAGTTCATACGTAATCAGCATCAATAGAGGATGTTTGTTTGTAGTTATGAATTGTCCTGGAAACCAAGGGCATCAGTAGTTACATGGTTAAAAACCTCTGTGTATTTCAATGCATCAAGCCATGAAAAGAGAATGAGGTCAGGAAAGCATCATTACCTATTTTTAATTTTTATTCTGCTTTATAAGAAAAGTTTATGGCAGAAACCTGTGGGATACTAATCTGATAATACAGAACTCACATTTGTCCATGGAAAAGACATAGTATAATGCCATCTTATGCATGGTAGATTTGGTGTCTCATGTATATCACAAGCCACCAAATAGAAATTGATGGTCTTAATCTTAGAAGAGAATCCCAGATTTGCAAGTGAAATGTTTTCACACTGGCAGATGCCTCTAGTTGGTAGTCAGGACAAAGTAAACTTCAAACAAAATGAGAATTCTTTTGAAGCCTCTCAAAAGAGGCATCTCAAGGGAGGCTAACAAGTAAATGATCAAATACAAGCGAGACAGATGGGCAGGTCCAACACTGACAGTGATACAGGAATGTATTTCAGAAGCAGGGGTTGCTGTCTGGAATAAAGTCTTCAATGTTTCCATAGCTTGAGACATTTTCAAAAAGAAAACAGATCTCAAAGGGAAGTAAGGATACCTGAAGGTTACTATCAGTTTAGCATGGGAATAGGTTTTCATGGTTTAAGCTGGTCATGTCAGCGTGGGCATGGTTAAATGACACATGCTTATACTGCTTCTGGGATACAGATTAGTACCTCCACTGCACAGACATATTACTATACTAGGACCTGCATGAGAAATCTCCACATTGTACTGCACTGTGCAGTAGCAGCATGTATTGTAAGTCTCCTGTCAAAATGGATTGCAAAGATATTGTTGAGACAACAGATCTAGTTACTGGGTTGTAACTGTTAAACAGACATTAAAATTATTAATTTATTAACACCTATTTGCATAAAAAGCATAATGACTTGGAATAGTAAAAAGGAAAAAAAACCAGTAACTACCATGAATGTTTCTGCTTCATCTCCTACCAGTCCAGCAATGGCTGAAACTGGCAAATCAGGACCATGGTACGGATCTTGACTATGAGAAACTGGGAAAAACAAATCCTTATGAGGCCTCATGGACCTTTGTCCATCAGGGAGTTTCACAGGGCTGTGGAAAAGCAAGAGATACTGTCTGAGGAAAAGAAATAGTAAATGCTGATACAAAACTGACAAGCATGTTTTCAAAACTGAGACACCAACTTAGTTAATGGGCTTTACTTCTGCAAGAGTAATGGAAGATTGTTGTAAGCAATCATTCTACATGGCACATACCATTCACTGAGAAGTAAAAGTATTCTTCTACAAAAGAGGAATGCTCCTAATTGGCAGAAACAGAATGCCATGGTCTAGCTCAGCATCTTTTTCTGTTGCCTTGTATAAACAACTATTCTATGTTACTGTTTCCTTATTAACCAGGATTAATAAAATCACACACCTAACTTGCATATGCTGTGAGGATTCATGCTTAATGTTTCTTCAGAGAAAGTTTAACGATGATGAAAAATTAGTAGTATGTGCCTGTTGCACTCTGGTAATTGGTGTACGAGTGGCTGTTACAATACAGGTGTTGAGAATTCTATAGTTTACAAACTATGTTGATTTATGACTTGGAAAAAATTTATGTAAAATAAACAATTCTTAGTGGAGGTTTAACCTCTACTGAATGGAATGAAAAGTAAGGATCAAGGAGTATATATGTATTTTCACGTGTACTCTATAATGGCAAAAGGCAAAAACCCCTTCAGTATTCTTTTCAGATTGCAAATTAAGGCCTCGTCTCTACTTTCACTAATATAACTGTGTCAGTGGCAATATGTTGGTTATATTCATAGTTAATGAAATTAAACACACTTGGCAATTGCAGAGTAGCTGCCACTGAAACAGCATAGTGTTATACTTCAAGGACTCCAAATTGAATGATACATATTACTTTTATACCAGTCTCAAAAAACATTTTAGCATAAATAAATTCTAGGTTTGCTGTGCTCAGTGAATTGCATTTGCAGAGCCATCCCCTCTGGATCCATACATTGGCCACACAAGCTGGAAATCACACAGAAAACTGATACTGCTTTTGGTACAATTTGTGATTACAATAACGTATTGTTTAACTATGCTTACTAGGAAGTAACTTGATCCAAATTTGATGGTTTCATAGCTACAAAAGCAATGCTTAACATAGCCACTTGCAGGAAAGCAGTCCAGCCACTACCTTAATTCAGCCGCACAGCTTTTGATAGAGGCTGCCAAAGCAGCTGCTTACTATTAGCTTCATGAAGTGCATAATATAGACATGTGAATGCTAAGAAATGAAATCATAAATTCAATTCACTTGACTAAATAGATTCACACTGGTTGTGATTTAGCAATAAGTGACTGCAATTGCTAGGTGAAATAAATTCTTTGCAAACAGATGTAGGTTGCTAGTCTTAGTTATTAAAATATATTTCTTGATTTTTCTCTTAACCTGAAGGGTGTTCCACTTACTTTTGCTTAAGGTGATACTCGTCATTATTCCTTTCAATACACCAGATAGTAACGGACCTCTCATTAACAAAACACAGTTGTTGCCAGTTCGTAGGGTTAAAACTTAAGGAGGTTGCTGTTACACCTGGCTGAGACTCACTGCACAGGAGGATATTTTCTTGCCAGTTCCTTCATTAAGAAGAGTAAAAGAAAATCAAATGCATTAAATAAGTCAAAAACATTCAAGCCAAAGATCTGGATGTGATTATGACTGACAGTCAAGGTCAAGATCAAGATTGAAAAACACTTTGTCACTGACAAAAAATTTCTGCTGTCAAACAAGTTAGGTCCTCTTTAGAATGAAAAGAAGGTGGTTAATTATCCACACATAAAATTAATACCACTACAAAAAAAATGAATACTAAAATAATTTTGAAATAATTATCATACGCTTCCTTTTGTGAAAAGACCAACAGAGGTCAAGAGACATGGATTTCTGTTCATCAGTTCCATTAGTGGAATGGAATGGAACTTGAATGGCCCAAACAATTAACTCTTCAGCACCCCAGACCTCAGCCTTGCTTTTCCAAACTGTAAAATAATGATTATAATCCTTGCAGGCTTGCAGTTGGAAGGTATTATAATTAGGAAATAAACCAGAGTCAGCCCATGATTATCTATGGATGACTTAGGTAATACAGTAATTGTGTTGTGAATGCAGACATACAAAGCTATGGCTACATTCACTTGAACACAAAACAGGGCAGAATCTGTGTAGGGCTATTATGTATAGCTGACACAAGCCTTGGAATCTGCTTTCCACTGACTTTTCTTTTGTCCAGTGTAACCTATTTTATGTTCTCACCATTTAATTTGCATGTTTCTCCATTATCCAAATTAATTCTTGATTGCCTTTGCATTTTTAGGTGCTGTCCAAGAACTGATTAACATCATTTGAAGAAAATGGTTAAAATTGTTTCTTAATTTCTTGGACAATATATATAACTCAATCTAAGTAACATTTATAGCTTTAGTATTTGTCATTACTGCTGAGAAGGGAAAAAACCTAAAATGCATACACTGCTGTAAAGGGATTTAGTATAATCCTGCTGTTCTGGCCTGTAATAAATTCACTCACAGAAAGAGATCAGGACAGAAGACAATGGTTAATATTGATAGCATATGCAAAAAATAAGAAGTATTCACACATACACAGTAACTCTCATTAAAATTACAGAAAGCTATAAGCTGCAATTCTGACTTTAAAAGATATCAGTGTAGCTCTCACTTTAAAGATCTGTCAGCATGTTCTCATCTCCTACCTAACAGATAGTGCCAACACTCTTTTATAGTAGATAATTTATTAAGATTTGAAACTATATGGTACACGTATCTGAAAAAGAATCAGGCATTAAGCATCTCCTTTGAATAGAAAATAATAAAGATCTAGGAAGAAAATATATCAGATGAAAGGCAGCTTTTAGTTATCCATAAGCTTTCTATATTTTGAGACTTACATAACTTTCAAAACATCTCTTACTCCTCTGATTCCAAACTATCTCCTTAAAATACAGGAACTGCTCAATCATCATATTGTAATGACACATTAAGAATGCTAAACATTGAGATTTCTTTCACCTGTACACACACATTTCTACAATCCAATTGCAAAAATGAAGGCCTTGATTTCACAGTAAATTCACACACCTCTGTTCAAGTAATTATAAATTCTAAGTTTAATATTGTAAGGTAATTCTATTTTGTTACTAAATTCTTTCTGACTGGAATCAAGGATGGTCCTTTCGTGACAATTAGCTGCTGATATTCATGCTAATCCAAAATTGTTTGGCCTTAGAAGTTGCCACTACTTTAAAACATTAAAACGTTTCTAGATATTTCCATTTTTAAGAGTAATCTAGAGAAGTCTTTCAAGATGGTGGATTTTTGTTTAAGTGCACACAATGAACACATCAGACCATGTGTGTTACTTCTGCTGTGACAAGCATGTAAGCTCTTCAGGCCATTGAGGCTGTCTTGTTGGTTTCTACTGTGATATGCACACAGACATCCTTCCTGAACTCCTGTGTACGATCAGAGTTCACAGCAAACATTATTCTTCATAAGATATAAAGAAGAGGCATCTGTAGTAGTATCTACTATCATTACTAAAATTCTGAAGTTACAGGAGTTCCTGCCACTCCACTAATCATGACCTTCAAAGAAAAGGTCATCATTAAATTGGGAGAATATTCCTTACATGTCCTTGCTTGCCTTCCTCCTACTCCACCCTACCCAATTGTTTCGAAGAAGTGCTCAGACTCCACAGTCAATGGAAGCTTGCTGGCAACGGAGGCAAGAGCAGGATTATAGTTTTACAGAACAATTTTTAAAATAAAATATTCCAACTTTCTGTATCTGCATGGTATTATATAATATTTCTTTTCATGACAATGAGCAGAAAATTATGATCTAACCAGTGACCCATGGTAGTGTAATCACTGAGCAAAAATATAAGACAGTACTAAGATCAAGCACAAGTAATTAAGAGGACCACTGAAAGGTCAGGGGAACAAAAAACTCGAAATTTACTTTAGAACGCTTTTCCTCTTTTCAGCAGGCAACTTACTTTCCATGTTGGGTTTGCGTAGCAAGGTTTTGGTAGCAGGGGGGGCTTCTGCGAGAAGCTGCTAGAAGCTTCCCCTGTGTCTGATAGAGCCAATGCCAGCCGGCTCCAAGATGGACCTGCTGCTGGCCAAGGCCGAGCCAATCAGCGCCTCTGTGATAACACATTTAAGAAGGGAAAAAACAAGCTAGAGAGAGCTTTTGCAGCCAGAGAGAGGAGTGAGAAGGTGTAAGAAACTCTGCAGACACCAAGGTCAGTGAAGAAGGAGGGGGAGGAGGTGCTCCAGGCACCGGAGCAGAGATCCCCCTGCAGCCCATGGTGGAGACCATGGTGAAGCAGGCTGTCCCCCTACAGCCCATGGAGGAAGGATGAGGGGGTGTAGAGATTCCACCTGCAGCCCGTGGAGGACCCCACGCCAGAGCAGGTGGAGGCACCTGAAGGAGGCTGTGGCCCATGGGAAGCCCACGCTGGAGCAAGTTCTTGGCCGGACCTGTGGACCCGTGGAGAGAGAAGCCCACGTCAGAGCAGGTTTGCTGGCAGGACTTGTGACCCCATGGGGGACCCACGCTGGAGCAGTTTGCTCCTGAAGGTCTGCACCCCATGGAAGAGACCATGCTGGAGCAGTTCGTGAAGGACTGTAGCCCGTGGGAGAGGCTCCATGTTGGAGCAGGGGAACGTTGAGAGGAGTCCTCCCCCTGAGGATGAAGAAGCAGCAGAAACACCGTGAGATGAACTGACCGCAACCCCCGTTCCCTGCCCCCTTGTGCCGCTGAGGGGGGAGGAGGTTGAAGCCAGGAGTGAAGTTGAGCCCAGGAAGATGGGAGGGGTGGGGGGAGGTGTTTTAAGAGTTGATTTTATTTTCTCATTCCTCTACTCTGTTTTGCTTAGTAATAAATTAGATGAATTCCCTCTCTAAGTTCGGTCTGTTTTGCCCGTGACGATAATTAGTGAGTGATCTCTCTCTGTCCTTATCTCGACCCACAAGCGTTTTGTTATACCTTTTCTCCCCTGTTTGGTGAATGAGGGGAGTGATAGAGCGGCTCTGGTGGGCACCTGGCCCCCAGCCAGGGTCAACCCACCACACTTTCATAAACAGCATGGTACTCAACTTCCAAGGGTGAAGAGATAATTAACTGATGCTGAAGACTTTAGAAGTACTCCAAAACACAAAATTTCAAAGGTAGAAGATAGCTGTAGCAAAGTAACAATCATTCTGACTAGTGACTACTAGTGCTAGAAAATAAACAGCAAATTTGTTACAGAAAGTTTGCAGATAATGATCAATCAGAAAAAAAAAAAGATGAAGGTAACCAATGTGTCTTCCATATTTAACGTAATTGATGGTAAAACAGCACACACACAAAAATATGAATTAAATGTAAATGGTATTAGAGAATTTTTTTTTTATTCTTACCATACTGAAAGAACAAATTCTGGGATTGAAGAGTAACTGGCTAGATATGGGCCTGTGAAACTAAACGCAAGTAATGTGTAGTCCAGCTGAGCATTACCTGAAATGTGGAAAAAAAAAGAACTTGGTCTTTAATTGCCCCAGACTTTACTGTATACTATCACAGATAGAGTACTCTCCTCAGTTCCTTTATATCCACTTTAACTCTTCAAAGACATTCTTCAGGCCCCTGATTCCTTTGCTACACTCCAGATTATTTTTTTTATTTGATTATAAAAATGTTTCCTAGTATCACTGCTTGGAGTTTTTTCAATTTTTTTCAATAATACCTTGAATTTGTAAAGTATTTTTCCCTAAGTATCCTGAAAGCCTTTGCAGTCATAATTTCATTCATATACATGAAATAAGCAAATAGTATGATCCTTATTTAAATGGCAAGGCAACTGAAACATGGATAGGGTAAGCAACTTAACTAAGGAGAGAAATGGGGCAAGGCAAAAATATACATTAGATCCCAGACTCCAAAGTTTAACTGCACAAACCCTCATTCCTCTCACATCTCAGGTTTCTCAATGTGGCTTTCAGCAGTTTGCTTGGGAGCCCATTGCAGTATGATTCTTTGGTATTCTGACTATTTTTTCCTAAAATGAATTCAATTTCATTCCATTTATTTTCCCTTTAAAAGAGCTCTATTTTGTATTGTCATATTCCTTCCTAGCTTGAGCCTAAATAAAAGTAGCACAGTGGAAAATTCCTTCCACTGCTTTCCACACATCCTGTCATGAGACAGTTTCCTGTCACACTGTTTTTCAAGTCTAATCAAAAAAACTCCTTCAGAAACTGGATGAATAAAGCAGTGTTTTAATGCAATGGTGACAGGGATGGTTACCACATCATTACCTTTTAATTCTGTCAGTTTATTCAGTTCTGGAAAAGTGTAGATATATATGATAGGATTCAGCTTCCGGTCTGAAAAGGCCAGCACCTGACTGTTCCCGTTTGCTGCAAAAGCTCCCACCTGGCCAGTCTGACACTGCAGTGCTGTCGTCGTCTTTGTTTCAATGTCCAGGAAGAGGATGTAATTGCCACAAGGATAGCAGATGGTTTGATTGTTGATAAAGCCAAAGTTCTTCTTTGGGAATCCCTGAACCCAACTTAAGAAAGAGCAACTGAATGTTAAAACAAAGACATTTCTCAAAACACTGTGAAAAACGGAATGTTGTAGCCTAAGTTACACTGAACTGATGCTTGGGATGTTAGACTCGTCCTCATACCAATGTTGCAAAACCACAATAACTTCCAGATCTAGTATTATGAATTGCTAGTTCAGTGTTTCCAAAAACATAGAGTCAATCTTACTCTGATAGAGCACAAAGGACTGTCATGAGAATATGGAGAGATGCTTATATATATATATCTCTCTTTCAGTTTTCACTAAAAATAAAGTTAGCCAGTTCACAGGCTCTGTTTTTGTACTCATGTATCATAGTAATAGAGTATACCTTTATTCTGAAAGAATTACACAGGTACAATCTGTACTGGGGACCCAGTTGTGTTTGCTTAACTTTTTTACACTTTCATAGCTCACCTCATCCCCGTGAAATAAAAAATACAAAGGCATGGCTTGCGTCTATATGAACTTAAGTAGGAGAACTGTTCTGCTTTAAAGATGGTAAAACTTTGGAATGTAAACAGGATGTGTTACACAAGGACTGAAGTAAATTACAGAAGAGGAGTCAGCTTATGAACTTACAACGTATCAACAAATTCATAACTGCCTGCAGATGGTTTTACCTTTCAGAAAGTGTGTGGATAAACATCAGGGTCCTCTTATCAAAGGCATTTGCATTTATCACTAAGTGAAGATGTCTGACTGAGCCACAGCTTAACCTACTAGTACCACAGCAGAAAAGTTTCAGCAGTGCAATGCATATCCTCTGTATACAACACTGCCATTAGCACCTTCTCTTCTAATTCCTATTCAGAAATTTTCCATCTCTTTTCTTCCAAATAAGAGCATTGGACTGGAAGAGATCTTTGTCCTCTGCAATTGCAAGCAGCATTTTTACACTCCTTTTACGACCATAAGTCAGTCATAAGATCAGCTTAGCTGCTGATCCTCTGTACTCTTACTGGAAGATTGTACCACAGCCTCAGCACTCTCACAGTTAGTAACGCTTTTAAATGACTAGTCTTGAGATATTTAAGTCCAGCAATAACTTCTCGCTATCTTTTCTGAGCAGTTTCTGCTCTTGGCCTCTTTCACTACACACCAGAGGAGGAAGCGTAGCCAGAGGGGAGTGAGTGGGAGCATGCTAACCACGTGCTCATGGAGCATAACTGAGTACCATAGCAACAAAGAAGAGACATTTCAGGCGGTAAATGTTTTTCCAGACCTTTTACACAAGAACTAGATGTATGATGTGCCACGGCACATAAACAGACCTTTATGAACATGCTCATAGGACCAGCTCTATGCTTTTCCCCAACACCAGATCTGAATCAGTGGAAATGAAGCATTTTTAACTTCTGTTCACAGAGGTAAAATGAAGTCTAGAAAACATATATGCAGGGATAAATTAATGGGATGACAGTGCAATTTATCATCCTTCTACAACCAGTGAAGGCTTAGGAGGAAAAGGATTCGGACTGTTATCTAATGTCAGCTATGACTGGTGCAGGTAAGTAGCCACAGCTTGCCCACATTTTCCATGCTATGTCTGTCTCCAGTTCCGTATAAACATTGTGTCAGAAGTATTTCAGTCAAACTTTGCCAGCTGGTAAGATGTAGATGGAACAAAGTAATTTGAGTTGCTTGGAAATTTCTTTATAGAGTATTTTGCCACTGAAAAGTGCTAGTTCATACAAAACAGATTATATGAAACCATGAGCTTTGTCAAAGTTGTGTGTTTTCTGAAGACACAAAACACAGCATTCCCCACTGTACAGGTACAGAACAGCCAGGGAAATTCTAGAGATTGAAGTAGTCTGGGTAAACCAGAAGAGATATGTGGCCATGAACAGAACAGCATGGGTTCACAAGGCCAGGTACTGAGAAGAAAAGCATGCCCTAAAAGTTCATCAGGATTGTGTGCTGCCAGAACCACTACACAGGAAAAGACAAAAATTCATGCCACGTTACTTATCAACTCATCAAGCTCCAGCTTGAAACTAGTCAGGGTTGCTTACTCCCTGTGCTAAGGGCAGAGAACCTAAGTTTCATAGAAATCCACCACAGGCTCAGTCCCTGCTGTATACTGCAGTTGCAAGTGCTTCTTTCCCTCTTCCCCTGCAACTACCTACCACCCTAACAGACCCACAGCACAGCAGCCTCCCTTCCTTTCCCTGCTAAGCCTACCCTATTTTCTGACAGCTGCATAGAGCTGACCCGGGGTGACAGGAGCTAGGCCCCGGGGGCACAGGACACCAGGCACCCCACCAGGGCCGAGGGGCTCAGGAGTGCGTGGCATGTATGGAGGTCCAAAAGGCGCACACTGTCCCAGCCGGCCCCCACCTCACTTCCAGCGCAGCCTCCTCGGCTGAGGGGCAGTGACGGCTGCCCGGGGCCTCAGCACGAAGCTCCTCACCGGCCAGGCCCGCGCCCCGGGCCTCCTCGGCCGCCTCCATTCATCCCACACCACCACCAGCCTGTTTACCCTAGTATCTTAGGAACAACAACAGCTTCTACTATTAGCTAACGCAACGCCTCCCGCCGGGCTTAAAACAGACAGTTGATTGGCCTGCGCCCCTGCGCCAACGAACCAATGAGCACGGGTAGGTATTTAAAGGGCCAGCAGCTGTCAAGGGAGGAGTATGTGGGGTTCCTTTCCTGGGTAGGAGGTAAGCACAAAGCTCAGAGGAGAGGCCTTTGTAGCCTATCTAGCTGATCTCACACAAGCGCCCACCTGTGGCTGATGGGGTAATTCTGCCTGTTAATCATTAGTATGCGTGGCCTTTAACGTAGGTAATCATTGCTGCTGTGTCTAGAAAGCAGGTAGCTTTAGCAGGCATAGAGGTGAGGTCAGCCTTGGGGAAACAGCTCTGGGTTTCTTCCCTTGGCCCTCACATGTCCTTGCTGTAGCTGTATGTTTGCTGTTCCCGTTCCAGTGGCATTTGGCTCTTCATTTAGTGAGACAGCTGTACCTGTTCTTCCATTGCTTCTCTTGTTTTTCCTTTCATGGGGGACTGCACATGTGGCACTTCAGAATGCGTAAGACAGTGCAACAGAAGCTTCAAAGACAGCTGAAAAGTTGACTGCTGGAAAGAAGAGAAAGTACAACTATGATCTCTCTATATATAATTACAGTTTTTAACATGGTAACACAGAAAGAATGTCTTAAGTATTTTAAAAGCAGAATTAGCAATAATATCTTGTTTTCCCTTTCCTAAAGGGAGAAATGTTATTTATAGTGTCTTGCTTGTGTTAATTCATTATTGCTTATCTGTACAGTGGCAGTGTGCAGTTTTCTGATACTGCTACACACCCACAGCACCATGGAACAGTGGTGGAGAGTGTCACTCCTGTCTAGAGGCAGCAGGACAAGCCTGCACCTTACCTGTTGTCTCCACAGGTGCTCCGTATGCCACACAAAACCAAGGTATGATGAGGAAATGGGTTTATTTTTCCATGGTGCCTTTGAGGAGCTATTGTAGCACGCAGGTTTTGTGATGCTGCTTTGGGCTCCTACATGCCTGTCTCTGGGCTGTGAATTAGCAGACTGCCTGTGTCCTTAACTGCTAAAAGAAACTTCAAATTAATTCTCTCTTTTTTAATGACCCAAAATGTTGCTGAATCTTTCCTAAGGGCAGGCACTGGGAGGGATGAGAAATATGTCCTGTAACATTGGTAGGAGAAATTTTGTTGGCAAAGGGCATCTTATGTACAGCTTCTGTTTGCCTAGGGTATGGCAGGCTTGTGCAACAAATTACCACTCCCTTTCACTGCTGAGCTGCTTATTAATTACATAATCAAACAGCAATGACTTGACAAAAATCATATTGTTCTTCTGTTCAAATGGATAATGGTATCAGGTTCATGGTTGCTTTACTGGTGGCCATCTTAGTGTTTGTCTGCAGGAGAGATCACCCCACAAAATACTGGTCTTTGTGACATGATGCCTGAGGCCCAACTCCAGTGATGAAACCAAGCCAAAAGTCACCAACAGGCGAAACTTCCCCACTGTGCAAGCATGGATCCACTGAGGAGACTGGGGAAGCTCCAGTTCCTCTGTTAGCCTTGGGTTTGACAGAGACAGGTCCATCGCCAGGACTGTCCCTCCTTCAGCTATGGCTGCCCTGGCTCTCTGGTGCCATTTCCTAATAATGTACAGCTCTGACCCCAAGGTTGAGTGGAAGGTGGGGAGCCCCAGGAAGGGAAGCATTTTACTTCTGGGGCCACAGATCAACTTGGACACTGTGAAATGCATTAAGAGGAAAGCTCCTCCACTATTATACCCAGGAAACGCTGGTACAAGGAAGGCCACGGTGCCCTCACCTCAACTGAAGAGGGAGCAAAAGGGATGGAGAGGACTTGAGTTCATGCTTTGGTTCTCTCTTTTTCTCTATGTACATACTGATGTTCCTACAGGTCATGTTTGCAGAAGCAAGTGTGAATCCTGCTATGATTGCAAGGTAGTAACTAAATTAAATTTAACATTTGCTGCACCCCTTATCTGTTAGCCATCTATTGTATCCTCTTGGGTTCTCTTCATGAAGCAGAATAGCTGCAGGAAAGAGTAACTCTCCTTGTTATCCTCAAGGTGGGATTGGATTGGATTTTGAAGGGCAATAGGGGATGCAGTGCTGCTGTAGTGGGAGAAGGCCTGGCCCAGGAAGCTCTCTCCAGGGAGGAGACAGTGAGGGAAGCAGAGGAAGGCCTGGTGCCTCACCAGCTGCTGGGGGCACTGCTTGGGAAAAAAAAAAAGGCATACGGGGTGGAGTTTTGGCATAGGTTTGCCTTTAAACGGGAGTGTCAGCTCGGGGGGGTTATGCTGCGGTTACAAAGAAGACAGCATTAAGAGCAGCTTAATAGTGCTAGTCCCAGGGAGCGGCGCAGCATCTCCGGTGGGGAGGACAGTCAGCTCAAGGAGGGACCATTGGGGTGCACGACGCTCCTCCCACTCAAACCCAAACTTTCACCTCTCTGTGGGTGCCAGGCACCTGAGGCAGGGTGCCGACAACCCCTGAGGGAGGCAGGCCGGCAGGCAGGCCCTCCCGCGTGGCTGGCTCTCCACGCACCCCGCTGAGGGTTGGCGGTTCCCGCCCTCCTCCCGGGCCCCGCGGCGAGCGGGGCCGGCATTGGGGAGGGCGGTGCGTTGGGGCACGGCATAACACAGCATAACGCGGTACGGCACGGCACAGTATAGCGTGATGGCGGGCGATCACTCTCGCAGCCTGGGCAAGGGTAAGCGCCGTCCAGGGAAGCGGGCTGTCTGCCGTATCGGCTCAGCCGGGCCTGGGCGGCTTGTGGAGGGAGCGGCTCGTGCGGGGCGAGTAACGGTCGGAACGGTTTTCTTTTTCTCTCCTCAGGCAGCGCGGCCCCAGGGCCTGTGCCCGAGGGAGTAATCCGGCTCTACAGCATGCGTTTCTGCCCCTTCGCTCAGAGGACGCGCCTCGTCCTCCGCGCCAAGGGCATCAGGTGAGGCCTTCCCGGCGGGCCGGTACGGCGCGGTGCGCGGCTCCCCGTTGTCCCCCTCCCCCGGTGCCGCTACACCTCGCGATGCTGTGGCGGTCAGGGAGTTTGCACAGAGCAGCGGGTGGTTCAAGCTTCCCTTCTTGCCTGGGCATCATAAATGACTTTTAATTAAAAAAATACCCGAAAAAAATGGATGAAAAGAGGTTTCTGTGGGTGACTTTGCTCTAAAGCTTGAACTTAAGACTTTTCTGAGGAGGGTTGTCTTGTTGAACTGGGAGATAAGTAGTCTGTGTATGAAGTCAATTATGTAAAGGCCCAAAGTAAATCCGTAGGGGTTGGGTTTTTTTTGTTTTGTTTTGTTTTTTTAATTTATTTATTTCTTGGATCTTTTTTCCAAAGAATAGGTGCACTAAAACTTCCAGGTCAGTTTAATTTTGTCTTTCTTTACTGTCTTTGGACTGATTTTTGGAGCTGGGAGGTTTGTTTTACTATAGTGATTTTGGAGGTAGTTTATTGCTACCTAAACAAGGTAGTTATCTGCTGGTAACCTTTCAGTTGTTCTGAAGGTTCAGCTGTGTTTAGCAGGCTTTTGGGCTTACTAGGAATTTTCTGGGGTCATACATACAGCACAGCATATAACATGCATCGTTAATGTAACGCAGACATGTTTCCCGTGTGTTTTTTTAATCAATATCTATTTTGCCTTTACCCTGCACACCTATGTGAGGTCATAGGTGGGGAAGGTAAGTAGGTAGGATGCTCTCCTGATTTGTTCTTTGGTGTACGGTCAGATTAAAGTTCAACTGCATTTCTCAGTGGGGGTGTAGCTTATTTGCAATTGGATGCTTCTTTCTTAGAATGTCCCTGAACCTGTATGTGATAAATGTGCTGCATTCTGAGCTTGACCTTTGTTTTTAACATGATGGTAGGGGCTGTCTCTGTGGTGCACTTCCAGATTGTTCACATGTCTAACGAACAACTCATTGTAAGTCAGTGCTGACTTTCTCCAGCAAAGGGCAGTGCCCCCTGAGTCAAATGGTTAGTCCTGCAAAGGACTTCAGGGAAGACAAGGAGAGCAGGGGAAGGAGGATTCAGCCTCTCAAGTACTGTAGCTGTTGAGGTGTAATGACTGCGTTTCATCATGGTATGGAGTGGGCTGTAGTAGAACTGAACCTGTTTGGGTCTTGTTTCTTTTGCTCTTTTAGCCACGAAGTAATCAACATCAATCTGAAGAACAAACCTGACTGGTTCTTTGAGAAGAATCCCTTTGGGCTGGTTCCTGTTCTGGAGACCAGCAAGGGCCAGCTCATCTATGAGTCCCCAATCACTTGTGAATATTTGGATGAAGCATTTCCAGGGAGGAAGTTGATGCCTTCAGACCCATATGAGCGAGCCTTTCAGAAGATGCTCCTGGAACACTTCTCAAAGGTACTGTGTGATCACAGGGTGGGATTGAGTTTCTTGACTGTAAGCTCTGCTGCCAATGCTGGTTTCATTCTTTTAGATAGGTCTTGTGTCTGGGAAAAGCATTTAAATAACACCTCCATTATAAATAAAGTATTATCTGGGGTCTCTTGTTGTGAGCACATACAAACCACTGTGCATATGAATGGCTCCCAGCATTCCCTTGGGGAAAGCCATGTGAAGGGATAGATGCAGGAAATACAGCCAAGCTTGTGACAGTGTATATGACTGAGGCAAGATTTTGAGTATCCTACAATAGAGGAAAGGTTGGTGGACCAAGCTGGCTGAATGATTGAGACCTAGGCAGTGACAATTGCTGTATTTCAGTCCGAGTCCTTCTGGAAGAAGGACGGTGTGAATGCAGAATGTGAAGAGTGCCTGACTAAGAGCCTACAATCATGGGTAGGAAATGGCAGGTGGCTGTAGACCTGGGCCCTGTGTAAGGAGACTGGTTTTGGCTCTTGGTAGAGGTTGGAGGTGGGCACTGTGGCTGACTGGAAATAACCTCTCTGTACCCTAAACATAGATAATACAAGCACGTGCTTTGAAGGGTCTAGGAAGTGAAAGAAGTCAGTTTGGGTATGAGGCAGCAGAGGAGAGGAAGCAATGAAAGATGCAAAAAGATGTGGACATAGAAGGGAGGATATATTTACAACAGGCCTTTCTGAACAGGCATGATGGGAAGAAGGTTACAGGGAAGCATGTTTCAAGAAATGAAACGTGCACTGAATATTGGTTGTATGAATGATAATATCTTCGAAACATGTTTGTCGATGAGCTATTAAGAATATAATTTAGTCAAGCTTGGCCACTGGGAAACTGTGCTAATTTCTCTGGCAATTACCAAATTAGAAAATGCACAAGTTTGTAGAAGTCTGTATCCTGGGCTGTATATCTCTTTCTTAGAGTACATTAAACGTTGATAGTTTAAAGTGCATTTTGATTTCAGAAACTTGTAACTGGGAAAAAGAGTACCACTCTACACCTTGCTACTTTTTTTGCTATTTTGTGCAAATGGCAAACATGCCCTTCTTTTCATTGTTCTTCTCTTATTACAAGACTATAATTCATTAGTATTTGCATTCATTCTTCCTTTAAGCCTTTGCTTACTTTTTCTGAAGTATAAAAGACTTTTATTAATGGACTTTAACTCTTTAAAGTTAAATCTTTAAGCTTTAACTTGCATTTAATGTCCTAACATCTTAAGCTGAGTGACTTGCTTGTGTTATTGTCATAGGAACATTAAAAATTTTATCCTTTCCTTTGTTTAGCTAACACCCATAGTTTTCAAATATTTTGTGGCACTCAAAGATGGACAGGACACCACGGTGCTGGAAGCAGAGATTGCTGAAAAGTTTGGCAAATTTGAAGAGGTAAGAGTATTTTGTGATAATGAGCAGGTTGCCAGTCCCTTTTTTCTTTCATGCTCTGCCCTGAGCTAGATCTCTTCTCATTCAGTTTGTAGTTACAGCAATGTATGATCTTTCCATTTGCTCTCCCCAGCCTAGGATGCATAACAGTACCATTAGAATAAGTTCCAAGTAGCTAAACTAAACTTCATCTGTATGATGAAGGCTGTGTGGACTTGTGAAGTTTTTTGAATTCTAGCTGACTGCTGTTGTCTTGGATATCTTTGTTCTGCTTTAAATGTAAGGAGGCCTTCCAGCATGTTCTAAGAGCAAGGGCTGAGGAGTCTGAGCTGCTGAAAAGCATCTGTGCTCTAGTTCTGCTGAAACCAGTACAGATACCCTGGTGATGAAATGAAATGTTTTTCATTCAAGAGCTTATGTTTGTGGGGGGAAGCAGAATGTAATCTGTCCCTTGCAGAAATCCAGCCCTGGGCCGTTGTGGTGGGTTGACCCTGGCTGGAGGCCAGGTGCGTACCAGAGCCGCTCTCTCACTCCCCTCATTCACCAAACAGGGGAGAAAAGGTATAACAAAATGCTTGTGGGTCGAGATAAGGACAGGGAGAGATCACTCACTAATTATTGTCACGAGTAGAAACAGACCGAACTTAGAGAGGGAATTCATCTAATTTATTACTAGGCAAAACAGAGTAGAGGAATGAGAAAATAAAATCAACTCTTAAAAAAACTTCCCCCCTCCCATCTTCCCGGGCTCAACTTCACTCCCGGCTTCAACCTTCCCCCCCTCAGTGGCACAGGGGGACAAGGAATGGGGGTTAAGGTCAGTTCATCACACATTGTTTCTGCTGCTTCTTCATCCTCAGGGGGAGGACTCCTCTCATTGTTCCCCTGCTCCAGCATGGAGTCCCTCTCACAGGGTGCAGACCTTCAGGAGCAAACTGCTCCAGCATGGGATCCCCCACAGGGTCACAAGTCCTGCCAGCAAACCTGCTCTGGTGTGGGCTCCCCTCTTCATGGGTCCACAGGTCCGGCCTGGAACTTGCTCCAGTGTGGGCTTCCCATGGGCCACAGCCTCCTTCAGGTGCCTCCACCTGCTCTGGCGTGGGGTCCTCCACGGGCTGCAGGTGGAATCTCTACACCCCCTCATCCTTCCTCCATGGGCTGCAGGGGGACAGCCTGCCTCACCATGGCCTTCACCATGGGCTGCAGGGGGATCTCTGCTCCGGCGCCTGGAGCACCTCCTCCCCCTCCTTCTTCACTGACCTTGGTGTCTGCAGAGTTTCTTACACCTTCTCACTCCTCTCTCTGGCTGCAAAAGCTCTCTCTAACTGTTTTTTTTCTTCTTAAATGTGTTATCACAGAGGTGCCGATTGGCTCGGCCTTGGCCAGCAGCAGGTCCATCTTGGAGCCGGCTGGCATTGGCTCTATCAGACACAGGGGAAGCTTCTAGCAGCTTCTCACAGAAGCCACCCCTGTAGCCCCCCCTGCTACCAAAACCTTGCCACACAAACCCAACACAGCCATCATCTGCCATGGTGGTGTACTGCAACTTCAGCAGAGCTCCAGGAAGTGTCAGGTGGCTCTGCTGTATTAGCAATTTCACAGTCTGTGTCACTAGTGGTTCTTTGCTTGTCTGAGCAGCTTGTTGGAATTGCCTTTATCATGAGCCCATTTCTTCGGTGTCTTTAGCAGCCACTATTAATGCTTGTCTGACTCGATCAAGAAGTGTTCCTCCAGGGTATTTCTCTTCTGCTGCAAAACTACCAATAGCGTTCTAGTGTTTTCCTAATTCTAACAGTCCTGTCTGTTCTGCTTCCCCACCCCCCTGAGTTGTTAAAGTAAAATTGTTTTCGGGGTAGTCTTGTCTGTCTGATCAGGCTGATGCTGGAGTAGTGCAGATGACAAATGAGTTCTTGGGGGTAGCCATGTGTGTTTCACTTCCCTGAAATACAGATCTAGTAAGCATAAAGTAAGAATTAACCTTCTTCCTGCTTTATTACTGCTCTGAAATACTTGCTGTTTCTTCAGTGTCTCTGTTTTACTATACTCTGAAGAATTTTGCAGCGTCAGCTGAGGATGGGAGGAAGGAACAGAGCCATGCAAATTTCACTTGGCCTATTGCAAGAGATACTCAAGAAGGGAAGTAACACTTCTGTATTTAGGTTGCTGCTACCAACAGAGGGAGCTGTGTTCCTGTCTCTGGGACTGCAACTGCAAGGTTATATCCTGCCAGACACCTGGCAATTCAAACAACTTGATGCTTTCTGAAGGACTGGTTTAAAATTTCTACTAGATCATGGCAGTTAGGGGGCAGGGAGTAAATGCCATAGGAGTATATTTCCAATAAGACAAATATTTGTAAAATTGCTCTCATTCCACCTTTAAAATGCCAAAGTGTCTGATAACAGAGGGAGTAGTCTTAATGAAAGAAGAGACCAAGCTGTGGAGGTTCCTTAAAGCACGTTAAACTTGAATGACCACAGCACTTGAAATGTATCAGAAACAAAAATGTTTGTGCACAAACTGCAACTTGCTCATGATTAATATTTTGTGACAGTTTTTGAACCACGGGAGAAGAGCTGGACTGATAGTGTATGAAATAGTTAAGCTTGATACTACAGCTGCTTTACTGACGGGCTCTGACTCCCCAGATATTGCATGCACAGGAGAAATGTGCTGATCTCCATTATTTGCTGTCTAATCCCTTCAGTATGCCTGTATTCCCCTATGAAGTGGGCTTTTTGTTACTGTAGTGTTCTGTTGGGGTAATTTTCCTTCTGAGGGCAACTGTCATCTCTCGCCCCTCACAGATTCTGTCCAAACGCAACACTGTGTTTTACGGTGGAGACTCAATCTCCATGCTTGACTACATGATCTGGCCGTGGTTTGAACGTCTGGAACCATTCCAGCTGAAGGAGTGAGTACGTTGCCTAGCTTCTAGTGTGTACTGAAGTGCCTCAGCATAAATATTCTTTGCGTACACTCTGCAGCAATGGGCCAGTCTTGGGGGCTGCTGATGAAAATTTGTATTGTGTTACAGTTTGGGGGAAGCATCTTCTCAAAAGAGAGATGAGTCGTTCAGGGATCTTCTGTAAACAAGTTTCACCAGGTCTGTTTTCCTACCAAATAATTTTGACAGATCTGGAAGAAGTGGTCAAAATACAGGACTTTCTCTCCATCCCTAACATCATAGATGGAAATGGTCTTTATTTGACGGGGATGGAGATATGGAGGCCTAGGTTCAAATTTCTTGGTCCAGAACCTCAGACTAGAAGTGCAGTCTTCTGCTCTTCTTTGGAAATCTTAAGTTGACAAAGGAGAGTGTTTTTGTTTTGAGATGGGTAAACTGTATCCTACCTTGCTGTAACTAATAGATCTGTTCCTGTTGTAATAGCATTTTTTTATATGTAAATAAAAGTCTTGGTCTGTTATATTCTTAAACAGCTCCAGTTATGTTGGTATTGTATTAATATGTGGGGAAATGGTATCAAAGGAAAACTATTTTACAGCTGGCTAAAACAGGACTAAAGAGTCAACTTACATGAGGAAGTGGGCGATATAAGTGGAAGATAAGTATAGAACAGTTACTCTCAGTCTGGTGCCTGAACCGTTCTTGAAGAACAAGAAAGATGCAGGGAATCCTTAGCGTTGAAACTTCGGGCTCTGTGAAATGAGAGCTTTACTAATGGGTTGCTGACCTACTTTGTCTCCTGTGTGGTCCTTGATTAGAAGTGGAAATATTGCAAGCAATAAAGGAGCATAGGTCTGGAGCCATTAAGGTTTTTGAACGACTGAGGATCTGAAGCATTGTTTGTTAAGAAAAGATGCTTTCTGGGTAAGGGTTAGGAGTTACCTGGAGAAGTTATGCATTAACTAAACTTGGGATTTGGAAATTGTAATGCAAAGTACTTGGGTCAATCTGCTAGAAAAGAATGAAAATAACAATTTACACTGTTACACTTTCAATTTGCCACAAAGTGTGGGTTTTTTCCAAATGTGTCTGAGTGGATTTGTGGATTTAGTCTGTTAGTTGAATCCTCAGTTTCCTCAATAGACTGTGTCTGTGTTTTAGGCTGCTGGATTGCAGGGTAGTACAAACTGCACAGCTTGTGTTGGTATGCAAGAGAGAGGAGAGAAGTGGTTAGTGGGTTGTGGAGGGGAACTTAAGCACTGCACACAGCATTTGCTTCAAGAATCACCATTAACAAAGCATTCCAGAGGGAGGCAGTGATGCACAAGCCTCTGTCCTCAACTCGGAGCACATGATAAATAAGAGCTGTGTCTTTTGCAGCAGCGGTAATGTAAGCAAAAACATGCTGATATCTTCATAGTAAATGCTCAGTTGTGGTTTTGCTCAGCTTTGTGGAGTGCACAAGCTCTGTAAGAACTCTTTCACTTTCCAAATGCTCATCTGTCTTCTATGATCTGATATGTATTTCTGTCACCTGCTCCAAGCTGAACATCATACTGGGAGGGAGAAAGCAAAACAAGCAGTAAAATAGAACTGCTCAAGCTGTTTTGCTTCCTTGATGCCCTCCAAGTTTCCCATTTGTGTTACTCAGTCTCTTTCCTTTTCCTGTAGCTCTTTGAGTCACACCCCAAAGCTCCAACGCTGGATGGAGGCCATGAAGGAGGACCCTGCTGTCAAGGCTACAATGACTGACCCACAGACATTCAAAGATTACCTCCAGCTCTATTTGAAGAACAGCCCTGATGCATGTGATTATGGGCTCTGAGGTGCCATAAGGCACATGCTTGCTTAAGTGTCAGTGCTTCTTTTCAGTGTGAGCTGTGGGGATCTAGTGTAATTTGGTGTGGGCTCTTCTGTGGTTGCATTTCATAATGGGGAATAAATCTATGCTGAAAAGGCTGAGAAATCTGTGAACTCAACTCCTTCCTGTCAGGTGAAGGATGTGCTGGCTTCAGGCAGGAGATGGAAAGTCATTGCTGGTCATGTATATTGTGTGAAGGAAAGTGCTGGCTTTACTCAGAGGTGATGTTTTGTTATCGCTGGCCTCTTTGCAGGCATTACTGGGAGGCAGTCCCTGAACTGACCCTGTTACTTGGTTTAAAAATTGTAATACTGGTGTCTTGAAAATAAATAAAAAGCAAACAATGTTGTCTTTAAACACAGTTTTTTCCTTCCTCTTTCCAGGCAGCTATTAGTCACTGGACTGGTTGTGCAGAGAGGAGACCACTAACAACCCAAACTAGCCATAATTCCAGGGAATAAGCATGCAGAAAGAAATAAGGCAAAGCGGTATGTTCAAGCACAGGGCTGTGGTTCCTGTGGTGCTGAGGCAGTTCTCGTGAGATAAACAAGACTGTTCCTATCTGTCTTCCATTGCAATGAGGTAAAGTAGCATAGCAGAAGGTAGTGCTTCATGGTTTTCCTGGTAATTGAGGAACTTAGTGTCTTGGAGCTTTTCTGGAGTAAAACTGAACTAAACTTTTTCTTACCTTTAACATGTTCTGCCCCAGCACGCTAACTCTGAGAAGGTGCATGTTTGTGTAACTTCAAGTAGGAAAGCAAATATGAAAGATATGATGAAGAAAAAGAATTAGCAGGAACTTGGTCTGTCAGCTTGTGGCTATTGGAGGGGATTGTTTATGCTCTTACTAGTTTTAATTCAAACTATGCAGGTTTTTCCTCTCCTGTTTATCTTTGTGGCTTTTAAACACATCTGGTGCTGCTTAGAGAAATATTAGTCTGCTGTTCCTTCCAGAATGCTGATATTCTTTAAAAATTTCCCAGTCCAGATCTGATGCTGTACATGTACATCATTAGAGAACCCAGAGGAAGCATAAAGCTGTGGACATGGATCTAGGCTGTTTCATTAGATGAAAGCAGGGTTTGAGCTTGATGAAGCCACTATCCCTGAAGTGGTGTTGGTGGGATCTCAGCAGCAAACTTCCAAGGATTAACTGCAGAACATTTTGGTTTTATTAGCTGCTCTACTTCGTGTAGGGCTTGTTCAAGCTGTTAATATCGCAGGCTCTAAGTTGGCTTCTATAAACATGCTAGGAATACATTGCAGTTTGTTCCAGTGTATTATTGGATGCTAGTGGGAGATGAGACATTAGGGAGTTAATAATGGGTTAAGAGCAGAGACTGGCATCCAAAAACCAAACTGTCTAGGGCCAGACTATGGTAACCTGGAGACTGTGGTGTCGGAACAGAAATATGTGCTCTCCCCATATTTATTTAGTGGCTGTAGAGTGTACCATTATAAATATGCTACTTCATCAAAAAAAGTAAAATTAAATATTCTGTCTTATAATTTACTATTAAATATCAGTGTTCCAAATCCCCAGGCAGACAGCCAGGGTCCTGAACTCATTACAGCACACCAAGAAATGCAGGCCTCAGGCAAAGTGTTTGTAATGTGGTAATGAATATGCAACACTTAGGCCCAGTCTTCAAAGGAAAGGAAAAGTTATATGGAATGGACTGGCTCTCTCCTTTCACAGTGGATGGGTGCAAAGGATACTTCGTAGTAGTTTAGAGGCCAAGAAAAGAAAACATGTATCTTCAGTTTTGGTCAACAGAGGAAAAAGATGGAGGTCAATAATGAAAGGATCAAGCAGATGAACAGCTCTGTCCTTTTGTCAGAGCTGTCCTTAAAGTCTTCTGTGGATCAGATTGTACAGCAAGTACTGTATTTACTCACCTTCTACTCCATATTTTGCCCTTGAAAGTTATTGGTGGTGCTCCTGCTTTTCAAAACAATGTTGGGGTTTTTTTTTTGTTCCCTGTTATTGTGTGTCTCAGCACAAGTTTAAAAAAAAACCAAAACACTGTCTTGTAAAAACAGTGAGTTTAGGAGCGTGATGGATAGATGCTTCAGATTAGCAAGGCACTGGGCCTCATTCTGTCCTGCATTTATAGCATATCCTTATATCTTTACTGATGTCCTTGAGATGGTTGTTGGTACCATAATGCAAGATGTGGTCCAGCCTCTTGTTCTTCATTATCATGTTAGGATCCCTTATATTGAAGCTAAGAGCAAGGTAGAAGGGAGCCAAGATGGAGGGAGAGGTGGCTATTGGATCTGGGAAGATTTGCTGAGTTTTGGGTAAGTCAAGTGGGAACTTGGTTGAATGGGACTGTGGCTGTGACAGAAGGCCCTTGCTTGGGGATAATTGTTGGGAAGAGTCTATCCAGGGAAGTGTTAGAAGGGTCTGTGGTTCTTGTGCTGGAAGTGGTAGTAACTGGAGATGGTGGTTTGAAAAGCCTCAAATGTCACATATTAGGGACACTGGAAACACTTGTATGAACTCCATACAGATGCCTGCAGCTTTGTTGCTTTTTCTAATCAACTAAAAAGGAAGAGAAAAGGAAATCTCAGCTTCTTACTGTTTCACTTAATCTCAGCTTCTTGCCATACTTCATTTAACAGCTGTCCTGCTCATCAGAGGTGCCTGGCTGTGTGTGAGTGCATGTGCTAGGCGTGTGTTGTTGGCAGTGTTACATATCTTGGGCCTGCTCTCCCCAGTTTTCCACTGTCGTTGCGTCTGAAATGTTCCCCTGCATTATCAAGGTTTGAGAACTGGCTGTTTCTTATCTTCTCTCCTTTCCCTGCTAGTAGCCCAATTATTTCACCACTCTGATCTTTGGACACTGATTTCACTTGGGAATGGCTGATGAAAATGCAGTCTCTTTATGTCATGAGATCAGATGCAATTTTACAAAATCATTCCCTATTTCTATAAGATGGAAGCAGTCTTTTCTACTGCTGGTCCAAAGCCAACAGGGATGGCAGCTGCTTATTTATCTGAGTAAATTAGTAATGCCATGTGATGATGTTAAGATTTTCCCCTCCTAAAACACTTTGAATTGCAAAAACAGGAGTTGTCAGTGAGATGCAGCTGTGTCTGGGGTGGAGGGTAACAGCTGTTTAGCAGTGTGTAGTGACACTGAGTCCAGGAGGAAGTCAGAATGCAGCTTGTATTAAGGGACCAAGGTACTGAGCCTGTTCTGTGCCATTCATAGCCATCTTCTGATGCACTGGAGGCAGTCTGTGACAGTTACAGCACATGCTGCAGGTTTGCGTCTTAGAACCACCAGTCTTGGCAAAGCTGATGGTAAAAGCCATCTCTCAAGGGGAAATGGAGCTGAGAAAAGGGGCACTGGACAGCCACAAGCTGAGTAAGGAGCAGACTGTTGCCTGTAAGCTGCAAACCATTTGCATGAGTCACCTATGTGGCTGCACAGCAAAGGCATAGGAGGGCTGGGGGAAAAGGAGGAAAAAGCTGTCAGCTTCAGACCCCCTGAAGAATCAGTGAGGACCAACAGTGAGACAGTATGCTGTAATACTGTCCTTCACGCAATTCTCTGCATGCTTTCCTACTTGCCCAAAGGATGCTTTTGTGCCTTTCCTCCTGTCACTCAAACCATCAGAAGGGAGCTGTCAACAAGAATGCACTCTGGGCCAATACACAAGTTGGAGTGTGGCTGGTTTTTTCCCCTCTACGTTCATCACACAGCTCTTTTCTGTGCTTGTTTAGGCTTGGAAGCAGACTCTGTCTCCTCTTACTTATAATAGCTAAGGCATGGTGATCAATCAGCTGTTTCTCCTTGTGGGAAGACAGCTCTAATATAACCTGTGCCTTCAAACCCACAGGCTTGGTGCCTCTCAATTCCTCTTCCTATGCTTTACGTGGCTTGGCTGTGTTGTGCTGGTGTATCTCTGCTCTGGATCAAACTTTTCACCTCCAAAGATATGCCAGGTGTGGCTCTGACAGGAAAGCATCAGTGTGGGGCCATTGGTAGAAACCTGCCTTGCTTTTCTCTAGCTTTGCATACAGGAGCACCATAATACTGACATGATGTGATAACCCTGAAGGTGAAGTGAATTGGCAGGAATATTGTGCTGACAGCACAAAATGCCTCTGTCCTGTGGGAACACCTGTGTGATGGAGGCCAGGCAGAGTCATTATGCATCACTTGTGCTTACAGGCACAAGAACCATCCAGGGCTGCCCTGCCTGGTGCAAGGTGGCAGGGATGAGAGCTGGAACGTGTTAGCAAGCTAAGTACTATCTCCCTGTGGATTTGCGAAATTCCTCTGTGCAGTTTGATTCCCAGCAGAGGGCTAGAGAGCAAGACTGAAGGTTAGGAGCAATATAATGAATTTCTGTCTTGATAGACCTGGGGAGATAAAGTGACTGATGAGTCAGGCTGTGAACAATGTGCTTCACTGATCCTAGTTCTGCCTAGCTCTGCTTGCTGGGCCTGTGTTGCACTGTGGTGGATCCTGAATGTTAGACTATCTGCAGAAAGGTGCCTAATTGGATTTCCAATGACATTATAAGTGTCATGGCACTTCTGGAAAGCGGCACAATACAGGCAGAAATTAATCTTGGCTCCTTACACATGATTAAGTCTTTGCTGAGTTGAGACTATTAATGGCTGTGGGTCTGTTGGTGGATTTGAAGATTGTGTTGCATCTAAAACTCCTTTTCTGGCAGAGCACCTAAGACACTTTTAAGAACTTCATTGGGGTTTTAATCTTCATTCTTGTGAACAATTTTTAAAACTGCCACAGAGAGGGCTGTATTTAAATGTTTTACCTCAGCACCTCCTGCACTGCCACCTCAAAGCAGATCAATAAAGCTAAGATAACCACCTTCAAGACAGAAATTGCTGATCCTTTTTTCTTTTTTTTTTCTTCTCTAACACTTTGGATAAGCTCTAGTTTTAGCTAGACATATTCATAATTAATTAAAAACTCAGAACCTTTATTCAAAGGCAGTATCTCTGCAAACAATGACCGAAATGCTTTGCTCTATGGAGTTCCTCAAGCTCTGCAGCCAGAGGTTCTGCTTCTAGCAGCTGAGGAGTCCAAGATGACACTCCTAAATATAGCATAACTAGAAAATGAAGTTTCCTTTGAAGAACACTGTAACATTAATTGATCCACAGCATGGGCTTATTCAGGTTTCAGTTTTGGAATCAAACTTGTCTTATAGATACGATAGTAATATATGTTTGTTTGCCTTCTTCCTCTTCTCTCAAGGCTCTGCTACAAAATTGTGTGGATCATTTTGAGAGTACCGGAAGTAACAGTCCTGTTTCCTCACAGCTTATTTCTTCACGTCTAGGAAGGTATGAGTACCAACTGCCTTTTACTGCACTTGAGACATTTAAAAGATCTTGTGTGCTTTCTCAGCATTATGAGAGTCTCTTTCCTCTATCCATCTGCCTGCTTGCCTAAAATTTATTCGAGCTGAGTATTTGAGCTCTCTGCCGATCTGCCAAATTTGCTTAAAGTTGTTTGATGGATTCAAAAGTTACTTGGCAGGAGATAAAGGGATAGACCTTCTTCTCCCCTCCCCACATGCACGTACACACTGACTGCATAGGAAACTGGCTAAAAATAACCTAGTTTATGTTGCCACAATGAATTCATCATTTTAGAAAAAGGCAGGACTGCCTGGAATCTTACTTGGAAGGGGTAGAACAGCTCAAGAGTTTGGTTGGAGCCACTGAATCAATACCTTGAGAAATCTTCTTTCCAAACAAACACAATCCAGATAAATACAAGACACCTATCTGATACTGTGCTAGTGGCACTTGGGGATGGTCCTGAGTTAGCTTTTATACCTGCAAGCAAAGAACTGTTACACAGAGTTGAGCAGAGAGGATGAAACCTCAAGAAGCGGACAAATCCTGAGCAGTATCCAGTCCTGAGACCAGTGCTCCCAGTTTTATTGCTAGTGCTACCTGACCAAATTAATGTTAGTTTGCCTGCAGGTCACCATATCCTCTAAGGCTGCTCTTGCTTTTTTATAGCACAGATGTTTCTGCCTACTTGAAATAAAGGAGATTCTGTCCTTGCTTGTGGATATTCCATAAGTGGTAAAAAGTCATTAGATAATTTATTAGCTGCAAATTGTTCTCCTGGCTTTACTGTCCTGCCTGATTTAACGTTTGAAAAGTGCTATTTTGTATCAACACAAACATCACCCTGCTTTTCATAGTTGCAAAACAATATTGTGCAGAGCTGGGAAACAGAAATGGCTTCCTGTGTGGAAAAAACAATTTTTCTAAGGTCTGCAGATCTTTAGTATTAGCCACACATCAGAATTATGTATCTGATTACCATGAAGGATGTGAAATACAGAGGTGTTTCATGTCAAATCCATAAGAACTGCCCAATGTAGCAGTTACGTATCCAGGCAGTATATGAAAGGAGATCTTTTTCTTGTGCTTGTGGAAAAGGCAGCTTATTGCATTTGCAAGTGTTACCTGTTCAGTGAACGCTGTCACTGTGCTGGGGACCAGGGATGCAGACTGGACTTGCATTCACGAGTTTTTCATGACCTTTCTGAGTTTTCCCAAAAGTCAGGTACCACGCGGGTAATTCAATTTCAGCCTTAGATGTTGTGAGGAAAGTTGTGTAGAGAGAGGAGGATCAGCCTGTAGCGAGTACAGCAGCTCGTCATGCTGGAGAGATGCGCTGCAGACATCTGTGCTAGTATATTCATGTAAATGCTGATGTGACCCAACTTGGGCTTATTGGCAGGACAGTCTACCTGAGAGAGCACCTAGTAGATAGCAAAGGCTGAAACACCTCCAGCCTGAAGGAACTAATCTGAGAGGTGTGTATTCCTCAGTGGGTTTGGAGAGAGTTGTTAATGATGATTTGGGAATTTCGGCAAACTGAAAGAACTCTGAACTGTGTTTGAAAACCTTCATTAAAATGAAAAATTTCACAGTTAACATTATACCTGCCATTCTCATGTTCTTTTTATTTGATTTGTTTCCAAATTTCCAGCATTTAAAATGCTATTTTGAAGTTTTAAAATGAAGCGGCAATCAGTGCCCAATGTCACAGCAACTTTATGGGGCCAGATTGGAGGCCCCAACACAGAATAAGAGACAGACAGTTACTGTGACTTCTGAGTTTATGGCTTAGACACACAGATGTAAACCAGCAAGGTCTTTATTTTAAGTGCTACAAGGAGACTTTATGGGAAGCTTTTAATGACCAAAAGAGGAGTTTTATTGAACAATAAGGGAGAAGGAGGTAAATGTTACTTGTATTCTTGCCCCCAAAGAGAAGTTGTAAATGCTCCCCATAATTATTCAGTCAGCTTCTGCCATCTAAACTATTTAAACTACTTAATGGATATTGAAAGCAAAAATGCCCATATCTTTAAGGTCTGATCATCTACTTAACTAGGTCAGCGGAGATACTCACTCTGCTATATGTTAGTTGTTTTAATCTTGCACTCACCCTCCCACATAGGACTGACAGCATCAGAAGCCAAGAGCTACTGGAGGTTTTCTGCCATGAGACAGACTTGATTTGTTTTGTGTAACTTCCCCATATTCAGCTATTTATTCTCAACGTGCTGTAAAAATGTCAAAGTATACCACCACAAACTCATCTCTCTTCTAGGGATTATTTTAAAGTGGTAATAAAAACTGTAATTAAAGATGCTTCTAGCTGGAATAGAGAATACTGTTTTCTAAACCTAAGTAAAAATCAGCCTTTTTTGGTGAAGTTTCTCCTGGGAGTTTTGGTTTTAGAAGAAATTGAATGTTGAAGGAGAGAGAGACCTGGAACATGACATCATAGACCATGCAGCAGCGGGAGGGAACGGCAGGTATGCACACCATTTCCAGGTCCACAACGCAGGGCTTTCGGTGTACAAACCCTATACTGTCCTGGCAGGGTACAATCGTTAATAAAAGGCAGCTCCTTTTTTTTTTTTTTTTTCCTTATAAATACAGTTGCAAGTGAAAGGCAATTGCATACTGATGAGACTGAGAGGACAAGACTGAGAGGTTTACTCTCAGTTCAAGTTCACATGCTCATTAGCCAAGCTTGGGATGATCTGTCCCTTTGCTGAAGGAGTGAAGGATTTCCCAGGACAGTGACTTTACACACCAACCAAGCATAAACAGATAACCATGTCTAAGTGTGCTAACTAAATCTCCAGCCATAAAGCACTGATTTGAAGTTTGAGCTGCAGGGTGGTTGTTACCTCAGGAGCTTTTGTCCATCTCTAGGAATATTGTCTACAGGTGCAAGAAGCACATTTTTGGACTGCACTGTAGCCATAATTGTATGCCAGAACTCTAGGCTGCTAGAATTCTGATGAGAGCCAGCACATTGGAATCAGGGCTTTAAGAAAGCCTGGAAATAAGGAAAACACAAAAATTTGAATCTCTGAAGAATGAACTGAGATCACAGCCTAGAAGAAAACTGTTTTACTACTAGAAGAGGCCAAAACCAACCTCCAGTGGCTGGAATTGGCGCCTCTCCGTCTGCATCTGCCTACTCTGCAGCAGATAATACTGTAATAATGGGCATGGCATGGACCAAAAATCTGCTAATTGCCCTTCTGAAAAAGGATTTTATATTGATGTTAGCCCTTCTGTTACATAGCAACGCAAAAGCAGTATATGAGGGAAAAAAAAAGCTCTAGGAAATCAACAGCTCAATAGAGAAAATGTTGCTGAGCTTGTCAGACAGCTTTAAAGCATGGTGGGTTTATTTTTGTTTTGTTTTGTTTTGTTGCACTAAAAGTTGCACTAAACCAAGCAGCACTGCTGATGATCCTGGGCTACAAAACTCACTTTAACACAGTGTGCGGTTGACCCTGGGCAATTCTAACTCCTGGCTAGGTAGACTTGTGCTGCAACTTTTAAGCCAGGTGCTTCTCAGACCTGTTCAATGCTGATTCAACCCCAGTGATCACTGGAAGGCAGAGTTATTAATTAAAGGTGTGCAGAGCATTCTGTGGGGCTGGAAGACATGTCACCAAAGAAACAGTGGTGGGTTTATTATATGAATTAATAACTAGCTCTGGATTTCCTTCCAGAGCCAGAACACATTAGAAAATTAACAAGGAGGTGCCATTCCCTTAAACCAGGGAAAGGAGTTAAGCAGGAGACTAAGTGGCGGTGGGTGGTTGCTGGAACGTGGCTGTGGATACCTGTAAAACGAGGTAAAGAGGATTTCTGTAGCTGCACTGGAAATTCAGGAGATTTCTGGTTCAGCCAATAAGGCCAGCATCTATCAGCAATATTTAGGGCTTGCCACAAAAGGGTGGTTTTTGAGCAGAGATATCTAGAATAATTATTTTTAATTTCTGTGGATTCATATTCTCAGGAGGTCTGACATCCCTGGTGTTATTCTGGAATAGCTACTCCACTTTACGTTCATTTTGCATCTTATTCTGGAACAATTTCTACAGGCAGTCAGAAATCACACGGATTCTTGCTGTTGTGCTCGCTGTACTAGGATCACACTGGGCATATCCCCACTCCATCCTTCTGCTGTCTCAGAAACATTTTGGGGGGAACTGGAAACCAAACAGACTTCACACTTCTTTACATTTTGTACAAGACTTCCTTTATTATAAATAAAGCTGCGTGAGAAGATCCATACAAATTCAACAGTGTCCTGCTATAAAAGCAGCGGTTTGAGTACAGCATTGTCAATCAAGGAAGACCTTAGTTTGGAGAGTTTTGGTGTTATTGCCTCTCTCAGCTGCATTGCCAAGATTGATCTTCATACTACAGTTTTGCTTCTGAGCTAACATTACACACACACCCCCAGTCCTAAAAAAAGACAAGTAATAAATAAAGCTATTTACTATGTAGGATCCTATGGAGCTAACACCTCAATGACCAGCAGCTAAGCTGTTACAGGCGGGTAAAGTCGCATTTCTTCACCACAGAGAAAATGTTGCAAAGGCCTTGCATTAAAAATATCTGGTGAACAAGCACCAAATCCCGCTGTTTGAATACTGGATAAAGTTTTGGATCCTTTTGCTAAAAATACATCTTTATACCCCTGTAAGACCTGTATACAGAACAACGTGGAGAGAATCCATATTCTGTGGTTGCCACATACTAAAGAGTGAACTCCCAACAGTTCCCCTTAGAAGACATTCAGCTCCTGAACAGCAATAATCTTAGACCAAGACATTTCCTAAAGGCAAATAGCTCCCAAGGCTATGTTGCAGATCAGTGGCTGCTATCAAGCCACCACTAATTCCATTGCTTTGACAGAGCCTATAATGAGATATTAACATAACAAGTTGAGGGTGGAGGGAGTGGCTGGAAATCAGCAGAAGGCAATAGGAGTTCATCTGTTAAATCCACCGGGTTAGCAAATAGCAAGAACAGCACTGAGACACAAGGAAGAGGTCCAGGACAGGCTGTTTACCCTTCCTTAGGATCTCTCACAGACATACAGGCATTACCTAAGAGATGTTGTGTGTTTGTCACTCGCATGTCGTATGCTGTTTGGTTTTAAAAGAACGTTATTCACTTTAAACCACAAAATCCCACTTCCACCCACACCCTTTAAAGCTGCTTTGTATGAATGCCCAGCCAGACTTCAATCAAGGCAGAACTAAACACAGGCAGCACTAAAAAGTCTTAGGACATTTTTACTGGCTGACAGCTGATGGAGCTGAACTGTCTTACAAACCTTTTTTATGAAATGTGAGTGTGGCCTTTTACTGATAGGGCCAGCACTTGGTGGGCAAAGATTTAATACAGGAGAGACAAGGAATACAAGAGTCCAAGGAATGACGTGCTTCACATGATGTACCGCCTCAAAGGTCTGATCCAGAGAAATGCTGTGTACCCATATCTCCTCTGATGGGACCATATATACCTCTGGTATATATCCTGGTATATGGCTTACAAAGAAGATCTCTGCCCTGAGGCTTACTGGAGCACAGCTTATGATCAAAGAGCATTTCTCCCCCTGGACAGGTATGAGTGGATTCCCTCACAGCCTGAATGCACAGAACAGACGTCCTAAAACGTGCTCAGGGCAAAATGAACATATAGCATGGAGGAAAATTAAGCCAAGCAATTTGCTTTCAGGGGAATCAAATCCATAAATTCCTTGGTCCAGCTCCGATTTGGGTTCAACTAAACCTCATGGGAACACTTCAGGGTCAGTTTGGGCTTAAGAGAGAACAGGCACACAAATACAGAAAATGAAGACCTAAAGATTCAATCCACATATCAGTTTAAGTTCCCTTTCAGTCTGAGCAGCAGTGCTCAGAGCTGTGTAAAGACGAGTTTAGGCATGTTTACAAGCCCGTAGGACTGGCGTTACAAAGCGTTGTTCTGACATTTTAACAGGGGAGTTACCTTATTCTGTTAAACAGCCTTTTCTTCTCATCCTCTCCCTACTCAACCTTATATAAAAGTTATTTTTCAACCCTGAATGTAATTTCCTGAGAGACCTGGGTCACAAATTTCTGTTCTTTGGACAGTCTAAATTTAGACTCCTAACAGGAAATGGCAGAGAAATTTTTATTTCTCTATGGTTGGGCTGGGAACACATTTAGAAGTAACTCCAACCACAACTGCTTCAGCATGGCCTGCCTGCCAGCAGCCCACGTAGCTGGATCTGCTGCAGGCACCGCGCAGTAAATCTGGGCAGGTAAAAATGGCAAATTGCTTGGGTTTGCAAACACAAGCTTGTTACACAGCTTCCAATACAGCCTCCAGGCTCCAGTATTTACCCACCCTCCCTGTACCTCTGCTTGTCACTACCTGCTTGTCATGTCACCTGAGAATGCTCCTGCCCTCTTTCCTACTAGGGAAGGCTTGCTTGGTTCTACTAATGAATATCAGGGGCTTATGGCACTCGTTAGCATTAGCAATTAGTCTTGCCCTGTTGCTCTGCCAGACCTGGCAGTCTCCCAGGTGCTCATCGCCAAGGGTGCTGAAGCAAAAACTGACTATCCAAGACCTTCCTACTGGCATTACCCACTGGCCTCTTCTCTCCCATTTTGCTTCCTACTCCTTACTTTCTGCTCAGAAATACTAGCTAACCACCCTTTAGCTGTGATGATAAAAGTCAAGGGGAGCAACAATTTGAGCAAAGAGTTCCCTGTCCCCACCAGTGCTTTCTTATGAACCAGGTGTGGAAATGGGATTTACAGCTTTCTCTGCCTTTGTGCATGAAATGTCCCTCACTGGTGGAGGGAAAGACAAGAGCAGACATCAGGGATGATGTCTGGGATCTAATGGTGGTGAAATGGTTTTTACCAGGAAAAGGGAAAGGAGGATACATCTATGGAGACTTTGCTTATCAACATACTGGATAATAAGCCTCATGCTGTTCCTAGTAGTGATACAGGATTAAATCTTCTCTCTGATGCATGTGATAGAGAGGATTAATAAAAATTACCTGTGGAGTCATGGTAACATCATCCCTGATGGGTCTCACTACTCAGAACAACTACCCTCCTGTAAACAGGATTTAGAGAAGCCCTAGTGTAAAACATTGCAGGAAATCCTAGTGTAAGAAAATGGTAGGAAGGCACCTCCCTTAGCACTAGAGGCCAGGCCTCCAGGACCCGCACAAAGCAGATCTGCAATGAAGCGCTGGCTTAGATCCTGCACAAAGCACTTGAAGGAGGGTGAGTGGCTACTGAGCCCTCTCCTCTACCAAAACCACCTCGACAGGGCTGAGTAGCCCACTGGCATGGCACTGACATGCTGCTTCCTAAGGGAGTTCAGGCATCTCCATTTCTGCATTGGGTTTTTTAGCACATGCCTTGAGATTCTCCCCTGGCTTGAAAACCTGCAGAAGCTGTCACTTCCCTGTCACACTCCTGGCTCAGCAAATTACAGTCCGCTAGCAGCAGCTCCTCAGAGCCTTATCAGAGCAGCAGTCTTTAAAAGGATTGAGACCCTACCTGGAGGCAAACAAGTAGCTTCCGCCTGGGTATCTGGGAGCAGAAGGATGTGACACAGTCCACAAGGCAGCTGCAGGGACAGCGCTGCCAAGCTCTGCTGCATGTGCACCTCCTTCATCCCCTCCTCCTAACTCAGAGCCATCCTGCTGGCCTTGGCCTCATTAAAACCATGGCTGGGAGAGTCATTGTTCCCTCCTGCTATCAGACTGCTGAGATTGGCTTCATTATAGGATAATTTTGGAGAACTGCTTCTTTTATGAAAGGAAAACCTGTAGCAGTCCTTTCTCTCTTGGCTGTTCTCAGCCTTGCTGCCCTGAGGTAAGGAAAACAAACAAACAAACCAAGCCACCAGAACCCAGTAACGGTGTTTCTCTCTTTTATCTAAGGTGAAAAAGGTTCCTGTCCACTTGTCCATAGAAAATGGCCAGGAATATAACCCACTAGCCATGTTACCATGAAGAAAATAGAAGACTCAAATGAAATGGTCTGAAGACACAGCCCCTGCTGCCTGCTCTGCTACATCCTCCCCAGGGAGAAGAAATGTGCAGGGTGCAGGGGTGTTTTTGAAGGACAGGACAAGCCATTTAAACTATGACTGCAAGTCTTGTCAAGAAAGCTTTTTTTAATACATAGCTACAGTTCCCTTTTAATTAAAGAGCTGTGGTTGAGTAAAGGATCTCCATCCAGTCCAGATCTTGTGCATGACCCTCCTCCTCCCCACATCAGCACCCATCTGTCTCAGAGCTCCTGCTGTCTGCAAGCAGGCAGGCTCCTGCGATCCCAAGATCCTGTCTCTGATTCCTCCATCCTTTTCTTATCTCCCCCTTTCAAAGGAAATGAAGTATTTGGCCACCACCACTGTTTGCATTGCAGGCATCTGAATAAATTAGTCATATTTGTTGCTCACCACCACTGTAGCGTGACTGAGGCACAATAGAAAAATATATTCTTAGCTGCTTAAAACCCAGCCAGCACACCAGTGGAGCAGAAACTTACTTTTATACCACATTTTCCAGTTTCTCCCTATCCTCCCCCCATCCCCACTCCCTTACTGCAGAAACCGTGGCCCAGGACCAGTTCAGCCGCAGACAAGAAGCTGTACTGGCAAAATCAGTTGTCTCCAGGAGGCTTCAGAAAGCTGCCCCCTGGGCTTGTGCTTAGAGGAACAAGTGTTTTCCTGCTGGCTTTGGTTAAAGGGATTCCTTATGGATCCCATTGGTGTGTGCAAGGGGAATGTGCACTGTGTATTCATTTATCAGTGCAGACGTGTTCCTGAGCATCTCGTGGAATGTGTCCACTGTCTTCCTGTAAACGTCCCTGTGTAGCACAAAGGGACGGAAAAGGTTGAGAGGCTCAGCCCTCTGGAATATGATGGGGAAGCCCAGCTCTGCTGGTACCTTCCCATTGCCAATGAAGAAGTGGTAGAGCTTCTTTTCATGCAAACATTTCTCCAGGAATTTCAGCATGTCCTGTAGACGGGCCTCCAGCTTCTCTGGGGCCCAGTCCTGACTGGGACGTGCCTGCAAGAGATGCAGCATCACTGTCTTCAGGTGGTAGTTGGTGAGCCCACTTGGACCTGTAAGGCTGCACTGCTTCCCATGGAGGAAGGAGAGGATCTGAAGGCAGCTGACGTGGCAGGCGTTGGCAGGCAGTGTTTTGGAGACCAGCTGGATGAACCTCCTCTCATACACTGCAAAGGTGAGAAACCAGTGAATGCTGGAGGGGAGGTCTGCTGCCAGGCTGCTCCGAGGGAAATGAGAGATGAAGTAAACGTCTGAGTTCTCATACTGCACCACAGGGGTGAGGTTGAAGGCAATCGATTTCCCTGATTTAAATTTTATCTTCAGGGCTCCTGGCGAGTCCAGGAGGCTGAAGGAAAGGTCGAATTCATACTTGTGGGAGATTCTGTTCCAGGCCTTGGTGACTGCGATCTGGAACCACTTCATGACTTGGTCGGCATCCAGATATTGAGTATTTTTGAAGCACAGGAGGTCTTCCATTTCACTGCTGGGCCTGGTAGTATTGGCTTGGCTATGGAGAAGGCACAGCATATCTTCCCCTAGTTTAGTCTTGTCACAGATGCAACCTGTCACATCCTCATTTGCCCTGCATACCTTGATAGTGCCATAACCTTGTTTATCTGGGGGAAAAGAGTCACCAGAACACCACGTCTGAGACCGAAAACAGTATGGCTCTGGGGGAGCAAAAGGCACTATCAGATCACAGACAAAAGGTTTACGCACTCTCCAATTTTCATACATGCTCCCTACACCCATGCAGTCCTCCACTTCCATGTCAGCATCCCGGTTACAAACACTCCTCAAAGCCTCCAGCAGGTCATCTGCAAAGCCTTCCACCATCTCCCGCATCCTGGCCATGTCTCCAGTGGTACCAAGGATGCGCTTCTCATAGAAGCTGGCCAAGACAGCCTTGTCAGGGAAGGCCAGTCCTTTAAATGCTTTCCCCAGGACAGCCATGTCATCCTCTTCTCCTCCTGTGTCCTGCCAATTCCCTTCCTGGAAATCCTGCCTCCAGACCTCAATCAGCAGGAAGATGACCATGGAAAGGGCAGTCCACATATCCCATCGGAACTTTTCCTCTTTGCTTTCCTCCACTACCTCCGCAGCCTTTTTCAGGGCCTTCTGTGTGGCTTCCTGGTCTGCGATTTCCTGCTCCAAGCGCAACTGCTCCAGCCGAAGGCTCTCTTCCCGCTCCTTCATCTTCTGGATGATTTCTTCCGTGTTCTCGGGGACAGTGCCATTCTCTTTAGGGAAGAGGAGCGGGTGGTTGACGATAGCTGTAATCACCACTAGGCACACCCGGAAGATTCCCACGGGCATGGCAGTTCCTTCCCTGGAAAAGAAAGAAAGGCATAATGACCCACAATTCGGAGTGTCCCTGAAGAAGAAAAATGAAAGAAAGTCCCCACTTGAATGAAAGCTTTGGCATGCTTTCTAACCCTGAAAGAACTGCTTGAGTCTAGAAGCTCCTAAGTACACGTCTGTTTCTGCAAGTTATCAGCCAAGATTCCCTAACAGACTTTATCAGCAGATGGTGAACATGAGTGTCCTCTTATCAAATTAACTTTGAAGAACAGAACTGTGAAGGCAGTTGCTACTGCCAACCCACTGTGATGCTGTTGGGGCAGTGTGGGAGGACATGTCCTTCCTCCCTCCTTTAAAGTTCTCAGGACAGAAGCGGAAAGAAGCAGGCAGGACCTTCCCAATGCATAAAAATCAGGACTGGAGATGAGCACTGCTTTCCCTCAACGTAAGGCTAACGTTGCAGACCTGGCAACAGCACAGGCAGGGCTGTTCTGGCCCCCTTCCATGTTAAGTATGTCTGGGGACCCACACAGCCTGCTTTGATCACAGCAATCTTCACTGCCCGTGCTAGTTATGTGCACCCGGGTGGGAACAAGCCTGCACGGCTTTGTGCTTTAAGCAGGCACTACAGGCAAAGCTCTTCCTGCCTTTCAGCCCCATCAGCATCAGGCTGTGGCAAACCCTCCTGGCCCCCAGGATGCCTCATGACTGCGATCCCCGGAAAGAGGGCAGAGACAGAAAGATTGCTAAACTGGAAAGTGTTTCCTTTAGCCCAGTGGTTTTAAAAGCATCAGGTTGCTTATTTTTGGCACTCAGTTCACTATTAATCTGTGAAAGACATTAGTAAAGACCATGGCTTTGATCTAAGCCATCTCCCCCAAACACCCCCTTAACAGCTGTGCTTGTGGCCAGCTCACTCCTATTGGAAGTGACCTCAACGTGGCTGCGAGACACATCCCAGGTCTCGGTGTGCCAGCAACAGCCCCATGTGTCACCTCTTGCAAAGGTCCTTGGCATGACTGAGACTGCTACGGTGTTTTCGAGTTGCTTCGTGTGGTTACTGGCTCTGCTGCTCAGACCTCACACTTAATAAAGCTTTCCATGCCACAGGGCTCATGATGAAAGAATCTAATTCCCAGCTTTCCAGGACACAGTCCCATTGCTGAGGCATCTGCCTGGCTCTGACAAGGCCTCCATAGAGGTCTGGGCCAGAGGGTGCTCAGGCTAAAGCCTGGGCTGTTTCCTCCCAGGTGGCATTTCTATTTCTGCAGGGCTGGCATCGCTATCAAGACCCAAGTGCCTGCTCAGGGCAGGAAAATCTGAGGTTGTCACCCGCTGCTGAGATGTGGCAAGCTCACCAGTCACTCTTTCTAGCAACATCACTGCTCAGTCCTAGCACACGGAGACCAGAAGGACAAGATGGAGAAGCAGGGGTATTTCTTCTCCCAGCTGTGACATTTTAACACAGCTGCTTCAATGTCTCAAAAGTGTATTTGAGAGAGAAGGGTTTCTGTTACAGAAATAAAGTCTATCAATAAAATACCTAATCCATCAGACCAGAAACAGTAATCTCATTCCTAACAAACCAATTCATCCTGCTGTGGGAATGAGGCTGTTTCAGAGAGAGCCAAGAGATGGTGAGGCACCGTGTGTGCACTGCGAGCTGAGGGCTGTAATTTTCTCCCCCTGCAATAGCTCCTTCCTGGCCTAAACCCAGCACGTTTTGACGCCACAGCAATCCTGCTGTCCCAGCCTCTGGGCAAGAAGGAGAACATCTCTGGCAATCTCATTTATGCTTCCACAGGGCATGCAATAAAGATAGATCCATCCCAGTGGGCCTTGTTATCATTACTGCGCAACAAACTGCTGGCTTTCGATTGCAGGAACCTAGATTTCCTTGATGTGAGCACTTACTGTACATGGGAACTGTATCCTTCGGCATGCAATTATCTTTGCTTACAAGAGGGCTGGGACTGGAATAACAAGGGAAGGGAACAAGATTGAGATGCATTGTCCAAGCAGCAAGAAAATTCACACGGTGCTCAGGATAACGCTAAGTGCCCCTCCCTGTGTAACATTTACTAACTACCCTTATTTTAGATCCCATGTATGTACACAGATGAATACCCTTATGCAGACATTGCTCTGGAGATGGTTTGTGGCCCTTCTTGTCCTTTTTACACTTACCTTAACTCTTTAATTCATCAGGCAATGAATTAAAGCTGAATTAATGCCCAAAGCTGGGTGTTCCAGTTTTTCTGTGAGCTCCATGCCTGGCCACATTTTAAAAATAAACTGGGGTCGCCCTGCATTGCAAAGGGCTTTATCAGTTTGCTGGGGCAGGGCAGGAAGCGCTGGTGAGTTCCTTTCCTTAGTGCTACGCTCTTGCAGACCACGTGTGCTTTATAAGCTTAAAAATAACATGGCCAAGGGCCAGGTGCCTCCTCTTGCAGTCTTGACCAGGACAACATTGCTGCTCTGCCCTGCTAGACCTCTGTCCCTGCGGATGAGAAGTTTTGCTGTTACTGGATTACTTCTTAGATGCATAAAGCTGAAAGAAGTCAGCTTCCTTAGGATCTTCTTGTACCCTTCAAGACTCTCCTGTGCACAGCTGCCCATGGACAGACCACTTCCAGAGGTTACCTACCTCAAAGCTCTGCTAGCAGAAGGGGTTGGGCCAGACATCCGGAAGTCCATCACTGGCCAGCTCAGCTGAATTCATTCCAAGTCACACTGACAGTCTAGGCTACCTCAGCTGATTTTGCAGGACTAGGTTAGGAAGCATGCACAAAACCTTTTCCCCCAGCAAACTCCACAGGCATCAACCTCTGGAAGAGAGTCAGGGTGAAAACTGGAAGCGACAACATCTTCAAGTCGCACAAATTTGCAAGAGACGTGTCTGTTTTCATCCTGAACAGAGGAAGCTTTCCTGGTCAAAGCTGCCCTTTTGCTACTGTAGCTACGCACACCAGAAAATGAAGCCAAACATTAACCCTAGTTAAGGCTTAAGGCTAATGATGCTCAGTGACCAAGGTCTGTGGAGCCTGGCCTTGACAGCAGCAAGGGTGGTACAGGCAGAGCATTCCCACATCTCATCAGACACAGCTTTCCTGGCTAATATGGAAAGACTAAATAATACAGGTGAAACTAGTTGCACTGCCTGCTAAGGCGGTCCAGCCTTCCCCATAACAAAGGCCACTCTTTTCCCTTGCTTTTAACTTCAGCCCAAGCAATTTAAGTCTGATAAAAATATTTATTCCTGCTCTGGCTGAGACAACTTTTGTGTGGGGAAGAGGGAGAAAGTCCAAATGTTTCCAAGCTGGAGGCTAAGAAAGAGAAACATCATTGTTTCATCTGTGCATCCGATTTAGCAACATTTCAAGCATGAGGGAAAAAGAAAGTATTCATGAGGTTTTAAACAGCAAGTTCCCAAAGTGATCTTCAACCTCTTCCAAATTTCTGACCCTGACAGTTTTTTCCCATTCAAAACACGGACAATGTCCAGGCTTGGTAACAGGTCTACATCTAACCACCTTCTGCAGACCCTCTTGCAGCAGTCCCAGGGCTCCAAAGACCCCTCCAAGGGAGAGCACTGTGGTCCTTGCCACATGACAGGCAGGCCACCTCTGTGGGCAGCCAAGCCTGGCCTCACCCAACTC
This sequence comes from Grus americana, assembly GCF_028858705.1. Taxonomy (NCBI): domain Eukaryota; kingdom Metazoa; phylum Chordata; class Aves; order Gruiformes; family Gruidae; genus Grus; species Grus americana. The sequence goes on along the minus strand of NC_072858.1, from coordinate 13,710,575 downwards.
CCTGGGCTGAGGAGAGAGCAGAGACCCCACCTCTTGTGCTCCCGTGGGCACAAAGCGGGGAAAGGAGCAGAAGGGACAAGGAAAGCCACTCGGGGAAGGGAGTAGGGCCAGGAGCAAGTGGGTACATGGAACCCCGCCATCTCCATGCAAAGCTCCATCTCTGCTCACTGCCCAGCATGTGATGCTGCTTGTTCAAACCTGCCTCTGGCACCAGAATTAGATTCCTTCTGGGCTTTTCTGCAGCACTCACTGCTTCAGTGACTAGGCACTTCACTGATTTTAAGGTTAAAGACTGCTCTGAACAGCCTTGAGAAGTGAGGGGGCACACACCATCCCACTCTCCAGCTGGGGAGCAAAGGCTCAGAGAGATAAAAGCAGCTGATCGCTCTGCTGCCCAATTAGAAATAATGATCAGCTGCATCCTGTGGCACTTGGTATGTTCAAAGGCTTCACCAAGAGCACCTGCAGCCCTCCACCTTCCAGTCCCAGGCAAGTTAGGCCTCATCCTTTCAAGGCTGAAGCAGCCTCTCCCAGACTGGAGGATCCTGATCATCCCCACAGCAGGTCCTGGATGATGTGGGGAGCCCCAAGAGGGGAAGGGGAAAGATGACACTGCTATCATGCAGTTCAGGTTGGTGCTATGAAGCCACACGCAGAAGGAGGCCAGCTCTCACACTTGCTGATCTGAAAGCCCTTTGCTGCATGATTCAGTTACGTTTGGTTCATCCACTTGCCTGGAGCACGGTTATAGGTAGCGTATTGCAAGGAAAGGGAAGCAGCATGCGAAGCTCACAGGAGCACAAAGCCTTCACACAAAGGTCAAGCTGGAGAGCACCCTCTGCATGGGGCCAGGAGGCCTTTGAGAGCTGGCCAAAATCCTCTTGCATTCATGTCGTAAAAAACATGGGGTGAGTATGCCCAGAGAGGCTTGCCCTGGAATTGCCACTGGAAAAACTCTTCTCCTTTGCCACACATGGGCAGTGCCAACCATGGCAAAGGCTGGCAAAGAGATGGGCTGGAGCTCCAAAAACAGTGCCTTAGGTGAGACCTGCCCTGCCAGCCACGCTCAGCCCCTTGGCATTGGAGCAAAGGCAGAGTCGCAGCTCCTCACCAGCAGAAATGTAGGCCCCTAAGATGACAATCTGGTGCTGAGCTCTGCAAATCAGCACTTGCTGTGTCTCCATCCCTGCAATAACTGTCTCTGCATCTCCTGCACTACTTGGGTCCCTGAACAAGTGGCCTTGAAGGAAAATCACCTGCAGAGACTATTGCAAGACAATATAAAACCAGCCATCACGCTGTTTCCTGACAGCCCTGAAGATGACTGGTGCCTGCAGTGCACACTAGGACAAGGAGATTTGCTTAGTGGTGTTTTATGCGGCATGGGTGCAGAGCTCGGCTCTACCTTCAGCTTCTGCCTTGAACATCTCCTCACTGGGAGCATCACAGAGCTCATCTGGGGTGTGTGTGGGCCGAGCTGGGACAGCCACTGCCCTGTGGCAGTGTGTACTCTCCCCCTTCCCATCAGCCACCCTGCTATAGGGGATTTCCCTGCATGAGCAGCAAAGTCCTTCATAGAGACAATGATGCTCAAAGCCATAACAATGTCCCGTCCCTTCCAGCTAAAATGTCCTCAGCTTCTGATGTCCCCAAGCCTTCCTCACACCCTTTTCCGCAACAGCTTCCCACCCTTTTGCCTCTGGCTCAGTTGGGCAAAGGAAAAAGAGAGATATTTAAATGGCAGCTTGCAACTTGCCTCTGTAGGCTGCTCATGTGCTCTGAGCCCAGCCAACCCTCCATCTTCTCTGAAGACATGGGAGAATATTTCCCTTTCACTAATGGTCCCTTTCTTTCCTCAAGAGCTCCTCATACAGATATATTTTTTTCCACCTTTATATTCCCTTAAATTTTGACTCATAGGAAGCCAAACACACTCTGGTTGGTGCTCAACAATAAACCAGATAGGAACGAGCTGAAGCTTTGATTCTTAAATTAGAAAAACCCAAGTCAAGCCACTGCGTGTGGTTCAGTAATGCACTGGAATACGCCAAGACGTCACTTATGACACACTTGATTGCTTCCTGTGATTTAGCTGACACAAAAGGCAGTGAATAGGTGGCTGCCACATTGTGTTTTGCTTTGGCAGGCTCCAAGAAAAGAGGTGATTCGAAGAGATGATAGTTACTATAGCTGGTTGGGAGCTTTTTTCATTGAAAGCTGCCAAGGTTTTGAAACCAGAACTTTCATTGGAACAAATACAATTTCTGAGATTCTTTTTGGGAAAGCTAGAGGTCTGGAAAGGACTCAGCTGCTTGTTTTCACTGGAGAGATTAACAGCCCAGAACAGCCACTAAACTGCACTTGGGACTTTCTTATGGGGAAACTGTGAATCTCAAGTCCAGGGGTTTCAGGCCCAGAACAGCCATACTCCCTCTTCGCTGAGCTTCTGGGAGCCCCACGATTCCTCCCCTTGCTGTAGCAGAAAATACATTGCCTTTTTGCCTTTGAATGTATAATCTGAAAATGCTTCTGCTGCATTTATGAAGAGCTAGTCAAGACAAAATGTTTGCTGAAAGCATTTGTAACACACACTACATCCTTCTCCAATTTGTAAATACCATTGCCACCCCTGCCGGTATTTTGAGGTATGCCCAGCTGCAGCAGAAACAAATTATGTGTCCTCTTACTGGGGACTACAAGCTCTGAATTGTAAGAGACATGCACAATGAAAGAGAAATGGGAATTGCAGAGGTGCATGTCAGTATTACAGTTCCTGCCAAAAACCTGGAAAGATGCACTTTATTTAATCAACCCCACACTATGCTGCTGTTTTTCCACCATCTTCCCATCAATGTTTACAGAGCAGCTGAAAGGCCTTTGCTGGCTCAGAACAGACTGTGAGGGCAGTTTTCCTTCCAGCTGCTACATACAAAGCTTCAGGAATAGACATGTACTAGATGGACAGTCACAGAAAGATGAAGAGAGAGAAATACCCTGGTGAAGATATCAGACTGGTCTCTGCCATTAGTTGCTGGGAATTTGTTGTTCAAACTTTGCCTCTTTTGCACTGAGAAGAATGAGAAAATGTTCAAGTTTTAATTTTATATGCACATATTTGAAAAACAGGGCACATGCCTATGCCCTTATAAGTCTGATCACTTACTTGGGATGACAGAAACTCCTGTTGAAGACTCTCCTCCAAATTCAGGAGGCAGTAACAGTAATCTAAGCTTTCATCTCCTTCCCAGCCCCTGAGGTTGCTGCCACTGCTTGGCTGCTTTTGGGTCAATGCTCTGCTCTCCAGATTTGACCTGGGCTTTCACAGGACTTGAGGAATTGGTTTTGGCAGGACTTCACTCAAGCCTGTCTTGTTCTTGAGACCATTTTTACTGAAGAAGTATTTTCTGGGGCAGGCAGGGGAGGAGTCTTGTTTTGATGATGAATTTCAGACTAGAAGCAAGTGAGGTTTCCTCCCAAGTCAGCACCATGTTCGTTGGGGGCTGTGACTTATACAGCACCCCAGTGTGATGGACGCTGCCAGCTGAGCCAGCTCCTGGGAGACATCGTGCCTAAGCGCTGCATCTCAAAACAAGAGTTTCCATGTTCACCTGAGTCAGCAAGGTGGGGCTGCAGCATCAGGTGGGGCTGGCTGGACCCTCGGGGGGGTCTGGAGAGCCCTTGGAGCCACAGCGAATGCACAGAGCCCACATACTGAAACACACCCCAGGGTGACTAAGGGTTTATTGCACCAAATTACCTTTCCCACCCCACTGCGTATGCATTAGCACATGTGAGCCTGCCTAGCTTTCGCCTGGCACAGGCAGTAAGAGCCCGGAGGCTCAAATGAGGATCCTCACCTGGTTTCTACCCTCCAGCACAAAGACCCCACTGCTGCAGGGAGAACACGTCTCCAGACCTGTACAGAGCCACACAGACTCCCCACTTCCCACTCCACCATCAACTTTGACAGCACCCGGCACAGCCCACCCAGAGATCACACAGCACGGGGCAGCCAGGAGATGCTCCTACTCTCCCATCTCTTGAGCACAGCAGCAGCTGCAGCACATACAGCCCAGCCAGGAACATTAGGAGCCACAAAAACACAATACAGAGTCCCAGTGGCACCAACTTGTGCTGTTCTTTCAAATGAATTAAGCTTGCACGCAGGACGTTGGTGTCGTGAGCTACCGGCTGGGACAGAACAGGGCCAGCCACAGCAACTATAACTCATGCTCTGACTTGTCTTCTTGAGCATTAAATTAGTTCTACAGACAAAGTACCAAATTCCAGTTGTCAGCACAGTTGCAGTTGTTTCAGCACAGACTGCCGGGATCGGGCTTTGTCTTTGGCTTTCTACCAAAGCCACTAGTGGCAAGGACCAAATGCACTGACACATGAGGTGCAGAGGTCTGGATGTTGAGACTGGTACCGCAACCATGTTTAAAACCAGAACAAGCCGGCTGGCCTACTCAGGACTACACAAGACAGGTATGGCAGAGCAAACGCCTTCCAAAACATGCCTGGAAGCCTTACCCCAGATTAGCTGCTTGGCCATAGGACAGCAGATGGACAAGGCCACTTGGCTGATAACTATTGTTTTGCTGTTTGACTGAGAACACGTTAGCCTTTTGTAACATCTGGGGACATCCTGTCCTGGGCCTGCTGCAGTGCCAACGGAGTCAGACGCGCAGCCTGAGTCGGACATCCTGCCCAACAGGTCTGCTGTGGACTTTCGGAAGCAGTATTTTCCTCCCAGGGTCACCAGATCAGGTATTTCCAAGGAAATGCTGATGCTCATCCTGTGTAGAGGACTAGGTAGCCCTCCCTTCCCATGGACAGGCAGATTTGGGGTGGATAAGCATGTGAGCAGCACTGACATTGTTCTGAAGGCAGACACTACCATGCAGCCTCAGGTCCAAGCAAGGAGTGATTTTGCCATCATCTCTCCAAGCAGGAGTGCTTGACTTGCCCTGGGAAGGACAAGGAGTCTCTCATGTCTTCCAGTCATTCACTGCCTTTGCCATCAGGAAGCTTTTTCTCATGCCTCATTAACTCTGCCCTGCTGCAGTCTGAACCCCTAACTTGACAGTGACCACTGTGGGTAAAAGTAGGACAGATTGTTTCTTTTCTACTTGCAGTAGCGCTCCAGATGTTCAGAGGTCCTTCCCTTCTGCCTCAGCTTCCTCTGCACACAGATGCATTTGTAAGATGTTGTGATAAAATCCTATTGACACCCCCCCCCCCCCGCCCAAAGCCTAGACAGTACAAAGTTTTGTTTCTGGCTCAAAAGGAGTTATTTGCCTTCTGGAGCTCTTTTCCAAAACCCAAAGAGATGTGGCACCTGTTAGATTTTTCAGTTTCGTCAGCAAGTGGGGAATTTATCTGTGTATTTCTAAGTCACTATTTCTTGGAGCATACAGGTTTCACGCCACTGACCAGAACACAATTCTGGCCCCCTCTTCCTGCCCCAGAAACCAGCAGCCACCGTCAAGGATGGCTGTAATAACTGCTAAATAAACACAGAACCACATCGTGCCCCCAAAGCACTCACTGTAAGACTGGACCCAAGAGGGTGTGCCCATGGAGACCAGGAGACAAAGCTAACGGTGTGAGGAGCATGTTGCTCAGCATCCTGCCTGCTGCCTGAATATGGTTTTTTGTTTTTTGACTGTGCAAGCCAGCTCAGCTTTCGTCAGCAAGCAGCACATGGGCAATCTGTGCAGTGCCTCGGGTTCCCCCTGCTACAGCTGAGAAGGGGTTTTACAAATTGGAACATAGTGCTGGCTGCAAGGGAGGCAGGAGGGGAAAGGTAGGAAGCGTGCATGTGGCTCCCACCCACGTACTGAGCTGTTGTGGTAGGATCCTGGCCAGGAACAGCTTAAAAAAGCCAAATAAGTTTTGTCTGTTAATTGTGAGAAAAAGAATTGGAATAGAATGACATTTTGTGGGTTGGGGTTTTTTGGGTTTGGATTTTTTTTTTTTTTTTAGGAAAAAAGACACACACCAAGAAATAAAAAGACAAGGTTGATAAGCCAACCTCGTCACCTCCCTCCCCCTCAAGCCCAATGTGATGGACGCCCATGCAATAGCTGGTTGTTCCCTTGTGCAATCTTTCATCAGCACAGATGCACACAAACCCCCTGCTGCTCTATCAAAAGCCTGATAGCGTCAAACACAACGTATGGAGCAATGTCACCGCACAGATGCGCTCTGGCCTTCACCTGGTGCTCATGCTGGGACCCACTCTGGCCGTCACCCCCAAGCCACATGACCTCCCCTTGCATGTGCAGGCAGCCACGGCTCATTGATCCGATCTGGCAGTCACCTCAGAGAAAGGTGGTGAGAATATAAAAACAGTTCAACTGCCAAGATGTTTGTTTAAATCTGCCCTCCTTTTCCCCACTTAATTCTCAACAAGGTGGAGAAAAATCACACCAGTGTTGTTAAATCAGGCAGTTGGTTACTCTGACTCTCCGCATCCTAAGGTAAGCACATGCCCTACATTGCTGCACATCCAACTTAACTGTAAATTGTACATCCATTGAAATGAAAGTTTCAGTATTAAAAGGGTTGGTGAAAACATTATTAGAAAGTTAATTTCCCAGCAGGGATACACCACTCCAGCACATCTAAGAGGATACTGGCACAGCTCAGACATGACTTGCAGAAAGATTACGTTTTATGTGTGAAACTATGAAGTCCCATTTCAGTCATGCAACAATGAGAACTTAAATAGACAGCAGAAAGCACAGAATTTGCCAGACACTTCCACATGGAGACGCTGAACAAAAACACAGCAAAAATAAATTGTCATTGCAGGCTGGGAATTGAGTTGATCTGAGATGTTCTACTCCATCACAGTCTCGACTCACTAACAAAGTCACACTCCTGTGTCAGGAGACCTGCAGGCCCAAGTATATGCTTAAACAGGACTCAAAAACACTGGATGGGATTGGAGGTTTTTGTGCTATTGGTCTATTGTTTTGCTAACTAGTTACAGCTGTTTGTATTCAAACAGTTGGGGAGGAACAGTATTTTGTAGCAAAAACATCACCACAGAAATGAAAAGCAATGCTTTAGTCCATTGCCTGAAATCCCAGCTTTTTTATAAAACACAATATAGTTCTTTAAATAAAGTTAAAAAACCCAGCAGACTGAAAACCCCTGGAGGGATGAGTAGATGGTGTGGAAGGAGGAGCGAACAAGAAAGAGCACTTCTACTGCAATGCTACTTTTTGACTCTCACTAGGATGAGTTCCTGATTTAAGCAGAGGCACTCTGCATTGCACACCAGCATCTGCGGGAAAAATCAGGCCCTATTACTTACCTGGTGGCTCTAGAAAAGAGCAGGAGAAACAACACAAATGCTTTGGGAAGCAGTCAGCCCAGTCTTGGCTCACTAGTCATAAACCTAAAAACTGCCAAGAGACACGCATGCACAAAAGTATGTTGGCTGTAGAGTACTGCTGGCTAACCCTGCTTTTCAAAATTAGTTTGAATAAATAAAAATCAGAAGAAAAAAGCAAAGCCATACAAGAAAACAGACTGCCCCACTTCTGTACAATGTTTCCATGAAGCTCATCCTTTCAGTCCTGTGGCCACCAACTCAGAGCCATTTTCACCCGAGTGATTCAGACCACCCTATTGCCACATGCACCCATATTTAATAATTTTCATGTGCTCTTTGCTCAGTTCCCTCTGCTTACCAACAAAAGAAAACATCTTTAAGCTCTTCCTGAGCTACAAACTGAAGAGTTTTAAACTGAATGCTGGGAAGAGACACTCTGAGAAGACTAAATGGGATAAGAGTGATGTAACATGCACCGCTGTAGCAAAAGTACCAAACACACACATTAAGGCTGTGAAGCCACATGGTTTTCATTTGGGATGTGTGGGGTGAACATATACGCTTGCTTCCTTTATAACATAAGCACAACAAAGGAAGGCTTTGTTTGGAAGCCAAGGGACAGCCTCTCCGCACACTTAAAGGCTAAGTTACAACGTAATGGGAACTGTGAGTCATAGCTGTGGGGCCCCGGCTCGTAGGCACAAAAATCCCCTCTGCTGCAGCAGGCAAGCAGCTCAGCCTAGCAAGGAGCAAAGACAGACAGCTTCCAGCTCCGCATGGGAGACTGAAAGTGTCCAGGACTAGCAGCAAATACAAGGCTGAGCTGAGATCACGTGTTGTGGGTGACTTACGATGCAAACACATCCCTTTCAGTTGACGTTTCTTCCTGTAACTCCTTCAAAGCTTGAGATCATAACCCTGCACTCGTTCCAAAAGCATGAAGCATCTATGGCACAACAGGGAGATGGGATGGATGTCAGCCAAGCACCTTCAGACCATCTTTTGACTTTGACTGCAGAAGAGTGTGGCCATGATACTTGGCCTGAGCAGAGTCAGCTCGCTAGGTAAGACTTCAGTAAAGCTTTATGTCCTTAAGTCACCTAGTATGCCAGATAAATTATGTCACTGTGTGTTACAGTAGGGGAGGGTCAGCTGATGGATTCCAGATACCCAAAATACAGACACCCATCTCATCCTTGCCCCTACTAGCCTGGGAGAAAAAGATACAAGTTGTCTTCAATTATCATGAACGGGTTGCAATCTGCACTGCAGAAGTGGCTGTGCTGCAGAAAATCCAAGTGTTTTCTCTCACATTTCCAACAGTTCCAAGGTATTTGGTTGCTAAATCTCCAGAGGCCTTTAGAAATCAAACTTTCATCTGAAACCAGTGGCAGTCAGGTACTTGCACATCCAGGAGGAAACAGCTTCAGATCCAAGCATTTTTGGTGCAGATACACAAGTACAAGCCCCCAGGGAAGCACTACACCATGAACAAGTATCACAGTTTAAGCTTGAGAATGTCTCCTTAGCTCCATCTCTGGTATGTATTAACATTCTACAAGAGCTTAAAAAGTAGGGAAAGAGAGGGATGAAAAAACAATACAGTATCCCCTCCTGACTACATGCGTGGCCTACACTGTGCCTGGATGGTTTCTGGGAAGTCTTTGTATACTTTGTTCTGAAAAGCCTGCAGCAAATCTCCACCTCTGTCTCCTAAGGCAGCCTAGACCACTGCTTAACTACCTCTACCTGCAGGAAAGTCTCCTCATCACTGCATGTGCTTTGTCCAAAGGAAGCTGTAGGCCCTGCTGGGATTCTGGCACATACGGGCAGTATCTTGTCTTATGGAGCTATTTCCCTTCCTGCGGGCAGCATGGGAACTGTTTGCTCCCACTCCTCATCAGGTGCTCCCTGACCATTACCAAGTCCTGCAATTTGGAAGAACTGCAAGCAAGGCACTCTGAAGCTGATTTTCATTGTTTTCATTTGAGTTTGGCCACAAGCTCTATCTTTTCCATTGACGGTGCCCACCATCCTTTGAGGCAACCCAGAGAAAGATGCAGTTGGTTACACAGATGGCTCAGCTGACACCTTATGGTGAATGTCACTTTTCTGCTCAGGCACAAGATCCTTCTCTACGTGCTCTTCCCCCTGGTTTTGAAAGCGACGGAACAGTACGTTTTCCTTTGCCAGGCAACTGAAATAACCATATGAATCAGAGACTGCACCTAACAGGGCTTAAATTCTGCAACAGTTGGCCTCAATGGTCCTCATCCTTGCCAACGCCATGCCTGGTTTTTCCAAGCCACATGCATGGCAGTGGGGTGCATCAGATGTTTTCCCTGTAAATGCTGAAAAGGCATCTCTGCCTTGAGGGAAGTATCACTGATATAAATAATATGCTAGATCAGCCAGAAAAACCTGCCTCTGGAAGAGGGATAATAATGAAAGATGGAAGTGGGGGGGGGGAGAGAAAGAGCTTCATTTGCACACAGGAGGATGGCAATGGGCCAGCTCTCACAGCTTTGATCGGGGCTGCCTGGAGGAACATGCCAGGGAACGCTGTGAGCCAAGATTTGCTAGAGCAGAGCAGTCGTTTGAACTGACTAGGATGGGAAGAAGGGAACAGACACCACCCAACACAGACACAGATCCAGAATAAATAAGAAAAAAAAAATCACATTGAGTACATGAATTAACAGGTACTCAGAGCTGTAGCAGGACATTGTGGCAGCCAGGACTGCTGCTCTGGCAGCTCCCTCTGCCATCAGCTCCAGTTCTTCGCTTCCCACCACTGCTATCCACAGAGCCTCTTGTCACACACTCGCAGAACGGCTCTGCCAGATGTCTGGGTTTCACCCGGAAGTTCTGCTATCAATGGGTTTTTCAGGGGTTTTTGTAAAAACCTGAAAACTGTACACATTGGAAGGGAAATAGTGGCTTTTACAAGCCAGCAATCTGACTGCCTCTGCTGTCACCCTTGATCATCAGCAGGTTGTCCATGCACTTCCAGGCCTTTGCTTTCCCTCGAACACCTGGAAGAGAGGGGATCTAGTGCTTTCCCAATCTGGGTAAGGTACCTATCGCAAGTTCTCCTGCATAAGCAGCAAATGCAGCAGTAGCTCCTGTCAGCAAAGCTTGGACCTGTTGGTTCCTTTCTGCCATCACTCTCTGACTAGACCCCAACTGTACCAAGTAGTCAGATAAAAGCAATTTTATACTGAATGCCAGGAAGAGAGAGGCTTTCAACACTGATATTCTAAACTGAAGCCATTTCCAAATTAAACCTTCACAATATTGCTACTTTTGCTTTGCAAGTGCTGTCTGACCCTTGCTTATGAGCCACACCACTTTCCTTCTGGCATTTCTGCTGCAAGGCTTATAATCTCCTAGTGAGAGCCCATCAAGAAGCTTTTAAAAATCACATCAAATCTGGAAAGAAGAATGACCCCCGGAGCACTTACCTGCTACACGACTTTGCAGGTGCTCATTAAACTTCACATTACTACTATCACTGTGATGCAGAGAAGACTGTATTCAGTCACCCACCACTGAAGCGCAGCCAGGAAGTCTGCAAAACAAGAAGAGCACAAATGAGGAAGTTCAAGCAGAAGATGGATTCATAATGCAGTTATCTAAATTAGGCATTGATTAAAAGAGAGATTAACTCACCCCTTACCTAATAAAATGATCATAAATGCTCAAGAGACCAGAAATAAATCAGCTTTGAAGTGATCAGGGAAGAGTTAAAATGCTGCTTCTCCCATGGGAAAGCGTGTAAATCACACCACGGGTCCATCAGCTTTGCAGACTTACTGGCAAATGAGCACCTCCCTCTGACTCCATCTTCACCCCCCAGCCCTCTCCTTTTAAAATGGATTAGGGTCAAATTAGCAGCTGCGTAAACGCAAGGGCTGGGACAGTTTTGTCTAGGATTGGTTTGCCTCAGAAAAGGCATCTAGCTGCTGTAAGCAGCTTGTGAGGTAGAAATACTTGCTTGGGGAGCTGGGTTTAGCGAGCTAATGTGAGAAACAGAAAACGCAGGAGAAGAGGCAGGAAATAAGTCTAAGAGCATACAGGAAGATGTGAAACACAGAACCGCAAAAGATAAACTACTATATTTTAGGAGAGAGACGTTAAGAAACATTAGATGAAACAGGAAACAAAGCAGAGTCCTCCAACCAGGAGGAGGAGAGAATGGGCCTGACAAGCTAGCTGCAGGCAGACAAGGGAGACCTTACCCAGCTGCGCCCAAGTGGGCTGGGGAACAGGAATCCGCCGCCCTCATTACCAGCCGTGATCACCACTTCAAACCCTCCAACTGTCTTTATCCAAAGGCCGATGAAACCATGAATAGCATGGGCTGAGCTGGGCTTTGGAGCTGGGTCCTTTAAGCGCTCGGTATTAGGTTGACGAGTCCTTGCTCTCCTGAACCCCTTCACTTTGGCAGCGGTTGGGGAAGGGATGGCTCAACCCTCCTTCCTCCCACCTACCTGCTCTGACCAGACCGTGTGTACAGTTTCACTTCTCCGTTTCCGTCTTCAACTGCGAAGCCAAATTGGGCAAACGGGCTCTGCCCTGACCTCCCAGCCTGCAGGGCTTGTGCCTCTGCTCAACCAGCACCACAACACTACCACTACCACCACCAGCACAGACTGCTGAGCACAGGAACAAGACACCCCAATCCCAAAAGGGCTGGATCTACGCTGTAATATCCCAGTGGATGTTTGTTAGCCCTCAGGGCCTGCAACGCCTGGTCTCATGGTGGCTCAGGGCCAGTTAGTTACAGCAGGTGCTTCTGCTTGGAGGAAAGGAGCTATGAGCACCAGCAATACTGCTATGGTATTTACATGCTCTCACTTGTTAAAGTAATTTTTAAGTCTCAAAAGAGACAGTTTAAGTGATGGTCTCCCTCTACTATATGTGTATATATGTTGGAGAGACCTTGACTGAACCTTAGGGGATGGTCTAAGGTCACGACAGAAGGTCCTTCTCAGCAGTGGGTGCATCTGCACTGCATCCTCACATGCTAGCACAAACCTCCCATCGCTCCCTTGGAGGCAGTCAGAGCAACACAGCACAATGTTTGTTGTGGGTCTGCCCTATACAAAAACCTCCTCTCCACACCAGAAATCAAACTCACCCCTGCTCCAGTGAAGCTCAGCAGCTAGTCTGGCCTTTAGGTCATGGCAGTAAAACCTATTTTCCTGAACTGCTGGTCAAAGTTCGCTCAGCCAACTTTGCATGGCCCATGTGTGTGTGGAAATCAAAACAAGCTTAAAAAAGAGCTCTGTTGCGGCTGCACCCCTGGGCCAGCTCTCCATCCCACAAGCTGCTTGAAGCTTGGCTACCTGCCTCCCTTCCTATTGCCTGTGCTGAGGGGTGAATGGGCAGAAGGTTTTTCTTACACAGCTGAGCCCACATCCCTGCAAAACCTGGAATTCATGGTCAGGCACACGATGATGCCACCCAGAGCACACCCTGGCCACACTCCCTCCCTCCAGCCTGAAAACCAGAGTCTCTACCTCTCTCCACCACCCAGCAATTACATGTGCTGATGGAAAGTATGCTGCCTGGCAGCAAACCTGCTTTTTCCCAGTGTAAATGGATTATAATAACACTTGGGAGAGAAAGAGCTGGCCCACCCAACAGCCCATTTTAAAGAGGATCTGAGGGAACAAGCCAGGAGCTTTTTTTTCCAGCTCCCTTCTCCATTGCACCATTGCTGTGGATTGCAATTGCAGTTCTGCAGAGCAGACCATGCAGGACAGCGCAACACAGGACAGCAGGGAGACTCATGCAGGCTCTTCATAGAGTTCATATAAGTTATCAGTGCTTCCCAGAACAACTGCTTCTTCATGTTCACCTTGTTGACAAAGGCTGAATTTAGGTTAAATTTTGCCAGGACAGTTATTTTAGAGGGGATACAGATGTGGCAGGAAAGCAATAAAACCAGAAAAATAAACCACCCCTTTTGCTGTGTACCCATTGCACTCAGGGAGCTGATTTAAGCTACTGGCAAAAAAAAAAAAAAAAAAAAATTAAATAGTACACCACAACACAATCCACTAAGTGCGTTTCCTGTTATCGCACTATATGCATTAATTTAATTGCAGGCAAGCTCCAAGATACTTAAAAAACAGTCAGCAAGTAGACAGTCACAAAAGCCAGCCTAAAATTGTCCTTATGAAAACCATACAGGTTTTGTGTAAAAAAACAAACTCAGAAATCAGTTGGATCAGCCCACAGAACACCAGTGTTAGGTTTCTGCAGGTCAGATTCCCTCTCCCTGTTACTCATTGCCACGTAAGGAGGATCACAAGCACAGGCATCCCGCTCAGACTGCTGTGCGGCAGAGGCACACGGGAGCCCTTATTGCCGTGGAGAGAGCCAACAAAATGCAAAAGGGAAGCAGGACGTGCAGCTTTGGTGGCAGTAGTCATCAGACAGCCCAAAACAATCACTCAGGAAAAGCAGAGTCCCCCAGTCCCTGACCAGGGCTATTTAGTCTGACTTGCAGGGGGGAAGAAGACTGTTCTTAATATATTCAATATATTGTAATGCTCCAAGCAACAAAAAGAGGAAGACAGTTAGGTGGGGAGGGGCCACTGCCTGAGCTCTCGACAAACAGGTCCAACACCTTTGGTTTGCATAGGTCTCTTCTCCCTTGCAGATACTGCTGGTGCAAATGCAGATCACTGCATTCTACACACTCGAGTTATGCCAAAAAAAAATAATTGTCATCTACCAGCTGGGAGCCAAGCAGCCCTCAGGGCTGATGCCAGTACTGACATTGGTTCTCTGACCTCTCTCTCCATATCTGTGGTAATCACACTTAATATGTGCATTTCCCATGTGGGAACAGTGTGAAGCACCTATTGTGCTAAAAACAAGGTTGAAGAGAAGGCTTTTTTCATTCCTAATTTCTGTACTTTGCTTTTCCTCAGGGACTGAAGGAACCACTTTCACATGTATTACAGAAAACTGGGACCAGTAGATTTTAAAAACAAATGTCTGTGAAGGTAGACAGAATCACTCAGAGCTGTAGAACAGCATTATCATCATGATGAAACCAAACTCAAAAACCTCACAAAACAAACCATGCTACGCTACAGCTGCTCTCCTGTCCAAGCACTGCTTGCCGGGTAGCTCAGGTCTTTGCCGGGCAGCTCAGGCCACACACTCATGCCTGAAGGAGATGCGCTGGGTATGGTTTAGGCCTATAGCACTCATTAAAACCATGTTAATACTGGTAATTCGCTTAGCAACACTGCTGGTGCTCATCTTGCCCAACCACATAACAGATACCAATAGCAACATGTCCTATTTTCCTGAAGGATTTTAATATGGCATTTCCCAAGAGAACTGCTTCAGAGGGAGATTGCTCCTGTTGGTCCAAGCTGAAGATGCAAAGGCCACTAAGGATCTGGTTCTGCACGTCAGTTCTACAGCCCATAACTTCCAGTATCCCAGTCCTGACTTTGAGCTCCAAATACCTTACTGTCCATCTTCAAAAAGATGCCCACACACAAACAGCAGCTCTAGTAAAAACATCACTCGTCTTCATACTCAACAGAGAGACATTCTGTATCTCAGAAGAAAGGCAAAGAAGCTTTGTAACAAGCTAAGCCTAAGCAACATAATACTGAACACGCACCAAAGCTCAATGACGCATTTTAGACCAGACATGCCTGCGATCAGCGCTGGTGTAAGGACCCCACGTACTGTCGGCTGCAGGGTCTTTCTCTATTCAGCATGACTCGATCCCGCAAAAGTTGCCCATGGGCTCCAGTGAAGGGGGCCGCGGCCAGCCCTCCTGCAGCTCACGGGCCCCGGAAAGCAGGGCTGCCTTCTGCGCCTTGCGCCTGCCCGGGCTTCTGGGAGAGTAAAGCCGAAAGAGCTGTGGAAACTTCGGTGGGCACAGCGACCCCTGAGGCCCGGTGCCTGAACACCCAGCGAGACGAGCCACTGACGCAGGGAGAAAGCACGAAACGCAAAAGTTACTCCGTTAAAAGAAACCGGGGAAGTGACACCAACGCGACCTGTTGCGGACAGCCACCCACCAAGTCCTGCCGCTTTGCTCCCCGCAACCGCCGCGGCAAACACGGGCAAACCCCTTCCCACGGCGGCAGCGCGGGGAAGCGGGACAAACCCTCCCCCCCACACCGTGTGCTCAGCGTCCCCCCAGCCCCGGACGAGACTTACCGGGCCGGGACTCCGCCGGGGCCGCCGCTCCCCGCGGGAGGTCCGCGCAGACCGGCAGCCGGTCCCCGGGGCGTCCCGCAGCGCGGCGGCTCTGCTCGGCGAGGTGCAGGCGAGTCCGCCCAGTCTGGCCGGAGCGGGTTTCCTTTTCTCTTTTGTTTTGTTTCTCTCCTCCTTCAAACCACCCCCGCCAGCCCTAGGAGCCGAGCCATCCTCCGGCAGGCTGCAGTTTGCTTTCTGAGCTCCCTCCCGGCTCCCCCATTAGCTTCCCAGATGGTTTTGTACTGAGGGCATGGGGGACGGAGAGGAAATGCGCTCATTTTGCTTCTCGGATGTATTCTGACCTCCTGGTGGTCGTGCCTGAGAGTCAGGGCAGCAGCTGAAACATGTAACCTTGCTTGCAGTTCTTATCAAAGGAGCAGATCCCAGGGACGCCGAACCATTTTCCTGCTCAGACCTGGCACAAGTAGAAACTCGTGAATCTGCCCAACATCCTTTCGAGGCGGAGAAGTGGCACTAGTTTCCTTGTAGGGGTGAAGGAGCTGAGGCACGGCAGGGTTAACTTAACCAATGATAAAGGCCACTGTAAGGGATTTAAAAAGTGTTGGAAAACACTGCCCTCATTTTACAGTTAAAGGGCATCTTCTTACAGATCTGGCAGATAAATAAGTTTGCTCAACAACTGTCACTTCCACAAAGAAACTTAAGGACACCACTTTTGAGTAACATCTATCCAATTTAGCAGAATTATAGATCCCTTTATTGCACCCTTCTTCTTTCCACAGCATTGCAACAACCATCTTGTATTACCACTAGTATGGCATGTTGGATGTCTCCACCACTGCTGCTTTGATTTTTTTTTTTTTGGCTCAGGTGGTGGACATGTGCTGCGGTGGGAGATAATCTACCTGTTAACGTTGCATTAAGACTTTGCAATATCAAGAGGGCACCAGGCAAATGTGGTGGCACA
Source organism: Grus americana (assembly GCF_028858705.1). NCBI lineage: Eukaryota > Metazoa > Chordata > Aves > Gruiformes > Gruidae > Grus > Grus americana. Next base: position 13,694,055 of record NC_072858.1, on the reverse strand, counting down.
GCTTGGCATGGAAGCTGTCTAGCTTGTGAGTGATAACTCAGACTGTTAAGTCAGCCTGTTCTCTGAATTTCCCAAAGTGCTTATTCAATTAAGTAACAGTTTTAATGTTATTCAAAGGGTTTGTGTTTGTAAATGTGTGTGTATGAGTATTGTTTCCTTAGTGCCTGAATCAAGTTTATTCAGGTTTATTGGCAACCTGGGTGGTGTTAGTACATTCCTTTCTCATTGTGTCATAATCTATGAAAATCATCTCTAGCAAGAGCAATACTGGAATCTCCTTGCTTCTGCGCTGCAGGACTCAGCCTGTCTTGGTGCATTATTTATTTTCCCTGGGAACTTCACAGCAGCAGCAGGAGAGAAAACAGATCCTTCTCTAAGATCACAGGTACTCATCACCTAAGCCAAAGGAAAATGTCTGCAAAAAGCCTGACAAGGTAGTAATTATGGATTCTGACCATGTATATATTTATACACACATTGGACAATACAAATCGCTATAGGTTACAGTGATTGTGGTTTACATTAATCTGCAAAATCTCTCTGGGATACAGGTAGATGAACAGGGAAAAGGCCTGAATATTTTTCAAAGGAAGGCTCACATCCTAACAGATTGTATTACATATGTACCATCCCATTAAGGATCCACTTTCTGTGCCACCTAAGATGGTATAAAATTATAACAATACGATACACATAAATGGAAAAACCAAACCAAGACACATTCATTTGATTAATATTAGATTTTTTGATGCAATTCAGCAGTTTGGAAGAGTAGGGAAAGCTAGAAGCACATATCCTGACACCTCCAGTAAATGATTCATTGTTTGAGTGTTGCTGCACTGCAGAAGGCTTAAGATCATTATCTTGCTAAAGGTAGTAATTTATTTGATAATGAGCCAAGCTCCGCTAACCATACTCAGATGTTGGGCAGGACCTGAAGCTGTGAGCAGTGGAGTAACCGTACCACAGTTCCCTGCACAATGGGAGCCTGTGGCTCTGTCACACGGCTGCTACTGCAGCAGCAGTTAGATGTAATAACATTATTTCTAAAGTGGAATCTAAGATCCCATCAGCAGAAGCAGGACAAGAACAAGATTTGTGCTGAGAGTTAAATTCTAGATATCTTTCTCAGCTGCTTTCAGACATCTTGGAAGACTGAGAAATTATTTTATTCATTCCGTATTTCTAATCCATTAAAAAACTAGCAATATTTCCTTAAACTATTGCAAGCAGTAAATAAAAAAAAATCATCCTACAAGATCTAGAAAGAAAGAATAGGGATATGATAGGGAGGCCATGGGTAGGCAGCAGTGAAACAGGTTTTAATATAGCTTCCGAGTTCCACCTTCACAAGGAACACAGGAGATGGCTGCCGACCTGAAGCACACAGGGGGATTACGTTAACACAGAGAAAGCAGGAGTGATAATCTTGCTTGAGTCAGGCCTTGCTGGGCCCCTACTTTTTATACTGCAAGTCTAAGCCTAAAGGAGACTGCAGCAGGACAGTATTTTAATAGGCAGAGCTCAGTGTGACCCAGCAGAGCAGGAGCAAGGGCAGCCCAAGGGGAGAAGGAAGCAGGGGACTCCCACCCATGAATATTTCACACCTCCTAGCTACTGTGCAAGGAAATGTGCAGGGGGACAGGATCATGTCCTCACAGTTTACCATATGGTGTCCTCATCTACCCCCTTACACCTGACCTTATAAACATCTTAAATCTCCATGATTTCTATAGCCTTCCTAGGGTATTAAAAGAGGAGGTTTTTTTTTTAATAGCCTCTTCCTCCCAGAGGACTCAAGTGCCAAGTAGTGAAAAATGCCAGACAAATTTTCAGCTAGGGGAAGATTTGGTGGTTGAGAATTAAAAGGCTCAAGAATAAAATATGAATGAGGGGAAGAGGAATCAGACATTAGGGCCTGGATTCTGCTGCTGGAACAGAAAGGCTGTTGGAAAGCTTGGGGGAGGAGTTGTTTTTGCTAATGAACACATGATGACTCTAGACATATTTGAAACTCGTTTTTAAATACACCCAAATGTTCATGATTGGGAAGAGAGCAGGTAATGGAAATTATCCATTGAAGAAACTGGAGTGCTGTGCACAAAGTGTGTTTGTGCTACCTTGTAGACTTTCCTTCCTAGCCTCTCTAGGGATTAAAGATGCTGGGCAGCCAGGATGGAGGGGGTCACTTCTACCAGACTGTTCCTCCAAATACATAGGAGGAAGAGTGTCCGCCCCTCCATCACTTTCCAAAGCTGTAGGTCAGATTGGTAGCATAACCCATAATACTGGTCGTGGTAAGAGCCACCACTGGGCAGTGATGGTGACGGGGACCTGCAGAGCATTGCTTTCCTCCAGTGGTCTTGGAGAATCCCTGGGTTTGGCTCAGAGAAGGGTGGAAGACAGGAATTTTCTAACAAGCGTGGCAGGCCATTGTAATCCTAGTTGCAGAACTGGGAGGAAAAACTGGGACAGGAAACTGTTCTGCAGTTTCAAACCATGCTGGGAAATGGCAAGTTCAGCTTAGTTCCAAGATTATTGAGTTAAGTTTTAGTTGCTTTCCATAATTGTAAACTATTTTATTTTTTACGTAGAGCATGTAATTGTACATTATACACAGATTGCTTGTCAGCTTTAGCTTCTGTCTCAGAACAAACCAAGCTTTTTATTTGGGTGTTTCTATTAATCAAAACATTTCCATGATTTAACTTTTTATGAAAATGGTAATGAGATATGGTACGTTTCTTCCTCTTGAGATCATTGGTTCAACTCTAGTGCCAAACATGATCAAAGGTTACTGCTGTTTGAGATCTGTTGCATGATCTTTATAAACAAAGTAGAAAAATCTCAATCCAATTTAAACTGAACAACTGTTCACATTACAAAAGTATCATTTAGTTTGAAAATAGCAGGCAGAGAGGACATTAAAAAAATAGTAAAAAGTAATCAAGGACTGCATAGTGTTTCCTTGTCCCTGGAGAAGAAGAAATATTTTTAGTAAGCTCTTGTTCCTTTAATACTGCAAAACTGATGTAACTCTGAGAAGGCAAACTGGCTTCCAGGGTACGTCCCAGGATGCCAGCCCACTGACAGCATCCAAACATCACTGGTGTCATAAGGCTGTGATGGATTTCCCTATCGCTGGGGAATTTACAAGACTTGCAGTTAGATAAGTAATATTTATGTAACATAGTTGTAACATATGCAAAGTAATATTTTAATATTAGCAAATCGTTGGACAAATCTTGCTTTCCTCAGTGGTAATCTCCCATTGATTATATTATCTGAGTAAATTGAACAAAACTGTATGCAAATACGGGACCTCATCCATGAACACATGTTCACCCAACCATTATGTCTCCATGTATTAATTAATACTTGTAACACGTTTCTAAACGAGAAAAGCTTATCAGGGCTGAAAATAGCTGGGGGGGGGGGGGGGGGCAGTTGATCAAACCACTGTGGTGGTGGAGTGCCACCTAGCGATCTTCTCCTTTACAACAGTACGATGTGGAAGGAAACACATTTCACACCCCACCCCTCCACCTCGGGCTTTCCTTTATCAATTCTTCGTATCGTTACCTTCCAGTGTCCACAAAGTTCACTTTACACTTTCCAGAAGACATATACTGTCATGGTCCCTGCCCCAAATTGCTTACATTCTCCTGGGTGATGTTATGATGAGATTTTACTGTATTTATTTAGATCTCTGCAGTAGCCCATAAATCCTTAAACTCAGGAAGTGATGGCTTATCATTTTCATGCCACTACAGTTTAAAACATGCATTAAATTAACTGCCTGAGGGTTGTGACCTCAAATAAATCAGTGCGCAAATATTTCTCCTCTAGTAACCCTTTCTGCATGCAGACAAACACACCCCACTGCTGCAAACCTCTCTTTTATGCAGCTGGTGAAACAGGTGATTCTGCTTATTTACCATAAAGTACAGGTGTCTCTTGAACAAATTCAGATATTCAGGGAAATAAATAATAATCTTTTCAATGAACTGAAACTTTCTGAGGCTGGCTTGTCCCTGCTGTTCACAGAGATTTATTTATTTTTTTTGAGGAGATTTATTTTTTTTCTTCTTCTTCTGTGGCTGTCAGAGTTTTTTGCTCTTATTATCAAAAAGGTTTTCCCAGAGCTGGGAATGTAGGCTCAGGTTAAAAGGGAGACTTAAAAAGTGATCCCACTTCAAAAGCTCCATCTTGTCTCGAGGTTCACTTTAGGACATGACCACATCATTTATAGCCATGACAGTCACAACACCATTGCGGGATGGCAGATATGGTTTTTTTCCACTTTACCAATGAATAGAAAGCACAGGGAATTTTAACTGCTACAGGAAATTCTTTCTAAGGTCAGAAACCCAGATGTCCTCTGGAGTGTCAGTCCACCTTCTCGGTCATGAACATGTCAAGGTTTGTTGCAGAATTAATTCAAAGTAAATATTTGAGTCTTGTCACAGATTTGTTTCCTGTTTGCACTTAAAAGTATGTGCTATGAGTTAGGATGTTTTAAGGCATGGTGGCTGGCTTATCAAAAATGGGTATTAGCATGAGTTATCACAGACTCCTAACGCAGGTATCCTACTATGTCTGCACTGCAGTTAGAGGTGCAGCTACCATGACAGTGAACTCGTCGAATTTGAATGAATTTAGCTCAAATGGCACTTGTCATGCCAGCTACCCTTAGAGAGTCTCACAGGACACATAAATCACCGTGAGTTTGAAAAACAGAAGCTCATGGGAATGCCTTAATAAATGGGTATCATTTTTGGACACATTAGTGCTGTTACCCACAAGCGCAAATATGAACCTAAAGCACAAAGGTAATGACCTCCCTTCATAAGTTTCCACTCCTGTTTTGTTGTTAAAGCCATAAGAAAGAGTATAATAAAGATCAAGGTTATATATTTAAGATGTAACTTTGAATTTTTTTAATTATATAATTTTTTTTAATTCTGAGCATATCCCCTTCCTCCAGTAGTATTTTGCCAGCAAAATTTAAATCGTGTTTTGATATTTCTTTACACATGCAGCTGTTTTGTTTTAAAGGTCTAAAAGTTTGGTCGTCTTGAGAATCTGAAATCCTAGAATCAGGGAATTTATCATGATCATCTTCCTGGTAATTTTATTATGTAAGAAACATCAGTAAAAAAATGAGGAAAAAGAAGAGTGCAGAACTTAGAAAAGGAACTTTAATTTTTTATTAGACGTGTGCTTTGAAATGATTGAAACTATGTTTCAGTGTCCTGGATTTGGCTGGGACAAAGTTAATTTTCTTTCTAGGAGCCTAGGAGTTAGGCTCCTAGAAAGTTAGTTAATTTTCTTTCTAGGAGTGCTGTGTTTTGGGTTTAGTATGAGAATAATGTTGATAACACATTGATGGTTTTAGCTGTTGCTAGGTAGTTGTAGTGTTTACACCAAGTCAAGGACTTTTCAGCTTCCCACGCCCTGCCAGGCGCACAAGAAGCTGGGAGAGCACAGCCAGGACAGCTGACCCAGACTGGCCGAAGGGATATTCCATACCATATAGCGTCATGCTCCGGATATACGTAACTGGGGAAGCTAGCTGGGAGGCGGGATCGCTGCTTGGAAACAGACTGGGCATTGTTGGGTTTTTTCATGAGCGGTGAGCAATTGCATTTGTGCATCACTTGTTTTATTTATTGCTATTGTTATTATTCTCTTCCTTTGTTATCCTATTAAACTGTCTTTATCTCAACCCACTTTTTTGTTTTTTATTCTCCTCCCCGTCCCCTTGCAGAGGGGATGAGTGAGCGAGCAGCTGCATGGTGCTGTTACCAGCTGGGGTTAAATCACAACATTCAGCATGTATGATATTTTGTAAATTGTCGTGCATATAGAGAATACACTATAAAATGTGTATTATTCTCCAGTTCTAACGGTAAAATCAGACTATTTGAAAGCATTCATTTGAAATTGCCTATTTTGCTATGTAATCAGTAAAACGAAGCACTACAATTCAGGCTTCATTAAACCAGGAAGAGAAAAAGTTTTACATCGTCATTATTAGCTTCAAGTGGTACTTTAAGGTCATAACCAACATCCATTCTGCTCGGGAGCGTAGTCATGGTACGATACATTCCCTGCCCTGAAAAGCTATCAGATGAAGCAGTCTGTGGCCCCGTGGAGATAAACCCAACCATTTCAAGGCTTAGCTGGGACCAGAGCAAGCAGCAGCAGCTGACACTTGTGCACAGCTCTCCAAATGCAAAGCCACCGTCCTGGGTTCCCTTATTCTATGTCATGGCTCGTACAGTATCAGCCACACACTGATAGTGTGAAGAGTCAGGTGCAAGGAAATGACAGAGGCCAGGCTCCAAACGTGTGCCCCAAACTCACACAAATGCTCTTTTATCCCCTTCCACAGGACCCTGCCTCCCTACGTGCCTTGATGGAACGCCTGACTCCTTGAGCAACTGCACCTCGCTGACCCCGCTGCTCTGCTCAGCTCATGGAGCAGCTCCTAGCCTTTCACGTCAGAGGAGACGTATTCCTCAGTGACGTTGATTAAAATCCATGCCGGCTGAATTTCAACAGCAAGATGGACAGCTTTGGAAGAAAACCCCGAGGCCGAAGGGACAGGAGGCAACCAGGGTCTTGCGCAGGGCCGCGACAGGCCTCTCCGAGTAGCCTCTGGGCCGTGGGCCCACGCAGCCCGCAGGCCCGCGGGAACAACCCCAGCGGCCCCGTACCTCGGGCCGCCACGGCCGCCCCAACGGCCCCTCCCACCGCCCCACCGCCCCGCCCCGCCGCGCTCCGGCCCCGCCCGCCGCCGTTGCTACGATACGGCGCGGCGACCTCTGCACGGCCGCGGCCTGGGGTTGTCACCACACCGGCCCTGGCCCCGGCCCCGGGCCCTTCTGCCCCCAGCCCGCCGGCAGCATGGCTGAGGTGAGCCTCCCCTCACCCCCCATTCCCCGCCTTTTTTTTGGACAGGACAAACGCTGTACCTCAGAATGACATCATCTATATCTATATACCATACTTATGTGCCGAGTTACTTTTGTAAGCAGAGCTCAATTAGATTCTTTGTTGAAAGTGGGAGCTATTAGGCTACTTGTACCTAGGCAGTAATAATACTTAAATTTTAGGAACACCTGCTACTTTTATGGTCATGGTTGTGATTTCCGGCACCCCCTCTCCCCTTGCCCCATGCAGTTACTGGGCTTCTTTTAACTCTGTTTACAATCACAAGTGTAAATGAGATCAAAACTGAAGGTCTGACCTTGGAGAGGAGCATGAAGTAAGAAGCAATAAAAATTTATTGCCATGAGCGCTAGAGCAAGTTTGAAGGGGTTACACACCAAGCTTCGGCCATGCAGTGCAGATGGCCGCTCTGTGACAACGGGAGCATGGGTTTCAAATATTCAAGTTGCCCTTGCTGTTTTCACATTGAAGTTTCTGACAGAAAAAAAACCCCAAAATCCTGAAATCAGAGCCTTGGCAGGGAGGGAGATGCGCAGCCAGTGCCTCTGCCTCGGTGCATCGTGTGGCCTGACCTTTCTTTCAAGTTGTAAGGGTAGCATGAACTTATGTAGTCCCTCTCTCCCCCAAAAAAAACCCAGTAAAACAAATTAAATGTGTTGTTTTGCTCTCAGAATTTGTTCTTTTTCAGAATGTTGAAAATTCTTGCCTTTAAACTGTTTGTGTTCAAATGGTGAGTAGGGGCCTGAGGCATTTTTTAAATAGCAATGCATTGGTTTGGAGGGGAGATAGGAGGGTGGATTTCGAAGGTTGTGGGAGCTGTGCATCTCATTGTCTCTCCTCTGTGAGGAGGGCTCGCCATACGTCCATGGTCGGCGCTAACCGGAGAGCTATTTTCCTATCCGAGTGAGTCCACTTCTGAGATGCGATTGTAAGGATATACCTAGACTTCAGATAGTAGCGTAGAGACGTTCCAGTCAGTTTTGAGCAAGCTTGAGTAATGGAAGCAATGTATCTGTGACAGCACGAAGCATCCCATGGGCTGATTCATCTTGCTGCTTAGCAGATGAAGCTAACTCCTGAGAAGTGGCCATGCTGCCTCCTCTTGGTATCATTGTGTTCTGTTGAATGCTATAATGGAGGCTTATTTTAAGCTGTTTTGAAAAATATTGGTAAAATTTGGTGTCCGGCAACTGAGCTGGCAAAATCTGGCGTCAGAACTGAGCTAGATCAAAAATGTTCCCTGTGAAAAGTTTAACAGTAGCATTTCCTGCAGAGGAAGGATTGGCTTGCATTGACATTACTGGAGCTTTCAGACACGCTTATCTGCAAGTGATTTGCTGGCATGATCTGCATAGAAAGCATAAACTAATCAGACTTTAGAGTGTAGAGAACTGGGAAGAATTGAGGCGAAAATACTGGGCTTCCTGAGTCGTCGATGTATTACTTAAATGCTATCACAATGATGATATTTTATAGACCTATCTTTAAAGTAGTTGTGGTACTCAATTACAGGAACTCTGACTGTTAAAGCACAAGTTATTTCAGTAAAATCAGGGGAGATCTGTTTAAAAAATCGCCTGCAATGTGCATATCATGTGCTAGCAGGAAAACTTTTATTTCAGAAAAGTTTTTAATGATTTCTTAGTAGCTGTTACACACTCAGTATATTGCTTTTTTATATTCTGGGGTCATAAGAGAGATGTTGAATTCCTCCTGTTTGTTGATTATCTATCTCATTTAATTCAGGAAAAGTCTAGCAAACCATATCTAGAAGAAAGTGCATTTGAAGTATTGGAAAAAGACTTCCAAGAAGTCATCAATCTGCTTCAGGGAGATAAAACTCTGGAAAAATTCCGAATAGAATATGAGAAGCTCCATGCTGTTATGAAGAAGTCTCATGAAAATGAAAAGCGTCTCATGGAGAAATGCAGGGAGCTGAGTGCTGAGCTTGTGGTGAATTCATCTAAAGTAGCAGCGCTCACAAAGCTCTCTAAAGATGATCAGGAAACTATATCATCAATGAAGACGGTAAAGTTTTGAATAGAATTAAATATGATCTGCAAATTGTTAATGAAGTACATGGTAATAAGGAAAGCACCTACAAGAACACTTTATTTTATGTAGAGAACTAGTCAGAGGACTATAGAGCTGGCATCTCCAGTTCTTTAACTACCAATCGCTTTGTTTCTTTAGCCTGATATTTGTACTAGTCCCAGTCAAATTCTGTGTTTATTTGTGCTAAACCAACTCCATTGGCTTTCAAGTACTCACTAATAGTTTTTGTTTAAGCTTTCTCTCTGTAAAATAGTACATTTCCAACTTAATATACAGTTTTTGTTACTGGATTCATTAATATTTTTGAAGTGCTGCTTGGATGTTAACTATTGCCAGAACATAAAAAATCTACTTACTTGCTGAAATATTGATTGTAGACCAGGGAAGTGTCATTGACTCATATAAGTAAATGTTTCACAGTGTTTTTGAAAAGGAATCCTATATAGCATTTCAATGTGATTTTACCAATTTACCGTGATGTGTTCTTTGTTATTATTGATTTGAACTCTGTCAGATCAAAGTGCTTGACTCGCTAAAAACCTTGCAGTGAGGTTTGACTACCAGAAACCTAAAGCTGTCAAATGATCAGAAGATTATTTTCAACTTTTTTCCTCCTGATAGTTTAAAAGCTTAGGCTGTGGAACGTAGACAGGCTTTAATTTAGCATTTAGTTGAGAAATCTCTATGCCTTACAATAAAGTGTTTTGTTCCAGTAAAATAAATTCAGTGTAACAATCCAGAGTGATCTATGAGCACCACAGAAATAGAAGTTCTTTGAAATTAAGTTTCTTGTCCTTGGAATTAGGAAGAAAATACACTCAGAGTAAATATAAATAGCATTGTTGTCATCCTATGGCTGCAGCTTGCAAGCCCATGGTACTGCTCAAAGCATTCTCAGGGAGGAGGAAAACTGCATAGAAAATCTTGTTGATTTTCACTGCTGCTAATCAAAACCTGGTAGGTGGGTGTCAGGAACCACAATGATCTGTATCATTTTCTTTCTGCTATTACATGGCAATAATCTAAATGTGAACTGCAGCAAAGGCAATCTTTCAAGACGTTTCCAAGTTGAGGAGACATTGTCTTAGCAATGTCATAAAACTGAGGAGTGGAAGAGTAGGAAAAATAAGAGCCTTTCCAATTTCAGCAGCTAATTTGAAGCTCAGGCAAGGTAGAGCTTAACAATACCACCTACTATTGAACCAACTAAGAGATTTTGTAGTGAAAAAGCTGCTTGACAGTATGATCCCATTACAAATGATGTGCAATGCATAACATGACATTTCAATTCTAGTGGTGCGCTGTGGGCCAAGTAAACAGCACTGATACTTTTTCAGTTTGGTTATGAGAATTAGTCTTTCCTTTAAATGTTCAGGAATTATTTGGATATTGTTTAAAATGTTCATGTCATGTTTTGGGGTTTTGTTTGGTATACCCTTCTATTTCATGTTATTTTTTCTGAAGGGAATTTCCATTACAGCTGTCGTATTTCACTACAGTTTTACTAACATTCAAAAAGTGTGTTTCGCAAGCGCCTAAGGCAAATGCTGAGGAAAGTTCCAGTGCTTACACAGCAAAGACTATATTTTTCAGCCCTAAATTAAACAAACAATCTGTTCCACTATTTCATTATTTACAAAAGATAGGAGAATCCTGGTGGGGCTGTTCCTGTAAAAATGCTATAGTTGCTTCAAATTAAGGCCCTAAATCTTGGTGACTTGATGGGTCATCAGGGTAACAGATGTAGAGCTTTCCTCTTTTAGGTGATCGTTTCATATACACATAAAAGTTGCTGAAGCAAAATTTTTCTCCATGTGAAGCCTTGTTGTAATCAGTAGGATTTGTTTAGGGGCAGGGGTTAACTACATAGATCAGTGGCTGGTAGGACCCAGGTCAATAATAATCAATAGCTGTTAACTTTCTGATGGTTGTTCAGTGCTCTGTTTTGTAGTTTTAATAAACTGGACATAATAAGTCTGTTGTTTGCAGTCATATCAAAGGAGCAAAGTGCCAAGCTGAACACCAAGGGAATACAATTCTCTTTTTCATTTATAGGGATACTGATCCACAAGGCTGCACTGGAAGAATCCTAGAAGGGGAATTTGTAGGAGCTTGTACTGCCCTGCTTGGAATTACCAAGTTTTCAATTTCTGTGTGTATCAATCCAATATACTAAGAAAGCATTTCAGTAATTCTCAGTTTCTGAGCAGTGAAACTAATGTGATCTTTTGGAGTATTTAATGAAAATAAAGTAAGGCAGTCACACTTTAGGAATTCTGCTTCACTATTTCCAGAGTTCCAGTATTTCTCCAAATATTTTTGAATGATTCTAACTGCAACCATCTAGTGTACTTCCATCTTTGATTATACAACAGACTGCAATGCATGTTACCTACCTAACCATGTACTGCAATTACCCAGTGATGCTGACACACTGTATTCTTTCAGTTCCCCTCTCCACTGAGTAATAATGTGAATATTTTTTCAATGAAGGCTTCCACCATCAAAAAATTCCTCGTCTTTACTTTTGAAGTTAAAGGTAACAATCTGTTGATGCACTATTCAAAGTAAAAGACACAACCAAGAAACAACTACAATGAAGCCCAGTTTTACTGATGCTGAAGTCTGTAGCAAATTCTTGTTTAGATTTTGTTTATTAATGGGGCCATCATCTGTGCCTGCTAGCTTTATTGATACAAATTGGTTTTATCAATACAAATTCAATACAATTGTTTTTACACATCAAAAGCAAGATAAAGTTCAAAAAGCACAGCTTAGGGTGACCTGAAATCACTGCTTATCCGAATGGCCTTATTGACTTCAGGGGACTGCTTTTGCAAATACTCACCAGAACAAAATACTCACTGAAACCAGTAAGACCTCTCAGAGACCATATTGATTTTATTCCCCAGTTCTATCCGCCAAAACTCCAATCGTAATGATTTAATTCACCAATTTTAATCACAGTCTAATCAGCCAGCAGGAAACTTTGATTTAAGTAATCAGCTTTAATCTTATTTTTCATTTGCATTTTTCTAGAGAAAGGTTAGTTGCCTCTTATTGGTTGGCAAATCTGAAACATGTTTATTTACAGCTATATTTTATGCTTTTCTGCCAGTCAAGATGATACACTAAGTCTCCATGCCATTTCAGCCTAGCGTGCATTTATTTAGATTTCATAATTGAACATTTTTATGTAATACAATAATGAATGAAAAATTTATTATTTACTAGTGATACTTAATATTTTATGTGTGATCATTGCTGCATTTGAATGGAAATTAGAACTCAAAATGTGTAAAACGTAATAATTGACTTTAATATTTAAAACTGTTTAAATATGCTTGATACATAAGAGAAAAGAACATTTTTCAAACTAAATTTCGAACTAGGTAATTTATTAAGTAATAAAATACTGTTTGTAGGTAGTGAATTTAATTTACTATAATCTTCTTCAGAATTTCTGAACAAGTAAAGCCCACTGTTTAACTATTAATAGGTTGGGGGCGGAAAAAGAGCAAACATTCCTAATCTTTAAGTTCCAAATGGTTTCTCAAATTTGGATATGCTGAACTAGTTGTATAAATAACATGAAAATGTATTTCCTTTCCAGTTTGAAGACGTTACAGATGTTATATTTTGTGTTATCTTTTCAGCAAATTCTGGTAGCCTGTTACTTCTGTTAGTTCAATAGCTTGAATTTTAAATTTAGGCAGTAAACAGCTAAGTACTACATTTATTTGATTTAAAAGAGTTCAATAAATTTATTAACAATATACCATAATTAGGTGTCATAATTTTGAGTTTAAAATAAATAGGGGTTTTTTTTAGAACCAGAGACATTAATTTCAGTAAAGAACTGCTGTAAACAATTTGATATAAATTAAATTATTTGATATTCATCATTGCGGAGGTGTTTTTAATTTTTTTTTCTTTGCCCTATTTTCATATGATGCAAGTAGGATTTGAAAGGGATATTATGGCCTGATGTAATGATGCTTCTGTCTGGCTTTGGTTGGGGAGACCCTAGACCTAATGTAGAGCTGCACAGCCACACTTGGAGTCTAAATCTGTACAAGTCCATCAAGTTCAGAACTCCACCAGGAGCTAGCTGAGAAAAGAGCATGAGAGAGAGGACATCATGCTGTGATTTGCAGTACAGGGACTTACTGTGTCAAAAGCAGCATCTTCTTTATTTACTGAGTCTTCTGGAACTTTTCTTCCAGTCCAGTTGCTTTCTGAATCTATGCAATTTTTTAGCACAGCATTCCAGAACTGGTAGAAGCTTGGTTTGAACCTGGCAAGGAATAAGTCTGCTGTGTGATTCTTTAGGATCTGATCCAAGGTCGAGAGATGCAAAGGAAATTAAAAACTCCGCTTGTATCCTGTTTGTGGATATCAAACCCTGGGTTTGTAAGAGGCACACGAGTCTGTCATTCAAGTAATTCCATGTGCTGCAATTTGGCATGAAAATTGTGGCTTGTCTAAATATATAGTTAAAATCAAAATACACTGGGTCCTCACAGATGAAAATGAGTGAAGAGGGAGAAAAGCCCTCGGTAATGTCTTTCTCTCATCCAAATCAGTGATTTGGATGTTCATTGTCATAACAGCTAATAAGAGTTTTACAGACATAAATGAGTTATTTATGTAGACGGTAATTTTCTGGGCACTGAATTTTCAGTAAATTTTTAGATATTAGTGGGACTCAGATGACTAAAAGCTCATAGAGTAAGATTTGATAATGTTCAGATCTATGTGTTAAAGAAAATGTGTTAGAGCTTTTGTGGTGTAAATTGACATAGCCTGAGTGGCTCCAAATGGTTGCTATGCCCTTGTCCAAAAGAAAAGACAACTGATGAAGAAAACTGTTGTGAATCTAAGCATGAAAAGGCATGAAAATCTATTTTCTTAATTAACCAAAATGCAAGGCAATTAATTTTTAATTTGTTGTTAATTTTCAACCCAATTTAATTTATGTAATTGTTTTCCATTTTGTTCCTAGGAGATTGAAAAGGCCTGGAAAATGGTGGATACAGCCTATGAAAAGGAACAGAAAGCAAAGGAAATTATTAATTCACTGCAAGAGGAAATTGCGCGTCTAACTAATTTAGTGGAGCAAGGATCTGGACTGTCCCTGGGACAGGAGTACGAGTAAGTTTTCCCCAGGACGAGGGAAAGTCTGATCTGATTTTCTGTCATTCTACACTTTGTTTAATTATTTAGATGCTACAAAGACACTGAAACACAGAGAGAGAGAGAGAGGTCTTTTCTGCCTTTTACTTTTCTCATGAGTGCACATTTATTGGTCTATGTGTTTATGCAGTGAGCAAGTACAGAATCAGGCTCTGTGTGAGTTCATTCAGCATTGGATTAAGCTGAGAGATCAAATAAAAATCAATATTATGCACTTTCTCTGTATCTGTCATATTGTTTTATCTGACTGGCATTTCAACATACTCTGTCTTTGACAATAGGATCCTGTCAACATTTTTACACATGATGGCAGCAGGGTCAAGTAAATAAGTCAAGGAAGCAGGAGATTTGATTTCTCTTCTGTTCTGAGCTTTGTTTAAGGCATTATCACTGTCTGTATTCTTGTTTGTATTTTATATTTATACATTTACCAGACTATGGATTTTTTTACTGAACACATATGCAGCCACTAGCATAGAGGGACCTAGTCTCAGGTGGAGTCTTTGGTTGCTACAGTGTGCAAATAATAATGATCCTCAGGAGCTGCTGAAAAGCCCTCCAAAAGCTAGTGTTTGTAGTATCAGGTCCTCAGGCTGTGCTTATGCTGTAAGATTAAGTGTAAGCTTAAAGATGAGATGAAGTGTATTGACTCTATGACCTCGGTACTTTCTATCGAGATTGCTGATGGTTGGCCCAGCTGGTTCTGGCTTGAAATTTTCACATTGTGTTAGGGTATTTATTTATATTACACATTCAGGATACGTATGAGGCATGCTCATCTCCCTGTGCACTGTGTATCCAGGCTGCATAAACAAGTCTTGTGTCTCTGAGCAAGGCCTTTAGTGTGCTCAAACATTTCCCTTCCAAGGAATGTGCCAGCACGTAAACCACCTTGATGCATGAGAAATCCACTTCTTCACCTTTTGGCCCTGAAATGTTCTGGACCTGTGTAACAGATTTCCTTCGATCTAAAAGCTTGGTCATTCAGCCTTCGCCTTCTGCCTCAAGGCAGCTCTCTGTGGCTGCTTTTTGCATTTTCCTGCAAGAGCTAGGAGCCGTTACTTTGCCAAGACCTCACTCCTGCAGTTTCCAGCTGCTGCCCAGGCTGCTGAGACCTGCCTACTTACAATTTCTTCTTCAAATTCCTTCTATATTGCCCTCCAGTTCCATGCTTAAATACTCTGTCCAGTGACAAGGCCATGGGACTAGACAACTCCTTTTAGAACTATAAGGCTGTATTTTAAGGTTGAGCTTGAACCCTGCTTGGACTTTCTTTCAGATTGTAAATGTGTCCAAACAGGGAGTCTATTTTATTTTTACATTAGATGGCTGTAAGACATAACCCAGTCAGGTGGCTCATCAGGTAAGCTTCAGAGAGAACGGTTACAACAATCTAGCATTTTTGGTCCGTGAGTAATTTTGCAATGGATGGAGAAGAAGAAATTTTGTTCCCTGTTTACATTTTTGGGAAACTGAAGGTTGCTTCAGACCCATGAGGATGTGATATAACAAGAAAGTGTGATTTATTGGACTAGGTTAGCTTTTAAAGCTGCCTATGCTGACAGTGACTACGATCCTAGTAGATAGGGCATATAATTCAATTGACCAGCAGAGCCTTAATCCAAGAGGAGGTTAAAATGAAACAAATTACTTTTAAACTCCTGTTTCTCACAAAAGATCTTGCTTTGGCAGAGGAGGAAGAACAGAAAGGGCCTGTGATGCTGCCTGACTATTATTTCCTTGCTTCCAGTATCCGGGATTTGCTAAAACTTAAAGAAGAGATAACAAAGGAGCGAGACCAACTCTTATCGGAGGTCGTGAAGTTACGTCAAGGTCTAACTCAAGCCACAGAGCAGCAGCAGGATACAGAGAGGGCAAAAAACGAGGCAGATCAATCCATCATGCAGGTCTGTACAGATCACCAGGTGGTGATTTTAGGCTTTGTCCTGAACCATACTCCACTCTTGCAATTGATCTCCATTGACTACTATGCTACTACCAGTTCTTTCACATCTCAAAGATTTTCAGGAGTGCTCACAAAGGATTCTGTTGTGAATGGTTTTTATATTTTTCTCTACTTCTAGGCTATGTCCTTTGCAAAGTGTATTGTCATATACCAGCTGCTTCCATAGCTTCCCCTTACCCTGAATGAGGCCAAGGTTCCTTTGCCTGAATCAGTTATCTTTCATACTGGAGATGCAGGGTTTTTCTGCATTGTAAATCCTTATGCCTCCAAAGAACCGCTTAGAACATAGACCTGGAATGGGGATCCTAGGTCCCTTGCTGTTGGCAGTGGTTGTTATATGATGCCATACCATCATTTTTAAGAATGAATCAAATTCTGACTTAAGAGCTAATTAGGCTACTTTCTTCCCTACATCTTATGGGAAGTTTTTCCAGAACCTCACTTTTCTAATTGTTAGAGACCTCCTGCTTTCTTCTTCACACTGGTTCCTGCCTACTATTTTTCAGCTTAAATAATTTTTCACCTCACCAGTGTCTGTAGAGACCAGTCACATTCCATCTCAGCTTTAGTTTTTTTGTCTTCTCTTTAAGTTAGATTCCCTCCTTTTCTTACCATTTAAGTAAACAGTTCTTTACTGATCAATATGTATAACTTCCTTCAAATGTGTATAGTAGCTAGAGATACAGAAGACTGAGGTTCAATAGGATACCCACTGAATGGAGACAAAGTAGAAAAGGATGGAAGAAGGTATACAGAACTCCGATACATCAAAATATAAAACCATAATAACAAGGTTTAAAGAATTTAAAGCAGAATATAAATAGGGGCTGAAGCAAGACAACAGGAGAAAGGAAAACCAGAAATGAACAGTTAAAGGACAGGGAAGAGATGGAAGCAGCATTTAGCTTACAGTTTTTTATTAATCACAAATAGGAAAGTAATGATCAGCCTAGGTTTCATGCACAGAACTCATTTCTGTTTCTAAAGCAGATGGTTGGGAATGTATTACAAAAGAATATAAATCTTTGCTTTTCTGACAGCATTGTGGGCATGGGAGAAAAGAGAGAGGATTGAAACTCCCGTCAAAACTCATTGGATCTTGCAAGCCTTAATCTTCTGATACTCACTTCATCAACCCTTAAATTTACAGGATTGTTACAGCATTTGTAGCCACCTCCCATTCTCCCAGTATGAAATTATTCTCCACTTCAGACTGCTTAAATGACAATGTGTTTCTGAAGATCCTGTTGAAGACCCTGTCAGTTCTGGCAACTTTTCATCTGTGGCCTCAAAGGGAGAGGAATCTTTAAGTAAAGAACACCTTTCAATTGCTGGTCGCTGGCTGAACTGAATATTTCCATGTGGATCAACCTCCTGCATCTCCTCTCTGCTGATTCTGCTCCATTGCATTTTTGGGGAGGGAGAGAGCAGAAATCACAAGACAGTCTATTAAATATGAGTGAAAGCTCCTCTTTCAAAGTTCCTGCAGAGGAACTTTGAGAGCAGAAAGATTGAGAGCAGTTGTGAAAATGAACCTGATCTGACATCTCTTTTTCCTTTACTATCATCAGTGTAATAAGTGTTTCTGCTGGTAAGATAGAAAAATCAAAATAAAAATCCTTACAATACAACATCAAGCCAAAATTAGTTTTAACGCTGCATTCAGAAAGTACCACTTTACAAGTAACTTACAACTGAAAATATATTTGTACCACTGCATATCCAGAGGAATGCTTTTATGTCTGAACTGTGGACCCTTCTGTGTGGGTGAACTGACTGGTGCTTAACAAATTCTTGCATCAATAAATAGGTTCCCTCAAGCAGGATTTTTTGTTCAGCCACTAGAAAACATATTTATTTCTGAAAAGATCTGGCATATTTCTTGTAGTAGTGGGTACAATAGTATAGAAGCTGTTGTTTTCAAAATCAAGCATAGCAGAAAGAAAGGTGAGAGGCCTTGTCATCCTGAATAAAAGGCAGCGGAACTTTTGTCTTCTCTATTATTATAGCTTCAGCAAGAAATCCAGCTGCATCAGAATGAGGCATCACGAGAGGCTCGAAAGAAGGAAAAAATGGAGAAGGAGCTGAAAAATCTTCTAGCTGAAATGGATAACAAGCAAGCTGAGATCAAGAATTTACAGCAACATATACAGAAGAACAAGGAGGAACAACTGAAAATAGAACAACATCTAAAAGAGCAGAAGGTAGGGTACATGGCACATTGTATCCATCGGGTCTAAGATTAGGATCAGATGTCAAAATAAAAAGAAAATGGATTTTCCTGAAGGGACCGGGAGGGAGATTATTCTTAGGCAATAAATGTTAATAAATATTTATTTTTATATAATTATTACTTTGCTAATAAATAAATATGTAAAGCTTGCTGACAGATTTGAGATAGAATTCCTCACAGAAGTCAGTAGTGGATCACAATGATATTGTTAGAGATCATCTTGAAAAGATCACAGCAGATGAGACAAAGTCTGTGAAGAGCATGGATGATCTAATGATAGTAACAGGAGACTGCCAGGTTGGACTTCTGATGTATATTGCCAGTTTTGCCACTGATTGACTATAGTGGCATTGGTAAAGTCATTTTACCTTCGACCCCTTCTTTCTTCTCTGTCACAATAATTTTTATCTACCTCTCAAGCTTGTAGAAGTATTTCTGTGAAAGGGCAGAGAACTGTCTTCGTAAACCTTTTTGATTGATTTTCCCCATTCTGTTTCTAAAAACTTTATCTGGAAATGTCCTAACATAGTGTTCTGCAAGTGTTTGAATTTTCAGGTTTTCAGTCCATTTCCCCTGACTTTGAGAAACTCTCAGAGAAGCAATTTCAGTAAATGGCAGGGGAGATCTCATCACTGTAAAACAGTCCTGCCTCAAGGGAAACTTCTTTGGGAGTTGTGTGTGTCTTGTAAATTTATGACTTTTATGGCTCTTTCTTCCCTTCAGCTCCCCAAATTTGTGAAGGTAGAGGTCTGTGACAATTTTTTTGTCAACACAGAATCTTAGTAAAATACTTCACATAAGTGATTATTTCTCTGAATATCACTGATTTGATGCAGCTTTTGAGGGCAGCTCCATGATCTCCCAGGAAAATCACATTGTTTTAAAATAGGATTCTACAACTCCTGGTTCTGTTCCCTTCTTCCTCTTCCTTTCTATAGTCCCTTTCAACCTTTCTAAGTGCAGATTTTAGGTGCATTCAATTGTCCAAGCTATTCTGGAAACCAATAGTTTACATAAAGTGCAGTGCCTAGGCTAATTAACCAGACTACTGCACTGTCTTTGTTGCTTGTGTTGTTTGCGGAGGCCCTGCATTGTCTTTTGCAAAAAGTCTGCCCAAAACACAGGCTATTCAGCTGTGCAAGAGTCAGGGTAGAGATGTGCAAGAGAAGGTGACTCAGCTACTGCAATGTCATTGGGTTATTGTTTCTCAACCAAATTGTTGTTGGCTGTGATGCCTGCTCTTATTCCCCTGAAATTGCTAATAGAATAGCCTTGCTTGCATGACAGTGAAATGGTTTGATACAATTACTATAGTTGTCATCCTACCACCCATGTCCAAGTCTCAATAAAGAGTCGCCTGAAACACGGTGTTATCCTGCCATTTGCAACACAAGAAACAGTATTCCTTGTGGAATACTTGTCTTTGCTTCTGCATGCATTCAGAAGAGGGAGATTCCACTTCTCTTCCTTTAATGTTTGTTAAGGGCATAGTAGATATTGACTTCATCAGTTTATCACACATTAATGCTTGAAGTGAAAAATACGATGATTGTTCTTTCCTCACTTATGAAGTAATAACTGTTAGGGGAAGTCCCATCAAGCAGAAGAAAAGACTGGTGGCTCTAGTTGTGAGGTATATGTTCTCCATAAAAATCATGAAACTGCTGTTCTGGGCTTTTAACTGAAGACAAATTAGAGAGGAAAATGGTTGTGTCCTGGTCTCCGCAAACCATGTACACAGAGAAATGTTATCAGCATATTAATGTAGGATTTGCTTGCTAAGAAACAGAGCTCCCCTGCCCTCTGCTGACTGAAGTAATTTGAATCTCATACTAATTTTCAATAATTAGATGTAGCAAGTTGTTGTGTTATGTGACGCTTGCCAAATGCCTAACAAGAAGTAAAATATTTATCTACCACCTGCAAGAGAGACCTGCTAAGCTCCCAGAAAAAAATAACACTGGCTGTATCACATGTTAGAAATTATCATTTCCCCTAGTCAATATGAACATGTATCATATTTCACATTAGTAATTGCATCAGCAATGAAGAGTGGTTTTTAAGCAGGCAAGAATCTGTATCAGCTTTTATCTCCTGGGGAGATGGAAGGTTCTGTAGATATTGTAATGACATAAAAAAATTAATGGGATTGTTCTTTAATCTAACAGATCTTGAATGAAAGAGCTGGTAAGGAACTTGAACAATTTCAGATGAGAAATAATAAGCTCATGCAAGAGAGTGAGCAGCACCGTGTGATGTTTGAAGAAGTGATGCAAGACATCCAGCAGAAGACAGCAGAACTGAAAGTAAGTATCAGTGCATGCATCCTATCAGCCGTATCACTGTGACAGTAGTCTTACCAATTGGGACAGGGCTGACCTCAGTTCTTGTACTGATAATACCCTACGGGTAGTTTTGGGGGAAATCTGAGGAGTTTTTAGGAATAGATCTGACTGTCACTGGATGCCATTCTTTCTGTGGCAGTACCATGGTACAGTATCCAACCCTGTCACCCAACAGTGTAGTACCTGTCCTGCTGTAGGAGCTGTGCTTCATAAAACACATAAACCAAAATGTTCAACACATTGTGTTCATAAAGGATGCACGGTACTTTCAACAAGCATAAGGTCTTTTTTCAATTGTTAGATCTTCAGATAAGAGCAATGACAACTTACTTTCTTATGGTGATTAGCATAATCTGAATGTTGCCAAAACCCATTGAAAAATGTTAATAAATTATAACGACAGTGTCCTGGATAGCTTCCACTGAAGGGAGTTGCTTCCAACACTAAAATTTTCCCCCCACAGTATCTGTTGGGGAAGTTAAATATAAGTAACCAAGCTGGTGTTTACTTTCTGATCTAAATGGTTTTCTTGCCTGACTTTACATTGTTTAACAGTTGTTTTGTACCACTCAGAAGCAGGTGAGTTTCAGTTGGGGAAGGATTAAATGATTCCTGCATATGCTTTTTAGGGTACTTTGAGAGCATTTGTGATAAAGGGTAATGTACAAGTGTTAGATGTTATTACTGTCTACCGTATCTTGCATTTTGTATCATCATTGGGGTTAAAACACTAAACATTAGAAAATTCAGGTAGAAAACCATTATCTTCTCAAGGTTTAGTTGAGTATAACCAATTCACCTAAATAAAAAGGTTGTTTGCCAATAGAGAGCTTTTTTTAAAAAAATGGGAACTGTTAGAATGATAAAAACTAACCACTGACAGATTAAAAGCTCAGTTCATAACTAATATAACACAGATGATTCTGATTTGGATCCTTAATGGGCTGTATGGTAGCAGCTTATTTTCAGTTGCATTTTGTTAGGCAGACTGGAGGATATTTTTCTTACGTATTTGAAAAACAAATTACTGTCTTTTCCAGGTTATCTGGGTTTATCATTACTTCTAGCAATACCATCATTGTTTAAAACCTTACAAACAATATGTGTTCAAATGTTACTTACATTTGGGGCTCTAGAGTGTCAAAAGGAGGATTTTGATTTTATGATCTTACCCTCACTTCAAGAAAAGTTGATGGAACTTGTAGAGTCATGCACATGGACTTCTGGGAACAAAAAAAATAGAAGATACTGCCCCATTAGTAATCAAACCAGTTGCTAAAGCTTCTAAGAGCCCCAGTCATGATCTGAGATGTCCTTTTTGTAGGCACTGTGCTTGCAGTTTCATCCTGCAGTGTGCTCAGTGCCTCCACTATGGTGCTGGGCAACCCAAACTGTGAAAGTTCTCATAAATCTCTTGAAGGTTATTGTCAGTAAGAATTGAGGAGATTCACATCCTCCCAGAGGATACTCACATAGCAGGATTCACCATTTCACAGAATCAGTATCTGAGGCTGTAAGTCGAACACTGTAGACTGTGATGGCTGTAAAATCTAACAGTGGCACTGAATTATATGAGGAAGTTCCATTTACTTCTTAAGAGGAAAGAGACTAAATTTTGTTGTGATTATTGGTTGTGTTTCCTGGTAACCAGTTATGCAGTGCTTTGATTATTTTCTCATCTGATTGTATAGCACATGAGACAAACTCTACATTTTGCTTTTTCTTTAAAGCCACAGGTTATAAAGTAGATGGGGATAACAGATACCTGCTATTAAGGACATGCAACCAGACCACACTGCAGATATCTTTCTCATCACAGTCACTATCCCTACCACTTCAAAGGGAATTAGAGCTCCCCATGTTTAATCCGCAGGACTAATTGGGTAGTGCTGTGTGAGGTTTGCAGCTGGGGATTCTTTATTGATCATCCTCAGCCCTAAAGCATAAGATTTGATTGTCATTTTCCTTGCCCTAGCTGCCTTTGTTTAAATTATTTTCAATATTATTCAATTAGCTAACTATCTTCTCTCAGGTGACCCACAGTACTTATTCCTTTGCTTCTTGAATTTAATGGAATAAGTGTATACCAAGTACAGAGGCATTTCTTTCCTTGGATACTTTCTCTTCCTCCCTTTCCTTGTTGCTGTTCTGTAGGCCAGAGATGATGAAGTGACTCAGATGCACCTTGAGATTTCAAAGCTGAACAAAGTAAGAGATGTTCTCCAGAATAAGCTACGCGTTGCAGAAGAACAAAAAGTTGATGCAGGACATGAGAGAAATACCCTAAAAAATCAAATATCTGGACTGGAGAGAGGTAGGTACCTAACTGATGGGTGGATCTGTCTTCTGATCTGTAATTTATTCATTCAGGGTACGTGCTCCTGTTAGGATCATTCTCCTTTAGTGTCTAGTACAAGACTGTATAAATGACAGTTGGAATCTACAGCAGCATTTTAAAAACCTTGTGGGCTTTCCGAATTTTCATAATATAACATATGTGGGGTGAAAATAAAACAGACAGAACTGAACTTTGTGGTGTGCCAATTCGTGCCATGACACATAGAGAGTCATCCCCAATGCACCTTCATTGCTTCTGCACTGACCTGTGAGAGAGAAGCAATCTCAGAGCTTACTGCAGTCAGGCATGGTTAGGGCACACTTTTTTCCCTGCTTTGATTCTGCTGAATAGTTACAGCTGGGAAATGAATATGTGCAAGCAAGTTGATAAACTTAGTTCTGGTGTGTTTAGGACTTCAGTGGTCAGCAGGGATACTAAAGGTGTCCAGATATTGACTTTGACTTGCTAGCAGATCTGGAAAACTTCTAGAAGTGTAGCAGGTTTTAATTAATTTAAAAATATAGTGAAAACACACGTCTATTCAATTTTTAATATCTTTTTAATAGTATATGTCCAATCCTAATCTTGACTTACAGCAAGTAGTTTTAACTCCTCTGAAGCCAGTAGAATCTTAGTGCTTGAACAGAGAACTGGATTTCACATAGACAGATAAGAATAATTCTGAAAGTCCCTGGTTTTGAAAGTGTCTGTTTTTGGATGCTCACACTGAAGCTTCTTAAAAGGCTCTGTTTTTCAGTGTGCTCCATGATTTCTGAAAATACAATTTCTTTGTGGTATCTTGGTTTGAACACACAAAACAATAAGTCCTCATACCACTAATTACTGTGCCTGAATTCTTCTAAGTACCCAAATTAGTATTAACATCATTAGCTGGTACCTGAGGTTTCAAAACCCAGTCATAGCTAATTGAACCATTCATGTAACGTTAAGGCGTTTTAGAAAGTCCCCTAAGTTGTTTCTGCATTTTTAACAGCTGTACAGTTTGAATCCAGGACTTACTTTCTTTTCTCCTTTTCTCTAGAGTTGGAGGCTGCCAAAAAGCAGGCAGAGATTGACAGGAAAGCTATAGATGAGCTTGTGAGGGAAAGGGATATGCTAAGCAAGGTGAGCTTGCACTGGTAATACTGATAAACTACAGACACTTCATTCTCAAGCTGTGAGATTTGTTTAAACACTCCCAGCGACACAGAAATGCTGTAGAATAAATAACTTTAAGTATTTAGATTTCCTTAAGCAGATGCTCACACTCCTTCTTTTCAGTGCATTGAAATAGCGATAGTACCCATAAAAAACCAAAAGATTTCAAAGTTTTAACATATAAACCATCAGGGAGTTCCAAAATGCTACATGTAGTCACCTTTATTGCAAACCTGTCATTTGGTATCCAAAGAGTTCATTACATCTGTGCTTTTACACTCTGTAGATATGAAGTTTAATATTAATCTAGGCAAACTAAGTCTTTGCTAGTAAAAGAACAAACCAAAATGTTGATGCCCTATGTAACAGCTTGGCAGGCTGTGTTAATACTAATCCTTGCTTTTAGGTCCATTTCTCATACTGATCATTTTCTATCGGCCCAAGGTTCTTGTACTGTAGGATAGCATCTCATGTTTATGGGCATTCCTGAAGTGTAATCTAGTAAATTCAATGCTAAAAAATGATTTCTGAGGTGCTTTACTTGGTATAGATTCACTGTCCTGTGTCTTGACTCTAGCAGGGGCTCAGATTTGGCCGGTAACAAGTACCTGTTTTGTATAGGGAAAAAAATTTCAAAGTGGGACCAGAAGGCTGTTTTTGTGAAGGTGATATCTTGGTATTTTCTGTTTAATCCTTACACATAACTTTAAACCACACTTGGTTAATTTACAGTTTGAACTTGCTATTTGGGACATGAGAGGGAAGGGTATTTGGCTTTATTATTTATTTTACTGCCTATTGGCATGCTTTACAATCTAAATGTCTTAAAGCTGGTCATGTTTTTCCAGTCAGTAGTTATATCCACTTTTAAACAATCCTATCCATTTTTTTGTAATGCAGACACTAGTGTTTTAACTTCAAATCAGAAAAAGCACTATTTAGCAGTGCTCTCAGAGATTTCTTTTAAATCGGATTTGAGGCTCCAGTATTTCAACTGAACAAATTAGATAAGGGGTAATAACATTGGGAAGTCCATAATCCACTTAGACAATGGCATGTTTTTGTCATACTGGTGGCAGAGTTGCCTTTTAAGCTCAAGACTCATTATTTTGTGTTCCCCGTAGAACTTGGTCAAAGCTACCAGTGCAACTCAGAAGCAGATAAATTTGGTGAAGCTCCATGAACAGTCAAAGAAGAACTTGGAAGAAGAAATCCAAAATTATAAGAATGAAGCTCAGAAACAAAGGAAGATTATTTACCAATTGGAGAAGGAGAGAGATTGTTTCATCAATGAAACCAGTGAGCTCAAACAGAAGGTAGGAATAGCTTTTTATGCAAGTGGTTCTTTCCTGTGTTACTCTGAAAACTGTGAAGATGATATATTCATTTCTGAATGTGCCAGTGGAAGTGAGCTTAGACCAGTGGTCTTCACACAGTTCACAAAGATTTCTTCTTGTCAGTGCATTTTGCCTGCTACTGTTCCAGGTCTGCCTGGGGGAACCACGTCAAATGGATGTGTAGTCTATGAGACAGTTGGAGTACAATCATGTATTTCTCTTATTCAGCGATCATTTGGGAAATGAAACTAGGGCTGGAGTTCAAACCAAGGCCTCTGACTTGTTATACCTGAGTCCCACAATTGAAACTCTCCTATGGAGTTGGAACTTTTTGATTGTTCTGTCTTATCTGCAAAGGACCTTACCTTGCATACTACTTGTGTCCTCAAATTGAGGCCAGTGAGAGCTGACAGTGCTTGACATCTTTGTAAGAAACTTAGCATTTTAAAGGATTACTCCCAGTATGTGAAAACATCTGAACATGTTCAAGCTAGTCTGAAAAACAGAAGTTTTCCAGGAACAGCTACAAAGAAACACTTATAAAATTTGTGTTACCTGCTGCCTATTATTATGTACAAATTTATTCCTGAAGGTATACTCAGGAACATGGTTGTAACATGTTGCATTAATTGCTGAGGATCACATTGAAGGGCCCTCCAAGAAGCTCATTGATTTACTGGGATTAGCTTTCAAGCTGTTTCAACTCACAAGTTATTTGCTATCTTTTCACTTTAAAATTATCCTTTCCAACTTCATGTGACCAGGGGCTTTTAAATTATTTTTTGAATGGTATATGCTCCCTTGTCTGGAATACCTTTTGTCATCTGCTTGGAATGATATTCCACGAAAGTGAGATTTTTCTTTGCTGCAAAGTCATATTTTGCATCTTTCCCTCATAATGCATTTCTAACAGCATAGATATGAGTTAAGAACACTGTAAACTAGGGCCAGGGAGTAATTCATAACACTCAGAACTACAAGGCTCTTGCTTTCAGTTGTGATTAGGGTTGCTCACAGTGTTTTGAGGGTGAAAATGAAAAATGTTTGCATGTTTACTTTTTTCTTTTTTTTTTCCCTGCCACTTTGGGTGCAAATTTTCTGTCACTTCTTATAAGGCAGACCCTCAGTAGATGGTTTATGGCACTTGAGCTGTTTGTATAATGATGCCTGTGTTGTGATTGCAAGTTTCTGAAGGACTTGCACACTTCTGCGGTTCACTAAAGGGGTAATTCCTGACTTGGCTTGCAGGTGAAGAGCAGCAGGAGCAGTTCTGAGCACAGGAGTATGTGAGACAATAGTCTTGTCCCTGCAGAGATTCCCTACCTGAAATCACTCATTGTTTGGAAGGATAAGACAGGGCAAAACACAGGGTAGAAGGAGGATGTAGGATCAGGATTATTATATCCACTAGGCAATATTTAGGTTCATGTTTGACCTATGCGGACTTGAAACTGTGGCAAAACTACAGGAGCCATTAAACAACTGGTTGGGAACAAGCTACTGATGGGCAGTAATCATATGGCCAGTCAATGCTCTTCTGTCACCTTATACCATCAAGGCGGCTCTGTAGGAGCTCACTGCACACCTTCTGAATTGTATAAGAGCTGGTAAAGAGCCAAACCCATCTAAGTCCAAAGACTTCTTGGAACTCCTGCAAGGCAGACAGAGCCATGCTGGCGCTGAAAGCTGTCGGGTTATTTACAGCAGGACAGAATGTATAGAGCTACATAATTCCTCTTTCAAAATCATCATTTACTACTGAGTAACTGATGAACAGAGTCAGCAAAGTTCTATCCACAACAGTAAAAGGTTTTAGTGGTGAGAATTCATGCTAGACTTGCTCTTCTAATTATTGGCCTGGCTGACTGCTCATTTGTACCATTTTTAAGCCAGTGTCACTTGTTGAATAGTCTTCTAGATTAGCCAGCACAAATGAGAAAAAAAAGATCTAGCTTTTTGCTATTTGTCGTGTAGCCTGTATTACTGAGCTACAAATGCTAGTAGAATATTTCTTTTTTAAATTGAAATCCTTCAGTTATGATATTAGTTTCCCTGAAGATTTAGGCTGCTGAAAAGGGAGCAGTGAAGTATACCCTTCAATCTCACCTGAAGTGTTCCCTGACTGCGCCTTATGAGAGGTCACAAAAACAGTCTCTAATATGTTGTTTTTTTTCAAAAAAAGCCATTTACAATGTTAAGTTCACAGTTTAAAAACATATCCAGGAAAATTAAAAAAACATATTTCCTTTTTTAAATTCACATAATGATTTGGAAAACCTAATGCTCAACAGGCATATCACTAAGACCATGGCAGCACTTCTTGGAGTGCTTAAATAAATGTAAGCAAATAAGGACGGCACCATTACTGAGATCTTGAGTAGGTTCACTGAACTGAACAGGTAACCAACAGTACATGATAGTTAAGCATACAAATAAAAAAAACCTGTGAGGGTACAGAAGAAAGCTATGAATATCTAATACTTCTGCTTAGCTTTTGCCCCTCATTGCCAAATATGAGAGGTGTAGTGTGCTATCAACTAAATCAGAATTGAAGATGCTCAGCCTGCCACAGGGCTCTGTTGGGAAACATTGCATGTACCTTTTCTTTATTTATAAGGGAGAATTATTGGGGTGTAATCATTCCTGAAAAAGTGGAGTCAGCATCCAGCCTGTGAGCACAACTCTGAAAACTTAGTCCACAAGCTTATTGCACTTATCTTGTATCAAAACCAAGTAAAAGACTTAGAAATGCAGTGACCTACTTTCAAATCTTGCTCCAGCCTATGATCACTATAGTGCAGATAGAAAACATGCCTTACTGATTTCTTCTCCCTACTATTACTATTGGCAGGTTGTTTTAACAGAAAAGGAAAAGGCAGGACTTGGTTATAAACTGGGACTGTATTTTTTGTATTGCACTGTAAGCAGTTCCTGGGATGCTCTGCAGTCAGCTACAAATATGCTGGAATTGTGCTCCTGCTGCTGTAATAAAATTTTCTATATTTAGCTATCCCCAGTCTTCAAAGTTGGTTGGAGGTACCTGGTAGAATGATCAATTAATTAAGCTCCTGCCCCATAGTTAGACCTCACAAGGCTTTACTGCTAAGCAAGGGACAACACTGTTGACTGCAAACCTTGCAGTTATTGACTATTTAATGTAAACATTTTTTTATTATTATTCTGCTTTGACATATGAACATAAATCTTAGCTCAAACTGCTGCCTTCAAAAACAGAGTCAGGAGAACTGGATATGAAATGCAGTTGTAAATGGACTTCTCTCCTGGATTTTGTCCATGTGATTCCTCAGCTTTTTCTTTAATGCTTGATCTTTTTCCCAGCTTTAAGGGTGGCATTGTTTTCTCCTCCAGCCAGTGAACCTGAAAAATTATGTTCTTGATGTGTATGCTTCTTAGTTTT
Source organism: Grus americana (assembly GCF_028858705.1). Taxonomy (NCBI): domain Eukaryota; kingdom Metazoa; phylum Chordata; class Aves; order Gruiformes; family Gruidae; genus Grus; species Grus americana. Next base: position 13,665,052 of record NC_072858.1, on the reverse strand, counting down.
CTTTTTGTTTCAATCTTCTTTCTTTGTAATGCTGGATTCCATTTGAATACTGCTTGTTTGTGCTCCTCAGTTGTCAACTTTAGTCAGCAGGAAGAAGATTCTTACATTTAAAAAAAAAATAAATTAGGAAGCCCATCATAATGATTAGCAACTATTTCTATTTTTTCTCCTTCAATGTAGTAATTCTTATGTATTGTTATGGTGATAACTGTTTAAAAAGGTGTCTGTAAAATTTTGTCTTTTTGGTTATTGATACTGCATGTGATCATCTTCTTTCTACAGTCTACAATACTCCATTCTCTTTAGGTAATCTTCGTATAATTGTTTCTAATCCTTCATAGAAGCAACTAATGGCAATTACTTGCTTATTTAGATCAAGCGTAAGTTACATTAACTGACTTTCTTATTATTGTAATTATATATCAACAGTTTGTGATTATGTGTTTATTAAAGAAAAGTTGGTTGTTAGAAGATAGGAGTACATGCAGGGCATCTTGGCAAAACACGTGTTTCTATTTATCTTATCATACAGCTGACATCCAAAACAACATACAAAGTCTAGCTTTGCTCTATAAATAACCTAAGGCTATTCTTGATGAAAGCCGTTTATGTTGATTTTATTGAACCTGCTCAGTGGCAATATTTTCAGTAGCTTCTTTTTAAATTAAATATGTGCACGTCTCTAAGTTTTAGTCTTGAACAAACCCTAGTATCAGATTAAAATTTTCTCCCACATAAGCAAACCATAAAGGTTAAACTTGTATTTGCACTGAAGTGATTTTTAGCTGTAGCTAAAACTTATCACAGGGATTTGAACTTGTCATCTTAGAAGAAAATCACGAACTCTGCCCCGTCCCTATAATCTTGTGATAATGGTTTAATTGTGTTCACTTTCTTCTTTCTGCTCCAGATCCTCCAGCACCTGAAAGACATTGAAATACGGGAAATGCAGATCTGTGACTATGAGAAGAAAATAGAGGAGTCTGCGATTAAATTAAAACAACAACAGAATAGCTGTGAAGCTGTGAGAACAGAGAGGAACCTGTACAGTAAAAATCTGATTGAAGCTAAGGTAGAAGGATACTTTTCTCCTTGTGCTTGTCTCTCTCTGCTCTTGTTGGTTTTTTTCTGATCTAATTTTAATTTGTTAAAAGGAAAGCTCACTGGATAAATGGCAGAAGCAGCTTCTTCATTCCTGTGTGTTTTGGGGAAATTAATATTTTAGGTCCCTGACGATTTATCTGGAGAGTTTGTATTTGGACTGGAAATAGGAATTCACAGTCATCATGTGGCAATATTGCTGCTTCAAACCACGCATAAAATCACAGTACACGAGCTATGGAATCATAAAACCCTATCAGAGAAGAAACTTTTTCTGTTCCATCCTGGCTCCACTCTGTTCTGTCCCTTTAGGAGTTGTCTGCATGTATGGAAAATAAGGTATAAGGGGAATAAGATTACCTCCTTAGCCCTGAATGCATATGTACGTTACTGTGAATCATAATTTAGAAAGCAGAGGGAACGCTTTCCCAGCTGAAGTGGAATTTTCTGACAGAACTCAACACTTCCACCTCGCTTGTTCCTTTCAGGGAGTGTAATTTTCCTCAGATAATGGTTGTCTCCATTCATACCTCATCCTTGGGGATCTCACTAACAATATTAGAGGAAGAGAACAGATCACTTAAGGATACACTCTCTTATTCTGCTGTGAAGATCTAATATACTACACAAGTCCTATTGCAATTGGTAGAGATTGGGACCTTGGATAGCTGTGATTTACAGCCTTGGGTTATTTCAGAATAAGGATTTATAACATAAACATATATAGTAGATTACAAATTTCTGCTCTGGTTTGAATAGGTAGGTGTTTTGCTTGAGCAGCAGATGGGAATGAACTGTCCATGTTCCTATCCAACTGGGTGCAGAATTTGATTAGGAATGAATCCCACATTTTGCCATTTATGTGGGACGCTTTACTTGACCTTTGTCTGCCTCTCATCAGTGGACATAGTGCTGGGATTCTCACTGCTCCCAGACAATCTCTCAGCAGAAATAAGGGTGAAAAATTGCAACACTGATGATTTTTTGTTTTTAATATACAACATAAATTGCATACTTATAAAAAGCTGGCAGCTGTATGCTGAGTTACAAAACAAGGCAATGAACTCATCAGCCTTTTCAGGTTTTGAATGTTATATGGTGGTATATACAAAGCTGTTCATGGTTCCAGTTGTTAGAGGCTGGTATTTAGACTTTAATAGCTTACTTGCCTTACCATATAACTCTTTAGCGAGTCCTATGTGAGAAAACAGCTGACCCCCAAAGTTCTTTTGGCCAAGGCAATATTATGTGTAGCTGTGAAAAAAAATAGCCATTCATAGTTCAGTAGCAGGTCAGCCAGACATGAAAGAAAAAAAAAAAAGAGGGTTGTGTTAAAAATGATGGTAAATTCTTTTTACTTTTGGGAAGGAAAACTAATTAACACAAGCTTATTTAGATAAAGCTAGATGTAAGTATTTTTGGATTGCTTAACGTGGAAAGATCCCCTGTTGCCCACCTTGCTAGTAGTCTCCAGAGTACCATAATCTTAAGCTCAGTAAAATCTCTTGGAAAAGACATGCTGGCAGTCTGTTAATATGAGATAAATATCTGATGCTTTCATCCTTGGGGTTTCTTTTGGTGTTAGGAGCTCATTTGTTTAAGCAAGTTGATAGGAGACTTGTTTGCAAAAATTGTGTGTTCTTACTCTTCTTTGCTAAATACAGAATTAGGAATGTATTTGGGTATATGTCTGAGTACCAGATTTTAAATAGGCTATTTAGCAAAGACAACTTTTAATTTGATTTCTGCATTCATAGGAGTGACTGAACATGCAAACAGGTAAGCCTAGTGGCATACTTCTACATTTATTTCTGGTTCAGTTAATTTGCTGTACATGGGCCAAATCTAAGGCCACACAATTCTGTGTGGAATCTAAGGATTGAGGGCTGTCAGACTACTAATCTGTACTTTCTCAGTACTGTTTGTGAAGACTGCCATGATTCAAGATCTTGCTTAACTATGTTAAGCATCTCATGCACGAAAACATCACTCTCTTTCAAGTAAATCCACGCCCTGGTGGACAGTGCTGAAAGAGCTCTAAACTACCCTGGTTTTGTGCTGAAACAGAATGTACGGACATGAAAGGTGATGATGTCTTCTCTGTGAGGTGGCAGCCTCTGGCAGATGAGTAATAGCTTCTAAAGCTACTTTCATTAGATCCAGAAGAGCATGTCTGTCTAAGCACTGAATTTATTAGCTTCCATTTCATGTTACAACATGTGCCATCGCTGCAATGAGTTGAAACAGTTTCTTAATTTTGTACAGGCAGGCACCTCTGTGCTGTGAGTAGTAGTCCTAGTGACCTGATCTTTCTGCAGTGCTACCAGGCTTTTTGTTCTGTGTTTTGAGCTTAAAATATATGCTAAATATTCTTACACCAGGGACTTCTCAATCTCTGACCACACTCGATTCTGTCTTGTACCTATATGCAAGCTAGCACATAGGCAAAATGGAGATAAGCATTTCCTGTACTCCCTTGCAGGCATATAGCTATCTTACTCATAAGCATGTTTATTTGCACAAAAACAGCTTCTTTCCAAACATTTGTGCCCAACTGCATACACCCTTATTGAAAACATTTTACTAGAAGCATGGAAACAGATGGGTAGGATCAGAATCTTATTAATTCACATTGACTGCTAGTTTTTACCCTGTGTCCAGCACTTTAAATTAAATGGCTTATTATACTCATAACTGATGATCACTGTTTTTGTCAATGTATCTTTTACAGGCTTTTTTACTGCAAATTCATGCTGGCATAAACAAAAACTTGTCATTTAATGAAACTGGTTTGTTCTGTTGGTTTAAAAAGTAATGTCTTGTGGTACGTACAGCAGATCTCTTCTCAAGCAAGTGTTTATATTTTCCAACATCAAAATACTCTGAACTCCCAAGCACAAACTTGCTCTTTTTTGATCCCTCTTTGTGATCACTTCCTGTCCTATTAGGATGAGATAGCAGAAATGAAGAAGAAGCTCAAAACTGTGATGCATCAGGTGGATCAATTGAAAGAGGAGATCATGGACAAAGAAGCAGCCCTTGTGAAAGCACATCTAGAACATCAACGAACAGAGAAGGAGAAGGAATCGCTGAAAGTAAGAGTCTATACATACACCTTCTTCCAAAGGATGGTTTCCATGATTTCACAGACTGCATCATGTTCCTGGTCTGTGCTAGTTGTTTTGCTGTATTTTAAAAAAACTGTTCTGTAATGGAAGCATAAGATCTCAGTACCCTTTAGAGGTATTAGTTACACAAATCTTCTGTGTATCTGACAAATTTAATCTCTGCCTATAATTATAATCAGAAAGGTCCTGGATTGTCGGTTGGAAGCTTTAAATCTCTTGGTGACTGACAAGATTTACTAAAAACTTCCATTTTGCTTGCAGAAATGTGGATTTTGGGGATAGCCTGATTCTAGCAAACTTTTTAATATAGAGCCTTATAATTCAAGTTGTTTTTTTAAAAACTTTTTCCTCTCTGTTGTTTTTAAGTGCAAACCCCCTTATATTACACTTCACAATCTTGTATTTCTGTGTGACTAGCAAGCATTAGTCTTCTGGGAGTTAGGCAGTGTCTTTTAGTAGGTCCCTCTACACAGAAAGTTATTTTAATATTGTGGTATAAAGCAGCAAGAATCTGTTTTAAATCAAAGGAAATCTGAGCTTGAAGCTCTGGTTCTTCGTCTCAGCACTGGCTGTAGCCCATCCTTAGATAAGCTATTAGATTTGTGGTGATATCTCAGCCCAATTTGCTGTGCTCTCAAAAGATTTAAGGAGTTTGTGTCCACAGCAGCTTATTTTTTCTCTTCATTAAGCACTAAAAAACCCCCCAAAACCACGAAACAAACACCACCACCCTCCCACCCCTGAAAAAGTCCCCTGCCACTTTCCACAATGTTTGCTTTTGTCAGTTTATTGCTATGCTGCAATAACTCCTTGAGTTTTCAGCCCTTCTCAGCACATTACAGTTAGGACAAGATGTCAATAGAGCATTGTAAAAGGGTGATGGATTTGTGTTCTTGTACCTGATCTGTCTCAGAGTTGTTCTATCAGTGATGGAGAAGTCAAACAGCGTCTCATTTCCTGTGTGCAGTTTTTTGCCTTAACTAGTCCCCAATTCTGTCTCATCACCTCAGAACTGTCTGCCACCCATTTGACAAACATGATTGCTACATGGTTTACCCACTCAATTATTCACTAGCAAGTATGTCCATACACTGACATCACATTACTGACTAGCTTCAGGGCATTGTGGTCTTCTACCCGAGTGTCTCTGCTGAATGCTAAAGCAGGGGAGAATTCAAAGAGGGAGCTGATTGACACAGGCACAAAAGAACCCAATTATTTGTGTAGAAGCTGGCTTCAATTTGTCCTGTTTGTGCTGATGTGAAGGAAGCAAGCTGTTCCTGGGAAATCAGTTTAAAGAATGAGCTAAAGCATGGAGGACTGAGATTCATAGGAATGAGATTATACAGACATTGGATTTATGCTTGCCTCAGCTGGCATAAAGGTCTTAAAAATGTGTAATCATGGTAAATGAAACAGAGGACGTCTGATCCAAGCTCCATTACAATGACATTGTTTGGTTTCAGTTGGCCTTCAGTTGGTTTATGGATCAGACTGGTTTGACAAAGCATCTGAATGTTGAAAAATATGTATCTGAAAGATGTAAGAACTGTGGTCCTCCAGGTTTGAGCTGCTGTCAGGTGCTTTTGTATATTTTCGTAGATGTTCATGTGTGTCTGTTGTTTTTTTTTTTTTTTTTAGCATTTTCTAGAAATCTGGATGTAAAATCTCTGACTCCTTGTTGTTCAAGCATTGTGTGTCCAGCCCCAATTATACCTTTTATAAAATTCGTATTTTCGTCTCACCTTTAGAACAAATTAAAAAACCTTCTTCACTTACCTTAATATTTCAGAATCTAAACAAGAATTTGGTTTGAATTTGGTTTGAGATGTTGGCATAGATCCCCTATAAATTATTCTTTCTTGCTGACTGTTCTTCAGTTCTTAGAAACTTTTTGAACCAACTTCACATAAGCGGTGCAGATTTACAGCAGTTTCAGACTTGACCATTTTTCTGCTTGCACAGTGACTGTATGTATTAATTTTCTTTTCTCTTACCTAATGTACACAGACCCTCATACTGTAGTTGTTAGCATATTTAATCTCATTGAAAGTCCTCCTGTTGGCTTGTGGGGCCTTTGTGTGGCTTAAAGTATTTACGTTCTTTACTGTACAAGGCACTTCAGATTTATTTTAAGTTAGCGCATTCCACTGAAGAGATTTGGTTATATGAATGTTTGCTGCCAACATCTAATACCACTTCTTGTTTACCACTCATATTTTTTTTGACATAAGGAGAACATAGAATTTTGATATATTAAAAAAATATTATCCAGCAATGCCAAACGCATGAGTAGTTTTACATTTGTAGACAGCTTTTGCACAATGTTGATTGCATTTCAATATGAAGTGTCTTGCATTTTTATTCGGCTGATGGATTCTGATGATCATCCAACACTGAGTAAGAGAGATATGAGTGTTGCACATATGGGAAAATGAGAATTTTATTAAAGAAAATAAGAATGGAACAAGCTATTTTATTATGAAGATGGAACTCTTTCTGTCTTAAATCAATGTTTTTGCAGGTGCAGCCTTCATCACAGCCTCATTCTTTCAGCATTGGATGGTGCACTTTCTGAAAAGGCAGCTTGAACATCATCTTTTATAAGGGTCAGAGTTGTGGCAAAGTCTTTGAGTCAAGGCTTGAAAGTTTTTGTATCTGTGAAAATGGACTGTAGTCAACTAGTTCCATCTTGGCTCTAACTAATTGCCTAGCAATGACAGAAATTTCTCATAATCCAAGAAGAACTTATTAGTTTTTATCTACGTGCATGCCTTGAATTATAGAGTTCATGACAGTAGGATAGAATTATTGGGCAGATTCCAGTGTTTCTGGTAGTGGTGTGCAATCACTGTAACAATGCATTACTTCTCCTGTCCTTAGGAACAGCCCCTCTTTTCCCAGTCTTCTCATCTACACAGCCAGTAAAAAAGTGCTAAAGCTCTTTAATTTTGCTATTCCATGCCTGGTTGCCCTATTTTCCATGAATTCTGGCTGTCTTGAGTTGATTCTAACTTGTATTACATAGCATAGATTCCTTTCCAGCAAGGTGAGCTATCCTTTCTCACATCCCAGCCTGGCTCTGAACTTGCATCACCTAGATTTTCATAACATAACTCCATTGAAAAGCTTGCCACACATGACTTTTTCTTTTTTTAATTTTATTAAATGAAGTGCCTCTGAATTACAATTTGAACCATTGTTATAGATAAAAATCCATCCAGATTTCTGTTGTGTATAACACAACAATATTAAAATATTCTTTACATTTCTTTATGGGTCTTCATGCTTGCTTGTCTTAGTGATTTGTTCTCAAAAACTAACAAAATATATACCTCTCAGGAAACTAAAAGAATGTATGAGATTTTAATAAAAATCCTAATTCTTAATCCCAGGTTTATATAATGTGAAGTTGTTACTAAGCACAGTTTACCTATATTCTTTGACTCCATTAGGCTGAACTGCTTAAGATGAAAAAACAGGCTCTGGAAACCAAACACTTTATAGAAAATCAGGAGGCAGAAGAGAGAAAACTCCTAAAAATCATTGCTGAAGCTGATGCTGAGAGGGTGAAGCAGAAGAATGAATTCGACCAGGTAGGAATATCTAATTTGGCTTTTCAAACACGCTGTATTCTGTTCCCTCATTTGTCCAGTGTATTTTCAAGATCAAGATCCTCAGCTACTGTATATGTGGTACTACTAAAGCTTTATAGTTCCGTTGAAACAAAAATGTTAAGATACTGAAGTGAATGGAATATGTAGCTTATATTATTCAGGTGACTAAACCCTTACAGGGGAAACTATTAGCCCCTTGCCATTTTTCTTTCACTAATAACAGTGAAACCTCTTAATGCATGTTATTTTGACTGATACAAAAATAGTCATGATACTTTGGGATTGTACTTAGAAACTGTAACTCAGATTATTGCTTTGCCCTGCATCCTTAGGTTATCAACGAGAGAGATATCCTAGGGTCCCAGCTTGTTCGGCGCAATGATGAGGTGGCTCTGCTCTATGAAAAGATAAAAATCCAGCAGTCCATTCTGAACAAGGGTGAAACCCAGTACCGACAAAGAATGGAAGATATCCGAATTCTCAAGCTGGAGATCAAAAAACTTCGGCGTGAGAAGGGGATACTTGGCAAGAGTGTGGCTAACGTGGAGGACCTCAGGTAGAAAAACTGATTGAATACATTTCCATAGTGACTGCATCCATGATTCTGCGTTTGAGGCAGAAAGTATGTTTTATGCATAGTGAAGATTTGTATCAACAAACATTATACCTTGGAGGAGGGGATTGTTTGGTTTGACCTGAAACTGGATTAAATTCACAAAACAACTTATCAGCAATTAAGAAAATTAAAATATAAGAAGGAGGAAAAAAGACATCTTGGCCAAAGTTGAAATAGTTTCCATATATCCCCTTGTACTGTGAGTTACTGCCTACAGAATAAACTTGACAGACAGCAGCACAAAAGGTGTTCATAGTTCAGTGAGCTACTTAGTGGTACCCAAGGCCCAAATTAGCGGAACTGCTTTTTATTAGGCAATCCACAGAGGATGGGGAACACCTGACATATTTATAGCAAACCCCTGCACATTTTCAGAGCTCTCTCCTTCCAGATTTATATGTAGACTTGCTCTCTGAGAAAGATTTAGTTAAATTTTCATTGAAGGTTGTGTTTCTTTAAAACAGAAGTTTAATAGCCCCAATCTGATTTATCTCCTCCTTCTCTGGCTTAATGCTTCCCTTCTTTTTTTAACCCTCCAGTATTTGAGGTGTGTTCTTTGCTGATGGGAAACTATTGTTGTTTTCTGTAGAATCAGTTTTGGTTTGCAAGGAGAGGCAGCTATGTTTTTAGCAGATAACTGTCATACTAATTCTATGTAGCTACCACAGTTTTGGGTGAGGTCTTTAGCTTAACGGTATCAGTATAATTCCATGGCTTTCACTGGAGCAAATTAACTTCAGTCCATGGTTAGTGCCGTTGACTCCAGTGGAATTATGCCAGTCTGATTTGGTGTAACAGAAAAGAGAACTGGGCACAGAACATTAGCAATTGCAGTTTTCATCGACTGACTGCAGACAGGAATAGGATTTGAACTTGCTGCCCAAATGCATTCAGCTGAAAGTCTGTTACTGTATTGAAACTCAGTGACGGTATTGAAGTATAGTGTGATGCATGCCATGATGGGTGGATCAATTCTTGCTAACTGCAGCAGCAATCACATACTTTAATGAAGTCCAAAACCATCATGAAAACTGCCTGTCGAAAGACTCCATTTATCACTTGTGCTGCTAATTAGCTTTCTTGATTTGCCAGTTGGAGATGTGTGGTTTTTTTCCTCTTCCATAACCTTGTCCAACCTCACAGTTAAAAAAGGTCTTTTTCTCTCTAGTGAGCTAAATGCAACTCCGAGCTTAACAGGAAAAGATTCAGTGGAGGAGTAGGCACATGGTGATCCTCCACCCCCTTTTTCCTTGGAGAACTTACAGGATTCACCCACCAAAGTGATAAGGGTTGGACTGTTGCAGAATATGCCTCTTTTTTTCCTGCCCCTTGACCCCCCCACCCATCTCCACCATAGGACTGTAGTTGTCAAAGCATCTTGGAAGTGCTCCATTAATTTTAAATTTGGCAAAAAATAACTCCTGAAATTCCTTGAGGAGAGGTAGTAGAAGAAAAATAAATCAAACCTAGGTTCTCTAAAGAACAGTGTCCATCATACTTAGGTCCTAGAGTGTGTTTTATTTACTGGATTGTGTGAGCCATGTAGACTTAAACCTTCTTTCAAATACAAGCTGTCAGATTCAATACACAGGTAACTTGGTATGACTCCATAACTGATTTGTAGGTTATTCTAGATGAATTAACTGTCCTTCTGGCCTTAATGTACATGGGAAGATGTGGGCAGTGAGATTCAGTGGGCTCTGGAATAGATATCCCAGGAGCTGATGAAAAGTCCCTTTTTTGAGCCATTCTTACTAAAGTGAGTGAAGATGTCTGTATTATCTTATAGTTCTACCTGCTCAGTGGTATCAGTGTCAACTACTAATCATAGGAGTCACTTTACCAGTGCTGTAATGCATGGGAGAATAGTTTGTTAATGTTTGTTTATTAGTGCCTCGGTCACATTGATGTGGTTTTGGTGTGTTTTTTTCTTTTTGTTTTACCCTGGTCTTAAGACAGGAGGTTCATCACATGCGGAAGGAACTATTAAGGGAACAGACTCGGTGCAAAATTTTGGAAGAAGAACTGGAGAATCCCTTGAATGTTCACAGATGGAGAAAATTAGAGGTGATGTCTCAGCATTTCAAGTTCCCAAAGCCCATATTACCAAATCAGTGACACAGCACAAAGCCTATTGAGTTTACTGTTATGCAAATTATATGGAAGGGCAGGCAGACTGAAATTTCCGTAGTACCAGTGAAATGGTTAACTGCTGAATGGTTTCCTTGCACAATGCAATCAGTGTTATTTTTGTGTCACTTTCTCAATGAAAAATTGCAGAGGGATTTGCAAAGAGCCAGTCAAATGCTAAAGGGAGTAAGAATGCATAAGGTGAATTTAAAAGGAGGTGATTCCTTAACATGGATGATGAGAAAGAGGATGATACGGGAAAGATACAATCTGACTCTCACCAATTAGAGAGATGTATATGCGAAGAAAGCCAGAATTAGAAAGGGTCATGGAACAGGCAGACTTGGGGAATGGACAGACATGAAGTCAGAAGTTAAATTACATCTGCGAGAAAGGGAAGAGGCATCCACATAAACACTGGTGGGCTCCCAAAGATAGCCATTCCAGGTAATGTGAGTTCAACTGTTACATAAACAGCAAATCTAAATTTTCACACTATTTGAACCTGCAAAATGAAGGGGAAAAATAAAAAAAAAAAAAGGTAAAACACAGACCAAATATATGAACGTCAATTGGCATCACTGGATATTTTCGAAGTAAGTCAGAGCCAGCTGACATTTCTCTGTTGCATGTGTCTCTGATCTGATGCCAGCCTAGGTTGCTTAGCTGCTCTAATAATGAGCAGTAATATGCTTGTCCCTACAGCAGCAGAGCTGAATATTTTGACTGTGCTTACGAGCATGATATTTTCTGATCTTTCCATGCTGAGCTTAAAGCGGAACTGTGTGTTTAGCTTTTCTCATGGAAAGGAGATAAAATAGAGGATGCTGAACTAGGTTAAAGACATCTAGACACTATCTCCAGCAGCACATTGTAACAAAGGAAAATCAGGCCAGTCAAAACATCCAGTGTTGGGAAAACGAATGTATGAATAGACTGATAATGGGAAATGACATCCTTCCATTCTAGGTCACTGGTTTGTATTTGGAACACAGAAAGGCCAGCAGATGGCAAGATCCGTATGAAATAATCCTGATGGGGTTTTGGTTCAATTCCTAATGAACAAACACCTTCATATCACTACACTTGTCACAAATTGGCACCTTGATTGGGCAGTGCTGAGTGGGTCATGGGGACTGCACTACTTTTTAGCCTGGTTTCTCAGGAAATGATGTTGTGTTGTGAGCACTGCATGCATATCTGTGTTAGTGTCCCAGTTACACTTGAATTGATTAGTAAATTTAGATAAAATCAGACAAAGGATTAAGAGCTGTGAGATACCAAGTTCCTTATAAGCTCAAGCAAATATGCATGGAGTGAGACTTTATTGGAGCCTTTACTGCAGCGTGAATTTAATCCTTATAAGCCACCAGAGACACCACATGAGAGAAGAGAAACCACGTGGGAGAGAGGTGTTGTGAATCCCTGAGTGGGGAAAAGCTTCAGTCAGAGTTTGCTCCATATTAAAGGATCCAACAAGAAGATATGAAGTGGTAGCAAAGTAAGCTTTGCTGGCTGCTCCTTTGTTTGCTCCTTAGAGCTTCCTCTACATGCAGTCTGTGACAAAAGAATAAAAAGGGAAGAAGGAGAGACATTTACTAGGTCCTGGTCTTAACTTCTCAATCTGTTTCAAAAGACTATACTGCAGTTACATTTTCTTTTGTTCAAGATAGAAATCTTCCTCTCCTCAAAACTTAATTGACATGGTTTGAAATTCTGAAAACAGTGGGAAGTACTTGCGCTGCTTTGGTTGGGGGTTAAGCTCTGAAGGACTCCTATTTATATTAGTTGTTCTGAGGAGGATTGACGAGGGTAATAGTGTTAAACATGAACGTGCTCCAACTGATCTTCAAGAAGCAGAGATTCCAGTTTCAGGACTGCTTGTACAAATGCCATTTAAAAAAACCCCAACGCTTCTGACCCCATCCCCCATTTTATATTTGTCACTTTTTGACACTTAGATATTAAGAGTTTCATTTGCAAACAAGAAACACTAACTTGTTGTAATGTATAATTTTTGAGGCTGCTTTGCTTTTGTCTAGGCCAGTGACCCAAGTACCTATGAGCTGATTCAGAAAATACAGAGACTACAGAAGCAGCTTATCGGCAAGACAGGTGAAGTGATAGAGAAAGAATTGCTCCTTCAGGTACTGCAGCACCATTATTTTGTTGTGTCTTATTAACATATTCGACTTACTCTGCATTCTTTGTCTGCTCAGATGTGCTTCCTGAATGTTATTTAGATGTATGACTTTGAATTTCTTTTGCATGCCCCTTAGATAGCTTTAGATGGCAGCACTGACTCACTGAAAGAGAACAAATAGCATCTGATTAGTTGATTTTTATATCCTGGTTACTGATACCTGGACAACTCTGGAAAATAAAATTAAAGGTTTGCTTTAGTTTATTCATGTCATAGATTAGTCTTCAAGTCAGTGTCAGTTTTGGAAAGGCTTTTTTGTCCTTTTAAACATGCCTGGTGTGACCAGGACATGAAGGAAAATCTTGGTTTATTCCATTTGTGCTTAGCTTGGCTTTTGGCAGAAGGAATCCTACAGAGTTTGTGTGATTTAGATATGTTGCTGCCTGGGCCATATTTGACTTCAAGGTCTTTGTGCTGAACTTTGCCGAAAAGTAATTTTTGTGATAGCTTATCTTTTTTTAACTGTATCAGATGTCCCTTAACCCCAGTGATACCAACAAGATTTACGTTGTAGAATCAAGGATAGACTAAATTCCTGTAGTGCAAACATTGCTATCGAATATAACAAAAAAGGACTGTCTTTGGGCTTCAGCCATCGGTGTAAAACTGGGAAATTTGTCTCCTCTCTGGTGACTGTAGGGATAGTTACAGCTTGCCAGCTCTAGGTATGATTTTAACATCTTGGTCTTAAATATCCTAATAGTCTTGATGCCTGTGTTTGGTATCACTTAACGGAGAGTAGAATGTGACCTGAAGCTCCTTCTGTCTTGAGAAGCTAAGCAGCTATTATCAAGGCAGGGTTTGTATGTCTTTATTTTTTCATAGGAAAAAGTAGATCTGCAATTTCATTTGAAGGTAATGTATGGTGTATTATGCCTTTGCTTGAAAAAATGTAATCTTTGTTGCATAGCACTGAAATGCTGTCAGTGAAATAGTTTGTTAGCTTAAATAAAATGTAGCAAAAATAGCTTCAAATTTGCTGTGCTTTACCCATGCACAAACCCAGTTCTGTTAGGTTTTGACATAGTCTCTACTGCATATCTTGCCTTACCCTTAGTGTGCTCCCATTTAGCTGTTATCCTGATTTAAAAGTGAAGAACTGACATACAGAGGTACTAAGTTGCCTGTCTAAGAAAATTTTTGAAATAATAGGTATTTGAGCCTACATTACTCTACTAGCCATTGGCACAATCTTTCTGTCTATGCAGCAGTCCTTCTGTGGCAACTCTACATTCTTATATTATTTTCCAAGATTTAAGTCAGTTTGGCCATATGAAATATAATTATTATATCTAGAATTGTTAATGAGATCCTTTGCGTTCTTAATTCCGGTACCAATTTCCTGTGCAACAATGCTGAAATGAAGGTCTCCTTCAGTGAGATTGATGGTAAATAAAAGGCCAAAAATACCACACTCCACATTCTGTATATGGTTTAAAAAGATCTTCTCTTGCTTGCCATACATAACTGGTTTTATGCGTGCATGGCCATCATGCTGGCAAATAGAATATTTGTTGAAGGTGAAGCTTGTGAGTGTCTGTGTCTATGATTTCTGTGTGTGCATATTATGTAACTTAAATTCCCTCACATCAAAGTGTAGTAATAAAACGGAGTACAAAAAACTATGTGGATTGAATATTTAGTGTTAAAAACACCTTTGGAATTTAGAAATAACCCATGTCTGGAAATGGTTGAGCCCAGTGTCAGCAACCTGCAGTTTGATTTGTAGGGTATTCACCTTGCTGCATCCTTATGCAGAGCCATAATGTTTGTATAAGGAAAAAATAATTCAATTTGTATGGTATACACTGTAGTTCTGTCTTCTGATTGTTACTTTTTTTTTTTTTTTTTGCAAATGGTCTTTTAAATAAAAGCTGTTTTATGTAGGGAACAGTGTTTCAGGATGAGCTGGATATATAAATGGAAATTTTTGCTAAGTAAGGATCACAGTATATAGATTCATGTAGAAAAGCATCTGCTTACTTTACCTGCTCCTGATGTGTATTTGATCATATCCTTTTTGTTAGCTTTTTCACTATTTCTCACCTGTTAGTTCTTTAAAAATGATGCAGCTGTAAAAGCATGCTACAGTCCATGCTATGTGATTAAAAGAATGATTCGCTACATTTCAGTCAGAAAATTTTGATTACTGACAGTACAGGAAGAACTCAGCTTGACTGTAAAATTCCATACAAAAAATATCTTTCTTAACCTGTCAGCAGGGCACAATTTTTGTATCAGACATTTACTGAGAGGTATTGAATATGCAACATGATGAATGTTGGGTTTTTTAGGGTGACTTTTCAGAGTTGAATGCTTTAATAAAGGTGTCGAAAGATGTTGCATGTTGTAGACATTATTAAACTCTTTTCTCATTTCTGATTTATTTGTGCCCTGTAGCCACAGCATCTTAGGTTATAACCTACCAGCTCTTGTCTACAGCTATTTGGTGTGCATCCTGAGACTTTGAAGATTAGCCACAAAGCAGGTGGTCATACTTTCTCCTTTAACTTGGGCATTCTCACAGTTGTGAGCAGCTGTGCTGATGAAAAATGCTGTCTTGAAAATCAGATCCAAACCCAACATCTTGAATACTTATGGACCATAAGTATTCCAATGGCATTTTTGCCAAACATAGGAAATGTTTCTTCAGAGTTAGCCAACTTCCATGTTTGAGTCATCACCTTCCTTCTGAATTTGTGCAGTTGAAAGATACAGCATTTTTTGGTTCTTTTCTAAACCGTTGAGCAATACTGCAGGGCTTTGTGGAGAAATATGTTGTGTGTTAACCAAGGGATTTCAATGATGGGTGAAGGTCTTTGTGAACACATGTGGTATGAGCAGAATGTGTTGTATAGCCATAAGGTATAATTATTAATAAAGAGAAGTGCTCTGCTGAACAAATCCCTACTGCAAAAAAAATACTTCCTCACATTGTATGTGGGGCAAGTCTCTCACGTGACTGAAGCTCTACTGCATACTGAAGAGCGATGTGGTAAACTCGCAATGTGATGTATTACCTTGTTAGGATTATGATTAGTGTGGGTTTAGGAACCTACCCATTAACAGTGAATTATGCACTGCTTTATTTGTTTCAAATTTAGTTCTTTCTCTTCAGAGTGAACTCCTGTAATTTGATTTTATGTCTGACTGAGCGGAATTTTATTCAGCTGCACGTCTTGGAATGGATAACAGTGGGAAGATTCATATTATATGTCAGTTACCTCCATTGTCAGTCATTTCAGAAGATTGTTTGTAAATGTAAAAGAGAGATGTGCAACCAAGATTTTGTGGAGGGAGGCAAAGGCATTTAAGCCTTGCATGTAGTAGTGAAAGTATTATTCATCTGTGTATATATATGTTTAATCGCTATTGGTTTAAGTTGTTATCAAAGACCAGGACTGGGCAGTCAGAATGCGATGCTGCCAGGCTATTAGCATCTTGAGCTCATAGTTTCAAACACTGCAAGGGCAAAAGGCATGATTAGCTCATATATCTGACTCAGAGATTACAGCCAGATAACACCCACACGTCCTTGTATTGAGCCAAGTTTTGAGCTAAGTTTCAATCCCCCCAAAGAACTGATGGTCCCGCTGACAGAGAGTAGGAGGAGCAGAGGGGATGCTGCTGTCTCCAGTATAAATCAGAGTTTCATTTCAGGTATTGTAAGATACAGGGAGAAGAAAATGAAAGGGACTTTCTCTGTGACCTTGGGCAGGTTACTTAGCTTTTGCATGCTTCACATCAAGTAAAAAGGGAATAAAATAATTGCCACTCTTATAGTGGTTTGTGAATGAATGTATTAGAGACATGACTCAATTCAGTAGTAACAATAGCTAGCTAAACACTCAAAATAGGCAGATGTTTTATTTCATTTGTGCTAACTTGGTAGTAGAGCTGTTCTATCCATTTTGAGGTTCTTGTTGCTATAGTGTCTGAATATATACATAACCATCTTTATTTCTCAGAGCTGGTACTATAGTTTCATAAAGAAATCTGCTTTAGAACAGTGTGTTACCATATGCGTTTATGCAGGCTGGCAGCTACTGAAATCAAAGTTTTCTCCCAGCTAATATAGGAGCTTTGGGATTTGCTTCCATGTATATGTTATACAAAATTTTTCTGCCCATTTATTATCTAAAATGCCTTTTCCTTTCAATCTTATATAATTTTTTTCAGCCTCGTTCATGAGAGCCCAGTCCTCTTGAAAATCATTTCTCTCCCTAGCTTGGCAGTTTCATGAAGCATGCTTCTGCTAGGTTCTTCATTGTACTCACAGTGCTCACGTAGCTTCCATTATACAGCACGTAACGCAGAAAAGTGTGCTCAAGTGCCGAGTAAGATTTGCTCATTGGACAGCCTGCTAGGGAAAATAGGAGAATACACTCTTTTTACCTGCCTTTATTTTGGTATTCTTAAGGCCCAGTTCAGTTTTATTTTAGCTATTATCCGTACATCTTTAAAATGGCTGAGATTTACTTTACCTTCTCAAATTTGGCATTTATATATTTTCAGTGCCAAGTATAGATTCTGCTTGGATTTGAGACTAAACCTGTTACACGTCAGGTAGTCTGAGTTGGGGATTTTTTTTGGCAGAATTGTCTATTTTCATAAAAATAACTGCAATTCACTTCAGGAAACTAATGACTGTAGAATCCCTAAGAGTCTCTTTTGACCTGCCCATTATTGTTTCTCTGTCATCTTGCCTTTAGAGAGATTTTAGCAGAGGTAGTTTGGGAGTGTGCTTTGTGCGCACTGAAACTTACAGGTGAACTGCAAAATCTACTGCCAAAATACAATCCTTTCTTTACTGCACCTTTATCATTTATATATAAAGTCAGCCTTTTGAAGGGATTTTTCCATCCAAAAATGAAAAGGGAAACTTTGTTTTTGGCTTTTTATACTTTACTAGGACTTGGCTTTTTTCTGTCTCTATTTCCTGGAGGATTTGACTCCCTCTGGAAGCACTGGATTAATGCACTATCTTGTGGCTGAAGCTAGCAGTTCTCTTAGCCCTCAATTAAAGGGGTGAGTATATTGAGCTTTAAGCCTTTTCTGTGCTTAAAAGTACCATTCCTACTGGCAAAAAAGTAACTTTTCTGATTTAGCTATACCAGTTCTTGAATGGCAGAAGACTTTCTTGCCAGTATAATTGCATTTAATTGTGTAGCCAGTAGCTGGCATAGCCATGTCAGCACAAAGAAATTGCACCACTATCTGAGAAAGCTAAGCTGGCAAAACTTCTTCTAACCATGGATCAAATGGTTCCTGACATGGAGGAAAAAAAAAGGGAGTAGAAAAATGCTCTCCTGTCCTCACAAAAACTGAAGTGTTGTTATATATCTTAAGGAAGAGTAGAGAGAGAAAACAGTACCTGGTGGAGTGTGGTTTTTGAGTTTGACTCCAGTTTTTAAGTTGGTGGCCAGAATTTAAATGGATTTATATTAGAATGTAGAAATGAGGAATACAGTAAAGACTCAGGCCCAACATTTACTTTTTCGCTTTCAGTTGGGTATGAATAATAAAAAAAAAAAGTATACTTCCCCTGTGCCATGCAGAACTGGACACTGGTGTGTCAAAGGCACACTATAAGAATTGCCTTGATTTAGAATTGGACTCCGAAGAGAATCTCTGTTCTTTTTTCAAATGAAGAAATAATGTATTCCCATGAACTCTGACTGTAACCCAGTTCTAACTAGTGATGAACAAAAAATATCTAATTATCAACACAATATTTTGATGCACAACAGTCTGCTGAGTTAGTGCCATCAAATTAATTTTAGTCCAGTGCCTTGAATCTGATTTGAACTGGAGTCTCCAATGCAGTATGAAGTGACATATGGAGGTACTTAATGCATCGAATCATCCTTCAGGATGACTTTTTTCAGGTTCTTTCTTTTTTGGGCTGTCCTTATATTTTCCTTTTGTTGTGCTTGAAATGTTCATTGCTGAACTAGGGCTTCAACTGGGGACTTTAACTTTGACTGTAAGTGGAAATGTTTTCTATTTTAGTATTGGTGTTAAATTAAAGGATTAGTGTCTTTTAGTGGATCTATGCCTGGCGTGATGATTTTTCCATACAATTAGAATTTCTCTAGTGCCTTTTGTTCTGCCACTGATATTATTTTTCTAATTAATTTAATTATTTATATTTTTACAACTGATTGTGTATCCAGTAGAGTTCTGTGAGTCGGGCAGAACCAGTCACACAGAGAAAATTGTGGAATCATTGTGTTAATTCTTGGTGCAACTTACTTGGGCTCATATGTAATCCTGTGATGAGTGATCACATCTCATAAACAGGAAACATAAGAGTCACCTGGGTGAAGGTCTGTTGAGGGTCTACATATCTGCCTGAAAGTTTGGTGTAAGCCTTAAAATGTCAATAGGAATTTGAGGGATGTTTAGTTCTTGCCCTAGCTCTCCTCAGAAAGGAATTGATTTCTATTTCTGTGTATTTTGAATACGCTTCTTCGTGCATTAGTTTATTTTAGCCCTTCTAATCTCAGTCCATCTAGAATTAGACGATATTCTATGCTATAGAAACTTACAGCATGATAAACTGCTCTTAAAAACACACTGACATTTACGTTCTTTCCCTCCTCCCACATATGTTGCGATTCAAATGGAAGAGAATCAAGTCTTCCCAGGAAAATAGCCTTTTTGGTTTTTTTGTTTAGGGTTTGTTTGTTTAAACAGGGTTTTGAAAAACAGGCAGGAAAGGTGCTGATCACTTTAATTTCATCAGGTAAAGATAATCAACTGCTCTTTAGGATAAGAAAATAATTTTCCAATAAAGCTAGTGCAAATATTTCTGACACTGAGAAATAGGAAGCAAAGCAGATTACTTAGTGATCACACAAAACATTTTTGCTGAAGAATTTTCTTAGTGGAAGAGTTGAATTTTTACTGAATCTTTGTGGAACTACATTGCACTCATAAACAAAACAAAAAAGATTTAACAGCATTCAGATACTGAAAGGAGGCTATATAAATACCCAAGGCACATCACTGTTATCTGCAATCTGCATCAGAAAAGCAGAAACAGTGATCACCAAGGTATTTTATTCAAATGCGTTATATCTGATTGGAATCCAGAAATCCTGAACATGGATACCTTGTGTCATTAGACTTAAAATATTTTGTAAAATGATCCATTCCTAAAGTTCTCAGTCAAAATTGCCATTAGCTTCAATGATAGTTTGCTAGAATAAAGCTTGAATAAAAAGTTCAGGAATTGTTCCAGTAAATAACAAATAACTGAAAACAAACTTGTTTACTCCTCATTCCTGTATTCAGCATGTATCTGGGAAGGAAATAAATCTGCTGTGCACCCCAGGGTAAAGTATATTAATCAACCAGTTATCTTGTTAAGGGAAAGTAAATGCTTCGCTGTGCTGACTGAATACATTGCAATGCACAAACTTTGCAGTGCTGTTAGCAATCCGATACTGACTGTCAGCCATTCAGAAGCTGCTAGAGAAGTTAGAATACCTGAGGAGTGCAACAGCAGTGTAGCAATACATTCACAAGCCCATATTACATAGTGTGGCCCAGAGCCAGCTGAAAAATCTTCATTATTCAGGTGTACCCTTTGGCAAGCATTCTTCCACTGAAGCAAGGGTATTCTGCTCCTCCCTCAGCAGCAAGATATGGACAATCTACAGCATCCCATTCAGTGATGGATTATTATATCATATAATAGTTGCAACATCAACAACAACAAAACCCAACCAAAAAAAAGGCATTCCACAGAGACAGACTAGATTTTCTCTATTTCAGATCACTTATTTTCACTTGTACAGGTGTGTGAATGATGCTGTTGTTGAGAAAACACACGCAGAAAGATGCAGCAGGCTGCTTTGGGGCAGTTAACGGGCAGGCAGTTAAAGTCACTGTGTTGTATTTTTTAAAAAAAGGTAGCTCAAAATTGGACACATGAGGACACGAACAGGTGTAGAAAGAACCCCATTCCTCATTCTTCACTCTGAGACAGCCAGACATGAGCTGCCAAGTGCATGGGAGCCACAAACCCTTCGTAGGGAGGCTGCCAAGTAGGGTGCGTCAGTCAGCCAGTTGCTCCACATCCTCTAGCCCAGAGCTCAAGTCTTCCCATGCCTGTCTTAGTAGGTACAGCTGTAATCTTAAACAGGGGATGGCACACTTGGGCACAGCAGCCGTTATTACATGAACATTAGGATTTGCTCTCTTTCCCCTTCCTTTAGTCTTGTTTCTGTTGAATTTCTTTGAATTTTAAGAAACAGGCAGGGGGAGCTGAAATGGAACTCCTCAAAGGATAGCAGAGGGTCAGCTCTAATTATACTGAGTCTGAAGGAAGCCATAGAATCGTTTTGGTTAGATATTAAAACATTCATGACTTCAGAATTGCTATGCGTGATTCCTAGATGCAGCTATTTCTTAATAGGTTCCAAGTGTGACCCACTCTTTCTTCCCTGAGGTACTTGGCATATGCAGGGAAACTCTGCTATCCTGTCAGAAAGATCTATGTAGGCTTTACTGCCTTGTTAGATGGGTGTTTGTAGGTTTAAGTGGTGGCTTGACTTTGAGACAGCTGTTCAGAGGTAGCAATTCCAGAACACCAAAGGACTTGAAGCTAAGTGCTCTCATCTTTCAGGGAAATCTAAAGATCTAAGTCAAGCAGGTGATTAAAGAGATGTAGGCACGTAACTTACAGATAGGTATTTCTAGAAGCAGCTCTGCAGTTTCTCTGACCCTTCGAGGTCATCTGTCAGATGATCAGTCAGAAGTGAGAGCAGAAGCTGGGTCTGCTGGGAATCCCTATCCCAAGCCTCCACCTGCAGGAGCAGCTAATCATTAAAGGCAGAACTGTGATAGTTCTCCTTTGATTCATCTGATATTTTAAAAATCTAAATGGCTATTGAATAGGTAAAATACATGCTGTTACACTGACATTAAAATACAGAGGTTTTAAGTCAAATAGTCTACATTTGAAGAAAAGACTTTTTGGGGGGCTTGAAACCCTGTATATAGTATTATTAGCCAGTAAAAGGCTTCCCATTGTTTGCTTTGTAGACTTATTCACTTAGAATATTTAGATTCCTTGTTGATAAGATTTGTTTCAACCTCTGATTTGTTTCAACCTTCCTCCAGAAGACTTTTAAGAAAAAATGCTACTAGAATATGAAACAAAGGTTTGTTTAGAGCTCTCTTCAGTCCAACTGTCAAGCTGCAGGCACTGTGGAAATAGCTGGAATGTTTACATCAATCCATGCCGTGTCAAGGGTAATTCTCACCTTCAAGGAATAGCTCACTTTTCTTTTGTGTGTATATACATGCATGTGTGTTCCTGTTCGCACTTATAGAAGAACAAGGGATAATTAATTGATCATCTTCTGCAATGTAAAGTATAAACACTGTGATTAAATGAGCTACTCTGATTAATGATTTTATAAACTCTTGTGTAATGTCAACAGTAAAAAGGGAATTGCAGCTGTTATTTCAGCAAGAGGCATCCATGACATTTTTCCTTGTGTCTTAAAGTTCAGGAGTTGAAAGGACAGGAGGATATGTCACCTATTTGCTTGTCCGTTGGAAAAAAAAACCCACTGCTTTCCCACACATTTCCTAAGAAAGATGCAATAGTACCAGCACCTAGCAATAATAATAAAAATAATAATAAGTTCCAATTGCACTTTAGCTGGAAATGTTTGTACTTTGTTGTTTCTGGAAGATGGTAATAATGGAGCATTCAGCTCTTACTGTTATAAAAAAAGTCAAGGGTGAAGACCTTAGAAGATGCTCCGAGGTGTTTTTTTCTCTCTCATTAAGCTGTTTTGAAAATGCTAGTCAATTTGGTGCAGTCTGCTCTGTGCCAAAGGAAACAGATTTGCTCTTGAGAAGCATCATTATCAACTAGAGGGATAAGTCATAAGACAGGTTTAATTTAACTCCATCTAGAGTGGTGCAAATTTCATCAAAGACAGGGAAATGATCCCAGCCTTTCCATCAAGTTGGTGGCAGCATTTTAACAAGGAAACCGCAAGCGTCACATGCAGCATTAGTGTTGCCACATTGTGAGAGGACTTCAGTGCCTGGTTTCAAGCCTGAATTAATTTGCCCAATAAAAAACCTCACATTGGACAGTTAAAGGAGGGTCTAGATGATGATGAAAATACAAGCTGTTGTAGGGAACTGCATACTTGCAAAGGTGTTTGCTGATGGATGTGGAATAGACAATAAAGAGCAGGAGCTTTTGAAAAGTGTTTATTGAGAAAGTTTATGCTGCGCATTTCTCACAGTGCTGGAGGCAACTTTCTTCTATTGTTATAAAATTCGTGAAGGTTACTGTATGCTAATTTTTTCTACACCTCATAAAACTTTTAATCATAGATGTCCTGAGCCAACAGCTACTCTATTAGGTATACACATACACACAAATAAGTGTGCAGCTTATACAGGTAAAATCACTTTGACTAGATATGTATGTCTATATATGTATTTAATTCAGATTTCGGTGTCTTGTTTAACACTTCTGAAATGGATCACAGCCCCGTAAGGATGCTCTGCTGCTGCGTGGCATCGTAAACAAAATGGCTCTGGAGTTCAGCATAGTGCTGACATTTTGGTTATAATGCCAATAAACAAGAACCCCCCTGTGGCACGTTGACTGACTTGTTTTCCTCACCAAAGCCATGAGGAACTGTAGTGTGCTTACAGAGTTACTGTGTTGCTTTCTCCACCCTACTAATTAAAATAAAGATTTTTAGCTAGGTTAAATGTTTTGGGGTTTTCCACCATACACTACATTGTACACTTTTGCTCAACATCTTCATATTGTTGGGGTTTTTTTCCTTAGCGCCTGCCTCCTGTAATTGAGCTAACATAAATGAAATTTACTCTGAACCAAAGGATTTGGGATTTGTGTGTAGGTTTTTTTAATAATTTGTGTGATAGAAAGCTTTTGGTGTACAATAGGATTTTTGTGTGTCTGGTGGAGAAGGCTGTTGGTGTGCTGCTATGCCAGGTAAATTTGTTGAATTATCTACTTGGAAAGACAAGCTGATAAAAACGAGGAAGCTGGGACTTCATGGCCTATTTCTGCTGTGAATACATCTTCATTAAATGTACGGTCATCCATCGTCTCTGGCTCAGAATGATACCCTGGGCTAACTAACAAGATGGGTCATTTCAGGAGTTTCCTAGTCTCACAGTGAGGGAGAAGATGATATAAAATGGAGTCTCATCTTTAGAGCTAATGCCAGGTGCATCAGTCTGTCCCAGTATTGCTGACTACCTCGCACTCCTTGTCAAAGCAGTGAAATGCCTTTGTGTCATTTTGGGAATGTGTCTGATGGTGCCGATGGTCCCTCTGGCAGGGAACAACGAGCAAATTGCGCTGTGCTGGTCAGCAGCAATAGCTGCTTTTGCAGTAGGATTGTTCTGGCAAAAGTGATTCTTCTTGCTGTAGACTGAACCAACTTGTGACAACCGAGTCCTGAAGAATCAACTGAAATTTGCCAAACACCTGCCAGTCCTCTGCAGAAGAAAATTATTTTTTCTCAATTTGCTGTAGAGCAAGCAGAACTCTGGATTCTGGCTGAGACAGGAGCTAGTTAAATTTAGGGGAAAACAACAATCCCCTCCCTCTCCCAAATTAATAGACGAGAGACTTAGGGATGCAGAAACATATTGTCATGGGTGAACCTAAAGGCAGATCTGTGGGCTCCTTGAAGCTCCCCTGGAAAACAAATCTAAGACAGGAAAGGCTGTTCTAAAAATAATGTGGAGTTTTATTTACACAGTTTTTACCACAGGTATTCACAGAGGCGCTGAAATTCTCTTTGGAATGCCTGAAATTTGACTGTAACCCTCAATCTGAGTCTCCCAGTGTGCCCTACATACACAAAATGAATGTACCCTCATCTCTCCACCATTGGCTTGGTTTAGTTTATGCCATAAACCAATGAAGCTTGTTGACATTATGGGCTCAGTCCTACAGTCAAACACCTGCTGAATTCCATGAGAATTTTGCCATGGGAAGAATCATATAAAAAGCTTTGGTATTGGCCTAGACCTGATCTGAAGACATGTGCATTGCTCTTACCACTGAAAGCTTAAAAGGATGGAGTTACAGAGAGATCTAATGGATTGTCCTTCACCTCCTCAAGAACAGTAGTGCCTCACAGCATGTTTGTGACTTTAAGTTCTTTTCATCTCAAGAACACATAACTCTGGCAAGATGTATGTTGTGATTGCAGCGTGGCATGGGGACGGAGGGGAGTGTGAGTTGTGGCAGTTTGGGACAAGCCAGAGAAACCCATCTTACACATGCTGCAATGGATTGACTTATTCCTGCCCAATGGGTGTAGGATTTCGGGTAGCTTTTTCTCCAACATCATCTGCGCAGCCATCAACAGAAGTAAATGGAGTTTACTAACTACTTCTTTGGACAAAACAGTGGTAACTGCTTTCCAACAGGCACCAAACAGATCAGCTTACCCTCTTGTTTTTGAATTAGTGCTACTCCGCTGATCATCATTGCTGACTTATGATTTTCTTGTCAGTGTCAGGATACCTTCTCTCCAATCAGCTCCATTGGGTTCTCAGGCATTTTAAGGAATGCACAAGCATTTTACTTGTTTCCAAAACAAAAAGCAACCTAGATCCGTCTTCTGGGGGTATTATTTTATGCAGTACAACTGAAAGCTACTTTGAATACAACTCACACATCAGACAACCCTGCAGGTCTTTCTACATGTTCTATGCTGTATCTGATAGCTGGCTGTTTATAAGATATCTGCATATAATACACATTACACAGCTTGCCTGTCCTTTGAATGTAGCTAGAGTATTGTAGAAGCCAATTTTTTTCTTTATTATTTTGTGCTGATTTTTTTTTTCTTGGGCATTCCTGATTTCTTACGTGTAGAGATAAAAGTACCTGCTGTAAGCAATGCATTTTTCGTGGTAGCATCACATGTACCTTGTGACTGACTTAGATTTACTCTAGTGGTTGCTGTTTTTAAATTAATTTAAATTAATTGTTGGCATTTTTTTGTTTTGTTTTGTTTTGTTTTTCATCCTGAGATAAAATGTCAGAAATTATAGAAATGCCAACCTGTAAATATAAAGTTTTGCTGATGAGGAAAGGAGTATCCAGGATTTTCTTTTAATGTTTTGCTGACATATGGTGCTTGTAACCCAGTGACAAATTAATTGACTAGATGTAAAAGAGATGGACAGTGCTTAGCAAGGAAGGACAGGATATGCATTATAAGACAGCTGGTTCTGCCTCTGTTGGATTATGGAGACAATATACATCGGACAGCTAACGAGTCTCTGTTGCATAAGATAGATTCTCCTTATAATAGAATTGCATGCTTTGTCTCTAAATGGGGTTATTATACACACCATTGCACAATGTTTGAAGAGCTTGGTTGGCCCTTGTAGAGGGTTAGGAGAGAAATAAATTGGAAAACAATTGCACATAAGACCTTCAATCCATCAACTGCTCCATATTTATCCAAATTACTGTTACACTCTTCCAAAATACAAATCTGTGAGACATTCAGGGGTGGAATGTTAATACTGACCAGCCAGATTTTGACAAGGCAGATTTTTCTTTTGCTGTTTTTTTTAACTTGCAGTAAAATCTTGCTTCCTCAGGAAGAGAAGGTGGTAGGGTAAACCACTTGTAGTGACATAACAACTCTCTACTGAGAATGAATTCTCAATTTAATTTTTGCCACTATGCGAACTTCAGTCTGAGTTTCAGGAGGTTTTGATTTTTCCAAAGATAAACTGTGAACAACTTCCTTTATAAGGAACTCTTCCTCAGTAATATTTAGAGTTTAATGGCAATGCTTAAAAAAGTAATTTTGATTTGAAGTGCTTCCATTTTTGGGTCCCAACTTGTGACTATTACAGTGCATGGTTTTCAGAAAATGCTGAGGTCTAGAAACTCTGGACTCCTTATGCTCCTGAAGACTGGACACCTAGAATTTTATGTCTTCAAAATAACAAGCCACTTTTGAAAATCCTGGCTCAACCACTGAGCAAGGCCAAATGTAGCAATTCTAGGTGATGTGATGGCACTGTGTCCCATATTGACTGAAGAATTCTGTGGTAAGAGTTGTAGACAGAGCTTATCCAAAAGACAGCAAAACCGGGTTTTGTTAAAGCTGGTGTAAATAATCACCTATCCTACCTCCTACTGGCATTTTTGTCTTCTTCAGTTAAATCTTTTGTCTGCTAGTCTGACTTACAGTCAAAGAACCCTCCTTTTTAATTCCAGCTCTCCGGCTACCAGACAAGGATGGGATCTTGCTAAATAATGTTAAATAATAACAATCTGTCATGGTTTTACCCCAGCCGGCAGCTGAGCACCACGCAGCTGCTCGCTTACTCCCTCCCATTGGGATGGGGGACAGAATAGGAAAAGTTAAAGTGAGAAAACTCGTGGCTTGAGATAAAGACAGTTCAGTAGGTAAAGCAAAAGCTGCACGCACAAGCAAAGCAAAGCAAGGAATTCATTCACCACTTCCCATGGGCAGGCAGGGGTTCAGCCATCTCCAGGAAAGCAGGGCTCTGTCACGCGTAATGGTTACTTGGGAAGACAAATGCCATCGCTCTGAACGCCGTCGCCCCCCCCTTCTCTTCCCCCAAGCTCCTTATAAACTGAGCATGACGTCATATGGTATGGAATATCCCTTTGGTCAGTTTGGGTCACCTGTCCTGTCTGTGTCTCCTCCCAACTTCTTGTGCACCCCCAGCCATCCCACTGGTAGGGCAGTGCGAGAAGCAGCAAAGGCCTCGGCTCTGTGTAAGCACTGCTTAACAATAGGTCCATAGAACAAAAACATGTCTATATTATCAACGCTGTTTCCAGCACAAATCCAAAACATATCCCCGTACTAGCCAATATGAAGAAAATTAACCCTGTCAGCTGAAACCAGGACACAATTTTAGTCTGACAGGGTAGATACTAAAAATATTGTAATGTGCAAAGCTATGAAGGTGGCTTTGTTCAGTGCTTTATTCCTCAGACTAAAGCAAGTACATGCTCGAAACACAGTAGAAAACAACCTTTTAGTACAGAAAGCTGTAAGTGGGTCCATGGTGTGGTGTCTGTTCTGGCATGGCTATATCCAATTCCCACAAGTATACTGTTCCAACAGAAAGGAAGAGGAGATGCATGACAAAGAGAAATTATTTGGTGGTAATTGTGCTAGTCGTAGTTGTTGCTGTTCATACTTCCTTTCCCTTTCCCAGTGCCCCTGTGGTTAAACTGGAAGTTTATATATGTATGTGTGTATATGTACAAGTGCTTTGCAGGATTTTCTTTGGAAGAAGGAGTTACTATTTTGTACAATCCTCCCCTGACATTTCTACGGCCTGCTCACATCCTGTTGGGTGAACCTATGACCTTTAATGTAAGGCAATGTGGCTCATAAGAAGAAAGATTGCAATAAGCACAGTTACTAGTAATTAATTTCCAACCCCTGGATACTTTTTCAGTGACTGTTTTATGTTCTCTGTGGTAGAGCATGCTCACTGATGACTGTTTAAGAGTATTTCATTCGAGGTTCGAAGTAGCTGGATGTTTCTCTTAATGAGCTCTCCCACTGCTATCACAACAACTTTAAATACCTTATGGCTAGTGAGGAAAGACTGACACACAGGCAGATTTGTTTCTGCAAATATCTTCCTGATTGAGTTGCATTTTTCAGCGAGGTTGATTTCATCACAGGTTGTGCTGCTGCTGCTATATTAGTTTTATAAGAACTCTTCTTCTTGTCTTTTTCTTAGGAAAAGGAGAAACTGTATGTGGAATTGAAGCATGTCTTGGCCCGGCAGCCTGGACCTGAAGCTGCAGAACAGTTGCAGCTCTACCGGCACACTCTCCGAGAAAAGACTAAACAGCTGAAAGTAAGAGGTGCCCTTTATCTCTGGCTGAGAGGCTGCCAGGATTGCAGAATGACTTCACCAGTGATCCCGGGGAGCAAGGCTTCAGGAAGATTTTTGATGATCAGTGTGCATATATATTAGATCAGGAAAATAAGATTAATACTGCATCTCCCCAAGGGAGAACCAATAGCAGTAGAAGAGCGTTTTTTCACATTATGCTAGTTTGTTTCATTAAAATAGATGAAAAGTCTTATTGGAATATGAGGGTGCAGCACAATGCTGTAAACGCTTTTTGTGCGTGGGCATTCTGGGACACCATCAGTTTTCCATTAAGCTTATTCTCCTTCCCTTTTCTTGAACTGTTAAGACCTTCAATAAGCAAATCAAAGCCATTTTATTTTCTTTTTAACAAACTAGTGGGAATATATTAAGAATCCAGTCTTCACTTCTTGTTATTTCTCTTGCAATGCATATATGTATATTAGACTGGCAACTTTTATAAGGATGACAGGAGTAACTTGTCCTAACCCCTTGTCACTAGAAAGGGGGATTTCATGGTTCTGAAGGAATCTTGTGGAAAACTTTGAAACTTGATATTAAAAAGTGATTCTTTGATAGAATGACCTGATCTTCCCTTGTTCTTGCCTGCATGAAAGATCAGTCTCCCCAGGAGTTCATCTACTTCTACAGCTCCTCTCTCTGTTGAAGACATCATCTCCTGTTCACTCATCATAATCACGTCTATACTAACCATGAGGAAAAAAATGCAGGAGCAGATGGGCCCTTAGGAAACAAAGAGGCTGTTATGCAAATCTTAGCTTTCCACAGAGAAGAAAAACAACGTAGAAAATGTAAAATAGAAGCCAAAGTTTAGCTAAACTGAATGTGATTTGAAGTTTTCCATACTGTTCCCATTTGTCCTTAATGCAGTCAATTGCTACTGTGTATTTCAGGCACAGTATGCTGTAGCGTATTGGTGCGCATGCCATTTTGTGGTGCTAGGTCAAGCTATTCTTCTTCTTAAAGAAGGAAAACACACTATGCATGCTCCTACTTTCTTTAAGGTTTACTGATTCACATGAAAGTGGTGTTGTATTCATATTTACATTGCCTGGTACTACTTTGCCTGTGTGGATTGAATTACTTCATATAACAAAGTGGATCCCGGTGAATAAAACCCATTATTATTAAATAAATCCTTCATTTTGGGTTTTCACCTAGATTTCTGTTCCAGAACATTAAAAGCTAATGTATGTATTAATACCATTCTCATAATTCTTGGAGCATATTTTACATGTTTTATTGTGGTTAAATGGCATATAGCCTTAATTTTGTAAATTGTCCTTAGGTGAGCAGAGGTGATCAGATGAAACATCATGATAGAAAATGAGACATGGTGGAAAATGGTGATGTCTTACATTGTCAAATGTGAAAGGAAAAAGTGCTTGTAAAAGTACTAATGTGTAAATGAAACTAACATCTCCTGTTTCTGCTTTTTGTCTTTTGTTTGTTAGGTTTTGTCCTCAGAATTGAATATGTATGAATCACAGAGCCAAGAATACAAATACGAAATTGAAAGACTTGCCAACGAGCTTCTGAATGTGAAAAAGAAATATCTAGCTCAGAAACGCAAGGAACAACAGGCCAGGTATGGGAAAATAAGTTTTATCTACACAACTTTCTGCATAAACTAGGGTTTTTAGAACCTGCTTTACCCTTTTGATCAGAACGTGTCCAAATTTAAGGTGATACAATATTATTGCCTAATTTTCCTGAATGTTATAATTTGTATTACTTCAGTCTGGTTTAGATTTACCATGATCTATGGCCAGGACAAGAACATCCAGCAGAGATGTTGCTGACATGTTCTGCAGTCCAGTTAAATTATTCATACCAGTGAGATGGTGCCCAGAGGATACAGATTAGTGTCTGGTCTCTCACATTAAACCATAGAATCATAGAATAGTTTGGGTTGGAAGGGACCTTTAAAGGTCATATTGTCCATCGCCCCCTGCAATGAGCAGGGTCATCTTCAACTAGATCAGGTTGCTCAGAGCCCCGTCCAGCCTGACCTTGAATGTTTCCAGGGATAGGGCATCTACCCTCTCTGGGCAACCTGTTCAAGTGTTTCACCACCCTCATTGTAAAAAAATTCTTCCTTATATCTAATTTAAATCTATCTTCCTTCAGTTTAAAGCCATTACCCCTTGTCCTATTACTCCATGCCCTTGTAAACAGTCCCTCTCCAGTTTTCTTGTAGGCCCCCTTTGGGTACTAGAAGGCTGCTATAAGGTCTCCCCAGAGCCTTCTCTTCTCCAGGCTGAACAACCCCAACTCTCCCAGCCTGCCTTCACAGGAGAGGTGCTCCAGCCCTCTGATCACCTTTGTGGCCTCCTCTAGACTCACTCCAACAGGTCCATGTCTTTCCTGTACTGGGGACCCCACAGCTGGATGCAGTACTCCAGGTGGGGTCTCACAAGAGCAGAGTAGAGGGGGAGAATCAGCGCCCTCGACCTGCTGGTCACGCGTCTTTGGATGCAGCCCAGGATACCGTTGGCTTTCTGGGCTATAAGCGCACATTGCCAGGTCGTGTCCAGCTTTTTTTTTCCATCAGTACCTCCAAGTCCTTCTTAGTAGGGCTGCTCTCAATCCCTTCATCCCCCAGCCTGTATTGTTACCAGAGGTTGCCCTGACCCATGTGCAGGACCTTGTGCGTGGCCTTGTTGAACCTCATGAGGTTCACATGGGCCCACTTCTTGAGCTTGTCCAGGTCCCTCTGGATGGCTTCCCTTCCCTCAGGCATGTCAACCACACCACTCGGCTTGGTGTCGTCTGCAAACTTGCTGGGGCTACACTTGATCCCACTGTCTATGTCATTGATGAAAACATTAAACAGTACTGTCCCCTGAGGGACACCATTCTTAACTGATTTCCATCTGGACATTGAACCATTGACCACTACCCTCTGGATGCGACCATCCAACCAATTTCTTATGCACTGAACAGCCCACCCATGAAATCTGTATCTCTCCACATTAGAGAGAAGGATGTTGTGGGGGACTGTGTCAAAGGCCTTACAGAAGTCCAGGTAGATGACATCCGCAGCTTGTCCCTTGTTCACTGATGTAGTCACTCCATCACAGAAGGCCACTAGGTTGGTCAGGCAAGACTTGCCATTGGTGAAGCCATTCTGGCTGTCTTGAATCACCTCCCTGTCCTCCATGAGTCTTAGCATAGCTTCTAGGAAGATCTGTTCCATGATCTTCTCAGGCACAGAGGTGCGGCTGACAGGTCAGTAGTTCCCAGGGTCCTCTTTTCTACCCTTTTTAAAAATGAGTGCAACGTTTCCCATTTTCAAGTCACCAGGGACTTCACCTGACTGCCATGACTTTTCAAATATGAGAGATCCTCAGCATTATGAGGACCTCAATGCATTTTACAAGTTATAATTATAATGAAACAGCATCTGATATGGGGGCCAACCTTTCTTCAAATGGCAACTACAATGCAAGAACAATGTCATTGTTGTTTCCAAAATGTGATAGTTGTGACTGATGACTATCCCCTTCTGGCGACAGACATCATTGCCAATGGTAGTAGGGATGAGCATTTCCTGTCTGCTTCTTGTTCCCTTCCTACATCCAGATAGAGGACAGTGAGCAATGCTCAGAGTCTGGCTTTGCCAGATGTCTTACCCTTTTGATAGAGCCTAAGAACTTTCCTGTAGGTAGTTGTCTCTGCTTAACCAGTAGCAGCTTGATGGCACCTCCCTGCTACTCTCAGTCCACAACTGAGCATTCAGCTGCTTCTCTTGATTAAAAGAAAATACTAGGATCTCAGTTGCCCAATTTCTGGCCCATTAAAGTGACCTAATTTGCAAAGTCTGAGAGATGAGACTATTCTGATAATGAATCTCCAAGCTGGGACACCAAAACTATTAGTTACTGGACTTTACATTTAAAGAGAGGTTTCTTAGATTTCTGCAGTCAGATGACATGATCGGTTACCAAGTTTTTCTGTGTATGCCTTTTGTCTTTCCACCGCTTTCCATCCTCAGCCTGTCTCTTCCTCACACACTAAAGCCAAGAGTTCTCTACGTCACTAAAGCCAAGAATTCTCTACATTGCTGAACATAATTCAAAACTGCCTGTATCTATTTCTTCCTTAATCATATTTCAGCCAGCAAACAGTTTTGATGACTAAATTAGCAAAATAGCCAGTGATAAACAGTGACTTTTGTCCATCTGCAAATTGCATAATGTTACCTTAATGTTTGGAATTAACAACAATTGTGCAGGGCTAATGGCCTTCCTGGAGCTTTAGAATCAATATGTGAGGCTACCATAATGCCTGATAATCCATTTCCAGCAGCTTAGCATCCTCTTCACAATAGTTTTAATATTTCCATTTTGGACCCTGGCATCATGTTTCTTTCCGTTCATCAGATGAGAAGAAATTCACCCGTGTTTTGTTGTTATATCACACCTAGAATTAATTCCTGTTATAACCATTGAAAAAAACAAACTTGTTAGGGGCATAACTGCTTTAAAGTAAAACCAAAATATTGTGTGAGGTGATGGTGACTGAACTTGGGTCTGTTAATCATACACAGTGAATGGAATTTTGTGTTGCAGGTCAATTAGTGCCAGACTCAATACTCTGTTTATAGGTTCAGGATAGATACCTGCCATTAGTGCAGCTTGTCAGGTGGTTGTTCTTGTGGGCAGGCATGGCTGTAGTCCAATAAGCATGGTGTCTCTGTGACATCTGTGTTTTGGAAGTACATTCAGGTGCTTCTGCAGGATGATAGCATCTCCTTGCTCCCACCTCAGTCTCAGAAGCTACCAGCACTGTGCTGTCAGCCCTGACTTTGTGGCAGCCAAGAGGTGGCCAGGTGCTGGGCTTTGCTGTACTCTGCCCCTCATTGTTTTGTTCCCCAGTCAAATCTGTTGGACTACATCCTGCTTTGAAGGATATGCACACCCCAAGGCATAAATGGGCATATTAGTCCGGGATAACTGCAGTTTCTGTCATCTCTAGACTGTCCTTTATGTTGCCCAGCAGCAGTGCAAAGGAAGCAACCTTGTTGTGCAGCCTTCCTTCTCCAAACTGCCAATTGTGCGTGACATGTCTTTCGCTTGCTGCAATAGAGAGAGCCTGTTGTGCATCCAGATCCTTCCCCAAGGAGTCCTTCACCCCTGACATACAGCCATTCCACATCATTCCTACCTCAGCCTGGGCTGGACAGGCACTGCCTGGTCTGTAGATGGTAGCCAAAGAGCCAGGGCTGTTTGATTCATACAGTTTCAGGTTGCTCTAAATCCCAGCTGACACAAAACCACTGACCTGATTTCTGTCATGCTGGCTAATGTTAACATCATGTCTGAAATAAATGTGGCTGGTTTTGCTAATAAAAAGAGGATGCTGTCAGGACAATAGCATTAATAGCATTGCTGTGAAAGAGAAGTAATACTCTCAGATAACCTCACACAAAGGTATCATCTAAAGCTTTTATTGATTTCCTCAAGACAGTTCTGGTTTGTGATTTAAAGTCTTGATACTGAACTAATGCAGCTTTCCATGGGATGCTGAAGGAATATAATGAGTGGCAATAGGAATTTAGCTTTGTTTTGTGTTCAAGATGAAAATCCAATATTGAAGATTTTGGTTGTGAATTTTAAATCCTCTTTTTCTACTCTTTGATTCTGTTGTCTTTCCCAGATGTCTTAGGCTTTCTTTTTCTCACTTGTCCCATTCTTTCCTTCTGCTTCTTGCACCCTTTCTGCTTCACTACTTTTCCTAGTTGCTTCTAGCACCAGGGTTCCAGTTTGATCTTGATAAGGATCAGTGAGAAAATACGAAGCTTAAATCCACACCAGAGACCTGATCCTGCAGTCCTATATATGTAAATAACTGCACTGAGGGATGTCAGTAGTAACTGGGAGCTTTTGCACGTGGTTGCTTGCACATTAATTCTGCATAAAATATACAGTATTTGTCTGCATAGAATTTTCCATACTGATGAGCACATCTGTTGGCTGTCTCCATGGGAGCATGAAGAAAGAATGAGCATGGACTCTGGATCATTTTCTCTCCCCAAAGTTGGAAGCCCAATAGTGAGATAGGATGAGCCATCTAAATATAGCATGTTAGTTTTTAGTGCTGTCAGCTGGCACATGCATTAGTGCCACACTGATACAATTAAATACAGTTATAAATGGTTTTCATGGTTAAGTTAATCTGTGCCATCTTTTGCCTATTTTCCCACCTCCATATGGGTTAAATTTGGAAAAGGAAGCATAACTATCAGCCTACAGGGTTTCTCTGAACTTCCTCCTCTCCGAACACAGTTATTTAGGGACAAAGAGAAAATTAGTAACTTCAGGAAGTGTTTTCTTTTCTCTTACTGGGGTCTGAGAAAGGGTACTAGTGTGACAAGACTAGATTTTGCAAAAGTGTGGTTGCACTCACATTTGTGTCTCAGTCTCAATGACTGAAAAATAAAAGTAATGGCACTGACCTTCTTTGTAAAGCCTTGAGACCTCTGCTGTTATGATAAACTAGTACTTCATAAAGCTCCACTTGGTTAATTTTAAATATCTCAGGAACTTTCTCTGAAACTTCCAGGTATATCACAGTGAATTAGAAATACTGCTCTTCATATTTGTTCTGCTGTGCTCACCTCTGCAACCTTCTAAGAGTGGAACAAGCTATCTCTTGTTCCCTCCTCTTAAGGCCGTCAAATTCAAGCCCTCCTGGATCCTCAGATGGAACAACTTCCTGGGGCTATCAGTGCACCCACAGCACACTGATAGTTTTCTGCAAATGTCACAGGCAGGGTAATTATCACTAGAACTTTGTTAAAATGCGAAGACAGATAACGCTATTTATTCGTTAAAATTCAACAAAGAAAAAATATCTCCTTGTGCCTTTGATGAATGTAGCTGTTTGTTTGAAAACAGGCACATACTTGCTAGAATGGGATGGTGATTAGAAAGCTGCAGTCACAGAGCTCATGTACAAACTTGCTCTAATGAGGTGCTCTGACCATTTTGGGGAGTAGCACGAAGAGAGCTCATTTATTTCTAATTTTTAATAATTCCAAAAACCATCAGTAGTCTTGTAATTAGATCCAAACAGACACCTAGTCTTGGCAGTTTAGCCTAGCAGGCTTTAATCAACAATTTTTTTAATGATCTCTTGATACATGGTTGGATCAAAGAAACTTTGGAGGACACAGATTTCCTTAGTTTGTGAACATCACTGGGCTGCAGAATGAAATATGTATTTTCCTTTTCTTTGTTTCTCTTTAAAGGGAGAAGGAGCGATCCTTGACTGACATGGAGCCTGAGTTTCCACGCCCCAGGTCTGATGTTCCTCGCTTCACCGGAGGGGGCTTTGCTTTCAGCAGGCCCCTTCCCAAAGTTACAGCTTAGGAATGGACTCATCTCATCACATTCCTGTTCCCAGTTACTTGTTAAACTCTATTTTGTGCTGGGTTGTTTGAGAAACTGTAATTTTAAAAGAAATTCAGAATCAACTTTCCCTCCGAAATCACTGTATTGCCTTCAGCAAAGGGCATTTTATAGTAGAATTAGTGTAGTTTTGATTTACAAACTGTGGACCAAATCTGCTTATATGATGCCAGCAGAAGCCTGCACTGGTATAACTGAATAGTGGAGACCATGCAGATATTTCTTCTTCAGTACTGTGTCTCTATTTAGCACTGTAACACCACAAAATGCCTTAATATGTAGTTATTTCCCCTTTATCTACCTCTGTTATAAGCACTCACTCCATTTATCTTCTGACTCAAAGCACCTGGAAGAAATGAGAAAACAAGAAAGAAGAAAAATTAATAGGCTGCTGTTTCAAGCCCTACTGAGCAAATGCAAAATTAACAAGTCTTTACTTAGATGTACACATGTAGCAGTTCTTTGTGCAGGTAGTATATAATAGGGTTTATGCAGTGTTTGCTAGAGTTGTTAGTAAGATCAAGGAATTTTGTGGCCACAACGTACATTATTAAGAATGCAATTCTGTTTACTCTGGTAGACACAAAGTGACATAATTATGTCTGTTCAACTGGGGAGACTGTACACACTGACTGGGACATGTTGTTCTCCCACATAAATCCTTCCAAGCATTCAAACTTGGACTCAAAACATGGCAAACTTTGCTCTTTAATTTCTAGACACTTGGGCATTTTTGTAACTTTCAGAAATTGTTTTTGTAATACAGCAGGAGCCCTCCAACCTTTTCAGCCAAAAGAGATTTAATTACCATTCATTAACAAGTGAAATAACAAAGTCACGGCATGAGGTGCTGAAGTAAAGAAAACTTTCAAGCTGTAAAATAAAATGTTTTGAAACTGATTTGTACATGGAAGCTTTTTCCCAGCCTAGGGGATAAAAATACTTGTCCAAAGAGATATGCTGATAAATATTTCACATGCACAAAAAAACCCTTTGCAAAGATTTTGTTCTTTCCTTTGGTGGAATACATAATTAAATATTAAAGCTACTGTGGGAAACTTTTAATGGAAGTGTTTAATTCAAAGGAATCAAGTTAAATACGACAGGGATCTACTTTGCTTTTACATTGGGGGCCAGAACACTTAGTCATCAGATCCATTGTATTTTTCTTTTGTTCCCAAAATAGCTATTATTGCTTTTTCTCTGTCAGGTGCATTATGCTAAAGTTACCATTTTAGGGCAGTCATGCTGTCTGAATCGTGTCTTTTGTGTACCTGACATGTCCTTATAGTTAGAATAATTGAGAATAACTAACACGGGCACTTGAGTTTGATGGGATCCCAAGTAGGTTTTACTGATGCTTTTAAAAGCTGGTATTTGTTAAGAGTATCCGGAGTATCCAGCCTGGAGCTGGACTCTGCTATGCTTACGGATAGCAGGAAGTAATTTGTACTGAAATAAATCATCACAGTCACATTTAATAATTCACATGAATGACAGAGGCACAGTTAGAGTCCCAGAATACCATCACACTGTAGAGAAGTAACTTATTTGTTACACTCTGAATTGTACAGCGTATCCCCTTATTTATCCAGAGGTAAGTCAAGTCTGCGTACATCTTTCCCTCTGTTTGTTGTCAGGGTTTAGGAGACAATGTGTTACAGTGGTCAGAGCAAAGGAAGGGGAGGCAAGCAGATTAAATCTGTTCCCTAATTGCATATATTTTTATGAATACTCTAATAAAATTATTTTCCATCTTTAAATATACCTAATAGTAGCTTGCAGTGCACAGATTGGACTGTTTTTAGGGTAAGAAGCTCCATCCCTAAATGATTCTTGACCTGAGGTTTCCGATCTCTAAAATGGGCGGGATAGTATTTGTCTAATGACTTGCAAAGCTGAATTCACTTATGTCTACAAAGTGATTAGTCTTCTAGATTAAAAAAACAGGAGTGCAAAAAATTGCAATTTTCTCATACAACATGTTCTAGTCTGAACGGCTGGAAAGCGAGTGCAGTAAATTCTACCTACAAAGTACAGGAGCTTTTACTGTGTTCATCCACAATTTCAGGCATCCAGATGTGAATATGTTGGCTACTATC
This sequence comes from Grus americana, assembly GCF_028858705.1. Lineage (NCBI taxonomy): Eukaryota > Metazoa > Chordata > Aves > Gruiformes > Gruidae > Grus > Grus americana. Next base: position 13,626,792 of record NC_072858.1, on the reverse strand, counting down.
TCCAGTTTTATTGCATAATTTACTTACTACCAGGGAAACTAAACTCACAGGTTAATTTGGAAAAGAAGAAAAAAAAAAAGAGAGGCAAGAAAATATAGTCATCAAATTATTGCCAGTAACTTTCAGCATAATCAGGAATAGAATAACTGCAGCCAGCTTAATTTATAGTGCCAGAGAGTCAAAACCATTTCTGAGTTCATATAATAGAATGGATTAAAGCACACCAAATCCCTTCCCCCCTGTCTATAAAAGTCAGGGAGCTTGAAAAATCGCTCTGGATGTCTGTGAACCCAGCTGATGCTGAGGTGCTTTTAGTGTTCAAGGATTTGGCTTGCACAGCAGGGAAAGGCAGAGCGTTAATGAGAGTATCATTTGTTCAGTCGCTTCTGCATTGTGAGCAGCGGCTCTGAAGTGCTTCTCCAAGTTTTGTTGCAGAATAATGTTAATTGAATTCCAGTCTGTGCAAGATGTAAGCCTAGAAGTAGCAAGCATATCTTTAACTTCTTGTTCCTGTAAAGATACGTGAAAAGATGGAAGTGAAGGGCTGTGATCCATGGCACTTAAGTTAGAAGAAATCTTTCTTCACTTTAATTGGTTCAGATTGGAGCTGTAGTAGCTTGCACAGTATCATTTATTTTCAGAGCTCTTGCAATACGTAGATAATATTTTAAGTAGCTTCACATCTAACTTAAGTTCTGACCTTGTCTGGCAGGTCTGTATTCAGTGTATTGTACAAGCAGGCCACAAACAAGACACTGTACACTGAACTATCAAGCTCAAAGGCAGGAGCATGGCCCTTCTGGCATCCTCTGTCAGCTACCAAAGACATGGCACAAGAATCCAGGCCTTAATTTACACTTGCTTTGTGAATTCAGAGTGGCAGGAGCCCATGCTGCACACCCAGTAACATGTCTTGCTGCTGTAAATTTGGGAACCCTTTGAGTCAACAGCAGTGAAAAACAGGTCACAGCTTAGGCTTTATTGAGTTGAGAGCTACAAACTCCAGGGCAGGTTGGAGGAAAGGCTGAGCACTTGGTACCCACAGGTTTTAGGAGCAGAGGCTTTGCTGTGAGTGGAGCAACAGGTGCTGGGCCCTGGGGCAGTACTGGGCCTTAAGGGCCCTGATCAGCTCCACCTGGGCCCAGGGACACCATTTAACAAGCTCAGCCCTGCTGGCTCTTGCTGCACCCTGACTGCAGGACATAGGAACAACTTGAGTGCTATCTTCTAAGTACTGTCAAAGAGCAAGCTGGCATAGGATGGAAGGGAGTGGCTTGCACAGGAAAGGGGGCTGTGAGTGTTGAAAGCCTAGGTGAACAAGTGGAAAGGTTTCCTTCCCGGATCCTGCAGACAAGGAGCTGCCTCAGAGGTGCTCGGCTGTGTGTCCCAGTGTGCTGCCGGCAGGTGGGTTGCCAGTAACTGTGGGACTCCAGAGCGCCGGGTCTCAGGCTGCTGTTTTGTGTCCTTGTGTTGGGGTGAAACTGTTGTGCCCTAAAGAACTTGCAAGAAAGAGCAGAGAGAAATAGGCCCTTGACTCATTCCCTGCCACCCATGTGAAGTTACCAGAGGGTGAAGTTTTTAGGGGAGTCAAAAAGAGAAGTTGGGCAGCAAAATCAGTGCCTGCTATCTTTGAATTGTTAATAACTTTTCCTGAAAGTTAGCCCATCCCAACTATCTTTACCCAAATTAGAGTCTCTAAATCATTTGTATTTAGGCACTTTAGTGATTGAGTATTATTTTCCTAGCAGGTGGTTTAGCTGTTGTGCCATCTCCTCTAGCAGAGTGTATTTTTAGTGTGTTTCTAAAAGCAGGCACTTGATTTTAATGTCTTTCTGTTCCCTACTTGGGTCCTTTTTAAGCAGCCTCACACAGATCAGCTACTTATGCTGTTCAGCGTGCAGAAAGATATCAGGATCTCATCCCATGCTTGAGGAGCCTCATTTTCCAAGGAGGTGAAGCTCTGCCTATGGCACAAGGGGTGTGAGGGAGCAGGGCAGGATCTGCAGGACGTGCTGCACGAGCCTGAGGTCACAGCAGCTGCCTGCTCCTCTGCTCAGCCTTACCCTTCAGCTTGCTTTCTCCCTGAATTGGGGCACCTATGTAGGTTTATTGAACCCACATACTTTTTAATACCTCTGCTGACCTCAGTGGGTTTATATATTTCATCAGTATAAGTAAGGCTGTGGAAATGCAGCTCTGGGGCTGGAACAGGCTCCAAACCTCCTGAGATCCTCTCTTGCCCTTTGCTGCATCTTTGCTGGCGAGCGCAGGGTGCTGAGCTTTCTCTTGGGGCTTGCTCTGCCTTCAGCAACCAGTTCCTTGCCGGCAGCTGCAGGACCAAGGCAGCTGGGAGGTGAAGCTGCAGTCTTGCCCTCAGTTCACCCTGATGTGAAGAGTCTGAGTGAAGGTCTCTAAATATTGAGCTACTGCTGCAATGTGGCCACCCCCAGGGTAGGAGCTGCACTGTGCCTGTCTCAGGATGCAGGTCGGGAGGTGGGTGTCCCCACTGGGCATGTACTGGGTAGTGAGTGACCACAAGCAGGATGCCCAGGAGGGGAAGAGGCATTAATTTTTAGGGTAAAGGGGGAGTTATTGAAGGGGAGGAATCGAGTGCTAAACTCTCTGGACCTCTGAAACAAAGGTGATGGTAAGCTTTGCTCTTGTTGTCTACCTTGGCTAGAAGCAGCATGTTTCTTAGACTGTTGCATCTAATCACAGGGCTGGGATGCTCACCATTAGTGTTGGCCTTCTGCAGGCTGGCTGCTGTCAGCCAAGGCTTTGGCAGTATGGGGGGCACTTCCACAGAGATTGTTTTAACTTGATTTTCAAGAGGAATTGGTATTCTTGGTGCCTTTGTGCATCCAATAGCCCGTGCTCTACTTGCTGCTGGGGCTCCTAATTTCTCTACTTGCTTGCGCAGTGCCCCCTCTGAGAGGGCAACAATGAACCCAAATCTGCAAGGCATGGGCAAATTGTGGAACAGTTTCTTAACAAGAGTGTATTTGTGGATTTTCTGTTTGGGATCCTTCTTGTCTTATAGCCTGAGTGCTTTCAAGGAGACTTCATGGTTTTCAAGGAGGTGCTGCATCCTCCAGGGATGATGAAAGGCTGGCCAGGCTGACCTGGTCACAGCTGGTCAGAGCTTTCTCCTAACAGTGAATTTCCAGGTTGCACATCCTATGCTGGCTTTAAGGGCAGTCTTGCTCCTGTTTTCTGAATCCTAGACCAGCCATTTTCTTTATTTTTACTATTCTTTATTATTTTGCAGATATTCTCAGTATTTTCTCTCTGTGTTTCTTTTTTTTTCCCTTTTTTCTTTTTTTTTGAGCTCTTCAGCTTACCTAACAACCAGACAGAAGAAAGGGTACAAAGGTTGGTTTTAAGGATGTTATTTTTGTAGGCTGGATCTTGGCAGACCCAAGTTTCCCTCCAAGGCTCCAGGAGCCTCCCTTCCTGATGGTGGGCACTTTAATCTGCCCAGGTGTGAAGCACATACAACAACTACGCTTTCAGCCAGTCTTGACTATTTAAACTTCACAGTTCTTCACAGCAAGAACCATTTCTCTGGGCTCTTTCTTGGCAGAAGACTAAGCAGTAATTTAAAGCCATTTTAATCTGAAATGAGAATCTCTACACGGGGTTTGAATGCACTTCAAGTGAAGTATGTATTTGCAACTTTTGTTGATCCCTCTTAATTTTCTGAGTGTCCCTGTAGAAACAAGGTATGTTTGTGTAGTGGCAAAACATGCTGATAGCTCAGCCTCCTTGAGAGCTGTAGGGTGATAAAAACAAAAATAGTAAGGGAGTGGTGTATTTGGGATCAGCACTGGAGAATGCAGATTAACCATTCTTCCCTACAGAAAATATAAAGAAACTGGTCAACATGTGCTCCTGTCTCCCCTCCCCAGAAATACTCTGAAATTTTATCCTGAGCACAGAGTATTTCTGGAGGAAAAACACGTTTTGTTTTAAAAATAAATAAAAAAAAATTTCAAGTGCTGTGCCCAGCTCCTGTGGGAAAGCACAATTTTCTAGGTCTGCTTTGACATTCGTGTGATCACAAGTGATCATGCCAGAAGCTACCCTGTGGCAGCTGAGCTGCAGGAATCAGCCACTGGTACATTCTTAGCTGGCCCCAGCTGCAGAGTAAAATGTGTTTGCTTAAACCATCTTTGTCACTTCAAATGAAAAGGTGCCCAAAGCAGCAGTTTAAATAAGCCTGGCTTACTTTGCAATCAGGGCAGGCTATGAGCAAACACACGCTTAGTTACTGCATCTCACCTGAAGGGTGGTAACTCGCAAATTTGTGAACATCCTCTGAATTGCTTGGTTTTGCTCTGCAAAAGCTCTGCCTCTTTGCAACCCCCTTTGATGAAGGAAGGGTGTGCAGAGGCACGTGGCATGGCTGAACGGCAAAGCAGGCTCTGGGGGCTGGCTGGGTAATAAATGTTCTCACTTCCAAGTCCCTGTTTGAGCCACCTCATCCCCTGCAATTTCTGTGTTATCGTTCAGATGTATTCCCTCTTGGCAGGTTAGGAAAACTCATCACTGGAGTTTTATTTTAAATGAGTGTATACAATTCTTCCAGAAATTACCAAGTCCCTTGCTGATTCAGATGTTGTGGAGGAAAAAGACAAGCAGACTTAAAATGTCTCAGACCAGCCTTCTTTAACAGCTCCACATTGTTTTATTTGCTTAGTGGTGAGCTATTTGCTAAGTCCTGATGCTTGCACTAGTCCTGAATTTGGACAAGTTCCAATAGTCAGCTTTTCTTGCCAAAGTTACCTTCAAAATTCCTTAAAGCAATCTCTGTTGTGGTTTGGTTTTGGAGTGGATCCTGTTGTCCCTGTTGCAGAAATGAGTGTTTCAATTGGTATGTGGCACAGCAGACAAATTAGAGATATGTGTATTAACTGGAAGAAGTGAGCAATTAAGTGAACTTTGGTTACACAAGTCAACAGATCTCTGCTTGAGTACATTAGCTGAAGGTTTAGCATATTGCCATTTGCATCTAATCAGGTGCAATTCCTTCTTTGCTTTTAGTATGATGTGTGCTTACCAGATCCAAGTCTGATTTTATTTTTTTCTCTGACTTTTACCATTGATATTGAATGTTGATGGCATCCAAACCATTCCCAGGGCAATTTCTGTCCCATGGTCAGTAATACAGGATAAGCAGCCTGATGGTCTCAATGGATACACTGGAGGTCATCCTCAAAAATAAGATGCTTCTATCTTACAAGAGAGTGGGGGGCTCCGGTGGCAGTGGGGTTTCTGGTGGGTTTAGCTGTTGGTAGAGCCCGTGGTGGATCCTGCAGTGGGGAGGTACTAAGGGAGGATGGGTGTCCAAGGGGCTACTTCTTTGATACTGGGCCAACGTTTGAACACACGCTCCCCTCTACCTCTGCAGCTCCCACCCAGCTCTTGTGATGTGGGGAGGTATCATTAGGATGTGATTCATAACCCTGGGAGATCTTATATCTCTGGTTGGAAACCTGGTTTTTTGCCTAACATGGGGCTGATGACTGTCTCCACAAGGCACCAGCTGGACGCCCTGTGCCCAGCTCTGGGTGGGGTGTGCAAGGGCTGGATGGAGCAGGGGGTGACCTCTGCCCTCCATTCCCAGATGCATAGCCTCCCCCTGTGGCAGCAGCCAGCAGCAGAGCCAGCGCAGGGATGCTCGTGCCCAGGGCTGTGTATTCTGCTTCTTCTGCATGGGAACAGATGCCTGTGGCTTCCAGAGCTGTCAGTCATGTGCCCTTCAAAAGCACTAAAATTCAAATCAGGCGATATCAAGGGGAATTACACGCCAGCATCGCTTGTCTGATCAAGAGCGTCACCTTGTGCTCTTGAGGGATGTGTCTTGTAATTTACTTCAGGCTGAGGGACAACTGATTTTTTTTTCTCCCCTATCTGCTTTAGTGCAAGCTGGCAGCAAACTACCCAAGCCCTCTGCTGCCCGGCATGTCTCCCCTGGCTGTTTCCTTTGCTGGCAGCATGCAGATTTCTGCTGGGCTTTGGTCAAGTGTTGCAGATGGGGCCTTGCTTTCTTCACTCTCTCTTATTCCATGTGCTGGCAACTCTGGTTTCCCCATCGCCATCCCATGTCCCAGGGCTGTACCTGCTTTCCCTCCAGCCCCTAGGCTGATGCATCCAAACAACCCACAGTCTGCCTGGGGGAAAAGCAATGGCACTTACTGCTGTACCATGGGACCTCACCTCTGCTTTCATCCAGGCACCTGTACTGCCTGCGTTGAAGCTGAATTTGAGGAAAGAAGAGAAGCAGGAGGTGGTGGCCATGTGGTGCCTTTGGTGCTCTGCAGGCACTGCAAGACAGGTCAGAGTTGTGTTTGTGGCTTTTTTTTTTTTGTTTGTTTTCTCTTTCTGGAGTTGGGGATAGGAACTTGAGACTTTTAGTGCCAAATCTTGAGCTAAAAATTCACCTGAGCACAGCAGAGAGGAGTATCGGGGTCTGTGTTACAGCCCTGCCTCCTGCCACCGGACAAACAGCTTTCTCCTGCTCTCATGACACTGTAACCTGCCCGATTCCCTCCCGTCACCTCTGCCCAGAGCCCTGTGCATGCACAGACAGATCCCCCCCGGGTGAGCTGGGCAGGGCTGCCAGCCCACTTTGCAGAGTGTTCCTCTCCTCTCCTCCCAGATCACCAGGCAAGGCTGGGTTTGCTGAGCAGCCGCTGCGGTTTGATTAAACACGCTGTGAAGTGGAGCGCTGGGAAAGGCTTCCCCCAGGGCTGTGGTAGCGCAGGCTGGCTGGCCTTGGGAAAATGCCCTTGGCAGCTGCCTGATGGGAGAGCCAGCAATCTGAAATCCTAGGGGGGAAAATCAACCCTTCCATGGATTTTATTGCACTCTTGGAAAAACAACAAGAATGGTTTTGCTGAACAATGTTTCCACTAGGAAATGCTGCCATTTATAGCACAGTCCATATAGCAATATGCTGCTGGCAAAATGTTGCTCAGGAAGCAGGTAAGTGTTGGAAAGAGAGATCCTTGGGGTGGATGAGAGGCTGAAGTGTTGTCCCTAATTTGAGTGTGTGGTACCTTCATGCCTCTCCTCTCTGAGCACCTGAAAGGCAGAGAAAGGCAAAAGCGTGTTACTATGCAAGGCTTCCAGACCATGGCTCACATCTTCCCTGATCTTGCCCTGGGCTCATGCTGAGGCTGAAGGAGAAGGGAATTGGGAATCAAGGTGTCGGGTTAATTACCTGCTTGGAGAACACCTTTTGCCTAGGATGACAACATGCCATCACCACCAAGTTGTTCACCTGGCCATTGCGAAGCACTTGAGCTCTGCTGAGCTTTCTCTGCCCCTCGGGGTGCCTAGGGAAACCTCCTCACCCCACTGTCCTCCAGTTGAATGGTGCTGTGGTATATGGTGGATTTCACAGAGCACATCTGGCTCTGGACATGGTGAGGTCTGTAACAGTATTTTACCTTTCTCTAGCACATTCCAGATGAAGACTACAAGGATCGGGGACCACCACTAACCACGTTGTAACAATCCTGCTCAGGAGAGATACCCAGATCACGTCTCAGGCAGCTGGAAGCACAAGATGATTTCTTCCTGTCAAGTCTATGGCAGAGTCCCTCAGAGAAGTATTTAAGGTGTGCAGGATTTTTGTGTCAGGATTCAAGCATCTCCCAATTTTTAACCAGTGCCTGGCACAGCAGTGATGGGGACAGGCCTCCCAGCCCTGGTGCACAGATGGGGCAGTGGAGCAGAGCTGGGAAGGGCAGTTGGGAGACGTTTTGCAGCCAGGATCTGAGCCAGGTCCCCCGTAACGAGTGTCCTGGCCCCAGGCATTTTTCCTCTTTGATTTGGTCATGAAAAGAACCCAGTTCCAACGCTGACCCTCAGGCAATCCCTTGCTGGATTAGGATATTACAAGCATAGCTGCAAATCTACCAAGAAGTTTTTCAAGTCGCTGCTTTCTCCGTGGAGTCAGCACAGCAAAAGCCATGTCTAGGTGAGATGCTTCATCCCTTTTTTGAATTTTTTTCATCTAATACCCTTGTCAAAAGCTTGCAGGCAGCTGCAGCTCAAATCATCATGCATTTTTCTTGTGATTGCTTTGCCTGATATCGTGGTGAGTATTCGTATCAAGTTGGTGCGTGATAGATGGTTAGATTTATGCTGTATGTTGTGATCCAGGGGTATAAATGTATTTAAGTGACTTATTCAGCTTAAACACCAGCACTGTCTGCTGCTCCCTCGTCAGCATTACAGGCAGAGAGATAAAATAGCAGTGGTAACTGTGGTGATGGAGTGTCACTAGCAAGTAATATGAGCACAAAGGCCATTTTCAGAGACAGATAGAGTATAACTCCTCTATAATTTCTCTTGAATTATTTTTAGAGCCGGACAGACTGAAAGCCCCTTGAGAAGGGCAGCGTGGAACGTAGGAAAGCCTGGGAGCCTGAGCAAACATTAGGACTTCTGAAGAGTTTGATACCTATTAAAAAAGCAAAGGCAGAGAGGAAGGGAACCTAAAAGTGTAAAATGTGGCAATCCCAGAAGCACGAGCTGTTTTCCAGGGAAACTACTCCCAGAACTGCAGCAGAGTTTAGCAAGAACTGTGGTGATAAACACAGCTGGCTGGATCATAGGGTTGTAACCACAGCTCAGGGCTGGGGCTATGCATAAATCACTGTGGTACATTTACGGTCCTTTTATGCCATCTCCCTCCTTTAAATTTAGTTTACCGTGCGGATCAGGTGCCCAAGCCCCTTTGCCCCCAGCTTCCCAGGCTTCTCTGCTCTGCTTGCAGTGTTTAGGGGTGGCAGAAGCTGCCTGTCTTCCAAAAGGACTTTACCCCAGTGCTCATCTTGCCTCCAGGCTGGTGTGTCTGCCAGAGGGGTTTGGGCTGTCTGTCTTTTGACTGCCTTTAGCACCTCTGCTGCTTCTTGCCTTTTACTTGGTGCTTCCTCAAGGGCAAAGTGAGCTCTGCAAACTGGGAGTGCTGGGAAAGGGCCTCTCTCGCTGCAATGAATGTGAAGCTGCCCTGGTCCCCATGTGATGGGAAAATCTCTGGGATCCCCTTCTTTGGGTGCATGTTGGTCACATCTTGCTCCATGGAAGTACTAATAACCCAGCCCGTGGTTTTGTGCCAGCCCAGGGCCACACCCTGCAGTACTGAAGTCCACTGAAGGTTTTGAATTATTTTGTTGTAAGTTTAGAGTTTTGTTCCCCAAGCTATGCCCGTTGCCTTGGCTGGTGAGTACCACATGGGAGAAGTTTCTGTGTGGTTTTTGTGGAAGGGTTTTCTTACGGCCCAGTGTGTTTCCAGGTATTGACAGAGTGGAGGGAGCATGTGGAGCCAGGCTGTGCAGAAGCAACAATGGAGAACAAACAACCCCCCAAATCCAAATGGTGTCAATTGGGGAAATTAAAATAATAAATGAGGAGAGGTGTGATCAGTCTTTCTGGCACAGAGAGTGAGCATAAGGGAGCAAACGTGTTTCCTCTGTGATATGTGGTAGCTTTTGACAACAAGATGACATTTTGGCTCACTTGGTGGGCAGGGGATAGAGATAGACTAATGAGGAGCCAGAAGAATTTGGGCTGCAAAGCCAAGGACTCCTGGGAGACCCACAAGGAACACTTGCATAATCTGAACATCTTCCTTTGGTCCAAATCCCCAAAGTCTCCTTCCTGGGAGCTTCACAAACTCTTTCTCTGAATGCTGCTGTAACAACATCATTTTCTCCCTTCTCCATGCAGCCCCTCTTTGCACTTTCATAGCGCAGCAGCATTGGGTTTGTGTAAGGGATGCTGCTGCTCTGTTTGCTTGCTGCTTCTCCAGGTCTGCTGGAGAGAGAGGAGGCAGAATTATGCCTGTGCCATAGCTTGGTGCCTGCTGTTGCTCCAGCCATGTGTGTGTCAGGACAGGCTCTGGACAGGACTGTGGAGCCAGGGTAAGTGCTGCCTTGGTGTAAGCTAGGGTCTGCTGGGGTGCAGTCAGCTGTTAGTGCTGCTCTCTGGAGCCATTTGTGGTGGTGTTGGCAGGGTTCTGCCTGTGTGATGGATGCCCTCAACATTACACCAGGTCCTGAGCAGCTCAGCTGCAACCACGTGGGTGAGGGTTGATCTTTTCTTGCTGGAGGCTACTGCCATTTCTGGGCAGGCAGGCACCTGGTGCAATATGGTTGTTCCTGAGCTATTCCCAGGCTTGTGGCACTTGGTAAAACCACCTTTAGGTAGGGAGAGCTATGCCTGTACCTGTGCAATAGCTGAATTTGACAGCAGCATAGACAAGGGCATGTTACAGGAATAAGTGGTGGCAGGTGGAGCACTGGAAGTCCTCCCCTGGGCAGGAGGAGGACCAGAGCATGTTGCTCAGTGTGTGATGTGCCTGTTGTAGGCTGAGTTTTGAAAAAAAGAGGCACTCAGTCTTCTTGCAACCACCATGCACCCCCTCCCCAGTCTCCCAGCCCAAGTGTCACGGACTGATATCTGCAAGCATAGAGCCTGCAGCCCTGCTCACGTAATACCAGATTGTTCCCATCTCCACTTAATCCACAGTGCTGTTCTTGTAATAGCTCTTATGGGGCTATTATTAAAGGTTTGGTACAAGCGGCCAGTCCCTGAGGAACTGGTTAAGAGCATTTCTGGTACAAAACCAAGTTCCTCTTTTATAGTGCAATGTGCAAGTATAATGATTGTATCCTGCACAGGAAAATTAATGAGCGATCTTTGAGGGAGAAAAGGAAGGAGGTCCTGTGCAGCAAGTCTAGTGCAAAGAGTGGAACATCTTTCTCTTGTGCTGAGGCTGCAAAGCCTTATCCCATTTGTGATGTACCACCCCAATGTACAGCCAAGAGGTAGTCTCACTTGCAAGGACCTTATGATCTCAAAGATTTAAAACAATGCTCAGGAGAGCAGAAGCTAAAGAATGGTTATGGGCAGTGAGTGAGCCACCAGGACAGATTTTCCCTGGCCACAAGCAAGTCTGAAGTGTCCAGATGAGCTGCAAGGACTCTGGTTTTTGAGTTGGATGAGAAGAGGATCGTTGCCCTTCTCTGTGAGAGCACCAGGCTCTGGTGAGGGCTCTGACTTGCAGGATTTTTGTGGGAATTAGATACCTCCATCTCATATGGCCCTTTGTCACTGTGTCCTGGCTCTCATTCTGTGCCAGGAGGCCTCTGGTCCCGCAGAGAAGCTGTGCAGGTGGTTGAGTTCTGGAGCACCCTCCTGGTTCTGCTCTGCCACCTGGGGGCAGTGGTACAAAAGGATTCACTGCTCTGGAGGCCTCTGCAGGTAAGAACAAGTTGGTTTTTTAACACCACTTGTCTATCACTGATACATAAATGCTCTGATCCTCTCCTAGAGGGTCTTCTCTCCATCCTTTATTCAAGAGTGTCCCTACATGTAATCAGATATGGGATGGGAAATGAGAGAAGTTGATCCTTGAAGCAAACAGCATCATTCTTTATCATTAGAGAAATAACATTACTAAGAGTCCTAAATTGCCTCACATGACAGCTGCTGTGCCAGGGCAGGCTCTTCCCTCACCCTGGGGTGCTCATCTACCTGGTTCTTGCATGTGGGTGAGTGGTAGCAGCTGGGGACTTCAAGGCATCCAGGACCACCATATGCTCTCAGATGAGAAATGACTCCACCATGCTGCCACTGGCAGGATTCTTCCTCACCGGCTGCTTGGGCAGGGGCACAGCACACACTTGGTCTGAATGTCACTTTTCTTAATTTAGCCAAAAGTGGTGTTATGAACACAAGAAAAATAGCACAGCTGTGCCAACATGCTGCTCCTCAGCACTGCTGCTTGTTCAGGATGGGAAAGCTGCTCTGACTTACAGAGCTGGAGGTATATTTCCCCCCCTTCTTCCTAATTTTATTTTATTTTGTTACATTTTTGCAATTATCCCCTCTGGGGCTATAATTTTTGCTTAATATCTAATTCATTTTTAAAGGCAAAGTCGTTACTGTTTTGGAGCTATGGGTAGGTTTTATTTTTTATTATTTTTTTAATACAGCAGCCATAAGCAATTTTAAAGCACTGCTTTACTACATAAAATGATCTTCCCTTATGATTTGATGTTGATACTGCTGCTTGATTTATTTTGAAGGACTGCAGCAAACGGCATAAATGCTTAACAGATAATCGTGTTAGTGATGGACGTATGGGTAGCATACGCACAGTACATATTTAAAAGACAGGATGGCAGGGCTAGTGTTGTTCTGCAGCCAAGATTTCTGGTGTATACAGGGGACAGTGGTAACTCCTTCAGCCTGGAAGGTCATGATCTTCCAGCCTTAATTTGGGTGCTTGATGCGGGGTCAGCCTGGCACCAGGTTTAAAGCAGATGGGCAAAGTATTTGGATTCTGTCTCAGTAATGGGTTGTGTGGGTGGCTAGAAGGGTTTAGCACAGGCCCAGATGTGGAGGATTTAGGGGAACAGATGGGAAGGACAGAGCTGCAGGAGCACAGAGGAGCAGCAACAGACATTCGGGGCCTGTGGCAGAAGCAGGGCCACAGGAGCTCCCATAAAAACATGTAGGGAGGGGGCCTGGGCTTGGTCCCCTGTGTCCTCCTCCATTGCTCTCCTTCTCCTCTGCCATCGCTGTGCCGCCTCCCATGCAGCAAGGCAGTCCCAGGGATGCTGTATGCATGGGGACGGTCCCCACCTGTTCCCAGGCTATGTGTAGGAGCGTGCCTCTTTGTGCCAGGCTCTCTGTGAGGTGCATGTACAAAATGTGATGCATTTCAGCACTAGGAGATCAGCATGTTCCTTCTCTAACAAAATTACTGGAATTTGACTTAGGAAGAGGAGTCTTTTATTTAGGCATCAAAACCAATGAGGCCAACCAAACAGGTAGTAGGAAGGCTTGCTGAAGCCCAGCTAAAAGTGTTCAGAAACCAAATCCTGAAGTCCGAAAGGAAGCAGCTGAGCTGGTTGGACAACAGTGGTTTAGATCAGGAGCATTTCCACCTGATATTCATCCCCATGCCCATGCATGTGGTTCTTGCTGCCTGATAACCACCTCCACAGCTGCCTCCAAGGCTCCTGTGCCCTCTTCCAGCCCCAGGCGGTTCTGTGTCTGATGTGCTTTGTAAGTGCAATGGGTTATGACCCCCACTTTACTGCCAGCCAGGGCACAGCATACCTTTGGGCTGGGTAGCCTGGACCACCGCAAAACACAGAAGTGTCAAAGCCTGGGTGGTTCTGGGGGTGCAGGAGGATCTGATCAAAGAAGGTGCTCCTGTATGAGGCTTTTTGCCATGTTCCTCTCCAGCACACATCTGAAGGGCATCAGGCAGGACCTGAGTCCTTGTAGCCACAGATTACTCAGCCTCCCTTCAGTTCTCTGATGTGCAGTGAAGGCATAACTCGGTTATGCTGCCCAGCTCTGCAGTCCTGCTGCTGTTGCCCAGTCCTGTGCCTAGAGTCCACCTTCATCCATCACCATCAGTCCTGTGCCATTTCTCTGATGGAGGGAAATGCGAGTGCAGTTGTGGTGGCATCTTCCTGATGGGCTCTCCTCCCCCTGCTCAGCTGAAGGGTTTTTCTTTGGGTGAAGCCCATGGGGTGAGGCTGTAGAGTCATTAAATAGGGGCCAGGCACTGGGGTTATGCCAGGCATTCAAGTGCCACCACCTTGACTGGTGCTTTGGTGTACCATGGAGATAAATGTGGTTGGAAGCAGTTAATCATTTGTGCTAAAAGTAAACAAAGCTTTTAGTCAAAAATATCACTTTTGTGCCCTCACACAATGTAACTTGTTGGGGAAGCCCTGCTACCACCAGCCATGCCACCCCTCTGCTCTCCCTGTAAAGCTGGTTTTATTTCTTCCTTTTGGAGCAGGACCCATGTCCTTGTTTTCTCACTCTCCTGTCCCTAATGTACAACAATATATAGTTAGTTGTGTGAAACCTGCCACGAAGTAGAGTTCAGTGGGAGGAGAGGAAAAGAGATGGTGTAAGGTGGGGAACAGAAGAGCTGGGAGGAGTGGCAGGGGAAGAATGAAGATGTATTTAAGCAAGCAGGAAGGCTGTTTTGTGCCTTTGTAGTCTGACTGGAGAGATGATGGGGACTAGCTGTTCAATAGCGCAGCCCCTCACAGGGTAGGGTTGTGCCTCCACTGTGGTTGGGAGCTGGCTGTGGACCAGCTCTGAAGGGTTTCTCCGTATTGGGTGGCCCCTGGCCAGAGGAGGGCTCGATGCTCTGTCATTTGGTCCCAACTGAAGTGTTCTTGTGAGGTTTCTGGAAGCCTCTCAAGTCAAGATTTCCTCCCCTTGGTGGATGAAATGCAGACTCGGTGACAGATGTGCTGGTGATGTGTTCGTTTGAAGCTTGCATCAAACCTCTTTGGTCTGGAAACTTCAAGTACAGGCTCGTCTCTGGTCCAACTCTCCCCTTTCAAGCTCACCAGCTTGGAGCGGTGCAGACTGCACGAAGGTAAATTAGAAAGATTTGGGTGACTGCACTCAGCTCAGCATCTCCCAGCCTCTGCTGCCTGCTGCTCCAGCATCCTCAGAGAGCCCTGGTATGGGGAAGGGGCTTACCTCTTCAAAGAGCTGCATTCCCGAAGCTTTGCTGGCCCTCCCCTCCCATAACCCAGATTTATCTCCTTGTGCTGGACATCCAGCCACTGCATGAATATCCTCTGAGCTTTGTCTGCTACAGCCCTGTCTTCTCCAGCTTCTGTGGTGTGATGGAACGAGCAGGGAATTAACCACCTCTGCCCCAGCCCTAAGTATCCCCTGAGTGGAAGATCTGTGCAAGGAATTGGACGTGTCTCCTGCTGCTGACATAACCCTGGGCAAAATCTGCTTTATAGCCAAAGGACACCTTTAAAAACTTTTAATGTATGTATTCAGGGCTTCTCCATTGGAAATAGGGAGCTTGCATAGGGCAGTAACGGACACTTTCCTGTCTTTGTAGAGGATTTATTTTTTTTGTAATGCTTCAGACTCTTACACTATGATGAGGGGCAGGACTATTGAAACAGAAGGACGAATTCTTGGCTGCCTCCCTGTTGAGGTACTTCAGGTTCAGTACAAACTGTTTAAGTAATGGGATACCTCACACAGCTGCTTCATTTTCCTGACTCCCAATGAGGTGAGACAGTGAATACCTCACCAACCGTGGAGGCTGTGGCACTCTAGCGCAACATATCTAAGGACAATTAATCTGGAGAAATAGCCTGGCCATTTAGCTAGCTCAGGTTCCAGTTGCTGTGTTGGTTTGTTTGGGGTGTGCAAAATGTAGTGCAATGGGAGTGTAGGCAGGGCAGGATGTTTGGCACTGGTGTCAGTGCAGCTTTGTTGACTTGCACTGGCGTAAACTCTCGAGCAGAAGGATGCTGGCCAAAGAGCAGGGAACAAGGGTGTTGAGTGCAAGGGGTGGGCAATGTGCCCAATGTCCTGTCCGAGACCAAGCCTGGGAGTTGGGGTAAATAATGAGGAGCAGCCTTTGTACAGTCTGGGGGGAGATTTTCTCCATGCTCTATCAAACAGTGCTAAAGGTGTCTCAGCATGTCACTGTCCAGCTATTCCAAATTCCTGATTTAACTCAAGGGATTTATTTAACTCCTATCAGACTGAAGTAAAACCTGTAGCTCTCCCTTCTGTCCTCTTCCCCCTTCCCCCCTGCCCCCCCACCTTTCTACTGACTTGGTGCAACTGGATTGTCCTTTCTCATGTCTTGCCCTGTATGTCTCCCTGACAGCAGCATTCAGACAGAGATGATGGACAGCACTTTCTAAACAAGGTACCCTGAGCCCAGGCAGATCATGAGCTTTCTCCGAAAGCTGCTGTGTGCATGTTGGGTGAACCAGTCACTGGAGCCCTGGCATGATCCTTCTTTGCCCAGTGTGGCAGAAAGGCTGTGACATGAGAGATGCTCAGTCCCTTGCTGTGACTTCTGTGGAGGTGATCCATCCAGGAGAGTTGCTCATGGAGGGTTGCTGGAGCACCCTGAACCTCAGGGCTCCCACAGGAGTGAGAGGCAGACAGTCACAACTCATGTTGTCCTCAGACGCTCCAGGTTTTTTTCCTTCCAGTGACACTGTGCACAAGCAGAGGGGACTGATGCCATGGCAGATCTGCCTGTCTCCAGGCTCAAAGCAGGTGCTGATCCTGCTGCTCCAGCAGCGTCAGAGCATGTGGTGCTGCTTTTGATGTTAAAGATGTGACAGGACTTATCACAGGGAGCCTGGGTGCTGTGATCATGGCAGGCAAGGAACGGCTGAGGAAGGCCACGTGCTGGGAAAGAAAATAGCTGCTCTCTGTGCAGTAGCAGCAGCAGCTTTTCCCTTCACCGTCTGGCTCAGGAGCTGCTCCCCATTGTCATGTAGTGCAGTGGACGTGCTCTGAGCTCCCTTGCACTGTACTTGGCCCTAAGCGCACACGGGGCTGAATCCTTCTCAGTCTGGCTGGAGGGGAGAACAAACTCCAAGAGGGCTTCCATCTTCTTCTAACTTTTTCTAACAATTTCATAACTTTACAGGACCTTGCTCTTTGATTTCCTCCATCTGAAATGTCTGTCTGGGGAGAGGCTAGTCAGCTGTTCAAACCACTGTTTTTATCTGTTGTGCCTCTGCAGATACCTGTTGTTTCTGTGATATGAGTGCAGAGAGAAAGCAGAACCAGTCCTCTGCTTCCCTCTGCAACTGACTGAAGGAAGCAAAATAACTCCATCTAACTGGTAGAGATGAGTTTATTCTGGGTACTTGTAGGGGGCTATTCCGGATAGTGCCCCAAATGTCTGTGCAATCAGAGACTGGGGAAGCTTATAGTGAAAAGGAGCCAGGGAAAACGGGGTGTGAATCAGAGCAACCAGCAAATGTGGCAAACTCTGGACAGGAGGCTTTGCCCCTAAGCTGTGTGCTGGAATATAAAGGAGGACAAAGCTGCTTTCTGCAAGCAGCTCAACTGTGTGGCTTTGTTACTGGCTTAGGTGGAAGAGCCCACAGAAAGCATTTGGGTCCAGACGGGAGCTAATTGTGCTGGTTTTCTCCCCAGCCCACCTAATCTTCTCCATTGATGTTTCTGCAGCTTTCCCCTTCCCTTTCATAATTAAGGCTATTGTTTTTCCTGTTGAGGAGCTGCCACTAAAGAATGCAATCTTGGAGGCATATAAACTTTTCTCTGTCACTTTCTAACTTAAAAATACAGACATTCTTTATGAACGAAAGTGTTCAACATTTCTATGAAATTTCTATTACAGCTGGCTGGGAGTTTTCTAACTAAATGCTTTTTAGCAGAATATGCCGACTTGTTGAAACTGAAACTCTTCAAATACATATGCTTATTCTAACAAAACTTGCAATGGCAGGTATTCTTGGCTCTGTGACAAAATTTCTGGCTAGAAATGGAAGAGAAGGAGCTGGGGCAGCTAATAATGCCCTGGTGCTTCTGATGGGGATGCTCCAGCCAGACCAACCGCTGTAGCTCTGGATGCCTTGAGGAGCTGGCTTGGTGATAGTAGAGGAACGTTCCTTTTAGCTGCCATTGAGCTTCACTCCTATCTCATGACTTGTCTGTTCTGCACAGCGCCTGTTGTACTGTAATGCTGAACCAGCACACGTCAGTCTCTGGAGTTCCTGTGGGTCTTGTGGGGGGAGTAATCAGTGGGTCACACACAGCTGCATTGCAATGTGCCAGTTTCTATAAAACAAAGATGCTTTTTAAGGCCAAACTAGATTGCCTTGTGAAGGAGGAATGAAAAGGAGGCAGGGGGCAGCTGCAGAGAGAATGCCACTGGAAAGGCTATTCTTTGATTCAGGGTTAAAAGCAGATTTCTGTGCGTTTCGGCTATAAGCCCTGTTAAGTGCAGCTCTAGGCAGTCTGGAGCTCTGTGACAAGCACTAATTTTGAGAGATTGTTCTTTGCTGGTGGACAATTACACACCAATCGCAGCAGGAATCTGAGCATGGCTAATCTAAATGGCCTGGCATTTTGCTATTCAGGAAGTAATGTTTTTTGATTTGTTAATGTTATAGAGCATTTACCCTGTACAATAAAAGTTCAAATGTTGTCCCCAGGTTTCATTATTTCTCAGGTTTACTCAGTAAAGGCAGGAATGAAATACATGGGCACCAATGTTGTTTACAATTAGCAGAAAATTGCCATTTTACTGTAGCTAACCACTCCTGCGCATGCCACCTATAGCACTTGGAAGCAGACAGGCTCTTGTCTGAGGCCTGTTCCTGGTGGGTCTTCAATTGCTAAATCCCTGTGCTGAGCTCTGCTGAGTCCCACAGACCAACAGGACCTGCTGATGGCTGGCAGCCCAAGGGACCTGCTTCTCAAACAACACACTCTTTGTGAACACAGTGTCCTTGGGACTGTGCATTTGTCATCGTCAGATGGAAGCTGCAGGGTAGGTGGCAGAAAGAGAAATTAATATGTACCAAGACGTATTTTTTCCCTGGTAATGTACCATAGGAATGAGAGGTTCTGGGCAAAGGTCTGAGCTGTTTAGTGGCTGTCTGTCACAGCCGAGAGCAGTTTTGACATTCGGAGGTTGCTCTGCATGTGGATAGTACCACTTTTCTCACTGAGCAGCACTGCCCAAAGGTCAATGCCATCCGCCACGAGTGCGAGACCTCAGCCAACTTACGATGCTGCTGCTTGGTGCTGTGAATTCAGCTACAAAGACATCATTGGTATTTGGGAGGTATTTGACTGGACAGTTGCCTAGAAATCAGCCTCTCTTCTGCCCCCCTCTCCAGGGAATTGATGCTTGCATCAAATGTCTGAAAATTTGGTTTGAGTTGCTCCTGGCCCTGCTGAAGGCAATGATGACACTCAGATGTACCACTGCAGAACTGGCCGTGGATCCTCTGGGGCCAAGTGCAGGAGAAATGTCGGAAGTGTTTAAGGGCAGCCGCTGTTGTGCTGTGCAATACGGTGTCTTGTTCCTTCTGTTGCTGCATCGCAGTTCTGGATGAACTGGAATACAGCATCACCATGCATGATTAAGCAGGTTAGTCAATAAATCCTTGGCTAGTGTAAGACAGCTGACTTCAAGGGAGTTGCACTTCCTTGCACCAGAGAATCCAGCTGTCAGCATCCAAATTCATCTGAGAGCAGCTTGTTAGTAGCACCTAGATACTACAGTAATTGGTAAGCTATAAATACCAAAGGCAGACATAATATTAAACAGGCTGTGTCATCAATTAGCTAATGACAGAAGCATAGAAACGTTGGATAAAAATAACCTGTAATAGCACAATTGTTTCTTCTTACCCCCCTCCACTCTCCCTCACTCAGAAATGAGCAGCTCTGGGACACCTCATTTTTTACTATTAATAATTTAGGAGCTGTAACATTCTTGATGAGCAGTGTCTGATCTGCAAAACATTCACTTTTTCAGATTGCTTTACACTTCCAATCATTTGCAAGAAGCAAAGCTGGTAAAAATGAAAATTTGATGCACAGGATTCTTTCAGGTAATGAGGTGGAGCATGTGGCGCAGCTTCTGAACAGTTTAGTTCAGTGACATTATTGTGATGGCAACAACTGCCCTTCGTGCCTCAGTGTGGCACAACAAAGAGCGCACGCAGGCACGAGGCATGGAGGGGGCTTCCAGAAAAGAAACTTAGCGTTACATTAAATCCTGGACTTGGATTTGGAGCTGTGGATCAGATCCCACAATGCAGCTCAGATCAATAAAAACCTGGACAAACCCCGTCAGAAATGATGCAGCATCAGAGTCTGCCTCGTGTTTTCACTGCACATTGCACAGCAGAGCCACAACCACTGCTTGGTGCTATGAGCAGGCAAATGCTCTTACGGGTGGCAAAATCTGGCTTCCTGCAGAGCCTTGATGGTAGCCCCTGTGCTTCCCTTTGCTCATGCCCATGGCCTTGGATAGAGGATGAGGCTGTGGTCCCCACATCAGCCCTGAGCAGCTCTGTGGCAGTTCCTTGGCCCATAGAAATATAGAGGGGTTGAGAGGACCAACCTGCCCATCACCAAGGAATGAAGTTCCTTTTCCTCTGGATGTGACTGTCATAGCTGAGCACAGGCTTTGTGAGGCATGGATCACTGCAGCCATAACTGCACGGCTCTGGTAAGGGCAGGGAGCAGATTTCCTTCATCATTTTTGTTCAAAAGTGACTGCCAGGCTTGAAAGGTCATGGAGGAGGAGGACACAAGGAAAGGGAGATGCAGACAGACTGATCCACAGACAGTGTGAGCATTCAAACCCTGTTCCTGAAGTTTATCAGCCCAAGAAAACCCCTTTGCAGGTTTCCGGACAAAATGGATATGCAGAGAGCTCTCCTGAGCCCGCGTCCCAGCCATTAACCCCCTTATCAAGCTTTTTCTTTTTGGCAAGGAAATGTTCTGGATGTGAGAGGCTGACCTGAGAGCTGGAGTCTGGGAACCTCTTTTCCCGTCTAAGTTTCTCTCTGTTATTTAATAATAGCCCAGCATCTTTTATATGAAACAGCAAGACAAATGAGTCCTGACTTTCTCTTGGTTTTTAAGTGGGTGCAGAGCTGACTGGCAGGTTGCTGAGTTGCTCCCTGTCTCTAAAAGTCTTGGCGTTGCTGTGTGTCCATAATGTCTACTGTCGAGC
The DNA here is from genome assembly GCF_028858705.1 of Grus americana. Classification (NCBI taxonomy): domain Eukaryota; kingdom Metazoa; phylum Chordata; class Aves; order Gruiformes; family Gruidae; genus Grus; species Grus americana. The sequence continues at coordinate 13,606,226 of NC_072858.1, read as the reverse complement.
TTGTCCTGAACTTGAAATGCAGCCCTGGGCTCCCCCATGCCCCTGGCCCCTGTGCAGGTGGCTTTTGGGGGCACGGAGAGCGGCTTTTAATGTTTTAACTCAGATGGTGCATAGCACTGCAACGAAAGTGGTTCCTGCTACTCTTTGCTCTGTCCCAGCTATTTTTGTTTGGTTTGCTTGACAGTGCTTGCGGCAACAGTTTAAGATATGGGCCATGTGGATTAAGCCCTGAGGCAGACTTTGTGTGACACTGGGGATGGGGATTCACAGAGGCAAACTTTCTGCTAATCTTTCCAGTTCCTTTTGTAGTCAGAGAGCAGCCATCTCCTCTGCAGGGTGATTCAGAGAGGCTAAATTAAGCTCTTTCTCTGAATCAGCCTCCTGGGCAACTCACTTTGCAGTTCCCATCTCTACAACAGCCTCAAGTGCGACAGCTGGGCCAGAGCTCCAAGCCCAGAGCTGGCCAGAGACCGCTGCGAGAAACAGGAGTCTTGGGGTGCTCCAGCTCCGTGGGGCCACGGCTGGACCAGCCCAAGGGAGGCACCTGCCCCCCGAGGGGGAAGGTCTCTCTGCTGCTGCTGTCTGTGTCACGTGCAGGTGATTTGGGGAATCTGGGATTCCCCAGAAAATCTGTGATTCGGGGAACCTCCTGATAATCCTGCCTTATATCTGGGAGTAGCATAGCTCTCGTCTCTGCTGAAACTTCCTGCTGTTTTTTAACAAAGTCAAAACCAGTTTGTTTCTATTGAAATAACAAAATTGCATTGCAAATGTTGAAATTCAAACATTTTGACTTTTCCAATTTTTTCAGGTTCATTTCCTGTCTTTTTCTTCACCTCATTTTCTCTCTTCCAGGTTGTGAAGATTAGGATAGGATTTGATGGGGATATCTTGAAATACCTCAGCTGTTGAAAATGGAAAAAAAAAAGGGTTTATTTTTTTGTTTATTATTTGCTTGATTGCTTCTTTGGGAACTTCTGCTAGTCTTTAGAAGAAAAAAAAGAAAAAGAACTTCCAAATGCTCTGTTCCTTCTTTTTTCCCTGGCTGTAACGCACACCTTGTGTGCAAGAAGCAATGCCCTTGTCTAGTCGTGGGGAGCTTGTGCTCACTGATGGGCAGGCTGGGCAGGCCAGAAAAGCCTTTAAAGAAAGGTCTGGCTAACTTGTACTGTTGGGGGTACCCAGGCTCATAGTGGATCAAACCAAGACAGTGAAAACAGCGGTGGGGAAGTGGGAGAAAAGAGCTCTGATGGCACAGACAGTGAGGATGAGGAGATGGAGCTGCCCCGGAGGGAAGGCTGGGAGGGGAGCGAGGGGACTCACCTCTCTGCAATGTTCCCAGGCATGCAGGTGGTGACTCCTCTCTCTGCTCCTCCTTCCCACTTCTGGCTTTTGTGAAGCTCTAGAAATTGCAAGTGAGGGTGATTTAGCATGTCACTGTTGAATGCAGGAGGCTTTGTGGTAATTAGCTTACTGCTAATTAGGAATGTCTTTGGGTATTTCTTTGGAAGAAAACAGTGATCTATTTATAACAAGCCACCACTTGCAAAGCAGTTACCTGAAATATTTTTTCCCTTTCTATATAAAGAATCAACTTGTTTTAATTTTTAAATCCAAATATGTCAAAGATACCTGTCAAGAATGATTGGTCTTTGTAATTTAAATATTGCCAATGTATCCTGTGAAATGTCAGCAATAAGTCTTGGTTTTACTAGTTTAAAAAAAAACAACAAAAAACACCAAAACAAACCACAAAAGCACACCTAACTTCTCAGAGTATAAAAGGGACATTTAATTTTTCTAAAACAGTGACAGACTTCTGAAATCTGAAGGCCTCTGTGCACACACACTTCCATGTAAATATTATAATACTTGTGGATTTTTGCCTCATTCTTTTTTACTGTTGACTTCCTTGACTGGCTGCATGTACAAGTGATGGAGGTGACTCTGCTGTCTTCCTTGCTTTGTTACAAGAAACAGGTTTAACACAGGAGCTGCTTGGGTGTGATACCGGTGACCTTTGGGTGCCCAGCTTGTTGCCTTCTATGAATGTTGGGCTGTTCAATTCTGGATGTTTTATATGGAGCCAAAAGATGGAAACAGAGCTGGTGTCAAAACTATTTTATGTGCAGTGAATAGAAATGTAGAACTTCAGTGAGCTCTTACGGTGAAGCAGAAAGCAATGGTTGAAGTGAGGGACCAAGACCGATCTTAAGCAACAGAGATTCCCGGTAGAGCTGAAAACTGATCTGAGATGTCATGTGCCTAAGTGCCTAAGCCTTATTTATTCTCATCTGTTGCAGTTATATTACAAATATAACTAATCACAGAGGTCTCTGCCCTGCAAGTCAGTGTGGTGTGAGGGCAGCCACTGTGCTGTGGCCACTGCCAGTCCATGCTGTCTCCTTTTTTCTGTATATCCCCAACCCATCTGGTTGTGGCAGCAGGTTACTATTTCTCATTTTGTTCGTGTGCTGTGAGTCAGTTAGAGCAAGGACTGAGTCTTAGGTACAACCCCCACCCTCTGCAAACTAAGCAGAGCAAGAGAGGATAAGGTTTTCTGGGGCTGGAGAGGTGTCTCATGCTTCAAGCTCTGCACTGGAAATGATGCTCCCTGTGACTTGAAGGGAGGAAGCTAAATGCCATCTTGTTTTCCAAACCTTTCTAACAGTGATGATGGTGAGTTTGGCTGAATAAATTAAAAGATTTGAGAGCTTAAAGGGGGATGAAATGTTACTTCTGTTTATTTTAAAAAAATACATACCACTTTTTACAATATTTTCATGGCTCATTAAGTTCTCTTTTAATTTCCTTCCTAGGAACTGTATGATGTGCTACTCATTGCTCAAACTCAAAATGGGATTTTTATCATTGGTACTATCTGTTTAAAATATGTTTGACAGATAAATTCCTCTTATTTCCCCTTTTCTATCCACCCCAGGGTTTAAATAGCTCATAAACAACAACAGCATCAACAAAAATTGTTTTGTTATTCAAATGAGACTTCTTTTCCCCACTGCAAATTTCTTCCTCCCCGCAAACTGTGTTTTTAACAATAACAACTGCCTAAAGCGCTCTGATTTTTCTTCATAGGCAATCATTCTAGCCAAAACCAAACAAAATAGGGAGCCTGTTAAGCTAGAACCTTTTTTGCACACACCTGCAATAATTATTTAGATACGCACATCAAAGTGAATAAGCTGTTGCACAACATAATTGGTTAATTTTGATTATGCAGGAGCATCATCTTGCTTCATTGATAAAGGAAGCTCTTGCTTGTAGGCTGGACAGTCACTGATTAGAGATGGGCAGGGTACTTCCCAAATACAGGACAGGTACCTCTGAGGATGGGGGGGCTTTGCCATGTGTCTGTCCACAGATACTTCTGGTACTTTCCTACTTGCTAACCACCTGCCTGTTGCTAGAGACTTCTTGACATACTCATTGAAGGGCTGGAACTCACAGAATTACTGATGTTTTACCTATGTATGGGCATATAACAAATATCCAGAAATCTTCAGGTGCATTAAAATACTTAGCTAAGCCTCACTGCAACCTAGTGAGATATTATCAACCTCATCTGACAGGTTGTTGAATGAGACATGAGAGTTCAAGTGATTTGACCAATGTTGACTTGCTCTTGCAGCAGACTTGGGTTCAGAGCTGCCATTCCACAGCATCTTTCTGTGCTTCTGGAGCAGAAAAAACTGAAACAGTAGTGTGAACCTTTTGCAGATGGGCTTTTCTGGTGGTCAGGTGGTGCCATGGGAGCTGAGAAACTGAGTAGGAGAGGGAAGATCCTCACAGGCAGTGCTGAGGAGTGCAGGCAGATTGTCTGGCTGCTCAGCTTGCCTGGTCTCTGCAGTGGTGTGATCAAGGGATAGGGGGTAGCACAGAACTGACGTTCCCAAAGGGAGGACCCTGCCGATGCCATGCTGTCCAAACTGCTCTGGCCCCAGGTGGTCATCACAAGCTGGGGTATGGCACCAGATGGCATCAGAGGTGTACTCACGTGGTAATTGCTGGTGTTGGAGGTGGGGAATGCAAGTTGCTGACGTGGGTCTGCATAGGGGTGTTGGCTATGGGGGAGGCTTGGTGTCACAGTCACAGGTAGCAGAGAGTGAATGGGTTTCATTGCAGCCAGTAGTCTGAGCAGGGTCTGAGTCACTGTTTTCCAAACAGCTTGAAGATTTCAGAGTGCTCTCCGGATAGGGAAATGCTTTCCTTTACATCTACTAGTCTGGGTGGCAGATGCTACCCACCCTGTTGTCTGCCCTTCAGAGGCATGTGACTGCCCTGGCCTTGCTCATGGAAGGGCTCACTTGAGCTCTCACTGATCTGCTACTTGGAAAGTCTACCAGCCTGAGAAAATGCAGCCACAAAATGGTTTGAAACTCCTCAGGCTGATTTTCCATCAATTGGACTAAAGAAAACTGCAGAGACTCTGCTAGCAATATTGTGCAGGTGAAAGACCTGGCAGGCAGCAACACAGCCATGGGATGGGAACCTTTTTAATCAGCACGTCTGCCTGCCGAGAGCACCTGTATCTTTCCCCTCTGCATCTCCTATAACCACCAGAACTGATTTCTTGGCAGCTGGACACTTTTGAACTCAAGTTCTTAACAAGCCAAAAGAGAGCACGGCATCAGGAAAGTGCTGTTGATTGACCAAACTATCCTTGGGGTTGCTATATGAACAGCAATCACTCAGGTCTGGCCATAAAAGCAACCCTATTGTCAAGGAGTAGGGTGGGGGAGCCCAACCCTGAATAAACCTAAGCTGGTTGATAAAAAGGCAGCAATACTAAAACAGATGGTGAGATCAGTGGCTATAGTTCACTGGGGTTTGGCAAGTGAGTAGAGTTTCCCATCACAGACTTGTCTCTGGGATGGAGCTGTGTGATGGTGTTAGCTGCTGGCTGGTCCAAGGGTGTCGTGCTGAGGCCCACCTCTGGGCAAGATTTTGGCTGCTCTTGTGCAGAGGAGCAAGCAGGTGACTCCTTTGTACCTGTGAGGGAGGTCTGGAGTCTTGTATTGAACAGATCCTGAGCAGGGAGAGCTGTAGTACGTAGTTCACTTTTCCATGCGTTTAAACCCTTTTCCTTTTCCTTGTTCTGTTTTTTGTAGAAGAGGAGGGTTCTCCCTTGCTCCATGGACAAATTACTTCAGCTGCACACAATCTCAGGGACTTTCGGGTGCCCATTGCCAAGGCCTTGCAGAACTGTGGGATTTGGGGACAGGCAAACGCACCCAACCAAGCCACTGATTTCACCAGTATGGTGATTTTTCCCTGTATCTTTATGTCCCCAGCCCCAATGGGTGTTATGAGCTGGGACACATGGAGGCCTCTTCCTTGGACCCAAGGGGCATGTTTTGTTCAAGAAGAATGTAATGGCATTGCCAAAAGAATGGAGAAAGGGAAATCTTTCCCCGACTTGTTCTACGTGTTGTCTCAGCTGTGAGGGACATGAGGCAGTCTTTTTAGTCTGGACTAATCTGTGAGAAGAAATTATGCTCTGCATCTCTTTAATGTACTATTTTTTTGCCCTGGTTAGCGGTGGCATGAAGGAGAAGCCTGGTTAATGAGAGAGGAGGGCTTTTTGATGGCAATGCAGAAGGCAACTGCTGACTCATGTTGTTTTTTGTGTTTTGGTTGTTAAAGCCACATGCGCCAGTGGGGCGGATTGTGAGGAGGGTGAACATTTGGGAAGAGAGTTTCCATGGGATGTCGCACTACTTGCTCTTGACTGTGCACTGCGGAGTTTCAGAAACAAGAACAGGGAAAGGGTACTAAAATTCCCCAGTGTGCTTGTTGACCCCACAGCATAAGCATACAACGCTTTGAGATTTCTCCATTGACTATTAGCACGGCCCTGGACCTTGTTATAACTCTCTTTGAGCTATTCTGTGTGAAGTACCTTCATCTATGGCTAAAAAGCACTATTTAAGAGCTAGGTATTAGCATGATGTGTTCTTTTTTTTATGTGCTCTAATCTTCTAGTCCTGAAGTGGAAGATTTGAAGTGTGACATGAGAAGTGGTACTGCAGGATTTACTCTTGACACGTCTGGATTTGCAGAAGAGAGCATCTCTGGACAGCTGAGCCTTGCGAGCTTCTACAAGGGGGACTTTTAGGCTATCTGAGGTTTTCCCACCACTCCCTTGTTGGACTCCCTTTTTCACTGCATGGTTAATACAGTGAAGGTGAGTCTTTTCTTGTAGTTTTGATCATTGTGCTTCCCTGTGAGGTTTGGGGTATGGGGTAAGACTCCCAAGACCCTGTGGTAAAGGAGTGTGACAGGAGACAGGCTCTGTGCTGGGAAAGCAGAGCTGGCTCTGAGGCATAAGGGATCTCGGATGTGTGATCCTTGGGCATCGGACATGCGATCCTTGGGCATTGCTCCTGTGAGTTAGATGGGCTTTGCAGTCTGGCAGGGAGAAATGGTTGTTGTCTCTCTGCCTCAGCTGATCCTACCACTGACACTTTTGCAGGAGTTGTCCTTATATTTACTTGACGGAGCTGGCCGGTCTGTCTAGTTGGCACAGGACGGAAATGGCACAGCCCATGACTGCTGAAAGAAAAGGTCTCAGCTCAGAGAGCTGTGTGGTCTGGGAGATGGAGCTCTTTGGCCTTATCCCTGCCAGTTGGCATCTTTTCCACTGCTTCTTTTCTCTTTAGTGCCCCAAAGTGCAAAGCACGCCAGCCTACCATTGTCGCATAGCCTCTAACAACTGGCATGCATACTCAAAGTGGTACATGTAGCCTGGTGTGACTTGAGGGTGTGAAGCCACATGTGCACTGACGGGCTTTGATGGAGCTGTGAGTCTCAAATACCAAGTACTTGTCTGCTTCTTGGTGGCACTATAGATTGACTGTAGCATTCAAGGAGGGCGTGGTGAGAGGAGAAAAAAGCCCGGTGTTTATTCCAGAATTGTACAGAAAAGTGCTAGAAGGGGCCTTGAGGGTCATCTAACTTTTCTTGTGCAGGATCAGTTTGACCTAAAGCACCAGTTATATCTGAACTGAAACCAAGTCATGTTTGCATATAAAGAAGCTTGCTGAGAGCCAGAATTTCATTGTCTGAAAGTAGGCAGAGACCCAGATCTACTTTGCTGAAAAAGGCAAACTGTATTTAAAAAGATGTTCTTGAAAATGTAGGCAATTTTCTCAATGCTGTGCAATGTCTCAGTTAGTGTAACTTCAAAAATCAATTACTTTCTTTTACACCAAACAATGATTAAGCTGTTCAAACCACTTGGCAAACAAACAGCTGCAACATCCAGAGAATGAGAACTTCTGGAAAGAACTAGATACTTGCCTTTGATTAAATTAGAAATACAGATTTTTTTTCCCCTCCTTTCCTCTAGCTCTGAGATGGGTTATGCAGGAGGCTCTGAACTTGTGTTTTATATTCTTGTGCCTACCTCTGAACCCATCTTGTAATAATTATTTGAAAGTTTGACTTAAAGTGCTCCAAATGGTTTCTAGATTCCCAGATGAAACGCTAAATTGCCTAAAAGAGGAGCCTGAAGATGAAACAAACTCTGCAGTAGCAAAGCAGACCTGAAGATTACATATTTCAGTAATTGATAAAAGTGCCACCTTTTCAGACCCTTCATAAAAGAACGAATCTGTGTATTAAAGCCCCAGATTATCTGGGCAGACTCTGTAGCTGTAGAAATCAAAGGCAAACTGTCAGTTCTACCTCTGTTTTCCTCTCCTTTCCAGGTGGTGAACTTCTCTTCAAAAGGAAATTTTTTTCTATGGGAACCTAGAAGGAGATCCTGGAAAACAGATAGAGATTAGTATCCTTGATTTGCAACAGAAAAAGTAGGGGCAGAAAGCAAGATATTTAACTCATGCAAGGCTGAGTAATCTGCAGGGAGCAAGGTGATGGTTTGCCCAGACATTGGGAAAGTAATTCTTAATTCCTCACTGTTTGGGAGGGGACATGTGTCTCTTTTCCTTGTACAAGAAACTTGACTCCCTGCACAAATCAACTCCATCCCTCTTTGCCATGAGGATCATTTTTGTGAGCACCATGGTTGTGTTCATTTTGGTTCATAGTGGGCTACAAGCTTCGGTTGAAAGTTTAGGTAAAGCAGCTGCACATATAGGAGACCCAACAGCATGGAAGAGTGCTGCTGCTGAGGGGCTGGGGCAAAGCCTGGACTGTGTGTGGGATTTATTTGGAGTAACCAAGAGGGGATGTCCAAGTTGGCACTTGTGTCCAGGACCTGTCATTTTTAACATGCAATATGGTCTCACCCACAGGCTTAATTCTTGTTAAGAGGCAGGGTCTGCTTTAGTCAGGGCATTTTGAGAGCCCTGTTGCTGCATACGATCATCCTCTAGAAATATTTGGGAGTGGGTTTCTGTTATTTTTATGATCTTGCTGGTCTCCAGCTGCCTGGGATGTCCTGGCTCCATGGAGCAGGGTTTGAATGCAGTGAGGCACATAACGCTCTGCATCCAGAGAGGCCAGCATCCCTGTGGGGCTGGTTGCTTGGGATGGCCAGATACCTACACTCTGCACATGACAACCCACCTGGTCCCGGTGCTCAGACTGTTTGTGGTTTCAGGATACCTTTGCACCTTCTTTGCCCTGGGGTCGGCTGGAGGGCTGTCTGCCCTTCTACGCAATTCAGAGCAATCCCGATAGCAGAACACAGCCTTGATAGGAAACTGGGCCACTGTAGGAGACCCAGACCCTGTACCGCAGCTCATCAGAGCGGTGCCTGGTTACCTGCAAAAGGCAAATGTGGTCTGGTTGTGTATTGTGTGATGGTGTATGGGCCCCAAAAGCTTATTCTTTTTGTCAGTTCTTTTTTCCCTCTGGGTTATAACTTGCTGCTGCTACTTAACTTTGTAAAATAATAAATGGCAAAAAATATGTTCTTAGAAATTCATGCCTGAGGCTGGGGCTTTTTCTAAGTAGTTTTGGCTCTTCAGAGGGAAGCTACTACTAAGCAAAAATTACCATAATTAACTATAGTAAACTGCCTGCTATTTGATGTCTGAGACTTAAAAGCTTCTGTTGGGATCCAGACAGTTTTTGAAAACAAGGCCTCAATGGCCTAATTAAAAAAGAAAGGGGAGAGAGAGAGAGTGGAGCAGGAAAGACTAGTGATAAATCCAAACAAATCACAATGGGCTGACAAGAGGAAAGGTAAATGCAACCTTACTTCTTGGTCCAAAAATATAGCCTGGGAAGTCTGGATTTCATCTTGCCCCAACATGTTTTTCCTCTGAAGCGAATGATCGCTGTTGCTCTGGATTTCATATGGGACTTCAGCGGAAGGGAATTTTGCATCAGGGTGCAGTGTTTCTCTGAGCATGCAAAACAGACATGTCCCCTTTAAGATTTCCAGTCTTGGGAAAACACATCAGATTCTGAGTAAGTTCACCCTGAGGCAGTAGCAGCCTTGTGATGAATGTGGGCAACACAAATATTTGTATAGCAATTAACTGTGCAGTGCAGTGATAATAACACAAATATGCTTTTAGTAAGATAGTGCTCATAGCTGTTTAAATTGGGGCTGTAAATACATTGATTTCCTGGGAAGCAGGAGGATTTACACCAGCAGAAGTGCTCTCTCTGAGCTTGTAAGCTGTTAAACTGCTACTGCTTTGGTGGGGGGCAAGCAGGTTTCAAAGGGACAGTGCTGATCACACAGGCACATCTGCAGCCTGGCAGAGGTCAGGCATATTGCACCAGGGAATGGTCTTCCCTTGCTCTTCTACATGCTCAGACTGCTTAGCTGCCCAATGAAATGTGAGGGGATGAGGCTGCTTTTCATCATCTAGTGCTGGAAGAAGCCTGGAAAAGGAGTCCATGTGGACAGCAACCCCTAGAAGCGTGTGGTGGATTCCTTTTGCTTTCTAGATGCTTTCCAGGGGCTCTGACTGATGAAATCAGTTTGTGTCTCGTGTTGCAGGGCATTTCTGTCCCAACGCAAATAGAGAAGCTTGCAGAGTGTTTCCTGAACTTGGCTCACAGCCCCACAAGACAAGATCATCCACATCTGTTGATCCATTCTGGTACGTGGACTTGTCTGTGCCTGGTGAAAAGCATACCTTGAGACCCTGAATTGCATTTTGCATTGTCCACAAGAATGTGGCCAGCTTTCCAGAAATGGAGCCACTGGAAGAGCTTTGCTTCTAGGATGTTTGATGCTGAGGAGCTTTGACAGTGCTGTACAGCTGGAGTATGGGTGAATGTCTGGCTGCTTTGCAGGCAAAGTGCCTCGCAGTGGGAGTTACCACTAAAAATAAGGGTGAACCTTGTGATATCTACTCATACTGCTTTGTGGGGAGGGAGCACATCTACAGACTCCGGCCTCAGGGGAGCGGCCTGTATCTAACTGGGCTGATGGCAGTGACCTTGCATGGACAAAAGCATGAACAGAGCTGTTCATGCTTGTGAGTTGGAGGCTGACACAGGTGAGCTGTGTCTCCCAGGCTGAGCTGTACCTTGAGCTCTTCTTGCAGCCTCCTTTAGTGTTGCTGCAAGCAAAGATGCCAGCAGGCATGTGGGGCCTTTACAACCTCACAACTTCTGGCTGAAGCAAAATAAGGAGCAAAGAGAACTGCTTGAGGGAGTTTGCACTTCTAAAAGAATAATCAGACTTTGCCCTCAAGGAGGAAGTTCACTGGACTGCAACTGCCTGCCCACTCTGATGGTGGATAGATATTTCCCTAAGCCTTTTAATGAGGGTAATTGTGCTCACCTTTCTCAAAGCCCTGTTGCGATGTGGGGTTTCCTGCCTGTCCATTTTGGCATTTTGTGTGGTGGGAGAAGCAATTTCTTTTCCTTCTGATGTTGACTCATCTCCAGTTGTGGCTGTCTAATGTACAAGTGAGCTTTGAGTTTGGTTCCATGAATCCTGCTGTTCTCCCTAAGTCCACGAATGAGGCTGTAACCATGGCAATTCTGTTGCCTCTCAGACAAACCATCAATGTGGAAGACTCTTGGTTTGACATTTGTAAAGGGTAAAGGAAAGCTTTCCTTGCTCTGAGACCTCAAAGCAGAAGAGAAGAAAGGAGTCAAGAAAGGCTTCTGGCCACTGGCTGTGGCTGCAGAGTGTCTAGGCTAGATGTGAATACAGCCTTGGTGGGTCAGAGCAGAGATCTGTGATGATGCTGTGCTGTCACCAGCAGCAAACACCTGTGGAAGAACAGGGCATGCAAAGAGTCATCTGCTGTCTTCACCTCTGTGCTGTGCTTGTGGCGATCTCAGAGGCTTCCAGAACCAGACGTGGTGTCTCTGTGTGCAGTAGCCCTACAATAGGACTAAGTCCCATTGCAGCTACAGACAGTTTGCAAAAACTTTGACAAATGCTTCAAGTCTCCATTTATCTATATGCTAAAATCCTGGGCCAGGTTATAGTTCCTTTAAGGCTGTGTAAGTCCAGTGTGATTCCACTTACTAAACCAGAATCACCTTGGCAGTCCTTTCCCATACTGCTACCATTACAGATGTCATAGCTGCATCCTGCCAAACTTCCTCAGGGCAAACTCCAAGCACAAATGAGAAAAAGCTACTTTTTCGGCCAGTAGAGCCAAGCTATCCAGCAACTAGAATAAACTAGACCAGTAAAAATATTATTTCTTATATCCTATGGGCTATAGGAGAGAAATCACCTATTGGTCTAATACAAGGAAGTCTAAAATGAGATGCTTCATGTTTAATGGAGGGTGCAGTTCAGTAGTGCAGCTGAGCTGATCCAATGTCTTCCTGATCCTGAACATTTTTACATTCTATTTGTATATCTTTGGTGGTACAGCTATTGTCAGCTTTGATTTTGGTTTTGTTAGTCAGCTCCTGCTGAGATGAATCAACTCACTAAGTTGGCAGAAAAATAAACTTGGCCAAAAGTTTTCCCCCAGGATAGAATAAAGGAAGCACTTTGTCAGATTAGTGAGCTGAACTGGCTCTATGAAGGGTCTGACACAAGGACAAGGGAGGGAGTGGGACCATGTGGCTGATAATCAGGTTGGAGAAAGGAGGAGGAGGGCTAGGACAACTAGGACTGACTTTTCTGGTGGCAGAAAACTTGTAAATAATCTTGCGTGTGGCTGAAACATGCTATTATCTGTGACACCTAGCACTACAAGAGGTTAATCCTGTCCACAGACTTTCAGCCACAATGATGGGGTCAGTCTGTGCTAAATGCAGTGCAAAAGCCCAGCATGAGGGCAACATCTCTGCTTTCTGGGGAGCAGATGTGCTTGGAGTTATGAATGATTTTGTCTGAAATTTCTCCCAGAAAGCCTCTACAAGATTGTTTACATGATTGTGCCTTCTTTAACCTAATTATTCAGCAGAAGCCCCACGTGGAGTTGCAGTGTATGCTAGCAGAAGCAGAGGCACTGCTGGTAGATTTTACCTCCCCAAACAGCATTAGACATGGCAAAGAAAGCAGCTGTCTATGCCGCAGTTGTTACAAGCTGTTATTCCCGCCTCCTACCTACCCTTTGAGATGATAATGTTGTCTGCAAAAAGCTGCAGTATATATACAGTATTTATGTGCTATAAATTGTAGTGCTTACTGTGAAGTGCATTGTGGTGATGGAACTCCCTTTTCTTGTTCCCTGTCTATCTGGGAGATATATTGCATAGCTTGGTGGAAAGGCCCAGCAGCAGCTTACACCTGCAGCAGAAATTTCTCCCAGGAAGCCAGACATGGCTCTAGCTTCAGTTACAAGTGATTTGGTAGCTGGAGAAAGTACTTTGGGGGGATGCTGGTAACCACCGGAGCCTTGTGATGGCCCTGGATCCTGGAGACCACTCATCTTTTTATTGGGATGGGTCAACCCTCTAGACGTGCCCCTAGCATTTCATGAAATACAATGTAGTCTTCTTGTTGCATTCGTGCTTCCTTGTGGTCCTGACAAGCTGGCTGGTCCAGAAGGCCCTTCCATGAATAGTAAAGTTAGTGCTTTCCATTCTGATCCCCCTTGCTTGCTGCAGAAATGAAGCAATAAGGAGGCCTTGCAGTGTAATGCTATTGCCTGAGGAAGGATGAAAGGAGGCATATATGCTGGTAAAACAGTGGGCCAAGGAGCTGCACAGGCAGAAGAGGTTTAGTGTAGTTGTAGGTAACCTGGGATGATTTGGGCATTTTTCCCTAATGAGTTTCCTTGCTGTTGGAGGGAATTGGATATGGAAGTGAGCTTGGCTCTTGCTTTCTCCTACTGTCTTCTGGGGCTGAATACATCTCTGTGGCTGTTAGTCTTGCATGCTAATAGTCTCAGGCTGCCCAGCATGTTACAGGCAGCGTCATGGGCCCCGTGGGATGTCTGCATGTGATCTTGCAGACTAGATGTTCTGTGGGCCTGTCTATAAGACCCAAACAAAGCACCCAGAGGTGGAAATGTGATCACCACAGACCATACATAGGCAATGATGGGAAAGGGTCATACCTTCAGCACCTTGGTCAGGCGTCTGGACCTGAATAGCCATCGTATGACTGCTCAGTATAGCAGACTGTCAATGTTCCTGCAAATGCAGTGCTTATCCTGTGCCTTACTGTTATGTTCTGCCCGTGCCTTGCCTTGAAAGAGGACTTGTCTTGTGCTTCATGCTAGCAAATGCCCAATTACAGCACTAACACAACATAAACTGCAGGTTATTAATGTCAGCTGGCTGCAATTTCACCAAATTTGAAACTTCAGGAGCCAGGTGCTGAGCTGCCTTCTCCACATCACTTTGCCAAAGCACCTGTTTCTGAGCACCATCTCTTCCCTTCCCAAGCACCTTGTGCTAAAGGGTATGCTGTCTGCAACCTCTGCAGCAGCTCCCTAAGGTGCAGACTGTGTGTGGATCTGTCCTGACACCTTCTCTTGCTCCTCTTCTGGCTTTATGCAACTCCTATCACACTGCTGCTCCTCTCTGCAGCTGAAATAGCAGGAGTGAGTGGTTTGTGAACTCTGGCTGAACTGACAGGATCTCTTCATATCACTCCACATTTCTGCAATTAGTTTTTAGGGTTTTTTTAATTTAATTTTATTTATTTTTAACAGGCTCTGCTCCCAGATTTACTGAGCTGAATGCAATTGCTTAGCTTCATTACTCTGTTGCAATAGGTCTGCTAGCAAGTTTATTAAGCAATAAGGGATGAAAGACAGCAAGTTTCTAGGTGGTTATGGTGTGTGTTGTGTACTGTTGATAAGGCACAAGGTCAAAGGCTCACAGCTTTAATCACCGGAGAAAAACACCCTAGAGAGACAGGATCTTATTGGTATAATGACATGGAAGTGAGTCATAAAAAAGGAACTGCTATAAAAACTGCCCATTCCTCTTTGCCTGGAGAAACTAATGCTTAGGAGAGATTGTTTGTAGAATTGCTCTAATGTCACATCTACGGCTATCTTTCCCTCAAGAGTCCCAGACCAGGAGTAAACTTGAAATGGAAATCCCCTGAACCAGCTACTTTCTTTATCTGCTAGTCAGAGAGAGTTCCAGTTTTGTTGACAAAATCCATACTGAGGGGCTTTCTCCCCCTGCAGAAACCCTGGAGCTTTCTGTGTCTGCAGGGGACTTGCTGGAGTCTAGCAAGCTGCTGCTGGTGGCTCTGCCGGTGTGGTTGTGGCTTCACCCTGTGGTGCAGCTGCTTATCACCTGCTGGGATCCCGTGGGTGCCCTACATGATTGTAAAGAAACAGCATCTTCCTCGGGCCTGAATATAGCTGAAGCCACACCGTTTTGTGCGTGTGGACTCTGCTTTCCCTAAACAAGCAGGTCATGTACTGCTGTCTCTCATTCTTTCTTGTCCTTACCTCTCTGCTCGTGTGTCTACTTTGTCACTGGTCATCACTGTGATGTTTGGCAAGTCATGTCATTGCTACCAGACTCCTGGCCTTACACACACCCTGTAAATCTGGGATAATAGTACATCCGAACACAGTGGAGTAATTTCAGGGTGAATTAACAAATTTTGGAGGATTAGAGACATATCCTTTAGAAATGTGAAGTAATAATATTGTCTCCCTGTGGAGGCTATTAGAAATTGAAAGATGACATCTGAGGGAAAGATACCATTATAACAATGTGGAGAAGCCAGATGGGCAAGTGATCCACACAGCTTATGTCAAGAAAACGGGAAGCATCTGTCTGTGTGGGGAATGGAAGAAATAATTAATGTATCCATGTACAGCCTGAGAGATTGATAGCTGTAATTTAGCAGTGGCTGTTCAGCACTTCTATCAGCAATGACAAAGTGGCCTGCAGTGTTACCTGTTTCTTAATCAGTCTCTAGATTGCAATATGGAAGGAGCTGGAGTTACTCTCTGAAGAGAGAGATCTTATAAAGTGAAGCAGCAGTGACACACAGCCATATGGGAGACCATATGTGAGGACAACATCTGCAGAGGACTTCATCTTTTCTTTCTCTTCCCCCCCCCCCCCCATCTTATTTAATTGCAAAGAGTTATTGGATTAATATGCAGATCAGCTCAACAGTCATAGCCGAAGAAGTCAGTACTGTGAATCAGACTGCTGTGGCAGGGAAACCTGAGCAGCAGAGTCCCATGACAACATCAGAGAAGTAGCAGATTGCTGATTTAACGCCCCAATGTGCAAAGCCTGCCCCTTTTGTAGGGGATGGAGGCCGGAGGGGAGCTGTGCATTACCTGGGTCTCCGGGATTAATGCTTATGTTGTTGTGGGTCACCGCTTCAGATCAATGTAAATTGCTGGCAGTACAGGGCACTGTAAAGTCAAAGTGCTTGTACTCATTTTGTAGTTCTCCATCAGCTGTGTTGTAGCAGCAATGCTCTGGTGGCTAGAACAGTGTAAGCCTTTTGTAGGTGGAGTGATGTGACAGGGGTTAATGCGCTCAAAAGTTTGTCTGTTCCCCCCACCCTACATCCCAGATGACTGAATGTGAGAGATTACCTCTGACTGCTAGTGTTGCCCCATCTGTACAACACTGCTACCTGCAGCGTGCTGCTTGCTTAGAAAGCAGAGCTCCCAGAAGTTTCCTCCTCCTGGGCTGTGAGAGAAAGCAGGATATGGCAGAGCAGGGTATCAGCAAGAAGGAGTTGCAGGTCTGCTCTTGACCCTGGTTTGCTGTGGCAAAGACCTGAGGGCAGGGGTTTCCAGCCACGCAGTGAGGAGAGGCAGGCAGGAAGATGAGAGAGGTGCCCAGGAGGAAAGCACCCAGTGTCATGGGGGCCAGTCCCTGGACCTCAACAGAAGATGTTTTTTCCACAGTTGAGGTTGTTCAACCTGGAGAAGCAAAGGCTCTGTGAGACCTTATTGCAGCCTTTCAATACTTAAAGGGGCCTTATAAGAAAGATGGGGACAGACTTTTTAATAGCACCTGTAGGGATAGGACAAGGGGTAAACTAAAAGAGGGTAGATTCAGACTAGATAGAAGGAAGAAATTTTTTATGATAAGGGTGGTGAAACACTGGAACAGGTTGCCCAGAGAGGTGGTAGATGCCCCATCCCTGGAAACATTCAAGGTCAGGCTGGATGGGGCTCTGAGCAACCTGATGTAGTTGAAGATGACCCTGCTCATGGCAGGAGGGTTGGACTAGATGACCTTTAAAGGTCCCTTCCAACCCAAGCCATTCGATGATTCTACGATATTCATCAGTGTAAGTGCAAGGTAGTCCTGAAGGCTGACTGGTTAAGACACAACCTGAAAGCCTTGCTGAGGAGTAGCTGTAGTAGAAGCAGGGATGGAGCCCAGGCCTCCAAAATCCCATACCTGCACTGTAGTCCTTGGAGCTGGCTTTACATCTGGAGAAAAGACTAAAATGATGGGATGAGGTGACTGGAGGAGTCTGGGCCCATCCATCTGTGAACCATGCTTCGTGATGGGGCAGGTGGGTTATATCTGACAGGGATCATCATGTTATCTCCCTGTTTTTGTGTAAGTCAGCAAATGGGGGGCCTTGCTTTTCACCTGACATGGCCCCCAGATTTGAAATCCAGTGTGGGAGAGAAATTTACTTTAAGGACAGAAAGTTGTCTTTTACTGTTTTATAAGTCTGATTCTGTTTATAGCCCTTTCTTGTTCTGTTCAACTTACTGAAACAGATTTTCACCTGGAGTAAATAATGTAACTGTTCCCTCCAGTGGAACAGCAATGTTTCACACCAGCTTAGGTTCGGTTCCACTAACCTTAACTCCTCGATGTAATTAACTAACAAATTGCCCTCTCATGCCGATGTTTCACATCTTTGAGACTACTGTGATGATTTTATATAACCTGGGATAAATTCAACCCTGATAAAACTTCTTAAAGGTCACCCTGCTTCTGTTAGGGATGGAGATGCTCCTTTGATCCTCACGATTTATCAAGCATGATTTTCATATGACTCAAACTGGCTGAGTGCATAAGGTTTTTCGTAGCACAGTGGGTACCTGACATCTCTTTGATTTAGGAGTCCTCATGCCACTGGTAGTTTGGTGTTACCCTAACAGAGGATAATGGGGAAACACAATGTTTTCTGGATGCAGCTTGAACAGCAGCTGAACTGCGTTAATCAGTTCACTTTTCTTTAATGTTTTGAGTCACTAGACAGGAATGGATGTGAAAGAAAGAGGGAGTGAATTGACATTATTGCAATAGATACTTTATTGCCCCATCATCTGGTTCTTGCACACTTCTCAAGTTCTGGATGTTCACCACGCAGTCCTTTAACTGAAAGCTCTCTCTTGCCATATCCTAGCGTGATGGCTTTGTTGTACAGTGAGGATGTACAACAAATCCTTCCATGGCTGCTGCAGCAGCTCTGGCCAAGGACCCATGCCATGGCCCTCTCACCCCCAGAAAAGATTAGAGTGAGGCAGGGAGAGGCAATGAGCCCCAGTAAATTGAGCCCGTGATGCGCTACAGACCTCTCTCCTCTGAAAATCGTCCCTTCACTGAGGAAGGCAAAGTGGTTTGGTGATGGATTCCATGGAATGGGACACCTGAGAGCAACAGCTATTTGAGTATAGACTTGTGCTTTATGGAGAGATTATGTTTTTGTTTAAGCTTGCTTGGATGTCGAGATGACAGCTGTGTAGATATTGTGTGGACAAATGAAGTGAGAGCTAATGCTCATCAAGAGGGATGCAAGCTTCCCAGGGGGTATGGATTTGCAGTACAACACAAAATCAGATTTCAGAGATCAGCCATGCTGAAAAGATATCGACTGAAGATAAAATGCGAGTACTTACCTGCTCATTTTCTGCAGTGTTTTATTGCTCACTTTTGTTTGGTTTTGCACTAAGGGATCTTTGTCTTCCTCTCAGGCAGGGCTACCTTTTGCGTGGCCACAGAACTCATCACTCTTTCCGAAAGCCTGGAACACAAGGCTTCTTTTTCTGAGTATGCCAACAAACAGAAATTTTCATGATTTGGCCATATCTTCTGTGGACTGATGTGACCTCCCTTAACCTGTAGAGGATTTTTGGCCACATTTCCCATTATAGGGTGAGAGAAAAAAGGAAATGACATGACCAAGTGCTACCAGCTGTACTGTCCCTGGCAGCATATGGGGATCGTCTGGTCCCTCACCCACAGTCCTGACCATGAATGGGTGCTGTAAAGGGGAGCTGTGTGGGTGCAGGCTGTTCTGTGCCAAGGAGGTCCTAAATGTTTAAATTGGTTTAAATGAAAATCCAAAGGTCAGGAATTCTCTGGAGGGCCCCAGGATCATCTGCTGAGGAACCTTTCCTATGCCATGGGCAGCCACAGGCACGTGGACACTGAGTGTGACTGTTAGCCATGGACCAGCCAGCTGGTAGAGGCTGGACTGCTGGAGATGCAGAAACCAGGGGAGATGGACTGACAGAAGGACTGGGGATTCTGGGCTATCAGGTTTTTAGCCCCTTATTAATACTCAGGTGAGTGAAAACCAGAAAGTTTTTGAGATCTTCCCTGTTCCCATCACAATTTATCTGAAAATAGAGAAAATGAACTGTCTGGTTGTGATGAGCAGGTAGATCTTGTGGCCCTATGCTGTTAGATCTCATGCATTCAGGAGCAAAAGTCACTGTGGTTTAAAGCCTTTCTGCAACCTATGTGGTCCCAGTTCAACTCCTTGTGATGAAGGTCTCCTTTCCAAACACTCCTGGGATTGAATGGACATGGAAATTGAGGTTGTACCCATCGGTCAGGGTGGATGGACAGCATGGATGAAGGTTGTCCTGTACCCCTGTTGTGAGTATAGGGTCTTATTCCTCATGCTTTCAGCAGGCACCTTCTACTGCCAGTAAATTCCCTTTCTAAAACACTGGGGAAATGCAGGCTGGGTGCCACTTCCTACAGGCTATGAAATCAAACTGACTCCTCTCAAAAGAGGAGCAAAGATAGGGGCACAGGTGTTCAGGTGGCTGCAACCTGCTCCCTGCCTCTTCCAAGGCTTCTAGGTGAGAAACAAACCAGAAGGAGGGCAGAAATCCAGAGCTGCTATGAAGGACATTGTGTGTGTGTGCACGTGTGCATTTATATCTCTGCATGTCTGTGTCCCTGGATTTCTCCTTCTCTTTCTGTGTTCAGAGCTGGTTGATTAACTTAAAAAAAAAAAAAAAAGTGCATAAATGATTTGCCAATCAAAAATTACAAGTTGTTTATCTAGAGAATGTTATTTGTCTCATGGTGGAGCTAGCCAGATTGCTGGAAAATGGATTTCCCATGAAATTAGTGACCTATCAACAATTGAAATGCTGGGGGAACACTACCCATGACTGCCAGCTTGCAAACTGTTGTGCACTGCTGGTGAAAGGAGGGTAAGAGCAAAGTAAAAAACCAGGTGAGAGGGTGTGTGATGATGTGCTTAGTAAGTGAGTCTCTCATTATTATGTTTCCTGATCTTTTTAATGATTTCTTTGTTTAGCATATAATTTGACACTGTCCCGCACGACATCCTTGTCTCTGAATTGGAGAGACATGGATTCGATGGATAGACCACTTGGTGGATAAGGAATTGGCTGGATGGTCGCACTCAAAGACTTGTGATCAACGGCTCAATGTCCAAGTGGAGAACGGTGACGAGTGGCGTTCCTCAGGGGTCGGTACTGGGACCGGCACTGTTCAACATCTTTGTTGGCGACATGGACAATGGGATTGAGTGCACCATCAGCAAGTTTGCTGATGACACCAAGCTGTGTGTGGTGTGGTCAACACGCTGGAGGGAAGGGATGCCATCCAGAGGGACCGTGACAGGCTGGAGAGGTGGGCCCGTGCGAACCGCGTGAAGTTCAACAAGGCCAAGTGCAAGGTCCTGCACGTGGGTCGGCGCGATCCCAAGCACAGCTATAGGCTGGGCAAGGAATGGATTGAAAGCAGCCCCGAGGAGAAGGACTTGGGGGTATTGATTGATGAGAAGCTCAACATGAGCCGGCAGTGTGCGCTTGCAACCCAGCAGATCGAGGGAGGTGATCCTGCCCCTCTACTCTGCTCTTGTGAGACCCCACCTGGAGTACTGCGTCCAGCTCTGGGGGCCCCAGTACAGGAGAGACATTGAGCTGTTGGAGCGAGTCCAGAGGAGGGCCACAAAGCTGATCAGAGGGCTGGAGCACCTCTCCTGTGAGGACAGGCTGAGAGAGTTGGGGCTGTTCAGCCTGGAGAAAAGGCGGCTCTGGGGAGATCTAATTGCAGCTTACCAGCACCTGAAGGGGGCCTACAGGGAAGATGGGGAGGGACTGTTTATGAGGGAGTGTAGTGACAGGACAAGGGGTAATGGGTTTAAGCTGAAGGAGGGTCGATTTAGATTAGATGTTAGAAAGAAATTCTTTACTGTTAGAGTGGTGAGGCACTGGAACAGGTTGCCCAGAGAGGCTGTGGATGCCCCATCCCTGGAAGTGTTTAAGACCAGGTTGGATGAGGCTTTGGGCAACATGGTCTAGTGGAGGGTGTCCATGCCTGCAGCTGGAGGGTTGGAACTAGATGATCTTTAAGGTCCTTTCCAACCCAAACCATTCTATGATTCTATGATTCTATAATCCTAAGGTACCATATATATATATATATATAAAAAAATGAATGCTTGGAAGAACAAAATTAACTGTAGGAATCTGCCTAGAGAAACTGTGGAGAAGTTGCATCTATAACAAAATCCAGCGTGTTGGGCAGACCTCTGCCTGCTAGAAGTTTGTGGCATGTATGACCACAGTATCACATAAATGTGGCTGTTCCTAATAATGCAATAGCTTGTACTGCATAAGGGATCTGTAAATCCCAAAATTACTTGGACAGCTTGCAGCATTCCTGTCTGGAAAATGGTGAAGCGGTGGCTGAGACTAGTATCAGCAGCATCCTGCCATTGCTGGCAAATCTGAGGAGTGGCTCTAGGTCTTTTATTCTCTCCCCTGGGCTACTTTGCTGTCCTTCCCCAGGGACCAAAAATGTGTTTGTGAGGGCTATATCACAGGGCACAGTCTTGCTTTGTGCAGGGAGGGAAGTCTTTAAGGCTGTTTGGACCATGACCTCTCTCACATCAGGGTTGCTTCGCACTAAGAGCTATAAGGAGTTCAGGGTAGCCTAGAAGACTGGTCATCCTTGGCGTGCTCATTTGGGAAGTGCTAGATGCTGCCTACGTTTCTGCATTTGTTGGTCCACTTTAAATCCCACCGTAGCTGACAGGATCATGACTCTATTTCCCTTGAAGCTGAAGGAGGGCTCCTGCTGACTGGTAATTGTGGATCAGGTACTTCTTTGTTCCATCCCTGCAATCAGGGCTTCCATCTTCTTTTCCATAAATAGAAAGCACCAACCACCTCAGAAACCCTTGACCCCACTCTTGACAGCCAGGGTCATGCAGGACTCATTAAAGAAAGTAAATAAAGGATGTGGGCAGGCCTGGCAGGAACAGCTCTGTCATGGTGCCAGCAGGCCCGCTGCCAGGTAAAGCCAAACTCCCATCGAGAGCTTTTCAGAGTGCCTTTGGGATGTGTACAGAAGAGTTCTGTGGTGAGATGAAATATTTAAAATCGCTTTGGGTTGAAGCGAGGTGGGGGAGCAGCAGCCTCTTTAATCTGTGCACAGTTTTAAGACTGTGTGTGAATCATTGATGAGGAGGGCAGAGTGTTTCTAAAGCTCTGGCAGGTCATTAAACCCGGTGATGGACTCATTAAACGGGGAGCTGCATGGAAAGCCCTGGACAAAAGTACTGGAGTATTTCACATGCATTGCCCTGTAAGAGCCAGCACATTTTACCTGTGACTTTCAGGGTATTGTTGCAGTATTTATTAATAAAGGAAAATGTCTTAGGCCAGTGGATTGTGTTGCATAAGAGGAAATGTGTGAAAGAAGCTCTTTGATCTGTCAGGCAAAAGCATAAGAAGATACAATAGTTGGAATTTGGATGTTTCTAATCATCTGTGTTGCACATGGAGGATGGGTAAATCACCTCTGCCAACTCTTATAACTAGCACTTATCTGGGGTGGGGAAGTGGGGGTGGGGAGTGTTGTAGTGTTAGAGTTCCCATGGCTTCAGCGGAAGACAAGTAGAAAGTGCCATTTTGCCAAGCGATGTCCTCAAACCATGTGCGTTCACGACTTCTGCTGGCCTCAGTGCCCACAGCAGAGTGCTGTTTGACCTCTACTGTACCTGCTGTTCTGTGCCTTAGGCTTTTTCTGACCCACCTGCAAGGATCGTACATGCTGTTCAACGGGTTGGATAATTTTCCAGCCATTGCAATGACAAATGCAGTTTTAGATGATCCCTTCAACTGGTTTGGATTTTGTTTTCTTCTAAGAGAATTTTGCTTTTCAGTAAAACTGTGCTTATGTGCTGGCCATAGACCTGAGTAAACCTGGCCTTATTGCTTACAGTCCCTGCGCTTCATCTCTAATTTTTAATTACACAGACCTAGATACCTGGATGGTGTAAACTGGCATTACCCTCTTGGCTTCAGATGGGTTTACAGGATTTGAACAATATCCCCTGATTGTCTTACATTTACATAGCTGCATTCCAAAGCACTGTGCAAATGGCATGCAGAGGAAATGATATATGCCTTCCTCAGGGGGCTGGATTTTGTCCTTCAGCTGGCAAGCAAGCAGCAAATGCCCTTTTCCGCAGAAAGGCCACAGCTGTCTGCCCTTGCTTCCCTGGCCCTCAGGAGAGAGTGGAAACAGCTGCAAAGGAGAAGATCCTTCAAATTTGCAATGTGGAGGAGGAGCAAGGGGTTAGCAATGTGGAGGATGCTTCTGGCTTGAGAGTTCTGAGTTCCTTTTCCTTCTGCCTCTTGGTTGGGCTGAGAATGAAGGAAGCTGGAGGCAGATTGGAGGAAGGGCTTGTCTGGCACGGCAGAGGCGTGGGGATTTTGCACTCAGATGCTGGGCTCATGGCTCAGGTAAGTCCATGCATTGCTTGAAGCCATAGGTGGTGATGCAGTGGGAAACAGCTCTATCCCCCTTGCTGGGCATGGTAGTTGCATCTTGATGGTTATGCTTTCTACTTAAACTTTTGTTGGGACAGCTTACTCCTAAAATGCAATTCCTTCTGGTAGAGAGCTGATTATTACTTACTATTGCCTAGGAGTCCAGAACAGAAAGCAAAGAAGAATTAAATAGGAAATTCACCTTCTGCTGCACACAAAGGTATCCAAGATGCTCTGGTTTTGTCCTCAAGTAAACAGTAATTGAGATGTTCCTTTTGCTTGCTTTGGTTTATTGGTTGAAACAAATAAGCTCTCCTTTGAATGATCCATTTCCAGAAATCTTGTAAGTGGTGTACTCAGTGGAGGTGGGAAGAGGGGTGTGTGTGAGTGCTTGGGAATGCACAACTGGGAACAGGGAGTGCAGTGGGAAAGAACAAATGAATTCTGACGCTGTAAGTGAAGATTAAGTAGTGAAGAGAGTGAGGCTTCAGCTTGCCTTACATTATTGCATTAACAGCTTAGGTATTTCAATAATCAGTTTAAAGTTGAGTTTATCGGGCATGCAAAAAGCTCAGCTCTTCAAGGTGTGTAGTTGTAGCTCAAAGCCGTTGAAAATCAAGAGAGATTATGATGGTGTGGTGTAAAAATGCATTAATGAGATCTCTTCCATCCACTGGAGGGAGAGACAGAGCTGGTATAGTCAGGAGCAGGCTTCTGTTGCTCATGATCCCAAACTCTTGTTCAACTTGGAGCAGAGGAGAAGGCAGCTGTTATTTACCCTCTGTAGAAAGCTCAGTCACTACTTGAGACCGAACTGCCTCTGGACTTTCCTAGTAGTCTGTGGCTCTCCAGTCACATGAAATGTGCCTCTGTTTGTCTTCTTTTCCCTTCCAGTTGAACAAAGTGGCCTGGAGTGGACAGATACAGCAGAATGAGTCCATTATCCTGCTTATCCTTGCCTAGATGGGCTCTGACTGGTGACGCCAGTCACTCTGAAGTTAGTGGGGCTGTGGGAATGACCTGTATGACTGTGCTCTCCTGGCCAGATCCTCATCAGATATAAATCTGCACAAGCTTCTGATTTCAGTGAGGCTGGAGTAACTTGTAGCGTGTTTTGCAGTGTTTCTGCTTGGGCAAGTCAGTAGGCAGTTGCCTTGAGAAGAACTGGCTACCTTAGGAACCTCTGCCTGGGGATATCCAGCAGTCATGCTGTGCTCTCTGTGGCACTCCTCTGCCTGCCGTTACAGGCGGCAATTCTGTTAGATGCTGCACTAAGAAATTACTCTTTATATCCCACTTAAGCAAAAACATCTTGTAAGAACTGTTTATTCCATTTTGGGTCTCTGTGGTGTGTGATCCCTCTCTTATTTTCAGCTCCTCTTTGACTTCCAGCACTCAAATTGGGAGGGACTCTGCCTCCATTGATTCCTCCAGTGTGTAGCCAGTTTTTGGCTGTGCCTTTTGGCATCTAGCAAAGGGCAGCCCAGGTCCTGGCTGCTGTCAGCTGTCCCACAAGCGATTACTGCTGCTGCAGTAATTTCAGCACATGGGGAGGTTGAGACTTGACCCAGGGACAGGAATGGTTCTTTGAGATCCAAACCTCTGCTGTGGGTGGATGTAGTAATAGTGTGAATATGGAACGTGTGCTTGCCTGGAAGTGTTTTTTCTGTGCTCATGCTTGTCTTTTTTTCTCTGTACTAGAGGTTAGCCTGATCCTTCTGCTAGGCAGGTAAAGGTGCATTCAAAGGATGGCTCTTGCTGATAGAGGAGTGAACAGCCAGCCAATGTCCCATCCCATTGCTTCACCAGAGAAGAAGAAAAGTCTGTGGTATATTTTTTCCCCTCTGGAAGAAATTTGGTGCAATTGATACCATTCCATAGTTGCTGTGTCTTTTTGTCCTATTTCTTTCAGTGTGCCAGTCTGAGCTTTTCAAATACAGCAGGGCAGCAGAACACAGAGACAAATGGGAGGGAAGTTCAGGGGAAAAAATGTCCCAAAAGAAGCTACCACTTTTCCCTAAATCTAAAAGGCTGGAAGAAGATGTGTTTGGAAAGGATGAAAATGTTGAATATAGTTTATGTGGTTAGAGGCTAAGGAAGGATGCACGCACACATGCAGAATCCATGCTGGGGAATAGCCTACAAAGCAGGCAGCAAAAAGGATGCTGAGAGCAGTAACATAAAATTAAGAAAAGGAGGAACTGTAGGCTGGAAAGAATTGAAATTGTCCTTGTGAGAGATCTTTAACAAGCTGTGTGTAATTTCCTCAAGGGAAGTGATAGACTCTCCATTGCTGGGGTTGTTTAAAAAGTAAACTGGATGAAGCAATAAGAAATATGCTCTAAGGACTAATCTTCTGTCAACTTGATGGATTAATGACCTAATTGGTCCTTTGGTTTCCTTCCGTCTCTGAAGCCTACTGTTCTGTGAGCAGCAACTTTTAGTCATTAGGAATAAGACTAGGTGAAAGGAGTAGTGTTACTGGAAATACTTGCTGACACTGTTTTCCATAGCATTCTCCTGGAGAAACTGGCTGCTCATGGCTTGGACTGGTGTACTGTTCACTAGGTAAAAAAACAAAGAGTTGTGGTGACTGGAGTGAAATCTAGCTGGTGGCCCATCACAAGTGCTGGTCCCCAGGGCTCAGTACTGGGGCCAGTTCTCTTTAATCTCTTTATCACTGATCCAGACGAGGGGACCCTCAGTAAGTTTGCAGATGACACCAAGCTGGGCAGGAGTGTTGACCTGCTTGAGGGTAGGAAGGGTCTGCAGAGGGATCTGGACAGGCTGGATCGATGGGCCAAGGCCAACTGTATGAGGTTCAACAAGGCTCAGTGCTGGGTCCTGCACTTGGATCACAACACCATGCAACACTACAGGCTTGGGGAAGAGTGACTGGAAAGCTGCTTGGCAGAAAAGGACCTGGGGGTGCTAGTTGACAGCCAGCTGAATGAGCCATCAGTGTGCCCAAGAAGGCCAACAGCACCCTGGCTTGTCTCAGAAATGGTGTGGCCAGCAGGACTAGGGAAGTAATCGTCCCCCTGTACTTGGCACTGGTGAGGCTGCACCTCGAGTACTGTGTTCAGTTTTGGGCCCCTCACTGCCAGAAAGACACTGAGGTCCTGGAGTATGTCCAAAGAAGGGCAACGAAGCTGGTGAAGAGTCTAGAACACAAGTCCTGTGAGGAGCAGCAGAGGGAACTGGGGTTGCTTAGCCTGGAGAAAAGGAAGCTGAGGGGAGACCTTATCACTCTCTACAACTACCTGAAAGGAGGTTGTAGCCAGGTGGATGTTGGTCTCTTCTCCCAAATAACAAGTGATAGGACAAGAGGAAACAGCCTCAAGTTGCGCCAGGGGAGGTTTAGATTGGATATTAGGAAAAATTTCTCCATGGGAAGGGTTGTCAGTCGTTGGAACAGTCTGCCCAGGGAAGTGGTTGAGTCACCATGCCTGCAGGTATTTAGAAGATGTGTAGATGTGGTGGTTCAGGGCATGGTTCAGTCATGGACTTGGCAGTGCTAGGTTAATGGTTGGACTTGATGATCTTAAAGGTCCTTTCCAACCTAAATGATCTTATGATTCTGTAAGTACAGTTCAGTTCTCAAGATCTGAAACTCAAAGTGGTGCTTGAAAATCATTTGCTTTGAGCGATTTGGTCTTCTTCCAGACCTCTTGACCATGAGAAAGCTTTGGTGTTGTAGAAGATAAAATGGATGTGGGTCTCAGCAGGTCCCAAACTGAAACTTGCTTTCTGCTTTCCTATGATGCCTTGTTGTTTCTGTCTCGGTCAGGATGTTTTCCGAGACCTGGCCCAAAGCAAGCTATTTTTACAAAACTATGATAATTCATTGTCACTCCAACATTTATTGGCTGGGTTGTGCTAACTGATTGTTTCTGTATGCTTGACAAAGCTTTTTCAAGGCACAAATAGGCAGACAGATTGTTTTCACATCAGAGCTCATGGCTTTGGTCTATCTGGTGGTAAAAAACAGATGGAAAGATTTGTGATCCTCTTTCTTCCTTCCTCATTTCCTTTCCATCTATGGAGCTTCCTGTGCTGCTTTACTTCCCAAATATCCCACATAGGAATAGGGCACGTGATCAGGGAAAGAGGAAGAGCACGGTGGCTGTCTCTGTATTTTTGGTGCCTGGAAAATACTTTCCATGCATTGGAGGAAACTTCAGGATGCTCAAGAGACCAGAACCTGCCCTGCGCTGAGAGAACATCAAGGTTGGTTGGAGGTAAACACAGCAAGATACAAATACAGCTCGGTCTTGCACCAATCTCTCTTCATTCCAGTAATGATGAAGGGCATCCTTTTCTCCTCCCATTCTCCTCGACTCTTTACCCTTCCCTTTGCCTCTCTCGTACCATTTAGGATATGTGGATCATAGCTACTGTGCTGCTATACTCAGGATTTCAAGTACTTTGAAAACTGTCTTGCTGTAGTTTCCTTGTCATCCCTTTCCCTTTGCACATCTGCTGGTAAGGCAGCCTGGCAATGGATGAAACTTTAAATACATTAGACGTGCATTTGAAGAAGGAAATAAAATATGCAGGACTCATCCTAATTCAGACTCACAGACTGGTTCCAGATTACCTTCTTGCAGTCAAAAATTTGACTTTTTAAAACAATTTTAATTGCCGTAGGTTGGTTTTTTCAGGCTTAAATGGTGGGGTTCCCAGGGCATTCAATGAAAACTTCCTCAACTGACAGAGGTGATCTCTGGATTTCATGGTTTCTTTTCAGAGTCTTCAGACCTGGTCCATGTGAACAGCTGAACATCTTCAGTCCCGCTGGCCTTAGGTGGGGTTACATAGACTAAGCCTTGGCTGGAATTGGTAGCAGTATTTTCTGTGTGCCTGAACCCAGCTCAGCCCTAGTCTATTTTTTATCTTATTTTGAATGGCTTCTCTTCTCAAACTGCTTACAGGTGTCTGTTCCCTTGGAGTGTCTTAGCAGACTGTACTTACTGCTTTTAACTTGGCCAGCACAACCTTGGCAAATGTCACTTGAAGCTGCAGCTCCTGTGACTCCCCTTATGTTTTAACTTTCATTATTTCAGTGCTTATGTGTTCTATTCAGTATTACCCAGTTGTAAAATTACCAGAAGGAAATGGCAGTGGAGTAGGACCACTGATTTTTCTGCCTATAGTTCAGGTTAAACTTAAGTTCATTGGCATGTAGAGCACAAACTTTATGCTGAAAGAAGATTTCTGCAGACTGCACCCCTGGCTTGTTCAGTGCAACATAGGATTTATGAATGTATGGGAAGGGATGTGATTGCACATGTGAAGACTAGTGCAGGTCTTGGAGTCCTTTGAGAGAAGCAGTAGTGGGGCTTTTAGCCAGTAAAGGCTAGTGATGGAGGGAAATGAAAGTGGTGAATGAGTGACCTGTTAATATAAAATGCTGGAAAATTAGAAAAATAACTGTGTCTTCTGGAAAAAAATGGACTAGAGTCACTTGGAGGGGAATGGTACATAGTCCTGGCTGTGGGCAGCAATCCCAGTCTTTGTTATCTCCAAGTAACTGGGAGGGAAATTGAGGAAAGAGGTCCTGGTGAGGAATGAAAAAAGTTACTTTAATAAATCTGGAAAGGTTCTGAACACCCAATTATTCAGT
Source organism: Grus americana (assembly GCF_028858705.1). Classification (NCBI taxonomy): domain Eukaryota; kingdom Metazoa; phylum Chordata; class Aves; order Gruiformes; family Gruidae; genus Grus; species Grus americana. Next base: position 13,577,273 of record NC_072858.1, on the reverse strand, counting down.
GTCTGTATGCAGTCCTTTCTCCAGCAGCTAAAACTGAGGAAAAAATTAGGAAGGCTTTTAATAGATATTCTTTGGAAATGAGAAGGGAAATAGCCACTGTGCTGTGTCCATTTCCCTTGGCCACTTCCACTTAATGAATGCCCTTAGAATAGCAGCTCTACTATTGAGCCAAAGCAAATTCTGCACCATGTTGGTTGGTTATGTGTGCCCTGTGGACAGAGAACAAAAGTGCTAATGCATGATTTAATGTATCAAACCAGCACAGTAACGTTAACTAGCTGAGCCACACAATGCACCTGTTGAATAGAGACTGCATCTCCATAGGCTAAAGTGCTTCTCACCCTGACCCATCTGCTTTACTGAGGTTTTTCTAGCTGTTCCTCCCCCCTGCCTTTGGAGGTGAAAGCATCCTCTGTGCTGCTGCTGTGATGCTTGAACACAAGGAAGGAAAACTCTCTGTGCTCAGCTGCTGTACAACAATTAGGATGCAACATTATTAATCATGAGTGTCACCAAGCTGAATGTACCTGCTTAACTGGGGGATACAGGGAGGTAACAGAAAGGGTCTCTCCAGGCAGGTTTATTGCAGTCAGTTCTTCAATGATGTGAATATATCAATTTTGGGGGTTAATATTTTCTTTTAGAACCTCATAGCAGGTTTTGTGTTTCTCCATTCTGGAGTCTGCTGAGGCCTGGCTGAGTCTAAATGGGGAAAGGGGACTAAAAGAGACTAAATCAGAACTGTAAGCCTAAGAGGGGTGAGACAGTCTGACTCGGAAGTCAGATCACTTTCCTTCTCCTGGCTTTTGCATTTTGGTGCTCTTGGCAGCAGCCAAAGGCTGATCATCGTATGCTGGAGCTGGACTCTGTTCTCAGCTTGTCTACAGCTCCTGGGTCTGTGTGCCATGGAAATGCTTCTGGGGCATGGCCAGCTATAGGCTGTGTCTTCAAGCTGAGTAGGTTTGTGGTGCAGGGGCAATAGTACATGAGATGCAAGTAAATGGTATGAGTACCATATGGATAACGTCTATTTATTAATAATGCCTATTCTTTGACTGCCATTTGGCAAATGCAATAGCTGGACTGCCCTATAAAGAAATTCACATGACTTCTAGGAATGGAGACAGTTGCTTGCTTTGTGAACTTTTTCTAGAAAGCTCATTACGGGCAAGCTTAAGCCATTTTCCACAGATCCTTACCTCTTGCAGTTTTATTTCTATTGTTGATTCATAGGGTGAGGCTTAGGAAAGCCATGTGTAACTGAGCAGGTGGCTGTCACCTCTGTCTTGCTGGCCAGGTGTGGCAACAGGATAAAAGTCAGGAATGATTTTCTCTATTGATTTAATATAACTTCTATTTATCAGAGAGCACAGTTAAATGCAGATATACAGCTCTTCCTGGCTGCATGGTCCTACCAGCCCCTAACACGGGCAACAGTGAATCAGAATATTGACCCTAGCTGTCAGAGTGCTTTCTCTTTTGAAACTGTGCCATTGTGCCATGTTTTAAAAAGTGCAAAGGCTGTTGTTTAGCATCTCTGGTACTGTGATGGCTAAGTTGGAAATCCTGGCTTTGGGAGTTAGTCAACCTGTAAATGGAGAGATTGCAGGAGCAGGGAATAACTACAAAATGTTTTCTCTTTTTGTGGTATAAGGGTGTTCTCTGCTGTGTTGACTCACTACCTGGGGTTAAGTGGTAGACTTGTTCCCAGCTGAGCTGAAATGGGACAGCATTGCACACAGCTTCTTGATCAAGCAGATCTTCTTGCTATCAATCAGTGTTGGGATGCTATGTACTGAATCTCCTCAGTTTTATTTCCTAATGCCCTTGTGATGGCTGTCCCTGCAAAAATAAAGAGCTGTGGTGTATTTGGAACTGGCACGGTGCTTTTCATGATCTTAAATGTGCCTATTAAAACAAAAAAGGCCATATTGAAAATCAATTTTCTCCTTGCAGGTCTTGAGCAATTTTGTAAGATATAATAAGATGAGCAATCTGGTTCTGGCAGTGAAAAGAACAGATGCCAAGCTATAATTTCCCTTACCAGAAAATGCTGCAGAGTCACTTTGTGTTGCAGAAAGAAGAATTTGTGATATTAATAGAGGACAGTTAAAACTTGGAGTCCTGAGAGCACACACTTCATCTGGTCTGTGCCATATGGTGGATGGTAAGCAGGGATACATCCTGGTCAGCCAGGAGAGAGATGACAAGGTCTCGGAGCAGAAGAGATTGTCTGTACCTCAACCGAGCAGTGGAAACTGGGTAACATACCCCATAACACTAAGGGGTCATGTTTCTGACTGTAGAAACTCTTGCTTGTATTTTTTTTTTTTTTTGCAGGGCCAGCCTCCATGGAAGATGGCAAAGCAAAGCTGGCATTGCCCATTTGCACAGAGATGGTAGCTGTGGGGCTCTGACCTTTGCATACTTCTCGGCTGAACAGATTCAAGGAACTGGAAAAAAAAATTCTCAAGAGTGCTAAAACTTGCCTATATGAGTGTATTCCTTCTCTTATCTCTGGAAATATCCTGGATCTGTCACCACCACCTCCTTGTCAAGGTCAGACACCAACCAGCTTCCGGAACACCACCACACTCCTGCCCACTTATTCTGCAGATACAGAAGTGCATCACTTTTAAAGCAGGTGCTGGCTGGTGAAAGGTCACGGGGTAAATTCACACCTGAATTTACTGCATTTTTATACCCCTGGTCAAGTAAGGCCTAACTCATCTAAACAGTCTTCAACTTGTTCCCTATTCTGGCCTGTTCTCTCATCTCCTTATTAGAATTGTGTTAAGTATTGGGTCACAACTAACCCTTTTTTTTCTGGAGGCTGTGGCAGAGATAATATTGTATTCTGAGCATCATCAGATTTGTTCTTCTCCATTAACTGATGGGCTTATGCTTTTCTTTGCTGTACTCTTACTTTTAATGTATTTATAGAGCCTTCTTTGTTGCCTTTATGTCCTTGTTAGGCTAAGGCATAAGATGAATTACAACTTTCTGATTTATCCCTGCATGCTTCTGCTATTTCTTTATACTCTTTCTTAGTTGCCTGTCCTTGTTCCCACTTTCTATACAGTTGCTTTTTGATTGTTCGGTCTTTAAAGTGCTCCTGAGGTAACCATATTGGTTTCAAGCTATGTTCACACTCTTTCCTCTGTACTGGGATAGACTGCTATTGTGCTTTTGATACAGTTCCTTTCAGCACTACCAGATCTCCTGCATTCCTCTCTACCTTAGATTATCTTCCCAAGGAACCATGCCTCGCAGTTTAGAATGTGTTGAAGTCTGCTTTTTTTTTTTAAGTCCATTGTCCTCATTTTCCTGGTCTCCTTTCCCTTGCTCCTTGCTTTGCTGTCTCATGATCACTTCCACCTGCATTGCCTTCCACCTTTCAGTCCTTAACAGTTTCTCCTTATTGGAATCCAATCTAAAGTGCCCATCTAGTTTCCATAGTTTTCTTCACCTTTAAAAACAAAGACTTGTCACCATCACAGAGAACTCAAAACAGCACAGCAGGACACAGAGAGCTTGAGTAACAAAAATTCTCCAGGAAAGGTGATATTTTCTGCTACTTACCCAGATGAGACTCATCCACTTGCTTCTCCTTGGCTCATCCCCTCCTCCCCACCTTCTGTAGAGCAAGAGATCTGGAATAGGACCTGACATTTCTCCTGCTTCTGAGCTTCAAGCAAGCACTCCTTCCATGAAGTGCTTTCTATCCCTCTTTCTATGTTGTTATTCCCTTGAATATGCATATATATAACTTTCCCTGTATTTTTTTATGTGTGGCCTTATTTCTAACAACATCATTTTAAGCATGGAAAGGCCCTAAAGCAGAATAGGATCCTCTGTAATCTATTCCAGAAATTGCTTTTTCCTTCACAGTGAGCTCTGAGCTATTGTGAAACATCTCTGCTCATTATTGGGAACCAATACAGAAGCTGGTAAACTAATGCTGGCCTATTACAGCTTTGCTTTGAATGCTATTTTCCCCTGTTCTTCTTAACATGCTGTATCACAGGATGTATTTACTATGCAATTTGAGGCTTCTGATACTGCTTGTTTCTCTAGAGCAGAGCTACCTGGTCAGATGACTCTGGGAATCAAGAGATTTCATCAATTCTCATTTGTTTCTTCCTCTTATACCGTCTACAGTTGGGCCTCTCCTGGCTTTCTGTGAAAATAGTCTGTTTCCCAAAGAAGGGGTGTTTGCAAGCTTGGCTGGTCTCAAGGGAAGACTGGTGTCACTGGTTTAGCAGCAGGAACAGATAAAGGTGGATGTGAAGAGAGGTGAGCATTTTCAGTAGAACTGCATGCACAGTTAAATGAAGGAAAATATAGATGCAGAACAATAAGAATTTTTATTGGACCTAAACCCTTCTGCATTATTTGATATATTCATAAGTGCTATCAACCAGCATAGGACCTATTAGCTAGGGTATTTACATGTATAAGACCCAAGAGGGTTCACATAACATCTGGAATTTTTACCACCAGAGCAGAAGCAACTGCTGTTCCCTTCTTTGGTAGCAACAATAAGTGATTATTCTGGACCAGTGACAAAGGGTGGCACAATGCACACCTTACTAATGAGCCAAATATATTAAAATAAGAGATGAGATGCTTAAAAGCTTCCTATTGCCCTGTGCTTAGGGCTGAGTGCTGGTGTGGTACTTCACTTTTCAGTGGGTCAAATAATTTTCAAAATGTTTCTAGTGACAGGAGGGGATTCACAACACAGTTCAGACTGGGAGGTTTACATTTTGAGTTTCCTTTTTGACTGGTTCCCCCTCCAGTGTTGCTTCAACTTGTAAGTAATTTGCCAGAAAGCGAGAGGGAAAATGGTTTTCCAGCCTCTGCTCCAAATAACAGAATTTACATATCTGCCCTGTTAGTAAAAAAATTATATTTCTAGGTATTTAAACATTTTGCATATTTCATAGTTTAACTGCAATGGAAAGCCATAAACACATATTGTTCCAGTGCTATTTATTACAGTGCCTTTAAAACAGCAGAACATTTAATTCAGTGTTTTGCTCATTTTGGACAATTTGAAAAAGAATCCTCTTTTGTAGGTTGTGTACTATGGTTTCTTACTATCTAATTGTGAGTCATAAAGCACCCAGAATGGGTCGGTTATATAAGTGTTTTGGCTGTTGTTTCATTTGGCAAAAGTAAAAAAAAAAAAAAAAAACCCCAACAAAGAAAAAACAAAAAAAACCCCCAAAAACCCCCAGATGCACAGAGAAGCTTTAAATTAGGAATTCCTAATAGGTTCAAAAGTCAGAGTAACTAGAAAGTTGGGGGGCATTATCTATTTTTGATCCCATTATTTTTGAAAGCGACTTTAAAAAAAAAAAGTTCTTAAGCTGTATTAACTCCTTGTATTAGATGCAGCCTTGCAGACTTAGGATGGTTTCCAAAAGGTTGTTTGCCTCAAGTGAGAAAGAAATGCTTCCATGATAAAAACTTTAGCAGATCATTTGCCATTCACGTAGGTGCACCGATTCAGTGGTGCAGATCAGATGGGCAAATGGTTTGAGTACCAGCTGGAATAAGGGTGGTAGGTTCAAGTTTCTGCTCTGCTCTAGAATTAATCCATTACCAAAATCAGAGGTGTTCAGTAGCATAATTGAAGAGGGGTTAGAGATGCAAGTGCTTGATTTGGATACCAGAGTCTCTGAAGCCCCCCACTTGTTAAAGGCATATGTAAATACCTCTTTCTAGTGTTTGAAGGATGGAAACTTTAAAGGTTTCTTTAGTAATAAGCAGCTGGGACAGAGCTTGTCTACAGAAGTTAACTCAGGGGAGGTGCAGGGTATCAATTAATGGAATAAATTGGCCTCCTAAGCTCATGTGAATGGCACCATCCAGAAATAAAGTGGCTTTAGATTAGAGGAATGAGTGGCAGGGCTTGAAAAACTTCCAGAACAATGATGTCCATTTGGGAGTTTAAAGAATCTTAATTTATGTGTGCTGCCTCCATGCCACTTGATGATTCACCTCATCTTTTCTGAGCATTCCCATGATGAAATGGGTCACAGTTAAGTCTCACACTCAATTATCTGACCATAATCCTAAGGCTTAGGTTTCCTTTGCAAACACTGATGGCAACAAATTCAAAACCTGTTCTCCACAACTGTAACTGTTATCAATATTTCTCCTCTCTGGCAGCATTCCTGCCTGAAGTCTCATTCCCTCCAGCTGTGCTATTCAACCATCTGTGCTGAGTTAAGAAAATTCTTTGCATTTTATCATATCTGTGTGTGTCTGCCACACTGACATATTTTGAGCCTCGTGCCCTGTCTCACAGGGAGATCCCTAGCATACCTAGGCTGAGAACTGCAGCAGTAGGTTGCAGAGATGTTGAACTGAAGTGTAAGGCATACGTATTGGCCTGTTCCCAGGGAGAAATTAACATATTGCCTTGTGCACACCTGCTAATTTTTAACCTAGACATGAAACAAAAGCTGCTTTCACACACGTTCTGCACAAACCAAGGTCAGCATTCAGCTCTGAAGGAAATAATTTGTGGCATTAACAGAGAATTATTAGGGAGGCCTGTATCATCACATGAAGTATAAGCCTGCCTTCTGTGTGCAACAAGATAACAACCAGCCACCCAGGGATCTTTAACCTCTAGAGTTGACAGCGTGAGGATGAAAACAGAAAAGCCTTCCTGTTAGAGCAGAGGGATCAGAGAAGGCCTGTGTAACTACTAGCCATTAAATAAAGTATGCTCCTACGTCTTCAAATGCCAAGGCACGTGTATAATTAGCTGATAAACTGCAAATGAATAATTATCCAGCAGCAAAACCAGAGGGGTGGAGGGATGCTGTTCACCTTCTCTCCTTGCAGGGAAGAGCGCTATGTAAATTGCTTATTTTAGTGAAAAGTTGGTTATTTGATGTTAAATGGTACAATGACTATCTGAACTGGGAGACAGCATTTCACAGCTGGCCCCAGGATTTGCTGTTTTATTAACTGCTAGTGAGATTTATGTAGCTTGGAGATGGATGGTGGTTGTAAGTTCAGCTGTTTCACGTGGGCTGTGTTTGCACACAGACAGTCTGAGGGATCTGAAAGTGAAGTTGCTGCTGAGCCACCTGGTAGTCACCCTACACAGGGAAGTTAGTAGCCTGGGAATGGATGTTTGCAGAGCTGGAGATCAGGTCCAGGTCTGCAGGATGGAGGTTGGATTTTCAATTGCCTTGTGCTGATGATGTCAGGATTGCTCCAACATGCTGATTTACATCACCTGTGATGTGGTTGTGAGGTATGGGTCCTCACTCAGCTTACTGTGCTGAGTTACTGCAGCTCAGCTGCAGTAGCTGTCCCTGACTGCTGACGCAAAAGACTCATAGAATCATAGAACCATAGAATGGTTAGGGTTGGAAGGGACCTTAAAGATCATCTAGTTCCAACCCCCCTGCTGCGGGCATGGACACCCTCCACTAGACCACGTTGCCCAAAGCTTCATCCAACCTGGCCTTAAACACTTCCAGGGATGGGGCATCCACAGCCTCTCTGGGCAACCTGTTCCAGTGCCTCACCACTCTAACAGTAAAGAATTTCTTTCTAACATCTAATCTAAATCGACCCTCCTTCAGCTTAAACCCATTACCCCTTGTCCTGTCACTACACTCCCTGATAAACAGTCCCTCCCCATCTTCCCTGTAGGCCCCCTTCAGGTGCTGGTAAGCTGCAATTAGATCTCCCCAGAGCCGCCTTTTCTCCAGGCTGAACAGCCCCAACTCCCTCAGCCTGTCCTCAAAGGAGAGGTGCTCCAGCCCTCTGATCAGCTTTGTGGCCCTCCTCTGGACTCGCTCCAACAGCTCAATGTCTCTCCTGTACTGGGGCCCCCAGAGCTGGACGCAGTACTCCAGGTGGGGTCTCACAAGAGCAGAGTAGAGGGGCAGGATCACCTCCCTCGATCTGCTGGGTTGCAAGCGCACACTGCCGGCTCATGTTGAGCTTCTCATCAATCAATACCCCCAAGTCCTTCTCCTCGGGGCTGCTTTCAATCCATTCCTTGCCCAGCCTATAGCTGTGCTTGGGATCGCGCCGACCCACGTGCAGGACCTTGCACTTGGCCTTGTTGAACTTCATGCAGTTTGCACGGGCCCACCTCTCCAGCCTGTCACAGTCCCTCTGGATGGCATCCCTTCCCTCCAGCGTGTTGACCACACCACACACAGCTTGGTGTCATCAGCAAACTTGCTGATGGTGCACTCAATCCCATTGTCCATGTCGCCGACAAAGATGTTGAACAGTGCCGGTCCCAGTACCGACCCCTGAGGAACGCCACTCGTCACCGTTCTCCACTTGGACATTGAGCCGTTGATCACAAGTCTTTGAGTGCGACCATCCAGCCAATTCCTTATCCACCAAGTGGTCTATCCATCGAATCCATGTCTCTCCAATTTAGAGACAAGGATGTTGTGCGGGACAGCGTCAAATGCCTTGCACAAGTCCAGGTAGATGATGTCAGTTGCCCTTCCCTTATCCACTGACGCTGTAACCCCATCATAGGATGCCACCAAGTTTGTCAGGCACGATGTGCCCCTAGTGAAGCTGTGTTGGCTGTCACCAATCGCCTCCTTATTTTCCATATGCCTGAGCACAGTCTCCATGAGGGTCTGCTCCATAATCTTGCCACGCATGGAGGTGAGACTGACCAGCCTGTAGTTCCCTGGGTCTTCCTTTCTACCCTTCTTAAAAATGGGGGTTATGTTCCCCCTCTTCCAGTCGGCGGGAACTTTGCCAGACTGCCAGGACTTCTCAAATATGATGGTGAGTGGCCTGGCCACTTCATCTGCCAGTTCTCTCAAGACCCGCGGATGCAACTCATCAGGTCCCATGGACTTGTGCACCTTCAGATTTCTTAGATATTCTCGAACCTGATCTTCTCCTGCAGTGGGCGGTTCTGCATTCTCCCAGTCCCTGCCTTCTGGGACCTGGGCAGTGTGGCTCAAGGATTTGCCAGTGAAGACTGAGGCAAAGAAGTCGTTGAGTACCTCAGCCTTCTCCATATCCTGGGTAACCAGGTCACCCGTTTCATTCCAGAGGGGACCCACATTTTCCCTCATCCTCCTTTTATCACTAACATACCTATAGAAGCTTTTCTTGTTATCCTTGACATCCCTGGCCAGACTAATTTCTATCAGGGCTTTGGCTTTCCTAACCTGCTCCCTGGCTGCTCGGACAGTTTCTCTGTATTCTTCCCAGGCTACCTGCCCTTGCTTCCACCCTCTGCAGGCTTCCTTTTATTGTTTGACTTTGCCCAGGAGCTCCTTGTTCATCCACGGGGGCCTCTTGGTGTTTTTGCTTGACTTCCTCTTTGTTGGGATGCATCACTCCTGAGCTTGGAGGAGGTGACCCTTGAATATTAGCCAGCTGTCTTGGGCCCCTCTTCCTTCCAGGGCTTTGTCCCATGGTATTCTACCAAGCAGATCCCTGAAGAGGAATAATGCAGTTCACTAATCTCCTTTCATTGCGGTCTAAACTGTGCTAGATAATCTCAACCTGTCTGTGATGTAAGAGTGTTTCCATGGATGTTTACAGTACCTCAGATATGACATCAACTGGATGCCTGTATGAGCCTCTCCTATCTTCATAATTACTGAATCTCTGAAAATAGTTTCCCTCTAGACACGTCAATGTTTCTAGATTTGGCAAAAGTGGAAAAGAAACAAATAGAATCAGACACAAGGAACCAAAATCAGATTTTCTTCCAACTAACTCCCCAATTCAGGGATTTTCAAATCAAAGAATACAGATAAAAAGATATTGAATGTCCTGAGTATTTCCAGACCTCAACAGGTTTAGTAACGTAAGTCTGTGCCTAATAATCTGAAGCATACTTACTGTTTTGTGTTCAGGCAATGGGCTGTTGAATGGAATTATGTGTTTGCTTTCAGTATGTTACTGAGCTTTTAGATGTTTCCTGCTGCTGAAAACAGTTTGGAAAGGGCACTCCATGATTAATGAGAAAAGGAAAGTTATAACATAAGTTTTGGTGATGCCTCTTTCTGTTACCTTTAATGGGTGGCATTAAATGTTTTTTGAGAAAATCTCTAATTCCATATACCATGGCAGCTAACAAGGGTGGGTAGTGATGTTTATAGTTTCCAAATCAGTTCACCCATTTCTTCCTAAAGCAGCTTTTTTGAATTTTGAAGCTTACAATTAAGGCTAAATATACCACTTCAAGTAAAGTATATATGTATTTCTAGAGTTTGAACACCCAGAAAGTGATTCGTGATCATAGAAGAGCAAAGATGGTTTTTTAACGTTAGATTAATTTATGCTTTAGAAGAAATAGCATTGACATGCTGGAAGTGACTTTAGAATTTGCCTCTTTAATAAGTATGTACATAAAAATTATTTCATATGCATAAGCTTTTCCTCTCAAATAATCCCACAGCATTTTGCAGATGGATGTACTAACTAGACCCAGTGAAAAATCAAACATTAAAATGCAATCTGAGAAGTGCTAAGTTTCAGAAAACTGCAGATCTTAAACAATTGCTGGAGCAATCCTTCAATTTTTTCTACAATGAAATATTTTTTATTTTCCTGTCTCTCTGGTTTGTATAAAACTATCCCCACAAAAAAATACATTTTTTTTCTACAAAATTTTTTGAGACTCCGCTGTGTTTGAATCTTATTTCTTTCTCTTTTTTTCCCCAGAAATATACACAACATGAGCTAATGTAAATCTGATAGTGTTGAATATGTCAGCAGCTGAACAGTGAGTGACTCCATCACACAGATTTAATTCTAGGAACCAAGGCTATGACATAACAAGTCAAAATTGGAGGAAATTTAGGAGACCTGTGGTTTGGAGGGTTGAAATCTGTTTGGGAGAGGAAGGCTTATGCCCTGTTTCTTTCAATCAGCACACTGCTGTCCTGATTATCAGGATTAATGATCTTGACTTTTAGCTCTCAATCGAAGGGCAATGTCTCCAGTGCAATTAATTTCTCCTACCATATAGTTGGTTTAGAAGACGTTAAATTACCTTCAGAATTTCCAGTGTTGCTAGAAGCAACTATGATTGAAGTTGGTAGATAGTTCCTAGTTGGAGTTGATTAGAGAGTTTCCTCATCCCACTACATTTTTAGAAAATTCAAAAGCTTTCTGCTATGAGAACTTTCTGGATCTTTTGGTGACCCTTTTCTACAACAGAATGACCAGTGTAACCTGGTGGAAGGAGGTGTGTGTAATGGGCAGCTGGGAAAGTTCACCCCTGCAAATCATTGCAGAGTGTGTGACCACAGTCCATGAGTCTTTAGGTCAAAGGCTTCAGCTGCCACAACGATTTCAGCTTCAGTGTCCCCCATATATGATCCACTTGTGAGGACATAGTTTGTGTGTGTCTGCTTCTCAGACTCTTTTCTTTATATGAAGAGTTAGGCAATCCCTATGCTGATCCTACAGGACAGGAGTTGAAGTATTTATCTGCAACAAAGATGGCAAAGGTCTAGGTCTGAAACAGACGCAGAAGAGACCTCAGCACAGATTTCCCACATGTTCCCTCACTGGTAGGATAGAGGTATGTTGGGTTGCATGCGCATCCATATCTAGATACTGATCAGAAATCCTAGCCTTGTTAAGTTTCTTCTGAAAAGATAAGAAGTTTGAATTGCCAGTTTCTTTTGAAATACAGGTTTTCACTCAAATTCCTGCCCTGCTTAGCTTGTGAGATCCGATTCAATCAAAGTACATATCAACATGGCTGCAAGCACAATATACTCTGTGGCAAACCTTAAAGTGTACAAAAGAAAGGGAAATTAAATTCATTTTCTTCTCGGTAGGCTTCCTGGAACACTTTAGTATGTAAAACGCAACATTTTTCATAGTCATTTCTTATCCTCAGGGTGCCAGCTCCTAAATTCTGGAGGCCTTCAGAGACACCGCAAAGCAGTGTTTGATAAGAGACACCTCCTTAAAATTTTAGCTTGTGCTCCTCCTACTTCTTATTTCTATTATCAAATAAAATAAAAGGAAGGGGGGAAATCTGAGCACTGAATTCACTGGGACCAGAGAGGCAGTAATAGGAGAAAGCTTTACTGTGAAGCCTTTTGCAACTTTCTGAACTGTTCCTGATTAGGATGGAGAATACTTGGTCTTACTCAAAAGTAGCTAAATTAATTTTCCCTCTAGGCTTTCAGTATGGAAAAAGCCATTTGGCTTCCAGAGACTAAGGATAACAGAAGATAACAAGACTGTACTACACCGAATAATTTTATAAATTAAGGGTTGTGTTCTTGGATGGTACATAAATGGCATTGTCTTCTTTGTAACCACAGGACTGCAGTGAGAATTGGCTGTCTGTTACTCTCCCGTTATTCTTCTTAGGCATTTGTTCAGTGCCAAATATCTCTCTCTTTATGGGGAAGTTAGGGATGGTACAAGGGAAGTTTCTAATGAACCTCACTGAAAAAAAACCCCAAGAAGAAATGTTTGTCATGAATAAAGCAATCTTACGCTCTTTCATATGAAGTTTCCAATATCAGTTGAACCTCTGAGTCATTATGAACCACTGAAACTATTCTATAAAAGAAAAAGAGGGTGAAGTAAGGGACTTCTCCAAGGTCATGAACTGAATGCACTAAATTCTGACTTAGCTGTGAAGAAAGCTCTTATTTCAAGATGCCAATCTTCACTGGAAGTATAAAATGTTGGAAATCTTACAGGAGGGACAGTTCTTTAAAGGGTTCTGATCTAACTTTTCACTTCCAAAAGCTTTGGAAGAAGACCTGGTTTTAAACAATTTGAAGGATGTGATTTTTAACACACTTAAGAAAAATTAAGATCTATTTGGATTGGTTTAGATCAAAGTGGTCATTCCTGAGGGTATAGAACTAGATTAGACAAGGTCTTTTGCTGGCTGTATCTTCTGTAAATCTTTGGTTACCTCTCATTTCATACTCTATCCTGGGATCTGAAAATACTGGAATATTTGGATCTTCTTCTCAGTGATGTTTTGCTTACTTGTGTTATGGCAAGGTTAGTACTAAGAGGCATGTTGCTGGAACATGTTAATTGGCTGACCTCTACAGAAGACATGATACATGTTACTGATATTACACTGTTGAAGTTATGCCTGTTTTAATTTGACTGATTTATTAAATCTTAATTTTAGAGCGATCTAAAGAGACATTAAATGCTAATTTTTAATTACACAAGCAGAGATGAAAGAGATGAACTTCTCATGGCAACTTGATCTTTTCTGTCAGCTACTACTGTCTTCCTAGTAGCTTTGACTATACTGGAAAACTATTGTTGATTCACTTCCTGAGTCTTATCAGAGAGCTTTGTACAGTTTTGAAATAAATATATATATGGAAGACTTCATGCTTAGAAAAGTTCCTTTTAAGAAAATCACACAGTTTGATTTACCCTTGCCTTAAGGACTTGCAGGCCAGCATTCTCAGCCCAAGCCTCCTAAGATCATGGAGTGTCTGAGACTTTCTGGTGTTACTCATAGTCACAAAAAGTTAGGGAGTTAAAAATTAAGTTGGGACTGTATTATTCTCTGAAGTCATAAAAATTAAAAACTTAACAGGCTTTTTAAGATTTCCCTCTGAGATTGTGACACCTAATCATTGCATAAATGAAGTGGTAGGACAACCAGTTACTTGACAGATACTGTGAGCTGCAACATGTCAACACGATTGTTTCTTTGGTGTCATGCAGAAGTGAGAATTAGTGTAAATGGTTTTGCTACTGGCTTTCTGTGTGATGCTGGTCTAGTCATTTAAGCTTTCAGTCTGTAATCCCCTAGCATGTGGTGAATTGAAATCACCCTTTATGTCTCAGCTCTGTGGCTAGAAAACAGAGGTTTGGGTTCAGATCTTGACCACATTCATGAATATTCCATACTGCTTCCCATGTAATTCTCTTGAAGCAAAGAGGTTTCATCTGTTGGTAGATTACCTTCCTCCCTCAAAATTGTGGACAGAAAATTACCATGAAACAAGCTCTGTCAGTTCTGGTCTCTTCCTGATGAAACTTCATTCAGGACAATGACAAACTTTGTTGCTTTCAGCCACAGAGAGTCATACTCTAGTTGAATTGTAGCAAGCAATAGCGTTGCCTGAGCAGTAAAGAGAGAAGGATGTGGAAATTTTGGTGTTACCTGTGCGTATTGAGTAATGCATTGACTCTGTCCTTAAAAGGAAGCACTTCAGAGTTTGACTTAGAGGAAGGTGTAAATAATTGCAAAAGGATGATGTCCCTTGTGAACAGATTCAGGCATGCCGAATGGGAGCGTAAACAGCTTAGACAAGCGTCAGGGCACTAATGAGTATTGTATGTGCAGAGATGCCAATAACAGGACTCCAGAAGTTAATGGGGGCAGTCTCTCCTTTTTTTGTAAGTAATGCTCTACAGGTTTTTGTAGATCAAGTAATACTTAAATCAGCAGTGAGAGCAGGACTGGGTTCTAAGCATGCAGCCTCCTACGGACTCATAATTATGAAGGGTGAAGAGGACGAGAAGGTTTCATCTTGGTCTCAGCTCACCCTAGCTTTGTGTCACAGCTAGCTCCCCTGGTTTCCATAGTGTTTCTTGTTGATTTGGTCATACACCATTTCACAGCCTTCAGGTCTCTTAATCTCATTTTCTGACTGGAAGAAAATTCTATATTATTATTTTGTCTCTCATTCCCTTATCTATCTAGCTGTAGGGACAGTCAGACAAGCCTTAATTGAGCTCAGCTTATGGTTGCCACAATTGGCCTTACAGCTACTTTCCCTTTCAACCTCAGCCTGGGGATCTTGGAGTTGGCATAAGCAAAAGATCGTAGGTGAGGATGAAAGTCCTTGGAAGACTGAAATAGCTTCTTGTCAGTCCACACTAGGATGTCTTTAAAAATTAGGCCGCATGAGGAAAGCAGGCTGAGAGCTCCAACATATTAATCTAAGCCAGTGCCATGCTTGGGGAATATGAATCTCTGCAACTGGTTCTACTGGGGACCGAGAAACTAGTTGCAGATCACGTAAGCAATCATGCATGTGCTCTGCTGTTTGCTAACATGGCAGTTCACGGGGATGGCCCTGCACTGCCTGTCCTCCAGAGAGGCACAAACAGGACAGAAAAGGACTGCACTGAGAGCTACTAAACAGAGGTCCAAAGCTCCAGCTGCCGGAGGAGATCGATCATCTTTGCATTGCAGCAGTGAGATTTGCATCACAAGGAAAGTTCTGGGAAAGAGCAAGTCTCAGTGCTTCCATGGAGCTCCTTACAGTGTTTTCAAAGCAGGTTGTCTTAGGCTATTTCATGGGTGCTCATCAGCCCGGAGAAGGGTTCTGGAGAAAGATTTCTGCCTAAATTGCTGCCTTTGTTAGTACTTTGGCTGCAAAAGTCTTGTAAGAATCTCCTTGAAAGGCTTTTCTGGAGACAAAGGAGGCTTTAAAATCTCTAAAAAAATGTAGAAATTTGTAAATGAGAAAATTACCAAAGACTTCAGATAGCTCATGGGATTGGACCCTATAAATACACTCTATAACAAGCCCCTATTATGGCAACAATCCATCATGTACTTCTCTTCATGGATTTCTGAGGCTGTCTCTGGAGCTTGGTGGGAACCTATCCAGTGGTGGAATCCCTTCTGAGAGACTGCCGTGACTTGTTTTGTGTCCACAGGCTTTTGACCGCTGCTAATGGTCAGACAGCAGGAAGTTAAGAGCAAAATGGTGAGGAGGGTGCAGAGGAAAGGTCTTTCACCCTGTGTTCCTGAGGTTGCCTTAATTAAAGCATAAAGGGCAAACAGGTTTTTTTTCCCTCTTATGCACATTGAAAACAACTGCTTGTATGTGTCAAAAACATTTCATTCCCTTCATGGCCCTCTCTGTGTATTGATTTACTCAATTGGTTGTGCATGGCATGTTTCTCTTGTCAACAAAATGGTGTGAGATTTTTGACATTTAAAGGGTTGGACAATGCACATGAAACACAGATGCTGTTTTAAGACAGTCTTTGGTATACATATCCCTAGGTCTTTTTTCACTAAGTGCTTATAGCTTATACAAAGCATCCCACCCTTCCCGTCTTTGCAAAGCATTTATGGTGACAGAAGCATAGTTTGTTTCCTGTAATTGATGAGAGCCTTATAATGCCACTAGCTGCAATTATATAGAGAAAGCAAAAAACAAACCCAACTTTAGTTGTTGTTGTGTCTCTTTTTCTTTTTCCTGAAGTGTTGACATCAAATACCAGACATCAAATGAAGTAAAACAAAGCCCCTAATGTCTTTCTTTGAAAAGATATAATGATCTCTCCTGCTCTAACAGGCAGTTTATTTTTGGTCACCTTCAAAGCTCTGTTTCCTTTGCTCCTGGTAATGGGAGGATGTGCCCCTGAAATGTGTCTGTATGGAACAAGACTGGAGTTTGAACTGAACGTTTTAAGAAGGATAATCAAACATTTGTGCTGCTGTGTTTTTCCCACTCTGCCAGCTGCGAGCCAGAGACACTGCTTGATCAGAGCACAAGGGCTGAGGTCTGGCCTGCTGACTTACTGATTGCACTGCCGTATCGACTGTATCATACTATCACTTTGTGACTCTCTTCTCTTGTAATGTTGGGCTGCGATTTGCCTGTTTTCCAGCCAGATTCTAGAGGAGCTTTCTGGGCTCCTCTGTTTCATTTTCATTGCCTCGAGCTTGATGTTTTATAGGATTATTATGGGTTCAAACTGGAATGGGCAAAATACTTAATGAAGCTGTAACAAATGTTGGTCACTCGCTTTTCCTGGTTTTCTTGCTGTATAGGTTGGTCACTTGGAAACTCATGTCAGTGGAGGAATGGAGCCTGGATGTTTCCGCTCTGAAATGGCGGGTGCTCTATCAGACTAAAGCAGAACCTAATACAGCTCTTAACAACATGAGGGCTGTGATATTGCTGGCTGTGGGAAACCATGCCGACACTTGTCAGCTTGGCATAACTCAGTAGGGCTGGCCCTGCGTAGTTAAAAGTCTGTGCGACTTGCTGAGCAAATTTTGTCTCATGGTTGAAGTGCCAAATTCCAGTAGAATTTAAATATGTCTTCAGGGGCATCTTTGAAAATCTCAGCTTTAGTGACCTTCTGGGTAACTTCCATTTATTATAAATTGTTTTACCTGCCCTTCTACTCTAATTTTTTTTTTTTTTAAATAAACTAGGCTGGCGCTCACCAGAAATTAAATATCCAGTTTCTTGACAGAGACGTTGTGATCAGTGATTTAAACATTTTCCTTGAAGGGGGTGTGTGTGGAATTAAATTTTAAAATTTTGTAAGCCTTTGTTAAACACTGCACAAAAATACAGGTGTTGTGGGAACTTAGCTAGTCCAATTTGAGTCCTGTAGATCTCATGAGGTGTATATGTATTTCAGGCTGGTCTATACCTGGAATACTAGTTCCTGATTTGCTCAGTGTTTAGGCAGTATTTGAGGCCTTAAAGACTGTTTATTAGGGTAGGTGAAGAAAATGCTGATGGGACCAAGCGCTTTCCTAATATAATTGCACTCATCCACAGTGGCTGTATGCAAGCCTTTCTTTCAGTCAGCAGTTTGCCCCAAAGCTCTCTCTTTCTGTCTGCATACTCACTTGCAGAACCTCCCTTATTTTTTATATATACAGTCAGTCTAGTTTCCAAGTTGTGACTTCCCTTTTACTCTCGCTTCCCTATCTTTCACTGTCACTAAACAAAGGGATGTTTCATGGTTCCCTCATTCCACCCGAATGGAAGAAAGCTATCAAACCAGTCTCCTGGAAAGTGATGTGAACACCTGCAGATCGAAACAAGATGGCAGTGGGACAGAGGATCTCAAATATAACCATATTTGGACCTCGGCATGTAGAAAATGAATTTATTTCTAAGCCTTTCTTTAGGTAGCATATAAAAAAATATTTTCTTCCCACTTGGAATACATTTTTGTCTCATCTATTTTTACAGTGCCCCTGCTTTTTGTCCCAATGTGCTGAATAATGTGTGGTCCCCAGCAGAACACAGGACAGAGTTCCGTTATCATACGAGCTGTGAAGGAGCCCTGAGATTAAATTATACAGTTAGAGCTGTTGCTGACTGCTGATTGATTTCAGACAGCTTGTTCAGGAAAGGAATAAATTTATCGAGTTGTATTAAACTCTTCATCTTAACCTTCCCCCTCTGTTCTTTGAAAGGATGGTTCCCTTATGACCACTGAAACACAGCACTGTGAAACGAGGGTGCTCAGTGTATGAGGTAGATACTTGCCCCAGGTGTCCACCTGACAGTAGCAGAGCTGCTTGGCTGGGCTTCTCTCCTTCTGCACATCCCAACTCTCAAGGGAGTTCCCTTCTGAATTTGAATGCCAGCAGACATCAGTTTAAACCAGAAGGGCTGAAATCCTATACCTGCCGCTGCTGGGGTGCTTAGAGCAGGACTCTGGTCTGTGTGCAGAATTAAAGTGGCCTCAGGCATCTTCCAAGGGCCATATCCTAAACTGCTGTAACTTTTTGAGAGTCACTGGATCTATCTGATTTATGACATGAGGATCCAACCCGCTTTGTTGTCTGAGGACATTTCTAGCCTGGTGAATGTTCAGAACATGGCAAAATCATACAGAAGCCCATGAGCTGCTTCACCAGAGCAAGTCATGTTCTAAAACCAAAACTGTCCCCCGTTTAACTGGCAGACCTGATATAACACAGTGACCCTGGTGCTCCTGGGAAACTTCACTCAATCTTCTGCTAAAGGCGACTATTCATTCACTCTGCAGCATAATTGCCCTATTTCAAGGCAGAGCTACCTTCCCTTGGGACAGGTTTCACCTTTGCTCAGCTGAGCATGTGTAGGAGTGATCCACAGGAGCACATGGAAAGCAATTTAAAGCAGCAAATTCCCTGCTGCTTTCGGAAGCTGTTAAATCAGGTAGCTCTGGAGTGAAGAGAGGGCACAATGCAGGAAATTCTCCCATTCTGAATAGGCTTTCTGTTGTGAGCTGACATGGATATTTTCCTCCAGTGCTAAATTCTTCCAGTATAAATATTTCAACAAGTATTTTCTTTTTCCTTAACAGCAGTAGGGGAAAAAAAACCAACAACAAAACAAACACATGATAAAGGTGGGAATTTTGATGAATATGCTGTGTATTTGTAGTGTGGTATTTATTTCCTTTAGCTCAATAAGATCTATGATAAAAAATAGGTGTGGATACAGAGGACTAATATTTTTCCCACTTCTTTGGCACTGATTGATGGGAAGGCTACATCTGGCTGTGTGTTCTGTCTGGAGTAATAGAAATAGGTCATGTGACTGAGGGAAGTTAATAAATGATAAAAGGTACTGGTCAAATTTCTGTATGTCTCCTCCCCAGCAAAAGAGTTTTAATTCAGGCAATAAACAACCACCTCTGATTTGCCTTTGGCTGCAGTGGGCTGTGTTGATGCTTGACCTACAGAATCAAGCAGCTTATGCTATAGAAATGAAGGTCTTTGTTCTGGAGCCTGCTGTGAGGGGCAGTGGAAGTGGTCTTTCTGGGTATCTTGGAATATTTTTACCAACATGAATTAACTGTTTCTCCTCTCTGAGATGAATAACTGGTGCTTAGGAGAAATACCCCAAATAGTTTGAAAACAGCCATTCAGGGAGGACCAGTTTTGGGCTAGTTGATATTGTTCATCTGTGATCAATGGCTAGACAGCATTTTGCAAGTGAGTACACCCTGTGCTACTTCTAGAAGGCTGTAGAAATCATTAGCTGGATTTTTTTTGATCTATTTTACATAAAATTCCCAGGCAATTTAACAGATATTAAACCAATAAGGTTCTGTGAAAATAAAATACCATAAATTCCTCCCAACTTTAATAGAAGAATCATCATTGTTGTATTTTTAATTTTATATTTTGCTAGCTAATAGCACTTAGCACAGATGTCTGCTCTAAAATTGGAGAGAAAGATATTTTCTTTCAATTATTTTTAGTCACACTTTAAGTTTCCTTTTGTAAACAGTTCATAAACAATTTGTTTTAATTAAATGGTTATTAAAATGTTATCTTCCTCTCCAGCAGATCAATAGGACCTTCTCCAGAGGTGTGTGTAGCCGGCTGTAACACACAGTGTTCATGTTTATAACCTTGTGCTGTCCATGGCTCAGCTACGGTTTGCTAGTGGTTAAAGCCTACAGCAAAGATACCAGATAAAATTTGATTTCTGTTCCCTAAACTATTGCTGGCCTCCTGTCTGTGCATAATTTTCCCCATCTTCATTTCAGAGATAATCATATTAATTAACCCTTTATAAAGAAAGCATTAGTTGAGAGCTAAGAATTATTATAATAAATTACATGTGGAACACTAACAAATACTGTGTGATCTTAATCATAATGAATTTTGTTTCTCACAGCATCATTTCTCTCTCTGTACTCCTGCTAGTTTCAATCATTAATATACTCAAGTCATCAGCACCTTGCAGTATGGCAGAGGGATTAGCTTGGAAAAC
This sequence comes from Grus americana, assembly GCF_028858705.1. NCBI lineage: Eukaryota > Metazoa > Chordata > Aves > Gruiformes > Gruidae > Grus > Grus americana. The sequence goes on along the minus strand of NC_072858.1, from coordinate 13,556,796 downwards.
TCCTAGCTACCAGTCAGTGGAAAGAGACAGGCACATTACCTAGATTAAGCCTTACAGTAGCTTCTTGTTCATCATTCTTTAGATTTTAGACACCGCAGTAAAACTCCAAGACTTTCTTTGGTGCCGGAAGAGGTAGTATGAATGGGGCCTGTGTGACCTGCTTACAGGAAGCCTATGTTACTGCAAGGAGGTGAAACCTGACTGATGGGCTAGTAACTGGGAGCTTGCACGCATTGGTGTCAACAACCAGCTTTGGTTCCTGTTTTCCATCTTACAGACAGGAAAAAGGGAGGCTCACAGAGAAGTAATTGCCCCAAAACACTTAAAATGTCAGTGGCAGAGCTGGCACCAGCTGCCAGCCACAGAGAGCTTTTGATGCGAGATGTCACCTTCCTGTTTTCAAATATGTACAATTAAAAATGCTGTGAGCTTAGCACACCTTTCTCTTTTGTCTCCATTGTGTGCAGCTTTCCACTGTAACTGCTATACAAATTGTCAGCCTGACCTCTCCCAGAAGATGCTCCATTTGCAAGCTGACGTTTTCAAAACACCAGCCTGTACATTCCTGCCTGCAAAGCCCTTGGAGCCCTTCCAGACTCACGAACCAGGTAGCTGGTCATGAGAAGCCCATGCGTGTTTGTGTGCATGCTTGTGTACCCAAACCCCAGGCTGAAGTTGCACCTTTGAAATCACTCTCACTGAAGGTGTCTTAACTTTCAAGAAGTTGTACCAGGCGCAGGAGGAGGAATGAAAACTGCTTTCCAGCATGGCTGTCGCTTTCTCTGCCTTTTCCATCCATGTGACTGGGGTCAGGGAGAGTAAGGGCTGAATTTTCTGCTAATAGAAAATGCTTCCCAGGAGGAGACATTAATTTGGGGATGTCTCCTCTGTCCTGTACTTGTACTGAAACTCTTTTGAGGGAATTTACATCCCTGAAGCCTCCACTGGTTTGTGAAACTGGTTTGAAAATGACCGGTTAATTCAAAAGCAATAGGTGGGTGGCGAGACACCTGGCCAGGCACTCCCTAAGGGATTTCCAAATTGTAATGAGCCTGTCAGAGGGCATATAGGTGGGTGAGTTAATACCATTAACTTGTACTGCCTGGAGTAAGATTTGTATGCAGAGATTACTTTCAGAACCAGGGAATTTTCTTCTCTGGATGTATTGGTATTGCACTATGCACTTAGAGTAAAAATACTGGGGTTTACTGTACCTGCCTGTGCTTGATGCTTGGGTTGCTGCAATGCATTTGCTGCAGAGGTGTTACGATAAATTAAACTGAATTCCTGAGAACCTCTGCTTGCTGGGATGACACGAAAGTCAACCCTTACTGTTGTCCCAGGAGGTGTATGTGGGAGCAGGTTTGTCTGTATGCTTTTACTGGTTTACTTTGAACTTTCAGTTCATTTTGCTAAAAGCAGAGCATGCTGCAGTACTGCTTTAACCTGAGAGATAACAAACAGGCTAGCTCTCAATACCAATTAATTGGGAGGTCCCTTCTCTGCCAGAGCAGTCTTTTACTGTGCTGCTCTGGCTGCCTCGATCCAGGGGCATCCTTGTTGGCCTGTTAGACTGACTCTTCTACCCTTGGAGTAGTTCTCCAGACAGCAATGAGTTTGCTTTTTGTGAGTAGTATTGCTGGAAACGGTGGGAAGCTAGGAGACAGGAAGTACCTAGTGGAAATATGTTCCACACATGAATAAACCTTCCGCTTAAAGATAGGTTTTTGGTTGTGGTCTAAGTAGTTACTCAATTAGTTCAACTATGTAAATGACAGGAGCACTGGCTTTGGTAGTGTTTATAGACTCCTCACAATGTTCAATGGATGTAATGAGAGTGAGGCACAACCTCGTCCAAAAATTTGGCCCTGCCGATCTTTTAAGAGTTGCTCGTGCTTTGACAGCAGATGTCATTATAAGAATTTTATTCATCTTTATATATTCACTTTACAACTGACACACAAGATGGACCAAGCTATCTACATAATCAGCTTGTGAATTTTGAAAAGAGTTGTTAAAAAAATTTTAAAAATCAGCATATGGTTCTTGGGGTTCTCATGTAGAGCAGAAAGGGACTTCTCTCTTTTTTTTATTCTCTGAGAACTGTTTCTCCAAACTCTCTTTTCAGAGTGCTTTTCCATTCCCTACCCACTTGATTGGGGAATGGAATAAGCTTGTGTTAACTAGCCATCATTTAAAAAATATTTTCCTCCTCATCTGTGTTATTTTAATGAGGACTCTATCTCTCTTTCAGTTGTTCATCATAGCTTTACAGTGATACAGCTGTTAGTCAGGTGTTTAACAAAGGGAACGAGTTCATAATTTTACTCTCATACCTTTATGTTGGCAGGATAAGCAACCTGGTTTGTGTTCTCCGATTGCTCCAAATTTCCTAGAGCAGGCTTCTCAGCCAATTTTTGCTCTGTTTTTACCTGTGTGACTGCTTTTTTTTAAGTTTTATTTTACTAAACTTTGTGTTTAATAGGAGTGCTTTTATTAGCAGCACTGAGAATGGGGCTGCTTTACCCTAGGTTAGGGACAGCATTTATTTTAAAAAAAAAAAAAAATCGTCCAAGCAGAAGAAAAGCAACATGTTCACACTCAAAGAGCAGAAACAGTTGGCTGTTTTGGTTGGCACATGGAGTTCTTCTGCCTGCCATCAGCCTGTGCTCTGCCTAGAAATAACAGTCTCGCTCCCAGGTCACATCCTGATTGGCACTGTGGCTCGATTTGGTAAAATACTGCTGGAATATCTGACACCACTCTTGAGCCTGGGACATAACACTCCTGTGTGAAATGGCTCTTATTCCCAGCTCTTGCTGGGCCTGGTCTTTGCTGTCAGGCTTTGTGCCTGTATTCTGCAACTCACCACTAAGATCTGTTAGTAAATATAGAACTTTCTGCTTATCGTCCTTCATATAATTATCTTCTGAACTGTTTTTCTTCAGTGCATCTCATAAATGGAATGCCATCAAAGATCAGGAGAACAAGTTTTAATCTTTCCCTGACTTAAAAGCAAAGGGCGATACTCCCAGTGGTGAACAATCCTGACTATTAAATTGCTCCTATTTTATTTCCCACTGTCTACCCAATGGATAACAAGCACCACTTCTTGATGGCCAAAGCTGAAACTTTAATGATCATACCCTGGAGATATACTACTCTTCAGTTTCCTGTTAAGAATGAGGTGGTCACTATCTCAAATGCATGTGGCTTCTTGTGCTTTCAGAATAGAGGATTTTATGAGGTATCTCAGCAGCTGTGCATGTCCAGCCAGAGGAAGCAGGAGCTGCTATAGCAGTAGCATTTGCTGAAGTTGGACACAACGCATGGAGGGCAATAGTTCCTTCTAGTCATGGCAAACCTTATAGCTGTGTGGTCTTCCAGGATGATGGAAGACCTGTTCTTCCTTCCCACCACATCACCACAAAGGCTTCAGTTCATTACAATACGCTTTTCATACTAAATACGCAATTTTCTGAGTGAGAAATTACCACAGAACACAGGACACCTCAAGGGCTTTGCTAAAACTCTATGTCCCTGGAAAAGGCAGGAATTGAAAGTGCTCAAAGGACTTCAGGATGATGACTGAACCTCTTATTTATTGGCGATTCTTTCTGGCAAGGGCCTGAGGAAAGAATGGAAAATACAAAGGCTGAAGACCATAAATCTCAAAAGCTTCCGTTCTGTTTACTTCAGTGGATTCTAAAAAGTTTCTACCTGGACTATTTCAAACCTTGTGTGGAACTGGGCCTGGCTTAGCAGTTCTTCTCCTGCTTTCTTGCCTTGTACAGTTTGAGGAACATGAAACTTGATCCAGGGTATATTTTTCATTCTCAAAGTACCTGTCAATGTCTTAGTTTTGGATTGTGTTTTTGAGGAAGCTCTCTAATTCAGACTTATGTAGCTATTCATCAGGTAAAGGATATGGATGCAAAATCTATATAGAAAATAGCTCAGTGTCTGCCAGCTGACTCCTTCCTTTCAGGCACCTCATTAAGACCCTGGTTCTCATACAGATACGGTCTCCATCTCTGCATTCCTCAGATTTGTCTGAGGGCATGTTGGGAATTCTGTGAAGTTGGAAAGCAACTAGTAAGGGAATACAAAATGGAAATATGTTTGTAATTAAGTGTTTCCAGTGTAACCAGCATCTCAAAAGTGATCACGTGCATTCAGTGCAGCATTCATCTGTATCTGTAACAGCTGAAAGAGCCATTGCTTTTGCAGTTCAAGCCCTACCAGGGGCATTCTCTAACTGTATGAAACTCTTCAAAGCAAATAGGAATGGAAACGTTACATCTTGGCTTAAAAAATTAATTCAAAATGGGTTTCTATTGGTAAAATATTTAAACATTTGCCTGCAGTCGTAGGGATACAAGGAAAATTGTGCTACTGCATGAAAATCTTATGATCTAGCACAGAAATGGAGGTCTAGGTGCAACTGCAGTTCAGTAGTGACTCATGTACATAACTGTAAATTATTCTGCAGAAGAATTACTTACTGATGAACACTTTATGACAATTCCATAATGGTCACATAGGAAAGAAATATGTATCTCTATACATAGATGTATAGCATTATCATATGAAATATTCTACAGCAGATTCCTGAACCTGCCAAAACCAGACCAGGGCTCTGCTTCCACTAATTCTCTCTTCACCTTTCCATCCTTGTCTGTTTATCTCTTCATCCTTCCATCCACCCCTGCCCTTTTGACCAGGACTGTAGTCTGTGTGCCTTTCCAATGTGTAAAATGTATGGTTTCTATGCTGCCAGCAAATGAAGACATTTTGTGTTCGGGAAATTATTCTCTACGTACTGCTCACCTGAACCCCTTTGCAAAAGTTTCTTTTTGACCTGACCGGGTTTTTTTTTCCGCGTTCTTGCTTTCTTGCTACCTACACATGAACACAAGGGAGCACCAGAGCGTCGTCGTGTGGTGGTTTCTTGGGGGTTGTTTGGGTTTTTTTTTGGGGGGGTGGGGGTGGTGGTTTTGGTGTTTTGCTTTTTTTTTTAAATTTTTTGGGGGGCGGGAGGAGAAAAAAAAAATCAGTGAGTGGAGTCTGTTCGGGGAAGGAGTATGCCTCGAAGAAGGCACAATCTGGATGGAAAGCAGGGCCCAGGCACACAAAGCCTATTCTTTACGTCCAGCCCGCTTCAGATGCCGGTGACCTGGGCCACATCGCTGCCCCGCGGCCGTGCGGCTGCTGGAACGGCGGCGGCACCCGGAGGGAGGGATGGAGGGAGGGAAGGGGGGAGATGTCCGCGGCTGGCTCCGCTCCCGTGGCCCCGGGCGGTGCGCGGCGGCCCCGGGTGCCCCGGGAGCGGCTGTTGCCTTGGTGTCCCCCGCACCGAGTTCCGCCGAGGTGTGTGTCGGCGTTTGCAGCTGAGGGTCGAGGCTGCCGTGGAGCAAGGAGCGGCGCGGAGCTGGGTGTATTAACATACTGATGTTCCACAGCCCAAAGAAGCGAAATTGTGATGCGCTAAAGCTACTTATCGGTTGCTTATGACTACTGCACTACTGTGTAATCGGCCAGAAAACTATCTTAGGAAGCCCTATGCTTCTCTTGATGTCGAGAAGAAAAATCCCATTTACAGCAGTGATACAGAAACAGGAGGGAGCAGATGCTGGAAAAAAAATAATATGAAAATTATCTTGAAGAGGGAGGGAGGGTGCAAAAGGGACTATAGAATAAACTTACCAGGTTTGATTAAGTATGTGAGACAAAAAGAGCAGAAAATTAAGCGGCCTTTTAAGAGAGGTGCCTATAGGGCTCTAAACACTGAAGACTAATTTCTGAGGACTGGGGATTACTTAGAGGCTTGAAAGGTAATGAATCTGGGTCTTCTAGCAGGTGCTGCTGGGAATCTGGTGATTCTTCGGTAATGATTGTTCATATAAAGGTGCTACAGGGCTTAATGTCATCTTCTCCCAACACGTGCAGGGATCCTGTGTGTGAAGTGGCCAGCGAGCTCCACTAAGCATTATGGCAGGGTATTTTGACCTTCAGCTGCTTCAGCCTGGGACAGAAGACTTTGGGATGGAGGCAGCACTGTGCACAGCTGTTGAGGGTGAATATTCAGTTGTCTGCTATTTGTGTCCAAGCGGGTGGGTCACTCTAGAGTGGCTCCCTTATCTTACTGTTGTTGGACAGCGGTGGAGCTCCTGGAAAAACAGCTCTTGTTATGTACGTAGGTCAGTGCCCAAGCTGTGTGGGGAATGCTACACTCATCCTCACATGGTTGTAGGAGAGCCTTGCTTTCTCAGGAGCTGTAGCACACTGCCGGAGATCTGTATTGTGCTGACACTGTTGCTTCAAGCTGGGAGGAGTGAGTAGGACGGGGCCTTGGTGAACAGTACCAGACCTGTAACTTGGGTCTCTGTAAGCAACAGCCTACGCCTTTTAAATAAAACTCTTGTGTTCTAGGTTCAGTCCCGCAGTCTCCATGCTCCCATTAAAGGGGGTGTTACAAGGACTATATCAAAACAGGATGGTTAGTGAGGATGCATTGCAGTCCCATTGCTTGCAGCCAATGCAATTCTCCTTGGCATTCTTCAGGATTCTGTCTATTCTTTACTTTTGGTTTGAAAAATTACAGTTGCAGTTCCTTGACCAGGAGGCAGAATCTGGGCGCCTATAACCATGCAGCTGCATCAGGGCAACAAAACTGCTGCTGCTGTCAATAATGGCCTGCTGTGAAGCTCATAGGCTTGTGTTGTGTCCTCTGGTTGGGCTGGGATGGTGGAAGGCTGGGAATCCACCGTGTCCCTCTCCTGCTGTGCAATCTCTCATGTAGTCTGCAGGCTTGCTGCTGTGTCTGCTGACTTGCTTGCATGAGACCTGCATGTGGGCAGTTCTCCAGGACTCTGACTTTGGTTTTAAAGAAGCTGGTTGCTGGAATGGTTCTTCCTTTGATGCTTACTGCCACACTCTGTCTTCAGTGGTGCCAAATGCACTGATGCATGCAGAATTAAGTGACTGCTTTTAGCCAGATTACAGCGGCTCACACAGCATGCCGGGTTCACAATTACACTGTGGCCCGCTGCAAGCTTGAGACAGGCATTAACTTTGCTGCGGATTTCTTTTTACAGTGTGAGCGTTGTGCCCTTGTCTCGTCTGCCTGCTCCTGGGAGCAAGGGGCAGTCCAGCCGTATTTCTTTCACTGTCCGTATTGACTTATAGTTAACATTTCTCAAGGCTTTTTAAATCCAAGTAAAATGTAACTCCTGGGCCTTCTGGGAATACATGTCTGATTTTTTCAGGTTTTATCTTTGTCATTGATCCCTTTCCAGTTACTTCAGCCAAAGGTGAGGAAGTGATGTGTGAATGATGGAGCAGTTCTTTTTTCTAACTAGGCTGTATGAAAGGGTCAGCTGTTAAACTGGCATTCTTACAGAAGCCCCAGAAATAGGTTCTCTCTGCTTTTGTGCAGTCAAGACAATTACTCCAGGGAGAATGCTCTTCAATGCACTGAATTCGCCTTTCTGCTCTTATACTTTTTCATATTCCACTCCTCCCCCCAAGGGTGAACTGGACAAAGACTAGGTAAGGGATGTATCCTGAGAGGTCAAGCCCATTGCAGATATTTAGTATGGCCTCCACACTAAGAATTGCTCAACTCAAGTTGCAAGAAAGTGATGATAAATGATTCCTGTACAGGGTTTACTTTAAAGGATTTGAAACTGATTCTGAGCTGACTTGAAGTAGAGCATAGAAGAGGAGAACAGCTGATGTTTAGCTTCATCCAATAAGGGTCTTCAGGTCATCATGACATAGTAAGTGGGCCTATAATTAAAGTGGTGAACACTAACAGAACAGAGAAAACCTCCTGTCCTTAGTTGTCGGTGATGCTCTAGCATTGCTTGTAGTTACCCTGTTTCTTTTTAGATAGTCGTAACTTGGGCTGACAAAAGATCCAGTAACTTGGTGGACCAGTTGGTGGGAGAAAATACATCTTTCATGGAGCAGGCTGGAGAGGAAATGAAAGTTTTTCCAGAAGTTTACAGGAAATATTATTTCCAGGACTTCAATATGCCATCTGGAATCATTATTCTTCTTACATACTTCCTAATTCAGAAAAAGGAGGTACAAATAAATGTGCAAGGTTACCATTCAGTGGTAAGTTCCAGGTTTGTTTCTTTGGTTAACCAGGTACCACCACACTGTCTGGACAATATTTTGCATAAAACCATCATTTCAAGTCTAGGAAACACAACTTCCAGACTTCAGAGCATTATAGAGCAAAGAAGATGTACATAGTTGATCTGCCATCCTGGTGAGGCCAACCTTCATAAGCAAATCTATCCTTGAGAGCGAAGGATCTAGACATGTTAGTTTTCTGTTTTTGGTAGAACAGGTGGCTCCACATTTTCCTACTAATAAAGAAGACCATAAGCAATTGAGAGGTGCAACTGTGGGATAGAGGAAGGTCCTTGAACCCAGTGACAAATTTTTGGGCAGCTGACAAGTAGTTTTCAGAGATGCATGATATCATGTCAGTGTGCACTGTTATTACCTGCTCCCTGTGTAGCACAAACAGAACATGTTTACAGCAAAGCTACAGGTGTGATGCGGGTACACATTAAATCTGGTTATGACATGGCTCTTCATCAAGTAAGTTTGCTGCAGTGCATAGCTACATGGACTGCCCCATGTGTTTGGTCTTAAAGCACAGACTGCTGTAATTGTACTTCTCAAGGCAAGATTCACCAGCCTCTGTGTTTGGCCTTTACTAAAAGAGCCTTCTGGAAAGTATAGGCAAGGGACAATGTATTTAACATTTTTTTCCCCATGGCGTGTGGGTGCAATGTGAATGCTGAGCACACCTGAACAATGAAGGTGGCAGAGTATAATAATATTATGAGGATCTAAATGCTTATATACTTGGGTAGAAACGCTCATTCCTGAGGAGATGAAATCAAGTCTGCTTTATCTACATGTCTTGAAACCACTCTTGCAGGTCCAGGTTTACTGGACTGTAGATTTAATGCTCCCTCACTCAGCTTTTCTGCCAATTGACTGATGAGGTAATTGACAGACTCTTAAGAAGAAGGATCTAATGAGTAGAGACGCAGGGCAAAGTTTCCCTATTCCAGGTGAACTGGAACGTCATGCGGGGCAGCAATGCAGGACATGAGTTCTGATGACAAATATTCAGCACCAAGGCTTGCACCACAGGTTCAGTTTCCCTCATACACAACAGCACACAGGGCTTGGGCTTCAAGGACTCAAGACAAAATCATGCATGTGACATGTCAGTAGGGTACTTGGGTAGCTGTCTGGAAGATCTTTTTTCCCCACCTACCCATCAAAGTCCAGCTTAGATTGAACAGTCTGAATCTTCAATGCTTCTCCACTGCTCTTTAGGCAGCAGTAATTGTCCTGGATGCTGTATGATCATCTACTTTGTAAAACATTCTCTGATACGGGTATGAGGGCAATAGTCAAACAGAAACTTATTTGTGAATTGTAGGCAATCTGCAAAACTGGATCTGAGGTACTGGTCCGTTGTCTTGAACAGTGAAGCTTGCTGGTGGGATTTCTGGCCCTTTTTCCCTCACAAAAAAGATGTTTTTAATTATGATAATCTACTTGTCCAGTTTCCAGGAGAGCCCCATGAACAGCCTTACTAGCATACATCAGAAGAAGGTGAACCTCCTCAAGAACTGGAAGAGGTAGAATTGGTGGGAGAGAGGGGAACGTTTTAAGCTGACATCAATGCCAAAGATGTCATGCTACATACCAGTATCTCCACAGAGTCTCTGGAGATGCTTCAAGAGATGTAGAGTGCCTTAATTCAGTGCCTACAGTAGACAACAGCAGAATGTCAGCCCAAATGAGTCTCTGAATCATTTCTTTTTTTTTAGTCTTTTTGCCTGGTTCTCTAGGTGCCCTTTAGTTTTCAACTGTGCTTGAAGATGTAATTTGATTGCTAGGGCCACCTCCAATCCCCCCATTCTCCTTTATGTGTGTGGAGTTTTTCCACCCCAATTTGTTCCTCCCACCCATCCCTTTGTATAGAACAGGCAGCAGCCTCCAACACAATGTGCCCAAAAAAGGATTGTGCAGTTGTAAGGTGCTTGTCACCATCACACCTCGTTCACAGCGGGGAGATGACTCAGCTGCCACCCCACGTGGCTGGGATGTGTCACCAAGTGAACGATGACATTTTCAAATGTAGTGGAATTTGGAAGTTGAGTAGAGGGAAAAGGAGGAGTTGGGCTGTGAGAGGACATTGGGTAACATCAGTGTTTCCAATAATCTGAACCTTTTAGTTAAATAAGCAGTTTAGAGAAGTATAACACTGTCACCTGAGCATGTTGCAATCTATCCTATTCTTTTATTTTACAGTGAAGGGAAGGCTGGTCCAGTAGTTAAGAGGTTTTACATATGATTTGAGTAATCTAAGTTCAACTCCCTGTTTTACAGTAAATTTCTTGGATCTCTCTTACCCTGGCTCTAAAACAAGGTTGAAAATAGTGTCCTCCCCATGAGACCATGGGGAGATTTCAGTCACAGTCTTTATACATTGTTGTCATGGAGCAGATCTGATTGATGGACCCCCCCACCCCCCACCCCCATGCATCAGTTTTTGTGAAGCATTTGGAGCTCTTTTGATGGGTAAAACCATGAAAGTGCAAAATTTTATTTTAGCTGTTCTGGAGGACTAAATACATTCACTACTTGTGGTGGCATAGTTTGGACTGAAAGTAAATCTATTGTGTTTAGATGGTACATATACAAATGAGTCTTAAGGCTCACATGGAAACTAATGCATGGAGGCAGCTTGTTTTGAAAGGACAGGCTACTTGAATGCTTCACATACTGGAGACGGTGAAATAGATGATGTTGAAATTCAAGCAGTTAGTCTGGGTTTTTGTGTAGGGGCACTTCATAAGTATGGGAGGTTTTCACTCCCCTGGATAAACCTCATATTTATTCTTCACAGCCACGGGCAGCTTTGTGAACAGCTAAAGGAGGGACAACTAGGGTATAAACTGGGGTTCAATCCATCACAGACTTCCTTTGCTACTGTGGGGAAGTCACTTAGACACAGTGAGCCTTGGTTTATCTGAAAACTGGGAAAAATATCCTTATCCTGCCTCACAGTGGTCCTAGGTCCTAATGGTCATTTATCAGATTTTTTTTTAAAGACCATTTATGTGCCATCCTGCTGTCTGGGACACTGGAGAGCCTCATTTGGATGTAGCCTAAAACAAAGTTCCCTGATGCTTCAGAGACATTATGTGACCATTTGTTGGTGTTAGACATGAAGTCCTGGCCAGAGTCCAAGCTTAGCATGGTCCCAGCCTGTCTACCAGAAAATCTCCTTTGCATGTTCAGTAGGATATGCTCTTGTCTGTTATGCATGTCTATTGTGTGCTGTTAAAACAGCTGACACGTTTCACCCTAGAGGAGCTGCATACTATAATTGGTAAATCTTTTTTTTACAGTAAAGCAGTGCATGGCATTTAAGTGTTTTGAGATTCCTTTTGGGAGAAGGAAACTTACATAAAAGGATGAAAGAGCATTCTGTTTAGATGGGAAGTGCCTAAATATGTCCTTTCTTTGGTAGAGCTGTAATCCCATATTCAGTGCTTAATGAACAGATGACAATGATAAATGTTTGAAGAATATTGTTATTGAACAAATGTTTCAAGCCAGCAGGTGGAAACATGGATTCAGTTAGTGTTTAGGAATCCAGAAACATGAAAGCAAAGGTGTGGAATGAATCTTCTGTGTCAAGAAGTCCAGGTCTGTGCTGTCAAAGGCATTAACTGTTTCACTAACTGATTAAACTCACTTTAAAATAAGCTAGGGATCACTGCTACCAAAAAGTTGTTCCATAGTCCAACATTTCTGGTTAGAAACCTCTCTTTATTCCCCAGCTTAAATGTCAGTGCATGTTACTTCTTTCCTTAGTGTTAATCACTTAAGATGTTTATGGAAAACAATCATGTCCCTTCTCCCTTTTGTTTTTCTAAACTAGGTTCCCCTAGTGGGATAGATTTTTCTGTTCCTGATCATACTGTTAGCCCTATTTCCTACCACTTCTGATCTTAGTAGATCTTTGTGACTATAGGTGACAGGAACTGTCTGCTTTATCCCAGGGGAGAGTTCTTGTAATGATCTAACAGCTTTATCTCTTGCTGGAAAGAAGGCACCTCGTGTGTTACAATGATTCTTTCCCCGCCCCCCCCCCCCCCCCCCCCCCATTCCTACATTTTGTCATCTGCTGAGCAACTAATACATGCTTTGTCTTTTGTTTTGATTAGTTCCTGGCTTAAAGCCACAATTCTTATTAGCCTTTAACTGCTTGCTTTGACTGTGATCCTCCAGTGTACTCATGATGATTTCTCCATTCCTGCCATTGGCCAATTTTCATCATTTTTTATGTGTAATTTCATACGTGGAAACACAGAGCAAGAGTGGTCCTTACAGGAATCTATTAGTAAATTCCATACATCTACATATTTTCCTGTTCAGTACTACTTATTGCTGTTTCCCCTGTCTTGCAATTCCTGACCTAACCCCCTTTTTTTCCATCTTGACTAACAACAACTAATTTAGCACCGTAGCAGCTGCTTTACTTGGAGTCCAGGTAGATGAGATTTATTCCAGTTCCTTTGCAGAAGAGGCAATTACCTTATCAAACACAGTTATTGTGTATTTCCAAACAGTGTTTTGACCCTATTTTCATTATTATCATATTTAAGAAAACTGAGGTGGACTACTTATTCTATTTTGAGGTCCCTTCTCAATCACTGTAACTCTTTACCTCGTGTTTGTTGTGGACCCATTTCTTCCTTTCTCGCTTCATTTTCAAACATAAAAAAACCCCTTTATATGAAGTCTTTGGTTTCTGTTTCTTTTGCCAAATCTAATCCAGTTTGATTTTGGACAGTTCTTGTTTTGTGTTTCTGTACTATCTAATCCTGGGACTCACCATTGCTTCTTGTGCCCTTCCTGAATTACCTGTTCATCCAGCTGTATCCAGAACGCTTCTGTATGAGCCTTTCTCTCCTTTTTGGGGTTACACGGTCCAGGTAATCCTTTCACCTTCTGTTTAAAAAGTAGTTACCAAATCTGCTATGGAGTCAAGTTCCTGAGGTCTCTGGCCTTGGTAACTTTCTCTTTATTTCTCTAAATAAGATGAAGATTGTTGTTTGGAAGAGAAACATGAACTGACCCAGAGAAGCTTATGTGAGCCTGGAAAATTTTGCACCAAAGTAAAATAGCCTGCTTATGGAAGATGGATAAAGCCTCATACTTGTGTGAACCAGTGACAGGGGAGACCGTTTCATACAAAATGCCAAATTCAGTACAACCAGAGAAGCCTTCTGTGTGCTAAAAGAGGTAGAGATGGAGATAAATATTTGAGGAGAGACGTGAGCTGTCCAACAGGATGAGCATACAGCAAAACGTACTGAGTTTCCCTGCGGGCGTCCCAGCAGCAGTGCAGCAGAATTGCCTTAAAACCTTGATTTCTGGTAAGCTTCCACTGCCAGCCTGGCTATTTTGGGAAGTTTCTTCTGTTGTGTTTTTCTTTGAGAGTGAAATGTGAGAGTCCTCATCCTCATGTCCCATCAATCCATGCATTAATCTAACCAGCCAAGGAGGAACACCAGTTCATTCTTTTCTGCATGCAAGAATTCTGTTTGGTTGCTCCTGATGCCATGGTAGCAGACTGTGACCTGGATCCTCAGCTGGCATAAATTGGGAGAGGTTTGCTGAAGTCAAGGACGTTGTGCTGATTTACACTCATGGGTATAACAGAGATGGATGTATTCACCTCTATCTGTGTTCCAGGGCTGGTCCAAACCTGCAAACAAATACTGGGCCAACGCGTCTTTTGTTAGGAAAGTCTTTTTGACTTGATCATGTTGGATGATGAAGTCATATTTGCCAAATTAAGAGGGCTCAGACTGGGGCATTCCACAGCAAAAGAGTACAGATACAGAGTAAAAAAATCATCCCCATAGGGAAAAACTGTAGCAGACTAGAATTTCCTATGAATTGAAAAGGTAGGCAGACACACAGCATTATTTCCATTTGCAACCTTTATTGCTGATCAGCCAGATTATTTAAACAAAGACATATTTGTGAAGAAAGCTGATGTGAAATAGGTGTGTAATCAGTTATTCCCCACTATTGTCATGTTTAGGCTATTTCCCCTATAACCTGTCTGTGTTCATTTGTTGTCTTTGGTTTTAGATTGTAAGGGTAACATTGCTTGATATCTGTACAGGGCCTTACAGTCCACATGCAATGACAACTGTCTCATTGCTCAAACAAGCATGGGAGGACAGAGATGAAATATTATATTATGTAGATCGATATAGGGAATTCTAGCAGCCTGAGATGGGGAGTTGTGGCCGCAGTGTATATAATTTCATTTTTCTGGTAGGACAGTTTCACTTCAAAATTTGTCGTAGCTGCTGAAATGCTGTCCTTGGGTTGCAAATTATGACAGTGTACATAGTCCCACTGAGTACTGCCCTGGCTGATAAAGATGCTTCTGTGGACCCTGAGCTAGCACAGGATATTATTTGATTTTGATTTAAAAAGAGAAAGACCAGAAATGATTGGCTGCAGTGCTGGTAATTCCCTCCCTCTTTCCCCTTTGCCTTTCCTCAGTGTAAGCAAGTCACACTGAGGTTAGATAAGATGTGGATTTATAGAACATCAACTCCAGTTTCACTGTGGAATAAACTACCTCATACTTACCACAAGGTAAAAATGTGTAGACAGGCAGCAGCAACGGAGTAACTGATGTACAATAAATTTACATGTGATAACTGGCTTCCGTAGCCACCACATCAGACTCTTGCCTCCTTTGGCTCCCCCTGGCAAGTAGATTCAGAAATTAAATAGCTGTAATTTTGTAAATGTTCATCAGCTTAACTCAACAGAATCAGTTGTAGACACCTGCAAAGAAAAGTTGGGAGCTGCAATGCCACTAATTTGGTTGCTTTAATCTGTAGACTACTCATCCTCCTAATTTATCTATGTGTTTGTCACTCACTACGAGTGGTTTGCCTGTGGAAGAGTTCCCATCTGGATACATTGATCACAGCACTTGTGATAAATGCTGGATGAGAAATTGGCACTGACCAGGAAGCTTGGGGCTTCACACTTCACTAGCAGCTCATGTAGGTGAAAGCCATACTGTTAGCTTGGCATCAGTGGAAGAAAGGATGTTCAGCAGAGAAGAAAGCTTCTTTCAGCTACCCTCTTGCACCACTTAGGTTGCCATTTGCTTTCAGGAGGAAACTCATAGTGTGTTTTTTTGTGCTGTCCCAGGGCTGAAGTTCAAGTCTGTCTAGGGAGGATGAGGTTCCTCAAAATGAAGGATGATCCAGGACAACAACATTGATGACTAGTAGTCCCATTAGTGGGACAAGAAAGAATTGCTTGTACTAAGGAAGAGCTCTGGTTTTGGCAGAGTTCTACCATATGTTCCTGCACTCCATACTTAGCGCAGCTATTCTTGGGGACAACCCATCTCTCCACTATGTCCCTACTGATAGGAGTTATCTCAGCTTCTCCACTACATGATTGCCATTCAGGAAATTTTTCATTGCATCTGTTCTCTAATCCTTCAAATTTCATGGCTCTACTGCTCTTTCTAGGAGAGCCTCCAAGACAGCAGTTTTCCCTTGCTCATTTCTGTCCCATTTTGCTCTAGTTTATGTCCTCTGGCATATCTCTATTTGCAGCCTTTGCAATCCTGGTACTTCCCGATGAACACCACCATATTAAGGGTAAACTAAAAGAAAAGGCCAGGAGGGATCCTTGGACTTGTCTGCACTAATATGCTATGCAGAATTTCACAGTGCATCAAATCTACCTTCACTGTCTTCCTGTGTATGTGAAAGGTTGCAGCCTCGCAGCTTGATCACTGAATGGAGACTGGGAAGATCTAAGCTATTTCTGATTTTTTGCCCAGGTTTCCCACTAGCCTGATGGGCTAATAATGCTGAAGAGTGTTATCTTTTGGAACGTGCTTTGAGGTTTACTGATGAAAACTGACATTTACTGTCATCTCTGTGTCATGGTTGTTTGCTTAGTGTATGTTGCCCACCAGAGTCTTTCAGTGAAGCCATAGGTGGCAGCAAATTTGTCATTCTTCTATGTCTGTCCCTTGTGCTGGCAAAACTGAGTAGGGCTTTTTTTCATCACAATGACCACTAAGCTTATAGCAAAACTCACATGAGGGAGATGGAAGCATCCAACAAACACTAGTGCTAGAAATGAATAGAAAGAATAGAAACATCCAGAATAGAAATGGCTTTGCCTACCGAACAGTCACCACTAGACTACAATGTACTGACTACACCCTGCCATCCACGTAAACCTGGGCACATTATGTTACTGTGGGGCACTGTAAGTGTGTACACGATGATTTCCAATGCACTCAGCAGGTTCCATGGCTGCAAGAGTTTACAGTCTGGTCTGAACAGGCCTATTCAGAGACAAAAGGCATACAAACTCGGGGTGTATGATGCGTACTTAGCAATGAAGGCTTCAAAGATGGAGTGAGGGCCTTAGTCCTCAACCTAAGCAGGTGTCACACTCCCATGAATTTAAGTAGGGGTTAAGTGCTCACATGTTTCCTAGAATACAAGCCCTAGTCTTTAGGATACAAGGGATGTGTGCGTGTCTTGGCTGTTTAAAGAAGGGAAGGCAGCATAAGGTTAAAAAGAGAGAAGGCTATTGGAGGTGTGGGGTGAAAGTAAAGATTGAGAAGGAATGATGAAGATGCCTGACCTCTGCATGGAAAAAACCCCATGCCTAACGTGAGACAGTGCAGAATCTGAAATATGTAAATGCAAGATTTGGAAAGCAGATGACCTCTGCACATAGCCACTCAGATTGCTGGAAGTTATGCAGGAGATCTGGCCATATTTTGCACGTTATCTCCAATCACAAAGTATCTTAGTCATAACTGTTGCTCCACACAGATGTGAAAATCCATCTTAGGACTCAAGCAGTTAAATTAAATATACAATTGTCTGCCAGCACCTCACTGCATATCACTTGTTCCTAAAGACAAGGCCTTTATTGCAAGGAAGCCAGTAATAAGGCAATGAGTCATTTCTCAAAATGAAAAAAAAAAAGCAAAAAAGTTATCCTGACAATTGCTGAGGAAGACTGACATTGCAGTGTAATAATATGTAGCCCCTACTACGCCTTGCAGATTCAAAAAACCTTTTGAGATGTGCATGTGTGTTGCCAAATTGCCTCAACACCAAACTTCCTGAGCTTCGAGCTACATAGAGCACAGCAAAAGAGACATGTCTGGGGGGTAACTGAGGTGCTTTTGGGTTAACTTATGATAAGTTCATGTCCACACAGCATCCTGGCTGTCAGATTTCACTGGCTGCTAGTCAAAATTTTCTGATGGAAAACTTTTTACTGAATAGTTGTTTTCTTCAAATTTGCTTGTGAAAGTTTTAGTTGCTTCTAAAAACCATAAATAAAATTCTGAAAAATGTTTTTTTAAAACTTTCTGAGAGAGGTGGGAGGAGTCAGCAACTTCCATGCTTTCCCTGTTCTTTGCATAAATAGGAAGAGACTGCAAGAAGTGGAAAAAAAATGGAAACAATAAAAAAAAATTGTTGTAAAATTATTGCCATTTTTAAACATACACAGATTAGTTTTACGTCTTCTTTATGGGAAAAACAAACTGTCAATGGTTACTAATTTGAAGTGAAAATTGCATTTTATTTTAAATTTTGAAAATACATTTTTCCCAAACCGGCTCTCTTTTTTACCAAAATTTCACTTAAAAAGGAGAAAATAGGGCAATCTAGCTTCTCCAAGTAGCATATTATGAGTTACCAAGAAGCTTGAAGTGCAGGGAGCCCCGAGAAGCAACTCCGAGCAGGGAAGCCTGCTCTGGAAGATAGAAAGCCACAGCAGAGCCTGAAATCTGAGCACTCTCTGAGACTGTGCAAGGAAAATGGTCCTTGTAGAGTCTCCTGCCTTCTGTCGTTGTTGCAGCTCTGGCTGGCAGGCAGTTATCAATAAATCTAATAGTAAATTTAATTCACATTGTTATTAACTACATTTATTAATTTTTCATTTCTCACCTTCAGACTTCCCAGTAGACTACTATAATGCTGGTCCTTGACCTCAGGAAAGGGAGGGAAATGACTGAAGTCCTGGTCCTAGCATCTCTGCTTTCTTTATAGATCCACCACCTTTCCAGTCTTTGTTGATGCCTGACGGCAAGCCACGGCAGTGCATGCATGCTTATAGTAGATGACTGCTAACACCTGCAAAGCGATGGCACCTGGAGGCTTGGAGTTGCCATTTTGTATCAGATCTATAGGCTGTAATTCTCTGCCTTTGAACTGTGAGTAGGCTTATTTGCTTCCTGTTATATTCTCTTTACCTCCTTACAAGGGAGGTATAACATCCTCCTAACATATACAGTTTCTGCAAATGCTGTTATAGAAACAGTTGCTATGGTGGAAAACCACTTCGCCCAGCATCCCCACCCTGTTGCTGCTAGAATCTGCCTCCTCTGCTGCCATGGGCACTGGGAGCTGCAGATGTAGACCTGATGTTGAGGTGCAAAGCTCCTCGCAACCCCTGCCTTTACAGCGTATGCTCCTTAGCTTGCCTGATTGCTCTGATTGTGCTCCAGGGGTCACAATCAAAGAGGTCAACCTGTGAAGTATCATCCTCTCACCACAAACCTTGCTGACAGTATTGAAGTTGGCTCAGAAACCAGTCTACAAGAGCTTAGCATTAAAGAGTGGGGGTTTGTGTTTGGATGGCTGGGAATTCGTATCTCTTTCTGGTCTGATGAAAGAGTTTTTGTTCTGTGGTCTCCTATCAGACACATGGGCTAGTGGAAAGCAGGGTAAGATGAAGACTGTGATGTGCCATGCTTTTTCCCACCCTGATGTGCTGCTTCATGTGCCGTCCTAATATGAAGCTCTTGAACCGTGGATGCATAGGCCTAGGCCCTGAAGTAGTGTGTGCTGTGTCTGATACCTGCTGCTCCTGCTGTGCATGCAATATAAAGCTGCATTTGCTCTCCAGCTTTGTTAAGCCAGTCCTGGTTTGGTGGCTGCAAATTATTCATTTCTCTTCCTACCTGTTGTATTGTACACTTAGCACAAAAACAGTTTTTGGCAGTGACAATCTCTGTACCATATCCAATATGACTGAGTCCCAGGTGTGGTTGCAGTCTTTAAGTGCTGTTGCAGTACCACTGCTAATGAGTTCTTTCCAGAGCTACTAAACCAAATCTTGTGGATGTGGGTGTGCTTTTATTACAAGGGAGCTCTCCCTCTTCTTCTCTCTGTACTTGGTTTCCTATTTCCCAAAGCCAATGCTGACATCAGGTACATGTATCTAGTCACATAGACAATGGCTCTTTCTCTAAGCTGAACTATTCCTGTCTCAAAAGAATGGAGAATTTTGTGACTTACCCTGGAGCACTGCGGTGTAGCTGGCAGCAATAAAAAAAGCTACAGCAGTGAATGAAGGAAGGTCTTTTCTAGAGGATTGGGAGTTCAGGATGCACTCACAATTGAGCTTTTGTTTGCTGTTGTTCTTTTTAAATAACTAAAAATTCAGGGAGTGTGTTGGGGAAAGCCACTTTGACATGTGGGGTGCTCATCTATCCGGGAGGATGTGGTCTGAGCAGGGTGGGCAGTTTCCTTCTCTGCACAGAACAGAGCAAGGATTGTCCGAGTATGAGAAAGGCAAAGCAGTGATCCTTCAGACCACAGCCTTGTTACTCTGGGTTTTTATGTTTGGAATCAGGAGTTTCTTTAGCTCTGCAATTTGTACTGTGCTGTAAGGCAAAATGGATGAAAAACATAGCCTCGGGAAAAGACTGAGACTTTCTGGGGTTTGCACTGATGTTACCCCCTTGATAACTTTGGGATTTTTTTCTGAGATTTGCCATTTTTGTGAAAGCAGGTAGGGAGGTCTGGGACTTTGCTTTCAGAACCTGGGAGAAACCGGGCTTTGAAGGAATATGTACCATCACCCTTATTGTATGTAATAATACAAAGCTGAATTTTTCAACTTTTGGCATCATGTATTGATTTTCACCTGTGACACTCCATTCTTCCACTTAAGAGCGATGCACAACTTACTTTGGAGCTTTGGTGGGGAAGGGAATGCATTTCCTTATGATGTAGCTGATACTGGCCTTTATTTAGGGGCAAAATGGTGAGCAGAAGTCCTGGTGTCTTGATCTCATTTGGCAGGGCAAAATGGTGAGCAGAATTCCTGGTGTCTTGATCTCATCTGGCAGACTCCATACTCGAATGATGTCAATAAAAGGAGACATGTAACCAGATAGCACCCCCAAATTATCTTCTGTCTGTGCCCATATTCATCAGTCCAGTGAACAATCTCTCTCCCTCTCACCTAAGGGCTGCATTGAACTGCTGCTGTGGTGAGGTCCCCACATCTCTGCAGAAGCTGTCCACCTCTGCAGGATCTCTCCTCAGTTCGTGCTGGCCAGTGTGTGCTCCTGGCTGGTAGCTCTGCCTCAGGCCCTTCATGTACTCAGTTCAAATGAAGACAAGAAAGGACAGTGGAGTTATTCCAGCACCTTCCTTTTGTCTTAGGGCCATCCTGACTCTGCAGGGATTTTTAAAGCTGTACTGTTTTTCTTTTTCTCCTAGAAGCCTCTGCATATTTTTCCTGTTTGCAGGGGTTTGGATTTACTAAACCAGTTCCCTTGCTGGTGGGGTACACCTTTTTGTGTTTGAAACACAAGCTGCAGGATAAATATTCTATTTGTTTCACCAACTTTGTTAACCACTGCAGGAAGATGAGCTGCAGGAAGATGAGCTGTGAAGCTAGTGCTGGATGAGGGGTAAATGTGATGAACGGCATTTGCCCCCCCCCCCCCCCCCCCCCCCGCAGGCAAACATTCAGGTTTGTTTCATTTGCATAGAGGTAGGAGAGTATGAACGCAACTTGAATGCTGCTTTCTCTTGATTATTCACCTAGTTAAGCCCTTATTTTTCCTTGTTTGCCTTTTCTGTAATTATATATGATGCTCTTACCTCCACACACATTAGATGTGCCTTGATAGATTCAGGTCCTGGTGTAAATTTTAGTGGAGATGTTTTGGGCACAATTTTCCTGCAGCTCATGGAGTTAGAGGGATGTAAGCCAGAAATGAATCAGGGAACAGTGTTCTAGTAGCTCTTGACCTCCCAGGAGCAGATGCTGACCCCATTGCCTTTCCTGTGCTATTGGCTTAAAGCTGCTCTCTTTTACCCTCCCCATACTGCGGGGATCAGAGTCTGACTCTCTCTGCTGCCTCTTATCTAGGGCTGTTCCAATGCCACAGGAGGATAAAAGAAGACAGACAGGCACATGCGGGAAAACACACTGCGGTTCTCTCCAGTGTTGAACTTGGAGTCTTTTACCCACGTTTCTAATGTGACTTTTAATTTGGCCACAGCCAGTCACATTAGAGGTGAGCCCGTGCCCTGCGTATTACACACACATGAGTTCAGAAGTGACAGATCTTCCTGGGAGCTTCCAGCAACAGAGAACACAGAGCAACTAGAGGATTATGAATGAATGAATGATTTATTGTGGGGCTGGGTAATGCTATTATCGTTGCATAGGACAGGGGTATTTGATCTTCTGCTGGTCACTAATTCATGTGTGAAGCCTCAAGCATTGATCTGTGTGGATTAAATGCATGCTGAAGATGTTTTCTGTACTGTGCCACTTGAAATTCTCTCTCATGATGCAAGGCGTTCAAAGCAAATCATTTTCCGTTTCCCATTTGCCAGTGAATGCATGCCATTTAGTTTGTAATTGGAACACAGCACGCTGCGTGTGTCTTTGCTAGATCATGAAAAGTGGTCCATTTTCTAAATTGCACAAGTATTTGTCACCTTTGTTTTAAAATGGGAGCCATAAATTTTATGGGGCATGCGAATATATATATTAGTTTTCTCACACAGGAGAATCAGTTGTATTCTGATCTGACATGGGCTTTATGACCCTGCTCAGGTTACATTCTGTACTAAATTTTGTCTGTTGATTCTATATTTAGATTTTAGCTTTGAATTTTTTTTTAAGGAGATAAAAATAAGGAAAAAGTAGGCCTATCAAAGGGCTGTGCTTCTACGTGTTAGTCATAAGCCAGGAGATTCAATGAGCTATGCCAATTCGGCATGTTGAAGATGCTTGACAGTCCATTTCTTATTAAATATGGTACATTTAAAAACTTTGATTTTACACAACTGCGGATCCGTTTGATTAATGTGTTTTCTAGGGAGTTTTTAAATACTTGAATTGGCTGAGAAAAGTCCACTAATGCTTAATGCGGCATGACAGTGGCCTCAGCCTAACTGTGATGTAGAATGTCATCTGACAGGGGAGACAGAAAGGGTTATGTTCCTAGGGTTATGGGGGATAAAATGCAAATGAATTAATAGAACAGATTTCCTTCACACTTCTGGAAATACAATTTTTTTTCAGGTCAGCAAACAATATGAAAGCCTTGTCATCTCTGCCTCTGAAGAAACATGTGCCTTTCAGAAAGTGAAAACAAAACTCCTCTTATTTTTTCCTTTTCTGATCATACTTTTTTCCCTTGAATATGTGGGGGCTTTTTTGTTGTTGTTTGTTGGAGGGGCTGAGGGAGGGAAATGGGGGCAGTTTGGAAACAATGTGACTTAACATGACAGGAGTTAATCAGAGTTCATGTGTCAAGCCAGTGTTAGTCAAAAAAAGCACTGCTGCTCTTTCTGGGAGAATAAACATCTTTGCGCTCGTCAGCTGTCTTTGTATTTTGGTGGGGGGAGAAAAAGGGTTCAAAGAAATGCTGTAGGATTCCTGTGTGCCTATGATTTGTCATATACATGGCATCTGTAGTGCAAAAAGGACTGCAAAGTGCAGTGCAGAGAAAAATGCTGTTACAGAGTTGAAGTGGGGTTATCTGAAGCACCTAATTTTGCTCTTGGTGCTGTTGGTGAAAATTTTTGCTGTTGCTCAAAGAAATTGAATTTAGACCACTGCAAAGAGCGGTTGAAAACCCCATCGTGAGCTAAGATCCCTTTTCTGAGGTTAACTCAAAAGGAGTTTTGCCATTTTGTGATGCAGGATTGAAAGCAATGAGGAAATAGGAAATAAGAGGAAATCTGGAAATGCTCAGAGTAGTTAATGGGTAGTGAGGTTGGGAGAGTTCTTGTGGAGGGAAGAAGGTCTCTTTTCAGTCCATTGGAATGCGTGGTGCTAAACTGAGGGTTGCACTGGTTTGCAGGACTGAAGTGTATGTTGCCTGGAACAAGTACAAGGACTACAGACAGATTGACCCTGAGCTTAATTCACTTTTATTCTCATGAACTGAGTAGATGGGCAGTGGGATCTTATTCTCTAGTGGATTTGTTGGTCTATTTAAAGCATAACTCTGTGCTTACTCCTCTGGGATTCACTAGTCTTATCTCAATATTGTTATTTATCAGTAAGGAACAAACTTGACTGGAGATATGGATACAATATGCACTCTAACATGACAGCCTTTAGATCAGGATTGTATTATGTGGAAGCTAGGTTTACATTACATCTAAGTAAAATATTGTCAGTGTCTTGCTTTGCCCACACCGGTACGTTTTCTAAGATTCAGAGACAATTTCCATCCTGTTCCTATCTTGTCTTGTCACCAATAGCCAGATTTTCACAAGAGATAGTCACTCAGCAGGTCTCATTTTCATATAGACCAGTTTCCTGTGCATTTTTTAGGGTGTTGTAGTCTAACTCTAATTTATGTCCATATTAAGGAGGCTTTACAGTGGATTTAAGAAGCTTCAGCATATGAGAGAACCAGAAAAACTGACGATTTAGCTTGCATTTTTCCAAATACACAATATGCAGAGGATTTTTTCACCCAAGGAGTGGTGAAACCCATTCAGGCAATGCACCTCTTGACTCTCAAAGTGTGAGCCAAGAATTCCTCCACATGCTAACTGGGTTGGAAACAAGCTGTTGTACATAATTTTTTCTCCATGATACAAACGAGGTTGTTCATCTCCTCACTTATCAACTAAAGAGTTGCTTCAGAGCACGCAGGTCTCATTAGATCTGGAAACTCAATGCCTTGATCTATCATAAATGGTTTAAGATTAATATGGAGGAGGCTAGCTTTCTTTTAGTACTTCACAATTTGATTTAGCCTAGATGTTATTTCCCAATGGAGGAGGAGTTGTTTACTTTGGAAATATCATAAGTGATGGAATATTGAGAATCGATCAGTCATTGCCTTGACACTTACAGACAGACATGACCGAGATGCAGGGATAATTACAAAATGTGATGTTCAGGTAGAGTTTCTTAGAGAAGTGGTTTGATTAAACCTTGGCAAATAATGAAGGGTGAATCCATACCTAGCAGTTACTATGAGTGCATTATGAAAGAGACAGCTTTTGTCTTTGAGATGTATTGTATCATTCAGAGATATTAGAGTGTATAAAATGATGTCACCTTTGTTAACATAAAAACCGTATCTGCCTGACTCGATTCTTTGTGTTGCCAATGTTAATTAAAAGCCCATCCTTTGACTCCCGGAGAGTTTCTTTGAAGTGATCCAATTTAGAACAGGCTTTGGTTCCAAGTTTCTTTCGTTCTCATTTGCTTATATTGACAACCAGTATAAATCTATGAGGGGAAAGAGTAACTTCGTTCCCCCTTTAATGGGGACCACTCATGCAAAGGCATTGGGATTAGATCTTAAATTGGCACCTTTTAAATCTCTGATACAGTGACAGACTCAGTGAGCCATGCAGAGCTCTCACCTTTCTTGCAGCTACAACTAGCTGGAAATTACTTTTCTCCTTTGTCAAAATATGTTTTCTAGCAAACATTTAGCCTGCTGCTAAAAACCATGCAAAACACTGAACAACAAATGTAGTTTAGCTGAAAATATTGAGCTTTATTTCCTTTTCTAGAGAAACAAAACACAGACAAACAAAAAATAGCTAGAAAAAAGTAGATGACATCTGGGGATAAAATCTATTGCTGTGTTTAAACAAAAATCTTGGGGAGGAGAAGGAAGAGGAAAGGAGCACCAGATAAACAGTTTTATGACTCTAATCACCAGTATGTTACTGCACCTCCTCCAGTGCAAAATGGCAAGACAGACTAGTAAAAATGTTACCTCTCCTCTTCACCGTCTTCAGGTTTCCTTGCATTATCTCTTCCCTATAAGAAGGAAAACAGTCAAAGTCAGACAGCAGATATATCCCTACTGCTGTAGCTGTGAGATAACTGCTCTTACTTTGCAACTGTTGTGGTGACAATGTGAACTGGCTGGGCAGGGAGCAAATGCAGTGAACGTTGTACAAGGAAACGGATTACGTCAGTCTCTGCTGGGGTTGTCGGGGGTTTGAACACTTAGGATTCCAGGTGGCTTGCATGTCTGAATCTGTTGTCTCTGGAAGAGTCCCTCCCTGTGAACAGGGGTGGGCAAGGGGCTGGAGGTGGGTTTGTGAGGCAGGGAAGTGTGTGGAAGAGAAAGTTTATACTGTGTGTAATGTTAATAAGGGGTTGTGAAAAGGCTTGATGTTCATGAAATGGCTTGATCTTCACCTTGTACCCTGGGTGTTTGAGTCTTCAACCTCTCAAGGCTTGGGTTGGAGCTTCTATTTCAATAGTGGTGCTCAGATATTTAAAAAAGATCCTTGGCAACTTCAAGTATGAGACTCTTTTTTGGTGAGAATATTGTAACGATCCAGGCTTTAATATTGCATCTGTTGGGAGATATTGGCAAGGAATTGCTGATCATACTTTCTCTGAGTACACCCTTCTAATTGGTTGCTATGCAAAACAATGTTAATGCTAGTCCTGCAGGCACCTATGTCCTTCAGTCTCAGCAAGAATAGATCAATGCACCATGCAAGATGAGGAGGGTTGTAGAAAATGTAGAAAGCCAATTTGCAGGCCAAAGAATGAATAAGACTTCTGAGGAAGCAGAGTTGGGAAAGGGAGCATATAAATAAGGAGAAACTCCTCTTTGAGATGAAGTGCAGTCCCTGTCAGAAATAAGTACGTTTTAGACCTCTGCTCAGGGCAGTGAGTGAACTGAATTCAAGGTGCAGAAAACCTGACCATGTCTGTGTCAGAAGGCAGAGCACCATCAAGGATTCTGGGCTTTTTAGTTCACTTTGCTGTTGATACTATCTTAGTTCCCCAGCTGAGCCTGTTCTAACTTTATATCCTTTAAATCATTCAAAAAAATCAATGTACGACCTGCATTCCCCTTCGAGAATGATATAGTTTGTAAAACCCCCTGGGATCTGCTGGAAGAAGGGGATAAGAATGTCACATGTTCTGTTGGCTCCTCTCATGGCAGGGTATATTCAGAGCAGTTGGGTTTGCTAACTCACGCTTTCATTCTGGAGGTATTTGTTCAGTAATGAATGAGGCAGAGGAGCAGACCCTGAGAAATCTGCACTCTCTGATACCCTGCTGAGTCTGGTCAGACAGTAATGTAGAATGTCTATTCTCTCCAGGGGTGTAAAGTACACCACCAAAATGCAGAAAAACAGGTGTCTCTCTTAGAAAAAATTGTGCCTGTAGATACAAGGAAAATGGAGAAATGAAAAATTAAATGAAGCCAGGCTTTTCTTCCTCAAATGAAGACAGATCTCACATTGCAAATGATGAGAAGCCTGCAAGATAATGCACCAGTTGGGGGCTTCTGTATGGGTTTAACTGGAAAGAGGACACCTAGCAGCAGCATCCCAGCACTGGTTTGCAAGAAAGTTGCTAATAATCACATCCCTGCATCAATTGTGAGCAGTAGAAATTAAGAAGGAAGAAGTTAAAAGTCAGCAATCTTCCTTACATCTATTGATGTCCTCTTGGACGTGCGCTTTCTGCTGTGGTGGTCTAAATACATCCAGATTCATTTGGACTGCTGCAGCTGCTGTAGACTGTTATTGCTCTGGTGCTCAAAGACAGTGCATAAGTTGGGTTTCATAGTGTGAGGTCTGTAAGGAAATACAGTAAATCACATCCTCCGAAACCTCTTCCGAAGAAGTTAGAACAAAATTAGCTTTCTCTCCAAAATTTACCTGACACTGTTGATGTTAAAGTAAGAAGGAAAAGCTGGAATAATAGACTACACTGTCAGTGCCTACTCCATTCTTTATAGAAATAGCTGCTGAAATCAAAAGATGACCTCTCTTTGGCCATAGTCTGGCAAATGAGCAAACATTTAATCTGAGTGTCTGCTCACAGTTGCTTGACTTCAAGGTGATTTGATCAAAAGCTTTATTTAATTGTATGGCAAGCAGCCTCTAGGGCTCCCTGACTTCATGTGTGTGATGTGGAAACAGATGATGACAGCCAGTGAGGCCTATATCCCTAGATTGTCCCTTTAATGAATTCATTCTGGGTGCCTGTAAGAATTTATTTTGGATTCTCATGTCCTGCTTCATTTTTAATGAGGAAAGTGAACTTGGGTTAAAGTACCAGGTTCTTTAATAGTACACAACAACCCAATTTAATGCTACAGGCTTGGGGAAGAGCGGCTAGAAAGCTGCCCAGCAGAAAAGGACTTGGGGGTATTTGTTGACAGCCAGCTGAACCTGAGCCACCGGTGTGTCCAGGTGGCCAAGAAGGCCAACAGCATCCTGGCTTGGATCAGAAATAGTGTGGCCAGGAGGACTAGGGAAGTGATGGTCCCCCTGTACTTGGCTCTGGTGAGCTCGCACCTCGAGTGCTGTGTTCAGTTTTGGGCCCCTCACTGCCAGAAAGACACTGAGGTCCTGGAGCATGTCCAAAGAAGATGAATGAAGCTGGTGAAGGGTCTAGAGCACAAGATTTATCAGGAGTGGCTGAGGGAACTGGGGTTGCTTAGCCTGGAGAAAAGGAGGCTGAGGGGAGACCTTATAGCTCTCTACAACCACCTGAAAGGAGGTTGTAGCCAGGTGGGTGTCGGTCTCTTCTCCCAAATAACAAGTGATAGGACAAGAGGAAACAGCCTCAAGTTGCGCCAGGGGAGGTTTAGATTGGATATTAGGAAAAAATTCTCCATGGAAAGGGTTGTCAGTTATTGGAACAGTCTGCCCAGGGAAGTGGTTGAGTCACCATCCCTGCAGGTATTTAGAAGACATGTAGATGTGGTGCTTAGGGACATGGTTTAGTGGTGGACTTGGCAGTGCTAGGTTAATGGTTGGACTTGATGATCTTAAAGGTCCTTTCCAACCCAAACGATTCTATGATTCTCGTCCTCTGCTCCGCTTTCTGAGACCTTGCCTGGAGTACTGCATCCAGCTCTGGCAGCCCCAGCGCAAGAAAGAGCTGGATGCAGCCTGTTAGAGTGGGTCCAGAGGAGGCCATGAAAATGATCTGAGGGCTGGAACATCTCTCCTAGGAGGACAGGCTGAGAGAGTTGGGGTTGTTCAGCCTGGAGAAGAGAAGGCTTTGGGAAGGCCTTATTGCAGCCTTTCAATATATAAAGGTGGTTTATAAGAAAGAGGGAGACTTTTTACCAGGGCCTGTGGGGACAGGACAAAGGACAATGGTTTTAAACTGAAAGAGGGTAGATTTATATTGAACGTAAGGAAGACATCTTTATGATGAGGGTGATGAGATACAGGAACAGGTTGCCCAGAGAAGTTGTGGATGCCTCGTCATTGGAAGTGTTCAAGATCAGGTTGGATGAGGCTTTGAGAAACCTAATCTAGTGAAAGATGTCCCTGTCCATGGCAGGTGTTTGACTTAGGTGATCTTCAAAGGTCCCTTCCAACCCAAACCATTCTATGATTCTATGAAATATACCTATGAAGGGCAATGGGAGAGACAAAATACGGGGAATAAAACCTGTTGTAGAAAGGAAAATAAAGGGTCAGTGGGCATTACCTCCAAGAGCTTTTTCTCGATGGCTGCACAAATAAAAAAAAAATCTCAAACAGAAGGAGGTCATGCTCCCTCTTCCCCGTGATATAGCTTTTGCTGCACCCATGGACATCCAGCTTAGGCAGAACAGGAGGAGGCTAAAGGAGAGAAACTCCTAGGGCTTTCTTTGAGGTCTGACATGGAGAAGTAAGTAGAGGACCAACAACAAACATAAAAGGCAGCTGAACATTCAGCAAGAAGTAGTAAGAGCAGTGTTACATTACTGGTGTGTGTGTAGCCTCATCTGTGACCACCAAATCTGGTGAGCAAAGATTTCATCCCTTTGGTCTCAGCTCAGCCAACACTGCTACAGATTTTCTATTTCTGGTATGGAGGGGGCCACATGTCAGTCGCTCTGCTACCTAAAAAGGGATACCTCTGTTCTAGCAGGTGTGGAAATCTAAGTCCAAGACCTAAAGGAACCCTGAATTGAGAATTAGAGATGTTAAATCACTTTGGTTGCTGCAGGGAGAGGTGTAACCTCGGTGTGAATGGGGGTGTGTGAGCTCCCTCCTGTGTCTACTTGTGTGATAAAGGTGGACCTCAATGAGATACCTAGGCAGAGAAGACTGTTTCGTTGCCAGTTTAAAGTACTTCTGATCTCCTGTACTGGTAATGCAGTGATGATGGCAGTAAAGGGGAAAGTCTAGCGAGAGGAATAAGAAATATTCTGTTCAGTCTGGGCTGGGGAAAGTTAATTGCAACATAAAAATGCTATTATGGTATTAATGAGAAATCCACTTGTAGAAAGCAGTGTCAGGCTGAACCTGCTATTTGTAAAATTTACACAGCAATCAACTAATTCTAATCTGTTTGATTTAATAAAAAACTTCCATTTAAAATTTATTTAAAGAAAAATTTAAAGATTTAAAGAAGAGACTGTCTCCATTAAGGTCTTTGTGATTTTTTTTTTCTGTCCTCCCTCTGATTTTCACTGAGACCAGAAATCTCAGTATTTCAGATTTTCAGATCAGTGGTGTTTGAAGATCATATTTTAACCATATTTTGTCCCTTTTTTCTTCAGTATATGATGGAATACTGGAATGAATAACTTCCAGCTGATTTCTTGTTCTGTTTCTGTGTTACTTTCATTGCTTCTTTTGCCACACTGTCAAGCTTCCAGGGGTGAAGAAGTATTGAAAAGGTGCAATGTGAGGAAAGGGAAAACACATGTACTCCACAATGGAAAAAGACCAAAACCCCCTGAAATCTTTAGTTTCTCTGGGTTAAACTGCAAAAGATAGAAAGGAGGAGAGAGGGGAAGAACCTTTCCTCAAAATAAGTAAAACTGAACTGGCAATGATGTCTGGCCAAATGAAGGGTTTGTGTGCCTTTAAGCTCCTCTTTTTCTCAAGGTACCTTGAGTGATCTATGAGAAGCTACCATTCCTTTCCAACAAACCTTGCTTTCAAGTCTCAACTGTTTGTAACTTTGAAATGATGTTAAAAAAGCACAGCAAAAAGCTGTGAATGGCAAGCATACTCTATCTTGGGATAAAGTGGGGTCCAAGTGCTCCCCACCTCTTTTTTCACCCAGATCTGATTCAGTGTTGTCCTGTTGCCAGCCAGAAGGCAAATGAGTGGTGTCAGTCACAAAGTGTCGTCATCAGTCTGGTAACTGGATTAAGATAAATTCCTCAGGTGTCAGGCTTATGTTTCTCAATTAAAAAGGAGCAATAATTTAAGCACAGCTATTGTGAGGAGCAGGAGAGTGAATGCTTTCTGTGGAACGTGTAATTGTATAAAGGGGTGGGAGGCATGGATTGGCCGAAACCCTATTCAGAACTTTGCTTTCGAAGTGGTGAGGCAATTTCAGCTCCATTTTACAGATGAAAAACTGGGAAAAAGGTTTTAAATCATTAGCTCCAGGCTCTGAAGGGAAAATCAGTGCTGGATTGACCACTAGAAGCATCACCTCTATCTCTGTTTGGACTGCAGACAACCCCTTACAGGTTAATAATCATAATAGCACCTTTTAGCTTTTATCAGACCATCTGATCTGATCTAACCTGTGGATGTGAAGATGAAAGGTTAGTCCCCCGGGCTATCTGCTTTCCTTTACCTTTTCTGTCTGAATGCATTGTTTCCTTGTCTTGCCTGCCCACTTTTGGCATATGTCTCCTGCTGTCTTGTAACACTAATACTGGTTTACATGTGACTCTGTGCAGGGGACTGCAGCCTCTTCGAACAGCAGCTGCCTATTTAGAGATGCTTACGAGTTTCCTTTAGTATTTCCTCCTCTCTCCTGGCAACTCCTCTCAGTATGATTTATGAATAGCAAGCATATGGGGGCGATGTGAAGTATCAACACCTCTGAATTCCAGTGATAGGAGCCAGAGTAATTAATAATAACAAACCAGGAGTGTTTACTCTGCATGGAGATCACGTAGCAGAGAAGTGTTTTTCTGTATTCTTTGGGAATGGGGGAAGTCAGTCCTAGCCCTTCCCCGTGCTGTTAAATCTGCACATCATTTTCCTTGGATAATTAAGTAATTCCAGACTTTCAAGGAGAGAGACTCCCTCCTTTTTCCCTGTTAGCTTGCAGATGCAGTACATGTACCTTGCGGCAAATCAATGCTAACTATATTACCATGCATTATTGCAGTAATGGAGTAGAGCAAGCCCAAGGAAAAATGTTCAAACCTTGCCGATTGCATTATGAGCATGAGGATCTTTTATGTAGCAGACTTATTAATTGCACTTTCATTTGTGTCCCTGAATTTTAACCCTTTTGAGATTGCTCTTCAGCTCCAGAGCACCACTAAAATTGCCGGGTGTTGGGCAGATTCAGAAGGGGGAGAATGACAAGAGTGGTTTCTGCAGTACTGCACCGGAACATGGACATCTGTAACAAAGCTGAGGAATAGATTTAAACCACCACCAAAAGAAGGCAGCTGTTAAATAGTAGAACACAGAATAAATATACTCTGTGTTTGGAGCAACAAATGTTGTGGTCAGGTACTATTTTAAGGGAAGGGGAGTGAAGAGTTTTAGCCCCTCTGCCTGTGCACCCATTGGCCTGCTGCATGCTTTTGTATTGCACAAAATGCCTGTGCAGGTTGTTCTTCCTCCCTCCCCACATAGACTCCCTGATTTGCCCCAGCAGCATTTTTATTTTGTGAAGATCAGTCTCCTTAGCTGTTCTCATTTGCACTCTGTCTGAAGGCAGTGAACTTGTGTGTTGTCTGCAAGTCGTAATCCAGCCTTCAGAGTGGGGTTTGTCTCTTTGCTGCATTTGCAGGCCTTTTCCTGGAGCCTGATAGGAACTCTAGGCATTACTAGAGTTTAAGTGATTATTAACTTAGTAATTGGCCTTTGCATCATGGATGTGCATACAGCAGTGATGCCTGGCCTTTGCCAGCCCACCACTGAGCATGCACTGCACTGTCTGTGGGTTACATGTTGTTCTCCTCATGGGGCCAGTATTATTTTTTCTAATTTCTTGTGGTTATGTGAAACTTCAGTTAGTCCCCTGTGAGTTGAAGCTATCAGCTGAGACAGTCTAGCAAAGGCTGTAATAGCTGCCACTTTGTTTTGTCCTACTTCTTGTCTTAGAGGTGTTGGGAACATAAATTTGCCTGAGACTCCTCTTTCAGAATGTTTCAAACTCTATTTACATGAGATTTGATTCAGCCTGGCTCCTTTTAGGAGTAAATTGTTGCTGAATCAGTGCACAGGAGATCTGGGGGACTGCCAGGACTGGCTTGGTAAGAAACACCTGCCTACAGCCAGCTGTAGTTCTGGGTTATTTTTCTTTCTATTAATACTTCCGTTTTGTTTTGTTCTTCCCCACTAAATATACGCTCTTCCATTCATGTTGACTAGTATAAAGTCTTTCCTCAGTGCTGTAGTTCAATTTCTCTCTTGTTTCGGGTTGTTCTTAAAAGAAGGGAAGGAAATAGCCATAGGTGAGAATCTTAAAAGGTGGTGTTTGTTGTGGGAGAGAAAACAGCACCAAGCTGTGGGAGGTTGAACATCTGCCTGTGAAGTCCCACCATCAAAACTGGGGTCCCTGCCAGACTTGTTTCTCTCTAGTGTGCTAAGAAAATTCTGCCTTTGCACACACACACCCAAATTGCTTTGGATTTAGCTTAGGCAGAGAAGAAACAAAACCAGTCCCTTCCCCTTCTAGGTTGATCTCAAGCTTGGGGGGGAGTGGAAGAGAGAAAGATTTGTCTGGAAAAGGATACAAAGTGGAAAAAGTACCTGGGGTTACAGCAAAGCCTTAATTGTAGAGACATGTTTCTGTGTCACTGACCACAGTAGCTTCATTCTTCTAGTAGGCACTCTTTGGGGCGGGAAAAGGCAGTTTGTGTCATTTTTCTGTCTTTCTGATTTCTAAAACATCTAAAACAGTAGATGTTTTCTAAAACATCTCCTGTGCAGCATCTGGTTGGCTGGAGGCTATCAAGGAAGTTTTCCATCCTTGTGGATTTGTGAGTTGTTGCAGTTTCTTTTGCCAGTAGCCTGTGGGGACCTGGATGTGGCTGATGTTTGCTGTCCCTCCTTATTTGAGGCTACTAAGTCCTTTGAATTTCTTCCTTGGGGGCTTCTCCCCCAGACTAGGGGAGGAAGGAAGTCTGCTGGGATTGCTGAGGACAACATTAGCTGGTTGCCCAGGGAGGCAGCACTGTGCTACATGTGAATGCTTGGAGGAGGCATGGTCATCTCCGGTCAGTGACACGTTCCTAAGCTATCCCCTTAGTCGCGGTTTGTGTTGTATGACTTGTAGCTTTATGGGGACTTTGGTTTACAGGTGGTAGTACAGCCCTGAAGGGCTAATTACTCCTTAATGGGCTTTAGGGATGTCACTGTTACAATCTTTGGATCATAACAGTGATCTCTATAATAAGACAGTCCCAGGACTCCTCTAGAAGGGAAATCTGTGTCAAGCAAAAATCAGTGGGTCTCAGGTGGTAGCATCCCTCGGTGGGGACTGGGAAAACACAAGTGATATTGCATACCCCACAAAACTTTAGTTACCAAATATTTGGTGTTTCTTCGATGAGTGGTCTGTAAATAGAGCCTCAGCCAGCAGATGCTTGGGAGTCATGGAAATCTAATCTTTTGGAACTGATTTGGGAGCAGCTGACTTTGTTGAGCCTACAAGCCATGTGAAGCCTTGGATATCTGGAGCCTAAGGAGATGTTTAGGGCAGGAGAGGGTGTAGGCTCTTGAAGAGTCCCATCAGGATACAGGATGAATGTGGGATATTTTCCATTTCTTTCTCTTGCTTAGACCCCCTAGCTGTTGCTATCATTTTAGTGGGATTGTTGAGAGGATGGAGAGATTGGCTCAGGCAATAGACCTTCCACCACAATGCAGGATGAGGAGGGACAGCTTGAGTCTGATAGAGAACAATTTGTCTTTCATTGGCTGATTTCACGTCTTCCATAAATCTCTCCCTTTTACCTGAGTCTCATCCTATTATTTTAGCTGTGGTTTGCACATTGTACTGTGCTTTGGTTTAAATGCAGTTGGATCTGGTTTAGAGTAAGGTAAATCAATTATGTGACCTCTCAAGATCCCTGTTTTTGAGGGCTGTATAAATGCTAGTCACTTCTGAAATGGTCTCACCTTAGTGACTAGTGAAATCTGGTGATTTTTAAACCCTAATTCAAAGCCTATGCTTAAATACAAAGTATGCTTGGGTCACAGGAACAAGTCCTGCTCTGACAGTACAGTCATCAATTACTTTTTACTGCACCTTCAGATATGCCACCTGTTTCAGTTAAATAAGGAACAGCTAAAATGCTTTAACTGGCTGGTGACTGTTAATGTGCATCACCTGAACAGCTCTGGCAGCAGGGCTGAACTGGATGGTAACTGGTTGCTTCCAGCAGGCACAGTGGCTAAGGATGGATAGCTCTTGGCACAACAGGAAGGGTGTTTGAAGGGTGTTCACCCAGCAGCAAGAGGTGGCAAGATTTAGCACTGTGCTTCCCTTCTACCAAAAGTTTGTTTGTGCTAAACCTTGCCCTGTTCAAACAGCTTCATGCCCCTGAAATCACAGTAGCTGTTAAGTAGTGTTGTCCTGTTGTTGAGTGTCTTGAAGGAAGACCTGAACCTTTCCAGATCCCACTGTGCTCTAGGGAAGGAGTGGAACAAGCCGAGGGAAGTTTCATGTTCACAAAGACACTCTTCGCACAGCCAGGCAGTATTTGTGCTCTGCTGCTTAGCGGCAAAAGCCACTCCTAAACAATCACAGACGTGAGGCTTCATTAACAACCTGAACAGTAAGGAGGATTCCTCATCTCCATGGAACCTGCGAGACTGAGGCATATCTTGGGACAGGAAGGGACACGAGGGACATGTACACTTTCTGAATCAATGACCGTATGAATATTTGTCACGTTCCCTGTTTTTAATCAGATTTTCTCCAAATGGGATATCTTAGTACTCATAGCATGTTCTTGGATATTACAACATCTTAAGCCATGATTATGCCTCTCTTCATTATATGTGGCACAGTTGGACCCAGCTTTTTAGATGAGCTCTTTGAATTAAGAAGACAAAGAGGGGCTGCAGGTTAGAATGTCCTGACCCAGAGCTTTCTAAGTGATGCTAAGGAGCATACTTTCAAAAACTTGGCAAATGCTTCTGAAAATCTAGGATCTTACTGTGGTCCTGGATAATTTGAAATCTGGAAGAAAGGGGATCCTGTATTTCTGACTGGGGTCTCAAAGATAGAAATATATGCAACCTGCAGTATATAGTGAATTAAACTTGTCTGCTGCACAACTTATCTTTGTATATGCTGCAAATCCATGCACTCATTCCGTTCTGATAAGCTCTTTGGCATTCCTGATGATGCTGATTATCAGCAGAAGGGAATTTGGCTTTAGGACCAACACCAGAACCCAACATTAACAGGAGCGTGATCTAAAACCTGCAGAATCTTCCCAGAGCATCCAAAACACGTCTGCCTTCTCTGTGTGTCACCAAGTCCTTCATCTGCTCTGTGCAGGTTGTGCACCTTTTGGGCAGCCTTAGCAGTGGGTGAAGATAGTGGAGCTGTCTGAGCATTCCTGAATGAAAGGGGCTCTTCCGTCTCCCACAAACATGGTGTTTGGATAGAAAAAATGAAAAGGAGGGATGCAGACAGGCTGGTCACCAAACCTGGCATTGCATCTGCTCATGCAGGTGAAGTACTGAGCCTGAGGGTGAGATCCACAGAAGCGGTCCTTCACTCTGCTAAGTGTCTACCTGCTGGAGCTCCAGTGTGCCCTGTGGCACCCTCTCCTGCTTTGGGGCATTGTGTGGCTGGATGGTGTTGAGCAAGAGGATAGTGGTGCTGTGATGCGGTGGGGGGACCCACTGTTTCGTGAGAACCCTGCTCCAAGATCAGCTGTGATCAAACTGTCCCACCACTGTCCCATGACCCAGGACATGGTGTAAAACACTTCCCTTCGCATGCTGGTATGTGGTACACGTGTTGCATGCTTGCGTGCTGGGCTGGACTCCCACTTCATTGTGTAGTGCAGGAGCTAGATTCCCTCTTGCAGCATCTGCACAGTGTTTTTTTGCAGCCCCTATTTGGGAGCTTTGCAGCAAGTCTGGCAATGCTAAAGGCTCCCTGCCACGGGCCTGCTGTGCTTCAGAGGCAGACTGTCTGCTGCACACCCTGACTGGCTGTGCTAGCAGAAAATCTGTCCCATACTGGGGGTAGAACTGTACCAGCAGAAATGATGGGGGCCCTGCCTGCAGGTGATCCTTAGTCTGAGGATATAGGGACACTTCAGCTTTTAATGATTTTTGTTTAGGTAGATTCAGGCCTTTCCTTAGTAAACAAGACAGCATTATCACAGAGCTGCTTTGTTTTCCAGTGACTGGTCTTACACATAATAAATGGGTTAAAGTTAACTGAAGCCAGCATTGATTTTTCTCTTAGTACATGTGGGATTTCCTCCCTTGGGAGGGCTTGAGTAGTGCGGGAGACCTTCAGGGGAGGGTGCATGTTTGTGAAGAGAATGCTGTATAGCTGGGGCATTACTTTTTTTTCCCCACTCTAAATTTTTCTCTTATGATTTCTTCCACAACTCTTCCCCCCTTTCTTTCAGATTCCAGCAAGTAAGATTCCAGCTCCCACTCAGAAATTTCCTGGGGTGACAGTAACTGAGACACACACTCTGGGCCTCCGGGGAAGCCAGAGTGTGTGCAGTCCTGCAGGAGGAGAAGGGCATGGAGCAATGATGCGCAGGGCTGGGCAAAACAGAAGAGATGGCGGTACTAGGGAGCAGGTCTACAACCAGCAGTGGAGGTAGTGATGGTGGAGTTAACTCTTCAGTTTCATAATTATTTTTTTCCCAAATGAAAGTCACAGAATAGGAAAAAGAAAAAAAACCCCACACTACCAAACCCCAAATGATCAATGCTGCTTTAGAAGGCTTTGACATGAAATGATTGCCAGGCTCTATTTGTTTCTTTCTTTAGATAGTGTCATTAGACTTCTTCCATCCAAATCATCCCCTCCAAACAAACATAACTCCCCCGATTGTCTTTCTCTCCTTAATTGAACCCAGCTCCCCCTTGGTTATAGGCATGTTCTGCTACTTTATATTTGTGCCACAGTTTGCCTTCCAGAACATTTACTTTCTTGCTTACTTAGAAATCTGCTGCATTGCCTGGTGTTATGGCATATGTTTGCCTTCCTTACATCAATTAAAAATCAACATGGTCCAACAGAATCTAACACCAACCCCTGCTTCTTTGAATGGATGTTTGCAGCTGGGTAGGGATTAAAGCAGATTGTAATGGATTAGACCAGGGATTAAAACAGCCTGTAATGGATACTGTGTTGAACTATTCCATTTCTATTCTTGAATATACACTGTACAAATCTAGGGTTGTCAAATGACATCCTTACTGCCACTGTGTCATGCAAGAAGCCACGTTTTGAAGCAAACCTGATATTGCTGCAACAAGGATGGTACAAGCTGGAAAAGCCCCTTTTCTGTGTGCTGGTGACAGGCACGCAGTTCGCGAATCATGCAGGAGATGGGGGTGTTGCTCACGTTACCTTTGTCTTCTAGAGAAGGAAAGGGATTAGAGAACACTGCTGATTCTGTCTTTGGCACTGAGGCCTCTGCTAAGGGCCGGGAGATTTGAAGTGGGGAAAATTTTAATAGACAGTCCCAGATCATTAGTGGGACTTCAGCTGTGTGTCCTATTATTTAACAGTAATATGCAGGCACTGATGAAGGATTTTTAGGATTTTCTTTAGAAACACCAGCCCTTCTGTGGGTATCTGTCTGAGAAATGAGGGCCTGGGGTAATCTTGCTGGCATAGTATGAACTCAATGTCTGGGATTGTCCCTGAGTGTGGCAAGTGTGGATGATACAGAGGGTGATTTTAGTTGCAAGTAACAGCTCTTCAGTCTACAGGGTAGGAGAGACCTGCTGTTGGGGTAGTGAAAGTACTGCTTCTTTAGGAAGTGTTGGTGAACACACCTGTGTGTGCAGCCTGTCACATTCTGTGTCATGTCCAGCACAGCTGGGGTCTTGTGCTGACAAAGAGCGATGTGGTGGACATGCAGCAATGCCTTGTGCTGGCAGGATTTGGGAGAGGAAATGTGTCCACAAGTCCTGTCTTGGTGTGGGTGGGCTTTGGTCATGAATTCAGGGATGATGCTGCGCAAATGAGTGGCCAATCCAGGTGTGAACAAGAACTAGGTCTTAAACAGCATCCAGCAAGGCTGAGAAGATAAATGGGACTGGGTGGACTGCAGAATGGCTAAGCAGTGGCAATTGCTAACCCCATGGTAGCTTTTGCTTTGTGGTAACAGAGGTTCTGGACATGCAGAGATCTTCAGGAGCAGCAGTGAGCTGCTGCTGGGTCCAGTGGGACTGGAGAAACTTTAATCATAATGTAAGGTCAAGTTCTGTGTGTCACAGCTGCAGCCTCACTGTAGGAGGATGACATTTGGTGGGCAGTGCATCCCTTCACAGCACATAGCAATGGCAAGATCCAGGGGTGGCATGCGTGCCGCTGATGCCACATACCTGGGGACACTGTTCTTGCAGCAGTCGATCTAGAGAGACAGTTGAGGTCTTGCCCCTTCCCCATACCATACTGATCCTTTACAAGCAGCAGGGATGGGTCTTGGGGCTGACCCGGCTCTATGCATGCAGTGCAGTGCCTGCCGCAGGTGTAACTTGTGCAGTCCCCTCGCCCGCGGTTTTATGGATCAGCTCTGGCTGAGGCCCACGTCACTGCTCCCACACAAATGAAATGTCATCTCCTAAACATTTTGGCAGCATAGTTTGAAAAAGAGCCGATTTCAAGCCAGAAATAACATCCGTTGGGTTGGGGGCGGGTGATTTGCTTCCCCTGCCCCCACCTCCTACTTTCCCTCTCTGCGTCGGGATTTGCGCTCGTGGGCAGGGCTGTGCCCGTGGGTAGGGGCCCTCACCGGTTCGCCCAGCCCCCTCCCCCCCAGCTGCTGTTAAGAGATTTTCTCTGCAACCCGGCTAACACCCCGAACCTTTTCACTCCTGCAGGACAGCCATTTAGCGACAGCTCCCACCGTTTGCAACATCCAGCGGTGCTTGCAGTCCTCTCTTCCCTCCTCCAACTTGCTTGTCGCTCTCCCCAGCGGCAGCCGGGCTGCACAGCCCTCCCCAGCCCGAGTTAGAGGCTTTGCAGCAGGAGGTGGCTACCGCGGGGCATCGGCGGGAGAAACTGTTGAGCCGTCCCCGCTCTGGGACTGGCGGCGGCGGGGGGGGGGGGGGAGACCGCGGGGAGAGCCGTGTAGTTGGTGGATCCGTCCTTGGACGGCAAAGAATGGCCGATGTGGTAAATGGGAGGGTGGGACGATTAGCATAACGCTAATTATTGACACTTTTCAAATGGAGGAGGAGAACGGGGGAAGGTCGACCGTGGGTTTGATCTGAAGTGCCGACGTGTTGCTGTAATGAACCGCTCCGGCGGGACGTGGCACAGGCTGTAACAAGGGTGACCCCCGGGAGGACGGGGGACGCCCCGCAGCCGTGGGAAGCGGCAGCCTGCCCTCTCCCCCTCGCACCGTGCGATTACTCACACCTTGTCCGGGGGCTGAAGCTGCAAAGGCTCCTTGGGCTTTGCCAGCAAAAAGCAGGTGTCCTGGCCGGGGGAAATGTTGCGTCCCTGCGCCGGGAGCGCTGCACTGCCGTGACCTAAAGAAATGCATCTCCCTTGCTCCTTCTCCCGACAGAGTCTCGAGGTGCTACTGCAGTGAGCTGCTTGCAGATACTGCCCTTTCTTGGTTATTCGCCCCCCAAATAAATCCTGCTAGTCTCCCTTCCCGGACGGTGGCAAGGTTGCTGGGATTCCCACGCACACGCGCGGCTTCCCACGGCCGGCAGGCTCCGCTCGGGACGGGCACATCCATATGCCCCGAGCCGGCTCTGGAGCGGTGCTGCTGGATGGCCGAGTCCGTGGGTACGCTGTTACACACGGGGAGTCACCCAGCAGCGTTGCCTTGTGCCCCTTTACCCGTATCCAGCCTTTGTGCATACGTAAGCATGCATATATACAGATATATACAGGCTGAGGAATACCTACATTGCTGTAAATACGAGTGTATGTAAATATACATCAGGAGAAACAGTGAATGACGGCTGCTTTGTCTCAGGCAGGAGCACACATACCAAATCAGGAGAAAAGGCTGGGTGATGCTCCAGCTGATTCGGTGCGGCGCGGTGTCCCGCTCCCGCCCCCGGCCCCGCTCCCGGCCCCCGGCGGCGCGGCGCGGCGCTGCGCGGCTGGTGACTCGGTGGTGTATTTCAGCGGCGGCGGCGGCTTGGCAAGGCTTGGGGCTCCTCCCCCCGTGTGGTGTTACCCTCTCACTTGATCAAATCCTTGAACGTGAACAGTTTCACTGAAAAGCACTTTTCAAAAAAAAAAAAAATCCACCAACAGTAAGGAACAGAATCCAACTACCGGGGAGAGAGTTTTTTTCTTTTTTTTCTTCTTTCCTTTTTCTTTTTTCTTTTTTTTTTTTCCCCTGGTCATCGTCTCAGAGGCTGAGAAAGGGGGAAGAGAAAGAAGGAGAGCGAGAGAAAGAGGAGCCTTTTCCAAATAATAATTATTATAATTAGAATCCGGCCCCTTTCTCCTTTAAAAAAAAAAAGCCCTAAACGCAGCGCCTCGTCCCCCCTCCCTCTCCAAGCCCCCCGACTCGCTCCGCAAAGGCATGGAGAAGGGGACTAACTGCTTTCCGACCTGCCACACCGTTTTTCTCGCCTGGACATGGCTCTTACTTCTCTCTTGGTGTTGCACCGGCGCCGAAATAACTTGCAGATCCTGCTCGTCTCCATCGCCCTCCTGGCCGTCCTCCTCGTCTCGCCTTAGGCAGGAGCAGCGACAGCCGCCGCCGCCGCGAGGATTACGGAGCTGGCCGGGCGGCCGAGCGCGGGGCTCAGCCGGGGCGGCGGCCGCCGCGGAGCCGCTGCCGGGCGGGGAGCCGGGGGGCCGCGCGGGGCCGCGGGGAGCGGCGCTCCGCTCGGCGGGGGCGGGCGGCGGCGCGCCCGGGGGCCGGGGCCCGGGCCCGGCGGC
Organism: Grus americana; assembly: GCF_028858705.1. Classification (NCBI taxonomy): domain Eukaryota; kingdom Metazoa; phylum Chordata; class Aves; order Gruiformes; family Gruidae; genus Grus; species Grus americana. Next base: position 13,515,351 of record NC_072858.1, on the reverse strand, counting down.
GCCGCGGATCCGGCGGAGCAGCGAGGGGCGCCGGGCGCTGCCGGCGGGCGGTGGCCAGGGGGTGCCCGCGGCCGAGGGGCAGCGCGGCGGCCGGGCTCAGCCCCGCGGGCCCCTGGAGGAGGGGAGAGCGGCGCGGCTGCGAGGGGCAGAGGAGCTGAGGCTGAGCAGCACCACCTTCGCGCTCACCGGGGATGCGGCGCACAACCAAGCCATGGTGCACTGGTCCGGGCACAACAGCAGCGTGAGTATCGCCCCATGTACCCGAGCCGGATGGCGGGGAGGGAGCCCTGTGCCCACCCGCGGAGCGGGACGGTGCCGCGCTTGCCGCTGCAGCCGGGGGTGCGGGGAGGAGAGGGGCCTTGGTCTTATTGCTGGGGGGAGGGGGGACGCGGAGCGATGGCCGCAGAAAAAGAGAAAAGTTTTCCTGGGAAAAGATGAAGGAGAATGGGAACACCTTTCTCCCCCCGCCCCCGAAGGTAGAGCTGTGATCTCCGGGGTAGCGCGATCGGAGCGCTGCCAAAGGGGCCGGGCTGGCCGGAGCCTTCTCCCTAGCGCAGGGAAGACCCCCGGCTCCAGTGTGTCCCATGTGCCTGCACAGCTGGGTCCCCTTTCTGTCTGTCTCTTCATGTGTAATATACACCTCGGCACGCTTCGCTGCCTCTGTACCAGGGGATGAATGATGTACAGCGGTGGTGGAAAAGCCCTCCTGTTCCTTGCTCTGCATGCTGGCGACAAGAGAGATCCCATTAATTCATTAAGGGGTGGAAAGCCCCACAGCTCGTTAAGGGGCTCTGAGAGGAGGCAGGTAGCTCAAGCACAGTGAAAAGTTTGTAAAAAATCGATGGCATCTCATGCTTTTCCCCTTAAGTCAATAATAATGAATCACTGAGGTGCCCCTGAAAGTCTGTGGGACTGTGTGTGCGTGTGTGGGGTGTCCCAAAAGCCCACACGCCATCGTGCCATGATAGTGCAGGGCCCTCCCTCGCACCCTGCTTTGCAATGCCCGGCAGATGGCTGTGGACAGAACTTCAATTTTCTTTTAACTTGGTATCAGAAATACTGTTCCCACTCTGATGTAAAGTCTGAGAACAGGCATAATGTAAAGGACTCTGGGAGACCTTGATGTCTGGTGTCAATATTCCCGTTATTCTGATTATTATAGCTTGTCACTGCCTCGAAAATGCCTCTTTTATTTTTTTGTCACTATTGGAAATGGGCATAAAGCAATTAACAGCATAAAACAGATCAGCTTGATTTTCAGATACATTCTTCATGAAACTGATTAGTCATTAAAAAGCAAATGATCTATCTGTCTGTCTACGCATCAGCTATAGCTTCAAAATGTGCAATTCAACCACCTCTTTATTTTTTTGACTGGAAGTTTTTTTTCTCTATTTATTACTACTTAGGCAATAATTCTGACAGCAATGTAGATGTTACTTTGATTTAACCAATTTTTAAAGGCAGTTGTGTTTGCCAGACATGAATTCCACTCTCGTTAAAGATGAAAGCAAACATTCAAGAGAAAACAGGTGCATAGTATATTTTAGCACTACACTTGTCTCTAGGATTATTTATTTTTAATATAACATGGCATGTAATGAAGAAAACAACCTATATGCCCTCTCTTTTGTTTCATTTCGATGCTGAATCAGGGGGTGTTCAGCGAAAGGAGCTAAAATGCCCCCCATCCCTTCCCAGCATGGATTTCCAATAGTTTTGAGTATTTCTGGTTAAAGTAGCAGAGAAACTCATTCTGTAGGCATTTGCAGGGGAAGGAATGGTTATTTTTTCTAATGTGCAGGTCACAAAGTGATTTTCACAAAATTCTCCCTCCTTGCTTTGTTTCTTTTATAGAAATATGCCATTTAAATAACTAGTTTCCTTTATTCTTTAACTCTAGGTGACTGAGAAGGGTAATAAAGGAAAACGTCTCTATTGTTCATGACTTTCCATTAAGATTTTGCACCTCAAGATACCATGCATTGAAAGCTTCCAACTCAAAAGCACAAGCAAAAGCAAAAGACTGGTGTTTGTTGCCAGTGTGGTGTTTGTAGGAAGGAATAGCAAGCATGTTAATAAATACTAGTGTTATCTTTTCGTGATTTTTCCAATACGAGGTTTAGCATCTGGAGACTTTTTCTCTCCTGTCTCTTGGAGAAAACACATTGCATTTAGTGATTAATTGGATTTTTTTTTAAATAGTGTAGAGGGAGAGTTAAATGCTTGAACCCGGGTCCTTTCATTTGTTAGCAGAGAAGGCTGAATCCAATGCCTGTTTTTCTGCTGCAGTCCAGTTTTTACCTAATTCTACTCTTGGGCTGGCTGTGGCACAGGATCGTCAAGCAATTTGCCCAAGGTCACTCAGGGAAACTGTGGCTTCTTTTGCCAGCCACATTGGTTCCCAGTCTCTCACCTTAAAGCATATATCTACTTAGGTCACAGTAGACGTAAAGCAGCAGGAAGGGGTACTGAAAATGGACAAAAGATATTAACTCATGTATCATGATTATGCTAGATGACCTGGGAGAGCAGGTAGAACATGTCTGTATGCTATTGTTTTCAGGCTACCAAAGCAGTAAAGAGGTATACACCCTGCTTTTACCAATTCCCTGTTACTTGAACAGACTTCAAAACTTAAGCTTTTGTCTCTTATGATTTATTAAAAACATGATCAATCAAGTTTCATGTAATGAAGCATATTTCAAATCAGGCATTAGTGGTGGGGGATTCCTATAAACTGGATGGATTTGCAAAGAATGGGAAAGCATGGTAATAAAAAAAAAGTCATTTTTTTACTGGCATGTATAGATCTACAGACACTCCACAAAAGGGAGATCTTTGCAGCTGCTGCATGCCCTGTTACCTAGAATGTTAAAAACCTCCTGTGTTTTTTTAAATTATTTTAAAACCAAATCCCCCTTTTCTCCCATGTTTCTCAAATCTCAATTTAATTTATTAAAAAATAATCCCTTCCAGGCAACAAACTTTTGTTTTCTGCATTTGCAGATAGTGATGTCAGGATTAGGATAGAGGCAAAAGGCTGGTAAGATGGGGGAATTTTGGGTTCTTTGCTTTGTCCTGCCCAGAGGCTTTTTCTATGACCTTAGGAAAGACAATTAACCTCTCTGGATCTCCTCTTCCATGTTAAATGAGGATAGTACTGCTTAGCTACCACAAAGTGGTGGTGTGGAGCAGAATTCATTTCTGTTCTGTACAATACCTGAAGATCTTCAAGTGGAAATTGTTAGGAAAATGCAAAAATACTATTCTGTGTAGAAATGAGGTTTCTCTTCTCTCTGTTCTTGGGAAGGGGGACTTGGCTTATTTCAGTGGGTCTGATATTATAAAAAGGGGACTTGTACTTGGGCTTCAAGTATCAGTCTGCCCTAACAGAAGCATTTACTGAGAGAGGTCACTGAAGCTCTTGAGGGACCTGGAAGAGATCAGATAAAATGTTTTCTTGCTAAGGCCTTTCTGAAGGAAGGAGACTTTTTAGCGAAAACTGCTATTATTCCCAGCAGATCTGCAAATCATTCTTTTTTCAAAGCCATTCCTCTCTGAACACAAGCTGCGTACAAATGTGTCTTTCGGTGAGCAGTTGTATCCTCTACACTTGTTTTCCCTTTCTCTAGATGGTTATGTTATTGCATGAAATTTTTCGTTGTTCTGCTCACCAGATGCTCTCTCCAACCTTCCTGTGAAGATGATCTGATTCCTCAGATTATCTTTTCTTCCATCCTCTCTCCCTGATTTCTGGGATAAGGACCTGCAAAAATAAGTAGCAGCACCTTTAATGCTGTTACAACTTTAAATCTCACTATCTTGTTTCTTGACAATAGTTTTTTCAAGAGATTTCAACAATCTACGGTGGATAAAACACACTCACTCAGATTTCTCTCCTGATATGATCACTAGTGGAATGGTAAACGGGGACTGTTGTCATTAGGTTTCAGAGTTGTCACTCTGATGAATGTAGCTGCTTATAGGAAGTACTTAATTCTGTCCATGCTTTTTCCATGATGGAAGTGCTACAAATGGTGTGGTGTTGTGGGTGGGGGTTTTTTCAATATAAGAAGCAAAGATACACATTTTTAGCTTTCTTTTAACCTCTAGAAGACATTTTCAATCCATTGTCTATGACGAGACCTCAGCTTGTGATCATAGTGTGCTTTAGCTATCCCATGTATACATGCCCTTGCCTTTCTAGTAACCAGAGGCAAACTTCAGGCATAAAGACGAGGAAACACATTATAATGCCACAATAAGAGCAGGAGAGGGCATTTGTCTAAGGCATGTGCAATATTGCAGGTTGCTTCAGCCAGACCAAGTTCCTATATGATCCTAGGGGTTGGATTTTTCATGCTATAGGAAAAATGTCAGCAGTGCATATTTTTATTTCAGTGCAGTGCAGAAGATAAACCCGCAGAAGTATAGTGTGCCTGAGTGATACAGCTGCTACTTGTGCAGACCACGCAACTCCATTGATGCTTATAGTATGATCCAGGCTCTGAAAGCGGGGCAAGGCAGGATGAGAGCTGGTGAGAGTCTGGACTGGGGACTTGGTTTATCTTGTCAGACAACCTACACTGTTTTGTCCAGAGGTCTGGTCAGCCTGTGGCCATCATCTCTAGAGTTAGCAGGGTAGCAAGATTCACTGCAAGACTGGGAATATGAGATGTCTTTGGGAGAAGACTGGTAAAGATGAGGCTAATAGTACTACAGTAGCCTACAGCTACCTGAAGTAGAGTTAGAAAGAAAATGCAGCTTATCGGTTGAAGAAGATACGTGGCAACAGCCACAACATATGTCAGATTGGACATTAGGAAGAGTTTCTTCTCAAACTAGTGCAGCAAGGCACCAGAAAGTTTTGGGAATCTCTGCCTTTGGAGATTTTCATGGCTCACGTAGACATGATCTGATGGTGACAACCCTGCTCTGAATGGACTTCTGCGATTCTTTTCCTCCTGCTACCACTGATCCCTGTGCAAGCTCTGAGGGCTGGCAGTGAAAACCAGGTTGTACAAGTTCTCACAGTGAAGCCTGTCTCTTCCGGGAATGATTCTTCTGAATGCTGTTGGCAGTGTTCTGGTGTGATCTGCTAATGTACTGGTGGTTTGATGCTGAGACATTACTCACTCCCATGGCAAATTACAAGCTGGGGAGTCTGATGGGGTTGCTGTGTGCCAGGTAGTTTTTCATTAAGATGCCTAGCAATGCAGTGTGTGATGGGCAGAATGAGGTGGGCAATATTTGCAATTCCAAATAGACTGCTATGCTTGGAAGGGAGAAAGGGGAGAAAATGAAGCTTTAGGCAGGCAATACTGCATTTAGTTGTCAGCCATGGGTAGCTGCTCCAACAGTCCAGTTGGATTTCGGTTTATAATGTTTACTCCTAGAGCGCAAGATGGTGACAGAGCAATCATATTAATTGCACACCATTTGGTAGATATTTTAATTGCTATTCTAAACTGTTTCTTTCTCAAATGCTTTTGGCTAGGTTGCAGTTTCATTGCCACTGAAGGTAGGTCGGCTGTGTCACAATGTCTTGATGCATTTCCACTTCTCCACTACCTTTAGTAATGAAGTTTGCCACTGAAGTCCTTCTCCAGGACTTTGCCAATTAATATGCAAATAGAAGATGGGGAAATAAAAACAAAACTCTTGCATGGCAATTGCTTTTATGGTTGTGTTGAACCGTGTTATGATTTAACCCCAGCTGGCAACTAAGCCCCACAAGTGAGCTGCTCACTCACTCCCCCCTGGTGGGATCAGGGAGAGAATCAGAAGAGTAAAAGTGAGAAAACTCATGGGTTGAGATAAAGACAGTTCAGTAGGTAAAGCAAAAGCCGTGCACACAAGCAAAGCAAAACCAGGAATTCATTCACCACTTCCCATGGGCAGGCAGGTGTTCAGCCATCTCCAGGAAAGCAGGGCTCCATCACGTGTAACAGTTACTTGGGAAGACAAACCCCATCACTCCAAGCATCCCCCTCTTCCTTCCTCTTCCATCAGCTTTATATGCTGAGCATGATGTCATATGGTATGGAGTATCCCTGTGGTCAGTTGGGGTCAGCTGTCCCAGCTGTGTCCTCTCCTAACTCCTTGTGCACCCCCAGCTACTCACTGGTGGGGTGGTGTGAGAAGCAGCAAAGGCCTTGGCTCTGTGTAAGCACTGCTCAGCAGTAACAAAAACATCCTGTGTGATCAACACTGTTTTCAGCACAAATCCAAAGCATAGCTCCGTCCCAGCTACTATGAAGAAATTTAACTCTATCCCAGCCAAAACCATCACAGTTAGTAGAGCAGGAAGAAGACACCTGGAAAATATTTTTTGCCTCCAGACTGTTTTCATTGCAAAATCAGGTCCATGTCCAGTGGATTTGCCTTGATGTTGCTTGTGGATCCCATGAAGCTGGCAGATTCCCCGGGCCATTACCCTGCCTAGCACAGCAAGCTGCCAATGTTCTTGTAGCCCAGAGCTCCGTAACAGAACTGCTTCTGTTCTAGGTGCCTACCAGCACTTTCCCTTCAGGCCTCAATACTCAGACTTTTTCATGCTCAGGGATGAGGCCTAGGATTTGTGGCTAAGCTTTCACAGTGATTTAAATGCAAACAGAAACAGCTATGTGATTCTTTAATTAATTTTTTTATGGAAAACATTCATCCAATTAGATGACAAAGTATTCTGAGAATGGGTTTGAGCAGATAATTGATGTTAGGCAGAAGTTTTTCCCAAAAGGGAGGTGAGATGAGACAAATATTTTCTTAAATGCAAGACTGTGGGAAGGTGAAACTTTCTGAGAGTTTCCAAATTTATAGCTGGATTCGTAGAAGAGATTTTAGAAAAAATATGAAAGCAGTGTCATCTAATGGACAAAGCACAGCTTAAGGACCAAAGATCTTCAGTGTTGGTTGTACTAAAGGATACCGGAAGCCAGTCTTTCAAGCACCCAAGAATGTACTTAAGTCATACCATAGCATCATGCTCCTTAAGCTCCCTGGATGTCTGTAGGTAGAATGGAGGAGAGCAGTACCTGCTTACCAGATGCAGTACTCTCTTACAAATCCAGATTAGTTTCAGGATTGAAGGACAAGCCTGAGCTCATGGTTGGGATTGGTTCCAGGACAATTGCAAGGAAACCTGTCAGTTATGGACTTAACGCTTGGGTTTAACCAGGATCTGGTCAAGTTTAGCTTCCAGTGAGAATCTGTGTTTGAAGGTGTGGAGTCAAACCTGCCTCTAATCAAGACAGTAAATTCAATGACATGTTCCTTGCAAAGCATTGAGTGCTGTAAACGCAGAAAACCCCCAAAGCATGAAAGTACTTGGTTGAATCCTTAGTGTTAATTGATGTAGGATTGATCTAGGCCAGTTTACTGTAGTTGAGAATTCAACCTGCAATATCCTACAGCAGTGAAAAGTGTAAAGTAAGAATGAAAAATGAGTACAGAGGTGAGGAAACATGGGGCAGTACCGCAAGGAGACCTGTGGGCTCTTCATTCTCTGAATTACAGCCACAGGACTGTGGGTGGATGAGCTTCCTTCTCTCTTGTGCACAGCCCTTCCCTCTCTCTTGCTTGGATTTGGGAGGTGAGAGTTTGACCTACGCTGTAAGCCATGCTGGAAACTGAACTGGTCACGTACTTGGCAGAGCATGACAGGGATTTTAAGCTGAAATAACCCTTAGTTGGAAAATACTGCTTTGCTGAAGCCACACCTTTGCATGCAAGTTTCTTGGTTTGCTTAATCTCCCTGCAGGAATCCAAGGCAAACAAATTCTCAAATCCTAACTTCTCCTTAATGTCCAGGGAAAACGGCGGCATCGTTGTTAACATTTCCTCCGTGCAAAAAGAACGGCATGGCAGTATTTCCTTTCCTGTCTTTATGGGTGAGACTGAGGGAACTGAATAAAGTTTGATGCATGTTTGAAGAGTGTGGCTGTGTGGGTGTTAAACATATTTGATAAATAACCTGCTATAGAAATGTTAGAGTTAATGACTGACTCATGGCCACCAGAGTCCCAGCATACAGTACAAATCAGAAAAGATTGATGCTGAATAATCAAACCTCTCTTTTTTTTCCTCCCTCTCAGTCCTGAAGGAGACCTGATTGCTCTCCCACTGAAATGAGCGGCAAAGCCCTCTTGTTCAAGGAGGATCCCTGACACAGGCTGTCACTCTGTTTTCTCCCTTTCGTATTCAGATATGCGACACAAACGCTAGCCAGGCAGATCTGCAGAGCACTACGGGGCCTCTGTGCCCAAAATAGCATCACTTTTAATTAGCTCCAGCGTGACTTGGACACCCTGGGGTGCAGGCTGTAGGAAAGGGTGCCGGGTTGCTAGTATGTGAAAAGCAGAGCTGGGCGCTAGAGGGAGCGTGGGCATTTGCTAAAGGAAGGAAAATACTGCAACGGGTGGGGAGGGGAGCTGGGGCCTGGGAACTGCACGCTGGAAAGGCAGGCGCTGCTGAAATATTGATAAGAAAACCCGCTTGGAGTCATTGACTCTGTGAAACTCCTGCTGTCTGGGGTTCCCTCTGTGAGAGAGGAAAATAGTCTTAGCATGCACTAGGCCGTGGTAAAGCATTTCGCCCCCCCCCCCCCCCGCTGATGCTACCTCCCTTTTGTGCCAGGCTTTTTCCTGAAAATGGGAGTCCCAATGCCGGGGTCTCTCATCTGCTCCGGTCCCCTCCAGCCTGAGTCTTGTGCTTCTAAAACCATCAGCATCCCGCCAGCAGCTGCCGGCAGTGCTGCTGGGTTGGGAGAAAGGATGCTGTTAACCCTTACAGTGCCAGGAAGCAGCAATCTGAATCCTGGCTGCTCCTGACTGAAGCAGTGTGTACTCTCCATCCGCTCAACTACCGTGCCCGTTTTGTCCCCGGGACTAGCCCCGAGGATAGCTGTTGATAGACCACCTCTGCTGCTGATCTTCTCCCTCTCCTACACCAGTTAGAGCTGGTAGGTGAGGGCGGAGGAGTTGCACTCCATTGCCTCTCTCCACCGTGCCTGATGTGCAGAGGATGCGCATGTCCTGACAGGTCCCTGCCACTTGGGACTCCACAATATTTTGACCAACATGAGGATGTTGCACAAGTCTTAGTGTTTTTGTTCCTCTCTCCTTTTCTTTCTTGTGAGTGTGGGGGGACAGGAGGGACTGGAATTCATCCCAGCCACTGCATGGTGGGACAAAATGGCATTTCTTCCTGGGAAAAGTGGTTGCACTTACTGGTATCCTTGGGACTAAACTGGATGTTTGGGGCTTGGAAAAACTAGGACTAAGCCATAGCAAATCACTGAGGTCAGTGATGGGCTAAAGGCCTTGGTATCCTAAAAGCAACTACTTTGGCACTGCTTCAGATACTACTCCAGTCTCTAACAAGTGGGTACTGCTGGTGCATTTTCAGTGGACAGTGATGCTGCTGATACACTCTGGAAATGTGTTGAGCCCCTTGTGGGGATTTGGTAGAGGACTCCAGTGAGCGGTTAGTGGAGCAGAAGGCTTGAGCACAGAACTGGCTGACTTTCAAGGCAGAGAGAAAAGCACGTGTTGAGTTCAGATGTGCTTTCTTGGGGTGCTAGAGGAGAGCAGGCTGTGCATGCTGGTTGTCTTCATGATTTTTGGACTTGACATTGTGCCTAATAGGGGTTTGCATTGCCCCATGCTTTGCCTTCCCTGTCTACAGGGAAGAGTTAACTCACATGCAGGGCTGTTGCTGAGGCTTAAAATGGATGGATATTTGCAAAAGCTGTTCGGTGAAAGGGAATGTATAAAACATGATAATTTAGCTCTTGCCAAAAGTGCTTTAGGACCTCATGGGTGCAGAGGGGAAGGAGTGGGAGCTCTAATTGGTTGTTAGCCTTTCCCTGCTGTTTGTGCCTGATTGGAAAATCTCCCCCAGCTGTGATCAGTACCATCAGGTGCAGGCACACCAGGTGCCTGTCTGCACTCCTTACTTGCCTCTGCCACAGGGCTGGGGGTGGAATTTTTTCTGCACAAGGTAGCAAGGTGAGTGACTGTGTATTTGTGGGCATTTTTCTGTTCTAGGCTTTCTGTCCTTTACCACCAAACCCTGCCAATTTTGTGCTTACAGGGTGACAGACATGATTGTACTTACAAAGCTCTTATGCTGCCTACTTCAGTTGTGTATTTCAAAGGTTGCTAAAAGGAAGGTCAGTAGTATTAGTCACTTTTTTTTTTTGAGAAAAATGCAAGAGAGGAGGGATGTGCTTCAGGTTGTGCTGCTGACCAGAGCTAAAGTTGGAAGGCAAGTTTTCTGACTCCTGTCCCTTATTGATGTGGCTTCTTAATGACAAAGGACTTATTTTACTTCATTTGCCATAGCTCAGAGGCTGGGTGTATTTTCTTTTTAGAAGAGATTGCATGAAAGAGAGGAAGAATAGGTGAGAAGAGGAGGAGGAAGAACAGGACTCTCATTAATAATAGAAAAATAGAAAGTGCTCGTCTAAAATCATTAACAGGTTGATCAAGTTAAAGCACTGCAAAGTTCTGGCTGAAAGTCATTTAAGAGCATCTTTGCTGTTCTGATCCCTTTAGCAGCATGGCTTCTCAGATTGAGTTATTTCAAATCATAGCTCCTTTGGATGAGAATGGACGTGCTGAAACTGTGGGAGCCTTGAATTTGGGCTTCTGTTGGAAATACAGAGACAGGAGAGGAGTCATATCTGTCTGCTGAGGTGGTTGGGAGCTGGTTCTGAATTATGTGGCTTGTTTGTAATGGGTTGGAATAATTTAGGATGATAGTCATAGCAGAGCACATGTAGGTCTGTGTGCCTGTTTGTGCAATCTTGTCATGGGATAATGTAGTAGGATGCAAAGTTCAAGGGTCTTGTTAGCTTTTGGAATCATTAAGATGGCTTCCCCACCCTTTGTATTACACTTCACAACCCAAGGGGAAAAGTCTCTGCCCACACTAGGTACAGGTGAAGGATTCCTGAGTGAGCCAGGGCAATTAAATCTTCCTCCTGCCTTCTTGGATGGGGCCTGGGCTGGGTCTCCCCATGTCAGGAGGACTGGGGCAATATGTGAAGGGTGATGTCCTTGTTGTGCCACCCACGGTGTCTTTCTAGCTTTGTTCCCAATCAGCAAAATGTTGGTAGCATTTGACACTATAGTGGGAGAGTGGATGGGGGTTGCAGAAGGGTATCTGGGGCTGTAGCCCTACACTCTTAGACAGACCTACTTTCTGAACTGGCATGCAGTGGGACAGGGTTTTGCTTCTTTTTGGGTATCAAAAGGCTGGTGCAAGACTAAAGACTGGTGAGCCTGCATGTAAAGGAGCACGGTGACCTTGTGCATGGGAAGCCTTGCTGACAGTGTGCTGTGGGAGAGAAGGCAGGCAGACCTGCGTATCAGGCAGGAGGTCTCTGAGAACCGCATTTGCCATCTGGCCTGAAAAAAAGCTTGCCTATGAGACAGAGATTGCAAACCAATATGATAGCCACGTTACCTGAGAGAACGGTTATTTCAGAAGAGAGAGAATCTTTATGCAAGTGTACTTTGGCAACACCAGGAGAAAGCCCCATGCAGTCACAGTGTCTGTATCAGGTGTTGGAGAGAGATAATAGAGGTGGTTCAACTATCAATGGACAGACTTTTCTGGGTAGCTGAGCCTTAAACAGAAGGGATTTCAGAAAAGTGTGGGATATGGAATATGGCAGAGAAAGATCTGGCCAGGGCACCCCAGGATTATGATTTCTGCTGAGTGTTTTTGAGGCTCTGCCCCAGTAGCCGCATGGAACTCTTAGTTATCTGGCCTGTGAGAGCTGTCTGTTCTCTGAAGGATCAGAAAATGAGTAAAATGCCTGGTCATTTTGTTAAGCAGCAGAAGTTAGCCATCACTTATCACTTAACTGCGTGCCCTTTCAGAACTCTTCTGTCTCTTAAGTGTTTTCTTTCATCTCTGTCATGATCTCTTATTTTGCTGCCCATTTAGAGGAGTAAATAGAGGCACATGGTGCACTTGGCTGAGCATTATGGGTGTGCTGGAGGGCTGGCTGTGGCCACTACATTGCTCCGCTGGAGCCCTGGTAGCAATGGGAATGGACACTGGGTGGCTTATGGTTCAGGCCAGATATTATTTTGGAACTTGCTTTTTCACTCAGCTGAACTTAGAGGAACTCTGTATCTCTGTGACATTTTTTCCCCTGTTGAATTCAGTTCAAATTGGTCAACAGATTCCAAAGTTATCCCTCCCATGCTAACTCAGCACGGTCTGTTGTGTCCACAGCTGAAACTTTGCTTCTTTTTGAAGGCAATCTAAAACACAGCTACAGCATCAGCACTGAGGAGGCCGTAATTTACTTAATTAATATTGTTCACCACTGTTTTTTGCCAGCCTGGGAACTCTGTTCCTTTAATCAAAAGGCAACATCGCTGGCAGTGTAGCATTCTCAGTTTGCTTGTACTGCATCTCTTTGTTGCAGGCTCAATTCTATCCTCTCTTGATTTTAATTAATTTGAGATTATGTTCATTACTTGTTCCTACCTCACATGCTACAAGTAACAAAGCCTGCCTTTCTGAGTTGTGCTGAGGTTTTGTTCTGGTGGCTCTTAGCTTTTTGTGTGGTTTTTTTAAAATTTTTTTTAAGTATTTTATTTGTCGTTCCTGTAGTGCTACTGGAAATATGCAGTAAACTGGATTGGGGAGAAGGTGTCTTAGTGAAAACTGACAGAAAGGGGAAAGAGGCAGGTCTGACTCCAGCACTGAAGAATGAAATCAAATGTTAGATGGTAAGATAAAATACTGGATCATTTGAGAACGTTATGTCTTCTGTAAAATGGGAGATTCTCATCTCCAAAGACAAAGGTTAACAGTCATGACAAGCACTGACTAGTGGAGGCTGTTCTCAGACTGGGGCCTGAATGAGCTGCAGAGATTCCTTCATGTGCCCATCCTAGTGGAGATAGGGGTGAGAGGCAAGAGCTGACCCATGGAACATGTGAAGATACAGGAGTGAGTTGATACGTGTGTGAAAAGATGCAGTGCTTTTGTTTCTGTTTCACAGCTCATGGGTGTCCTGGTTCTGGCTAGGACAGAGTTAATTTCACAAGGAGCCAGCACAGGGGAGCCAGGCTGGCCGGGGGCTATTCCGTACCATGTGAGGTCATGCTCCCCATAAAAGGGGGCTGGTCGGGGAGGGGCGGGTTCGGGGCGGCTCCGGGACGGGCTGGGCGTCCGGTCATGGTCATCGGATGGGTAAATTGCTTTCTGTTGTCACCCATTGTGGACGTTCTGTTATCAGCACCGTTGTTGCTGTTGTTTCCCTCTCCCTTGCCGTCCCAGTAACCTGTCCTTCCCCCATGGGACCCACGAGGCTTTGCCTTTGTTTTCCCATTCTCCTCCCCATCCCGCCGGGGAGGGCTGAGCGAGTGGTGCGTGGTGCTCAGCTGCAGCTGGGGCTGAACCACGTCAATGGGGAAACACCTTGTCTAACGCTATGCATTCTTATCTATGAGAGTTGTCTGTAACATTTATTGCCCTTGGTAGCTAACAGGTTTATCAGTGCAAAACTTGCTATACCTGTGTTTATCAAAAGGAACCATATGTGGGCACTTGAGAGGAGGATGGGAAGGGACAGTGGAGCTTCCTGGGCTTTTTACATTTTTTAAAATCCCATTTCAATCACTGTGTGCTTAAAAAAATTGTGTTTTAGAAATGTAGAAGATACTATGCCTGTGTTTACATGTAAGTAACGATATATGACCTGATAACTATAGAAGTAGGTATATAACTATTTAACTAGACGAAATGTAAGTACTGTGTACAGAGGTGATTTGGGACCATAGTCTGATTCCGCCTGTTTTTCCTCCGTTCCCTCTCTACATCCTCCTGCTGTAGTTCGTGTCCCTTTGTATGGGATTGCAGGTCTCTTCCTTCTGCTTCCCTTGCTGTGGCCTTTGGACAGTGGCAGTGGGCCTCTGGTATGAGTCAGGAGTGAAGGTTTTTTCTGTGCCTGCCTGGCATGGTTGGATCTTGGCAGCCCTCAGTTACACACCAAGTTCCTTAGGTTGAATGTGGTTGTTCCTGTGCTGAATTTGGAACTCTCATAAAGCAGGTGTCCTCCCTGGGTTCAGTTCTGCTCATCTCTCATCTGCAGATCTAACTGATCAGGAGATGGGAGGGAATGGTAGCAAGGTGGAAAAGAACTGGTGATTAGTTGGGGTCTGTCCTTGCAACCTTTTCTGTCCTGAGCTAATAGCATCTTTTCAGAAAATGCCTGTGGAGTTACAGGGTTTTGAGAGAAAAGTAGAAAACCTAATGGTAAACGTTTGGGACCAAAAATGACTTTTTTTTTTTTTTAACCAAGTTGTATGTACAGCACCTTGCCCAAATCTTGTGTCTTTAAAGGATGCTGTATATAATAGGGATGGCATAACCTTGCATATATGGAATTTGAGCTCCCTGAAGAAGAGGCAGCGTGAGCATTCCCAGCCAGCCTGTTCCTACAGACCGCAGGTGATCAGTTGTGATGGGGAAGATGTGGCCTTTTCGGTTGTTTCTGTCTTTTTGAACACTGGCCGTGCTAGTCTCTGGGCTGGCACTCTGGTTGGTTTTTGCTCACTTTTTCCCTCCAGAACATGGGGCCAGAAGATGTTTTGTTCCTGCATGATGGTCTGCTGTGGTGAAGTTGTGCTGACAGACAGTGCTGGCTACAAGGAAGCTGGTAGCTGTTTCAGGTTCATTCTTTATTTAAATGGTCTCCCTTTAGGGGCTGGCTTGTGCTTGACTTGAACTGATGCATTTTCCTTGTGTGCCCTTTTGTCATGGCAGCTCCTGCCCAGGGCAGGGACAGAGAATGAAGCTAATAGAAGGAATTAGCACCAGAAGGAAAAAAAAAAAAAGTCCCCTGAGCAAGGCATGCACAACTACTGGGAACTTAAGCAGTATTTTGATGCTATGCTGCTTTGTGGCTAAGTCTAATCTGCACTGGGAGAGAAGGGAGGAAAGCAATTATTTGGAGTCAGCGTGCAAGTGCCTGGGACATGGACAGTTCAGGTTAGATGTTCCATGGCTGAATGATGTTTGGAGGTGTCTCAGACAAGAACTGGGCAGAGAAGTGCTGTCAGGAGGCTTTTCTCCTACTTACTTAGGTCCATAGAGTTGAATGGGTCATTCTCACCTGCCAGGGTGCATAAATTGCTGTTGTGAAAGCTAAAGCTTTAGACCACTGGTTAAATGGTCTATCCTGCTGTGGTGGGTTGACCCTGGCTGGAGGCCAGGTGCCCACCAGAGCTGCTCTCTCACTCCCCTCATTCACCAAACAGGAGAAAAGGCATAACGAAATGCTTGTGGGTCGAGATAAGGACAGGGAGAGATCACTCACTAATTATTGTCACGAGTAGAAACAGACTGAACTTAGAGAGGGAATTCATCTAATTTATTACTAGGCAAAACAGAGTAGAGGCATGAGAAAATAAAATCAACTCTTAAAACACCTCCCCCCACCCCTCCCATCTTCCTGGGCTCAACTTCACTCCTGGCTTCAACCTTCCCCCCCTCAGCGGCACAGGGGGATGGGGAATGGGGGTTACGGTCAGTTCATCACACATTGTTTCTGCTGCTTCTTCATCCTCAGGGGGAGGACTCTTCTCATTCTTCCCCTGCTCCAGCATGGAGTCCCTCTCATGGGGTGCAGACCTTCAGGAGCAAACTGCTCCAGCGTGGGGTCCCCCACAGGGTCACGAGTCCTGCCAGCAAACCTGCCCTGGCATGGGCTCCCCTCTTCATGGGTCCACCGGTCCTGCCAGGCACTTGCTCCAGCGTGGGCTTCCCATGGGCCACAGCCTCCTTCAGGTGCCTCCACCTGCTCCGGCGTGGGGTCCTCCACGGGCTGCAGGTGGAATCTCTACACCCCCTCATCCTTCCTCCATGGGCTGTAGGGGGACAGCCTGCTTCACCATGGTCTTCACCATGGGCTGCAGGGGGATCTCTGCTCTGGTGCCTGGAGCTCCTCCTCCCCCTCCTTTTGCACTGACCTTGGTGTCTGCAGAGTTTCTTACACCTTCCCACTCCTCTCTCTGGCTGCAAAAGCTCTCCAACTGTTTTTTTTCCCTTCTTAAATGTGTTATCACAGAGGTGCTGATTGGCTTGGCCTTGGCCAGGGGCGGGTCCATCTTAGAGCTGGCTGGCATTGGCTCTATCAGACACAGGGGAAGCTTTTAGCAGCTTCTCGCAGAAGCCACCCCTGTAGCCCCTCCTGCTACCAAAACCTTGCCACACAAACCCAACACACCTGCCATTAACTGAAGGGAGAGGAAGGATGTCAGTAAATACATATTACCTTTTCAAGGGATGCTGTTCAGCTGATGTTCATGGTCCACAGTCCACTCTGGTTTATGGTGATTTTATGCTGGTGTTGCTCCAATAGAACTCAATTTATAGTAGCACGATCAGGACCCTAATGTAAATATTTCTGTGTGCAGCCTTAGTTTTAACAGTGTGGGTTGTTATTTATGTCCTTGGCTCTGTACCTTTTTTTTTTTTTTTCATTCTTCTTAGGCCTTCTTTTCCATTGTCCTGAGCTTGGGACAGTGGAAGTCAGTTGCCTGATTGTGGGGAACATGACTAAGTCTACAACTTGAGGGAGGAAGATTGAGGTATTGCCACAGTGTGGGCAAGCATCACTCTCCCTGTCTTGCATTGGTGGGAAGCTTGGATTTGAAGTGCAAATTTGCTGGAGTGCACTAGCATGTGCCTGTGTTGGCGGCGTTAGCAATGCAAACATTGATGTTCATTGGCTACCAGTGATTTCGGTGAGAACTGCTGAGACGGACTTGCCACGTCTCTGTTCTCTATATTTTCACCTCAGTGTGAAAATATATTCTAAAAGCTAGTGTGTTGATTTGGGGAAAAGACAAGTGTCCGTTCCTAGTGCACATGGTGTCTCAAAGTCTTTCAGGCGACTGTGTACTCTCAGTTCGCTGCTTTGCTAAATATCTTCACTGCTTATGAGGGGCTGTTTTGAGAGGTTGCAGCCACCTTCCCGAATGGAAGTTGGAGGGGAGGAATGGTTTATAATAAACTAGAAAACCAGACTTTTAAAAAATGTGCTATGATGTAGCCTTGAGCTGGGGTTGCAGACTGTTCTGCGCTTGCTGGAGAAACAGCTGCTATCAGGAATTTTTTTTTTTTTTTTTTTTGGCTGGGTAGATAAATAGTACACAGACTTGGCCAGACAGCCCAAGTGCTGTGAGTGATCCCTTTGCCAGACTGGAAATGCTTTTCTGGATCCTCACGCTTCTGCTGGGAGTAACTCGTCACTGGAACCCTCTGGTCTCTGTTTTGCTCCCTCTTTTTAATGAAACTGCTGTTCTTGGTTTAAATCCTTGGTATTGTAAAAAACACTTGCCTTGATAAGGACCCTAACTTGATGAAGCAATGGCTTCTGTCAGAGCAGTATTTCAATGGCTTATTTTTCATCTTCTTGCTGGAGCAGGGTAGCAATAATACCTTCAAAGTTGGTGGCGATACACTGATGGAGTGTCATTAAGATGAGAATTAGACCCATGTGCCTTCCCTTCTCTGCCTGCTGGCAGGCTTGAGCAGGATGGAATTTGGAAGCCTCTTCCATCTGCATGGCTGTACTTCAACCTGTGTTTCATAACAGAAAGCAACCAGAACAGTATTAATGCTATGACAAATTACCAAATGTTACAAGCCATTTGAGCTGTGTGGTGAAGCAGAGGGTTGTCTCTTGAAGGGGTTGAGCAATCCAGGAGTACAGTCCTTCAGAAGTAACTTTTAATGATGATGAGGGCTTCAATTGCAAAGTTCCACCAAGCAGTGTCCAAACAGAATGTCAAACACAAATGAGGCTTCTTTACTGCCTTGGTGGAGACCATCCTGGCTTGTGGTGCTGCTTTGCTGGTTGCCTGAGCTCTGAATCACTTTTCCAAGTTCCCGTGTTGGCAGTGCTATGCTGGTCCTGGGTTTAGGTTCCCCACTAGCTCAAGTCCTGTTGGCTCATCTGGGGAGAGCAACCAGTGCTTTACAGGGTCTTGGTGAAAGCCTAGAGAAATCATCTGGGCTTTGTCTCGGGTGTTAAGGCTCCTTAGCTCTTGAGGCTGAATGACTTAAAGTAGAAATAGTGCAGTAAAGGTGGTGTATTTATTAGAGCAAGTTCCCATTAACTCTTCTCCTTGACAGGTTAAATATCTCTAGCTGTTCCTGTCCGTTGTCATACAAGATCTGACACAAAGCCAGTGAATTTTTTGCATTTCTATTGAGTTTAATGGGTTTTGGATATGTGCCCAGGAACATAAGATCAGATGTGCTGGATGAGACCAGAAGTCCATCTATTCCCAATGTCACGTACCTGACATTGCCCCGTAGCACAGCTGTATCTGGTGTATTTAGCACCTATCTGGAATGAAGCATACATAGTACGCAGAGCTCGGCAAATAACTTACTGCCCAGCTTGGTGTTTTCAAGTGTGTGTGGGGTGGTTTACAAAAGGCAAATAATTTGGGCTTAATCCTTAACCCCCATCTTCACCCTGACAAGTCTCCTCAGATTCTCACTCAAACCAAGCATAGACTCTCATTCTGATTTAAAAAAACCCCCAAAATCAAACAAAACAGAAACAAAAAAAACCCCAAACCAAACCCAACATAACCAACCAAATAAAACCCCCACATCTCCCTAATTTTTAAGGAAATGTTCGAAGGATATTTTGTATAGAAAAGCTGAGATTTTTATTTTAAAAGGTTAAAATGAGACATTTATAATTATATACTTATGAAAGCAAATTCAGCACAATTTAGGAGATATAAAATATGCTGGCCTGCTATTTTACTGTTAAAAGTCACTTGAAGATGCTACCTTCTCTGATTTTCTACACTATGCTGTGTCTTGGTATAAAGTTGGTGAAAAGAAGGTCACAGTCTTTATATGCTCTTGTTGGAGGAAAGCAGTGAGCTCCATGGATAAAAATAGAGATTATAGTGTGTGATGCAGGCCCGGCTAGTAAGATTGTGCTACTTTGTTTTAATTACAGGAATTACCTTGCTGATGTCAGTTTGTCAATCCACAGGGTGGGATGCTTACATGCTGTTCTGGAGGTGGCCAGAAAGTAACAGTTGCTTTAGAGAGTGGGTTTTTTTTTTTAATGGAAGAAGTTTTTAAA
The DNA here is from genome assembly GCF_028858705.1 of Grus americana. Taxonomy (NCBI): domain Eukaryota; kingdom Metazoa; phylum Chordata; class Aves; order Gruiformes; family Gruidae; genus Grus; species Grus americana. Next base: position 13,496,201 of record NC_072858.1, on the reverse strand, counting down.
CTGAAAAATCCAAATTGAAAAGTATGTATGTGGGGTGTTTTTGGTGTTTTGGTTCTTTTAATATGTTTTTGGTAACATTTTTTGCTAATAATAGCAGTTGACAAAAACGAAAATCAAACTCCCTCTTCTTTGTCCTGGTTAGAAACTCACCAGTTTATGGCTGGGTAGGTTGCGAGGTTGTTGTGTTTGAGAGAGGAGGGGGAGCTGCACTTCAGACCTAGATCACTTGGTCCCATCTCTGAGATCCAAGAAAATATTTTGGCAAAGGCTTTCATTTTGCTTAAAGGTAAAAAAACCAAAACAGCCAAGTTGCAACTGAAATGGAGTATGAGTGGCTTTGGAGGCAATGAGGTAGAGCTCGCATGTGCATTACTTGTGTGTGATGGGGAAATATATATGAGTTCATCCTTTAGCCTTTACATTAGCCACTGACAAGCTGTTTCCCTCTGTGCCTCAGTTTCCCCACCTGTGAGAGGAAACTGACCTCCTTCGCAAAGCCCTTTGAGACTGACTGATGAAAAGCACTGGATAAGCACTGTTATCTGTAGCTATTGGCAGCTGAGGTTTGGACTGAGATGCTTTTTCTTTCTCCTTCCTGCAGAAGATCAGGCGTTGGCCACTGCTCAAGGCAGGCAATAAATGCAAACCTTTCTATTGTATTTTTCCAATCTTAATTTTCCTGGGTTGCATGAACAGCGTAACAAAGTTGTGAGACTTGTGGCCTGTTTGGTTGTGATCCCATCAGTCTGCAGGGGGTTGTAGTCTAAGAGCTGCTGCATAGATGTTCCAGTCGAATTCAATTTATGCTTTGCTTTTTGAAACATAATTTCATTTCTAAATGTGGAAAGTGCATGGAGCTGGAGGTTTGTCCTGGTGCTGGGAGGAGAGTCCTAGTCTGATTATTTAAAATGAATTAGTTCTGATGAAATATTTAGCCTTTAAACAACACATTTAATACTGTGAATTGCATTTTATTTATTAATGGCTGTTGCAATGAGATTTGGTGAGGAGTTCTGCTAAAGCGCACTGTTGTAATATTGCAAAATATAGTAATGACTATAATATTTTCTTGAATTATTAATATCCACTGTGCCTACAGAACTACACAAGCGTCAGATTTCAAAATTGTTTTTATTCAAAGAGTGATATGTGGGCATTGTTTTGCTTTTTTGGATAGTTTTTCAAACAATATTTTTTTATTATTATTATTAATTAAAGGGACAAAATGCCAGCAGGAAGGACAGTCAGGTGTTGCCACTGTTTAACTCGACTCTCTTCTCATTATCAAAGCACCCCCAAGAAATGCGTCAAAGATTATTTCTCTCTGCCAGAGCCAGGTCTTTTTGCAAAGACACATTCCTTGTAGTGGAAGGATTGCAGTTAAAGGGAAAGGTGTGTGGGAAAGCTGGGCACAGGGCTGGCTGAGACCACTGCTTCTTTACCAAAACACCCTTGTCTTACTGCTGCCTTCTCTACTGCCAAGTGGCTTATTTGTCCACTTCATCCATCCCTTGGTGGTTATTGTCAAAGAAAGCCGGGCAGAGCACTTTTAATCTCTGTGGACCAGATTTTCTCCTAGTAGGACAGACGCTAATCTGTCAAAGGTTTGGCTTCCAGCCAGCGGCTCTGCTCAGTTCAGTTAGTGGCCGTGGCCCTGTGAGTGATGGCAGATTCCGCCTGTTGGGCCCCAATGCCCACCTTGGGAAGGGATGCTGCCTACCTGTTTCATTCCACATGGTGCCCAGGGAGCTAAGAGAAAGGTGGTGGTGGAGGAAGGCATTTGTTATTAAGGTGTTTGTCTTCCGGAGCAACCACTATGCATACTGAGGCCCTGCTTCCCAGAAAGTGGCTGGAGATTGCTTGCTGATGGGAAGTGGAGAATATTTTTTGTTTGCTTTCCTTTGCTTCCACGTGTGGCCTTTGCTTTTCTGTAGTAAACTGCCTTTATCTTGACTCATAAGTTTTTTTTCATCTTATTTTCTTCTCCCTGTCCTGCTGAGAAGGGGAGTGATAGAGCGGTTTGGTAGGCACCTGGCAGCCAACCAAGGGCAGCCCACCACAGATGTAATGCACATATAGACTCTATTTGATAATAAATTAGAAACTCTTTGAGAAGGAGATTCAAGTAGGAAGAAGGTAAAGTGCTAATAACATTGTGGGCTTTATGGAGTACAGATCTTGAGGATCAACTCCTAACTGCATGTCTCAGAGTATAAATCTTTAAGGTGATCCAACAGGTTGCAATAAACAACTGGGACATTTCCAAAGCCACCTAGATTTGGATGACCATCTTAACTTTAGGAGCCAAATGACTGAATCTTTTTTCAGGAGCTAAAGGATACGCGTTGCAGAGAAGTGTTGGGTGAAGGAACTCTGAACTTCATCTGAAGACATGCAGTTGCACTGCTTTTTGCACCACTGCCATGGGATGAAGTTAGACGTTATGTGCAGCTCTCAGAGCTGGTGAAGTCAAGAGAGTAATTCTGAGGACAATTGGGCAATACCAGTGGCAGCAAGGGCAAAATAAGCTCAGTTACATGTGAATCCCAGGAAATTTGTTAAAACATTTGTTTATTAGGTATTTTCTTTCATCTTATATTTGATAATGCTGCTCCTACTCTTTGGTTCTAGAGAACACACTTGAGTCTTTCAGCAGAGCTATGTTTATGCAAACTGAAGAACTAGTCTTAAAGTAATATCTAGCATTAAACTGTCATAAAAATGTATTAAGTGCTAGTAATACTAACATGAATAAATATACCACCTTAACCTTGTTAAGAGGGACATTAGTCTCCATGTTCTTTTTCAGACAACCCTTTATTTGTAGGTAATCTACTGGAAAGGAAGGCATTAGTCCAGACTTGTTTCTAAAATCCTGCTGACAAATTTCTCCCTGTTCATCCACAGGGGATGAAGAAGCACCTACAGCTAAGTCTGGAAAAGAAGTTTTGCATTAAGAGGGATGCAGCTGCATTCATATTTTGATCCTGAAGGATAGAGTGGTTCATTCTTGGACCATCTAATTATCTTTTTTTTCCTACCTTCTGTACCAGAGTGGTTTGCTCTGTGCTTGCTGTGATCTGTGGGATTGCAGTTTGTCCTTAAAGAGGAACTTTTGGAAGACATCAATAAAAGGCACAGTGAAGCAGGAGTCTGAATGGAACCAGTCTGAGCTCAACTTTTCATCATTTGTGAACTGATCAGGAGCACAGTACAACATTTCAGGGTGACTTGTTGTTGACTCATGTACTGTAGGTAGCTCTTGACAGCAGGGTGAAGGTGAATATTTTCAAACTGTGACACCTAAGAATGTCTATAGCCTGTGGTGCTTTCTAGGGGGATTTTTCCATTTCAAGGACACAATCTCTAGGGAAGGCTTGTGAATTGAAGGCTATTTCTGTCCCAGACAAGAACGTACATTAGCTTGCTCATAGAATAGGAACTTGCTCAGATATGGAGAAGATGCATCTAATTGTGGTGCAAGCATCAGGCTTAGCAGAGAGAAAAAAATAGGATTCTTGTGAAAGAAAGATGTTTTAGAGTGGAAGTATTCTGGAAGGTTTCTCTCTGTATATCTTCAAGAGCCCAAGTACTCATGGCCCAAATCCATGATTTGCATTGCCTTTGTCATTCTTGACCAAGATGCACTTTTCCCTATGCCAGCTCTTGACCTCCCAGACAACTTTGAGCTATGTATGGGCCTCAGTGTACTGGACACCATCCTCTGCACTCTTGGTCACCGTCTTTGCTCTGCAGTGACCCTGCTGATGTATATGCAGTTATCCTTGTTTATATTAATGTGTTTGAAAGCAGTCTGTGGTGCAGAGGAACTCTTAGGCACTGGTATATTACCCATGTTAGAAGAAGAGTGTGGAAGTGACAGTGCCTGGTAGTTTGGAGGTCAGTTTTTCTCTGTTCCTAAGTATCCTGGACAAAGGGGAAGGAGAGCCAGAATTAATGGGAACAGACACAATTGAAACTCATCCTTGCTGTTTCACTGAAGAAAATCTACTCAGTGAAATCCAATCCTTTATTAATTTTTGGGGTCTTTGCTTAGAATGCTCCTCAGCTACAGAGAAGACACCAAGGAATCATGGCTTTGTCTTCCAATGGCTGAGTCTGTGGAGGAATTGAGGGCTCGTCCTAGGCAGAGTTTGTGTCAGCCTCTATGGGTGTGCTGTCTGTCCCCTGTCTCTTTGTCAGCTACAGTTCCAATTAAATGATGGGGGTAGGGAGGAGACATCCAAGCTTGCCTGGGAGCTGGCGAGAATCAAGTCTGCATGGGACTGGCTCTTCCTTCTCTGAAGCTCAACATACTTGAGAGATTTACTGTCAACAGCCAGAGAGGCCCTTCAGTGAGGGGCCAGCAGAAAGCAGTGGGATTGCATCAGCAAGAGGGACCTGACAGTAAGGGCAATAGTAGCAGATAAAAATATCTTCAATTGTACGCGCTGACAGGTAGCAGATAGCTCTGGGTGGGTGGAGGGGATGTATGTCCAAAACAGCACCTTTGAACTCTCGAGCACAAGCCTGCTACTTACAAGCTACAGCTAGGGCTGGCTGTAAACAACGGAACAAAAGTTGAATGTTCTAAATTCTCTAGTTAGTAGAGAGACAGGAGACAGAGGCTGGTCATATGTTGTACTTCTGCACGTAGACTAGATAGGTTGGGAAAACCAGGGGCTTGAGGGCCTGAAAGAAGAGGAGGCTGTTCAAAGAAGGGTTCCTGAAAAGAAGTAGTTTCAAACAAGTAGTGGTGAAAATCTTGGCTGGAGGGAGGATCTTCCCCACATCCCAGATCTTGGAGATCAGGAAGATGTGTGGAGGTGAATGCTGGGGTGTGCCCAGGGACCTTGGCTGGTAATGCCCAATACTGAGCTGTGGCAGAGCACAGACATGAGTTTGCTTTACCTCCTCAGACCAGGCACGATCTCCTTGCAGGAAGGGAAGTCAAGAATGTAGTGCTTGGGGTGGGGAGCAAGTGAGTATATGTGTAAAATAATCAAGTAGGGTTTCTGCGTATACTAATGACCTCTGGCAATTATCTGCCATCTTCTGCTGCAGCAAGGGGAGATGTAATGGGAGAAGGGAAGGGAGAGGAAACTGGTGGTTGGGTGGTTCGGGGAGGTGAAACACTTGGGAGCCAAGCAGGAAGATGGGGGTAGGGAGGCCAAGTGACAGTGAGGTCTGAGTCCAGTAGAGCTACAGAAAGTGGTGCCCAGATCAGGACTCACTGGCCATAGGCAATCTGGCAGGACTGTTTGGTCAGCCGTGCTATCTTTAGGCAATCTTTGGGCCATTATCTTTCCCCAAGAGTTTTCATGTTTGAGGGAGGAATGTGGTCCTGTGACCTACCTTTGGTCAGCATGGCTAAATGCTCCTCCATGGTGAGGCCATGGTCCTCTAAGCTTGCTAGGTGCCAAAGTCCCATTAATTGCATTGGCAGCCAGGCATCAAAATCCACTGAGAAGCTGGAGCACGGAACTTTCACTACAAATTATCATGGGAGAAATCTTGAAGCTCATGCCCTTGTTTAACCTCAGAGATGTTTCTCTGATGGTAACAAACGTATGCCGCAGTGACTGCACAGAAGGACTACACAGATATTTGGATTTGTCTCATTGGCTTTGCAGAGTGTGATAATCTACTGTGAGAAAGAAAACTACTTCAGCTCAAAGAGACAAAACTTTGTAGTAAACTAACTTTCACTTCTGCGCAGGGTTTTGTCAGAACTGATGGTAATAGATTAATTGGATTTAAAGCACAGGAGTTGTATATAACCTATCTGGACTATAAATAGAGGGATCTAAGCAGCTGGTAAGCTGAGTGAACACACCATTCTTGACCCCTCTAACTGTGCCAGGTAGCAAACACTTCACTGTTGCTTATTTGCACACTTGTTTCTGGTGCTTGTTGCTTATGTTTTGCTACCAGACATTGGCAGCCTGCTTCCACTTGCTAGAAGAAAGATTTTACTTATCACTGCAAGAGACTGTGATGTAATTGTGACCACCCAAGGTTTGGTCTGAAGCCTTGTTTCCTGAAAAAAATAAATGAGTGTTGACTCATCTTTAGTTTTCACTTTCATTGTAGTCTTAGGCTGTGAAATGCATTTATGTGGTGATTGTCTCAGCAAACATATCCCCCATCTTATCTGAATTTCCAGATGATGTCTTGTTTGTTTTTATATATTTACATGCATGTTACTGGGAATGTGAGGGAATAAAGTGATTCTTGCTTGCTAGTTTTCCCTACTTAGACTGTAAGGATATGACCACAGAGGGGAAAACGGTCTGCTTGCAGACATGAATTGCTTGGGAAGAGGGGGAAGGACCAGCCCCTACTTTGGATTTAGCCAACTGGGTCGGATTTTGAACAGGTACTGGGGGATGGCTCTGTCCCCGTGCAGTTCACTTATAACATCTGTGTTATAGCTGCAGCAAGCCCTGAATGCAAAGAATAAGTATGAAAAGGTGCCTGAGGATTGTGGCTGTGACCCTGTGTCACTTCTGATCTATTGAGCTATTCCCCTGTGAGTTAAGCATCCTCTTTCAGTGGTGTCATCCTGCTATCACTGAAATACTAATTGAGTGCAATCTGTACAGAGTTTGAAGTGTACAGTCTACTGTCTCGTCGTTTTGGTTCAGGCAAGAGAGCGCTGGGAGACCGTGAGCTTCCTTGGGGGAAGTCTGGTGTCCATCACTGAGCTGACTGAGAAATGCAAACTCGATTTTGGGCAAAGTAAAGCAGAATGAATTTGTCTGGGTTGAGCCTGGGTGTGTTCTATTGACTGCTGGTGTTGATGTTCAAAGGGAAGTAAACTGCAGTAAGGAGCATGAATATTTTGTGAGGAAACTACATATTAAAAATTTATGCCAAAGTATTTTCCCCAAAATTGCTTGTGCTTTTTTTGCAGCTTGAAGAAGAAAGAAAAAAGGAGGAAAGCACAATGAAAAGCTATTGAAATGCTTTATTAACATATTATCTAAAGTGATTTTGCTTTCAAAAGAATATTTTTTTCATGTTTAGGTGGCATTATTGAAAAATATTAGTCCTTCTAAAAGATTATTTTTAATATTTCACATTGCTGTTTACTGGTTTTATGGCAAATGTTAAATTGAGTAAGAATTTTTACTTAAAACCAGAACTACATGCAGTTGAAATCTTTAAAAGGAGAATAAAATCAATACTGTGAGTCTCCATAAGACTCATGGGAGAGGAGAGAGATTACAAAATTACTATTGGCATGTTTTTCAACATAATCAGTTCTCCAAGAAAATTGAAAATTTCTTGAAGAGTTTCAGTTTTAATCCAAGGACTTTATGATAGAGTATTCTATGATTTTTTTAATTTTTTTTTTTAGGAAATTGCTTTGATTTTTGGTTGTTCAGTGCTGGAAAAAAATCTTTCAAGTATTTTGAGCAATTTTTAAAATTATGTGATAAATGTTTACAGAAATGGGGAAAATATCGAAACTTTAAATGGGAACACAGATACTTTCCAATCAGCTCCTGTCATGGATAAATCTGTCAACATTTATAATCTGAGCTAGGAAGTTTAAATATCAAGTATCATGTGCTGAATGTTTATATTGAACTGCCTACAATCAATCCATAGGGTCAACTTTTAAAATGTCAGAGGTTTAAATAGTACGTGTTGACAGGAAGCAGAGATTTGCTCAGAGCACTCGTATGCAGACCAAGATGCTGTGTTTCTCAAATGTGGTACTTATGGCCGATCACTTACCTGGTTCTTGCTGGCAACATTTCTTAAGTTATTGGAGCTATCTTTAAAGATTTTTGGTGTGGCTGGGTTTGGGGCACTGGAGCCGCTTCTTTGTTACTGACATATCACTAGGAGGTTTTGGTACTTTTGGCCGTAGTGGAATTTAAAATTTTTTTTTAAAATGCTACTGCAGGAGAGGAAATGGCTTGCAAAAATCAGTCTTTAATTCACCTGATTTTGCAATTTATCTATTTCAAGGGAAGATCTGTCCTTGAAAATCAGGAAAGAATTTAACATGTGCTTTCAGAGTAAGGCTGCACAATGGATGACGAGAGACAAAGGGGGAGGGTTGCCTATTTGTGTAGCAGTTTAGCAGTTGAGAAATGAAGAAAGGAGAAAAGAAAGCCTAAGACGTTAATGGTCAATTGGGAGATTTTGGTTTATTTAGGCTTCAAATGTTAGCAGGTTGCTTATGCTGCCACTTCCAATGCTTCCTTTCGTCCACCTGTTAGAGCTTGGATCTCCAACCAGAGAGCCTTTAACAGCTTGGCTTGCTTGATTGCATCTCATGTTTCACATTTGTGGATAACCTGTGCAATAATATCCATGGTCAAGTCCATTCCTTGACCATGAGCCCATCTATATATTGGTTCTCTTCCTTGATGGCCTGAGGTATCTTGGGCCCACCGAGCTATAAATAGTTCACCCTTATGCTGCCAGTCCAGATCTACCTGAGCCACTGCAATCTTAGCAGTCCAACCCACCTGCTGGTTGTTTTTATGTTCCTCAGTGGGCCGACTCTTGGGTACGTGGGCCCATATGTGATATACTTTTACAACCAGTTTCTCTAGCCAGGCAGCAATATCTTGCCACAGTGGGGCAGCCCAGGTGGGTTTGCCTCTGCCCTGCCAGTTGCTCTACTGGCATTGCTGTAACCACCCCACAGGGCATTGGCCACCTTCCATGAGTCAGTGTGGGGATAGAGCATTGGCCATTTTTCTTGATCAGCAATGTCTAGAGCCAGCTGGATGGCTTTTGCTTCCACAGACTGGCTTGATTGACCTTCTTCACCAGCTTCTGTGACTTGCTGTGTAGGAGTCCATACAGCAGCCTTCCACCTCCGATGCTTTCCTGCGATGTGACAGTACACATTGGTGAATAGGACATACTGCTTCTCATTTTCTGGCAGTTTATTATACAGTGGGGCCTCTTCACCATGCATTACCTTCTCCTTGGGTGATATTCTGCAATCTTTGCCTTCTGGCCAGTCTGTGATCACTTCCAGAATTTCTGGGTGATTGGGGTTTCCCGTTTGAGCCTGCTGTGTGATCAGTGCAACCTGCTTACTCCATGTAGCATGATGTATAGAAGGGACCCTCCCTTTGAACATCCAGCCCAGCACCAGCAGTCGGGGTGACAGGAGCAGCTGTGCTTCAGCACCAATTGCTTCTGAAGCAGCTTGAATTCCTTCATATGCTGCCAATATATCTTTTTTTTTTTCAGTTGGAGTGTAGCTATAGCAGGCCTCAGATCCTCTGTATCCCCAACTCCCAAACCCCAGGGGCTGACCTCGAGTCTCCCCTGGTGCTTTCTGCCAGAGACTCCAGGTAGGGCCGTTCTCCCCAGCTGTGGTGTAGAGCACATTTTGCACATCTGGTCCTGCCTGGACTGGCCCAAGGGCTACTGCATGGACAATTTCCCAATTTCCTGTTTAATTTGTTCAAACGCTTGTTGTTGCTCACGGCCTCAATTGAAATCATTCTTCTTCCAGGTCACTTGATAGAGAAGGCTTACAATCAGACTGTAATTTGGAACGTGCATCCTCCAGAAACCCACAATGCCTAAGAAGGCTTGTGTTTCCTTTTTGCTAGTTTGTGGAGACGTGGCTGCTATTTTTTTGATTGCATCCATTGGGATCTGATGACACCCATCTTGCCATTTTATTCCTAAAAACTGGATGTCCTGTGCAGGTCCCTTGCCTTTACTCCATTTTATGGCAAAACCGTATTTCAGAAGGATTTGGATTATTTTTTCCCTTTCTCAAAAACTTCTTCTGCTGTATTGCCCCGTATGATGATGTCATCGATGTATTACAGGTGTTTTGGAGCTTCACCCTGCTCCAGTGCAGTCTGGATCAGCCCAAGGCAAACGATGGGGCTGTGTTTCTGCCCCTGGGGCAGTCGATTCCAGGTGTACTGGGTGCCTCTCCAAGTGAAAGCAAACTGTGGCCTGCACTCAGGCCACTCTGTCCCAGCCAGAACCAGGACAGTATATCAAGTCCTTCCTTATCTCAGGCTGGAAGATGATACATGTTGAAGGTCCCCACTGCAGGAGACAGGCTTCCCCACAGAATGTGAATGCTTTGAGCCTTGAGGACAGTAGTGTCTGTCCTACGAAGTGTGATCAGGGGTTGTGCTAGTACAGATGATGTCATTGTAGCCCATACAAACTCACCGCTTCCACGAGGTCGCACACTTGACAATAAGCCCCACTTAAATAAACAGCTTTACTGGCTATTTGATAAAGCTCTTTACCGGAGCTGAGAGCAGCCTGCTGATCAGTGAGCTGTCATCTTGCATTGGGTTTTGGTGCCATCTACTTGGTGTTTGCAGGCTCCTTGTTACTGTACATCTTGGGGGCTCCTCGCAAGGCCTGAGGCACCTTGGTCCTTTGGGGATTTTATCCACGGGTTAATGCCTGCTGTAAGGCTGAGAGCTTATGATAGATCAGGCATGTTTGAGTCTGGCAATGAAACATGATTCATTGAAAGTGAAAGCTGAAAGCTTTATGGTGAGAGGAGGAGAAAATAATGCAGTACAAAAGTTTACCTGGCTTTTCTGGTTGTCACTATTATTATTTACTATGTTAGTAGTTTAAAGCTCTGACTTTGGTTCCAGTCCTCTCTGCTTGACTCTTTATGGTGCTAATGGTTCAAGCTCAGCATCCTGTGAATGAGAAGAAATCCCCCAGGCCTTGACCACCTGCTCTCCCCAGTGCTCTTACAAGGCATGATGTCCTGCCTGCTGGGAGAAGAGCTGCCATTCAGGTATTACTCAGTGTGTCGTGGGCTGTGCACTGAAGGAGTTGAACTGCTCTTCTCCGAGTCTCTCGATGTTTGAGAACACACTGATTAGGAGCAGGTAAAAATAGCAGTGTAGGAGGATGCACGCTGAAAGACTGCCTTAAGTAGGCAGGAGAAAATAGAAACTTTGCTGATTATCTACGTGTATATACACACACATACACCTCCTGCTAGGAAACTCTGCAGGGAGTTGGAAATGCAGCAGCCTCTTGTGATCTGGAAGCAGCTGGTTGGATTATCCATGAAATGTGCTTTATGACTTCAGTCAGCTCCAGCATGTCTGGCACTGTTTTCAGGCTTTTTTTTTTCCCTCATCTGCCAGAACTCTTTTCCCACCTGTAAAATCTTTCCTTCAGGAGATCATCTTCCAAAAAGTTTCTCCTTGTTTAGTCTTGGAAGCAAACTGTGTAAGTAGCATGTCCTATGCCAGCCTCATCCCAATCCTTGTCTGTATGTGACTCTTCTGCCCTCACATCAGCAAGTGTGGTGGCTTTTTCATATAGTGCTGAATGATGCCATGGGGCAGAAAAAGTCCAGAAATTTCAAGATGTGTGTCCCTGAGTAAGGGATGTGCCTGGGCTTCTTAGGACTTCAGTGCACTTCAGACACTTCAGAGTGACACCTGAAATGCAGATGTTTTAACTTTTTTGGTGATGCCCTGCTGGTTGTCTTGGGGTAAATCAATCTCTGCATGGATCTCTAGCAAATTACTTTTACTCCCTTGTGCCTGGTAGAGCAGAGTATTGAGCTACACAGGCAGTTGGCAGACATAGGCTGCAAAGCATGGTTCTCTATCCGTGTCCACCTCCATCCTCTGATCCCTCAAGCCTTACTTGGCTTCTGTAGCAGCTGGCTGTTGTTTGCCAATCTCAGCTGTTTTTTAACGTGGAGCATCTGCACTCCCTTGGTAGATTTTGGTCCTTGGACTCTGACTCTTAATGGGAACTCTTGGGTGTTTAAAAGGATTCTCTTAGTATGAGTATTCATGAATATGGCTGGCCAGGGAGGTGTTTAGAGAGAGGCACTTTAAGAGTTAACTGTATGCTAGGCAGTTGTGCCTATTCCCTGTATCTCCTTCAAGCCTTTAACTCCATAGCAACCACATGTGCATCTCTGCCTCTTCCGCATCTCTGCCTCTTCCCCATCTCTCATCACAGCTTGATTGAAGTGTGCAAAGGCAGGATGTTATTGAGTGATGAATTTTGTAGAGTTGATTCTTCTCATGCATTGCTGTGACCCATTTACCCTCTGGGGATTAGAACTGACCCTAAAATAATGCAAATCCAGTATTTCTGGAGGTGTTTCATTTGCTCCCGTCTAGTTGCTCTCATCTTATAGCCAAGTATTGTGCAGTTGTTTTATGGTAATTTTCCTCAAAAATGTGATTTTTTTTTTTTTTTTCCCCAGGTAATTTACTGGTTTTGTTTCTGAAGTGTGAGTTGTTTGCTGAGGTGAGGCTAAGTAACACTGACAAACTCTAAAGGTTTCACCATGGGGGTAGACTGATTATTTGTGGGTATCTTCTTAAATCACAGGTAACACTGAGGCCTTGAGCTGTGGTAGTTGACCGTGGTTTTCTTTTACTCCCTTGCAAATAGGTAGCAAAATGTGTTACCACAAAATACAAGTTAAACCAATTTGCTTGGCCATTGGGACTAGGCTGTGAGTGTGCATATGGCCAATTACCTTTGCTCATCTGAGAAACAGTAATTTCTTACGTGTGGTAACTTAATTGTTTATAATTGGCCTGTCTGTACCCTGTGATTTCAAAGCACCAGATAGATGGAAAAGCTCAAATGGATTTTCAAACAGATGTGATCCAGGCAGCCAGCAGGGTGTTTTTACAGATAGATGGCATGCCTGACCTATGCAGATGTAAAATGTGTTAAGATTATCTGGTTTGGACAGGATGGGGACAGAGCACACCATCTCTTGTAAGGCTGCAAGACCACTTTACTTGCTGGAGACGTGACCGAATAAGCCAACTGTCCTTCAGGGCCTGTGCAAAGGGTAAAGGAAATCTCATGACATTTCTGGTCTCAGAAACAAAGCCAGAGCAGGTAGAAACTCTGGTGGGTTTTTTTGTTCAGTTGTAGTAAATTGTCATGCTAGTCTGTTGTAGCCTCAGCCACCAGGAAGAACTCAAAGAATCCCTTTAGTTGAAAATAGCCAGATACTGTGAGAGTATTAGAGTTAGTGCTATACATACTTAGCCCGACCTCATTCTTCCTTGGGTATCTACTAGTGGCCACTGTTGCAAAGCAGGACAGTGGGTTAAATGGAACCTTTTTCTGACTCAGCGTGGCCTTCCTTATGTTTCTGTGGGAGTAGTGAGAATTTTGAAACAGCTGACATTCACTGAATCAGCTTCTTTCCTTTGAACAGGTATTCTTATGAGAGGTTCATGACCTATTCTCAACCAAATATTTTGCCCTAGTGGAATCCTCCTTACTCTGAGCAGGATCCAGACTTGTCCATCAAAGGATCTGCACAGGGTAGTGGGCCAAGAGCAAGGAGGAACACTGGAGAGTAACAACTGCTTGTTGTAGGATGGTGGCTTGCTGGCTGGCCGGACTATTGTGCTTGTTGGGAGAGTGCTGGGATGCCAGGGAAGGCCCTTCTGAGAACATGGGTGCTAGAGGGCCTCTTAGAAGAGGATGCAGGTAGATTGGAGAAGTCTCATATCTGATAGCTGTCCTTCTTCTGGATCTTGGAAGAGCACCAAGGTCTGGCAGTTGGGGCAAATGTTTTGTCAGCCAACTTTTGGTTCAAACCTAACTTCCAGCTAAGAGTGGTTTTTGTATGGAGCACCACAGAGCCCTGTATTTGGTAAGCTGTCATTGCTATTCTAGCCTGCGGTATGACAGTGCCTCATTTCTCTTGAGAAGCCATAATTCTAATGAGCAGAGCTTCAGATCCTTCTGCGGTTAGACTGATGTCACCTTAATGCCTTGAAGGATAAGGGGGAAGAGGGTATAGCTTTGGAGGCGTTGTGGAATAGAGAGGGAGAAATGCAGTCCTCCTGCTTCAGGGTCTCTGGGCTAACTGACATCTTGCAGCCTGCTGCTTTCCCTTTTTTTTTCCTCCCAAAACTCCTTGGTCCATATCTTCACATTGTCTGAAAGCAATGAGGACACTTATCCAGACATATCCGATGCAGTGAGACCCATCCCAGAGACTGAGTCAGAGGAACCTCTCTCTCATTCTCCCAAACCAGAATTTTCCTGTAGTTCACACATTCTCTGACCACTTCTTTCTTCTGTCCTGCCCACTCACAAGTCCCTAGGCTCTTGCCAGCTGCCTTTATGCATGGGAAAGATCTAAGGCCTGCCTGCATGTGTCATGTTCTTGGTGCCAAGATGACTTTGATATACAGGGCTGTGATGCTGGTTCATTATTCTGATATATCTCTCTTGCTGCAGTTTGAAGATTGATTCCTGGAGGCACTAATCTTATTTCTTTGGTTTTTCAAAATGTTCCTTGATTGCTCTGTTTAAGGTGTTTCTGGTGAGCCAGGCTCTATTACTCTCCTAAACACCAGTGGCTGCAGCAATGTAATGCTCTGATTCAATTAAAAAATAAAACCAAAATTTCAAACGAGACAGCTTTTATGAAGTACTGAACGCTGCTTTCTTTTTCTCTCTTTGCTAGTAACAAGGGTTTTGTGACATTAATGCTGTCACAAATTGGTGACTGCCTGTGATTGTCATTATCTTGCAATTCTCTGTGACCATTTGGATTCCACTGCACCCACAGGAATCAAACAGCTGCAAGAAGAGAAGACGCTTGGCATAAAAAAGTCTCAGGGACACTAGTCAAACAGTTCTGATTTCCTCTGCTCTAGAAGATGGTGGTATAGTTATGTTCTTGCTGATTCATTGTAATAGTTCCCTAGAGGAAGACAATTTTCCTGATCTTTGATTTAGCAAAGGTTTTGGTTATTGAACATTGAGGCTTTAGGGGTTATAAGATGTGGTCTTGCAATGCGATTTGAATGATTTAAGGAGCTACCATCCCTCAGCAGAGACAGAGTAAATGATTTTTTGCTGGAGCAACCTTGCCTTAACTCAGTTTGAAGTCAAACAGGTTCTTGTATTAGCTAATTGACATTGGTGTAATGTTCAGCCAACTTGCCTTTGTGTTTTCCAAACTGATCTTCCAAACAATGGTGCTTTCCAAGGTACAGTAACTGCTCATGGAACCCTGCTGATCAGCAAAATGAGTTGTTAGTTTGATGTTGATGCTTCACGGTAACTGAAGGTGGCAGAGTTGAGAATGCCTCTTTGACTCCCAAGTTTGGAAACTGGTTTGTTAACTGGCCACGTAGGTGTGGGGAAAACGTTGTCCGTAGCAAAACGGGAGACTGCTTTCCACTCTGGAGTGTGCTGTACCTTCTTTTCCTGGGGGCTACCAACCTAAAACATGTTTGCAGTTAAAATAAGCAAAGAAGGAATTTGTTTTGTTTGGGGAGTTTGGTGACTGGGGATCCTAAGGGCTGGATTTTATTGTCTACTTGTATCACTGTTAAACTAACTGATGCTTTGAGGGAAGTTAGAATAACTTGCTGTTTTAGGAACAATTCTGTTGACATCTTGGGACTGTTCTGTATTTCATCTTCTCTCTTTTGTTTGTGAAGATGTCTGCGTAAGAATGGGATATCTTCCTTACAAGTCTTACCTACTTGCTCTGACTATGGCCAGCATAATCTCTGATGTAAAGAGCCTGAAGACTTGATTCTTCAGGGTTTGGGAGAATAAAGATGATTATTAAAGAGGGGATAAATGTGAGATTAAAAAAAGCTTCCCAGGGACTGCTCTGAAATCCTTTATGGTGCTGTTGATGCTAATTTTGCAGAAGGAATATCTTTGCATTACCGTGTGAAAGTCTGAGCTCTGGGGAAGCCCTGCCATGCAGTTGTGTGAGGACTTGCAGTGTCTTCATTCCCCAGGTTGCACAGGATGAGAGGCCAGCTGACGTGACTCTCTCAAGGCTTTAACATGCTTAGGTTTTGCAAAGTGCATGATGGAGAGAGCTGGCTGGAAGCTGTGCTTGTTGAAAGCCTGAATAGTTCAAGGTCTGAAGACTTAGCTACATCACGCACTTTGCATTGTGCCATATGACAGTTGATTTCTCCTGGCAGTTGGCTGAGGACTGGGAGGATGGCTTGCGTTTCAGCAGAAGGCTCACCGAAATGAATGTGCTTCTGCAAAACGTGTTCACTTGGTGTTTTTTCTGGGGGGATGCTGTCAGAAACTTCTTAGCAGCTGTAGTTGCAGCATGCCTATAGGGTAGGGATCACCTGGTGATAGGAGTGGGGGAAAAGGAGGCATTCACAGGTTGTTTCTTGCATGTTTCGATAATACTGATGGAGGTTGATTCTCTGAGTATTGAATTCCTGTGTGCCAAACCACTGATATTGACAGGAGCCTCGTTAACCTCGGCACTTGGTAGAACTAGTGATTTGTAGAAACATAATGAGATGATTATTCTGTGTGACCCATATAGATTTCTTGAGATAGCAGCGATTCTACTGACTGGCTCCTGCTGCAGCCAGCAGATTCCCGCTTGGTTATTGTGACCAATCATGTTTGATTCCCCTGTGCTTGCACCAATGCTCTTAGGAGTAAACGGTATTTTTCTGATATGGTTACACATTGAATTTTACATGTGCTTGGGTCAGCATTACAAGTTAAGGTTGTCACCCAATAGCCTTTTTGTGTCCTTAAGGTTGCCCTTCTTGTCCTTATTCTCTAAAGTTCACAATCATCCCAGCTGTAACAAACTACAGACATTTGATTCTGATGAGCTGTCACAAGAGATATCACAGATGTAAAGATGGTTAATAGCAACAAGAGATGGAAAATGGAGATGAAAAGAAAATGTTTTCAGGGAGCTCTTAGCAATTCCCTTGTGATCTTGCTGTTGATCTTGACTGCACAGAAATGACAGCATGTACTGAGACACCTTTTGCTATGTGGAGAAAAGCAGAGATGACCTGTCTTCAGGGTGAACCATGGAGCAAGGCTTGAATTCTGGAGGCTAGCATGAGATTTTTGTCTCCAGAGACAGAAGGTGTTGGGTCAATTAGCTGTTGAAAGCTAGGCTTCTATATCCATATTTAAGCAAACAATTCTGCAAAGAGTTCTTTAGAGACATATCAAAATCCTTCCCAAAGAGAGATGGACAAATTCAGAGTGGCTAAAGCTGCTGTTTATATTGCTTTCAGAGGTTTATTTTTTGTTTTTTGAACCAGGTACAAGACACCTGTGCGCACGCACGTATATGCAGTCCTTGGAATCCAGAGCTCTCTGCTTGGAGTGATGGGCTCAGATGCCAAAGCCCAAGTGAAAAGGTAGATATGGGCACTCATTGACCGGCATCTAATCCTGTACCCTGTGTCTTATTGATTCTCTCCTTTGGTGGTGGTTGAGAGAGGAGGATTAAAAGGAACAGCTGGATTCCTACTCTGCATCCCTGAAACAGCTGATACTTGGGAACGTGTTCCTGGGCATGTGCTGGCTGGAGGCTAGAACTGGTGGTCCTTCGTTACCTGGCTCTTCATTTACCCAGTTGAGTTATATTCTTTAGAGTGGAGATAGGGCTGCGGGGCTAAATCGTTCCTGTCTGATGGAGTGATGGCAGAAAATGAGATCACCGCAAGTGCAGTTTACTTGGTGTTCTTGATGAGTGCCTGTTAGAGAAGATGATGATTCCCCACCCTGTCCCATTCTTCCACAGCCCTTCATGCACACTCCTTGTTACCTTAGGAAGGTGGTAAGGCATGAGGAAAAGTGATTTGTTTCTTGCCAGATGAGGGCGTTGTTTCTCCCAGGAAATTTTGCAAGGTCTTGCAGGCTCTGACTCTCCACCTGGAGCCCTGGTATTCAAAACTTTGAGGGAATGGATGCTCTCATCAGTGCAGGTAGCGTTGTATGAGGCCTTATGCACTGACCTGGAATGGGAGTACCCAGGGACCTGAACTAGTTTGTGAAGGTTTGTGAATATTCATTTATCTTGCATATTGCCATTGTCCCGTTGTGCAGTCAGGAGCAGGTCTTGCTGCTTCCCCCCTTTTGGAAAGAAAAAGAAAAGCAAATGAATTTTGTCACATTGTTGCTCTGGGAAGCTGTATGTTTTGATGATTAGACATCAGCCATGTATGATCTTGGGACTACTGATTTTTAAGATGTATCATTTCAAGATACACAAAGACCCCTATGGGAAGCTTTATGGTTTGCCATCTTCCTTACTCTTTGAGGTTATAGATTTTTTTTTTAACTGTTTGTGTTGTCCTGCAGTTGATTTTTTAAGCCAGGTAGGGGGGAATTCCTTTGAGTTCTTTTTTTTAATTTTTTTAATTTTTTTTTTTATTTTACTAAAACTATTCATTTGCAGGCAGGAGGAACTTTAAAAGGTCGAATTGGTAAATATACACTCATTTTCACCAACTATTCATTATTCCCATGGTTTCGAGTTATTTGCTGCCTCTTCCTTCTTTTTCTTAACTTCCTTGACCAGTTCTACTCAAGTTATTTTGGGGAAGAAAGTGTGAGGAAGTGAAAGCTTGTTTTTCATGGCTGGAAAAAGGACAAAATGTTTAGATCAAAAGGGCAGAGAAATGTTTGCTTTTGGTCAAAGGCATATGCTATTATAAAGATGTTTGGAAGGAAAATTATTGACAAGCTCTAATATCTAGGTACTGAAGTGTTTCTAAGTGCTTTCTGTGCTTTATAACTCCTCACGTTTATTGATCACTTGAGCTTTCTCTAACCTTAGTCCTTCCAGCAGCTTGTCCGGCAGTACATTACATGTTGTATGCCTTTTAGAAATCCCTCACGTAAAACATCTTAGGTTTGGGCAAATGTATTCATAAAGCATTATAGCGAAGGACCTGAAAGCAGAATGAATAGTGCTGTCCCATTGTACTCCATTATATTTGGCAGTGACTCCAAGCCATATATTTACCAAGCTTCAGCAAAACACACGTTATTTGAGTCCAGTGTTTATCTGGGAGATTTTAGCGTGGACTGGATTTTAGTCCTGGTGGTTACATGGTGATAATGTGACAGTAATAGCATTTGCCATCTTGCAGAATAGTGCATTCAGGAATGTTAGGAACAATTTAGTAGAAGGCTTCATGACAGGAACATTTATTAAATGGAAAGTTAAGGATTGTGGCTACACTGTGTTTCCATCTGATGCTATCTATCTGCTGCCAGCAGAGACTCTTGCCTTTGGCTCTGCTGCAGCCTGTTCTCATGGCCTCCATTGGGCTAGCACCACCATGTCAGCCAGGCCAAGCAGCTGCTCCATCAGGTGGGGAACCCAAAACCCCCAAACCTGTCTGTGGAGTTTTCAGCTATCTTTCCCTCCCCTAAAATTTATCACCCATCTTCTCAGGACTGGCACAAGGTTTGCAGTGGGAATGGAATGAATAGCTGGGGGTGGTCAAGGGGCCTATGACTACTGTTTCTGGTGGCAACTTAGGTTTGTGCTGCATCAAAGTGGCTGCATAACTGAGCCCTTGGTTTATTTCTGCACTGACCAGCCATTTGTGCTGTTAAGCTATGTTGTACTTACATTTCAAAGCTTATTCTCTCTGTCTGCCTTTACAGATCTTCCACTAATGCATTTTCAACTGAAGCATCTCTGGATGAGATTGCCCTGGTGTTCCCCACTGATCGGGGGTACGCTGTGTCTCAAAAGGTAGCACTGTCTTGGTGGTAGGCAGCTGAGAGCTGATGGGAATGGAGGGGAGAAAAAATTAAAAAGAGAAAAAGGAAACGTTTCCTTCTGCTTCCATTTATCTAGGTCTCATCAGTGACTGGAAGGATTGGGGTCTTTCAGGCCATAATAGCACTGCTGCATTGTGATATGTGCTTATTTGAAGCTTTGAGCATTTCTGAAAATTGTTTTCAAGTCATTTGAAGGTCATTACTTGAAGTTCTGGCCACCACAGGTAGTTTTTGTGTTACCCAGCCTGCATGTCATGACCCAGCACAGACTGTAAAGAAAACTAGTAGAGGGCTTGGGAGTTTCAGGGTAACTGTTTAGCAGCTATGCTTCACTTGCAGCCTGGTTCAGAGCTGGTTAAGTGCAAATCGGCTCTTTTGATTTCAGTAAGTGTTGCTCTACTCCTATATGAGTGCTTGCTGGTTGTGGATTTGCTTCTACTTTTTTAGCGTGTGTGATGAGGTGGTGAGTTTACTTTGGTTTTCTTTGGCTTTTCAGGTATCTTTTCAGCTTTCCCAACCTCATCAGGCTCTACTTCAGACCTTGTTTGGGCAGGAGGGGTATAGGACTACTGTTATTTTAGCGGGACTCAGAACTGAGTCCTACTAGAGCTGTATGGCTATCAGGTGGGAGGGTTTGAGCATCTGGTCCCAAAAGGTATAAATACTCTCCCCTCCTGTATGTAGATAACTATAAGGTCCTTTCCAGACTGGCTAAATGTTTTGCATTTCAAGCAGTGCTGTGAAAACCGATTCATTTGGCATTATGCATTAGCTGGTCTGTTAGCAGATACAGGATATTGAATGCTGACTACATTTCCTACCAGTGAATCATGGGAGTCTTTAGCTAGCTGGTTTGTTAGTCATTTGGCATTTAAAGGCTGGTTATAAGTATGGGGTCCAGTACTAGATGGATGGGTGAGTCTCATGGGAGAAGGGTGCTGGCATGCAGAGAGGGGTTACTTGAGAGGCTTTATTTTACTTTTACCCTGCAGGTAGATGTTCCTCTGGCCCTAATGTGACTGCAGGTAGTCATAAAACTTATGTGCTTTATCCTGAGACAGATAACACGCTTAGCAGAACTGGGGTCAGTGACTGGTGTCTTTAAGAAGTTAATTAATTACAACAGTGTTCTTTGGCTGGTGGTCATTTGCTGTCAATGAGCTGTGTCGCACTAAACACAACTGCAACTTAAATAAAAAAGCTGTATGATTATACACACGTATCCATCCCCACACCCACAGATTGGCAAAAACCATGCAGGGAAATAAAGGTAGTAAATGCATATTTGGAAGTCAAACTAAATTTTGTTCAGCTGTGTAAACAAAACTCGTAATTATTGCATGAGGTAGGCTTGGGTTTCTTCCAATAAGCCTTGGATTGGGGAGGGTTAGAGATAAAAGGGCTCAGAAAAGTGGAATTTGGGGTATGGTGTTATAATGCTTCAAGTGGTAAAACTGGCTTTAGGAGATTCCTGTCCTTTCTGAAATGCCCATCTCTGGGTGTTGTTCCTGTCAGTTGTGTTGATGCCACTGTTGGTGGGATTTGTATTTGTCATGAATTGCTGACAGTCAGATCAAAAGCAAAACTTAAAAGGAGAGGAGGGTGAGTGGGACCTAAATCTAAGCTTAGTCCCAGGAATGTTTGTGGGGATGGTTTTGATACGAGGGCTGCAGGAGCCTCTGCTGTTGCTTATCCTGCTGGGATACTTGGCTGGACTATCTGGGTACTTGGCTGTAGTGGGGCAAATGGAGGGGTGTGGGCTTAAGAAACAGAAGTGGTGATGTGACTTGGTTGAGCAATGCATGTGAACAAAGGATTTTCTTAAATGGGCAGGAGGAGGACTAATTTTTTTTTTTTTTTTCAGTGGAAAGGAGTTGTGGGTGATGTCTCCTGATTATTAGGAAGGGACTGGGGTTATGAGGTATTTCAGCAGCTGCAGGGGCAAAGGAAGGAATGGCTGTGTTCTCTGAGCTGGCCAAGGCCTTGATCTTTCCCATCTCCTTTCTTTAATTAACAATGAGTTTGTGGACAGTGACCAATAGGAATCAGCAATTCCACTTTTCTGCTGGTGCAGAGCCCTGGGAGGGTTTTGAATCAGTGCATGTTCTCCCTGATAGGTCTGCAGTGGGTCTGTGGGCTAGGGGTGCTCAGGGAAGTGTCCTCCACTGGAGAAGCTAAAGCAAGTTTATTTTTGTGGCACTAGATTTTCTTCTGGGGTATATCTCCAGAGTGTGGTGTTGATATACATTGCAGTAACTCTCATCAAAGTCAGAGATACCTTTAATAGAGATTCAAATTGCTCAACTGTGACATATAGACTGCAACAGCAGCCCACAATAGATATGTTGATGTGGCTAGAGCCATCTGACTAATTCATAGCAATTAACTTATTTTGTAAATTGAACATGTTTTTCTACTTGCATATTGTTCATTGGCAATTTGGGATTTTTCTCAGGTTTACTCATTCTTCAAAATTATCTCCTATGTATCTCCTATGACTCATTCTTTGTCCATGGCTGACTCATGAACTCCTTCATACAAGCATTTGATGTGCCAGTTAATTTGAATTAGCTTCATAGGTCATTTGACATTGGTTTGGTGTCTGATTGGACAACTCCAAATGTTAGGCTCAGGGTCCTTGAGAATGGTTCAGATCAGTCTGTACATAACTGTGCTCCAATACTCATATAAATTTGTTGTTTCTGTGAACCTTTAGACAGAAATGTGCTCACTGAAAGTATTTTAAGAAAGATTACATCAAAAGATGCTGGAGCAAGAATAGGGCCAGATCTTTAGGTTGTCTGGGGAGATAGGGTAGTAATACTGGATTAGGTTTTTAGCAGTCTGTTGTGGTGAGTTTTCTGATGGCTACATCAAGATTGGTAAAAACTATTCTTCAGCAATAGCTTATTCAACCTTCCCTTTCTGCTGCCTGAGCAAGCCTGACTGTAGGCACATGCACGGGATGGGATGCTGTCAAGTTACACTGCTGTAATCATGTGCTACCTCTCATTTGAGTCTTCAGCGCTGAATGATACGAATCCTTTTCGTGCGCTGCTGCTGAACTCTGGAGAGACAAGCACCAGCATTAGCTGAAGCCAGTAACATCTGTCTCGTTCTTCCTTCAGTGTGGGGTTATGCCTGTAGCAGAGAGGGCAGAAGTGAAAGTGTGTTGTCTTCTCAGCTGCTCCTCACTCAGGTTAGGCTGGTAATGTGCGCTGAAAGAGTTGTGGCATGGATGCTATCAGCTGCAAATCTAGGATTGGTTGTGTTTCACGTCTTGGCGTATTAACTTAAAAGTTATTTCAATCTGTAGGTAGGCCTGTGTGGTTTATTTTTGCTCTAAGGAGTGTGTCCTCTGGCAGAGGCGCAGAACAAGCAACTTGGAGAAGGGAACATCTTAGAGCTGCAGGAATTGTTCAAGTTCTTCTCTCAGTATCCCTTTACTCATTTGTGATCTATTTAACTGACACATAAAGTGACTGTGGGACAGGTCGCCCATACCTTAGCAATTATAGCAGCCCAGCTTAAGCAGTCTTTAGTCAATATGCTTAATTCTGTTTGTGTCTGGTATTGGCAAAAACATAGCTTGGCCTCTGACCCCACTGAAGGTTTCTGCTGCTCTTGCTGGGATTGTGCCTCGTCATGGCCCTCTCTGGCAGAGCCGTGCTGATGCATGCTTGGAAGGAATTGTGTCTCATGAGGAGGGAGGTGGGTAATAATGGCTATTTACAAAAGATGACTGTGTTAGTGAAAAATGAAATCCTGCTTGCTTGCAAGCAAATGTAAAATACTGTAGCAGTGCAGTGCTCTGGAATTGTGAGAGTGAGCCCATTTCCAGAGTGACAGGCACTGGAGATGGCTTAGCATAGACAGAAGGCTCATCCTTACCATGTGTTGTAGGCTCAGAGCTTGCCGGGATCTGTAACTTGCTGCTGGTGGCTTGGATGTTTTCCCCTGCATCAGTCTCATCTGTCATGGCTTCCCGCCTGGCTGTGGGAGCAGTCTGGCAGGCAGAGGTGGGTTAAGCTGTGTCAGAGCTTTTTATTATTGAAAGCACGTTCAGCCTGTGGATGTTAATCAATGGTAAATTAGAATGCAATTGATATATGCATATGACATGCACATTAATTTTAAATGTGTTTATTGTAATTAGTACTATTACAATGAATGCCAGAGGAAACAGGGAGTGATTAACCTCACATAAGCTTTGTTATAATTTGTTTTAAAAGTTCAACTTTAAAATAAGACAATCAAAATGTTGCTGGTTGATAAGGGGGATGATATAGGGGAATGTGTTTCTGTTGTTTCCTGATGAGGGCTCATATGTAGCCTTTGCCACTCTCCTCTGACTTGCTTGGGTGACTCCTCCTCTACTACTGCTCTTCTTCCTGATTAAGGCTTTAGGTTTGCATCTGAAAAGTTCGCAGTGCAGAAGCTTCTCTACTCCTCTGCAGTCCTCTCTGCCTCTGTCATCTGCTCAGTCTGTCATCTCTGATTTATGGGGCCTGTGTGGGGCTGGAGTGAGAAGCTGTTGGGAGTGTTCTACCTAGCAGGGCCTTGTGTTCAAAAAAGCCATAGAGAATGATGTCCTCCTCTGGTAATATATAGAATTAGGGTCTCTCCTGGCAATACACAGCCACAACGGTGTAATCTCACGTTGCAGTCTGTTTTGAAGCTTAGGCTGTGTCTAGCAGAGGCTAGAGTATCCTACTGGAAGTGACAGTGTCCCTTTCTTATATCTCAGTAATTCTTTATCCAGATTTTGTGTTGCTTGTTGTAGAAACCTTGTTTGCTCTCATTCAGCCGATGTTCCCCAGTGGGTGCTGGTCCAGGAAAAGAGATATGTGAGCCTGCCACACATGTGAACAGAGCTAGGGCTTACCCAGCAGGCTGGGGGAGGACCAGGACTCCCTGGCTTGTTTTCTGTTCCTGGCAGTATGCTTGGAGGATGATGATAACCATGTCTTCTGCAAGTGCCAAAAGGGATTGCTTCAACCCCTCTGTAGCCTGTCTGGTCTTGCTTAACCCAAGGGGTTAGGCAAAGGAAAAACAAAAAGCTGATGCAGAGGTCTAGGAGAAAGTTGCCTTGTACAAGAGCTGTGGGTGACTCACTACATCCCTCCTCCTCCTCTCTGCCAGCCTCTGCTGCCTACAGAGATTCAGTTCTGCTGATGCATCCTCATCCTGGTAAACTGCATTCATGGTGGAGGTTGTTCTAGTCCACCTGGTTAATAATAAATATAACAATAAACCACACCACCACTTCAGCATTGTTATATAAGCATAAATCTATAAGTAGATCAGGCTTTGTTCCATTAACAAAGCACAACTATGAGAGCAGGAATTAAAGAGATTAAAGAGAGTGGATATTAGAGAGCCTTGTCTGCTGTGCAAAAGAAGGATTGCAGTATAGCTCTGGGTTGCTGCGATTTAACTGATAGAGCTTTGATCTTTCCTCCTTTCTTCATGAAGTTCTCCTAGTTTCTATGAAGACTGATTCGTATTTCTGGGCGTGCATGTCCTGTGCAGAGACCTAGCTCTGGAATGAACTGGTAGCTGCCCAGCTATGTTGATGCTGTTGTAGAGAGAGCATAGTGGAATGATGCAGAAAGGATTTTTTTGGCATAGATACACCCCGGGCCTGCCGTAGACAGAGTGCTTTTGGTACATGAGTTTGTGCCTCTGCAAAGTGCTGTGCATGTGCGTGGTCTGACCAGCTGGGAGCCAGCTGTGGGGTTTCTCTGCTGTATCCCTTCAAGTGACGCTGACATGTCCCAAATGTAATGACCTAGCCTGTCCTCATCCTTCTCCCCCTTTCACCCCCAAGCTATGATAATCTCTTAGCAACTTTAGAGAAAATATGAGTAAGCATGTGCCTGTTTTTTCTGCCTAGTTCTTCTGTCTGAAGGATGATTGAAAGACAGCTCTGAAGAAGAGTGTATTTTGTCTCATGTGCCTGTTTGTTTTCATCAATAGAATATAACTCTTCAAGAATGATGGCAAAGTAATGAGCAAGTTGAGGGAAGCCCTATGAAACCTCTAGTGGCTGTAACTTGGGTAAAGGGCCTTGGATTCCTACCCTGCAGTTTAATTAGCCTAAGATGTTGGTGTTTGGTATTAGATGGGGTTCCCAAAATGCTCTTCATCTTATCTACAGCTTGTTGAGAGGAAAAGGAAGATGTGTTTGGAGAAGAAATGTTTGAACCAGCCTGTCTCTACAGATTTCAAAGGCAGAGACATTCTTCAGGGTTGTCTAACCTGATATCCCCTGTGATAGAGGCCAGAGATTTACACTGATTTCTGCCTCTACTGCAGCATAGTTAGGTTTTATTTGTAGTCTAAAGCAGTGACAGCATGTGGCTTCATCAGAGGCTACTGTTCTTGAGTATATGGTGGCATGTCTCTGTTTCGGTCACATACTGTGGGATCTTTGGTTTTGCTAGGAGGCAGCTTGTTGGGAATATATTTTGCTTCTGGGACAGGGTAAATAGTTGGTTTGTTGGTCAGCACTGTAGCTTTCTGAACCTAATGGCTGTCCTAGTTTTGTAAGGTTTTTGTGTGTAATGGCCAGCCTTCCAGATATCAGCTACTAATAGCTCATGTAGGAAAGGCCAATGTGCAGGAAATCCATTTGATAATGACTGCGTGATGCTGTTGCAAAACAGCACTTTCCCAAATAACTTTTATCTGCTTGTTATCCATCATTTACCTTCAGCATCCCAGGAGAGCTGCTTTCCTCATAGTAGAGCTTGCTTGGCCTATTCGGTTTCCAGGGGAAAACAGAGGTCGCTCAGTCCAGGACCCTTGAACCAATTTCTCCCAATCTATTGGGAACACAGCCTATGAGTCATGGTTAAGCAGTGGTAAATCTGCTGGCTTTGAGGGATTTTTGGGGGTATAGGTCTTTAATATATTATGCTCGCCTATAACATGCTGCGAGTGAAGAGGCAGTTACTGGTATGCGCTGCTCCCTTGCTGCATTAAGCTGCTTCAACAGCTGTGGTTGTTGCTGCTGTTGTGCAGTTGGACAACAGCAGTTGTATGGATCCGTCAATTTTTGAGACTTGTGTCCTGGTGCCTGAGATTTTGACTCAGGGGCTCAGCTGATTTAGCTGGCAAGGTAATCCTCTGTGTTTGTGCTTCAAAATGGTAAATGGCAGGGTCAGGACATGAACTTCTTGGGTTTCTCTGTTGTCCTCAGTGTCACTGTAGACTTGAGGGCTACACAGAAGCCAGAGAAGGATCTGCTGTTGTTTGAGCCTTAGCCTGTGCTTGGTGCTTTCCCAGGGAGATGACTATTATGTTCATGCTTATAGGGTATACCAATCCTCTTTGCTTTTTTTAAAAAAAATTTTTTTATTTTTAAACTCATCAGCTGATTTCAGCCAAATTTGGCAAAAAGGCAGAGGTATTGATGCTAGAAAACCTTTATAAGCTTCAGGATAGAAGATGGCTGGAGAAGGGAGAGAGACCTTTGGACTGGGATGGCAGCTACTGTCACCCTGTTTCAGACATGAGGGAATCCACATGGAGACTTCAGTGACTAGGGAGGCCCTCAGCACTGAGCAGCTGGGAAGCACCCCACGGTAGGGACCAGATGTCTGCTCTGCCCTTGTCTCCTTTTTTAACACTGTGGTGTCAGGTCTCCACCCTCAGGACTGGGTGGTGGAGCTGGTTATGCTGGGAGCCTGGAGCTTGCAGATCACCACCTCATCTACAGGGACTATTTCACAAGTCTGAATAGAAAAGGACCTGAGGTTGTGCGTGGAAAGCAGGCAAAACACACCTTTGCACTCAGGGAGTGACTGGCGCAGAGGAGAAGGTGGGTGGTGAGTATCCCAAAGAAGGGGTTTTCCAAAGAGTGGGGAGCGTTGGCCCTGAACACGCTTGTCACTTTGCATCATGCAGTAAGTCTGTGATGGAGGCAGTGAAACTGGGATGTCTGCAGGGAAAGATGTCCTGCCCTTTGGGAGAGTTACACGACAGAGCATGGAAGTGCTGGCTACAACCCCAGAAAGTGTCTGTTGCTGGGTTACCTGCAGTTTGAAATACAGGACACAGTGGTGAAGCAGGAGCACTCTGTGCTTTCAAGAACAACACAGACCAACTTACAGCCAGCTGTGTGCTTAATCTAACTGATGACTCACTGTCCTGCTAAAGAGTAGCTTTTGGCTCTCAGTTTTAATCTTGAAAATAATAACAGCATGTTGCACGATTCATAATTGACCAGTAGGGAACCTGAAAGTACAATCCTGTGATCTTCTTCAGCCAGATTCTTCTACTGCCATGGTGGGTAACTAGTTCAGAAACAGACTTGGGGCAAGGCAGGGAGGAGGGAAGGCTGGTGATGTTAGGTCCAGGTTCACAAAAGCTGGCTGTTTTTATAGCCATCCAGACAACACAGCAGTAATTAACGCTCATATTGAACATACCAGCCCTGGTTTTTGTGGTTTAAAATGGACGTTGTCAACTATTTATTTATTGCTTTTAATTTCTTTCTTACTCTTTGCAGTATACCCTAGAGGCGTATATAAATTACGTTTCTTCATTTCTTTCCCCACCAATTTTTTTTGTCCTATTCTATCTCATGTATAGTTTCTGTAGGCAATTTAACCACTTGTTCTACCCCTGAGGTAGCTGCATAGGAAATAAATTGCGACTAACTGCAGGAAAATTGTGATTAACTGAAAGAAACTATAAGAGAATATATTTTCCTTTCAAAATGAACATGTACCAGAAACTCCTGGATCCTTAAAAACTTCAGTGCATCAAGTCCTGTATATATTTAATAAGCTGGACTATAGGTAAAAGAAAAATACCCTGCAATGTGATCTGAAATTGTGTATTTAGCAAACAATGCCTTATATGATCTAAATAAGCAAGTGCTATGCAGTGAAGTGAACTTAAAAATGTAGACTCTCCCTTGCTTTGTGATTTTCATCAGTTATCGAAAGCATCAGTCCACATTGTGAGCTAGCTGCTGGGTTCTTTCTTGTAATGAGAACTGAGTATGACTTATAGAAATGTAAATGCAGCAATCAGAACCTGCATCTTTGCTTTTCCTGCTTTTGCAACTTCTGTAATGGGACTGAATGGAAATAAATCAGCTTAAAAAAACCCCACCAAACAAGCCATTTCATTGCTTTTCTGAAAGCTTGCATGCTGGGTTTTGGCAAAAGCTAATTTTTTCCACCAAATTGTAAACCCTTGGCAGGGGAGAGGATGGGGCTTTGCAGTGGGAACAGCAGGAAGGGATCCTTATGTGTGACAGTGCTAATGGGTGCTCTTACCATTCTAGATGGTGGGAGCTGCATGCATGAGCAAATGATGCATTGATTTGAGTATTTTATCCCAATAGTCCAAACAAAAAGACTTCAAGAGGGAAAGGAGAAAAGGATACCCAGAATCAACTGCAAATGTGTTCAATGAGGGAAAGAAAAAATGATGTTCAACACTGATCTAACATGTATTGATTGCTTCTCTATGGCTGGTGTTGGACATGCGGCTGAGGAACCTGAGCTTGGAGCTACTCGGTGGCTGCTGGTCTCTGGGGCTGACAGTCTGTCTCCTTTAGCACTAGCTTGACTTAAATTTTGTTAGTCATGGGGTTTCTTTGGAAAAGGGGGAGAGATCCATGTGTAACACTAAGACTTCTTGTTGCAAACAGTCTACGTTGTGGAGGGCAGAGCAGAGATGTGGTCATGGTGACAGTATCTGCTTTCTCTTTAACAGGGGCAAAGATGCAGGTTGATACACTGGTTTTTAGCGTGCAAAGGTGAGACTGATGCCAGCCTAGTGAGCACATCTTCTAATTGAATAGGGGTGGCATGTAACAAACCCAGTTCCTTATTGATAGGAAGAAAGGTTTAGGTCTTTTGAAACTTCATTAAACTCTCTGTAGTAATTAACCACTGTGCAAAGGTAGCTCTCTGCAGCGCTGTCAGCTGGGCTAGTTCCAATTAGACACACTGCCTGGACATACCTTATTGACTATTCTAGCCTGAACATGAGGCTGCTTGAGAGAAATGACTTAGAACAGGCTTCTCTCTTCTGTCTTGTTGGGAGGGGACCAGGTAATTTGTTTTTAAGGGAGCAATGAGTCTGGTTATAAGAGTCTTCCATGTTTTGCATCTTGTCGTGCCAGGAGACTGAAGCCAAGGAGTTTTTCACAATGCCATGAGTGACCAGGGCTGAATGTGACAATGGCTGTTTGGGACCGACCTAAAGACTATCTAACTTAGCATCCTGGCTTCAGGGGTAATGCATAAGTAGGAGAGAAGTGGAAGGAGTGGGGCAAATTGGATTCTTTAGTTGGATTTTGGCCAACTTGTATTTAATTATTTTGTTGGAGTCCATTCCTGTCCAAGAGATCTGTGGTCAGTATAGTAAAAATGAGCACAGTCTAGGGAAGCGAAGGGTAATAGATATACAGAAAGGGCAGTGATGGGACTGGAGGGTATTAAATCCAAGCACCCTGGTTCCCAGATGCTTCTTCTATTGCTATATGTTAAATTTTGCTTTAGATCTGCCTCTACCATAGCCTGTCTATAGTAGAACGCTTAACTGCACACAACATCCTCTTAGTCAATAGACACACTTTTCCAGTTGTGTCCTTGAGTCTCTTTGCTGTGAAAATGCACTGTTCGCTCCTGCGGGCTCTGCAGAGCTACGATAGCTGTAGAATAGGGATGGATTCTGCTCACCTCATCTATCGTGACCAGTGTAGTCACCTGTGTACGTTCCTGTTGCTGAGCCCTTTATTGCAGGTATTGGTTGGAGAACGCAGTTTTCTGGCTAGTGTGGAGACACCGCTGGTGCCCTCTCCTGGATGCAAAGCCATGCCCTGTTAATGCTCATAAGAGCATCCCCTGTCACCTTTTGGTGATTCAAGGCTTGGAGAGTATAAGGCATCAAGATGTGGACTTTGAGGGATCAGAACAATGAGGTGTGCAGTTCCATACCTTGTGACAAATACCAGATGCTTCAGAAAAATGCCTGGCATCTGTGTGATAATACACGCTGCAGGGAAGTTTTCTTCTTTATCCTATGTCAGTACAAGCCCAGGATTATGATGCTTTAGATCTGTATGTAATGCTGGAACATGGCAGTGGCATTTTAATGCGATGAGGAAGGTTTGTGTGGCTTTCTGGGGCTGTGCTGTGCCAGTAGATAGCCCGTGTAGGATGTAGGCTACTATCTGTGCTCTGCTCTGGGGGTCAGGAGCTTGGTGCCTGTAGGGCTGAGGTGTTGTTTGCTTTGTTGTTCTCAGCAGTCAGAAAGACAGTGGGAATTTGGCCACCAAAAATCTGCAAAGTCAAATTACACCATTGAAGGACAAAACTGAGGGACAGTTCCATCTCCACACCCCCACCCCCCCAACTAAAAGCTATTGAGATGGTGGGGGTAGGTGCCTTCTCTTGGCCTGTTTTTCTAGGAGGCCCTGCTCTCTGACTGGGCACTATCTCAGTGTGTGCCTGTAAAGCCCGTCTTGCTCGCTGGGTAGCCACAACCTTTCTTTCAGAGCCTTCATTCAAAGTGCAGCCTCTAACCATTAGGCTGGCCTATCCTTAAAACTACCAGTAATGCAGGTTATCTTATGCATGTGCTTGTTTATCATAAACATCACACAACTTTTTCTGTCCTCTTTCCCTGCAACTGTTTTAGCTATCACAAGGATGAACAGTGTCTTGATTTCCTCTGTTAGTCTAAGGGTGGACAACATGTATTGAGAAAAGAGAGATGTGCTACCAGAGTCTAACAACGCCATGTAGCAGCCCCACTGATCCCGACCAAAGGCTTGGGTCACTGTTATTAGAGAGGATAGATGCATGTGCTGAGGCCAGGATTATAAACTGTGCTGGATCAGGAGTTATCGGTGCTACCAGAAATGGAAGGGAGCTGGAATGAGGTTACTGAGGGCTAGGAAAGAGCCTGTGATGCATTACAGAAAAAATGAAAATTGGCAAATTGAGTGAAGCCATCAACCACCTGGCAAGGCCTATATTCACTTATGCTATTCAGATGTTGAATTTTTAAAACTTAACCCCCAATAATACTGAGTCTCTGTATTCCCAGCCAGGTGCCTGCAGTTGCTGGAATCATCACCTCATTTGCAAGAAAACAGGTAGTTCCCGGGATCTACTGAACTTTGAAACATCAGCAGAGACCAAAAAGTTTTGCTTTCATGGGCTCTGATGGGCCTGTGGCAAGTAGACTATCGCACGTCAAATTCTGCAAGTCCCTTGCCAGTTTTCTTTAGAAATGAGCTCCTTTCACCCTTTTTGTTTTAGGGTTGTTTTTTCTTTCTTTTAATTTTTCTTTTTTTGAGACTTGTTTCTGATCTGGAGTTTGAACCTTGATTTTTAGCCAAGTTTATGTGTGTATTTATGTAGGGGTATGTTTTAGACATGTTAGATATTTTCTGTTTCAGAATAAAATTTTCTTCTCATCCTTTGGGGAGTGTCTGGAAAGTGAGAGCAAGTGGGAGGGATGGGGCTGCAAGGCATATTTTGCTTTAAATCACTAATTTCTGAGGAGATTTCCCTTGTCTTAAGCTATGTTGGTAGAAAGTCATTGCAATCATTTACTCTCAGAGAAGTCTGACTCTTGGGACAAATCTCTGGAGTGCATCTGAGCTTTCTGTCTGTTGAATTCTCCTTGCTGAATATTGATACTGTTGTCTGGGTTACAGAGAGAGATTTGAGCTTAAAGTTATATTAGTTCTTTATTACATCTTCTTAGTTGAGGCTGTATTTCATTTGTTCCTGAAGCAGCAGAAGAACCTGAGTTTGAGTTGTAAAGCCATGACAGCACTCAGAGAAACAGGTTTTTCTCTCATTAGTAACAGGTTGTTGGAACCAGAGTGTACAAGATAGGAAGCCGACATGGTCTGCTGTGACACTGGGGCAAACCAATGCCTGGAAAGGGCTGTGGTTCTGCTGGAGCTCAGCATCTCCCAGAGATCAGTGGTACATCCCGAGTGACTTGGGGTGCAGATGTGGTTGAGGCACTGTAGCAAACTGTAGTAATCAATTTGGCAAGACTTGCTTCCAGATGAAACTCAGGGATATAGGCATGTGACTTTGTTTGAGGTCCATTCCCTTCTTCTTTTCAAGTATTTTTGTATTTCAAAAATCCTGCTTGGGAACTGAAAGTGGTTTCTCATATTTAGTATGTGCTCACGGGTAAGGAGATAAATCATCAAAACCAGTGATGGCAAGATAAGTTGTTTTCCTGTTTAGTTGTCTGTAGCCAGAATAATGCAAGCACTTTTATGCCTTGACCAGTCCTATGTTGCTGTCAGTGTCTGCTTACCAGCCTCAATCAAGCATCCTCATAGTTATATGTAACCCCCAGCACAGGTAAGGGGGTATCTTCACTGGCATTGAATGCTTGAGCAAGTCTGTTCCCATTTGTGCCTTTTGCAAAACTAACCCCTGTCAATAATTTATAAGCACTAGGAAGATCTCATCTAGAAAATGATGTATAATTTTTGTCAGCCATGTTCAAGGAAGAAGAATTGAAAATGGAACAAGACAGGGAGAGACAGGCTTCTAAGATGACTGGGGAAAAGAGATCCCGTCTCATGAGAGGAGACTAAAAGCTTGCAAAACTGGTGGAGAGGATGACAGAGATGGGAATGCTTGTTCTCTCTAAATGCATTAAGGTCACAAATACTAGGGAGGGAGAAGAGCTATTGAAAACAGAGGGCAGAGTGTTGGTTCAGGAAAAATCAACTGTTAGTGAATGAGCTGAAGGTAAAATGGGAAAAAGGCTTCTGTGCAGAGCAGGGAGGCTGTGTAATGGCCTTCTCAGAGGTACCATGAAGGAAATGGAGCATTTTATTAATGGGAGGTAGTTGCTGATGATGCTTTTGTAAGACTTTGGCGTGCAGGAGGTCCCTGGCATTTGTGTGTTCCTAGACAAAAGTCATGGGATGCTTTTTGTAGATTTTTTGGCACCATATTTTTCTAGGATGACTTTAAATGGCAATGGTCTAGTCCTCCAAGAGTTTTTACCTGATCATACTGTTACTTTGTGCATGTACAACTCCTGTGCGTAAACAGCTGCTGCATTTCACTCCAGAAGAGGTTGTATTTTAACCTGTGGAAGGTGTAAGTGGTGCTTTCGGATAATTCTGTATGTCAACCGTGACTACTTTCAAGGTGTTTTGGGGTGAACAGTGTTCCTGGAAACATAGGGAACAGGTGCTTGCTTCAGGAGATGGTGATGAAGAGCAAAATAGCTCTACTTGTTGATAGCATAAAACCATCTTTCGTTCAGAATAGAATGATAATTGGAAAAACTTTCCTGGACATCTAGAAGGTGATCTGGGGCATTTGCATTATTAGCCCACCTCTCTGCGGAAGAACCTTCAATTTGTCTTTTAAGGAATTGGGCACAGTGTTTGCACTGACTTTGGATGGAAGCCCAGGTATTCTTTTTTTTCTTTTCTTTGCAAAGAGCAGGTGGAAGATGACAAGTAAATGATGACATTATTACACTTGCACTTTAATAGTTTCCAAGGAACTTGCAAGTAATGGAAGGCAACACATGAAATATTCATGGTTTGTCTTTGCTCTCATACAAAAGGTTGAAAGCTTCCAGAGCTGGAGTTCAGGGTACATGAAGCATATGGAAATAGCACCTGCAGCTTTCCCTGAAGGGCTAACAGTGACCTTTCTGGAGTGATAAATATGTTGTTTTTCTTTTATCTCAATTGAAAAAAGAGATCTTGTTTCCACACCCAGGATTCAGTCCCATTGTCTGGAAGAGACTTCCCTCTAGATCTCTAACCTCTCTCCTCTATAGCCATCCACTTGTTTGAAGGCAAAATAAGGTTTTGAAGGAAAATATTTCCCTTGTGCCTCCTTTCTTCCCCAGTTTATAGGAGGAGTACAACTAGAAGCGTTTCTCTGTAAATGAGCGGAAGAAAATGGGCATTGCAACAGCAGAACTTTTACAACTGGTTATACTCAAGAGGAAGTTCTACCTTTCAGTGTACTGCCGTAGATATGTAAGCAGGAGGAACGCCCAGCTTGTTCCACAGGTGTTATGTGCCCATTTCCTCTAAGGCCTGTGCTTCTCTGTGACAGGGGTTTCTGGTAACTCAGAAGGCAACAGAAGTGTCTGTATACCTCCCTGATGTTTTCCCTTCAGGTCTTTCTCTGTTCCAGTCCTTGATTTGCATTAATTCAAGATCCCACTGTTCCTAGTCAGCTGTAATTGGCTAAATGTGAAAAGCAGATGCGTGAGATCATGCGGCTCTGATGGTGGGTGCGTGCCTCTCAAAGCACCCTGTGTCCTGCTGCTCTGCTGCCCCTGCCATGGATGGAGAGAGATTTGCGATCCAGGTTCGAGCAGTAAATTCTTGCAGGTTTTCCCGTGCGTAAGGCCCCGCAGGGAGCGGGCAGGATATGGTGATGTGATAGATAGCTGGGATCTTGGCACTGCGGCCAGAGCACTGTCAATGGTGAGTTAAGCCAAGGAGCACTTTGTCCCGGCTTCCTGTCGCTGCTGGTGATAGCTGGAATGCAAGAAAGCCAGGGAGACTTGCAGGTCTGTGATGCCACTTTCTCTCCAGGTGACTAGAAAACTAGTCAGGCCTTTACCTGGGAGTTGGAGACAGGTAACCTCTAGTAGCTGTGTTCAGTGCAGGGCTGTCCTTGAGCTGGTTAGAGGGCCTAGAACTGAGAGGCAGTGTTTACCTTCTCACCTGCCCAAGTACAGCTGTGCACTGTATACTGCACGAGATAGGCGCTGCTGTTGCTGTATTGTGTCCCCACCCTCCCCTGGATATTTGTACTCCTGTGATGGGATGTCAGAAGGGTTGCTCTTGAGTGGTATAATCAGGGGCTTGTTGACTCCCTGCTGTCCAGGTCCAGGCACAGTGGGAGATCCTGTGGTACTTAAAGCTACTCATACTGATACTGAAAGCTGGTAGCTGTAATTAGGTGTGAGGTCCTGGGAGGTGAGTGGCTCCAGCCACAGTGTGCTGACTGGCTCCAGTAGCCAATTCTGGGTGTGAACAAGTCCCTTCTCTGGGCCAGAACTCCCTGCCCAGAGAAGCAGTTGGTTCATTTCAAACTCTCATGCCTGTGGAAGGGGGCAAGGCAGTGCTGGGGTGACCAAGTGCCGAGGGAATTGCCTTTTTGAGCCAGCCTTGGAATGGGTTGTGTGCTCATGCCCTGAACCACCTCCTGTAAGGGATGATCACCTACTGTATCATCAAAATGGTGGTGATTTATAGCCCTGGTCATCTGAAGCAGTTCTTGCAGCAGGCAGCTATAGATGTTTCTTTTACCTGCTTGGAAAAACCTTTAGCTATGGAGGGAGCAAACTAACCGCCCTGAGACTTGTTCTCTGCCTGCAGAATGGGCAGAGCAGAGTATAAACCTTGATAATGTCACTGGGAGCCTGCCCTGACTTGGGTCAGAGGAATGGCCAGCACTGTGACCTGTTTGTTTTGGCTTGCAGGAGAGGGATTCCTTCTGCAGGATGTCAGGGAAACACAGCAGAACTCTGGGGCTGATGTAATTAAATTAATTCAGGGACCGGCACCTGTTGTTTAATCAGCATTAGCATCCAGCTATGACTGACTGTAATGGCTAAAAGTATGGTTGCATAGATTTTAATATTATATTTGGTTTACTTAAAAATAACAAACACATTGGCTTTCAGGAAGCTGAGTTCTCAACCAGAGAATATCTGTACTTATTGCTGAGATCTGGATTTCTCCTACATATTCCTGCTTGCACAGAGTGTCATTAGTTGTTAGTTTGGCAAATTTGACAGAGTTTTGTTCTTCTTTGGATAATGCCATATTTGCAGAGATAAAGCTGACTGTCCAGTTCTTGGTACCTTCCTCTCTTGGGATTAGTAATGCTTTCTAAAGGATTCGACCACCCACCTACCCTTTTCCATGCTCCGGTGGGGTTAAGGGAGACCAGTAATCATGAAAATTTAATATTTGGAGGTAAAATTAAGAGTGGAGTGAGAATAGAATGAATAAAAGAAGAGCAGGTGCTCGGGCAGTACATCCAGTCAGTGTGATGCGAGAGAGAAGTAGCAAGAGAGGAGCAGGAACGCGCTCTCTGTGAAACTTTCCTATGTATGGCTGTGTGACTTGTGTTTCTCCTGTGTTGGAGAACAGAGCAGTGATGGTGACTGGCATCAGTAGCCGAGCCAGGAGTTGCAGAGGTTTGCAGATATTCCTCAGCGCTTCAGCTGTCAGCAGTTCTGGCATTTTATAATCCCACCTCCTTTATTAATCTCTACTGCAAGTGATTGATTTTTTTAAATTTTTTTCCCTTCTCATATGCACGTGCGTGCTCTCTAGTAATGCTCCATCACGCCTGCCCTGCCATCCAGTGCTGCGCAACGCTGGAGATGACATTTGCAAAGTGTCAGCAATCCGGCAGCTCGGAAAGGCCAGTCTGCTCTGTTGAGAGTGGATCTCAGCACCTAAACGCTATTGTTGTAACCTACCCAGGAAGCCTGGCCTCAGAAGGGTTTCTTAGGCACTGGTAAAGGATAAGCCCAAAGAGAGGAATGAATCTGTAGAGTATTTGTAACAGGTGGAAGTCAAAGCAAAGAGAAACCAACACTGTTATGAATAATGTGGGTCAACAGAAGGCAGTTTCTACATGGCAATTAATTTTGTTTTTAATCTGTATCTTACAATAGTCAAACCAGAAAGTTGTTTCGATTGGGGGGAGGGAAGATACAATTTTATCAAAATGCAAATATTTTCTGAAGGCAGTTTCAGTTTTGAAAACAGCTTCAATTTCTGAAAAGTATTTAGAAAATAAATCCATTTAAAAAGTGAACAGAGTATGAAGCAATTAGGAAATACTTTAGCTTGCTTTCACTACTCAAAAGCAAAAAAAATTAATAGGCTATGAAAACTTAATGGAAAATATTTTTGTACTGAAACTGAGTATTAATTTCATTAAAGATTTCTTCCCCCACCTCCCCCTGAACTAAAGGAGTTTGAAATCGTTGGCTGGTAGTACTAGCAAGGGCCTTCCAGCTGCCATTCCATTTCAGGATTTCAGGACTGGGATCCCAGTGGACTTTTGTGGTGGGTTGACCCTGGCTAGAGGCTAGGTGCCCACCAGAGCTGCTCTATCACTCCCCCTCCTTCACTAGACAGGGGAGAAGAGGTATAACGAAAAGCTTGTGGGTTGAGGTAAGGACAGGGAGAGATCGCTCACTAATTATCGTCACGGGCAAAACAGACTGAACTTAGAGAGGAAATTCATCTAATTTATGACCAAGTAAAACAGA
This sequence comes from Grus americana, assembly GCF_028858705.1. Taxonomy (NCBI): domain Eukaryota; kingdom Metazoa; phylum Chordata; class Aves; order Gruiformes; family Gruidae; genus Grus; species Grus americana. Next base: position 13,458,368 of record NC_072858.1, on the reverse strand, counting down.
GTAGAGCAATGAGAAATAAAATCAAGTCTTAAAACACCTCTCCCCACCCCTCCCATCTTCCCGGGCTCAACTTCACTCCTGGTTTCAACCTCCTCCCCCCCTCAGCGGCACAGGGGGACAGGGAATGGGGGTTGTGGTCAGTTGATCTCACGTTGTTTCTGCTGCTCCTTCATCCTCAGGGGGAGGACTCTTCTCATTCTTCCCCTGCTCCAGCATGGGGTCCCTCTCACGGGAGACGGTCCTTCACAAACTTCTCCAATGCGAGTCCTTCCCATGGGGTGCAGACCTTCACGAACTGCTCCAACGAGGGTCTCTCCCACAGGGTGCAGACCTTCAGGAGCAGACTGCTCCAACATGGGTCCTCCACAGAGTCAGAAGTCCTGCCAGCAAACCTGCTCTGGTGTGGGCTCCTCTCTGCACGAGTCCACAGGTCCTGCCAGGAGCTTGCTCCAGCGTGGGCTTCCCACAGGGTCACAGCTTCCTTCAGGTGTCTCCACCTGCTCCGGTGTGGGGCCCTCCACAGGCTACAGGTGGAACCTCTACACCCCCTCATCCTTCCTCCATGGGCTGCAGGGGGACAGCCTGCCTCACCATGGTCTCCACCATGGGCTGCAGGGGGATCTCTGCTCCGGCGCCTGGAGCACCTCCTCCCCCTCCTTTTGCACTGACCTTGGTGTCTGCAGAGTTTCTTACATCTTCTCACTCCTCTCTCTGGCTGCAAAAGCTCTCCAACTGTTTTTTTTCCCTTCTTAAATGTGTTATCACAGAGGTGCTGATTGGCTTGGCCTAGGCCAGGGGCGGGTCTGTCTTGGAGCCGGCTGGCATTGGCTCTATCAGACACAGGGGAAGCTTTTAGCAGCTTCTCGCAGAAGCCACCCCTGTAGCCCCTCCTGCTACCAAAACCTTGACACGCAAACCCAACACAACTTTGTTCCCTAAAGCTTTTGAACTCACTAGAATGAAGCTTGCTCTTTCTCTAGTTGATCTTTACATAGAATAGTTCTTCTGCGGTTAGGATTTGTTCTGGAGCCTGAAATTTTGTGTAGTTTGGAGGAGGAGTGGAAGAGGTGGTGTAGTTTAGCTGAAGATGAATGCCTCCTAGCTTTGAGTTCTGGTTGGTTTCCCTAATTTTATGGGTGGTTTCATTCTAGCAACAATGGGAAAAAATAGAATATCTTGTCTGCTGGCACCAGCGCTTGGTTAAAAATTGCAGTTCTATCACCAACATTTTATTCCTACAACATGTTATTATATGTGAAAAATCCTCTGACAGTATGGCAATAATTTGACCTATGCATTTTGTTCTCTGATTTACCACCTAAAAAGCAAATTATCTCTGCTTTATTAATTTTGATAACAACCCTGAAGGTGAGAGAAGAAAAATTGAATTTCATAAGTATTAGATGTGAACAATATCGGGCTCAATTCATCAGGATACTCGGGTGTACTGAAGTATGGTGAAGTGTTGTGCCAAATCCCAGCTGCCATTCTCCGTGGTGACAAGCAGCAGGAGGAATGGATGCTGAGTAACAGCTAATAAGCTGCAGTGCACGGTACAGGAGGGAGCACAGCAATAAACTGTGTCAGACTGGTGGTAGCTCTAGCTATGAAGTGTGAGAATGAGGTGCTCAACTCATCCTATCCAAAGCTGCTGGACTGAGTTGCTTCCACTTTTTTTTTTTCTTTGCATGATCTGATGAGAGTTATTTAAAGGTGGAACCAGGAGATAAGGAGCTGTAGGAGGAAACACTCAAAGCTGTGCTCTAACAGATTCACAAAAGGACCCTTGCACTTGGGCTTATCCCAGACCTGTGAGTGGTGGAGGGTGGGTGAGCTGGTTCCTGCTGTCATGCCTTAGTGTCCTGCCTTCCTGCCACCCCCTTTGGACTTCCCATGGAAAATCATAGAGGGACCTGCCTTCTGCCCTCTCACTGCACTGCTGGGTGGTAGATGGAGAGGGGCGACCTGCTCACTTCATCACTCGTGGCCTACAACTTTCACTGTCTTTGCATACAGGCAAAGGTCACTGGCAGATCTGTGGATGGGGAAACTTGCCCAGCACCTGAAAGGTGCCTGTGTGTCAGGCAGCACAAGGAATGTTTTCAGTGGGAACTGCTGAGTTTTAGGGCTTTTGTAAGCTGAGAATTTATAGGTGCAAATACACTTTAATGCCTTCGTGTTTGAGAGCTGTTATCACAGGAAGGTGGTAAGAGAGCTGGACTCTAAGCTTAGGACAGCATGACCTGTCCTGAGAAGAGGTGCCACTTGCACGCACTTCTGGTACAAGAAGTTGATCCTTCCAGTAAAAGAAACCTCTTTTGTGTTTAATCCTCCTAGTTGGTTCTGTTTTGATCTGTGTTTAAAGGGCCAAGTAGCACTGCTGGTGGTACTGAGAGTTTTTCCACTTGCTGATTTCTATTGATGTTCTATATCACTGAAGGTAAGTGCTCCAAGAAAGCCCTGTGAACACTTTTTCCGTGGCTGATGAGCTAATATCAGAGACTCACCATCCCCTCCTTCCACCTCTCTTTGTATGCATCTAAATATGTTTCCGGGGGCAGGATGGATTTGTCATTGTTATTAAGCAATGGAAATAATCTTAATTCAGACTCATGCTGTGATGTCTTGTGAGAGAAGTTTCAGTGTCCATTTTTCTTTGCCTATTGGAAGTACTCTGCATTATTACCAACTTGCAGCAGTGTCTGACCTATGCATGGCAAATTCTGCGTGGATACTAGCGGGTTGTCTGTGGTGAAGATGGGAGAGGGGAGGAGGATATGCAGTGTGGGAGTATGGTTGTTTTAATGACAGTGAGCAAATAGGATCACGAGGGCTTTACTAAGGTGAGAGTAACCTCATACAGCCATTTTTTTGTAGTCAGTCATGACAGCTGGTTTGACTGCAGTGTTCTCCTCTTCACCTGTCCAAACTTTGTGTTTCTCACATTTTTATCAGAGAAACGAGCTGCATGTCACCCTTCTCCCCCCAGCAGCGTGGTCATGGCGAAAGGAGGACAGGGTGAGCAGCTATTCCCCTTGAGTGAGTATTATACATACCTAGAAGCTTATTGATTAGGACCCATCCATGTGCTAAGGGTGGCCTGGGTTGGGAGATGCTGTTGCTTGTATCCTGGCTACAGTCTCTTGCTCTGAGTGTGTTTCTGGCTTTGTGGTTGCACAGCCCTTTGGGCATCTCAGTGTGCTTTTACCCTTCCAATATACCGGTGAGGTCAGGAATGGATATCTCTGTTTCACTAGGAACCAGGTCATACTTAGTGACTTGTTTGGGGTCAGACTGAGCATTTGGGCTGGAACTGAAAACTGGTCTCTCAAAAAGAGATGTCTGAGAGATGTTCCTTATTGCCCTCATTTTCATGTCTAAACTTGCCTGAAAATAACTGCCAATGTCTCTGTTACCCTAGTAGCAGTAAAAATATTGTAGTGTGGCTCCTGCCTTGTGCTTTCTATCTCTCTACAGGTGTCCAAAGCCAGCTGTTATGTGTCATGATCACTATATTACAGATGAGGAGACTCTGTGACAGAAAGATTAAGTGTTTTACTGGTATATGCACAGATCAGTGAAAAATCAGAAATGGGGCAAACTGCCAGATTTCCTGATCGGAAAACTATAGAAAAGAGCATTTGGGGAGCTGATCTGTTGAGGTATACTCAATTTCCTCCAAACTGTCCCAGATAAACTTCTCTAGCATTCTCCTAGATTCTGGACCTATTGGAGTGAGTCCAGAGGAGGCTATGAAGATGATCAGAGGGCTGGAGCACCTCTCTTGTGAGGACAGGCTGAGAGAGTTGGGGTTGTTCAGGCTGGAGAAAAGGCAACTCCAGGGAGAACTTGTAGCAGCCTTCCAGTACCTAAAGGGGCCTACAGAAAAGCTGGAGAGGGACTGTTTACAAGGGCATGGAGTGATAGGACAAAGGGTAATGGCTTTAAACTGAAAGAGGGTAGATTGAGGAAGAAATTTTTTATGATGAGGGTGGTGAGGCACTGGAACAGGTTGCCCAGAGAAGCTGTGGATGCCCCCTTGCTGTAAGTGTTCAAGGCCAGGCTGGATGGGGCTTTGGGCAACCTGGTCTAGTGGAGGGTGTCCCTGCCCATGACAGGGGGGTTGGAACTAGACGATCTTTAAAGGTCACTTCCAACTCAAACTATTCTATGATTCTTCCAAGGGTGTGTGTTTTGCTTCAGGGTAAGTTGTGTCAGTACTTCACCAGCTCTGTGCATGGTGACATTTTCATGATGTCTGACTTAAGGGGTTCGGCATTGACCATTTTACCTTGGTTGCTGCTTTAAACTTGAGACCACAGGAGAGCATCCTTGGGCTTATCCTCTTAGCTATGTTGCCACCTGTCCTCCGCTCTTCCTGTGGCTGAAAGCAGATTCTTCTCTATAGTATATGTTGTCACTAATTAACATGATACCAGGACAGCATAGTGTCCCCTCTCATAGAGGAAAATCGTCTGATAATGCATGACATCTATCTAGTGTAGCCTGAGCTGTCAAATCTCATATTTGTGCCCATAAAGTAGGCTGTACTTGTATTTATTAGCAATAGTTGTCTGGCTCCCTTCCTGTGGTGTGCAAGCGCTCCACAAACTAATGATCCTTAGGAGTCTTGCAAGGCAGAACAGGTCTTTCACAGTTTACCAATGGCTTGGCCAATGAAACTAGGAAAACCGTGCTAGGCTGTATCTCTTCTGCAGGTGTATGAGAGGGATGTGTATGGTCCTGACTGAACTGCTGTGGAGGTCAAGGCTGCAGTGGGTGAGGACAGAAGGTACTGAGGAGCGTTGACTGAGCTGCGTATGACCCAGAAAACAGCAGAGGGCAACAGACAGCTTCAGGAGGGAGTGGATGCTTCTTCCCTTGTGCCTGTCTTTTGGCTACTGCTATTAATTTTCCCATATACTAAATGATTTACTCAACTACCCTTTTTTTATTTTTAATTATTTTTTTTTAAAGAACCAATTAATTGCTTAATATCCCTTTGCCTGGCTCTTCTGTTGCATTGGGGCACAGCAGGGAGGCTGTGTGTGGAGGAAATGCCTGCTCTATTGACTATTTCTAGGGAATTAAGGACCCGAACAGCAGCTAATCAGCATTTTAGCTGTAGTTTTCAATATTCTCTCAGTGTTAATGTTGATAATAGATAGCTGGCCCAATTAAAACAAAGAATTATCAAAGCGTATTTGAAGTGCCCTTAGGTAATTCTGCGTGCGTTTGTTCGAGAGCAGCTAGGAAAACAAAATTTGACCTTCTGCAGAACAAAATCATGTTACAGAGAAGGACGGAGACAGTGGGAGAGTAGGAAGTAAAAGTTGATGTTAATAAGTTGTGGCAGAGATTTGGCTGTGCTGGATCATTTTACCTGTTAAATGCAGTGTCCTGCTTATGGCACTGAGCAATAAATAGGTGTTATGTTTGAGTCATGTAATCCTCTATGCTAGTTCTTCAGTAATATCCAGAGGCAAAGAAGTAGGTATCTTTCTGACCCTGAAGGCAGTTAATTCACATTCTGAAGCATGAGATTTGATTACTGTTATCTTAACTGCTGCAGTTATTGATAGTAAAATTAACCAGCTCTTTTTAAAGCCTAGACTTGTTCTGAATATACCAGCCATTTAATGGGGTCACCTTTCACTGATGCATGAGGCAGTGGCATCAGAAGCAGGTAAAGGTTTGGGTTTCTGCTGGGATCTCCGCTCAGACATGATTTCCCAAACACCGAGCGCAGTTGGACATTGAATTTTGTGTGTGTGCTTGCTCTGGTCATGTGAACAAAAGTGGCTGATTGCAGAAGACAGAACACCCTCAGACACCGAGTCAGCTTTTGTTCGTCTGTGTGACATGCTGGGTCTTGTGATGATGATATGCCCACAGGTGGTAAAGTTGCTCTGTAAAAACAGGCCCTTCCAATTTAGCATAGAAGTACTGATATCAAAGTTGAGATGTTCCAGCTTTGATTCTGTGTGTTAAGCTGGGTTCAGACTAATTATTTTCTGAGAGGGCAGTGAGGAAGTGCTGGATTAAAGCAGGAGAGAGTGGTCGCAATTACGAGAGGGAGGCTTCCATTTTGAAGCTAGCAGTGAGTTTTGAAGCTGAAGATATTTTCTCTTGGATCTCATGTCTAGACTGTGGTTTAGCTCTGGTGTCTTGGCTGTTGTCTTAATACACAAATAGACCTAGCTGAAATCCCGTGTATTATGGTGAACCCTGTGCTTACTGTGTGTATCTTGTGGCACTTATGTACCATTAGGTATCATTTTAAACTCCAGAAGACTAAGACGGCTATCTGTTGTTACTTGGCTGGCTTTAACCTCATGTCAGCAGACATGAAATGTGCCACAGCTGTTAGCAGGGGGCTCTCGGTACTGGTCAGACTTCAACATGGACAATTGTTTGTCCTGTATCAAATCAAAGTAATCTTTAGCTGGATGGCATATCAAGCTCTTAGAGTTCCAAAGCTTTGTAAAACTGCATCTCTCCAACTCAAGAGAAGGAGATACGGGAGACTAAGAGATTTCTGACCTTACAAGTTGGGTGGATGAGTTTGAATATAGTTTCAAATTGCCTAGAGAGTGGGTTGGTTTGAGTTTGCTGAAGGCTGTGATGTCTGGGTTGTTGGGGTGCTTTAGAAGTATAATACTAGTACCAGGACCTACGTGTGTTCTCAGGATTGCTATAAATGGTAAGAGCTGCTCAGTTGGAGTGCTACTATTTGGAAAGGAACTGCAATACAAGTGATAAAGAGGAGGGATCAACTTTTTATTGGGTTGCAGGACTGGTTTCGTTAATGGGAGATAAAGAAGGTTTTCCTTTAAATCCTGGTTTTGCCAAGACTTCCTTTGTGCCACAGAGCAAGACACTAGGCTCGAATCCTCAGTGGCTGCCGAGTGCTTGAATAGGAGTTGGAGCTGTGTGAACCTGGTATCTCAGGCCCTGGGAAAGTTGTTCGGTATAAAGCAGAGGTGATGTGCAAAGAAGCTGCAGTTATTTGTGAAAACACCTTCGTTGGGCACAACGATTCCAGAATAAGCTTGTTCCTGTGGGTTGTTGATTTAAGAATGCATTTTCTGCACCAATCAGTTTCCATTTGCAGACAGCCCATGGTCTCTCTGCAGCTTAATTCTCCACCTGTAAAATAGAGATAATATTGTCCATCATTCTTCTCAGGTCCTAAGATCATCTGGGGGCAGAGTTTGGCAATGTTCTTACAAAAGACCTGATAATTCATAGGTTTGATCCTGTTTGGATCTTGAAGTGCTATTTCTGTGTGAACAATTACTTGCAAAGGTACAGTATCCATCCTCTTGTGCTGAGCTGCTTAGCTCAGGGGAACCAACTGCTCCAAAACACTTTCCTCCAGCCCCTCTTGCTGTGTTCTGGAGCATCAGTTTTTGTGTACTTGGTGTAGCCAAATCCAGCACTCAGAAGAAATAAATGAAGTGGCCTAGATACTGCAAGAGTCTTTAAACTTAATATCCAAAAGGGAATTGAAAGATAAAGTTTCTGAAAACCCCTCGTAGCTAACTTTCTAGATCTTCTACTCCTTAGCAAAAATGCTGCAGATTGAACTGCCAATACCAGCAAGTATTTTCCTTGCATTAGGTTCTCTGGGGGGATGGCTTACTGGACTCTATTAAAGCTGGTGCTGGAGACTGAAGAGCAGCTGAGGTTTGCAAGTCTTGGATTCTGAACTGTCCTCTGTCTTAAGAGGCAGCATTATTGTTTGGGCTATAGAACATTAAAATGCAAAGTGAAGATGTAATGCTGCTGGACAATTCTGAGCTGCAGCTGATATATTGGCTGTTAGTAGATGCTTACTCTGCTAGCAGAGTGCTTGAAGGCCATACTTGTGGCATTGTGCCAAAAGCCTGTGAGCTGTGCATAATTAATGACAAAAGTTCTTGAGGAAAGGAGCGCATAAATGCCTTTTGTTGGTCTTGCTTCTGCGGAAAACTGGGAAACACTCAGCACCTACTTGGCAGCTTGCAGAACTGGATCCTGGATTTAGAGGGGGTTCTGCCCAGGAAATGTTCTCCCTTGTGAATAAAGAAAAAAGATGATTTGCCAAGTCATGGCACAGAAATATTCCTTTCACCTTAGTGAGGAGGCCTGGCACAATCTGTGCTGGTGGCTGGCACCAGCAAGAGTCAGTAGCATTAGCTGCAGGGGCTGCATCTGGCAAGGTGCAGGGCTTGGCCAATTGGAGATGTGTGGTGAAGAGGTGCCGAGGGATGTCTGGTGAAACGCAGTTACTCCAAAACCTGGCAACTGTATTTGAGCAGTGTTCAGGAGTTATCTTATCCTGTGGGATTCAGGAGATGTGAGTTCAGGTCCTGGCTTGGCTGCAGACTTCCAGTGTGACTTCAGGGCAGGTGTTCAAAAGGGACTTGGCATTTACAGAACAGAGTACTGGGTAGCAATTTCGGTCCTCTCAGGCTGTGGGTCTCTGAATACTTCAGCTCCTCACTGGTAAAACAGGAATGAACATACTCTTCAGGACACCTGGAACAGCTGAAAACAAGTATATTAATATACAGGAGGAATGCAGATACGATGATGATGAAAGGTCATGAGAAGCCCAAATCACTGTTCTCTGATAGATCAGGCATTCCTCCTTCAGTCAGGGTTGAAACAACTACAGTGTTTCAGATACCAGATACCATCTTCTCAGAAGGCAGATGTGAAACTGCATACACATGTGTAAACAGACCTAGCTTGAGCAGTTATTCATCCGCACAAATGAGTCTAGTTTTGAGATAATAAGCTTGTTATGTCACTAAAGAAAGCAACACCTGGTTATCTTTTTTTCTGGGCATTGAATGTTTGTCATTTCATCTGGAATGGATCAGATTTGTAGGACATTATGTTAGCGTTTGGTGCTTTTCGCATTGTCTTATCTTTCATTTTAATGGTTTGCAATCACTTAAAATAACAATAAGAATAATAAAAGAACTTGAAAATGTTTTCCTCTTTTCAGCCCCACACATTGTCTCACATTTTGCCTGCCAGTACCCCACCACTGCCCCTCCATTGACAACCCTGTGCAGAATCACCTGCATTGGGACATGTCATGAAGTACTGGATGTGAGTAGTGAGCTCCATGTGTTGATGACCCCAGACTGGAGAAGCTTTTTAGCTAGGCCCTTAAAGAGACATATTAGAACCTCCTAAAAAAAGGAGGGGGGACACCCCACACTTCTCTTTTTTCTTTTTGGTGTAGTATGGCCTATATAATTTGTCTGGTGGGTTGACATTTGAGAAAGATATTGTTCACCTTGGTGCTGCAGAATGAGTGTCCTAAAGATCCGTTATCCTTGAAGGTTTCAGATATCAGAGTTTCTTTTGGGGAGTTGGTGACTTAGAGAAGAGCTCTATCCACAACAACAAAAATGACAGACATTCTTTTTTCTGTTGTCTTTCCTCTGAGCCCAAAGAGAAACTTAGGCTGGGATAATAAATTTAGGTCTGCATTTTGTCTGCTTTGTATAATCCTTGTGCCTGATGCACTGATGGTGTTTAAAGTATTCCTTTGGCTTGTCCAAATTTGATTATTATCACTTTTAATTATTGATGAAGTAATTATTATCACAGAGTAATTTACTTTGACCTTTTTTGGAGCCCCTATCTCTGAGGTGGCTGACTTTGTGTTCCTTCTGTGTTATGAGGAATAACAACTTACTCTGTTCAGCTGGAGAAACAGCTGTCTCTGGGTTGGAAAGCAGTGACTATTATGCACCACCACCACCACTGAATAGTCATCCTTGGGGTCTGGAGAGCCCAGGAAAACTGTGGGGATTAGCTGTTTGCATTTTGGTTAAATTTAGTGAAATTTCTCATTTTGAGGATGGGGACACTAGCCACAGAGTCAGCCAGCCTCATCTGCTGTCTTTGACTGGAGACATTCCTGGGACTTTGGAACTCAGTTCTCCTCCGTGAACTGGAAGGGAGAAGGTATCTAAAGACTATGCTGAAGCTCTCTCTGAGGGTAGTTGGCATCCTCTTCTGACAGGATTTATTGTTCCAGTAAATGGGATAAAGCTGACATTGTGGACCAACAAAAGCATGCTTGCTGTGGATGTCTGAGACATTTTTTGCAAGGGGTCGTGCAAAGAGAGTAGCTTTCAGTGCTGTTCTGTCTCACCTCTGCTGACCCACTGCCACATTGAATCAGTAGTGCTGTTCCCTGGGCACCAGATGCTTTACTGTGATCACTGGAAGGCAAAAATGTAAACAATTATAAGCCCTGTGCTGTAATAGTCCATGCATTAAAACCATGCTGGAGACCACTTTATAGCTTTCATCACAGTGGAATCAAGGCCCTAATTCTCCCTTGGAGCAGAAGTAAACAACTTCAGACCTCATGAGCATTATGTGCCTTTTGGACAGATGAGCTAATTTTTGTTGTGGCAGAGCAATGTGTGACCCAGTTTCAAAGGATATAAATTTTTCATGCCTCCTGATGGTAGTGAATAATGCTGGACCACTTCTTGGGCTAGCTTTCTAATATTAATAAGCCCCATTTGTTTTCTTCCCAAGTGGGAATGGGATGAGAAAATGTGCCTTAATTGTGTCTAGGTGTGAAAGATGCTACCTTATTCTTAGAAGAACATGAAAGAAGTAAACCCCTTCCTGTCTTCTAATTGAAGACACAAAGCAGGATCCACGTGGAAACTGTTGTTGAGTTTTGGAAGTCAGTTTTGGACAAGCAACTCCTATGACATTGATCTTCCACAGCAATCTTTCCTCTGGGGCTGGGTGCACAGATGCTGTGCTGGTACGTTTTACTAGAAGTATGTGGGTGGAACAAATGGTTGCGGCAGACAGCCACCAAACCATGCTTGCCTCATGCTTGTTGTGGAAAAAGGGATCTGGCTTTAGATCATATCATCTAATTTATGATGTTGAAGCGTGGTGTGGCATCGCACTTTGCGAGAGGAAGCAGTCCCTGCTCATGCCGTTTCTTTGGGTTGAGGTTTTGTTCACTGAGACTTTTAAGGAAGATAAGCTTCTGTTTTGGTTAATATTAGCCCCTCTCCTGGTTGCCAGCAGCGAGGGCTGTGAAGTAAGGAAAGAGCCATCCTCTGTTCTGGCTAGGTATTTTATCCTCCCTCTTGTAGCAAAGGCAAATCAGGCAGTCTGCTGCCCCAGGCTCTGTTTTTGAGTTGCAGAGAGAAGCATCGCTCCCATAGTCAGAGTCAGCTTGGACTTGCAATTCTGTGGGTAGTGTGGGATTACCAGTTGCTTGTTCCTTCGGGCCAGCAAACTTCAGAAGATTGGCTGGCACAGATCTCTGGTAGCTAGCTCTAAGTATCTTTAGTTTTATTTTGCTGAAGTAACACTGGCTTATATGAGTTGACATATATTAGTGACTCTAAATTGAATGCAAATTTTGCAGAGCAGCTGTTTACATGTGTGCGTGAAATCCCACTATTTGTCACCCTTGACAAGTAGAATGCTTGAGACTCCTAACCTCATCCCCTCATGAGCGGGTCTTGCATATACACAGCTCTCCTTGCACTTGAAATGTTTGCTGGGAAAATCTACATTCTTCTACCTCTTCTCCAGGCACACATGCCCACTCTTGACCTAGACAAGAGTGTGTTCAGGAACAGCAAGTTCCTTCCATGAAAAGCAAAAATGAATGGTGCAAGAACTGAGTCACCTTATTGTTAGGTTAGTGAATTATTTAACTCCATGCACATCATTAACGTATCATTCATCACAGCAGAGTTTGACAGGTATATTAACCTCATTCAAGCTACTGTTTGCTTGTATGAGAACGGATGGGGGTTGGTCAGCTTCATATAACAGGATGAAAGGCCTCAGAAACTCACTAAGATATGAAACATTAAGGAGAATAGGAAAAAAGGTGGAGTTCGGGCCGAGTTTTCTTACAAGTAGGAGTAGAAGTAATAAAATGTACTTTTATTATTTTAATGACCATGGCATGACTTGAATTGCAAAGGTCACTCTGAGATCTAGAGGAAGAAAGAAAAGAATATGATCAAGGGAACAACTATTTCCATCTTCTCTGCCATTATCTGTAACCAAGATTACATTATTCTTCTTGTGCCAAATTATTATAGCACCAGGTAGGTTTGCAGTGTATTTTAGCTGTATTGCTTTGTACGTACCAATGATTTTGTTTGGGAGACAGTCAAACGTATGTTAAAAGATCTGGTTTTCAGGACAATGAGTGTCCACAGTACTACCTGGCAATAATGGAAGGGCATTTAACAGATCTAGCATGGATTCTTTCATGTACTCTAGTTCAGGGTGGCAGCCGTCCTTGCTATTGTGCGGAAGGATTAGGAACCAGCAGCCTTTCCATAATGGTTGCATCCTGTTTGTGGTGCCATAAACACATGCAACTAACTGTGGTGTCCTCCTGCTTTAGAACTAGAGTTCTTTACTGGCCGTAGTGTGCGGTGTCTTGAACTCCATCCTGTGTCAAGGAACACAACCCCTAGATCCTTTGCACAGGTTGAAGTATTGGCAAAAGGAAAGGGGGAAGGCATCTAGCATTGCAGGTAGATCCAGGTTCCTTTGGGATATCCAGCAGGACTTGAGATGCATCACTAAAGTAATCCTTGGCAATGTGGTGGAAGAACAGCTGGGAATTTGACTTTTTTTTTTTTGCCACCTCTTAGTGGCCCTTAGTGTGTTAATAGCTGGAACAATCCTGTTTCTGCTTAAGGGGATTGCACTGCTGTGATTAGAGCGGGTTAGGAATTTGCTGATGAGCTTTGTGTTCGATGCTATTTCTAGTGCCTGGTCTATTCATTCCTTTTGGGTTTTCAATCTACCTGTCATCTCCTTATTCATTATTTGAAACTTTCTGTTCTCCAAATGGTGACCTTTTCTAAAAGAAGAGCGTAGGAAGAGTGCTGGCTTTCCTAAGGAGTGAGTTATACAAAGGAGAGTAAAATACCCTAAGAAAAGAGAAAGAAAGAAAGAGGGAAAAAAAAAAAAAGGCAGAAATCCATTTTTGAGCATAGCACTGCCTCTTGACTTCTCCCACTGCCACAAGCCTGGATTAAGTGACAAACCAGCCCATATTGTGCTTACAGAGGGCGAATACTGAGGTTATTACATTAGCTACACTGGCAACAGAGCTACTCTTGCTATTAATCTGAGGATGCTGATATTGCACTGGCTGGAATTTAGGTAATTGTGCCTGTGGCAGATGCTTCTAAAAGTTCATGCCTGGGTGATACTTTTAGGGGCAAAAGCCTGACAAGAAATGCATTACCTTAGATATAGCATTCACTTAATAGCCAACGTCCTATACATCCATCACTTGCCACAAAGCTTGTGCTCCTGAATCTGAGTGCGTGCTTGAGCGCTCTCTCTTTCTCATTTTATATGCATTTTTATTCACTTGCCCATATACACAAATATGCATCTTTGTAGCCTTTATGGTTATGCAGAAAATGTCAGAATGTGAATGTAAACTGAAGCAGTAGCTGTCTCCCCAGGAGTTCAGGCAGCCAGAATGAATAATTTTCAGAGGTTTGAACAAGCTTGTTCATTAAGTGAGGTGTTAACCCTGGAATTTGCAGATGACCAATTAAGCACCCATAATGATTCACAAGTGATGGTTTTAGCAAAAACACCCAGCTAATTTGTCTAGTCATGAACTCATCCTGTTAGAAACCCTGTGTAGCACAACACAGAAGTCTTTGGCTACTACGTTCTCATCTTTACATTTATCTTTGATACAGCAAAACTAGAATATTTAGGGAAAAATAAAGCGCATGCAGAACACTCTGTAAATACAAATAGTGATGATCATTCATTGTCTTAATTTACCTAGTTAGATGGGATCTGAATTAATTGGATAATGTGAGAGAGTCCAAGGCTTTTGTACAGTGTTGGTCTGACTTACTCTAGGATGTGAAATAATGTATTGCATGGAAACCTCTACTCTGAATTGTCCATCTGTGGATAGACTGGCCTTGATTTCATGTGTGTGGTCGTTCGAGGGTCAACAAGCCTTGTCACAGTCCCTGTCCCCCACCTCTGTTTTAATTAACACTGGACCAGAGCTATCTGTGGCAACAATAAATGTCGAACTCAGGCCTGGCTGCACTAGAAAGATTCGCTGATGCGTGGCCTGTTGATTGAAGGCTATGTGTCTTCATACACAAAGCTAAGTGTTAGGTAGGTGAGTACCACCTCACATGGAGATGGTAACCCCTCATCTGCCATATGACAGCCCCTTGGTCCCCTCTTAGGCCAGTCAGAGATGGCCTACTGGTACCACCCCAGGCTCACGTTAGGGTAAGGCCTGGCAAATTACTGTTTTTTTGAGACTGGAAAGTATAATTTAATACTGAGAATGGAAGAGGAAGACCATCCTGATTTCTGCTTCCTCCCAGCAAGTTATTTTAACTGCCAGGAAGAAAGTATAGCTCTAAGTCTGTAACAAAATTGAAAGGGAGGACTGAACTAAGAGGTAGGAGGAGTCTGGTACAGGTATGTGAGTTAGGGAGGACAGAAACAGCCATCAACTTAGTGGCTGAGAGTTGAATTGGCTGGCAATCTCCTCCTTATTCTAGGTGTGTTTTTAAACTGCTGACCCAAGACATCAGGTATCTTGGACACAGCTGAACGTTTTAGTCAGGGAAGTAACTCTCTAAATGTGTTATGATGGAATGTGTTTATCCTTTTGTACAGGGATGGAGAGGATTTGCTCTGGTGGAATGCTATAAGTAGCTGTTTGAAAGAGGAGTTTTCTTTTTCCTTTCTGGGTTTGGATGCAAAAGGTAACAGGACATTTAAATTAAGATTGACACACCCATTATCCAAGAGCTAGTAGTCCATTATGTCAAAAGGGCTGGGAAAAAGCAGTCCAGGAGAAAATGCGGACTTCAGGGTTAATGTCAAAGCTCTGAGGTTGGCGAACTGCTCCCTGGAGGTTTTCCGTCTGGAGACAGGGGAATGAATGGGATCTGTAACCTTCTGGACTATTGGCCTTCCTCAGTTTCATAATTGGGTGAATTGAGTGTTGGCTAAATCCTAAATGTGTTGCAAAAGTGCCTTTATTCATTTTCCTAATGGATTGCATAGGATTGCTTGATTGCAGGTATTCTTGTATGTTTGTCTGTTCCCTCACCTGTGCTGGAGCAGATACCTGTGCTATCAAAGGAATTGGGAACCAGGCTCTTAAAATGTTTGGGGTTTTTTGTTGTTTGTTTTGGGTTTGTTTTTTTTTTCCTGAGCAGAGATAAACAGCAAAAGTAATCATAAGCCTGGAAAGAAACAGTTTATCTTTTCTATTGCAAACACTTCCAGGTGAGCAAGGGTGGCCAATGCCACTTTGCATTCCTGGCCCCTGGCAGTCAGAATTCTGTCCTGGTTGTCAGCGGGACAGGATGTCACCAAGCGGTGTGTGAAGGGCTGAGCAACTTTTTTTTTTGCACCCATACTAGGCAACTAAGCAGTACTTGTCCTTTAATTGCCACTAGAAACTTGACAAGCTAAGCTGATGCACTAAATATATCACAGGCCAGATTCAGCTTTGGTCAAGGAGGACCCATTGCTGCTGAAATTAATTAATTACCATCAAGGTAGGAATAAATTCTCTGGAAGGATTCAGAGCAATTGGTTCAGCAACTAATTCTTCCTTTGGCCTATTGGAAGGCAGAGATTGTGTTTGTATGTGAAATAAGATCACGTAACGCCTGGCACTCCTGTGGCCCAGAAGATGGGCTTGCTCCTTACTCAGTAGAACAAACTGCATGGTCACGACTGCACCTTCTTTTCAGTGGTAACTGCACAGCCTCAGCCACCCGCAGTGCTGGGGCTTGGGAAGGAATTAGTTACGAAGCTTGTGCAACAGCAGCAGCTTCCACTGCCTGTCATGTGCCATTAGCAAAAAATACTCGCACAGAACTGTCTGCTGTGTTACTAGCTAGATTTATGGCAGTGCACTGTTTCTCTTAGGTTTTCTTTCCATCTTCTCATTCATTTTGGAAGTCGTATATGGGATATTAATTTTTGCCTGAACAATTGCTCAAGAGATGGTACAAAGAAACTGAGGTTGGTGGTTGTCTCAAGAGGCTTGTAGCCTAGGTATAATAGAAGCAGCATCAGCCAGGAAAACAAAGGGGAGAGAATGCTACAGTAAATGCTTAGCAAGCCAGGGGTAGTCCCCTTCTAGCCAGGGGTTTTCAAGTACATGCAACCCTTTCTGTTCTAAGATATTTTGGAGACATCATGGTAAAAGAGAGGTTTAGAAGAAACCTGAAAGAATATATTGTGCAGAAGCTCACAGTGGTTTCTTTCAAAATGCAAGGGAAGGGTACTGTGGGGAAGGGCTCCTGTATCTAATGTGTGGGCAGAGGAGGCTGGTGATCAAGGACAAGTGACAGAAAAGTCAAGAAGAAGGAAAGAAGGAAGTGCTGTGTGTTGGTGATGTAATTTAGGAAGAAATAGGGAGAAATTGAAGGAACTGAGGAGTACCTAGAAAGGAGTTGGGGAAAGGACAGGTAGGATTTCAGGGTTGGAAGTCTTTAGGATGAAGAGTACAGACATTCAGTTTGAACAGTTGCAAAGAGCAAGGGGAGAGAGACACAGGATCTCAGTCTTCCAGGACTTTGTCCCAGAAGTGAAGTGAGCACGAGCGGAAGCAGCACATGTTGAGAATAAGGGAAAACAGGCACTGTTGTCAAAGTAGAGAAGGGCCAGTAACAGGAATGAAGGGCAAAACAGTTCAGAGGGCCCCACAGGGAACCTGCAGAACTTCTTCCTGTGACCGGGTGCTGCTGTTGCAGTACCTGTTGTATTGCTGCCTGTTGCCCACCAGCCTGTCATCGTTCTGAAAACATGCTCTTGCTCTCAGCAGCAAGAGCTTTTTGGGGAGCTCAGACTGCTAAACTTGTTATGATTTATCTCCTTCCATAATGTGAAGCAAAGACTTGTGTAAAGAAGCAGGAAGATTTCAGAGAAACTTCCCCTATTATAAGCCATTTCTTACCAGCCAGGACAGCAAATAAATGCCACGTATACACTGAATTTAATGCATACGTGTGGAGTCATCAACCTGAGGATTTTGAGCATCTTGATCTATTAGCAAATCTGTTCTGCATGTTCCTCTACACAAAATCAGATGTTAAAATGAGATCTTTAGTAACTGTTACAGGTCCTCTATTTACAGTGGCCTTTTTTCTGCACCAGCCCCCCCTCTCTGAGATCGCGATTTCCTTTTGCTTGAAGCTACATACATTCACATGGTGAAAATTGGAGTTTATCCCCCATGCTTTTAGATGTGATTGCCTCCTGTGCAGGTTAAAATTCAGCTAGCTGGTAAAGGAGGGTCTTTTGCTAAGCCAAGCCATCGGCTATGCTATTATATGCCTCTGGGTAAGTTGTTAGCACAGGGAGAAAGGGAGAGCATAGGAAGTATCCTATGGAATTACACTCTTAAATATGTATTGAGAATCAGTTACAATGATACCATTTTTCAGGCTTGTTACCATTATGGATTTATGTGATACCATTTTCTAGTTTCATTATATTTTTTTTATCAAGAAAAAGAAATACCTGCATTGGAACTTTAATACTCCATAAAGCCTGGAAAAAGATAACCATGAAGTATTCGTTTGGATTCCTTTCTTGCATTACTTGCCTTTCTCCTCTTTTCTAAGTCTAGTAACATGGCTTTTTTTAATTCTGAACAGCCTTATTTGGCAGATACATAAGTAAATACATGTTTAAAACAACAACAAATACTGTTATGCAGTTTAATGTACCTCAGGTTCTTCCGCAAGATGGATGTGTATTTCTAAAGCTCTAATAGAAATAATCTTGTTATAATCAAACACTTAGAAAAAGCCCTGATGTGTGCATGGAAATTAAAGCATAAGTTAAGAGTTCTTTTCTACGTCTACTGTTGAAAGATTTCATCTTCTCTCTGTGTGCCTGTGTTGTGTGCCCTGGGTAATTGCATCCGGGGGGGGGTGGGGTTAAAGAATGGACAGAGTATCCAAGCGGAAAGAAGAAAATACCAGCTTCAGATGTTTTTCTGATGAAAACAAGGTTTTTGTGGAAATGGAAATAAGGGAATGTCTTAGATCGGCTGATACACATAATTTGGGTCCATTTCCTAGTGGACAGACAGCTATGTGACAGAACCTACCAGCGCAGTTGGTAGAAATGGTTGGTGTCAACAGAGAGGCCGACTCTGAACGGTCATGAAAAATTGATTTGTGCTGTTAGTCTTGGCGATGGGTCCCCCTGAGCTAAGGCTGATGCACGCTGGCAGGGAATGATGCACAGGCAACTTGCCCTATGCTGCGTATTTATTGTGATGGCAAATAAATGACTTGTTCTCTACTCTTGTCAGTCTGATGCTTTTCATGAGCACCAGAGAGAGAAGGAAAAAGAAAAAGAGAGAACCACAATTAAAAAAATGTGGCTGGATATGTGTCATTTCTGGATTGCCACGGAGACTGTCACATTAAGGTTAGTGTCTGAGTAGCTTAAGCTACCTAGAAATGAAAAGTCAGATGCAGAAACTTGGGCTAAATTTATCACCACAAATGACGGTAAGAACTAGAACCTGTCTAGTGAGTTACAACATCGCCTGCCTTTATGGGGATAAATTAACTACATTATAGTCTACATAAATTGCATTTATACCACACAGATTTGTTAGGGCTGTATATCAGGAAGCACTGTCTTCTCTGCTAATGACAAAGTTGCTTTGGCCTTTCCAGAGCTTGGCATATTGGAACATAATCCAGCTATTTCTCTGCTCTTTCTCCAGCATTGTCATCTTGTCTTTGATTGCTTTGTTTGCCCAGTGGCCACGTTTTCTTGTTATTTCCTGCCTCCTTCCTTCCTATATGAAGACAGGGTGACAGTGATTCTTCATGCCTGCCATATTTGACAGGGATTCTTTTAATCCCATTGCTGAGATATCTGTACAACTATGTAGCACTAAATTTGTTCACTAAAATACTCATTGAGGACTGAAAGGGAGTCAGGTTGGGCTGGAGGAGGGAGAAGAGGAAGTAAGTCTAGACTGGACTCTCAGTTGCTTGCATGTGGAACTGTAAGCTTCTCTGCTGCATCCTCTGGCTTTTCTTTTGGGCCACTTAGACCAGCAGACTTCAATGTGCCATCTTTTACTTCTGAAGCAAAACAGGTCAGACGCTAATCCAGCCTCATTGTATTAGAAAGGGGTCGATAACAGAACTCTGTTTAATGCTCTGAGTGTCAGGAAGTGGGCTTCCTGCTTTGAAGTTTGTGGGTCAGGCTCTTTTGCATTGTGTGTGCAGTGTATTTGATTCTCCTTTTCCTTGGTGCATTGTCTCATGGCATGTAGTCTTGGAAGAATTGTTCTTCCCATGTACGTAGCGCACAGAGCCAGACTGGATTTGATTCTCACTCATACTATTTGACTACTATTGCCTACTACCCTCTTACTAAGCTGGTTCTTCTTTGTCCCATGCCGGAGGTGTGTTCATCTTTTGTTCTAAGGGAAGCGATTAGCTCCTGAAAATCTTTCTCCCTTTGCACACCAGTCCTGCCAGCAAATACACAATCATTTACTCTGTTTCCCTTCCTCTAGCTTGCTGTTGCTCGTCAGTCTCTCCTTTAGCAACTACACTCCGCAGTGTGCTGAGGATAGGTCTTGCAGAGGGGACAGTGTTTTCAGGAGGCAAATCCCCTGCTGCTTCAATGGGCAGGATTATATACAGCCTGCAAGATACACAATGTAATCCTTGCAGTGCACTCAGTGCATTAGCTCTGTGGCTGGTCTGAGTTCACCTGAAGAAAGACAAAGATCATTTTGAGAGAACCTGAAAGAGAAGAATGAAGATGCTGAAACACAGGGTAACCTGGCTTACAAGGATATCTTGAATGGATGGGAGTTGTTTAGCTAAAGAAGAGGAAACTGAAGAGGGATGATAAAATGAATGTGAAAGGCAGTTGTTAAAGGTAATAACCTTTTCCCTATATGTGTGAAGGATTGGAGGAGAAATTGTATGCTTAAAATACATCAAGTAAGAGAAGGTTAGTTTATGTGAAAAGGTTTAGAGTGGTAAAGTGAGTAAAGCCTGGTATAGATCCTTTGGAGGTTGTAGTGTTTCTGACATCAGAGATCTTTAAAAACAGACCAGGCAAATGTCTCTTGGGAGTGATTCACAGAAAGTAGATCCTGCCTGGGGAATGGATACTGGTTATATAGCCTCTCCAGATCTCACTAGTTCAATTGTGCTACGCTTCCAAATCTGAATGATCCTCCACGTTTGTTGCTTGTTGCAGTAGTGGCAGCAGGTTTTGGTTCCAGTTGCATCTCTGCATCAATGTCAGTGACATCTTGATTTGCAAGAATTGATGCATAGCTTGGTCTTTCCTTCAGGCTTGTTAAATAAGAACAACCTTTGGGGTGATGTCACGTTTTTTTCTGATACAACTACATGTAGGCTTTTGAGATGGAAATACTATATAATAATTCTGGCAGATAAGACCTGGTGTCATTTTCATGGGTTTTTTTTAAGAAAATGTACCAGTACTTTCCAATTGCTATACATACAGGTACAAGTTTTCAGTCTTTTCTTGGAAAACAGGAAGCACTTCAAAACTGGGTCTAAGCCACTGTAGCTAAAGCAGGTAATTGTATTTTTGCACTTTTCCCTGTGACAAAGTAATTTTTGGAGGATAACACCGCAGCTATAGTGATTACATCTTTACTTCAGACTGCAGGAAGAACGATAAGAAAAACAAGCTTAAGTAGCCTGTGCAGGAAAAGCTGCAGTGAGGACTGGATTAAGCTATGTACGGCCAGGGGAGAAATGGAGACTGCTCTTGTGTGGTACCAAGTGGCAGCAAGGCTCGTGCGTGGGGCAGAGGCAGGAAGGAGACTGCGTTTCCAGCTGGGAAGGAGAGCTGAGCAGTGTCAGGACAGCAGGAGATGGGAGAGCAGTGAGAGACTTAAGCTGATCTTAGCGGAGCACAACTCAGAGATGGAGTCAGATGGGGCTTTCCTTTCTGTCCTCCCTGTGGTGCTTGCTTCTGTTCAGAGTAGGGTAATTCCTCGATGTCCGCTGGATCTGCTTGTATTTCCACTTTGTTGGAAGAGTAGTATCCTAGTAGTATCCTAGTCCGGGCTTAGTGAAGAAGGTTAACTCATTTTACTACCATGCAGCTGGGGCAAGCAAAAGGCACTTAACATCTCTGAACTGTAACAGCGTATAGCTGTTGGAGGTAACTCTCTAAGCTGCTAGACTCACTTTTGCTCAGGTACCTGTTGCCAAAGTCTCATTCCTGACATTCAAATGTAATGAAGCTGGACCAGTGGCAGTACACTGTGAAATCTCCCTTTCTTTGTGAGTTCTACTTATTTTTTTTGTGTTCTCTGCCACATCCCCTCCATCTAAGGCTGTACTTGCGCACTGTCCAGGTTGTGTTATTGCTCTCTGATGTTCATTTGAAGTCAGCCAGCCACTACAGCCCCCATGGGCTGGGCATCCAACAGCTTTGTGCAGGATAGCAGTATTACTAGCTAGCAGGAGGCTGATGCTGCACCTCAGAGGCTCATTTGGAAGATGATCAAGAACTTCTGTGTAAGAAATCAGACATGGGCAAGACAGAGGGGACTTCACATTCCCCATCTGATGACAACTTTTAGAAACAACTTGAAATTGTCAATGCACTGTGTTGTCTTTATGCACGTTTGAAGTGTCCAGACTCTGCATCTCGATGTGCTACATTCCTTACAGGGTAGCCCCCGAGTAATCTTGGGTTGTGCAGCATCTAGATAACTTTAACTACATAGTGGCAAAGCAAATGTGATCTGACTTTAAAGCAAACTCACTTATCGTGTTCAATCTCAACACAGGTTCCTCTTCTGAAGTAGTGCTCACATTGGGTGGTCACTTCATGGGCTCTATAAATGCAAAGCAGAGAGACAAATCTGTGCTGCCCAGATCTCAGGAGTGACTCCTGTAGAGGGGGCAGTGAATTGCAATAGGTGGAGTGTGAAACTGCTTCTAGATTCAAAAGATGGAGTTTGCTGTTTCTGATGTGTTTTGACAGGTAAGTGCTATCTCAGCCAGTCCTGGATGTTGCCTGGAGACACTTCAGGTATAATTAGGAGTGTAGGCTGCAGTTCAAAGCTGGCTATTGTTCATTTGTTCTGCCACTATGGCAGATGGGCTTTGAGTCACAAAGACATTGCCAAGGTCTGTGCTGTCTATCCATACATCTGCTTAAGGCATTGGCTATATGACCATGAAGCTTGCTTGCAACAGTTGGACATCTGTCTACATACCTCTAAGGCTACCTCTTGCCATGTGATCCACGGCTAGTGCTTAGTGGAGAGAGAAGAACATTATATCCTTGTAATGAACAAGATGGTAGTATTTAAGAACGCCCTTAGGTGATAGATCTTATCCACACCTTAATTGGGCAACAGGTGAACTTTACTTTCTAGGCATGATGCAAAATCCACTTGTGCAGGAAGGAATGATAGTTTTGTGGGTGGAAAGATTTTTTGATTCACAGGCTGGTTAAGTTTGTTGGCTGGCCTGTTGGCTGCCAATAAACTGTGGTGAAAACTTGTCCTTCCTGAAATCAGCAGGGATGGGTCTTTTGTCTTATGCACGTCTCTCAGTGAATCACCCCTGTGCACAGATGTCCAGAAACTTGTGTTTACTGAACATATGCACTTTGCAAAGCCTCATTTATTGCACACCTTTAGCAGATTGAATTCCAGCAGCTTTTGAAAACTAGAGTATTAAATGTGATATGGGCCAGCAGGGAAAGGGAGGCACATACAATATGTGATAAGAGGTAGTGTTTCCAAGGGTTTCTTTTCCCATGCTTAATCTTTTTGTTTGTTTACAGAAAAAAAAAATTGAATGATCTGAAATTAAATTTGCATCTGCTTGATGGAATGAGGAAACTACTTTATTTATGTTTTCCAGATTAAATTAAGTGAATGGGGGTTTTGTTCATTTTGCTTTTTATATTTCAAAGACATGTTCCTGATTAAATTTAGGTGAAGTTGGTTCTGAAATACAATTTTGAAACAGAAAATCCAAGCTCTGTAAGAAACCAATGTGAAGGCCAGATAGCCTTATCAACTGCTCTTTAGCTCTGACCTTATCAGACCTTTGAAGCCATCTTGCTCCAAGCCCTCCAAAAGGAGAGTTTATTAGGTTGGGCTGAAAACAGGACCGTTTCTGTACCAGACCTAGGAAGAACCTCAGAATTTGGAGGGTTTGGGTACAGTGCAGAATTTCTGCTGCAGTCTAACTCTGCACAGGAAATGGTCCTAGCATAACCTTGGCTGCTTTGTGTGGTCCTGCTGGGATGGTGCTGCCCTGCCCTGCCCTGCCCTGCCCTGCCCTGCCCTGCCCTGCCCTGTCATATCTGGAGAGGACATGTAGAGGTATACGTGTTGGCTCCATGTGGAGCTGTCTGGGATCTGACAGTTCATTTGCGTTTGTCCTAAGCTGTGTTACAACCCACTAGACTGTCTCCAGAAGTGAGTTTCCATAAACAGACTGTACATTTTCACTCACCTTACCTTGTCTTTTTTTGTTTTTTATAGGAGGAATGGTGGTAAAGGATTATTTTTAATTTTTTTTTCATAGTGATCAACTATCTTAAGCAAGTTAGAAAAGTGCACTGCACGATAGACACAGGGTCCTCTGGCTTTACTGCTGCATGATTGCTTGTGCAATCATGCATATTGATCAATGATGTTTCTATTTGAAGGGAGAAGAACTCATTAAATTGTACGGTGATTTAGGTTGGCGGGGGCGGGGGGGGAGGCCTCTGCAGGTCTTCTGGTCCAGCTCCTGCTCAGATCAGCTTCAAAGCTGGATCAAGCTGTGATGTTAGATCAAGTTGCTCAGAGCCTTGTCCACTCCAGTTCTGAATACCTCCAAGAGCAGAGATCCCTCAACTTCCCTGGGCTCTTGATATAGCAGTTGATCACTTGTGAAGGACTTTTTTCCCCCCTTCCTGTGTACCTCACTGGAGATTCCTTTGGTGCAGCTTGTGTGTCATTGTCTGCCAACAAGGTTGGTGCTTGTTAGTGAGACTTGATACCCCTTTTTGTGATGATGACTCATAAGTATAGGGGGATCATAGATAAGGGAAGTTAAGTAATGCATGCTTGAGCTATTACTAGTTCTGAACAGGGCCAGCAGCTTCCAGTTTGAAGGCTGCACAGTGAAAGTAAGATTCATTTTCTGCCCGTCTCCCTGTTTCATTAAATCCTAGTCTTAGCAACAGATTCATTTTGGACTATTTACTGTTCTTGTTGCCATCTTTGTCATTGGAATGGGATATCAGCATGTTAATGCCTCATATAACCCGTGAATGATGGTAGAGCACTGTCGCTCTTTGACATTTTCAATGCTCTGTAATTTCATTATCTGGCCATTCTTCCCTTTCCCTGCAGTGTAGTGTGTCTGACATGGTGATTGCCACTTCTAATGTCTTTTTCTGCTACTACTTCCAAAGATTTTCCTCTGTCATTATGGGTGGTTCGTCTTTCCCAAAAGGAAGGTAATTCTTCAGGTTAAAAAGAACTTTCTCTTACATCCTCAAACTATATATTTTTTTTCTTGTGGCAGAAATAATCAATCGCTGCATCTTTGCAATTTTCATCCTGAAGGATTTTATAGTACAGTGTTAGATATATAAGCATCACTCTTCACTGTAATATGGTCACTTTCTGAGCGGAACAGGGGAGGTCTATCATAGAGAACTGTTAGTTCTGCTCTTGTTCTTTATACATCTTATTTCTTTGGGTGCCCTGATCTCTACTTGACCATGCTAATACAAGCCAGACACTTGACAATTCTTACTGTGAAAATGTGTTTTGGAAGGCGTGTTAAAATAGCTGAATGTTTAAAAAGTGTCTCCTCATTCAGCTAGGGAGCAGAGACATGCTGTGTATCTGACATGGTTTACTGCTCTCTGTGGTCCACTTCAGACAATCATCTCAGCATTTCTCAGATTCCTCGTTATTGCAAGGATGGAGGACAGTGGCAGTGCCCTTGACTTTTCTTTTCCTGTCCTCCAGTGGTACATTACAAGATTTCTTTGTGGGATTTTGTTTGTTGGTTATGTTTTGACTTTTGCAGTGAAGGTCTGAAGTTTGTTCAGAGGAGTTGAGAAGTGTCTTGGGATTTGTAGGGTGGGGACACATGAATTTCTGTGGATTGCTCTGGACAAAATGTTGTCCCTTCTAGTCCTGCCTTCCTATAATAGTGTAATGAGCTCATGGGGTGAGTGCAAACAGGTGACTGGTTAAAATCCTGCTTGCAAATGTCTCTGGATGTCAAAGAGAGTAGAGATCAGGGCTTATTTTAGTGAAGTGGTTAGGGCACTCATTCAATGCTTATACTGAACAGGAAGAATATGACCAACATTAGCAACAGTTCAGTTAATAGCAGGGAACTTTGTAGTGTGTGTAAGAGTGGGGATCAAGTGGCTGGAAATCCCAGAGGGTTTCTCAGTCATGGGCATGTTAGTTTTTATTAGAAGTTTGAAAGAGTGGTAGAAGAGAGTTCAGAAGAAACTTCTCTCAGGGAAATAGAGATGCAAAACCCAAGAAGCTTGATTTTTTTTTTTAAATTTTTTAAATTTTTTTTTTTTTTTTTGTGTACCCTTGTGTTCTTTTCCTTTTGTCCCTGGCTTGGAAAACTTCTCAAAGCTGTTACTGGGGTCATTACCTGTGTGCTGGTAACTTGTTACAGTTTGAAAGGGCTTCTCATGGAATGCTTGGGGTTAAGGGGCACCTTCTCCTGAGTTCCAGCTCCATCTCGTCATGTGCAAAATCATTTCACCTTCTGATCTTTTGTTTTTTTAAAAGCAGATGATAGTATTTGCTGACCTAACATGTACAGGCTGAAGAGTTTTGGTTTAAGCATTTTGGATCTGCTGAAGTTTAATTAGTGCTAAATGTTGCTGTTTCTACCCTTACTCATAAATTTCTCATGATGGCATTACTGACTGTCCTGGGCACAAAGTACCCAGTAGCTGTTATGTTGGGTGCTGGCCCGTGACACCTGTAAGAATTTGGATTTATCCTGGATTGTGGTATACTTGTTATGATTCCTATGTCTGCAAATCCCTTAACACCCTTCTCCCTCCCAGGCACATCCAAGTTCTTCTTGTTACACATATTAATTCTGTATTAATTCTGGACTATCCAAGGGGCTGATGCAGTACTGAGCAGTGAAAATCAGCTTGGTATTTGGAGCCATGACTAACACCATTTGCAGTGAGGTCATTTAACTAGACACAGCCTTGTGCCAGAGCCCCTGCACTAGTAGATGACGCAATGAGATACTGTCCCTTGCACTAGAGCTGCAAGTCGTTGGGCTGATGGAGTTGCCACGTGTCCTCATTGAGGTATGGCTGAAGTGGACGTAGTGCACAGACACATGATGGGAGTGCTCAGTGAGTTGGAAGATCTGATTTACTGAATGAATACTTAGAGTGAAATCCATGTATGCATATATGGTCAAAGGACTTCTGAGGTGGAAAGGAGGGCATGAGTCTATATTTCTGTGTAGTGAGCAAAAAGAAGAGGTGGTGCTGAGGGTACTGTCATGGACAAGAGCTGGGCAAGGACTAGCTAGGTGGAGAGGAGAACTGTGAAGGCTGTTAGCCAAAGAAGGTCAGTCTGCGTATGCTGCTGCTTTGTAGCAAAAAGGGACCAACTCTCCCCTCTCTTGACTGACTAGAGGGGAATACAAAGGAGACCAGGCTCCTTGGACTAGCTTTAACCTTTTTCAAGAGAGGAAACATTTACATTTAATGTCTAGAAAAAGCTTTATGGAACCGAGTTCTCAGCCACTCTGAGTAATCTTGCTAAAGAGGCTACCTTGCTTTACAGCTTTAAATCTACTTTGGACAGAGTATTAGCAATTATCCCATAGGGAACAATCCTGTATTTTCTGGATGAGCTAATAGGCCTCTTGCATCTCTAATTTCTATTGTGCTGTGAAGATGTGGATGATTGTTATTAAAGGCCGTGAGAAGCAACTGGTCAGCTCATTGCCAAACTGCTATAATTCATGGGTGTTCTGCATGGGCTGCAGTTTGCTTAACATTGCAATCCGTGTATGCTAAATTGTTTCCATAGTGCTTGGCCAATAAAATTACAGGTTTATTATGTTCGTGCAGATCTCTTGATTAAACAAGAACGCCATGCGTGCTGTGAATGCTAAGCTGTTGCTCTAAAAATACCCCTTGCTCTTTTGATGTAAGAGCACGTGAATCAAGTTGGTTTTATTTTTCCTTTATGTTTGGATGTAAATCCAGTATTCTTGAATGTGAAGGGCTCGTGGCACCTGCAGGTATTAGCAATAGCTGTTCAAGAGTGCTCTGTGCTATTCTGATTGCAGCATTCCTAATCTGAGGCATCTAAAACATCCCAAGTCAATTTTCTGTCTTTCTTGGGGGGAGAAAAAAAAATAACGTGATGGAGTTTAAAACCATTATGTAGCTGCATCTATAGTTAGAAACAGATACATAGTTAGACAGTTGTCTCTACACGTGTGGGGGAAAAAAAAAAGAGTATATGAGACGTGCAGTGTTTTGGGAAGTAGAAGTCAAAGACTTTAAATGGAGTTCTGAGTGTATTTTAAAAGTCACTCTCTGAATTCAGAAAAGTAGGAACTGAGATTTGGGGTTGTTTTAAGTCATCACTGGCCTCCAAGAGCTAGGGCTTTAAGAAAAACAAAATGCAGCAATCCATGAGAGGTGACTTGAGTTCTTTGATGCTGTGGAGGACTCTGTGGTGCTCTCACAGCTTGGTTCAAGGCTGAGCCCGTGACACCTCTTTGTTGTAGCATTGATTTTTCTAATGAGCTGCTCTGACTGCAGTAGTCTTGTGGGGGGTCTGAGAAGCTGTTGGAATCAGTCTTGTGCTGGTGTAGTTACTGGAGAGACCTGTTTCAATTGCCTTTTGAAAGGCTGGAGTGGAGAGTACCTTCATTGTGCTGTGTTGTATATGTGAATTTACAACAGGTTACACCGCTCCAATAACTAGGTTTGCTGAAGATTATCTTTGGAGCACTTGCTGTCAGTCCTGCTGTAAAAGGGCACAGAGAAATATTTCTGTTTTGGGAGGTGCTTTATAAGTAGTAGTTTGTAAATGATGACCCATGTGAAAGGACAATCATAAACCAGCAAAGGTAAAATGGGCCTTTGTATTCTTTAGTCTGTCACAGCTACTTAAAATACTTGTTGCTCACCTTTTCCTACCTGTGCATCTTGCCAGGTGAGACAAAGAACTGATACAGAGTTGATACCCTGACACCACCAGCTTGAATCAGTCCTCTGGTCCACACCGTGCTTCAGCCTCTGGTAACATTCAGAGCTCTAATACTTCACCAGCTCAACATTGACTCATGAAAAGCATGTTGCTGTTTCTTTGAATCTTTGGAGCAGGTACTTGTCACGATGAAATTCTGCACAGTTGTCACAAAGGAGACTTTTGGATCTAGTTTATGTTATAGTCCTCCGTTTTGGAGGCTGTCGTGGTTACTAGAATTATTCTTAATGATGGGTTTTCAGTCATCACATCATGACATTTGGAGTGGGGGGTGGGTTTGTTCACTGAAGGATCACAGCACAGAGAGAGAAGTCGCACTGGAGCTTGTAGAGATGATGTAGCTTTACCTGAAGGGGAACTGGCAAATTTATTCCCTAGTGCCTTATTTAAGATTTTGTGCTCATATGTCATGAGAGAATGGGATTCAATTTCACCTTCAGATAAGCCTTGTCACCTCTCTCTGTCCTTACTGCCATCCAGAGACAACTAGAGACTATTGCTCCTTTCTAGTCTAGGCTCTAATAAAACAGGACAAGCTGGTGTGCCTGGCCCATCTCCAGCTCATGTTTTTGTTTGAGAGCAGGTGCCAATCTTGGGTTTTATTCCAAAGCCGTAACAGTTGCTAGAGAGACTGTATGGCAAGGAGTGACAAGGGGGTGGCGAGTATCTGAAGTCCTGCTCCTGTGACTTCATGGCATTCATGAAGACAGGACCTTGAGGTATGACTGGTAAGGGAGAGGAGAAG
The DNA here is from genome assembly GCF_028858705.1 of Grus americana. Taxonomy (NCBI): domain Eukaryota; kingdom Metazoa; phylum Chordata; class Aves; order Gruiformes; family Gruidae; genus Grus; species Grus americana. The sequence continues at coordinate 13,429,284 of NC_072858.1, read as the reverse complement.
AGATTATTCTGATGGAAATCCAGGGCTCTTAAGATAGTAAAGAGGAGAAGAAGCTATTGAAGACCTTGCATAATGGCCGTTACGGATCTTGTTTAGTCAATTTGCATTTTTCCTGTACAGCCATTCCATGTTATATTCAAGGGGCAGAAGGATTTTTGGAAGTTTTGAGAAACTTCTGGTCCTCAACTGAGAACATGCCAATGCAGGAATAGTCAGTTCATTAGAGCCCGTCTGCAGTGGTGGGCAGTTTTTGATATCTCAGTGCAATGTGCAAGACAAACCTACAGCCCGCATGTGTGAAATTCCCTGAGGGTCATCTGGAGACCCTGCAGAGCTACAGAGTATTTTCATAAAATATGAGGCTCCTGTCTCTTTTCTCTTTTCTACCTCCAGGTTTTGGGTTCCAGATGTTGTTGTGATGGCTGAGAGCGCCAGTGCAGGTGCTGGCAGAACAAAGCACTAAGGCTTCTGTTTAAATCTATCCTTTGTCATGCAAGAATGAAAGGGATCTATCTCCTGGGTTGTAGCATCCCAAATCCTGATCTTAAAAGCAGTCCCAGTTTAAATGTCAGTCAGCAGTCCCAGTTGTCATAACCGTGATTCTTATGAGGAAGGATATAGACAGTGGCTTGAAATAAAGACCTTGCTTCAATTTCTCTGTCAGCTAGAGGGCAAGAACTTCTCAGGTCCAAACAAAGAATTTTTTAGGTCCCTAGGTAAGAGAAGGAGAGTGATCTCACAAGGTCACAACTTCTGAAAGTTTTCTAGTGCAGTGAGAGTTGCAGCATGAAGCACGTAGGTATTTTTATCTGACCAACTGCCCCTGGGTCCCAACCAACCCTAAAAGGATTGCAAAAGTCAATAGTGCTTTGGATTTCTGTAGTGGTGATTTGCCTCTTTTCTTTTATACAATCCATGTGCATAATGTAGAACCTGTACTTCAGAGTTTCCTACTTTTACAGCTTTGAAATTCTCAGCCATAATGTTGCATTAAAGCAGATTTGAATTCAAGTTCTTCTATTTTTCTCAGCTTTTTTTTTTAAGTAACAGAACACTTAAGTCTGTAAGAAAAATTGTCCTTGACAGCTTTAACTGCGCTATTTCCCATCTCCCCATGTAGACATTAGCACAAGGTATTTCTAAAGTGGGGAAAAATATATTTTCTTTCTTACAGAGCTCAAAACCAGGTGAATATATTTTTTCTTAATTTGCCCCCCAAAATTGCAATATTGGGCTGATACAAAAAGTTATGATTTTATTGTGGTTCCTTGGTTCCTGACATATTCTTTCATGTTCCCCCTCCTGCCCTGGAGTTGGTGCCAGTCCTTCAGAGAACATTTTTTTTGGGGGGAAAAAAAGTGTGGTGGTGTGTTTTTTTTTCCTTCCTACAGGGTCAGATTTTAAGCAAATACATTTTTACCTGTCTTTAGGAAATACTCAGATGGGGAAAAATGTTCACTCTCTATTATCTGCATCTTTCTTCCAAAGCTTTATTTCCTTGGCAGGCACAGAACTGGTAATTGGCTGCTTTGGAAGATAGGTTGTCTGGCTTGAGTGACAAACCAGAGCTCTGAATTGGGGGTTCAGGTCCCTCTTCTGCCTTTACTCTCCCTCTCAGGTCCTGGGTATATCCCAGGGTGAAGTTCATGGAGTGTGGCTGTTGTAGCTTCTTGCTGCCTGGAGGAATCCTTAGCCCCTCAGTCAGGTTCCTGTGGTAGGACATCCTAGGGGCCTGCTCTTTCAGCCGATGTAGAGGGAGGCATCCCATCAGTCCCTTGAATTCACAGGTTTGAAGTCTTTATGTGGCTAAGCGTGAAAGAGGAGAAACCACCATGTGTTCCTTCTGCTCACGTTTGCTGTTCTGCTTGCTAGGAGGCTGCTTTATCTCTGGGTGAGGCTATTTACAGGCTATTGTGATACAGATAATATTAATTCTTTCTTGCTGATGTAGCTGCAATCTGAAATAGTTAAATGTCAATCGGACGCAGAGCTGACTGTCATGGTGCCTGCCTACTGTGAATGCCCATCAACTGGGTCGTATAGTTCTTTGGGGTATTGGGCAGAATCCAAACAGCTCTGGCCCCGTGGTGCTTAGGGCTGCTCTCTGGAGGGGTTGGTGTGCAAGCTCAGATGCCTCATAAAGAAGGGAGAAGCTGAATCTTGAGTTTAAGAATGCTCTATCCTCCGTCCTGTTGCATATCCTCGAAGGTGCTGCTAGTGTCTTACGCAGGGCAGTTTTGTTTGCATACCTGTTCCTCTGGACTCCACAGGAAGAAAATAAGTTGTTTTAGTGACCTTAAATGAAAGAGGATGTTACATCTGGCTGGCTCAATGTGGTGGATGTACACAGAGCAATCATTCTCAGCCCAGTTTCTGAAAATACCTAGTGAGCCAGATTTCATGAAAGCCTGCTTGATTAGGCCCTTCAAAGGAGGTAACATCAGGGCTCCAAGGGTATTTGGCATGAGCAAGGAGCTGCTCTGCACAGGAACAAAGAAGGGAAATTGTCCAGAGAGAGTGTGTTTTCACAGCAACAGATGAAAATAATTTTGCTTAACTATTTAATGATACAACACAAAGAATAAAAAAAAAGCAATGCAGCTATGGCACAAGGAGTTCAGGTATTGTAGTGATGATGAAATGTATGCACATGATGAATATAGAATAAAAATGAAAATAAACATAATAAATATGATTAAAATCAAGAGTAAAGATGAGTTTAAAGGAATACCAGTAGGAAAAGGAGCTGCTAGGGCAGAGTTTGACCTTACCACAGCTGAACCGCTAACTTTCAAAGTTGGTTTGGGCATCTGCAGATGGGAACTGCTGCATAAACATAGGTTCAAGGTCAGAAGAGTGCAGTCAATTGGACAGACCACATTTTTATTACCTTAATATATAAGATAATCAGATCATTTCATCTTTGTTGAATCTATAATAATGTAAAAAATATGTTAATTGGCTAGTTAGCACTCAAACTATTGCTTCTGACCTTTTGTCTGTGGAGAGCCCTGACTCGTGCTTGTCTCTTTACCTCGAGCGCTTTCCGATCCTGTGTGTCCTGTTCAGCCTGACTGACCCAAGTTGCCTGTGATAGTTTCTCATGTATTCTAAACTAGCACTTACATTTTTATCTTATTCCTCCTGTGATGATTCTCATATTTCACTTTCCCTACTATTCAATTATATTTATAAGTACTCTACCTAGGCATATTTAAAGAATTATGATTAATCATGGGTTTATACTAATGATGTTACAGTCATTCAAGGTCAGGTAGTAAATGTGGGGGGAAAATCCAAGCATTGGACTTCGGTGCCTGCAGTAACCGTAACAGAACAATTTGTTCATTTTGCCCTTTTTTCCCTCTGTGCCTATGCTTGTCACCTGGCAAATTGCAACAATCCTTATTTCCCTGGGCTGTTGTGAGGGAGGGAGGAAGCCAGAGACTAAGGTACTTGGATTTGTTGATAATAAGGATCTAGTGGCAGGAGTAGAAAGTCTTTTAACTGGCCATTAAAAGCAGATGCAAGGGCTTGTCTCCCAACAGGTACATCCTTTCCTTTCATGGTATCATCTGTGAAACTCCAACTTTTGGTCTAGTAGGGAGAAGGATGATTTCTCGGAGTAATATTGTTCAAAATTGAATGATACGGGCTCAGAATAATACTACTATCACAAATTAATCTCCCTGTAGGTGGGTGAGCTGGCATCAAAGATGGGAATAGAGTGGGGAGGCTCCGACACCCTTTCCTGCTCTGAGTGCCAGGCCAGTGACCAGGCTGCGCTGCTGACTTGGTGGCTTCTCCAGCACCCATCTCCTGCTGTTATGTTGAAGGCAAGGGTCCATGTTTTGGGGAGCACAACAGGCATGTGTTCTGTGGCAAGGCACCTAATTCTATGCTGATATTCTCCTGAGCTAGCAGTGAGGCATTTTCACAGGAACAAGTAAATCTTTGGGTCGTAGACATGAGGCTAGAAAGGACTTCAATGGGTTATGTAGTACATCTCCTGTCCCTGGGGAGAGAGGGAATCTCTTGCTCATGCTCTATTCAGTGCCAATTATTTGAGTTGCTAACTGGAATCTGAGGAAGATCAGTAATTTTTATATATGTATTAGTACACATGTAGAGGAGAGAGAGAGAAGAGTGTGTGTGTGTGAGAGGAGTGAGAGTTCCTCAGTACAGACTGGAGTCTGAAATGGAAAAACAGGCAGCCTGAATCGTCTTGAAAAATCAGCTTATGGGAGTTTTTTTCTCTCTTCCTTTCAGAACTGGCTTAGACACAAAATTTCCTACATGGTTTAGTTTCCATTATGGAACCAGTCAGTCTTGCCTTCAGTCCTCAAGGAAAGCCCTCATCTGTCCTGGCAGTTTATAACGTCTCAAAGGGCTGCTCTGTCTTACCTTCCGTCAGGGTTATTTATTTATTTGTAATTGAGAAGTGTCCTGTGAAGATAGTGCACCCACAGTTGGAGTTCAAGTCATTCCTTCTTTTCAGGTCCCCATGTCAGAAGCTTGAAATGGCCCTTCAGCAGGTACATGACTCCACAGAGTTAAATTGCTGCACAAAATCTGCTGGTTTGCAGGTAATATCAGAAGATAATTGGAATGAGAACAGAGCCAGTAAAGTAACTGGGGCCTTTTATCATTTTCTTCTTGAAGTTAAAGTACACACATGCACACAGCAGCTTTAAAAGGAAGATGGAGAAGGGAAAAAAAGATAAAATTAAATTTCCCAAGGCTTGGTGGAGTCTTCTTAGCAAAAGGGAAGAATTGGGAGATATGATCCAGCATGGGTTGCTGAATCAATAAAAATAAATTATGAGTTCTTTGCTATCACCTCCTATAATGTATGATAGGGGACCCTTAAATCATATCACTACCTGCCAGGAGAGATTGTATTTATGTTTAACTGAGTTATGCAGAGATAAAGCTCGGGCTTCTGTTATTTTAAGCAATCTAGATGTCTTTTCTGATGGGAATGTGTGTTTATGTGCAGCAAGGCCATCCTGAAGAGCTGGGAAAGATTCTGTGGAGCACAACTATGCCTTGTCAGGGAGGCGTGGGTCAAATAACCTGGGGGTTCTTTTCCGTCTGACTTCTCTCACTAGTGCTACCTGCAAGCTGCTGATAGCATTGGTGTGTCTTACCCTCCCCTCCAGTGTGTTTATTTTTGATGGTCTGGAATTCTACTTAAATGTCTTCTGTATTTTACTGCTGTCCTTAAAAAGGTGACTAATTCACCACACCTTTCCCAGACAGTCTCACCTGATGGAGGGGATTGGAACTAGATGATCTTTAAGGTCCTTTCCAAATCATTCTATGATTCTATGCCGTATGGCTAATAACTCGAATACTACTTAACTTTGATGGAGTGGTGGTTTTTTTACTCCCTACACAGAGGACAAAGGCTTTATGATCTGATCTGGTAGCTATTTTTTTTTTATTTCCTTGGCAAAAATGTTATGTGAGAGAGATTGTCCAATTTTTAATGTGCAGTAGAGATGGAAGAGCAGTGGGGTTGACTTGCAGATGCTATACAGCTAGTGGCTCTGAATACCCCTCATTTAGGTGATAATTGGAATCTGTGGTTTGGGAGGAGAAGAATCTGACTTCTTTTCCCATATTATTGTAGAAATTATAGTGAGATTCCTGAGTCCTGGAGGCATTAGTCATGGTGTTGTTGGTGGTGTTATTCAGCTGCATTCACAACCATATTTAAAACCAAGAGCATGAGACATCCTGTCGGGTTCAATTAAAAATCCTTTCTAGATTTTTGTGAGCCCAGAAAGGTAAATCCATGACACTGGAAGAGGTGTCTGCCTCAGTGTTGATGCCAACGGGTGCTTTTTCTCTGACAGGCTGGGCTTGCCCTTGGCTTACCAAAGCAGAGAACCAACATACACGAATCCTGCCCTGCTCCTGCTGGTAATTGTGCAGGAGGAGAGAGTTGGGCTTTCCGGAGCTGGCTCTTTCTGCAAAGCACTGTAGTGGTTTTGTTTTTTTTCCCCCCTCAGATTCTGTTCATTCACTGCAAGCCCTATAAATGGGAATTTCAAACTGCTGCTTACATCCTGAGGGCTCTTATGTGAAGATAATGTGATCTGTCTGCAGTGTCCAAGGGGAATCCATGGGACGACTTCTCGTGCTCTGGCTCCCGCTTATTCTGCTGCCTGATTTACGTTGAAAGGGAGGAGGACAGGGGACAGAAAGAGCATACCGTGGCAGTTTTCATACTGGAAAGTGAAAAGCAACACAGGCAATGGAGGATTAAAGGAGAATATATTTCTTTTAGTTACTGGTTCTTGTTTTGAGGACAAATTTGACAATCTCAGCTGTTTGGAGATCACAAGTTCACTGGAACATGTTTTGCTTTTGTGTGTGATCTTGGGACTTGTCTCTTTGAATTTCAGAGGGTTCTTTTGCCTGCACTGCCTGAAGTCACCCACAGATCATTTTCATCTCTCTAGAGATTAAAAACAAAAAAAAAAAAACAAAAAAAAGAAAAAAAAAGGTCCTTTGCTGCTGCTTAAGTTGGCATCACTTTACTCTTGCAAAAGTGTTGCTGTGATTTCCAGCGGGCAGGATTTGGCCTGTTTGTCAGTACCTCTGTTGTTTTCGTCTCATGTCTTAGGATGCGCTATTCCTTAACTGCTAGTATCTGGAGATACGTTTTCTTCAGCTATGCTCACCAGGCAGGGGAAAAGAAGGCAGATTGGTATTTAAGGTGTATGTGTTCCTTTTTTTTGGTAATCATTCTGTTTCTGCGGGTGAACTTGGATTGGTGCTTTATCTTCCAGGTGATGCTTCTTAGCTTAATCCACTTCAACACAGTCAGTTAATTTATTTAGCTATGTTAAATTCCTGGATGGAGACTCTTTTTCAGAATAAAGTGGTCTTTAATTTGATTTTTCTGATGCATTTGCAAAGTGAATTGAACCAAACTCTTAAAAGTTGATTTGGATTCTTCCTCCTGAGTGTTCCCATGTAGAGAAACACTATCTCTGTCTGCCTCTGGTTCCTCATCAGTAAAACAAAGATGACATTACTTGCCTTGTTTCACAGTGGTGATGCTTGCAGAATCTGTTAATACCTGTGGAATTTAAATCCCTCACCTGGGAGCTTTGTAATAATGCTATATGCATCTCACAGCTGGAGACGGCACTCCTGGGTATTGGCAACTGCACTTAGACCTCCAAGGTAAATGAGGATGGTGATGTTGTGTAGTGTGATCACACGCGTGCATGCATACAGTTCTGAAGGTGTATTAGTGTGAAGTGATTTTGGTTTGACCAGGGCTATGTAGTGACTGGTTTTGAGAACAACTGTACCTTGATCTAGGAAAATACTTTGCTGGAATGGAGTTAATTTTCTTCACAGCAGCCTGTGTCATGCTGTGTTTGAATTTTCAGCTAAACCAGTGCTGATAACACATCAGTGGTTTAGGTATAGCTGAACAGGGCTTGCACAGTGTTGAGGTTTTCTGTTTCTCACTCTGCCTGCCCTAGGAGTAGGTTAGGGGCAGTCAGGAGCTTGGGAGGTGCCACAGCTAGAGCAGCTGACCCAAACTGGCCAAACAGGTATTCTGTCCCATATTAATATCATCCTTAGCAATAACAACTGTGGAGTGGTCCTTCCAAAGTAGCCATCTTTCAGTGACTGCCTTTGCATCACTTGGGTTTGGGTTTTTGGTTTTTGTTTGGTGGTGGGTTTTTTTTTTCTTTTCTCTTTCACTTATTAAGCTGTCTTTGTCTGGAATGGCAAGTTTTTCTCAATTTTGCTCTTCTGGTTGTCTCCCCTATCCCCTTGGGTAGGGAGAGAGTGAGTGTCTGGGTGGCTGCTTAGTTGCTGGCCAGGCTCAACCCACCACACACTTAAGCGCAAACGTATATTGAGCGTGTAAATGATTCATTTCCCACCTTCTGAGCATTTATGTGGGAAAAATTAGGCTGATATTGGTGGCTTTTGCTTGAGTTAGCTTTAAATGCAGAGATTATATGAAATACAACCTCACTTAGCAAAGCCATCACCCTGAATAACTCTGAGTTTGTTGATCAGTTCAATTATTAATTTTGTGCCTTAAAAAACTTCCCCCCCCCAAAACCAAAAAAGATGAAAGAAACAAAGAAACTGCTAGGGACCTCCATGAACCAGTGCTGCTGGCTTTTAGGTCCCAGAGCATTTTAAGCCAATTTGCTTTCAGCTGTGAGCAATTTTACTGACACTGGTTCCCAGTAGCCTGTGATTGCTCACATTTTAAATTTACTTGTTGGGTGCTGTTGCTCTCATCTGAATTGGGGAAAGGCAGATGACATGAAAATTGTAAACAAGCTTCCTGTGGCTGGTGTGTGTGTGGGGAGAAAAGGTTGCAAACATCGTGGAAATAGGTCTGTAGGCAGGAAATGGAGACCCCAGCATGCCAGAGCAAGCTCTCATTTTTCACATGTAAATCTGTCCATGATCTCTTCGTTGTGCTGTATGCTGCCCAGTGCTCATCCCTTTGCTCATTATTAATTACACTCTGTAAATATGTGGACAGGGCTACTGATGAGCTGTGTTAATCTCTGTGCTGATATAGCAGGATCACTTACAGAAGAGATGAATCTCATGGAGTGGATTAGTGCTGGCCTTTCAGATGTCTACCTGAAATGATAACCTGTTCTCTGTGGCTGCTGTGCTCTTCTCTCTCCTGTCTCTAATACAAGCATCACTTGATACAGGAGCATGACTGCCTTTGATGTGGCACTTTTTGGTTGTCCTGAAGTTGATTGTCAACCTGCTGAAGGAACTGCAATGCCTTTACACTCTGATTTGTGGGAAACAGAGTTATATATTCCATGGTGGGGTATATGCAAAGCACTTTGCCGGTTTAGAATTGGCAAGATCTGGAGGAGGGTTTAATGAATAAAAGTAATTTTCCTTCATAGTAAAATTTTATGGGCATGAAAATTGTTACACCACCCAATACTCTGAAGAGCTTCTGAGCACTTTTGTGATTTATGGGCTCAGAGATTCCTAATAATTGCCTGAACAATAGGAATCCCTTCAGGGATGTGTTTTCAACATCAAATGAAACCTGAGCTCCCATTTCTGGTTATGTTTTTTTCTGCTTTCATGCCAGCCAAGTTGTGTCAAGACTCAAGGCTGCCGGATTTGGCAGTCTTGAAAAACTGCTGGCCTTATTTTAGAGAAGTGGTCCATCATATTAAATCTGGATTTAGTGCTTCAGTATACTATGTAGTGAGGTGGCAGGATATGTCAGTGCCAGATACTCTTAATCTGTATTGTATATAAGCCATCAAAGATAAATAATTGACAGGAGTTGGCATTTTTGTCATGCAAGCCTTATAGCAGGGTATTCAGCAGACAGTGTAGTCTCTGCATAAACGAAAACATACGGACTGTGGAGAGGTACGTGTGTAAAATAAGTGCGTAAGGAAATACTTGCAGGACTGGAACATCACTTTTTTCCAAAGAAAAAATATTTTTTCTGATTATCCCCTCTCCATCCTCACTTCTGTCTAGAAAACCAAAACAGTTTATTGAATTTTTCAGGTCATTTAGTTTTGTGTAAGCTCAGCTTGAAATTGCATTTTCCAGAGGGTTTGTATTGCCTTAAGGGCATTGTAATTCAGCCTGGCCTATGTCCCCACTCTGTTCTGCAGGCTGCTTCTCCCTTTTTTCATTCTCAACCAGCTGAGCTGCTTGGTGCCTGAGGGACACCTGCCCCTGGGGTGTCCTGGGAAGTGCAGTGTGGCTGTGTGGAGCCTGGCCCATAGGATATCGGGGGGAAACTTCACATCTGAGCCATGTTCCCTGGAGTGCACAGTATGACCCCGGAGAAAAGTGCATTTCGGCTTTGAGCTGACTTGAAATTAATTTTGGGGAGATTGGTTTGATGGGCAGAAACAGTTCAATTTAGCACAGTAAGAGTGTTTTCTTTATTTTGATTAAAGAGTGCCTAAATGTAAGTTTTTGCTGCTTCTGAATCAATATCACTTGGAACTTTTTTCATTTTTTTTACTTCTTTTCCCCAGAGAAAAATATTTCATCTTAATTTAGGTTGAAGAGTGGGCATTTTCTACAGGGTGGCAATTCTATATTTCCCTCAGTTCAGGGAAAGAAAACGTTTATTTTTGTTTTGAAATAGTACATTAAATATGAAATCTCCAATTTTCAATTGAATTCAGCTTTTAAAATGAAAACCGTCAAAATTTTCATGCAAAATTACTCTGACACAGAAAAGCCATGATTATTTGTTGGTGTTGACAAAAACAAGCTAAGCTTCTTCAACTACAAAGTAGAAATCAGAATCAAATCTCTCAGCTTGAATCAATAAGGGGTTTTTCTTTTTCATTTTATTTTCTCATGTCAGAATTCGGTTTTGAAAAATACGTCCAATTTTCCTTATATTTTGTTCCATTCTTTTTCAACTAAAGCATTCAAATAACAGAATGTCTTAGAAAACCTGGTCCTTGCCCACATCTGCCCCGATACCCCTGCTTCTAGTTTCTCCTCAGCGTATTGGGGCAACATGATGTGAAGGCCTCAGAATATCTTTGAAGTTTCCTCTGCAGCGCTCTGTCAAAAGCACCCCATGAAAACAACTCGGGGACCTTTCAGGCTTTGATTTGTGTCTTAACTGCATGTGGCACTTTGTTAGTAGCTATATTTGATCCGGTCTCACGAGGCAGCGTTGGAGGGAAATGTGCTTTCGCAGCTTTTCCTGGGAAGGTTGTGAGTTCAGCCTCTCCGCTCTGGTTTTCGAACTCCCGAACCATTACAAGAGTTGCTTTTATTGAATCTGAAGTGTCTTGTCTCAAAAGCAGGTGGGAACAGGGGGGAGGCCACCTGGGGTTGTGGTGCAAGCGTTGTCTGGCCTGGGCATATGTGGTGAGTAATTTTATGGATAGGTTGCTGTAGGTGACTGTACTGTGTCTTACCACTGCCTCAGGGAACTCCTCCTATTTCCTGGGACCCTTTGTGACATTTAACTGCAAAGGGATGCTCATGCTGAGCTGGATTTTTGTTAGTCATCCTGGCAAAAATCCAGAAAAGCCACACTAAACAACATGCTTTTACTTTGGACTTGTACCCAGGAGCTGAGTAGGATTCAACCCACTCCTGTAAAGCTGGTGTCATCCTGCGGTTTGCAGGGTATATAATAGATAAGTGACATCTTCAAAAACGTAGGGCATAGGAGATGTGGGGAGAGGCACACAAAGAGCTGGGAGAGTATGGATGCTGCCTTCAGTTGTAATTGCACCTTAAGGCAGAATTACTCTGTTGAAATTTGACCAAGGCATGGAGATTTTATTTAATATGCTTAGGGCTGGATCCAGGATCCACTGAACTCAGCAGAAGTCATCCAGCTGTCTTCAATGTGGTTAGGCTCTGAAACTGGAAAACTAACTATGTGAAACCTCATCATAGTTGCGGGCAATAAGAAGGGTGTCGTTTCTGGCAGGGCTTGTGCTGTGGTGCATGGCTTCCTAGAGACTCTCGAGAGGGTCCTGTCTGAGCCCCTGTGTGAATACAGGGAACGTGCTAAAAATGTCACGCTCACCAGGTTGTAGCTGGGAGCAGGCTGCACTGCTTCCTTCGGTGTAAGGCAAGGACGTATACAAACCTTGGTTGCTGCAACTTGCAGCTGGCTCTTACCCTTTGTATGGGAAGGTGTGTGCAGGATTTAAGGTATGATAAAAAGGATATTGTCCTTATTTTCCCACTGCACAGCATTGGTTTAGGCTGACATGGGCTCGCATACGCTGACTCAAATCTGCCTGGCAGGTTTCTTTTCACGCCCTGCTGGAAGCAGCTTGGCTTTTATCTTCCTCCTAAACGTCTCTGCGTGGGGAAATAAAGGGACAAAATGCAATTGGGGATGGGGAAAGTGAATCCAGTAGAGACAGGAATGCTCAGAGCATCTATTCTAAAGCCATTAAGTTGGGTTCTGACTGCACAGTCATGTACCAAGGCCCCTAACAATTTGAACAGGTCTCTTCCCGGTATTGTGCTGACAGTAACCAACTGCTGCAGCCACTGTGATATTGATTAATCTTTTGGTATTTTTCTGCAAAGCTTTAAAGTCCTCACCCAGCAGCCTTTCAGCTGGGAAGCCCAAATGAAAGGTGTGGTGGGTCTCACTGCTGAGGGAGTGACAAGTGGCTTTTATAGTAGAAAAAAATCCTTGTTACATAGGAGAACATTAATGAACTCAACCCTTTGGGACACATCTCGCATTTGGACCCATCTTTTAGCCCAACTGTGAAGTACCTGTTAACAAAACAAAAAACCCCAAGTACTTACTAAAACTTTCCCCAGATGCTTTCACAGCCCAAGCAGATGCGAGGCAAACTAGCCTGTTCTTGAATCCTATAAGGAGGAAACGATGCTGAAATGTTAAAATGATGCAAAACAAAAATGAGATGTCCCAGAGCTCTTCCTGAGGCTGTTCCCGTAGAATCCGAGGGAATGAGCTGTGTGACATTAGTTATGCTAAAAAAGCAAGGAGGAGATGCTCAAATGCTCTTAACTTCTACTGAGGAACCTCTGTTCTTTCTGCAGTAGTTCCCATCCTGTCTGAGCCTGGGAGCTTGCACAGAGGCTCACAGGTTATCGGAGTGCATAGCTGCCTGTCTGGGCAATGTAGCTGGTAATTAGGAGGATTCCATTTACCTGTGAAATCTGAGGTCAGAGCACCAAGGATATTGGAGGGAAGTTATATTCTCCTGTGGTCTCTTGTGTACTGCTTAACTCCTCTCTTCTACCTCAGTTTTACAGGGACATGACTCAGGAGTGTTCGTGGCTCACCTGAAAGTTAGTTGGTGGGTCCTGAAGGCTCCGACTCTCCTTGAGTGCTGAAGATGCAGCTGATGTTTTGTCTTGCTCCGTGTCTAAGCTGAATGTCATGCTCTGTGTCCCTCTATTTTACCACAGCAGAAAGGCAATAGCATGTGGAAATTCCCATGTCCCGGAGTCAGTGACAGCAGATGGAGAACAACAAAACTTATTCTGGGCAAAATAGACTGTTTTGTTAGATAGGGATCTTCATAAACAAAACTCACCAATTTGTGGTAGCACCTTGAGAAACAGGAAAAGTCGACCGTAATTTCTGATTGGGCTGTTGAGTTAACAAGGGTGCATGTGGTTCCATCCCTGACCTTGAATAACCATAGCTGTAGGGAGCAGCTCACAATGTTTGATTAATTCATGTTGGCATGCTTTATTTAAAATGCAAAACATTTTGAGATTAAAATAAATGTTACTGGTTACATGATGCATTAAGGTAATGATTTTCTTTTTTTTTTTTTTTTTTAAACTTACTTGATCCTATAATACTGTAACTTTAATGGATAAATGCTGAACTCTCCTTTGGGTGATTTCAGATGCCTTGTGTATTGTTACACAGTCTAAAGGAAAACTTTTTTCCCCCCCTGCCCCTCTTTTCTCTTCCCTTTATCTTCCTCCCTCCTTCCCCCCTCTGTAGGTGATTCTCATTCTGACAAAGCTCTACGACTTCAACTTGGGGAGTGTTACGGAGAGTTCACTGTGGAGGTAAGTGGATTGTAGAAATCACAGCAACTGGGCATGGAGGGGTTGCACTATGTCTCTTGCAAAACTGGAGGCTGAGTAAAGGGGGTACCTGAGTTGATCGGGGAGGAGGCGGGAGGGAATCTGAGATAACTGGAGTTGCTTTTTGGAAAAGGGACACATGATTAAGAACACATAGTTTTAATAAGGTGGCGTCTGCAAACAGGAGGGTCTCTTGGTGTAAGGGCACTTCCCTGGGACATGGAGGAGCTTGGTTTCATTCTTGTCTTTGAGTGTCCTTAGACAAGTCTCTTCGTTCCTCTGAGTCTCTGCTGTGAGGCTGGCAATGATAACATTCTCTATAGATAGTACATGCTTGCTAGAACAGTGCCCAAGATGGTATACGACACAGTGCGTGATGTTATCCTAGCTGATCTTAGCAATGTTCCTCAGCCCTGCGAGCTGAGATGGTCATCTTGGCAGTGAATCTGTGTTGTTTTGGGCTCTAAGGACAGTAGCCACTAAAGTACTAGAGATATCACAGTCAGGCGCTGGTGTCTTCTCCGCTATGGATAGACTTGGATGGTGTCATGTACCGACCATGTTCCTACTCTGGTGTGGGAGATGGAGTGTTCTGGCCTGGGGAAGCACACTGCTGGACAGAGCATGTGTTTGTAAGAGTGTGTGTGTGTGTGTTTAAATAAAAAAAAAAATCCTCTCCCCTCCAAACCGCCCCCATATTTACCCCTATAAACAAGCCTGTTCCTTGATGTCTGAAATCACCAATAGTTTTACCTGCTGGGCATTGCTCTTCCTCCTGACATCCTGCCTGTGGTGTGGAAAGGGTACGTCTTTAACAGAATTGTCCTTAGGGTAAAAAACACCTAATAACAACAACAAAAAAAGACAGCCAGCGGTTGAGGGAGACCAAGTGCCCTGTGTCAGATTTGCCTGGTGTATTACAGCTATTGTGCAATGTTCTGAAAGTGTAGGTGGTGGAACTGTCAATGCATCATAGCCATTGCTCCAGGTGTGAGCAGCTTCTTAGCAGATGGTCTGTTGTACTTCTTTCTTCCCAGCTAATTTAAAAGCCCCTGTTTGGAGCAGACTTTGGGTGTGTGCTGCAGGTTTGTTCCTGTTAATTGCAGGGTTAATTGTTCAGTAGAGCTCTTGAAACTTCTCAGTTTAAACAGTACTTCCAAAGCCTAATTGCACTGTACCGTGGTAATCTGCAAAAAATATAAATAACCATGCAGCTAATAAGAGAGAACACAGTCATTTCCACTTACCTTGGTACTTTTCAAGATATTAAAGCCTTAAAAAACTTTTGCCTCTTTACCGAACAAGAACAAATGGCGCTGTGATTGTACTTTAAACGTAATTGCCAAGCAATCTGTTCTGCATAAATAATGTAACAAGCAGGCAAATCCTGTCCTAATACTGAACTCACAGTGTCACCTGAGCTCTGCAGAAAGGTAATAGCAGCATCCCTTTTGGAGTTTTCCCGGAGTGATGGAAATGCAGTTCATCATCAATATGACGAAAGGCATCCAGTACTCAGTCAACTGGGGAAGCACACTGATTTGTGAGTGTGTTTCAGTGTGTTCAATGTACTTCAGAGGGGAGTGTGGAGTCTTAGAGAGCAGCTATGAGTTTCTTTGGAAAGGACATTGTAGAAATGCAAACAGATACTAAGTGGAAGCAATAAGCCAAGAGAAAGACTCCTTTTCTCAGGATTTTCTGTTCTATTTGCGCATTAATGCCTCCGAATCTTTGCATTATTTAAATTGGTACTTTTCAATATTTTCTTTTAATTTTTGAGACCCTGAAAATTTCAAAAGGAGGATCTGTCTTTGCAGAGTGAGTTTAAGCCTTCTGGCAATAGGTTTGCTTTCTTTAGTTACTTTTTGTAGACTCCTTCAAAGGCATCTTTGAGCCTGCAGAACTGATGGGTCACAAACTGAATGCAGCTATCAAGTAATTATTGGAAGGATGTCTGGACATTTTCAGGAGTGGGGTTTTTTTGCGTGGTGTTTTTGTTGTGAGGTGTCGTGTCCCCCCCCCGGGAATACGACACATCCTTTCTGTTAAACAGGAGTCCTGCCCATCTGAGCAGTGGTGCTGCATGGTATCTATTCTGAATGCTTGGCAAACACAGTTGCTTCCACAAGAGAGGAGTGGCTTTTGTGTCAGAGAGCAATGAATCACATGGCAGTGCTTTAGGATGCTAAGATAAAGCAGAGTGCAATGCAATCTCCAAATATCATCTTGCCTCCGTCTGCCTTATGCATCAAAAGCTTCTTCTCAGTTCCCCCTGGGTTATAGCATGAGAGGCTTCTTTAATGGAAAACTGAGTTGCCATATAAGTGAAATTTCTAATCCCTGCATCTAAATACAAAGACAAGTAAATCAATAAGAAAACATCCTGAATGTAATTAAAAAAGGGAGTGAGAGCAAGAGAGGGAGAGAGGAGAATTAAAAGTTATCTTGGAAGCTGCTCCTTTATCAGGCTAGTACGAGTTTAGACAGAGGAAACGCTGCTCAGCATTTGAATGCAGGAGCACAGACCTTGCTCTAATAAACAAATCCATGCTTTTGGGGCCCAAAAAAATCACAGAAAAGACCTCTGTTGCTACTGAAGCAGACAGCCTTGAAGCGGTCAGCTTCAAGGAAAAGATACCCCCACACCCACCCAGCCAGCCACATCCCTCCCCCTTGTGAATGCCACGTCTCTTCTTGGTCACAGATACACCTGTCAGTTGTGGTTTGGATTTGTGTTTTTCCCACTGAGTTGAGTTGAGGTGATAGTTTTCCTCCTATGGGGGGAAGCTACTTTATTGTGGTTGTACTTTTGATGGTATGATACATCAGAATATGTGGAGAGGTCTTTTCATAGGTCAGCAAATATAACTGTAAAAATTATTTAAGCTTTTCAGACATGCAACTCTTCATCAGTTCTCATTGTCTAGCAAAATATCTAAATAGGTAGTTAGGAATCCAGCTACATCCTGCTTACTTTAAGTAAAAATTGGATTAAGGGTTGGACAGATGACTTCTGTAGAATTCCCTCCCACGCTAACACTTCTTCACCAACAAAAGAAAAACAGTTTTCCCTCTCAATCTATAAATTTACATGATTTTGATTTGAAGTGCTGGTGGAGCACCTCTAATTCCCAAACCCTCTGTAGGCGAGGGTCCCTGCATCAAACTTCATTGACCATGGTAAGCACGCAGGAGTGATCTGTCATGAAATATGAACGCTCTCTGTAAAAAGTAGGGACCGGGCTGCTTCACAGGAATTGTAGTCCAAGAAGGCATCTGTTGAACAGAGGAGAATGAGAGGGTTAGATATGCAAAATATGGTGTCTAAAAGGCACCATTCACAGCCAAGAATTGAGGGGTTAGGGGATTTTTTTTAACCTATTTTTCTGTTGAAAATTTCAGGCAAATTTTATTAGGAGGAGGAGAGAAGGGAAATCCTATTCAATGGCTTATTTCTTCAAATGTGTATGTTCATAACACTTCCAGGTCTGACCATAGAAATTGTGGTGAGTTTTGGTTTCAGGTGTATGTTGTGTTCAGATATATTAAACAGAGATTTCTGTAGGTTGTATGGTAGGCAGCAAGTCCTTTCATGAGTTAATCTTGTTTCTGTCCAGTTGTTTCCTTCTTGTGTTGTGAGTGTGAGTAAACAGGAGGAATCTATTGAGCTCCTTTTCTTATTCAGTGGGCCTTTTAGATTTCACAGGTTTTACAAATAAAGGAAGAGCCTTGTGAACATTTCTGCTCTTGTTGCTAATCGTGTCTCCCGTTTAAGCTGCATGGTTTTGAGACAGGGTTATGTGAACGTGACATATTCTGGATAAGTATTTAAAGTTGCTATTGTAATATTTAAAATGTTTTCAACTGTTTCAGCCAGTGTGGGTTGAGGAGTTATTTCTGCTAAGGTAACTGGAATAAAAGTTTTTCCAGTGTTGCCTTTTTTAGTATCCAGGAACAGTTATATTTATTTGGATTGCAGTATAGCTAAAAAGACAGCCTCCATCCCAAGGGAGCTTTCAATCTCAGACGAAGACAAAGAGACAACAGGGTGATACAGCAGACAGGAGAAGCGCAAGTTAGCAGGGCGGTATTTATGATCAACGCGATAGCCGTGACTGCAACACATCAGCTAATTAGACAGTGGGGAGTAGTTCAGATTTTCTTCCAAAGTGCAAGCACTTGCATGTGTCAGCTCTGTGTCCCCACTACCATTTTACCCATCTTTGATGCGGCCCCTGGAGGTCCCCTCCTCTGGCTGTGGTCCCAGCTAAATTATCTGATGGTACATAATGCCGGCCCATGCATTAACCCATACTCAAAACCATGACTGACTCTTACTGCTTAAGAGGCTAAAATGCTGATGAAGGAATTTTTACATGTATTCCTTCTTGTTTATTAACCAAGAAATTATGTTTCCATGGCAGCAGTCAAAAATCCCCAAACTTTTTTTTCTTTTTACTCTTGTGGCTGCTGTGCCTGAAGAGGTTGGTCTGTTGTCTTAGCTTCTGTGCTGAGCTAAAAAACCCCCCACTTTTAGCTTTTTAACAGAGACAGCTGCAAAACACAGCAGCTGCAACTCCTAGCTTGGAGCTGAGAGGAGTAAAACTGGTCAGCTTGGTTGCAAGCTGCCTTATGTCTTGCATTGCTCTTTCATTCAGTTCTGTTTTAATTACCAAAGGGCTTTACGCCGTTTCCTCCTATGTCCTTGACTCTTAAGCCTCCCAGTCTCCAGAGACCATCAGCATATTTCAGTGTACCTCTAGCATTTGTTTCCTTTGCAAAGTTTCACAGCTCACGCTGATTTCTGTGCCCTAGGCTTGTGTGTTGCATGTGGAGCTGGCTTCAGGTAGGGCTGCTCTGTAGGTGTGAAATGGTGAATGTGGTGTGAAAACCCACGTCTCCCCTTTGGGAACTGGGGCTCAGTCTCCTTCCTTCAAATGTAGTTGCCTTTAAGGTAGATGAGTAAGAAGGCAGAGATCAGGAGATTCAATAAGCCTGACTCAAATTTCCATATAATCCTTTGCGAAACAAGCTAAACCTGAAATAAGTCTTGGCACAGCCAGAGCTTCCTTAAAAGAGTGTTCCTGTCCCCGTGGCAATGCATTATTTAGACTGTGGTGCTGGGAATGGCGACCTCTGGTTTGTGCCACAACTTCTTGCTCAGTACTGGTCAGGTTCCACAAGGCTTGCAGTGGGGCATTGTGTTTTTTCTGGAATTTGCTGTATTGAAATGCAGTCTCCAGCCAGCCACCATAACCAGCTGACAGCTCCCTGCAGTATTGTCAAATTTGATTATATTTATTGTTTTTCGCTTTTATGCTGACAACATACATCTTAGATACATGTTATTTTCTGGAGGACTGTATTCAGGCATAAAATTAATGGAGCTGGTTTTCAAAGTAGTAATGCTTTCCATTATTAATTCTTATTTGGCGTTTTTTGACAACACTACAAAATGCAGAAGTCCTATGCTGATGAAGAGAAGGGTTTCTCATATCTGCAATCAGCCATCAGGGCACAGAGGGAAGGAGCCAGCTGAGTGTACAAGTGCATCCCTGACACCTCTTGGATTGAAGACTAGGGTGCCCAAAAGTTTGGCAGCTCCACTGTTGTTATTTGTTAGAGTGTATAAATAGCCTAGCTCAATGATGGCTAGTTTTTTCAGGCTATGGGAGCCACCTATCAAAATCTTCGTGGCTGAGAGCTGCTAGTTGCAGACTATGTTTGCTGCAGAACTAAGGGAATGGGGAACTGCAGCAGACAACTGCAGTGTAAGATGAGAGTTGTTCCTCAGAGTTCACAGCACCCTGAGTTGTGATTCGTGTGGGCCTTCACCAGCATTCCAGAATAATGCAGTTCTTAACCTCTAGTATTCTTGCTGATTTGTCTTTTTCGCAAAGTGGGTCATTCAGTTTACTGTGGCTAAGCGCAGCCTGGCTGTCAGTCGTAGATGCCATCTTGGCATAGGAGCCATTCTTGAAGTATTTAGGAGATGCACAGTTGCTGCACGTTGGCCCACTTCTGAGCTAGCTGCTGCCAAATGAAGATCGTGGTCATTTAATAAAGAGAAGTTCCTTGGCCCAAAGAGCTGGTTGTGAAGAATAGAAAATGCAGCATTCTTGAGCCAAATGACAATTTATTCTTTGCTTTCATGGCTAAATTCCTGCTTATTTTGGAGAAACAGATCTTGTTCTCTTGCTCAGGGTGACATACCAGGTTTGGCAGAGGCTCCTGACGTCTGTATTTGTCCAGCTGCGCAAGTATTGCAGCAGACATCAGGAAGTGGGTCCTAGTTAATAAAGAGGAACAATGTAGAATGCTTTACAGGTGAAAAGAGTTGTTGAGTGTCATGTCAGCCAGGAGAGAAATTAATGGTTAAAGGGCATTGCATGAAGTTACACTGCAGGGATGCTAAATGTTCACAAAAAGCTATACAGGAAATGGCTTTTCTATGCTCTTTTCATGACTATTAAAAGCAATAAGGGGGTGGATGGCTTAGCTTCCTTGGGTTTACTGGTTTAGGGGGCTATCTGTGACAAGAATGTTAGAAGTTGCTGGTTATCAGATGGTGATAACCATTGACCACCTTATTCCACTGTATAAGTGAAGTCATTTGAAGTAGCTAATTATGATCCTATTCAAAATGCTTTTCTGGTTTGAGGTGATTCACTATCCTTCCAGCTGTGACTTTCCAGAGACCTAAAGAAATCTTTAAGAAGTCTTTTATTGTGGATTTCAGGAAACGTGCATAAGGGATTGTTTTGATTTGCTTGGTTTGTGTGGCTGGATGTGAAGGTCCATGGGAATTAAAAAAAAAAAAGGGGGGGGGAAGAAAAGAAAATTCAAGGAGTGGAACAGAATGAACCATAGGTTTAGGCCTCCTCAAATGTCCCAGACAATTTCAGGTGCTGTCCAGAGCGTACATTCTTTGCAGTTCAGAACGGAAGAAGATGCTGTCATTGCAACAAATGGATAACGTAAGTTAAAATGTTAATGTGTTTTAAATGTTTGTTTTGGGAACCAATCATGAAAATTAATAAGCTTATCTTAAATTCATGGCTATGTTTTAGAGTTAGGTAAACTCAGTAATGGTAATAAAAGTAAGATTATTAAAGAATTCTTTAATTCTTTATTTCATTCTTTAAGTAGATGACTAACTTCTGGAGAGAAGTTTCATTTGTCTCCTTCACATTGCTTCCTTAGCCCTATTTGTTATATCCCATAGGGTTTTTCCACAAGGGAATAGTAAGGTTCACACCTCTACTTTCTGAGGGTTCCTTGCTTTAACAAGCAGTCACATTAATGTTGCCTCAGAGATGGAGAGAACAAAGGGGGGCAATGCAAAATCATGTGAAAAGTAGTCGCCCAGTGAATATGAGTCTAAAAGCCTTTGTATGTCTTGGGGTGGTGTGTATATTGAAGTCCCACCTTTGCTTATTAAGATGCCTTAGTCCTCTTGTTTCATGGAGGTCATTTGTCTTTTGTGAACCAGCCTTCTGGCTGGTCCATTTGTTGTGTCTCTTAATTGCTCCATCAATGACCTTTCTGTGGGGCCGGGGATATCATCAGACAGGGGACCTTTTGGATTTATTAATTTTTTGTTTGCCAAGAAAGCTTTGAGACTAATTGCCAAGACTTCCCAGAAGATATTAGTTTACAAATTTTAATGACACTTATGATTTATTAATGTGCTTTCCCCAGCA
Organism: Grus americana; assembly: GCF_028858705.1. NCBI lineage: Eukaryota > Metazoa > Chordata > Aves > Gruiformes > Gruidae > Grus > Grus americana. The sequence continues at coordinate 13,408,006 of NC_072858.1, read as the reverse complement.
TCTGCTCATCCCTATTCCTTGGTGAAATTCCTGCTGAATCGGAGAGAATTAATAAAAACAGAACTGCAGATTGTAATGGTGTTTTAGCTAGGCTGTTAATTAAAAACTTTTACCCATATTCAGAGTGGTTTATTCATATCTGTGATTCTCTGAAGACAGAGGTAAGTCTTGGCTTAGACTATGTTCTTCCTAGGATCTCGATTTGGTGAGTGTGGTGCACGTCAGTCCATGGTGGTGGCACAGAGGTTCATGTTTATGTGTGCATGTAACGCTGTTCAACATGGGCTACACATCCCAGCTCTGTCCTTCACCCACAGATCTTTTGCAGCTTGAAAGTGAGGCTGCTTTGCTGAAGTTGTCGACCTCCAAACATGTGCCCATGGGAGGACTGGACTGGTCGCTAACAATGGATGCTGCAGATATGTTTGTGTGAGATGGAATGTGTTTGTTAAATAGGTCTAGAAAGGTCATGTGGTTGTACATGAGGTTTGATCTTATAGATAACTGGGCTACTGAGATGTTCCTGTTAATAAATAGGCCTGGGAATTTTTTGATACATCTCGTTTTCTGGACAGGGAGGCAAGAAGAAAAGGCAATTTATTGAATTCCAAACTTTTTGAGGGAATGTTCTTAGGACAAGGTGGAATTCCAGATAAAAGTAGAGAGGGCAAAAACAAGTTCTGTTTTTTGTTTTCGTTTCCATGTTTCAGGTCAGAGCCCTAGCCATCTCTCTTTTCCTCTCTCCCTCCCAACTGTTGAATTATTTATACTCTGCAAAAGAGCTCCAACGGGAGAGATTGAGAATCTCTCCAGGGAGAGACTGATACTAATCTTAAGTGTGGAAGATCCAAGTTCAAACCCTTGCTCTGAGTAAGTATAAAGGGAAGTGCTTTTTTATTCCACAAGTAATTAAATTTTGTAACTCATTGTTACAGGGTGTTGTTGAGGCAGAAATAATAAAAATGTAAATGGATTTCAAAAAGGGATTCAATGAATTAATGGAGGATATTTCTGTTGGTGGCTGTTAAACGTGATAGTGGAATGGTAGCCTGTGGCTTACATTATTTTATGATAGGACATTCAAGGAACAGACAGGTCTACAGCTTTTGGATCAGTGTTGCAGAAACGTCATCCATTTTTTGGTACCTGTTCTTCAGCAATGAGCTATTCACGCTGTAGGTGTTCTAATGGAATAGTGGGATTGTGCTGGAGACATGATATGGCACAGTATTTTAGTGGTTTTGGGATTTGCAGACCTTTAAGTCAAGAGAACTGTGGGAGGGACCATGGAGAGAATCATGCTGTCTTTGATCTCTTGCCTGTACTTTTCCCAGAATATTCTGTGGCAGATTAGCAGGCAATACAAATTTTTGATCTAACCTACTGTGGCTGTCTTACTCAACCAAGGAATTTGAGTCTTCTACACCACAGGTAGGTTCTCCATCCATTGCCCAACTGGTGGCTATCTTGGATGCTATCACATTTTCTTAGTAAAGCTACTTTATTGGACTAAAAGTATACTTTGTAGTTTACAAAACAAACAAACAAAATTCCAGAAAAACCCAAACCACCAGAAAAACCCAGACTATCTTTGATGTAATTTAATTTTCCAGCCAGACCTTTCAGACACACAACTGGGTTTGATCATCCTGACAATGGAAACTTAAACCTGTCCAGATCTCTAGTCTTTCCATTCCAGAAAACTACATAATAGAATGGGAAATTTAGGAAACTTAATGCCAAAAGAGGTTTCTGATGTTGATACAATCATGAGGATCTCAGTGCAAATTAATGAAATTTGTTGGGGCCAGGGGGGGAAGGTATTTTAGGGAGCTGTAAGAATATGCTTGTCCCTGCTTTTGCAGGTTATATATGCTATAATTAATACAGTTTTTCTGTCCTTGTTAATGAATTTCTTTGATTATGAGCCCTTCAAGAAGGGAGATAGGCTATCTCATCAGAAATTAATTTTAGGCTCAGGTCATGTTCCCAGGCATTTAGTCCTGGGGTTTTGGTGGAGAAGGCCAGAAGAAGCTTTGCCAAAAGTGAATGTGTTTTTGAAGCATCACAGTCCCTGTGAGGTCATCTTGTCAGGGATGGCAGGTAAAGTGTGTTTGTAGTACTTTGCCTACTTGAGAAAAGTAGCAAGGCAGCATTCAGGAGGGAGTTCGTAGCCAAGAACCTGCTGTTGCAGATCCTGTGGGTGTTGTGACTGTTGCTGCATCAGCAGAGCTGCATCTGTTAACAGGAATTGGCTATTCCATCTCTTCTTTATCATTTGGAGCAGCAATTCCATTGCTCTCATTAGAGAGCTGCTCCTTTTGTTGAGTTATCTCATCTTACATTCTAATTAGATTTGGATGCCGACTGCAAAACTTTTTGCAGGAAGCCACACTTAAAGATGAATTTGTTTTGGCCTTACTAATGTCTTTTTCTGATCGCTCTTTACTGTGCAGAGGAGTTTCTTTGGCACAGATTAGTAGTAGATGCGTTCAATGTGGATATGTGCCAATATTAATGAAAACCACACATTAAATTAACTTATAAATATGTAAATAGATAATTACAAAATAAGAACTTTCATAATAAATTACATGAGAACTTTCATACTAGAACCGATCTTGTAGAACTTGGAAAGCCTGAAAAGAGATGCCCAGAAAAAGAGTGCAATAAAAAACTTAGAGAAGATCTAGTAGAACTTGGAAAGCCTGAAAAGAGATGCCCAGAAAAAGAGTGCAATAAAAAACTTAGAGAAGATCTAGTAGAACTTGGAAAGCCTGAAAAGAGATGCCCAGAAAAAGAGTGCAATAAAAATCCTACAAAATTATGTGCTGTGGATAGGGTCTCTACTAAAGCAGGTGGGTGGAGCATTTCTCATATGAGGAAAGGCTAAGAGAGCTGGGACTGTTTAGCCTGGAGAAGAGAAGGTGCGGGCACTCATCAGTGTGTGCAAATAAGAGAGGGTGCAAAGAACACAGAGCCAGGCTTTCTTCAGTGGTACCCAGTGACAGGACAAGAGACAAGGAACAGGCACAAACTGAAACTCTGGAGGTTTCCTTTCAATATCAGGAAACCTTTTTTACCGTGCAGGTTGACTGAGCACTGGCACAAGTTGCCCAGGGAGGTTGTGGAGTCTCCATCCTTGGAGATATTCTAAAGCGATCTGGTCCTGGGCAACTGGCTCTAGGTGACCCTGCCTGAGCAGGGGGTTGGACTAAAAAAGCTTCAGAGGTCCCTTCCAACCTCAACCATTCTGCGATTCTGTGAAGAATTAAAGGAGCATCGGACAAAGTAGAAGAATTTGGTTCTTAGGACAACATGTAGTTAATCTGTGGATCTCCTTACTGGAGCATGTTTTAGTAGGTAAAGTTCACATGGGTTCAGGTGGAGTCTAGACAAGTTCCTAGAAGCAAAAAATATGTCAAGGATTGTATTACTTTTATCTGTGGCTCATAACTGGCTTCTGATCCGTTAGACAGAGATAGGCACTGCCACTTACTCTCCAGGCAGTCAGGGCTGGATCAGGAGCCAGCAGGTTCTCACACTGTGCAGTTTCTGTGCTGGTGCCACCTCATGGCTTGCTCTGGGATGCCGTTCCCCTATCCACACTGAACCTAGGCTTTACATCAGCTTACATGATTTGTTTCTCTTTTAGTGAGCTGTTCTTTTTCTTCCCCTCTCCCGCCTCCCTTGACTTTTCTTTTCTTTCCAGTTAGGCTTGGGACCAAGCCATATAAATCTTTGATGCTTTGTACAGTGGCTGGTAGAATTTAGTACTTTAACATGGGTTGTGTCTGTTTATATTGGTGTTTTATTATGTTGTGTTTGAGTTTTTTTCCCAAATGCACTGCCATTTTATAATGGCTATAAATAACCTGAAGGATGGAGAAACATTGTTAAAAAAACGTGCAAGAAATCCTTCCATCTTTCTTTTAGTCTGGTCTGTCTTTCTCATTATCTCTGTGGTGCATTTATTAGGCTTCAAATTAAATTAATAAGTGCCCAGTATCAAGCAGTCACTTCTCCAAATAATATTTACAACGTGATACATTCCTTCAAGCTGGAATGTAGCCTTTGATTTATTTACTTATCACATGTTCTTCATCTGTAAAATCTGTCAGCTCGTTCTTTTACAGTATATGCCTGACCAAGTAAAAATGAAAGCTCCTGTAAACTACTAGATCATGGGAAGCTAGTGCATTTTAACGCTTAGGATTTCCGCCTCTGAATGAAAACTGCAAAAGGTGATTGAGGCCATTCTGTAACCGGGTTATTGGGGCTTGTTTCTGGGTCTTTGATGGCCAGTTACTTAGAGAATTGCCTCTGTAAATATCAGTAGTTGCTCATATCCAGTTAACCCTGAAGCTTGCTGTCCAGATGCCTGAATCTAGCAGCAGGCTATCTGCAGGAGCTGGGCATTCAGCATCCTGTGAGTCTGGTCAGGGGTGCAAATGTGGTGCTGTATTGGAATAGTTGAGGGATATTATCCTGTCATAAATCGAGGACTATTGTATGGCCTCTGTAAATGGGCTGTTACATTTTTCTTTTATGGATCTTGTAGTCAAGCTCAGAGGATCAGTGAGGAAGATGATAATAGGAGACAGGCTACAGGAAGATGGCTGGGCTGTTAGTATAACCATTACTGCCAAGTCTTACCCCAAAGTCAGGTAGTAGTTTTGCCTGGGGGTGAGAGGAGCACTATGAACTTTCCTGAGTGAATTCTGGTGCATTTAAGATGCAACTGTCTCTAGCTGTCTGTAACTATTGCCAGGAATGTGGGGCTTCACGACAGAGTTAGCTGTGCTGGATAGATGTGTGCAGCTCCGCTGTGTACCTTCACAGCCCAGGGTCTTGGCATGGATGCGCGTATCTTGGCATCTGCGTTCATACACTGTGCAGCGGAGTGGGGCAGGTGAGCAATAAGCTGGGAGTAGTACTACCTATAATTACTAATTTGTACAAGCCCTGGGAGGTTCAAAAGCTGACTGGGGAGGGGTATGCAGAAAGGAAGAATAACCCATCACTGGGACATGGGTTCAGCCCTTATGGGGGTCTGAAGCTCACAAGGAGTAATCAGTCCCATGGAAAGAGAAATGCACTTATCTGACCTCTTACATCCCTTTCTCTGAAATGTTAGAAATTGTAATAGTGATTTGCTTTAAGAAGGAAGCTTGGTTCTGGAGTATTGGTCGTGGAGGGGGAAGAGCAAGTAGCAGGTTCAGAGCAGAAGTCAGGAGCAGCGAGGGGAAGAGTAGTGCACACGTAGGGAATAGGTGCCAGGGCCTGGTGTGGGAACAGGAGAATCATACAACTTCCATCAGCACCATGGGATGCATGAGTCCCCTGAGGACTTCAGCAGACTGCGATCCATCTGTGGGTCTTGTATAATTCAGGGATCACAGACAAGCTGTTGACCTTGAGGTCCCCCAGACACAAGTCTCTCTAAAGCTGGGGGGGGGTGGGGCTTGTCTTTTCCTTGGGTTACTTGCAGCTGTAAGTGTGGCTGAGAAACGCCAAGGCACTAAGATCATGTTAAAACGTAAGGTTTCAGATATAATGTTTTATTGCCATGGAGTAGTTAAAGCTACAGAGTAAGCACTGGACCATGCTACATCATTCAGTGTGCCTCTAGCAGAGTAGAGAATAAATGTCCCATGGAAGATTAAAATCCCATTGGTTCTATTATCTGTAACCAATAAAGGCAAAAGGAATGTCTATGAGGAATACAGAGTTAACACAGCACATCTAGCTTTGTACCCTTAAGTGTGCATTTTCTATTTTGTGCAAGGCATGGGAAACAAAGCAAGACAAGCTTTGGTTTGCTGCTTTTTTTTTTTTTTTTTAAGAGTACATGGCAGGAGAGACTCTGGTGGTCCATCCACCTCCTGAGGACTTGGAGGGTGGCCTGCACCAATGCTACCTCATCACAGGGGCAGAGGGTCACACCACCTGAGAAGTTCATATCTTGTCCTGTGGCATTTTAATGGTGATGAGCACAAGTCTGGCTATGTAACAGGACGTGGCCCTCTTGTGTGCTGGGACATGTATCAGAAGCCCATATTTCCTCTTTGGAAGTGCTCCCTTTATATAGTGACAGTGCACGTGGTTTGTTTGAGGGACAGATGAGGCTGAAGGTGAGTAGGCTGTGGTCTAGCTTAGTTGTTTAGCTATATCTGATCCAAGCAGGGTGCATGCACCCTGGTGACTGTGGTTCATCATGAAATGTCCTCTATTACATAGCATATCAGAAGAATAAGAGCCGTGACTGTGCAGACATGGGAATTGTGCTTTTCACTGGTGTGCAACAGGAAACTTGTTCTTCTCATGTATCTCTGCTTCGGGTGTCATTGGACGTGGCACTTTGGAAGCATGCCCGTCTGGCAAATCGGGCAATTGATTTGGTACTTGCACTGCTAGGAAGCTTTTGAGGCATGCTTGGCAGTGGCATTGCTTAGTGGCTCAGGTCTCATGGAAAAGTGGGTTCTTGAATTCTTCAGTGCAGACACCCCACCTTTCTATTGTTAAAGTCTTTGTATCACTTGCAGGAAGCAAAGGTAAAATCCTTTGTTCCCAGAACTTCTTTCTTGTGCTACCTTTATCTCAGCTTCAGTGGTCACTGTGATCCCTCTCATTCTGTGTGACAAAAAACATTACAAATGCTGCAGTAGGCCGTGTTGCAAACTCTTATCTTTATAAAATGACATTCATAAAGGTTAATAATTGGAATGAGCTCTGGCAGTTACTAATTAGCACCATTACACAATCAGCTCACATTCTGGCAGCATTAGGCATACTTAACCAGTCAATTATCATTGATCTCAGAAAGTGCTGCTCTAAAGTTAGCATAAGGTGCCTTTGTGAGTGGGGGGAGGGAATTTGACAACACCACAGTGGTCAGGCTGCTGCAATGTGTGATTTGAGGGACCAGTGCTGTGTACCTGATTGTGACGGATGGATCTGAATTAGAAATCAGATAGTATAGAATCACCTTCAAACAGAGGTGTAAATAGGTCCTACCACTGTCTTTCCTTGCCATTTGAAACAGTAGGGGTGTTCAGGGAGAGAGCTGACTTTGGGGAAAAATGAGTTTAATGGTTTCAATGAATTTCAGTTAATGTGATGACTTACAGGCTTTCCAAAGGACAACTGGAATATAAGGGATTTTTTTTCCTTGTTTTTATTTTTCTTCATGTGATTAATAATTCTTGAGGTAAAGAAGTTGCAAGGAAGAGGGGGAGGCATGGGATTTCCCTTTAGAAGTGTTGCATAAAGTCACCTTAATCTCATGAATCTAAATATTGTGACTGCTTTGTGCTCTCTAAGAAACTCAGAGGTGTGGAGCCTCCGCTGTTCGTGCTGACTTAGAGTGCAGAGAGGGAGCAGGCCTGACTGCTGCATGGAATGGCTATGGTTTTCTAGTCAGTGTTTAGCTCTTCCCAACTTGAGTGTGGGCAGCACATGCACGTCTTCTAAAACCATCTGTTGTTTGTGCCTGGTCAGGAAGGTGTGCAGTGATGTGTGGCCCACGCAAACAAGGATAGTGGCTACAGTCCAGTTGTGAAGGAGATTTTCCAGATCTCTGTATGGAAAATGAATGTGTGGAGTGGAGATGATCAGGGCTGACGTGTTGGTCTCTCCTTTCTGTTGCTTCACTTCTATAATTAGGTTTTTTTGACTGTTTAAGATATGGTCTGTAATGCACGTAAATTCACAGGGAATTGCATACACTTGGATAGAATGGGAATATCGTTGGTGACATGTTGGAACATAAGGGGAGTCCAGGATCCTGTGAGAGTAAAGAAACTTGTGTAGGTGAAAGAGCCAGGAAAAATGTCAGTTACACTTGTTTCCCCTTTGGAATCTGGCCCAGGGCCTCTGTCTATTTAAAACAAGGAAAAATGTATTCTTGTGATTGTTTTGGAGTGCATTTTTAACCTTACTCTCTCTCTTGCTGCTTAATCTCTGGAACTTCTTATTGTGGGCAAATGATCCAGGAAAAAATCTGGTTAGACTCTTCTAAGCTGGATGCTTCCCAAAAACTTTTTTGTTTCTGTGCAACAGAAATCTGAGAACATACTTCAGGGCTGACTGAAGTACATTGATTTCTTTCTGTATGTCTGAACTTTTGCCTTTGCTCTTGACAAAAATCTGCAAGGGATCTTGGGAGTAGGCACAAAAAAAAGCCATGTCAGGTCATCAACTTTGGCTTCAGCTTTTGCAAAAAATTAGCCCAGTGCAAAGGACTTTGTTTAAAAACTACTTTCCCATGCACGTGACTTCAGAAGTAGTAGAAAATGAGTGCAAGCACAAGCCATCCAGACCCATAAAATTTCCTTGCCTCCTATTAAATTTATCTGTAAAACTGTGCCCACATATCAGGAAAAGGCTCGCAGGTTATTGCAAAGTGTACGTACTTTAAGGATTAGTGCTTAATGATTCATTGTTGTTGATACGAAGTGGAGAGCTAAGGTTCATTTGAGCTGCAGATGCTTCTCAGAAGGTTAAAGGAATCTTGGTAGAAGAGATGTGAAGAATTTGTGCATGGTTAGTGATTGTGCAATGATTATTGAACCTGGAGAGAGGAAATATGTCAAGGAACCTATTTAGACATAGGTCATTAATCTAGGATGCAAATTCTAAGGAAGTCAGAGTATTTCCAGGTACTTTTCCAGACTTTGAGTCAGGCCTTGTAAAAGTAATGAAGGGAAATATGTCTTCATGTATCATGTACTTAGCCTGAGAAACGCCCCTGAGCAAACCCTGGGGCAGCCCCGTGGAAATCTGTGTCTCAGGAGAAGCTAGTAAGAGGTGCTGCTTGGGCTGGGTGCCAAGGCAGAGCTCTGGCTTCTGGGTGCAGATGCTGCACTACAGAGCTCAGGCAGGGATTTCCTCCCAAAGCCTCCAATAGTGCATAACCTGCGTGGGGTCTTCTGGACGTGAGAGATACTCTTGAAGAAACGTGCAAGTCTCAGGACTCAGAGCTGGTAGATAGCTGTGGTGTTCTGTGGTGTTGCTGTATGACAAATGATGCCTTCTCTGGTGGTAAATGACATCACCAATGAAGTATGCCTTGGCATGGCAACAAATACTATGGTAACATCTGTAAATGGAGCTAATTTTAGTAAAGAGGTGCCATGCCACAGTAGCTCAATTAAGGAAAAAACAGTTGGACACTTTTTTCTTACAACAGTCTTGTAAGTATGTAAATATATACAGCACAACCCTCCCTCCTCCCTCAGCCCCCCCAATATGTATTTTCCAGTTACTGGGTAATTTGCAGCAATGCAGAGGCAGGTTTTAGGAAAAACCTCTTTAAAGCTGAACATGGATTGCTTGGGAAGGTGGGAAGTCTCCATTTTAAAAGACTTTAGGTACATGCTAGACAGCCTGCTGAAGCAGATGTCTCATTCTAGTTATTCTCGCCTTTGGGAGAGAGGGAGAACATTGAAGGCTTTTTTCTGAACTCTATTTCTGTGGTCCAGTGATAGGAGAGCCTCCCACCCATGTCCCTTGGGAAGAGTAGCACAACAGACTTCGTACTAGAAGCTGACTATGGAAGGAGCTGAGAGGTTGAATAATTTTTACTTGAGTGCATTCAGCACATTTTTGCATCTTGTGACCCATCCTACCTTGTCTTGAAATATCCCTATTAGAATATTATGTAAATGGGATAGTGAAGGCAGCATGGAAATTGAACAATGTGCAATAACAAGTGTTAACTGGAGACTGAGGCCGTGCTCTCTGCAGTGCATTAGTTCCAATTTAGATCCCATCAACAAGCAAAATATTGCACTGCAGATGTGCAGTTTGATAGGCTGCATGGGTCTGATGGGTGTGAAAAATGGTGATCTCACCTCTTTGACTTCCTCCACAACTAATTACCCAATGGAGACCATAGAGGGCAAAAATCAGCTAGCTGATGTTGGAACAATGCTAGAAACATGCAAGTGCTATCAGCGCAACTGTGCTCAAGCCAACAATTTGCTGGCGGAATGGCTGGTGAAAGAATAAAAAGACGTGTTTGAAATGTGAATGATCTTGAGCAGTTCTGAATATAGATTTTCTTTCTTAGAGGCAAAAAGCTCTGGCAAAATTGGTGTTTAAACCAAAGTGCTGTTGTGTTTCTAAAGCTAGGTGATGGAAGATTTTTAGACATAGTACTAGGGAAAGTGGTGAATGCAGGCAAGGACACCTTGCTGGTGATTTCTTTAGCTCATGGCGGGAGGGGTCATGCTAAAAAGAGAGTCCTTGTATGACCTGGTTGACTGGAACAGACAGTTGCTTTGCATTCCAGTAGTCACGCTGCTTCATGGAGTAAAAGTATCAAGTGGTTAATTACTTGCACACGAAGTGGGATAGTATCATGGTAAGATAAACTTCAGAGGAGCCTTTTGACGCTAGAATCTTCCTCAGAGCAGATAGTTTTTGAAAATACTGGGTTGCACTCTTGGTGTAATCCTAAATAATAATAAAAAAAATTGTGTAGAAGCAGCTATGTGGATAAACTGTGAAGCAGTAGTTGTGCCACTGGTGACTCATTAATGTGTTACTATTGAAACAATTCTTAGGTTATAAAGGCAGGAGGAGCATTGTGCTCAGACACTGTGCAAGACAATGAAGAAGAAAATCACTTGCCAGAGATACCAAACAGAGATTAATTCCCCAGACCAATACCTGCTTGATCAAGAGCAAAACTCTTGGCAAAACATGTCATCTTGTTTGAAAAATCAGCAGTGATGAAGAATTTACCTCAGCCATTAGTACAGTCTTGCTGGAACAATTGCCCTTTCTGTACAAAAGAACCCAACACCCAAAATAGAACAAAGTACCCTCTTACCCAAACTTGTCTAACTGCAGTTTATCAGGTTTTGGCTCTTCTGGTACTTTTGTTGACCAGGTGGAAAGGCTCTCTACTTCCCTCGGCAGGTACTCACACCCTGATTAAAAACTAGAAGCCTTTCATGAGGCAGCAGGTTTTTCCACTCTTTAATGATTCTTGTTTGGGTGATTCTTTTCTTGTTACATGGCATGAAATCCAATATCCTCAAAATTCTTATGTTCCTGTTTATAATGTGGGAATGGAAGTCTCAAGAGGGTGCTCTTCATAGAAGTGCAGCTCTGTACGTCCTCAGATTCATAGATTTAAAGCACACAGAAGAAGTAATAATAATAATCTAGTCATGTACTGCAAGCCAGAAAATCTTACTCAATAATTTCTATATTGAGTCCACAGTGTAGTTTGAAGTATTGCTTGTTGGCTGGAAACTTATTCAGTCTTTACTAATACTTATAGTCTTTCAATTATGTGATCTGATTTGCATTGCTGCTGGAACTGTATTTCATTTTTGATGCTGCAGCAAATGGACTCTGGGCTGAGTTGGCCAAATTCAGTGATGCTGAAAGACAGGCTGGTTTGCTACATGTCTGAGAGCCTCAGCACCAGTGAAATTTCAAATTGCAGCCATGATTCCTTGATGATGAAAACCAAGCCTTGGAGCTCTTTTGTTCCTCACTTTCCCTTTCATGGCATTATAATTGTTTGCAAAAAGAGCTGATAGCACAAAATTCAGGGGGATGAAATAAAGCACTGGCTCATTTACATGGATCTAGGGGTTTTTTTGAGCTTTTTTTTTTTGTCATTAAAGGACCCTCAAAAGCAGGGAGTTTTCCTCCTAGAGACTGAGGATTGATAAGGTTTTATTTCCTTTTCAATTCTACCAAAGGCTTCACAGCTGATGACCCTGCATGGGTGCTTATAGACTTACAGCGTGGGTGCATCTGCAAACTGGGTGCAGCCTTCATCAGGCTTTGCTGGGAGCTGTTACCAAGCCACAAATAGTGCTGAGTGGCCCCGGCTCCTCATCACCAGCTAGGAATGAAGGTGCTTCGTACATTGAATGGCAGGTGCTCAGGATACTGCATCAGCATTGCAAAAAGAAGCTCCCTGCAGATGAAGCTCCTGCTGTCCTGGCAGGGATGAGGGCAGCTGTAGGGTTAAAGGCACTGTACTGCTCAGGAAAATTGGGTGAGGTGCCCAGCTCCTTCTTTGATTGCTTCTCCTGCAAAAATTCCTCTTGGCTCAAGGGGAACAAAATCAAAATGTGCAAATCCTATGGCTTTGTTCCTCAGTTATGGACTGAAACAGAAGACGGTGAACAGTAGATTCATGTTGGAGGATTTTATTTGCTGTGGGTGTAAGATTGGGGGGTACAGATAAAGCGTGCAGCTTTTCTACAGCAGGAACTGAAAGAGTATTTTGCAAAAGCATGGTCTTGGCTGGTCTGACCATCCTGGCACAAAAAAAATGGCTCTGCATTTTGGAACAACTGGCTTGTGTTTCTTCATGTTATTAGTTACCTGAAAATAGCTCTCTGCCCTTTGTGCAGATGTTTTCATTTCTCTTCCTGGACTAGGATATTTTATTCTATCTTTGCAACTGTATTATTTACGTCTCTAATATATTTTCAGGTGCAGTGGTAGGATGCACACTGCAAAAAAAAAAAAGGTGGCACAGTTTATATTTGTATTAGACTGCAGATCCCCATGCATTAAGGAGAAAAAGCTGTCTTTGATTCCCTGCCATTAAATACTTGTTATGTTGTTTATAGGGTTTTAAAAATCAAAACCTCATCTAGTCATTTCAGCACTAGTTGCCTTCTACCTTTCTGCCTCTCAGTAGAGCATTTACAAGTGTTTATATTGTTTTTCTCTGCCTAGCAACATTTGTTGCAAGTAGTTTCAGGGAAAAAAAAAATGGTTTGCCATCATAAACCCAAAGCTGCAGCAAGTCTTAACAACCTTTAGTTATCCTTCCCCAGAGTTCCCTTTAGAAAGAAAGAGCTATCTGATGTGATAAAAATGAAGACTTGGTGCTATGAAATCTCTGTTTACATTCTGCAAACATGGCTTTATTCTATCAGAGTCTCTTTTTTTATGAAGCAAATTGTGAGATGTCCGTCACTTCGCTCTGCTGAAATAATAGAAATGATGCTGCGGTGTCTGTGGCGGATTGCTGTGGCGTGCAGGGGAGCTCTGGGGCCTGTCTGTCTGATCCTGTATGCGAAGGGAGGGCCCAAATGAGAGGCCAGTTTGATAAATTACTCTGCAGACAATAGTGTCTTCCCTGCATGTTTGTGCTCTCCTCTTGCTGCATAGGTCTAATGTGACTGGTTAGGGTTTGTTGCATTTGAGCAATGAGGTTTCTGTCACTTTTTGGGGGAGCCAGTTCCATGGCTTAAGTGCCAGAACTGGCCCAAACTTCAGTTTTCTATCTGACAAGACAGTGATGTTTCAATTTCTTTGTCCATCTAGATGTCTTGATGAAGTATCTCCAACCAGCACTACTGATGATTCTGAAAGTTACAGGATTTTACTTACACTTGGCCTAAAATTTCTTTTTTTTTCCTAGTTCAAATTTTTGCATCTGTTTTGAAGAGGCATATAGTTTTTGGGTGTTTTTCTGACTGAATCCAGCAGGAATTGGATCAAACTTTTAGACCTTTCACAGTCTGATCATTATTATATAGCCCCCCAGTCCTTGCTTTGTCAAATTTTATGTCTAAATGTTTTAATATTACCTGCAAAGAATACACTTCACTCTAGAATACTTCATTGGTTTTGTTCTGTGAATTTTGCCCAGATTTTTGCTCCTCAGTACACAATGTGATTAAAAACCGATTTTTGGTCAGTGAATTGAGAATAAATCTGCTGGATTCATTGGAGGTCCATAACACAGTGTAGCTAAGATCTGACTTAGATTTCTTTGTCTAAGTATGGTTTTCCAGTAATATACATTGATGGATTTTGTGAACACATCTCTCTTAATATTTTCCTACTTAGAAGCCATTGGTTAGACAACAGTCAGGATGATGGCGGTTTTCATTAAATAGGAGCTTGCTTTCAATGTCTTTGGATTAGTTTGTGTTGAAATAGTGATAATCTAGAAGACGATGACGTATGTCACAGGGTGGAGATGGTTTCAAATGCCTTTTCTGTAGGAAAAATACAGACAATGTTCTTCACATGTTGTCATTTTACCAGAGGTCATACATGAAAGAAAGTGAGTCAAATGGCGTATTTATTGAATTGTGCAGACATTTCTGTCTCTTAAAATGCATATTTGCAATATTTGTTTTCTTAGCACCAATTTCTTATAACGGACTTGAGCCATGTTTCAATCTTTAAGACCCTGTGAATTTTCCCCTGCCTTGCAGCTGGATCAAGAGGTCAACTTCTGTGGGGTACAGGAGCTTTCAAATCCTCCAGGAGGGAGATATGGATGCTGTCCAACACTTGAAGATCTGCCTTTAACGTGGAAAACTTTACGTTTCAGTGTCCATTTACTTGCACTGGGTATTCAAGTTAGAAGTGTGTTCATTGGAAACAGGGTCTAAATGCCTCATCCCTGGGCTGTTGTAGTTGGTATAGACTGAGACTCTTCAGGTGAGGGGCGATACTCAGGAAAAAATCTGAGGGTTCTGTGCGTTTCTCATTGGTGATATGGAGATGGTAGTGTTTGCTCACTTGAGGAATGTGTAAGTCATTGCATTCAGACTATTGCGGAAATGGAAAGTGTTGCGTTATTAGTGTAAGCATCATAGGTGTCTTAAGGACAAAGCTTATCAGTACCTGTATTTTTCTCGATACAAAGTTAAACATGGACTCATCAAAAGCATTTGTTGTAGAGAGCCCCCAAAAGCCTCACCTCTGCTACCAAACCCCAAGTTGGTTGCATGACAGCTTTATTCTTTCAGTTAATGCCTGCAAGGATTTAATGCTGTCTTACTGACTGACAGTTTTCAAAGGACAGCCTGTGATTCATTCACGGATTGTCAACAGTAAAAGCTTTTTGCATATTTGATGTTCAGTGTTTATTGCTCAAGTTGTGCGGTTGGTTGGGGGGGGTCACATGCAACTGTTTCTGTAGCAAGATTGGATGGCTGGAGGGAAGGTGCTGCTGAGAAAATTAATCTCTCAGGGACAAGGTAAAATGGATTTGAAGAAGAAAGATGTTTCAGGAGATAGATGTAGGAAAACTTAAGACGTTTTGATTAAGATTGTCAAAGCTGCACATTTAAGCTGAAGATCAACTCTCGTTAAATTTAATTGGACATCTGTATTAGGTAGGTGGCTTTGAAAATCTTTCCCTTTACATATATCTTTTCCTGTTTTTCTGCACAGAGTATTATCCACAAAAATACATGTGGCCTCCAAATTTTAAAGCATTTTTTTTCACTAATTTGTGGGATGGAGTAGATATTTGTCCTGTTCAGCTACTAATTCTATTTATATAAAATCTGTTAATAAAATGAACATTGCTGTTCTCATATTCTCATTGGGACTCAGCATATTTTTTTGCATAGGAATATTTGATTAATGCCAGTATCTCCCAACCAAGCATTCATACTGGCATCTTTCAAACACCTGAAAAACATGGCTGCTGGAGATGGAATGCATGTTTACAAAATAGCAGTAAGACTTAGAGAGCAGTTGTTGTTCTTATCTTTGGAGACTTAACAGTTTCTCTAGAAGGATGATCTGTCATTGCCTGGGACTACAGTCAATAAGAAGGTAGGTTTCTGCATCTTGTTTTGCTGCTGGAGATCCTTTTCTCTGGAGATCCTTCTCTGGATTCTAGTTCACCTATTCTGCAACATCCTTGCAACATGTTATCATGAATCAGGGCAACATACTTCTGTGAAAACCCCATTTGGCAAAGTTTTGAAAGAGCGTCCATGTAGCAGGAGAGCTGGGGCATAACCAGCTTTGGGTGACACATGGCAAGGGAAGAGCTTGGTGCGGCGCTTCAGGAGCTGGGCTGGCCAGAATTGTGGTACTTGGCACGTGGTTGTGGGCCACCTGTCAGGTCGCATGCCATAGTGGGCATTGCGTTTCCCTCCAGATTGCAGAGCAGCCAAGAAAAAAATGGCTTTTATTTCTGTTAACGGTTTCATCTTGGGCATAGAACAATACGAGTGCAGAAGACTAAAGTTATCCTTGATTTGATCACCACTCCGGCACACCTGTGTTTGGTGTCCGTTGTCTCTTGGCTGAGTGGATAAGGGAAGACTGATGCAAAGTGAGAGCGCTGTTGGGGTGTGGTGACAGTGGTTACCTTTGCTGTTTTCCTCCAGTCCACAGACACTGCAGCATACATCTTGAGAAAGCTGTACTGGGCACAATGCCCCCTCTTGCTTCTACATCAGTTTATTCCTTTCTAGAAACAATTTTTGTCTGGACCAAGTGTACACTGACATCAAAGGTGCTTCCAGTTCTCTCAAAAAATATTATTTTAAAGGGCAAATAATGCCCAGAGCAGAATTTTACGATCCCTTCCGTTCTACTGGTGACAAGCTGATTATTTTTCCTGCTATTTTTTATTTTTCTGTTTTTGCTGTTCCCCAAACTTTCAACTGCTATGAAAACTCCCAAGTGGCTTTTGCCCAAATGCATTCAGGTGAGCTTTTAAATGTGAATTGCTTGGTAGATAAATGAGGATCGGTTGCTATATTTAATTATGCAGTCTTCTGTAATGTGTCTGCAACAAGCATTCATCTTGTGGATAGTAATTATTCTTAGCATGCCCATCTGAGCAAGATTATGCTTTGGTAATTGGTTTTGAATCCTATATCCATTTTATTTTAAGCAGCACTCTCTTTAATCCTTTCTACCAATGTTTGGGGATTGAAGGTGAGGTGAGCATGTGGCAGGAGCAAAGGAAGGATTTCTTTTTTGCTTTGTTAGGATGCTGTCGAGCCGACGTGGTAGAAGTGGAGGGCGGTTGCTGGCGATCGCAGATGATGACAAACGAGGCTGCTGGCTCATTTGTTCTGCACGCTGATACACGGGCGTGTCGAGGCAGCCCAGGCGACACTGTCAGCAGACAGCTTGTGCAGACCCTCATGCTATTGCTGGCCCTGGAGTTGCAGTGAAAGTGGGAGACTCTCCCTCTGGTGATGCAGGGCCACACTGATGATGCTGCCATTACTCATCTGCACTGGAAGTGTGATGATTTCTCTTTGTGGCTTATGTACAGACCAATAGCCTGGCAGTCTTGGACAGCAGGTGGTCAAATAGCTCTTCGTGCTTTTGAAATGGAAGTGATGATTCTTCAGCTGTGCCTGTATTGGACAGATCTGAATGTAACCTAGGGAATTGAGTTGTGGCTTTATTTTCCTTTCCTATGCTTATTTGATCCTGTTGGTCACACTAGCTATTTTATTTATGCAAATAAGCTCAGAAGATGCTTTCTGTGAAGATGAATTGGATATCTCCATGCTCATCTCTTCTTTTCTCTTCAGTGGGGAAACTGAAGCAGGGGAGTTGACAATAAAATGTTTTCACGATCCTAGTGAGTGCTTCCAGCCAGAGGTAATAACTCTTTTGGGGAGGGAGGAGAGGGGAAGAATAGATGCTCATGGCCTGGTTTATGGCTGCTGGCAGAATGATGTGTGGAAGCTTTTTGTATTGCCCTAGTATTTTAATAGATCCCCTCAAACTTGGCACGATGTAGCCCTTTGCCATGCAGTGTCCCAACTATGTCTGGGTACCTCCAGAGATTTCTCCTTTGAAAGCCTGTGTGGTAACCTACTTATCCTTCCCCACTTGGCACGGTCTATCTGCTGACCTGTGTGGAAGGACAGGGAGCAGACAGACCTTCGTTCCCCCTACTTCCCTACCTTCTGATCTGTGCAGCGTTCATGAAGGCAGTAGACTCGAAGAGTTCTTGTACTAAGGAAACGTGGCATCCTCTGCTAGGTCATTCCCTAGAGCAAAGGGCGTTGTGTTTACACAGCACAGGTAATAAACACAGCTCTTGGGAGCAACTGAAATCTCTATTCAAAGACTGGTTGCTAAAATCCTCAACTCAGCAACAAAAACCAATCTGGCATACTAAGACAACCCCTTAATTCTCTGGAGGCAGAAGAGCTGCTTGCAGAGTACCCGCACCACTTACTACTTCCCCGTGCACTGTGCTCATATCGGCTACCAATAACCAGGATATCTTCAGTTCAAGACAGGTGTACCCTGAACTAGTTTTGTCAAACCAGATAAATCCAAGTGACGAGTTTGAGATCCCTAGTTCCATTTGGAGTCTTAAAAACATGGCAGCTGTCACATGTTATTACAGATGAGTGTTAAGGTGGTTTTAATTTTGAGTGGCATGATGCCTCTAGCTCCTGGCAGGATAAAAACAGCATTGTGCCAGTGAACTTTGCCATCCATGAAAGATTATTCCTACAAGGGTTGATACTCCATTTGCAGAAAGGAATTTATAATTGTGCTTGCTTATACAACAGCAGCAACAACAAAGTTCCTATGAAAGGAGTAAAATAAAAAGGGAGAATAAGAATTAATGTTTTCTGCTCAGGAGAGGTGAGAGGGATACATATTTGAGAACATGGATTTAGCTGTCCACTCTTAGAAATGAGGTCAGGAAACCCTTTGAGTAGAGACTTGAAATAGTCACATTACCATGCAGCATTTCAAAGTCCAATTTTAAAAGTGTGTGTGTATTTGTGTTTTGGGTGGGTTTTTTTGTTTGTGGTGTTTCGTTGGGGTGTTGATTTGGTGGGGTTTTTTGTTTGTTTCTTTTCTTCTTCTTGGAAGACCACCGTGATTTTCACCATTAGCAGCAGGGATTGAAGGGAGTCTTTGAACTACTCCAAGGCATGCCATGTGTTGGCAGTTTCTGCAGAGAGAGGCCAAAGGCTTGCATAGACTGAGAGGAAGATGGTCCTGTTTAGAGAAGGCAAAACTGTGCTGCTGGGGTTGGTTAAGAGAGTCTAGAAAGAATAAGCAAACTGTGGTGCTGGTTTGCCAGATCTGTTGGACCCAGAGACATGGCTTGTCCTCCTGAATTTGTTCAAGCTGATTTAGTTGTGGCTTTTGACCGTAGCCTAAGTAGAAGGCTTCTCTTGGATGGACAAAGGGAGGAAGGCAGTTTATTGTTGCTTGGGCCATTTTCCTCTTGATACCTATTTTTGGCACACTGATAGCACTTTCCTGTGCAACACTGTGCAGTGTAGGCACAGCTGGGTGAGTGGCTCAGATCTGGAAGTGATGGCTGATAAGTGATAAAAGGGAAGGGACATAGCTGTTGAGGAAACGCAGTGGTGATCTGACTGGGTGCTTGGGTCTGCTTTTGGAGAAGTCAGACATCATTGGCAATTTCTTGGTATGCTGCAGGTTTCCTGACGATAATGGGTGAGTTAAAAAGTAGTCAAGGCCCCACGTCCAGCAGATGTCATGGCTATTTAATTACATAGTTGTCCCATTAGTTACTTCAGTTGGCGGGGAAAGCTGTGTTCTGTAAGAGATGAAATACTGGAATGCTCTCAGATGTGGTACCACATTGACCGCAGAGATGCGGGCTCGGAGTTACAGGGTGATTCAGACCTAGCTTTTTTCCACTTGTGGGGTAGGGGCCCTGAAGCTGAATATCTGAAAATCAGTGATGTGAGCGTGATCCCTTGCAGATTTAACGAAAAACATTTGTGTCGGTTCCTTGTTGATCAGGCCTGATTCTTCCCTCTCCAGGGGGGAAATTTTCATCCTGGGATCCCTGCCTGTCCTGCCTTTGGGACTTGGCAAAAGTTGGATGGGCTTGGGGAGTTACTTCCCACTGAGCTCTGTCCTCCATCTATCTAACAAAAAAGTTATTATCTTTCCATCGTTCTTTTCCATGTTCTTTGGGGGCAAAACTAACTTTCCAAGACAGAAGATGAATTTGAGATGTTGCTAAACAGGAGGGGATGTAGCTTTCTCATGCAAGTTGTATCTCCACCAAGGGCTGAACAAAGGGAGAATGTAGCTGCTAGCATTAGGAATAATTATAAACATCCTGGAGAGCTGTGATGAGGGTAGATATAGATGGGCAAACCAGCATGCTCTGCATGTGATAGTCACACCATCAGCCTTCAGAGCCAGACAATCTTTCATTTTTATTATAATTGTGGCATGTCTTTAATTTCCTTGGCATAATGCACTTAATCCATAATTATAAAATACGCAACTAGCCCTTGGCTTTGCTATGTTCTCGTAATGTGAGAGTGATTCTGTGTCTTTATTAATTTAACTTTCTGCAAGCTAACAGATTGCCATAAAGGAAAACAGAATTTCTCAACCAGTACAGCTAATAGCTGTATTTCAGCAAAGGCCCCATGGTACATGTTGAACAATAACTACCACTCCTGTGCCACTTGCAGTTTTTAATTGAATTTCTATCCCATGGATATCGTGTCAGAGCCATTCATCTGCTCCACTAAGTCTTCTGATATTAAACAAGTTCTTCCAAGTTATTATTGTAGTAGAAATACTGCTCAATGGTTGATTTGCATTACATATGCACTAGTCTGGTGGAGGTAATGCAGTGCAGAAAAGCTTAGCTTGCATAGGCACAGCAAAGGAATCCTATTATTATGGATAAAACTGTTGTACTGTGCCTTTCCACTTATTTTCTTGTTGGAATGATAAGATCTGCTCTGCCTGTGTGATGGTCTTGGAAATAGCAGTGGAGACCTGTCTGGCTTATCACATATTTAGTCTTTGTTCTCCAAGGAAGCGGCTCTTGACAACCACCATTTGCAGCACAGCAGAAGTCTGTCTTGTTCCATGGTTCGCCGTGTTTATCTGATGGTGATCAACAGAAGTCACAATACTTGTGCAAGGAACGCAGGGTAGATCAATGCTGGGACAGAGCTGGGAACAGGTCATATATCCCAGTTACGTGCATGCAGCAAATCCCTCCTTGTTTCTGAGATGGTGCTCTTGCTTACAGGCTGTCAGTCTTGGAATTGACTATCCTCTCATGAACTTGGATGAGACTGCCATATGGTGGGGTCTAAATAGCTCTAGAAAAATAAACTCTGACACCAGTGAAACAGTGCGTGGAACTGAGGAGATCCACAGTTTAGACTTTGCTGTCACCTTGACTCTGCCCTTTTCTTTCATCTACATAACCTTTTTTAAAAGATGACTCAAAACATGCTTTGTGGAAAGACGTGATTTCAGCCCCACTTTCCCCCTGCCAAATTCAGGGACGACTTATGTCTGACAGTGTGTTTATGATACTGGAGCAGTACAGTCTATGACTAATGCTTCATTTCTGGGCTCTTCTTATTGAACGGTGTCTCTGGCTGATAGGATAGAGAAAATGAAAGCAGGGTGAGGTTTCCATCCAAATCAGGAAAAGGGTCTGCATAGCTAGACTGTCCAGGAGGGAAGGTCTGAACTGTGTTCAGTGGCAGTCAGTAAGAGAGAGCAGGAGGAATGTCTTCGTTCCTAGACTGGAAGTGAAACATTGTCTTGCAAAGCTCTTCATGGGAATTTTCTCAGGGATTGCAACAAGCAGTGCAAGTGTGCTATGCTGAATATTAATTACATGGAAATTCTAAAGTGCAAAATTAAAGGCAATTTCCCAGCGTGCTTCTCCCCTCTGCACTGTTTTCCATTGATTCATATACTAATTCTGTTGGGGAGTTAATAATTCAGTCACCTGAGAAGTCATAGTGACCCTGAACATCTGAGCTCAGGAGTTGCCTCTCCCAGCTGAAGTTGGGTCTCACTGTGTTACACCTGTCTCCTCCTCTGTCCAAGTCTGAAGTACATGCTTGGTTGCACTACCAGGGTGCAGAGAAGCACCTGAACAACTGGCCAGTTCTTGGTTTGATGTTGTGCAAATACATAACAGTCGTCAGTGCCTGGCCTTCAGCATATTAACAAGAAGTTCTCAGGAAACGTGAGCACTGTTGTTCGTCTGCAGTTTACTGGTGTGAGGGCAGGTCTGTGCAGGTTGCAGGTACCGTCAAGGCCCCCACACTGCTGATACTCAAGAGAAGTTGATCTCAATTCTCCAGCTGCAGGTTTCAACTAGGAGCCATTCAGTCTCTTTATAAAAGCATCTTGGAGTATAAATTCTTTTAATGGTGTCTAGATTGTGATGACAAGGTCTTAGCCACACAGTAACTTTTCAGTGATGTAGGGACTGAAGGACACCTGGGCACTGCTGAATGGGGAATTACTGGAATCTGTTTGACATGTGAAGCAGCAGCTGCCTGAGGATATCCTTGGTGCCCAAGGAACTGCCATCAAAGGTGTGAGCCTTGCTGTAAGGACAGCGTTTGCTGTCTTTACATCCTGCTTTTTGGATCCAGCACCATTCTGGGAGGTTCATAGGACGACCCTAGGTTTAGTACTCCCTGTCTGTATTCAACCTGCTTTCAGTTTCCACTGCCCTATGAGCTATCCAGGCAGCATTTAAAAGCATGTAGCAAAATCCCATTTAGAGCCTGTCTAGAAACCACAATCTGAAAAACACTGCTCTTTATCTGCCTTGTAAGGTTGCAACTCTGATATTAGCTTGTGACAGCAATTATTGATGGTGTCATTAAGGATGAGATCCCATTCCCAGCAATGTATTTAATATTTTTCCCCCTTTTTTGCTGCAGGGATGCTGATAAGTAGTAGCAGAATGAGATTTAAAAAAAAAAAAAAAAAAGAGAGGGTGGGAGTTAAAACAGCCCATATTTATAGTTTGCCCTCATCCGTGAGGAAGGGAGATTAATTCATGAAAATATTTTGTGTACTAGAGTTGTTAAAGTGTAATCTTTGCAAAATAATGACTTGTAGCAACAACTCATAGTTATTTATTTGCTTCATTTTCAGCATCAGTTACATAGTAAAGTATGGACAAAGAAATAACCCCTTCAGATAGCACTCCCAACATGCATTTACTGTTGGCTTGAAAAGACTGCTGCTGTTTCACCATGGTACTCTGAGTATTACAAACACATTGTTTTAAAGCTTAGCAGCTGTGTTATAGATGCACATGTACATGACGTAATATGTTCTTCTGTGTTCCCTCTTTCAATAATCGCAGCACTTAAGTCTCAATATGAACTTTATTGATCCATGATTGTAGCTCATTAACATGGAAGTATTCCCTTACGTCTGAGTCAAGCACAAATAAATACGGGTGTCTAAAATGGAGTCTGGGGAAAGGTATTTTTGACTGCATGGACTATGATTAATAGAAGCACACACCAAACAGGTTAAACAGGTATTGAGGGGGGAAAGGAATGAATTGGGGGGAAGCTTGGTTAAAGCTTGGCCATTTTCCTGTAGCAGGAGATCTTTTCACCTGTTTGTTTATATTTTCAACTAGCTGAATGATGCAGGTCTACTGTGGTACTTAATTAAAAGTAGGTGATGGGGCTGTGTGGAGTGTGTGTTCTGAGGAACATGCTGTACTGTACTGGGGCTTCCCATTTAGGATGCGATAAGCAGTTTCTTTCCGATACATACTAGCTGAGGGTCTAACGTTAAAGCATGAGCAATCAAGCGGTGTACTTAAGGCAGTGGTACAATCCAGCAGGTTTCCCATACAGACATCCTCCCAAGGACCTTCTGAAGAGACAGAGCCGGGGGAAGAAAGTTCATCTGTTCTGAGCTGTTGACCACTCATCGGTGCCCTTATTCTTTGCAATAAGCTACAGAGATGCACTGCTTTCCCTGCGTGTTCTTATGCTAGGCATGTCCATGTACCCCTCACTGACATCTCAGTCATGACTAAATGCTTTTGCTAGAAAATGTGGCACTATGTGAACCTTTCTCTTTTGTACCCTTATTTCATGTTCTCCTCCGTCCTCAGAGTAAAACCTGTACAGATGTGCACAGACAAGTCTGCAGAACTGGCCCTGTGCTGAGTGGTTGATCAGATCCTTGTTGACTGCAGCGGGCTTGCTTTCAGAGTGTTACTATTCAGCCTGCAGGAAGATTCATTCCCAGAATGTTAAAGCTGATGTTAAAACAAACCACGTGCCTTCTGGTAAGGCAGCTAAAAAGGATAAGGAAATGGCCAATGATGAGCTGCCACTACTTCCTAATTAATCACAGGATATTGCAATTTACCTGCTAAAAGATGGGCAACCCTTTATGCTGACATTATCCCTGGGGTCTTAATGGTGCCCTCCAGGAATGTAGTATCATGCTTCATTTTCTCATTGACTTTTGAAGTATCAGGTTGACTAGAGTGAAGGAAAAAAAAAAAGCCATTTCTCTCCTGGTCTAAATAATATCACTGAAAGAACTTAAGTGCCACTGCTTTAAAACTGTCCAGGGGCTGTGAATGAACCATTCTGGGTTAGAATACAATTAAAGATACACTGCACAATTTAATGAGTTCTGCTCTAATTTTTTTTTGAAGCATGGATCCATGGAGAGTGCTGTCAGAAACATGAGCAACAGTTGGTTTGTTAACAGGCAGATATCCTGAGTGGGACTGGAGCCCAAGTTCAAGTAGAAAGCATGGCCAAGGGCCCAAAACATACTGAGTCATAGAATTGAATGCTAGGATAGACAATTAAGTTGATGTACTCTGAGCTCTGGCATAGCACAGGGCGTGGGACCTCACGCAGTAAGCCCAATCCATCTGTCATGGCTGAGAAAGTGTGGATCTCAGTTTACAGTTTGAAATGTCTGCATCTATGTGAACCTTTGTGGGAGATGCCATACTCCAACCCAGGTGACTGGAACAACAGCAAAATATGTCACCATGTGTAACTGGCAAAAAAGATCACAGCCACACAGAAAGTCTATGGCAAAGTAGGAACCTTGCAAGTCTCCCAAGATACCTTTCAATGCCTTTAGTACAACAGAATTCTTTCTTCAGTGAACCTCACAGTCTGCATCTTGAATGTTTGTGTTTGATACTTGTTATAGGTAGTTAAATCATCGTTAGATCCAAAGACATAAAGAAAATCCATGGTGTGTCTAGAAAAAGGACTTCAGTATCTTGGATTATGGACAACTTTCCCCTTCCGTTTGCCTTGATAATATGCAGGGTGCTTAGCTCTTCATAAACTCCATTTAGGTAAAAGTCATGACTTTAATATGAATAAGAACCACATTTTCAGCACACTACTTAGGAGCAAAGGCATAAAGGATATTTATCCTTGCATTTCAGGGCCTAAGCAAAAATATTCCTCATCTAATACCTGGAGGAAATGTCATTTTTGCAGTGTAGTACTGGAGCTAATTCTCAGTTTGAAAAAGTTTGTTGGCTCTTTCTGACTACTTGTTGAGACAGCCTGTCGAGCTAGAGAGATGACTGGTCTCTTCCAGTGCTTCCTTTTCTTTCCCTGCTTCTTAGCCTATCTTCCCTCATGAGCTTGAAGGGGATGTGCATTTCCTTGTGCTCTGTTTACTATTCCTTCATTAAAATGACAATCACCCAGCCGTCTCCTGGGGGACTTGCTGAAGCTGATTGATTTTTCAAGCTGTTCCCACTTTATTGATCTTCTGTCTGAAAAAAATTCCAACAGGTTTATTCTCCCAAGACGAAGTGTTTTGTGTTAGATGAGCTTCTGAGTGCAAAAAAATGATAGGAAAAGGAGGCTTTTCTGGGGTAAAATTAAGCTTGAACCAACTGTGGCTTGAAAGATATTAGGCAGTGAGGTCTTAAGGCACGATAGTGCAGGGATGATCAGTTGTGTGCTTTCTGAGCTGCCCACAACTCACAAGCAGTTGGTGGGGAAGAGGGAGATACCAATGTTGAGCATCTGCTGTGTGAATCACAATAATTTATTAACCTTGTTAATAAACAGCAAGCTTGCTTCTTTAGAAAGTCTGTATAGACACAAGCTTGTACCTCAGCATCTGCATTTTGAAGACATGCTAACTAGACTGGAGGGTGGTAGTTCTCATGCTCAGAGAATTAGTAAGACTCACACTAAACCAGTGCTAGTATGAAATATCTACATGCAGTGTAGCACTGGACTCAACTGTATCATGAGACGCTTAAATCCAGCTGCTGATCTGACTGTTGCCCAAGCCAAGAAACTGTGTAAGAGATGACTGGCTTCTTCCATTTTTGCACTTATGTCCCAGTCCTTATATTTCTCAACTGAAATTTTCTGCTTTGAGAAACTAGGAGAGGATGGAGTGGTACAACCAGACTGTCTGGATGAGAAAGGAAGAGAGTCACATGGGACCACTCTGAACACCCTTAGCTTATTGCCGAGGGACCCAGCTGTATAACCAAGCCACCCTGCAAAGCAAGTGGTGCAACCTGCATAAAGGCATTGTCACCTGTGTAATCCAGCCTGAGAGCTCCTCCTGCCTTGTGAATTATGATGTCTGTGTTGTAAGATGCTCAAAAACATTAGCCTCTCATTCAGAAGGCTGGGAGGGTTTGCAGGCCCTGTCATGGATATTTCAGTGGTAACTGGAATGGATAAGGTTCAGAGGATTCAGGAATGGGCTGATTTTATGTTTTATTTGTCTTATTGAAAGAGAGCTTGTGCTGGAGACTGTTCTGGTGGGAAATTGTCATTGCAGAAAACCTACTCAGAGCAATATTAGCGTGAGACTTATTTGTGTTCTTTTATGGTTCCAAATCCTCTTTGCTTTTATAAAAAACAAACTTGCACTATTTAGGTTTAAACTTCTGAAGTTTCTTAGAGATGCAGAATTCTCACAAATGCAAAATTGTGAAATGCTTGCAAAATGCTAACATCCTCTTGCTAATGTTACTATTAGTTTGTATGTTTATAGATACACGGGTATACATGGGCCCTGATCTCTATGTGTAGATCTGCCAATATTATTCATTCACCTGAATGTAATAGGGCCACATTGACTTAAACTAATTGGGGGTCTGGTGCTGTCTTATTAGTTGTGAAATAGTAGCATGTAGAGGCTGTCAGTTATGTTGTGACTGGAGGTAAAGATTTATTCCTAAGTCTAGAAGGGACTTCTTTCATCATCAGTCTTCAACTGTCTCAGGTGGCTGCATCTTGTGAGCTTTTTTTTTTTTTTTCCGGAAACAGTAAGAGCCAGTTGTTTCCTGTGAAGCTAAGTTAACTAAATGGGAAACTGGCATGCTGAGGAGCCTTGCCTGGGGTGAGACAGGATTTCTGTGGCGTTTATGGTCAGGTTGTGTGGGTGTGCTGCTGGGGACAGTAACCTTTGTGGGCGACAGGTCGGGGAGCTGCAGGTAGACATAAGGCTTGTGAAGAGGGGTCAGCTGAGGTAGGAGATGGCATGTGTTGCAGGCTGACTGTAAAAGTTGGTTTGGGAATTGTCTGCGATTTTTAATATCTGTGTCTAAGGAACTGGACTAATCTACCTCCATCACTTCCCTCCTTTTTAACTGCATCAGTTGTGCAAAGATTTGCTGATAGTTTGAGAAACATTCCTTGTGTTGCATTAGAGATGACTCAGGCTCATCTAATGTCCCCACAGCATTGCCTACCACTGATCCCAAAACAGGCAGATGGTGTGTCAAAGGCAAGTTTCCGGTAACCTCTGGCCACAGCCACTGTCCCAGAGGGTGTGAGTGGACACAGATGTTGGTAGCCTCAGCTGAGAAACTGAGGTTTGAGTCACCTCTCCCCCTCTCTTAGAAGGCCGAGGTACCTACTGTCAGGGTATTTTGTATTGCCCAAATCATGCTTTTATTCTCTGAGTGGTTGGGAGGACTTCTTTGTCCTCCATATCTAGCACAGAAATACAGAGTTTAGTGATGGGGCAGTTCCATAGTCTTCCCTCAACATTTTGTTCAATACACATTTAAGGGGAGTTCTAGTTTAAATGCATCTAATACCATGGATGTTAAATTGAACCTCTTCAATTGCTTCAGAACATCCTACACTCAAAGCACTTGCTTTTTGCTACAAAATAATGCAAATTAAAATTATTAGCTGCTTAAGAGAATCATTAGAGAAGCATTTTTAGCTATAGTAATAAAAGTAGAAAAGGGCTGGGGAAGGGCCTTGTTTCTAATTAATAATCTAATTAATATCTGATTAATTAATGAGGCTTTGTCATCAAAGCTGCCTTTTATCTTTGAGGCTATTACTGTCCTGTAGACAAAATTTCTTGAATACGTCTTGATAAGGCCATCTCTGCTGAGTCAGTCAAGTGGTTGGAATCAAATCAGTGTGCTGCCTTATCAGGGATGCATAAAACACCTCTTTGGAAAATTAGAATACATCAGAATCAAGAACACGATAAATATGTCAGATCTTTTAGACAGTACAAATGGAAAGTAAGTAATGATGAGGTGTAGTTCTTCAGAGCTATATGAAAGTAATGCTTTTATGTAGATTTCACAGTAGTGAAATGACCAGAGAGGAAAAAGGAGAGGCCTCCCTGAAGCCAGACTTAGCTCCAGATTGCCCTGTTTCATGGCAGCTGAACTGTGTCTTGGGTGGTGTCTGCAGGGATGTGATGTCCTAGTCTCAGGTCAAAAGCAGCAAAATCATGATTCTGTTGTCCTTGCTGAGGCTGCTGATGTGGGTATTACATGATGCCTGTAAAGCTTTCATGCTTGTGCTTCTGTGAAGTACGGTTTCTACCAGTGGGCATCGACTTTGCCTGGCCACAATAAGGATTGCAAGCAGGTCATCGATGGGGCAAGCATGCAATGAAGGAAAGTGCTTATCCCAGCTTTAGAGGAGAAGCCATTTCACATTTCCTCAGGTCTTTGTTTGTATTCTTGATTCTGCCAGCAACTACTGGGAAATCCATATCACATTTCTCTTCTTGTCTCTGCTCTCTTCACTTTGTAATGCTATAGAGTGTGCACGGCACAGTGGAGTCCTGATATTGTCTGGCGCCTACTTTTGGTAGTAATTCTCATACGTATCCCCGCAGAATAACAACATTTAAACCATAGAGCACTGGCTCATTACAACAAATGATGAACTTTTGATCTCAGGCAGGATGACTGATGTCCTTCCCTTCATTTGTACTGCCAGCTCAGTGCATGAACTTTTCTAATCCTTTTAGTGTGAGATACACCTTGCCTTGTTCTAGCCATCTAACAGTTGAGTGTATGTGTTGGTTGCTCTGGTCTCCCTTTACATTGAAGGAAGACACCTTAATTTGGGGTGGTTCTGCAGATTATTTTAGATCTGAAACTACTTCTGCCTTTCCACAGAAATGGTGTATCTGGAAGTAAGGGAAGGCCCGAGTGCAGAAGAGAGAGGGGTCTGGGAAAGGACAGCCCAGTTGCTGATGGTGAATGCTATTTAGGCACCCAATGGCACGTTGTTCTGGGTAGTCAGTGATTGCTGGGGATATCCAAAGCACTACTGTGTTCCTACAGGACAAGTACAACGACAGTCATGCAAACATACGGCTTTCAAGTCAGTCCTCACCATCCCTGTAGGCTAAATATACAAAAACTACATCTCCAGAGACTGTTCATGCCCATCTGAGTAGTCATCTCTACTAAGGAATGACTGGTGTGAACAGTCCCCCTGCCTTGTGGGATGGTGATCAAATGAAATGCTGATGAACAGTCAGCCACTCGAATGTGACTGATACTCTCATCTCCTGTGCTTTATTGTCCATAAATCCAGAGGTGGAATATTCTGTATCCTTTTGTCCAGCCTCTGAGACATCCAGAGTCCTCCCAAAGGCTCGTATTGAACAAATAAGAGAGGATACCTTTCCTGTCAAGAACAGAGAAGAATCTGCAAGAAAAAAAGAGTAAGCCAACATTCCTAGTTAGTTGCTATCTCCTTCATTTTGAACTGCGAATCACAATGACTAATGCATTATGGCAGCTCATTTTGCCTTGCCAGTCTCCACTGTACATTATAAATAGAAATTTATAAACAAAGGTCATCTTCAAGTCTTTCGGACGTTTGGTGATGGGAATTGTCATTAATCAAAAAAGAAAGGGAGTGGAGGAAGGGTGCTGGTATCATAATAGAAATTGGGGTTAGTATTCTGCTGTTTAGATGACACGCGAACTAAAAGGAAAATATTAATTTTCCAAGAGAAATTACCAAAACTATGATCTACTTGAACTTCTCTTTCTGTAGTGAACTTCTCTTTCTGTACTGGGATATCTGGTTTTAGGTACTTTTGAAACTTTGTGGAACTGAAAGTCCCCTAGAACTGATGGGTTATGGTTCTGGTAGTATTGAGGATGTAAAACCTTGTGTATGATGGTGGAAAGTGGTTTTATATAGGTGTTTTTAAATGCTCTGGGGTTTTGCTGATATACTTGGATAGTTTTTTTTTTTTTTCAAGAAAGATCTTCTGTTAAAGATTGGTCTCTGAGGCATCCGTAACAAAAGATGTAATTGGACTAGAAAGAGTAGTCATAGAATGATCAGAGATCATTTGTACAAGGAGTGGCTAAATAAATGGGCAGTCTTCAGACTGGAAAAAAAAAAAGTCTGTGGGGAATATAACAACAATCAGTGAAATCACAAATGGCAGGATGGAGCTCTGTGGTCTCCTTGTTAAGTGGTAGCAGTGGGCTGTGGATTATATTATCAAGTTAGAACAAAAGGGAGCATCTCTTCATACAGCACACAGTTGTGGTGTTTATTAACATGTGATAATGAAGTTGCCAGGTTTCTCTGTGGAATTCGACAGATTTATGAAACTAAAAAGCCCACTGGTGGCTCTGGCACACAAAGGCATCATCTTCAATTTTAGGAGATTGCTGTAGGCTGGGAAACTACACCAGGAAGCAGTACCATATGCTTTCTCAGTTTCTGTTCACTTGCACAGACTTCCGTTGTTGTCCTTTTCTTTAGTGGGATGGGTACAAAGGGATGCAGTTGTTTCTCTTTGTAGTTGTAAAATATTCTTTGTGTTTATTACAGTCACTATAAAATCATGGTTGGGTAAAAGCAAGCTCTCAGCACCGCAGATGTTGGGCTCTGCTAAGTGAAAGATTGACAGAGTACAGATATTTGGGTTTCCTTGGTTAGTAAGTAGGCACAACCCAACATGGCTGTTGGTGTATTTGTTTCTTTGGGCTTTGTGTTTGTTTTTTTGTTTTGTTTGTCTTGTGGTGGTTTTTTTTTTTGTTCAACCCCCCCCCCCCCCCCCCCCCAAAAAAAAAAAAAGTAAGAGTGGATCTTACTGGGAACTGCCTCATTGTAAGTGAAATTAAGCTGCACTGTCATAGGCAGGGAGCTGGACCTGGGCTCTCCTGGTTGCCTTGAGGCTGGTAATGAAATAGTCCTGGAGAGGCAGAGGAGGAGAGCCTGGGGAGCTGGGCTAGCAGCGACGAGTGGCACCATGTCTGCTGCTTCTGGGGGAGCATTGCCAGGCTTGCACCCATCCCATGTCTTGGCAGTGGTCACCCTGCCTTTCCAGAGCTGCAGCTGGGGCCGGAATAGCTGCAGGGCCAACTCTGTGTTTCTGTCCCAGGCATTCAGCTGCCCAGGGGAGACTCTGACTTTGGGCTTATAAGCAGCCCTAAGAGAGCCCTCTCTGTTATAACTAAATATCGAAAAGGCTTTGGGAGTGGAGGATGTTTAGCCACCGAGATCCATAGTCATCAAAAGCCAGGAACTAGTCTGAGAAGTTCAACAAGGAAGAAAAGGAATAATCTCACAAAGTTCAGAGAAGCAGGGCCAGAGCATGCTAAATGACTGAAATCCTTTTGAAGAGGAGCAGCCTGCAGCCCTGCCTGTAAGTTAGCGGGACCAGCTTCCCACATTTGGTGCAAAGCAGTGTGGTGGGGTCAGTGCTGAGCCAGCTTTTGGCTGAGTCCCCAACCACTTACAGTCCCTCGGGCAGCTGGCCAAAGGGGTTTACAGTTGGGGCCACCGCAGGGGGTGGTCAAGCTGGACTCTGACTCAGTTGGAGTCTCTTCTCAGTGTGCCACAGCTTCAGAAAGGCCTTTATCTCAGGGAGGGTAATTTGAGGGGGAGGAAGGGAGAGACGGAAACAAATTGTTTCAGAAGCAATGGAAGTTTGGCAGCCTGACTTCTTGTGTTGTGCAGTTGGGTTCTTTGTAGTGTATTAATATGTGAGCTGCGTTTGAATGTTTTCCTGCAGCTGGATGTTCAGAGAGATGTGCCTGCTCTCGTGCCTCATGGGATTTGGTTTCATGCTGCAGCTTTTCTCTGAGCACTAATAAGTTTGCTCTCCTTTTGCTAGCTGCTGGTTTTCATGAAACTTCTAGAAACTTTGTTCCTCTTGGGTTTTTTGTTTCTCTGTCAAACTGGGAGAAAATTGGCCAGTGGGTAAAAACAAGAAGTTGTTTGGGGGGTATGGGGAGACAGGCACACTGCAGGCGTTCAGTTTGCAGGCACATGAGAAGACAAGCAAATGTTAATCTGGACTGCGTGTGTTCCTGTTGCTCTCTGAAGTGCACAGGGAATCGGGATATTCTGCTCATTTAAGTGGAGCTGTGCCCCCACACAGTTCTCAGCGTGGGGCTGCGGGTGTGTGTGTAGTGGGACTCCGATCTGGAGATGAATACATAAGCTTTAGTATCTTAGGAAGAAGGCTGAGAATCTAAAATCAAAACCATACCTGCTCCTTCTCCAGACACAGTCGGGGAGAGTCATGGGCGCAGAGGAGAAACCCCCTGACAGGAGAGTTGGTGGCACACGTACACTCCAGGAGATTGACTTGTCCCTCCCAGGCACCAAGTGCTAGCATTTGCAGCTCTCTTTCTCATGAGACACTGATACATATTTTATAGCCTATCTCTGTAGCTGAGACTGCAAACAAGTAAAACCTCCTTTTTGTGCCTGACAGAGCCCTGAGATGGAAACCATTCGAGAGGAGGACTCCTCTCAAAGCTATTAGGTGGCATTCTCTCTGCCTTTCCACACCTCTGCTTCATATCCCTGGGATGAGCAAGTCTTACCACAATATTAAAGTCTGCTGGCTCAGGCCTGTTTGTTGGATTCACAGGGAAGCTCAGGCTCAGACCTACAAGAATAAGATGGATTTTGTTAGTTGTCAGTGCATTGAGTTATGACCGGTTTTGGTAGAGAGAAGCTTCTCTGCTTGGGTGTGCCCCCTGAGCCCTGCTCTGCCAAGGCGGTGGGACAGCACTTGCAGCAATGGTTAAAACACGTTGCAGGCTGTCAGGGTGATTTTCTTTCCTGCCTGTTTATAACAGAATATGATTATGGCTAATTTGCAGTCTCCCAAAAAATTAATCACATTATAAACCTTGCTTTTCCAAAGGGAATATGTAGAATTTGGTGCCACAGTCTGTTCAGGGAAAGCCCACGTTTATTTGGTTATATGAATATGACACTTGTGTTGCACCAGATTGAGTCTTTCTTCATGTTAACCAAGACTAGCAAAGAGATTCTTCCTCATGGCTGGTAGGAACTGCTAGTTGTAAAAACCAAAAAGCTGAACTGGAGTAGACAAAGGTCCGTTCAAGACTGGACTACCCCTTGAGTTTTATTGCTTTTCACTGTGCAGCCTTTCTTGGGATATTATTGCCAGCACCTTGGTTTGCAGGATGGAAAGCAGGATAGAGCGGACGATAAAATGCTGTAAGATCAATGTATAAGGACATGTGGGACAAAATGCAAGGACTGAGCTTTTACAGGCTTTGTATATATAGCCAGAGTTCATTCCACATTGTAATAGTTTCTGTGCTACCAGTGGTGTAACGAGGTGCAGCAATTTGTTTTTTGAAAGCAATCTGCAAATACCAACTTGAGGCTGACAGCAGTAGCAGCTGCTCAAGATGATGAGACTCCAATGATGGCTTTAATGGAGCAACCCAGAGGAAAACCAGCTAGGCAGGATCAGTTGGCCATAAAAGGCCCAACCAAAGTTAAAGCAGGTATTTGGGGTGTGACTCATGGAAAGGATCTTTTGTATCACTGAGTTTTTTGTCATTTTGAGACAACTACAACCTTTCTTCCCCTCCACTCCTTTAATAATGTGTTTCGAAGTGCATCCTATTCTGACTAGAGGAATGGGAGAAAACATGTTATCCAGTTTGCTTGTAGTGTCAAGCAACTGTAAGGACACGTGGGCTAGTTAATTTGCAGTTAGAAGTCTTTGACTGCAAAGATAAGTAATTAGTAAAGGTGAAGGGCTCAAGTTAGGATTAAAAGCTGAGCCAGAACTCTTCTGTTCCACCTGTGGGTCACATCTCTTCAAATGTTCAGGCTTGGGTTGCTAAATTAGGCAGCCAACTTTTTTTTTCTTGTAAATACTTGTTTTCAAATTAGGCAGTTTGGTGGAAGGAGTTTAGCAGGTTTGAGTATCGAGCCATACACTAGATGATTATAGAAGCTGAAATGGCTAATTGTAGATGCCCGCTTTTGAAAAAATGAACAATTACCTATGCAAGCTTTCAGTTTCTTCATCTCTAGAAAAGAGATAATATTTCCCAGTATGGCCCTTGGGACTTTGTTAGTTTGAATGGATTAACACGAGACAAAAGCTTCAGATTCTTTGGATTGGAAAGTGCTATGGAAATACACTATATTATTGTGATATCCTTTGAGATGTTTCTGTGAAGCCGGTGGTGACTGTCATGATAATAAAGAAAGCCTTAGAGAAGCTAACGAAATAATGATCCTACTTCCTTTCTAGCTATTCTTTGAAAGGGCAAATGCAATGAGTGATAATGGTTTAATGAGAGAGAGTCATTAGGGCATCCAGCCTGCATCTTTAGAAGTGCAAAGCATTTTGGGAGATCTGAAAATGATTCAGAGAACAAAACCAAAGTAGCTCTGTCAGAATATTAAACTGTTATTTGTATTCTCTTTGAATGCTGATTGAAACCAGTGATCTCTTTCCCTGCCTGGTGGCTGGTACATGTGTAGTCACGAATGTGGCTTGTTCGGAGCTTCAGTGCTGTTGGAAGGGTGAGATCAAGGAAGTACCTCGGTGCTTGCCCTCTGTGCATTACCCTCTGCTTAGAGCTTAGTGTTACTTGAGGATTCCTGACCTGTTGAATTTACATGTATAGGAGGCCTTGTGTAGTGGAATTAATTGGCCTGGATTATTCAGTTTAATTAATCAAGCTGCTTCAGTTTTAAGCTTGGCTGGAGGGGGAAAGCTGCTAGGTTTTTTGTGTGGTATTGATAGCTAGTGAGACAAGAGCTTTGGATTCTTTGGATGGGAAAGTGCTATGGAAATACAGTACATTATTGCAATATCCTTTGGGAAGTCTCTGTGAAGCCCAGCGAGTATCAATACTATGCGTTAGTACAAAAGAGTATTAAATGTAAATAAAGCTAGTATCAGTTCCATTTTAGCATGAAAGAGCTAAACCAGAACACAGGGAAGTTGTTTAAGACTGGGAGCCGTGGGCCGCTGGGTGCAGTGGCTCTGTTCACTGTGATGCCAGAAGTGACTTGGGCTATTTCTGTGCCAGACAGATAAGGAGCAGAGGATTGGTCTCAAGCAGAACCACAAAGCTGCAGATGCTGGAGGCTTGCTGAACATAAAAAATCAGAAAATTGCTGGAGCTAGTTACTGGGAAAGGCACTGAATTGGTACATGTTCTCTAATCATGTGTTTAGTAAAGAGCATGATTAGAGAGGTGGGCAGGGGCCATGAATTCTCATCTTAATAAAACCATAGGTATGTCCAGGTAAGCTTTTTGTGAGGGTCTTTCCTTGTCCACCTGATAAGGATTGTGTTTGCTCCGTCCATACGATAGAAGCTGTGTAGGGTCAGGAGCCAGGCTCCCCACTGTTTGGATGGGGTGGGTGGGCTTTTCATGCAGGTTGTGACACCCCTCCTAAAGCAAGCTGGTGCTGACCACTCTTCAGGTGTGGGATCCTGTAGCTGTTGATTCGTTCTGGTGAGAAAAGTCTTGTTAGGAAAATCAGAGTATAAAAACAGCAGAGAAACAAACAGGGCAGAGTGAGGATTCAAACATGCCCACAAATGAGGAGGAGGAAGCTACAGAAAACCCTCTGTGACGAAGCAGCCCTTTTCCCCAGTCACGAATGGGTAATGCCACCCCCAGATCATCTGCTCCTCCGGGTGGGATTTGCTAGTGTAGGGGTCTGAATCTGTCTTTGTAACTCAGAAAAATTAAATGCCTGGCACAAAGTAGGATGGGGGTGTCTGAGGACTCAAGATGCCAGTTTAGGTACATTTTTATCTAGACATGAGTTCAGCTGTTACAATTCTGAGCCACATTTGGATCCCCATCTCCAAGTCAAAATTCAGCCTACTTAAATAAAACTGTTGTTGATGGGTTTAATTTGGATTCTTCTGTTGTATTTGTCTGAAAAGGGAATTTGTGCTAAGTGTGCTGCTGAGATCAGAGTCCTCCCATGTAGATATCATTTGCAATCCCACACTGGCACGTGAGAGCAGAGCCTACCCCAAAGTCCATCTTCGTGGTTGCACCACAGCTCCTCAGATGTACGGGATCAATTGATGCAGAGACAGACCCTGCCCCAAAGGACTCAAGTTTTCTCTTTTCTGCTGGCCACCCTGAATGAAACTCAAAAGCTTGAGTTTTAAGGGTGTCGTGGTTTAACCCCAGCTGGTAACTGAGCACCACACAGCCGCTCGCTCACCCCTCTCCACCCCCAGTGGGATGGGGAGAAGAATGGAAAAAAACCTCCTGGGTTGAGATGAAGACAGGTTAATAACAAAGGAAGATGATGTTGATGATAATATTATTAATAATAATAACAACAGTAATAATACATAAAAAGTGACGTATAAATGCAATTGCTCGCCACTTGCAGGAAAAAAACCCTGATGCCCAGTCTGTTTCTGAGCAGCGATCCCGCCTCCCAGCTAGCTTCCCCGGTTACGTATATCCAGAGCATGATGCTATATCGTATGGAATATCCCTTTGGCCGGTCTGGGTCAGCTGTCCTGGCTGTGCTCTCTCAGCTTCTTGTGCACCTGGCAGGGTGTGAGAAACTGAAAAGTCCTTGACTTGGTGTAAA
This sequence comes from Grus americana, assembly GCF_028858705.1. Lineage (NCBI taxonomy): Eukaryota > Metazoa > Chordata > Aves > Gruiformes > Gruidae > Grus > Grus americana. Next base: position 13,371,338 of record NC_072858.1, on the reverse strand, counting down.
CACTACAACTGCCTAGCAACAACTGAAAACATCGCTGTGTTATCAACATTATTCTCATACTAAATCCAAACCACAGCACTATACTGGCTGCTAGAAAGAGAATTAACTCTATCCCAGCTGAAACCAGGACAAAGGGTAATAGTGCTCCAGCTGTAACTTTGAGCATCTGATCAGACAGTCATTTCCTTCCCCTGAGCTCTGACAACCGCATAAACTCTTTTTGTCTCCTCTTTTCTCCAGGTCAACAGACTATGGCACTACCTATGAAAAGCTAAATGACAAAGTAGGCCTGAAGACTGTGCTGAGCTACCTTTATGTCAGTCCCACTAACAAGAGGAAGGTAAGGGAAAACCATTGAGCTGGTAGCTATAGAAACAAAATTACGGCATTCTGCTCATTCTGAGAGGAATCCTAAAGTGAAATTTGTTGATAATTCACAAGAACTTGAATTTCCTGTCTAAGTTACACTAGTGTAATTCCATGGAATCCAGTAGAATTATGCCTGGTTTTGTGATAGAGATGGAGTCCTTAATCTCCTGCTGAATGTGTTAGGGAAATAAAAGGGTTGTTTTTGTTTGTTTCTGTTAAACCTTTAAGGAAGCTGAACTCACACAAATGTTTCTGGGATGCTTGCTTACACTGGCTTTGGCTAATACACCTTTCCCTGCCTTCTCTGTCTCATTATTAGAAATACGGAGTAAAAGGCATTTATTTCTGCATTTGACTCTCCCCCTCTATGCTTTCCCTAGCTAGAAGTTGGAGGTAAAGATGTAAATGACATTTTCATTGGTTACATCATGTAAGGGGGCTGGAAGCAGAATGCCTAGGAGAGTGGGTGGGAGACCTAAGATTTGATTTGAATGTGTAGGAGAGAAGATGAGGTCATAGCTTTCAAACCCCCTGCTCACGCTTCCCACGTGATGCAATTAGGGCTGCAGCTGGCTCACAGAGCACAGCCCAGGAGTTACTACTCAGTCCCTTTTTGGTTTAAAATTATTGCCTGTGTTGATTCAAGGGAGGTAGTGGGACAAAGACGCTTTCAGCTACCCACAGAAGTCAATGTGGGAGGGCTGCAGCACGTAGCTAATTGCTGGCAGTGGAGCTGTGTTTGGATGGGGTGCAGCCTATTCAGTTTGTTCGCTTCCAAACTGCCCATCTCCTGTCTCCATCAATACGTTTCCAAGGTAGTATTTTGCTCTTTGCACTGTTCTTATTACTACTGTTGTGTTTTCCATCACTGGTCAGTCTACAGAGGTTTCAGGATTGATTTTTACTTCAGTGTATGCAACCTTAAGGCAGTCATAGCTTCGATTACAATCGGTTACAATATGTGTGTGTTTGGATGTATAGAGGAGAGGAAGAATGCAGTGGGCAGGGGTCCACTTATGTTTTTTCTGATGCAGAAGCTAAATTATTCTAACAACTACCTTGACTTCTTTTTTCTGAGCAAAATGGAATGAAGATGTTTCGTAGTGAGCTCTCCTGGCCTTCACGTCCCTCCCATATTCAATATGGTGGGCACTGAAGAGTTAATTCTTCATTCGGTTTCCAAAGCAACTCTGCCCACCTAAAAGCAGAGGCAATATGCTCAGTTACAAATCCTACATCATTGGTGTAAAGTCTCCCTCACAAATTGGAGTACTAGGATATATGATTATCTTCCAGCAATTTCTTAAGCTATCAAGCTTTACAGATTAGCAGTCTTTTCTCTCCTTTTTATTAATAACACCTACATTTCATCACATAGTGGCATGCAGACCTATCTTTACCTGCTGTTTTCTTATTTCAGATGACAATTTTTTAAATTTTTTTTTTTTTGGTCTTGTGTCTTAAGGAAATGATTTCTGGACCTATCAGTCTGTCTTCCCTCTTTTCCTCCCTTCTGAAAATTCTTTTGAAACGGAGAGATGAGCTGTAAGGAAAAGCTGTAGGAAACCAGCTTCAGTGCTGGCTGCTGTGGGACCAACTTGTTTTCATTCTTTCTACCTGTGCTAAATATATGGGCACTGTTACTGTGCATAGTTAAACAGCTGGTTTGTCTGAACCCAGAGCTGACTCTGCTTTGTTGACTGTCAAAGCAATTCCAAACTTCCATGCAGCATTTGAAAAATGCCTGGATAAGGTGTCACTGGATTGGAGCATCTGGGATTTGTCGAATTCAATATAAGGTTTATTGTCCACCCACCCCTCACAGATTCATGAGTTTATGCACTGCAAAGAATGCACTTGGTTTGTAATCTTCTCCAAATCTCTCAGGATGAATACTGTTACAGTGGCCTGCAGAGTAAGCATCATGTTTTTGCTGAGCTCCTGAGGACAACCACCAATAGTGAATCAAAGCAGTAGGTGAGGTGAATCAGTTGCACCCCAGTAAAGAAAGTCCAGATCCCTTGTGTTTCACCTCTAACGGCACAGATGCTGGCTCGTTGAACACAATGCAGTGATCTCTTGTGAACCCCAAAAATAGGTCTTTGTTTGAGGCAGTAAACAGGGAGGGAGACACCAAAAGTGATACGTACACAGGGCCAGTGCACATACAGTGAATTGTGCAGACCCTTTCCAGGCAAGGTATTTTCTCCTCAGGCATTAGCTCCCAGGTAGTGATTGGACCCTGTGTGCCTCACAGCTCCTGTTGAGTTTTGATGGGTTTGAACACTGTTGCTAGCCCTGTCTGCTCATTAGTGCTTAGAGGATTAGCAGTTACTTGGAGGAGGGGAAAAGCTTTCCATACATTCATTCCTAATTGATTTACTAGTGAGAAGGATAATTACCTCTCAGCTACCCTGCAGAACTACAGTGGGAATTACCTGTCAAAATTCTTTGAAGACCCAAAATGCCTCTCTTGAGCTGTTAAATAGGAATTATGCATTCAGCCAAATGCCAGTTATATAAACATCATTTACCTGAATTGTGGCATAACCCTAGGCTCAATTATGAGGCAAGAGGATTTAAGTGCTGGCTTTTTTCTTTCTTCTTTTAAAAGAAAAGCTTTTGTTTCTAATTTCTTTTTTGAAAATTTTTGGTGGGAATATTGTAAGTTTTTTGGCAGCTTCTGCTCTATTTTTCTGCTCAATGCTGTGCCAGGTCATGGTGGGACACTGATTTCTCAATACCCACATCTCTGCTTATTGCAATATGGGGGATCAGACGAGGCCAAAATTGAAATGCAGAGGCTGCACAGCTGGGTGGGGCATGGCTACAACCCATGGTCTGGGAGCCTTTGTCATACCCCTTCTCTCTTGGTCCCAGGAAAGCCACACCTGATGCATGCCTTACTCTCCTGAATTATGGCACTCCAGCACCCTTTTCTTAGAAAGGGGATTCCTTTCTGGAAAAAATATTGAGCTTAATGTAGGAATGATTTGGTAAAAATTCTGGAATACATGCTACAAGTGGAGGTCAGAATTGATGACCTTAATGGCTCTTTAGGCCTTAAAATATTTAATTCTCTCTGGGTTTTATTCTGCCCCCAGCAAAGGAATTGGCTGGTTGGTCACACTCAAAGAGTTGTGGTCAATGGCTCAATGTCCAAGCCGAGACCAGTGATGAGTGGTGTTCCTCAGGGGTCGGTACTGGGACCGGTGCTGTTTAACATCTTTGTAGAAGTCATGGACAGTGGGATCAAGCGCACCCTCAGCAAGTTTGCTGATGACACCAAGCTGTGTTGTGCAGTCGATAAGCTGGAGGGAAGGGATGCCATCCAGAGGCACCTTGACAGGCTTGAGAGGTGGGCCTGTGTGAACCTCATGAAGTTCAACAAAGCCAACTGCAAGGTCCTTCACACAGGTCAGGGCAATCCCAAGCACAAATACAGGTTGGGTGGAGTATGGATTGAGAGCAGCCCTGAGGAGAAGGACTTGGAGGTGTTGGTTGATGAAAAACTCAACCTGAGCTGGCAATGGGCACGTGCAGCCCAGAAACCAACTGTATCCTGGGCTGCATCAAAAGAAGCGTGACCACCAGGTCAAGGGAGGTGATTCTACCCCTCTACTCTGCTCTTGTGAGATCCCACCTGGAGTACTGCATCCAGCTCTGGGGGCCCCAGCATAAGAAGGATATGGAGCTGTTGGAGTGAGTCCAGAGGAGGCTATGAAGGTGATCAGAGGGCTGGAGCACCTCTCCTGTGAGGACAGGCTGGGAGAGTTGGGGTTGTTCAGCCTGGAGAAGAGAAGGCTCTGGGGAGATCTTATAGCAGCCTTCCAGCACCTGAAGGGGCCTACAGGAAAGCTGGAGAGGGACTCTTAATAAGGGCATGGAGTGATAGGACAAGGGGTGATGGCTTTAAGCTGAAGGAGGGTAGATTTAGAGTAGATGTTAGGAAGAAATTCCTCTCTATAAGGGTGGTGGAACACTGGAACAGGTTGCCCAGAGAAGTTCTGGATGCCCCATCCCTGGAAGTGTTCAAGGCCAAGCTGGATGGGGCTTTGGGCAGCCTGGTCTAGTGGAGGGTGTCCTTGCCAAGGGCAGGGGGGTTGGAACTAGATGATCTTTAAGGTCCCTTCCAACCCAAACCATTCTATGATTCTATGAAAGTTAATGTCTGAGCATCTGCTGTGTAACATTGATGGCAAAATCAAGTCCCCAGTTAGCTTCATGTATTGTGGGCCTTCCTCTTTTAAGCTCTAAACTCTTGGTTCAGTTTGGGTTGTATATTTAGTCAATTTTATTAATTTCATATTCTTTTTAGGCTTTCTTCTAAGCTGGTCCCATGCGTGTCTCCCATCCCTAACTGGAGAGCCCCAGCAGAGTGTTGAATATTACCCTTGTCTGTATTTGGGTGTCCTGCTGAGTATTGAAATGTCTTTCCTGACACAGCAGACTGGAAAATGCTGGAGCAGCCTGGAAGCAGCTGGTCCCTTAGTCCTGCCCTTTGGTCCTCAATGAAACACATCAGTCACTAGTGTTTATCAGTGGGTAAAATCACGATGGAGAGATCATGTCTTTGTGCCTGAAGAGGCACATTTTGCGGCTGTGTGTACAGCCTCCACTGCTGGGAGCTGAAACTGCCAGACTTGTATCTGCTCTGTTTCTCCTTTCACTTGCACACTAGGGACTTGTATTTGGATCACGAAAATCCGCACTGAGTTCTCATTAATACTGTGAAATTCCAGGTGATCATTAGACCTAGCAGTCAGACAAGTCTGAAGTCCTGGGGGCTATGGCTTTCTTTTTGAGCCCTGATGAGAAGCCAAGTGCCTGCAGTTTTGACACTTCTACCACCATGAAGATGCTCTAATAAGCAGAGTGTATTCCAGGGCACATCTTCCCTTTCAGTGCACCTGCCCACCCGGCTGTTTGTCTGAGAGACCACATGAGGAGCATCTGCTTTGCCTGGTTGACATGTAGGTTGCAACAAGCCTGATAATTCTGTGGTGAACTTCAGAAAGGAGAAACTTTGGTATTTGTTTAGCAGCACCCCTTCCTTACAGATAAATGGCATTTAAGGGCAGATGGTTGAGTGCTTTGAAAAGCTGAGACTTGCGAAATGCATAGCTTTGGCTTTTCTACCCTATAGCCTCTTGTCTGTCTTAAGGGATACGACAAAAGGCTGCTTACTCTCTGCTGGGCAGAGATCTCTGTTCCCTGCTGACCTTTAATTTAATGCCTTATTTTGGGCGTTGGTTACATTTCACTAGAGGCAGATTTTCACAGCAGTTTGGGAATTGTTTATTTCTTCCAAAGCGCTAAGGGAAAAAGTCTCTTCTATTTTATTAAGAACATTTCTTTTGACTTTTTAAATTCCCATTTTCTTTCTATCCTTTTTTTTTATTTTACTTTTTGGTTGTTGAAAACTTTCTGTTAGCAAATTGGATAATTTCCACCTGTGATTCTTGATTCTTTGACTAACTGCCTGCACTGCTGAAGTGCTGCGAGTCCCCGTTTTCTAGCATGGGTTGGTCTGCTGGGTAAGAACAGAAGTCCCATATATCTGAAGCACTGCTCCTTTCAGGCACTGAGGTGCCATTTTGAATCTCAAGGAATTGTTGTTGAATCACAGATTTCATGTATTACTTTTTCAATGAAATGTTCTGTGAAGAGTGCATATTTTTGGTGAAGGTGGTGTTTAGTTGAAACCCCAGTTTTCACTATGAAACTTTTATTTCTACCCTTGGGATTTGTGTGGAGGTTGAGAGGAGGGAGTTAAAAAGCATTTAAAAGAAAAAGAAGAGAGGAAAAAGAAAGAGAATGGCAACTTTGACAAAATCAAACCAAAAAGCACTTGCCTGCATATAGTATAGCTCAGATGAGATGTGGATAAACGGGAGGTCCTGATTGCATTTAAGATCCGGGGTGACAGTTCTGATGTCTTAGAAATACCTTCCTTCATGAATTTTCTTTGCAGTTCAATCGGATGCAGTCATCTTTAGTTTTTCTCCTGCGCTGTTACCATCGTTGTTGCAGGTGATAACTTGAAGAATTAAAAGGTCTGTAGTCTTTTATGCTGACTCTCTGCACAGAAGTATCACCCAGGCGCAGTGATTGAAATGAGGATTCCCTCCATTCTTCCCTTATACCAGAACTGAAGCATTAGAAATTTTATTTATAGATAGACCTTCTAGCTAAGGGAATTGAACAGTAGTTGCAAACAGCATAAAGCAGAAATAAAGTTACAGTGCGCAGTTAAAGAGCTGTGAGAAAATGGTTTTGCAGACTATTTTCCCAGTTGTCATAGAGTCAAAATGGAGGGGCAGTCCAAATCACTGAAGCTATAAAAGCCAAAGGCACAAGGCACCTCTCATACCTAGTCACACCTCTGAACTTGGCCCATCAGAATGAAAAATTTGGAGAGTCAGAAGCTTTGAAAGCTGAATTTAATTAGATTTATTTGTTTCTGTGAAGCTTCTTGGGGATGAAGTGTGGCAATTGTTTATGAGCTGGCAGAGAGCAATGCTGCGTTGCAGTTCAGGTTAATGAAGGAAGAAGTTAATTGTGACTGTAATATTGAAATTGCATAGGAATGCATCTACCAGACTGGAAACTAGCTAGCGCATTTGGACTGACACCTCCTCTTACAGGAGTTGGAGGTCCTAAATGAATGCAAGTTGCTTTGACCTCCTCTTCATTTATTCTTGCTCACTTGGAGAGTAAGCCCAGTCCTGGCCTCGTGTATCTCCAAAGCAAATTCCTCAGCTGTGTTTGGCGCTTCAGGGCAGAAATGTGGTCCAAACTTATTTTGGTTTTGCCTTTAGTTCTTAGTCCATTTGATCCCAAAGGGAATTCCACAGCATTTTGTTTTCTTCTTACTCATCAAATTCATGATAGGCGGCTGAGGCAGAGGTTCCAGCATGCACCTGATGCTTGCTAACCCAGCTTAAACTGAGCTGCTGTCCTTTGCCACAGCTCCCATTAGTCATCTGCTGCTTTTTCTTAAGATTGCATCCCAAGTTATCGGTGAGGAACTGAGCTCTGGAGTATCCTAAAGCCGTTTGGCATATGGAAGGTTTCTTTGGACCCTTTTTCCTTATTATGCTGACACTGTGATAAACAGCACGTGCTGCAAACTGGCACTTGCTGGTATAGAGAACGTGTTTATAACACAAAGGCAATAGGGCTGGGTTAGAGCCACAGGGCAGGAATGATAGAACTAGTTGTTTCTACTATATTTTATCCCTAATCTTTTCCTTCAGTCCAATGAAATACTGTTACTGAAAAGCTCTTGGTTTTGCAGCTGCCGTTAACAGGGCCTTAAATTACCTGAGCTGCAGATGCAGTTGTAATTGTCTCTTTGTGCACCCCTTCTCTGGACCTGTTGAGCTGTGTGTGGTGTTCCTGTGCTTCTCAGCACTCCAAAAATCATGCCACTCAGTCCAGAGCCTGTATGGGCAGAACCTGCCTACTGCTGTACAGGGAAGGCTGTAGCTCTAAAACACAGCATCTGGATTAGCTGAGCTCAGATTTTTCAGGCCTCGTTATACCAGTTGGCTGTACAAATGCGACTGCGATCTGGTTAACATGGCAGCGTATTTGGTCTTATAAATACACTTCAGGGACAATCACTGCCAGTCTCCAGAACTGGCTGTTTAAATAGGAGAATAAAGGTGGGAATGAAGAAGTAATATTTTTCTTTGCTTACTGATGAAGCAAAGATGACTTCCTCAAGGTCACCCACAGCATCCATGGTAGAGTCAGAGGACATGTGACATGATGCGTTTTATCTACAAGGTGTAGTCTTGTGAGCTGTTGTACATGGGATTCTCTCTACTTGTCTGATTAATTCAGCTTGAGTTTGTCGCCTGAGAAATGAGAGAATTTTGGTAAATATTTGCAGAACCAGGACCTGAAACTGTGTGAAAAAGATCTCTTGAGTTACAGATGTGTCATAATACTTGAATAGGACTTTAGGAATTTCTTCTTTTGAAGGGATTTTTATTGTCTTTTTTGAATTCAGAAAAGTCATGTTTTCTCTGTAGATTTCTCTGACCTTTCCTATGTAAGAAGTATAGTTTCCCGATGCTGGATGACTTAGTTTATTAGTGTTTTAAACATGGTTCAAGATGAATGAATGAAAGATATTCAGATGTAGAGGCAAAATATGAGTGTTAGAATACTCTTAAAATATACGGTCTTTTTCAGGATGCCCAAATAGGTTTTGTTGTTTGGTTTTTTTCAATAATTATTATTATCGCTATATTTGGGGATTGTGTCTTCTTGTGGCTCTTGGTAATGAAGGGGCTCCTGTGAGAGAGTGCTCTGCCTTGCTGCAGCCTGGGACTGTGGGACTTGGGATGTCGGATGCCCCACTGGAACCTGACCTGACGGCTCCAGTGCTTAAAGAACAAAATACTGTCTGTTCGTTTGCAGATTTTAATTTAACTACTTCTGACTTGACATAGGGATAAATGGAGGTCATAGAGCAGCTGTTGTCTGGGATATGACCATTTGTCAGCACAGACAGCACAGAATTGGGACCCAGGCTTATGAGGGATCCCCAGCAGAAGTTTTTCCCTTTTTTAAACAGGGACAGTCTGATCGTTGTACTCCAGGGAAGGCTGTCCTTCAGTATGCATGAACATGAAAACTGGGAGATTCCTGGGGCTTTTCCAGTTAATTCTCTGAAAAAGCAGATGCATTAAAACCCAAACAAATAAAAAAAAAACCAAACTCCACTGAACCTCACCCATTGCTCGTCAGATGTTTCTACAAATAAACACAATTGAGATGATTAACAAAATGCTCACATATAGCATTATTTAATGGGGGTGGAAGAGAGAGGGTTAGAAGAGAGATGGTATCTGTTTCTACCTATCTTAAAGATAGTACATTGAAAGCCATCGTTTAATGTTAATGAAGAAAAAAATGTTCATATATTATTATGAAACTCTGGAATTAGTTGCCTGCATGTGCCTTTATGCATCTGCATTTCATGTCTTTGTACTTATGCATTCCAAGAGCTTTTACTTGCATTTTTCATAGATTTCTGAACTCATTTAATATACGTTTGGTTAATGCTGAGGTAAGTATTTAAAGTGAATAGAAATCTAATGCAGGATTTAATTAATAAAGACAGGGAAGAAAATGAGGGCTGTCTAAGTTAGCTTTTTGAAAAATGTTTTGTTAAATAAATGTCATTTTAGCCTTTGCAGACATTGCAAGTCTGGTTGATAAAAATAAGCATGTAGACACAAGATGTATAAGTAAAATAGGAAAAAAGCAGTCAGACACCTGCTATGTCATTTATCCACCAAGGACTGCAACTGTGATCCTGAAATCCCTGCTTAGATGCTGCTTGGGGCTTTGGGAAAAACAATGGTCACTTGAATGAAAGCTGGCACAGATTTTAGGAAAAGGCAAGCCAGAATTCAAACCCTTTGGACCTGACTTATTTACCATGCACACTTCCTGAGGTTGCTTTGTGTGCAAGAACCGAGTGGGCAAGCAGTGTTTGTTTGGCATTGTTTGTGTATGGTAAATGTAGATATCTACCACTTTAAACATACAGTTCCTGGCCCATCATCCTAAAAAACCCTAAAACTGGTTGAGGAGGGTATCATTGCACTTCATTATGTACTGAAATTGCTGGAAATTCAATTTGCAAGGTGGAAAGATAGGAGAAACCCAAGCCAGTATATCAGCTTTGGTTTTATATGGCTTGCAAATAATATTTGGAGAAAAAAGGCCAGTTACCAGGTAAGAGTCAGCTTGGCATACTGGTGCATGTCTGACGGGGCTGCCTTGTCTGGCTTTCTAAAAGTCAGTCCATCTCTCCTATTGCTCTCTGTGTCTGCTTCACCTTGTATTGCTAGAGTCAGGGCCCTGCAGAGCCTTAGGGATGGTACGAGGTTGTAAAGAGAAGACACGGGGTAAAATTGGAAAGGTCACATCCACATTTAGATGTAGACTTCCCAGAGCTGGCTGTCAGTATTTAATAAAGAGGTAGTTTGCTCTAATTTAGCCAGCAAGTGTTAAAGGACAGATCAGAAGTTACAATATCCACTAAAATAAAGCTGCAATTTTGTCACTTAGCGTGGCCATTGCGTTTATGAAGTGGGCAGAGTGGACCTGTGTGAGCTTTGAGTGCCCTGCCTTGGTTCCAGGGACAAAGAGGGGCCGTCAGTATGCGTCACCTTGTAAGGGACTGCCTGTAGGTAACACCCAGCCTGTCAGCAGGGCGGACACAGCTGCAGATCCTGATCTAGGGCAGGTTTATGAGACTTCCTTCCCTTCTCCACCCTCCCTACCTCTCTGTGAAACATGGCCATCTCCTTTACTGCTGCAGCTCCAATAATATATTAATTTATGAAGTATGAAAAATGAGGTAGTTTTGAAGTAATGAGGAGGGGAATGGTGCTTCACAGAGAGCAGGATAATCAATCAATAATAACGAGTCAGCATGTCCTGTTATCAAAAAGGAGGAAAAATAATAGAATGGGTGGAGAGCATCTCTTGGAAAAGGGGCAGGTGGGTCCTTTTGAAGACTCCGTAATGCTCTGACCTTGATCTTTACTGATAAGAGCTGGTTCACCAGGACAGTTATTTTTCTTTGAGGAAAATCCTCCCCCCCACCCCCTCCAGCCCCAAACCAGCTAATCTGTGGCAAAATGTCTTTGTATTTCATTCTTTTCTGAAGTGAAGAATAGAGAAATTCAGCATTACTCATTGAGCGAATTCTCATTTTCAATAGAATAGATTAGCAGAGTCTGCAGGGTACATGCTGGCCACTGTCTCAGTTTCTGCCATATATGCACATCTGTCTCTTACAGTATAAATGCAGTAACTCTAATTTCAGCTCTGATGTGATCAATTCTGTGTAAAATGCTTTATCCCAAGCAGCACTGTGAGTCCTGGAAGCCCTTGCATGGCTATATTAGGAGCAGTTTTTCTTCAGCATGGACTTCGGCTGGGTTAGGTCTTAGAAAAGCACATCTCGGAGTGCTTGAGGCTTCTTTTTGCGCTATCCAGAGTTTGTTGCCCGTGACCCTACCCATCCTAAAATACCTTTTTTCATTGTATACAGACAGACATTACTAGACTCTGAAAGTAAGGATTGGGATTTTCTAAGTGGTGCACAGATGTAGTTAGAGAAAACTCAGGCTGTAGTTTTCTTACGGATCTGGGGAATTAACACTTAGCCCAGTCCTTAAGTCTGTCTGAGGAGAGATTTGTGCTGCCTTTTGCAGCGGGCTCCACAATGTTTTAATTCTCTGTTGCAACAGATCAGGTTGTCCTTTTTCTGACAAAAAAGCTTAGCTAACATCTCTTGCCTCCCTTGGAGCCGTTCCATGGCAGGCCAACGTGATCCTTAAAAATGACTGCAAGAAAGCAACAAAAACTATGAAGCAGCTGTGCTCAGAGACTGAATGGCGATGGAGTAGAGGCAATGAACATACTGGAAATAGGTGGAAAGATGGAGTCGGCTTGGCAATTTTCTGGCTTCTGCCAATTGATTCCTAAACCAAAGCATCAGGATTGTGCTGTAGATAAAACCTTTGTCCCCTCTTCCAATTCCTTTTCCTCTTACACTAGTTCTTCAGGACACTGTGGTGACCAGGCCTCATGTATGTGCATGGAAGGATACAGAAAGGAAAGTATGTGATTTTCCCAGGGCTGCGAGGTATCAGTGGCCCTGTTGGAACAGGACATAGCGGCTGTGGTTCACAGTCGCTCACCTTCTTGGTGTGTAATTGCAGACAAGACTTCCACCATAAACCTGCAAGGACTGTATCATTGGGAGCTAATTTTGAAAATGAAATGGAAAATGTCAAAGCGGGTGAGCTGGTAGTTGTGAATCCTGTTCCTGCATCTGAACCTTCCTATCCATTAGGATCTCTGGCATCTGAGTTAGCATGTGGTGTTTGCAACTACAGTGGATAGCTTAGAGCTGAGAAGTACTATGCAGAGGGCTGCAGTGCCATCATGTTTGCAACTTTAACCTTTAATTTTTGGGGGCCTCAGCCTTCTGTCCAGAAAGGGGGTGGACCTTCTCCTACCTCCTCAGCTTCCACCAGTGGGGAGACATTAGGAAGAGAAGTGCAGACAGTGAGGGACATGAGTTAATAGACACCAGGTAAGTAAACTGAGATAGATCATTAGCATCTGGATGTGAACATTGATAAAGCTGACTGTTGTCTATGTTCTCTCTGCAATCTGACTAAAAAGCAGAAAAATAAAGTGTGTAAGCAGTGGAGAAGCAATGATGCATTTAAAATTGTATTCAGGTTTAATGGCCTCAAGGGAGATACATAATACAATTTTTATTTTTCTAAAGAGTCATGAAACACTCTACTGTCCTCAAATGAGATAGACTGCTGTATTTGGGCTGCAGAAGTTTACCCCCATGAGTAACTATCCATGCACATCTCTTTGTTTTCCATAATGGGGCAACTACTGTGAGTAAACTTATTCCCACATGTAAAGTGTTCTCCCAAGTGAGACCTATAATCAGAGGAGTGTTTTTATATAAATGGTGTTCTCAGTTCCAGCAGCTGTGGTGCACACAGCCTCTCCTTACTGATAACATTATTTTCTGTAACTATTTCTGCTTACGTGGTAAGTTACCATAATGGTGAAAATTACTTTGTAGTTCTATGGAGAATAGCACAACCATGCATTTACCCAAATAACATATAATTATAACAGTGAATGCTGTTTTTCCTCTTTCTGTGCACACAGTTTGGGATCAGAGCTGTTCTGTGCCACTAGAAAAAGCTGGTGACCACGAAACAATGTGTGAGATGTTGCAACAATCAGGGATTTCCTACGTAGAATCAAGAAGAGTGAAAAGGCATCATGCAGAACTATGCTATGCAGAAGTACCAGGCTCTGGAGCAAAGCAGAATATAGATCAGAAGCTTTACATTTCTCTTCTGCTGATTTGCTGTCTTTTTCCTGTGGAAGCACTGGTTTTTGCCTAAGGTCACCAGCCCAGGTTCCTTCTACTTCTGGTCCAGGCCCATTCCTAGAAGTGCTGGTCAAACTGGGCCAACAAAACAGCCATAAGTGGTGATGCTTGTATCCCATTTGGCAGTTTATAGAGGGGAACTATGCATGAGCATGCTGTGATATGGAAAAGCCTTTGGCAAAATAGCTGAACAGCATGCAGCACTGAAGTGGCCTCGGGAAGATGAGATTACTGTGGCAAAGGACTTTGCTCTGATGATCTGTGGGGAGCTGGAGAACGTGCAGCTGTAACAAGAGTATAATGGGATGGAGTAACCTTGGGTAAACTCTGCCTTGCTGTGACAATGAAAAGGTTTTACAACCAAGCATGTGGCTGTTGCCAATCAGTCACTCTTTGCCAGGTCAAACACATGCTTTTTGGATGGCTTCCATCCCCACTGGCACCTGGAATTTAACAAGCAAATGCTTGCTGTGCCTTGTAATTAAAAGTGAAAAGTACATGTGTCCAGTGCCAAAAAGACAAGAGAAAGCAGGGAGACATGTTGTTCTGACCTGCTTAGCAGTAAAACAAAGATGAGACGTTCTGCTTTGTTGGGTCTAGTACGATGGCTTATTCCACTCCTGTGCATGCAAATTGGATCCAGCCTGGGATTTGGCATTGTGGGCAGGTTAGGACGGCAGCCTTACAGTATCTGAGTTCTTTTCCCAACTCTGATTTTGCCTAAGCCTTACAGCTGTGATATGTTTTCATTTCCCACCTGCCAAGGAGGATCGCAGAGTGGATTTCCTTGAGGGGCTCTTGCTCTGTATCCAATTTAGCCTTCATTTGCTCCTGATCCTCAGGGCATCCTGCAAGGTGCATCTGTGCTCTTGCGCAGCTGCTGGAGGTGGTAATTAAATGAGCAACCCTCCCCATAGGGGATGGGGTGTGTGAGCTTGGAATTCTGTGAAGTGTTTTGTTTTGGTATGGCAATTTATGGCAGGTATGGCTGCAATGACAAGAGCCTGTTTTAATTTTGTACAAATCTGAACAATTAATTGTAATCTGGATATAAATGGATATGAGAAACAATAGAGGTCAGAAAGATTAACCAGGTTTATTCACTGTAAACAAGCACGGCGGGCTGATGTGCATCTCCTCAGAGAAGGCAAAGTGGTGCTGGTCCTTGTTTGATATGCTTTTACTAATCTCTTTGCTCAGAGTTAATCATGTAAGATATCTCTCCTATAGATTTTCAGACAGGAGGACGATAGATAATTGTTCTTTTGCCACCAAACTGCTCTGTCTCAGTGTCTCTCCAAAGTCTTTCTGGCATAATGTGCTGAACAGCATAATGTGCTCTGATCGTTCTCTCTTAATGCTGGAAAGATGGAGAACCCACGGGTGGAGTCCCGCGATGCTAGTGTCACAGATCTGTGCTGTCTTCTCAAACCAACGTACTGGAGTACAGAGCTGCAGTCTCCAGCACAGCTGGAGGAGTCTGTGGAGGAGGTCTTTCACAGCAGTCGGATGCTTACAGAAACAGCTGTTGACATCTGGAAAGTTCAGTGATAATCAATGGTATTCTGCAGAGTAGAGGTTGGCTTGTAATTACAGAGAAGTTCTGATGGCAACGAAGTTCTGGAGAAAGGTTAGCATGAAGTGCCTGAAAGGTCTTGAGAGAGCTATTTGGTTCTTTGGTCACGGTACATATAATGCAGACCCAATGCAAAAGTCTCAGGAAACTCTATTTCATTGCTCAGTTTCTATGGGTGTCTGACTCATTTTTCATTATCCAATAATAAATACAGTAGTGAAAGTCACCTTTAACACTTAAAGATTGCTTGGATTTTATGGGATTGTATTGAAGTGAGTGCCAAGGTATAAAAGCCTTATGGTTGAGGTACTTTTATAACACATGCTTCATAAACCCTTATAAAGTGAGTGCAGTGCACTTCATCCTTTAAGATTACAGCGTTATGGTTCTGAGAGATGGTGATCTGGTGCTATATTCATTAATTAAATCTGTTATTAATGTTAAATTTCGGGCACTAAGAAGTGAAGTTACAAGAAGTTGAAGCGGGGTAGGTCCGGACAATTTATCTCTCGTGAAAGCTCAGTGCACCTTTACTGCTTGAATGAAGCCCACAGCTTATCCTTAACTTTAAGGAAGTTTTTGAGCCATGTGGAGCAAGAAGGAGCCCCAAGTCTGGGCTACCCTGTAACACAAGGGATTGCAATGAGTGTTTTCGGACGCAAAGTTAGTAATTATGTAGAATCTGTTGCCCTCTTCCTGGCTGTCTTGTTTGGCTTCCCAGAGAGCAGATGTCCCTCTCATCACAGCTGCTGATCAGTAAGTAATGGGGTGGATTGCTTTACTTGCATGTAAATAAATAGGATTTCTCTCTAGAGCAGATTTTTATCACTGCCATCTCCCATTTTTTCCTGTCTGATATGTTGCTCTTGGTGACTGGATGGAAAGTAGAGGTTGGCTTCCTTTTCCCCTGATTATTGCAGGAGTCGGTATGTCTGCAGGGCAGTGAGCAGGAATCTAGTTTGGGCTGATTTAATTAAACTGAAGTTTTTTAATTTAACTGGCACGTAGTGAGGAAAGAAGACAAAAGGGTGAGATTTTCTTTGCAGTGAGTTGCATCTGTCCTCGATGGGATTGGCATAGAAGGGCTACAGGTGTACTGTGTAGCTGTGTTCTAAGAGGGTTAAGGTTGTGTATATACCTCTGAGGGCATCCTTTAGCCTGCAGGGCAAGTAAATTGCAGTAATGATGTAGGAGAGAGGAAGAGTGGGAGGGGAATGAATAACCAAATATTTGTCAGTGAGAAATTTCAGATGGTCAAACATTTAATCTAAAATGCTTCAGCGGTAAAAAAAAATACTTTTCCCATAAGAGATTTCCAAACTATTCCTATTGAACATGTGATGAACTGATGTTTTGAAGGAAGAAAATGATTTTTGTATCTTTAAGCCTTTAAATGTCATTTGATTTTGGTTTTTCAGATTCAAAAGGAGGAAAGGACATCATAAGTCCACAGACAGCAAAAATCCTCTGTTTGCATTGACATTTCAGCATAAATTGTTGAAACATTTTGGCTCTTTAAACTCAAAGCTAATATGGAACTTTGGGAAGTAAGTAGGCTTAGCTCCAGAGGTCTTGTGGGACCATACAATCCTTTAAATGTTTTAAACCAAAATGGGGAATTTTTTTTAAAATTAGATTTCTGTTTTCCTGTTGTTGATGTCGATGTAGCCTGGCTTTAGGAAGGACCTAAAGTGGTTGTGGGTGTTTTGTTTGTGTTTTTTTTTTTTGTTTTTTTTTTTTTTTTTAGGAAGGACCTAAAGTGGTTCTGAGTTGAAGGTCTAGTGGGAGGAGGCCAAAAAAAAAAAAACCCCCAAAAAACCCAAAACCCTCCCCCCTTTTCACATGTAAGTTGAGCACATTCGATATGGAAATTGCTATGAAGCTGTAAACATGAAACCTTAAGTTTTTGGTTTTGCAGCAGTGTTTGTGGCAGAACTACCTTTTCAATTGCAGAAAAGGACAATGCAGTGCTACAGAGCAAATTGCTAATACTTTGCTAAGGAGCTAGGTTTCTTTTGTAGCTATGGAAGCTTGGGTGGTTAGTAGGTGGATTTTTTTAAAATTATTTTGTTTATTTCTTTTTAGAATAGCACTTTATATAGGCGAATGAGAACGTAACTGGGACCTCTGAAAAGGACCACTTATAAAAAGCGCATTAAAATGAAGAGGAAAATCAGAAGGCAGTACACAATGGCTTAATGCTATCTACTTATTTCTGAGAACAAAAGACATTTATTTTGAACCTGTCGTCTTTATTCATTTACTGGGATGTTTCCTGCTAATGTAGCTCAGTGGTGGTACTGCTACAGATATTGTACCTATAAAACTTCTCTCTTCTGATTTAGAGAGATGCGCTTTGGTAATTCACAGTGAAAGTTTGTTGGTTGAGAAAAATAAAAGGATTCAATGAAAACTAATAGCAATAAAAATGCCTTTTATGTGGCATGTTGTTTCATTTTTTGTCCAGAGGTAGTTTATTAAAAGATTCAGCTGTGTACAAAACAGATCTCTTGTGTTGGGATAACACAGAACCGGGGAGCAAGAGCAATGATAAAGCTCTTGAATCTGATGCTATGGATGCAGGTGATGTGTTAGCAGGCCTGCTAATGTGGGGGCAGAGCCATGAAGGGTACTGAGAGAAGAACTGAGTGCCAAGCTATGTCTTTGCCATAACTGCAGTAGACAGATTCAGGCAGATACAAGTTCAGGCTACCTGTAGCTCCAAGCCAGTAGAGTCTGGGCACGTGGTAGTATTGTACTTGTGAGAAGTGTGCTAGCTCATTGCTGATGTGGTTCAATATTCCAGATCAGTGTCATCTTTGTGCCTGGCTAGCTTGGAGCAAAGGAAGAGGAGTGTGTCACCATCTTGACTCATTCACCTGCACATAGCCTATGAGAAACCAATACTGAGGAAAGTGTTTGCATTAACCCAGTGACACACCTGGAATTCTTTTCAGGGTAGCAGGAACTCAGATTCTTAGTTACAAATCCTGCCTTAGATTTTTTTTTTTTTATATTAGCCCCATCAGAGGGCATGCCATTTCAGTGGGTTTGTGCTGTGATATGGTGTGACTTTCCTTCCTCCCTGCTCTGCATTTGTTCAGAGCTCCTTTAAGGGTCCTACAAGCTCTCCAACAAATACAAGTGACTCAGCCACTTCCGTGGTTTGTGTACCAAATATATCATGGCACGTATAGGTATGACACCTCCCCTTCTTTATCTTTCTGCCTGCAGACTGTACGTCATATTTCCTGGGATAAATCCCCTTGAAGTATTCAGAGCTGGATGTGTTTCCTGGTCATGTGCTGAAGATATAACTCCATATGTAGTTTATGTTGTTCTTGCCGTTGGCTTCTCCAGATCATCGCCCTGCTATGAGCTTCTCTCACTGTTGTTTGGTGTTCTGCTGAACTGGAGTTCATTTAGAACAGCTCTGTATGTGTCGTCATTGCCCCCAAAGCTCCTGCTTTAAAGGAGATACACCACGTACAAGCCAGCTGTCTTCCTCTGCATTCATCTCCTAGGGAGCTACCTGAAGTTCAGTCTGATTTTCAGTCTGGTTTGTTTTGTCTGGTGCTTGCCATTCATTGTCCACTGAATTTTGGAGATCAAGCTATGGTCTCTAGAGGAAAAGCTATGTAGTATAAACCACCTCAGCTCCAGTATGTTTTCAAGGACTTGCCCTTAGCAGTAATCAGTCCTGCCTCCCCTTCCCCTCTCCACTTAAACTAGAGAAGGCAGCAACTGAAAATAATATTTTATATATATGTGTGTGTGTATATATATATTCTAGAATATAGCAAGGTGAAATGTAATTTCCTTTTTAATAAAGGCTGCCATTTAATTTAATATTATAGAAAATGATTAGATCTTAAAAACCTATATATTACATTTGACAACTCTCTGGTGCTCCTTTGCTATTCCTTATGGCAATTATAAATGGCAACACAGGGTGCTGGCAGAAATGCTCATTCTGACTGGAGTTTGTTTATTGGCTCCTAATGAAAAGTGATTAATCTAAATCACTACCAGGGTGGATCCTTCTCCCTGGCCCCATAATGAGAAGTGGCGGTTTCAGGCCTTTGACAAATGTCCTGCTATTTCGCCTGCCAAAATATGTCCCCTCCCCCTGTAGCTTCCAGCAGAAAAAAAAATAAAGCCCAGAGTCTCCCATTCTTCTTGTCCTGCTTGCCACATCACAAAACTGTGGACGGGTCCTAGCTGCATGACTGGTGGTGGCCTTTTGTTTTTCAGTCTGAGCCTCCTGTTTCTTCCATCCTGCATTGTGTAGGATCAGCCTTGCCTGGGAGGAGATGCCAGGTCTGTTCTTTTCTCCATTTGAAGAATGGGGGGTTGATATCAGACCTCGGTGCGGGAGGGTGGGCAACTTACGTGATGGCACTTACAACAAGATATGACTGTTGTTAGACTTGTCCAGCTTTCCCTCTAGCTGTTAATTTTCCTAGCTTGATGGTTTTATTATTTGATCTTGCAACCACCGTTACGCTTCCAGAAGAACAAATTGCCTCGCTTTGTGAACCAGCTGGTAGAAACGTCACCTCTTCCATCTCATCTGACCTATTTCTTGCACTATCCACCGAAGTGTTGCAGATTGTGTGTGAAAGGGCAGTGGATGTTTTGCGTGTGTACCACATCAGGTCTATGCAACTGTTAGTTGTCTTGTGCTCCTTATCTGAGGGCAGAACTCTAGCAGTGACCTTTTAATATACAGCACTATTAACTTTGTGACCTTCTGCGACATCAGGTGGAAAATCTTTTTATTCCTGAAGTATCCTTACTTTTAAATGTAAGATCTCTCTGGAATATCTTGTTGTATTGGCAGTCTTACATCCTTCTTCCATTCTGCAGATGCAAGTGATTTTTACTAAAGTATGTTACAGTTCTCTGTCTGGCACAGGCAATATGCTTTAGATGAACAGGGGTATACTTGGGGGACAAAATGTCTTTGAAGTCTAAGTCACTGGTGACAGAAAATATATCTTCAAATAGTGGGGAAACCTTTCTTGTTTGGAGCAAAATGAAATACATATTTTGATCTGATTAGAAAGAAGAAATGTACCAAAGCTTCCTTCTAGGTGGAGGCCACGGGACCTGTTCTCAAGACTGATTCCCAGGGGGTCGGTTGCCTGTGGGGATGTTTCCCATGTCCCGTGCTGTACACCAGAGCACAATGCAAGTGACTTTTTCAGGACTTGTGGTGTGGCTTTCTGTGGGAACAGGCAGGAATTACTTTATGAGGCTAGTAAGCGGTATATGTGAGGGATGTTGAAGGAGCTCTGAGCTCAAGCTGGATTCATACAGGTGGCTTCACCCTGGGACAATGTTCAGTTCTAGTTTTAAAGGCCCTTTTAATTTCTTAATGGAAAGGATCAGAAACCATTTACATTATATTCACTTTCCCTTGGTGACTTCATGGAGTTAATGAGGTGCTTAAAATTAAACAAGCACTGAAATTTTTTGCTTGATCAGGGTCTAACATAGCAAGGGTCTTACCATTCCTTGTAACTGATTTTTGCTGTCAAAATTACTGTTTTTCCCTACCATAGTCTTGAAGTTGGAGCTCTGTGAAGGTGGATAAGAAAAGTTAACATGGACATGCTAGTGTAACAAAACTCAGCTAGATCATTCTGCAGGTAGCTAAAAAAGTCAGTTCCTGGGTCTGTTTTCCTGCTGAAAGGCAGTTTCTATATTTGTTTCAGCTACGGTATCAATAACCTGCTGTGTTTAGCACAGCTCTAATTTATTTCCCACTGTTTGCCTTTATTTTATGGTACTGGCATTTGCTTTAATGTAATGTCGTTTTCTCCAGATGTTAATAAGATGGTGTTAATGTTTCCACAACATTTTTCTTGATAACATTTATGTAGAGCATGCCATCTGATAATGTGGAATCAACTCATTTTAAAATATTGGTAATAATTTTCTAATTAAAATTAGAGGCTCAGAACTGTTTTCTTCCCTGTACAAATTGAGGTCATATACTTCCTTGTGCTTGGGGAAAACTATGTGTTCACTGGGTAAAGGAACATATCCTACTATATAAATTGGAAGCATGATATATGAGATTGTGTATCAATGTTTGCGAACATGGACTATTTTCAGATGCTAGCAGCTGATCCAGGTAGGCATTCTGTGTTTCCAGTGAGGTGATGCTCTCATTTGTAGCTCCACAAGTTGCCAAATAATGAGCCTTAAATCTCAAGAGTGCCCTGTTGTGTACTTTTGGAGAGAGTATTCCACATTTGGGAAGAGAGGTGGTAGACTGGAAAGGGACCAGGAAAGCCTGGTGTGGCTGTCTGAAGTTGCCATACCGAACCAAAATCATCTTTGACATCAATGTAGCATTTTTCATTCTTGCTAGGCTTTCTTTTTTTAATCTGGATAAAAATAAAATGAAAAAAGGAATCACTGAATGAATCTATGAATGAATCATCAAATAAAATGGAAGTGAAACACTACCTCCTTTCCTCCCCCCCTATTTGGGAAATCTTATGGGCTAATTACACTGTTGAGCAATGTTCTGAATGCATCTAATACGAATCAGTGCTGTATTGCCCTCACTTTTAAATGATGTTTAGTTTTACTTTTCCATTAACATTCTTTTCCCTCCATTCTTCTATTTAGATCATGCTTCTTAGTGATCCAGAGATTGAGAGCAGCATCCTCATCAGCTCTGATGAAGGGGCGACCTACCAGAAGTACCGTCTGAACTTCTATATCCAGAGCTTGCTCTTCCACCCCAAGCAGGAGGAGTGGATCTTGGCCTACAGTCTGGATCAAAAGGTGAGCAATTGATTTCATATTTCAATGATTATTGAGGGAGGTGTTGAAAGGGAAAGTGTCTAGAACCGCACACTTCTAGAGATCATGAAGAAATTATGGTGTGCTTTGCTGTTCTTGCCTTGCGGGTTTCAATGCGCGCAAAACCCACCCACTAACTCCAAAGAAAACTTGCTAAAGGGAATGGAGTTACAAAGTGATCATGATGAGTATGGAGACTTTAGTAGTGGTGATGGTGCAAAAGATGAAAAGAATCTGAGATTTGACGTGACATATGTCTCTCCCATAGCTGAGACAAAGCCGTTCTAAAAAACCCATTGATTTCTAGACCTTGGTGATTGCTGAAGGTCTTTGAGGATCAAGCACTCAGGCTGAGTTGGTCCATAACAGCTGGCTGTTGCACGTGATGGGGTGATCTTTCTGCTTGCAAGCTGAACTCAGTTATATGACAAACTCCTCTGTGCCACTTTTTAAGTGACTTTGCAGTGCCTTCTGTTAGTGAGACAACTCTTAAGTCTGTTACTTTGTCCTTAGGAAGCCTGCTCTTACGTAGCACTCATCTGTATTGAAAGACACGGAGCACTGCAGGTGCAATGTGACTTGTAAAGTGTTGTGGCTATGGAGTATGTGCTTCAGTTCTGGAACAGCAGTCCCCACTACAGCCCAAAGCTGAGACACAGACCAGATGATCAAATTACAAATTTTAGAAAGCTTAAAACTTGCCAAGCTTTTACCTTTTCTCTCTTCTGTTTCTGTCATCCATAGACATCCAAAGTAAAAACATGTTGAATAGCCACTTTAAGTTTTTGGCATTAATCTGTCAAGTGTGTGTGTGTTCTGGGTGGGATTTTCAATTCCTACAGTTATTTTTTGAAGTTTTCCGAACTAGTCAACCTCACATCCCAGCTATAAGGAAAATAGACCCAAAATATTGTGCCTCTTGTATTTGAAAGAATTTCCTTTGAAAGGCTAGTGCAAGTCTTTACCGAAGTAGTTACTGAGAGTATAATCAAATAATCTACTACTGCTGTACTTCCCGATGTAACCTTTCCATCCACTTGTTAACTGAATGCTATGGAGGCACCAGGTGGTTTGCTGCTATGCTACTGATGACGCTTGAGTGACATTTGCAAGCACAAAGCTATTGTCAATACACTCCTTTCATAGTATCAAGTCCTTACTGTATGAAGGAGTTAGTCAAATGTCAAATAGTTTTGTGCACTCAGATGTTCAGTGTAACAGGGATTTTGAAGCAGGCTAGAAAGACCAATCTATTTATTTGATGTCATGGAATGGTTTGATGCCACTTTTAAACTGGAGGTAAAGGTTTCAAGTGGTACTGGTAGTTGTACAAAGACAGCCCTGAAAGAAACAGGTATCTGATGAGGTGCTCCTGAATGTGAGAAGCCAGATATGACATGCTGAGTATGCATTTGCAAAGAGATCTAGCTGTGGTGAGTGTAGAGCATCTGCTCTTGGGTTGAAACACTGTACTTCTATTTCCAGTGCTTTGTAGTCTTTTTGTGACATGTTAACCACTGGAAGGAGAAAACAAAATACAGTGTATGCACACGCGCTTGACTGTGGGGTTGTAATTATTCTCCTGTGGTCCAGTATAGCAATAGTGGCTCAGGAGCATTTTTGCTTCTGCTTCTTCAAACTAATACATCTGAGTGCCCACCTCAGCTGTTCTCTTCTGCTCAGAAGAGAGTCAAGGAAAATGAACTGTGAGTTAGAAACACCCTGTCTACTTGCATTTAGCCCAGGAACTGAACAAATTTGTCCACAATGTAGGAGAAAAGATGAGGTGCTCTGCAGCTTGTTGGTCAAACAGAAATGGAGCAACATGAAGTTCAGGCTTTGCCTTTATGTCTGCCTTTGCATTCAAGGCCACTAATGATGCATTTCTTCAGTGTTCAGAAAGATGGCCTCAGGTGCTGGTTTGAAAGCTGATCCTTGAGTGGAACCATGGAGGCAGCGCTTTTCCCAGTTGAAGAATTTGCTTAACGTAACCCAAGTATACATTGTTCCCAGCCACATCTTGGCTTAGTGAGCGCTGTAAAAGAATTGTCACTCTGGCTCAGGATCATGCAGCTTCACTGCAGTTACTGAGGTAGAGGGCAGTGCTGTTAAAGTGCAAGGGCTATGCTATAGACTGTGACAGTGGTGCTGTGTGAAGTCCCCAGATGAAGTCTTCTGAGAGGCCGGTGTAATATATTCCTGTCTGTCTGGAGACAGGAGTACTGCCACAGCTGAGTGGGAACCAGAGGTCAGCTATGACTTTCTGTTAGATAGGGGTTAGGCCAATGAAGAAAGTGTCTTTTAGGTTAAAAATCCTGACAAAGCTACTTAAGGATTTAGGTCTTGTGCATCTTCATAAGACTGGTGTGGTTGTTCTCCTCTCTTGTTCTCTAGAAGCCAGATCTGGATCTCACACCTTCCCACACTGCTATGCCATGCTCTCTCCTAGCTGTGGTCACGGGATCATGCCAGTGGCAATGATTGTTTGATCTCTCTGCTGCTGACCAGAACAGAAATATCAAGAGCTCCTAAAATAAGTGGCTAGAAAGGCTGCAGTAGTGCTGCGCAGTTGAGAAGGCTATCCAAAGAGATGCTGTGCTGTTGTCAGGGGCTAATTCTCCAGCTGCAGCCTGGTTCTGCTGGTACTTCTCTGTCCTTTGTTTCTGTGCCCATTTTCCTGTTGCCTGGTACAAAATAGGTGATGCTGGATCAAATAGTGCTTGCTTTCTCACTTCACGTATCCAGGTTTTTGGAATATAACTGCTCTGAAACATTTCTGATTTAAGTGCATGAAAGGGCAATAAAATAGAAAGTTTATCATTAGTCTGTAACCTGCAGGTAATATTCATCCACGGATACCGTGACAAGGAAGGTGCTGATGAAAGTCAGTGGCTTGCTGTATATTCAGTGGTGCAGCCGCTCCTACAGTGGGAGACCATAATCTTCCACCTCTCTAAGCTTTAAAAGTGTGTTTCACCTTTAAAGTCTATTTATAATGACTACTTTAGAGGCATATTTAAAAATGCAAATAACTCTGAAAACAAATCAAATACATACAATGTGACTCCCAGCAGTAGGAACTATTAAGGAAAGATCTAATCCGTCCTCCCATAACTGTGAATGTGTAAACAAGTTTGCAAATTTAATTTCTTAGATTAAAAAATAGCTTTCAGATTAATATTTATTAATTTTCTTTCAGTTAAAAATAATAATATGGTGTTGTAAGCAAGCTGTGGTCAACTTGAAAATTAATGAGAATGATGAATCTGAAAATCCATTTTGCCTAGTATGTTGTTCCACACAGTGAAATGAAATATCAACAACTAGTGCCCCGCAAATAATTGATTTGGTCACTACCTAGATCAAAAGATTTAAAATTGTTTTGTGTATAAAAATAGAAAACAATATTAAAGTTTTTGTGTGAAATAAAAATACTCGATGTTTTGGATCTTCCTGTTAGAAAGTTTTCCTCTGAGGTCCTTTGACCTACAGTTCCATGGCTGTGATTCAAACCTCTTTTTTAATCATTCTTTTATCCTAAGCATCCCTCCTTCTTTTTAGCTAACTTCCACATGTTTGACAACAATATTAGACTATTTATCTGGTTGATTAGAACCCAACCAACTAAAAAAACCCAAGACATTTTGAATTCTGTCCTCTAACAGAATTATTGTCCCTTCCAAGTTGGTGTATTAGAAGGTGTATTCACTATACCAAACTTAGAAGGTGTTTTCACTATTCTAAGACAGTAGTGAGTAAATGGAATAACGTAGAAGTCTGTGATACCCTTGTGGAACCACAGTCTTTACATGTCCCCTGCAGTTTGACTGTGGCCAAGTGATAACTGTTTTCAGAATATGGTATCCCAGTTAGTGTTTTTACCCAGCTAATAGTAACTTCCTACAGTCCTTTAGCTTGCTTAGGAGAATGCTGTGAGACCTCAGACCAAGCATATGTATCCATGATATGCAAGGCTTGTGCTGTCTTTCCTGAGCAAGTGATGCCTTCCTGTGGTGATATTCTAGTTATGAATTTTCTCAGCCAGTCACTGTTAAGCCACTATTATGTGTAATTTTGATTGTAAGTTTATGCTTCCAGCTTCTCCTGCTGGCACTTTCTTACTCTCAGCCTTGCTGTTCAGGTGTTGCAGGATGCTCTGCAGATAGACTTGCTGTTCTTCTTGTTGCTCCTCCTATAGCCTTGTTGTTGAATAACGCAGCTCCCCTAGTTTATGCCTTGCCCAGATCTGGTTTTATACCTACCTGTGGACTTTTGCTACCAGTCTCATGTGATTCTAGTTCGAAGCCCAAGTCTCACAGCAATCTTATGTCCAGAAATGACCTTCCCCTCCTTTAAGAGAAGGAGCCCATCTCCTCTCAACAGAACTTTCCTTGAAATGTGACTTCATAGCTGAGAAAACCAAAGGCTTTCTGACAACATTATCTCTTCCATCAACTGAAATAGTTGAATACAGCATCAGTTCAGTCCCCAAATCTTTTATTACCAATCCAACATGGGTATTGTCCCTCTTTCCTGCTTGGGGCTATTCCTGGGAGCAAGGGAGAAGATTCAGTGAGAGGGATGGAGCTCAGCAGGCTTTCTGAAAGATGTTTTGTGGTGTGGCTGCTGGTTACTTCATTCATTTAAGGACATGTCACAGCTCCCACCATTTGTTTTCTCTTTGGAATATCCAAAGAGTTATTGAGGATACTTCCTCAGTTTGAGTCAACACAGTGTATCGTTCCCGTTCTTAATTTTTGTAGCAAATTATGACCCTCCTCTGCCTTGCTAATTCTCTTGTATTATCAAAAAAATGCAGTATGGCTGAGCCAAGAAATCTGTTTGTGTGGGCATGAACGTGTAGCAAGTTCGTAGACCCTAATGTCTTCTCATAACATATAAAGCATAGACAGGAGGAATTTTTGCAGGGCTTTAAGCAAGCACGGGTGGGTGTACTCCCCACTGAGCAGCCATGTGGCATTGTGCAGTTATCAGGCCCTGGGAGATTAATTGCATCTTCTGAGTTGAAAATCTTGGATCTCTTCCCAGTAGCTTTGTGTGCATCTACTTTATTGATAAAATAGTGCAATCTGATGTGTGCACGTGTCGGTTTTGTGTTAATGGCCCCCTGTGGCCTTTGACAGAAGGTGGACACCATGTAAGTATTACAGCCAATGTTGCTGTAAATTATGCTGGGTCTCACTAGTAGTGTCCATATTGGCACTTGGATATGTGAACCAATACAAAGGGAAAATGGGGCTTCATCCTCCAGTTTTCACAGGTTTTTGCAGAAAATGTATAGGAGGACGTTTTGAATGACCTGTGTATCAAAGTATGATGGAAAGGGGAATATATGAAAAAGGGGTGAAAGTATGGGAAAGTATTGGAAACTGCTTTCTGGAGTGCTGTGAAAAGCTCAGAGTCTACCAGTATATACATGAGGTAAAGTTTTCATTGCTGCCATTAATAGTGGCTGGGGATGAAGATCTTGAATTGGTCTTGCATTTCTGATACTAATATTTCAAGTGCCTCATCATTTGTCTCATTTATCCAAGGAATCAACTAATTCTCAATAAGCTCAACTTTCCAAACCCCAGTACCCCTCTGGGGAATGGATCATTCTGGAGGTGGAAACAGAGGAGAGTTTCCAGCTCCATGGAATTTCTTTCAGAATGACATTGAACCTTCTTTCAGAGCAACATGCACAACACTCTTGCATGAACATTTGTTTAAAATATAATAAAAAAAGAGAAAGAAAAATTAGAGAAATAGATATATTTAAAATATTTCAAATCTTCATTAAGAGAAAAAAAATTATGCAAAGAGATACAGTTTCACCTGTTTCTTATAGGCGAAACTGTGACTGGGAAACCCACTGGGAATAGGTGAGAGACTGCATAATTCAATAACAGACCAATTTAAATTCCCCAGCTACACCATTATGAATTTGAGAACATTGGCTAAACAAGGAGTTTGGCAATCAGTGGCCTCTCCCTCCATAGGGCTTAATCTTCAGCAGGAAGTGAACAAAAGAAAATGGGTGTCTTAATACCTCTTCGAATGAGGTGATAAATAAAATGTGCAAGGTAACATTCTGCTGTATCACCGAGTTGCACCTGGCAGACAGTATCAGGTCTGACTGGGGAGATTCCTTCAGTGTTGGAGATGTGGCAAGTTATGATCTGAAAATTGAATGCGGTGCATGTCAGAACCCTGACTATCTTGACTAGACGCTGCTGAATTTATCAAAAAAAATCACAGATAACACTGGGACAATGTGGGAAAGCTTTTTTTTTTTATTAGCCTAGACAGAGACAGCCAGAGCCATGAAGGCAGTGCCTCTCTGCTGCCAGGTGAAATTCTCCCCTGGAGTTCAGGCATGGGCTCCCAGTATGACACAGGGCAGTTAAGCAGCTAAGGATGGGATTTATTTTTTTTGCCAGTGTCCAGTTGGGTAGGGTGCTGCCAAAGAAATCCAGTGGGACTTGCTGAGAGGAGGGTAAGGCTGGGTTCGTGTTCCTCTCAAATGTAGTTACCTTATTCCAGGCAGTCTTTGTCTGAGCCATCTGTTTTTGTGATGAGCCATTGTCATGGACTTACAGAACAGCCCAGGTTGGAAGGGATCTTGAAAGATCATCTGGTCCAACCTTTTGCGGGAAAGGGAGCCTAGATGTGATTATCTAGCACCCTGTCAGTCATGTCTTGAAAGCCTCCAGTGATGGGGACTTCACCATGTCCCTGGGGGGAGGTTCTGGTGATTGATTGTTCTCACTGTAAAAAATGTCTGTCTCATACCAAGGTGAAACCTCTCCTGGTGCAACTTACACCCCTTGCCTCTTGTCCTCTCCATGTGGATCCTTGTGAAGACAAGTCATATAAAGAAATTAAGTCAGACCTGTATATGTGCACACATGGAGAGAAAGACAACTCCTCATCTCCTCTTTTCCTGTCGTAGTAGGTCACTGAGCTGGGACGTTACGAAGGCCCTCAGTGCCCTGAAGGACCTTTGGTCCCTGTGTCTCAAGGCATGCCAGTACTGCAGGGTTTCAAGCTTAGCTCCCTCTCCCTCTGCTCTGCTCAGCTTCGCCAGCACAGAGACTGGGGAGTTGTATTCTTCATTCCCAGCAAGTGCCCCAGCCCCGGTCTCAGATTTTTCTGTGCCTCTCATGGAAACTTAGGCACATGGGGACTTCGGGGTTGTGTTCAGGTGAGGATATTGCACTTTGAGTTGGAATTCCTAACATTGGACAGTGCAATTCTAAGGTAGCAGCTGCACATGGCAGACCTGCTGAAATCAAGCAGTGTGCGCTGCTGTATGTCCAAAGTGAGCCATGACTCCAGCCCAGGCCTGTAGGTTTGCTTTCCTTAGGAACTGAGGTATGGGGCTGATGAGGAGAGGTGGGTTGGTGTCTGCCTCACATCTCATTTTGATATAAATCAGCAGGCACCCAGAGCTGTCACCTAGTCCTCAGCAGCACTCCTGGTTCTGGAATTTAGATGTAACAGTAGTTGTCAGAAGTGTGAGCAACCTCTCCTTTTATCAGCAACAGCTTGAGACTGCACCTCTTGGGTAAAACTCAGCTTTTCTTACCAAGATGTGAACATTATATTTAACAAGGAAAATAAGCTCTTTATGCTCCCGCATGGATCCTCATGGTAGAATCACCATTTCATTGTGTGATGTGAGAGAACTCACTGGGGCTAATTTCTCATCATGGCTCATTGGTATCTGAAGAGCACAATGACTGTGGTTCCAGTCCTATGGATACAATACTCAGCTTTCAAATTTATCTTGCACCAGCCACTTGGCATTTGAGCACCCTGCAGGGTGAAGCTAGAGACACACCTACTGCATTCTTTTCTTCACCCAAAGGGGAAGGAAATCAAGGAAGCTGCCATAATAACAGTTACTCCTACAGGTGTATCATACAGAGGAATGGAATACAGTGAGTATGTTGCCCAGCTGTAAAGGAAAACTTGGTGTTTTGTGCTGAATGCAAGCCATATTACAGTAACTGCTCTTAGAAATCCCTACTGTACTGACTGGTCCATTGTATTACACGTTCATATTAAGAAGCAATCCCTGCCCCAGGGAGCCTGCAATTAAACGTGAAGCTGACAGACAAAGCATTGTCCCCGGAGTATCCATAGTGTATTCAGGCACAGGTCATTAAAGTGTTTCATTGCCTAACTACCACTGAGGACTATAACGAAGTCAGAAACTGAACCCAGATAGAGTCCTGTTCCCATGACTTAACCACAAATAAGCCTTTCATCTCTCTTGCCTTTTGAATGCTCTTCTGAGAACATCAGGTTCTACAAACATATCATGTGTCCTTTGCTGGACAAGCCACCTGCCAGCAGCTCTCCCAGGCAGGCAGGGCTCCATCAAACAGATAAAGCAAAATGTTAGTAAAGTTAAAAAAACCCAAACCAAACAGAAAAAAACCCACCAAACCCTTGAGATTGGGAATATTTAAAGGCAATTTACAGAAGTCTCTTCTTCAATATGGTAATGAACTGAAGAATCAAAATCACTTAACTTCATTTACAAATCATGAATATGTATCAGTGGCTTTAAATGAAAGGACGACTAAAACAGATATAGTGTTTGTTCAATTCATTAAAAGGAAGACAATTTATCAGGAGGTTTTTTTCCACTCTTAAACTAAAGCTATATGCAAATGTAGGGAAATCAAGACCTTGCGCTAATTCTGCTGCATGATGAATATTTTTATAATCCTAATTAGAACCAGTCATTTAGTTCAGCAATTTCCCCCAATCTAGCCAATTTGAAATTAAAATAGATGCCTTGATTACAAAACTCATTAGGAAAGAAGCACCCTTTTCGCTAACCAGTTCATTTGGAATGCACAAACTGAATGAAGTGAGGAGCACTTGTGTTGTCAATTGCCATAAGTGAAGTGAGCTTAATTGTTAGCATTGTGAAGTATTTGTATTGCTGCATGTTTCATTGCAGTATAATATATCATTCATTAAATGTAACAAAAGCATTTTTTAAATGATTTAATTAAGTGTTGTTGGTGCACCAGGTAATTTTTATAAAGTCAAATGTCACAATTGTTTGCATTTGAAGTATTGATGGGCATTACTGTCGGAAAGATGATGTATGATTCTGCATTTATCATTTTGATTATGGTAAGTCTGGCAGTTTTAATAGGAGATGAGAAATTAAATTATGGAACCCTGGCTTACTTCAGAAATGCCCGATGAATTTTTGTCCTAGCAAAATAGTGAACTTTGGGCTTGTGATGATTTGTGGTGGCAAAAAGAAAGTAACTGCTTGTGAAACTTGATTTAGCTAGAACAGACTTTCCTATTGCATTTTATTTATGTTATAGATACTTCATGAACAGGTTTTACTTTGAAAAGGAGAATATAGAGATAAATGGAGCAAGACACATTCAATGCTTAAATGTGTTCTTCTGCTGAAGGAACCTAGTTTATTGTGTAACAGAGCAAGGATCCTGTGGTTTATTCCTGGGCCATGCTAAATCATGGCTGTGTATTGATTTTATCTGGAGCCTAAGTAGGGTGAGGGGTGGTTATAAATATAGCAGATGGGCATAAACATGAAGGAATGAAGAAGGCTGAAGAATAAGAGCACCGGGAGCATGATCTATTTTGCCTGACTGTAGAAGTCTGAACTGTAGCAATGTATACCTACATTAGGTGCCGAGGCTGCACCGAGTTGGTGGTGATCTACTGAATGGTGTTGATTGATTTCTGGAAGCAAATGTAGGTGACTATTTTAGGATGAGGTAAATTGTACCTTAGACTCATTTGTATTGACTAGGCCTCCACTGACTGTCAAGGAAGTAATTTCCTTTGCTGAGAGGTAAGTATTTGCTGTATTACCTGAGATTAGGGGACTTGAAACCAACCGTGCTGTCTGGATGTGTGCAAAATGGATTACATGGGATATGATTCCAATACGATCAAAGCAACAAAAAGCATTAAGTTTCCTAGTTCCTGCTATTGTGCCTACAGGTTATAATGACACCCAGCCTGGAGGAGAGAGCAAACATGAAGTGCAAGCAAAGGTGGAATTCCCAATCATTTGTTTTTCTTTATCAGGATTCATTTGTATATGTGAGTTACCTACCAGGCTGTTTCAGTGAAATGAGATGAATTCAGAAGGGTTTCCTTGGCCTTTTTTTTCCTTTTCCTTTTCTTTCTTTCTCTCTAATTTTTTTCTTTTCTCTTCACCTTCCATATTGCTTTTCAAAGCTCTGTCTCAGTATTTGCCTGGTCTGATGGCAACACTGTCTCCTCTAAAATCTGTTGAGCAGAATTATAGATGATACCACTTCCCACTGAAGAAAGAGCACAATTCAACTTTTGACTCCACGCAGATGTCCTCTGATGCTGACCGTGGAAAGCTTCAGTCTGGTGTCCTTTCCCTTCTCGTTGAATTGACTTAATTGGTGTTTGAGTTTAGTCACGTTTTCTAAACTCAATATCACAGCTGAGGTAATGGAGAGGAGCCTGTGACAATGAATACAAACTTGTGTGAATTGTCACGAAATTTTCATTTTGAATAGAACTACATATAAAATGTAGAACTTAATAGGAAAAAAAAAGCAACCCTGATGTCAGAGCAGCCAAATGGTTTAGCCTGGGCCTAATTTTAAGGTTATGCATAAATGCTTTTGTGGATTAAGGCCTCTAAGTATGTAAGCCTTTACACGTTAGGGGGTGAAGTGGTTATACAGGCAGGCTTTCGCTATTGCAAGGTGCCTGCAAAGACATACAAGTCATGTATGGGCTTTTAGTGTTGGGCTTTTAGGTAGTTTCACTCTCTCAGGTTTTGCTGTTCTCTCGTCTGTAATGCTTCAGGACATTAAAGCCATAGCTTGGGGAAGATGGGTCTGCCGGCACCTGACATTATGACTGTGGGCATGTAGAATTCAATACAGAGGAACACTGTTTAATTCCCTCAGCCCAAGAGCGCTTTCCGGAAGATGCTGATTAAGAAGCTGTTATGTTTTGTTAACCAAGAAGGGTCATGCTTTATCCAGAAGGATTCGGGACCCAACAGCTCCCATTACTGTCAGTGATTCAGGCAGCTGAGAACTCTTGGAAGTCTGCCCAACAGGGACTATTCTTCCTGTCTGGGTAATGGGTGGCATTAATTAGTATTTGCACATTGCCTTGACAATAGAAGGCCTCACTGTTTGGAAGTATTGCACATTAGGATGGCAGTGGACCACTTAATACTTTCATCTTTAATGTCCTCAAAGATGGATGACTGGGATGGGATAGACCAGTGTCCTTGAGGCAGCCAGCTGGATAGATGATGCTGAGGAGAAGGTACAGTCCTTCCCCTCCCCATGCATGCACATGCCTACTTGTTACATCATCAGGAACCAAGCGCTGGGACAATCTGTGATGGTGCTTCCTGAGGGGTGCGTTTCTGTGTGCCAGACCAGGAGCTTGCAGCCAGGACTGGGAATAGCAGGCTGTCCCTTGCTCTCAGTGCTGCCCCTGTGGTGGGGTGTTTCACCTTCCTGTTAGCTGCTGCTGAACCTCTGGTGTATTTGCATAACCTGAAAAAAACACTAGTACTTGGGAAGAGGGATATGTGAACCATCCAGGGAGGGGAACCTTTAGGAAATGTATGGTCCTGATCCTGACACAGACCCTTGGCTGTAGTTGGCAGTGCTAAGGACCAGAGTCTTTGCCGCTGTTTTACTGCTCTTGTAGCTACACTTTCCATTGCAACTGAGGACGTGCAGGGCCCAGTCAGTTCATCAGATCCTACAGGCTGGCCCTAAACCACACAGAGCATCTGTGACTTGATTTCAGTGGGAGTCTGTTGCTATGATGGCAATATCTGCATAGTGCCTTCCTGTTGGGCATGTCACATCCATTTAACAGGACACTGTGTTATATCTTATCTCTACCAGTGTATTATCAAAATCTTTTTATACAGCTGAGAGATGCGTGTCTGATAGCCAAAGAAAGAGCAACTCCAGAAAAGGAGCAGGCAGGAGCTGACACTTCCTCTCCACCGCT
This sequence comes from Grus americana, assembly GCF_028858705.1. NCBI lineage: Eukaryota > Metazoa > Chordata > Aves > Gruiformes > Gruidae > Grus > Grus americana. The sequence continues at coordinate 13,337,562 of NC_072858.1, read as the reverse complement.
CTTCCGTGAAGCATAACTAGATTTTGTAAATCCCAGGATGCCCTGGTGATTGTTGCACCATGCAGTTCTTAGGAGGTCCCTTCGTGCCATGACCAGGAGGAATCATCTGATTTACCCAGCAGTGCCAGTGTTACCACAGTGTTGTTCTGGTCGCGTTACCTACTGCTGTCATGCAAGGGGTATTTAAATGGCTCAGAAATCGCAGTTTGATGGTTGCCAGTACAGAGGCAGTGAGAGAGGCTGAAGGGAAATTGAAGCACAGGAAGGCGAAGTGAGCTATGCAAGGTTAGCCAACTAACCAGTGACAGAGCTGCAACGTTACCCAGGCTTCCTAAATCATGTTGTTTTTCTTTGCACTGGCCTAGGTGGCCCTATAGAAATGTTAGAGGAGTTCCTCTTTTTGTAACCTCTCCTCGGGCTTCTGGCTGTGGCAGAACTTCCAGCGTGGTTGGGGTGGGAGCCCCGTGTGGGAATGTCACATCAGCAGGTGCTGTAGTTGTAAAGGTGCCACAGGGCAGAGAGGCCCCTTCTTTTACACTGTAGTACAGCAGTACACTAAGAAGCTCATATATTTAACTTCAAATAATTTAGTGGCTATTGTGTGAAACAGATTTCTGTAATACCAGAAGCTGGTACATGGCCCTAGTTTTGTCTCAGATTGCCCTTTGCAAGTAGGTTTCTCTCTGTCTCTCTCTCCTCCTCTTTTTGAGTTGCTACAAACCATCCCTGCCTCCAGTGCTTGGTTTTGGCGGGGAAATGGACCGTGTTCTGATCTAATAGCACACCTGAGCTGGCTTACAAAAGATGTGTGCAGTCACATAGGTAGCAGCTGAAATTCAGTGTGTGTCCATTCATTTTTGCAGGGAAATGCTGATTTACATCACTGGAGGATCTGGCCTGAAAACATGTATGGTGTTCTGTTCTCACAGAAAACAAGATAGATGTAGTTTACTCCTTCCAGTGTACAGGGCTTTTTCCCTAAAATCTGCCTGCTGAGAGATGCAGATTCCCTGGGCTCATCTGCCTGTGTGCAAGCTATCGCTTATGTTAAGGCAACTATTTTTTTTCCATTGTTCACCTTGTCGTATGAAAATTCACCTCTTTTCCTAAGGTTTTTTCGTTTTTCTTTTTTTTCTTTTAATTTTAATTTTTTTTCTACTGAAAGAAATTGCATGTTATCAGTATTACTCCTGGAAATAAAGGTGCCAGAGTAACAGCTCTAAGTCCTTTGTCCCCACAGTAGGCACAGATGATTCAAATTTCCCATGCGCTCAATGGTAACTCAGTATGTAGTTCAGCTTTTCATGCTCATTGCTTCAGTGGTGAAAAAGGAGGCCAGTGTCTGAATTTTCTGGTCTAGCACATCAGAACTAGCAATGCCAAGCTTTTAGAAATCATGAATTGGTCCTTGGAAAGTCATGAGTTTGGTGAGAAAAAATCAGGAAGGTGTTTGAATAATTTCAGTTGTCTTCTCTTATATTTCTCGTGATGCTTCTGCAACTAAGGAAAGGTTGGGAATCATGTTTTTCAAATGCTTCCTCACAGTTAAGAAAGCTAGAAGCTTTGTCTCTAAAGAAAGAAAAAAAAAAAAGGCAAGCCAAGCTTTTCATAATCTGATTCTGGCACTGTTCTGCTGCGGGACTCTTATGCTTCTAAGAGATCTTTAATCATCATTGCAAATGCGGCACATCTTCAATTGCATTTTAGTGCTTATTTCAAACTGGTCTTCCATATAGGTTGTCTGGGAGAAGGCTGGTGGCCTGTTTGTATGGAGTGTGCACGCAATTGTGCACATGTTTGAATTTATGCAGCAGAAGTCCCACAACAGTTTTGTGGCAGTTACAGGAAGTTCTTCCAGTGTAATAAAATTCTTAGGTTTGTGTTCAATTCATTTTTATAGGACTATAGGTGGCTATAAAATGAAAGTTAGGGCATGATGTAGTAAAATTTTGGCACGTCCAAAGTATTGTGGGTATGATAAAAGGAGGAGCTGAGGCACCAAAATGAAGGGTGATATTTTTGAGAGAAAGACAATTGATAAAACAAACAAAACCCAAATCTTAAAGCTTTATAGAAAATCCTTGGGATGCTGTGATGCAAAAGGAGGAAAACTTGATCCTTCCCACAGCCTCCTACACTGGGCATCTCATTTCTGCCACAGGGTCAGTGATCATAAACCATCTGCATGGAGACTTGGTAGCATTTTATAGTTGAAGTGTTCAAGAGATAATAGCACGTACAAATAACATGTTAGCAGGATATACTGTACCCAAGGGGACTTTTCTGCCATATAGTAAGAGAACAGTAATGTCATCAAAAGTTTTTCTGCCAGAACAGGATTCTGGTTTTGTCCTCTAACACAGTAGCTGCTTCGGGCCAGTTGATTTCCTCATATCTCGGTGCAAGTCCACAAGAGTTATGCACGCATACCTGACGGCACAAATGTGACAAACTTGAAAGTTCTGCTGCAAAATTGAGTCCGATGTTCCCTAGCCAGATGAGTTGTGGTTTTTCTCTAGTGACAGCATGGAGAAAGCTACTGTATTTTTCCTCTGCAGCCTTCCCTTATCTTATGAATTACACTGTACCATCACTGTGAACATTGGTTAACTTCAGGAATTAAAATTACGTTATATCAAGTTTGGTGACTTGTTGACTAGAGTTTTTGCCTTGGATTAGGTTTGCTTATTGCTGTTGAGTTTTTGTATGTTGTTGATTTTTTTTTTTTCTTCACCCTGCTCCATAAGGTAGATTGAAGGTACCTAGAGTTTGAATTAAACAGGATAAATATCTTAAATGTAGACACCACAGAATATATAGAAACCTTGAGAGCTGCTGAGAGAGGTTAGATAAGAGCTTCCTTTGTCTTGTATGATCTGCAATTGCAGATTCATTTATTCCAAAGGTACAATTTTCCACTGTTTGATTGCAGGAACCGGGTGATGGATGAATCAGAGATGACAGTGTAAATGGTGTATGCCCGGCAGCCCTAGGGGATCCCTGAAACATGCGAGTTTCTCATTTGGTGATTTTTCTGGCAGTGATGCCTCAGTGCAGTGACAGTTTCTGCTACAACTGTCAAGCTAAATTGTTCCTGATGGTGGCTGGCATTTACAGTGGTGCTGTTTATTTGGGTTCCTCCTGTAAACATCCGTATGCTGCCCTTCGTGCTGGTGCATGGGTGGTGGTGTCAGTCTCCCCTGCACCTTTGGATCAGGATGAACTGAATCCCTATGAAGCGCAGGCAGGACACCATCTCTTGCCTTCCATGAGACCACTTGCTGTTCAGGATGAAGGAAAGGATATTCCCCTGGAGCTTCCCAGATTTGAAACCCCTTTCTACATGTGATCTCTGGCTTGGCACTCTGTGTGTGTGTGTGTGCACACGCAGAGATAGGTGCCTGTATAAGCAGGCTCTGCTTTTCCCTTGAATAGTTGCCTGTTGTCAATGTATGGATTGCCAGGGAATCTGGCCAATGAGAAATTTGGCGAGCTGGACTGAATTACCCCACAGGATAATAACACAGAGTGTTTATAATAAGAGCAGTACTGCAGAGCATCTTCAAGCTAGCAGAGCCCCTGGTGGAGACCAGAGCTGACTGGGGAGTAGGAGAGTAAGGCTGAAAGGAACCGTGAGTTACTTTATTATATAATATGTTCAGGCTCACGGAAGCAAGTTTGCTTTGGCACTTGAGGCATCCAATGAATCAAGATGTACGGGCCATTTCATCTTAAATTTTATTGCTCTTGATTTATTATAGGACAGGATAAGACGAGTGTGTGGTAATGAAGATGGCCTAAAAGAGTGAGTTGTAGAAGACGGTACAAGAGCTAGGGTGTTTGAGTAGAAGATAATATTTGCTAAAGCTGCATCTTCAACACTATTAGAACCTGAAGTTTTCTACCTTATTTTTATAATCTTTTTACTCATACAAGTTATTTCACAGTCACAGTTGTCCTATGGGCAGCATCTGTGTTCTCTTTTGGGGGACACAAGACTCTCATCAACTATGGTGGGACTTTCTTTTTGCTGGTTTGGTCTGGTATCTGGCCTTGGTCCCAGGCAGTATAGAGCATAGGCTGTGCGTGGGGACCAGGGTTGTCCAGAGAGGGATTCCTCCCAGTGCAGGACCTGTGTGCTTCCTAAGCAGTGCCCATTCATCCACTGCGGCTTCCTAGAAGTCTTTCAGCAGTGGGGGCATATGCATGACCAAAGAGTTGGAGGTAGCATGGTGTGTTGTGGCAGCCTATAAATGCCAGCTGTAAGGCCCAAGAAGCAGAATTGAGCTGGAGTAAATCCAGTGAAATTTCAGTTGTGCCATTCTTCCTGACTTATGGATCTCCTAACAGGCAGAGCTGAGAATGTGGCCCCTTTGCAGACTACATTGCCATGAGGAGTTAGAGACACCAGCAAGAAAATGGAAAGGAAATTATTAAAAATCGGTATTTGCAATGCTTGTATTGAACTGTCTTAGGAAGTGTATTTAGGAAGGGTCTCTAAGGATTAGGAACGTCTGTGTCTGCCTTCTCACCCATGCCAGCCTTCAAAGCTTTCCATTTCCTTGGTGTTATGCCATTTACATACAGGTGGACAGTTCGGTGCTTTCTTTTCACAATCCCTGGAGAAATTCTGCACATTCAACTCTTGGAATCTCTCTCCTTAGGTCACTTTTGTTATTACCTTTTTCTGGCTTTCCTCCCAGTTATCCGGTGCCTGTGATGCATTTCTTGGTGTATGCATCTTTGCCTCAGTGAAACCTCTGCTGTGGAGAGCAAAGTGTTTAGCTGCTCTGAGTGCACAGCACTGGCTTGGGAACCTGCTGGGCTGATGTGCTAATGCTGCTGAGCAGAGTAAACCCCTCTGGCTTCACAGCTTTCTTATCGTGTGTTCATGCAGAGAGACTGCAATGGTCTCTGGCAGCAGAGAAGGGTGGAATCAGAGTGGGATTAATTGGAGCAGCCTGTATTTATTCAGTGCCCAGCCACAAGTTTCCTCAGTCATCAGAAAGTATAGCTTTTGTATAGCTCAGTCTTTGTGTGCTCTGATTTTGGGAGCTTATAGGAAATGTGCTTGGCACAATGGGCCAGTGCAATGCTGCTGTTTTCTCACTTTTCCTCAGGATGACAAGAGCTACTTGTCAGCTTTTGAAATCTGGTAAGATCCTAGCTGAGTTCCTCTCTTAAGAAAGGTGTGATTTAGAGGTCGCTAAACATTTTGCAGCATCACTTCTTTGCATCATAGATCCTTGATGGAACCAATGGCCTCAGGCTGAGAGGGGGCACAGTGTATCCTTGTAGGGTGAATGGGGTAGAACAATGCAGACAGTTTGTGAGATTGCTCTGACTTTGTGAAAAAAATAGAGTTGCACAACACCACTGTGAAGTGGGGTGCAGGTCTTAAGCACCTGTGAAGTTTGCTGCTCCTCAGCTGGTGAGGAGTGTATGAGGGGGGTGGACACCTATCCTCTGCCAGGGCTGGCCCCAAGTGGGAGCAGCTTTACTTTATGCCACTTTCACTTGTGAGCTAGATTAGTTTGGGGGGTGTGTCTGCTCAGTCTCTGCAGGGTGATGGGCCACATAACTTGGAAACTGTCTTGAGTAACCTCCCTTGCCTGTGAAAATGCTGATGAATGGAAAACTGAAGCTGAATTGGGTGACAAGGGTTGGGTGTGTGTTAGATAACATGATTTAATCTGGAGCAAAATATGTTGCTTTAATTTTGCAAAAATGACATGTTCTGCTTGAGCCCAAATTAATACTCATTTCTTTCAAGCCATGTGAAATTTTTTACGTGAGCAACAATTACATCTCAGAATAAAATGCTGTTCTGAATGCAGTTTCAAACCCTTTTCATTAATGTCCACATATACACTTCCAGAAATGTTGTTTTTTCCACATAAATAACTCAGCAAATTATTGTATGAATTTCAAAGGTGATGTGTAATCTTTTTCACTGGTCTGAAGAAAGCACCATTACATCCTGTTCTGTATAATACACAGGTCACCCTAGTAAAGATCGTGCCACAGGGTTTATAAAGGAAGAAGAAGAGGAAGAGCCAAGCATGTGATTGTAGCTTTATGTCCCGCTCTGGCTAATGTCTGAGCCTCTCCTGCTTTGCCCGTTGTAGTCTTATGCTCAATAAACATGAAAGATTGGTCTGTAATAGCAACGAATGTACCCAGACGCTTGCACTGTAATTAAAGGCATATATCACACAATAAAGCACATTTGAATGAAAAATCTTCCCATTAGACATGTGGTTCCCATTTATTTCCCCTTATTGTTAAACTTCCGGAGTATGAGCATTGATGGAGCATAACAAGGGGCTTCTAAAGGGCTGTGGTGTGGAGCCCCTAGGAGCAACCAAGATTTTCCTCTTGGTCTGGGAGGGCGCAGAGCACAGGCTGACCTGTACGGCCCCGTTGGCTGTACCCATGTGGTTGGTGGATCCAGCTAGCACAGACCTCAGGTCAAAAACTGCCTAGTGATTTTTAAGCTGAGAAGAAGCTGGGCAAAGGGACCAGCCTGGCTTGGAGGGAGAAAAGTCAGCAGCTGTTAGAGCTGATTCAGTCTTTTGTTGCTGTTAAAGAGCTGATCCTAGGGAAAACAGGGAGTGAAGCAGGAGCTGGGGACAACAGGAGCACCCTGCAACTCTCCTCTGCCTCTGGCTGAGCCTGTTGGATACCAGCAGAAGAAATACTAGTAAAGATATCTGCTGGTGCACCCTGTAGACCCTGGTAGCAAGAGGCAGTTCTGCTACCTCCATCCTGTTCTGATCTCTTCACAGTCCCAGTCTTGTCCCTCCCTTCCCCGTTCTGCAGCCCTGCCCCTTTCTGTGTCTAGTCTCGCTCTCTGCTCTGTGTCACTGATGTGGGAACCTGTCCCCCTGCATGGCACATTGCTTGCCTTGTCTGTCATGTTTTGATCTGTTTTCGGACTCTGGAAGTAGGGTTTTTTGGTTTCTGTGGTTTTTTTCCCCTTCTATGTCTTTAGTTTCCAATAAGGCTTGTTAACAAAACACTCATCAGAAGGGGGTCAGTGGTAACATATTGCTCAGCTTTAGCCCTTCCACAGACTCTAGAGCTGATTTTGAAGTGGCTAAAATGTCATAAAGAAAGGCATAAACAAGCAATCAAAAAAGTTAGCCTTCCCTCAAAAGGGCATTTCTATTTGTAGTACCTTTTACAAGTTACTAAAGCTAAATTATTTAGAAATGATTGAAATGTGTTTTGACTGACCAAAATGAACCTGCTTTTTCCTCAGATTTTTAATTTAAGAAGAAAAAAAATCTGAAAGTAATGCTTTTAATCTTGGTTCTGAGCTACTCCAGCATTTCTGGAAGTGGGGAGAAAGTAGGGAAAAAAGAGGCTGTTTTTCACTCAGGACTGAAACACACCTTAACTTCTTTAGTGATGCTCATTTACGTCGCTGCTCCTGTTGTAGCTGTATCTGGACTTTTTCTGCTACAAACCAGTCACGCAGTAGAAAAGCAAAAGATATGCTGTGCTGTCAGCAGAAATGGCAAATTTTTGGCTGAGTATGCTCAGTACCAATTAGGCTTAAGAGAAGTTGAAATGTGAAGGGTTTTGAGTGGACTTTTTTTTCACCAGTTTAATCCATTTTCATTTTTTTCTTGGAGATGGAGAAGCAGAGAGAGGCAAGCCTTGCTTTGAGCATCAGGTTTAAGCAAAGTGCTCTGCTGTGTGTGGACCCATCAAGTGAAAGCATTTTTTTTTTTTTAACTGTAAAACCATGAAACATAACATCAGTGCATTGTCTTAACTTACCTGGTTTCTCTATAAGCCAGCTCTGGGTTGAGCTATGCGATTACACCATGAAGTCAGACATTTCCAAAGTGTTTGGGCTTTGTGCAGAAGATCCTTGACCAGTTTCTTATAATAATGGGGTGGAGTCTGAGTTTCTTTTGTCTGAAGACCTACTTTTGCCAGCCAGCATGTGACGTATTTCAGTATTAGATTTTTAAAGTGCAAAGAGAACGTCCCAGCTTCTGATACTTCCCCCCGCCCCCCCTCTGTATGAGACGGATGATGGAAATGCATTTAGTACTTAATTTCTGTCTAGACCAGTTTCTCATCAAAATAGTCTGTTTCCAGTACCCCTTCTACTGTACAACATCTGTAGGGAAATGCAGCTCTGGTGAGTCTCAGGCATGTGGCAGTCTGTGAACACATTCTCTTTGCACGCCTAAGACAATCTGGCTGTACCATGCTAGAGAAGAACCTTGGGCTGTAATGAGGTCTCTTGATGCAGCCTTTAATCACCTGGAAAGGAAATCAAAGCAGAGAGATAAACTGGTCCATTTGTTTTCATTACAATTACTAGTTTTTACAACTCTGTGTAAACAAAGCCCATAAATATGGTGCTGGTAGACTTCTTTCTCCTAAGCTCAGCTCCACCAGCTGTTACACAAATCTTTTGGCTCGAGGAGCAGGATTTATTTTTAGGTTCTTTAGTGTGGAGCTGTCGATGATGCCGTACCTCAATTGTGATTTCCAGCAGCTTGTGGCAAGAGAAGAGTGAGAAGCTCTTCCTTCCTTTCTCTAAAGGTCCAGAAGCACTTCCAAGCTTCAGATCTTGGTTCCTCTGGAGCCTCAGCAAAGCAAGGTGGCAAGGACAGGTATTTCCCTGGGAGGAGGTGGAAGGAACAAGCACGGATGATTTCATTGTTTTTGAGCTGGTCATCAGCTTGAAGGTGACCTTAGCCCTTGTGTCCCCTGATGGTAACTGCTTGACACTCCAGAGGTGTTTCACTGAGGCCTAGGCTAAGGTGGAACAGACGAAGCAGAAGGCGGCTCTGAATCTTTCCTTGAATGCAGGCTTTCCTACTGTGAGTCATAAAGCCCCTTCCATGGCAAGAGTTGCTTCTAACCCGATTTCAGCCACTCAACTGAAGCATGTTAGACCCGAGTCCTGTTGCTATTACGCTGCAAGTATCAAGTCCTGCCTCACAAGAGACCCTAAGAAAGGGGGCTGCATTGACCCCACAGCTTAAACATTATACTGGTGCTGTAAAAGGGAGAGGTATCCATCTGTCCTCAAAAAAGGGGGGATGGAACATAAGTGTGGAAGGTAAGATGGAAGATGTGATATAGAAGTAGGGTGTGTTTCTGCAGTACCATCTGCTGTCTTCATGGCTACACCAAATCTATCCCGTCTGTCGTCTTACGCAATTTTTCTCAATTCTGTCGTCTTTCTTTTGTTGCTCTGCTCTGGTGAGGCTTCGCAGCCTGCTCTGCTGCCAAAGGCACACCATGCCAGTTCCTGACGGCAACTGACGGCTGCAGGATTGTTGTAGGGGGTCTCCACAAGTGGATTTTTCACGTGGGGCTACGAGAAGGAGGAAAACCACAATTTTGTGACATTTCAAATTGCAAAATTAATAAGGGGAAGGGGTTGCGTGTTGTGGGTATTGGTTGGAAATCTTTGGGTCAAGGTTGGCTATTTGGGAGTTTCCTATCCCAAGTTGAATTCCTTGGGGATTTGGGGATCTGATTACTATTTGTATGAATGAGGAGTTATAGGGAGATAGGAGAGATAATCTCAGGGATTCAGCTGGAGCTGAAGGAAAAAGATACTGTTTTCAAACGATGAAACAATAAAACAGGAAAAAAAGAAGGAATACTTTGGCAGCTTGGAATTTCTATGGAGGACCATCCATTTATTCTATACAGGATATTGTTCCAAGATCTTGCAAAATGTTTCTCCTGCAGTACTCAGCTGCTCAGTGTGCCTTTACAGAAATGTTGATGGTGTCATCTCCTGAAACATTTTCACTGCAATTTGAATTTGTTGCATGTGGCTCTCTTCTTCCATGTGACGGGTCATCTCTGGCAGTTGTCAGACTGGGCTTCTCTGTTCTGTACTCTCAAGGCTGAAAAGAATTGGTTTTCCTCCAGTTCATTTTCCTTCTAGGAGTTAACTTTCTGACGTGTTAATGATGGCACCTTCTTCTCCTTTTGTAATTTCATCTGTAACACAGAAGTGTGTTACACTTCTACAGAGAAAAGAAACACCTTGTGATTTTGAGTGGTTTACAACTTTTTCTCAGTTTCTGAGCCTTTAATTTTTTCCAGTGATCACGGTCATTTTCCCTCTGTAGAGAATATCTAAGACCCTGCATCAGACTTGCTTTTCTGAGTTACTATTTGCAGACTGCTTACGTGCAGTCCAATTTCTTACAGAAATGTTGACCTAATTTTATTTTTCTTCTGTTCCACTTTAATTTTTTTTTCTTTTTGGCAGGATCCCTCCACACATCTTGTAGATTTTTTCACCAGCTCTGGCTGAGAAGGTGTTAAGTTTGCTTTTGTGCTTTTCTGGATTCAGAGCCATCTTTTTGTGTAAGCCATCTAAGCTACTGCTCAGGATCCTGGTCTTCTGAGAACATGGCGGACCAGGCTAATCTGCCCCTTCTCTTCCTTCATGTTACCACGTGTCAGCTGGTGCCCAGTAATTACCACTAGGCCAGCTCTCACCCTGCTGGATTAATATGAATACATCTTTCCATCATCAGCTGGATGTAGTTTTGTGTGCAACAAATAAATTGTTCCTTTAAGTCCATATAGTCCAGCTGTTCTTCCTCACTTTATCTAACACCATTATTTGCAATCTCCAAATTCACTCCAGGGTTGGCTGGCAGACAGGAAACTGTTGATATTCTTTCCAGATGTTTGCTTAGGCCAATAGACCCGATTTCATAGCAACAAAGAATATTTGATTTTATTTGGATATAAACTTTTTATGTATGTTCCTGATGACCTAATTCTTCTTCTGAGTTTGAGCAAGAAAGTCTATAAATATCAAAGCTTTCTGAATTTCTTTAGTCCATTGCCTATTGCTTCTTAATCAATTCATGACGTCTTCAGTCAGCCTCTTGATGCGGTAAGGTGCATCCAGGCTATTGTATGCTTGGCCTTTCTTCAGCTCGTGCTGAACCTTCAGTCTTCTGCCTGCTTCCCCCATGAAGACCAAGTATGTCTAAGAACAGGGAACCCAGCATGAAATCCATCTTAACTAAATCATCTATCTGCAGTGGAGTTACCTCCTTTTGCTCTAGTCACTGTGGACTCCTTTTAGTGTCTATGGAGAGAAAGAGGCTTCTAAGGCATGAATAATAAGCAATTTTAGAAGTGTATCTTAGTATGGGAATTGTGCTTTAGAAGTGCCTCTTTCAAGACTATTTCTTGTCTGTCTAAAAATGAGCCTTGGTGACTAGCTCGGATATGGATGAGTAATATCAGGGGGTTGAATCTCCTCCTGTGGTTTCCATGTTTTTCCTTCATTGCTCATTCTCATCCCCTCTCTCCATAAGGAGAGTTTAAGCAGGCCAGTTTCAGAACTGGAGCACCATGAGAGGATCTTGACTTCTTGAGTAAAATCATCCTTTTGTATATTTTTGCTAGCTGTTGTTGGGAAAATAAACAAAAAGCCCAAAACAAATTACCCCAGCCCCAAACAAGATCATCCGAGTAAGCCAACAGGACGTGTCACCTTGACAGTTTGTACTGGAGAATTGCAACAGCATGGAGACATTTTTCCTACGCAACACTGTGAGAGCATACATGTGTGTATGACTCTTTCCCTTCCGGCTCTGTAGTTCTGACTCTGTTTCTGGCATGTCGCATGTGTTCAAGGGGCCTGCTGCTTATCTCGGAAACAATGCTGGTCTTAAATAAGATGTTGCAAGTGTTCTTAGAGTTTGAAGGAGCAGCTTTCTGCCTGTGGTATGTAATATCCTTATGATTCAGAGTTGTGCTGAACAAGACAAGTGTGAGTTAAGGTTCTGTCCTGTGGTGAAATAAAGTTGTATATCACTTGGGCTGCCAAGGTCTTTCCTCGCACAGATTGTGTGGCCTTGGTAAAACACAGGACTGTGGTGGTGGGTGTGATATGCCTGCTGCTATGATCCTGTGTGATGCTGTTTGGATAAACATTTGCTCTTTACCTTCTTGATGTATGGCCTTTTTTTTGTAAAGGTAGGTCTAACTAGGCTCCTGAGCATAGGCAGATTTTCCTCAGTGCTCAGTACCCATTCTCAAAGACCTCACCTGTACTGCTGAGCTGGGGTGACCTCAAAGTCAGGTGTGAAAGCAGAGCTGCTCTTGGATCCTGCTAGTGTGACCAGGCTGATGCTTTCAGGGTAATACCTTAGGTGCTTCATTAGACCTGAGAGCACGTTAAAAGTTATATTTGTTTGATACGCAATGCTGGCCCCTTCACTTTTCTGAATCCCATCTGCCCTGGCAGTGTTGCATGCCAGTCTGCGGGCAAGCAGGAATTCTAGGGTCATGCCTAGTAAAGACCCCTGTTGTCTGCTGCAAGGGTAGATGAGGTTCATAAGCATCATTCAGATGGACTCAGTAGGGAATTTGAGCATTGCGTGTTTGTTCTCAAAAGCACCTCAGCTTTCAGGAGGCTCCTGGAACCTGTACGCTCAAATAGGTGCAGAGGATGCTGGGATCAGCTGAGTGCTGTGACTGTGTTTACTGAGGTGGCTCTGTGGTAGACGCAGGATTCTGAGTTCATTTTCATGTTAAAAAATGAATTCTGTCACCCTTGCCTTGAGCCAGAACTTTGTCCTTCTGTTTTGGGTCCTGCTTCTGAATTGCTCCTTAATCAAGTCCTTTGCATGCCACTCTTTAGCTGCATCAAGGCACAGGACCAGCCTGTACAAACGTAAAGACCCATAACAGTCTTAATTTTTCACTCATCAGCAGGTCAAATAACACAAGGAGGTTGCAGAAAGGGCATACCCTCACAGTACACCCTCATGGTACACTGAAGTCCATCCCTCTTGAACCAATGTGTTGGAGTGCTCTGGGAGGTGGAAATGCCAGAGATTACTTGTCACTAAATGAGCCAATCAGAGCTTTAAAAAGGGAAAATCTTGGCACCAAACAAACCTCATTTCTTTCCATCACTTAGTATTCAGCCTTGGGACAAATTAATCTCTATTGAAATCTGCTCTACATGCCACTAAACTTGTTGTCTCTTCTAAAAACATCTCTTCTCCTGTGAAGGGAGATGAACAGAAAGTGTGTGTGTATATATATATTCAATTTTAATACATACTAGAAAACTCTTCATTGCATGTTTTATTTAGTAATTCAACATTAACCTTTACATTTGAGTCTGTAAATAATACAATAAAAGTGAACTGGGCTAGAGAGACCTTTCAGGATTTTGTTCTGTCATACGGCTTTAAGAGTCAATCATCTGGTTAAAATTCAAAGTGGACACCTAGAATAAGTAGGTGAATAAATAAATACAAGTTCTTGAAATGAATAATATTCTCCGTAGCTCTTTATCTGAGATCACCTAAAGGCTGCAAGTTCAATTTAATCCTTCTACCATCAGTCAGTCTGAACTTTAATAGAAAGAAGGGAGGAAAAAAGTACTTAGTAGCTGGTCTCTGGTTTTTAAATTGATAGAGAGAAGGCTGCTCCCTGAATGAGACACTGTGGGAGAGATGAGTAGTTAGAAAGAGATTGTGCTTTGTGCTTCGTGCCACTGAGCTATCTGTAACTACTGCTGTTATGCAGCTGGAAAAGGAAAGGAAATGCTACGGGCAAAAGATAAAACAGAATCTAAGGAAATGGATGTATTTTGCTAATCCTTTCCTCTCATGGTGAGAATGGTTAATCCGTTGCAGAATACAATAAGGATGCTAGTCCCACTTGCGCTTGTGCATGGGAGTTAACTGAGGATAAGCTGTCTGCAGCCCGTGATTTGTACAGCACCATGGCTCAATCTGCAAGTCGTACCTGCAGTCAGGAAACTAAAAGGATAGCCAAGTTGTTTCATGCAACCAATGCAACTCAGTCTGTGTGCAGAGGTCCCTGTATGTGTAAAACCATGTCAAATGACTCAAGAGTATTGCTGGCAGGCACCGTGCTAAATTCAAGGCAGAGCTGTAGCACTGTAGAGTTTTGACTCTTGGAGTATGGATTTTCAATTATTGTTTCAAAATATCTGGATGTTCCTTCAGAACGTAGTTATCTTAATACAGATGTTGAATTCATAAGCCTGTCCTTGAATTCGGAGAAGGAATTTCCTTTTCCTGGCTCCTTTAATTAAAAAAGATAATCAATGCTTTATTTTGTATCTATGGAGAATTTTTTTTGGGTCAGGGGATTCTCGACTGTATTTTTTTGGACTATCACTATGATTGGTTGACCAGAAAAGCAGAGGAAGCCCAGGTAATGTGGTCTTTTAGTGCAGTATCTTACCTTATCTAGTGACAATGCCAAAGAAATACAGCCAAATCAGAATATTCAGATCATGTCTGATATCCTGAAGAACATGGGCAGAAAATCTTTCCTAATATTTCATACCACAAGCCCCATGATGTTGATTGGAGTGAAATCTACATAACTGGAGACCATTTTGACATGACGATTGGAGGATACCTGCTTCCATCTCATCCCCTGACGTGCTTTGTTCACTGGTAGCTTGATCTCTCATTGGCAGAAACTGAACTTTCTGTTCCTATAAATGCAAAGGGCTGATGTTTTTGACTTTAGTCATGCCAGTTGCGTTAGATGCTTGATGGGGTCTGATTTTCAGTTTTTGAGTTTCCTTCTGCTAGCTATACAGTGGTTTGGTTGTGTAGCTGAGTACAAACATAGTAAGAATTAATCAGCTGCCTCAGGCTTTGGGCACTGCTCAAACAGCCCTTTCCAGTCACCTTTGTAAATTGTTCTACGGTCCAGCTCTGATATGGCTGCTGGAGCTCTGTGATCAAAGATACTGCCCATTCAAGAAACTTTAATATTCAGTGTAAGCACTTATAGTTTATCTTCCCAGTCACACTTAGCCATCCATCATAGCTGTGCCACACTACACAACACTAGGTTGTGAACCCTTCTAATCTGAACATGGACCTGGCTCCGCTTTGTAAATCCAGTTACTCAAAATAAAATCAAATGCAGAATCTTTTACTCAAATGATATAGTTTTCCCTTTAAGGACCTAAATTTGGATATTACAGACATTTAAGTTTTTCTGCTCTGTTATCTACCTCCTTGGCCTGCAATCAACCCTTCTTTTATTAAGCCAGAATTTATTTCAGATGAAATTTATTTGAAATCTTGTTCAAAACACTGCCTGTTATTTATGTCTCTATGATCTAGTTGTAAAGCAGAGTAGTTATTTCTCAAAGTGTATTTTTTATCTGAAGAACCAAACTTGCTCAAAGTTGGAGAAAAGGAGCTTACATATGCTTTGATTATGAGTGAGGGGATTGTGGGTAATAAGCTAATTGCATGGAGAATGGTATTTTTTTGGTATTAAGCAGAGTATGCATGAAGCGAACCTATGTCTGAGACTTAGTGTAGAGTTGCCTGAAAATTTGGTTACGTTGCAGCTGTGCCATTTGTTTGCCAGAAAGAGTCAAAACGATCACTGGGTAGTAAGTGGCTCTTGAAAGCCAAACTTTCAATCTTTAATGTTTAACTAATGAGCAGATTGATTTCTAACTTATCTCAAAATTTAGACCTTGTTCTGAACATAGAAGTTGTAAATTAGGAGCAATTTCCTTTTCTTTCCTGCACAGAAGAGATGTAACCCACACCATAAAAATGAATTGCAACATGACCTTGAGTATAGAGTCACTACCTACCACATTATAGTCATGCTAACTAATCTAATTTGTCTCTCAT
Source organism: Grus americana (assembly GCF_028858705.1). Lineage (NCBI taxonomy): Eukaryota > Metazoa > Chordata > Aves > Gruiformes > Gruidae > Grus > Grus americana. The sequence goes on along the minus strand of NC_072858.1, from coordinate 13,321,882 downwards.
TCTATTTAATGTTAGGAGTTTGCATGTCATCAATCACCTGCCTCCTGTTGGGCTGAAAAAGCCAGGGGGACTGCCAGCTTTGTCATATGGCATCTGAAGTGAATGTGTTGACAGCTGAAATCAGGAAGCAAAGAAATGTTTGAAAAGGTTTTGGAAGAGCCAACCTGCTTTTGAGTCTCAGCATCTCAGTCTGGGTTAAATGTGAGGGGAAGAGATGCCCTTGTTAGCCTTCCTTGGCAGCGAGATTGATCCATAACTGTGCAGGACAATCCATTCCTGTTCTTTAATCTTAGCTGATTTTAATACTGTATTTAGTGGCAGTCCTTCCTCTTCTTCCTCAAAGTTTATACTTGCTTTCTCTCTCTTTGTGTCTTTCAGCTGTACAGCTCCATGGACTTTGGAAGAAAATGGCAGCTCATGCATGAGCGGGTCACTCCAAACAGGTTTTACTGGTGAGTAAAAGCCCTCAGGCTTTGCTTGCTTTGGGCAGGTCATGGAGAGGAGAAGGGCTTCCAGCTTGAAGGGATTGGTTGTTTTACCTGAACGCTAAGTATGCCCTTGGTTTTGGTCATCATCAACGTTATATACTCAATCCATAGTATGTATCTTGCAGTGCTATAGCTGAATGTCTCCATGCTTGTACCTCTTTCTTGTCTGATAACAGTGGTGTCTTGTACAGACGAGTACAAGTCTTCATAATTGCAAACCTCCTGCTTCTTTGTTATATGCCTACTTACTGTAGCGCAGAGAAACTGCCCAGTGCTTCAGTGACAAAGTTATGATCATTACACCTCCTATTTGTTAACCGTTCTGAGAGCTACTTTAGCCTACAACACAGTCTTTGTGCAGAGCCAGCCACTCTGACCAGTCTCCTTATGCAACCGTTGGGAGAAAGGATGATTCAGACTCTGCTTTGAATCACTCTCTGAGGAACCAGTTTCCTTCTACTGACTGGTGAGAGCCCAGGATCTGCAAACAGATTGCTAAAAATCTGCTTTGTGACTATCTTTCTTTCCATTTCCCAAGCGTTGGCCTCCAAAATTGGGAGTGTGTCTTAAAAGCAGATGATTAAACAAATTTAGTTCCTGTCTCCAAGCTCCTCCATTTCGGATGCTGCTTTTCCAAACTTCTCTCCACCATGTGAAGGCCCAAGACATGAGTTTAGAGACAAAGAGAAAACCCAGCAGTAGTCTTCTGTAGTTGAATCTAGGATTTGGGGTTTGAATCAGATTCTTAACGCTGTACTACATACCAGATGATGGAGTGTGTGTGTGAACATGCAGAAGTGCTGATTTACAGAATCTGTGAACCGTTGAAGAAGTGCCTGGTCCTTAAGACCAAAAAAGATGGTAATATTAAGAAACCAGAGGCTTTTATTTTGAAGAGTCAGGGACTTGGATGACTTGAGAATTGACTTCCAATTGCAAAGCATGAGATTATATATATAGATATATGAGTCAATTCTAATAGAAATTCTTACATGTCATTAAAAATATCTGGAATCCAGGCCCTAAATATCTATAGAATGGATTTGGAATATTTCCACACCTTGTAGCGGAGATAGATACCTCATAGGATTTTCAAATTGTCTAGGTCCTTCCTCAGATCTCTCTAAACACCTTTAGACTCTCACATTTAAAACCTGGCTTTTTGGCACCAAGTTGGGAGATTTCCCTTACTGTGCCTGTGGATTTTCAGTGTAAGAAGTTTTTTTTTAACATCTAGGAAAGGAATTTGTAAGGCTCCTAAGTCACATAGACCTGCAAAATTTATCAAAGATCTAGAGCCTTGTCTGACCATGTCACTGTTTCCCATTTCCATAGTGAAGGAAAGGTGATTATGTTCTCCTGGTTCTGGTGACGGGTGGTTGATTGACCTAACTATCCAAAATCCTTTGATTTCACTGTTTATGCTAGTTGCACATCACAAAAGTGTGTGTAGATGCTCTCCAGGTGTATCCTTCTGTGGAGCAGAATAGCTGGTCTTATGGGATAATTGTACCCTACCCTTCAAATAGCACAGCTGAGCTTAGGGGAGAGGCTTTCTTGGAGGATAAAGTGCAAGGGCTGAGCTGACTCGGGAACAAAGCGGAATCTCTTTCTAAAGGAGAGGCTGTGTTGCTGTGGTTTATTTTCTACAATAACGGTTAGTGGAAATAGCCTGGTTTTGTCTGTTCATTTGACACCCAAACCTGTCGATTGTTTTCCACAAGTTACCTCATTTTTCATACAGCCTTTTGGCTGCACGGTTTGAATGCTGCTTTTTAACACTGCATTATATAAAGTCTCTGTTTCAAGTGTCTGTTTCTCTTAGAAAATGTAGAAGTCTTCTATAGTTAAAACTCGTATGGCATAGACCTAGAAATCTTTATTCCACTTTGAAACAGTAGAATCCCATTGACAATATACTTTCTAAGAGAGTGAATTAGGTTTTTCCCAGAGTGAGAGAGATTTGAACCAATTTGTAGTGCAGGGGTCAGAGATGTTGAAATTTTGGAACATAATAACTCCCCTTAGCCGTCTGATTTCTTTCTTTTTCTTTCTTTCTTTTTAAAGCTGCAAACTGTGATGGCTTACAAGTTCTGGCTTGTAAGATGTGTACGGGAAAATGCAAGGAGAACACTTTAGCCTTGGGAATTTGGTGATTTCTTTTTATTAGGTTATGAAAGAGGGAGAAAGTGGGTATAGCTATAAGTTTCGGGGGGGACATGAGCCACGACTCTATGGAGTTTATCAGCTTACCGAATACTATATTATCGAACCTTAATTAAAACTTCCAGGAAAGGTGAAAGAATAATGAAAGGGAGATGCCAAAATCAGAGGTGAGCTGCTTGTTTGTGCTGCTCTGCATTGTTTATTAGTAGGGGCTCAGGTAAGCATCCTTCATCAAATGGGACACTCTTCATCTGATTTGAATGCAGCTGGCCTTATCTGGGGCAGCCTTTGTCTAATGTTTTTGCCTTCAAAGCATGACTTTCATCTCTCAGGCTGCTGTGAATGGGCTTGTGAAGACTATAATCTTCACCTGGTTCATGGGATCAGTCAGCCTGACAGGGAGAGGTCTTATTTTTCTCTCCGAGACCTTTCCAAATAATTATACCTTCCCTGAGAGAGCTCAGATATAGAGACTTTAAGGCCAGGAGAAAATTACGATTGCATCAGAACTCATAAGGTTGGGATGTGAATTTTCACTCAGCATAGTAAGCAAGACCTATCTGGTATTTATGGACACACAGGTCACTCTCTGCATTTTGCTGTAGCTCTGACTGGCGGCATCTGTGATGGCTCCCCACTGTTCGAAAACAAAGTCCTAAGCTCTAATTCTGATCTGTGGCTTTGTATCCTGGCTCTTGCCTTCAACTTGTTTTTGTAGTCCCAGGTGTTGGTGCTAATCACTGGGTTGTAGTTTTGTGTTCTCATCCCATATGGATGTCACATGTCCCGCAGCTTATGGGACATCTCTCATCAGTTCCTGCGGCCAGCTGGAAGTTTGTGTGTGAGCTGCAATTCAACTCTGGGCCAATCATAGTTATAAAAACTAGGATTTGAGATCTCTACTTCTGTAGTAGTGATTCATTTGTTAGCTACGCCCACTGATGGCAGTGGCAGAGCTTGAACAGAATGTGTTAACTTGATGTGAGTACAGGCGTCCAAATTTGGTTCCCACGTGCCTTGGCCTCAGAGATTTTAATAACTTAGGATCCTGTAAGGCTGGAAATAGGAGCTTACGCTAATGTGATACAGAAATTCCCAGATCACTCATCACTCTGAAGTTACTCAAGATAACTGGAACCAGCATGGGTGCAAAGTTTGTTAAAGACCTACTCAATGTTCTTTTCTTTTAAAACACATTTCTGCAGCTCCCTCTGGCCCCTGTTCATTTTCTATGACTGTAACTTAGGCACCTGTGCTGTCATGTGGAGGGATAGAAAAAATACAGTCCATATTTTGTACTGTAGAAATGTTGGGGAAGTTTCCTCGTCTCTAAAACACATGGTGTGCTGACTAAATACTGTCTCTGTTCAGATAAGAACTCAAAGGACTTGTCCTTGAGCTGCTTTACTGCCTCTGCCTTTTCCTGTGGTGGGACAACAGGACTAAGCAGGTGGGCAGGACAGGTTGGTTAACGGAGCATTCACTGAGCCTTGTTCAGCACTTTACCAGACCACAGCTTTTCCTTGTCATCTTGGGTGACTCAAGCTGACTTTGCCTTGTTACCCCCTCGGTAAGACTGGGATAGGATTTCTTTTTCTTGTTGGATGTAGTGAGTGAAGTACTCAAATATTGTGATATCAGATGCTACAGCAGTAGATTAAGAGTGCTGAAGGGCACTAGAGAGTTAAAAGATACTTTGGTGGCATATGAAGTCCTTTCATAATCTTATGGCATAATTCTTTAAAATGTGGAGTTCCACAAGGTCACCTATGTTTTCTGGCTAATCAGCTAAATGGCTGTGAATATCATCACCTGTCCGTCTGTCTTTGGAGGCCCTGCCTACATTTGCTGAGCAGTTACAGGGATCGCCATCCTACTCCTTGGGACACCCACCCTCTTTCTTAGGGTCTCCCAGGCTACTCTTTGCTGGAGGACTCTCACATTTCCTGTCTCCTGTCGTCACTTGGGAATGTGAAGCTGTGGATGTCCATTTTTTTTTGCCTGGTACATCTAGACATTTACCCTTCTCTCTCTCTCTCTTTTTTTTTTTTTTTTTAACACGCTCTCTGGGACTTCGGGTGATTCTGTCAAAGCCTGAGAATGGGAACAGTGGGGAAAACCCATCTGTGTGGAAGAGGGAGAAATCTGCACAGCATTTCTGATGGCTACAGGCATATGTGGAGCACTGAAGTCAGTGCCCAGGATGAACCTAGTCAGTACAAGACACCGAAGCACATACTAGTGATGAAAGCCGGGTAGAAAACACCAACAAGGCAGAGGGGGAGAGAGAGCAGGAGGGGGAAAATAGGATGTGCATTAGCCTGACTTCAAGGAGCAGTGTTTGTATCTGCAAATAGGAAAAATGTGGTGTAACAAGCAGTTCTCAAATACACTGCTGTCTCCCCAGAATTTCATTTTTTTTTTTATTTCTGCAATAACCAACCGGATTTCTGATTGTTTTGGTATCCGTGAGTGCCAGCCACAATAATTTTGAGCTCCAGGGATTACAAACCAGGAGAAGGGAACAGGCTGTGCTTTCACTGGGAGAAGGGAAGAGACTGTGCATCCACTTACGCTGTGCTTTAGAGTTACGGGTTTTCTGCCACAGTTGTTTGAGGCGTGAGCCAGCAAATTTTGTCTCCTGAGGGCAAGGTTTTCAGTGCTTTTTTCATGATTTTGGATAGGAACAGTGATAAAATTTAGCCAGTGTATTTCTATTCATTTGCAGCTTGCTTTTCATGATGACCATAGCAGAGGCTGGTTTGGATATCTGAGAGTAATGTAGCAGAAGATAAGGGATTTACCTCAGTGTTTCATAAGGTTACGATCTGGGTTTGAATCTGCAGTTGGGCAGAGGTTTGTGTCTGTTTTTATTTCCTCATCTCTGTGACAGCACTGATATTTCCTAATCCCAGTGCCAATTTGGGTCCACACAGACTGTTTCAGCAGCAGTTGCAGAAGTGACCTTTGGATACAGCTAAGGTTGTCTTTACTTGACTAGTTTGCCAGCAATGAAATGGTTACTCAAATATGTGCCTGTCTCTCCTGTAAATCCCACTAATCATTAACTACCAGATGGTGTCATTGCATAGTGCTGGGGAAACATCGCCTGATTTTTTACAGCCAAGTTTAGTGTTAAGAAAACATAGTCTTGTAAATGTCAAATTGACTATTAAGTAATCCTGCATTAAAGTTTTTCAGAATTAAAACCGTACCATACATGGAGCTGTGGGTAAAAGGAACAGTTCCAGTTTGGCAGCCATGGATAATACCACCTATACCATCATCGAGGCATGTACCCAGTGACTATTCACGTAGACCGCACATGAAGAACTGAGCAGGAGCCTGTTACTGGAGGCTCCCGTGGGCTAATGACTCATTTGCCTGTGTTAAGGAAATTGCTTCCCATGCCTGTGGGTGAGAACACCTGGGAAAGGTTTTTCTCCCAGAAGGTAATGCTAACATAAATCTGGAATGTGTTACTCGAGCCACCACGACTGTGAACTGTACTAGGCTGAGGAAGAACTTTCAGACTCTCGCCTCAAGCTTTGTAATAGGAGTTCAGGAGAGGTGAGACCTTCTTAACGCCTCCTGGCGTATACTGAAAGATTTCCTTGCAAGGTCACGTTAGTTAATGAAAGATCACAACACCGTGGTGATAATAAGACCAATTTTATTTTCCTTTTCACTTAAAAGATGGGCAAGTGGGGGAACTGTGAGGTTAGGGATTTTCTTTTCATTTTGTGTGCCTACAATTAATGCAGTTGGCACTATAGATATTTAACGTTTCCAAACATTAGGTCCTAGCTGACTAGCTTGTGATTACACAGTAACTCAGTGGCAGAGATAGAAATGGAACCTGGATATAGAGTTGGATACTTTTTATTGGCTGAAATAGTGTTTATTTTTGTTGAAAAAGTTTCAATTCAATAAAGATATTTTAGAATTCATGTCACCATTGTCAAAATGTTTCTCTCAAAAAATGAAGGAACATCCTGAAATGTTTGACATTTTTTGGATATTTTTTAAAGTGATTTTTAAATTTGAATAAAATCTCATTTTGCAATATATGAGCTTTTAAAATTAAAGTAGGGAAAGAGTGCAGTTTGAAATTAAGTGTCTGGATAAAGCCAACAAAGAGGGATCCTGACTCCTATTCCCATCTTGATCTTTTGTGATGCAAAGCAGATATTGGTCCTTAGTATCCAAATCAGATGTTCCATATGCTTAGAATGTACTTCATAACTGTGATCAGTAGCTTACAAGAGTGGTCACCAAAGTTTGAGAAACCTTTGTAAGTTTTATATTTTACTGTAGTCCATGAGCATATTTTTTCCTAAACTTAATCCTGGCCTGGTTTTCAACTACAGATTGCTAAGTGTTCTTCCAGGGGTGTTGTGATAGATTTCATGGATATCTAAGTATAAAATCCTAAATGACCTTAAGAAAAGGAAAATCCTTCGCTTTCTGTCCCTGGGAAACACTTCAGGACTGTTTTATAGAAGCCATATAGACCCCACCTGTTCTGTTTGTGCCTACGGTTAGTGTAATATTCAGAATACCATTCCCATTTCTAAGCACCCCATGTGTGGGTTTTTTTCAAACTAATTTAAGAGAGATTGACACAGATAGTTGGATCTGGGAAAGCGTCTTTGCAGCAATTGGGGAAAAAAACCCTAATTCACTACTGGAGGAGTATTACAGAATATTTCCTAGTTTACCTGGGACTAAAAGCAAAAATATTTGGGTTTCTGGTGTATATTTACACTTTATGCTGACTAATGACTTCATCTTACAAAGGAAATTCGATACAACTAGTTTCTTGTACTATGAATGTAAGCTCTAAATAGGAGCTGATGCATTGGAAGAGCTCCTAAAGGATGTTCATTGCCTGACTTTACTGTTGTGTGATGCTCCTCTCCTTACTGACTGCTTTCCTAGGAGAATAAGTGTTTGACTTTGTAAAAAAAGTGCTGTGGATTCCGTGCTATCAGGGTTCCTGGGCTCAAAGCTCTTCTAGCAAGAAAAAGAAAAGCATACTAGCTACAAGGACTATGTGTGATTATAAAGAGAAATAACTTAAAATACTTTAAATTCTCCTTTAAAACCCATGAACTACATCATAAATGAAGCACAAGAAAGGAGCAACGTGATAGCAAACTCACAATTCATATATCGCCTCTGAAACTTGGTCTGCTTTCACAGCCAGAATGAGTTCTTCCAATGGGTGGTGTATACCTTCTGGAAGGGCAATTTTGGAATAAGATGTCTTTGATGAACTTTTCTTTCTAACCTCCTTTTGCTTGAGAAACACAGCATATATTGCAGAGGGAATGATTACCCCTTCTTCACTACTGTAACTATGGATATCCTTACATAAATACTATCTGGCTTTTAGAATTTGTGATTTGTTGTGATTTTAGTACAATTTGTGATGTTAGCCATATTTATGACTTCAATGTACTGTGGCTGGCAGTGATTTTTTTTTTTTTTCCCCAGGACTGGAAAAGTTAGAGGTGAAATATTTCTGTTCATTGGTTTTAAATTTAACGCTTATCACTAAATGTCATATATTGTACTGCAGTTAGGGCATTCAGCCATCAAAAAGCCTTTTGCTTTGGTCTCGCATCTGTCAGCTTTCTTTATGTCCCATGAGCCAGTCACTTCTCTTATTTCCCCCATTGCTAATCTTGGATCACTTTGTAATCCCCCCTACTCTCTTGTGACTAAGTGTCTGAAACTGGAGCAGACCAAATAAGCCACTAGTAAGAAAGATCTAAGGAGGAATTCATTGAATATTTCTCAAAATTAAGATTGATGCCTGGACTGGATCCCATGTCTGTCTGGACAGTGCATGCTGGAAGGATCTGTTTCCCTCTCATGCAACAGGGACAAGATGTCCAAACTCCATCGCTGTGTTTCACAGGCCAGTGTTGGAAGCTTAAATGCTGTATTGCAGACTCATGCAGCCTCCCTGGGCTGACTTCCTTCTGTCTCTCCCCGATGCACATGAACTCAAACACAAATTAATTTCAGCCTGTCAGTAACAGTCCCAGAGTAATTCTTTGTGATACTTTGTAGGAAGCAGTGATGAAAGCCGGCCCTCTAATTAATATATTAAATAATGCATCTCCCTGAGGCATATGGGGATCTCCCATGCTGTCGTAGCTTGGTAAAGCTAATCAAAAGCTAGGCTGCCGGGCTGACACTAGTATCTTATTTTGCACTCTCTGGCTAGCAAGGAATATTCTCCCACTTTTTGTTGTGTGGGATTTGGCTTAGGTTTTGGCCTTTGTTCTATACCACACTAATCTCTCTGTTTCTGGGAAATGGGTGAATTTTCAGTGTGGGAGAGAGCCTTTCTGGCTTTCAGATGATTGGAAGAGAAACATTTGGGAGTTGTCTTCAAAATCACCACTGTTCTAAGCAGTTTAGGAATGACGTTTTCACATACTCTGATTATGAACATAATTTTCCAGCCATTTCATTCAGTGGCAAAACACCTGCTGGCATCAGGGACCAAGGAGCTTTCCTGAACCCAGCATCACCTCTGCCCGAGACTTCTTCCCAAATGGCCCACTTGGATTTCAAGAGATGCACCTCTGTTGGGGTTCTTACAGCTCTTGTTTCTTTACAGCAGCTGGGGCTGGAAGCATTCTTGCATTGGAGAAAGTTGCAATCTAATGGAGAATTTATCCTCAATAAGTACATCGATACTATCAGAGACCATTTTTGCATGAAACTAGATTTTCAGTCATACCTCAAAGCTCTTCAGGCATAGAGTCATAGAATGGTTTGGGTTGGAAAGGACCTTAAAGATCATCTAGTTCTAACCTGCCTGCCATGGGCAGGAACACCCTCCACTAGACCAGGTTGCCCAAAGCCCCATCCAGCCTGGCCTTGAACGCTTCCAGGGAGGGGGCACCCAGAACCTCTCTGGGCAACCTGTTCCAGTGCCTCACCACCCTTTCTTCCTTAGAAGAAGGAAGAAATTTAGAATTTCTTCTTAATATCTAATCTAAATCTACCCTCCTTCAGCTTAAAGCCATCACCCCTTGTCCTATCACTCCATGCCCTTATTAGGAGTCCCTCTCCAGCTTTCCTGTACACTCCTTTAGGTACTGGAAGGCTGCTATAAGGTCTCCCCGGAGCCTTCTCTTCTCCAGGCTGAACAACCCCAACACACTCAGCCTGTCCTCATAGGAGAGGTGCTCCAGCCCTCTGGTCATCTTCGTGCCCTTCTCTGGACTTCCTCCAACAGGTCCATGTCTGTCTTGTACTGGGGGCCCCAGAGCTGGGCACAGTACTCCAGGTAGATTTTCTCAAGAAGAATCAGGAAGGACCCAGGTAAATTCCAGCTCTTTTCTGACAACTGAATTCAGCCTCTGAACCTTTCAAAGTTTGCCTGCCATTAAGTTGAACAAAAACAGTTGCTTTATTTAACAGAAGGAGCTGAACCCATGCTGTGCAGAAAGAACAGTCTTATCATAGCAAAACAGACAAGATGTTTCTGCATTCATTTAAACGTGAGCCATTTGTGTCGCTCAATAACATCCATTAAAGATAAGGAGGTCCCTCTTTATGCCTTCTGCCTGTTGGAAATTAACAAACTCTCTTAAAACGACAATTCATCAGCAGTTATATGAGGCAGAATTCGTTCTCGGCAAGAGAAGAAATTGAAACTCCCATCCTTTCGTTCCCTGGCATTCCCCTGAGCCTCCTCTGTAGAATGAGGTGAGTTTAATTCTGCTATTGTTAAGCATAGTGAGCACGAAGCTACATCAGAATGTAAGAGCAGGAAAGAGTATCTTATTAGCTGCACTACAGGTTCTTTTAAATAATGTTGATCTGGTAACTTGTCTCTTGCTGATCATATACAGAACAAGGACGAGAAGTCAGTGAGTGAGGCTGTTTTACTTGCGTATTTGTAGTGAGCTAATTGGAATAGGAGATAGCAGTGGTTATCATAGCTCTGTAATTATCTCAGAGATAATTGTCCTCTGTTGGGCAGATGGCAATAAAAATGGGATGCAGACACGTTTCCATGTTTAGTGAAATATCAAAAGTTCTGTAGCTGAGTTTAAGAGGGAGATACCTACCTACCTACCTACCTACCTGTGACTGCCAGCAAGGACTGAGGAAATAATAAATAATACCTGTAGACTTCAGAACTGATTGCTGTAGATCTGGGTTTTCTTCCATAGGAGAAAATACTACTTTTTATTGGAAAAAATAAAGAAAAACAAACCAAAAGCCCTGCCACGTTTTTGGCCAAAAGGTGCTGAAAGATTGTTAGGTTTTGCTCACAATATTTTTGGTTTACAGATTTTGATTGAAAATCTTTGAGGGAAGGAGACATGTTCCATTATAATATTGATTTTAGGGGCAATCTGTAATAGTGACTCCCTAAAGCCATTTCTGGATCTGCTGTAGTTTCTCCAGAATTCTTTTTTTTTCTTTCTACAAATCATTAGATTTGAACAGTGTGTTGACACTTCGGAATTTGCCTTGAGGCTAGAAAACAGCAGAGTATTACTTTTCACTTGGCCTTGTACTTTTCTTTCCTTTTATTGCTCATCTATAACAAGAGATTAAGAATCCAACAAAGAGAAGCTCTTGATTTACCAACAGCTTGACCATACATCTTTACCTCTTGACAGGTGGGTAGCACAGACTCTTGTTGCAGTATTCTGCCCTGAGCTTTCTTACTAGAAAAAGGTAATGCTTGGGGGATGGAGACACTTTGGGGCTCTGCCTTTGTGAAGAGCTGGGAGTGCATCTAGTGCTCAGCCCCCTGGGCAGCCTTGTTGTCTTGTTGGTGCATCCATCTAATTTGAAAAGGAACCCACAAAAGCTCCGTAGTTTCTCTGGTCTCTCCTGCTACAGTGTCACTCTTCCACTAATGGAAAGACCTGCAAGTGGCTGTGGCCATTTTATTCATCTCTTCTCCATTCTGTCTGGGAGGATGCTTTGGTTTTGAATGCAAACCTGTCTTGTCACGAGATACATGGTGATCTGCAGACCTCCAGTCACCGTTGCTTTTACCCATCATAGCTGTTTCTACAGACAGAGCCTGTCTTTGCATATCTGTCTGCTGCCAGAATCCTTTTTGTTTCCTGCTTCTTTGTCTTTTCCTCTTGTGGATGTGGGGACAAATGAGCATCTCACTGTCAGTGGCTAATTGAGTGTGATTTTTTTGGGAAAGGAGACACGTTGATGCATTTGTGCTTGCTAGTCCAGAACAGAGTAGTTTATTCTCTTTCTCCTCCTTCCCTTTCTTCTTTCCTCTCTCTCTCTCTCTCTGTCTCTTCCTTTCCTATCTGATAGTTAAAATTCAAAGCATGAAATAAGCCATTTATTCTCTTCAGGTTAGCATCTGAAATGCAGAGAAAAAACTGTCAGAAAAGGTTTGTGACAGAAACCTAGTTTTTCATACTACCTTTCTCCAAAATGCATAAACTGAACCACAAATTTATTTGCAGAATGTTAGATGTTATCCCAGGGTGATTCTTCACAATGTTCTGCCACAGGGAATGTGGAGACTCATCCTTCTTTAATTAATACAATGTACAATGCCCATAGGCATATAGGGCTCATCAGCATATCCTATACATTGTGCCTGTGCCAAGTTTCATACTGGTATCCCCTCTTTGGACAATTTAAGTTTTATTTTTATTAATCTACTGCTGCATTCATTTATTAAATTATGCCCTCACTCAGAAGCTTTTCAGAGCACTGTGTTCTGCCTAGGACTCTGTTAATATATGAATCTCTGAGCCTTAAAATTTCAGGCTTGTCGTATTTGCAGTTAGAAAATGTTCGTACGAATGAGGGCAATTAAACACACAGTGAACTGAAAATCCTTATTTTGGTGTAAAATATTGCTCAAACAGGTCATTTAAGATACTTTTGCTAGGAGACAAACTTGGAGGAATGTTTTGAATCTTCTAAACATTCCCTTCCAGGGAGGGAAACAGCAACTCCAGTGAAGTCCTTGGCTGCAGGACTGACGGGGTGAGCTGATGGCTTCTTTGAGCACGTACTTTGCTTTTCTAAAGTGGTCAGAAACAGGGCTGATTCACGTTTCCTGAAAAAACACAGCAATAATCTATAGCAATTCCCCATCTACATGATTTTCAAAGGATAACCAAGCACTGGGCAAACATTAATTAACTGGGCTTCATAATATAGTAGGCACTAAATTAATTTTAAACCAAATGTGGGGAAAGAGATGAAAGTCACTCAATATGTCAGTGATAGGTCTTGGAAGAGAAACAAAAACTCTGCGCTTGAGTTTCACAGATCTGCACAAAGCACAGCTGGCTAGAAAATGTCATTTCCCTGATTTATTTATTTTTTCCAAAAAGCTGAAAAAACCCCACACCATGCCACCGCCACCAACCCCCACTCCCTGTAAACTGTTCTACTCCCAAATTTTCCATTAGGAAACAAAGATTTTTGGTTACGTAGAATGAACTATTCCTTTGGAGTGGTTTCCCTCCCCCCTAATTTGGCTTAGATTTTGATCACCGAAATGACTTTTCTATACAATAGTTTTTTGCATTTAGGGTTTCCACTTCTATTTTTTCTATTTTTTCCTCTCCTATTCTAAAAAAAGAGGGATGGTGGGGGAACAAAAGGATGAGAAAGGAGACAAAGCTAAAAATGTGTCATTTTTTAGTGTTTTAAAAATTGTACTTTTCAAGTCCATTGAGGAAACAAGAATAAATTTAGAATATTAAAGAAAAAGTGTCCTGCAAAAAGTGTCCCTTCCTTCAGAAAGCAAAACAGAATCAAACCCTTCTGTTGGAATATGTTTCAAACTTGTCCACCATAAAGTTTGCAGACCTCTAATCCTGGGTAAATCCCCTGTCTCCTCTCTGGAAATGCCTTCCTCAAAGCATCCCGGTCTGTGTTGGGTGCATGTGGGACAGCGAGCTGATGGTGTATCATGCACTGAAGCTTTGAGGCGCCTTCAAGAGTGTAACATCTTAACTTGATGAGCTGATGTTTCATTAATTCCATCATACCCCAATGCCGGTGCTGCTAGGACTTGGTAAAAAAAGGCTTCTTACTCAATTTGGATAAGCCCTCAGGGCTGCTTTTATATAGCCCGGATCGGCTGTACGCTGATGAGTCAGGAGCAGCAGGCTGCAAGGGAGTAGCTTATTTAGTTCGTAAAAAAGCAGCAGGACTGCGACTGCACCTGGGAGCACACCGCTATGAGTGCTGGCTCGGCGTGGCTGACAGATCTGCTCCCTGCGTGAGTCTCAGTCCCCGTGAGAAGTTATTTCAGGCTGGAAAATTAAGATGCCACCTCCAGCACAGGCCTTGCCTGTGCTGTTGGCCCTTTCAAACCTTGACAGGGCTGTGAGTAAGGATCATCACCCTTCTACCCATGCAGTTTTTTTGAACTTATTTCACAAAAATTTGGTTATGTTTCTTGGGGTTTATGGTATAGGTTGGGGAAGAAATGCCAGAGGACTTTCAAGACCTATTAACTGGATGAGAACTAGACACAGAATTATTTCTACTTAGATTTTGGTATTAGCATACAGGGAAAAGAAAAAAAACATGAATCAATAGCAGGTTTGTTCTGTTGATTAAACATAAGTTAAAAGTATTCTTAGGTTCAGTGGCATTTCTTTCCCATTGCTATTAATTTCTGTGATATAAAGAATCACCTTTTAAGTACTAGGAAGAGGAAAAGTGTTTCTGTGTGCAGCAAAGCCTATTATCTTGTGTGGATTCTCTAGTGATCAGTGACATGGTTAAGCCTAAATGTCACCTTTTCCCTCAAGGAAGAGATTGATTTGGACATCTTTCCTCTTCCTGGTCTGCTTTATCCATGAAACAACTGTGTGTAGTGACTTTGTAGTTCTGGGACCTCTAATCCACTGAGTTTACAGGTAATTGGTTTAGACACTCAGCAGGTAGTAGGGATGAGGTGCAGGTGGGCAGACACATCTGTGCACATATGGAAACCCATGCAGAGGCTGTGAACACTGAAGTTTTGTTTCCTTTGAGATACCAGACAGAACACGACCTTAAAATTCATTGGGACCTTTTAAAAAGGATTGGCTCTGCTGAAAAGAAATTAGCTGAGAATAAACACTTGGCAAATTTTTTGCCTTATCTTGCAAGCGAAGTCTCACAACAATTACTTCTGCCGATGTCCAGAATTGTAGCATCATGGAAAGTAGCACTGGAAAAGACGTAGAAAGCTCCAGAGACCTGGCTAAGACACTTTCTTACAGTATCCTCCTGCCCAGCTTTTTTCCAAGTTTCATTTGAGATATGCTGTGCAAGGAGATTTTGTCCATAACTCTTCAGAGACCTCTTCACATCCTAGCCCATCCAGCAGTGCCTCCCCCTGTTCAGCCACAGGGAATAGTACTGTATTTATGTGTTTAATAAATACATTCTTTCCCCCAACAGTTCAATATTTGTATCCGTTCTTAAGTAGGGTAGTTTATGGCATGTTGTCAGCCTGGGGTGTATGCAGCTTGTGTGCACATTGGCCGTTTTACGTGTGCAGAGTTAATGCCTGATGGATCTAGTTTTAGGCCTGATTGCAGCTCATAACAGATTAATACACAGAATCCCTTTGACAACCCGAAGATAACTGCCGTTATTGATACCTAGGCAAACGCGATGCCATATCAGATGGAGAAGGTAGCCTGTTGGCCCGTGTTGGAAAGGTATGTATAATTTAGCAATGGCGCTATGTGAAAAGATCCAGATCAGCTGAGCAGGAATTGTATGGATCAGCTTCTGCTCCCATCTGCCCAGAGAGACAGGCCTCTTTGTTGCTTGTGTAAGTTAGTCCCATGCGCTGCCTGCCTGGTACCATGCAGAAGTGTTTATTCACTTCTGGGGCAGGATACAATTAAAATTGCAGCAGACTAATTGGCAACATCCACTAATTTGACTGCAGTTGCCTACAGCAAGAGGATGTGTTTTTCCCCCTTTATGTATTATTGCACAATAAATGTGCCTTGTTCCTTCCCATTTCTAGCCCTTATCTACTGCACAACATCCTGCTAAGTAGCCTCCATCTGTTTCCTTCGTCTCTTTACATGAGCATTGACAATTGCCTTCAGTCTGACATCGGAACCTGCAAAAATGAGTTTCCAAGTCATCATCTTGGGAAAGTCTCAATTCATTGTAAAAGTTTTAATTTTGTTTTCAAAGCCAGAGCTGGTGAATGCTGATTTGACTGGTCAGAAACAAGGCACACCCCTGGCAAAACACTCAATTCAGCACATTCAAGACCAAGTTTGAAAGGCTGATCTCTGTGACCTGACTTTTTTACCTTGTTGTAAATCCTTGACTGAAATGTTGCTGATGTCCAGTGATACTCACCTCCACTGTGCAAGCTAATGGGTCCAGGAGATGGAGGAATAGAGCATCTCTTATTCTCTGTTGATGGTTTAAGGAGCAAGGATCAACAGCAGGCAGGCTGAATTGCTCAGCATTCTTGATCTAAGATGCTAGAGTAGCTAAATCTCAGTGCTGTATTTCATCGTTAAATGCCTGATGTCTGGAAAATGAGTAGAAAAAATGCAAAAATAGTTTATTCCATGGAAAGGCAGTAGAGTTGGTAGAAACAGTAAGCTGAGGTATGCAATAGGCAGGTAACTCAGAGTCTGTGCATTTCCTTTTTTTCCCTTTTTTTCATAGGCTAGCATTTTTCATTTTGAACTATATAATATCTTAGATAAAAACATTTCAGGAATAGCTACTTACAGTACAGAATACTGTGTTTTTCTTGCCCTTCTTGCTTGCTGTCCCTCCCAGTCAGAGATGAAATATTAGCAGAGCGGCCTAGTAAATGTGCATCCATGCACAATGCTCTTCCCTTAAGATAGAGATAAGGATCTTGCCAGGGTCCTATCCATCCTTCAGCTTTCAAGAACACACAATCCTCTTCTGAAAAGAAGGGAGGAAAGATCTTGTGAAAACCAAGAGCTGCCATGAGAACGAAGAAGGAAAAGCAGCAGGAGAAGGTAGAGAAAAAGTAACTATTGCTTTCTTCCTAATGGGATTCAGAGGTAGTTTGAATTCTTAATTGGCCGATGATCCTGCGCCAGCAGCAATACTGGCTGCAGGGTCCACATTTCAAAAACTGCCTTTGCAGCAGTCAGGGAACGTGTCAGCAGAAAAAAATGACCTTTCCTGTCACTTTTGCCTGCATGCTCTCAGCATTTTCTCATCCGAGTGGTGATAAATGAATAGGGATGGTGGAGGATGTTGATTTAGCATGGTTTCTCCCAGTGAGAGTGCCCTTTTTCCCTCCCTATGGCCATCCAGGGCAGCAGCACACCCGGGTGCATTCTGCGGACCTTGGTTTAGTTTTTGCTGTCTGGAGTTTGTGCACGTATAAAACATAGATCTGAGCTGTGCATGGAGCCTGAGGTGTGACCATGTGGCAGGAAAACTGTTTTCAAGCTTAGCTTAGGCTTCTGAATGTTACTAAATACTATTGTCTTTGTAAGCCTCTGAAATAGAGCTGTTTATCAGCCCAGAGAGCCATGAAACCTCTTCCCAGCCAACCCACTCTGTGGGCTCTGCTTGGCTGTAGAGAACATGTAAGGGAAAGAGTAAGTCAGGGGATGCTGATATCTCTCCTCCTCATTCTTTGGCTGCTTAAATAGTTTTGAGCAGTGCATCCTCCAAATGTTCTTCAGAGAGATAATGTATGAGAAAATATAAGGCTGTGAAGGTGTGTCGTCTTGTTTTGTTGCTGCTCTTGTATTGCCAGACCTGAGAGATTGTTGTAGTGAGTTCTCAAGACCAGAGAAATTATTACATGGGATAAAGGAATAGCTTTACAGTCTGTGTGTGCATTTTTGCAGCCGTGCTCCAGGACCTGCATTCACATCTTTCCACTGCCTGACTTGTTTGCATTCTTCATGTAAAGCTTCTCCACACAAATGATGAGAGACCATTTACTGAAAATACCCGTACTCAGGAGTCAGAGCACTGCAGAGCAAAGCTATGTTTTTTGCCAGTGGGAGCAGATGTGAGGCGAGGCATGAAGAAACAGCATTGATTGGGGATTTGTTTTGCAATCAGAGTCTTTGATATAAGAGAGCGACTTGGTTTAGGAGAAGGAAGGATGACCGATGCATTACTTTACGGGCTTGTTATCTGCCTGCAGATAAGAGGAGCTTGTCTTGCTTTTGGGTTGCAGGAGATTGCTTTGTGAGCTTTTCCACTTGAAGTACAATATTTGGCGAGCAGAAGAGTACTAGGGGGGTGCTGTATACCGGTCCTTTTTTCGTCGTCATTGTTGTTCTGAAAAGAACCATCAGGCTTGTCAAAACTAATTAAGGAAACAAGTAGATGGCACTGGGGAGGAACTTCAAGCTAGAATGACATGTTTCAGGAGACTCCTATCATCCCCTGGTGCTCACTTAATAGGCATTATGAGTAGATCCACAGAGCTCGTGTATGCAATTACACAATGGTAATAAGTATTTTGAATTTTGTTTGGAAATACTTAGGTTCTTCTAATTCCAGTCCCTTTTAAAAAGAACAGTGTTGTGGCAGACTGATGTTTCCTATTACCTGGGCCAGGAGTAGGTTTTGTCCCATTGCTGCAGGGGACGGCACAGTCTCTGGAGGGGAGAGACCCAGGAGGTGGCTGGGGAGCAGGTGAGGCAGGCTGGCATCGTGCCGTCAGGGCACAGCAAATGCCCCTGGGTAGAAGGCTGGTGTCTGGCTTCCAGAAGGAAGCCTGCAGAGTGGGGACTCCACGGTGAAGGCTGGATTTCAGTGTGAAGCCTCTTGGGAAGGGCTGTGGGACAGGTCCCTAATGTGTTCCCAACCTGTACCTAGAAGTGCTGAAATTACCACTTGCCTTTGATAAAGTTGTGATAGATAGGTATGTTGGTAAGCACGTACTGTGTCAAAGGCGAGGGTCATGATTGCTGAACAGCTGAAATTACAGCATTTAGGGCTACTTATGGGAAAAAGGCAGAAAACCTCTGTGGAGTAGAAAGATGTGTGCCCTTTATTTATATATATATAGGGAAATAATGTTGCTGCACACCATAATGGTTTTCACTGACATTTTAAGGATTGTTTTATTTGTCCTAGTCACTTTTAACTGTGTCCAGATGTTCGGAAGATTTGACCCTGATAATTACATAGTCACAGGGACTCAGGCCGGTTCTGGCATCCTTACTGATAACAAACAGCGCTTTCTTCCTTGTGGGATCACCCTGAAACCGATGGTAGCGATTAAGGAGCAGACTATTTCTCACTGCGAGTGGAATGATGAAAGCTCTGCCTGTGCAGCTTTGTTTTGTTGTGTTGGGTTTTTTTGGCCACAATTCACAGTGTGTTGTGAATGGACTCACTATTGATGTGGTGCTCTAGTTAACAAGCAGTGCCAGTTTCAGTTACCTACACAGTGGGTCATAATGTAGTTGTTTTGGCATTTGCAGCACTGTGGCTGATCTTAGCTGAACTCCAGCACATATGTATGTTTGTCATTGCCTCAATTGCTATGTTTTTTGTGAGATCCACAAAAATGTATCAGAGCGTCGGTATTTTGTTTGTTCTTTTTTTCTTCTTCTTCTTCTTCTTTTCTCTTTTTTTTTTTTTTTCTCCAAATGTTTTAGCTGTTGATGCCCCAAGAATGAAAGCAGCAAAAGATTGTAATAAAAGTGTTTCAGAACATTAGGGAATTGTGAACGTTGGCTGGCTTGGAGGGAATCTATTATTTACAATCTACTGTATCAAATTCAGCTTCCCCCAAATTAGAAACTGATTTTTGTCGTTGTCCCTTTTTAATCTAACCCCTTGGTTAACTCAGGAGAAGCAGGTTCATAAATCACGTGGACATCTATGGATTTTTTTTTTTCCCCTGCCAGCCTTTGCTAGGACTAAATGTTCATCTCCCAGTGATTCTTATCAGCCAGGACACTAATAATAACATTTCTGTTCTGGGCTTGACTTTCTCTATGCCAGGAGGAAAACTATCTTTGTAATGTGCCTTGCAAAACATTTTTAGGGAGTAAAATAACAATGCACAGGAAGATTTGACTTGAGGTTCTTGGGTTTCAACCAGTGTGGTTAAAGAAATTCATCATGCCTTGTTTCATGATTATCAAGGACCATGGCATGGAATCATGGGGTGAATGACGAATACTTTCTCACATTTTTTTTATAAGAACTTCAGCACGCATATGTGCGTCATTGTTTTTTCTTTTGAAGATGGGGAAAGTGGTGTAAACAATAGCAGGATTGCCCAGCAAACCCAGGAGCAGGTCAGGAAACTCAGTCTCTCATGTCACTATTGAGCCAAATAAAACCCCTTTTTAATTTGCTGTCTATAAGCATGAGGCTGCTGTGCCCTCTTCTTTCCTTCAGCATTAAAACAGAGCTCTGGTTTTGCTGGATTTTGGAGCCAGCTTGCTTTGCCACCACAGGGCTTATCATTGTAGTCTTGGTCTTGTAGACAAGGGATAGGCAGATTCACTCACCAGCAGCTGGGAAGTTGTCTATCTTAAAGGTTAGTATATGGCCCCTGGGAGTGGCCTTCGTAGAAACACAAAAGAGACAAGTTGGTAGGAGGTAGGGACCTACGTACCAGGTGTCACAAGGTAGACTTGAACTGGTTTTGCTTTCCCTCACCCTCTGTCTAACTGCAGCCTTTTATCTAACCAGCTGCCATCTTTCTCTCTCTCCCCAGGTCAGTGACGGGCTTGGATAAAGAACCTGACCTTGTGCACATGGAAGCCCGAACAGCTGATGGACGTGAGTGCCTGCAGCTAACACTGACAAAGTGGGCTTTGAGTCAGAAGTGGAGTGGGAATGGAAATTCACTTTACTCATTTTGTCTCCCCGTTTACATTTTAATTGATGGGAAAGATGTGGATCATGGGGTTTGATACGAGGCATACTCTTATCCTTAGCCCCTGGGGGGAAATTCAGAGGCTGCAGGGCTTGTGTCTGTGGAGAGGCTGGGCAGAAGCACCATCTGTTGGGGTAAGGAGCCATCTATTTTGTTCCCTATTTAGCTGTTGCAGTATCGTGTATTTTACACGAATCATAAAGAGCTGGGCTACCAGCCCTGTGCAGTACAGCCTCTGTGCATTTCCAGAGGTGTTCAGAACAGCTAGGTTGTACCTGGGAATTTGAGAAATTGCCTACAGTCATATTCTCCTCTGTCCAGAATGTCCTTATGCCTCAGGTACCCTTTCTCTCATATTGAAAGGATTTTTCAGTTTTGCTTAGAAATAGGTGCTCCATACCAAAACATTGCAGGCTTTGAAAAGGTGCTTGGATCTGAAGTAAGAAAAAAAAAAAAAATTAAAAAATTCTTAACCCCTCACTGAAATGAAACTAGACATATTTGCAGTACAATGGATTCCTATGTAATTAACTGCCAATGAAGAAGAGAGTATTAGAAATAAAATGACTTTTTCCATTGCTCTCTCCAAAGTGTTGTAGGTATTTCTCACAGGAATTACGGCATGGTTGTGCATCTGCTCCTGGGGTGAAGCCAGCTTTACTCCAGCTCAGTGTTACACATCAATGGGACATGTGTCCCTTTTACACTACAGGGACAGTGTAGAAAGCAGTACAGGACTGAGGTTGTAAGGGATTTCTGGGAGGAAAAAGGCCTCATTTTTGTTCGTTGCAAACTTTTTTCTGTTCTTGTCAAGTGCTGCGTAGGCCAGATGCTGTGTGAACAAGCTCCTGTCTATCAGGGTGGCTTCTCTGAGGCTGTGGATCTTCTAAAATCACTCATTGGCCTCCCACTGCTATTTAGTGATGGCAGCTGAATAAATAACCAGGCAATAAAAGCTTGGGGGTGACAGCTGTTTGTTGAATATGTGGAAAAAGCAAAACAGGCCGGCAGGTGGGTGGGCAAGCTAGGGAGGCTTCTTCAGTGCCTTTGCTGCTGTGCGTGCTGTTGCAGGGATGCTGGGAGAAGTGGCCAAAAGCAAGTTAAAAAAAAAAGCAAGTAAGCAAACAAGCTGCTGATGGAGTTTGTTTTCAAACTAAGTTTAAACTTGCTCACCCAGCTATTTGAATATTGGATGTGTCAAGGATGTAAATGCTTCGTTTGAAAGATGTCTCCCCGGTTCACAGACAACTCTGTTCCTTCAGGTCTTGTTTCCTCGGGGGTTTGCTGTTTGTTCTTGTTTTAGTGTATAAATTCAGCACTTTGAAATTGGCACTTGATGGTATTGAGGGTTTCACTGAAAGTCAGGCTTAAACCAGTGGTGTCAGCAGAACAGGCCTATGCAAGCCATCGTCCCAGCAGACAGCAGGCACAGGCGGGACCCAGCGGGCTGTGGTGGCCCTGCTGGCATGTCCCGCTGGGGCACAGCACCAGAATGACTCTTCTCCCAGCCAAGCATAACACAAAAACCCCGTGTTGCTCCATTTAGAGTTTTTAAGGCAAGGCTTAAAACGATATTAGTTTGTATTATAAAACATTGTCTGCCTCAAAGCTATAGCCTCACCTGGTGTGAAATGGTACAGCTCTGTGTACTTAGGAATGGGAGGCTGAACTTTTCTCCTAGTTGGCTTTGTAACCAAAATGGGCCTTCATGCTCTCAGTGAATGGCTGAGGCATGCACACCTGCTGGAAAATGGGTCCCTGCAGTTATTTCCTCTTGATCAGAAATTTTTTGATGAAAGTTTTCCTCAGTTGCGGGCAGAAGGAAGGGGAGGCTTTTATAATGCCTCTTAGGTCAGTCTGGTGGCTCAGTCACTTCTCTGGTGCATTAACAGATGTAGATTTGAATATTCCCATTGCTCTGTTCAGTTCTTCAATATCCTTGGGCACTTTAAAAGTACATGATTCTTCTAGAGGGGGCATTTGTCTTTCTTCCTTTTCTGTTTTCCTCCATGCTTTTTATTAAAAAAAAAAAAAAATTTAAAAGTGTTATGGGAGAAGTGGTATTTAGGATTAGACTCCTGACCTTGATGATTTTTTTTCCCCTTTCAACAGTAATGAGACTCAAGAACGTATCTAATACCAATTCAGACACTAGAGCCTAAAATACGTTCTGTGGCTGGGAACAGGTGGTGGAACATACCAGAGTCTCATTCATCCATAAATGAGTCAGGGCGATCAATAAGCTATTGATGCTGTGAAGTGGAAGTCCTGTTCACTGTCCTCCAAGATGTGTTGCCCCGTGGTTTTTATCTATCTGGTCCTTATGAATGGTGGGGTCTCTGAAAAAAATCTGTCCCAGTGCCTAGTCTCCTTAAATATTTGCAAGATGCTGTGAATTCCAGTGCCTAGCTGATCTCAAGCTGTTCCTGTCTTTTGTAGCAGATGAAGTTTTTCACATTTTTTCGACATCTTGGCAGAGCTATTGTAGCAGAATAATAATCTAGGCTTGCATTTTTAAATTATAAAAATGTGTAGGAGCCTTGGGCACTGTACTTTCTGCCTGGGTGTAACAGGCAGCAACAAGGACAAGGTTGGATGCAAGGGAACTATTACAAATACACTGACATGAGCACCCACTAGCACTCTTGGATAAAATATATTAAACTTTCTGATGTTCAGTAAGATAATCTCCCTCACAGATATGATGCAATAAATGGTATTTTAATTAAAGGGAAAAGGAGGGGGCAGAAATCCTAACCAGAAAGATAAAGCAGGGTAACTAATTCCTGGGGAATACTTTACAGTCCTGTCTACATTTCTAGAGCCTCTAGTCCTTTGGAAGAATGATTGTCGAGGCCAGCTAGTTTTTCCTCCCTCCTATGATAACCTTCATTGGCAGTTTATGATTTTAAATCTTGCCTGGCACCAGGACTTGACTTAAACTGAGCCAGTCTACCAATGCAACTTGTTTCCATCAGCTGCCCTTCTCCCTGTTAGCCATGCTGGCCAGTCATCCCTGCTTTTAGCTGCCTTGTTAAGGCTGCCAGGAAGGAGCAGGACTTGCTGTCCTGTGTCTCTGTACATCACGAGAACCTGCACATAGGTCTGCCCTTTGCAGCCTTCAGCACAGGGACAGGTTTGACTGTTTTCAGTGTCTCCCTCCAGGGACCCACATCTTTGGGGGTTACCCACCAGAGAGAGCCCCTTGTGCTACTGCTTCCCACCAAAGCTGTTGTGGCTGGTGGACAAAGAAAAGACTTAGTAGCTTGACTTATTTCACTAGTTTATCACTGCAAATTTCAAGAAATTGTTTCAATTTTATTACTTCTAAAAAGGGTAAAAATACACTTCACATTCTCAAGATGGGAGACTATGTTAATTAGCAATGGGGAGGTGTTTTGAGCTCTTCAACTGGTAAACGGCTGCACATCTGAGAAAGCCATTCCCTAATCCTAAGTGAGTTAAGTTGGTGGGAAGGGTTTGTGCAGAGGTATGGATGCTGGGATTTGAGCTGCAGCAGACCTTCCAGGCTTCTTCATGTCCATATTGCCTCCTTCACAGATGGGATGAGAAAGTAGCTGGATGTTGGGTTATAAACATAAGAAGTTTTTGAGGCTGTCTAGAAAATAGGGAGCTCTTTTCAACTCATTTTGCAGTGGAACATAATTTAAAAAAAAAAAAAGCCAAACCCTCTAATTCTGGTGTTGCATGGGTTGATATATGAATTGGAAATAATCCCTAGGTAGAAGCCAACCTCCCTTAAGGCATGCATCTCCCAGTAAAAGGTAAACAAGGCTTTAAGGGCATAGCTTGGGCACATTCTACCTGCCTCTCCGGGCGACCGTCTTTTTTCCTTGTGGCTGTGCAAAACGGCTGAAAAATTAACTCCCTCCTGAGAAGAGGGAGATAACAGCTTGGAAGTTAGGATGCCCCCTTCTCTCTTAATTGGCATTTTTGTTGTGGAGCTCTGTACTTTCTATATAGGGGAAGATTTGCTCTGTGAATGGGACCACAGCTCATGAAGGGATCATACCCTTCAAGAAGCCTGAGCAGCGACTTGTGGTAGTTTCTTGCTTCCAGTTACACACAAATGTGAACTGGGTGCTGTCATATTTTTTACATGTTTTTTTTTAAACATATTTTAAAGGGAATTATTTTTCATTTTCTGTGGGGTAGCAGGAAGATAAGCAAGACTTGAACTTATTTTGGTCCAAAGGCAGACAGGTTTGAAGATAACTTTTTTGTCTGTGGTATTTTTCATAGGCCTTGTGTGGTAAAATGTATGAAAATAAATGAACAAGAGACTAAATGGAAAATGGGTAGTGAGCTACCCTCCTTCTCCACCACCAGCTTCCTGTGAATATTAATCAGGTGCCATTCTTTGAGTATGTTAGATTGCTGGTGTAACACACTCAAAATGACACATTTCCCGATAGGCAGGAAGCTAGTTGTCATGTCAACACTTGTGATTTATTTGCATTTATTTGTGACAGGTTTTTATTCCTCTTCCCATTCTGTCACTCAGCAGCAGCAAATTATCCCCTTTTTGGAGGGATAAGAATATCCAGGCGACTGTGTGGGAGAACATACCGGAGGGAATGAGCTTCTAAAAATACAGCTCCTGACCTCTCCTCCTTGTTCTGCCTAATTTTAGTGCTACCTCAAAGAACAAGTCAAGGCTGCTGAGCTCTTTGGGTAACATGGCAATATATAAGACCCTCTTGTTTTCTGAGAATTTGTTTTTATCCACTGCTAAGGTGTCTTAGATTCCATGTTGAGGAGGTAAATAGCAGCTCTGGACCAACTATGTATGTATCACTTGATGAAGAACCTTAATTTATCCCAGCTGAGAGTCCAGCCTCTCTACTGCTGCTGGTATTTTATGCTGGGAGAAAGCACAACTCTGATAGTCCAGTTATTTGGCACTGTCTCTAGGTCAGATTTTTTTCACCATACACTTTAATTACCTCCAGATACTCTGAACTGGCACCAGCAACAGTTTCTGCTGCTTTAGCACCATCAGTGGGACTACATTTTCACTGCTGCGCCACACCTATGCGACCTGCTCTGACTCAGCCGTGTAGCCCTTCTTAACCTGGAATTGCCTCAACTCAGAACCAGCTCTGCAGCCTTTAAACATGGACCTTCAGGCATGCAACTGGGCATGAACCTTTATTAGATTAAGGCTTGGTTGTGACTTTCTTTAGACTATCTTTTTAAAAATTATTATTCTTGTTATCAATGCCTCTGACTTGCATTCTTGAGTCTGTTGGTGGCACAAAGCTATGGAAGGGGAAACTGCCAGTTTGTGAATCTTGTCTTTGAATCTGGGAGGGCAGTTAGCTGAGTGTCAGAGGATTTCTGTCATGCCCCCAGTGCTTTCCACTGAACAACATTTTGCTGTCACTGAAAAGACACAAACTAAGGACAATAGCAGGTTTTATGGGATGGAGAATCCTATAAGGAGCTTTGCTAGGCTAGTTACTGTCCTTCTAAATTTCACTTTTATCCTTTTGGGCTCAGTTTGACAAGGTCCTTGTTAATAGGTGTGGTTGTGGACTAAAATCACTGCACCAGGCTTACCCCAGCCCTTGATGGTCTGTCCTCACCCTTTGTAGAAAAGCGAACAAGTGGGTGAATCTAAGAAGCCTGTAGAAGTGCTGCAGTGTAAAAGAAAGATATGACCCTTTTATCAGTGCAGCCATCATCTTAGTTGTATTTTCGTTTTCTCCCTAATTTGCTGTTTTCAGAAGAGCAGTTGGAAGTCAGAGATGGCATATATAGATTACATACATCCAGAGACACAGTGTCTTGATTGTTCTGTTTCTTGCGATCCTTTCTTAGCCTGAATGAAATAACGTTTAATCCCTTATAACCCCTAACAACTTTCTGGAGGTGGGCACATCTCTTCTTGCATCTCTGAGCAACTTTCTATATGTCTGCCTTTGCCTTCTCTCTTTCATGTTCTTCTAGTCCTGTTCCTTCTCTCAAGCAACGCCAAGGACTGGCAGGGCATCGCATTAGTGTGATGGTCTTCTCATCTTCTCTCTAGACAGAAGCATTTGATGCCTCTTGCGGTGTATATAACTACTGTTGAGACTCTTCAGCTAGTTATGCTATTTCATGTCCGTGGCATTTTCATACCTGGCCTATGTTGACTATAAAGACTTAATTTTGGGAGATGCTTGTCATTTTCACAGCAAAATAAATTAAAGTTAATAGTCCTTGTTTGGGCTTTTTTTTTTTTTTGCCTTTTTTTTTTTCTTTCTCCTTGTGTGTTACTACCACAATTAAAATCTGTCATCAAGGCTAGGGTATTTCAGGGGCGAGGATGGGCATATAATTCCTAGCAGGGTAGTGGAATCAATAAATTCTACCTGTGTGGCTTTTGGATTCTTCTTCTGCTCTATATGGTCTCATCATCAGTTTTCTCATGCATTTATGATTTGTACCCTCCATTTATGGTTTGAATTCCAGTCGCCTGAGGGATATCTGCACAACAGGGAAGGGAATGGTGGGTGTGGAAGTGTGACGAAGTCCTGACTCCAGAGAGCAGTACCAGCTCTAAATGCCAGAGGTAGATCATGCAATAACGTCTAGCTAGTTGGAGATGAGGTTAAGGGACTTCCCTTCAGAGACCTTCTTTTGAGCTACTGATGACATTTGCAGTCAACAGGCTCCTGCCTTGGCATTTCTCATGCATATGTATTCTCCCATTACAGACACCCACTATTTGACCTGTCGGATCCAGGAGTGCTCTGAGACCAAAAGGAGTGGGCCATTTTCGCGCTCCATTGACATCAGCTCCCTTGTTGTTCAGGACGAATATATCTTCATCCAGGTACGTTGGCTTGATGCGAATGTGACACAAATTCTGCCTGTGTGAGGTATTTGTTCTGTGCAAGAGAGGAGGCATATTCTTAGGACAAGTGCATGGGACCACAAGTCATAAGAGCTGGGAGTCTATACCTGCCTGCTATAGATTGGCTATGCAGTCTGGGATGAAACAGGTGATCTCTCTGCTCATCGCTTGTCTCATGGTGAATCTGATATGTTTTGAAAGTTCATAATGATCAATAATCATAAGGGTCTGTGGGTTTCACAGAGGCTCTAACGCTGTTGTTATGGCTACTTGGAAAATACAAAGAAACTAGGGATGAATTGGAGAAAACAGAGAAGAACAAAGGAAAGGTGTGAGTGATCATTTTAACAAATGGAAAGGTTTATGCTGATTTGACAGTCAAGTAATGCTAATGGAGCGAACAAAGATTTGCAGTAGGAGGTAAAATAGCAGAGAGTGTGGAAAAAGATGTTACAGGGCAACCTCAAAGTGGAAGATGGCTCTAAATTTTTCAGCTAGTTGATGATAATTTTGGAGATGAGGAGAAAGTGACAGAAATTGAACGAGAAACTACTTGGTTTTGAGATTTTCTGAGAATACATGAGCTCGATGGAACAAGGCCATCTCTCCCAATTTCATACCTGTGGAAGTGTGAGAATGAATAGTATGGTATGGAAGAATACTTCCTGAAGAAGTGCCATTTGGGTGAAAACTGGGAGCCAGGCTGCAGTGATTCCAGGTTGTAGAAAGCTCAGGAGACACAGAGATACAGACATGATGATGATAACTGCTTGTCACTAATGTTGAAGAGGGGGAATGAGATGAGATGGAGCTTGGATCCAGGTGGTACAGAAAAGACATATGCTTCCCTTTTTGAGCAAGACTGAGTTATGTTAAGCTCCTATTTTACTTCCTTGGGGGAACATTTTTCTTGAATGTATCCAAATTATAAGAAAGTTCTGCTCTGTTTATTGTGAAATTTTCTTAGGAATGGGAGTTTAAGTGGGAAGGCTGATAATTCTGTGCTGGGATTAGGTGGAGGACTGCAATATGGAAACTGCATGCACTTGAGTAACATTGGTAGACTTTTCCTCCTGTGAGTAGGGGAGTCTGCTGCTCTGGAGATGACCAATTGCTATGGGAGCCACAGCTCCCCTCATTCCTATGTGAAACCCAGCCTCTGCTACTGCTTCCTTTGGCATCATGGGGAGACCTGCTGCTAGAAAACATTGAATGTAGCTTTTGCAACTTAGCAAGTTGTGGTTTGACTAGAGGCAATGGCTTTCCAGTTGGTAAATGCTTTACTCTCCAAGGAGTATTTTAGAGAGACTCTCTTAATCTGGCAGTTTGTGTCTGTGGCTGAGGGTATTGTGGAGCATCCAATTCTTTAAGGCTAGCATGAGGCCTTATAGAAGTTTCTCATTCCACAGCTCCCACCTGTGTTAAAGCAAGGCTGCTCTGTTTAGAAACTTGGGCTTGCAGTGAGGACATCTGCCTGGTGTGCGCATTCCTCTGCCTCAGATTAGCAGTGAGCGGCTCAAGCTAATAGCTGCTAATTGCTTCGAGTTTAAAAAAAAGTCTGTGTGTATGTGTGTATACAAACGCATGCATGTATGCATATGTAATACTTCAAGTGCCTTGACTATCCTTAGCAATGTTTAATTATAGCTTAATGGGTGTTTGAAGTGAAAATCATATCCCCGCACTTTTAAAAAATGTTAAATATACACACTGAACATTGCTGCTGCTTTGGGCAGGAGACTCTCCCTTTCACAGGTGGTCTATCACTTCCCCTCTTTTTTGCATCACACTTGCAGGATGTCTGACTGTCCAGCAGCTTGTCATAAGCGGCTGCAGAAACTGGGCATGGATCAAGTCCATGTAGTACTCGAGTAACACGCAGACACTTCAGATTCACAGCACACACCTCTGAGCTGAAGGTGTGTTAAATCCACCGTGTCCAGCATATGGTCGATGGACTATGCAGAGTGTTTGCTTGGTACATATATGTAGGAGTACTGATATGTCCTGAATGTATTAGTCTCATAAGCCATGTGATGTAGCTGCCTATTATGGGATGTGTCAGATTCACTGTGTGTGCGAAGTCTCATGCATATAATTCTGTCTGGATAATCTTGGACAGAAATACGGGAGCCAGCTCTTTTGAATTTCAAATATTAGACAGAGAAGAATAAATAAATATCAAATTAAATGTTAAGAACCTGGTGAGGTTTAACAGCTGCATAAAGGATGGATGCATGAGCTCTGATCTGTCTGTGCTGGAACAAATCAGAAGTAATGTCGTGGAGTCGAAAGAGGAACTCGTTTCTTTTAACTTTTCTCATAAAACCAGTAGTTTTTTAGTCAAAACCAGTAGTTTTTTAGTCTAAACCAGTAGTCTGTGTTCTTCTAAAGTGAGTGGAGAGATGAAAACTTTTAGGGGAAATTTACCTTCTCCTGTTGCACCTATTGCAGGATGAAATAGGTCTCTCTCTGAATATGCTATTCTCATTAATATTAGAAGGAACCTACGTATAGCTTAGAGAAGACCCCTAACTTTTTGACACCTAAAATTAGGGAAGATGAATCCCAGCTATTGGTATCAACATTTTAGGTTATCTGCATACAGTTATTTACTAGTGAATATCCATTCTAAACCAGATCATGAACAGGCCTGTAGTCTAAGGTTCTTGGGAAGCATTAACCTGTGTTACTGTGTACTCAAAGCAAACGTGACACTATGGTACACAATGCATAGGGGAAAGAAGAATATGGAAAATATTATAGTGCCATTATAAATCGATGGTTCCTTATCATGTGGAATGGTGTTGTGCAGCATTTCTGAAAGGATCTTGCAGAACTGCAGTGCAAAGAAAGAAAATGAGAATGATCCTATGCTCGAAAAAAACTTGCCCATGAAGAGAGTTTGAAAAGACTGGGACTGGTTACCAGGCAGAGGAGATAAATAACATAGCACATGATGAAGAAGGTAAAAGGTAATGAAGAAGGAAGGAAGGAACAGCTACAAAGAGAGAGTTGGAAGAATTCTTATGAATAAAACAGTAGGTGATCAGTCTGAATTTATTGATTAACTTTCTATTTGATTGATCAATAGTTATTTAAGGATGCCTAGCACATCACTAAGATTGGATAATTCTGCATAAATTGATAAATTAAGAGAAAATCCTGCCCTCTGTTGTATGTATAAGTTTTCATTGAGTTCACAGGATTGCTCTGATGTAGCTAGGAGCCAGTATCATCATCATCTTTCATGGTTAATACTTAAAATTCATACAGCTTGCAAAGCAGGTCATTTATTTGTGAGAAAACCTTGGAACATATCTGAATTTATTTATTGTACCAAAAAGGAGCTAATTTGATGGAGCGACTTTGCCATTAAGGTCAGCGTCAGTGGTGTTCAATTATATAG
This sequence comes from Grus americana, assembly GCF_028858705.1. NCBI lineage: Eukaryota > Metazoa > Chordata > Aves > Gruiformes > Gruidae > Grus > Grus americana. The sequence goes on along the minus strand of NC_072858.1, from coordinate 13,291,091 downwards.
CTGTGCAGTAGTAGAGCCCATACTTTTTCTGCAGCTGTAACGTGCCATTCTCTATAGCTGTACCACACCTGCCCTTACTGGTGCTTTTGAGTACTTGCTACTGAGATAGTATTGCTTTCTAAACTTAGGTGCAGAGATAACCTGCAACTGCCTATAAGATTTGACTTCCTGACAGTTACCTGAACTGCTGTGGTATTCTCTTGTGCAGAGCCTACATTATAAGACCCAGGGGTCAGGGATAGTCTTTTGTTTTATGTATTCATCTAGTGTGTTGACATTTTGGAGAATTTCTATGGTAAAAATAAATCACAACTGGAATTCTGGGGAAAATATTTTTCAAGCAAGTCTTGTATCAGGGTTTCTAATGGAATTGCTCAGGTTGTTGAAAAGAGTCTAAGATGCAATAGGCTTTAATGAAAATGGGGATTATTTTTGAGGAAATTCTGTTTTGAGTGAGAAAGCATTGTTTGGAGAAAAACTATTTTCCTATATGTAAACAAATAACATCAATGCTACTTAGCTCTTTAAAGACTGAAGAGAAGAGCAGGAATGATCTGTGTCCCTTTCCTTGACAGCAGATGAAAACTTCCCACTGAAACTGCAAGAAAACATGAGCAACATGTCACCGCTTATTGCAGGGAGTGAGGAGAGTCTGGGCTAAAAAGGTCTCAGTACAGTGTTGCTTATTTGTGGTGGTCTAAGGGGGTGTCAGCATGGCAGCGCATTCACTGGAAATCAGCTTTGCTCTGGGACAGTGATTTTTGCAGAAAGCAACATTCTTGTGGACAGACCTACAGCTGCCATAGGGAGCTATTTATTGCTAAGTGAAAGTAGTTGTTACTGGTTACCCAAAGGTTATGTGCAAGCTATCTCAGGTGCAGTAGCACAGTGGTTCTGCTGTGTGGCTGGAGTCCCATGCTGGACAAGCCTGGCTGCTAGCGGGGACTGATGACATTCCCAACGCACTGGTGCAGACCCGTGTAAGGACTGTATTTTCACGCAGAACCCTAGGTATTGGGAGAAGGATAATATTAATGATTAAACTCTTCAGAACGTGTGGCATGAAGTCTGCTGGCGGTACTGCTGTTAAAGCGCTGGTGGCTGAAGGATGTAAGTGAGACAAAGTTTACAGGGAGAGGTAGTATTTTTTATGAGATTGGAATGATAGAGTTAGAAAAGGGACAGATAAGCTGTCCTCAAAGGGCATACTCACTCATCCTTGAGGAAGGATTCAGTCTCTGAAAATTGTCCTTTTTTTTCCAACTATAGATGGAGGTCTCTTCAGTGTGTGCCTTTCCTCCTAGAGGTCGTACCAGTCTAGTTCAGCATCCAGTTACCGCTGTCCCCATTCCTCCCTTAAGCTTCTGTCTCTGTCAGGGCTTGCAGACCCTCGGGGTAGCTTTGGCCTTTTTGATTTGAACTGGCTGTAAGTCAGTGCAGAGATGTGTGGATGGGTGATCAATATCTATCTTGATTGGTTTTTATGTCTTTATTTTTCTCTGGGATGGTGTAGACTCTGCTATCCCAAAAGAGTGCAGCTGAAGTCGATCTGAAATGTAGCTCAGGCTTTCAGCACTTTCCATGGCAGTGACAAAGCTACTGGGCATGGAAGACTCCTCTGAGATTTAGAAGCTGATACCTGGTTTGAATTTGGGGGTGTGCTGGCCTGTTTTCTCTAGCAGGCCAAACAAATGCCTTTGGAGGTGAACACTCTCAGATCTGCCTTTGGCCTGTGGTCTCACCTCATAAGGATGAGGAATGACACCTGCAAGCTCTGATTGAAAAGGACTGGCTGTTTGCTTCAGCCCCTGCTCCATTTCCACTGTAAATGGGAAGTTCTTTGCACCATTAACCAGAGAGGCATGCTGAGAGACAATATCACTTTCCAAGGCCCTTAAAGAGTGGGAACATGGGTGCCCTTTTCCACTCCCATGGCATAATTTATCAAGGTGTTTAACTGCAGGCTGAAATTCATAAGAGGGTCTTGTCTCTCACCTGCCACCTCCTGCCATTTCTTCTTTTGGGAAGCTTTCTTGGCAGCTTTCTATGCCATTTCAATTGTGATTCAGTCTCCTGGGAACACTGGGAACTGCACAGCTCTCTCCTGGCTCCAGATTCCCAGCCAAGTTGTCCAGGACATATGATGGTCCCATGTCCAGAAAGCTAAGCTGCTCTGGTGGTTGCCTCTCTCTTTTTTTTTTTTTTTTTTTTTTTTTAGGTTGATGTGATGAGGGAAGAAAGGAATGTGAGAGGAGGTGGGAAGAGAGAGTCTTGTCTGTGGTTTATAATCCTCCTGAATGAGATGGGGTCTGTGGCATTGCCATTTAGGAGCAGGGGATGGTGGTTACATGCAGCAGTGTGGGAGCAGCTGCAGTTCTTATACATGGCAGGAATTCCATGTGGAAAGTGAAAAGTTTGTCAAAATGCTCTTCTTTGATACTGATCATGTGTCTGGTTCTTCTTCACCCTCTGAAGTAATTTTGCACTTAGAAGACTTTTGCTTATTTCAGAGAGTTGCAGAGCAGGGCAGCATCTCAGCCTGCTCACTAGCGTGAGTGAGAATGAGCAAACCTAGAATTTTTCCAGATGTTGTTGTGTGTTGCAGCTAAGTGGGACTCTTATAATACACATCTGAATAATTCCTCTGGCTCAGAGGAGCAAACACTTCTGCCAAAAGCTGTTGAACCAATTCGGTCTTCTTTTGCATCACAAAGTCTCCTTAAAACATACACAGATGTCAGTATTCACCCACAATCACTGATAGCTTCTTATAGCACCTATGGATAATATTGCCTTTTTTGGATGCCTGCAGTCTCATCAGAGTGTGTCCAAAAATTTCAGCTGAAATCATTTGATGAAAAATGGTTTTTTTGTAGAAAAATGGTTGCTTTTTTTTATCTGAATCAAAGTCCATTTTTATCAAAGTGGATATATTTATGAGAACTTTTTTTTTTCAGGCTCAGTAAAAAGAAAAATATTAATTATTATTTATAGCCTTAGAACTGGGGTGGGAGGACATTTCTCTTTAAGGTTTTATAGAGGCAACAAAAAAGTTCCTAATTCTATAAGCTAAATTTGTCTAAGCTTAGCTCAGAGAAGCAGTTTACTATTATTACTGGTTGTGACTGTGATTGTTTAGGAAATCTTGGAAGTGCTTTTGTTTAGTAGGACATGAGTGTATGTTTCAAGTTTATTGGGTATTTAAAACTAGGCTAAATGAGCATATTTGCTGAATCAAAGTCAGTTACCAGGTAGTAGACTTCAACCAGAAGCCACAGCTGAGATTATGCCAATTCATATGGATTCCCAACCTCAGTTCTCAAGCTGTCAATTTAATGACTTAAATAAGTAGTAAATTTCCCCAGGAATAAAGAAAGGAAAAAGATTTTTTTTTTTTTTCTTCCCCCAATGTGAAACTTCTCAGCAGTGAAACAAGATAGGAGGGGAGAAATTAAACTTTGATTTCCTGGTCTAGAGCCTTCTCTTTATTTTCATAGAAGCTAAATATACCATGTTCAAATATAAATTTCTTTCCTCCATTTTTTATCTAGGAGCCAAAGGTCTTAACAGAAATCAATCCATGCAATTTATTTTTAACTTCACCCTGCTTAGCTACGATTGATTTTTATCTTTGCGATCGATGGTAGCGAAAACGGTTTGGCGGGACAATGGAGCACTCTCCAACTTGTAGGGTTTGGTCTTTGAGTCTTTTATTGAAGAAATCATTAAAAGCTTATTATGATACTAATAGGATGAAGACGTTTAAATGATGAACACGATTACACCTGTTTTACTGGTGAATAATGCCCGCTACGGCTAATCTTCTCTTGCCCCTATTTAAAATGCTGGACGGCACTCCAGTGGGGGAAATTAATCCATACAGATGAAAGAAAGTGCATCCCAGGTGCTAGTTAAAAGCTCTTCTTAAAGCAAGACAGGCAGTAAGTAGTTAGCTACTTTCCTATTCACTGCTGGGTGCTTTTCATCCATTTCTAGCACTGTTTCATCCTTGCTGTGCCCAGTATCAGATCTGGAACTTAAACCTAAATATCTGTTGATAAAAAATGATTAACATTTTCCTTTATTTTTATTTATTTTATTTCTAGGGCTTTTTGTGCTGTACTTTCTTTTATCACTCTCTCCCCTCCCCTTTTGTTATCTGATTTATCACAGTGTCTGCAGCTGAAGGTGTAAAGGATTACCTTGGCAGACTTCTGCATTTCCTCTGAAATCCTTCAAAAGGAGATTTAATGTGTACGATTATGCTCCTCTCTTAAGTTGGTTTCTGTGTGGGTAATGTGCATTTGCAGCTCTAATATGGCTCGTGTTTTGGTGTAACCATACACGTTTCCTGCAGGAGTTGCTTTTAAAACAAATCCAGTATTTTCACTCAAGATTACTCTGTCCTATAGCTGTGCCATCATAGCTCTGAGAGGAGAAGGAAGCGAACAGGGACTGGGCCAGTATAATAAATGCTCCTTTGTCTTAGCAAATTTTCACTGATGGGTCTGACACTCTAAAAAGTGGCATGTTTTCAAAGCCTGCTGAATTTACCAGGCAGCTTGAGGGTGCTTTGCGCACAGCGACACTAATCTGTATGTCTCTGCAGCACACTCAGGTAATTGCATATTGCTTTAATGACTGTGCAGAAGGTATGATATAATGAAAAGCACAGGGAGATAATTCAAACTAGATGGTATCTATCATGATGTGATTTATGCTGGGGCAGTAGAGAACCTCAGTACACAGAAATATCTGGAAGATGGTTTGTCCTGGCCATGGTGGATAATCCAGAAGGAAGAACATTACGCTAGGCTCATGCAGATGTGTTCTTCCTCATCTTCTGAATCTTTTGTGACTGGCATTTGGGGTTAGGCTTGGGGGACGAGGCACAACTTTTCAATCCTCATGCTGGCAAACCTGTGCAAGGCCTAGATAGTAGCTGGCTCTGAAGAACATCCAAATCCCTCACTAGACGTATGAGTGGAGCAGCCTGCCTACTCAACTTGACATCACTCCTCCACGCTTTAATCCACAATTGGATTTAGGAGATTTTATGCCCACAAGAAGGAGAAAGAGTAATTCCAGTTAAAGCAGTGAGGAGAGATGCCAGGGCACCCTGTGGAGGTGGAGAACACAGTTCCAGGATGCCATTACAATGCTAGACCTGTCACAGAAATTATGGAGATGAATAGATTCCGAGAGATTTTCTATAATTCTCTGCAGCCTTGTGAACATATTTGTTGTCTTCTATGTTTGATGCGCTCTGTCCCATTGCAGGTCAGGAGGGGGATGAGCCAGCATACTGAAACTTTCAGGGCTTTTATAGAGAAACTTCTTGCTGTTCTTAAGTGTCAAGTGATATAAGTGAGACGAGACTTGTCTTGAAACAAAATGTGGAAGTATTAAAGAAAAGTAATAGATCATGAGTGGAGAGAGGAAGAAAGAACACAGGTTAGGAAAGACAAATGTGTTTAATGACAAACACATTTGTCCAAAAGAATCATTTCCACTGGCCAGAAGCCCAATTAAACACATAAAATAGAAATCCAGAAAAACAGATTAACGAACCAGTCATTAGCAAAGGAGGAGGAAAAAGACAAACCCAGCTAATTCTGTACTGAGCATGACAGATGAGCTCACAGCAAATAATTGGGTGACATTCATCAAATATGAACTAAAAGGAGGCCTTAGAGGGCAAAACACTATCATAATCTCTGGGATTTACAGTGTTGGAGAGTTTGCTCATAGGAAAAGAAAAAGTTCATCAAAATAAATTAAGTTGGGCCTTCCAAAATTCATTCTTTACAACAGTTCTTGCCAAAACTTTATTGAAGGCTTGATCATTTTTTGGAACTGTTATAACCATGTATGTAAATCATGCAAAGATGGGGTCCTGGCTGGGAAAAGCTTCACACAACTCCTGCCAACAGAATTGTGGGTGGCTTCATATTAACTGGCTCAGAAAGACCACTGACCACAAGATTTCTATTTCTAAACCTTTGTCAAGGTGACCTAGTGCAGGTAGAGGACAGAAAGGGAGTTTAGCTAATGCATAGTGAATTTGAACAGTGTTTGAATCCTACCTTTCTGCCTTAAAAAAAAAAAAAAAAAAAAAAAAAAAGACACAAACAAACAATCCAAACAAAAAACCCTCCAGGTAACAATTTGCAGTGGCATAAAGCCAAAAAAACTTTGTAAAATCTTTTGAGTGTGGCAGTCTTGACGCAGAGTGGGGAATTTGATCACCCCTTGATATTTCTGCCACTCCATGTTCATGTGACTAACTTGAAGATTGTTGGACTGTTGCCAATGTTAATTAGTCATCACAGCATTTCCAAAGCCTGCAAATATTCATGTCTGTATCTTAAAGACGAGTTGATGACCATGTCTCAGCCCATCAGAAGAGGTGGATATTGAACCCAGGGTCCTTACCAAGTAGTCACTGGGCACATTCAGTCCTATCTGGACTCTGCTACAGATAATGATCTGTTGCTGAAATCATGAGTGGTGTAAAATGAGCTCATGTGGCAGAGTTATCTCATTTGAGAATCTGGATCTTCCACTGGAGGTCAGAAATATCACCAAGAGGGGATATTTAAATATTGCCTGTGCTAGTTAGGTAATATGTCCTAGAAGTGTGGGATCCTTTGGGCAATGCTTATACAGCTGATAGAGAGATACAATTACTGCAAATGTTAAAATTTGAGTTGGACTGAGTGTGAGTCAACTGCATAGTCTGTTCTCTCCTGTGAAAACTTGATTTTGATTTTACTGTATAGAATTTGTTTGCTGTGATATGGGTCATTCTTCTGCCTTCTTATGCGGTGTGTGGTATAATGGTGGTTGTTTTTTTCTTTTGGGAGTACTAAATGCAGCTGTGATAACATTACAAGTGAAAATGGGAAACAAGCATAAGGGGAATCTTAATGTAGAAAGAAGCCTGTCCTATTTCTAAACCTTCCTTTTTTTCCAGTTCTTCAAACTGTCAATAGAAAAGCCTTATCTTGAGTTGATTAGATATCAAATTTCATGACTAGTAATATCGTGTCCTTCGAATGACAGCTTCTCTAGGGAAGAAAGCCACTATCTAGAGGTGATATCATTGCTGAGAATATAATTGATGCTATAGCAATATTCCATGTAAGCTCATTCTGAAATATCACTGTCAGATAAAAGGAAGTATATCTAGGAGAGAATCTAAGACCTTTCTGTTAGCTTTATTGGAAACTTAAGAAGCCAACAAATGACATTCCATATAATAGAGAAGTGCTTTGTGTATTGTTTTATCTTAAAATCTGCAAGACTGCCAAAACAGCAGAATATAGGAAATTCACCGAGGTAAGCCTTGTTGTAGCCAGGACTGAAATGGTGCCAGAAATAACACCCACAGCAAGAGTAAGTGACTAGTAACAGCTTTAAAATCCCATATTTTACAAATTATCAGGCCTAGATCTCATTGATGCATAGCATTTATGTGTAGACTTTACAGCTCATTCAGTCCATAAAACCGCAGATTTGGATGTCTATCAGTTCCCTCCACATCCTTGTTCAGAGACAGTATGATTTCAGAGAAACCAGTTTTATAGCGACAATGAGCATCTAAGAGCTTAGCTCCAGCTTTCTAAGAGCATATTCATTGCATTTAGTGTTTGCATTAAATGGCACTAGTGTGGATCTCTGCTGTTAGTCACTGTAAAAGGTTGTTGGAAGACAACCCTGGCCCCAAGGGACTTACAGTGCAAACAGACAATGCTGAGAAGCAGCAGAGAAAAGATGTATTATCTCCTTCTTACAGGAGAGGAAAAGAAGCACAGAGACTTTAAATGACTTGCCCAAGGTAGTTGTGCTGGAACCATGTGATGAAACCAGATCATCTTCTCGCTTCCACTCAAGACCTTAAACTTTATACCCACATTTTCCTGAGATGTTAAAAATCATGTTGGATTTGAAGCATGAGAGACTAAATGGAAAGTTCAATAGCATAGCTTAAATAAATAATGCTCCAGCCCTCTCAAGTCTGGGATTTCTTTGGAGTTATACAGGTGCTTTTAGGGACAGCTGTGCAGGTCATAGAAAAGACTTCTGAAAGAAAGGTTGTCAAACCCTCCTAGAGGTGTAAGCATACGGTGTGTCGGAAGGGTCATCACTCACTTTCTTTGGTGTTTCCACAGGTGACAGCTGGTGGAAGAGCAAATTACTATGTGTCATACAGACGGGAGCCTTTCGCACAGATTAAATTGCCCAAATACTCTCTTCCTAAGGTGAGTGCACCATTTATGAGCACAGACATGTAATATCTTGAATAGCATGGCCTGCCCTGTGGTGAAGCACCTCGGTGGGGTTCCTCTCTGGGGAGCTCCATTTGTTCTGCTACTTGAATGATCTTTCTTAAATATGGATTTGGGATTTTACCTCTCTCTGCCTTTGATTAGTGAGCATTTCAGGAAGAACAGTTTTGGTTTTTTCCTCTGTAAAGAGCAAACGGTAATGAGCAGGTACCTCAGAAAACAGACTTCAGAACAGATTATTGACCAATCTTCTATGAACACCTTTCCCTAGTCCTACTCTGTTCTCTATTAATGATTTCTCTGTAAGCCTGGCCATGACACTGAAGGTCTTGGAGAACGGTTAGGATGCTGAGCACAACTGCAGTCTCCATGCAATGAGAGAAGCACAGGGTATAGCAGCTGCACTGTCCCCATCCTATGGCTGGGTGTTGCCATGAAGTCATGGAGGTGGAGTTGGCTCCCTAAAAGTTGTGCCTTATCTATGCTTTGGATACACAGAACCACTGTGTGATGCTGCTTAGGAGATGACTGAGGTGGCCTAAGATTAACACTGACTGGCAAAGCTGGGAGGGAAGTTAGTACTTGTCATACAACTGTGCCTGGATTTACCTTCTTAGGCCTTAGCTTTCTACCGGATCAAATGGTGCAAGCCTCAGCAAGGAGAATATGTCCCTGGAACTATACTCAAATTCCATAGTGTAGTCATTGCTTGAGATTGTGCAGAACAGAAGGGACCAACCTTTCCCGTGCCTTGGCTGGATACAAGTTTCTGGGTAGCCTAATGGGCAGCTGAGACCACTGCTACTCTTTGGGGCCTCGGAATGGCTGTTGAGGCTACTGTCACAGAGAGCTGATAATCAACAGTAATGGCCTTCCCTTTCCTTCCACAAGTGAAAATTTTGGTGGGATAATTGTAAGATAGTTGGCTAGATTTGCCTTGTGGGTTGGATCTACCCTTCTGATGGCTTATGGGATATCTGCAGTCTAGCAGATACGGCATATTTGCTTTAACTTGTACCTGAAAACTTGATAGTTGTGAGAAATTTGCATCTCAAACTCCCAATGTTGCACCTTAACTTCTTCCAATTTGGGTTGATCACAGTCCACAGTGCAGTGACACCTGCATAGCACAGATACAGTTTCTTTTGTTTGTCATTCCGTGGTGGTGGTGTGGAATTCAGAATGTCTCACCACACACCAATGTTTGAAAACCTTGCTGCCATTTTTCAGAAGAAGACATTATTTATGCTCCCACCTTATGGATTGGCCTTGAAGGCTGTCCCTCGTTAAAAAGACAAGTGGATAGAGAGAATGACTGTCCTATGATTATTCTGCTTTATTGACTGATGCTGTCACAGGTTGCTGGCCTGTTATAAGACAGATTTGTTGGTGGCCGTGGTCTGGAATTGGGGCATAGTATAAAATCAGGGATACTTTTGTAATTTAAAAATAAAAAAGTAATTTTAAGCTAGGTGTGACAGCAAAGTCTTGTAGCCATGTAAAGGAGGCTTGTTTATGCTGCCCTTAGTCACTAGAACATTTTTGCTGTACAGTAATAACTATCCTGTCAGCTGTAGATTAATGAACTCTGCTGGAGCTGTACATACATGAGACTGGCAATAGGGTAATGCAATATTTCCATTACAACTGGTCAAAACAGATTGAAGTCATTGGGTGTTTTGCTTTATTTTCACACTGAGGTGAAATAAGTTGGGTATGTACTTAATCTTTAAGAAATTAGAGCTGTTGGGCAAGAACAAACTTCCTGATTTAGTCTTCCTTCATTGTGGTAAATGGCAAATCTTCCATTGATTACACTCACTGGGAAAGAATTAGGCCCTCAAATGTTTTTTTTCCCCATCCCATGCTGATAGACTATGTTAGGTCTATTAGAAATAGCCCCATCTAATCAACCCTCACACAGAAGATTAAGTTGCCTCCTGGGCAGGATGGGGATATTGAGCTGATCTTCCCCCCAGATATTCTTCCCAAAAATCAGGTCACTCCGTCCTCTGGGAGACGTCCAGAATTATAGTTTCTTGATGCAGAAACAGGGGAAGAAATTAATCAAGGCTCCTTGGCACCCTGGGGAAATTTTAAATAGATACAAATAGATAAATGAAGTCCCACATAACCACAGTGATTTTCCTTCTAGCTGAACCAGTGTTAGTTTGTTCAACAACAGTGGCAAGGATGAAGTGCTTCAATACTCATCACCACCCTGGAAATAATTTCCATGAACTTGTTTTAAAAGAATACGGAGAAAATGCACTGTCAAATCTCTTTGATATTAAAACTAAATGGGGACACCCTTGCTGGACCTTCATATTGTGGTCAGCAGCAGGAATCCAACAAAGGTTAGTGGGTAAATTATTTGATAGCCTGTATATAGTGGGATAATAGATCTCAGACAAACTCTTAATAGAAAAGTATGTTATTAAAAATCACTACCAGCATTAGCTCAAACTGATCCTTATCCCTCAGCTTCAAATAAATGTGAACTCCCAGTTTTTTTGAAACTGGTTCATTACCAGTTGGAAGTAGAAGCCCGTTAATTCAGCACGTGCATGGAATTTGTCACTGCTTTTAACCTGGTGCTACACCATGCTTAGTGACTATGAGGACTCTAGACTCCAAGGTTGTGAATCTTCCATGAGTGATAAAACTGACTTTCAAATTTATAAATAAAAAATGAAACTGGATGAAATTTCCTGAAGCTACCAAAAATGAAGAAAGCAAAAACCCTTCGCCCAGCTGGTGATCGTTAAAAAAATGAAATGCAGAAAAGTCACAATGGTGGTAATTTATTGGCTTGCTCTAACAGAAAATTGTTTAACATACCTATAATTCATGCTCCATCTCCATTCTTTCATAAGTCATGGTAATTACTACATGTCCCAAAGGGCAAAGAAATAGAGATTCTCAGTAATAGGCCTTTTGTCTTCTTTCAACAGGACATGCATATTATCAGCACCGATGAGAATCAGGTGTTTGCAGCTGTTCAAGAGTGGAACCAAAATGACACGTACAATCTGTATATCTCGGACACCCGAGGGGTGTACTTCACCCTGGCCTTGGAAAACGTGAAAAGCAGTCGAGGACTGGAGGGGAATATCATCATTGACCTTTATGAGGTATGTAGTAAAGGTCACCCTACAAAGAACAGCAACTGCTTGCTAGTTCAAGCAAGTGCAAATCTCTTACCAACCCTCCAGGCCCTTCATTTGTTTTGGGATCAGCCCAGAGGCATTTACTGGATTTGGTGCTGAGCCGACTCATGTTGGAATAGATGCAGTGCATTCTGCTACAGGTGTGACAACTGGTTGCTTTCAAGTCCATGACTGGTTAGGTGTGTGGCATTTCCAGAAGGGAAAACCATTATCCTTCTCATCCTAATGTGGATGTCTAGAGAAGGACTCAAAATACTATTTTTCCCCTTGGACAGCTAGAGACACCTGCTCGTAGGCAGGGAATGTGGATTCCACCTTTGTGAACACTGAGCAGTGTATGAATGATAAGGAAATGTTTATAGGTGCCATTTGCCCAGAGATAACAGCTGGATAACTTCTACCCTGAATCATCTTCCATTCTCATTCTTCTGCCAGGCCTTTCAGCCTTGGCCAACAGCAGTCCATTCAGAGCAGTTGTGCCAGTTCCTGGTTTCTTTAGAGTATTCTGGTTTTGGGGTGCCCTAACTCACTGGATGGGAAATCTGCTGAGATTCAGGGCTCAGTGCTTTGCCAGCAACAAACAACTAATCGGTAATACTAATAGTAGTGGTTGCAGGCTGACTTCTACTGTTACATGGAGAAATGTTTTTGTAGTTGCATGTAGAAGTTAGGATTATACATTTATTTATTTCAGCCAGAATAATGCCCATTGGACAACATCATCAGTTTGTTTCCAGGTAGTTTAAGGCAATAAGAGAAAAGTCACAAATAACACATGGATCAGTATGAAGGTCAGGGTTTAGATTTTATTTTCACCTAGTTAAATATATTTTCCTGCCTGTGAAAAAAAAATATATTTCTGTGTTGTGATAAACCAGCTAAAATAAACATGCATCATCTCCCATTCCTGGGCAAACTCTGTATTCCCCAGTTGTGTATCGTGGACTCTCCACTGTTAAATGCTGATAGAGATTTTCAGAGTCATTCAAAGGGAAGTGTCACTCAGGGGGCTTTAGAGTAGAAGGATTTGCATCCACTATCCACTCCTGAGAGCGCTCACATGGCCTTACTTTTGGCCTGTTGTTTCGATGTATTTTTTCATCTCTCCATTTTTCCTAGGTAGCAGGGATCAAAGGCATATTCCTGGCTAACAGGAAGATAGATGACCAAATCAAGACTTTCATTACCTATAATAAGGGCAGAGACTGGCGTTTGCTGCAGGCACCGGACACCGATCTAAGAGGGGATCCTGTAGTTTGCCAGTTGGTGAGTGGCAGACCTTTTCCAAAGCACAACCGACTCCATCAGAGCTGCTTATTTTAGTCACTGGGTTAACAAAACATCCAGTGAAACTGGGTAGGAGGGATTCTTGCCAGTCAGAGATGCGCAGAGTCCAGGTGCTCCAAAATGGGGCACAGTTTACAGACAAGAACTTTGGGTTGGGCTTTCTGCTGAAATTCAACAACATTCAGTGAAAAGCCATTTTACAGTAGGCTGTAGCCCCTGTGTTTCAAAGGAATGGTGTTTCTCTAAAATTTCACTGGTTAATCTCTCTCCCTGTGTTTTTTCTCTTGACCTGCTGGGTGTTAAATGAATTAAATAGATTTCTTTTTCTATAGCTTCATAGATTTTAAGGGAAAATTCTGACCATCTTTCTTGACCTTTTTTATGGAACTTAAGTCAGAATAAGAAAGTTTCTGGGGAAAAAAACTGCTCTAGATCAGATTGCTGGTAAAAGCAAATGCATACATGCTTGCTTGTTAATGCAGTGTTCCTGCTTCTCTTGCTCTCGGCTACTTTTATGATGCTTATTCAGAAAATGAACATATGCCGCTATTTGTAATAGTGCTGAGAGCACAGGGGTCATTTTCAGAAGGATAAGAGCATCTGTGTGCAGTCACCAAGGGTTCCTCTAGTATTCAACTTGTACCATATTAAAGCTTCTGCCTTTTGTTTGTTTCCTGTCAACAGCCCTTTTGCTCATTGCACTTACATCTGCAACTCTCAGAAAATCCCTATACTTCAGGAAGCATTTCCAGCAAAGAGACAGCTCCTGGGCTGCTGGTGGCAACAGGTAAGAACTTGAGTGCTTCTCACCACTCACCCATGCCTCACTGGGAGCCTGAGAGTATACGAGGTGTTTCCTGTTGGTGTAAAAGCTTTCAGCTCTGTTTCAGCAACTGCTGAGCTAATTCACATTAACTCCCATTTGCTGTGGGCTAGGAGAAGGTATGTGACCCCTGACTTCAAAAAAGATAATGCCTGTCAGGTGTTTGTTGCTCTGCAATAACCCATATGCAGGTCTAAGCCCACACCTGCAAGAGATCATTACCAACTGGCATTACTAATTCCTCTTACTTGACATAATTACAACCACTAATGAAGGTGTCTACCCATTTTCTGGAGTTACCATGAACAAGAATAGGGCCTATAATCATGGCTACACTCCTGGGAGGTATCAATACGTTCCATGTTTTGAGTAGCAACCACAGAGTTGTCACAAAGCCTGTTGGGTGAAGTCTGGACTTCATGAGTGCCTGTCCTGTGTATGGCATCTACTTTCAACACTGTATTGCTCCAATACTAGTAGCACTTTATCAACACTGCATGAGTCATTGTTATTGTGAGTTGTTCTGCAAAATAGTGCTTTGGTAGGTCGTGATGTTTTAATGGCAACCTGTTACAATGCTTCACTGTGGCAATAGCGGACCCTCTGTAATTAATCTGACAACCATCACAGGCCCTGTGTGCACACATATGCAACCTATTCAGGATGTATGGGGCTACCAACCACACTCAGAAGTCCCACAGTTCTGTGGGAGCTGCTGGGCTATCAAAGTGCTTTCTGAATGGCTGGTGCTGTTGAAAGCTGGCCTCTGAATCAAAGAATCACAGAATGGTAGGGGTTGGAGGGGACTTCTGGAGATCATCTAGTCCAACCCCCCTGCTAGAGCAGGATCACCTAGAGCAGGTTGCACAGGATCATGTCCAGGTGGGTTTTGAATATCTTCAGAGAAGGAGACTCCACAGCCTCTCTGGGCAGCCTGTCCCCATGCTGTCACCCTCAAAGTGAAGTAGTTTTTCCTCATGTTCAGATGGAACTTCCTGTGTTCCAATTTGTGCCTGTTGCCCCTTGTCCTGTTGCTGGGCATTGCTGAAAAGAGTCTGGCCCCTTCCTCTTGATACCTGCCCTTTAGATATTTATAAGTCTTCCCTTCTCCAGGCTAAACAAACTCAGGTCTCTCAGCCTTTCCTTGTGAGAGAGGTGCTCCAGTCCCATAATCATCTTTGTAGCCCTCCACTGGACTGTCTCCAGTAGTTCCCTGTCTTTCTTGAACTGGGGAGCACAGAACTGGACGCAATACTCCAGATGTGGCTTCACCAGGGCAGAGTAGAGGGGAAGGATAACCTCCTTTGGCCTGCTGGCCAGGATACCATTGGCCTTCTTGGCCATGAGCACACATTGCTGGTTTATGGATAACTTGTTGTCCACCAGGACTCCCAGGTCCTTCTCTGCAGAGCGGCTTCCCAGCAAGTCAACTCCTAACCTGTACTGGTACCTGGGGTTGTTCTTCCCTTGGCGCAGGAGCCTACACTTGCCCTTGTTGAACTTCATTGGGTTCCTCTCTGCCCAGCTCTCTAACCTGTCCAGGTCTCGCTGAATGGCAGCACAGCCTTCTGGTGTATTGGCCATTCCTCCCAGTTTTGCATCTTCAGCAAACTTGCTGAGGCTACACTCTGTCCTTTCATTCAGGTCATTGATGAATATGTTGAACAAGACCAGACCCAGTACTGACCCCTGGGGCACACCACTAGCTACAGGCCTCCAGCAACTATCAGAGATAATTTGTTTTAAACCTCCAGATCTTCCTATGTATAGCCAAGTGGAGTCATCACTCCTAGCAGGTCGTACGTGCTAGATGGATGCTTGGGAGCAAGCCATACTCATGATGCTGTGATTGCAGAGGCTTTTTTTCTTTAACCTTTTAGGAAGCAAATAGAGGCAGCAGGACAGTGAGATTCTAGGCATTGATCTAAATTGTTAGTAAATGAGGTTCTTTTCAAGCTGCCAGTGCATGGGATGAATGCTTTCCCAGTCTAACAATTAACCTTTAAAAGGCAGAATATAATTTCTGCCTTACTGCTTTGTACAATAAAAAGCTTAACCTGTTGGGAATATACACATCTGTTTCCACTAACCGGTTTCACAACAACGGGAACGTCTCAACATATTGGTGAATGTGTTCCAGGATAAGCACTGCAACTTATTCTCACAGGCATTGGCTGCTCAAACACTCTGTGTCTTACTCTTTCATTTACAGTGGTACATTTCCAGCAATGATTGGAAACTCAAACTCTTGATAGGAGGACAGAGGTTAGATTCTTGCAAAGGCAAGAATTACATTTTAGTATCTAATTGTACAGCTGCCAAATCCTCTTGACTTGTTTGGGAATTAGTTACGTTTGGTGAGGTTTGAATCCATGTAGCTGAAAGAAACTAGATAGAGCGAATGAAGAAAATAACGGAACAGCTTTTCACAGAAAAACAGACAGAAAGAAGTGATAGCTACAGGATCTCGCCTTATTACTTGTTCATTGCCACAATCTGGAAGTCCCTGTTTGGAAAGTTTTTTTTCCAGTTTTTATATTTAAAATATGATGATACAAAACTTACATGTCTGCCTTTAAGTCAGTTTCTAATTCTTGAGGACTTCCACTCGTGATAACACACTGGGCTAAACAGACCTTTGGACTGACACGGTAGATTTATCTTTGTGAACCTGGATGTCCCTATAGATTGTCTTTCTATATGGATGGCCATGACAGGTTTTCCTTGTAGCTTTATCTAAAGCAGTTGGTCCTTCTTGCTGGTGTCAGGGAAGAAGATTAGGTAGATGGACAGAGAGACATTTCCTACATCCTGAGCACTGATGGAAAAGCCTTTCTTGAATTTTATTTTTTGAAACAGCATTGTCACAACAATGTGGCTAGTTGGACTCCACGATGGTGACAGGAGTGTGTCAACCTGCATCTGGGTTTTAATTTCTCATTTTCCAGCATTAAATGTCAGAAATTCAATTAACATTTTCATTGGTGTGTTTTTATTATGCTCTTGTTGATGCTACAGATGTATAAGAGTGCCACTTCTGCCTTTGCTATTTTTGAAGAAAAAATACTAGTTCTCCCTTCTTTCCATTGAAGTTACATCTACTTTAAAAACAGTCTCATTTGAAAGGTATAAGAGTGGCTCCCTGGGTAAAGAATTCATGGGCTTTGAATAAAGAAGTCATGGGTTTGACTGCAGTAGGGTGGCTCTGGGCCATTGTCATTGAAAGGCCTTCCGATGAAGTGTCTGTCAGTGTTACATCTGCCTGCTTCCTATGGGACAGATGTTCATGCCACCAGAATCCCACCTGGCACTGAAGGTACTGCTGACAGACCAGCAGAAAAAACAGTTCCTGGGTGACTGTGGTAGCTTTTCCCTGGGTGCTTAGGGAATTTGGGAGGTGAGAACAAATTAGAGAGACCTGCACTGTTCAGTGAGCCTGGTGCTTGTGGAAATTTTAACTCTGGAAGCAGAAGCAAGCTGCTGACCTGAGGGCAGTGTGGGGAATAAACTAATAAGGTCTATTCAGAGCATATGCAGGTTTTTCAGATATTGAGCATCTCTCTCTTGCAGCTATTGGTGGATGCTCAGAGGTTCCAGAAGGCTGGAGATACAGTTCAAGTTCATTATTTACTGTGTATTAAGATGTATTAGTGTAAGATTTGAGGTTCTCTCTCCCGTCTCAGATGAGGGACCTTGGAAAAAAACACTGTTTCAAGCTCTGAGGTAGTATCTTCAAAAGGTTTTCTGCTGTGCTTTCTCTATATATATGGTTGAGGTTGATCTTTGAGCTTTTCTTTGTATTGCTTTGATGTGTGGCATATCCATTCCCTAATGCATGGTGAAAGCAGAGTAGGTCACCCTATAAAGCTGCCAGCAGAACAGTTTCCATAATAATGGAAATTACAAGATTAAAATTAAGTACTGTACAGAATAACCAGTATGTGTAAACTCACAATTTTGGATAACTAGGTCAATGAGATCAACATTGTCTAGAATGCTGCTCAATCTGGTTTTACCTCTCTGCTGCAAAGTAATTTCACCCACCTTAATTCTCTGAACTGTTTCTGCCCCCAGGTGAGGTTCACACTTAAACAAACAAGATTTCCTTCAAGTGTAACTTACATTTCATTACATCACAGTCCTCATTAATTGCAAACCATTAGGAAACCTAGGGAGAAGCTTTGTTTATTTGACTGCAGGTTCTGAGATCAGTTATGTGTGTGTGCATTTTGACAGAATCTTGAGTAGACTTTCTAGTCCCCTAATAATGGGCTTCACTGGGGCCTGGGTTTCAACTTTAAACTCAGCTGTATAAGTTTGTTCCCTTCGGATGCTCTCCTTTACACAAGAAGTAGAGACAGAGGTAATTGCCTTACCCTTGACAAAGACTGGCAGATCACAGAGGTGCAACTCACCAGCCAGAGCACAAAGACTACGAGTTCAGAGAAAACGTGTATAGAGTGAAATATCTAGTAGCCAGGGACAGCGGCTGCTATTCAGCTGCCACTCTGATGATTTGTATGCACCAAATGAGCTTGGGGTTTCACGCACAATTTTTTGAGTATGTAGATCCTTGCCTAAAATAAGCCTGCCTTTAGTGACTGGCAATTATGGGCAATACTATCCGTTAGGAAAATAAGCTGATAATACTATTTGTCTCCAGTGTCAATTTTCAAATGGCACAGCTCTTGTAAGTGAATCTTGCTACCTGACCATAGTGTTGGTTTTAGATGAGAATAGAATCAAGAATAGCAAAAAAGCACTGGTTGAGGTCAACTACTTTTGGTTTCTTGGAAGAATGCAGTTCTGTGGTCATCCGTACAAGAATGACATTTGCTTGTGTTTCAGGCAATATTGGCTCTGAGCTTTCCTACACTGATGTTGGCGTGTTCATATCTTCTGATGGTGGAAATTCCTGGAGACAGGTATGTTTTGCAGAGCGAAGGAATGCATGGAGCCTTTTGCTATTCTTCTTTTTCTGGGTCTTCCCTTCGCAGTGGAGTGGAGCACTCATGAAGTACCTAATTTGTTCGCAGATCTTCGAGGAGGAATACAATGTGTGGTTTCTGGACTGGGGAGGGGCACTAGTGGCCATGAAACACACGTCAGTGCCCATCCGGCACATGTGGTAAGGAAACTTGTTACTTTGAGAAGGTTTCCTGGTGGGGATAAGCTCACAGTGGTGCTAATATCACTTGCATCACCTGGTCAGCATCTGCTAGTGTCTACAAAATGAGCAAATGAGATCATTCTTATCTGTGTTTTACCATCATTTTGGTTTTGTTGATTAATATAATGATTATTTTACCATTTTATAAATATAATGGCTATATACATAATCACACACATATATGAACTATTCTTTGCACTAGTCACGTACTATGAAACTTAAGGTGGGGTTTCTTTTCCGCAAACACATATACATATATATATATATATGAGAAGTCATCTTTTGTGCTTCAGATATTTCTAAGAGGATGTGTCCCTCACTTCTGCTTTTTGTTTACAGAATTTGGTATTAAACTGGTAAGACAGATAAAAGGAGGGAGAGGAGCAGGCAGTAGGTGTTGATAAGGACAATAGAGATATGTTGTTAATGTTGCTGTCTCCTATAGGATTCCACTATCACTTTCCAGAGATAGAGTGGTGGTAACTGAATAAAGCTGGGGGTGGAATAGGGCAAAAGTATTTCTTGGCTGAAGGTACTGTTTTGCTATAAATGGGTTATAACAATCTAAGCACTAAAGATACTGCTCAAAATTATCCTCTCCTTAGCCTTTGCCCCTCTCACTCCTGCAGCAGCTAAGCATCGGAGAGAAGCATTTTGAAATTCAGAAGTAACCTTGTTTACACAAAATGTGTGTATTAGCATCACCTCCAGTCTCTGGTCTTGAGTGAAAGAGGTGCATGGCTAATGGACTGACCTACCCAGCTTCTAATGTTGTTTAGAAGTGAATTAGTTAGAAATAGCCTTCAGAGACAAGTTTTGTATTCCTATCTGCAAGATTGAGTCGTCTCTCAGCTTGATGGTGCTAAGCACATGTCTGTCTCATGCTCTTCATGCAGAACAGGAAACGTGGCCTTCAGTCAAATAGAAAAAGAAAGCAATGGTGTTTGGCAGCAGTGATGAGATGTTAAGGTCTCCTCTACCCGAGTCATTATTGTACAAAATCCTTCAGATAAATTACAGTTATTCAGAAGCTGGAGCCCTCAAGACAGGCTGTCTTTACCCATCACAAGCTAATGTTCCAGAGATGTTCCTTAAGAACATTAATGGCTACTTTTTCAACATGAAAAGCTTCTGGACTTTATATTCTTGACCTGACAGATAATTCTGGGATGACTGCAACATAGATTTCTATTAAAGTTTGAATATGTTGCATTTGAGCACATTTCCTTACCACCTGAGCTAAAGAAATGACTGCTCTAGTTTTGGTGTGATAGTGGATTGTTAACCACAGGATGTATTGGCTTATATTCCTAAAGCTTTGAAATTTTCCTAGGATCTTCTTGAGACAGTGGGATCAAGTGTTCTCTAAGAGATCTGTGCCTCCATGTGGGATTACAAGCAAGTTGTTATATGCAAAATGAGGGTTGCGATCTTTGTCTTGCTTTCTTGTGTTCAGGAAAGAGATTGTTTGTTTTATCATAAGCAAACTTGTTGCAGTTATAGCATAATATATGTAGCCATACTGAGTCAGGGCCAAGGGTTAGTCTAGGCTGGCATCCTCTTGCCAACAGCCTCCATAACTGGACATATAGAGGAGAGTAGTAACAGAGCAGACCCATAATGATGCTTCCAGCAGACTCTAGCTTTCTGTCTATGGTTAGAACGTGGTGTTGTGTGACAGAAGAATTTGCCTCTGATAGGTAACATAGTAGTCATGACTATAGCTGAAGTGCCACTGAGACCATGTCCAAGTCTTTAGACCAAACCAAGTATGAGCCAAGGCAGGAGAAGTGTGTGTTAGCCAAGGGTAGGTATCACCAGCATTAGGTGCATCAGGCTGTGGCAAGTTGAGCTCTGGAAGAGTGAAAGGTGAGCCATTTATTGAAAGAGCTGTAAGTCATGTATTAACCATTTATGACTACATTATTCAACCCAAGTGTAACTGTTTTGTGTCTTACCTTGTGAAGGCTCTTTGGACGTAAAAAGCACGTTACATTCAAGTGCCTGTACTTAGATGTTGGGAAAGATTTGGTCAGAGGTTGACTTTCCATAGGACCTGAGAGCCCAGCTCACCTTTGCCTGCTTTGCAGAGGTTCCTTTCTGATGTTCTTCCTTTCCACTAAGTCTCATGAAATGGCATGTGCAGTACTACGAGTGCCCCACCCACTCTATTAAATGAGTAGTGATTTAGAGCTGTTATCAATAAGCTCCAACAGGTTTCCTCCAAAACTGTACCCTTAGGGGCTTTGGATTTTGCTTCATATTGCCTCAGTAGGCACCTGTTTTATGCGAAGGAGTGGAATAGATTAAAGGGTACATGTATATCTATTAGTTCTCAGGCTGAGACATTGTACAATAAGTTTCATCCTGGAGAAAAGAGGGGCGGATAATTGAAAAGCCAAGAGAACTTTAGCTAAGCTAATGAAGCATGCTGTTCCCCAGAAATTGAAATGCTATTTAGATAAGCATGGAAGCAGAACAGCATACAAATGCACAGGTGTATGGGAAGATACATACATTTAAATAAATAGATTTGGGGCAGATAAGCTTTTTGTACGCTGTTGTACTCCCAGCTTTCTGTCTGTGGTCTGTAGTCGGCTTCCTATTCTGGTAGATGTGCATTGTGAGTCAGGTGAAGGTGTTTTGCTAGGTTCTGTGAGAGGCAGATACTTAGTGAGTGATGACTGCAAGCCTTGGCTTTCTGCACTGAAGAACTGAGGTTGGTGTAACCCATTGCTTGTAATATTACATATTGCACTGGCCTCCTGGTCCTTTGGTGGCATCTCGGATAGTATCCCTGATGCCAGCTACTTGGAGTGGGGAGGATTCAGTTTCCAGCAAGACCCTCTCAGACAAATCCAGGTGGTCAGATGCATGTGTGTGCACATGCATGCACATCCCCCCCAAATTTCCTTGCTTGGAAAATAAGGCAAATTTCTTTTTTACGCTCACTTTAAAATGAGAAGTGTCTCCTGCTATTCAAAGAAGTTTTTCTCTCTTTGGTCATGTCCATTGAGAGCAATCTGTCAGCCTTCACAGCCCAGGTACCTCGCAGAATTACAGAGAACTCTGTAATGACCCTGCTGGGAGAGGATCAAATAATTTTATAGCCAATAAACCTTTGTGCTTCTCTGTTTGTTCTTCCTTTGCTGGTATAATTTGGAGCTGAAATTCTGGGCAGAAATTGTGCAGAAGTGGTTGTGTGGAGAGTCTGGGAGCAGAGAGAAACTTGGTTTCAGAACTGTTCATGGGCAGTAGGTCTGGGAGCTGGATGCTGACAGTCTGCAGGTTGCCTGCCTGTCTTTCCTGCTGCAATAGCAGCTGGGTGTGCACACCCTCCTTTGGCTGTTTTCTGCACTATTGTGGGCACAGGCTATCAGGGTGATGTGAGAGCTGGTAGCTCCCTGAGGGCTGGGAAGCCAGGAGCTGACTGAGGTCCCTGGTACAGCGGGACAGGATCTTGCAGCTGGGGCCCATTCCACCCGCAGCGAGGAGCAGTGCAGCCCCAGCCCTGGGCATCAGGCAGCTCACTGGGGACGGGCTGAGGCCAGGCAGGGACGTCAGCCTGTGTGTCAGGCCCATGGCCGGGCAGGACTGCAGCAGAGCTGGAGCCTGGCACTCCCATGGTGTCAGTGGGGGGTTCCTGGGCATGGACGGGGTGAGGGGAGGCCATGAGGGAGGCTGGGAAGGGACAGTAAGTCATGGGCCATGGGAGTCCTGACCCAGTCTGCCTGCTGGTGTGGCTCACCTGTTCATTCACCTACTCCTTTTACAGTTGTCAGAGATAGACACGTTGCCGGGGTGTAACTGAGAGCAGGGTTTCCTAACCCTCCTTTGCTGGTCTAAAAGCCTGTTGTAATAACTCTAATTCAACCAAGACCCTGTCAGCTGGGTTAGGACACACGTGCTGTTTCATAAAAACAGAAAGTAAGGCACACGGTGGTTGTGGGTAGGGACAGATGATCAAAAGCCACTAAATTACCCTGGCTTGTCACTGACAGTGTGAGCACTCTCAGCCTCTAACAAGGGAAATGCTTTCATTTTAACCAGCATACTACTTTGCTTTACAACTGTAACAGGCAAAAAGCCCCTAGACTAACCACTGACTGTGACTCTGTTTGGCCTCCTTCCTCCACCGCTCCCTAAAATGGAGGCCACCTCTGAGATGGTATGTGAAGAAATATTAATAGGGGTAGAGATCGTAGCTGATGCTGTATGGTACTTACACATGCATGGGTCGAAACGCCCCGTGGTGTTGACAGCAATGTTCATGCATTCAGGCCAGGGCTGCTTTTGCTCTGCCTCATGCCAGATGCTATTGCAGATCCAGAAACAGGACTTGCCTACACCCCTTGATCCCTTAAAGTCTGATGTACAGCTGGATCAAGTATATCCATGTCCTTATTGCCATTGTTTATACTCTCTAAGGCTTCGATCTTTCAAAGTACACGAAGAGCATGAATTAGTGGGCTGGGAAATGACAAAGATTCGTGCTTGTCTATAAATTTAGCTGCTGGAGCTTGCAGACCTTAGCCAACATTTAATTGCTGCAGTTGCTCTAGAGTAAGTCTTTTTATGTGTATAAATCTTGTCTGCTTCTATCCCAGGGTGAGTTTTGATGAGGGAAGATCCTGGAGTAAATACAGTTTCACATCAACACCACTTTTTGTGGATGGATCTCTTGTAGACCCTGGCATAGAGACCCAGATAATGACGTAAGTATAGCAGCTCTTAACTTCTTAAAAATGTGATAGCAGAAGGGGTGCATGGAGATCCCCAAGTGCATGATGAGCCTCATGGTGCGCGGTGCAGCATTGTGTAGCTACACATGTAATGTTGCATGAAGGCACAGTGTTGTTTTGTGTTTTTTGCTGATGGTCACAGACCCAGGTGGAGTGTCTGTGCATCATGTGGCAAGCAGCTAATGGAGCCAAACTCTCCCCAGTAGTGGCAGGGGGTATAACAAGAAGAGACAGTCCCAAGCTGTAGCTTGGGAGTTCAGATAGGACAGTAGGAAAATCTGTGGTTTAGCCCTGGTCAGGTTACAGAGAGGTTGTGGTATCACCACCCCGAAAGTTTTCAAGCCTTGGCTAGATGAAGCCACATCTGCCCTGATCTATAGGTGGCAACAGTCTTATCTTGGAGTAAGAGCTTGGACTAGTGACATCCAGAGGTCCCTTCTTATAAATACTGCTGAGACTGTGTTCCTTGGATCCAATGGCCCAGGGACTGCAGTGCTCTTCAGAGGACAGAGATCTGTATGGTTGCACCTAACGTCAGCTCTGTGCTTGTTCCAGTTGTGCAGCTTAACTGTCTTTTGAGATTGCTGCTGGGTATGAATGTCCCCAAACCTTGTTGCTTGCTATCTGCATTGTGGGCTGTACATTTAGCTCAAGCTAAAGGTGTTCTCAGTATGCATATGCAGAGCTGAGCTCAGAGTAACCTTCCTGGTCTGGGGTGTAGGATGCTATGATTCATCCATACCATGGAACTGGTACTACTGAGCCTGGACTGATGCTTCCTCCTCCCAGGAGTGCTGAAGCAATAGCTAAGGCTGGTGTAATTGGTGGAGTAATGTTCCAAGAATAGGCCAGGATCTGAGTTTAACAACCAGGAGAGAGAGAGAGAAAGAGAGGGAACTTTAAAAATTCAAAGGCATCTTCAGAGAGTCATCTGACCTCTTCGACAAAGTAGGTAAGAGCAGTCTGCTCTGGGATTCTGAACAAAGCAAGGACTAGACGCACTGCCTTCGTTGCTTGCAGAGATGCCTTCTTCCCTTTATTTTCTCTGACCTGGCTGGAGCAGCTTTCTGAAAAGGATCAGAAAGCAAGGTGGCTAAGATGCATTAGACTGAGGCACTCCTGCAAAGCATATCTGCAGTGGCATGGAGTTTGGTTTATCACATCAGACAGTGTTGCAGCACTCCAACTTAGGGGCAGGAGATATACTATGAATTTCACCTTGCAGTTGGTTTGCTTTTCCTGCTTTCTGCACCTGCAGATTTCTGAACTTCCTGCAGATTTTCACTACTTGCAAGAAAAAAAGAGATTCAGGCCCAGTATATTTTCTTCTAGGCTTCAGTCCATCTGCCTACTTATGTGGCAGAAATGCGTAGGTGGATCTCATTGCTGGTGTCACAGGTAGTGACAGACTGAGAGTAGACTGCTGGGTATGCTTGTCACCAGTTTCTGAGGAAGCTTGGATCAGATAACAGTTGATCCAAGTTGATAACAGTCATAGTGATTTGAATTTATTCCAACTGGTTGCGTGATTTGCGTCGGTATGCCTTTTGAAAACCAGACTTACATCAGCCTTACGTAAACAGAAGTGACTTTGTGGTGAGGAGCTGTCTGCACCTGCAGTGGAGCTCACCTTAGCTGCAAGGAAAAATGGGGGAAAATCCTCTTCTGGCAAAGCTACATTTCAGCTGGCTTCTTTGCCATCTGTGCCATGACAGTGAATTATCTTGGTGCTGTAGTCTCAGGAGGATCAGGAAGGTGTAGCCAGCTCCTGTATAGCACGTCTACATCTCCTGTGCTAAAGT
Organism: Grus americana; assembly: GCF_028858705.1. Lineage (NCBI taxonomy): Eukaryota > Metazoa > Chordata > Aves > Gruiformes > Gruidae > Grus > Grus americana. Next base: position 13,265,806 of record NC_072858.1, on the reverse strand, counting down.
GTCCTAGGAAGATCAGGCTAAGTAATCATGGTTATCCTTTATGCCTATAAAGCATAGGAGCTGCACTCTTAAGTTTGTTTCCCAAACAGTGCTGGGGCAGAACGAGGCAACCTCCATGTCTATGTCATAGACAGCTCTTGAACTTTTTATCAGAGTAGAGGTGGTATCAATTTTGGAAGGGCTGCTAGTTTTTCCTTTACTTCAACGCCATGCCTTGGCTTTGGCTTTTTCTTCACAGAAGTGGAATACTCGCTTGTGTAGAAGAATATATCTGTGCATCTGCTGCCTTGCTATCTGCAAATATTGCCCCTATTTTTGCAGAAAGCAAACCACAACAGCATATGATATACCTGTAAGCCTTTTCACAAGACTGCTGTGAGCATCCTGTTGGGGAAATACATGCCAATTCCCAGCTAAAGATTAGAGCCTGCGTTCTGTTCACTCTACACGTTTTTCTCCAAATGCAGCAATAGTGTATCACTTTTTGTGTTGGCTAATATGGTGTTTTTCTGTGAAATTCTTTGTGCAATGTGTATCACTTTCCAACCACACCCACATCCAGACTCACACACACACACGCACAGAGGGACAGATCTGAGCTGAAATAAATATGCACATCAGCACCTTCATTGAAATCAATGGAGCTAATCAGTTTCAACTAGCTGTGGATTTAGCCCATTTACTTTATAAATCAATGCAGTTTTCTTTTGAGATGGATGCATTTTAAATCTAAGGTTATTGTTACTTATATGTCTGTAGTCTTCTGATGGAGAATGTAGGAAGTGAGTTATCTTGCTGAATATTGTGTATCAGCTTTGTTGAGAGCTGGCTCTTTTTCTTCTGAAATCTTTGCAGGCTTATTATTATTATTGCTATTGTTATTGGTATTGTTTTTATTATTACTGTCATCATTAGCAATTTTTAAAACTATTCTTAATAGTCTGTGAAAGCCGTACAAAAAATTTCACATGATACTTGCCATAAATGTTTAGAGGAATTCCTATCCAGCACAGTAAAGGAACTGAGGAGGAAAGAGAGCATTTATAAAGCCTATATGCAAACCATTTCTATGCATATCACTTAGGTGTTTCTCACAATGAGAATTTTAGTGAACTGGCTATCCTCTGAACCAAGATAAAACATGGTGGTTGGAGGTACGTGGAATTTGTGTTTGCGAGTAGAAATCCCAATGATTTGAAGAAGATAAGAGGAGCATAAGGGTTTGGGATCAGCGTACCCCAATGGAGGATGGGATCAGTGAGAACTCTTAGAGTAGAAGCAGGGCTGAGGCAGAGAGACCAAGACTGTGCTCATATCCGTGTACCACCAAATTGGGTAGGTTAGTGGCTTTTAAACATTTGTCTTTCATCCTGAAAAATGCAAAATATTTCATCTAGCAATTTTGGCTGATTCCTGTTAGGGAAAATTTCTCCATTGATTTGCATCAAAGTGGTCTGTGTTCAACTCTTTCCGAAAAACAATATTCGGAGGGGAATGTGAATTAAATAGTCATTATACCCAAACTATTATTAACATATTGCATTATTAACAATATCATCATAGTACTATCTTATTAAAATCAGTATATCAGTAGAATGACTATTATTCCCTACCTTCATTTTGTGGTACATACTGTGAATGGGCTCTCTGGGCTGTAGGAAGCAGCAATAGTTTTAGCACAGGATTTCATACCACTTCATGGCTGTTACGTGAGCAGTTGCAGTATCTGTCTGCATTGTAGGAGCATTGGGTTCTTCTGTATTTTGTATTGTGTGTATGTGTCCTAAGACAGTCCTAAAGAACTTATCAGTATGGTAAGATCTGTAGATTTGCATGTAGGGACACTACATGATTCTGAATATCTTAGTGTACTTTGAATTAGGAGCCTCTTTTAGTGGGGAATTGGAGAAGATGGCTTGCAGATGTCTGTTCCAACCTAAATTATTCTGTGATTTTGGTATTTTGTATGATTATAAGGGTGCAAGAATGAATTATATTTCCTTACAAGCATAGCTGAGCGGGCTCCACTAAGAATGTAGTTTTGTGACATACAGGGAAGTACCATGAGACTGTGTGAGCTGGTCTAACTTGGAGCTACTGCCTAACTAATGTGGATCCACCCTCCTTTCCTCCATTCCTGGCTGATCATCCACTTCTGCAGTTCCTTTTGCTGTTGTTTTGACACTCATCTCATCTGACAAGATGGTCAGTTCAGCTCCCTTAGCATCACTGCACTTCAAGAGATGTGTACCAAAGCACATTGCAGTGTTTGTTGCAGGTGTGAGGAAAGCAGCTGTAGGAAAAAAAGGGTCCTTTAGGAAAATAACTGAAATGCATAAGGACGATGGGTTCGGCACGTTCTTAGGTAACCCAATGAGTGCCCAGAAAGCACTAGTCTCTTTGAAATCTACTGTTTTCTAACTTCTGTCCTGTAGCCCTCACTAGTGAATAGTATATCTTTTAATGATTTCACATTCTAATGGACAGATCTAACATTTCTGTGTTGACGAGCCATAGACACAGCATGTTGCTTGCCTGAGGTTGTCCACCAGGGGAAAGGAATCAGACTGCATTCCCCTTCTAGTCGATTGTGATATACCCAAACAGAAACAGTATTTGCCCGAGAGAGTTGCTAGTCTGTACCACTTAAATCAGAGACAAGATGTTTTTGTGGGTCCAGAGATGGGCTTTATGTTGTTCCAGCTCTGACTCATAATTGTTACCGCTGCCACTTCATCTCCTGTGCTAAGCATCTCACCAAACCTACATACAGAGAAATAACCTTTTTGCTTCACAGCCCTGCAGCGCTTTGCTATCATTTTAGTAGACTCATTATGTGTGTGTGTGCAGACATTCATTTATAGATGGGGATCATTAAGTTTGTCTGTGCTGATAAATATATATTTATGTAGACACACCCATGTGTGTGTATATAAATATATATGTTTCTATGTATCTATACTTAATGATCCATATATATCTGTGTATGCAACATTGAGCATTAATGTTTTCAGTGAGAGGATTTAATACAAGCTGGTCTGCCAACATTGCTGTGGCTGCTGCCCTTGGCTATGTGTATGTTAGAAAATGTTCCTGGTTGTAAATGAATAGGTTATGAGTCCTGGCCCTTTCTAATACCTTCTCGTTTACATGGCCACGTCGCTTTACCAGGGATGAAGTGGGAGCATTTTTTTTTCCAGGAGACCAGTTACTGGCAATCCATCACTGGGTGGCAGAAGAGTGGGGCAGAATGAATAAGTAATTGAGAAAATGAGAAATGTTGGAAAAGGTGCGATGGAGGCCAGGAGAGGTTTGAAGTGAGAACGAGAGCGTTAAGAGCATAAGCCATGCTGAGTCAGACCAGAGGTCCCTCTAGCTCAGTTCTCTGCTCCAACAGTGGCAAGTAGAGGATGCTAAAAATATATATTAAAATAAATATATAATTATGATTCCCTTGTTCACTTTTCTCATTTACAGAGATTTGCAAATAAGGGACTTTCTTGGCCAAACATAGTATTCTTTGTATTTCTAAGACATTAATGACTTTTTCTATTTTTTGAGGTTTTTTCCACTAAATCCCTTTAAAAATTTAGCAGTCACATTATCGTGTGGCCAGGAGTTCCATGAATTAACTCTTATTCTGAAGAATTGACTGACTTGTGGAAGACATCAGCAAAGTATGTACAGGTATGAAGGCAACATGGACAGATTCTGATTAGCACTCAGCAGAGATTCAGCAGATTGTGAGAGGGGCAACAGCTCCCAGGTCCAAGCTCCCACTGAGTTCAAAATTACATGGGAGCTAAGAGTCATTTTCCTGTCACTTTCTGATAAGGTGATTATCATCTTTCCTCTTTAAGCAAGGCAACATTCATTGCCTTCTGCTCAAGTCTTGCTGTCAAATTTAAAAGCTGATACAGGAAAAAAAATTACAGGCTGACACAATGTCCTTGAAAGATTCTGCCCCTTTGCTTAGGGGTAGGGAGCTGCAGATCTGCCACCTCTGAGTGGTTGTACTGAGAAAAGTAAGGCGAAAACAGAGAGGTGATAGAAAATAGTGCCTTTGCTGAGATGTGGTCAGAGGAGCTGGCCTTCTCCCTGCTGGGCCAAGCCTTCGCCCTCCATAGCTGGCACCCCTGTCAGCAATCGCAGCAAACGAGAAGAGGTGAGTGGATGGCAGAAACACCAAGAGATTGTTTTTCCTAGAAGAAATTGAGGTTCTTGTCTAACACGCGTAAAGAAAAGATGCAGACACAGCGTTCCTCAATTCCTGTGGCCCAGCAGATGCCGTCAAACTCTTCTGCCATCAATCTGGTCTGTTTTCACTTCGCTCTGCTTGAGAAACAGAGAAAGAAGTTGTCTGAAAAAAAGACAGATTTTCTTCTGCAACTTCTGCTGCTGCTGAGCTCCACAGAGGGTTTGGGGAAGAGGGAATCTTGAAGGAAAGATTTCACCAGAGGTCTGTAGAAAGCTAAATCCAACTTGCAGCTTCCAGTGCAGAAAACAACAGAAGGGATCATGTACAGGGTCTATTGTGGTGAAGAATTCTGAACTCTTGTCCTTATTTATCTTTACTTCTTTTGGGAACCAGAGCTGACCAGCCAGCCTGAGCATACTCTCAGGCCTACCAAAACAGTGGGGGTTTTGAGAGATTGGAGGGCAGATTGCAAAACCTGGTTTGTCCAAGTTGCATAGGTACCATTAGATAGCTAGAAAGGACTGGTAGGTTTTAATTGTTTTCCCTATTGTGGTTTTATCTCGCATTTTGGTTTTCCTTTCTTTTTATGTTTATTGCAATGTCTGTTTGTGATGTGACCAGCTTATTATTTGCTATGGATTTTACTGTAAGGCTCTGATGTGTCCTTGTGAGTTCATTGCACTGTCCTTGCTCATGAGGCTTTGCAAACTGCAGTATCTAAACCTACATAAGGACTCTTCAGAATAGGATCCATGAAATTAACATGAATCTGTGAAAATAATGACTGCACACAGAAAGAAAAGTAAGATTTAGAACTTGATCTGAGAACAAAAATTATAAATATAATTATTAAGTTAGGAAACCAAAATGATTGAGAGGATATTGGCATTTGCTATAGTGAGCTGCATTCTTGTGTCATCTGATCTAATTTCAAAACCTTCTGGAAGTAATGAATAGCTGGGACTTTGCGAGAAAATGATCAATCTGCTAATGCCATCAAGTGACTTTACAATGGACAAGAAAATGTGTGTTATAGGAATTCCCATTTTATCCCAGCAGATGATCAGTTTATACCCTGGAGTAAGACAGTTGATTACCCATATCATTATCTTCGTTTGCAAGACTTAAAAACATTATTAATGATCACAGATTAATCAGTGTCACTTCCTCCTCCCATCTCCCTCCTTGCCAGAGAAGTACTTTATTTGTTAGCCTTTGGATTGCTGCATGAATTCACCTAAACAGCCCACAGAGGCACAATACTGATTGTGCTGCTGCTACTTGCAGTATGAGCTGAGGTCTTTCTGTGGCACCTGAATAGACAAATCAGATGATGAGAACATCTGCTTAGGGTAATCTTTCTCAGACAGCATCGTGTGGGGCCTTAGGAAGAGGATGTGTGTGACCTGAGATCAGTTCCCAGCAGTTGTGCCACGTACTTAGAGGATTCCTGGCAGAAGCCATAGACATGGAGAAGGCATTGGGCTCTGTGGCATGTATTGTCTGTCTTTGGCTTTCTGGGGCAAACATTACTCTCATTGGAGTCAAGTGCTATTTATGGACAGTAGATCAAATATTATGCTAAAGAAATCAACATCGTTAGTTGTATTCCACAGGTAGGGAAATTGAGGCAGAACAAGGGACGTGCCCATGGTCAGTCACTGAGCAGGCTGTCATGAAGACAGCTTGGCATTACATCAGGTCTCCTGAGTCCCAGATAAGTACCCCACTGTGCAGACTTTTCCCATTCCTTAGGAGAAGGAAATGCTGAGTCATGCCTGTAATGCTTAAACAAGGTGGATGGAGAGGTAAGCATGTGCAAGGAGAAGGACTAGAAAAAGGTGTGCTGATGGGAGGCTTTTATTCACTGAGGTGAACAAAAATGCCCTTACAGAAGGAGCCAGAATGAGCAGCAGGCTGATATGTGATTTCTTTTCCCTACATAAAAGGACATGGGTGGCCTGATGACAATACAATCCAGATATTCTCATCTAGAGGCTAATATGCTTTGTTTCTTGTGCTTTTAAGTAAGGATAGATGGATTATAGGTCCTGTGCTGTCCTCCTGCTAGCGGCTGGGCTGTACAAAGCACTCAGGCCTGGTGTGGGGTGCACAGCCAGGGGTAGGGTGCTGTGCACACATATGTTCCTCAGAGCCTTTCACCTTTCCATTAGAGCAAGCTATGAAATATTCTGGTGCCCTGATCCCACCAGCCCTCGGGAGACTGAGAAACCATATGGCCTCAGCACCTTTTCAGCTCGGCCCAGCCCTGATCCTGCATGGGGCAGAGCGTGGTACAGAACACCAGCTTTTGTGGGAGCTGGGAAGGCTCAGAGCTGGTTTGGCTGCAGAGTTCACTGTACTGATTTTTCATCATTGGGCTGCAGTGAGTGGTGGAGAGCAGCCCTCCAGAGCAGCCATACTATAATTTGAGGTTCAGGTAGTGCTAGAAGCCTTTATTCCTAAAGAAGCTTGTCCTCATATGATCATTGTACATGGTTTTCTTGTTTCATGATCCCTTTGACTCAAACTTGTGAAAATTCCCCCACTATAACTGGTCAGCCACCTCCTCACGCTGTTTCCCAGCCAGTTACAGATCTCTTCCCCTCTTCTGAGCCACCTTCTCTCTGATACCCTGTGCCAGGCAAAGCTTGTCACCCTAATCCACCACATATTGTCCCTTTCGCATGAGTTTGGAGCTTACATGTTCTGAGCAATGGCTTCCACATTTGTGTTGGCCATCTCTGGTTGGAAATCTGATTCATAGGATGAAAGATTGAAATGGCTGAACATGTTGTGTTATCCAGCTTCTGGCAAAGGGGCAGCACCTGCCTCTCTTGGGACCACAGACCTGTTACTGGAGGAAACACTCAGATTGCTAATACCTGCCAGTATCTTTTCTAGAAGAGGGAGGCAACATCTTCAGGTTTCAAAGCTGTAAGAAACTGGTTGTCTTTCATGAGTGCTTCGAAGAAGAGAGAGAACACTTCTGAAAAACAGCATTAAAAATTAACGTGCTTTCCCATCCCCCTTCCCAGGTGTCTCACACTCCCTTTCATGTTGCTGGGATTTCTTTTGAAGCAATTGTCATGTAAAGTGGTTTGGGAACATTGGCAATAAATTTTTTAGAGACCAGATTTCAAAAGGTTTGGTTTGTCATTCAGTAAGTTCTTATTTTGATAGCACTTTGTATTTAGAAAAAAAAAAAAGAATCCCTGTCTCCCCCATTGCCTTGTGCATTATTTGTGCAGCTAATGGAGAAATCAAGCCCAAGCTGTGGGGCTGCTTCGTAATTATATGTTCTGCAGATTACTTACTAATTGCACTTGGCATTACTTGCTAACTAAAAGATCATGCTGTACCATGTCATTTGCAGTGGTTTTCCTCTTCTGCTGGCACTTTAAAGGAAGTGCCCATTGAGCTGATGAATAATCTCAGGACTGTTTTCCAAAGCTGAGGGAAAAGGGTCTGTCATGATTGTACTGCAGGATTTTTATTTCAAGATTTTGTTTTTAATCTGTATTCACAGAAACACTTCCCTTGCTCATTCCATCCCTCCTGACCTGGAATCTGGCAGTGCTGCAACTTTCCATGACCAGTTCAATATGGATTGCTAGTCAGTGAATCTGGCCAGCACTTTGAATTTCTCTTCTGTGGAAAATTTCCATGTCATGACATTCAGTTTCATTAGAAGGTGGAAATAAACTACTTCCTTCAGATTTCATCTGCATGAGAAATTCCATGAAATTCTCATCTGACCCTTCCCCATGGGAAAGAGAATACAGACCAAGATTTTCTTGAACAAATTTCTCATCATGCAAGCTGCTGGTGGTATATTCTTGGTAGTTTCACTGCTACTGTTTAAGGCCTTATATCTGAGATTGTCTATGGGAATTACACTAATTTGCACCAGATGAAAATCTAGATCCAAATAGATGGTGTATTTTATTTGGAAGAAAATGCATCTCTTTCTTGAAAAAAATTGCCATTTTTCTTGCTCTCTTTCTATCCACAGACAGAAGTACAGCAGCCCTGAATCATCACCCAGTTGCCCTCAGGCTGCTGTTCCTAGTTAACAGGTCAGCCAAAAGCAACTGAATTAAAAGCTCCAAAGTGGCTCTTAAAGACCATATTTATTGTTTAGGAAAAAAATTAGACAGTGTCTTTTGTTGGCAATTTCCTGCCTTTCCAGTGTCATCTTTCATCTTTTATGTTTCCTTTGTTTTCAGTCTCTTGCTCCCTGCATCATCTTGCCAGTCATGAGACAGTATAACTCTCCCTCTTCCACTCTCCCTAATTGCTGAACTGTGTCTCTTTCAATTAGGTTCTGCGTCCTTGTCTCAGTCCCATTCCATTCAATCTCCATGTAACCAGTGACCTCCTTTAACGCTAATTCCATATAAACCCTAAAAAAAAAAAATCAGGAGGTTACACAGCTTATTTGGGTTTTCTCTAAAGTCATGATTTATGTTTAATTCATGGGGAAATAGTTCTTCTCTCACTCCCCATTCATAAAACCTAACCCTGCTGGCACAATTTGCAACTGTTCCATTGCTGCTTTTGTGTTTTTGGCCCTAATAACTCACCTGCGTGTAGGAGCTAGTCTTGCTTTACTGCTGCTTTCTTACACACAGATGGCTTCAGGTCCAGATTTCATAACAGACCCTCTTTTTTTTGTGTGAAATTGTCAGCATTTTCTTTTATTGTGTAAAAAGGTATAAATGTCAACAAGTGACAAATGTACATTTAAGTACCAAGTCCTTCTGTAAGTGTGTGCACTGAGCCAAGATTTCTGGCATAGGCTAACTGTTTTCCCAGGTGATGTAGGACCAGGGTAGCCTAGCTAGTGGGGAGAAAAATCCAAACCAAATCAAGGCAGTTATGGATGTAAGAGAACCTTGTATGGAGACACAGTTGATTCTCAGCTAGACCTAATATGTTTGCCTGGATCTTGGCTCTTTCTGTTAGGTCATCCCCCCACCTCTGGTCTGTGTCACCCAGCACTCTGGATCAGAGGAAGTGGCAGTGACTGGTTTGTTTTGCCTCTGTCCATTCATGCCATGTTGATGCTAAACTAATCAGTTCTCCTGGAGCATGGAGCAGTGGGATATAAAGTCCAATAACCAGCAGCAAACCCCAATTCAGATCTGTCTAGGCTTCTTAGCTCCATCTCAGTGCTGGTTGTGTAAGTGCCAGAATAGGTCTTGCAGAAGAGCTTTATTCTCCAGGCTTGCCCAGAGCCACAGGAATGGAAATGCAGAGCTTAGATATACGCGGGCTTTACCTGGCAGCTTCTCAGGTCCACATCTACACATCGTACCCAAAAGTTAAATGGCTTTAGAGTTCATGAGAGCAGACCAGCCAAATTTGAATAGCTCTGGTCCTTGACTTTTGCACTGATGGGTCCAAGCTGATGCATGGACCTACCGTGGGTGACTCTGGGTCTGCCCAAGTGATACATATCCTAGCTGCTTGTAGAGGGGAACTCTCCAGTTTGTGCTATGCCACCATGTTGAGGGTGACTTTGACCAAGCCTCCCTTCATGAAACCACATTGGTGATATTTGCTGGGAAGGGAGGTTGGCCTTGAATACCTGGTTAGCTCTTAAAATTGCAGCCGTAGCAACATGTGCTTCTGTTTGCTGGACATCAAAGAGAGAGAGAGCACCTTCCGTTGTGGTGGATTAACCACTCAGTGCTCTTGCACCTGTGATTGCCCAGATCTGGGGCTCCCCCTTGGTTTTGCTCAGATAACTTCATGCCCTCCAGATGACTAGAAAGAAAACAAACAAACAAACAAACCCCCCCCCCCAACATACTTGTTTCCCTGCCCAGAGGTGGTTTTTCCAGATTCTGCTTCATAGCACTTCTTGGGTCCGCCCATTAAATAGCTGCTTCTGGCACTACCTGTTAAGAGGCACAGATGTAAATAAAGAGGGATATTAACTGGAATCAGAGAGCTTTACTTTCTCCCCCTCTACATTCCTACAACAAAAGCGCAGATTCAGGTCAGCTGAAACATTTACTGATTTGGATGATTTTCCTATTGGGGTTTTTTTTTGCTTGCTAAGATGCTTCCTCTGCAAGCATTTTTCTTCTACAATAAAAGGCAGGGGGGAAAAACAAGGTTAGTTTTGGGCTTTCTTAAATGAAACAGTCTATTTGTGATGATACTGTAATTAGCTTTTCCTTCAGTATTATCAATTAATGTATATATTTGGTCTCTATCTAGTTTTCTGTTGATCCATCCATACATTTGCTTGTGTAGTTTGTCTCAAAAGGTGCTGCTTACTAAGTATATTTATATTTTTTGCTTTTATTTTATTTTTAGATATTCAAAATGCTTAAAACTTGAACAGTCCATTCTGTAGGGCCTAATCTTGTTAAAATTTGACTTGAGAGGCCCCCAGCATACTTTGTGAGATGCAAAATGAGGTACCTTTTCATCTCTTTCACCTTGTTGATGTCCAGTGAAGGAAAAAGGCTTCAGAAAGAAGGGTACATTTGATGTTTTGTGTAGTGAAGATGACCTTATCAGCTGCTTCCTTCCTTTGTACCTTCAGTCATCTGTCTCACGGATGGGCACGGCTGAGGACAGGAGGCATTACCAGAGACTTTGACCATTATCTTCCATTACAAGCAGAGGAGCTAGGCTGACTAGTGAAGATAAAAGACCTCTGTCTATATCCAGACCAGACCAGCCAAGTAGAGACAGCTTCATTGCATGCTTGGTTCATATAATGGCCTGCCAGTTAACTTCAGAAGTAATAGAAAGGAACTTGATTTAGGCACGAGAAGACATTTCTATTTCCACGCTTGCACAGCTCATCTGAAACTGCCAGCAGGGATAGATCCAGATGGATACAGCTGATGCCTTTCCTGTGAGCAATACAGGAGCTATTACTTGAGAAGATCTATTTCTCATACCCTAGGCAGGGACAGAGTTTGAATCTATGGACCAGAGGTGGTTGAGTTGTTATCTTTTGACCCTCAATTCATTCTGTTGACCTGTCAGGAATGAGTGGCATTGAATTACATAAAAAGCACAACTATCAACAATGCAAGGAATAATGATAAGGTAAAAGCAATGTAATTTGACAACAGAACACTGTATAAATGTAAAAAGCCTTTTAAATAGTTTCTGTACAAGGTTATCCAGTCAGTATATACTGCATTTGTAAGTTATTGTGTATTTAAAAAATTAATGAAAGATATAATTATAGCATCATTACCAATGACCTTTTCCAAAATGACTCCATCATGAATCTGTAAGCATTTCAGAATTGTTTTCCAAGTTCCTAGTAATTTTTTTGCAAATTAATGACATCCAGCCCTGGCAATAAAAGCCTTGCCTTGTTTCTCCAAAGAAGGGATTAGGAAGCATTTTTTTGTTTCCTAGCAATGGTTTCACTGTGAGTTACGCGTAGAGCCAGTTGAGAAGATGCTGTCCTATTAGCTAGAATTTTATGTGGAGTTTTAACTGCTTTCTCTGAGGGACAGAACAAAATCTATCCTGTCTAAAGCCTGTAAATTACCATTCCATGGCTTAGGTTGGAGAACCTTTGTTAAATTGAGCTTAGTCAGAAAACTGACTCTGTCTAAATGCCATCTGGGCTCTTGTATTTATTGCTTCTCAAGGACTTCCAGATCAGACTGCTTAGATGGAAAAAATCAAAACATACTTTTTGTGTTGGCTTCCCAGAGTTGGACCTTGAAAACCCAGCTCTCTTCTTTTGTCTTCTATCCTTGCAACAAGCAATTAAGACCTTTCAGTTAGACCATGGTAGACAAAGTTATTGAGGAAAAATTCATAGTACATTATGTCCCCTTTTCCCCTGTATCATCTTGAGAGTTTAGCTACATAAAAAGAAATCCACCTGCCTAATTTAGTGAGCGAAGTAAATGAGAAACAAAGGCACGTGAGAATTGGATAACATAAATGAGATGGTATCTTCAAAGCAATGTGAGGACTCACCACTTGAGTAGGGAAAAATAAACTCCCACCAATCCCTTTTTCCATCTCTTTCCTTGGGACTTGTTTTGTTTCTAAAAGAGATGGTCTTGGGGAAAAAAAAAGATAGAAAAAACACACTTCAGACTGCTGAGGTAATGAGCACAGAAGATTTTTCCATCTTCAGCCAACAATAAGTCGCTGTCTTCTGTACACTATCTTCTGTGTTGCCTTTTATGGCTCTTCTAGATCAGACACAGAAATCCAGATGTAAGTACTGGAGCACTTACTGCTAAGCACTTACTGCTAGCTGAACATTAGCAGTTTTAAGATGTTGCAGCTCTTTGCTGTGCCCAACCCTCTCTGTCGTGCCTGGCTGCCCCAAAACAGATAGGGTGGGGAGCGGTCATGTGCACGGACCTTAGTCACGACATCCAGTGATGTAGTTCACAAAACTGATGAAAGCAGCGTTGAGTTGTAATGCTAGATTTTGCCCAGTTGGGGTTTGTTCCCTGTGATGTTTTGTTTAGCCCATTTTTAATTCCACAAAAGATGAGGGTTTTTATCACTTCCCAGGGAAAGCCGTTTGAGAGTCTAGTGGAACCCCACAGATAACATAGCACTCTTTTCCATTCTTTACATTTGCTTACTCTCATAGAAGTTTCAAATTCACAACAGAGTCATCTTGAACTGTAATGTAACCTTCATCATGTTGGCTGGTCAATCAGAAAGTATTGTAGACATCCAGGTTGCATTTATTATTGGTGAGCAGCGCTCACAGGGTGCGGTTGCTTCTAGCTGCCCTGCATATGAGCAGCTCTTATCTCTGCAGGCTGCACTGCAATAGTTGATCAGGCTTAAGAAGCTTTTTATTAGCAAGGGGGGGAAAAGTTACTACTTTAGGAATCAGGTGACCCAGAACCATCTCTGCAGCGCAGAGGAAAACATCCCTCTCTGTTCACACTCCTCTAATTACATTTAGTGTAGTATTGTTTCCATCTAAATTATAGCAATTATATACAAAGATCTTCTTTGAAATCATTTAATTAAAGAGCAGCTAATGCTCTGTGCTTTTGGAATGCTAATATATTGCCTTCCACTTAGGGAACCTTGTTTTTTCTATTAATTATCATTATCATGGAGAATTTCAATGGCAGAGGTTTTTTTTAAGCTCGTCTTAATAGATTTAAAATAGAAGTGATTCTGGTGATTTTTGTAGCTTGTAAAGCACAAAGAAGCCTTTTGCTTTCTTGCTGGACAGTTAGCTAAGGGTCAGTCTGAGGAACAACATTTTCCTTGAGATATATTGGCTGCTGAAGTGTTGGGCTTCTCCAGCCCTATTATCTTCTGGGTTCAGGCAAGTGTTTGTGTTTGATTATGTTCTCCCCTCCTCTTGCTATGTTTTCTGTGTAATAAACACCCAGGTCAAATCCTGAACTGGTATAAATCTGCTGGACTAAATGATTTCTGCTTGCTGAGTTGCCGCTTTGCAGGAATGACATTTCAGTCATGCATCACATCCAGGACAAACAAGATTCATGGGAGAGCTGCCCAGCTGTGCAATAATACCGTGACAAGACGTGCACTCTGTAAGAATATGTGCTGAAAGCAGTTGCGGCATAAGAGCTGGTGGGATTTACCCAGTGTCAAGGGGAAGTGGGGACTGGAGCTAGAACTCCTACTTGACTGCAGTTTCAAATGCTTTCTACATTCCCCCTCTGTGCTATTTTCCATTCCTCTTTTCTCCCAACAAGTGCCCTGGCACTCCATATTGCTGTGGGTTTGTTTTGGTCCAGGACGTGCCTTCTGTGTTGAGGAACAGGAATTAGGGTTTCTTCTGTAGCTTTGCTTGAATGCGGTTGTGTTTTGTATTGCTGGTACTCTACAATTAGGACTATGCTAAGAAATGTTCTGAAGAGCCAGCAACAATCTACCTAATAAATCCATTCGTAGACACAAGTTCTTCGCCACCTACTTGTTTCTAACCTGTGTAGGCATTTGTCACAGGTTCTTCTTGCATTGTATCCTCTCCCCTTCTTCTCAGCTTCTTGGACCTTGCCTTTGTTAGGCAGAACTTGGACAGTGAGGAGTGTCCACAGCAAACCCACAACTCCAGAATCTCAGATCTCCACCACCCCCCTTTCTCTCCCTGATACCCATGAGCTGAGACAGGTTTAAATGGGAGAACATCGCTGATATCTGGATGGTCTCTGCTTTACGAGAAACAGCACAATGCAGAGGAGTTTTGGTGCAAGCTACAGTCTACAGGAGTAGTTTGGGCAGTGAGGAGGGAGTAAAGCCAGAAACCCTGAGTGATTACAGTGTAAATTAAGATGAACTAGAATAAAGAATGGCAGCACACTGGGGACACAGCAGGATCTGGACTGCAGTCAGTGCTTGGAAACTCAGCAGAAGTTTTCTCTTTTGTTTCTTTTTTGCTTTCATAGGGAAATTTGTAAATAATCTCTCTTTTTTTAGTCTGGAATAATTAAAAAAAAACACAAAAACTTTAATCTCATAAGTGCCTTGGGTAAAAATACAGGTTAGTGAAAGATTTGATATAAGGAAAAACAGTATTCTTTCTCTGGCCTCTAAATCTCACAATAAGCGTGATACAATGACAATTGCTGCTTTATGAATGTCAGAAAATATATGGGTTTCAGTACATGCAGAATTTTGAAAATCTGGAACTTGTATTTTAGATGAGTTTTTAGATTCTTTCATATATTTGAGATAGCCAAGAAGTTGGTATGTTATAGTTACAAATCAACTTGATCATTGTCGGTTTTTTGTTGTTTATGTGTACTGAGACGTTCCCCCTGTCAATGAGAAGCTGTAATTTTCATCAAATCATAGAATTGCTTAGGTTGGAAAAGACCTTTAAGATCATCAAGGCCAACTGTTAACCTAGCACTGCCAAGTCCACCACTAAACCATGTCCCTAAGCACCACATCTACATGTCTTCTAAATACCTGCAGGGATGGTGACGCAACCACTTCCCTGGGCAGACTGTTCCAATGACTGACAACCTTTTCCATGGAGAATTTTTTCCTAATATCCAGTCTAAACCTCCCCTGGCGCAACTTGAGGCTGTTTCCTCTTGTCCTATCACTTGTTATTTGGGAGAAGAGACCGACACCCACCTGGCTACAACCTCCTTTCAGGTAGTTATAGAGAGTGATAAGGTCTCCCCTCAGCCTCCTTTTCTCCAGGCTAAGCAACCCCAGTTCCCTCTGCTGCTCCTCACAGGACTTGTGTTCTAGACTCTTCACCAGCTTCGTTGCCCTTCTTTGGACATGCTCCAGGACCTCAGTGTCTTTCTGGCAGTGAGGGGCCCAAAACTGAACACAGCACTCGAGGTGCGAGCTCACCAGTGCCAAGTACAGGGGGACGATTACTTCCCTAGTCCTCCTGGCCACACTATTTCTGAGACAAGCCAGGATGCTGTTGGCCTTCTTGGCCACTTGGGCACATTGCTGGCTCATATTCAGCCAGCTGTTGACAAATACCTGCTTTTCCACTGGACAGCTTTCCAGCCATTCTGCCCCAAGCCTGTAGCATTGCATGGTGGTGTTGTGACCCAAGTGCAGGACCCAGCACTGAGCCTTGTTGAACCTCATACAGTTGGCCTCGGCCTATCGATCCAGCCTGTCCAGATCCCTCTGTAGAGCCTTCCTACCCTCAAGCAGATCAACACTCCTGCCCAATTTGGTGTTTTCTGCCAACTGACTGAGGGTGCACTCGATCCCCTCGTCTGGATCAGTGATAAAGAGATTAAAGAGAACTGGCCCCAGTACTGAGCCCTGGGGACCACCACTTGTGACTGGCAACCAGCTGAAGATTTAAATTGATTCACCACAACTCTTTGGGCCCGGCCATCCAGCCAGGTTTTACCCAGTGAAGCATACACCTGTCCAAGCTGTGAGCAGCCAGTTTCTCCAGGAAATGCTGTGGAAAATGGTGTCAAAGGCTTTACTAAAGTCTAGGTAGACAACATCCACAGCCTTTCCCTCATCCATTAAGTGGGTCACCTTGTCATAGCAGGAGATCAGGTTAGTCAAGCAGCACCTGCCTTTCATAAACCCATGGCGACTGGGCCTGATCACCTGGTTGTCCTGTATGTGCTGCATACGTGGCACTCAAGATGATCTGCTCCATAACCTTCCCTGGCACTGAGGTCAAACTGACAGGACTGTAGTTCCCTGGATCCTCCTTCTGGCCCTTTTTATAGATAGGTGTCACATTGGTTAACCTCCAGTCAACTGGGACTTCCCTGGTTAGCCAGGACTGCTGATAAATGGTGGGAAGTGGCTTGGTCAGCACTTCCACCAGCTCCCTCAGTGCCCTTGGGTGGATCTCATCCGGCTCCATAGACTTGTGTGTGTCTAAGTGGTGTAGCAGGTAGCTAAACTTTTCCCCTTGGGTTACGGGGGCTTCATTCTGCTCCCTGTCTTCCAGCTCAGGGGGCTGGGGACCCAGAGAACAACTGATCTCACTGCTAAAGACTGAGACAAAGAAGGCATTAAGTGCCTCAGCCTTTTCCTCATCCTTTGTCACTATGTGTTGTTGTTGTCGTTGTGTTGTGTCCGTCTCCCCCCCCGCATCCAATAAAGGATAGAGATTCTATTTAGCCCTCCTTTTGTGGTGAATGTGTTTGTTAATGGCTATTTGTTAATGGTTTTTAAAGTCTGTTCACCTGTGTCCCTGCCCTAATCTCCTTCTATTATACACTTCTTTGGAAATCCAGCTGCAGCTGATTGAAAAGCTGCTCCTTACTGAGAAAATCACAGCTGGCCAAGTGTATAAGAAAACTTGATCAAAAACTGAACACCCTGCAGAACTCATGCAATGTTTCTGGATGGATGGAGTCTTTTGTCTGGGTACTTGGGGTTATTTATTAATTAAACTATGTGTCGTGGTTTTACCCCAGCCGGCAGCTAAGCACCACGCAGCCGCTCACTCGTTTCCCCCGCATCGGGATGGGGGACAGAATAGGAAAAGTTAAAGTGAGAAAACTCGTGGGTTGAGATAAAGACAGTTCAGTAGGTAAAGCAAAAGCTGCACACACAAGCAAAGCAAAGCAAGGAATTCATTCACCACTTCCCATGGGCAGGCAGGGGTTCAGCCATCTCCAGGAAAGCAGGGCTCTGTCACGCGTAATGGTTACTTGGGAAGACAAATGCCATCGCTCTGAACGCCGCCGCCCCCCCCCTTCTCTTCCCCCAAGCTCCTTATAAACTGCGCATGACGTCATATGGTATGGAATATCCCTTTGGTCAGTTTGGGTCACCTGTCCTGTCTGTGTCTCCTCCCAACTTCTTGTGCACCCCCAGCCATCCCGCTGGCAGGGCAGTGCAAGAAGCAGAAAAGGCCTTGGCCCCGTGTAAACACTGCTTAACAATAAGTCCATAGAACAAAAACATCTCTATATTATCAACACTGTCTCCAGCACAAATCCAATACATATCCCCACACTAGCTACTATGAAGAAAATCAACCCTCTCAGCTAAAACCAGGACACTATGTTTTTGCTATGATTTTGCTTTCTTTGGTGAAGGTGTAAGCTTCCAACACGTAGAGTCCCTTAGTATTTGTGGTGATGGTACTTTGGTAGTGTATACCATCAGCGCTCATTGTTGCTTTGGTCCTTCCCTTCCAGACGCTTAAGCACGCACATAGCTTTCCTTGCGCAGATGAAGGAGTGCCATATAGTTAGGATGGCATTTAGAAAGACCTGTGTTCAACAGCCAGGTCTGCTGCTGACGTTCTGGTCCAAGCTTGGGCAGAAGCCTCTGGTGCAATTCAATTTTATATGATCTCTTTCATCACCCCATTAGTAACAGATCTATGCCTCAGTTTTAAATTACAGTCTGAGCCCTTCTCGCACTATTTTTTGAGTGCTGACCCTTCAGCTCTAACTGCTTCTGTATACTGCCTTACTTAGTACAAGCTTTGTGTTGCCCTGGAATTGTGTGGGTAAATGTGTCATTTGCATCCTGAAAATCAACATATTACTTAGCTAGATGAGCCATGGAGTGTGATCAGTGAATGCCAATGATGAGTGACCCTCTCAAAAGAATTAAGAAAAAAACTACTGATAACGGTACAGTGGCAGCCACTTTCATTCCTATTAGCTGCAGTCAGCATTCACCAGGTGGAAGGGAGGCTGCTGTCTTTGCAGGTCATTTGCCTACAGTCCATATCCTAAATATGTTATTTCAGGTGTTTCTTTTACAATTCATTAAGTAGTAAGTTTGTACAATGTGAAAGTTCAGCAGTAAAGAAACTGAGTCAGCTAAGAAAGGCTTGATTTTGAGACAACCAAACCCATATATTCATCAGAATAGCTCCCTTTACATTAGACACATTACTTTTTAGTCTGGTTGTTTATTGTTCTGAGTGATACCTAGCTTTCTGTATTAGATTCAGGGTCCATTGTGCTAAGTACTAGAGTCATGGAAGACCTTCCAGCACAGGCTGTACAAGGGGTCAGGCAAAGGCTGAACAATCCTAGGACGTTACAGGAACATGACTGAACAGCATTTTCTGGCATTGAGCTCCAAGACTGTGTATTGGTTTCTGCAGCTGAGATTCATGAGAAATTATTTGCTTAATGGAAGAATATTTCCATCTGACTCTTGTTCTTTCTTTTTTCCTCTCCCATGTTCAGAGTTTTTGGGCACTTCAGTCTCCGTTCTGAATGGCAGCTGGTCAAGGTGGACTACAAGTCTGTTTTCAGCCGGAGGTGTAACAAAGACGACTACCAAACATGGCATCTGCACAATCAGGTATTCCCACTGTGTAGGGAGAGAATGAGGGGGTCTCCTTTTCCCATACTCTGTGTTGCCAGGTAGGAATGTACATGGGTTTTTTCAGCAGACCATATGGATTTTTTTGCATCCATCAAGTCACAGTTCTAACCTGTTGATGCTTTACTTCCCCTGAAGCATATGCATGAATAAACACGGGGCCAGTCTTCTCTGGGCAAGTTAGGAAGATTGTTAACTTTGCTTTGTATGAAAATATTCCATTGCACCAGCTGGATCGTTTTGCCCTCAGTGCTCAGGGCAACGTAAAACCTAACCTTGTGATTGAATTGTAGGAGACATTGAACTCTTTGTAGCTCTGTCGGTGACTCATGAAAATAATTTTCTTTTGCTTTGCCTCTATTTTCCCTGTTCAAAAATGAAAATAAAAACATTTATTCGTCCTGCAGGTGTCTATAAAACTCTGGGGAGCTCTTGAATAAAAGACACCAGAGAAGACCAAATTATTTCATTTTATTCAAGGATACATGCTTTGCTTCTCATACACTCTGGCTTATTTTCATGCTGCGTATATTTAGGTCCTGAAGCCACTATAACAGAGAGAGCTCAACGCCCTCTGAAGATTACTTATGGGTTACTGGCTACCAGTATGATGTCTCACTCCCTGCAGGGCAACATAACTAGAGCCAGAACTATTGGCAGTGTGTTATTCCTGAATAAAATGCATGAATTAGAAATGAGCATTAATTTGGCAAGGATGTAACGGATAACTGAAGTCATAGAATTGAATAAATTAAAATAATTTAAATGAAAGAAAAGGGAAGACGTGTGTAACCAGGCAGCCATCTTGGGAATCACTGTTAATGGGAAAGAAAAGTATTTCAATTAGGCATTGTCTTTTTTTCTTACTTCTATACAGACAAATTATTTCTGCATCAGAGAAGATTCTGTTTATAGCAACTTACCTAAATGTCAAATGTTTCTTTTAAATTAGCTACTCCCAGTAGTGCTTATGGAAACCTTTGTGTTCAAAAAACCCAGTATAACACACTATCAAAATTATCTGAGGTCTATAACAAAGCCAAGTCTATCAAGGAAAGAGGAGGAGAGCCAGGAGTCCTGGGTTCCTCTTCTAGATTTTGTCCCTGTCCTGGGTTTCAGGATTGGGGGCTTCTTCCTGTAGTAGATTTCATCTGACGTACGGAAGAAACCCTGGAGTACATCCACATTGTCTTTTCAGGACCATAGGACTAGATACAGCGGTGAATGCCTTTTGAAAAATGGCATAACTGGGTGCCTCTGATGGCTTGGGCACCCAGGCATTTTGGGCACATTGTCATTAGCACCCCAACTCAATGCTGATGAGACCCAACTCATGGGACCTCCCAGGGTGACTTTGGAGTTTGCAAAACCACCAAAGGGAGCTAGACTCTTAGCTCCCATCTCTCCCAGTGGTAACTGCATGCTTTCATTGCCTTTTATGTCTTTTGGCAAAATGTTCCATCTAGGGCCCAGCTGCCACTACAACTGTCTGTTTTTCTTTCTCCTTTTGCTCCTTGGCTGCTGAAGGGGGAGCCTTGTGTCATGGGAGAGAGGAAGATCTATAAAAAACGCAAGCCTGGAGCCCAGTGTTCCCTAGGTCGGGACTATTCCCAAACTGTGGTGTCTGAACCATGTGTCTGTGGTCAAGGGGACTTTGAGTGGTGAGTATGTGACTTGGGACTTTTGCAGGGACTGCTCTTGTAGCATTGGCAGTGGCCAAGCTACTGCCCAGACAGAAAACCTTGCAGAGAAACTGGTTCTCATGCAGCTTTGTGGCTATGATCGCATCATATAGCATAGATGCGATCCCCCACATCTGTGGTGTGAGGGACGTGTCCCCTTCATCTGTGGGAGAGATTTGCTAATCTTCATGAGAAATCCAAGTCTGGAAATCAAAAGCAGAACACTCCAAGTACTGATTGACATTTTTTGTCCATCATTCCAGAAAAGCGTCAGCCACGACTCTTCTCTGGTCCAAAGCATGTCCCTCACATGAGAAAGAGGGAATTTCTCTGTCCTCACTTCCAAGGTGATTGAATACCTAGGGAGCAAGCTAGCAAAACAGGCACATTTTTATCGTTATTCCTTTGAATTCCTGGGAACCATTTGTTACTTTTCAACAATGTTTCATTGAAAAATTTCTGAAAGGGCTTCAGTGACACGGCTGTACAGCGCACCCTTGTCAGATGTAGCTACTTGTTCTGTGCAAATATTGGTGTTTCTAACTTAATGGGACCATAATTTCCAAACTGCTTTAAGGCCAATTTGAAAGCAGCTTAGAAATAAAACAGGGAAAAAATGAACCACTGCTTAATAATGCTTGACAATCAAGGATAGGAGATGGGAGAATGTGTAACAGTCAGGGTCTCTGCACAAGGAATTCCTCTGGGGAACCTGTGATAGGCAATATTTTCAGGATTTAAGACTGTCAATAGATGTGATATTTGAGCTTAAATGATCAGAATGTCATTTAAATGGAGTTCAAAATACCCTGAAAGCAAATCAGCTGAGAAAACATTTTCATTTTTGTAGCAGGTTATCAAGATCAGTGTCTGATTCAGTATCGATGTGATTCCTGAAAACTTCACTTACCATCAAATCCTTCCTGAAGGGGTGTGAGGCGTGAGATCTGCACACTTATTTGGACTTAGGCCAGCTGAGACTCACAGTTCTTTTTAGAACATGGACACACTGAAATGTGGCAAAAATGAATGAAAAATATAGACCAAACTGTTTTCTTGAATATCGGAGTAGTTTGGCTCTAAAAGAGATTTAGGGATGTAGAGCAGAGATTTCATCTTATCTGGATGGATGTTTAATTTGTTCCTAATGCCAAAAGTACATCTGAGACTCCTTAGTTTGACTCAGGAGATCTTTCCCCTTTGTTCTTGTCATGAGAACTTGCAGGATGAACAAACTATCTCGCTGTGCAGTATCTGCCCTTGGCATTGGCATATGTCTCTGAGCTGAACCAAGCACCAATCTCCAGAGATACTTATGAATTTGCTCTTTTTTCTTCTTTTTTTTTTTTTTTTCAGCTTTGTGCCTCACCAGCTTTCTGTTTTCATGGTGAAACTTGTCTTTTCTAAGCTGTAAGTGGAAAACTGTAGCAGCTAAATTGGCCTTAAGTGCTGTTCTGCCTTGAAAAGGGTCTGCATCAGAATGCACCTTTTCAATCAATTGACATGTTCCTTGCATGTGTTCAGTATCACTTTTGTTCAACTTTCCCACTAACATGAGAGAATATTGCTGTTAACCTTGTCAGTCCTGCAGAGGAAATGCAATTAGAGAACAGCAAACTGGCTTTTGTTTTAGACTCTGTGCTGCCAACAGAATTGTTAACTGGCTTCCAATTGCAAAATTATTATAACTGGTGATGGAGAATCAGAAGAACCAGCTTAAGGGTGAGTTTTGATGCTAGTCTGCAGGGCTCACTGGAAGAAGGTATGGCGCAATCAGTTTGAAGAAAACACTAGTAGTGCTGGAATTGGAGCACCAAGCTTGATTATCTTAAAAGTAATTTTCAGAGAGGAAGGGTGGACTAATCTGCTGTGACTTGTGACTTCTAAAGGATGAGATGGTTATTGGCAAGATCTAGGTTATGTTAACATATGATTCATCTGCTTTCTTTTGGATGTCAGTAGGAGAAGGGGAGGTGCTGAGAAGTGCCTTTTCTCTCTGCTGACTGGAAGAAGGCTCTAGGCAGGGAGCTTATGGAGATACATCCTCACTGTAGGTATCTACAGTTGGAAGGACATCTCCTACTCTTTGCCTTGGTGCTTTTGGAAAGGAAAGATGTCCACTCAGCCTTTCTAGCTGGGTTCACAATTGCCAGTTGTTCTTGGAAGCACTGACTGGCCCGTCTCGTGTGTGTGAACTAAGTAGATCCTGCGGAGAGTCAGGGAAAGGAGGAGGGTCAGCAGTTGAGGTTGTGTGAGTGCACTGACCAGCAGATCCCAACAGACAGGCCCCCTACTTCCCTAGTAAGTAGGTTTGGAGGCTGGTTCTGGTCACAGAGCATCCTGTGCTACTAGGTGTGATGATGCCTGCCTTCGAGAGCTGTACAGACGGGACAAGTGACTGCAGGAGCCCTACAGCGCGAGCTGTGAGGGCCGTGCTACATTCCATTTGGTCACAGCGCCCTTACCCCTCTCTGCCTCATGTTCCAGTGCTCTCAGTTTCCTGCTGTTAGATATAAGGCTGATCTGAATTTCAGAGACGTAAACCATGGTCCAGGGCCCCAGTTCAACAAATCCTTATGAGTCAGGATCAGGGGTGACTCCTGCCAACCCTCGCAGTCATTTCCAAAAGCAAACCCTGGCCTTTTTCTGACAGAGACAATAGCAGAAGGAACTCAGAAGTGTTATTAAAATGTTTGCTGATATTTCTTTTCCCTTCTTCTGCTTCTTTATTTACTCTGTCAAGATAGCTTTCCTGAGAAAGACAGCACAGCAGCTGGACTTGATTATTTCCCTAACTTATGCAAACCCTGGGGCTTATGAGAAGGAAGGTGGGCAGCATGTGAGGCTTTAATATACATTTACCAGAAGTTAATGAACAAGCACAGAACCTTGAGGGCATACAGCAATGTTGTCTTTAATTTTATTAAATATTTATGCAGCTCTTTTCTTCTTTGGGGCAAAGTACAGCTCCTCCTGAATATTTTTAATTACCAAGTCACTGCCAGGCATTTTCGACTGTGCAGGTCGGACCCTCTGAGAATGATTAAATTGAATATTGAGAGAAAGAGCATTAGGGAATCTCCGAACCTTTCAAAGTAGCTTGCAGAATTTTTGCCCTCCAAAAAAGAAATGGTAGCAGCCTGGGTCACTGGGGACATAGCACAGTTTTGTCTCACCAAAGCTCTTCCTAGACACTTTCTGTTGGCAATTCAGACTCTGAATAGGGGAAGGATAAAACTCAGGAGTGTCCTAAAGGGCACAGAGAGCTTTCAAGGCAGTGGCTTCTGTAGTGTCTGTTTCCACAGAGGTTTAGTTTGTTGGCATTTTATAACCCGCTTCAGGCAAAAATCCAGAATCTCTTATTTGCCCCTTGAATCCAGCCTGCCAATAAAGGCTATGCATAGAAACCTGATGCAGAGCCTATTAAAACTTCTGGAAAGCTTTGGATTAATCCTATTGCTTGCTCATTGTATTGGCATGCAAAGGCAGCTGTAAAAAGAAGTCTTGGATGTGATTGTGTACACTTCCACTCTTTGGTGGTCCAGAGAAGCATCAATACCCTGGATTACCTTCCCCAATATGACACAATAACGTGTAATCCTTAGACTACCAAGTTGGCTGTGTTGCTTTAGTTTAGTGTTGGAAAAACGTCAGCCTTTTTCTTTTTTTCAGGCCAGTCATAGCTCAGTCAAAGAGCAGGGAGGCCATTAACATATGTAAATATACATACCTTGGCTAGTTGTTCTGGAAGTACTCTTAGTGTTTTATATTCCTAACTGCTTCATTGGGAAAAAGAAGCATTAAATCTTAGAATTAGGCTGGTTCATTCTGAAAGCAAAGAATGCAAAAAGCAAGCAAACCAAAAGAACCCACAAGTGAAATTATTAGAGATTAATAGGAAAAGAAATTAACCATACAATTTTCTTTCTGAATCTCTGCCTGTGTTTAGTTAGCAAATGAAACACAAGTCCTCCATTACTCTGCAAGGTTGGTAGTTCTGGTGTTGTCAGGTATCACATACCTTCTGTGAACTGTGTTCCTGCCTCTCAAACTAATCAAGCACTTTGTCTCTGGATCAGCCCAATCTATGATGCCGTGCCATCCAGCAGAGAGCCACCAACACACACATACTTTGGGAAACAAAAACATCACCTAAAACTCTGAGCTAAATCTAATGAATGGGTATGGTGATGCACTCATGACTTGTCTCCGTAGTGACTATGGGTATGAGAGGCACAGCAACAACCAGTGTGTCCCAGCCTTCTGGTTCAGCCCATCCTTCCTGTCCAAGGACTGCAGCATTGGTCAGAGCTACTTGAACAGCAGTGGGTAAGTGAACCCTGCAATCTCTCTGGTTTTGGTGACCTTGCAGTAGACAAGAGAACCTGAATGGTTCTTTTTTTATCTGTGTCCTGCCTGGCTCTTTTCCAGTCTTATTCATGAGGTAATGTTTGCAGCAGCATCTGTATGGAACATTGCCTCATTCCTCAGAGGCAGGGAGAAGCGCATTAACATAAGTGACATGTAGATATTGTATTGCTATCAGGTGATGTATGATCCCTGGAGCCTAGACTTGGAGCTCCCCTTTGCTGCAAAATTAAAACACAAAACAGGAAGGTCTATCTGAGAGACAGCTGAACATTTAAAAGGACAGGTTCAAGGTATTTCACATCGTTTCTCATTGAACCTCTTCCTATCTTAGAACTCCTATTTGTAACAGCTTCTGGGGAGGCTCAAATGAGCAATTTTTAGCCTCTTTTTTTTTTTCCTCTGCCATTTTCACTTTGTATATACAATGCCTTGAGATTTCAAACAAGCTACATGTGCTGGTTTCTCTTGGTTTTACCCAGAACAGATGGCAACTGTTGGTTTATTATGGTAGTATTGCTTTGCAAATGCTATTCTATCGTGCGGGGGATACTCTGAAACTCTGGTTGCACTGGCTGGTGCAAAATCGCGATGTTCCTTCTCAGGCAGTGCAGGCCCTGGAGACTTTGCAGGGCTGCCTCTGAGTCACGGGTCTTGCATCCTTGGTTGTTATGACAGGGTTGTTCATGGCTGGTTGATGTGGATGGCTGAACAAAGTGAGGCTGCTGGGAGTCTGAAGTCACAACTTCAGTGACCCCCTTTCATTGGAAAGGTTGCTATAAATACGGGATGTAATTACAAGGACCCCTGACCAGTATGACTGCTTGTAGACCTCTTGACAGAGCGCAATAAGAAGATAGTTGGGGTCTATGTCTTCTTAAACAATCCTGTGTTTTTACTGTGAAATTACTAGAAGGGGTTAATCCCCCTCAAAAACACTGAGAATATCCAAGTGTCTTGCTAGTTAGCTAACTTCTTCGAAGAAGAGCCAAAAGAAGAACCCTTGAATCATTTTAAAATTGGACTGGACAAAGCTCTTGGAAGATCATTCCAAGTGCCTTCTAGCAGAGCACAGGCAGACAAAATGTAATAAAAAGCATAAATAAAAAGCTGGGATGCAGGGGGCAATCCTGCAGGCATGGGGAGTTGGGGGAGTTCTCTGCCTTTTAGCAGGGCAGAATAATTCACCTCCTCAATGTGTGTCTGTTCTCAGCAAGGCTGCTGAGAATCTCTGGAGAAGGTTGGATTTGTGATTTATTTGGCTTTCTCCAGTTTAATAAAGTGTTAGATTTCTTTGATTCTTCCTTTCAGTGAGGGAATCATGCAGGCAGTTAGCCTTTGAAAAAACACGTGCATTAATATGGAGAAACAAAACAAAACAAAAACAAAGCAACTTTTCCACCCACCGCCTGAGTCCAATGTCCTTTTTGTTACTGTTCCCCAGGTACCGAAGGATTGTGTCTAACAACTGCACAGATGGCTTGCAAGAGAAGTACATGGCCAAGATGGAGAAATGCCCTGGAAAAGCACCTCGGGGACTGCACATCCTCACTACTGATGGAAAATTGGTCACGGAGCAGGGACACAATGCCACCTTCATCATCCTTATGGAAGAGGTTTGTCAGTGCGCTCAGCAAACCTTTCACTGTGTGGCAGGACTGGCACTCTTCTCCTTCATCTGCCAGGCTGCTGAGAGGAAAACAGCGGTCAGGTGGGGTCGTGAAATGATGAACACTCCTGAGATTTAGGAGAATTCATGAAAGCGAGGTATATGTGAAACCTACAAACCAATCATATTTGGGTCAAACCAAAGGAGTATTCAGCCGGTTATCTTGTCTACCAGTGATGATGGAGCCAACGCTAAAGAAAGATAGATCTGGTCAAAAATATATTTCCCCACTAGCTTCTTGCTGCCTCCAGTGAACTGCAGTTTATGGAGTTCGTGAGGCAGAAATGGTGTCTCTATGCTTAATAATTCTGTTTCTGGGATGAAAAGCTTTAGCTGAAGCTTTGCTGGGAAAGGTTAAGAATGGTGGGGAATATTTTTAGACTCATGGTGAGCAGTGAGGGACATTATTGTTTTGCAGTACGAATTGAGCCTCCTTAAACCACCTCTGAGCTCCTCTGCCCATATCTGTTTTATTTATAATGTGGTACAATTCCCTCTGTAGCCAACAGTAGCATAAGCGATAGCAAGCCATGCTTGGGCCTGAAGCATCAAAACATTGAGGCACTTCTGGTGATCTCTCTCAGTCAGGTACCCCTCTGTTTGTCAAATGTGTATGGTGCAGCTTGTGTCACCAAGGCTTGTGGCTCAGTGGAGGGTTGGATAGCTAAGGTATGTATTCAGGCTGACAGGAGGGTTTTTCAAATGAACTTATGCCTCCTCTGGTCTGTGATTTGGTTTGGTATTTAGGGATATGTGTGACTACGCTACAAAAAGCCCTGCTGTGTTCACAGCTGCTACATTCCCCTGCTGGCTTCTGACTGCCTGTGGAAGGTGTCATAGGAGGTCCAACAGTGATTTTCCCACAATGGCTAGTGTTACATCTGTTTTCTGGTTAAACAGAAAGGTCGACTCACAACCTTACTTCTAATGTCTTTGGGTGTCTCAGGAGGGGCAGGCAGGGAGTGAGGTGGTTGGAGAACCACAAGTACGTTTTGTCATCTACTCTGTCCTGTGTACTTCATTTAGGGACGGTACCTGGAGACAGCTGGGAGACAGACATGGCACGGTCATGAGCATAAGAATAACAACACCAGGACAGACCAGATGCCTGTCCCCTGAGTATCCTGCCTCTGAAAACAAGCAGCAGTAGGTCTCTGAGGAAATCATACTAGAAACAGTGCAAGCATGGTGTCTCTTCCCCTCCCTGTCCCAGAAGTAGCCTCCAGTGGCAACTTAGACCTTCAAGAATACAAGAAGCTGTTGTAAATCTGAGCATACTGCCATGGAGAAGTTTTTTCTCATGATGCGTTGTGGGTTTTTTTTAAACACACACACTTGTATTAATTTAAATTCTTATACAGTAACTAAATGTTTTATGGGGACCATGCTAATCTGATAGGGCTTCTTTACATACTTCCTCAGAGATTCATGCATGCTCTGCTTTTATACAAAGGGGAGTTCTTGTCTACCTGGCTGATTCTTTTATATTCTGGAGACTTGACATGGTAAGACAATTTGTATAGACACTGTGAGTGGGAGTTCAGAAAAGAACAGACATAATCTAAAAATTAGGAATCTAGTAGTAATTTATTAAGGAACTCAAGCAGAACTGCTGCATACAAAGAATGATAAACAGATGGGGAATAAGGCAGCAGTCAAGGTAGCTGAAGAGTGGAGTTTTTACAAGGCTTTAGAGATTGAAGAGGCAACCGAATAAATATGTGAGGGCGTTCACTCTATGTCCTTTGTTGAAAAATAAGGATAGTTAGAAAAACATTTCATTGAAACAATTTTTTTCTAAGGGAAGATGATTTTCAAGAACATATCTTTGTGGGTGAACAGCTTATTCCACAGAGAGTTGTGTGTTGAGTTTGTTTCTTAAAAGAATAGACATTTTAAAAGGAAAAAAAGAACACTGAGATTCTGCACAAAAGAATTCCAGTCTTTCAGTGTGAACCTGAGACAAATAAATTGTCATCAAAGTATTCCTTGTTAGTTGGAAGAAATAATTTCTGTAGTAGTCTTAATTATTACATACCTTGGGGTCATACAGATTCATTCTTGCCTCTTTCCACCTTCTCTGGTCAGTCTGTTTCCTGGCGGGTGATTTTACACCTATATCTATGTTCACTTTCTGAGCCAAACAGCACTCTGACAAGCCCTCTTACGGATATGTCTGTGTGGCCTCCTTTTGGCCTTCCCACTGTTTCAGACTAACCCTGATCAGCAACTTTGTGATTAGCCATCAGTTCCTTTCTACCTGCTAGTACGCACCCTCAATGTATTGATGTGACTCACCTTTATGCTGTCCAGTGGTAAAGTAAGAGTTTATCATAGTTAATTGAAAACTACATTTCTCAAGATTTATAGATTTAGCTTTAGTAGTATTGTTCACAGTGGTAATTCAGAGTATGTGCATGGCAATGACAACAGACAAAGAAATGCAGAATGACTGATGATTTTGCTGTGTGTTTTAGAAATACGGGGCTGGACTGTGATTTGGAGTGCGTATACATGCAAGGGAACATGAGGAGATAAGAACCGTTTTTTACCTTTTTTTTTAAATCCAAGTTTGAGTTTGAGCACAAATAAGACTGCCAAATTGCTGTTGTATGGAGTTGTGGTCTTGACTAGATCTATGAATCTGTTTTTGCACCTGCTCTTTTTCATGCATCCCCAACTTCCCTCTGAAGGATGCATAAACCCCCCTCAGGCCTAAATGTTCGTTTATGTGGCAGCTCCAGTTACTGAATTGTTCTGTTCCCTTGTCTTCTGTTAATACCATCACCCAGCTTCCCTCTTTCAGTAATTACAAGGTGATGGCAAAGCCTTATAACAGGGTTGTAATTGCAAGTTAGCTGAGAAGGTAAGCGGTGACTATTCAAAGAACAAGCCTGAGCTCTGCACATCTGTTGGAAGATTGCTAAACTGTGTTTATAGAAAGAGCGCGCCACATCCATGTTACATTTTTATGCAAACAATTTGAGAGCTTCATTAGAAGAACCAAATACATCATGTGTATACACTCCACTCCCCCCCCCCCACCCCAAGCATACACTGGATAAAAGATAGCCCTCCTGGAATCAGTGGGAGTTTGGCTCTTGTCCTGGTGTCAGCCAAGACAAGAGTTAGTTTTCCTTCTAGTAGCTGGTATAGTGCTGTGTTTTGGTTTTAGTATGAGAATAATGTTGGTAACACAGGGATGTTTTTAGCTGTTGCTAAGCAGCCAAGGACTTTTCAGCTTCTCATACTGCCCTGCCAACGAGAAGGTGGGGTGTGCCCAAGAAGCCAGGAGGGGACACAGCCAGGACAGCTGACCCAAACTGGCTAAAGGAATATTCCATACCATATGACATCATGCTCTGTATGTAACTGGGGAGTGGGCCAGGAGGCAGGTCGGCTCGAGAACTAGCTGAGTATTGGCTTCAGTTGGTGAGTCTTTGTCTTCCCTTTCTGTCCTATTAAACCATCTTTTTCTCAGCCCACAAGTTTTACTTTTTTTTTTTTTTTTTTTTTTTTTTTTTTAGTTTTCAGTTCTCTCCCCCATCCCACTGGTGAGGAGGAGAGTGAGCGCACGATTGTGTGGTTGTTTTAACTGCCTCCTGGGTTAAACCATGACAGCTCCTACCTTCAGAAGGCCAAAATTTCAACCACTATTCTGTCTCTACAGTTTTTGTCACTTTACTAGTGCAGCTTCCAGGCAGGAAAACTTTCCCAGGCCAGTCTTGATGGGGAGATGACTTTGAAGGGCTGTTCCATGGCAATACTCCTTTCCACCCATTCCACTACCCTTTGCCTGCTCACTGATTTCAGTATGCAGAGCTCCAATCTTTGTGACAGCCCCTAGCTCATTCGCTTTTGGTAGTTTACAGGCCTTAAAGCAATAAAATGTGCCTTTTGAATATATATGGAGAGCAATGATTTTTTTTTTTGCATTTGAAATGCCTCCACTTTATTTCTATTTTAATTTACATTCATAAAATCCAGAATATCTGACATCATGTGTGGGGATAGCGCACTTGTAATATTTTATATACTGGATACAGAGGTATGGAAAGGAGAAAGAAAACATGATGAGTGTGATGGGGAGGCTTTGCACTGAAGACCCAACTCTCATAATTGGGTGGAAAGATCATCTGCCTCTGTTTAGTCACGAAAAGTCTATTCCTGCTTCTCCACTTCAAACCTTCTCATTTCAGATAGAATCATATTGGAGAAGCAAGGAGGAAATAGAAAAGAGAATTGTAAGGCATGAGAGAGGAACTGCCGTGATGAGTGCAAGAGATTTCAGCCTGAGGTCACCAGTGATGAATCCAGCCCAGATCAAATTTTTATCTTCTGTTCAGGGTCTTCCATATGAGATGAACTTGTGGTCTTAGTGCATTCCCTTGAGAAGTGGTTTTGAAAGGTTTAACAAGCTGTGGGAGCCTTTCTATCAAATAACTGCATATCCCAAGAGTGTAATTTTGCCCCTGCTAGAGAATTTTTTAGAGTGACTTAAAAAACCCTCTGTCAAAAGGATGTTATTGGCTACTTAATATTATAGATAGGTTTTAGTGTCACTACCACTCTAGTCCTCTATGTTTTCTTTTTGGTTTATACAGTATTTTTAATGTCCTAATAGGACAGAGGTGAAAATTGTGCCCTGATAATGTCAATAGACAAAACTCCCCTGGCTCCTGGGGAACAGGAATGATGGAGCAAGGAAGGAGAGAGTTCTAATGTATATAAGCAAATATCCATATTTCAAAAACTACATGTAATAACCCTGATTATACGGGCGTGTACCTGAAGACTCCAAGTATATACTCAAGGCAAATTCACATCTGAAAAATACCCTTCCTACACACTGATTTGTTAATGCAGGCATGGCCTATGAGGAAGATAAAGTCCGTGGGGCATGCTGTGGTCCTTATCCACACAGGGGACCTGCTTCACTGTAGTCTGGCTTCTTGTCTGTGCTCCCAGATTTCCATCCAAAGGACGAGATCAGGTGCACTTTCAGGACTGGGACCAGTAGCAGAACATCAGCATCCTGCCTGTGTCAGTACTGCCATTGCCACTTACATAGGCTGATGGCAACTGCCAGTTAAGACAGCAGCTCCTGTGAGTTTGGAGTCAGTGGGAGGCAAAAAATGGGACCCCTTGCCTTTCATGAATGTTTCTATATCTTCAGGAGCCTTTTGTGTTCAGACCATATGAAATATCACTTACGGATGTGAAGTTCATAGTCAGAATTTAGGCTGCAAGCCATGTGTTTTGCCGCACACACGTAAACTTGAAAACTACTGCTCAAAGGAAAGCTGGTGCTCTCAGCTCTAAAACTTTTAGCGACTGTGACACATGTGGTTGTCCCAAGCAAGCTTTTCTCTTTTTCTGATCTGCATGGTTTTTCTAGGAGGTCATGGTTTGTTTTGTGCAATACCTGGCCCAGAGGCTTTAGTGAAATCTGTGAGTTCAGTGGTCTTTTCCAGTGAGCCCAGTGGATGTAGGACCCTGCAGTATTCGAGTTGGCTGTGAAGGGATTGGAAGTACATCACAACTGGCTGTGAGTTCCATGGTTGCTTCCCTCCCTTAGATCAGAATGTACTGGAACTGAACACTAGCTTTGATCCTGACCCTGTGCACTTACAGCAATAATGGGTTTATGAGATGGCCATGAAATATTTCTGAATTTCCTGTTTAAAAACAAACAAACAGTTAAATTTAGGAGCAGGATTTTTTTTATTATTTTTTTTTTTTACTTTGGAATCTCACTCTTACCATCAATATATCTGGGGATTATTTTCAGTTTGGGGCTAGGAGCACCTCCAAAAGGTAGTGCTATCTTCTTCACCCATAGTGAATACAGTGGAAACCTTTCATGAAAGGAAGTGGCTTGGGCCAACACGTTTATATATATGCAGAAAGCTACAGAGATTTAATCTGCACTGTAGTTTTATTTCAGTTTAGTGAAATCACTGCAGTGGGCCTTAGCTCTGTTTAAATTAGCCTTGTTTTGTGTTACTTTTATTCAGCTGGGGACAAGTATAAAGTAAGGCTGCAAGAAACTGAAATAACAGACATTTCTACAGTTCAACTACAGTGGTTTAAAGCATGATTTAAATTAAAACAGTGCAGCTGCTGCCTCTAGACAATACCTGCAATGCTGGAATCTCTTGACTGTTGTTCCCTCCTTCATTTAATAGCTGTCATCGACAGTAATCCTAGAAGGGATTTCCTCGTCATCTACTTCATTCTCTTGTGTATCCAGGCCGTATCTCTGTGTTGACTGACATTAGACAAAAACTGTCAGTCCTCGGTGTGGGACTCAACCTGTATAAATTCAGCCATCCTGAAGTTACATGTCTAGCTGAAACTATTCATCTAGACTTTCTGTCATCAGGGTACAGGGATGGATATTTGCAGAAGATGATTTACGTCACCTCTCTCCATTATCTTAGGATGGGACGTCTTGGTGTCTTGCTGTCTTTCTTTCTCTCTCTTTCACTGACTACACAGTAAGTCTGGAAAACTAGCTTAGACTAGACTTACAGCATCTCAGTCACTAGGTTGTGTTTCTTTGGAACATCTTGGAGAGCCACTTCAACCATTGTCTTCTCTCCAGAGTGTTCCCGATGCTCCCATGTGCACCTGGGAACTGCTCTCTGATTAGAATCTAGCCTACCATCAGTGTAGTGCCTCCCATCTCACTGCCTCTGATGGAAGTACTTGTTGGACACCACCCATTCAATGAAAGGCTGTGCAAAGCCCTGGCCACTTCAGTGACACATAATCCCCAACCATGCATTGCATTAGATGATTCAACTATGGTCCCCTTGATGTATGCGTGTTTGGCACTCTGCCCTCCCAAAATCTCTAAACCCAAGATCGGGGAATAACATCTCTTTACCGGTATAAATGTTTGGCTATTCTAAGCATTGCTAGTATATAATTACCTGGTGTTGATTTGAATCTGGCCCCTTTGGGGACTGGTAGAACAAATCTAGCTTTTTTGGTAAAATTATGAGTTTATGACATGCCAATAAAATGGAACTGAGAAGTGGGATGGAGGGTAATATAAATCATTCTTATCAGCCCAGATTCCTAATCCAGCCTTCTCTGTTGCAGGGCGATCTCCAGAGGACAAACATTCAGCTTGATTTTGGAGACGGCATTGCAGTATCCTATGCTAATTTCAGTCCTGTTGAGGATGGCATCCGGCATGTCTATAAGAGTGCTGGGATCTTTCAGGTGACAGCATATGCAGAGAACAGCATGGGCTCTGACACTGCTGTCCTCTTCCTGCATGTGGTCTGTAAGTACTTCTAGTTGCTACATTCCTTGGGTAAAAAAAACCTAACCTCACTGAAAATCCCTGCAACTTCAGTTGGGCCTAAGAATACATGCAAAGCCACCTACATATGCAGATCATGCTCTTCCAAAGGCTTGGACTTTTAGACACTCTTCTGTCTTGTTAAGTAAACTTTATTGAATGAAGAGGAAGGAAAGTTTCTTTAACACAAGTATATTTGCAGTCCTGACAGATACAGAGAAAAGTTTGAAAATGTTTCTCAGGCTTTCTGAAAGGGTCAGAGACCAAACAGCAAATGAAACAAAGTCCAAATGTATGTTTTCAATATGCTTCTAATACCAAGAGGTTTATATTAATCTACTAAATTTTGAGTCAGTTATTCAGGATTTGGGAGTTTGCAGTGCTTATTAAATAAAACAAAAGCATTATGCTGAGTGTACTTCCTGGGATATGAATGTACTGAGGACCAATGTGCTATTTCTTGTATTTCATGTGTTTGCATGCATCCCTGACTTTTCCCTCCTGTTTGGTAGATCAATGCAATTTCTCTCCACTTGGGACGTGAGCAGACTCAAATATAGAGCCCTCAGCTGGCTGTCTCACAGCCACCGGAGAGAGGAGAAGGTGCAGAACACAGAATGAGACCTGGAAGATCCTAGTTCTTTGTCCTGCTCGGACTACTAGATCTCCTGGGCAGAGAGCTCCATCTGTGTTCAGATGTTCCTCATTGGTTTTGCCCCTCGTGATGCTCACAGCCACATCTGTCTTCCCCCTTAGCCTGTCAGAATGTCTTCTAGCCTATCTTTTACTTGAGCTTTTCTGCTGGAAGGAAGCAAGTCAGAAATTTCCAAAACTCAAGAACTTTTTTCTTCTTTTTAATTTTAAGCTCCCTGTGTGAAGGAATAAATGTTCCTTGAAGCTTTTATTATGCTCATAATTCCCTCAAAGTCAATCATGGCTGCATTTAACAACCTGTTATTAGAGCATTAACTGTTTTTTCCTTCACCTTGGGCCATTAGCTGACAAAAGTGATGGTTACCTGGTAATAACAACCAGCTTTGTGTGGATTATCTGATTTTTCTCGTAGGAACTGCTTTTTCATGCTGAGGATTTTAAAGCAGAATGCAAAGAGGGGCAGTTGCTTGGCCTGGTTGTGCTACTGTACCCTCTTCTTCTGCAGCCTCTCAGATCTCTCCTTTGACTTCTATAGCATTCTTAGGTGACCAACTTATTATCATTATCTCTAGGGAAATATTTTGCAAGCATGTATATTCATGCTAACACTGAAATAAGGTGATACCTCAGTACTAGACTTCTAATATATTTGGATGTACTTGTCAATATAGGAGGTTTGACCTTGAAGCTCAAATGTACAGACAAAAATGCCTGCTATATAAATCACGCTTATTATACGATCTGTCTGGTGCTGAAATCCTGTGCTGAAGAAAAAGGAGAAAGAAGGTTCTTGGCCTCAAGCAGCAGTAATTTTCTACTCTGCAGCTTTATCAGTGGTCAGTCAACTTTTCACCTTTCTGGAATCTGCTGCCAAACTGCTTATCTCTTCATTTAAAGGAAGTGAAGATACTAGTTTTTCCTCTTACATGCACTGTCACAAAATATTTGGGGGAACTTGTTGTTATTGGGAACCCAGAGTACTTGCTATGGGCAAATTTCAGAAGTGACTTGCTGGTAGAGACCCGTTGGGAAAGGGGGAACAAAAAAATAACAAGTTTTAAGAAGCCAAAAGCAAGAATCATGTCCCATTGTGCTTGAAGCTGTATGTTCTGGTGGTAAAAGAACAGCTTGTGCTCTCCAAAATCCTTGTAATCCACATAGGTGTAGAAGTTGATTAATGTCCCCATTTTGTGCTTGAAGAGCTGAGAGGTAACACAAGATCGTCTCAGTTAAAATCAGCAAATTTCCTGCTTCCCAGAATTAATGTCTTAAAAAAAAGAGAAAAATCTCACTTCTTTCTTACTTCATCCTTTCCTTCTCACAGTGATAGTCTATCAGTTTGCCGTGTTTTAAAAGATAGCATCCAGAAAGACTCAGTAACACTGTCTGATGTGCAGCAGTTATCAGCTGAAATTCAGTGCCAGTAAAAACAAAAAATTAAACAAGAAGGAAAACAATGGAGATAGTAGAAGCTTTAAACAGACTGACAAAGAAGACCTCAGTATTTTTTACACGTTTTTTCTGGAAGGCAGCTGGCTTCTTTATGCTGAACTTCATGCACTGGACTTATTTGGGACATTTGCATTTATTAGACACAACTTTGCATTGATACTTTATTATTTTTTTAAGTCTTTCAGAAGCAAGTTCTACTGACAGTTAAATGCTTTGATATCCCAGTGCACACATCTTTCAAGTAGGTCCTGACTTTTTGCTAGTGGTAACTGACTCCCCAAAGACTTCTCAAGGTCAGGCCAAAGGCAAAAATATACCAAGGATTTCCAAAATTGTGAATCTTTCTTTTGGAGACCTTCTAAAGAACTGTCAGGGTGTATTTAATCAAGTCATAAATGCCTCATTTATAATCAGATTTAAGTCAGCTTGGCTAAAATGATTTTCCCATAAATGTTGGTAGCTGAATGGATATATTTGCAAGAAAACACCTTCTTTCTCTCTTGTGTCCTATCCCTCAAGCATTCAATAGCAGCTTGCCCTATCCAGTGCAAAGCCAGTTCATTGTTGTCCTCAAACTGCATTTAAAAAATTCTTCTAAACACAGTGCTGACCCTGTCTGAAGTTAGCAGTGTGGAAAATGTGCATTTTTTGCTCCCTTAGAATTAAGAGTGAGAAAAAAATTATATGATTTTATGTTTATTAATCTGATACCTTTTTCTGTTGCTTATTGACTGCTGAAATTCTCTTTATTGCCGTAATAGAGACTTGCTGCCGATATAAGACATTTGATTTATTTAATGGAAAGATCCTTGCTGTTCA
The DNA here is from genome assembly GCF_028858705.1 of Grus americana. Lineage (NCBI taxonomy): Eukaryota > Metazoa > Chordata > Aves > Gruiformes > Gruidae > Grus > Grus americana. The sequence goes on along the minus strand of NC_072858.1, from coordinate 13,228,889 downwards.
CAACTGCACAGAGAGGATTTAACTGAAAGCCTCTAATAATGAATTCTCTCCTCCCACAGGTCCAGTGGAGCACGTCCATCTGAGCGTCCCCTTTGTCGCCATCAGAAATAAAGATGTCAACATTACTGCAGTAGTTTGGCCCAGCCAGGCAGGCACGCTTACCTACTTCTGGTGGTTTGGTAACAGCACCAAGGTACAGCTGCCCTTCGGTTCATTTTTACATCCTAAGCTTGCACTAGACAGGGAACTCTCTCAGCCCTAATAAAACTTCTTGCCTTTGCTTGTTTCGTGTTTTAGGTTTTTTTCCTTATCTAAAAAGGGTTGTCATTATCGGAACTTCAACCTTTGTGAGTTTATTTTCTCCTGTCTCGTGTTGTTCTTAGGAGTCATTACTTTTTTACGTTTGGTTACCAGCCCTACTGAGCTTTGAAGACCACTGTTATTAACAGTATTCACTTGCAACTTAACCGAATTATATACCACTATATATGGGATAATACTGGCTTTCAACACAGTATTTAAAAACTGCTGGTGTTCAAATAAGCAAGGGGGTTTCCATTATGTACCAGTATGCAGTATATAATGCTGGATTCCAACACAATACTTTAAAGCTGTTGGTGTTCAAATAACCAGTTGTATCTAGAATTTCAAGCTCGACTCTCAGTGAATTGTTTGTGTCCATCTGTGACCATTGTTCACAGTCTTGGATATATTAGGGAGAGACGTGAGACTTCTTTGTAGTGAATTTTCAAATGATCGGCAAAAAATTATTATAAAGACACTTTTTATCGATAATTAAAGTAAGTGAAACTGCAAGTTGCAGCCATGCTTTCAAATGGAGAGAGTAGGATTGCTTATTAGCTGCAGTTTTTATTGCAGGCTTTAGGAGTCAGACAGCTGACACACAGGCACTATCCTCCATTATTACAGTTGTGAAATGTGCAGCTGATAATTTTGCAATGTAGTATCTGCTGTTATTTATCAAAAGCCATTTAAGTCACATCATTGTCTACATTATTGAATTGCAGTTGAAGGTGGGCACTGAGGTGAGCTCACAGTAGAAAAAAGGGGATTTTATATGAACTATGGAACTTGAGATAAGAAATAGCGGGCACACAAGTATTTCATTTTCTCTTTGACAAAGCTGCTTGCGTTTTAACCTCTTACCCTAGCTACCAAAAGTAGCAGGAGAGGAAAAAAAACCGCAACAGTAAATGCTGTATCTACTGGGATTTTACATCAAGTTAGGAAGCTCACTGTAAGAACTCACCTGTTCTTGTGGAAGCATAATTGAGGTACTAGAAGAACTCAGGAATAAAAACCACTTACTATAACTTGGCAAGTTGCTGTGCCCTAGCTGAGCTGTGGCAACCACCCACATACACACATCTAGTCCATGACAAGTACTACGTAATTCCACGTAGTTTATACCACTCTGAAAGAGAGGGATGCAGAATCACATTACAGTTCAGATATTTTTGGCTCAGTGCTCACATGTGGACAGCCATTAAAGTACATCTGAGACAACTTAGGTACTGGTTACTTGATCATCTGCTTAAGCTCTCCAGTGTACTCAGGTGTCAGAGTTTTTCTGCCATTGCTTTTGTCCTTAATATAGAAGTTGGTTGTGAATAGGGCCTTAAAAAAAGGTGTTTTGAAACCAGTGATGTTTACTGAAGATTTCTGTGCAGCTCTTATGGTGCTTGTATCTGGGTTGTAAATATGATGTTATCAGTTTTATCTTCTAGCTCAAATTTCAGAGCCATAGGCAACAGAGTACAAGCAGATATGGATGTGTTTGGGATGGCTGCTTGGGACATAGCTGTACATGGAATAGCTGATCCTGATGATACCTTGGGGTGATTGTACATGTTGCTGAAATATGTTGAGGTGTGGATTAGTAAAGATAGTGCCACTTACTGTGGCCAAATCGAAGACCCAGAGCACCTTTCATTCTTTGCAAAATGTTATCTCCAGCTACCTCATGAAATGTACTTCAACTCTGACAGAAGTATGGCAAAGGATATAGACATAACAGCAGCAGCCACCTTTTTTTCAGTATAACAGCCTGCATCACATCAAAATTCCTTCTGGGATGTTTAATGTACATGTCAGATCCTTCTGTTTGCCCACTCACAGGGAAACTGTGGTGCTCTTAGTACAGGTGGAAGGTGGGGACACTGATTTGTGTGTGAATAACAGGATGAGGTGTGTAATGCATACTGACAGTATTGTTGGGTGATATATTCTGGTTCCGTGCTGAGGGATTGCAGCTTTTCCTGTTCAGCCTGTAGGTATCCCAGGCAGAACCAGATGTGTCTTGTGTCGCTGTGCAGTCTCACTAAGGTACTCTCTGTGCTGCTGCACAGGTGAATGTTGTCTTAGACTCAATTGACCTGGCTGAGGCTCTTCTGCTGCCCTCCCCACCGTGCTGGAACCATTGTACTGAATTTCTACTGTGCTAATTTCTGTGGTATACCTAAAGGCCAATTTGCTTGGATTAACACAGGTCCAGTTTAATAAATGTGTCCAACTGTCTAATAGGTTTGAGCAAATGAACCTTAAACTACTTGATTTAATTTAGAGTTAGTTTCCAGGTCTTGGTGCTTGAATTAAAATTAAGGAGTTGGCTGAATGTTAAAATTCCATGATGGAGGTGAAATCATCCATGATAATGGAATGTCTAGCATACACACATACAAAAAGGAAAAAATGGTGATTTTAAAGGCCAGATTTCTGCTTCTTATCTACCTTTGCACAGAATCTCAACCTGTAACCTTCAGGAAGATTGCTAATATCACTTCAGTTTGATGTAGGCCCAGTCTGCTTGTTCAGGATGTGTGTATATCTAAGTATATGTTAGCTAGGCCTCCAGGGCTAGCACAAGCTGGCACCCTTGCTGACTTGGTCTGTGAGTTCCCTGTGATCAAACAGACTTTTGTTTTTTTTCTGTTGCTTTTTAGCTCATGTATGAGGATATCAAAAGAAGATGGGGGGGGCGAAGGGGGAATGTGTTTGCCAGTTTGGCCTATGCCAGTAGAAATTTTGATTTGGCTATGAAAATTGAATATATGGCCACTGTTGTGAAATGCAGGCAAGTTGGCAGTCTGATGGGATGAAGCGTGGGAGCTGGACAGTGAATTTTTAGAGGTTTTTCTCTGGAAACAAACTGGCAGTGTGGTGAAGGGACAGAAGCAATGGTACAATGGTTTTACCTGTGCTCAGACCTCTGTGTGCATTTTCACTGGAGGGTAGTATCACTATGTCCATTGTAATGGTTTAAGCTAAACCAGGAGATTTGTCTGTAGACCAGCTGTCATATCAATGGCACTGCAAGGGCTAGACCTTTGATTTCCAATATGCAAATCTCTTTTCCCAAACAAAGTGCACTTTTCTCATCTAGATTTGTATCAGTGTGAGATTTTCCTGTGCAAATAGGAGAGCTGTAGTACTATCGAGGACGTTTGTGTTTAAGAAGGTGCAGATAAAATCCGGCTTCTCGGCCAGGGCTCTGAGCTGGCTAAATGCAGATCAGCTTTACTCTGGAAACCTTTCAGCCACATTCAGGCAGCAGCATCAACAGGTATTGTGCCGTGCTTTCAGCCTTGCTAGCATGGTGTGCCAGTGTGTGGTTGGAGCTAGCTTACAGGGTTGAAACATGGACAGGGCAGTGCTGGGGGCCCTCACTCTGTCCTGAGCAAAGTTGCTCTGAGATAGATGGATGGATGGATTTGTGCTCATATGGCAACAGCTTGTCCTGAATCTGAACAATATGGAATCTTGAAGAAGCATCTGCGTCTTTAGTTTATGTTCAAATGGTGGTTTGAGTTGGACCCTGTGTTTTGTACAGCTGATATAGCAACTGTGCTGAGTGTGCATGCATGTGTGTGTACAACACTGCATTCTGCAGCACTAATTCTGCAATTGCTGACTGTGCTCTACTGAGGTATTCATAGCATAATGGGTTGTAGTTCAGTGGAAGAGTGTTTCAGGAAGCATTTAATGAAGTGAGAGAAATCTTTGCCTATGAGACAGTTCTCACTCGGTGGTGTTTGGGCCACATTTAGGCCTTAGCAGGACATGCAAGCTTGGAGCACCATTCCTGTATCAGGGATGAAGGATATCGTGGCCTGGTGGATTAGTCAGGTGCATGTTGTGATCCTGAGTTAATCTCACCCTGATTTTGATACCACCATCTGTGTTTATCTCTTGTAGCCCCTCATCACCTTGGAGAGCAGCATCTCATACATCTTCGCCATGGAGGGGATGAACACTGTCACTGTGCAGGTTTCTGCGGGCAGCACCCTCATCCAAGACACCAAGGAGATCGCAGTACATGGTACCCTTGGCCTTTTACAATCAGATCTCAGGGGCTATCTAGAAGTGAAGAACGGACAGTCACTGCTAAACCACAATGAAATCTCTGAACTCCTAGTGTCAGGAGGAACCTCTGAAAACAAACTGCAAACAACATAGATCAGATGTGTCATGATCACAAAATACAGAAGTGAATTGGGTTGGGTCAGCTAGCCATATTTGTAAGCTCAGCACTGTAGTAAAGTGGCTGGTGTCTCCTTTGCCTGTTAGTCTGTCTGTACACCCTGACTGGGAACTCCCAAAATGAAAAACACTTAAAGCTGTAGCCAGACTGCCTTCCCTCTGCTTCCTAGCTGTGGAAAGAAGTAGTCATAGTGCATCATTACAGCTGATGTAAACTGCAGGGGTCTGGAAAACAGGAGGTAGAAATAACTTTGTTGGTGGTATATCTGCCCATCTTCCATGCCACAGCTGGAGGTCTGGGCATGTTCACTGGTTTCCCTCTGGGTAATGTTTGGTATGTTCTTGCCATACCTGCACATCATGGGCTCCACAAAGCACCCTTTGGAAGAACGCAGAGCTTACCCAGTTTGGGGCCTGGTAGAGGGTGACTGGAAGGGCGCTCTCAGTGATTTTGGCCAGGACTTTGAGATTTCTCCAGAAATTTCATCCTGGGCTAGTCTTCATTTTCCTTATCCAGTTATTGGCATCCAGCCTTTGAGGGCAAACTTTTCTTTGGATAGCAAGTTTTATTGAGAGACCTGGGCTTCAAATAACTGAGGTCGTACTGCATGGTTGAACTATGTGTCTTGATTCAGTAATTAAAAGATAAATAAATGTCCTGCTGGTGACTGGAAAGGTATATGTTCAGATTTAACAACCAGCTAAATAGATATTTATTGATTACCTGGCTGTGAAATGCAATGGGGTTTAATAATTTGTTAATATGATTTAGTAATACTCAAACTCGCTATTAGCAAATGCAAGTAACTTTCTACTTGATCATTTTGAGCATTCTAAAATGCAGTGTTTACTTCTGTGAAACTTGCATCTTTCCACTAGTTTCTGGAATAAACCTGAATTGAGTGTATCTGAGAGGGGTCCCTGCAGGTGATCTCCATCTTTGTAGTTATGAAGTAAAGGTCCTGGTAGGTCCCACAGAGTGCTCCTCACTCTCTGTTTTTAAACACCTTGTAAGAAATTTTGCCATTCTATTTAAAAGATCCAAAGCTTTGGGCTTTATCACAAAGAGAAACTGATCCAGTTGGAATGTCCAAATAGTCCTATGCATCGCCATGCTGCAGACTGACCTGGTCTAAGGAAGGAGTTCTTTCAGACCCCCAGTCTGGTGATCAGTTCGAGTCTGAGTACATAAACAGGTGACAGCTTTGGTAAACATGCATTGCGTTCTGCTAAGTTTGTATCCTAATCCGTCTCCTGTGTTAAGTTGTTATGGCTCTAGGCAGGAAGGCGTAGCTTTCTGATGTTAGCAGTGGAGGAGATTTATTCAGAGGTTTCTCAAATTGTGATTAACGGACCAGAATTTACTCAAAAAATAAATTGGTCATGGTACAGAGGGTTCAAAAGTCAAAGGCTTTATATATCAGGCTCTGGGTTAAGCCTTCAAAACTTGATTTTCCCTGCTCTCTTTGATGCTTGTTTTATTTAAAAATACACTGCACCATCTAAAAGGAAAGAACAGATCTTGCAAAAGATGCAACATAAATGCTGTGCTGGCACATCTCTGCTGTTCTGTGGATTTCCTCATTTATACTCTTGCTTGTTTATCGTGATCTAAACCGGATATCTTTTTACAAACGATTAATGGTACTGATTTGAAGTGTCTGGAGATCAGGTGCTTCAAGGTGAGGCACAGCACATCTCCAAAAACAGAAAGGGGAGTCTTCCACCCTGAGAACTTATATCTGAGTGTGTATCCCATCCTGGATTGGTGCCTCCCACTGGCCCAAATCCATTGTGCACAGTTGTCGTAAGGATTCCAGGCTTGGTCTCTCTGGTGACACCAGAGGGGAGAGTTGGATAAAAATTTAAATTGTTCTGTATTTGAAGTCTAGGAAGTTTTTCTTCCTCCCTGCAATCAGTCAATTAGGAAGTAATTTCAGTGTGTTTCATGAATAGCCATTGCTTGATTAGCCAGTCATTAGCACCACTGAGTTCTGAGTTGTTGGGGTATTAACCACTCGTGGCTTCCCTCCAGGAGAGCAAACAGGTAATACCTGCTTTTGAAAACATTACTTACAGTAAGTGTTTGTTCTGCAGAGCACAGTGCATGCAATTGCACAAACCTTCCAAATTTCAGCCAAGTGCTGCCTTATTTGCTGGTCAACTTCCTTGTAAGCAGAATCCAATGAAGTTGAGTGGCAAAATTACAAAGCCCAGAGGCATCATGAAGGGAAGGCATCCTCTCACCTCCACCATTCTTTCTTCTGGGAAAAGCCACAAATTGGCATTAGGGCAAAATGTTCTTTATAAGAATTCTTTCCTTGCAAGCTTTCTATCCTGCTTGGTGTTAGCCAGCCCTTTTTCTTACTTCAGCCTTTCCTCTCTCTCTTGCTTTAAGATAATTTAATTATGGTCTTCCTGTTGTCTGCTGTACCCTGATCACTGCCTATTTAATCTTCTCATACATACTGTTTTTCTATTCCAGAGTATTTCCAATCTCAGCTCCTGTCATTTTCTCCCAACTTGGACTATCATAACCCTGATATCCCTGAATGGAGACAAGACATTGGCAAAGTCATCAAGAGAGCTCTAGCGCAGGTGAGCATCTGTTTCCTCATCTGTACTAGCATTGACTAGGCTGTTAAAACATGCACTTTTTCAACATGCTAACTTAAAAGAATGGGAAATAACAGCAGTAATGAAGCTATCATTTTAAATGGATAAAAAGCTTCTTAATATGCTGGATCTTTTTACAGAGGCAAACTATATTGGGAATTTTGTGGAAATATTATAATTACTTTTATTAATGTTTCTGTAGTGCTTTTTAGCTTTTAATATCCCTGAGGACTTTACAAATTCTAGATTGTAATAGTACCATTATTGTTCTTACTTTGCCAAATGGATATTACAGTATCTACTGTTTTCTACTCCAAACGTTTGAGTAGTGTTACTGTGTGTTGTTAAACAGCTGATCCACTTCATCCCAGAGGACAGACATTGTAGTATGTTAGATACATGAGGAAGATATTTTTACCTCTTCCTGATACTCAGTCTTCTAATGCAGCTAAGTGTAGCAACTGGTGAACGTTATAAAGCTCTACTCCCTTTCCAACTGGGGCAAAAAATGAGGATTCAGAGGGAAAATAAACTTACCTTTAAAATACAGGACAGAGAGAGACTTCGGTGGGTGGAAGATATTCAGTCTTCCTTTGGGATTAATTAGAATATGTAAACTAGCACTCATATTCTTGCAGGAAAGGGGGCAGAATAATTTATGATATCAAATAGCCAGGGACTTTGGTTTTGTGTGAAATCAGGAGATAAATTTAGGCAAGCTTTTGTGGTTTTTACAGTCTGCCAAAAATGTATCTTGCTTTTTTTTTTTGCTTCAGCTACAGCTGTTCTTAGAAATGGAGGCTGATTATTTTTACAGGGAAAGTACATTCCTTTTCAGCTTTTCTCATCTGCAGCCCACTCAAAATTCGCAGTTTATAAGAGTTTCCTTGATTGTTTTCCCATCCTGAGAAAACACTAAGTTCATTTGTTTAAGCTGTTGTTCCCTTTTACTGTATTCAGAGTCAAGCTTGCAGAAAAAAGAAATTAATTAGGTTATAACTATGAACGGTTACAGACAACAGTAGAAGTCATGCAGAAGTGCTTGCTTGCATATCCTTTTGTGACTACCTGGTTGCAGCCTGTGGTCTGTGCTTATAGGACAGATCACCAGGAATGGGCTGCCCCATTAGACACATTTCAGTTCAGGAATGAGGCCAAAGAGCTTGAGATGGGGTAGGACCAGGGAGCTAATGGGGTTAGCCTCATATGGCAGAGAGTTTCTGAGGGGGGAGAGGGTTCCTGCTCTACTGAGGATGCACAGCTTGGATTTGGGGGGAGAGGAGCCTCAGTGGGCAGGTCATGCTGAAGACCATTGTGAGAGTCACGTGTGGAACTGACTCTTGGTTCAGCAAACTGAGCAGTTCCTAGCACAGCACTCCTGATCACCCCCAGTAGTAAAAAATCTCCCACTGGAGACATTAAGTTATCCACGTATGGCAAATGTGGTTCCCCATAACCTGATCTCAGAAGGTGATTGCAGGCAATTTTCTTCATACATCCCTGTTAGTTGCACACTTACCAGAGAGAGCTAGACTCTCTGGATCTGACTTTGGGTCATTCTTTTGTAGCAGAAAGGACTGTATGGAAAATTCAGATCTGGAGACGGATAGGTTTGGACTTTGTGTTGAGACCTTTGGGTCCAGGGTTGTTGTCAAACCTACATTTACTTCTAGAAATGGAGTGAATCATTAGCAGAACCTCTATTTCTGACCCACCAAATGGGCAGAACAGCTCATGAGGACCACAACATCTAGGGTGGAACTGGCAAATAACAATTTGATGGGAGCACAGTTTGCTGTAGTGAATGGAAACACCAGTAACAGAATAGCAGCTAGAGACCTCCTTTTTACTTTTCTTTTAGGTGACTGGTATCCCTGATGAACAGATCTTAGTAGCTGTTTTTCCTGGGCTGCCTACTTCTGCTGAACTCTTCATACTTCCCCATAAAAACACAACAGAGAGGAGGAAAAGCAGTGAGGCTGATCTGGAGCAAGTAAGGAAAGAAGGATTTGTGGAACATTCATTCCTATCATACCATTTGCAGATGGGTCCCTTAGCTTTTTCAGCATTGGAAGTGACTTATTATAAGTGTGATGGAATTGGACGCATCTGGGACTGTGGCAGCATAGTTTATGGCATTAAAGAAAATTATTTTCAGAGGAAAAACAGGCTTTTCTAATACCTCACTGCTGTCTACCAGCAGTTGTTCTTCCCAGATCAGTGGTGTGTCCTTATTACAGTAGTTATGGCCAAAGGAACCTTGAATATGTACTCCCTTTACTCCCTGGAGGAATGCTAATAGACAGAGGCCAGAGCAGCAAGATAATATACTGAGGTTTACTAAAAATAAATCAGGCTCTTCAGCTCGTATATCACTGGAACAAGACCTCTTTTTTCCTGCAGCAGCGAATGGCGTGTGCAAACTATATTTGGAAGTTACAATATCCATCCATTTAGATAAATAGGTAATTACAATGATGAATAGCAACAGTGATATGCAGGCAAGGGAAGAGCTAGGAACAACAGCGCTAGTGTGCTGAAGCTTTCATGCTAGAATTACCAAGTGATTAAATCAGCTCTATAAAGGCAAAGGAGTGAAGTACTGCTGGAAAGGCTGCTTAGCTCTAGCTTATGTTTCCATATGCAACATTTTTACTGCACGCAAGCTATGTGTGAGCCCATCTCCAAGTAACTCTTGGAGAAGTAACTCTTCTGTGATCAAACATTAAGTAATTCAGAGGAATGCTGAATTCTGTGGAAGCTCTCGTCACCCACTGAGCAAAGTCAGTCCCCTCAGAGTAGTACATTTGTCCTAAGAAGCTAGCAAAGCTGGCCTCTTAACTTTATGGTGGCGAGTGTGCAGAGGAGATGCACTGTGGTGGGAAGGTTTAGAAGGCTTTTTGGATGGATTTTCTTGGAGTCATTTCCATCCTGTTCAGTAGGATCTACCCATATAAGAATTCCCTCTGAACAAGCTGTTGTGTCAATATTTCATATATCAGTATTATGCAGACATCTCAGATTAGGTTTCTGACTAGCTGATCATGCGGCCTGAAGCTCCAGTGCTCTGATTTTATCTCACAGTCTACTCAGTTGTACTTCGTCACCTGTTGTTGGCTTCTGCTTGAGGAGCTCTGCCCTGGAGAGTAGGCCATCAGAACTACTCAGTAACTGTGCCCTGACCATCAGAACTACTCTAGGGAGACCAGGCATTAACAAACTCGGGCTCCACTGTGACATGCCACGTACGTACTCTGAGGCAACCAAGTAACACATCATAGCTGGGTTGCTGAGCCATGAGTAAACTCCAGTCCAAGGCTCCCCTTCTAAATGAAGGAGAAATATGGCAAGTTTGCCATTAATCTTCAAAACTGGATTGTCTCATCCCCAACAGCCTATTTCAACAGGAGATACGTGACTAGGATTGTCCTGAATCAGTATGAGTAAAGAAGTGTTATTAGGCTGGACTAGCTAGCTCAGTTCCATCATCCACCAATGAAGGGCCAATATGTCAGTGATTTCCAAGTGCATTAGACCAAACTCACAGGACGTTGTGGAGGGTGGTGGTTTTTTTCCCCTCTTCCCCTATACCCCCAAAATAGAAAAAAAAAATACTAACTTCCTTGGTTTGCTTTCCAGGAGAGGTATAATAACTTATTCTGTGAGTCTCAAAAGTCCTGTAGGGAGACTTGCAGGCAATAACACTCAGTTCCATGTAAAGCACATGTGCATGTTTCTCTCCACTGCCTCAGTCTCTCACTTCCCTTCTCTTCCTGAAGCCAGTAATAGATGTTAGTCACCATTCATAGGCTTCATGCATTCCTGAATGTTCTCCAGAGCTTGCTGTCTTCTATATTGTAACTACTGTATTTATTATTATTTCATCAGGTGGTAGAAATCCTTTTTAATGCTCTCAACCAGAACCTGGTCCAGTTTGAACTGAAGCCTGGTGTTGAAGTCATTGTATATGTTACTCAGTTAACATTAGGTGAGTGTGCAGTCAAATGCATAGCTATGGTTCTCTTGAGGCTTCAGACAACTGCAGGAGAACCAGTCTACATCAGAACACTCACCGTTTGGTATGTGCCGCTGGGATACGTAGGACTGATCGTATTGAGACATTGTGGTAGAAGCAGGAAGTGTTAAAAACAGAATCCAGCAGTGGCATCTTCATGCACCAGTTTGTACAAGTATTAAAAGTACCTTTTGAAGTTCCCTATGGCTTAATTAACTAGTGCATTGATGTTTTTCAAGTGTTTTAGAAAATCAGGTGAATGGTGTTCTATTAAGCCCTCATTGGGCATCTGTGGAACTCAGTGTGAGTATTACTAACTTTCATGGATATTGGATCAAATCCTTATTGCAAAGGGCTTGTTAATGTTACGACTAGCCAAGAGGCTTTATAGGGGAAAAGTACTCATGAAAAGAAGATCTAGGCCTCTTTCAGGGAATACGTGCCTGAATATTGACTTCTGCAAATGAGACCGTATTTAAATTTCCATGTTACCTATCTCCATTTTTGCACAGCGTAATGAATAGTCACTTTAAGCTTCATCACCCTCTTTGCTTTAAACCACCCTAGTGTGAAGCTCTCAGCTACTTCTGAGAATTTCAGCCAGTGTAGTGTGAAGCTCTCAGCTATTGCTGAGACAGTGATGACTAGAGGAGACGATGCATTTATTTTTGCCCTTGCTTTTTATGACTGCCCTTGCAGTTATCTGAAATGTGGGATCTTGTGCTTGTGACATTGCTGATAGCCCCTCCAAAAGATTGGGAGTCATGTGCCATGATTATACACTTCAGCTTCTTTTTACATGAGACTCTCAGAGAGCCAAGAGCTGGGCTAAACAAGGCTTGTGACCTATCCTACAGGTAATGCCTTTTTGCCTTCACTCTCTGACCGTTGTTTGGGGATGAGAGTCAGATGTTAATATGAGTAGGCTCAAATGAATTAATTTGCAAAACTGGGAATGAGATCCAAATATCTGCAGTCTCCAGGTTCAGAGTCTGGGTTCTAGTAAGACACTGTAAAGTGTGGATTTAGCTTACAGTGCTCAACTATTCTTGCACACCCCTGCAGTGGGGTGCTGCATTTGTTTCATGACCATTCCCATAATATTTTGACTCAGGTAAAATGACAGTCAGTTCCTTTCCACGAAAGAGTCTGTAGAAGTAATAGAAGCAGAATACTGGCAGTATCAGACTCTTAGGTGTGAAAATTTGGCAATGGAACTAGAAGTGACTCTATTTGCATAGACTTTGTCCATGTCTTCTCGGTGACTTAAAAAGAATGGAGGACAGTAAAAAACCAAAACCAAATATTTATGCAGAGTGAGAGATACTCAGCTGCTACTTATAATCATTTGTGCATCATTAGAGATTTCTCATCAGACTCTTGATTCTCAGTGCAGTGCGCAGGCCATTAAGATGGTCTGCTCCAATGAGCTGTGGGAATAGCTGCATAAACAAGGTATAGTAATACACTTTATTTAGCCCACCAAAAATGTCAAGGATAGATGGATCAAACCTCCAAAATATTATAATGTAGTACATGCTTGGGTCCGGGATTATTGCTTTGGGCTCCTCCACATTATGAAAACTGACTCAATTAAAAAGTCTGTAAGGTCCAATACAAGGATGAGGGGAATAGACATGCATTAAGCCACACTTCATAAATTTCATTTCCACTCCAATCCCTGGAAAAGCTTGAAAAGAAACAGCCCAAAGTGTTAACACAGGAGTGATCAGCTAAGCATGGCTTGCTGTGCCTTATCACTAGGAGATGTTAGACTGCACTGTCTTGAAAAGGGAACTTGGCTTTCAAAGGACAAGAGAGTGAATTTGTTTCCTACTGATTGGTCTTGCTGAAAACAGCATGCACCATGCAGTGGTAATAAAGCAGATGTGGCAAAGACAGACTTGAGCTCAACTCTCTGGTAGTTACGTGTTCTCTAATAATATCTTGCAAATGTAATGCTCTGCCTTTCTTCCTGCAGCACCCCTTGTTGATTCCAGCACGGGTCATAGCAGTTCGGCAATGCTGATGTTGTTGTCTGTGGTGTTTGTAGGCTTGGCTGTTTTTTTAATCTACAAATTCAAGAGGTAAGTTGAGAAACTTTGGGGGATGGGAGGAGGAGACACTGGCTGGTTTACAGGAAATCTAAGCAGAGTGGTGCCTGGATTGCAGATGTAGAGCGAGTTACGCTGGCCTAAGGCTTACACCAGTATAGTTCCCTATTTCTCATATATAGAGAGAAGACCATCTACTGTCCTTCCACCACAAACTTGGTGCTCTGAAAGCTCACCAAGAGCTTAGAAATCAAGCTGTGACCTGCTTCAGCAGATGTATTTGAACCACAGACCAGAAATGGAAACCCTGTGTGCTCATTGAGTACTGAGCTACACAATGCAGACTTAGTCAAAAAATCACATGATGGATGTCTTCATACAGTCTATATCCACCTGGCCAACTGCCTTAGTGCAGCAGTATCTCATTTGTATCTTACAAAGTGAATAATTTAGTCTTGCAGAGGAACAGGTGTGATTATGTTAAGGGTGGGAGACTCAAAGCCAGAAAACTTTGTGTTAAGCATCAAAATGCCTTTGGGAATCTGTGCTGAGATTTCCTATGCCAGATGTTAATATAAACCTTTTGCTTCCAGGCAGCAGGCAGGACGTGTGCTGGCCTATGACACTTTGCTGCTGCAAACTGTGAAACAAAATACAGGATAAGAATGGCCTGTTTGCTGAAGGACTGCCTTATGAGAATATATTTTAGGCAGATGGAGCTTCCTTAGGAGGAACTTTGCATTCAGTACAGTCCTTACTGTGTTAAAAGGTCTGTGTGCCCAGATCCTGCCCAGTGGCAAAATATCATATTAGAAGCATAAACTGAGTCTGTCTTAAAAAAAAAAAAAAAAACCAAAAAAACCCCAACAAAACCCAAAAAACCAGACACACACACACACACAAATTGGGAAACTAGAGCTTTTCCTGTTCAGATTCCAGCTATATGTTTATCTCTCCAGCAGCCCAAGACAAGGCTAGTACTCTCTAATGATACTAGTGGGATACAAACAATATTAAAACTGGGATGATTAGACAGGCACATATCCTAGTCTCCAGGTTTAAAGCTCCACCAATTTCTAACCTCTTGCATTAACTATTGTCAAAATCAATGAGTGGCACTGCTTCTAGTGCTTGATCCTGTACACATCAAGATCTGTTACCAAGCTCCCGCTGACTTCAGTGGCCCAGGACAGTTTCCAGAGAACCCATATGTGTGAATCTGCTCAGGTGCAGATTTCCAGGCCTTCAGTGTGACTTGCTTGTTGCAGTCTGAAATCTTCTCTCTGCTTTTGTGAAGTGGAATACAGCTTCTTAGGTGAATGGGACATGGGACTTGTTTAAGGCATTGATTTAATACTGTGCTGGGGACGCAGCCAATGATTTCTTTCACTCCCAGATGAGTGAGAGCAAAGAAGTCTCTCTAGCAGATGTGTCAAGATACAGGTGCAACCCTTTTTCAGATGTGCTTTCCTTTGTGTCTTGGTGAGCTGGTTTCTTAGGTTTGGCCTAATGTCTTTGGCTCTGTGGTCAGCGATCAGTTACCAGAAAGAAGGATCTGTATATTCTGGCTGACAGAGAGCAGTGAAGAGCTTGGTAATCCAGTTTGCTTTGGTAGTCTCCAGGTCATGGTATGCTACTACAGCTCATAATGCTGACTCTTGTACTACTTAAGCATCCTGAGCCTTGAGAATAGCAGCCATCAGCCTTGTGCCGCACTCCAAGGCTGGGAAGACCCTGTCTTGTTAAAATCTTTCTGAAAATTGAATGTATTACAAATTGGGAGTGAGAGGGAAAGTGGTTAAAGCATCGGTTTTGCTTAGCCCAAAGCTCATCAACTTGCTTTCCCCTCTTATGTGCTCTGTCCCAAAGAGGACAGACCCAGGTCAAACTGACCAAGTTTAGGATTAAGTCAGATACCCAGAGTGTCCTCAGCTTGTTTTTTTAGAACAGAAAGCCACTTTTCAGCTCTGTCTAAAACCTCTGGCTCAATGGATCAGAAGTGAGAGCATGGAACAATTCTTAATGGAAAAAGGATGTGAAAACAAAAGCTTTCCTCTAGCTCTCAGTGATGCAGAGGTCCATTAGCCATATGTACTTTTCTGATTAACAGTGATCCCAACCTGAATACAGAACTGCTGCTTACAGAAAAAGGTTGTGGGGAGAGCATGGGCCTACATGAATTTTTAATTCTACAACTTCATAGAATTGGTACTTTGCTGGTTTGCACACAGACTCCTTATGAGTCCATCAAGTCATAGACTCAGCAGGCATGTTAAATACTGCTGCTAGAGAGATGCTTGTTGAGGAGGTCTGGGTGGAAAAGGAAGGAAGAGGGAAAAGTAGGGAAATAATCTGTAAAAAAGGTGTTTCTTTTCTGGGAGATCGAGCATATAGCAGGTTAATGCTATATGTGTATGGGTGGTGAGTAATAGGGGGGCAGTCAGTGTGTATGTGTCCTGGGACAGGAGAGCAGGAGTGTATGTGCGTGCACATGTGCTCAGAGATGTGTGATGGGATGTTATGGCCACCTGCGTCTGTGCCAGGAGGCATGGCTGGTTAGGTATGTGTGTATGGATGCACATATGTACAGTCTCAGTTTCTTTTTTCCCTGACTCTCTGAAATACCTGGAGGCTCTCTGCCTCACAACTCTAAAGAGCTTTTCTTGCCTTTTCTCTCAAAGCTCAGAAGACTATCGCTTCTCTACCATTGCATTGTTTGGAAGCAAAACTATGTCTTCCAGTTCTCCAGGCATGTTGTCATGTCCACATCTCTACACACCTCCAGAAATATTCTGGGCACTTAAATCCTACGGGAAAGCATTTGTCCTCTCTCATCCAATCTGTGCATTCCCTGTGTAGTGCTTATGTCTTCTAGTGATCTGTAAGGCATGTCTCAAAGTGAGAAAGAGAGGGTAGGAGAAAGGGAGAAGAACGTGAGGTTTGTTAACTGGTGCTAAATATCCCAAATATGTCCTGACTTGTTGCTGGTTAAGAACGGAATGCCAAAACAAGCCAATAGCACAAGTCGTTTGAGGCCAAAACTTCACCAAAGTACTATTAGCATAGATCTATTCAATTTGTGAGAGTTGAGGCAATTTCCACTGCTTTCAATCTCTGACATATCCAACAGCAGACAGGTTAGCATAAAGAGATAGCATTTTATATAGCCTCTTTTGAACACATCTTCTTTCCCTCTCCTGTGTGCTTTAAGGAACTGAAAAACTTATCTGAATTTTCCTTATTTTAGCAATGTGGACTGCATAGCACAGAGTACTTTTAAGGGCCTTAGAAAAAAAAGAGTCAGTCACCTTCCAACAGGCAACTACACAGAGATAATCCTAGCAACCCCCATGATGCTTAACACATTACTTTTCAGTTCTCATTTTAAACTTGCATTCCTCCAGGGATTACTCTCTAACAATCTGTCTAGGCCTATCTAACAATCTGTCTAACTAACTGACTTTCAAGGATATCGTTCTAGCAGTCCAAGTTCACTTCTCTTGGAAGAAGGAAGAAGAAATAATCCCTTCACTTTCTTGGCTTCCTGAGCAGCAAGGGAAAATAAGTCCTTGCAAACTTGCATGATCTATAGCATGGCAAACTGTTTTTGCAATGAAATGGTAACAGACTTTGGGTGGGTGTTATGAGGTCCAAGTCCTTTCTGTACTCTGAGGCAGGACCAATTCTTTACAACTCTTTCTGATGCGGCAATTCCTACTGAGTCAGTGTGGGCCTGTCAATAGAAACAAGCCTAGCAATTTTTTTTCAGTTGATAGTAGTGCTCAAATTGATTTTTACTTTTGGTTTCCAATGCACCGCTGATCATGTAATAAATACTGAGAGAGTTTGCAATTGCAGCTGATTGTATTTAGCTGATTGCTGGTCTCTGAGCCAGGTGCAGTGTCCACTGTGTGCACGACTTCCCATTTAAAAGGGTAGGACCAGAACATTTAGGTTTACAGCTGGAGGAGTTTTTGGGCACAGGATAGTAAGGCAGTGGACTGAGATTTGGGGTAGCTTTAGGCTGGTTTGGAATTAGTGAATGCTAATGGCACTTTCAGAGCTGAACATCACTGTAGTGCTTTCACCATTCTGGGAGCTGGTACTTTGCATCACTGCCAGTGCTGCATTTCTGGGATTGGTCTCATTTTAGTTGATCTGATTAATCCAAGACATGCCAAGGATGCCTGTGTTACAAAATACAGCCTCTCGTTTTCCTTTCCTGTGCAGGAAAATCCCTTGGATTAACATCTATGCCCAAGTTCAGCATGACAAGGAGCAGGAAATGATTGGCTCTGTCAGCCAAAGTGAAAATGCCCCCAAAATCACTCTGAATGAGTTCACAGACCCTGAGGAGCTGATGGACAAAGAACTGGACACGCGAGTGATGGGTGAGAGACAGCCCTCAGCTGGAGTTCGTTTCACAGTATGGGTGAGGATGCTGGTCATTGGGGTATTAGGAGAGGCAGCGACTGTGACCCCAGGTACAAGCAGAGCCTGAGGCACTGAGATAGCAAAAAATTCTCTCTCTGCAACATGGTTACAGGGAGTTTTTTCCTGCAGCTTTTCAGCTTTTCTTATAGTGTTACATGACCAGAATAGAAACCTGGAAACAGCCATAGGTATACAGCAGTTAGTAATGGCTGGGGCTTGGACCTATGTCTGTTCTTGACCCTGTCTCTCCTGTGGCGGGGTCCCAAATTCCCTGAATCCTCAGACGAATCAGCTGAGCCAAGGTTATGCTGTTGATGTGCTATCATTACAAGTGAATATGTCCCTAATAGCTTAATGAGTTTACTGCTGGTTGACTGAGCTGTAGTAACAGGTTTTCTGCATGCTCCATGGTTATTGCAAATGCAAAAAAGGATGTGTTACTTCTAAGCACCTTTTCTGTCTTTACACTTACACAAGCACCTCCTCAGAAGGAGTGAGAAGCAATATAGACCAGACTGTTGAAGCCACTGCACTGACTCTTGTCTCCATTTTCTCCTCCACAGGAAGCATCTCAACAATTGCCAACAGTGAAAGCACAAAGGAAATCCCCAACTGCACTAGTGTTTAATACTGAGAATCCACTTGGTCTACAACATTTCTGACTTTTTATTTGTAATTATTATTGTTATAATAATTATTATTATTATTAAAAAAGAAAGAGTTATATGTCATTATTATCATTTGGGAGGGGATGGGGTGGGCTTTTTCTGTTTACCAGGGCTGCATTCATAAATAGCAGGGATTCTTCATATTTAGGAATTACTCACCAGATCAGAAACATAAAGCAAAGAATGAGTCAAGTGTGCAATGGGATTTGAATGCCAGCCTCCTGTTAAATACAGAATGAGAATTAAGTATTCAAATCCAACAGGTATATATAGTACCTTAGGCAACATGTTGTAGGTAATTGTTCCTTTTCAGCCCTTTTCAAAGTATGTCATGAATCAGCTACTTCATCCTGCTAGAGGGCTCAGGCTGGGTTGTTGGACCAGGCTCTGCAACATGCCAGCAGCCCTCGCTTTCCAATGACATGCATGTTTCAGCTTTTTGCAGTATCTTGCCTCTTTTAATTGCTTTTAATTTCAGTCACCCTCTGGCACTGTTGACTGCTGAGAAAGGATTAAAAAAAACCAAAATCAGAGCAAACACACGCGTCAGTGTTCCTTGGACTGTAGATTGGCTCGAGGGGACAGCACCTCAAGCAGTGAAGGAGCATGCCTGAGCTTATGAATGCAGCCCAAACCCCGTGCATGTGAATAGCGAGGATGCCGAAGGCCTACTGTAGATAATTATTACAATGTACATAGCTTTTTATTTCTTGGGAAATAATTTAATGTTTAGTAAAAGAAGATATGTTTAAAACAAAACCTGGACCACATAACACATATGCACGCACATGCGTGCGCACACACACACACACATGTGCACGCTCATATAAGCCAGCCAACCAGGGACCGTGGTGAGCACTTGAATCACGCTTTGGTTCCAAGTGTGTTCCAGTTGTCTGTCATATTTCAATCTGACACAGTTGTCTATAAACAGCATAGTTTTCCCTGTGTATAACTGCAAGCCTTTTTTTTTTTTTTTTAATATATATAGTATCATTTCTATGATGGAGCAGAAAAAGATATTAGCTGGACAGACTATGAGCCTGTCATAAATATTTTAATGATTTTCATCATCTACTCACCTCTGTCACTATTGTTCACTTCTGAGAAGGATCTTGGTGACATCCATTAGGGAAAATGAGGAAAACAAACACGAAATTATCACCATCTCAGTGTGGGCAAATATCAGTGTGCTTGCAGTACCTAGTACAACATCAACTCAACAGTGGGTCAGGTTGCAGTAGCTTTATTCCCGGTGAGAAGTCATGCTTTTAGTAGTTAAGCTGGTGAAGTAAAGTGCTATTCAGGATGCGTAAGAGTAGTAAATTTTGGCTGAACATGATGCATGCAATTAGGGACTGTTCTTTGGAGAGGGGGATGCAGGGTCAGACCTGCATAACTGAGCTAGGAAGGGTCTTTCTTACGAGTGTTCCAGAACGGCTGCTACCAATATTGGATGGAAATACCATCAGAGTAATTTCTGCATGGTGGGTCGGTGCTTTCTGATTAGAACAGGGAGGTTAATGAAGAAAGGTAGTGAAAAAGCTCTTTAGGAATCTTCTAGCACACTGAGTTGAGGATAGCCCTTAGGAGTGGTGGAGTTTTGGGCAGGAGGTTGACTTAGTGGTGAGTTACTTTTACCCATTTTTCTTGAGTTGATGATGTTAACCTTATTCTGCGGAGTATTGAGTTATAAGACCCAGCAGGAGTGGAAGGAAGATTGGAGGCAGGCTTGGGTTCTAGTGCTTGTGTGCTAACAGGAGGCAGAAATGAGGCCAGGTGACAATGTTTGTTGCCATTTTTTAGGATCTGGATACAGGACTCTACATCACGTTTAATATATCTGGGCTGAAATGAGTAGATGGCTAGAATTTAGGTGTTAACTTGCTACCTCTCTGCATTGCAACATGCCAGTTGGCTACAAACCAACCTCAGCTACATGTGTTCACTCTGTTAATGGGCTGGAATGTCTCTCAAAGGTTATAATTCTGATGAGTCTGCAGGTGGAGAGAAAAGTGGTAAAACATAGTTTTCCAAAAAAACACAGGAAATATTTAAAGATTAAAATTGTTAAACCAAAATGTAAGGAAATACTGTTTTGTGTGAAGTACTACAGCTAAATATTCTCAATTCTTCTCCTTTTCAGTCAGGCTTGTGCGCCTTTTCTGTTGATTTAAAAAATAATTCTTTTCTGTTCCCTCCCTCACTTTTCTGGCTCTGGTTCCTAGTGTAAGCTGGAGAGTGATGGCTGTGTTATTCTATTTAACCTTGGGTTTCCATCCATCACATGTGCATAAACTGTTGCATTACTGTCTCTGTTCTACTGAAACACCAAAGTAGTTTACAGTAATGGTGATAACACTGTTAGCGCAAGGCCATAGCTTCCCATTTAGCTATAGATGGGAGGGGTGTACATAAACAATGGTCCTGTGGGCCTTGAGCTAAATTGTGGGCTGATCTCAGTCTTTGTTGATGATCAGGATTTGAGGGACCGCTTTTGTGAGCTGCTGCAGAGGACCAAATGTGAAATACTCATTGTTTTCTGTATTAACTTTTTCTTTTATAAACCAGGAAATGAAGTGAGTGTGTTAATTGTTTGGAGTTTTCTAGGTTTTTCACAGGATTGATCTCATGTTGATTTAAAAAGAAAGGCA
Organism: Grus americana; assembly: GCF_028858705.1. Lineage (NCBI taxonomy): Eukaryota > Metazoa > Chordata > Aves > Gruiformes > Gruidae > Grus > Grus americana. The sequence continues at coordinate 13,207,948 of NC_072858.1, read as the reverse complement.
GGGGGATTACAGTTTTCACAATTTCTTTTCACAATTTTTTACAATTTTTTTACATTTTTTTCCCTTTACACTTTTAAAGATGGCTGTTAAATATCTTATAACAGGTGGGAGGAAACGAGGAAAAATTGGGAGTAAGTTCCTGAAAAAAATGGAAACATTTTCCCTTCTCAAAAAGAAATTTAATCTCAATGAAGGCTGAGAAGTTTATGAATGATACAGTTAATTTTTGGAGAAACATCTGTCTGGAAAGCCATTTTCAATCCAAAATTATACTGAAGGCGCTACAAAGCAAACAAACAAAATCCACGGAGCCAAAATTAAATGTCAGAAACTACTGCCTGATTCTTGAGTTGGCTCAAAACTTCTTGTTCCACAAGACTTAGTGGGTATCACTACCTCTCAGGGTAGTTTGTCACACTGCTCTCTGGACCACAGTGTGCTCCATGCACATCTGGAAAGAACTCCCTAGGATGTACATAGGACCACGTTTGCCAGATCGTACCTGCTGTGTTAGGGCACAACCATGGCTGATGGCAGCTGGGAAGAGCTTGTGCTCATGGCTGAAAGCTGCTCCTTTAGGATACCAGAAGGGTAACTACTGCATCCCAGTGGTCCCCAGGGCTGTATCTATCCATGGGACCTCTGTAAGGTTTGGATTGGGCAAGCAGCACTGTCCATCTTTTTTGGAAGGTACCGAGTTGTGGCATTAGCATAGACTGGAGTATTGGCCACTTGTATTTGTGTATCTCATGCTGGGAAATAACAGATTGGGGATGTCGTTAAGGTATTTTTCCCTGCAAGTTTTACCCCTGAAGAAAGTGTGATGGAAATCCTTGAAGCTGTAGATTATTATTTACCTGAGTAAGGAGGGAAAGAGCTAATGCCATGCATAGAACATAAATAGCTCTCACACTGTAGTTATGTATAAAAAGGAAAAGAAAGAAACAGAGAGAGAGCAAGAGACTGGGTCAGTGTCCTCTGTCACTGCCAGCCTTTCCCCACTGATAGATTGTACTGTATTAGCTGTAACTTAGGAATAATGCATGAGACCTGGAGACTAGATGCAGCTTTTGGCTGTCTGTGGCTGTCAGTCTGATGTAAACACCCAGTAGATCCTCTACTTAGTTTAACCTGTGCTTGAGAACCCCAACACTAAGCCTGGAAGGATCAGAGATGAGGCTAGAGCGATGGGGGACTGCAGTTTTTCAGTTACAGTTGCCATCAGTAAGTGCATGTGCAGGAGAGCGTGTGTTTTCTTCTGGATGAAGCTTTGGTTTCAGGGATGTGCAAAGATGTCCTATTCTCCCTTTCCCTTCAGTCAGTTCCCATACACATTCCAGGTCTCGCAAACCAAACCAGGATCCTCACATTCCTTCTGATGATGTGGGACAGTGCATTAAACCCAAACCACCACCATGGTTTTAAAGGATTGAGGCAGACAATTGCAATACCCGTATTAAACACAGTAATACAAATGCATGAGTCATATATATACATATATATATACTGTTCTTGGTTTTATTGTTCCATTTGAATATTTCTACTGTAAAAAAGGCAGTGGTTTTGAAATTGTTGAAAATAAATGTATTTTTGTACATCAGAGTTACCCCTGGCTGCTCTTTCAGTCCTTGTTCTTCTCCAATTTCCTTTTGGCGAAGTCTGCTCTGTCTTCACTGAATTTCCCTTGCCATATCCAGCCCTCCAACCCTATCTGTCATTCAGGGTCATGCAAAGCACATGGAGGGTGAGCAGAGAAATGTTGTAAGGCAAGATTTTTAAGATAAAAGATAAAACCACTACCTCTCCTTCCTTCTTACTTCTCCCCTCCAAAAATAAGTATCTCCTTGCCTTTCCATTCCACAGGCTGATTCTCTTTGGAGCCTGGGAGGTGAATAGGAGGAGAGAACTACCTGCTTATGCAGGCAAGGCCCCATGAATCCCATGCTTGCATCTAACAGGTTTTAGTCTGGAACAGGCTGTAGAGTGTCCATGCTAAAAAAAACCCCCAAAAAACGAAAAGCACCTTCTTCACTCCTTGGCACAAGAGCCTGTTTAAAAAGGGAAAGAGAGCATGGAAATGTGTCTCTGGATATGTGTCACCCATCTCCCTCCATGGGCACACATACATATCCCCCATCCCTGCCCCACCTCCTTTCCTTTAGCTCTGGAGGCCATCTCTGAGTGATCTATGGGAGACCTCCAGCATCACAGAAGATGTCTCAGCTTTTGAAGTCTTTGGGTCTGGCCCTCTTTACAGCAATGCCTGTGTAACACTTCTGTTCACGGAATCCTGAAATACAAGTTATGAACAGACAACACTAGATGATCTCTCGAGGTCCCTTCTAACCCCTACCAATCTGTGAATCTGTAAGCACAGATGATGAAATGTCCGTGGCTTAACAAGCTACAACTGAGACCCAGTAATGGACTATGTGCAGAACCCCAGCTAAGTGCAGCTGTGTAGTCAAATTCAGGCACTTAAACAGCTCTCATCATAGCCTGGAAACATGAGCAGTAGCTCAATCTTTGCCTGAATCTAGCTGTTTTTCTGTGATGGATGGACTTACTCCCTTTATTAAAGGCAGTGTAAGCATTGTTCGCTACATGATGATATTCTTATGGGTGTGCCAAATACCCCTCTATGAGGGGATGTGGTGCTGCTCAGGAAAAGTGCATCGTAACTACTCCTGGAGTCAGCTCACCACTGTCTTCTTTCACTCCTCACCGTGGTGCTCAGCAGCACCCGTTTGACCCAAGGCTGCCATGCTGGGCCTGGCACAGCCATAGTATAGGAGAGAAAAATACTGTCAAAGCCATTTTCCCCTGTTTGGTGTGTTGATACTGAAAAGTTTGGCTTGGTTTGGGCTCGCTGACTACTGATGCTTTTGTCTTCCTTGTGCAGGGAGAGCCTGTCATTGCTTGTATAATGGGAGCACCTAGAGGGCCTGGCTGAGAACACATCCCCTCGCCCCTGCCACTGAATAAACCACGCCATGGCGGTGCCAGTGATGTAGTGCAAAAATGCAATGAGTCTTGGCTGGGGCTGGCTGCATCCTCACCCGCAGGCTGCAGCGTAGGACAGAGAGGGAGGAAGGTGCATGCCTGAAACAGCCAAGGCTCTGGCTTCGCACTCTTGGGGGCATCAGGCTGGATTCTTCTGCTGTAAGGCAGAATCCGAGAGGCACCTGATGGACCTTTTGTACTGTTCTGGAAGATGAGTACTCTTCTAAAATCACCAGCCTGAAGACGCTCGTACTCGCTGCTCCTGCTTGCCAGGAGTGTGCCCAGCCTTGCCAAGGTAGGAGAGGAGCCTCTTCCCTTGGGTCAGTCCAGGCCTTGGTGCAACCAGAAGTACAAGTTCTCATGCCTCAGAGAATTAGCCTCAGAGGAGATCTTGTGCTCCAGGTACCTGCCTGTGAATGCTGCTGCCCAACTTCTAGTCCTTGTTCTGGGGACAAATGAGACATTTCCCATCCAGAACTCATGGCACCACACACTTCAACAGGGTGAGGCAGCTCTTAGCTGGGTTTGCCTTCTGCCCAGGTCTTCCTTTTTCCTTGGCCCTCTCCCTGGTGAAGTACTCTGGTTATTAAGCACTATCAAAGCACCATTGTGTTACTGACATGTTATTGTAATACATCACTTGAGTGCTGGTCTGCTGTCATACATCATGGTGCTACATCAGAGGACTGACAGGTGACAGGAACCCCAGACCCAGAGACAGATCACTTTTCCAAGCTTTATGGGCTGCTTTTGTTCTTTAAGACAGCAAGCAAAGGCAAAGAAAGCAGTGCTGGACTGCTGCCATGAAGCTTTCAAAGCCTTTAAATATATTTATCTATACCTTTTCCCTTGACCCTGAAATATTAATTAAACAAGTCTGATGATGTTTCTATATAAGCCCGTAGAGATGGGTTTATTTTGGGTCATGGAGGAGGGAACGATTGCTCACTGTGACTTGTTTCATGAGCCTAGCATGTATGAGTGTCGGTGTGTGAGCAGAAGAGAAAGATTTGTCCTTGCAAAACAAAAAAGGGTTTGTTCCTGAATTTCGGATAATTTATTATCAGTAGGTCTCTGGACTATATTTTGAATGCAGTTGTGCGGATAGAGACAGGACAGAAGGTAATTGTGGTGGTTGTTGGGATTTTACCCATGATTAATACAAAAGGATTTGCTTCGCCATTGCTTAATGCTAGTTCTACCTATGCAGGCCCACCAACATCAGTGAATTTAATCTTGATTTACACCAGTCTGAGCTCTCACATTAAGAGGAGTTACATGCCTACTTCAAGGACAGAATAAATCCTTTTTAATGCCTTGTTGTGAATGTCAAACAGTTTTCAGGCCAAAATTTAGGAGAGATTGTAATACTAATAATAATTAAAAAACACATACAGGGACACAGTGGGGAGGAAGGAGGAGGATGTTTATTAAATGAAACAGAAATGTTATGATGATGTGTGCTTTTAAAAATCCTGTGTTGGTTACGTGAACCTGAAAGGCACAAAGGAGAAAAAAACCTGGAAAACGGATGTGAAACAGAGTGAGGAAGAATAGAGGTGGGCTGGCTGAGAGCCTGTGGCTGACCAGTGTGCACAGTGAGAGGGACGTGGATGCTTAATCATTTAATAGTTTTAGCATAGGAAATTTCTAAAGTCTCAGGCTGGATCAACTGAATCAACAGGAGATGTAGCACATCCAGTATGTACAAGATGGGTCATCTCTGCTCCCATCTCCTGAGGCTCAGTCTTGAAATTCAAGTTTTAAGCATCTGATTCCCTACTGAAGGCCCAGTGTTAAGCACTGAGGTTCCTTGCAGAGCAGTGGTGGGTGAGTGAGGGTTCACGCAGGATTTGTAGGCCGTTTCACAAAGGGTTGGATGGATGCTGTAAAAAAAAGTGGCTCCTGATGCGGGATGTAGGGAAAAGGGGTCTGAAGAGGTCAGTGGGAAAAGGGCAGGAAGATGGGATTACGAAATGCCGTGTGATATTTGTCAGTTTATGGGACACCCTCCTCTCCCTGGAGTGTATGCTGGGTGAGGGAAGGAGTTAAAATCATTTCCTGGGATGAGCAGCAAGGATTAGCTTTTACAGGGAGCTATTTAAATGAGCCATCAAGAACTGACTGAGGCATTTCGCTGGGCTAAGACAAGGGATGTAGCTACCTGTCCTTGTCTTTTTGAAATGAACATTCCCTGAAGAGACCCTCGGACAAACCAGGGAAATTAGAAGAGTTTTAAGGAGGAGAAGAGGTGTTGAAAATGAAAGTGAGACAATCTGACAACCACGATAAGGCAAAGTCAACCTGGGCAGCATCTCTTGTTGCCAGATCTGGAAATGTTTGACTGCACTTACGGTGTCCCAACACGCACATACCCCATCATTTCAGAGTGGTTCTGGGTCTCCTGAGAGTTCACAGTGATGGGGAAGGACTGAGAGCCGTAACATGCCACTGGGATGCTTAGGGACAGACAGTGCTGCCAGCAGAAGGAAAAAAGTTTCTGTTACCTCAAGAGCTCTGCCCCACAGCATGCACGTGCTGAAGTGTCTAAAGCTTACTGTAGGCAAGTTCGGCAAATCCATTTGTGGCTCTGGACCTTTATTGCCTAATAATATTGCCTACACTTGGAATAATCTGAGATAATGTTAGTAATACCTGTGAGACTGTGTTTTTAATCTTTTTTTTTAACCTTGAAATGTTCCTGTCAGTTCCACTCTACAGGCTGCTAGAGATCTGAACCATGTTATAAGATGCTGAGGGACTTTCCTCTTTGGTTTTTGTGTAAAACTTCCCTTCCTTTTGTAGGTTACGCAGCAAAGTCTCAGCATAAGCTTCACCCCCCCTTCACCCACTGCACTTTGGGACTACGTACAATTTACAATATGAACAATATTTACAGTATGAACAATTTGTCCATTTCTAAAAGGAAAAAATCACAGAAAGGACAAGCACATGCACTCCTGTTGCTCTGGTGCAGGAGAGCCTGGAGACAGTTTTTGGCATCTGTGGGCACTTTCACTGTGGGTCTGTCGTTAACTCCTGTAGGCCTTGGGGCACACCCCCACTTTGCATGAACACTCACACAAGTCCCACAGTCCCTACACCGTGCCAGCAGAGGAGGAGGATTTCAGAACTGCTGCAAATTATTTATTCATTCAAGATATTTTCATCAGCCTCCAAACATTAAAAGATCCAGAGTAGTGGGAGGGAATTGATCTCATCCATCCATCCATCCATCCATCCATCCATCTATCTATCTATCTATCTGTTCCATTGATGAATTTTGGACAAAGTTATTTTGAGAGCAAGGTGTGAAGACAATGTAAGGTCTAAGCAAGTTAGGACAGACTATGCTAGGCTGAGAACCAAGCCTCTGTATGTCAGTCCGGTGGAAGTTTCCAGCCTTAGGAATTCCCAAGTCAGTCCCAAGCTGCTCCTCAAGCGCCCTTTATATGGTCCGTGGGGATGGAGGGCAAGATGGAACTGAAGAAGAGGCTTACTTCCTCACTTAAATGGCTAGTTGGACTTACTTAAATCACTTACCTAAGGTCATGCATTAGTTTCTGGTTTGGGTTAAGGTGGATCCCTGCATGCGATTAAGCTCCATCATGTTTGAGTCTCAATTTCTGGTTGTAGCTGCTGCACACCAACAATCTTCAAACTGGACTGAACATCCCCTAAAGACCACCTGGCTTGCATTAGGACCTCTGACTGTGAGGAAGCCTAAAAAGGGCACTTGGGTCAGTGGACTGGACCAGTGTTGAAGGTGGAAGTAGGTGGGAAAGACTTTAAAGGGAGACTGAGGTTTCACCCTGAGCCAGAACGGTGCTTGGCATTTTGTTTTGTTTTGTTGGGTGTTTTTTTTTGTGGTAAACCCCTACCTCTGATTTTTAAATCAGAATTAATAGCTAGTCAGGAACACTGGCTTCAGAAGTTATTATTATGTTTCAACAGATGTTCAACCAGTCAGATAATTTAATTAGCTTCATGCTCCTTAACTTCATAAATCTGTGAAAGTTGTGGCAAGGAAAAAGAAAAGGAATTAATGATCATAAATCAATAACCTAGATCTTCTTAATACAATCTAAAAAAGTTTGGATCAAAGCACCATTGAAAAGTTTGGGGAGCAAACTGAATGTCTCTGGGATATAAATCTCACTTGAGCATAATTTTGGAGGGAAATACCCAGGACTCTGAGCACAGCATCCTTGGGAAGTGGGGAAAGCCTTTGTGTGTAGGGAGCTGGTTCAGCGTTGGAGAGACCTGCATACAGTCCCTAGCTCTGCCACTGATTTAAAATGCAACTTTCAGAAACTCTGCCTGTTCCTTCTCCTGTCCTACTTAAACAGTGGGAATGTTGTCTGAAGCAGAGTCCAACCCTAAGTACAGCCACGTATCTCCATGCACAGAAAGTTTGCATCATGTCTATATCTATGGTGATGTAGAGATGGTTACTTTGGGAACGTCAGGGAGAGAAGTAATGGTAATAAACAGTAGCATAAAAGCAGTCATATTCTGATATTTTTTCTTCTTTCTTTTCCACTGGGTACTTGGGGTTTCATATACTTACCTAGAAAGCAACTAATTTTCTCAAAAAAAACGGAACAAACAAACAAAACTAGGAGCACCGTCTTTCCACAAAAGCATTACTGCCTCTTTGCCCTTCAGCTTATGGCTCTGTTACAGACCTGTTTGTCTCTCCTCTGATGCTCCAGAACCTTTCATTAAAAAGGAGACAATTAATAAATTACTCTCTGTCAATTATCCACTTCTGCTTGATACAATTCTATGTTTTCCACTTGTACACTTCTTTTCTTCCCCAGCACGGGACAATACAACTTCTCTTCAACATCCAACCTACACCAGCCAAGCTCTTTGATGGTGTCTACGGTCCTAGGACCCTCTCACATGTAGAAAATTAGATAGATATATATATGAGGTTTTTTTCTCAAAATTCCTCCATAGAAGAGGGTCATCATTTAAGATACTATTCAGAAAAAAGCCTTCTTTTTTCTCTCTGCTTCCAATTGACAAGGATGTCTTAGGAGACTGGCTTCCTGATTTACATACCTCCGTTACTCCCTTAACTTGGGTAGTAGCAGTATCACCCCTTCTACCACCTATATGCTATACAAAAAGCTTTTTCTTTTTTTTTTTTCTGAGTTGGATGGATGAATAGATGTCCTAGGGACCTGCCAGCACATCTTTGGGGCAGCAAGGCCACTCCAATCAATGAAGATGTACAGCTAAGTAACAATGTAGGTTGTGTCACCATAGTTCATCCAAAGTACTTGGTGCTACTGCAGGCAATAAGCTTCGTACTTGATAGGTATGAATCTGACCTTGAATAGTTATCCTCCTGTTAGGTTTCAAGCAATTCAGTGGGCAAATCTTTCTATTGTATGGCAAGAACTAGCCACCGCCAGGATCCTGGGCCAGCTGTCACCAGCAACTGGGCTAGTATCTCTGCATGTACTGCACTCACATGTTACGTGATTACAGGAGACACAAGTCAGTGAATTAAAGCATGCAGTGACCCACTTTGTACTCCGCGTGCCTGGAAGAACAGGACTTTGTTCCCTTGTGTAGTATTTTAAAATGTGTTGCCCTCATCCTCATTTCAGAAAAATACTTTGTTGACAGACTTTTGCCCCTCCAGAGACCGACTTCAAACGAGAGATCATTTATGGAGGAAAAACCCTATTCAGTAAGGACTTATTTGTACTCTCATTGGCTCCAGCAAGCCACTTTTTGATCTTAATTTTTCCTTCCAGCAATTTCATATAATATGTCGCATAATATGCCTACCCTCCATAAACCAGATAAATCAGAGGGGACAGAAACCTGGGCATGGCAGGAATGCATTTGCTCCAGAAACTTCTGAAGGTCAGTTTTGACTTTGCTCTGAGCTCTGTGCAATGGGATTTAGGTCAAGCACAGACAATGTGGTCATCCCCCTGAGATCTACAATCAAATATTTTTTTCCCTACATGGACCTGGTAACACTTGCTACCCAGTGTGCACCGGTCACTGCTCTGGACTTTGTTATGCTGACTGCAGTAAATGGGTCTGCTGCTATTAGTGCTGTGGTAGGAGCTAACATCACCTATTGAGTTTGTCTATTTTTTTATAACCAGATACTTTCCAATGGCGGTATTATGCTTTGCTATTTTGGTTAACTGCTTCTTTTCATCTCCAGCACCACCACCTACTTCTCTGCCTTGCTTACTTTTCAAATGGCATCATATCCCTGCTCAGAAATTCCCACCTATGCAGCCAGTTGAGTGGGGAAGTGAAATTCACCTTTGTTAATTCAAAGCTATGGAGGAGGAGAAATAGCCATCTTTTGCATCTTTGCACAACTGTTAACAGAATTTAAGTTCACAAAGGTCCAGGCAATGTGACCTCCCCCCTACTGAGGGTTAAAGACTGTCACCTGCCCGCAGCTCAGTGACACCCTTTTGCTGGAAGCACGTTTCTCAAGCCAGGCTTTGATGCAACCTGTGAAGAAATAGGCAGGACTCTCAGCTAATTATTTATCTTGGTTTCCCCTCCCATCTTGTAGGAAAACAAACAAATTATGTTTACGCTTGCTGATTTCGTTGCCTCTCTTTAGAAACTATGTTACCATTATATATGTTTTTCTCATCGTTTTTTAGCAGGGAGAATTAAGAATGAAATTGCAAGGGAGGAAAATATTTATAACAGCTACATTTTTTTATTTGATGAGAAATACCTCCCAGGTAAAAGGAGACATTCCTCTTGGATAAATTCCCCATTTTCTGCAGAGCATGAACAGGTAGGCTGAGGTTTTGCATGGTAACCCATCATTAGTACTGTTATTACTGCCAGTAACCAAACAATCTTCTGTTTTCTAGCAGTTAGAAAGAAACCATAAAAATATCTTTGAGTGCAATCAGGAAGGCTTTTAGAAGCTCTTCTTTTAAAACTCCAATGCTCTTTAAAAATATAGGGTTTTTTTTTTCTTTCCCTTTCATTTCTTTAAGTTTTTTTTTAAAATGAAGTATACGACAGGGATTAAAATGAAAAAGGATCTGGAATCATTTTGACTGAGAGGAAAGAAATATTTGTACATTATTCATCGTACTCTCGGTTATTCATCAAAAGTTTCATTCTTCAACTAAAGTCTTTTCCTTATCTTAAAGCCACTGACATGAATATATATCACCAAGTTAAAAAGATTGAATTACACTTCTCCCGCTGCTGCTAAGATTCATGGAAGCTCAAAGCCCAGCCTAGTCCCTAGGTGTACCGAGCCAGTGCATTTTATGATTTTTGGAGAACAACGCTAACAGGGTTTGTCTCTTCATTGTGATACAGAGATGATTGAAAATGTGCCGCTGTATCGCTTGATAAAAGACCTTTGCCAAAAAGGAGAGCAGCTTTGTCATTTGAGAACATTACCCATGGGGCTTAAGAGACCTACTTGACAGCAAAAGCTCTAGCAGATTTTTTTTTTTAAAGCAGTATGTTCTCCATTGCCATTGTCGAGCAACTTGAACCAGAGAAAAGAAGGAACTGAGATGTGATCCATAAAATCTTCTCTTAGTATTGTGTTGCCCCACCAGTACCGGGGGAAGAAGTGACATTTCCTTGCTGTGGTTCCTAGTGCTTGCTCAGCGGGGCAGTCACTCTTGGTTTGTACCGCTCTGCTACACTGGCTCCCGGCTTCCTGAGGTGTTGGCTGCTCTTCAGGTGCCCAGCTCTAAAACGAGCACGGGCACAGCAGTATGCTGCAGCGCTCAGTGCAAGACGACTGCCTACCCTGACTGATTTAATTTTGCAAGTGCCAGGGAGATCTTTGCTGCCACAGGAACACTTGGAATGCAAAGAAAGGTGGTTTAAAGTGAGTTTTGTGTGTCTAATGTGCACAGGCAAGACATGTCCTTTGCAGGATGCACTGTGTGCTGGCTTGAGGCAGAGCTGTCTAGAGGCTCTACTCCCCAACCATCCGCGTGATGGAAGATGCACAGAGCTGTTTTTAGGTCCTGCACAGGGACCCAGGTCAGTCGCGTGAGCACGGCAGCCCTGCAGCAGACAGGCTGAGCTGGCCGAGGTGCAGGATATGGCGCAGCCTTGCTCTGGGCAGTCTCAGCTGTCACCCCTGCCTCCTTTCTATGCACCGCAAGGCAAAAGGGCTGTCCCTGGCACTGCTGCACCAGGGCATAAACTTGGTGGCATCAACCCCAAACTCACTGAGAAGAGAAAGTAAGAAGGGCTTGAGGGTGTCCTGAATTTCCTAGTGGGTCTTGATGACATGGGTCTTGGCTGATTTTACATTTAACATGCAAGGGCTTAATTTTTTTTCCTGATCTTTTTTAAGATGCAGTAAAACAGCCAGTTCATACCAAGGGGCCTCAATAATAAGACAAACAGGAGACAAGTCCCGAGGCTCGCTCTCAGACCTGTGTCGCGGGTGTCGATGCCCGTGCAAGGGGTGAGGCAGGTGTTAGTGTCTCTGCAAACATCACAGGAGCAAGGAGACACATCAGGGCTGCCAAAAAGATGCTGTGACCTTCAGCAAGGTGGAGCTCAATGAAGAAAAATTCCCTTACTCCTCATAGCCTATGAAGTTCAAATTTGGTTTCATGACACAGACTCTAACTCTTAAATAGAGATAAATTTTCACCAATTTTGGCATGCACTTCTGGATCCAGGGCTATCAAACAGTATGTAGTATCAAATAACAGCAACAACAGCAGCAATGCAATAATATTGTCTAGTGATACTAAATGCTATTGTACAACTATTTGTGTTGACAGCATTTCAGAGCTAGGGCTACCATCAGGCATTTCACTGCAGAACTGGTATATTTTACACAAACACACAGAGCCCTCCTCAACCAACTCCTCCTGTAGTGACCCACAGGTGCATTTTTCTGCCTGTATAGGTGGCTGGGCACCCACAAATCCTGGTTTTGCTCCATAACAAGGACAGTGTTAGATGATCTGCACCGCGCTGTACATCATTCTGCAACAACACGCCTTTGATGGGAAAATGGACCGCTGCAATTTGAGCAGGGCTGAGCTCTGACTTGCCAAGGGCATCTGGTGATAACTTGAACTGAGGGGAGCTTGGGAGAGGAGAACTGTAATTAAAATCCCCACGGAAGTTCAGGAAAGCTGGGTAAAATAATGATAAACTGGCCCAGGAAAAAAAAAAATAATGACATGGTTGTTGTCATTTCAGACTAAATGGATCCAGTTTAGTGTGGTGATTGTGAGAAATGTATTTTTAGAAAACATAAAGGGCCTTTATATATTTCTTTCTTGTCCTTGGCAATTTAGCAAATGCTGTTTTTGTGTTTGCCTCCCCCAAGCCATAATACTTGCAAATTTTGACCCCTCTTGATGCTGTAAAGTCCAGAAAAGAAGGCTAGGCTTTAAACTTAGCCCATGTAGCCCTTAACTTACCTGCTGCAAGAAACAGGCTGTGAGAGGCCCAATGGGAAGACACGTTTTCTGTGATTTGAATACCCTTTCTTCTCCCTAGATCATGAAGTGATGATGGGCAAAAGATAGCTGAGGCAGTGTGGTTTGCTCCCTAGGTGGTTGAGCAGCAGGGCTAAACCAGGCAGATGACCAATTAGTGAAGGCAAACAGCACAGAAGCAAACCCTCTGAGCCAGGCTGCTGCTGCAAACGAAATGAAGGGTTTTCGGCCTGTGCCGCAAAGTAAACGAGGCAGAAGTTAACCCAACTGTCCTACCTATGCCCTCAGTACCAATATCCGTATATGCTATGCCTATGCTAGTGAGTGTTATTTTTAACATCAGGACAAAGACTATGAGGAATTTAGAGAGGTGTCTGCTTTGCTTTGAGCACTTAAACCTCTTAATTTCCAAGTTCTGTGCAAAAGCCCAAGGAGGTTTTTAAAGTATGCATAAGAAAATACTGAAAAATCTCACTCATGCCATTTCTGCTACCCAAAAATTTGCCGGTGGTAGTAGGTCCCTGAGGTGTTAAAGAAGAAGGTCACAGTCCATCAGCTACTGAAGCTGCAGGACTGGGAGCGTGGTGTAAATCAGCACACTGCTCTGATGCCAGTCACTCACGCAGACGTTCAGAGAACTGCGCTGATTTATGCCAGCCCTAGCCCTGACCCCTTGCAGTGCTGGATTGACGTCTGCTAGGCCAAATCCGGGGACGATCTTTTCAGCAGCTGCCCTTATTTTACAAGTTAACTTTTTTCTCTGCTTCCCCCTTCTGAACTCTGGAGCTCTCTCTTTCCACACGAGCTGAGCTTTCTTGAAAACGATTGTTTAATGGGAACATCTGGTGTGTGAATGGAAGACTTATTCCTCCTTTTCCCTTCAGTAAATGCTCATTGCATCTTTAAAAGTTGATCTTTTTTTTTCTTCCCCAAGCAGAGAAAAAAATTATGGATCATTACTTGACAGAACAGACTGTGCTCTTTAGTTACTTAATGTGTGCGTATGTAACCTGCAAGCCATGACTTAAGAGCTTTCCCCATAATTAAAAGTTTTCTGATGTAAAGTCTTGGTTTCTGATTAAAATGTAGCAGTCCTTCCTATTGTTCAATTAGTGCTAATTAGATAGTACCTGTGCACACTATTCCTTGCAATTCAGAACCACAATCTGGAATGTTTCTTTTTTGTGAAGAAAAAAATCTTACAAAAAAAAAAAAAAAACACCTCACAAAAAATCCTGAGTTCATGTACTTGTGTGCTGTTTAGAATTGTGGAAAATTAAAAAAAAAAAAAGGAGATAAAAGTAGGTATTAATAAAAATATTACTTGCATTCATTTTTCCTCTTTCCCTTCCCTTCTCTTCCCTCTTCCTATTTGCAATGAAGGTGCTACAGAAAGATGACTTCTACATGAGCTTTTATAATAACTGGTTTGGTGAACATCTAGTATTGTTGGTGACTTCATAGGCTTCATAAAGTTGTGTTCATACACTCTGATATAGCATCATATTACTATCCCTAAATTCAAAGCACTAAATAGTTTAGCTGAGAGAAGGGCAAACTTATGGCATGATGTGGCAGCTTGAGCCGAGAATCCCGAAACGGAAGCCATTCACCATTCTTTTGGCATGATTCAATGTCAGCCAGAGAGAAAGTGATGCCAAAGTTTAGAAAATGCCATCCAGACCTCCCTGTGTCAGGTAGAATTACCCTTTCCTGCTAGTTTGGGTTAAAACTAACAGTAAAAGGATTTAAAATGGCATGACTCATCAGCCTGTGCCTCATTCACCTGCCCAGCCAACCATCTGGGAAGCACTGGCTAAATCCAAGAGCTCTGCAGTTGTTCCAGTTCATTCCCATTTATTCGTGTACACTAGCAAGGTGCACGCACCATTTGAAACTGCCTGCACAAGCTGATTGCATGATAAGCAGAAAAGAAAACTCCAAATCAGAAACCAGAGCCTCATTTCCAATGACTGATGTGCTAGGGCACATGCAGCACTTGTGAGGAATCCCTACCATCCACTGGCCCCGTGGGCTGGAGTGAGAAACATCTTGTCTGTCTATTCTTGCTCTACTTTTTTCCCACTCTGCATTGCCAAAAAATCGTATTTTGAATAAAGATGAGATTTTTTTACTTTTAAAATCTACTTGCAGTTCCCTGGAGGAGACCTCTGGGTCCCTTGTAAAAGACCTCTTGGTCTTTTGGCCTCCAGTTGTCTGAGATATCCAGAAAATGTGTGCCACATCAGCTGGGACTTTCAAATGAACCCATGTAGCACCAGGGATAGCCTACATAGGACTGATTAAAATATATCAACCTGGTAAATGAGAGCTTAGCTATCTTGAAAAACAACCCACCTCCTCTCTACTTTTGAGGCAATGTGTCCCATTGTCTTCATTCCTGTCTGCCCATTTCCTCTTTTGCTCTGACGAGACACTGTTCTCTGTGTAGGCAGTTTGGTCCCACTCCTCTTCCCCTCTGCTGCTTCTCTTTTAAAAATGCAAACATTCAGCTGTTCGTCAGAAGCCTGCTGTTTTCCTAGACATTTTACTATCAGCCTTGTGACACTGGCAATTTGGATCATTTTGCTCTAAGCATATTTTATTGTGCAATTATAGTATCAGGACTGTGTCAGGTGAGTTACACAAATGACACTCTGACTGCCTCTTCGGGGTTTTTGTCTGTGCATGGTGCTGCTTTGGTTTGCTTTTATCGAGCTTCAGTCTCAGAAATAATAGACCGCTCATTTATTCGCTAGGTTTAACAACCACCATGGTAACTATCAGAAACCACAGTTATATGATGTTAAACACCTTCCTTGACTATTTGAACGACTTCTTCTGAACTTGTCATGGAAATGGGCTTGATGAGTTAGATGCAGATAAAAGGGGGCCAGAGGGGACAAAAGCCAGGGCCACCACTCTCTGTCGTGGCCAGGAACTTATGTTTCAGTCTGATTTACTGACACCTGCATTTGAAGTAAGAGGACTTGATGACAAGAGAGTGACTGAAAGGCTGAAGTTTTCTCTGGAAACAGAAGAGATGGAGATGGGTGTTCTGACCATAAAGACTGGAATTAGTGCTCTCCCAGACTAGCCAAACCAGGATTATTGACTGTCACGGTTTAGCCCCAGAGAGCAACTAAGCATCATGCAGCTGCTCACTTACTCCCCCACTCCCAGTGGGATGGCGAGGAAAATCAGAAGAAAAAGGTAAAACTCACAGGTTGGGATATGGGCAGTTTATTAGGACAGCAAAGGAAGAGGAAAATAACAATAACAGTACTTAAAATATATAAAATGGGTGATACGGTGTTCTGACCATAAACACTGGAATTAGTGCTCTCCCAGACTATCCAAACCAGGATTATTGTCCTCAATTATGTTCATTCAAGAGCTTGGAGCAAAGAGAAATGGTCTGGTTTTAGCAGAAGTTTTCTGATAAAAAGGAACAAATGACCTGTATGGACGCTATTCCTCTTGGTCTCTTCTCTCACTTTCCCCATCCTTCTGGGCAGATCTTTGTTTATTGTTGTAGACATGAACATTTAGCTGGAAAAAAAATAAAAATCAAGCCCAAAAAACCATACCCTTCACAACTCAATGATTTATTTCTCCAAGTGACTTGTGTACTCTGTCTGTGGAGCATCTCTCTACATACAGGCTTTTTTTTGCTGTTTCCCCTTAAGGTGCTATTAACTATGTAAACAACTTCAAAACAAAGAGCCTGGGCCATTTCATTAGGGGAAACCATCTCTGCTTCCAAAGGCCTCCTGGGAAACAGGAGGAGTTCATAAAAGCCAGGGTGGTGTAAAAGGTTTGTGCGCATGCAGAAATGGAACCACCATGAAACATTAATAACCTCAATGCATTAGCAAATCTTAAACTAGAGTAGAATTATGCTGTCTCTGGGGACCTGAGCGAACCTCCTTGGGTTTTATATTTTTTTTAATGCTAGGGAAAATGTAGTCTTCAAATTTTAACGTGAAGAGCAAAACACTTTGGTGGTGTGAACTGAAGGCGGCAATCAAGTTGGCCCTAGGCCAGTGAAATGTAGAAAGTAAACATCCTAATTGTCAGCTGCTGCCTTTGCTCCAGTTAGTGATATTGCCAAGACATAGGCTGCTCAATCCATATTGCCAAATAAAGGCTCACCTGATTTCTTTTCCTTTTGATTCTCCATGAGCAGCATCCACTGCTGAATCACTTCTCGCTTTGATAAGTAGCTATATGTCTTGCCATTTATAAAGCACCAAAGAGACATTTGGCAATGTTACGTCAACAGCAGGCAACTGTTCAGGGCAATATTGATCCCAATGGAAATTACTGTATAGGTCTCTCCTGTGAGTTATGATCTCTACTAAGGTTGGGTGACATTTCTCCAAGGAATACTTTGTTCAGCAATGGCAGAAAAAAAGCACGATTTCAAATGCAATGAAACCCTGCAGAACAATTTATGCTGAAATCTGCAAACATTATCAGCCCCAAGAAAAATAGATACCCCACCCCCCCAAGAAATTTAGTTTAGAAATGATGGCTCAAGTTTGTTTAAAAGTTGCTATCGAAGAGAGGAGAACAAGTCTTTAATAACAGGTGGTGTGTTCAGCAATTTTTGAGTTCTTTTGGCTTCCCCTCCTCTTCTACCACAGGGTGCAGGAAACACGTCTTACATGGATGACAAACTTTTCAAGACTGGAGGATGTGGGGAAGCTAGGGAATATGCTTGTGATATGGAGTATTTGGGAAGAAGACATAGAAACAGTCCACCGATTCTCATCCTGGGAAGTGTGTGTCATTGGAAGGCAGGAACGGTTATCCAGGGCCAAAATAAGGGACCACCTAGCCCAGGGCCCTCCTTTCCAGTTGCGGCCATAAGCAGGTGCTTACAGAAGAGAAGAAACAGAGCAAGTCTGAGCGATACTTCCTTCCTAGTGCTCTGTCTGGCTCCGACTATTATCAGTTGGGACTTTCTGAGTCTGATAGAATTTGTGTAACTTGTAATCCCAAAAGGATCTCTTTTCCAAGTACCTCACTAGTCTCCCCTTCATCTCTCTCTGAGCCCACAGCAGCCTTCAGAAAAGGATACTTCTCCCTGTAGTGCTTTGCTCAGCCTGAGAACCACTGGTCTTAGAAGTAGGCTAATCTTTCTGTTTTCTCCTAATTTTTTTTGGTCACTGTTTTCAGATACACAGCTATCTTCTGATGCAAATGACAATGACATTCCCGTGATACGACAACTGTCCATTGCCTGTGTATAAAGCATGCTGGGCTTGCCTGAGACAAAGAACTAATGATTCAGTGTTATGTCTAATGCTACTTTGCACAATGCTAAGCTGCTGCTCTCCGTTCCACTCCTAAGGTTAACCTAAAATATTAGATCCAGCCATTAGCAAGATCCATGAAGCACCCACAGAATTAAGTTCCCACCTTGCCATGATGCCTGAATGGCACTGGTTGGTAAGGTCAGGGTGGAGACAAAAAATAGCTGTACTCACACACCTTTGTAAGGTGGGTAGTTAACAGGCAAGAATATTAAATATTCCTTGCTACCACAAGAGCTGAGGAACCCCAGCAAGCAGGGTACGTGTGTATGGGGAGGGAATCAGAGGGAGTATCTTTGCACTGGCAATCATTCTGAGCTCTAGTTTGATTTTACATCTTTGTTCAGACCCAAGATTAAGAACTAATATTTCCCCTGATAAAACCCTGGCACTGACAAAATTAGAGCTAATGCCACAGAAAGCGCATTTTTAATTTTTCATTTACTTTTTTGGAAAAAAGAATGGAATTTTAAGAGTTCCTTGATGTTTGTAGCCACATGAGGTGGTACATTTCCTGTTTGTCTGAAGGACAAGTTCTTCTGGTATAAGGCAAGGCTTTTATGCTGGTTTTAAACTTTAATGTTGGTTAAAAAATAATAATGCATCTTTGTGGCATGGTTATGGTGGTAAATATTTAAAGGAATTGCATAAATCTGTCCTGTATCAGAGGCAAGAGTTCGGGAAGGATGCTGCCAAATTTGGAAAGAGAACACATTCTTTTTGAAGCAGATCAAACATCAGTCCATCCTCCTCTGCCGGTCCCCAGCACAAATTCTGCAAAACAGGAGGTACTTCTGTTCAGAGTCAATGGAGGAGCTAAGCAACTCTACCATAAAGAAGCATCAAACAGAGCAGTGTCATTTTCTTTATGCCTGGTGCATTGATTTTTCCATGGGAGAAAGCAGCGCAAGCTCTCTCTTCAGTGGAGAACTCACAAAGATATTGTGTAAAACTGAATAATTGTTAAAGAAATGGCAGCTTTTCTCTATTCTTGATTCTAGCTGAGATAAACAGTACGGGAACAAGCTCAGTCTGAGCCTGCCAGCATGTATTCTACCAACCTTTGCATAATTCACCTAGATTGGAAGTTGGCCATGGGGTTGTTTCTGGAAGACTGCTATTACATGCAGCTCATGGTGCTGTTAAGAAAGTCTAACTTGGGACATCCTTAGGGGCACGTTGGTCCTTGAATGTCCTGGTGGTGCAAACACATGCTATCCTTTCGCTCTCTCAAGTCCTAACCCCATCAGGTGGTATAGGCAGAGCTGTGGTTACCCATCTAGACGTCCATTTTACAACCTTCTCCCAGGGGCTGGAGGGGAGACATATCTTTGACTGGATGTAGTAATTTTCTCAGGTTTCATAACTGGAGGCGTGGCAGTCTCCAGTTTTTAATTCTAACCAAGGAAATAAATATCTAAGCTTTATTTATATTTTTTAATAATGAGAGTCAGGTTTTTTACTCTTAAGTTGCAAAGGACCAGAGAGAAAGCTGGGAGGTTTATCACTAACTGAGAGTCTGTACCAGTCCCTGGGCCAGTATGTTCTTTGATAGCACCAAGCTACCATTAAACAGAGCAAGTAGTTGATATTTTCAAAGAGACTTAGTCTTATTGCTTGTGCAAATCACAGAACAAGAAATTCAAAAAGCCCACATGTGTCAATCCTGACTCTCTCTGTACCCCTCTTGACTTACAGGGCTGTAGTATCTACTCCAGGAACAGGCCTTGTCTTTCTGTGCTAAGTGGTGGACACCATAAACTTGCCATTTGTTGTAAGAGCTTTCACCAACGCTACAGCAGGCCAGCTGCGGCTTCGTGTACCCAAATCTAGAAAGTTGCCAAAGAAAGACATCCACTGGCTTTGGTGACATGTCCCTGTTCTGCAGCAACCTCCTTGTGAAGAAATTTGCCTGCCATCCCACCTGAACTGCCCAAGCTGAAATCTGTGGCCACTGTCTCTTGTTTTAGTAAAAGAAGCAGCTCTAGGGATCCTTGCTAGGCTTCCTTAAAGCATTTGTGTCAAATACAGGACATTATTTGTAGATCAGGTGCATTTTATTGGATTAGAGCATGTTAGTCATTCCCAGGTAGATCTGTGAGCACATCCTTGCCAGTCCACCCTCTCCTATACACCGTCCGTACAATGCACAATACAGCAGTTAGTGCCACACCACAAATTATTTTTGGTGGAGGAAAAAATTTGAGGGAAAGGAAAATCAAATACAAATCAGGTTGCTCTATTATAAGTCCTGCGTTTGTAGCCCCCCTGCCTCCCTCCCTCCTGTCCCTAGTTAATTGCGTGGCCAGGCTGTGAAGGTAGCAAGAATATTAAAAAAAAACCTGTGTGACAGACTTGTCGCTGCAGCCAGCTGCCATGCTTGCCCGAAGTCGAGGGAGGGAAAGTAATTAAATGGTCTTGCCTTGCACATGGAGGATGATGCTGTTACTGAGCAGGGAAACAATCTCATCAATTCCCATAGAAGGCGGGAGAGCTGAGAAAGACAAGGGGGAAGGAGAGTGAATGGCAGCTGGTGGAGGGCAAGCGAGTAGCATTTTCCTATTATAGAGCCTAACAGGGATTGGTTTATGGATCTCTCATTCTTTTCACGTTTGGCACCTTTCATCTGAAAT
Organism: Grus americana; assembly: GCF_028858705.1. Lineage (NCBI taxonomy): Eukaryota > Metazoa > Chordata > Aves > Gruiformes > Gruidae > Grus > Grus americana. The sequence goes on along the minus strand of NC_072858.1, from coordinate 13,187,539 downwards.
CTGGAGACCACAGGCAGCACACAAACTAAACTTGGCAACCTCTTATTCAAAGCTGCTTCTGGATGGCCATGATGCCAGTTTTGGCAAACACAGTCACTCCTCACCCTCCCATCCCCAGGATCCTTCCCTCGTTTATGCTAACTAATTCTTTTTCTTGTTCCTACTATGTGGCTTTGCCTGCCATAATGAGAGACCTGCTCATTAGCATCTGAGCCTTTGAATGCCTTTCTGAGGAGACCACTGCACAAGATCATTAGCAAGGCAAAAATAAATAAAAAAAAACCCCTAATCCCTGCAAAACAACAGCCCTGCTCCCAAACAAATCATGAGCCTGTGTTTTCCAGTTGGTATCTTGTACAGGGAGATGCTCTGGAGACTCATGAGCAGATGTGGCAGTCTTACCACTACCAGCTGACCTCTTCATATGTGTTGTGTCACCCCTCTAGCCCTGAAATGCAAGGCAAGAGGGGCGCCTGTCTGAAAGAATGAGTTGGTTGTGAATTTCACACCTTGCCAGGATCACAGGCACAGCCAAAATTTGCAAGAGTTTTGGGGAAACACCAGTTCCAACACATAATGGCAATTTGGCTTGATTTGTGAAGGCTGGCCAAGTGAGACTTTACTGAATATATTTGTTTTTCCTTCAGGTTCATACAAAAGCCATGGCAATCCAACATTATCATCAGGGCATTTGGCTTGTAAATTTAAATTACAACACAACGCAACCAAAGAACTACTTCTATAAATATGTACCTTGGCTTCTTGCATCTCAGGAAGCTTTCCTCAAAAACCTTCATTCTCCAGTAAGTCTGAGAAAGAAGAAAATAGTCAGCATCCTGTGCCAAGAAGATTAATAAATCTAGAATATAATACATGAAGAAACAAGAAGGTTTGAGGCTTTACTGGAGGGACTGTCCCACAGTTGATTCATTCCTGTTCAGAGTATGGCGTGTCTGTTTACACACACATATAGCTGCTGAACATGATTGTAACACTGCAAGAATAGAGGAGGTAGCCACGTCTGCAAAATCCACAATGTGCATGTTCACGGATTTAAAGCCTTTAAAGCATAATGTGGAGAGGTGAATGGAAACATGTTTTGATGGCAAAGCTAATAAGAAAATGAAAAAGTTCTGCCAATAAAGAAAAACGGTTAAAGAAATACATAGTAAGGATATCTTAGTAAGGATATCAAAAAGCCCCTGTTCAGAGTTTCCATTGAGGTGTTTTGCTTTTTCTGAAACCCTAACACCAGTCTGTGCTTTCTTTAGTTCTTCTTTTTTTAAAAAAAGAACAACAACCCAAAATGTAATTTAATTACTAATAGCACTGTGATTAAATTTGGCCTTTTGCTTTCCTTCACAGTCAACCTCCTCAATTCCATCTCCCCGACGCCTCTCTCTGTAGTATCGATTCAGTATTGTTAACCTTTCTTTATTACTTGTTTATGTTCCCCCATCAGTTTAAAAACATCAATAAGAGGCTTTTTAAAAAGGACAGAAGCAACAAATAGAGAGACATTGAGGAAAGGTCAAGGATGCAGAAGGATGCAGTGCCTGCTTTGTGGAAGGAGCAAACAGACAGTACGGAAAGGTTAGTGGTCCTGCTGCTGGAGTGAAGGAAGCGTTTGTTTATTCTACAGAAATGCCTGCTACTGGTGCAGTTTTTCCAGTAGACACAAATACCTGTTCTGCCCAGTCTTAACTCGGGGCTACTGGGAAGGACTGGACCTAGTCTCAGTAATGCAGCTGAGATGGTCTGCAGGATCTTTCCCTTCAGGGATCAGGAACCTTTAGGTGTGTTTGGGTGTTTCTGCCTTGTGTTTGAGTGTAAACCCAATCTGAGGGCATTAACTGCTCTGCACAGGGCTCTGCTGGGTGGAGATGTGTAAGTTGGCTGTGACAAGGAAGCAGAGCAGCTGCATCAGTGTGCAACTGAATGCATTCAGCTGACGGTATTTATATCTTCAGGCCAAGCACCATCCAGGAGTCCAAGATACCTTTCTCTGTTTGGGTCTCTGCTGAAGTAGGAAACCACCCCCCTCCCCGCCCCCCCCCCCCCCTTGGAGGAGCTGGCTCAGGGTCCTCTGCCTCCTCCTCCTCCTCTTGGCACATAAAGATGTGCTTTGGGCAACTTAGAGTTCACTCCTGGATCAAATCCTGTCCTCAGTGATGCTAGTCCTTTTGCTTTGAAAGGGACAAAGGATTGAGCCATTATAGCAATAAACCATTCAATGACTTCAGAGGAGATGTAAATCTTGCTCAAGGGTCTCCACCAAGGGGAGAAGCCCATTAAGGGCTTTCCATTCTTGGCTCCCCAGAGAGATCATGTCAGCTGGGGAGTAGAAGGCTAGTGTGGTGGAGGAGGGGAGCGGCACCTTGTCCAGCCTCAGCCCTCTGAAGCCTTAGAGATTCCTGGCACATAAAGGGTAACTGCATCTCACTGCTTGCTCTAGTGTTACCACTGCCACCACCAGACAAGGATTACTATGATGAGAGATCATACTTGTACTGTGTATTATGAATGCCTGGTTAAATGAACCCTGCTGACAGAATATGTGTGCTCTATCACAGCTTTAGATGCAAATGCAGCTTCTGTAAGCTTTGCTGGGGAATAAAATGTGCTGTGAGAAAGCAAGAAGTAGAAGAATGGTGACTAATTCAGCAGTGGGCTGTGCCCAGCTCACTGAGCACGTCAGTGAGCAGAGGGAACTGAAAGTCCCTGAAGAGCAATTGGACTGTGAGAGGTGTTATATATTTTCATATCAAAAGGTGGATTGAGGAAGGAGCCTGGCAATTATACAACGTCATATATAAACTGTGATGAAGAGCTTAGTCCTTGGGATAGTTGAGGCAATTTTGAGGGTTAGTATTCATAGAATCATAGAATTGTTTAGGTTAGAAAGGGCCTCTAAGATCATCAAGTCCAATCATTATTTATTGACCATCCATGTCAAGAACCTCTCAGTTCAACTTCTGAGAGAAGTCTAAGAAGATATTTGTTTTGGTCAATAGTTAACTCTGCAGTGGAGCATGCCTGTGACCCAGCTTTTCCCAAAACATGACTAGACCTTATCCATACATTTATATCCTGAGCATAGGAAGCCAGTCTCCTGCTTTTGAATCTTGCCCTTCTTGTCCATGACCCACACATCGTGTTTCTGCTTAGATGAAAAGATAAAGTGATTTTGAGAATGGCTTTGCATGTGGGGAACAAACCTGGGATGGTAATGCTAGAGATTTTGAAGGAGAAAAACACTGAAAAGTGATATTCATGTCTCTTGGGCTGCTGATACAGCTCTTCAGAGTTGGCTTTAAATGTCTGTAGGGGTATACCTTGTAGGTGGTGTTAATGCCAGTTGAAAAAGTCCTTCTCCTGAAAGTAGAGAAAGACCTGAAGCAAAACTATACACATAGGTTCATAGGGATCATCCCATCATAGGAAAATTGAAAAGTTGGGAGTTACCTCATAAAGTAATCTAGTCCAATCTCCTGCTTCAGCTTTAGAGAATTAGAGATGCTGTTACAGAATAAATCCACAGCTTTTATGCAGCCTCAGTGATTTGTAATAGCTGAACACACACATTTATATGAATAGTCTTAATACAACAAGCTTAAATTAACAAATGAAGCTGAGATGAAGATTCCACTTTCCTAAGATACCAAATATATGCAAAGATCCAAAATTACAGAGGCAACTCTGTAATAGGTGGTTTGGGTTCTCAGCAGGAGTGAAAGAAAGTCCATGTTCATGTGTCTGACATGGAGTAGAGTCTTGAACTGGACTACTTGGAACCCTGGATGTGACATTAACCATCTTACTCCTCTGTCTTCAAAAATGGAGCCTGGTTTCAGATTTTTCCCATCTCCAGAAACTGTCTTGCACCTCAAAAGGTTTTCCCAATGAAATTGTAAAATATGACTGGTGGTTTTTTTTTTCCCCCCCATGGAAGTCTAACAGCTGTAATACTTGTAGCTTTCAGAAAACAACCTCTTGCCCTGAAAATTTTCCTTCTTTTGCAGACCAGTACAAGCACAGTGCTAGAAATACTATTCAACATGGAGATCTCCATTCCACGCTTTCGGAGTGTTTTGTTAAAAGAAGAAACAAACCCCATCTTAGTTATTAAAGATACATTTCTCTTGACCTTTTAAGACCAAACGTAATTACATATGACATATATCTCTTCAACTCAGAAAGCTGTATAAATAATACATCTTTACTATTAATTCTGAGAGGTGACATTGTGGTTAGAGGGGTTCTTGAAGTTTTGCTTTGAAATACAAAGGTGATCAGCTAGCATCCTTCAACACTGGATTTCTCACATTGGCATGTGGAAAAACCCCCACAAACAGCAGCCCAGAAATAAAGCAACATCTTTGATCCTTATGGTAGACAGAATGTGGTGAGGATATTGGATTCTTATTTTGCTTCTGCAAATAGAATGATGTATGCAGATCAATATTGTGCATTCTCTCACACAATAATGTTAATTACTTACTATGAAAATTCACCCAACAGAACAATTTTCACTAAAACTTAATGAACAGACATTTTCTCCCACCTTACTCTTCAATCTTAAAATGAGATCTTTACTAAGGACAGTATGACTATTTATGCAGAAAGAATGACTATTTATATTAGGTTGCACAAAGGGATTTGATTTTTCTGCAATACCTTCCCATCTATAAAGAGAATGTCCTGGCTTGGGCTAGTCAGTTATCTCATGAGATCAGTGGTTTTGACATTTAGCACTTTAGGCTCCATTTTCCATCCCAAGGAGTAAAGCCCCAGAGTTTAAATGCTACTCATTCCTAATGTTCAGATTTTACCTAATATTATGGCAAGAGAAAGGATAGCATTGATTTCTCCTTTTGACTTCCCAGTCACCTGAAGATCTTTACAGGCAGTCAGTAAAAGTGTGTTAAAGGTGTCATTTTCCTGTTTGTTTGAAGTTCTTTCTTCCATTATGTCATGGATATTTTAGCCTTAGGCATATTGCTTTGCTGCTAGTTTACAATACTACTCCTCTTCTGTAAACAGTAACTTGGAATCTGATCCACATTTCAGAAGGGACCATGTGCATCTTGTACATGGCATGTTAGCAACAGTTTGGATGTGAGATTGTAGTAACCAAAGTTGGTTTATTCCTTCTGGTTGAGGTTGCATTCAGTGCTGACATTGGCATAGTAGTTACAAAGTTTTCCTTGTTTTGCCTGGGATGGAGTTAATTTTCATCTTAGTATAGAATCATAGAATCATAGAATGGTTTGGGTTGGAAGGGACCTCAAAGATCATCTAGTTCCAACCCGCCTGCTATGGGCAGGGACACCCTCTGTTAGACCATGTTGCCCAAAGCCTCATCCAACCTGGTCTTAAACACTTCCAGGGGTAGCTGGTATAGTGCTGTGTTTTGTATTTAGTAGGAGAATAATATTGATAACACACTAATGTTTTAGTTGTTGTTAAGTTGTGCTTATACTAAGGCAAGGACTTTTCAGCTTCTCATATTGCCCTGCCAGTGAGGAGGCTGGGAGAGCACAAGAAGCCGGGAGGGGACACAGTTGTGACAGCTGACCCAAACTGACTGAAGGGATATTGCATACCATATGATGTCATGTTCAGTGCATAAACTAGGGGAGTTGGCCAGTGGGGGAAGGGCCACTTGGGAACTGGCTGGGCATCAGTCAGTGGGTGGTAAGCAATTACACTGTGCATCACTTGGTTTGGTATATTATTATTATTATTATTATTATTATTATTATTTTCCCTTTCTGTCCTATTAAACTGTCTTTATCTTAACCCATGAATTTTACTTTTTTTTTTTATGATTCTGTCCCCTGTCCTGCTGCAGGAGGGGAGGGTTAGCGAATGGCTGTGTGATGTTTAGCTGCCTGCTGGGTTAAACCACAACAGAAGCTTACCATCCCAAGAACCACATTGGAATGGGAGTTAATAAGAGACAAAGAAAATGTTCTACTCTGGAAAAAGTTGGAGCCAAACTATCTTACCAATATTACCTCAGGAACATGAGTAAAATCCTCTCTGTTGTGGTTTTGCCTCAGCTAAATCAAGACGTTTATCTCCTGTTTTACCCTGGTTACTCCTCATCATTTCCCTGCAAACATTGAAATGAGTTTTCTGCAGTAGCATGCGTACCTAGCCAAGAACGTGATATGTGCAAGGCAGAAGAGTTTCTGCCTGAATAGCTTTTTTTGATAGTCTTTATTCTGTTATTTGGAAATGAGTTTGTCACCCAATCAGGGAATGAAAATGAAGTCTCAACCAACAATGAATGATCAGTGGAACGTATATGTCTCTTATACCCAGAGAGTTATGTGAGGATTCCAGTCCTTGGTTATTTAAGAACCAACCTATTATAATAGATAGGCAGTAAATCTTCATTTACAAAAAAACCAACAAAAAAATCTCTCCTTGGCAGTTCTTAAAAACTGCAAGTGCTTAATCTCCAAGGGGAGAGATAGTGGAATAAATGGTTTTCTCAGAGAGACGGTGGAATAAACAGTTAAAACCAGCGTGAGAAAACTCATTTCAGCAGCAGAGAGAAATGACAGTTAAACCTTTCAAGTCAGTGGTTAACAGTGATTCACAGAGATCTAAGTATCTTCTATTTAAGGTAACTCTTAACACCAGGGAAGCCAACACATCCTCAACAAAGTCAAGATGGGTTAACAGGAGATTAACAATTGCTGATGGTGTTATTAGGGAAGAGGTTTTTGCCTTCTTTTTATAGTGGTTCTGCCTTTCTTAAATCCCTGGTGTGGGTCATCCTAGATGTATAGGTTCAAACTGAAAATATTAAAGTTGTCCATATAATGACCCAGCAGAGACACGCAGGCTATTGGAAGCAAGATGGCTCTAGGACTAGAAGCAATACCACAGAAGCAGTTTCTGCGTTCACGTGAACTGACAAACTTTTTCTGCTTTCCAGACCAAGCCACAATCTCTCCGCTGTGCTGTACACTCTGCAGTTGTGTGGTATTGCTATGTTGAATGTCTCTGCATCATTCTCCACTGAATGATGCAAGCATCCCATAAGAAAGCTTATACCTTCAGTGAAAACCCTCCAGAAACTGCTGGTTACAACTCAGTAGCCTGCAGAACATAAAGAAAGAAAGATGTTGAAGGTGAGATTGGCAACATCTTAAGGGCAGGGATGTGGCAGTGAAGCTAATTTTTAGAAACGTACTAAAATAATCATAAATCCCCCCCCAACTTCTCATCAACCCAAAATGATAAAGACTGTTTCAGTCTGTTTTGTCTTCTTTTTTTTCTTGCCCAAACTTTCCAAATTCAGCATGAAGCAACCATGAGCTGTGGCTGAAGAAGAACAATGCTTTTCAGTAAGCAAGCAATTCACACCATAAGAAATCCCCAGCTCTCCTGAAGAAAAGCTGCAGAATACAGTTTGTAGACTGTTCTAGCAGAGAAGACTGTATTACCAATAAAAGCCAGTGCTTGAACTAACCTATTAGTGATGGATTAGAATTCCAACTTTTGAATCAATGCATATAAGCTTAAGAATAGTAAGGCCAGACAAATTGAACTGGACAAACTGGAACACACTAACAAGGAAAACGAAGATTTACTAATGATGCCTTCTTGTGAACGATGCCTTTGTAGAAGATATGCTTGGTCTAAGCACATGTTTTGTGTTGGTTAATTACTTATTAATTAGTAATATCAATGAAATATCACAGTTTTGATATTTGGGTCAGCCTGAATAGGTCCTTCTGATCTTGACAAGTCAATCTGTGAGGAAGTCACTGCACACAAGGAGAGATACGGAAGTGGAGTTCAGGCTTCTGGCTGTACTCTGAAGAACGGGATGCTTAACCGGCTCTTGGCTTCTTAAAGAAGAACTTTGCCTCCTCAAAGACATACTAATGTAGCTCAGTGCAGCCTGTAAATACAGATAGATTTTTTTTTTATCCTGTAACTATGTGTAGCACTTTCAAGAAGGGATCCAAGTGATCCACAATTAAGTAATTTGCCATAATTATGATTATGTACTGTTGATAATTAGTCCAACCAAAAGAAAGAAAGAAAGGAACCAAGGAATTTTTATGAAATCAATTAAGTGTAAAGGAGAAAGAGAAGATGGATAATGAGATACTCTAAATAGCAAGAGTTTCATTTATGTCAATTGTGCCGCAGGGTAGACAGAGCATTTGTGGGTGGGCAGGGGATATCATTCCTTGGCAGCAAGCTACCCCCTTCTTTCCTTGAAAGACCACTGATCTCAGTAACTAGAGATCAGATTGAAGGTAAAAAGATTTGAAACATCAGGTGGGAATTAAGAACTTAAAAGAAAATTGTCTCCTCTATCATTACACTGTAAATTAAGATCACTTCAAGACATGTGCTAGAGGACATTTTAAGACCATGAAGGCAATTGTTGACCAGAGAAATCAAATGATGGGTACTCTTAAATTCTTCTACTGCACAATATTTATGTATGTAACTTCTGCAAGGACACTGTGAGGGTGGGGTCAGTACTGGAACAGGTTGCTCAGACAGGCTGTAAACGCTACATCCCTGGAGATGTTCAGAACCTGACTGGACACATGGTCCTGGGCAACTTGTTCTAGCTGACCTGCCATGAGAATGGGATTTGGACTTGTCTACACTGAGAAGCCTGGGAAAGTTATGCTAAGCTTTTTGGTACTCAATCAGGTAATTTATTTACAAATATATTGGGATGAATGACTAAACCAACAGTAAATCTAAGAGAAAGAAAAAAAATATTCTAACAAGGAAGATAAACAGATTAGTAATAACTAACTCCTAATTTTTAACTATACCAAGAATGATTAACTTTCCTTTCCTTTGAGTAGATACTGCTCAGCCACTTCTACCCTCCTAAAGTAACCTTGCATCATAGCTTATAGTTTTAATTTTTGCTGGATAACATGATTTGATTTAAGCTAATCTGATCTGTTGCCTGGTTTATTTTTTTTCTAGCTGCTCCTTGCTTCACCAGTCTCTATCAGTCTTAGCTGTGCTTCACTCCATTTCTTGACTCACTATATTTTCTAGCTGGCTCCCTCTTTTGCTGACAGATTTTGCTACTTCAGCTCCTAGGAGAGAATGGAGAACAATGCACAAGTCACAGCTCAGCTCACAGGAAATTAGGAAGTAGCTTTTTCTGTTCATAAAACTGCAAAATGTCCTGTTTCTCCATGTCTCGTCTCTAGCCTTTGAACCACATTGCTGGAAGCGACAGTCTAAAATTAATGGGATGCCCAGACAGAGCTAATTAACTTAAATTTCTGTACATTACTATAAACACAAACTTCATCTACTTTACTATATTTTTTTTTATTTTTCAAGTATAACACAAAACTATAAAGCAGCCATGTTTCAGGCCTGTCCTTTCTTCCTTTCCATTCTTAATCTTTTTTCACCACATATCCATTGCATACTCCTTTGTTTGTTTGTTTGTTTGTTTTTTTCTCCTGGGTTTGTTCCTTCTGAAACTCATGAGGAAGAATGAGATATGGGACTCTTGCCTTCATTTGAGTCTTGGCCACATACCTTTTTGTGTGCATCTAAACCTTTGGCCAGTGGTATCACAGATGCTGGGCAGATCCACTTCTATTGGGACTCTCTGCCCAAACCATTACCCGTTCCCAAGAAAAGATTGTATGAGAAAAATATGATCTCAGTGAAAAATTAAAGTTTGAAATAAACTCTTCTTTGCAGTAACTTCTTGAGAAAGAAGCAGTGCCTCATATTTAGCTGTACAACTCTGGAGTGCTTTTCCTCTTAGGAAGGAATATGTAATTTTAAGGATTGGTATTAGCTGGTAATCCTTGCTATAATATTTATGTTTAAGGACAACTAGTGGCACTGTACAGTCGCTATGTGAACACATAGTAAAACACATAGTCCCTATCTGAAACAGCATACTGTTTAAATTGACAAGCCAGATGAAGGCAGGAAAAGACTCTCATCATCCCCAACTAAGAGGTAAAAAAAAATCAAGGCTCGCAGATATTAGACAAGTGTTTTGTAACCATAAAGTGGGTTGCTGCTGAACAAGGAGATTAACAGAATCTCAGGTTCATCTTTAACAACAGCTAAACTGGTCTGGAAAAATTATTTGAAGGAGTACAATCCAACTGTGGGTGCTCTCCTGGATTCAACTTGTTCAGTCTTGTGGGACAAGGTGCCAGAAAGAGGAATCATGCAGGCATAATACACAAAAATATGTGCTATTAGGATAGTATGATAATATTTTAATTTGATTTAGCTCTCAAATTAGAAAGTTAGGAAGGAGGAGAATGCAGATTGGGGAACCTGCAATAAACAGCTACAAAATGTGTTTTTGAGATGTACATCTGACTGTGTGTGTTAGCTCCTTTGTTGGGGTATGTCGTGTATCGAACATGGTCAACAATCAGCCTGACTTTCTGTAGGGAGTGCTGAGGTGTGAAGACATCTGTCTCTGGGATGCTGGTCACAGCAATGAAATCCATCTCTACACCACTCCTGTCTACCACCGGCCCTCCCACCCTCTCAGACAAGTCCTCTTTCTCCACTGGCAGCTTCCACAGCCTGTGAATCAAATGCCAGTGCAGCTCTGTTAAAAACCCACTGGACCCGGGTGTTCAGCTGCAGCGCTGCAGAAACCACAGTTCTAATGCCTTTGGAAGCAGCTTACCCCCCCCACCACGAGGCAGAGCACCCAGTTTGCTCGAAGACCTGAGCGGGATCTCTATATCCACATGATAGCACAGTTATTCTGACCATGCTCTGACAACACAAGGCCTTGCTGCAAAGGTCTTTGAGCTTCCGACGGCAAAATACTGTCGGGAGGGAGCACGGCCATCTCCAGCAAATGGTGCAGATCACCTCCTGGCTAGACAGTTTAGAGAGGGCACCATCTAGACTGAAGTGCCATACACGCAGCTGAGGACTTCTCTGAGCCTCCTCTGAGCCCCAGGCTTCGGCTCAAAATGCCTGATATAATGAGAGGGCCATGCTGCAGCCTGCCAAATTGTTGTTTTCCAACTATGATGATGAGAATGTGTTTCACGTGGCCTGAGGCTGCCTGGGTAGTGTTAGAAGGCTAGCCTTGGTAGAGGAAAGCAAACTTTTTTGTTATTTCCCACTGAAAATTGCTAGGTTCCTTCTACATATATAAAGAAAAAGCTATGTGGTCTCTGAAGACTGTTGTGTTGGGTTTGCATGGCAGGGTTTTGGTAGCGGGGGGGCTACAGGGGTGGCTTCTGTGAGAAGCTGCTAGAAGCTTCCCCTGTGTCTGATAGAGCCAATGCCAGCCGGCTCCAAGACGGACCTGCTGCTGGCCAAGGCCAAGCCAATCAGCGCCTCTGTGATAACATATTTAAGAAGAAGAAAAACACTTAGAGAGAGAGCTTTTGCAGCCGGAGAGAGGAGTGAGAAGATGTAAGAAACTCTGCAGACACCATGGTCAGTGCAGATGGAGGCGGAGGAGGAGCTCCAGGCGCCGGAGCAGAGATCCCCCTGCAGCCCATGGTGGAGACCATGGTGAAGCAGGCTGTCCCCCTGCAGCCCATGGAGGAAGGATGAGGGGGTGTAGCGATTCCACCTGCAGCCCGTGGAGGACCCCACGCCGGAGCAGGTGGAGGCACCTGAAGGAGGCTGCGGCCCGTGGGAAGCCCACGCTGGAGCAAGTTCCAGGCTGGACCGGTGGACCCGTGAAGAGGGGAGCCCACGCCAGGGCAGGTTTGCTGGCAGGACTTGTGACCCCGTGGGGGACCCCACGCTGGACCAGTTTGCTCCTGAAGGTCTGCACCCTGTGAGACGGACTCCATGCTGGAGCAGGGGAACGATGAGAGGAGTCCTCCCCCTGAGGATGAAGAAGCGGCAGAAACACCGTGAGATGAACTGACCGTAACCCCCACTCCCCGTCCCCCTGTGCCGCTGAGGGGGGGAAGGTTGAAGCCGGGAGTGAAGTTGAGCCCAGGAAGATGGGAGGGGTGGGGGGAAGTGTTTTAAGAGTTGATTTTATTTTCTCATTCCTCTACTCTGTTTTGCCTAGTAATAAATTAGATGAATTCCCTCTCTAAGTTTGGTCTGTTTTGCTCGTGCCGACAATTAGTGAGTGATCTCTCCCTGTCCTTATCTCGACCTGCAAGCATTTCGTTATGCCTTTTCTCCCCTGTTTGGTGAATGAGGGGAGTGAGAGAGCGGCTCTGGTGGGCACCTGGCCTCCAGCCAGGGTCAACCCACCACAACTGTGCAGCTGAAAAGGTGGAAGCACACAATCCTGTCAAAGCGACAGTGGGAATGGGAATGCAGTGTGAATGCTAGTGAGTTCTATAGTATCAAACAACATCATGGGAGAAAAATCCATCAGAACTATTAACTACAAAAAGGCCATCTTTACCTTAAGAAGTAGTGGCTTAGTGCGGCCGGGTGTATCAAGGAAGTATTGCTATTTGCTTGCCCTGCTCTGATATTTCTTCTGAGGGGATCTTTTACAGTCTAATGTTGGTGAACTGATTGTGTGAAATCTTGGGGTGGAGCTTTGATGTGGTCCATTACTGAAATTTTTGCAGTGTCACCCATAATCCTCTTTCAGGAGTGTTTTGTTACAAACAAATAAATAAAAAGAGAGTTATCCAAGAAGGCTGAAGAAGCTGTGGCCAGAGGTTAAGACCTTATTGTAAAATAATAATAATAATAATAATAATAATAATAATAATAATAATAATAAAAATGAAGTCTTGCTCCAAAAAGATTAAAGCTTTGACCTTGACTTCTCCTTAGTGTTAGTGTAAGCTACTCAAGAGAACTGCTGTCTTCCATTCCCCATCTAGTAGACATTAAAATGGAGGGGGGGGGGGGGGGGGATGTTTTAACAGCTGAGAAATTGCAAAATGTGACATCTATTCATACCTATCTCACTCACCATGAATTCTCTGTGCCTACATAAATTGGACAGGCAGCCAGCTTTAAAGCACTTTGGAAGGAGACCTTTAGGGACTAAATTGCTGTGCTTTGCTAGCAAAGTGGGACGTGGTGTCAGAGCGATTCTGTGCCCTAAGTATGTGCACAGAAACAGACACCCATTGACAAGTGCAGAACTACTTTCAGGATTACCTTATTATTATGCAGAAAAACCAGTGGTCTTTGCTTCTTGCCAACAGGCTCGTACGCTTAATGCTGTACGGGAGCAAACAGTTCACAGCATAATGAATCAGAGAGCAGAGCAGTGCTTAGATGGTCTTTTAATGCTGAATCATTTTAACCCGTGCTGTTGGAGAGGGTGGACACAGCTGGTGTGCATGGCTTCCACTGAGTGGCTTCAGGAGGTGGCCAGACCTGGCTTCTCTAATGGTTACAATGCTGAGCTCCCCACAATTAAAAATCCATGCAAACAGATTGAAGTGTTTGCGACTTCCAGCCATGTCTGAATTTTAAGAGTAGCTCTGAGGAATGGATTTAAATCCACATCCCAAAGGCAAACAACGCCATAAGCTTCTGAATTACTCCTGGCCCTTTTTCAGTATGTAACACTGCCTCTACAAGCAAATCCCCGATGTCCTTTCATTCGTGCATGTATCCAGGTGGTGTATTTAACCTGCATCATCCTCAAACCTGCTCTTCTCAGCATTTAATAATCCACCATCTGGGTCAGTTTCACTTGTGGGAATTATTCCCACGGAGCTATGTGAATCCTTGAACTCAAGGCTCCTCAGGCCTCTTCCCGCCGTTAGAGAACACTCTTACATACACTGAACAAGTCCCCGTGGGATCAAATCAGCACTGCTTTGATGTGACTGACATTCACAGCGCTTCTTTTGGCTTCAGTGGCTTTAGGATGACCCGCTGCATAAATGAGTATTTTTAAATATGTACATTTTAAAGTAATTTTAGAAGCATTTAAAAGTGAAAGGTCTGGAAGGAATGTCCTATGAGGAGTGACTAAGGACTTTGGGCTTGTCTAGCTTGGAGAGAAGGAGGCTGAGGGGCGACCTCATTGCTCTCTACAGCTTCCTGAGGAGGGAAAGAGGAGAGGGAGGTGCTGAGCTCTTCTCCCTGGGATCCAGTGACAGGATGTGTGGGAATAGGTCAAAGCTGCGCCAGGAGAGGTTCAGACTTGACATTAGGAAGCATTTCTTTACCGAGAGGGTGATCAAACACTGGAACAGATTTCCTAGAGCGGTGGTCAATGCCCCAAGCCTGTCAGTGTTTCAGAGGCATTTGGACAATGCCCTTAACAACATGCTTTAACTTTTGGTCAGCCCTGAAGTGGTCAGGCAGTTGGACTAGATGATTGTTGTAGGTCCCTTCCAACTGAAATATTCTATTCTATTCTATTCTATTCTGTTCTATTCTGTTCTGTTCTATCCTACCCCATCCCATCCCATCCCATCCCATCTGGACAGACAGACAGATAGATAGGGTCACAGCCATAAGGCTTGACACAGGGTCCCAGGAGTGTGGGTTTAGGAAAACACTTGAGATCATAACATAAGCAAATCCCAACAAATCTTCATCTGAATACTCACAGCTCTTTTGTCCCCTTTAGTTTTTCTGATATGAAAATACCCCAGGAAAGAACTGTTAAGCTGCAAATACGCTTGCACCTGAGCCTTTCAGCCAGTCAGGGAGATGAACCCATTGCCACGTGCTCCATCGTGCCCAGTCAATATCTGCTCCTCAACTCAGTTCAGACACAGAGAGCTCTTGGCCATCAAACCTTGGATTTAAAACCCTCCAGGGAGTCTCTTGTCTGAATAATGCATAAGGCTAAGGAAATCTCCACAAGCTGGAGGAAAAAAAAAGAGATGAGGTTTGTCAAACTGGCACAAGTTATTTGCTCACTGCTAATAAGGTGGCGTTGACAGCTGAGCAGAAGAACAGTTACAGCTTTTTTCACTACTTGAGGCTTGAAGGACTCTTTTTTAAGTTGGAATACTCCATCTCTAGGAGTGGGGGCCTTGCCTCTGTTTTCATCGTCACACTTGATCATCTTTTACTGTCACCACTTGCAGATGGATTATTTTTAGGGTTGATTATCTGTGACCCCATTTTTGATAGCTCTGTGAGGTTCATGAGGCGAATGTTAGTGAATTGCTTGCTGTGCTGGCACCTTAAAAGACTTCACATCTTTTTGGATATCTGAAGCAACTTACTTATCTCCCTGTGCCTCATTTTCCTCAGTTACCTGTATAGATAAAATACCTTAGCCCTTTTTTTCCTAGCTACAAAAATGCGTCTCTGAAATCACTTTCTAAGGTGTATATACTTCATTTGAATTACGGTGGTCCTCTCAAGCTACTGTTAGTTAAGATGCTTTGTGCTGCTGCAAAAAGCAGGGTTTTATGTTGGTACAGCAAAGGAACATACCATCTCATTAAAAGTGCACCTACAGACAGAGATGTTGCTCTCATTAAGCATTGGACTCTGGCCATTTCTGACCTGTGTAACATGTCTCTGTCGCATGGACTAAACCAAGCTCTTGGCTAACAGGGACCAGCAAAGCTCCCGAGAGGAACAAAATCATCTCTGTTGCATGCAGATTCAAGCAGCAACTGTCTCCAACTTCTACACCGTAGCAAGTAACCACTGCTCAGCTGGGCAGTGGGACATACGTGTGCTTCTAGTTCTTTGTTAAGGAAAGTTGTCAGGAATCTATTTTAAGTGAATCTGCTTTATTTTTTGTCTGTGATGGATTAGCGATCTCATCAACAGATAAACAGTAGCTTTTAAAGACGCTTCCTGAATTGCTTTCTACTGAAGTATAATTCCTAGAAAATTCTCTGTGCCTTCCAGTGCTTCTCTGTGCTTTTCATCTTTGTCCTGTGAAGTAAGACAGAGCTATACTACTCCCATTAAAGAGATCAGACAGTACATCTCCATGATCCCCATTAACATCAGGAGTGGATCTGCGGTAAAAAAGGGCATCTTTCAGCTCTCTTCCTCCAGTCCCTCAGCTCCTGCAGACTGCACAGCTCAGTCTGAATTTCAAGAGGATTATGGACTGCAGCCTACTTTTGATTATAGTGATATAAAGCTGGAGTCCTCTGGCTTTGAGGGACAGGTCTATTGTATTTGCAAAGAGACATATGTTTTCTGACAGCATTTTTGCTCCCAGCCTGCTGTGCTGGTGTGCAAACTTCCCCCACCTTCCTCCCCAGCTGCCAGCTCCCTCCAGTCACTCATTCTGATAGTTTATTTGTAAATGAGCAATGAACAGGGAGAGAGAAAATGATCTGCTGAGGGAACTGGGATGAACCTGATTAATATTCTGTCGTTTCTCCCAAGTCACAGGGTAGGTGACCACCACCCCATCAGAGAAGTCCCGCCTGCCCAGTTCTTTGGCGAAACAATTATAAAATGCAAATATTGAGAGAATACCTCAGTATCTCACAATCTTCAATATTATTTCCTGGACACGGGTTACATGTAAGAAACAAAGTCTAATAAGCCCTTTTCTCATTAGCCTGGGGTTGCTGTTCAAATAAGATGGGGTGGGGCAGGGAGAGGAGAAAGCTGAAGTGGATGCTCTTTTTTCATGAGCCAAAATCCACTGAACAGGAGTCAGGCCAGACACAGCCCAAAAACTTCTTACTTGCACCCTTAACTGACTGCCAGGGTCACAGATCTTCTCCTGCCAGCTGCATCCTGGAAAAGCCCATTCTCATTTCATTGGAAAGAGAAAGGCTTGAAGAGTTCATGTTGGGGTGGGGGTAATGAGGTGTCCTGGGATCTAGTCCCTTCTTCCCAGTGTACCGAGGAAAAAGTCACACAGAGCTCTCCTCTGCCTCAGTTTGTTTCCCAAAGAAAACTGGTGCCACCCTGCCTTTCTCTGCTTTGTCAAAGCTGGGTTTGAATCAGAATAAAACCCCTTGTAGACCCTGGATCAGGACCAACAGTCTTGAATGAGGTGATGCATGTTAAAGTTATTGATGCATCCAAGGAAAAACCTTCTGATATCACAGCCAGGAAAAAAAGATAGCACAATTGATTCCCATTCTCTGGTAACACCATTTGGCGAAGAATGATATGAAGTCAGGGAGAGTTTCATGAAGAAGTCAGGCCTGGACTTGTTTATTTAGCAGCTCTGTCTTTTGATGGATACTGCAAACCATGTACATTATCAAGCAGCAAAGAACATTCCAAATTAAAAATGCAATAAACTAGAATTTATTGAGGCATGAATATATTAGTTGAAAATAAATAAAACAAAAAAGGAAAAGAAATGTTAGAATGGGTCCAGGACTTCTTTTTAAGGTAGGATACTACTAAAGTGGATCCTGAGAGGGGAAAAATGAAGCTTAAGTCTCAGTTATTCATCCTAATGATCGGATGGTATTTTTGCCTTGTAACGCTGTATCATCAAGTTTATGATTTCCTCCTGAATCTTCTTGCTGTTGTTCTCCATTTTTAAGAACCTATTCAAATAACCAGGTTACTTGCAAAGAAGGACAATATTACATTATTCACACATGGAAATAAGATTCAGGAGATCTGGATTTGACTGCTGATGGTCTCACTGCTCTCCTACAGAAAGCTTAAGCAGTGTCTTAGGTTGTGGACATGCAAGTGGGTTAATGAAGACAAGCTGTCTTCATTAAAACCCAAAAATCTAAAATCTACAAACACAAGACACAAGCTTTAAGTGTTCTAGTTGTGTCCCAGGAATGACAAATTTACCCCTGGATTAATCAGGGATAAGCATTTCATCATCTAGTATATCTGCCTTTTCATACACTTTTTCTTCCTTTGTACACGATAGTGATGGGGTGATTTGTTGGGTTTTATAACCTGTATTTCATTTCTCAGTTCAGGTTACACTTATTCACAGTCCATTGGTACCTTATGTCTTGAGCTGGGAGAAACATTTTCAGATGAGCAGCTAGAGACTGAATCAATTCAGAAATTCAGGGTGTTTTGGGTGAATCATTTCCATCAAAAAAGCAAAAAGTGAAAATAACTTAACAAGAGCCCTGCTGTGCTGATTCAAAGCTTTTGAAGAGGTTCCATTTCTTCTTTTGGAAATAGCAATTACACATCTTTCGCTAATTAATCTTTACAATAATCCTGGAAAACAAAACTTTTTTTGTAATCTATGACTTATTCACTTATTCTTTAGTGAGAGGATTCCAGTTAGAAACACAGAAACCCTTTCATGAACCTAAATGGACTGATTTTTTTTTTCTTTGTTTGGTCAGTGGTGTAAATGCTTAAAAGAAAAATCCATTGTTTCTGCAAGGTCTGAGCTTTACGAAGTGAGGGCTATAAGACGTGCTGCCTGTGGGTCTGCCCACTCCAAAGGCTGTGGTTACAAGTGTTTCTCTTGGCAGGTGTTCTGATTTTACCTATCCCCTTGTTCCTCCCCTAAGCACCCAGTCACCCTGTTCCTTACCTAAGCTCCCACTATCTTGTCGCCTCATTCCCACCCTTGGCCATGCATTTCTGCTCCTATACGGCTCTCTCCGTCATGATCCTTTAAGGGGCTATCTAGATCACAGAGTTGAGCTGGTTTAAAATAACCATTCCTTCTCTTACCGCTTTTTTAAGGTTTATTTTTAATCTGGATCAGTTCCTTGAGTGACCGATCAGAGAACAGCGTGATTCACCAGACGGCTACATCAACACAGCTGAAATGGTATTTTACGTAAATGGGATTTCAGTGGTAATAGGAGAAGTGGTGCTGGAAGAGGGGAGTTGCAGTTGTCACTGAATTAAACGCTCTGTAAGGATGGCCTGAAGTCAGAGTTGTGATTGCAGCTTCCTTCAGACTCCACTGACTTTAATCTACTGCTAACTGTGTCGGTTTGTCAATGCAGGATAAAGCTTAGTATGGACTATTAGATGAAGAATTTATCAAGTATTGATTTAGCTCCTGCTAGGTCATCCAGCCTTTCCTGACCCTTCTGCTGCTTCGGTTTCATTGTTATTCATGTCTGAACAACTGTAAGTAAAAATTAGGGTTGGTAATTTGGGTTTGTAATTGGATCTGATAACTAAATAAGTAGGAGCAAAAAAAAGCAAAAATGCGCTAATCATGAATAATTACAAGCCCAAATTAACAATTCTATTACCTCTTCTCCAAAACAAACATGCCCCCCTTCAATCTTAGTTTCAGAAACTGAAAGGTATGAGTCGCAGGTTCCTAAACAAAGCCTAGGAAGAAAGATCTACTCTAGCAAGAGTCCTCAGCACAGTCCTTGTCCAAGGTGCATGGCACAGAAGCGGTAGCTCTGGCAAAAGGCAGTGCCTTGAAATTCCAACATCTAAGGCAGGTGTGTGCTCTGCCAAGTTTTCAGAGATCAGCAAGAGCTCAGGGACAGAGCACCGGGGGAAGTTTCTGCAGTGCCTTTCATTCTCTGCTGCAACAGAGCAAGGAAAGTAGGACGAGTCTGAAGAGTTCTTGTGAGGCAGAGTTATAGGCAAATAGAAAATCAACCCAAACTTCACCTTCCCTCATTGCAGCCTTCAGTTGCCATCTCAAGGTCCTACCTGTCTGTTATGCTGAGGAAGTGATTTTGGAAATGCATCATACCTTAGTCATCTTTTACTCGTCTACCTTATGAAGTTGCCTTGCACACAATGTAACGCATGTTTATTGACTGATTGAGGAGAAGGCTGAGCTGTATTTGGGGTGGGCCAATCCTGAGAAAAGATCTAGGCTTATTTTCAAAAAGACTTTCTACGCTGCTGTGGTTTTGCCAGCAACAAGCAGCCTTGTTGCTCTAGCCCTGATCAGCATGGCTGAGAAGCTGCCTGTACAGACTGGGTGAGTAAGCGGATATTTTTGTCCTTTCGTTGAATCACAATTATGGGAATGTCATTGTAGGCATTCATTTGGTATTGCAGCTCATTTGTGTTTAACAAAATGGAGACTATTTCTCTTTAGAAACACAGGGATGCAAATGTATGATACCAACAAGTTTTGTACGGCTTATCTGAATGTCCGTCATGGAAGAATGCAGCCTGATGTATTTACTGAGTGCTGGTAAATGATCTGTGCATTAATTGGAGTTGGATCTCATACTTTTAGGATTGGAAGAGGCCTTTTGTGGGAAACGGTCACAATATATCCTGCAAGCCCATGAAACTCTTATGGCTCCATATGTCATTTAGGGACAGAGCAGCAATTAACAATGTAGAGAAAGATCCTTGTCCAAAAACTTTTACACCTTCCAGGACTGGGGCACTGCCTTCTCCCAACAGAGAAATGTCACAGTGATTTACTATGATGAGATCTGAATCTTGAATGGTGCTTGGCAACATCAAAATGTTCTTTCCAAAAAAGGCAAAAATATTTAGGTAGCCCGGAAACTTTTGAACTGCCATCAATACTTCCATAGCTAGGCGGGTTTAATAGGATATGTTTTAAGGATTTGGAAGTAGCAGATCACTTGAAGGTTGACATCACCTTGGATTGAAAAAATGCCTTTACCACTGACTGATAGCCTTGGGTTTTTTTCCCCCCAAAAGCAGCAATGGAGCCCTCTTCGCCCATCGCAGTGTCCTAGTTTAATCCTATGTGTGACATTCCTAGTAAGAGTTGTTATGCAGTGGCAGATCTGATCTATTTTCTTATGAGACTGCAAAGAAAGGTTTAACTATAATTCAGTATGTATGATGGTATTCCTCCATCCTTTTCCAACATTTTACATTACAAGCTATTGCCAAAGAGGCAAGGAAGCAATCAATAACTAGATTGTTCAGCACCCTGAGGAGGGATCTAAACCAAGGCATACTGCTGCCCTCTGGGACTTGCATATACAGTCCAGAAATACTGCAGCTTGGTGGGCATGCAGATAAAAATCATTCTGATAGATGTCCTAGAGGCAGCTTTTCCCAGTATCTCCTTTTTGAGAGAAAAGAAAGCCGCTCTGAAAGTCTGTATACCTTCCTCTGAAGCCACCAGTGCTCACAAAGTGTTCATTTACAATATTGCCCATTTTTTGCCTCTCCTTCAGGTTTCCTTTTTGCATCTCCTCATATGGACTTGCAGTTGTCTCAGCTCCTAATTTGGCAAGTCCCTGTTTTTTCTGTCAAAATGCCTCTGGTCCTCCATGTACAGAGGAACATTTTATTCTTTATACTCTCCCTCCATTAATACACGCAGTGTCCATCTGGTTGCTGCATCCAGCTACAAGTAGGGAATATAACAGTTGTGATACATCATAACACTCAGCAAAACAGGTCAGCTGCTTTGACGTCTACTTCTTAGATCAGCTTCAGTCTTTAGAAATTTGCAATCACCATGTCTCTTTTCTCTTGGGAACACTTTGCTTTCCTGTGTTGGTTCAGAATATTGTACACATAACACATTTACCAGCAGTTTGTTATAGTAACTCTATATATCCTTGGGCATTGTGCAAAGTTCTAGACAGAATACAGAAAAAGGAAACAAAGCTGGGATTAAAGCTCTACAAATGCTCTTCTCTTACCAGAGTTGCTGTCCTCCAGGAACACACAGGCCTGAAGTGCTCTGTGTCCTTACAGCGACTGCAATACTTGCAAGCGTACTGATAAACAACACAGGCTGAGCAGGAGGTCTCGTATGTCTCTAAGAGACATGTATACGTCTCTATCTCTGTATGTCTCTCTCTCTCTGTATATATGTCTCCATAAATGGGAAGACGGGGCTGAAATGTTTTCTCAGTCCTCCCGCCCCCCTTTTTTTCCTTTTTGTGAAGCCTTTCTCCTCCTCCTTATCCTATTCTTCGTGTCGGTTGCAAAGTATGCTGAAGCAGTCTGCTCCTTGTCACATTTTAGGAGGAAAATGACATTGATATTGGACTAAATGCAAAAAGAGACTTTTCCCTAGTGCAAACTGGCTAATTGATGTCAAATGAAATAACTTTAAAGAGCTGTGATGGCTACAAATCAGATCAGAGAGGGCAATACCAGTTCATTTTACTTCACGCAGGGGTTGTGCTTTGCAGTTTAAGCGACAGCACTTTGGCATTCAGGGCTTCTTTATAACCCAAACAAATCAAATCTCAAATCTTTTTGATCTTGATGCCTGACAGCAGTTGATGATTAAAACTACTGCAGTGGAGCCTGGGAATGGATTATTATTATAAATAGCTGCAGTCTTGCCATTCCCTGTTCTCTTCTGTGGGTCTGGAGGGTCGAGGCGAGAAAAGCTGGGGAGAATATAATAGATGCTAACAAGAGAGGTCAAGTGAGATGAGGGAAAAAAGTTATTTCTAATACATTAATTTTAAGGATACCAGGCTTCTCTGTCTCTACCTCTGTGCTTTAGATTTCAACCTAAAAGGTAACAAAACATAATAGCTAAAAGCTAGTTTCCCAGCAATGATTCTCTGAATTAGAACTGAATTATCCATTGGTCTGGATTAAAGAAGTACAGTTTAAACTGTGTCCACTGCCCGTTGAACAGAGAGATGCAAGCTCACCCTCCACAGGCTCCTCAGGACACATGAGTTAATCCAAACTCCGCTCTGGGCATTAGAATATGATAAATCTTTTGAAGAACAACAGGGAGGCTAAAAATCAAGCAAAGAAGAATTGTGAGCAGTGATGGCTGACAGAAGGAGTAAGAGAGTTATTTTTTTAATCAGGTGGCTCATCAATTGACTGATGAGGGGAACAGTTTTCCTTAGACAGGTTCACTTGGACCCAAAAGTTTTAGAGGGCCTCTAATAAGCGTTGTGAGAGGGTAGGACACAAGGCACTGTCATCCCAGAAGCCTCGTGGCACATCGTAGCCCCTTGCTTGCGCTAGCCAGCCTGCCAGAGAGGCCACATACTGCACATGAGGCTGCCAACACAACTGTGAGGCTCTCAGGTGGTGGGTGGCTTGTAATCACTCGAAAAACAGTCACTTCTATATTTCTGCAAAGAACTGGGAGGATACGTTTTCAGAAGAAAAGATGCGGAATGGTCTGAATATGGAATATGGATATGATTTACCATATCTTTA
Source organism: Grus americana (assembly GCF_028858705.1). Lineage (NCBI taxonomy): Eukaryota > Metazoa > Chordata > Aves > Gruiformes > Gruidae > Grus > Grus americana. The sequence goes on along the minus strand of NC_072858.1, from coordinate 13,164,610 downwards.
TGAAGATATGGTCCAGGCAAGTTTGCTCCATGTGGAAGCATCCCTTGTTTTTGCTGCACAGCGTAGGGCAATGCTCAGTCTAACGCTGAAGCTGATCTGCCCTCACCAAGTGGATATTTGTACTCAGGTAATCCTGACATTCAAATAAATACCATTAAGAAGGGCTGCAGATTTTCACTATAAACAAAAACTGTCATGCTAGAAACAGGTCTCAGGGGAAAAAAAAACCCCTGCAATTGGGCCATGTTTCTCTTCCTACCACAAGCAGCAAGGGTTAGAAAACTTACCCCAAAGCCTGTTTCCATACTGGATTGGAGTGAATGCAAGATCAGTAGACACATTGGCAGCAAAATATTTGGCACACATCACTGCTTTCATCCTTTCCAAAGCCCTGGAAGGGACTATTAATCTCTTTTTGCAGATTGTTCATATTACTAGCATGATGAAAACATAGGAATGTCTGTACCTGTTCAGATCAAGGGCTGTCAGATTTTTGTCTCCAGCAGTAGCCATCAGCAGGTGCCTAAGGAAGAAGAAGAATGAGACACGTGATTTTTCATTTTCCCCCAAATACTCTCCCTGCCAGAGTATTTCATATCAGGAGATTTCCTGAACCGGGTTTCATTTGCCTATCGTGCATAGAAAAAATGGATAATGAAGAAGAATCTTTCTGGAAACCAGGAAAATCTACAAGAAGAAAATACTTTGGATATTTTTTAAGGCAGTGGACTGGATCTTCAACTGGATTAAATTAGCACAGTGGAGATGAGGCTAATTAGTTGATAGCAGTGCAGCCTAAATTATTCTTCTTCTTTGCAAAATTTCATTGAAGCGTGTATTTCACTTTTTTAAAAAAACTTTGTTGCTTCAGATTTCTAAATATAATAAAAACATAGATGAAAATCACTAATGAAAACCTTGGAAAATGCTCCGGTTTTTGAATAAAACCCTTGCTTAGCAGTGTTCTATTACTCTATTAAGAATGACAGTCCAAGCTAAATCAAAACCTAAGACCTTTTGGATAGCATCACCCAGATCTGCCCCGTGGCTCTCATTTTATGCCAATTCAGTAAGAAGGTACCTGCTGTTGTGTATTTTCAGGGGAAGCATGCCAGGTTTTAAAGTGGATTTAATTTTTTCATTGTAGATTATTTTTTTTAAAGAAAAAAAAATGGAACAAAAGGTAAGCCATGTGCTCAGCTGGATTTAGTATGAATTAACATCATTCCTTGCAGCAGGGACTTTGCATATTGTAAGACGGCCAGGCTGTAGATAATTTTTTTCTCTCTGCAGGATGATAATTAATAATAAATGCTTCTCAGTCTGATTGCTGACACACATTTATAACTCATCTCATGGCAAGCTCTGGATAGAGGACATTTTCAGAACAGATTGGGAGTTAGGCAAAAGATTCATGTTCAAAGACATCCCTTAAAATTTAGTTAGTAGACAAGGTCCTGAAACTAAGATTAGCTTTTCAAGTGGGTTTTAGTATTGATGAAATGTAAAATTCAACTGTTATATGGGAGGGTGGAGGAGAGGAAGCGTGGAGAAGGGGTGTACATTTAGACTAGAAAAAGTGGACAAGTTGAACCAGGTGGTGAAACCTAATGGTGAGAAAACTGCGTAGAAGACAAAGTTTCCCCACTGCTTTTCCACTATTTAGTTGTAATACTGAGAGAAATACCACTCGGTTTCTTTATTATGTACCCATAGCACGAACAGGACCTGATATGGCAGATCAGCTTTGATGTTGGAAGTCATTTGTCTTGTAAATGCAAATGGTGACCAATTAGATAAAACTGAAAAAGGATGCCTTTTCTGCTCTTTACATGACAATACAAAGTTAATCTGACATATGAGCAAGAAATCTTTTGCTGCAGATTGGTCATGGGTGGCGAAAAGTAGATGGACAGGAAGAACTTCACATGATCATTAGTAATGTGAACCAAGTAAAATGGCTCATAAAAAGACTTTTTTTTTTTTTTTCCTGAGAAGTGTACAGAATTGTCAACATGCCCCATGAGCTTGGCTTTGAGGGACTCATCACAAAGAATTTAAAGGATAGCAGGTTAAAGCCACCTTAACTTCATACCACAATATTGACGTGGAAGGACCTTCATTACAAGTAAGTGTTCCTACTACCTTTTATTTCCAGGCTTGTTCAGTCATCTTGGCCCATTCAGTCCTTGCTCCCTCTTTCAAGGTTTTACATGATCAGAATCACTTAATGTTTGTGTGTTGTGGTAATTTTTGTGATGTGGAAATATCTTCAGCAAAAAGATCCTGAAGACATCAGATTCTTTTAATAAAAATTATTCAGCCCAAAGTAAGACAAGAGTTACTGTGTTGCGGAGTCTTGGATGCGAAATACCAGCCTTTGAAATTCTGCAGCGTTGAACTAACAAGCCTGCCTGGCGATGTGGTGTGAAGGGGCAGTGATTTAAAGATCATTTTAAACATTTACTCTGTTTTATTGCAACGAAGACTCTCCCTTCCCCAAAATTTAAAATTTAAAACACGCCTCCTCTGAGCATGAGGGCAATGCTTTTTGCTTTCTGAGATGGAACAAAGTATTTCCTTGATGAAAAAAATATGATTTTGATTTTAAGCAGTAGGAACATTTTCCCATTGCATATTTTTCATGCTGTGGAAACTAACCATCCACCAAACATTTCAAATGTGAATTCTCAAACAGCTCTGCTGAAAGACATTTTCCTCCTCATTTTGTATTAAAGCATAGCACTGAATGTTGTGATTCCAAACAATGCTCTCCCAGCATCCCTTCCCCCCCAGATATCAGGGTATCATCCCCAAATCCCTTGTGCATAAAGGAAGTTTTCTATTCCACTTGTAGAACCTCAGAAGCAGGATGATAAAGATAATAGGCTGGAAATTAACAGAATAAGGAAGGAATGATAGAATTTCATTTTTAAACCTCAAAATGGGGAAAAAAGAAGACAGAACAAACTTGACCTAAGCACAGGGCTCGTGGACATGTACATGAAAAAGTACAATGGCACACACTCCTTCATCTAGTGAAAAACTGAACAGGGTCCCTTGAGCTTTGGTGTATAACACTCATTTACTATTTACACCTCCTAAGAATCCGGCCTGAGACATTAGTGAGGCTAATTCCTCTTTAAAAGAAAAAAAAAAATTCCTTAATCCATTTAACATTCAAATATCCCATTAACCTAAATTAAACACTTTCTTGCAGGTTTTTAATTTAGCACACTGACCTCCAAAATGGAAAGGCCACTTACAATTACAAACCCCATAGTACAGCCACCACATTCTCCGACTTGCAGTCATCCTTATCTTCCCAAACATGTTTCTCATCTTGGCAAGCAGGAAATCTTTCTACTGTGTGTGTGTGCTTTTCTGTTAATGTTGATTAATTTACATGGCTTTGGCAAACTAATAAAGGGAAGGAAAGGGATATATGGCCATTATTTTATTTCTGAGAGTTCCTGAGTTCTATAGAAATGGTCCAAAGGGAGAAGAAAACCCACCTGTAAACCATGCACTCCAAGGACAGCCCAGGAAAGTTTCCCTGCATCACCTGGCAGCTCAGGTCTGCCCTGTACTTCGCAAGGTAAGGTTACAGTTCAGGCAGGAGGTTGCCACTGAAGGGGCAAGTTTAATTCTCCTTGAAGGTTCAATGGACATCTCTCTCAGGAAGCTCTGAGCTCTTCTGAAAAACAAAACATCGAGGTGTTTCTCATCATGGCAAAAGGGCCTTTTGAAGACAGACAGGAGCAAATGCTTTCAGAATGGCCATGCCATGTTTGTGTCATGTGGAGCATGTAAGGAAGCTTCAGGCATGAGCATAAGCTGGAGAAACAGTCCTGAAGCTCTTGAGATACAAGGACTTTTTTATGCAACCTGTTGAAATACCTTCACTGACGATGGCACCCCGCATTTTGCTGGAGAGAAAGCATTGCCTAGTTTGTTTCAAAGACAGCCCAGTGATGTATCAACAAGGGTAGCTTAATTAACTGGAAGGTGTGTACAGAGATAAGTTTTTAGGTACCCAAATTATCTATCTGGTCTGTTTGCTTAACTCTCTGTACGGCATATGCCTCTGGCACACATTAGTCTGCCGGGCTCAATGGGCCGCTGAGCCAGTTGACTGATGGAAAGTGTCCTGTGTGCCCTTACCCTGCAGATGGTATGAAGAGAATTGCAATTATGAGGTTGTGTTTGTCACACAATGCAACAGCGTTTGGTGAAGCTGTCACTGTGTGCTCACACAGGTGAAGTGTCCCACCAAGCTGTCCACCCAAAACAGTCTCAGTCTGGCTCTGGGGTAGCCTCAGAGTTGACCTACACAGAGTCAAATGATGAGAGTTTCTGCCTGCTATTACAAACAAACAAAAAGATCAAGCACTTATTTTTCTGACTAAAGACTAAGTCTCATTTTTAGGTACCTAAACCAAAAATTGAGACTAGCTCCATGCCAATCCAGGAAGAGCCAAAACTCTGGTTTTAGCTTTCAAGTTGCTTGCACACAGATGTCTAGATGTATCTCAGTATTGCAAGGGCTAAAAACTTGTTTTCCATCCTAAACCTGAGCCTGAACAAAGTTTTCCTCTGCCTAGGGCCTCATGGACTCAAACACAGGTTATCTACCAAATCCAGAGTTGGTTACTGTTGTTTTTTTTTAAAAGATGGTGTGGTACTAGTGTCTGCAGGGAGCCTGCTGCTTCCTTCCCTCCTCTCTGGTACTCCTCATGGTGAAGGACACATTCAATTCTTGTCCTTGCCTGTGAGAAATATAAACCTGCCTCTTTGCTAGCTCCCTGGCAAACTCCCTGCACATCTTACTAGACCAGTCTGGGCCATTTGCACCAGCTGCTACACTCTATAGAAAAAAAAATCAAAACAAACCAACAACAAACCATTAAGGCAGAGAGAGAGTCCCAAAAGAGGGTTTCACTCTACAACAGTTAGTGGACTTGTGTCCCAAAGATTCCGTACCACAAGGCACCCAGATAAACTCCCTTTGTCCTTCCTCCCCAGTGGTTACCCTACAGCAAGGAGCTGGAGTCTCTGTGACCTGACAAACTGTGGGTCTGTTGGGCACATTTCTAGCTCTCTTTTCACAGAGAAGTTGTGAGCCCTGGTGGCAGGTAGTACAGCAGAAGATCAGGATATCTTGGTAGTTATTAACCTTTCAGAGCAACTCAGTTTTCTATGAGGAAGGATTATATTGAACCTCATGACACCTATCAGAAGGGCAGCTCATCAGAACAAAAGTATTGTCCCTCATCACACACATCCACTCCTCTTTCCAACCCCTTCCCCATGGGTTGGTGCAAGAATACCGGTGGTACCTTCCCTTATCCAGGCCAGCCATGTGATTCAGGGCAGAGGTTAATCCACTGAGCAAAAATATGTCTATTATTTCTTAGTTTCAGCTCTCCTTTTTGAAATAGAAAGGAATTAAATCCATCAAAATCCCAGTGGATCCACCAGCCTCCAAGTCATCTGTCTTAAGAGGGAATGAAATGAATTTAATCTCCATAGATCGTATTGCATACCGCATTGCCAGCTGTCTTCTAGCAGGGGCTGCTGTTGCTCAAAGGTCATAGCACAAATCCCTTGATTAAAAAACAACACCACCACATTTTAAATGGGTAAAACCATAAGACGCTGCCATAAAGCAGATTATGTGAAGTAGATACTGTTAAAACAGTTTAAATGCCTCTTTCAGGCATGAGTTTAGTTATCTCAAAGCATATTAGAGAGAGCAATAAAATTTAATGGCCAGCAGTAAAGTGTTTATGCGTGGCTCTGAACACAGTGTTGTCCAACCGCAGAACGTGTTAACTTTGCCACATGGGTCAGTCGTACCCAGCAAACGGAGTTTGAGCCCGCGCTGGAACTGGCATTAGATCTGCTCAGGAAGAGCTCGGCAGAGAGACCCCAGAGAGCCCACACAGGGCAAACGAGGAAACCAGTGCAGGGCTGTCAGGGCAGCAGCTCTGGCTTGTGCCTCCCAAGCCGATTCAGTTGCAAGGGCCGTGTGTTGTGTGTATGTGTGTTGAGACACAGCCTTTGAGAGGATAGCGTTGACTTTTAACCTAAAAGCTAGGCTGGCATGAAGGCTGGAGTTCTTCCATGCTTAATTATGTAGTCAGCAGGATCCTGATTTTACAAGGTATTTGCAAGGTCCCTTGACTCTTTCCTTGGCTGCGTTGTGGTGCATCCTAGGACAGGCCAGCACTGTGCCATGTCAGAGGTGGTGCTGATGGTCATTTGACATCAGCCCAAACTTCCGATGGACCAGCCCTGGGAGTGTAAACCTGTCAGTGCATATGGACACCAGTAAAGACTTGGCCCTACACAAAAAACAACGCTCTCATCCTTACTGCCTCCCCCCCACCAAAAAAAAAAAAAAAAAAAAGAAAAAAGGAAATGTATAATATTTTGTGGGTCACATTTGGGGTGAGTATTTACAATGACAACAGAATGAGAGGGAGATAGTAGGAGTCCATGCCACCAGCCAAGACACGAGTTTGGAATTCAGAAGTCTGATCTCCTTTTACTGATCTGTCAATGACTGTGATGTGCCACGCTGCAAAAATCACTTTACAAGCCCCCCTTCCCATCTGTGTTTTTATTTAGACTAATGGATTTCTGCTTTTCCATGCATTTGTGTAGCACCTAAACATGACGATCTAGAGTGGAGTACCTAAGTATTTCCATCATAAGAAGCAACCTTGGTCTGTCAGTGTGAGAAAACATCTGGAGTATGATTGTCTGAAAGGTGTTACATAAAGATACAGGAGGTGGATTGTAATGTGAACTCTTTCCTGCAGTCATATTCCTTTAATGAATTCATCCTTTTTCCAAAATGAGCAGATATGCTTTTGGCTTTTCAACACTTTCTTTTGCCTCTTCTTATGCATGCAAGTCTCCCAGAGCTTTTGCTTCAGGCAGCAGGACAGCTGGTTACACCTGGCTGCATGGTCGCCTGATGCTGCGTGGCCGCCTGATGCTGCCTGCCTAGATGCCTGGCCTTTTCAAAACCCAAGGGCTGATTTAATCTCAAGGCCCACGTTCCCTGTTAGGGACAAAGCTCAGCAACATCTTGTGACACAGTTAGTCTAAGTGCCTTACTCCCATGTCTGGTTCCTGGACTCTGTTCTGCTGTTCCTGTGCTTTTGCCCTTCCCTCAGCTGACTGGGAGCACTGGGTGTGTGACAGGGAGAGTGTCTCCCCCATGGGAGAGCTCTTTGCTCATGTGCAGAAAGCAGTACCCTCCCCTGCCTGCAACTCTCCAAACCAGGGTGGGGTGCTGACACATTTTTGTTAGAAAGTGGGCAGAAAAAGGAAATCAAGAGAGGGTCAATTCAGAGAGTCCCCTGCTCATCCCAGCTGAACCCTCAAAAAAGGCAGAGAGGAGAGGAGTGGAGAGGAGCTGGAGCACTGCCATAAGTAGTAGGCAGTGATGCATATTCAGGATGACTGGAGCAAGCAGAGATGTATGCATGAGCACAGCTTTTCCTTTTCCACAGAGCACGCATTACAATATTCCTTAAATAAGTTAAAAAAAAAAGGTTTCAGTCAGTCCTATTTGTTTTCAGCTGGGAGGTGTGGATAGGCAAGGAGGCTTGCATTTTAATTTGCAAACTGGCTAACTTTTTATGCTTTAACCTCCCTCATCTTTGCTTGTCTCCCAGGACTATGCTAGCCTCTCTTGCAGAATAAAACAGGGAAGGGGTTGTGTTACACATACAATTTTTTTTCCTTCATTTTTTTTTGGTGCTTTTTATTACTAGCCAGTCTGCACAGCCCTGATGCCTGGGGGAGCTCTGCAACAGGGTCTGGTGAAGGACTTCAGCGAGATCTGCTATAGCTTCTTTCACATTGGGCTGGACTGGTGCATTTGGTCTTTATTGAAATGTTCTGTTATTTTATAAATAGGAACAGTGATGCCTGCAGCATGTCACTGCCACATATCAGGAGTTGTTCTGATATCATACCTTAACCCCAGAGCTCACAGGCACTGTTGAACACTCAGTGTACCTCCTCAAGGGGAATAAACCAGTCCTTGGCCTTGCTTCAGGATACCCTGTTCAAGAAACTGAAGTGCTATCATCATTGCTTATCAATACGTTGTCTTGGACTGTGCATCTGCTGATTACCTTCAGTTATGGCTCAACCTGGTTATACTCACGCTTTATCTGACGTGCAGAATTTTGCTCATGTACCCAGCAATGCAAGTTGTTGATTATTACATGGCTGTTAGGTTAGGCTACTTACGAGACTGATCAACCAAGCCAACAAGTAATGAATTCTCTTTACAGCTTGCTGTCCTCATTTGGATAAGCAATTGACTAAGCAAGAGGCTGTTTTTAATTTGTGCTCATAGTGCGGAGCTCAGCTGTTACTTCTCATATGGTACAGGGGAACATCTCACCTTTTTCCCATCAGTTATGCACTGCTTCCCTCTCCATCACGCCATACCTAGCTACTGCAGCAAGAGTTACTTCACTCTTTTTTCCTCATGTTTTTGGAGCAGAAACTTATGTGCCTCTTGGCTCAGGTGGATGAACAGTCTCCTGAAATCACCAAATCCTAGGCTCAGGAAGCAATGGGAATATAAGGCCTTGAGGCCACCCATTTTAAAAGTGACCCACATGAGATAAATACACATCTTTTTGCTGAATTTTAGTAGTTGAGCCATAGACAGCTTTCAGTATTAAGGGTGCTACTCCATGAGTTTCAAGATATTTTATTTTAATGAGTCTTAACAAAGACTATGCCTGGAATGGGGTCTCCGTTTACTGGCTTAGGAAATATTAGGAAATATTAGGAAATATAGGGTCCTAAAGCATAAGTTAAATCAGGCATTGATTCCCCCATCCCCCCCCCACCCCGTATTCCGATCAGCCAGATCGTCAGCTAGTATAAATGAAGACTCACAAATGCCAGTAGATATTTACAGATGTGGTCCAAAGGTCTCCCCCAACAGCAAGATTCTCCTGTTCTCTTCCTCCTGTTAGACAACAGAAGACTTCTTTTTTTGGACCAAATGTGTATGTGTGTGGGAAAATGTATTAGAACTTAGGAAATTGCTAGAAGGGAAAGGAGATTAAGTTTTGTGTGCATCAAAATTGCCTCAGCATTTAGAAAGTGGGAGGAAAAGGGAAAGCAGGGAAAGGGAATAAAAAAAAAAAAAAGAAATAAAAATTCATCCTTGTTGCATAATGTACCTTATGGGGCTTTTTAAGAGCAGTGGAATTACATGTTACTTATTGGTAATCACATGTCTAACAAGGTGTTCAGGATCTGCTGACATAAGTAGCTAGAAAAAGCAGGAGTATTTCTCTTATCAATATTTAAACATCTTGCAAAATCCCTGCTAACTGGATTATCACCATGCTAGAGCTGTCATTGTGCAGGTCTAGCTGCCAGACTAGTATGAATAACAGAAGTGTGTGTGTCTGTGGGTGCCTGGTTTTGTATACATTTCCCCCCCTCTTTCTCTTTGCTTTAAAGAGAGATTTGGGACACTTCCACCGGGTCTGTGCATAAAAGTATTCCACAGCTAACTGGCAGATAGAAAAGTTGGGACACTTTTTCTAACAATGAGAGCTGAAAACAAGTACAAGCTTTTACTGCCTCGGTGATTCAAAAACTATTAGAAACCTTGCACGCATCCTGAAGAACAGTAAAATAGACAATGAGATATTTTTTAAAATCAGTATAGAGGTTCCTCTCTGCTTGAGCCAGGCTCTGAAGCATTAGAATTCAAATTTCTTAAAAATTAAGGGCTCTAAAACCTTACATTTTTAAATAAATGAATGATTAATTTCTAACATAACAAGACTCCAGAAAAAGGGAATTTAAAGAAATAGAGCTACTATGCAATTCCTAGTAGAGTAGAAAAATAACCACCACCCCCTTCAAGACTAACAACAGTGGGAGACAAAAATTATATTGATTTTAGGGATGAATGCATTAACCCACACATTATTAAGAAAATGGAAACAATTTTCTTGCAATTGTAATGAAGGGTGTAATTGGATGAGTTCTTATGAGCTGCTTTCAATTAGTTAACACCAGTCAGCACCAGTTATTGGTGGTTTATCTGAAATGAGCCACGGAGGGAGTGGGAAAGGGTGTTTAGTTAGGTTGGTGTCTAGCTTATTTTCTGAGTTGTGGACATGGCCCTGGAGGATCTGCTTTTCTCAGAAACAAGAAGCGTTGGGGAAAAGGGAAAGGGCACTTGTTAGGACTGAAGAGTAGAGATAGATCTCGTCATGACTTTACTTCACACTCTACTACTCTCTGATGTGTGACCTCGTCTCCCTCTGAAGTCATTAGGAATACTTGGGGCTCCCTTTCAAGTTGTAGGAACTACTATAATAAAGGTGTGATGAGCTGCTTTAAACTAGGAGTTTGCGACTATAGAAGAGGGTGGACTTCCTTCTTCCTTCTCCTCCTCCTCCTTCTGATTCTTTCTCTTTCCCTGTGCTAATTCATGTGACCCCCACTGAACCGATTCATCTCTCAAAGCAGGCAGACAGCATCTTACTTTTCACTGGTTGTGGCTCTTCTGATAGCCTAAAGAGCAGAATCAATTCACCAAAGGTCAGGCGAGCATGAAAGCCTATGCAGATAAGCAGAGAAACCATAGACCAGCACTGCTTTTTTTGGTGTCACCAAGATTAATTCTGTTTGTCTCACCTTACTGCACCTTAAAGAACAGAGAATAAGGCACCATTGGCAAATGTGGGAGGGCTGAGGGAATAGGTTGTGGGTGGGTGTAGCTGGAATTGTTTCTGAAGGTGGCAGACTTCAGTGAGAAGAGCTGTCACACCTTACGCTTTTGCCTAGAGGTTGCATGCTCTGTGCTAGCTCTTGAGAAGGCTGTGATCATTCTTGTCTATTGCCTATAAATATTGTATGGTTGCATTATAAGATTATAAAATTATAATCATTATAGGATTAAGCTAGAAAGGAAACTTGGCTAGACGTGAGGAAAATAGTTTAAAATTAAGAAGAAATGTTCTGTCAGTGAATACTGCTAGGAGAATAACTCCGGAGACTGAAACATTTTTTTATTCAGGTTGGCCAGCATTGGGTGAAAACTACAGTCCACACCTCAGTACAGGCTGTTGTAACAGCTTAGAGCTATCAAAGACAAGTTTGATTCATGCAGTCTGATTTCTCTGATATCTTTAATGGATTAGCTGATGTAATGACAAACAGGGAAGGTGGCAGGATTTCAGATGTAGATGGATGTCCACTAGGAGTTTGAATGACTTAATCTAATCCTCCTACAAAGGACTCTATCCATAGCAGAGTAATGACTTCTGAAACTAAATCAGTTCTTGAACGACAGGTTCTTGCTTGAGTTCATGACTCCAGTGCAGCTATCCTTATTTACACAGTAGTTCCCAATTCTGTTCACAATTAATCTAGCCTCTCTGTTGACACCAGCACACTTACTCATGCAATTTTGTAAGTAAGAACACAGTCAGGCCTCTAGAGAGAAAAATCTCTTTATTTCCTGGAGCCACATATTCCCCAACTGCTTGTTATTTCCAGCATCTTCTATTTCTCCTGGCATGAAGGTACATTTCTCACTTTAAATTGACTTCATCCAATCATCTTTCTGTTTTTCTGCCTCTTGTACTATATTTGTTTCCCCTAGAACACACTCACTGCACCCATTACTGTAATGATTTAATGGCTCTTAAATCTCTTCAGCCCTCATCAGTGAGCTTTCAGTTTTTCTGCTGCAAAACTGTACTAGAGGAGGGGGTGCAATAAAGGGAGAAAGGACACCTTACATTAAACTGTTCTCCAGGAAAGTGACTTTTGCATAGGGATCTATGAACTGGGCTCTTCTACCTTTCCAACTTACATAGCTAATTTTTAAATCTTTCCACATCTGAAAAATCTAAAAGAAAAAATTGTTTTAATTCCATTTTATGATCAAAATCTTATTTCTACAGGGAAAAATGAAAAAGCAAAGTGATCTGCCTGCAAGGAACTAATCAAAACTGGAAGTGTGACTGGGGGACATATGGGATGGCAGAGATTTCATCTCATCTCAAAGATGGACAGAAGCTAATGACAGTACTCTCTTTGTGCCTTTCTCTTGGCATCTCTCACGTACATTTATATTTTGATTCCTTTCCCAGTGGGGTCTTTAAGTTTTGAGAAATTAGAAAGTCTTTTTGTGGAATAAATATTTTCTTGCCCCTGTGTAAGTCTTTGGCTATTTGCACATTCCTTTACAAAATACAAGCTCCCCCTCGTGCTCTCTCTCCACGGCTGTACCTATGCTGTGGGCTGTGTGATGCATAATGCAGAGGGAAATGCAGGGCATCCTTGGAGGAGTACAGGTTTTATGGAACTGCAGTTCAAAGCTCTGTTCACAACTCACTGCATAATGCTGGTAAAAGGAGATGTCCTCCATTGGCTCTTCCAGAAATCTCCAATAATCACTCATCATGACCTTGGTGCTGAAGATATTCAAGGAACAGCCTAGCAATGCCTTCCATCTTGTTTAGGTATTGGCGATATCTTGCAAGGGAGACTGTCTCCTGCTGAAATATCCCATTTCATAAAGATCACAAGTGTTTTTTAGAGGTATTGAAGGAGATACTGCAGTGCTAAGAATGATTTTCAGAGAGACAGCTGGATGTGCTAAGTAAAGCTGAGATCAGGAGATATAACAGGAATTCAGCAATGGGCAATGAAACCGTGTATTACCTGAGATTTATACCTTTCTGCAGCTCCTGTATTTCTGGTTTTACTAAGGAAAAAAAAGACACCCCAAAAAAGTGCTGGGTAAAATATATTGGTGATGTGATCATACCTGGCAATTCAAGGATGCTGCAGAGGCTGCTGCATCCAGAAAATTATAGAGGTTCCTTTAGCAGCTCTAAGCATAGGAAAAGCTGTTATATTGTTGTAAGACAGCTTCAGGAACTTACAGTTCCACTCAAATCTGCAAGCCTCTCAATTGGTGGTGAAAACAGATTGAAACCAGAGTGGGAATTCCCCCTGCTGATGGGGAAAGAAAGATGCAGGGGCAGGGCAGAGTTAAAGCAAAGCTCTCCTCTCAGCCGAGGGTGAGGTGTTCAGACCTTCCAGTAATATATCTTCTGGCCAATCATTAAGATTGCTAGCAACCTCAAATAATTGAGAGACAGTTAAATGAAGGAAAAAGTGAAACACTTTTGGAAAGTTTTTTGGCTACTGGAAGAGATGCTCCATAGCCAAAAGCTGGAGCCATGATAAACCGGTTTCAGTCTGCATTAGTAACCATTGCTCTACATCTGCCTTCCGGAGCTCAGACTGGCCTTTTGCAGCGAGGTGGTAACCAATGCTGGGAATACAGAAGCGAGCACTTTTGCTCTCCAAAAGGAATGCCAGAATCAAAGATGTATTGAATGCATGCTTGAAATGGAGTAAGATGGTGTTTAAGGAGTATCACGGTGTAAGAGCTCACGGAAACAAGAGCTCTTAGTTTCTTGTTTCACTCAGTAAGTGACTGCTGGGAGAATGCATATGAACTTGCACAAACAGCATCATTGCAGAGATTACTGGTATGTAGTGTAAGTCTGAGATCAAGTAAGCAAAGCTTTAGCAGGCTTTTGTCAGGGAAAGAAGGAAAACTTACTGGTTTTTGAGATAAGGGCTATCCTGTGGCAAACAGATTGTTCAGACCACAAGAGAGATGGATCAGACACAGAGACACGTGAAGAATTATGTGTCCTGAAGTTAAGAAAGTCAGCTGGTGTAGTGAAACTGACTTTTTTAGTATGCATCTCATCTAATCTATGGATGACATCTCTCTTGAATTTTGTTGGATAACCAACGTATCAGAGTAAAAGAATTCTTCCTGACTTCAGAGGCTTACTGAGTCAACTGATTACTATGATGATGGGAGATCCAGACCTCACAACCTGTCTGTTCACAACAGCAGAAATAAATTCTCCTTGCCAAGAGTTTACATCCATAGAAACATCCCAAAGCAGTTCAGGAATGCCAAGGCACACATACTACAAGTCAGCAACAACTATGCATTAGCAATTTGCAGTTTTACTGTGTTCATCAGTATAACCGAGCTCCTAACAGAATCTATCAAAACTACACTCTACAGGACTGCCTGTTGTTACATTATAGGGCTTTTAGGAGAGGAAGTGAATAGTAACTTCTCTCCTTCAGGTTGCATCATAAATTTACACATAAACAACCTTTCTATAAACTCCTTTTTTTGACTTAGAAAGCTGGAGATTACTTTGTATCAGTGTTATTCAGTGTGAAAGCCCAGAGGTAGAGTGAGAAATAGGGGAGCTAAGATCAGTCACTAATTCTGGATTATCAACTTGAGAGCGATAGCATAGACTGTATCTGTCTGAAAATTAATATCTACAAAGTGGACTCCTGAATCTAAACTAATCACCCTGAGCCATCTCAGGGTGAGAGGAGAGGAGCTGTGTGCAATTTATCTCAACATAAAATAGATATTTAGCAGAAGTTAGATGGATTGTGTTCCAGATATGTATTTATTTCTCTCCACTGACTGTGAGGAAAGTATGACTAGCACCGGTAGAGATGTTCACACTGTGTACAGCTAAAGTTAGGTGAGTGAGTCACAGCCGTGGGTCTGCTCCTGTGAGGCAGAGTTTACCTATTCCATTGATACCAGCTATAGAGGTGCTTCTGAGAAATCTGGAGAGCAACAAGTGGGTTCAAGCCAAAAATGGAGACACCCTAAATAGGTAACTGTCCTTGGAAAGTTTTGGCCTTAAAAAAGCACCTTAAATGTTCTTACTCTCACAAACATTGCTATTAGTAGTGGAAGGTATTTGCATTGGTTTGCTTGAATTGGTTAGCTATATTCTCTAATCCACCCTCTTGAGTAACTTCTAGAGGGATCCCAGCATATGCATCTTCTATTTTATGTGGTGTGAATACACTTCAGGGGGAACTTTGATCCCTCTCACCATCCGCAGCAACTCATTGCAATACTACAAGACAGCTGGGTCAGTCTCAATTACTTCATATCAGATTCAGTGACTTAATTGGAGACCGTGCTGGAGAAACTTTGTGAACTTGCAGCAAAAATAGCCCAATTAAATACATTTTGCTTCTGAAAATGGACCCAGTACATGAACTAGCCATCTCCTTTCTCAGCAAAACTTAACAATAACTAAATGAAGCTAACATTTTCCAACTCAACAATTCTCTAATACACAGCATTTAGGTAGGGAATAAAAAAGGGTTTATTAGCTGACCCAGAAATTATGACCAGTGCCCAAGAAATAGTCCATTCCTAGCAAAAGGAGGAAATGCAAATTGTTAACTACAAAAAGAAAAGGTGATTGAAGAATGAGATACATTCAGAAGTCTGGTTATGGGAGAGGGAACTTTTCACCAGAAGTGCTCAGTGACCAAAATCATAATGCACTGATAACTATAGATGCTATTCTATACCTGAAAAGATGCTTCTCACTCCAATCTTTAATCAAAACCAGGAGAAAATTCAGGAACAGCCCACACTCTCTGCACTGATTTCAGTGGATCCAGTCGGTAGCTTGGATAAAGCATGGCTGAACATTTCAGATTGCACTGGGGCTGAATTTAAACTTTGTTACCATGGAGGATGGAGAACTATCACATTTGGGTGTTTTCTTGACCACCTCAAATGAGAGGCCAATCACAAAGTGGGGTTCAAACTTGTAAATTAGATGCATGAAGAAGAAGAGGAACTGGGTGACAAGAAGTTCTAACATGCTGGGTGACGAATGGAATAAAGCAGATGCTCTGCAGTCTCATTCACAGCCCAAAAATGGCAAAAGAGTCGACACTGGTGCAATATGTATAATATTAAATTAACATACCCCTTATGTGGAACTGAAGCCAAACAGCATCAAACAACATTTCTAATAATATTACTAAACTCTCTTACCCTGCTGAAATAGGATGGCTGTATCCAAAATTGCTTATTGCAACTGTCTCTGATCATCTGCCCAGAAACTAGAAATAATTTTGGAGAGTCCTAGATCAGCTATGCCAAGATGACGTGGTTCAGCCCCAGCCGCAGCTGAGCACCATGCACCGCTCGCTCAGCCCTCCCCGGCGGGATGGGGCAGAGAATGGGAAAACAAAGGCAAAGCCTCGTGGGTCTCATGGGGGAAGGACAGGTTACTGGGACGGCAAGGGAGAGGGAAACAACAGCAACAACGGTGCTGATAACAGAATGTCCACAATGGGTGATAACAGAAAGCAATTTACCCATCCGATGACTGACCGGATGCCCAGCCTGTCCCAGAGCTGGTATGGAATAGCCCCCGGCCAGCCTGGCTCCCCTGTGCTGGCTCCTTGTGAAAATTAACTCTATCCTAGCCAGAACCAGGACACAAAACCAGGCCTGGGATTGTCCCTTAGCCCTGTTTAATCTACTGGTACAGCCAAGTGCTGGGGTAGCAGGAGAGATTTCCCAGAGCCCACACCAGAACTGTGACAATTCCTTCTGGCTCATTTAATTTCTGTTAACAAAAGCGTCAAGATAGAGAAAGCACAGATGTGGTGTTGCTTGCTTGACAGAGGGGAAAGATGATTGCAGTGTTATAGGGAATCCAAGCAAAACAAATTTTTGAGAAGTACAGTCTTTCCAGGACTGAAGTTTCAAGTATGAGCTGAGAGGTTTCAAAGAAAAAACACAGCACACCTCTACAGTAGCTTAATCCTGCTTATCTTCTCCCCAAATTACTCCCTCTATTCCTTCTCCAGGAAAAATTTAATGGGTCGATGCCACCCCAGAATCCTAAGTTTCATGCAAACTGCAACAGTGTCGGGCGACTTAAAACAACGAGGCTGGCAGCATTGTATGTTCTGAGTGAACTCCTTGATAGACATTTCCCACTTTGTCTTCCTTTCCAATCATTCACTTTAATTAGTCCAATCCTATCTAACAGATTATTCACTCATAAGCTTCCTCTGAGAAGCATATGGAAGTTAATTTCAGCCACTGGATGTAAAGATTTATACTCCTGCTCCTCGTCATCACATACTGAGGTCCTTTCTAATCCCACTCAGCCACTCCATTTTCAGAAGGGTAAATCATCCCCTGTGGGCAGAGCACAGCGATCCCAGATTTACCTGATATTTGTGGAGCCACCGTGCCTACTGACAATAACCTGTGGTGAGGATGCTTATTTCGATTTTCCCCTGTTCACTTCAGTTGGTGGGCTGGATGACAGAAAATGTTTTCTGGTTGTTCATTGTAACTGTCTGAAACCAGACAGATATGATGAGGAATTGGAGATTAGCACCTCATGATAATGAATAAGGATCACCAAATGGAGAGTTAAGCACACATATGGACAGCTTGAGAGGCACTTTTTGCATTTATTTTGGTGCTTCTGTCTTCTGATTTTAAAAGGTAGGTGTCAGTTCTGCTTTTCTAAGTAAACTGTCTATCTTTACATTTCTAGGCAAGGAAGTTGCATAGGTGCATATGCATTGTCAGGAGTGTACTACAAAAAAATTCTAAATAAATGAATGCTTGGTGGAGTAGTCAGTGTTTGGAAATGGTATTATATACTGGAGAGCTTCACAAGCTGAAGGAGGAAAATAACGGAAGGATTAAATAGATTCACCCAGTCACACTATTCCTGTCATTGGAAGCAGAATTAGTCATCAGCTAATGAAAGCTGACTCTGGGGTCTCTGACACTGCACTGTGACTTATTCAGTGAATGCATTCATGTTATCTGCTGGATAAGAAAGTGTTCCCAGGATGGTTTTGGGGGAAAAGGTTGGAAAAGGATCATGCAAGCTGCAGTTATAACAAAATGCCCCTATACACAGGCATTTCCTACCTGGCTGTGAAGCCTTAATGTTCTCCATGTAAGGAAACTATATTTTCCCAACTAACTTCATATCCTGGGTTGGATTAGGGTCCTACCATACCAGCTCATGGAAGAGCCTTTTCTTACCTCCAATAATTCCTCATCTAAAGTGACAAAACACACAAATAACAGTCAAAGAAAACAGAGGAAGAAAGAGGTGCAAATTGTTGAAGATCATAGAAACCTCCTCCTAAATTTGTGTTTTACCCATGGACACATACCAGCTCCTAAAGGCATGCATTAGGCCATCACATAAAAGCCCCCCAGTCCTGTTCAAAAGACAACAATTGTTCTTCTTTCTCCTCCTCTTCTGTCCCCATTTCATCTGATAGTTTAATGGCATATTTTACCTCACACTGATTCTCAACTCTCTATTTTATTTCTCCCTGGCCTAGTAACAGCGTTGCAAGGCTCACATTTCAGTTTCACCCTGTGGAGAAGCAATGCTGATTTGCTTTCCTTCCAGATGTGAAGCAACCCGTTTATGTTTAATATTCGCTCTTCAGTCACACTGCGGCCTGCATTTAACTACATTTTTATGCATTATAAATGCACATACATTTGAAAGAATAAAATTCCCTCTACCCGACATCACTCTAAATGGAGCTGAGGTGAGCTCTTGTTTCCCTGAGGCAGCCTGACATTTGAAGATCATTTTTAACTGTTTCAGTTTTGAATTGTAATTTTTCATTTCCTAACTCCTTGTGTTGGTGGGTCTCCAAGCACTTCCCAAAACAGGCACTGAGTAACCATCCAGGCAGTGTGCTAGGGAATATAAATGTAACTTTTATCAGAGGAGGAAAATGGCTGAAAAAGAGTAAAGGCAAATTTACAAAAGATCTAGTAGGGATTTGGTGTCAGCTCCCATGGATGCCTGATGCCCAAGTCTTTGATCTAATCTGTGCAGTGCGTGCTCCTCAAAAGCAACTGGCTCCAAGTAAAGGCTCCAAAATCTGTTTTGCTTCTCAGGCTTGGATGATAACTGATCAATCTGCTACATTCACACAACTGCACCTCTCACCTCCTGGAACACTCTCATGGGCTGCAGTGTGTCTCTAAACACCCTGATGCCAGTAGCAAGCGTGGGTGACAGCTGTGTAGGTGGGGTGGTAGCAAGACTGGGGGCATCTCACAAACTCACTGCAGGCCTCAGGATTCATTCACAAGGCTGAGGAAGGAGCACCCACAACCCTGCACCTTTCCACCTTGACTTCATTCTCTGTCTTTTTCGGTCGAGTGAAACTCTCATGTCTAGAACAAGCCTCCACCAACTCATGCTATGTCCACCAAGTTGTAACAATTCATAGCCTAACCTGAACGCCGATGTCAAGTGTCTAGGCTCCAAGGCTCTGAAGTGCCGAAGAGCAGGAGATACTGGCTTTGTGTTTTGGGCCAGACACATCCCTTGGCATGAGTCCAAGTCTTCTGCAGCCCTGCAACCCCACTGCGTACGGCACAATGCTCCTTTTGTCTCCATGTGGCAGAGACAGGGATCAGTTATCAAGATTCATACTACTACAAAACTGCTGAAAAAAAAGGGCAAAATTTTCTAAAGCAAAGCACATTTCATTAGCCTTCTTAATCTATCTATTTATGGACAACTTGTTTCTGAATGGACTTTGCAAGCCTCATTTGCAAGTCACAATACATGGTGAATAATTGCAATTACTGACCACTTAATGAGACAATGATGCTTTGCTTTAAAAAAAAACCAAAACAAACAAAACCACAAACAACTACGAAACCCATCTGCCTTCAAGTGTGTGTATATGGGTAAATACTCTCCAGTGCCAGTTGAAAAGGATTTATGGAGTGACAGCTACTCATCATATGATGTGAAATGTGATATTTTATAGCGATCATTTTAGATCTTCAAACCTAAGCAAAATTTTTGTTTAATCAGAAATCAGAGTAGACTCACTACAGAGCATCAGATGGTAAAGCAGCATTGACTATTCTCTTTCAGTCTGTTTAAAGACAGTTCCTCACCACGACAGTGTTGGCTTTGATTTTTTTGAAAACATAGAGAGAAACTGCTGACAATAGATAATGCCATAATCTAGCAAGCAAAGGCTGATTAGAAATCAGTGACACGGATTTCAACAAATAAAGCATGATCCATCTTGCAACAGTGAAAGGAATCATTGAACAAGGTGACTAAGGATATGGTAGATTTACCAGCATATGAAGCCTTGAAATTCATTTGTTTTCAGCCATAGCAGTTTGTGCAATTTACCACATGGCCACATCAACACTTCTCCCCAGCATAAGGGAGTGGGAGAGACTGCACAGCCAAGGATAAGACTATCCATTTTGGCAGTGTGTTTACATCAGATGAAAGCTTCCTGCAGCCTGAGGAAGCACGGAATAATTTGTAGTATAAATAGGATTATTACTCTTGAGGAACTTATTCATTGTGTTTGGAATTCAGCCCATACAACTTTGGATGTCTACATCTGAGGTAGTTACCGTAGGTTTCCATGCTAATTACTGAAGGAAAAATAGGGCACAACTCATAAAGCTTGGATGAATCACATCTTAGCAGTGCCTGTTTGTCTCCACTGACTGTCGAGGATGTTGAGGGTGGCTTAAAGATGTCTGCTTTATGAATCTTGCCCTTTGTGTGTCTCACGAACTGATAGTAGAGACACTGAGGTGATAATGAAGAAATTCCCTGCTTATTGATGCTTCCTAGGATCCTCGAGCTCATAAATACCCAGTTCCTACAAGGTACTTAAGAAGGTAATTTCCTGCAAAACTTCTGCCAAATTCTGTTGTGTTGTGCAGTCAAGGAAGTGAGACAAAGCGCTATCTTCTGCTGATCTCAGTTTGGCCATGACTTCAAGCTGGAGGCGACAATTCAATGCTTTGGAGTAGATACACAGACGGACTACTTTATAGACATGACTGGATCTTGTCCACCTTGCTCCTGGGTAGCTGTTTCATTCTGGAGTAGAGCCACCGTGGTCTTGATTCACTAGCTTGAAAGCAAGCCCTGCTGTAGGAAGGAAATCTGGATTGGATTCCAGCAGCATAGTCCACCCTTATTTCTTAAGATGTCAGAAAAGGTTTCTTTGGGTTAGATATGGGCATATTAAGGGTGGTAAGGACAACAACATCTAGTCAGAGAGCATAGAAAAATCAGAGTTTCTAGAAAACAGACCTCAGACTTCTTTGATGACCTTAAAAGAGAAAAGCGATGTCTTTCCTGAACACATTGGAGAGAGGTGGGAAAAAATGAAAAGGTAAGTGGCGGTTATTTCATTTTTAATCTTTCTAAATGCAGTTTCAGTATGATATGAATGATAGCAGCATGAGCAGAGATTGTTACTTTAATAGGATTATTGTCAGATGCTGGCTGTGTTTGTACTACAGCAATGAATTTCCTGCAGTGTGGATACATTTCCATGTTTGATAAGTTACAAAGACTGCTAAATGTATTTCATTTTAGATATCAGGTTTGCAGCAGTCTATTTTTCTCCAATTTGAAAGATTATATCTGTGGACATCTCACCCACAAGGCTGAGATCCTGGTTATAACTTCTAAAGGTACTTTGTTAAAAATTTGTCACATGGTGTTGATTTGCTAGTATCAATCGTGTGTGTGTAAGTACCTGCCTTGAGGAACCTTTCTTACCTCTCTGGTTGTAACTAGAGACTGTGCCTGTATCTCTACTTGTAAGTCTTACTTTCCCCTGAATTCACTCAAATCCAGTGTTTGGATGCAGACACAGGCTTTGAGCTAGGCTGGAGAAAAGCTGCAGCAGGACTCTGAACCCTCCTTACACCTTAGTATAGTTCCAAATGTACCTTTTCATACAGGACCGAGAGCCTGCCTGGTGACTGGCTATCCTTTGACGTGAAGTCCACAATGCTTTGCGGTGATGTTGTGGGAGCAAGCACCAGGAAGGAAAGTCAGATGGACTTTTTCCTCAGTGCCATCTGTCACAGGGGACCATGGGAGTCGTGAGGAGCTGAGCCTGTAGATATCCAATGTAAATGCGCAGTGTGCTCCTCTAGACTGCTCTCAGACTCTTTCACAGATGCCTTAGCTTTAATATTGTTTCTAGTGCTAGATTTCATTTCCCTGAAGTGGCAGGCTGCCAATTAATTCTTTGTAGCCTGTATTTAAGCAACAATGATTTACAGTTAAGATGTCTCAGCTAATCATAATGTAATTAATAGTCTGTAATGTCTTGGAGAAGGAAGCATTTCATATCTAGGAGTTTTGGCTGCACTGCAATGATGGACTGTAGGATATAGGTTTTTTGGTTTTTTTAAACCTATTGCCTTATTGTTTTGGAAACTGAGAATTTCAAAGAGCTTGAATGTAAATTTGACATTTTGATACACTGCTGGTTACTGCAGCATATTCAGCTCTTAGATAGGATAAGTAAATATACACCAGCTGAATTCCCTTTGCTGGCATACTGTGAAATTTCCCACTAAGAATGCAGCAGACAGTATCAAAGATATTAATTCATCTTTTTTGTATGTATACCAGAATGTGGGATAAAAAGAAAATCCCTGTACTGGGAATCAAGACAGTTATCTATTCCTACCTATTTAACGGGCTGTCCTTGTGACTTGGAGGAGACTCATGACCCCCAATGCTAGGAGTTCTTCTTGATAGCAAGAGCAGAGGTCGTTTAGAAAAAGCAAGGAAAGGTGACTTCAGACAGCCACAAAACTCTTATGAGAGGCAAATCTGAACTTCAGATGGCCTGTGGGAACAGGATGGGCTGTGGTCGGCTTTCCCTAGAAGAGCCCGGTGCAGGCAATCCTTTCACAGGAGCTGCACATCTGCAAGAGTATCCTTTGGTGGATCAGCGATGCCTGGTGTGGTTTAACTCCAACCAGCAACTAAGCACCACACAGCCTCTTGCTCATTCCCCCCTGGTGGGATCAGGGAGAGAATCAGAAGAGTAAAAGTGAGAAAACTTGTGGGTTGAGATAAAGACAGTTCAGTAGGTAAAGCAAAAGCCACGCACACAAGCAAAACAAAACCAGGAATTCATTCACCACTTCCCATGGGCAGGCAGGTGTTCAGCCATCACCAGGAAAGCAGGGCTCCATCACGTGTAACAGTTACTTGGGAGGACAAATGCCATCACTCCAAATGTCCCCCCTTCCTTCTTCTTCCCCCAGCCCCTTTATATGTTGTGCATGATATCATATGGTATGGAATATCCCTTTGGTCAGTTGGGGTCAGCTGTCCCAGCTATGTCCCCTCTCAACTATTGTGCACACCCAGACTATTCACTAGTGGGGTGGTGTGAGAAGCAGAAAAGGCCTTGGCTCTGTGTGAGCACTACTCAGTAGTAACAAAAACACCCCTGTGTTATCAACATCGTTTTCAGCACAAGTGCAAAACATAGCTCCATGCTAGCTACTATGAAGAAAATTAACTCTATCCCAGCCAAAACCAGCACAATACCTGCACTGAAATCTTCAGATGTTTTATGCTATAAGCAATGCTGATTACATCTCTCTTAATCATTCACAAACCTGATGTCAAAACCACCTGTGTCCAGTAAGACCACCTGCAATACCACTGTTATGTCTTCTAGACAGAGGGGTTTGGAGAGGCTGTGGTGGAAGGCTCTCTAGACTCTTGTAGCACAGTGATCTGATCCTGCTGAGAAGGGAACAGAAATTAGAGACATGTTCTGGGGAACTTCATAATATCCTTTACATCATGTGGTGTCCTGAGATGCCTGGCCAGGCTCAGGACTGGAAGTGTCAGCAGAAGACAATTCTAGCCAGTGCTGTAGGCTCAGACCAAGAAAGTGATTCCTGGCAAGTACTGCTTGAAAACCAGGCTCTGGGCCTTTTTAGCAAGCTTTGTTTGCAGAGGCAAGCTTAATTGTCAGAAATACCTTTTCCTGCTGTTTGATGGTTGGCCTTTGGATTAGGCAATTGTTGCAGCCTCCCTACTGGTTATACTAGAAAGTTATCAGTTGAAATCTTTCTGCCTCATTAAAAAATGGTAAAGTTATTAAAGACTGAACTCCCCAGAACAATTTTTGTTTTTTGAGACAATTAAATGAAAATGTGTAAATAGTTTTTACATTTATGTCTGTTAAGAGAACAATGACTACCTAGATAACTTTTATTTTCATTTCAAATAGTAATCTGAGTTACAACTATTAAGAGATGGGGGGGTGTACATGTATTTCAAAAAACACAGAAGAAAAAATGTCAAAGCAGAAGAGAAATTCTCCATTATCAATAGAAAGCTCTGTTATGTTGTCGTACCAAGCCAGTTGAAGAAATTCAAGCAGTTTTTCCATCACAAGTCCCTCAATTAATACTGTTAACCAAAGGCCCTTGAGGAACCCTACAAACAGGTTTCACATCGAAGCTTGCAAAGTGAGTAATGTAAAACAGTTGTCTACACTTGCAGTCTTCTGTCTTTGCATAAAAGTAGTGATTCTTTCTTTCAGGTTCCAAAGTGAGTGAACACTTTTTCATTTGACACATCTGGAGAGCACCCAGTACAGTAGCACTCTGGAAAATCATTTGATATTATTCAAAAAAACATTAGGGATAAGTGAATTTCAGTCTACGGGTCTCTTGGAAGCTGGATTTGCCATCTGGGCTGTGGATGATTTCATTAGGAGGCACACTGGCTCAGATGAGTCACACAGGGTCTTGTAGCTCTATTTGGGACAAATTTAGTCATTACAACAGAGAGAGAGAGAGATCACATCCCTTATCAGGCCAGAGAGAATCAAAGACTCAGGGAAAGAAAAATATAGTTTGTGCTGTTCAAAGAAATCGGTAAGAAAGGATTTGCTCTCTAAGACTTTTTTAAGCGAGTTTTTTTCTACTAAGTCAGGTCTGATCTTCCTGGAAGCTTCACTACTACTTTTTTAAAAAAAAAATACTGTTACACTCACTGCAAAAGATGACATTTCAATTAACCTGTCTTTACTTCATGCAAGTGAGTCATTGGGCAAGGACGTATTCTCCGCACAGTGGTGGATACTACCCGTCAGGTAGCCAGCAAGGGGACACACAACTATGGCATGGAGTGACAGTTTGGGTCACTGTCAATCAAAAAAATTGTTTCTCGTTCACTGTGCTGAACTAACCACACAGGCTTGGGATTCTGATCCTGAGTTCACAGACTTGACTAGGGATTAAATGGTTATCCGAATATTTGGTCCATGAAGAGGTGATGGTGATTAAGAAGGGCTCACAGATGGCAAAGTTAATCACACTATCATCTTGCCTGCAAGTAACCTCTGAAATTTGTGTGTATTAGCCACACTAAACCTATGGAACAACTGAACTCAAGTGGACCTTTGATTAAAAATAACAGTTAGGAGTATTTATAAATGCAAAGGGAATACTTTATATTTTTACAGCATAGGTGGCAGAATTACAGACTGTTTTACGATTCTAGCATGAAAAAAATTAATTAAGATTAATTTAGTTAATTGTTACAGACCCAAATTAGTTGTCTGTTAGTGTCAGGAGTTTTGGTTTCTCCTTTCTCATTTTTTCCAAAGCTGTGGAGTTTTCTCTCAAATGCTCAATCTATTCCTGGGCAATACCATTAAATTTACACATTAAAAAAGAGAAAGTTAAGTAACAACTGTCAAGGACAATTAATCTTTTTCTCATTTACTGTGGGTAATTTTCTTCTCCCCTCTCTTTCATTGTGGTATTTTTTCCTTGTGCAACATTTGTCATGGTTCTTGGGCTCCAAATTCTGACAGCAGCAGGTGGGATACAGCCCTCATTTCTTTAGGGTGTCAAGTGCAAGTAGGCATCCAACCCACTCTTTGAACCTGGCAGACTTGTGTCTGCTGAGAACCATTTCTGACAAAATATCTTATGTGCTCATCAAACAAAGCACCTTTTATAACTGGGATAAAAATTAATTATGCCAACCCTCTCCCACTTTCTGTGGAGGGTCATGAACAGAGCTCTCTCTCAGGTCAGAGTGCTTATGTCTTTAGGGCTGGAGCATAGAAGACAACCTTAGATTTTATGGTAGGTCTCACAAACTAGGTTAGAAAAAGAAAGGTCTTCAGCTCGTTCCCAAAGAAGCCGATGGATACAAAAGACTAAGAAAAAAACTCTTTATGTCAATAGCCTTCAGCTACTATCCCTGCCCCTATGGCAGGAGTGGACATGTGTCTATCACTGTAGTTCACAATCCAATGTGGTACATAAACTAATCTTTGCCTGCTGTTCAAGCCAACGCAGGAGAGAGAGCTGGATGGCGAAACGGAGCAGGGAAACATGTGCCATTCTCTTAATCCTGTGTCATGACAGAAAACTGAGGATGGATATGTAAGTAAGCATGACAGCATCCTAAATATCCTGTGCACCTCTTCCGGAAGTCAGAAACCCTGTTGTCCCCAATTCCAGATCTAAGGAAATGTGGCAGAGGACTCATGTGAATTTATGCAACTCTGGAACCCACAATAGAAAATTACTGCTTGATCAACAGTGACAACTCTGAAAGTCCCCAGCTGGGAGATATCTAGGTTTTTCATAAGTAAATCCTTGCATTTGCCACTTTGCTCATTGATATTGTAAGCTTGGCTAAGTCTCACACGTAAGGTCTGAGCCTAATAGTCACTTGAAGCACTGCATATAATAGCAAGAGGGACTGAAGGGTGCTCCTCTTGTTGTAGAATAGCTCAGCAGGGACCCCCATTTTAGAAATAGGAGACTTGGGTTCACTTCAGGAGAGCATCTTCTCCAGGAAGTCTTTGTCTGTCTACACTTTCCAATTCAGCTTTGTTAAGGAAAAAGCTTGGGGAGGAAAAAAGGCAACAGTTTCTAATGATTTGGAAAAAAAAAAAAAAAAAAAAAAGAGAACTAGAATCGCCAGATCCCATCGTTTAAAGCAGCAGTGGCAGAAAAAGCATAGGTTGTACAGCTTCTCATGACTGCAGTCCATCCTTTCTGAGGTTTCAGTACAAGTGCTAGCTGCCTGTTTCAAAAATAAAGTAATTTCAGTTTCTAGCGTAAAACTTAGAGGCAGTTTTTCTGACCTACAGGAGAAAAGTATGAAAACAGTGTTAGGATGTCCTCTTGAAGCTCACATGACAACAGCAAAGAACTGATGTTTATTACTTTAAAAATTATCTTTATTTAATGAAAACAGCAGTGAAGCAAGCTTAATTCACTGGGAAGAAACTAGTGAGGGAGCTGTCCGCAGGCTTCAGCTTTCGGGGTTTTCACAACTAAAGACCCTTGTTTTGAGAATATGGGAAAACAAAACAGAGGATCTTGCTGCGAAACCAGGCACTGAACACAAAGTATTGTTTATTTGCTTCCGAGATGCAACTACAATATTGGATAATGCTTCTGCCTCGTCATGCCTCTTAGCTCTAAGTCATTTCCCAGCTACTGGATTGGAGGAAGCTATTAATAACGTAACTGCTAAAAGGGACAGTGCTCCTGTTCCATGACTCATCTAGATGGTTGAACCCCACAGGTCTGATATGACACAGAGCAGACACATCAGTGACTTCACTTCATCTAAACTCTGTCATTAAAGTCAGTGCAACTGTCTGGGGAAATGTCCATCCCAGCAGCAAAACTCTCCACAGAAATGGAGATACTCAGACATGTAGGTTGTTGTCATGTTAGATATTTTAGAAGGATCATCCACCATGACCTAAGGTTTCATGGGTTATTTTTCTCCAGCACTGGATGCCCAGCTTCAAACTCCACAAAGCAATGAAGTCAATGATCTAAAATTCCTGATGACCAGGACCCAATGAAATCTTGGATATGATGCCAAAATAATGTGTAAAATACGATATTTTATACATGTCTGCATAATATGCTAGTTTCATAGTTAGGTTATCAATATATCTGTCCCGTAGCTCTTACAAACAATCTTAGATAATCACATTATTCACCAAGAAAGGGCATTCCATAATCATACATAAAAAATATTGCTCAAAAGGTTAAGTCTGCTAATAAAGTATGAGCCAAAAATCCTTCCCCACATTATAGACCACTATTTTCCCTCCCAGTATTTTTAAATACTAGTTTCTCCAAAACTTTAATACACAAACTTGTAGTGATTAGCTTTTGAGATAATGCCAAAGTCAAAACTGTCACTGTTAAGAGTATGAAATAACTTCCTGCCTGAAGAAAAATATCTTTGCTTCTTCCAGCTATTTTTGCCTCAATATTGCAAGACCCAAAAGAACTGAGGCATCATGAGCAGCTTGAGAGAAGAGGAGTCAGTCAGCTCTTCATGCCAAAAGGTCAGCCCTTTTTCAGGGTGAAGTGATGTCTTAGCACAGGCCAGTGAAATTATTCAGCTGGGGCCATGGTGTAGGGTTTAGACAGAAGGTTATTCTTAGTTGTGGGAGCTTTAGGGGTTTGGAGTCAGGTCAATAGCACTTGGGTAGTCCCTCCACTGAGTTTTCCATCTAGTAATGACTTGTGCAGAGTGGTATGGCCAGGTCTGTTTAAAGTGATAAGATCCCCAATGTGACAAGAGAATCTCTTGCCTGGGCTTGGAAAGAGCATCACAAAGAAACAGATGGAAAAACTCTCCCTGCTCCTTTGTCCCTCCATCTTCTAGAACTGACTCTTAAATCACCCTCCCTGCTCACCCAGGGACTCCCCTCAGCCTCCTGGCCCCACAAACCAGGGCAAGGAGTGGCAGCCCCTTTCTATACCACCATCATATCACTGCCCTGTGTTTAATGCCATTGTTTCAAGGCAAAGCAGGCAAACCAAAAGAAACTTTTCTGCAAGAGACACAGGCACGGTTGTCTCCCTTTCACACCTACAAGTAATAGGGTATAGCTAGTCTGCATTTGGAGGAACACATCTAGTACATAGACATAGCAGCATCTCCTCTAAATACCTATAAGAAAAGTCTTCCTTTCTTCACCCTAGAATACTACCTCACTTGCTGATCTGTCATGTCCTGCTCTGCCTTTCAGTAAAAGGAAGGCATTGGGCAGGGGAGCAGTTATCTCCCACCCTTCTACTACTATGAGGTAAGAGGGACATGGTGCTATTAGGGAGCA
Organism: Grus americana; assembly: GCF_028858705.1. Taxonomy (NCBI): domain Eukaryota; kingdom Metazoa; phylum Chordata; class Aves; order Gruiformes; family Gruidae; genus Grus; species Grus americana. Next base: position 13,135,693 of record NC_072858.1, on the reverse strand, counting down.
TGGGGCCTGGAGGCAGTATCAATTTATAAGCCATCTTTACAGGATATTAACTCAAAGTCCACACCAAGTTTAGTAACATCACTGAAGATGCCCACCACATTTGTTTGCATAGCAGTTGATAAAAAATATCATTTGCTTTTAAAAGTTGATTTCTTTTCCTAGGGTTAGGTTAGGAGAAAGAATTTGTTGCAGACTGGGAACAGAGGAAAGAAATCCCAAACAATTGGTACAAAGAAACCATTAGAAGAGAGCACAGGAAAAACCAAACTTACCCACTCCATAATAAATAGCATATTTGTGGTTCTCAGCCTTACAGCACTACAGGATAAACAGTATCCATACACCCAGATGAGCAAGATAATACAAAATATTTATAGTGAAGGCACTCAGTTCAATTAGCAGCCAAGCCAGCCACCTCTAAAGGCAGAGACCTGCATTGCAACTGCTTGGCCTCATAGGCTGCTGCAAACCCATTGCACTTGCTCTCAATCAGCAGATTTGTCAGGTTTCTGAACTCCATAAACGGATCCAACCCAATTCCTGAGCATCTCCAAACTCCTTAAAGGGATAATATGTGCTTCATATATAAATATATATCTCTTTTAATATATATAATATATGCTCTTATACATATATATAATATCAGCTTTCACATATGCTCTTCAAACTTTTTCAGTGAGGAAGGTCTCCACATGAGGAAGCCAACGTGTAAGACTGCAGGTATCTTTACTTTATTCCACACAGGATGAGTAGGACATCAGCGCCCTGATTCCCAGCTAGGATGTCCTGGAGGTTGCCCGGTCCTGCTGCAAATCTGATGTTCCCTACAGAGGGCAAATGGACTTGCTCATCTCAGAGATGGGTCTTCTGCATCACAGGCTATCAGCAAAGCCATTTGGAGGAAAACAGCTCTTTTCAGCACTCGTGCTCAGGCTATAAAGGACTGTAATATGGAACATTAGACAAGAACTTAAATCGCTTGAAAGAAATGAATTTAAGAAATGTTTTTAAGGGATTCAGTTAAACTGCACCTTGGAAACACATTTCCCAGCACTTGAATGGCTTGGACTTGGCCCAGGCCCAGGATTCCTTCATGTTTGAAAGTATGTGAGTTGCTTTAGTCATTCAGAAAATGACTATCCATCAAATGACCACATCACAAGACCTCCTGACACGGTACCACACTCTCCACATGAAAAAGATGCAGATTACTGAAAAATGTTGTTGCCAGAGGACTTTTTTTTCCCCCGCATCAAATAGGTAAAGGCCACTGGAATTGCAATTGTGTTTTCCAACTACTAGACTATGTGGCTGAAGTCCTTGGACACCTACCCTAGGGTACTCCACTGCGCTCCTCACATCCACAGGGGAGTGTTTTTCTATTCAGGATGCAGGGCGGGTGAGCTGTGGTTGAAAGATGACTGCTTGCAGCCCCCCATGCAAATCCACAGTATCAACAGTGTTAAAAAAATACAAACATCATTAGTGACAAAGACAAATTTATTGCCTCCAGCCAGACTATGCTTGTTAAAGGAGCCCTGTACAGCTCCATAACTTGATATGAATTCTAATAAAGTTTGTTTAAAAATGTGGTGGTATTCCAAAAGCAACTGTGCAAAATTGGCAATTCTGATTTTAACAAATCTACACCTTGTAACTCCTCAGAGACCTACAGGTTTGCTGAGAAAGGCCATTTTTGTTTTTTTAAACACCTCTTACTATGAACGCAGCAAGTCGGATACTTTCCTCACTCCCACTCCCCAACATTGTGGTTCTGCTTCAAGGAAGCAATAGTTTATTTATATCTGTATATATGGTGAAGTTGCCCAAATATGCATGCATGCAGAAACCCATGTAGAAAATTTATTCACAGTAATGAGGCATAAACTATGCTCTAATCCCAGAGGAGGAAAGTTGTTTCAGTCCCTTCACCAGAAGGTCATGTTCACTTTGAGATGATGCTGTTGGAGCTCCCACGAGTGTTAGATTTTATTGGAAAGAAATAGAGTGAATCTGTACTGATAGATATCCTGGGACCTCTTCCTGGATACACAGGACTTCTGGAAAAGTATGGCCATTCTGTTACTGAACAGTCCAGTCTGGATTTGCCCTCAGATGTAAAAGGAATCAGCATAAATGGCAATCATGAAAGAAAAATAAAAAAGGCAAAAGACAAGGACACAACAATACCAAGTGCAAAGAATGTATTCTGAGGACAGATTTTCCATCCCCCCTTTTGAAACAGACTCTCAGTCTTTGTCCCAGCCATGGATTTGATAGTAGGACAGAAACCACCACCTGGAGCTGAAAGTAAAAGTCTGTGGGTTTTTGGTGTGGGATTTTTCTATAATATTCACATTAGAGGAAAAGGCGCAAAAAAAGATGTTCACAACATTTAGCAATGAACAGCCAAGTGATAACTTCACCACACTACCTGTGGTATTCGTGTGAGCTGTAGTTTGAGAGGCTAAAGCCATGGCTGAGCAAAAGCTCCTACACTTCAATGCCATCCCCACTCTGCCTGAGTCAGTCAGGGTTTCTGGACTTCAAGTATGATTGTGGGGAGCAAAGTACAAGGGTCAGTGGATCAACAGGTTAGCTAAGCAAACTGTTCGCTCAAGAAGCTTCTGAGGGAACAGGAAATTAAAATGGGAATACAGGTACAGCCTTTGAGTTTGGACCACACCAACATAGTAAATAAGAAACTCCTACATCTTTATACTCTTTTGGAGAGTGTACTTGAAAGAGAGAAAGATGCAAGGCTGCTCATTTCATTTTGTGTCAGGAGAGGTGTGTTTCAGACTTCAGAGATGCTACAGAAGCAATTACAACGGTAAATAAAACTATTATTAAAAACCTGATGTTTTTAACTGCTATTTGCGTGTAATCACTCTTAAATAAATGAAGGGAAAGTAAATGTTAGGAGAATAATTTGCTGCTAATCAAGAGTAATAAAGTGAGCAGCTTCATTTCCTTTTGTGTTGGGTTTGCGTGGCAAGGTTTTGGTAGTGGGGGGGGCTACAGGGGTGGCTTCTGTGAGAAGCTGCTAGAAGCTTCCCCTGTGTCTGATAGAGCCAATGCCAGCCGGCTCCAAGACGGACCCGCCCCTGGCCTAGGCCAAGCCAATCAGCACCTCTGTGATAACATATTTAAGAAGAAGAAAAACACTTAGAGGGAGACCTTTTGCAGCCAGAGAGAGGAGTGAGAAGATGTAAGAAACTCTGCGGACACCAAGGTCAGTGCAGATGGAGGGGGAGGAGGAGCTCCAGGCGCCAGAGCAGAGATCCCCCTGCAGCCCGTGGTGAAAACCATGGTGAGGCAGGCTGTCCCCCTGCAGCCCATGGAGGAAGGATGAGGGGGTGTAGCGATTCCACCTGCAGCCCGTGGAGGACCCCACGCCGGAGCAGGTGGAGGCACCTGAAGGAGGCTGTGGCCCGTGGGAAGCCCACGCTGGAGCAAGTTCCTGGCCGGACCGGTAGACCCGTGAAGAGGGGAGCCCAGGCCAGGGCAGGTTTGCTGGCAGGACTTGTGACCCCGTGGGGGACCCCACGCTGGAGCAGTTTGCTCCTGAAGGTCTGCACCCTGTGAGACGGACTCCATGCTGGAGCAGGGGAACAATGAGAGGAGTCCTCCCCCGAGGATGAAGAAGCGGCAGAAACACCGTGAGATGAACTGACCGTAACCCCCATTCCCCATCCCCCTGTGCCGCTGAGGGGGGGAAGGTTGAAGCCGGGAGTGAAGTTGAGACCAGGAAGATGGGAGGGGTGGGGGGAAGTGTTTTAAGAGTTGATTTTATTTTCTCATTCCTCTACTCTGTTTTGCCTAGTAATAAATTAGATGAATTCCCTCTCTAAGTTTGTTCTGTTTTGCTCGTGACAACAATTAGTGAGTGATCTCTCCCTGTCCTTATCTCAACCTACAAGCATTTCGTTATGCCTTTTCTCCCCTGTTTATTGAATGAGGGGAGTGAGAGAGCGGCTCTGGTGGTCACCTGGCCTCCAGCCAGGGTCAACCCACCACACCTTTCCAGACTTCTCTGACTTTAATGCTGTTTTATCTCTCAGAAGTTTGACAGCAGCAGGAAGCACAAGGCAAAGTAATGCTATGATGGAGTGTGTCTGTGAAGAAATTCTGGTGTCTCAGGACTTTGGGTCTTGTTCTCTTTCTCCTACTTCCTTTTCCCAGCTCTGAAACAGCTCATCTGTTTAGCTGTGCATTTTGATAGACTAGGATGGGAAGTAACATGATGCTGAAGACTGTACAATACTGGACACATTGCCTTGACCTGGAGAAACTCCCTTCCTTTCTGGAAACTGGACCTTTCTCCAAGAAGAAGTTCAAAAGTATCTCACTGACTGTGCTGGTTTTGGCTGAGATAGAGTTAATTTTCTTCATAATAGCTAGTATGTTTTGGATTTGTGCTGAAAACAGTGTTGATAACACAGGGGTGTTGTAGTTATTGCTGAGCAGTGCTTACACAGAGCCAAGGCCTTTTCTGCTTCTCACACCACCCCACCAGTGAGTAGACTGGGGGTGCACAATAGTTGAGAGGGGACACAGCTGGGACAGTTGACCTCAACTGACCAAAGGGATATTGCATACCATATGATATCATGCACAACATATAAAGGGGCTGGGGGAACAAGAAGGGGGGGGGTGTGTCTATTCCAAGGTTATAATGTTAGTATAGTATCTTAGACATAACTAAGCAGAAATGACCATTTGGCTCAACCCTATTGAGTGCCTATAATGATATCTTCTGTGTATAGCAGTGATGAAAGCACATGATGCTGTATAACCACAGGCAAAATATTTATGGACGGGTGCTTATTATTCACTTCTACGTTGCGCATCTAATCATTTTTGAATGGAAAAGAAAATTCAATTCACTCCAATCACAATACATTATTGCTGGTAAAATTGAATATAGCTTCAACAATGAAAAGAGAACTGCCAATAAATCTATGTTGGATGTAAACAAGAGTGGGGGAAACTTTCACAGTTGTTACACAGTATTTTAAACAAGCAAAGTTTGATTTTGATAATGACTCTACTCTCAAAGCACCTAATTCTTTTTAATTTATCCTGCCATTACCCCATTCAGGAGGAATAATACTGATAATAAAAGAGGAAACACAGACATTTGATGTTTCATGAAAGTCCTACACCACCACCTCTGAACTCCCTCCTCCCTGTTTTCCTGTACCATCTCTACACCTCTGCATTCACGCTGTTTCCAGCCAGGGCTGGGCTGTGCTCACTCCAACACTGCTTGCATAAAATTATCTAAGTGGGGGTCTGCAATGCAGCATTAGTGACTAATTTGGGTGAGATAATCCCAACCAGCCCTGTGCAGAATAGCTGATGTATCTGACAACTCCAGCTCCATCTAACTATGTGGCATGCCAAAGACGACACAGAGAGTAAGGTGTAGGATTCAAATCCCTGTCTTCCAGCTTCATGTGCTCTTTTTGTCACTTGTTCCATCCTATCCTAAGCACTTCTTCACATAGGCCTGTTCCTGAGCTTTCCCGTGGCTTTACCACTCGACTATTCCTCTTCCCTTCCTCCTCTGTCTTTCATCTATCTTTTTGCTGCCTTTGGTATGTCTCAGGAGCTTCCAAAAAATCTGACATATATGCCAGGGCTTGGTCCAAGGTCAGATATAATAGTGCTGCTGACAGGTTAAAGAAGGGGAAGGAGGAGCTGTGCTGCAACATGACAGCTCCATCCTTACCCCATCCCACAGCCCAGAGCAAGGACACTGAACAGGAGGAATGGTGGGGTGATTTTTCTCTTAGATTCCTGTGTACATCCATTTTATCGCACCTCTTCATTCAGAATCTGGTATGGGCATAAAATGAAGCAGGAGGTGGAAGATCCAGTATATTTGCTGAGGAAATATATCGCTCAAGAAATCAAACATTTTTCTGACACTATATAATGGAAAAAATAAACCCTGTAGAAGCGAGGTCCCAAGGCCCTGATTTGACAGCGGGGACATGACCCTTGCAGGCTGACTGCCCTTAGTGCAAAGTCTTGGGAGGGCAAGCAGAACTGATACTCTACATTCCAATCAGCAATGGGTTTTCAGAGAAGGGGATGTGAGCAGAGGCTAGATCAGAAAACTCTTACTTATCGGGGCACTGTGATTAGACAATGTCTCTGTGTGCTTTCAGCTATGCTTTGGAGCAGTATAGGCTAATCAATCAGGTGATCAGTGCTATAAGGACATTTTGCTTATTGTGTCAGTGAATGTCCATAAATCCTGAGTAGAATCCAGTTTTTTGAAAAGCTGTTATTAATATTTTACACACTCTCTCATGGAATACAGAGTGGGTGAAGTAGACCTTCATATATATACTGTCCTCTTGTCCACAAGAGGACAGTATATATACTTCTTTTTTCGTTCTTACCCTTCCAGGGTCCTTCCATTGGGAGGCTGAGAAGTCCAACTAGAACAACAAAATTGGGTTGCAGGAAGGACTGTGATGGGGAGAGGTTGATCTAGTAAATCAGGAAACATTTCAAGCCTGGTGGCTCCACTGGATATGGGACCTTCCACGAATGACAGCCTTCCGTGCATTTTGACCCTTAAGTTAGCAAAGTTATGAGAGATGGAGAAGCTTCCATCACTCTTCCCAAAGTGGTCACAGAGACTTGAACTGTCTCTAATATAACATTTTAGGTCAAACATTTTACACCACTAATGAATTCTGCAATTCATCTTCATGGAATACCTCCCCTTCTCGGTATACTTTCAAGTGAACGTCGACTTCTTTGAATCATACCACAGTTCCATTCTGACTTTTTCTTGCAAAACAATGTTTCAAAGTCCTACCATGAGAGAAATATCAGCATGGTTTTTTTCCACTGTTCCCCCCCCTTTATTCTTTTTCTTTCCTTAAAAATAATTTCTCATTGGAAAGTTCTTATTGATGGAAACTTCCTTACCTGGATGAGTTTATTTAAAGAAACAACAAGGAAGTGTTCATCCTAACGTCTTTTCTTTATTATACCTTCCCCTTTGAAATGAGAGCTGAGGCACAAAATGGTTTAACTGGTTTGCCTAATGTGACACAGGAAGTTTGTGGGAACCGTACCTAAATCTATGGCACACAGAGGCTTGAGCACAAGGCTCTTCATCCACTTCTCCATTTTATCTCCAGCTTTCCATGAATATATTCATCAAATAAATTTATAAGAGGAAGGAATAAATTTGAAATCCCTATTACAGAATACTTCCAAGCAAGGATTTCATATTCATCTTATTCTAACCAGACATTTGATGCCTCTCCAGTTGGAGCACACAGACTTGTAACTGTTGGACCAGGGTGTGGTTTTCAATAGCTTGATATTTGCGATGGATGGCCTGGGCTTCATCTTCAGATGATAAATAATTCATAGAAATCAAATGGGAGGCACTTGTAAATGACAGCTAAATTCAAGGAAGACAGCTCTTTCTTTGAAATGTATAGTTTCCATGGAACAGAAGAACCAAGTTTTAGAGTAATAAGGAACCCAGTGTCCACATCTGGGTGGACCCTCACTTTTCCCCAGTAAGTATCTATCCCTAAACTGTTGACAGTAACTGGGTAAGAGTAGGATGAAAAGTTGGACATACACTATGGTGTGATAGGCTTTTTCAGCACTGTCCTTTGCTAAAACTCTGGCATTTCTGTGTATATGTCAGGAGGGAATTTAATCTGTACAATAACTGAAATTGCTTCTAGTCCAAGAAATATAGAATGTAATTGCTTTTTTTTTTTTTTTTGTTATTATTAACTCTCCTTGTTTTCTGGATTTCTATTTGGAAACTGTAATGGAAAACATTTACCCTATTTAAAAAACAAAAGCACAAACACCAAATACTTCTCTTTTAAGACTGTTTTTGGAGCTACCCATGTTGATTGCTTGCAGGATTTGGCTCTTTTAAAAATTTCTTTGTCAATCTTGGATCAATGCACAGTTTTTGTTAAATCAAGACAATTTGACAAAAGGAAGAAAAGCAAAGGAGCGGGAAAATGAAGCACAAAATAAATGCCTAAGTGATGAAGCTGTGATCTGACTAGCCAGGGTGGAGGGTAGAATTTTGCTAAAGACAGACCACTGGGCCAGCAGCACTGAACTGTGCAGTCCTACAGAAAAACAGCCTTTGTGCCATTCAGATGATGCTGGCATTTCAAATCTCCACGCTGGGACAGTTTTCCAGAATTTGGTTCCCCTTGTATCTCAGTTTTATCTTCTTTACACTAATCCTCAAATTATTGAAGATTGCTCAGATTTTTTAGCAGCATCCTCCAAGACTGGTAATTTCTACCTTAAACAAACAAACAACAAATGGACACCTGTGATGGATATAAAAGCTTCTTCTATGCAAGCATAGACTGAGCTTCCCAGCAAAGCAACTTTTCAAAGATCATTAAAAATAGTCAAAGTTGACAGCTCTTCAGCAAATTCAGCCTCCTTTCTTATTCTTGTGGCCATAGTACCTCTTCTTCAAATCCTACCATCTTTATCAAAGTTAAGTTTTCAGGTGTTACCCCAGCTTTGAGGCCAAGTTTAAATTTTGTGATACAGCTAAGGCCAGATTCTTGAGTCAGAGAGACCTTCAGCTCAGTCAATGTATGTTACTTGGAGAAGTGTCATAACTGGACTGTCAAAATTCTTTCATTTTTATGGACATGTTATATCCTCTCCTGCCTAGGTAGGCTGTGAACTGTACACAAGGTGTCTAATAACATCTCATATCTAAATAGGCTTTTATCTTGCTATCTCTTATTTTTTCTTTATCAGCAATAACAAATCCTATACCTAAATTAATTTTTCTACTGCATGCAGTTTCCTCTTGCAAAAGTAGACATAGTAATATCGATATTCAAACCTGAGCCAAACCTGAGGTTGAATATCTGATGTTCTGCAAATACTTCAATTCTTATATAGGTAGGGTGCAAGAATAAGGAATGGCTCTTAACGCAGGCATATACAACCAGAGGGAACAGCTCTATAGCTGCGGATGGAAACTTGAAGTGCTTCTGGAACAAAACCAGTAGTAATTACCTACATTTAAAAGTGTTCTTTGCCTTCTTATTCTGCGCTCGTAAGTTCTTGTCTCACTGGGTGCACAGCTGGGGCTGCAAAGCAGCATTGATGTACAAATAATCAATTACTGTAGTTATTATTTTAATTATGGCACAGGGAAAGATTTCTTCAGTTAACTGAGTTGCCGATAATGTTGGGCTTCAGACTCTCATATTGACTGCAGAAGGAAAGCACCTTTTTCAGCTTTTTCTGGGGAAGGCAGTGAGAAAAGTCCCAACCTTTCCTACAAATGGCTTAGGGACCTCCCTAAGAATTGCAAGACTTGAGTCATTAGCTCTCCTCAGCCTGCCTGGATTTGTACTCACATTATTCCTAACCTGAGCTTGATCACTGTTTTAACAGACATTGAGGGAAGAGTGAAGGAAGCAGCTTTGCTCTTCTTCATTTTGAAGCTGAAACACTGTGTAGCCAAGGATATACAAGGTGCAGGTCAAGCAAGAGCAATAACCTCTGTGGACTGGAGGCATTCTGAGTTTGTGGCATCTGTATGGTTCAGCACTGCCAAGCTCCCAGCACCCTGGGAAATGAAGGGTGAGTTTGGGCACCAAGGATACTGAGCTACAAACTGAATAAATAGGTATTTTTTCTGCTGAATTCTCTCCCAACACCCAGCCCCTCTATCAAACCTGGTAGAGCACCAGTGCTTTTGGGGAGGGTGCTTCTGGGTTTAACTCAGCTGAGCTCCCTGTAGCCCAGTCCAAGAAAGTCAGTTGCCAGAAGCTCCTGTCTTGCTTTCCAAGTCTCTCCCTGCTCCTTGGTTTTCCTTGGCATGGGCCTTTCAGCAGACATGAGGCAAACGCTAGACATGTGGCAGCTGTGCTGGCATAGCCAGAAAACACATCAGTGGGAGATCCAGAAGAACAGATGCAACCCAGCAAGCCTATGTGGACTGCCTGCACAAGCCTCTCTGTGCCCAAAGCAGTGCCAAGTGCCTCCGCAACGTGTAACGGGCACCATGCCCTCCAAACAGACGGACATGAGCATTGGCAAACCAGAGACCAGATCCAAGCATTAAACATAGGCTTGTCGTGGGGCATTTGTACTAGCCAGACAAGTCAAAACAGATGGCCAAACCTGTAGGTCTTTGTTTTACACATCTTAATTACACAGCATATTTACTGACCTCATTGGAAAGGCTCTGTTTTTTTAGGACCTCCACTATGTGCACAACTGAGGTTTGAAAAGATACGTCAAATGTGTGATGGGGGAACAATTGCCCTATGGAAAGAAGCAGCTCATTTCACTGTCTTTGGTAGATGACGTTTATATAGGAGGGAGCTGGACTATAATTAATCAGATTAAATTCAGAACAGATACGTGCAAGATATCCCAGTGAGAAAGAAAAAAGCAGACTCAGTAAAGTGCAGTGAGGAGGAGCTGGCTGTGCAGCTGGCCTGCAGATCAGGCTCTGAGGATTTTTGTAGGCCACAAGATGAATGGGATTCAGTAGCACACTGCTGTTAAAAAGATAGACAGCTTTCCAAAATAGTCTCTTGGCTGCCAAAAATTTGAAGCTCAGGGAAGGTGGTCTCTCTGTACTTAATAACCTTCACTGGACCTTCCCCCCCACCCCCGTTGCTGAATTTGCAAGACCTGCGATGTAATTATTTCAATGCCCTCATGAGGTCTTGTGGTAGGGTATAATTTTAGACATCCTACATTAACAGACATTTAGACAAAATGGAGAAAGTCAAAAGGAAAGCAATATAACTAATAAGATGTTGAGAAAACAAGACCTATAGAAAAAGGCAATAGAAAGGAGGTCTATTTAATCTGAAAAAGTAAGAGAGGCCTATAATAGTTCTCCACACTGTCAAATGTTCTTAATGGCACAGGCAGAGCTTAGCTTTTTTTGAAGGCTATAGGACATGATGTAATCAACTTCTTTTGTTAGTAGGACATGACAATTTAGGACTGAAAATGAGGAATTGTGCATGCAAACTTGGAGCAGGATTTTAAGACATTAAAATATAAATTACACCAAGTAAAAACACCACAGGATCTAAGGAGAAGATGTGATTAACAAGCACTGTCCAACTCTGATATTACCCAACAATATAGCAAATATATGTTTACATCACTGCCATGACAGAGTCATGCTGTCTGTATGTTAAATCAGGACAACTTTTCAAAGGAATTTTCAGAGGTCCCTATTTCTGATATTTTCAATTTTTCCCCAGTAACTCTTCACAAAATCATTCTTGACATTCTAAAACTTTACTCAAGTAGAGTTGTAGCAACAGGTCTCTTATGTCAAGGGGAAATATTAGCAGAATAAGATGCTTTTGAAGATGAGCAAAATAGGCAGCTTTAGTTCTAACATTTTAGGCCTGAGCTTTCCTGCATGTTGTTTTCTTGCTTCCTCCAGGGGTTAATGAAGCCACTTTTACAAAAAATGGCTCACAATTAGCAGGGTGCTGGATTTCCCACATGCATATAATCTGATGTCAGAAAGGACCTTCATGTCTATCTAGTTTCAGAACAGGCCATTTCAGTGAGTTATTTTTGCTCCAGGCTCCAATTTTAGGACTTTTTGTGAATTTCTTCAATGTACTTGGCCTTGGACAGCTACCACTTCTTTGCTGGATATCAGATCCTTTACTTAGAGAAAGAGATTGGGTAGATATGCCTGTGCCAATATCGTGTTCATATGCAAAATGACAGATCTTGAAGAGTAACCAACAGACACACAAACACACACGCACACTCACACACACATACACATACTCTCTCCCTGAGACCATCATGCAGAGGAAATATTCTCCTCAGTACATTAGCCACTATGCACCCTGGTAAGTCACTGGTTCAGATGCATGAAAAAATGAATATTAAAAATGTGTCTCATATTTGAATTTTTTTAAAAAAAGAGCCCAGGATCTAATAAGCCTCCAGGCATTTATAATATTCTCATTTGGAAGTTACAAAGCAGGCAAGCTGGATATGTACTAAATGCAAGAACAAATAACCATGAATGAAATGTTAAGAATTCAAAGCCAAAACCATTTGCTAAAAATTGTAAATAGAGCATAATTTCAATTGGTCAGATGCCAAATTAAATGTAAAAAGAGAGTAACAAAATAAAATCAGAGCAGAAAATGTTATTAGAAATTAAGCTAACAGAAAGTGTATGTGTATATTTTCTTGCTCTCATGATTATCAGAGGCATTTTTTGGGAGGGAGAAAGGTAAGTTTAAAGGGTGGGTGATAGGTTTGCATTTCAAAATAGCAGGATGCTCTGGTCAACATCTAATGAAATGAAAGTAAATGATGTAAAACATATGTTTCTTTTTCAGATCATGTTTGTAACAGAACAACTGAGCTCTCTAACCAAGTGTTACTGTGGAGGATTTAAGTGGTGGTGCAGGGGATTAGATGAAGAGAGGATACCTCCATTTGCATTTCTGAAGCACTGTGAGAACATGTCCTAAAACCTATCTTTCGGCATGTCTGGGTGTTTCTGGAGAGGCAGTCCTGGACATGTCTGGAGAGCACTCTTGACGCAGTCGGCCCTCAGCATTGGCGTGACTTGGCAGAGCAGATGACCACTGACTATTTGCACGGACGGTCTGGAGAGGCAGCAGTGAGTGACAGTCATTAGGGAGCCTGACCTGCTCCTGGAAACTGCTATGCTGGCACTTCATGGAGTGGATAATGCCATCAGGTTTCACACCCCATCCTTCTCTCTGGGTGGTGAGAAGTGTAGATCATATCAGAGAGACCTGTTCATGTGCTGGCGATGTGGCTGGGAACACTCTCACCTTTGCTGTCACAGCAGGACCCACCTCAGGCTGCCCTCACTTACACTGCCAGTATCAAAGCAATGACTTTCAGGAATGGATGAAGCCATGGAGAGCAGGGAAAAGTGTAGGAAAAGGGGATGATAGCATAGGACAGGGTATCTCCATTTCTAACACAGAAGAGAGACCTAAGATGGATTTTTGCAGAAAGGGAGCTCTTCCAGGGGAGCCCATACAGTTGTTAAGGGGCCCAAATGCTCTCTAAATGTCTGTCTCATTGGTATGTAGGAAAGAACCAGAGGCTAACTCTGCTTTCAAGGAGAAGAAAAAAAAAATCTTCCCCTACACTTTCTGGAGTCCTGTTGTTCTATCTTGTTTTAACTCCTCATCATTAAAGAGAATTTTACAGCCTGCTCTCCTACTGGTCATGGAGGAAACTCCTGAGAAAATCACATCAATGGCCTCTCTATTCCTGCTATATGAATTGTGGAGTTAACACAAGATCTGTGCAGACATGTGTAGGGCTCTTACTGAGTAAGAATATTCACACATGGTGCTATCCAGAAACAAGTGGCTGGTCCTGAATAACTTATTCCAGCACAAGTTGATGTTGAGACAAGCTCTTCAGGAAAGAAAAGAACCTGTCATCAAGGAGACTTAAATACAGATGGCTGAGAAATTTTTCTCCAAATATTTTCTTGATTAAACAGACATTTCCATTTTAAATTGGATGGAAATCCAGAAAATCAAGCATTTAGTTTTCTGACATAAACTCAGCATTTTTTCATCAAAACAGTTTTGATTTCTGTTGATCATAGATTCTTCTTTTCAGTAAAATCAAGTTTGCAACTAGATGATTTTATAGTTGTAAACAAAATAGGGGGCTGGCCACTGTTGATTGTAAGACTCTGTTATTAAAGTTTGTCTACTTACAATATCACTAGGACACCTGCTAATAGAAACACCACTGCATATTGCAATTGTTGCAGTCACCACTTGTGTTTGCACTGCCAAAGCATCCACTGCAGTGCTGGTGTCTGAAGGCAAACCTCAGGAAGTGTCAGGGGTAATTACTTCCGTGCCATTTTGAATGACTCCAAGAAAGAATGTCTATTAGGTCTGTCACAGGTTATGTTTTAGATATGCCTTCACCTCTCCCAGGCAGAGCCATCTCGAGGCTTCTCATCCATGTTAGGTGGGAGCTGTGCACAGGTTGTGCTGCCCTGGGTATCTGCTGTCTTCACCTCTGCAGCAGCCTGCTATCATGTGTGAGAATCCGGGGCCACACACTGGATAGTGTGAACCAGGATCCACGGCCAGTTCAGCTGACAGCAGGGCCTGAGCTGTGGCCAAGCTGAAAAAGCAAATGCTGACCTGCAAGCAAAGAGACAGAAAAGCTTTGGTTTTACCCTCTGTGCCCTAGCAGGGAGGCTTGGTTACTGCAGGAAGATGATGATACCTTACCTTTACCATGTGGCTGGAAGCAATTCAGCCTACGAGCATGGTTTGATTGATGTGGCTTGTCTGTGCAGCTTAGATTAACTGGGAGAAAGACAAGATACAGCTAGTGGAGTATCTGCGGGTTTCATAGATGCCCACAGAGCAGAGCAGTAATAATGCCTTGTGAATCTCTATTTAACAGGTCTAAAATTTGTGAGGAAAAGCAAGCCAAAAGAAAACACCAAATCTTATTTTAGGCACGTGAGGAAACACTCTACAGCTCTGCCCATGTCATTTTGAATTAGCAAGTTGTTCTCTAATAAGGTGTAATGGGAAATAAACCATAATGAATGCAAACAGTACCTTGTGTTTCACAGCCTGTCACTTCGCTTGTTTGCTACCCAAGAGGATAGCACCGAGAGATTTCTCGCAGAAACAGTTTTAGTCTCCATGCAACTTAATACTGACAGAAATAGACCCACTAGTACCACTTCTCTCCTTTACAGGTATATTATAATTTCTGTTTGCCTTTCAGGATGAGCAGGACAAAAAACATCTACTACACACCTTCAATCTACCTGTTGTTGTGGGCCAAGACTTTACATACACCAAAATGAACTTTAAATAGGAGGAGAAACTAAGAAAGGGAGAGATGTTTGTTTTCAATGAGCAGCAGAAGCAGAGCTAAGAGAAGACCTTTGTCAGAAGATGCTCTTGCTCAGATATGTGAGGGGGGTTCAGGTGAGGACCCACTGGCTAAGCCCTATTCTCATTTAACACAACTGGGAGCAGATTCACCCACAGGCAGCTGCCGGCTTTTCCCAGGGCTGCCACAAGCCCAGCCATCAGCTGTCAGCCCAGCTTTCCACAGCATTGACATCGTCTGAGTAGGCAATAACCGTTTTATAACCCTCTGCAGGCTCCTGCCTGAGGCACTTGTTTAGTTTACTTGACCTTAGACCTGGCCTTAAATTTACTGACAGGATTATGGAGACTGGTCCTGTCAAAGCTCATAACAATGAAGAATCTCAGAGTAACTCAATGATTTTTGTAAAAACTCACCTCCAGGAGTCATGTGAATTTCATGTCATTCACTCTTTCACAAAGTATAGACTTACTAATTCACATGGTTTTGGGAAAAAGCTGTGAAAAAAGCCCTGGTCCTTGCCTCTTAAAGACATAAAACTAGAAGACCCATGAAATACTCCTCAATTAATCTCAAATAAAGAAACATCATGTAATGTAAAAACCACCTAAGGATTCTGGGGTACCTGGCTCATAGATGCCAAAGTGGTTATGCTATATTTATAAAATGGGTGCTTTGTACCCACAGAGAGGCAGTCCATCAGTGAGACAGGCTGAGCTGGTTCCCCAGAGCTGTGTGTTCAGCAAAGGCCCCAGCAGCATTTGAGCAATTTAGCACTTTCCAGGAAGCCAGACAAACTAACACAGCCTGTTTATTTCCTCTTTCTTTCAGTACTCCCACGCTGGTGCCTCTGTAAAGGAAAATATTGATGGATCTGAAATATGTACGACATAGGCTGGGAGTCCATGGCAGTCGTCCCCCAGCAAGCTGTTTCTGAGGCTGTTTCCTTTAGTGAGACCATGAATTATTGTCTGTTTTTCTCTTACTCTTTTTTTTCTGGGCATATGAATTTGCCACCTGCTAAGGTGCTGCACAATTACAACCACCAATGGCACAGAGGGAGAAATAGCAAAGTTTGGTCTACAGTACGATGTCTGCAGAAGATTTCAAGATTCAGTAAAGGAATCATTTCCCCACTTAAAAAACATGGAGAATAACATATAGGGCCAGCCTGTCAAATATTTTAAATTTCACTGAAATTTCCGTTGATCCATTTAACTTCTAGAGGGTGTTAGGCTTCATTTCAAAGTGTGACATGCCTCAAGATCCCTATTTATGCACTGAGTATTTTTGAACCATATCCTTCATCAAGTTGCCGTGAAAGATAGTGAGAAAACTTCAGTGAAGCTCTGTAAAACCCTACTGCTTTTTTCTTGATTTGCAGACAGAACTGGGCTGGGTGGAAATGGGGACAGGGAGCCAGTGGGGACCCAGTGGCAGCTGGAGGGACACGGAGAAGTCCTGAGGTGGGGAAGCGACCAGATGCAGTGTCAACTCCTCCAGCAACAGCCAAAATGAAGACATGCAAAGGTGTTGTCCCCACTCCCACCCTCCATCCCTTCTGTAAGCATAAATAAAATCGCTTTCCCTCGGTATGAAGTTCCCCCTTCCACACACCGGAACAGAGAGGATTGATTTGCATCTCAATTCCCCTTCTTTAACAAAATCCAAAGAGAAAACCCTTCCACTGGGTGACTAATTCCCGCAGATGACTTCAAAACTCACTAGGGGGAGTTTAATCCTCGGTGAGAAAAGCGAGTAGCCGAGAGATTGCTTAGGAAAGCCAAGCTGAGCGTATCTCATTCAGACCTTTTGTGCCAATGTTTTCTCATAGCAAACAAAGAATATACCCTTTGGAGGATGTGCCTGGCGCTGTGCATCATCCAGCAGAGGCCACAGCACAGTCATGCTGTGAGCAGCTTCCTAGCATGAAAATGGATCGTGGCAGATGTAATAATGCAAGATGCAATGAAGCAACAATGAAACTTGTTTTTTCAATATACGCAGAGAGATGATTTGTTTTAGTAATGACTGGAGGGAAGTGAGTGTTGAAATCTCTCAGTGTAAACCTGCATTCTCTGCTGAGACTTCATTTGGTCAAGAAGAAAGAACTCAGCAATATAACAGAAACTCTGCTTTTTTTTCCCTTTCAAAAATTAACCCCTTTTCACTTTTATGCAAAATTCATAGCAACCCCAAACATTTCAGAAGCAGCCTTATTACTATCATTTCCTTTCCCTTCAGAAAGAACATTCCTTTGTGAAAACATCTGGTAAAAATAATAGCTCCACCTTCAAGGGGTGTTAGATCACAGTTGGTAGCCAAAGATCAGACACGTTCACCTGACAAAGCCTTTGAAACCCAAGCAGAGAGACTTTAACATCCAGAAGGGATAGTTATTCATGTGGTTGCACTTTCTTTTCCTGTTGTATCCCCATGAATTTTTCTGTTACGCTTCTCTATTCCATCTTACCTCTAAGACCCCAATTAATCAAGATCCTGAATTTGCTCCTTTCCTGGCAAACCCCCTAAGGCAGAGTGGCCAGTGGTTCTGCAAGCCACAAACAATAATTGCTTTAATTTGTATTATTTTCTGTGTTTCTAGCAGCAAGCTCACATATTTGTAAAGAGAGAAAAAGGAATTCCTACACAATGAAAGCACGTCTAGCAAAAAAATTGATTAGTGGTTTTGTATATGCCTATTTTGATAAAGCAATCTGCAAAATAATCCTCCACTCAAAAAAACCCAAAGTAGCTATGGGGTTTGAGTTTGTGATTTTGCTCTGCCTTGCTTCACAGGTGATTCAGTTTCTGTGCTTTTCTTTTGTCCTCTGCATTTTATGCTCCAGAACAGGACGATTTTCACGAACCATCATTCTGTGTAGCCTAACCACCCTCTTCAAGAGGAGAAACCGCACTGTGCTGTGGGGGACGTATAGTCTGAAAGGCAAACTTGGCCTAAAGAGGAAATTTTTTCAGGAATTAGATCAAGGTGTCATACTCTCTCATTTACTAACGGCTCTCTAAAAGATACTTCATAATTTTTAAAAATCTATGCATATTGTTTATTTAATAATTCCATTTATTTTTTTAAACGTTTGTAGCATGCTTAAAATACTATCCTTAGCAAGAGGCCACCTAAAACCTTTGCAAAGCATTATACTGTATTGTATTTCATGCTATTAATCAAAAGAAAATAAATCACATTATTTTTCTCCTGATTTCTATTTGTTTCATGATTTCCTCAATAAGCAGGCATTAAGAAGGAGCCTGTTCTTTCACCACAATGTTGTTTGTTTCTGTAATTGAGATAAGTAAGCTCACTGTCACAGCAGGAATTTAGGATTTCTTGTAGACCTGAGGATGGAGTGGTGTACTTCTGCTTTAATTGCCCTTGCCATTAGAATAATGTTCTATGGGTGCCTGTCTGAATTCATCTGAGTGATGGAAATCTTTTAAGCGCAAATCTAGTAAGTATCATAAAACTGACATGCTGTTGCACTGTGTCCTGGTTAGGCATGGTTAGAAACCCTTGCAAAGTTTCTTTTTCCTCGAGCAATTATTTTTGTAGCTTGCTCAGTTTATCTGGAGCTTCCTGCAGAAACCAAACATTAGAAGCAGTGTTAAGCATTTCTTTCTATTGCAAATCACCCATTCTTTGTATCTCTTAAGACTTCTTTCAGTCATTAAAAATGACTGAAATTATGGCAGCTTAGTTTTCATGCGTTTCAGGTTTTTCTGTGTGTGGTTAGAGGAAGTTTCACGGTGATAAATGTCATTCTTTGGTCTGAATTGTCTTGACAGCGAGACATCTTCCTCAAATGTCTGCAATCCCAATTGTAAACCTCCTTATAGGTATTTAGTCAATGAAAGGGAGATTGATTTTGCAGATGGAGGGTCTAAGACCAGAGAAGGGAACCTAGGAGAGGATAAATGGAAATCTGGGGACAGACTGAATGAGGAGGAGGAAGGGAGAGCTGAAGAACAGGACTCTACATGAGTACATAATTGGGAGTGGGGGGAGAGAGAGAGTGAGCAAAGAACCAGAAAGTGTACAAAAGTCAGAAGAAGCAAAAGGGTATTTCTGAAATTTTAAGATGATGGGGCAGGGGGGAGGGAGAGGGCAGTATTTTTGAGGGAGGAACAAAGAGATATGAAGGGAAACCTCCTCCTCTTACCTTGTCTTTCTTCTGTTGCATGGAAGAAAATTGCCATGAAGAAATGGCATCTTTTGGCTTCTCCTCCTATGTCCCCTAAGGCTATGTCCGTGTGTAAAGAGTGTCCAGATATTCACCCAATTTTCAGTCCAATTTTTAATCTTCTAAGACTGATCAATCTTACGTATGGCTTTTGACAGCCATCTGAGAAGAGATATTGGGTGACAAATTTGGAGGTTCACCCTGAATTATAGCACTGATGGTGGACAGCAGAAAACCCACTGCCTTCCTCTCTCTGTCCTGTCCTCTGCAGACTCAGTGGCAGTGAGGAGCTGCTGCTCTGCTCTATGCAGGGGGCATAAACATTTCCAGCAGGGAAAGTAAAAATTTGTAGACAATTATATATCCTTGTTACTCTGAGGATATATATGAGCAAGTGAAGGGGAAAATAGGAACTTCGCAAGAATATTGCACTCAGCAGGACATACCATCACAAGGAGGTAAGAATGAAATTGTGCTGGAAAGAAACTTGAAAGAATTTTGAAACCACAAGAAAGTTTGCTTGTGCAAAAATCTAGCCCATATCTCAGCAGTGTATTATATTCCATTGGCTTGTTTTCCCTTTGGGTGTTTATTTGCATTTAAACCAGCCCAACATCGCATGTTTCAAACCCTTCGCTTGGATAGCATCACTTTAGAATAAATGAGTGCCCGAATGCACTGTGTAGGAAGTTTAGTGATTTGTGTGGTTGGGTTTTACACATTCATTGGGAGAGACAAGTGGGATTTGGAGCAGGTGGCAAGGGAAGAACTGGCTAACTCAACATGTACCGCATATTCTGGATGTAGGAAGAAAAGTGAAAAACATGGTGTGTTGCAGGCCAGATAAGAATACTTTTAAAATTATGTCTCCATGATAAAAGGATAGCTTTGAGGACCATTGTTGCTAAATCACAAGGAACCACACAAACAAGAAAAAGAAAAAAAAAAGAGTTAAGTTTGTTAATACCATGGGAACTCTGTGGACACACAGAAATCTATTTGTTATAATCTAGTTTCTAGCTCTCTATTTTCTATAAATGCAAACAATTTGTTCAGCTTGTCTGCTTGTCTTTTGCACTGGATTTCTAATAAAATGCCCTTAGTCCTGGCAAGTCAAGCAAGATGCAAGATGATGTGCCAGCTTCCCTGAAGCATCTTTTGGGGACTACTGACTGCACATCCATTCACCTGCACATAATCCACTTTTAACATTTGTCTGCTGCAGACAGCAGCATTCAGCTACTTCTCATGTGTTTTCCCCATAGCCTCCAATACACACTGCAGACCTAAAGGATGTGTCATCTTTGGTCATGATCTTGAGTTATTTGGAAGGCTGACTCAACATAAAAGATTTCAGCTTAGGTAGAAATAAACTGGAAGATAAGACAGCTGATTCCTTTTTAATGAAGTGGGAGATGGAGTTACTATGGCAAGAATATGAGACCCAGGTGCATGGCATGGAGAAGTCTAGACAGAAGAGCAGCAACTCTACACAGAAGGGAAACAATGCATGTGAGGTCCTGAAGTGGAAAAGCATAGAGTCAAGAATTTGGGTAATCAATTGCATATAATAAAAAAACACTCAAAGGTTTCAATTTTTCTTGCAAACCTACTTACATGTTAAAATTTAACCTTTGTGCTCCTCAAACCTCAGAAAAAAGTACCTACTCTTCCAATGTGAACAAGTTAACCCTTATTAAAAATTAACGTATATCCCTTGACAGGCTTTTGCATAGAAGATGTTTATATGTATTTGCTATTTTGAATCACCATCTGGAATGTCTGATGTCCTCCTTGCGGTCTGTATACCCCAATGCTTTTTTAAGGAAATGCAAAAATAGAAGGAAATAGCTGTACAGAGCTATCTAAGCTCATTCTGGGACTGAGCCACATCTGGGTCAATTCCAGTAATGTATTGAATGCATGGGCCAAGCAATGGTCCCCACCTTCTCCAGCAAAAAAAGAGGGGAAAAAAGTGGGACATGAAACGTGGTGGAGCAGGTTGGTTTAGGAAACTGACATCTGGTCAGGTAGGGGCTTCATTAATTAAAAGCAGAGCAAACAAAAAAGCTATGTAGGGTCTTCTGGGAGCTCTGTAAGTCCCAGTTTCCCTGAGAAATGCCTCAATTCTATAGGGCACAGAATTGCAGGGACAGAAAAATCAACAAGTTTTGAACAGTATATTTCAGACACACACAGGCCTTTCCTGTGCTCAGGAATTTATGGATGGCTCAAAAAGAAAAATCTCTGGGAAAACATTTTTCACTTGAGTGTTTCTGATGAGCAGAGGCAGTCTTGCTCTCACTGTCTAAAAATGACATCTCTTTAAATTTACCCTCTACACCCCACCAAAACAATAGGGTCACTCGTTGCTTTTTTTCCTTATTATTGCAGAAGCAAGTGTCCCTACAGCTTTTCAGTGCCAGATCTCTTACTTCCCAGGAAAAAAAGAAAACCCAACCAAACAAAACAGCAACATGAAAAACAGCTCATTTAAAGTAAGCACTAATAATGACTGTATGATCTCCTGGTTTGATATCTACATGTTTATTTTTTTGTGGAAAAGGTATTTATGGGCCTAACAGCAGTTCCTTTTATTTTACTCCCCTGACTTTGATTTGAGAGAGTTTTTGTGTGTAATGCTTTTCACCAGAGAGGTGCTGTATGGCCTGTGTCTCAAGCAGTTAGAGGAAAAAAAGATGATTGCATGAAGTTAATTCCTTGGTAGATAGAACAGATAGATGGGAAAGACCTTGAGTGTCTACACTGATAAGGGGTCTGTCATGTCAGGGAATAAGGAAAAGTGCAATATTCCTGGAAGAGCTTTAAATTACATTTTCATTCTGACCTACTTTTCCTCCAATTTTTAAGGTCTGCTTGGTGATGACTTGATAAGGGTGAAGCTAAGAGCAACTGATAAGAAATCTAGCTTAGGCAAAGAATACCTTGTTCTAGTGGTTCTGACTGAAAATAATGCCTGATTTAGAATCATAGAATCATACAATCATAGAATATCCTGAGTTGGAAGGGACCCATAAGGATCATTGAGTCCAACTCCTGGCTCCACACAGGACCAGCTGAATCAGAGCATATGAATGAGAGCATTATCCAGACGCTTCTTGAACTTAGTCAAGCTCGGTGCTGTGACCACTTCCCTGGGGAGCCTGTTCCAGTGCCTGACCACCCTCTCAGTGAAGAACTTTTTCCTGATATCCAACCTAAACCTCCCCTGTCGCTGCTTCATGCCATTCCCTCGGGTTCTATCACTGGTCACTTGAGGGAGGAGATCAGCGCCTGCCCCTTCGCTCCCCCTCATGAGGAAGTTGTAGGCCATGATGAAGTCACCCCTCAGTCTCCTCTTCTCTAGGCTGAACAAACAAAGGGACTTCAGCTTCTCTTCATACGTCTTCCCCTCTAGACCCTTCACCATCTTTGTTGCCCTCCTTTGGACACTCTCCAATAGTTTTATGTTCTTTTTGTACTGTGGCACCCAAAACTGCATGCAGTACTCAAGGTGAGGCTGCATCAGCGCAGCGTAGAGTGGGACAATCACTTCCCTGGACCGGCTAGCAATGCCGTGCTTGATGCACCCCAAAATACAGTTGGCCTTCCTGGCAGCCTGGGCACACTGTTGACTCATGTTCAACTTGCTGTCGACCAAGACCCCCAAGTCCCTTTCAGCATGGCTGGTCTCCAGCATCTCATCGCCCAGTCTGTATGTACAGCCAGGGTTGCCCCTTCCCAGGTGCAGAATCTGGCACTTGCCCTTGTTAAACCTCATGCGGTTGGTGATTGCCCAGTTCTCCAATCTATCCAGATCTCTCTGCAAGGCTTCTCCACCCTCGATGGAATCAACAGCTCCTCCCAATTTGGTGTCATCTGCAAACTTGCTCACAACACCTTCTAGTCCTACATCATGAAAACATTAAAAAGAACTGGCCCTAAAATTGAGCCCTGGGGAGCCCCACCAGTGACTGGCCGCCAGCCTGATGTAACCCTGCTTACTGTAACTCTTTGAGCCCGACCCGTCAGCCAGTTGCTCACCTATTGCACTGTGTTTTTGTTAAACTGTATGCTGATTTACTATGATTCTTCATTCATATTTATTTACTCCTTTCACTGGAAGTCTCACTACTGTGAGCATTAGTTGCATGAGGCCAGCAAAGATTGCAAATAGCCCTTCATTAAAAAACCCTCCTTTTATCGTAGAATGAATTCTCTACCTTCAGTCATAGTAATTCCCTAGATATGGGATTATTGGAGGTGCAGAATTGTGTTTTGGGCTTGTGGACAGTCTTGTATCAGTGACGATTGTAATGACCTGTGCTAGATCTTGTCTGACATGAGTGTCCAGCTCTTCTCGAACACATTGTCCAGCACACGCTGCCTCAGGAGCACAAGCTTCCGAAGTGTCCCAGCTGCTGACTGCAGACCAGGTTCATTCCATATGACTTCAGATACTTCCACATGACTTTAGATACTTTACTATATCTCCTGCAGTGGAAGCCCGTTTCATTCCAGGTTCCCTTTTCTATTAATTAAGAGAGGCATTTCTAGAAGATCTTGCCAGGCTTGGATAATGTCTAAAATCCTTTGAAGTGCCTCCTGATGCTAGAAGAACTGGAACTCCTACGTCAGACACTAAAGAGAGGCAGGAGGAATTTAGGCCTTTGGTTCCAACTCCACTACACTGTGAGCCACCTCTCAGGGCTGCTGTTCAATTCCAGCTGCTACTTTGTGCTGAAGGTCAATACAAATTGCTTGTGGGAGCATGGCATGTGGCACAATTCCGACTGTGAGGAAAAAAAATAAGAAAAAATAATAGGCATCCAGCAGTCACTCACGCTGAAAAACTGAATGAGAAACAAGTCCCTTGCACACAGGATAGTCCCAGAGACAAAACTGTGTATTTAAGTCTGTAGTTCCTTGAATACTGACAAGATTTCATTAAAGCACAGGAAAGGCATGCTAGGGATAAAATAAAAACAGACAAATGGTGGATGGACCCTTAAGATGTTGCATACTAAATCCCAGCAAATGGCAAAAGAAGCAATACGTTGTTTCCATTTCCTTGTCTTCTTCATGCAGAGCCATCAAATCAGTACCTGCTGGGTTCAGCAGCTTCCTCTGTGCCTCCAACATCTACAGGCACCCAGTTTCTTAAGAGCTTTTATTCACTTTTAAAGCCCTATCACTGGAAACATTAATTTTGTACACAATTTCCATTAAACAAACAGGGTTACAATTCAGCCAAGGCTTTCCAGTTCTAGGACAGCCAAAAGTACTTAAATTGATGGTTTCAGACAGTTTTCAGACTATAACATGGGGTTAGTGAGAAGCTCAACACCTACATTTACATAATTACTTTTTACTTATGTTAGACTTTTTCAGGCAGAATATTCCTAATCTGTATGTTTTTAAATAATCTTTTAAAATAATCTCAGCTAAATGAGCTCTAAGGGGTATATATGGAAGTAAAAGAAGTAACTTATTCAGTGGGTGGTTTGCATAGTTTGATTTGATTTTTAACTCTTCAGGTAATGCTGTGGACAGGGGTGTTATTAAAAGAAACAAAAGTGAGGTAATGAAATACTTGTGTATCAGAATAGTTTAATGGATGGTATAGATTTGAGTGGAGCAACATCCAAAACATTTGCATGATCTGAATGGTAGAGAGATGAGCACTGCAAAATTAAAGTACTTCCTTAAACAACTGCATTATATGGAAACATTCCTGCTGAGGTATAAATTGGCACTGTAAAAAGAGCAGCAGGTGCTAAAGCAAATCCCAAACTCATTTATACAAGAGGAGAAGTTGCCAAACCAAATTTGCTGCTCCCAGTAATACTGGGGACTGTTCCATTAAGGGCTGAGTTTCTCCCAGACAGAGAAACCGGGAGAAACCCTGCGATGTTTTTCTGTAGTTAGGCACAGCCAATTGGACCTGCGGTAAAATGGATCTCTTCCAAGCGTGTGGAGCATTGACCGTTCGCTCAGCCCCATGTGGTACCAGGCACTCCTCCAGAACTAGGGAGCATAGTCAAGTGATTATGGGATTCTGTGACTGATGGCTCTATCACATGCCTGAGATTCATGGCTCACATAGCCACGCTCCAGTGCTGGGTGGTGGTGTGCCTGCAGAAAATGCAAAGGAATTTGCATTTTAATGTAGCTTAGACAACAGCTGAAAAGGGTTAAGACTAGTCATCTTAATTTGCATTTGCAGTGGGCAAAATAAGTGCCTAAAGACAATGGCCACAGCTTGATGTTAGGTATGCTGATTTAATTTGGCATCTGAGGCTCTAGCATGGAAAAATCCTTAGGGGTCTGGTTAAACCACATACCCTCAGGCTCCCTAACTTTTAGGTGTCTGTTCACACTGAATCTCAGCTTTCTGCTGTTCCCTTTCACTGTTTCTTCTGTTGCCTTTGGCAATCAGCTAGCTGTGTACATTAAAAAGGCAGCATTGCCTCTCAGGATATTTCAGGCTTTTCTTCTTTGCAAGATTAGACAGCCTCCTCTCTGTTCCTTAGCTAGAGGAAAAAGAGCTACCCTTTTAGCCTTTCCATCCTTTTAAGGACTAATATCCCCCTTGTTTCTTCATTTATTTCCTACCATTTTCAGTGGCCTTCAGTGCAATACTTAAGTGCTCTCTTTTCAGAATATGATTAGGTTTTAACACTATTCATCTAGATTTAAAAATAATGTTTCAGCCTTGGTGTACTACTCACCCCACTGCCTTATTTCAAAGGGCTTGGGTTTTAGTGGCCAGCTCCTCTCCCTTGCCAAAATCCTTCTGTAGGTTTCCCAGGGAAATGACTCCTCTTCTGCATAGTGCCTATTTCTTGGGTTTTTGCAGCTTCCATTTAGACAAATCAAATGGGATGTGCCTCTTGGCCTTGCAGTCTGGTTAGCAGTGCAAATCGAACCAGAGGCCTTTGGGGTGGAGCATTGTGTCATGAACAAATCATAGTTATGGAAGCTGTATTTCTGTTCTCACAACACAAGTAATAAATGGGAGGCAGCTGCACTCTCATGATTTAAGTTATAATATTTCAATTTCTATAGATTATAGACATCCTGGAGCTGCCCATGGCCCCTTCTTGGAGGGGGGAACATGTCTACTGGTTTATCATAGGGTAGGTGCTAAGACATGGCAACATTTCTCTGACTTGTTCACAGTCATAGTGAAAAAAACTGGAGTAGAGCAGGGAACTGAACATGTGCTATCAGATCCCAGGAATGTGTGCTATCTAGCGTCCTGTGCTTTCTCCACATCCTGGAACCAACAAAAGCTGATTGGAAAATGATGTTATCGGACAAAAGCACTGAACATAACAGAAGCCAATGGACTGATTCCAGCACCATCCCCCCTCCAGTGTTTAGAAGACCAAGAAAAAGACAGATTTTTAAAAGCAAAGTGTCCTCCTTCCCTCTAGGCTAGTTTACATGAGGAAAAATCCCAGACTTTGAAACCACATGGAAGGTTAATGCAAATGAGTAGTTGTAGGACCAGAGACTTTCTAAAGTCTGGTCCCTGCTGTTGGAAGTGGGAGAATTACAAAAACTATGCAATAATGATATCAATATTCATCCTGAAACCAGATAGGTTTCTTCCCTGAGAGGCTTTTCCAGAGCTCTTCTCTGCTGGTTAGCAGCTTTCTCCTAATTACCAGCCAAAATTATTATCTTTATTTTGCCATTGCTTTGCTCCTTCCCATTTTACTTCTCTGTTTCACAGCTTCTTCCAAATAAAACCACCATCTTGGATCTTTGTCAACTGGTAATTTGAGACAGATTTCATTTCAGAGCTGGTCTAGAGCCCATTTAAGTCAATGGGAGTCTCTGTTGAGTCCAGTATTCTTGCCAAATGGGCCTTTATAGGCTATCCCTGTAGTCAGCTGGATATAAAAGGTCTATGTTGATAAAACAATGTGCCTAACAAAATTGTACTGCAATTTACAGACTGCAGAATCCTTCATTTACCTGCTTTTGTCCGCCACTTCAGGAAATAAAGATAGGGATGCACAGTATCCCACATTTCAATAACAAGTAGGATCTAACAGCACATGGGAAAGGCACTAAACTTAAAAGCAAGTGCAATGGAGCACTTCCTTATGAAGGCACTGATGAAGCCACCTCTAGAATTATTTTACTGCCATTTGTCTTCATTTCACTGCTCTGCTCACTTGGGCACTCTATGAAACCATTGTTTCTGGGAAGAAAAACACACAAAATGGTCTATTCATGTTCCTTTCCCTCTTTTTTTTTTTTAATCACTTGGAAGAGAAGAAACCCTCTAGTTCTCCAAAGGTGACATTATCATCAGTGATATTTAACTATTTCCAAGATATAGGGTTTTTTTGATTGCCACCCAACACATAAGGGGTCCCTTATTCTAGCTTTTTACAGTTTTTCCCTCAAGTCACAATGCAAAGCTGTATTTTACAGTTACAAAGCAATCATTTGACTTGTGGTGATGAAAACACTACACCGTAAGAAGTGGCCAAAACAATACACTGTAAGAAGTAAACAAAGCTGTTAAGTTGCCAATAGATTCATTGACCAACATTACAGACAGTAGAAACTCAAGTGATGATCCACACAGATAAGTTAGTCAGATAATATTAAGCAACAGATGTTAAAGAACTGCAAAACTAACTGTAGCTTGAGACACAAATGACTTGTGGGAAAAAAAAGTCCCAGTTTGGGACTTAACATGACCTAAACCCAGCACAACAGCAGTAAAAGCAGAAACGGTGTGAGCTGAAACATCTCAGTGTTAATACCCAGCAATCAGGAAGGACACAAGACCCACAATACTTCAAAAAATCCTCAACTACCTCCCCAGAAGAGCTAGGATGTTATTTCCTTCCTATGTAGCTCCTATCCCAGCTAAGGAGTTGATTTAACTATTTAAATGTTTGCAATCATTAACCTTTCAATAAAAACACAGCTTCAGCTTATTAAGCTCATTAGCCTGTAACAAATGAAGCTTTTGAACATGCCAAGGAGCAAAATATAACTGGATTCAGAAAGCAATTAGATGCATTTGGAGAGGATGATAGGTCTCTTGAGGGCTATTCAGCATGGAGATGTGGATACAGTCTCTGATTCAGGAGGTGCCTAGGCTGCAGGGTGGTTATATCAAGGGAACACCATACATGTTTGTCTAGCTCTTATTGTCTCTGTTACTCTTTGTTTCCCGAGTCAGGTGGTCCTTTGATCTGATTCACTACAGCTGTTCTTATGTACTATTAATGCTTGGCCAGCAGCCAACACAGTGTCGAAGTAGTTGAAAGAAAGTAGTAGAAAGCATTGGTTTACACCTTATAAACTAAGCAGCCCCTACAGCAAAACAGTGGTACAAACACTATAGCTGAAGCCCTCCATAAGTCTAGCTTTTGACCAAAGAATGAATGTTACTCAGCATGGCAGATAAAGGCTTATTCAACAGCAGATGATACCATAGTAATTATCAACCGCCTGCAGCTATAACAAAGTGTCCAAAGTCTTTGATCTTTATTCTTGCCTTTTTTCTTTTTTTCAGTGTAGGCAAGAATGACGTTGAAATAGATGGATTTGCATTAAAACGCATCGTAAAAGACCAGTTTTCAGTGGCTTATAAACCTAGGCTTGGTCAGGAGGGAATACTTGGCTGTATCCCCTTGCATTTTACATTTTCAGACCATGCTTTGCTTGCTTGGAGGATCCCTCTTCTTATGAAAGCTCTAAGACATTCCCAGGACACCCCCCCTGGGATCTCTCTTAGGACCAAAGTTTCATGTACACAGATTTCAACACTGCCACATGCTTCTCATGCACCTACTTCAAATGTCACCAATATACTTACAGGTGAAGCTCTCACTTGTCAGATGGCACAGTTGCTTGTCACACTGAAAACAATACCAAAAGGATAGATACTATCTCTATGATTAGTGAGAGGTAAACAGCATAAATCTACTACCAGTATAGTTCTTATTCTAGTTTTCATGCTTGCATACTCTCTACAAATTTCTCTTCTTGAGTCTTGTGTGCTCTTAATGCCCCAGAATAACGTTATTGCACAAGTAAACTCTAAATCTCAAGGAATAACTCACAATCATTGAGCTGACTGTGCATCTGTTTTATCCCAGGGAAAGCTAAGGAACAGGAAAAATGGAAACTAAACATTTTGTTCTGGATCATTCAACCTGAGCTGTGCTTACTGAACTTCAGCAGCGTGTCCTAGAAAATTTTTATTCTCCTTAATGTCTGGGATTATCTGCATTGTCTATGATGCACTGTGGATATGAGATTCAGATGAAACATTAGTGCAACAGATCTCCCTGGTATCAGGCCAAGCATAGTTGGGGGCCTGTTCATTCAGATCAGTTTTTATTGGGGTCTCTGAACCACTTGCATGAAAGGAAAAGCTGATTTCAGTCTTATCTGTGTGGAAGGTATCAATGCCACACACGTCAGTTGTGGCTAGAAAAAAAGCAGGCTCATGCTCATATTCTGTTTCAAGATCATGAGCTTGTGGAAAGTTGTCTGGGAACCTGCCCATATTCTTGATTTAGCTCTTGGAGGCTTAGGGTTTTATCTATCATTGCACAAATTTCTGGCTATGTCCCCACCCAACTCTCTTCACACAGAAGGTCTGAAATATACCATAGTTTGTGTATCTGATCACCAGAATTGCCTGTATTCTTTTTTTTTTTTCCAGGATGGAGAAGAGTCCTAAGACCCCAGCCTGGGGTCCAGCTGGAAACACTAGGATTAGCACTACATAAGCCAAGCTAGAATGATGCAGTAAATACGGTACACAGATCCAATGGCTTCTCAAGTGAGTAAGCAGAGACCTAACTGAACATCATCATTAAAATGGGGTGGTGACACCTGACCCTTAAGAAGGCCAGTGCATTAAATGGTGTAGATGATGAGGGCAGGGTATGAGGCAGTATGGAGAGACAAAATACATCAGCACAAAAGTCCAGCCCCAGGAACTTTATGACTATGAGCAAACTCACTCATATGTGAAATTACTCCATCTTCTAATAGGAACAAAAGTCACAGAGCAATTTACCAGTTGCAAAGATGTAAGATTGTGTCATCTGCGTGCACAGGCTTTTACAACAGAGCAGTCATGTTTGGACTACCACAAACTACTGCACAGACAATTCTTAAGAATTATACTAGGAGCTTTGTAGTTTGGGTGTTTGGTGTGTGTCATTTTTTCGGTGTGGTTTTTTTTGTGGTTTTCTTTTTTGTTTGTTTGTTTGTGATTTTTCCCTCTGCCCCATTTCCTGAGATTTCAGCTTAGGAGACAGTGGCATTGTTGATTTTTAAAGGGCAGACTTCACAAGCAGATTAACATGCTCCATATGTCTGGTCAGTTTGTTGAAGAGCCCAAAATGTGCATCTATTAAATATAATGAACGAGGAATGATAGATGGTGTCTCACACTCCCAAGCTTGTAATTAAAAAGGAGGGAGAGGCTGCAGGGTAAAGAGTGGAGAAAGCATCCTTCAGCCACAAATCCTTGACACAGAGATGTCAGTTGTTCAAAAGAGGTTTTAACATCTCTGACATGAGGACAGCAAGGGAATGGAAAAGTAAGAAAAACAAAGCACTGGAAGGGCATTTTAACACTGTGTTAGGCAAATGAGAGGATAAATTATGACTATATATTGAATGGTGGTGGGAGGGTTATAAACATTACAGAGACAATTGCCGCTAAATGAGGTGTAACCCAGGCAGCTGTCCTGATGCATTAGGAGGCTGTTTTCAAAAGAAAAGATTCTCCCATCAACATTAAAACAAAACAAAATAGAAAGATCCCTTCCACACAGCTCACATACCATGAATAAGTCAGCAGCATGTGAGTCAAACTCTTCCAGAGGCAGGCTGTGTTCAAACTGCCTCCTTTTGGGCATTAATTGAGCATGGATGTGCACTCTGTAACCCTTAATTATCAGAGCAACCCTATGAACAAGCTAGCCTGCCCTGTTTGTCTGGACTAGTGTCTTTTATGCCTCTTTGATCTACGTGTGGTAAACCTGAGAGCCTCCATGCTGGCCCAGCCTCTATTGGAGGGACTTGGTTGACTACTGTCTTGCTGGGTTGCTCTGATCACAACAATTACTGGTTTCTTTCAAGGTCCTTTTTTTCTTTTTTTTCCATGCCATATGAATCTGTCTGAGCTTTCTGTATTTCTAATGTAAATTTCCAGAATGCAGATGTAGATGCAGTGCAGTCTGAGAATGTAATACTCATATTAAAACTAGCAGTGTTTGTTTTGCTACTGTTATTAATATATTCAGCTCTTCTGGAGCACTTACCTTCAGTACACTTTGGATTACATTATCATTTTACAGGCAGGAAACTGAGGCAGAGACAAACAGCATCATGTCCTGGAAAGGAGTGCCAGAGCTGAAATATGATTTAAGAATTCTTAAGTGTAGTGCATGACCTATACAGAAAGCACTGCCTCTTTTCGGCCTGTGGGAAAATTATCATCTAAACCAATTGTGGTTGTACTTCAGTGAAATATTCTTATTTCTGAAACTGAGCTTATGTCCAATACTCTTTCATGTCCTTGTTATGCTAGAAGCCTCAACAATGCTGACTTCAGGGAACTGAAAGACTGGGTCTCCTCCATTGCATTAACTGATTGATGCTGGCATAAGATTTTCAAGCCACATTTCTTTTCCAGTGGTCAGTAGATCAATAGTGATCCATCGTGCACCCTCAGGTGTTCCACAGAATGATTGCAAGTCCCTTTTAACCAACCAAAAATATGTCTACACACAACAACACAAAATCAAAATAAAGGAAAATAAATGAAAAGGCAAAGTCTACACTAAGTTTTACTTGGTTGAAAGTGAAATCTATTCTGGCACAAGATGGTACATAGGTTTATTTTTTAAAACACATCACTTACCAGAGGCTGAGAGTTACTTCTCTCAAAGATTTGTAAACTGACTAGCCTCCTAGGAGCACTGAGAGGCAGAGATTCTGCCACTACACAGCCTGTCTCCTTAGAAAGGAATGAGAGCTACCTGCTGTTTACAGCTCTGACAGGAGAGAGTCATGTCAGAAATAATGTTGACATATCCCTCTGAAACAACATGATGGTCTGGAGCAAAAGAGCATCTCTGTAGGATGGACTCTGTTTGTATAGACACAGTATTGCTTTCTATGAGAGTTAATGCTGCTGTTTGTACTACAATAGCATCCAGATTTGCTGAGGGCACCGGGGCTCAGCTGTACATACTGCAGTCATCTCAAAGAGTAAGCATCATCTCTGGCCCCAGAGCTTTGGAGCCCGGTGGGTAAAGGGAGAAATGACAGTTGGAGCACAAAGAAAAGCTGGTCTCTGTTTTGGGGAAACACTAACCATTTAGGATAAAGCTCCATTCGGAATAAAAATCTTACAAAACTATTTGCAAAATGTTGCATTTGCTGACATAAAGGTGTCAGACTGGGAAAAAGCTGGCCCAGCTGAATCTGGGAAGTGAAGTAATACAGCCATCTCCAAACAGCTGGTCATTGGCGACTGCAGCAGAAGGGACGAGTCTCCTGCCTGAGTTGGTCTCCATTAAAATGGGTTGCTTCCCCCTTCAGTGGTGCCATGTGCACCCCTGTAGCAAACCCACCTCAGGGCATGGCAGGCTCGCAGCAGCCTCATGGCCAACTCCATGTCTTCGCACTTTGGGCAGCCATATAGCGCTTGGGCTGTACTGCTGCGTGGACTGGGCTCAGCTGAACAAGCTGGAAAGAGCATGTGTCCATTTCTAAAATGGTGCCAGAGCAGAGGTCTCCCCTGTTGACTTTTAGAAATCCCTTTTGGAGAGAGATGATATAGGGAAAGCAGCAGGAATGAAACTCTGGCATAGGCTTTGTGAGAATGATAGTGGCAATGAAGGAGAGAGTATTTAAACCTGAAAAAAATGAAGCATTTTCCTTCTGGTTGAAAATAACTGGGCTTCTAGCTACAATCCACCATCCCCTGGTTGAGGAACTCCATAGGGGTGTTGCCAAACCTTGCAGTATAACAAGCACATCATGAAAATCTCTCCCCTCCCTGTGTAGCAGAGCAGCCACACTGCTCAGGAACAGGATGGATCTTGGTTTTACCATCTTCTGCTTTGCCATCTGGATGGGAGGAGGGAAGGGAATTGCTTGCCTCCATGCATATCCTTTGAAAATTGTAATTTTCCTGTAGGATTGCCTCCGTCAAAAAATTCCCCTGAAATAATTTTCTTTCTCTGTGCCCCTCTGCCCTAAGTTGTCTCCATTTTTTCAGCAGCTGAATATGAAACCAGTTCAACATGGAAACAAAAAATGATTTTTTTCTTTCTCTTATTTTGAGAAATAAAATCTCATAGTTGATTTGATGAAAGCTTCTGTTTTACAGGGAAATCAATTCCTCCCCCAACCCCACTTCATTTAGACACTAGAAAAATACCCATTCCCTCTAAACTTGACAGATGCCACCACAAGGTGAGAAGGAACCACTGTTTCTTTCAGTATAGTCTTTTTTAATATGCTACGTACATGGAAACACTTCATCCATCAATCGAAAAGTTCATTTCTTCCTGCTGCCCTTCACCCCACTTTCAGGTCTCCCAAGCCAACCGTGACTGTGCAACATAACTGACTCTGGTATAAATAAGAGCTGAGGAAATGGAAGAAATTAAGAACTCTTCCAGCCCTAAGGCTAAGTATCGCCCTCCTATTTGTTTTCTCTGTATACTAGGCTTAATACTTTTTCTCAGCTGGGTACACGAGCTGATACACTACATAATCAGAGGGAAAATATTGCCTTATAGAAATCTCATTTCTTATCACGCTTGAGGTTTCTGTGGATACTGGAAATACTTTACCATTTCATAGTATGTGGGCAGAATAGGGAAGAAACAACACAAGTGAATAATTATTTTCAACTTTTGGGTCTCATTTGTATTGAAGAGTCTAAGCACTGAAAGTAGAGGGAGACTCAGTCTTCTTCTTCCGTCTCATGTGTGCTACCTTGTTGCTGAAGTCCAAGTAATTTCCATGGAGGAACTCAGCTGATATGCAAAAACTTTCTGTCTTTGGGGTGCATTTAATGATGGGCATTCACAGTCCAAACATGTGCCCATCATAGCAATGGTATGAAAATGTGTCCTTATCTACATTATGTGTTTTGTTCAGATACTATACAGGGTCCATCTGTTCTTTGTGAGGGGTATATCTGCCGGACACATCTGCCTGGGTGGCCTTGGTCTGTGGCAGGGTCTGCAGGGATTCAGCCTGTGAGTTAGATACACCTGCATTCAACCTACTCGCACTGAGACTTCAACCTACTCGCACTGAGACTATCTATCTAAAATGGGGCATGAGTCTAAAAGAGCGCAAGCCTTAGAGCAACCCCCTTCAACCAGCTGCTTTTCACTATTCATCAACTCATAATTCATCTGAGTTTAAAAAAAAAAAAAAGAGAAAAGTTTGGATAAAGACACTCACATTAGGAGAGGCGCAAGTTAATCAATATAGCCCCTATCCTTTCAGAAGTCCTTTTAAAAGCTGTAAATATCATAACATAAGAAGGCAGTTAGCAAGAGAGAACATAGCTTGAATCAGATTTTCATCAGTATGAGTAGAAATTGATGAAACATATAAACCCCACAATCTCTGTCTCTCAAACCACACCTCAAGCCTCCTCACTCTCAGCCGTGTTGCAGGGCAGACCAAGCTCAGTCAGTCAGATCACCTGTCTTGTCATGAAATTTGTGTATTGACTATCTAGTTGTCTAAAAGAAAATAAAAGTTTAAGAGGCAAAATGGAGTTTAGGGAGAAAGAACAAAAACAAAGGTGAAAAGTCCTCTTACTCCTTTGGTCATAAACCTCCCCATTAATTTTTGGTCTTTGGTGCTTTCCATGTTAGCCGGTAAAGATCTACAGTAAAGACCCTTCGTGGAGGCAATTCGTGCCTCAGAGCTACACTCCAGAGTCAGGATTGTCCTCCTTTCTCCTGGGGCAACTGTATAGTGCCCTGGCTGGCACCAGCGAGCTGGCCACAGTAGTGGCAGCCTGAGGACCAGCCCCTCCGCTGCTTCCTTCCCTAAGGAAATACAGGAAGACCCTTGCTTTACCACAATGAACCGTGCACAGTGCTAGTCAAGCATATTGCTCTGAAGGTAGTTAAACCAGGTTAAAATATTTGCAGAGACTATCCACTGTTCTTACATTAAATCTATTGTTTCAATTGCCAAGAAGCGCAGAGCATTGCTGTGAGGAAGAAGGGCAGATGCAGGGAGAGAGGCTAAGGGCCATGCTCACACCACCTACTGCAATGCTGGAAATGAGTCCAGTGTAGGTAAACTCATGCAGTCTGTTGTCAGCTTACGTTTCCCCTTACCCAAAATCATGTCTTACAGTGCATAACACTGAACATGGCTCCCTGTACTGTCGATGAAGAAAAGCATGATGCCGAGCCTGTGTACCCCTACTAGACCCATCTGACTACACCTTCTTTTTCCTCTACAGTGTGTAAAGTTGAAATAAGATGGAGTCTATTTTAGTGTTTAAAGTGCCACCATACTGGTAAGAATATGGCTGAGGCAACACAGGAGATTTGAAATAAAACACAGACTTGCACCCTTTTCAAGTCATCAACAAGGGTCCTAAGCACCTTCCACACAGGGTTCAAAGGACCAGACTTTTTTTTTAACTGTGAAATCTCTTTGATTTTTCATAAAGCTGTAAAAACAGGACGTTTTGCTTACAGTGTATATTTTAGCTCCATCTTTTATATAGACAAAGGAATGTTGAATAGTACTGCCACATTTGCAATGTACAATGTTCTTTACAAGCCTTTTTTTCCCCCTGAAATCTCGGGATCCTAGAGATATCTGATTTTGTAACTCTCAGACTTTCATTCACACACACTCTTTCTCTAGATCCAACATTTCAGGAAAAAGTTTGAAAAATTCTAATCTTCCTCTCCGTTCTCCACATGAACAACAGAAAGCAAGTGAAAAGATCACAACGTGACTTTTTAAAGCTTTCTGACTACTGAGCTAATATCACGAACTGTCTGGCAAAGGTTTGACTCGGGATTTATCCTTGTCTGAGCTTGGCAGCGTGCGTGCTGGGCTACGTATTATAGCAGACAGGTGTAAGATCCTCAGAGCACTTAGTTTTCTGTACTTCTCCCTGAGTTGGTTAATGCTTCACAAAAGCTGGGAGAGAGAAGTGCCTATGTGTGGGTGTTGTGGAGCTGGATGCTGCTGGCAGTGCACTGATCATGGGAGGGAAGGAAAAAGATGGATATCATCAGGCTTTCAGTGCAATCAGAACCACATGGAAGTGGCTGTACTTCCTTAAAGAATATCTTTATGGGGAGTAATAAGAAAACCAGAAAGCCCTGCAGAGTGACTTACTCTGGAGGTTATGCCATGAAAAGCCATGGTCTTTGAGTCTGATTAACAATAATGGCTCAGAACCAGGATCCTTCCTTTGCACTGAAGTCCCCATTTGTTCCTAGTGTATATGAATGGTGCTAACAGGCCACCACTGAATTCACTAGGAAAAGTACATTGCTTGCAGGTGTATCTAAACGGATGATGCATGCTAAATATCCTTGTCCTGAGTATCCTGTATCACAGTGGAGAGAGAGGAGGAAGAAAGAAAGAAAGGGGCCAAAATGGAGAATTGTGAAGTGGGGCTCAGGAAGGGATAAACAGTGAATGTGTGGAGCAAACAATGCATTGCATTAACTACAGATCCAAAGCCTTTTTGTCCTGGGATTGCTTTCCCTCCTACAGTTGGTTTGTTGGTTTCTTTGGTCAGTTGCTAAATCCTAATTAAGGAGACACTACTGGAAGCAGTCCCTATTCATACCTAACTGCCTGACAGTCACTGTTTTTCTTTTGAGCTGAGTACTTCTGAAAAGCTAGCTCTTAGATCAATTACAAAACAAACACAGCTTGGTTTTTGGAAGGGACCTTTTTTCTCCATCACAAGCTATTTAGCTTTCCAATCATGTGGCAGGTTCATGTAGTCTTCAAGAGGGAAGGAAGAATGCAGTATGGTAGAATGGCTTATGAGCTCTCCTCGGAAAACCTGCACCTGCTTTCTGCCCGCACATCCACACTCATCTCTAAACCAAGCCACAAGCTGATGCTACACAGCTGCTACGAGGCATTATGTCAGGGCTTCATTTGCCAGCATTTCCGCCACTCTGGATTGCATTGGTGTCTCGTAACAGCTCCCAGAGCAGCTTCATCAAGCTGCTAATGTCAACCAAGTAAATAATGCATGCTTCAACTTTGGGCTAAATATACATTTGTCTGATAGACCGTAACAGCCACCAAGTCTGTTGTGCTAAGCAATCCTTAGCTGTATATTTACCGGATCAATGGAGTGCTTACAGCTTTGACACATAAATCAGTATTTAGGTAAGTTTTAAAATAATTATTAGAAATAAAAGAGCATTGCTGTCCATATATAGCACTTACATGGAATGAACCTTCTTCTCTCTTGTGTTGCTTTTTTTTTTCTGGAGCCCCCAGAGCCCTGGTTGGCAGAGGTACTTAAACACAACAGAGTAAGCTGAAGTCAGTGTCTGAGCTTCACTCATTTTAAGCATGACTTCTGCAGAACACGGAAGGTTCTCACAGGATCCAACCTCTCCCCTCAGTATCATTTCAGAGCAGTTGACACTATACAAGGCACTTGAATTATGTCTTGTTTGTTATGTGAGAAGAAAGAGAAACCACTGTGATACTGGTCTACTTGCTCTGGGGTCTGCATTTGTTAAAGACAATAGGACTGCCTGAAGATGCTTCTGCAGGACCAAAATATACAAAGATAAAATATAGATGGCTAATGCACTTGAACAAGGATCACAATTTAGTACTCATTTCCCTTGTGGGCTCTGAGATACCTCAGATCTGCAATGTATTGTTTCCCTCCTCTGACTGAGCATGGAAGTTGGAGGAGGCAGCTGGTTTTATCACTCAGGTCATTGATACTGAATAGTAGGTATCAGTGACTGTGGACCTTCTCTGAGGATACTCTGAGGAAGCCACATCATGGATGCTAAAATGAAATTTGTTACTGTTGTGGCAAGAAATTATCTGATTTCAGAGGTGAAACAGCTCAGAATATTTCTTCTTCCAGTCTTTTCTGTTGGTAACCAGGATGGTGGACACAAGATCTTGTCTCTTCTTTTTCAATAGATATTAGGTATAAAATGTGGGCTACACACACCTACAGCTGTTTTCAAGTTTAAGCCAGATAAAGCCAGAGCTGTTCCTAAATTTCAGGGAATAATGCTTTCTATAAGATGGTGATGCCAGCTTGTCCAATTTCTTGGTTGAGTAGGATCTGTGGAAAGGTAAAATGAGAAGAAAGCTGCATTAACTCAGGAGATTATGAAAGTGCGTGAGCATTGAGGGCCCACTGTGACCTAGCCAGTAGTAAAAGCATTAACTAGATAGCTGCTTAGTGCAAAATTTCTGCAAGCATCTTTGGTTAAAAATCTATGAGGGACGCTATGCTAAGGGAGATTACTACTAATCTGCTGTCCATCATCTAACACAGAGGGAAGGAGAAATTTTTAACTAGAGACAGAGGAATAGCTACGCAACCCACTGCAACAGTCTTATTTTCAAATGCATTTACTCAAAAGTCTATTCTTTCCATTTCTGTCACCCGAGAGCCAATATTACTGCAATCCAGAAACCAGGTCTGATTGAACCTGACTCTCAACTGCCAACACACAACATTTCACAATTAACTCTTATTAGTTCTGTCTCCAGGGTCCTGACTCTCATTTTGCATGTCAAAGCATCAACTGTCTGTTCCAGACCCTAACTGTGTTGATCGTGACCTTTGTAAACTCATCTGCTACAGCCATTTGAGTAATTAATGTCTTATGCAAAAATGAATACATAAATAAAAATGAATACATAAATAAACTAAACAAAAATAAGAAATTGTAATAAACAGCATGTCTGGCAGCAAAATATTGGTTTAAGAATTCTAATGATGATCATGATTTATTAATGCACTTGTCAGCATCTGTTGCTGTAAGCATTATGTATGCCTCAGTAGGATTTGCTGTGATTTGTTGAACGTAAGTCAGATAGACAGCAATCGTGTAATGAAAAGTATTACAGTTTCTGAATCCCATCTTTTTAATGTCTAGAGGAGAATTTTTTCATGCCCTCTCTGAATCTGCCCTTTCTGTATAACTTTATTATTAACAATGAAAAACATCTCCAAATCAATTTCTCAGTCTGTGTACCATGTTCTGTCAGCTCCTGTGATCAGGCAAATTCACCCCACCAAAGCTGATTTGAGTATTTCAATGCCTGATGGTGAACTGAAGAGCAACATGCTATTTTTATATAATTCTCTCTAGAAGGAGGAATAAGGAGAGGTGATAGATGTCAGCAATGGATAAACTTTAGTTTTCCTACTCAGGTACCTTCACATATGTCACCATTTCTGGAGAAACTCTGTTGATGCTAAAAATGGATTAAAGTGAAGAATGAGTACACATTGTATTTGTGCTATACATATCATGGTGCTCATTTAAGTGGGCTATTTTACAGTCATGACTGATATTTGCATGTTGATTTGCATTTTCTTTATACTTTCAGCTATCCTGTCATATATCTGAATTTTCTCTCTAGGCATTTACTAGGGAGTTCTAAAAAAAACCACAAACCCAAACCCAAATCCAAAAGAATCACTGTTATTTTCACACTTGAGTGAAGAGAGGTAGCTAAATTCTGGGGAATTTGAAATTCATTTTTTATTGTAACTTTCATTGCAAAAGATCCTTAAGTGCTTTAAGGTAGGGCTGACTGAAAATCAAATTCTTACAGCCACTTTTAAACTTCTGCAGTATCTTCACTGCCCATGAAATGCAGATCTTTAGGGTGCGAAAAAGTGCAGTGGTGGAAGTTCTGGAATCTCTGGATTCCCATTCCCCACTCAAAATTGAAATGTCATGGTTTAATCACTGAACCTTAAGGCATTAGGTAGAAGTATCTTGTCCTCTCCAGGGTTTAGGTCCCCAAGATGTTGAGTGAGATAAAGTCCACATCCTATTCATCCTACTGCTCAATATTTCCTATAATCTATAGAGAGTGTTTCCCTATCTAGCATGCTGGGTCTTGGCAATCCCATTTGAGTTAAACTAGCAGTCTCCAGCTTAGTCTCCTACTACTTAGAAAAAGGAGACCTTATCTTGTCCCTGTTGAGCCAGGTGCAGGCAGGGAATCCATAGCACAGTAGTGAACACCATAGTTAGTCTGAGAGAAGGTGGCACCCACTGGGAACAAATATTCCTCAGGCATTTCTGTGTTGTCCCTGGACAAAGTGCCTGTAGGCCGATGGTGGTGGGATGAGCAGGAAACAGCAGGTGAAAGGAGCCCTAAGAAAAATGACCTTTAGATGCCCAAATATTTTAAAAACTTTCATAATCCCACACTAGTGCTTTAAGACCGGGATTAAAAGTTTGCTATCTTTCCAGCCACATCAGTAGTGAGAACCTCGGACAGGAAAATGATGGAGAAAGTGATCCATTGATCTATTAGTCAGAAGCTCTACAGCAAATCTAATCAACAGCAGAAAAGATTTTCCAATGCAGTAGAAGCCTGTTAAACAGATTGCACTGGTGTACGGAAATGTCATTTTCTTAACAGCCCTATAACACAGATAAATAGTGGCTTAAGGACAGAGGTGGCCTTTGCTGAACCTCATACGTTCTTTTGATCTCTGTTTGTGAACCCTGCTCTCTAGAGGTTTATTCCAGATATTCATGCAATGCTTCTTTTCAGATAAACAATAACAAAAATCGGTCTTTCCCTGGGCACATCAGTCCTCTCGTCAGGTTTATTTCTTTATATGTTTTAAGAGGTCTTTCTTTTCAAAGGCATTTAATGAAATTCCACTTGGTGTGATATCAGGGAGGAAATCTATTAATTTGACAGATTTAGTTGTTTAACCTGTTCAGTTCTGTATTGTACTCAACTTTTTGATCTCCTAGGTGTTTAGACTCCTAGCAAGTTTATACCTTCAATTGATACATGTTTCTCAAGGAAACATCTGAATTATCAAAATTATGATGCTTTATTTATTTATTTTCTTCCTGTGGAAGGCAAATCTGTTCTGTTAACAAAGATCTGGTTTTTTTAACATGTTTGTAACT
The DNA here is from genome assembly GCF_028858705.1 of Grus americana. NCBI lineage: Eukaryota > Metazoa > Chordata > Aves > Gruiformes > Gruidae > Grus > Grus americana. The sequence continues at coordinate 13,094,373 of NC_072858.1, read as the reverse complement.
TGGTTTCTCTGTAGTAAGGTGCAACAGAGAGATTCTTCTTCAGAAAAAGAACACAAAGAAGTGTACAGATGGCACTGAAGCATAATACGAAGGATGGCAAGCACACTATCATTGCTATACTACTCCTCTGTCGCTCCTCTTGTTCAGGAGAGTCAGCATGTGATAGGGATATGGGAAGATACAAGTAGTACTCAAACAAGGGTGACACCTTTGCAGTTATCTCAGGGAAGAGCTATGAAGCATATGAAGTAGAGGGGAAGCCTTGCAGTTTCAGTTTCATCAGGATAAATAGAATAGCTACTGAAAAGAAAAACAAAACAAGCAACAAGCATTGACTGGCTTCATCACTGTTTTTTAAATAAAATTGCTGGCATGGAGAGGAAATTGGAAAGAGAAAGTAAGCAAAGCCCGTTCAGGTAACTGAAAAAAGCTTCAGTAAGCTTGGGAGGATTAGTGGATGGAAGTAGACAAATAATATTTTGTGTGGCATTTCTACTTGCATTGTGTTGCAACAGTTCCTAAGCAAAGTGCAAGAGGGTTTTTATTGTCATATAAGATTTACATGGTAAAATTTAATGTAGTACTTGTCAGTCTAAATACTGGAAATATCAATAAAATGTCAAATTATACTTGACTTCAATCCTAAATGGTTATAAAAATGCAATCCAAATTTACAGTCATTTAGCCTCCCCTCCCCCCCGCCAGCTCCTTTTTTTTCCTCAGTAAAGCTCATTATATGAGATTGTTTGGGAGGAGCTCATTTATTTTTTTCTGCTTGAAGTCTGGAGATTCATTGGGGTTTACATCACCACTGAAACATTCTTCCCTTAGAAATCAATGGCTGAGGACTGGAGTGGGGACACAACTTTTTAATTATGGCTTGAAGTAATGTAATTGTGGGTTTTAATGGCTCATACATCTCTTTGACAGATCATCTGAGTTTGTTGAAAGTTTTGAAAGCAATGAAATCAATTTCTTGGACAGTTAGCTAGCAAAAAGAGAAAGCATTGATGTTAATTGGAGTGTAGATATAATATCACCTAGTACCTCTGTATTTTTGTGAGATGTTTTACACATTGAAGATTCTGGCCAGGAGCACAGTAAAGGAGAACATAAGAGATGCCTGCTGCTGCTTCTATTCAGTGATATTTTATATTCCTAGTGCCTCAGTGAGCATAACAGCTCTAACTGCATGAGAAATTCAGCATTGCCAGCCCTGGCTATGTAGAGAGTGAGTCTGGGAAGATTTCCGAAGGTTAGCATATGTTGTCTGACAATACGGGGTATCAAAGTCACAGCATCCTATTCCAACATTTAGTGTTCTTTTATCCAATACTCTGCAATAAGGCTTTTGTCTCAAGCCTATCGCAAAAAAGTCCATTTAGGAAGTCTGCCTAGCCAGAGGGAGTTATAGTAAATAATCTAACAGTCTTTTCAGGTTTCAGACATCCATTAGCCTCTGGCTTAAGAAATCACCACCCATATGAAGATTAAGCAAGGTCTTTTTAAATGCAATAAACACCTTTCCCAAAAGCTTTGATTGAAAGTATCTGTAAATGTCATGGCTTCAATATTAATAGTCACTACTGATGTTGGTTGGGCTAATTCTCAGTGATGCTAACCAAACTAATTCCATTTACTCTCCAGGTCACTCTACCATCCTGCAAGGAAGTGTCTGTGCCTATTAACATCCTTTTCATTAGTGATTTTATGATTCATGTGAAATACAGAGCAACAGCACAAAACACAACTTGGAAAGGAAGACATTTATCTCATTTACTAAGACGTTACCAGCATGTGTTGCAGCTTTGTTCTATCTGATTAGCTGTTGCAGCTGTCAAAAAACTTGGCTTGACTGTTCTCAAGAATCAGCACAACTGTCGTGGTTCAGGCCCAGCCGGTAGCTGGGTGCCACGCGGCCGCTCACTCAGCCCTCCCCCAGCGGGACGGGGAGAAGTATAACAAAAGGCTTGGGCCGAGATAAGGACAGGGAGAGATCACTCACTAATTACCGTCACGAGCAAAACAGACTGAACTTAGAGAGGAGATTCATCTAATTTATTACTAAGCAAAACAGAGTAGAGCAATCAGAAAATAAAATCAAGTCTTAAAACACCTCCCCCCACTCCTCCCATCTTCCCAGGCTCAACTTCACTCCTGGCTTCAACCTCCTCCCCCCTCAGCGGCACAAGGGGGCAGGGAACGGGGGTTGCGGTCAGTTGAGCACACGTTGTCTCTGCTGCTTCTTTGTCCTCAGGGGGAGGACTCCGCTCAACGTTCCCCTGCTCCAACATGGAGCCTCTCCCACGGGCTACAGTCCTTCACAAACTGTTCCAGCATGGAGTCCCTCTCACGGGGTGCAGACCCTCAGGAACAAACTGCTCCAGCGTGGGGTCCCCCACAGGGTCACAAGTCCTGCCAGCAAACCTGCCCTGGCATGGGCTCCCCTCTTCATGGGTCCACCGGTCCTGCCAGGCACTTGCTCCAACGTGGGCTTCCCACGGGCCACAGCCTCCTTCAGGTGCCTCCACCTGCTCCGGCGTGGGGTCCTCCACGGGCTGCAGGTGGAATCGCTACACCCCCTCATCCTTCCTCCATGGGCTACAGGGGGACAGCCTGCCTCACCATGGCCTTCACCACGGGCTGCAGGGGGATCTCTGCTCCGGCACCTGGAGCACCTCCTCCGCCTCCATCTGCACTAACCTTGGTGTCTGCAGAGTTTCTTACATCTTCTCACTCCTCTCTCTGGCTGCAAAAGCTCTCCAACTGTTTTGTTTTCCTTCTTAAATGTGTTATCACAGAGGCGCTGATTGGCTTGGCCTTGGCCAGCAGCAGGTCCATCTTGAGCCGGCTGGCATTGGCTCTATCAGACACAGGGGAAGCTTCTAGCAGCTTCTCACAGAAGCCACCCCTGTAGCCCCCCCCCACTACCAAAACCTTGCCACACAAAAACCCAATGCAACAACTCAGGAGGAAAAAAAATATCTAGAGTTATTCCCTTGCTACTAAGTGGAAAACCAGGAAGTACAGTGGAAAACAGGAAATACATGTTACTGGAAATATTAAGTTACATTTTTTCCTAAAAAGACTCAGAAAAAAAAAAACCAGCAGCAACAATGTATTCTTTGCAAAAGACAGAGAATAACCATAAGCAATGGAGAATGGCAGGCAGAAAAAAGGCTTCCCAGGGAAATCCTTGGGCAAGGAGCTCCATGGGTATTTCAAGAGGAAGGTAGAATTAATCCAAAACTCTAAGTAAAATAAAATGGAGCATTACAAAGGCCTTCCTAAGATAACAGAATAGCTTCCTGAAGCGACTTAATTCTTCAATATTGACTCTCAAGAACTAAGAAGAGTTTGAGTACCTCAAAAATTAAAATGATCTCTGAAGTATTCATTGAAGTGGCATCACACCTGTAGTTAAAGGCCAGCCCTAACATCCCAAAATGAAGAAGGGAGTGAGAAGGGACAATTTTGCTGCCATCATTTGGGTAACATCACTTGACAAGAGGTTCTGTGTCCTTTGGGGTAAAAATTTGTGTGATCGTACAGAGAGAAATTGTCCACGGACAATGTAAGCCTGATTTGACAGTGAAAGCACGGGGAGTCGTGTGACTTTTTTAACATAACCAGTGCTCAAAGATGAAGCAGGAGAGAGACCCCCAACCTCTTCAATCTTCTGCTTCCCCTTGGCGCCAAAGTCACAGCGAAGCAGCATCTGCCAACCCTGGCAGCCAAAGGAGCTTGTGGCAGTTTACCTGCCCCTCATTCTGGATGTATCAACTGCTTCTCACATCAGGCAGAATCACCCGACAAATGGTCACTGCTGTCAGTGGCTTTCTGGTGTCAGATCAATAGCACAGCATGGCTTTGGAGTGACAACTCAATTGGAGAATTCTGGCATCCACATTTCAGAAGCAAAGTCAAATCCTGCAGTAGAGAGCCACAGGAATGACCCTTCAAAGAATTAAATGGTATTTGTCAAAGATTGCTCAGATTTTCTTAGGGATTAACTCCTAGAAGCTGGTTTATACGGTGTGCCAGGAAACTGTGACAACTTAGAAACTATTACAATTTTATTTCTCTTTTTGCTCCTTAAAAAACCCCTAATTTTTGAACCTTAAGGTGCACTGGACAAACCCCATCAGATAACTGGATGCAAAGCAATCTCTTTTCTGTTTCAGTTGGATAAGAATCTGGTGTGATACTACTTGAGGATAGAGGACTGGATTGTTCCAGAGCTAAGCATTTCTGTTGTAAATGCAGTAATTCTCTCATAACAAGTAATTACACAAATATACATATGCATATATAATAAAATCTGTTCATGGCTGCATGCCAACTTGATAAATAAGTAGTGATGTTGTCTTTGAGAAATCTTTGCAAAACCCATGCTAGGAAGGCCTGTACCTCCATAAATGAAGATTAGGAATCAAGTGAAGCTTTGAGGCCTTTAGATCCAGCAACTTCACTGTGATTCAGTCTTACAGCCTTGGAAGTCTCAAAATCCAAGCTTACATCAGTTCCAAACAGATCCAGTTATATTTGAGCTAAAAGAGGGAAAGGACAGTCACTGCCATCCAGTCGTTAACCTTGAGCATTCACAATTTAGTTTTCACTGGATAAGTAGATTTCTCAGGTCATTTGCAGACTATCTTGTAAGTTTGATTGGAAGCCCACATCCTTTTGGAAAGGAGACTTAAATTCACCTGCAACTCCTCTATTCACACCTGACCGGTGGTCACAAGGAGACAGGTTAAAATTTCAGGTGTCCCTAATGAAACACCACACTCTGCTCTCACCCACAAAAAGTAGGATTTTCCTTTCTGAAAGTAGACGTGGAAAGCACAGGTCTGACCTTTCATCAGCTCAGTGATTTCCTCTCCAAATTTAGACATGCGACTCCAAGGAATATATGACTTTGATGTTTGAATAAATCCCAGGCACCATAATTTAACTCTTGCCTGCAGAATCAATTTCTCTTCAACTACCTTTCTGTGCTGTCTTTTGCCTTGGATGGAAAGGCAAAACTTTTGTCAGGACAAAGGGTGGAAAGCAAAGGTAAAGCTGATGAAGAAGCAACCTTCACGGTCCCTGAAAGGCCATGTTATCGCTGTGTTGCTCTCTCCTAACAAAAGTCAGCCCATGCTTATTTCCTTTTTCTACTGAAAAACAAGACCTGAATTGCAAATCATGTTTGTAGGGTATAAATCAGACTTGGTACATCTCCACTACCTGAAAATTGACCCCAAATTCCCTCCTGTTTTGGGCATGGGGTGGTGAGAATCCCCACCAGAGGCTGTTCTTTCTGACCTGCAACTCCAGAGACATCTCTGCAGAGGGAAGCTATATATAGCACTGAAAAATGAAGGGCTTTACCCTGGTAACCCAGGAAAAACTCCTGATAACAGCAAACACTTTGGAGAGGACCCTAGGGAATCCTACAGCCTGTAAAAGCTTCTGTCTAGGGAAAGGAAGCTAATGAAAAAAGGGAAAAGCAGTCACCCTTGTGAATACACCAGTACCTTTTGAGCTCCTCAAGAGAAGCCTGGATGGAAAGACATGAGACATGTTAAGATGGGGCAGAACATAAGTCAGGTCTCTTGGGGTCTGTGCCTTGCTGTGCTGTAGATTCACAGCATGATATTGGACAAGTCTGACTGAGAGTTCTTACAGAAAAAATGGTGCCCAGTGTGAAATGCCCAGGGTATAACCGTCTTTCTGTTTGGAAACTGCAGTGCTATAGTTTTCTGCACTCTGGGTTTGAGTACAGGCAGGGTTGGTTATAGGGTTGTGACACTGCTTGGGGAGCTGCAGCACCTGAGCAGCAAAAGAAAGTTCTTGGAATAACAAGGAAGGCACATCACCCAGGCACCTCCGTCCTGGTGAATTTGCAGTGTTTGTACAAATGTCTGGAAACTGAAATGGAATTGTTTTCTGCAGCCACAATATGTAGAGAAAGAATGGATGGTAGCTAAATTTGGTGCAATATACAAACAAACTTTCCAGTTAGTCACACAAAGCCTAGGAAATCCACTCTCTAACAGATTAGAAATTTCATATTACGGAGTCTGTCATTATAATGCTGCAGAGAAGACTCCTGAAAGGTTTCAAAAGCCAAACAAGAGCTGATTAGCTTCAATATCAAAGCAGAGGGGCTCATTTAGTCCAATGCTATTGATCTTAAATACAATCTCTGCTTAGACAGACAGCAACTTCAAAAAGAAAAATAACAATAAAAAAGAATAAAAAACTCCACTCAAAAGCAAATCACAACATGGCAATTGTAAAGAAAATGGAAACATCTTATTTCAGTTCTTCCAAGAGGCATGGGAGAAATGCTGCCCATGATTTTGCATCTAAATACACTTTGAATCAAAATTTTTCATCAGCCAGCCAAACAGCATCTTTTTATAAGTCCAGATAAATAGAAATGCCTCCAGTCTGGTCAGCTATAGTAACACCCAGTGGTTCACATAATAGGGATATTTACTAGATGGAATATTTGAAAAATGTATCCACCTTGACTCTACAGCTCTAGAAAATTCTCAGTAAGATGGATTTGACTCTCCTTTTACTGAGATCAGGTAAAGATGAAACTGAGTCTTTGAAGTTAGAGGTTTACTGCCCCCATGCTGGCTGAATTTCCAAGGCTGCGAGAAACTTTCTTTTACAAATTCATCCTCCATAGAGCAGCCTTTTGAACACTAGGCCTGTGTAGCTTTGAACTCACATGCTTTTTGAATGTACTTATAGGCAATGTCTTGGCCATGTTTTCATGGTCAGAGACATTAGTATTTGTCCTTATGGAGGAAGGTGGGAAAGGCACAAGCTCCAGTTGTGCTAGTCCAGAATAACGTACTTGGTACTGTTAGGTAAAATGTTTCTGGTAGAACTCCAACATTATATATTTACTAGGCAGTGGCCATTGTTGCTGCTTTATTTATTTTTCCATGAAAAGTGACTGTATGACTACATCATACATGAATATGAAGAAATTTGTGCATCAGGATGAGGAAATCATACATGTGTTTAGGCCACTTGAAAGTGCTATGTCTACAACAGGGATGGGACCCTTCCAAAGAGACATGCTAGAAGTAGGAGAAGATACCAAGAAAGATAGTAGAGACCAAGGAGACATCAGGAATAAGCCCACTAAAGAGACATTTGCTTCTGTGCATAACAAAGGAGTGCAGATGGGGAAATAGAAATAATTATTCAAAAATATTTTGCAGTGAAACAACAGCACTGCTTCTCTGATATCTGCTCATCAATCACGGTGACAGATTCATCTGACTGATGTCCTTTGGTGGGACAGTGTAATCTAGAAGATAATACACTAGGTGAGGAGTTTGGAGATCTCCCTGCTCTTCCCATCTCAGCATCCCTTTTTTGTTGTTGCAATGTCTTAATTTCCCCCCCAGGGTACTGGCTGTTTTTAACAAATAGCTTTGAGCTCTGCTAGTTAGAAACCCTTTTGCACAACCAGGTAGGAGCCACTTCAGAATAATGTAGTTGAGATGTAAGTGGTGCTTTCCCCTTGCTTTTCCAATGATCTATCTTTTCCTCTCTTCTGAAGGATGAGCTACTATAGAGCAAAGAAGATCAGTTAGATTCAATCCTTGCTTGCTCTGGCCATTCTGACAAAACAGACTGCCACCTAGAGTGAATTATCCAGATATTTGGAAAGGAAATATATGCAAAAAGATGTACCAGTGGAGGTGAGGATGACATTGCGACCTAGGCAATTGCTGACTAGAAAACAGCAACTTATTTTGTACATAGCAAAGTCTTGAAGAGGTATTAGGTTGTGTGCTCTGAGTCAAGAAAATACTTAAGTACAGGACTGAATGGTCTGCTGAATTGAAAATATGTATTTTTTTTAAATCAGTATCAGCTGGAGACAAATTTGAAATCACTTCCTTGATGTTCAAGGCTGTGGTAAAGTCCTGCTTCAATGCAGCAAGGCACCAATGGCATCAAAGATGAATGTGATCTTTCAATACTATATATTATCAGTAGTACAGATGTTGCTCTTGAACAAGTTTAGAGGAACCCCATGCAGTTGCATTAGGAGCAGTTGAGTTGCTGAGGGCAGAAAGTTGACCTTGCATAAACGACCTTTTTTTCTGAGTCTCACTCAGCTGAATCACTGCAAGTCCACTTAAGCAGAGAGATTTAAACTGTTTGGGCAACCGTGATGGAAGAGAAAGAGCTCTGTTTCAGGAGTAGAAATGATTCATTTTTTGAATGTCTTTCAGATTTCCAGAGGAAAAACCCTAACATTCACAGTTATACCCCAAATGATCTGTAAGTACATAATACACATGAAATAAACTTTCTCCTTCAAACAAAACCCTGCAAAGTTTTCCAGCCAAGTGTTTTTGAATTAACAGATGATTGTTTTATAATCAGAAGTCAGAGCATCAGAAGAATAACTGAATGGCTACGGCTATAGGAGAGGAAATGGGAAAAGTGGCTAACTGCCTTTGTACGGTGTGTGCATACACCTATGCCTAAAGCTGCACCCCGCTGACTGGGCTGTTGATGGAACATGGCTTTTTCGCAGTGGGAAATTAAAGACAGGCAGATACAGTGTTTGCTGGTTTGGCTACCAAATCTGCTAGCCTGCTGTTAGCCCAGGAAGCCCACTTGGCTTGGGCAGATGTCTGACCTTGTCCCATGCTAAATAAGTAGACAAATTATAATTTTCACAACTCTTTCTAGGACCTTTCCAAAACTCCTTCTCCCCTAACACTTTTTTCTTCTCTTCCTTTCTCTCAGTGCTATTATTAGCATTTTGAGTTCTTAAATTAGTAAAGAAAACACCTTTAGGAATTGCATGTCTGCTAAATTAATCAGATATGTGCATAAGAGTCTTGCAGCTGCTTGTACATGTTATCACTATACATTTGAAATATGCATGCATAATTTTACTGTGTCACCTTTCTCCAGAAGCTCCCAGTGTTTATACCTGTTCTTTCCTGCCAAAAAAAAGAGCCAGACTTAGGCTCAAGGTGCAGTTTATATTCAGGGTTAAAATTTCTGTGCTGCTATCCATCCCCGTGAAAGTATATGCAACCTCACATACTTTCAAACCATGAATATTTTGCAAAAATCAATGACTTTCTTAAGATGTTAGTAAACTGAGGTACTGTTGCAAGGGGGATCCGAAAACATTGTTTTTTCCAGCAAAGGATTCAAATATGGAAGAAATAGTTTTGATTAGCTGAGGACAAAAGGACAATTATTTCTTTTCTGTCCTGTTCAGCAATACTGCCATGTCCAATACATACATGGACAGAGACATACTAATGTACTTACAAGTGAATGTTTTATTCAATTATTTGGCTTGGACCCATCTTTAACTCACAGAGTGTTCATGCTTCTCGTATGAATTTAACACCACTTGCTTGTACTAAATATAGTGTCCTTAAATATTATTTTTCCATTCTCCTTAGACTTCCCAAAAACTCTTCCCATAATATTGTTGAATTAATGAAATGGAAATTTATGGGTAGGAATCCCAAGGATTCTGCTAAATAAGGACCTACATTTTAATTAAAGACTTTAAATTGATCTCTGAAATATTCAAGGCTTTTTTTTTTTGTTAACATTTTCAATAAAGAAATATTATGCTTCAATAAAAACTGCTTCACTCTGGGGCTCATATTACTGTCTGTCAATCTTCAGAGACAAAGCAAAACATTCAGCTTCTTACATGATATTTGGAAATGGAAAATAGACATCTTTCAACTCAAAGGGAGCCAAAAATATATGTATTTGTGGACATCTATGTTACTATAATGTGTTTGTATGCGGTTCCTATATGAAAGAATAGTGTGAATAGAAGTGCAATGAAGGGAGCTACATGTGAAAAGCCCTTTGTCTTGAGGTGTTGATTAAATGTTAAGAGAAAAAGAATACAGAAATACAAATAATAATAAAAAATGAAGACACTTTGCTCAAATGGAGGCTCCTGTTTATTTCTCAGATACCACAGAACAGACCAATCCAATATTATTACCTAAACCACTAGAGAATTTGCATTCTTATCTAGGCAGGCAACTGGCATTTGACTAGTTCAAGTCGCAGCTCCACGTAAGAAGTGCTTCTGGCAAAAAAGCCATTAAGACATGTTAGCTCTGACAGTTGTACAGATGCCTACAGGCACTTCTGCATAACCAAGCTTTAATGGAGATGTTCACGATATTTGCTGAGCGTTTGCTGTGTAAGTTACACACTGAGTCAGGAGAGGGATGAGAGGGGTTTCTATAACCCTAAGGTTCTATGTTGATGATCTTGCAGTTATAGACTGAAAAAATGCATACAACTCAGTTTAATGGCCCTCTTGGTTTAATAATGTAGCATATCATCGTTTGTAGACATGAAACATCTGTTACAATCACATATCATAGATTTTGTAGTGGTAAAGAAATAAAGAAACAGATGGGTTCCCTAATGCCAATGGTGTTAGTGTTTATTTAGAAACCACATATTGAATCACAGGCAATCTTTTCTTTTTGTTCCCTGACTCCAGCAGCAGGGATAGCACTGTTAATTTCATCAACAGCATGAAGCCTTTTTCAAAGGGAGCATAACTGGATTCTAGACACTCCCCTGGATTTGGATGTCACCAAAAAAAGCTAATTTACAGTAAAGAGGGAGGTTTTATTTTGGGGAGTTTGAAGACTGTGCCTACTATGAAAACCTTAATTTTAGAGCAGTTTAGACCTTTAAATGCCCAATTTAATTTTAATCTGACTACTAAGGTACCAGTAGCCATGACAACATGGGCTGCAGTGTGCACCAGATTTCCGATTCCACATCAAGGAGCCCCAAAGGGTTTGTACGGTGTCTGCTGTTGATATGACTCAGTGTCCATCAATGCCCAAGCTTAGAAAGTATACAGCAAGTTCAGGTACACCTGTGTGTGAGGCAAAATTATCTCTAAGATTAAGATCACTGTTTCAGGTAGCTGTTATCACTGATCTTTATGATGCTTGCCAGAAAAATATTTTTTTATTTATTTATAAACTTTATTTTTCTTGGAAAATCAGTTCTTCCTCAAATTTTGACAGTCTTGCTTTCCCATAAGCTCTTAACTTTCTAATCTGCCAGCCTCTACCTAAATTTAACAATGCTAAATAGCTAAAATCTTCCTTGTACATATTTCCGTGGCATATCAGAAATTTAAGATTTGAATGCCATGATCGCTGAGTGACCATATCAAGTGAGATCAGATCCCTAGTATTTTATCAGCTATCCAAAGACATTTGTATTTCATTTCATGATGTGGTAGGAATTTGAAGAGAAATTGACTCAAGATGACTGAAATTACATTGCCACCATGCAGACTAACTTGGGAATTGTATGTGGAGATGGCATTTACCTTTGCATCTCTCAGCCCCAAAAGCAAAAATGCATTTACTACCTCTGTTTAAAAGAAATCTTATCTATTGCTGTTCATCCTTTCTGGGTTTTTAGTTCCATCAGAATTGCTGTTAGTTATCAAATTCTTGGCTACATCTCACACTTCTAATTAAATTTGAGGTTCCTCTTGTCCAGAAACCAGCAGAGAATAGTTAAATGGGGCTTCTATAGTGACTGATGCAAAACAACTGTATTCATGATGAAATACAATTAAAAACTCAATATATCTTATCTACTCCAGCCAGTGATTCAGTTGGAACAAGTCAGTTGCAGCTGTTGAGTGTGTCCTTGTAAACAGGTATTCAGAAAAGTAACTCTGCCTATGCTGAATTGTGTTGCTTTTCTTTAAAAAACAAACAAACAAAGAAACAACCTAAAAAAAGAGAGAAAGGATGAAGTTCCAAGATGTATAAGTTTATATATTTTAATTCTATATACTAGAACTGGTTTTTTTTTGCAGTTTGTGAAGCTAAGCTGATTTATGCCACTTGAATTTCTGTCCGACTGTCCTGGTTTCAGCTGAGATTGAGTTAATTTTCTTCCTAGTAGTGGGTATAGTGCTGTGTTTTGGATTTAGGATGAGAACAATATTTTGGTTGTTGCCAAACAATGTTTACACTAAGTCAAGAACTTTTTGGCTTCTCATACTGCTCCACCAGTGAGGGGCTGAGGGTGCGCAAGAAGCTGGGAGGAACACAGCCAGGACAGCTGACCCCAACTGGCCAAAGGGATATTCCATATCATATGATGTCATGCTCAGTATATAGCTTGGGGGAAGCTGGCCGGGGGCTTGGACCATGGATCTGGAACTAGCTGGACATCGGTGGTCTACGGGTAGTGAGCAATTGTGCTGTGCACCTTGTTTTGTATATTCTTATTATCATCATTATTACTGTTATTATTATTACCCTTATAATCTTCCTTTTCTGTCATATTAAACTGTCTGTATCTCAACTGATGAGTTTTACCTTTTTTTTTCCAGTTTTCTCCCCCATCCTGCTGGGGTGACGGGGTGGGGAGTGAGCAGACGGCTGTGTGGTTGTTTTAGCTGCCTGCTGGGTTAAACTGTTGGAGCAACAATCAAACATTTGCTTCCAAGTCAGACAAAGGCTGTAGAGTTATGCGTACTCATATACAATATATATGCCAGGCTTAGAGAAGAGAAATAAACACAAATCAAAGCAGCAACTACAAAAAAATTACAATGTGCTTTTTCAGTCAACATACGATAGTCCATTCCTCTCAGCAAACAAGAGAAGATGGTTGATTATATGGGAGTAATTAATCATAACAATAGGTATGTATCTTTTTTAGACCATGGTATCTGACAGTGGCGAAATAGATTTCTAAGCCTTCACCAAAGAAAGTATGAATAGAAAATCCTATGGGGAGCCTGGAAACACTAGAAGAAATGAATAAAATATGTTTCTATATCCCACTGAATCAGTCCACACACTTTCTCTCTCCTTTATCTGTACTTTTTTATTGGCTACCTTAAGGGGACCTTTTGCCGTTCTTGGGAAATGAGGAAGGAATTTTCTTGAAAATGAAGGATTGCCCTTTTCTATAAATGTGGTGGGAGATGATATATATGTGAAACTGCTTTACAATCTCTATTGGAGCATTTAGAAAAACAACAACGACATTGAGTTGGAGCTATCTGCCTGAAAGTCACACATCTAGCCTAGGTCTTGTATGTACCATCATACATAGTCAGTAGAGTGATTGGCACTATGAGTAAGAGATTGATTCTACCCTACAATAGATACTTCAAACAGATGGAAGAAATGTCCCTCTGGAGATGCCTGTGTTTTGCTGGGGTAACAGTGCAGCCTAAGCATCTAACTTTTAGCTAAGTGAAATGAAACTCACCCACACTGTGTAGAAAACAGTGTAAAAATTTCCCTGTATGTCTACAATCCACAGTTTCATTATTTATTGCAGCCAAGGAATAACTATCAAACATCCCTGGGAAATGAGAGCCTCTAAAGTGAGGGAGCTACAGGATTTGGCCCCAAAATGGGAGAGACAAAAGGTAAGCACTGGCAGTTGGCTGAGCAGTGCTCTTCTCCTTTCTCACACTAGGTGCTGGCGCAGGCAGCGCTGCTCCAGTGGAGAATCCTTTGCAGTCCACCCTACCACCCCTAGTCTCCTACACATGCTCCCAATTTATGACCAGTGAAGGCAACTTGGGACTTGGGATATGAATTCTCAACTTGAGACTAATGTTTGGTGCCTCAGCACTCAGGCAAGCGAGGGAAAACATTCCCTGGCAGTCCTCTTGGTACAGACTGATTTTAGTGAGAAACAGGCAGCTTTGGTTTTAAGTGTCTGGGGTGAGAATAGGAATCCTCAGCTGGGCTTTTGTAATCCATAACAAAGGCAACAAAATATCTGCTTTAGTACTAAGGATGGATCCAACCTATAATGTGCCAGTATCTTTTAGCTATTATCACATCCTTCTGGATTGTGTGTTACAGACTTGAATAAAAGTCAGAGCCTATTTGATTGCTGTGGCTCTTTCCACATCCATCTCCCTAGCTTTCCATGCTGAAGAAGTATTATCCTCGCTGTGCATTTACAGAAAAGAACAACATTCCTTTTCACAGACCTTCCCTGTTAAATCCATGCAGACATATTAGCTGATACTGTAAAGGAATGGTTTCATTAGGTTCACAATTGTGCCTCTAACAAGCTGAGTGTTTGTAAATCCCTATTAAAGATTTCATGAGATGTCTGCATGGGAAAGGGGGAGATAAAAGGGGAAAAAGGAGATAGGGCACCTGGGAGGGCAACTGGAAGATGAGTTGGTGGTGAAACCCGCTCTTTACATTCCCTGACCTTCTGTGTGGGGTAACACCTTAGGTAACACGTCAGCTCCTGCTGTCCCATATCACTAAAACTAGACTTGGTGTGCGTCTTCCTTAATATTTCACCTAGACTGAAAGTAAAGATGAGTTCCATGCGGCTAATTGCGGTTGCTGTTAAATTTCTTCACTTTGAACATGAATAAAGTCAGCCATTGAAGATTTTATCAGAAGCTGGGCTTGCAGCTGGCAACATCCTCCCTGCTCTGTGTTTCTATTACTAAAACCCATCAACCACGATTTATATAACAGCTATAACATTTGTTTCGGTACGCTTACATTTGTTACAGAAGGTTTCAGGCACACAGCACATGAATTAGCTATTTCCAGTGACACTTACAGATGTACAAAATACAGATATCACACACGAAGAAGCACATACAAATCTAAACATGATTTTTTTTCCATTAAAACTATTCATAGGAGAGGAAGATGGGTACACTCCAGTACTGAAATATCACCACCTTCACTGAGCTTTGTTAAAGCCCTACTGACTGCAGCAGTATCACTTGCTATAAACACTCCATCTTGTTGCTCTTGATGAATTTGCTCCAAGTTGTTTTTTATTTTTTGAACCCTGATTCAGAAAAGAAAGTTTCCAGAAAGTCTGACTTTAGAAACTGTTCAATTAAAAAAACCCCACAAAACCAAAAACCAAACCCAAAGTGACAGTCAAGTTTTAGATTTAGTTTTAGCCAGTACCCAGCAATAGTTTTGCAAGATTCTTTTTTTCCATCATGTTTAATTTTATTCTGAAGGACAGGGGTAGAAGAGAGAAAAGGCTTTCTAATTCATGTGAGCCAGGTGACAATTTGTCTTTTTGCTCATGACCATGGTTATATCCTGACTGGGTACTGGACTGGATCACAAAAGTGGCATCTTCATATTTTTTTTATAAATCTATTTAAAAAAAAAAATCAGCTCAATAACAGGTTTTGTTCTAATTATTTCAGAGTCTGAAATTATGTTTCCAACTTACTGCATTACAAAAATGTAAGTAATTCCCAAAGTCACAATAGCTTTGGACAGAAAAGTGCCTAGAAATTCTCATTTCTGAAATGTAAAAATAGCAAGTTCTAACTTCATAACCTTCCTTGAAAGACTGGTGCCAAATGGCTTTTCGATTTGAAAAATTTAGTTTTCACCAAATTGAGATTTTTCAGGAAAAGAAAATATTGACTATATTATTCTTTCCTAGCTCTCAAAGGAGATGGGAACTTACCTGTTGAGCCCTGGATGAATGTCCATGACTCCTTTCCTATTAAAGCCATAGAACCCACATTTCAGAGTAAGGGATGCGATTGTATTCTGCTCTGGTTGCCTATAGTATACATAGGGCAGAAAACATCACTCCTTGGTTCACTTTATGTCTGTGATCAATTACATTATTACCATGTAATTTAACTTATGCAAAACAATCTGCATCAGACAGAGAGGAAACAGAACACTGCCATCTCCCATCTGATAACGCAAGATGACTTACACGTACCCAGGGAATAAAGGCAAACTTGAGAGATGATATAGGAGAATCTCCCAGTGGCTCTTTGTGTGCTCCGGAGACAATTCAGCAATACCCAAAATGCATTTCCCAGCAATTAAAGCAATGCCAAAATATAAATATGGTTATCTCACCAAATAATATTATTGAGCATGAATGTTCATAAGCCCAGTGGTGGTCTCTTAACTATGCATGTAAAAATAAAAATATAATTCCATTGTGAATATATTCTCAAGTTGTACTTGTGTTAGTAAAAAAGTATACCAGCGGAGTGACTTTTCTGATTGGAAAATTTTTTGCCTTTACTAATATCTAATTGATTTTGTCAGCAGTGGCTAGTGGATTGGATGCAAATAATATAATGCTACAGGGAAGCTCCTTGATCAAACCTTAAAATGAATGTATCATTCCTTGATGGATACAGAAAAAATCACTTGAAATTTACCTTTGCCTTAGAAAGCTGCATCACTCAACCAGCAACTATGTCTCTGGTCCAACAATTACTTCGAATTGTGATAAAGAAGAAGCAGCAAGTTAAACAAATAAAATGAGATCCTTTCAGCCTAGATGCATCTTTTGTTTCTGGGAGAAGTGAAGAAATCCGAACTATTTGATTATTCAGCTCAAAATTTGAGTGGTGCCTACCTGGTGCACAGCAACAGCTTGCAGATTTAGAAACAGGAGCTGAGTTTTGAGAAGTGAAAGTTAGTAAAAAACAAACAACAAAGAAAATAAAAAAAGGCAGAAAAACCCAAACCCTCCTGTGACAGATAACAGGCTGCAGCTGAACCCTGCTAAGCTCATTTTCACTTTTGCTTCACAGACTTTGATTCAGAATATAGCACTTCAGGGACCTTAGGAGGTATTGATTGGGGAAATTTTTGGAAGCCACTAAGTGTATTGGGTGCTTTTGAGAGGAAGAGAACTGAGACAATACAGAGTCCTCACTGGAGTAACGGAATAAAGCACGTTGAGTGAGCACGAGGAGCTGTTGCCTTGTTGCAGCCAGTAACTGCGTGACAAGGGAAGAATTATAGTAAATAAAAGAAAGTATGGGAAGAAAGAACTGATGATGCAGATTATCAAAACTATTATGCTGAATTCTTGGTAAGAGGGATGTGACTGTGCCAGTTGCAGAGTGGTGAGGCCTAGTTTCTTTCAGACTCTGTCTTTGAAGTCATCTTCAAGTCTGAGCAGAAGTGTCCAAACCCCTTGGCATTCTGATGACAGCAGGGGTTTTCCAAACCAGAAAATTTCCATAATTTTTGTCATGTCCATTGCAACAATGAAACCAGCTTGCTTCATTGTTCAGAAAGTCTTATTTTTCAGACAGAGAGCCAGGATATGTAAACTAGAGAAAATTAGGACCTAAATGTTTGCTTTTGATTCTTTCACATTTTGGAAGCAGTCACATCAGTTGTTAGTTGATGATAGGGCTTGAACCAGAACTTGGTGTCTAATACAATCTTCTGGCTCCTACATCAGACCTTTGGAAACTTAAGTTGTGGGGCCATACCTGGATTCTGATGGTTTAGGCAATAGTGAAGCAACTATAACTCTAGACAGTGACATGATCCTGGAGAAGGGAGCTATGATAGATTCCTTGCTGACTTCCAGGTCTCTGCCTCCTTACTACATCTTCATAGCTTGCCTCAATAAAGCTGCAAAACCATTACTCTCAGTAGCTTCACTCTTTGTCCCTACACATGGTGCACCCTTGGTGCATTGACTATCCCTACCTAGATACTTTAGAAAATGAAGCAAGACTCGTATTTGGTGCCTTTCAGAAGGAATGTACACTAATGGTCATTGTGGTCAAGCGCAGCCCCCAGAAGTACTTTGTCTCATGAGTTTGTGTCTGATCGCTTTCTACTTAATGCAACTCGAAAATCTACATGTGTTATATTAATTCTTTAAAATTACATTTGGAGATGCCTCAGTGAATTCTAGCAGAAAAAATGCAAATAAATGTAGATTTCTGTTATTATCAGCTTCATCAAAGCAAACAAGCAGCAGCCGGGCCATTATTAGACTTTGATAAGAGTGCATATTGAATGATTTCCCTAAGGGATTCAGTAAAACTCATCTAATTCCGTTTCCTTTTATATAATAATATCAATTGTTTCATATAGGAACACCTGCACGCAGTGTTGTCTGACCTCTTTATTTATTTATTTTACTTCTTGAAGGGGAAAAATGCAAGAACTGTTCTTTTTCAGTTCTATATTGTAATTTCAAAATGTGAGATAGAGACTTGAATAAAGGTATTCAGACAGAAACTGAGGAAAGTAGCATCGCAAATGCATAATCATGCATTAATAAAATAATGGCTCTGAAAAGAGAACATTTTAGTGCCAGAGATAAAGAGGATATTGAAAAGAAAGAAAAGCAGAAAAAGGAGAGTGCCTAAAAACATGAATTTCTTTCCTGAGAGCAAATAAAGTGAGGAAATTTGCTATGAAGAAATAACTTCCATGGCTTATAATACTCCCGTAGCATTTGGCAAGTAATCAAAGTTGATTTTCTTTCCATTCAAAGCCATCATCAGAATTATTATTTTTTGTAATACCTATATATATATAAAGCTCAGACATGTTTATAACTCTATTTCAGTGCTGAAAAAACTTGTCTTGAATAATACTGTACAAGGTCACCCATGAAAAAAAATGTTCCTAGAAACAATCATATCCCTGTCTGTAAAAGGAATTCTGTATGCATTTTATGACTAATATTAAGAAACTTCTTGGCTTTGTAGAAAATATCCTTGCAAAAGAATCTATTCTCACAATGAGTGTTTATTTTCACAAAGGTTGTGTGAGGAATTCCAGAGGACTATTTATTGTGACTAACAGTGATCCCATCCAGCCCTCTGATACTGATTTACCTTTATAATTCTGTGTAACCCTGGCAGGCTCATGGTCTAGTTGGTCAGTGGGACTTCTAGCAAACAGTACTTGGCTGGTGGGGCTTCTAACAAACAGTACTTGGTCAGCGGGATTTCTAGAAAACAGTAAGTACTAGGACTGTGTTAAAATTACTAACAATAATTGGCAATATAACTATTTCCTGTTGCACCTAATGGGAAAGGTGCAAACATTTGCGAAGTTCTTGCTCTATTAGATGGGGAAGATTAGAGGAGAAACTTGTGACTGTAGAACAGAGAGCTGGAAAGACATCACAGAATCCAAGACTCCTCCATGTCTTAACCAAGAGGTAATTGACTCCCATTCGGAAATTTATTAAAGCTTCAGCTTCAATTTGACTGATTGTCATACTTTCCTCTGATTCCCAGTCTCCCTGACCAAAATCTGCTCCAGACCCCCAGTCCAGTAATGGAGAAAAAATTCCTCTAATTTTGAGTTACTCAGGACAGATTTATATCCATCTGTTTAGGACCACATATTCTGTAGTGGAAATACTTCTGAGACAGAGGTGATCTGTAAATGTTCTTGGTACTGCCAGAGAACATTACAATGGGAAAGGGTCACAAACTGCAGCTAGAGAGGTTCTGGCTGGACATTAGGAAAGTATTTTCCTGAGTGTATTGGCCACCAGAGAAAGTGTGGCATCCCCCTCCTAAAAGTTTTTTAAGACCTATTTCTACAGAGCCATAGTTGATCTGAGCTACTGATGGTGACTGTACTGACTTAAGCTGCAGCTGGGCAAGAGGACCCCAGTGATGTCTTCCAACAAATGAGTCTATGTCTGTTCCCAGGTGTTTATTACAGAGGAGTTATCCTACCTCCTCTGGGACTTTGTTCCACCAGCCGAAGCAAAGTGAACTTAGTCTCTTCACTGTCTTTATAACCTCGTCTCTTACAACTGCTTCTGTATTCCTCTGCTCATTCACATCTCCCTTCTGTATCTGTAGTCCAGTGCGAATGATGTTTCTGGGATCCAGCTGACATAAGCCTATGTAGTTTGTCTAATGTCTTTTCCAGAGATGTTCAATACTTCCCTATGTTTCTCCTGGAGGAATCCCACTTTATATATCCAAATTAATATTTGCCTTTTTCTTGGTCACATCACCCCAGTGGCTCTTGGTCATCCTATTGTTGATTCATTTACCTAAATATTACTTTTCCTATGTCGTTTCCTAATGAGGATTCAAGAGTAAACATGACATATTGTATGATGAACACTGACTATAGTTTCTGGGAACATGTCCTTGAACTTTAGTCATTTGATTTCAATTAATCTAGACCTTAATGTCATCTCATTCATACTATGTAATATTCAGATTTTCATTAATTTTGTCTAGTGCCTCTAACTCTGTGTCATAGCAAATTTCGTTAGCACAGTCTTTTTATGTTAAATTTCTGAAGAAATATCATCCTGATGCCAGTTCTAGGGAATTCCACAAATAATTTCCCTTCAGCTAAATATTTCTCACTTTAGCACATGCTGTTGTAATCTCTTCTCTAATCATGACTTGCCTTGTAGTTATTCTATTAATAATGATTTTCTGCAATGTAACTACTATATTCCCATGCTGCACCACATCAAACACAGTTCTGAAGTCTGAATAGATTAAACTTATTGTATTTCCCTTACCTGAAATATAAAGAATGATTCCTTATCAACAGATGACATAAAGACTAATAAGAGACAGCAGTATCCCATATTGGGAAATGAAACTAAAAGATCGGGTGGAGATCTCCCTTTCTAATTCTGCACCATACTTTCTTCTGGCTTCCCTGGACTTTACAAATAGTCTCCTACTTTTTTTTTTTCCTGGATTTGAAAGGATGGTGGGGTTTGGGGTTTTTTTGTTTGGTTGGTTTGTTTGTTTTGGGTTTTTGTTTGTTTTTTATTATTATTTTTAATCTCTCAGTAATGATTTTAATTAAACACATGTCTGCCAAGATCAAAAATGAAACTAGGTAACATATTTCTGATCAAGAAACCTGAAAGCGGAGCAAGGTTATTCAGCCATGTGTACTTTTGTTTTCTTTTTGCTTTTACTCTTTGCCTTTCTGATTTTCACCTGAACAAGGGCTGGTATAAGTTGCACTGAAGAGACTGCATATCTACACTTTGTGGATGCTAAGCTGAGATCGCTTGTGGAAGTCAAGGATCCTCATCCTTACCAGCTGGGACGTGGCATACCATGGGAAGGACTATGGTCCCACAGTACAGAAACCAGAAGAGGCACTTCTGCCAATAATTGTGTTTCAGGTTACAATGCTGAGAGAACACTGCTATGCTAGGCACCACATAATGAAAATTGTGCTACGTTCTTGCTTTGGAGGTCACTAAGAGCTCAATTTTGTTGTCTAAGCATAAGAATCTGGCACCACTTAAAATATCTTAGGGTATTGTGCTTGGTCCCCAGCTATTGTTCTAGAATGTCACTGCTCTTCTGTGAGTCCTGTGTCATATCTGCCAAACGTGTGCATGTGCTGGATAGCCCAGGACCTCTCAAATGGCTCTGCACGCATTCAGTTGGAACACTAAATTGAACCGTTAGTCTCCTTGTAAAGTAGACCAGGAGACTCCTTTTACAGTACAGATTTACAGGAGCACATGGTGTTTGTTTTACTGATTGTTCAGTGATGTTCACAGAATGACAGTTCTTCTTAGGAAAGAACTGGAATTCAGTTGAGGATTAAGAACTTTATCCTACATATCTAGATGTGAGCTGATGTCTGATCTGCCAGGATAGTTAATAAAGAACTTGTCATGGAGGCTGCAGAGCTGCTCATTCAGCTCACCAGCCACCGTCTGTTTTAGAGAGACCTGAGTCTCCACTGACTGCAGGAGCTATTTAAACATCTGGCCCCAGTGTAGGCACCCATCTCTGTTTAAATGCCTCGATCTGGAGTTGATTCCCATCCTGAATGCCTGTTGCCTGCAACTGAAGCGCTGGATGCACTGGATAACCTGGATATTTCCTTCCATTCCTGTGCATCTATTCACTCACCAGTAGAGCATTTGAACAGTTCAATGCTGCTCTCCAGCCTGGTTTTAAGTGACTTGTTTGATGAAGCGTCTAACTTGTGAGACTATTGCATCCTCTAATGTATCTCAGTTAGATCCATGCTCATAATACCTAACTCATATTCTTGCTTTGATCAGCATCAGTTCATTAAACCCATCTATCAGAGATCCCTATGCTCAGCTTTATGACTATTGGGAAATTATTAGACTATGATCATAACCAAATAGACATGCCTACTCCTTTGGGCAGTGATACCATGGCCATTTTCTGGTCTGACACATCTTGCTTGTCAAAGTGATCCAGCAAGAATTTATAGGAAAGGAAATTAACTACAGTGTTGTATTGTACTGTGAATTCATTCATTTGTGGTGCTTTTGAGACCTTTTAGTGATGCAGCATTCTTAAAGTCATTTGGCCCATTCTTCATTATGTGCTTTTTAAAATTGTTATAGTAGATTAACTAACTAATGGTGGCTAGGCAGGAGCACTCATCCTGGATTGGTTATTTCAGAAGCTGAGTTTTTGCTTCTACTATTGGGAGCAGCTGGTTCTGTTCATGGTTGGTGAGAGAGGACCGGGCCATTGGGCAGATCCAGATTAGGAATGCCAGTGTGGTGATGTTTTTGTATTTACAAAACCAATGTCATGAACTCAGAAAATGTGAGGGCTCTGTGGTATATAATGGCATTAAAACATCCCACAGCCCTTAGAATTCATGGCCTAGGGACTTCTGAATCTGTGCTGTCCTGGAAAATAGTCAATAACTTCTGAAATTGATGATTTCATTTGATAAGTGATAATGTAAATAGCTTTTGTGCATTAGAAATTATTACCAAAAATGTTTTTGAAGGATTTAAAATTTCAGAGAATAAACATCTTTGTTGCCTGGGGATATTTTGGGGTATTTTCATCTCCCCCTGCCTTCAGTTCCCTCCCTTCCATCTGACAAATAAAGAGAAGTGCAGAAGTAAAAGGAGAAATTTAGAGTAATATTAAAATTTAGGCATATGAAGAATACCTCAACTTCAGAAAGTTAACTTTTTTCTCCATAAACCAGAACACATTTACAGAGAAAGGACAGAAAATTTAAAAAAAAAAAAAGCATACAAAATTAAACTAAGCCAAACCTAAAACATTTTAATGAGAAGTTTCAATTTTTTCTGTTTACAATACTAGCTAACAGGGGGGACAATCTCGCTATTAAAAGAGGATAAGGACTAAATTAAGTATCTATATACAGTATAAACAATATTGGAGCATGTAAGAAGCATTATAGTTAAGGCTAGTTGCATACTGATTTCCACTGGTAGGTAATTTAGGTCTAATTTCCCATGAAATCATAATTTTTAGTCCTTTAAATCTAGGGATAAGTGATAAAACACTGAAGGATTAACCGAAGGCATTCTTGAAACACAGATCTGCTTTTAAAGTCTTTCACAAAGTGCTTTCCCCCCTCATTTTAGACAGTGAGGAATACTTTCTCATCTGAGAAGATGAAGGTTTTTGAAGTGTGGAAGAGAGTATCTATGCATCAGTGTTTCTGTATGTATATCTATCCATCTGTCTATGTAAGTCTCCATCACACTCACACTTGGGTGTGAAGCAAGGGAAGGGGGGCTGGCAGACAGACACTGAGCACGCAGTTGCGGGGAGACACCTTCGTTCCCTCACCATATTGTGGGGACCCCAAAACCCCAGTCATAAAAGGATGTCATATAGACTGATGGGGCGAATGGAGGTCCACCAGTAGCATCACTGGGAACAGAGTGATATTGCTAACAAAGTGGCATTCAGGTACAGGGTTTCATTTAAGAATTTAAAGCTAAAACAATCTAAGCTGCATTTAGACATAGGTTTCTGAATTACTCCCTGCCTGGAATAGCAGCAGGGTTCAGGACAGTATGACCTACTCAGCTGTGTATTTGTCTTTTGGAAGTGGGAAGCCTGCAAAAAGGGAGAAAAATTGTCTCAAAGAAAGTCAAGAATTTTAGCTGTTAATAGAGAAGGTGCATATTTATGAAGCTTATCTTCTCCCTAGAGTGCAAGGAACAAAACTGCATGAAATATGGTGGCCTCCCAGGAGTTGAATCTTGATGATTATTTATGAGGAGTCCCCACAAACCGCTTTAACAGTACTTTAATGCAATTAGTGCTTTCATAGTTATTGTAAGCAGAGAGATTTATGACCTAGCTGAATGTGCACTGGGATCCATATTACTGACATTTAGAATATAGGAAACTTGATGCCTTTCTTCAGAGGACAGCCCTGCTAGGCACACATATCAGTTATATACAAATAGGCCACCTGAGTCTCCCATGTGAGCTGACAAGAACAGCCCACTTTTCTCAGTAGAGAGTCCTCTAAATGGAGTAGAAAATAAAATCTTTGTGCAAAACTGAGTTTTATGGTTCTTTTCTCATCTTGCTTCAGATGGAGCAATGTCACTTGGTCTGGAAGAGGGGAGTAGGCTCACACTTTATCTGCCCTGGAAGTAGCTGCTTGCTGTGCAGCATCCCTTTCCTGGCAGAGTTTAGCTGGCCTCAGCTACTGGGGGGAGAGACTAACAGCATGAAGTTCCAGGGCCTGTGCTATGGAGGAGCACAAACTGAAGACTTTAGTGGCCCCATTGACTGTGAAATCTGCAGAAAACAAAGAAGAACTTCCAGAAAGAACATCGTCTTGATCTGGAGGCATATTTATCTAGTCTATCTGTTGTGAGATGTCTGACTACTCCTAGAGGTAGCGTATTCCACCAGAAAAGCTCCTCCCAGGCACATGCTGTGGTAAACAGATAGAGTTTGAATCTACATCTGTTTTCCAGTCTAAGTGAGATTATTCTACCTGAAGCTTCTGTGAGTGTGCTCTGGACACCCCCTTAATTTCCCAATTGTCTTCAGCGAATCATGAAATTGAATAGCAAATAATCTGCTGAGACAATAGGCCATGCCATAGTCCTATTGCTCATCTGCGTGACACTGCAAAGACAATAGCCTCATCCTCACCACTGCTGCTGGTCGCTGGGGTCACTGAAAGATCCATTTTACCAGCTTGTTTCTAGATGTGCCCTTCCCATCTTAAGAAAATTCAGATGCACATATACCCTGTGGTAGCATCAGAAAACATTACCTTCTTGGTATATGGAAATCTGTGACTGCTTTCAACTCCTGCAGCCTACTTTTAAGAGTTGTTAACTTGGGTCCCGTTACAGGACTGTACCAATGGACTGTGGAAACTCAAGATTCCAAGGTAATTCAGCTTTGCCAAACAATGCAATTGCTTACAACCAAGGTGTCAGTCTGCTATCACCTTCACAGTATGAGGCCCAGGCCTCAGCTATGGAGAAAGTGTAACTATTCGTAGCCACAGGCTTCTGGGAAGAATGGAGATATCCTGCAGAGTCACTTTCAAATGGAGAAATGGATTTCCTCAGCGCGGTGATAGAGACGTACAGCAAGTTTCAGCAATCTAATTAGTTTCTTGATCAGAGGAAGACAACTCTTCAAGGCAAATGAAAAGGTCATTGCAAATCCCAGAGAAGTATTCATGTCTTTTGTCATATTTCCTGACAGATATTTAAATATAACCACGCACTTTTCCTGCAGACATTGTCAGCAGATGCCAGACAGCTGACAAGCAGCAATGAACTTGTATCACTGCCCTGACATATCAACAATGAGGAAGTGGATAAAACTACTAAGTGTTCTTTTTGTGCTGCTGTGAGATAGGTCTGGGTCAGCATACACTTACAAGTCTTGGTGATGCATAGAGGACATAGTGACTTGTCTGAAGATGGTTTAGCCCACTGAACAATATTAGCAGGGGAAAGGAAGTATGTTCTTTCACTGGAGCACTGTGAGAGAATATAGAAGACCGGGGGTTTTCCAGAGACTTTCTGTATGACCTTAGTAAAGTCTTTTCATATGTTTCAGGACTGAAATCTAACCACATATTGGCTGCAAGACTGACTTCAGGTACGGCTGATGAGGTGGGTTTAGTCTCTTTCAGTTCTCTGTCTGTAAAATGGGGACAAAGGCTTTTCCTTTCCCCACCCTTTCAGTATCACTTCTTTTAACTGTAAAAGCTTCAAGGTTAGGATAGGTCTGGATGCAATTATGATGTGAATGGACACATTCACATTATAGCACAGGATCCTGAACACAGAAGGTGCTAACAGAAGAATGAAGTCTCCATGATCAGAGAACTGACAAATTTTTTGCATGCGTAAACTGTATAATTGGATTCTCGTATTAATCAATATTTTTATACGAAGACTAGAAAAAGTACTAGCTTCCTCCTAGCATGGTGTCTCATTCCTTCAAAGATCCTGAGCCTCTGCCATGGTCAGGATTATTCTGTGTCCCTGTTCCATGATGTCATGCTTCCAGCACGCTTTCCAACCTAACAGTGAAAAGCATGTCTGTTGATAGGCCACATGGACACTTCTGAGTATGGGACAGGTATATTGAGTCTTCTTAGAAACGTTTGTTCACATAGACTGTGAACAACAGATTTCTTGCTGGGAAAAGACTTCAGCAATGAAGTTATGAGCTTGGAGAGAGAGTAGGGGATTTTACTTAAATAGATTTGTATAGTGCAGACAGGTCTTTGTCTGCACTCAGAGACCTGGTGAATCAGATCTCATGCTTCAGAGTATTAGATGATTAATGCATACATCAGAAAGGAAAGAATCTCTCGCTGTTCATTCACTAATTAGGTAGAAATGTGAGTATGAAAGTATAAGTTACTTTGCTTTGGGAAAGTGATGGAAGCAGGATGCGTACCATATCCTTTACTCCTGAAGGAATACTAAGCTTGTATTACATTAATGGCATGCATGTGTTGAAATCATAAATACGTAATGATTGGTGCTTTTACATGCTTAAGAGTATCACCCACTGATCATTTCTCTCAAAACCAAAGGTAAGGCTTTACACTGAGTTCCATGCCTCTCTAGCACGTAAATGTGCAAAATAGATGTGCGAAATGTTTTTAGATGTTCAAGAAAAAAAAGAAAAAGAAAGAAAGACATGAAGTAAAAGCAAAGTCAAAGAACACAAAAGTTCCCTAGGAAGCAGTGAGATGTTTTTTTTCCCCTGGCTTCTTCAGCTCCTGCATACACAGACATATATAAAAGGCTTAGAAGGAAGGGTTGCCTGTTAGTATTTATATCCTCTTGAATAAGTCTTCAGACAGAATAAAACCTGTAAGTCTGACCCATTTTACGTTCCAAGTAGGCCAATGAATTTAATGAATTTAGTGAATTTAATTAATTTAATTAGGGAAGCATGGAGATGATAGCCCCTCCTACCCATCAGCATTGTGCAATCCAATGGCTGTGCATAAGTCACGTGGTGTATTTGTGTCATTCGCGTTGTGCCTGTCTCAACTTCTGGTACCAGTTCATAAGGATGAACTGCCACTTGCATTGTTTTGCAAGGTGCATCTGGTTGCTTCGGCCAAACTGGGAGCTAAAGAGAGCAACATGTTCAGTTGTTGCTGAAGAGAGCAACAGTTCAGTGTTGTTCCTTGCATAACATTTATGTCTCTGTGTGTGTACATAGAAACTATCTTCCATCTATACATGCTGCCCATGCATAGGCATGGACGATGGCTTTTGTAGCCTTTAGTTCGAGAAGAAGAAAATGTTTTTGTATGGATATCGAAGTTCAGATTCATCACACCAAACTAGGATGGATGAATTGCAAATCTGAAAGATAAGAATATCAAGAGGGAACTTAACTTTCTTAAGATGTGATGTTTTAAGCTGGGGACAGGGCAATTAGCCTTTTCTAAAATAGTTTTTCACCTCACTCTGATTCACAACACAATCACCCAAATGCTTGTAGAGGTGTAAGAACAAGAACCATGCATGGAGCAGGAGTGAGAAGCCAGAGTTGGGAGAAAGGGGGGAACTGCCTTTTCCAGTGGAAGTGCTAACTTCTGCCAGCTTGAATTGACATGGTAGGTAGAGCATCAGCTGGCTCAGTTTAGGTCCTACATGGCATAAAATGGGATGTCATGAGTGGTGATACGTTTTCTCTTCTGAGTATACCAGTTTATAGATATGAAAAAAAAACCCAGGAAGAGCCTGCCACCAAGTTGTCCACCCTGGACAGATGATCTGTTTGAAATGTCTACTCTGTGGAAAAACTTGGCATGACAAGAAGTGCATAATTTCATAGGTTAGCTTAGCCCCATCCTCCATTTCTGATCAGAGCCTAAAGAGCAAAAGACGTTGTAACCTGGTTTTGATATTCAGTCTATTGCATGCTGTAACATAATTTCTTACTCTGACTTTATAAAGTACAGCACATCTGTGTGCACCTTTTTTGAAGTAGGTGTGATTATTTCACCACTCTGTGTATATGACAACTGAGGGATGTACCTATTATGTGACTTATTTAGAATGTGAATGTGCCTCCAGAAAGCCCCCCAAACCCCTTCAAGTGTCCTAGGCATTTGCTTTTGCTGCAGAAGTGCATTTGCTCTGAATCAACTAACCAAGGAAGTTAGTCTCTTTTTATTAATATACCTGCAGAAAACTCCTGAAAGAAGGAATATCTGTTCCTAAGTCAGCTTGCTTGGATATAAATTAACATTCTGAACTCCACAGGAAGAAAAATCATGTCCATTTATGATTTCTCATCCTGATATTTCTCATGTAAAAACTCGCTCAATCTAGATTATGTTACTAATGATTTATGACAAAGCTTTTTTTTTTTAAACCAAATAAATAATTTAAAAAGATAAACCTTCAATTATCATTTGAATTTCAACTATTATGGCCATTTTTGCTGATCTTTAACATATGATCATAGGAAAAGAGAACATTAAGGAGCTTGCCTTTGTTCGTTTTAGAGGATTGCACTACTTAGGAAGCAGCATGCGGTTATGTGTTTTGATGGCGGTTTGTTACTTTTGACCATTACTTTAAAATTATGCTTCATTGTGCCTGATGCAGGGTAATGATGGTGTGTGTTTTATACCAGAGGGGACACAATCAAATGTGTTCCTATTCACAGGACTAGAGCTTGTGTACTTAGGATATAGAAAGTAATATCAAATCCTTTCACTAGCAAGACAGACAACTAATATAGGGACTGAGGTCCCTGATCTGACCTCAATGTTAAGTAAATCTGTTGACTTTACTGAATGAAGAGCTGGAATGAGCTCAACACAAACCTGAAATACTGCTATGGTACTGAATTACAGGGGATCTCACCCTGACGGGAAGGACAAGCTGCTGCTCAGAACATCACACTGGGTATGATCAATGTGCTTGGGAGGAGAGGAAAATAGCCATTCGGTTCAATTCAGTCCTCCTAAATCAGGCAGAGATTTGATTCCAGTGGTCATTGTCAGTAGTTTAAAGAGGAAAAGCAGATGTAATGGGATGGATAAATTTCAAAGCCATTATTGTTGCAGGAAAAGTGTTTAATTTAGTCTCCACCTAAATAACTGCACATGTATCTTAGCCTTAATTTCTAACAATGGACTCAGGTTTTAGAGAACAGCTTCCCATCTTCTCAGTGAAAGTGATACCTGTACAAATAACTGACTTTCAGATCGAGAAGATGAATAAAATTGAAGAAAAGAAATATTTATTTTTGCTGGTGAACTAGAAACACTATTTCTGTGGGGGAGTTTTAAATTTAGCTTGAATGTAAAGGTCTTATATATATACACACATACATTCATACAGAGCTGAGCTAAGTGCTTTCTTAGACTGGAGGTAAGTTTTTTGCTCCTTTTCTTTTTGGTATTAAAATCAAAGAAAGAAAATGAAAGTATAATGTAAAAAAATGCCAGTCTAAACAGAAAAAAATAAAAGAAAATGTTGTTAAATGATCACTGAAATGTTTTGACTTCTTTCAAATGTCCCTTTTGAAGTATTTACATTTTTAATGAAGAAATTCACTGAAAAGATAATGAATCCTCTAACCTCTACTTTTTACTTCAATCTGAATTTTCAGGAAAAAAAGAGAATTATTCTAAAAATGGCGCCCACTTAGACTGTCTTAACCTTACTAGTCTTAGGAGGGTTGTTCAGATCTACTTTAATACAAAGGGTTCTTCCTTGGTTTTTGAGCAATAGCTGCAAAAGCAGGCAACTCACTCACTACCGCTGTCCTAGGCTTGCTTAGGAAATTGTTTCTGTTCCTTTAACATTTACTTGTCCTCAGTAATGTCCAGCAGTTCCGTCAGACATACATACATATGCATGCACCTGCGGTAAGAAGCAAGGCAAAAGCCTGACTTCATACAGCGTAGAGCTCTCTCTTCATTGCCATTGATGCTGCACTTATCTCCATGGGCATCTAAGTGCAGCTCCAGTTCATTTGTTAATCAATGAATGTCCAAATACTTGTAAGCCTATAAAATGTAATGTGTTTCACTCTCTTTTAATGGAACCGTGGCTGTAATGTCACAGTCCGTGGTTTCTTCTCCTAGTGCTAGTCCTTAGAACTTTTCAGTTAAAAGAGATGATTTACTCTTCATAGCTACTGAAGACATATTTTTTGTGTGAAACAATATTTTCAACATATATGTCACGGTCAAATTGGCAAAAGAAGGTCGTGGTGGTCAGAAGAGAAGCAGCATTTCTCTGCTTTTGCGATCCTCTTCTGCAATGATGCGCATCGTGGGCAATTGCCTGTTATGCGCAAGCCAAATCCTACAATCCTGACTGGTCAAAGAACAACTAATACCACCGGCCCCTGCATAGTTGCTTCAGTAGCCTCCACAGCCCAGATTTTGAGAGCTATGTAGCTATGTAATGATGCAGGTAGACGCCTAGAGATTTTCTAAAGCACCTAAGCAGATTAAGTCCTTAGCGCCTAGCTGCTGCAGCAGGGCCAGGATTTCACTCAACATCTTCCAGGTGAAACTATGCCAGATGTGGGAATGAGGGATTCTTCAAGATAGAAATGCTGTACTTTTAACGTCATTGCCAAGCTGTTTCCAACTTCTCACACGTACTGTGCTGGTTTGGGAGCACAGGCATTTCCTTCTGCTGCAGAGTAGGTTATGAACACCATAGCTTACCCAGGCAGCATTTTTGAGGTGGAAGAAGGGGATTTCTCTTTAAACAGGAAAAAAAAAAATAGAAAAGAAAAAAAAAAGCCACCAACTTGGCAGGTAAAAGAACATGTGGCATGTAAACTATATAAAAAATGTGGGAGATGGATTGTTTAGTTATTTATCTACATTTTGCTTTGTTCATGGGTCAGAATTGAATCTATTGAATCTGAGGTTAATCTAAAGTGATATTTGTTTTAGTTTTAAGTCAGGAATGCAAAACAAAATCTTTCTGGGCAAAGCAGCCTGCTGCGTTTCAGTTTGAGTCCTGGTGGATTAAATACAGTTTAAAATAAAATCTAAGTATATTTCAAAGCTCACCAGAATTCTGAATGTAAGAACTGGCTGGTTTTTTTTCTTTCTCCCCAGAAAACAGAAAAAAAAGCCTGAAGCAAGTTAACAGTCTGAAGGCTATTTTTTCCTGATTCTTTTTGCCAGAAACAGTGGCAGGAATATTCTCCCAGGAAACTGTGTAACACAACACGCAAACATTTTGGATAGAAGCTGAAGAAACATTTTGTAGATCTCAAGCTGCAGAGGGAGTTCAGGTGTTCATTTAAAGATTATTGGCAACTTGAGGGTCCAGATTTCTCCTTACCTGATGAAGCCTAATTACTTTATAAGAGAGCAATGGACTAAATTAGCCTCTGGAGGTACCTATCTCTCTTCATTACCTCTTCAAGGAGTGTAAGGTGAATATGCTCAACAGTCTCCTGGGTATTAAGTAGAATTTTCATAAGTGAATCTCATTGCTACTTCTTCCCTTTTTTTCCCGTTATATTGCTTGTATATATACAAGCTGAGGACACTGGGTTTGTCTAGCTTGGAGAGAAGGAGGCTGAGGGGCGACCTCATTGCTCTCTACAGCTTCCTGAGGAGGGAAAGAGGAGAGGGAGGTGCTGAGCTCTTCTCCCTGGGACCCAGTGACAGGATGTGTGGGAATAGGTCAAAGCTGCGCCAGGAGAGGTTCAGACTTGACATTAGGAAGCATTTCTTTACCAAGAGGGTGGTCAAACACTGGAATAGGCTTCCTAGAGAGGTGGTTGATGTCACAAGCCTGTCAGTGCTTAAGAGGCATTTGGACAAAGCCCTTAACAACATGCTTTAACTTTTGGTCAGCCCTGAAGTGGTCAGGCAGTTGGACTAGATGATTGTTGTAGGTCTCTTCCAACTGAAATATTCTAGTCTAGTCTAGTCTATTCTAAATACAAGTATGCTTCTACATACATATGTACACATATACATATGTTGCATAATCCAATCTGTGACTGGCGCTGCAGAGCTTTCAAGATAGAGTGAGGCTCTTCCTTCTTGTCCCTGGAACTCCCAGATGCTCTGCACAGGTAACTTTGCCTGGTTTATGGTGCTATATTTGATTTATTTCCACCTGATTCATGTACCTTTTATTGAACCCTGACTGTTTCTGGTCAAACACAGTCATTTTGTGTTATACACAAATTTTTCAATGTGATCAAAGTTGTTTTCAGAGTGGACTCTCTTGCTCCCTCTGTCCTTATACTAACTATTCCAGGACTGAAATATTGCAGATTTTCAAATTGAAAACCTGCAGCTGGGGGATTCATGCCAATGAGAACAGGACCTGCAGTTCTGCAGACAAGGAATCAGCACAGAGATTCAGTACAACACAATCAAAAAAAAGAATAGTGACATTCATGGCAGATATCTTTTCAAGCCTCTTGTCTTGAGGAAGCTCCCGTGCACTGACCTTATATATGGCTTGTGACACTAGGCTCGTATACTGAGTGTTAAAGGTGACAGGAGAAAGAATACTTGTCCTTCTAAAGATTTTTTGTGCCTTTGGTAACAGCTTCAGCTGTGACGTCTCTGAAGACCTCTCTTTGTGATAGTTTTGTCATTTCGAGTGAGCAAAGAAAGGAAGAACCCTTTAGTGAGATTTGGCTGTGTTCAAATCACTACTACACTTGTCAGATACCTTTTAGGATGCAAATCAACAATGGTTCTAGTTAAATCCAGTCCTGCTCTTTTTTCTGTCTACTTCTAGCAGTATATAAATCCTAAACTGTTTAAACCCCTCCAGACACAAGCATTCTCTCTCACTCACAAACACAGAGCCAAGTCTTACTTAAAAAAACCCAAAAAGCCAACAACAACCCCCCCACTTTAATAATGAACAGAGTTGAAAGAAAAATCTGCTTGTCTACTTATTGAAAAAAACAGAAAAGTAGAGATTTAATGTGAAGCTAAAATATGTATATATGCAGACACACACTGGTGTTTCTGTAAACATGGATGGGAGAAGAGGTTTGGCAAGACAGATACAGTTATGATATTCAGATACAAATCTTATATTTAAATTCAGATATACTCCTGAAGGTAAAGAAAGGTCAGCAGGTGAGCAGCATGGAGTTACGGAGGAACTGAAAGGGTCAGGGCTGCCCCTGCCACCTCTTCAGTGACATGTAGTTTTGTTGTCTCCAACATCCACTAACTACACACATGCCCTGTGGACTTACCTGGAATTTAAGAGACCCTACTGAAATGTCTCTTTTTGCTCCAGCTCTTTCATATACTTTCAGGCGAGTTACTAAGGCCAGTCATTGTTTCAAACTCCACAGATTCTTCCTCCAGTTAAATGAAGCAGGGGATTAACAGGTCCCTGCCAGGAGTTACAGTCTCTGTCATAGCATCTGTGTAAGGAAATGGATACCTGCTCTTGTTGACTGTTATGTATTTTAGTGTATACATCAGTCTGTGACCTGCAGCAAAAGAGGACGGGAAATTCTAGTAAACTGCTAGTGATACAGAAACCTCCAGGTAGGACAGGGAGCACTGCTGGAGACAATAACGTCTGAAATATCTGCAAATTTTACCAGAAGCCCTGATCCTTTCTTCCCCTTCTCTTTTAAAACAAGGAACATTACCTTACAGATGTATTATGAAGATAAACACTTTAAAATTTGCATGATACTCACCCCTACTATTAATGGGAGATACAGGAGTGCCTCAGAAACATCAATCCAACTAGCAATTCTGCCTTCTGACAAGGAAGGGTTTTCCCTTTCCAAAGGTCTACATCCCAAAGCAATCAACACAATTTTAAATAGCCTGTCTAGATAGAACCAGAATTATCCATTACTAGTCATGGCAGAACACAGGCAAACTAGTGTTCACAGACATTTTCCAGTGATTATCATTCATCTGCACTTCCACCATCAAGCCAACTCTTAATCCTTCTTGATGTTGACTGAACATGGTAGGACATGACAGTTGAACGTCACCTCTCCTGACAAAAATTATTGCTGTCTTGTGAACACTGAAGTTTTAGTTTACCTAACAACGTTGAAAGAAAAGTTAGTGTTACCCATTGGAGTTATAAATGTCAGCAGTGTCAGTTCAGTGGGGAAAATAATCTCAGCCGTTGCTGTTCATTCACTCATAGTGAAAGCTACAGCCATTGCAATTGTAGTGCTGGGCAGAGTGAAACTCTCTGGTACCATTACATTTTATCTCCAGAAATAAAATCATGCCCATTAGGCCTTCAAGAATTCGAAGATGACAGTAGGGAGATAAGCAAGGAGTAGGGATAGTTCATTTTTAATTGCTAGATCATTACCTGCTAGAACTCTTAATGGCTGAGATGAGGGCTCTCCTATTGATTTCAGTATTCACCGTCTCTTTTAGTTTTGGGGAGAGACTTCAAGTTACTCTGATTTTTGCATAGATACCACAAAAGCGGAGGGGGATAGATATTGGTAAGTAGAAGGCATTATAGCTTATACTCTGAGAGTGAGGGGTTATTCAGAAGTGGCTGTTGGTAGATAGAAGGCCACTTTTCAAAAGGAGTACCTGACTTGAGCTTTCATTATTTCTCTTACTCTGCCAGCTTTATTTACCTGTCCTCTTTGATTGCCAACCTTCTTTTCTCAGAAAAGCTGAGATTCCTTGGGTGGACTGATACCAGAAGTGAGAGACTTCCTGTATTCATTCCCTTTGTGATAGAATACATCTGGTTTCCTTACAGACTTGGTAGTGTTGTAGGGAGTAAGAGACAGGGTTCCTGAATCACAGCAGCAGGTTAATAACCTAGACTGACATGCAGGGATGAAGCAAGCAACAGGGAAGTTTAATGCCAAGTCCACAATTTCTTGCTTTGACTTTTCAGAAAAAATGTGGCTATTTGAGATCTTGGAAAAATCAGCTCACCAAGACATTCTGGTAGCTGTCACAGGTAAAAAAGCTGAGATTTCCTAAGACAGAGAGAATCAGGAGCTATTTAATGGGCAGCGTGTCTCAGCCTGATCTGAGATCATAGCCCCAGGCAATCTGGCTGCAGATGTGAGTAATACAAAGGGGTTTGTTGTGTTTGTGGGACAGTTTTCTTTTCTTTTTTTAAAGCAATAACCTTGGTAAAACAGTTTCAAAAGGGTTTAGCAATAATAGCAATTGGTGATATGAGAAACAAAAGCTAGGTTTTTGTTAAAGTGATCCTTAATAGAAAGATTATTCTGCTTGCTGATTTAAAAGAAAATGTGCAGGAGTAAAGACAGGAAAGGAAAAGAGCATTTGTCCTTTTTTCATTCCAGTTTAATAGCCACAGCACTAAGTGACTTAATCACTATAAGCTGCTACTTTTCTTTTTATTTTCCCCACAGGCAGCCTCTTCCCTTGGTGTGCCTGTATTAGATGGGGAATTAGGAGCCACTTGCTGCCGGTGCTGTAGGCAAGTGAACGAATGACCACTGAGCTGTTGTGCAATCTGTTGGACTGGCATCCCATGATGCTCAAAGATTTCGAAAAAAAGAGGTCCTAGTGCCAGCCTGTATTACTGTCAATATTGTTAAAAAGAATAAGATTTTTTTTCCACCAAGGTAGCAATGGGCTTTAGCTGGACAAGCTTTAGGAAAGAACAGGAATGGTCTAGGAAATGGAATAAGGTACTTTTGTGATTCTCACATGTGCTGGAGGGACTCATTGAACCATGGGGAGAGCTGAGCTACTGGGACTGTGGATCAGGAAGAAAAATCAAGGTGTCTCAACGGATGTGCATGTAGCCGTAGTTCTTTCCCTGAAAAATAGTGAAAGTGCTCAGTGGGGAAGGGACTTAAAGTTGACATCTTCCAAATGAAAAAATTCCTTTGCAGAGGATACAAGATTTCTGAGTTGACATGATTGACTGGGCCAAAACCAAGACAAAATATTTTGTTTTCCTCTTTTTCTTTTAGTTCAGCTTTGCCTAAATTGGCAATTACTTGGATCAGTGCATTGCCCTACGGAAAGTGCATGCCTTCTACTCCCAGTCTCTTTTTTTGTTGTCTACCACTGTTGAACCACTTTGCTCATAGAGCACATGGTTCCCTTCTCAGCATCACATGCCACAGAGATCCTGGGAAACGTAGGCTAGTCCAGCCCAGGTCCTGGAAGACGTGGGGCATCTGGATGACAATCCTAACAGGCACTGCAGCAGTGCAGGCAGATGTTACCAGTGTCAAAGCAAGCTGCAATGTTTCAGAAAAATCTGGCACAGAGAAACCAGATTTTCCTGTTCCTCCAAAAAGGAAAAAAAAAAAAAAGAAAAAAAAAGAAAAAAAAAGGATCTTTTTGACATAGCATGAGCAGAAAACAAACATGGAAATGTTGGCAGATCTTGCAAAGCAGAAATTCCAATTCCTGACAAGCTGTAAAAAGTACTGCAAACATGAGTAAAACTACTTTCTTTTACAAGAGTTTGTAGTTGTCCCTGGTTTGTTGGGGATGATGGTGTACCAATTCCTCTTTGCCAATGCCAGGTATTAATTAAGCAGCAGGAGGTGCAGAACATACACCCTGCTTATAACTCACATTTCAAATTTTTCTTTTGTAGAGACAGAAGTAAGTACTTTTTGGGACTCTTGCCGGAAGGTTTAACTCCAGCCATTCATTCATTATGATATTTGTTTATGACGACTGCCTATACAGTGGCATCATCAGTACAAGTTCCAAATCCAGCTGGCTTCTCTCTGACACAAAGGAGACAATTCAATTCTGTACAAGGATAAGCTCAAACTCTGTCTCTTTGTTCCCCGGCTTCTCTTTCCAACAAGAAATACCAATTTGTGCCATTTTTGTGACAGATGTACATGAAAACGTTAGAAACAGGGAACAGTAGCTAGTGTTTTCTCCCAAATAGCAGAAATCTTGATTCTTTGTTCTCCTAGAATATATGTATAATCTTGAGGAAATCACAATTTCTGTGCCCAGTTTCCCCAGCTTCCACAAAGGGCAATAATGTCTTGGTATTTCAAATGTATGTGGTGATGAGAAATACTCCCTCAGAAATGCTCAGAAAGAGGATGTAGCACAGGTAGATTTATAGAGAAAGTATATCCTTGTTTTTAAGCTTCTATGAAACCAAAAATGATTAATTGGCTTTACAGAACAAGAAAAACTCTGTTTAGCTGAAAAGCTCTGTAAGACAGCATTGTGTGAACTCTAAACTGCTAAGCTTAATAAAGTAGTTCTCATTAGCTCTGCATGCCATGAAAGTGTCATCTCCCTTAATGAAGGTAGCACAATAATTTTATGATAGGGAGTATCATACAAGATGTATATATCTATTCAACCTGACTTTGACCAACATCTTCCAGCGTTCAGCTAAACACCCAAACACAAGAGCATCGACCCTTCAAAGTCATTCTAGATATAAGGAACAGTGTCACTCGAAATGTTTCTTCATCTTTTACTCACACTATTAGATCCTGCAATAGAAGCTGCAATGTTCTATATGGCCTAAGAATGTGAGCAAGAGGCTAATATGTGTACAGAGATGCCCACCACCATTTACACACACAAGTTCTTTTCAATGTTTGATGAGGGCAACAGGCTTTCACTCTGTTTCAAGAGAAGCCCAGTTCTGGAGTCCAGTGAATCACTGCTTTCAATCTGCTGGAGTCTGGGTTCCTCTCCATGTGGTCCCTGTAGCACAGCTAAGATTAGAGACCTACCAT
This sequence comes from Grus americana, assembly GCF_028858705.1. NCBI lineage: Eukaryota > Metazoa > Chordata > Aves > Gruiformes > Gruidae > Grus > Grus americana. The sequence continues at coordinate 13,056,590 of NC_072858.1, read as the reverse complement.
TAGCAGGTGCCATTTATGAGGGTGTGCAAATTTAAAATTTGGAAACCTCTGTAATAAATGAATGCAGATAAGACAGAATCACAGGTGAAGGCTTTTACTTGCTTCATTCCTACCCCACAGAGTACAATGAAACAGTGTATTAAAAGGAAACCTTGACATCATCTTCTATCTACCCACATTCAGAAGTAGGTCTTCAGTGACGGTAGTGAAGAACAATTGATTAAAATTTTCCATTTTCACTGTAGTAGCTATTGTTTAATGTTGCCACAAGCACATGGGGGTTAAGGCTCAAAAATCTCTTGTGTGTATGGTAGAAGTGTGGAAGAAAGAAGGGGAAAGGCAACAGAAACAGATGATCAGATCAGAAATCACTGGCAAGGCTCAGAAAGATAGGAGGTTTGAGCAGGGAGGAAGGGGTAAGAGATGAGTCAGGGCAGAGTTATGCAGCAGTCTGAATGTCAAGAAGAGAAACTGTTGTTGTCATGTTTTTTTTCCCTCTGGTAGAACCAGAGCCACAGCTGAACGAAATGAGGTGAAATGCTCAGATCATAAAAGATCTGCTTGCTGCCATGACTGATATGAGAGTGGAATAAACTGAGATGGGACCTGTTCCAGGTAAAGTCTGGGGTTTTCTAGAACACAAAGCAAAGATGATAGAAGACAAACCAGGCTGGGGTGAGTGATAAACTGTCTACTCCATCCTAACCCCATCATTTTTTTCAGCTAATAAACATGAGGATTAATTGACAGAAATACAAAATTCACTGTTGTGTGTGGGATTGCCAGTGTTTGCAGCAAGTCTGCCTACTTTACATCACTGATGTTATTCCTTCCTTCCCTAGAAAACAGAAGCAATTAGCCAAGTTAAAAGTGATTCCATTGAGTCTGGGTTCTCATTATACCAGGGACTGTATATTGAGCTGGGTGAAAGAAAAAAACAGACAAAAAATAGAGTGTGAAAACTGGAAGGACCAGAATTATTTGTGAAATTGTTTCAAATTTGGCAGAAAGTATCAGCTCTCTCCTGCACTAAAAGGAAAAAAATAAAGTTTGTGGATAATTTCTTTTTAAAAATGAATACTGTATGTGCTGGTTTTGGCTGGGATAGAGTTAATTTTTTTCATAGTAGCTGGTAGGAGGCTGTGTTTTGGACTTGTGCTGAAACAGTGTTGATAATACAGGGGTGTTTTTGTTACTGCTGAGCAGTGCTTACACAGAGCCAAGGCCTTTGCTGCTTCTCACACCACCCCACCAGTGAATAGTCTGGGTGTGCACAATAGTTGAGAGGGGACATAGCTGGGACAGCTGACCCCAACTGACCAAAGGGATATTCCATACCATATGACATCATGCTCAGCATATAAAGCTGTGGGAAGAAGAAGGAAGAGGGGGATGCTTGGAGTGATGGTGTTTGTCCTCCCAAGTAACCGTTACGTGTGATGGAACCCTGCTTTCCTGGAGATGGCTGAACACCTGCCTGCCCATGGGAAGTGGTGAATGAATTCCTGGTTTTGCTTTGCTTGTGTGCGCGGCTTTTGCTTTACCTGTTGAACTGTCTTTATCTCAACCCACGAGTTTTCTCACTTTTACCCTTTCAATTCTCTCCCCCATCCCAATGGGAGGGAGTGAGCGAGCAGCTGTGTGGTGCTTTACTGCCAGCTGGGGCTAAACCATGACACTGTAACAGTTCACTACCATTAAAATGAAAAATAGTATTCTGCATGCTAAAACTATCACATTTTGGGAATTTTAAAAGCAAATGTTATGAGTGGGTTTTTTAAAAATGAAGACTTGGTAATATGAAATGTATTAAAATGTATTTAAAAAAAGAAAAAGAAAATAATTAGTAAAAGGCCAAACCAAATGAATCACTTTGCTTGGGACTGAACAAAACATCTGTGGATGGCTTTTATGAAAAATAAGAAAGACAAAGAAGATATCTCCATTTTTATTTAATCTACAGCATTTCCCCCCCCCCGATTTTTCAAGTCAACCACTGAATAAAAGATCTGCTCTTTGTTCAGATCTAGTTGTGATCTCGACAGGGTTACATGAAGATAATCATAGTACCTTGATCTTACAGATCAAAAATGAAAGCACAGAGAGAGCAGATGACTTTCCAAGATTACATATGAAAAGTAGCCCATAGAAGGAAGATTACCTAAACAGTAACTTAAACGATGACCTCATTTTACCTGTACTGCACAGGGAACAGCGAATGGGCTTTCAAATTACCCCATACCAATAAGTTCCTTCTTTGAGTAAAATAAGACTTGCCTGTCTAAAAGAAATTTGCACAGCATTTCAAGTTATGGGTTCCAAATCCCAAGTCCCCATATTTGGTGACAAGGGCAAGTACCTGTGGGTAAGACAGCCCCAAATTTATCATTATTTGTTGCAGTGACTGAGGGTTAAATTCCATTTCGGATTTGGTTTTTTTCCCAGTGCACCTCTGAAGTCCTTACCCTGCAATACATCAGAGAGGTTTCCCTGGGAACAGCGTGAACATTTTTTCCAACACAATGCAAATTAATCTCTTTAAGAACCTGATGTTTCCTAAGAGGTGCATTGCCTAGAAATAATTTCTGTGGCAGAAATGGTCCAGTTTCTTCCTCATGCCTATCTAATACACTCAGAAGCTGGTCTGTCCATTACTGTTACTATAGCTGTAACAATCTCAAGGTTAACAGTGATTAAGAGATGGAGTTTTGTTGTAAGGATTGATCCCACTTGCATTGACTCAATGGCATGCTGACCAATATTGTGACACACTGCGCTCCTTCATGCCTGCAGCCTTCAGTGCCAAGGGAAAAGCTCATGAATTCATGGGGGTGTTCATACACCCAAGGCAGCGGAGCACAACACCGAGATCAATGCATAGTTGAGGAGGGAAGTTTGAACCCCAAATTCACACTGAATTCAAGAGGAAACGGAAATGCTCTATAAGTCACTTGCTGTAGGACTACATCTTACTCAAGCCACAATTTCTTTCTGAAGGAGGCTGACCAGCTTGGGGCATAGGTAGAATATGTCGTTGGTAATGAGCAACAAAACTGGGATGAGAACCAGACAGTTCTGCATGGTACCATCCTAACCTCGTCACTGAAGGCACCAAATAGCAACAGGCATACAAGGCTTTTTTGATTTTAAAGGCAATCCGCCTGCTGCCACCTTTGCTTTCCCAAGTTGCATGGAATGGAGAAGACACAAAGAGTGAATGCTGAAGTGATCTGGCCTGGGAATGAGAACAAAATTGAATTGTGCTTACATTGCCGAAACTTTTACATTGGCACACTTTTGAGGACAGAATACAGCATTGGATCCTGGTCCAAATGGTGCTTTTGTTGCCTGCCCAGGACTCTGGAAACTTAATCTCAGATTCTTAGTTTGGAAAGCATCTGCTGCTCTGGGACCAGTAACTCAACCTCTATTCAGACCATCAGAAGTGGATATATTGTCCTTACCCACATCATATTTGTACTGTGAGCACCAACACAGTGAAGTCTGGAAGTGCTCAGATATAAGATAGCAATTTCATTACCAACAGAGACAGGCCCAGCTGCTGTTTGCAGTCAGTGGAGATTTTCCCTTATTACACAACAGGAACTGTAGCGAGTCTACATTTTAGCTTTTATTTTGGCATTCATTCAGCACCTTGTAATGACCAGTGTAAAATCTTTCAAACTACTAATGGACCACTGCAGGGGAGGAACATCTTTACAATTCCAGAGAATCATGACCTTCCTGTGCTAAGATCAAGATCTTATTTAACTGAGATTTCAAGCCCTTTTTACAGAAATGGCTAGGCAATTGCTCCCTGGCTCCTGTCTTTTCTGTACAGAGGGAACTTTGGCTTTCTGAAGCGCCAATTAAAAAGCCCCACAACTCTCTCTTTGAATTGCTTCATTGCTCCTGTTAATTGTCTCGTTTGAGTCTCTGCCAGAGTGAAAGTACCTTGTTACAGAGTTCTGAGCCTGCAATCAACTTTGAAAACTTCCACTTTGCAAGTTCAATCTTGTGCATTTTTTTTGGAACTTTAAGTGGAAGGAAAAAAATAGAAAAATGTATTAGGTGTTTCCTAAATCAAAGTCTTTAATAACATGTTAATCTAAGTTATTATAGATTCTGAAAAGCAGTTATAGACAGCTAAAATTTTCCCATGGCTTACTGTCAAATATACAAGAGAGTGTTTGGAAAGTCTGTAAGCACTGTAATCATGGATAAAATATATTCTGCAACGGGACTCTAAATTTGCAGTAATTATGTACCATTTAGTTAATCTGCCTACATTATTTATGAAGAGTATTTTGTAGTTAAATACTTGAAGAGTTGACAGGGTAATGTTCAACAGCTACTTGGAACAGAAGTGATGGAGAGGCAGTAAAAAAAATAATTTCAATTTTAAATGACTGTCTTTGTGTTCATTTCCCTGTTTGTTTTTAACTCCAAGACATAGTGTGACATCTTTTATTTTTTTTAAAGGAAGATAAAAAAGAAAAGCTCACTCTCTGTATGTGTGTGTGCATAACTGTTGTATATGTCTGTATGCCAATGCCTACTTTACAGGAACACACAAATAGCTTGGGGTTTTTTTGAGAGACCTCAGCTACCTGTCCTTTTCCACACTCAGCTCCATGGGTGCAGTTTCCCATCCTGATTTTGCATTTGCAAGAGGAGTAGACCTAGATGGTGGGGGTCCCAAGAGAGATCAGTGTCATAACATGTTTTTTCATCACGTCACATAACGTATATGTATACACATGTGCACTGAACCGTCATACTCACAATCTTACAAAGGCAGAACAGGAAAGACAGCAGGGAGAAGAGATACCTTGATGGTTCTCCTTGCTCTTTTCGTGCTGCCATGCAAGAAGGGGACTGGGACAAACTGCTTCTCTGGGAAAAGTAGGAAGGAGAGATGGCTTCCAGATGGAGAAGACAATGAGGGTAGAAGAGGAGAAAGTGTCAAATCTACACATGCTGTGCCCAAAAGTGGGCCTGACTGATAAAATGTCAGGTGAACAGATGTTCCCCCTCACTTCATAGGAATTGCTGTTGTACAGCATTTCTGAGGCTCTTGGGGGGGTGTGCGTGTGTCTGTGTGTGGGCAGGGGGTGGATGAGCGCCTGTGTACCTATCCTCCCAAAGCACAGACACTACCACCAGCTGGGAGAGGTTCTTAAACTATTCCCCCTTGTTCTTTTCCAGTTCCTAAACCCCAAGATTAACTGGCATTAGCACAAATTCCCAGCTCCCTCTGGGGTTTCCTCCATGAATAAAATCTGCTTTATTTGTCCACATGAGCTGTCTGTACAGCACGTATCAGATTCATTCTTTGTTTATAAACCCGTGAGACATAACATGCAAATGCTGCTCCTTCAAAACCAAATTAATGCCATTCATTATAAGGTGGGTGGTGACTCACCACCAGATGACAGGCCTGTTGAACCCAGGATTTATTACCCATGCAAATTGGTGGCATGAGACCTTTTTTCTTTCTTTCTTTTTTTTTTTTTGCAAGCTGAAGATGAGTGCACTCACTCTCCTAGAAGGGAACAGTCAGTCAGTCAGTTTTATCAGCTCTCACTGAGTATGCAAAAGTATTTTTTCTGTGACTGATTCACTGATACCTGTGGTTGTAGCAGATGCCTGTGTTGTCACTAACAAAGCTTCCTTTGAATCAGGTCTCTGTGCTGGTGGCTTTTTTGGTTGGGTTGTGTGGTGGGGTTTTTTTGTTCGTTTTTGGTTTGTGGGGTTTTTTTTGGTTTTGTTGTTGTTTTTTTGGTTTTTTACTGCTTTTTTTTACCAAAGGGATTAAACATGTGATAAAGTCCCAACATGTGGTTTTGGATGAATCATAGAATCATAGAATGGTTTGGGTTGGAAAGGACCTCAAAGATCATCTAGTTCCAACCCCCCTGCTGCGGGCAGGGACACCCTCCACTAGACCACATTGCCCAAAGCCTCATCCAGCCTGGTCTTAAACACTTCCAGGGATGGGGCCTCCCATGAAGTTCATCTTGAGGACAAAAAGCAGTTACTGTCAGAGCTGCTGCCCAAGAAATGGCTTTTCCACCTTCCACCTGTGCTATGGCAGTGGCCTGAGCTGGTGCAGCATGTACCATGTGTGGCCAACACAAAGAGAGAACAAGCAGCTGTGAGGGGAAACCACCTCTTCTGAGGGCAGCCTGCACCATCCTGGGTTTGAAGAGGTTCTGGAAACGTATACTGAGATGAAAGCAGACGTTGGTAGCAAAGTCCCATAAAGCCACAGGCATTATACATTGATGATTTATTTCCTGGAATCAGAGGACTGATTATATGACAAAATTCCAGGTTTGATCAGGCATTGGCACAGAACAAGCACTTGACAGAGGGGGAATGCTACTTTTTCTCTTCTGATTGAGTTACAAGACACATCTCACATCACTCAACAGGCACTTTCTACATTCATAACACTGAGATAGATACTTTTTTTTTTCGGTAAAATGCTATGAGACTTACTGATAAAAAGAAATACATACTACTTCTTTATGAAAGCAAAGAAAAACTTGAAATATAATCCACAGATACAAAGTATACAGAGGTCT